>NC_062563.1:126912820-129790290 GCF_022837055.1 Prionailurus viverrinus | reverse complement strand
CTTGGCAGTCTCCTCCTGCACAGAATCCTCCAGCTGACGCTGTGTCCAGCTAAGTCCTCAGAAGCCCTGAGCTCTGAAAAGATTATGGTACCTGGTGCCCAACCCTCACCTACACCTGTAATTCAAAACACACTCCAAGCCCTAACACAAACAAAACTTAAGCAGTGATAAAGTCAAAATAGCCTTTTCCTAGATAACTATGGTTAAAAACTTCTGGATAAGTCCATGAAATCGGAATCTTTTTTTTGGTGCCCCAAAATGTCCAGGATACCTGTTGAGCAACTAGCGACTGAGTTTTGCAGAAACAGGGTCTCAGTGAGGAGAATAAACCTGGGCCACCCTCTGACACAGATACTGCCACGAGGGCTCCCTTAGGGGTCATCTAGTTCAGTGACCTTCACCTTTGGCAATGGAAACAGTGGCCCCGTCCCAGTAGCGAGGTGTGAACTTGATCTCAGAAATTTCCAATACGCCGTACTGCCCTATTTTGATTGCCAGTGAGCAAAATGCCCACCCAACAGGCGATTTAAAGATTGCCAAGTAAGGTACGCTTTGGATGCTTCTCATATGAACTCCTCATTCCATCATTGAATTGCATAGCTGGTGGTGAGTCAATTTGCATACATTTCAAAAAACTTACCTGCTCTGGCTTCAGGAGCCCAGCGTGATAAATTATGCACCCTTGCCAAAGTAGGGAAGTGCATGCTCCAATTAGTTAGGAATGCAAAACACAATTAATTAGGTATGCAAAACGCAGTGAGTCCTGGACCTGAAACAAAGGAAGAGAAAGGGAGTTCAGGGTAAAAACAGAAAAAATATGCTCCCAAAGAAATGAAGTCATTGCTTCTGCTTTTTGTCCCCTCCCCACCTGGATGTGCTCTGCAAATATGTTACAAGTCTTAGTTTTCTTTTTAGCCTTTGACTCGTTGACATTCCCTGTTTCTGCAGTGATGCACTTCCTTCACCAGGTTCAATGCTCCCTAGCTGTGGATGCAGTCAGAACTTCCTCCAATGTGTCCAATTCACGGATAATTAGTCCAAACTAAAAACATAATCTGTTCAGGGTAATTGACTCTATATGAAGTCAGGTTCAAAAAAAAAAAAAAAAAAAGGAAACATGTCTACTTTGGGCTTCACAGGTTTGCATATGGCATGATTATTTCTTAAACCAAGTTGAAATCATATGAGGTCTAATCCCCTTTTAGATCTGGTGGGTCACTGCTGAGGGAGGAAGAAGCAAGCCGAGTTCCATAAACAGAGCACTGAATCTTTACGCAAAACTCAGAATTTACGTGGAATTATTCTAACATGTTTTGGGGGGTTACATTTACTCAAACACAGCCAAGTGTTTATTCCTGGCACCAGAAATGTTCAAGGCCCTCCACGGGCTGGCCTAGCCACCTTTAAAACCTCAATTACTGATAGTAATCCAGGAAATGAACTGAAATTAAGAAGGTACTCTTGTATTTCTGCCTAGCGGTGTTCACAAACATGTTCAAAACATACTTTGTAAGTTCCTATAGGAAATATAAATTGGTACAAACTTTCGGGAAAGCCAATTGGCAATAACACTTGGAGTTACTGGAATTACTCACAGTAATTTCACTTCCAGAGATGACTCTAGGAGAGTAACTGGCAATACTGACCAAGAGTTTCTATAAGGAAGTTTATCATAGTGTTATTTACACGTATGAAAACTTGAAAAAATTTAAATGACCAACATTAGAGAATTAGGTAAATAAATTATGTTACAATCAATGGTTAAATATTATGAAGCCATTTAATATGGTGTCTACCAGGCTCCAGGCTCTGAGCTGTCAGCACAGAGCCCGACGCAAGGGTCAAACTCACGAACCATGAGGTCATGACCTGAGCCAAAGTCGGATGCTTAACTGGCTAAGCCACCCGGGTGCCCCTTTTTTCTTTTTAATATAGAGAAACATTGTATTTTCCCAATTCATTACAATGCAAATGTATTCCTCTTATAATACAAAAGAGTTTTTAAAAAGAAAAAAGACAATTCTTTATACTTTACAATACTTTATAAATGTAAACTGTTTTTGAATTATAGTAGATGTTATCAGTCAGTTTCTAGCTACTAAGAGACATAGAAAGTGAGCTGTGTTAATTTTAATAATAGTTTCAGAAAGATATACAATCTATGGAACCTTCGTTCCTAGCCAAACTGGAAAATCAGCTTCACATTTGATGGATCTCATTTTAAAACATACAAAAGGACGATTCTATAAAGTAAAGCCCGTAAAAAAGTCATTTGCTGAGACCTGTCATTCCTGTCCAGTTCGGCCCTGGCTAGCTATTAAGGTAACTGTTTGGAAAGAACATATTCCCCTCTCTGGTAATCAAAATGCATCTTTTCCTCCATCTGTCTCATAATGAGAAGTCATAATCTTCTTTTTATGACATCACCATAAAAGACATCAATGGAACAAAAAATACCTTGCCCCTGGTAATAATAGTGTTTGTTATGGAAATTGTAAAATGTTCCCATATAGGTGCAATCCCCTTTAATTAAGCCTTGTCAAAGAATACATTTTCAAAACATCGAAATCAGATATCGCAGAGCCATGAACTTGCTGTCTTGGAAAAAAAAATGCACCTCAGGGATTAAGCTTGGGGCTGAATCAATTTTCTTATTAAGAGGCTGCATGGCTCAGGACGTTTGCAACAGAAGCCAAGCCAAGCCTCTCACTTTATGTTCAGCCTAGCAGTCCAGAACTGAGACTCCTTTGAGCTTACGATCTGGGGGCTGATGGTCCCAAAGACTGTGCCAAGCTTCCCTCAGCAGGCTGAACCCTGTGGTGCCCCCACCGGCTCCCTCTGCCGTGCTCTCCTCCAGACTGAGCCCTAATCTGACCGGAGAGACAGGGTAAGAGACCCAAAGGACTCCCACTACTGACTCCGGGATTCGGGAAGTTCCCAGAAGAGGGGAATGAGGCAGTCGTGGGCCCAGCCACATTCTAAGAAGAAACCATAATTTTCTTTTCATGTTACCTAACCCTTTTATTTAAATTTTTTTCAAAAATTTTAAGAGTGACATGTGTGCCCCATGATTTTAAAAAAATTACTAAAAGGTACAGTAAAAATCTTCCCTATGGCCTCTGTGGTTCACCTTTCCCACCCCTCTTAGGTAACCAACAGAGATAGCCTGGAGTGTATCCTTCCTCACTTTCCTCCCATGCTCATAAAACATACATGGGGGGGGGGGGGGGGTATTCAAATAAGGGCATTCACTTAGTCCTCCAGGCCAATAGCTATAGATCTGGAAAACAGCATTTTCTCTTTTTTTAATTTATTTTTAACATTTATTCATTTTTGAGAGAGAGAGAGAGAGAGAAAACGCATAAGTGGGGGAGGGGCAGAGAGAGAGGGAGACACGGAATCCAAAGCAGGCTCCAGGCTCTGAGCTGTCAGCACAGAGCCCAAAGTGGGGCTTGAACTCACAAACCATGAGATCATGACCTGAGCCGAAGTTGGATGCTTAACCATCTGAGCCACCTAGGTGCCCCAGAAAACAGCATTTTTAACCATTCAGTTCTGATCTCCTGAACACTCACTCTGTAACAGGTGGTAAGCTGCAGATAGGACCTGGGTGGGGGCCTCTATCCTGGGTGTTCCTTTGTAGGGGGACAGACACATGCCTGTAAGAATGCCTCAAGGAGGTATGAAGTCAATGCCAAGGAACATCCAACCACATCACCCCAAAGTAACAATGAGAGCTAGGTCCAGAAGGATGAACAGATCTCACCTAGGGTACAAGGATAAAAAGAGTATTCCAGGATGTAGGGGCAGCATGTACAGAGGCATACGGCCATTAAAAGAAACAGTAAGAAGTCTGGTAAATCTAGAGCTGGGGTTTGTGGTGGGTAGTGGGCAGAGCAGTGATAAGAAATGATAATGGATATTTAAGCTAGAGTCAAACCTAGGAAAGGCTTTTTGTAGCAGACCAAGGAATTCACTTTTTATTCGATAGGTAATTGGGAGCCACTGAAGGTTAAGAGCAAGGAAGGGGCCATTGCAAAGGTGGAAGTCAGGAGGAGGGAGGACCCTGGGTATCTTCCTCCCCATCCCTGCTTCCTGGGGCATCTTTGGATGTGACTCGTCTCCTCCAGGGTCTCAAGGCCTACGTGACATTTCCAGACCTGCTGAAGCTGCCACCCTCCAGTCCCTGCTTCTAGATAACTGGTAACAGCATCACCTCCCGTGTTCATCCAGCCCTTGATCTAGAAAGGGATTCCTGCCACTGCTAATCTCTGGGCCGTTCTCCGGATCTTCTGCTTGGCTGTGGGTTCTGTCACTTCCTTCACCCGTGTAACCAATTCCCTGCTGAAAATTCTACTAAAATACTTAGAGTGGTTCCTATTTTCTGCCAGACCTTCACTGATACATAGTACTTCCATTTTGTCAGGATATTATGAGGCCATTAAATTTGTTTCAGAAAGGGTTTTAGTAAAGTGAAAAGGCATTTATGTTATAATATGAAAAAAATCACAAAATACAGACCCATCTACAGTTATCACCTCAACTATGTTTTTAAAATGAGATTTTTTTAAGACCACAAAGGCAACGTTAAAATGTTTATAGTTGTCTCTGTTTTAGGAAGTAGAATTTTTTTTCTTCTTTTCACTTTTCCATATGCTCATAATTTTCAACAATGAGCATATTTTAAAGTCGTTTTTTTTTTTTCCTGAGAAAGTATTTGAGTATTTTTAATCAGGATAAAAGTAGACAAGATTTTTTTTTTTTTTTTTTTTGTAAACAAGTGCCTTGAAGTTTAAATTTGTGGCTTATGTTTCTCCAATAGTTTTTAGATAGGTTTTTGAAAAGTTGATTCAGAAACGCTCACATGGTACAAGACCTGTGGAAGGGGATTTGGAATATCCAACAAAGGTAAATGAATATTTGCCCTCAAAGTTTATTTATTTATTTTAATGTTTATTTATTTATTTAGAGAGAGAGAGAACATGGGCAAGGGAGGGGCAGAGAGGAGAGGCAGAATCCCAAGCAGGCTCTGTGCTATCCAGAGCCTGAGGTGGGGCTTGATCCCACGAACTAGGAGATCGCGATCTGAGCCAAAATCAAGAGTCGGATGTTTAACCAACTGAGCCACCCAGGTGCCCCAGCCCTGAAAGTTTATTTTGTAAAGCTGTCGTCTCCTGGACGGAGTCCGACTGGGAACCAGGCACATAGCCCGTGACTCCCCACTTCCCCAGCTGTGCGTGAACAGGCCGGAAGGAGCCACGCCGCGTCCCCTGCCCCGGCCAGCCCTCTCTCCCGCTGTCTCCCGCCACCACCAGGAGGTCTGGAGCGAGCAGGACCTTCCCTGTGCACATTAATACCCCTCCCCCTCCCCTGATGAACATGGCCCGTGGTTCAGTCGGAGGCCACGTGGTCCCCTTCCCCCAGGCCCTGGCAGGGAGCGTAAACTTCCCCTGAAAGCTGGACATGATTACCTCGTGGGTGGTTCTTCCCATCTGCTGTTCTGCATCCCCACCGCCATCAGAGGGCAGAAGGATCACAGTGTCTGCGAGCCCATAGGAGGCTGTCCCAGAGGACGGGTCTGGAAGCAGTGCCCGGGTTCCCCAGCCCTGGAGCTGCCCTGACCCAGCACAAGCACAGGCCACGTGAGGCTTGACGGGGGGCAGACACTCGGGTCTGGACTTAAGGCACCCGGGCCGGGTGCCAAGAGGCCTATCAAGACACAGAGCTTGTGGCCTACCTTTGGATCAGTTCTGTCAAACCAGCTTTTCTCGAGATGCTTCGCTTTAACACAAAACAATAGCTCGGCTCAGCCATACAAATATGAGCAGTTGCCCTCAGCCCCAAGGTTTTCCAAGCCCCACATTCACTGCTTTGCCTTTTCCAAGTCAGCTGGTCCTTTAACATGAGATGGAATACTGCCCCCCCCCCCCATTCACCAGCCGATCAAAGAGAGACAAAGACAAATTAGGTAATTAACAGCCCTTCCTGCTGTGATTCAAAGCCACAGCTGACATCCAGACCCAGCCTCCTGGGCCCCCAATGCAATCATTAGTGGCCCTCATTGAGGCCATTCTGGGGGCCACAGAAAAACTCTCTGCAAAACCAGTAAAAAACGAGAAAGATCTTTGGACACTCAGAGACAGTCCTGCAGCCCAGGAGCCCTTCTTAAGGCCATCCCAGTGCTTCACACCCCCAATCCGCCTTGCGGAACCCACAGTCTCTGAGACCAAGGACTGTCTGCCACCCACAGACAGCAAGATGCCATGCCACCAAGCACCTGTGACACTCGGGAGCCGTCAGCAGAGCAGGAAGGAGCAAAGAAGGGACTGGGTTTGCATCAGTAGGTCTGAGGCTCAGTCTGAGGGTTTGTTCCCTGAGCTCTCTGTCGTGATTCTCGTAGGCCATCAGCCACTTCACCCACGATACAAACTTGCTCTTTCTGACCTCCCTAGAATCGATTTGTTACCATCGCAACACAGACAAAACCAGGGAGATAATCTTCATTGAGAGTGAGCATGGGAGAGAGACGCGCAAGGAAAGAAGGAAGGAAGTGGAGCCTAAAACAAAGGAATGGGTGAGATTTGGATGCATAGCCATTATTATAAAGGTAATCCGTCTACTCTGAACATACATGCCTTTGGCTTTAAGAGTGAAAAGTGTTCAGAATATGGAATTTTTAAAAAAGTCTCTTGTTCTTCCTGCCGCAGCAACATGACCAATATTACACACAGCTACAATATGGCAACACGGCGGTAAACTAAATTGCGTTCTTTGTCAGAAATAGCTTTTGGAAGATACACCAAAATTTCTGTGTAGGAACATTTGGGGGAAATGACATTAGAACACATTCTATAGTATCAATGTTTTTCCAGGCAGTTGAATTAAAGTGTGGATGTCTCCAACATGTCCCGTTTCATGGATTTGGATTTGAGGTGTTTTATTCCAGCTCCGCGTGCCTCCTACAGTTGCTCAGGTTGTGCACTGCACAGTCCAGAAGGCATCGTGCACGTTTTAGTCTATGGGATGTGTGCCCCTGACACTGTGCAGTGCACATTCTGGGACCATGATGTAGTGACCTGAAATGACACATGGGAAGAACTGATTTATATAAGCCATGAATGGAAAGTTGTATTGGAGAAGATACAATCTCAACAATCAATTCTGTAATAGTAACTGTGTTTTATGGGAACACTACAGAAACATAACCAGGAGAATTGATAAACAATTCCAGAGTGAGGTTACAGAGATAGCATCACACATGAAATTTATCCACAGCATCATTTACCAGCAGGCTATCGCAGCAAGGAAATATAAGACACTATGTGCACATAGTGTCACAGAATACCATTCACATGATTATATATAAGGGGAAAAGGATATTTGAATAGTTGAATTTTCACAAGTCTTCATAACGATGTAAGGTATGACCATGAACTTCTTTTGGAACGCACGGTGTACTTGAAATAGTAACTGAACTAGAAGATGGGTTACGCATTTTTCCTTCACAAAGAGTGTCAAATTTGGCGACCTTTTCTGTGATGATTCAGTGGCTCTGAGCAGTGTGCCACAGGTTGATTTTTTAAAAAAAATAAACACATTTAATCTGACCCTTTGGGGTGAAGAGTGAGTGATGAAGTAACTGCTTTGCTAAAGGAACTCAGACGGAGAAGAATACTTTTGAAAGCATTTCCATCCCTATGTGATTTTCTTACCAATATACTTGATTATCAACTTTAACAACATTCACATGTGCACACTTAAACGGATGTCTGCAGCCTGCTTAAAATCTTCCAAATGAAGTTTCACTGGGTTTTGGACCCATTTGTTTAAAAATGTAAAAATGAAATATCTTCCAATTAGTTTGCAAGAATAACTGCCTGACATCAGGAAGACGGAAATTTACTAGCCCAATTTCAACAAAAACCTTTGCATAATTGGTGGATGGCACTGAAAAATGAGAATCATGATTTAGTAAACACAGCCGCCAATGCCCTTCTTTCATGTGGATGGACGCCTCTTTGTAAGGAATCCTTTTCAACTCTGACAGCCACTAAAGCCAAGTTTTTTTTCTTTTTTTTTTTTAAGTTTATTTATTTTGAGAGAGAGAGAGAGCATGCGGGAGGGACAGAGAGATAAAGAGAGAGAGAACCCCAAACAAGCCCGGCATCGCCAGTGTGGAGCCCAACGCAGGGCCTGAACCCACAAGCCGTGAGATCATGACCTGAGCTAAAGTCAGGTGCCCAACTGACTGAGCCACCCAGGCGCCCCAAGCCAAGTATTTTTTTTTATAACTGAACTTAGAACTTTGCTACCTTGCTATGTCATCTAATGTTAAAAATTTGAAAATGAAGCATATCCAGCCTCAATACTGGATAAAATATCAATTCTAGGGGGAGCAGGGTGGCTCAGTGGTTAATCATCCAACTTTGGCTCAGGTCATGATCTCGTGGTTCACAGATTCAAGCCCCACATCAGGCTCTGTGCTGACAGCTCAGAGCCTGGAGCCTGCTTTGGATTCTGTGTTTCCCTCTCTCTCTGCCCCTTACCCACTCATGCTCGCTCACTCTCTCTCTCTCTCTCTCCTCTCTCTCTCTCTCGAAACTAAATAAACATTAAAAACATCTTTTTAATAAAATCAAATATTAATTCCAGTGCAGAAAACAAAAAGTGGCAGATAAAAAGGGATTTTATAAGGCAGAACCCCTGTAGAAACTCATTTCCCTGAAAGATGATAGAGGGTGGAAGAAGAAGGTTCAGGAAGGAAGGTGGACCTCAGTCTTCAGCGAATAATCTGAGGGCTCCTGAGTACACAATCCATCTGTGAGAGTACAGATCACTGGGGCTTCTCCCTAACCCTCCAGAGGATGCCTCTGCATGGCTTTGGGGCCATTTCTCATGCTCCCGTGCTCAGTGACCTGCCCTTCAAGACCCATCTCAAATGTCCTTTCCACGACGTTCTCTAAGCCATGAGTTGGAGGTGAGTTCCACTTCCCTTCATCCACCCTGTTCAGCAGCACAAGTATGGCCTGTTAGTTAGGGAAATTCCGAAAGAAGAGGATCCTACGTGTCCAAGGGTAACTACCCACAGTGACATGAAGGAAAACCTCAACATCGTGAGAGAACACGCAGGTTCAAAATCAAGGAGGCAATAAAGCATCAAGGTGGTGGGCTGATCCAGGTGCGTGGTCCAGGACTGCATCCATACACGACACTCTCCACCCAGGCTGGTGTGCTCCCGTCCCTATCACTCAGTATGCCGGGGGGGGGGGGGGGGGGTGGGGATCAACTTGTAGCCATACATCCATTTAACAATATTTAAGAAATATAGTCAGATATTGTCAGATGCAGGGCCAGGCTGGGCACTTTCTACCTGATGATGTAGTTATTTCTGCTCCTCCCTGAATTCCCCTACCCAACAGTGCTCCTATAGGGCAGACCTCTGTTCAGATTCACAACTCCATGGGGTCTAGGATAAGGGCCCTCGCAGGTTTGATGAAGAGAGAGGGGATCTGTGAGCCCATCGTGAAGCCAAGGGACTCTCTCCAAAACGAGAGGCAGCTGGCTTGATTGCAGGTTTCAGCTACCCCAGGATAGCTCTCTCTGTTTCCTCCCCCCACCAAGACTAGTTTTTGTCTTCATGTCAGACTAACCTAGAATAAGTGCAAAGAGCAAAAAGATAATGCGGTAACAATTCCAAAGTGTTTTCCTTGTCTCTACCCTTGTCTGGACCTCTGCTCTGGCCGGATAATCCATAGGCCTTGAACCAAGACTCAGTCAGACTGTTTGGAAAGAGGTCTTATTTGTTGAGGCTTACAGCTTTTGGAGGGTTGCATGTGGAACATTGAGGAAGGAAGGAAGGAAGGAAGGAAGGAAGGAAGGAAGGAAGGGAGGGAGGGAGGAAGGAAGGAAGGAAGAAGGGGAGGGAGAAAGGGGAAGGGGAAGGGGAAGGGGAAGGGGAAGGGGAAGGGGAAGGGGAAGGGAAGGGAAGGGAAGGGAAGGGAAGGGAAGGGAAGGGAAGGGAAGGGCTTGCCCAGGCCAGCCAGCAGCCAGTCAGTCAACAGAATCACCCTGATCATGGGTAAAGAGGAAGAAAATCAGTCTCACATGGGTCTGCTCCCAACACAGCCATGTTCTTAAGCCTCCCTCTGAACCTTCAGTCCTGTTGTCTGTGAGACTAGAATGTTCCTCTGCCCTCTTTCACTGTTGTGATGGTTAACTGTATGTGTCAACTTGACTGTGCCATAAAGCGCCCAGATTAAACACTATTTTGGGGTGTGTCTGTGAGGATGTTTCCAGATAATATCAGCACTTGAATCATGGACTCAGTAAAGTAGATTACCCCCTCCCCCAATGTGAGTGAGCATCATTCAATCCACGGAGGGCCTGAATAGAAACAAAGGCAGAGGAAGGGAGGATTCCTTCCCTTCCTGTCTGCTTCTTTGAACTGAGACATTAGTCTTCTCCTGCCCTTGGACTGTGAATTACATCATTAGATCCCCTGGTTCTCAGGCCTTTGGACTAAAATTACACTCCTGGCTTTCCTGGGTCTCCAGCTCACTGAGAGCAGATGGTGAGACTTCTCAGCCTCCATAATCTCATGAGCCAATTTCTCATAATAAACATATGTCTGTATATCTACCAGTTCTGTTTCTTGTGGAACCTTGACTTATATACATGTCAAGCTTCCTTTTGAAAAATTTTACTGATGCCTCACCCTAAAAGTAAGGTCCATATTCAACATCATTACTATCACCTGAGGAACATCTTAAAATCCAGATTCCTAAACCTACTGATTCTCTGGCAGGTGACACATGCATTGAAGTTTGAGAAGTTTTATTCTATTCATTCAAAAGGCATACACTAGGCACTTAATCTTTGCCCTCACTGTACTAGGTTTTTCCTGAATGTCTTCACTTAATATAATAGTTCTTTATCTTCCCCCACTATTATATTGCGAGATACTGGGGAAGAAGGACCATGTCTTACATTCCTTTGTATCATTGGGATGTCTGGCACAGAAAAGTTGCTAACTAAATGATTTTAGATTAAATGATTAATCAAAATAATGTTTCTATATCTCTGGAGAAGCTGTATTTTTTCACCTGAAAGTTTCATTTCAAGAGTTTAATTCAGGGAGCCTGGCACTGGTCCCAGAAATGAAGGAAGTGCAACAGTTATGGTCTGGTCAGAACAGAACTGTCACCTCCATGGTCTACATGGCTTACATACATCACACGTCCAAAAGAAAAGTTAGCTATTTTGAGGACCATATAAGTTTATTATTATGAAACTGACTAGCAACTGAAGATCATAATGGTGTTCGCGAAGCAGCTAAGTCCAGCCTTCCTATCTCCCCCATTGTGCACCAGTGAGAAATTAGCTTCTGGATGGAAGGTAGGACTTGTAATTATGCGTTCATTTAAGAATCACTTATTGTCCCTCTAACCTGCACTCAGCTGTCTGCTACACTCTGAGATACAGAAATAAAAGACAGGCTTCACTTCCAGAAGCAAACTATGTCACAGGACCACTTATCTGCTACATTTTTATTAGACTGAGGATGTCTCAGCATAGAAAAATCTTTCTGATACTGCACTGATTCGGTCACCCAAAGTTTTTATGGTCCCTCCCCACTTTCTAGAGGGTAGGAGATATCCTCTATGGCTCATTGAAGACACCATTTAAAATCCATTAAAGAGTTCAGAACCAAGGACAGAACTCTCTGGCACCTGGAGACAAAAATTCAGGTCTAGTTTAATGCAAACATTTAATTAGCCTCTACCTACTAGGTAATTCAAGCTACTCGGGATTCAGGGATTAAGGAGGCACAACCACAATCCTATAAGAAGCCCCCAAATATGACTGTGACAGGGACACAGCACACATGTACAGTGTGATGTGACAATGATCATCAGTCATGTTCAGATGATATTTCTCCCCTTGTCCTCCAAGATCGTCAGAACTTTGTCAGTCGTGTCCTTTTCCACAGAGAAGGCTGGGGCTTGTTTGGAATCGAAGTTGGCAAAATATTTCACAGATTACGATTGTCTTTTGCCTTAGGCTACATCTGTCCAAATTGGATTTACTTGAACAACGGGATAGCTATTACAACGGCAGTCTTTCAGCCCTGTAATCTAATGAGATGGCTTTGGATACTATTAAAAGTTAAATCAGTCGATAAATGAAATATTAAAATCACCAGAGAATTGGCCCAATGTACAAAATATTAACACTGCAAGCTCTAAATCAAGTGCTGAACATGAATTTTAGCCAAAGCCATTAAAAGAGTGTGGACTCTGTCCTGAATTTTGGAGCTGGGCCTGAGGCGAGTTTTTCAAAACCTCAGGTTCTCCTCTTGTTGGAGCCTTGGTGTGAGAGAGGTCCACACCGAGGGCTCTCTCAGGACACTTGACACTGGAAAATCTCTGGAGCCCACGACATTTGGGAAATGGTGCATCAAATCATAGGGCAATGTGACGAGCACTTTATCTATTAATCATCACATTGCCCCACTAGACCATGATGGCCTCGAGGACAGGGGCTGGGTCTCACTCACCTCTGTATGCCCTTCTCTTAGTGCAGTGTCTTTCGGAATACAGGTGCTCACCAAACGTTAACTTCAATCTCCTTCCTCTGATTCCTTCTCTCCCTTCCTCCCTCCCTCCCTCTCCCTTTCTCCCCTTTCTCTCTGGGTGTCACAAGAGTTCCCTGTCAAAGCTGTATGCACCCTTTAAGGCTCAGTTCAAACCCCACCTCTTCTTGGTGTCAGAATCACACTCTCTTCCACAGTCAACCCCTCCTCACATGGCTTGATGTTTGAACATTTCTTGCACCATTTTTTTTTCCATTGAGTTACAGTTACCTGTACAAACACATATCACTGTCTTTTTTCAGGTTCTCCTAGACTCAGGCCCTGAGACAAGGATCCAAGTTCAAATGGTTTACTTGGCAGATGGAAGGAACACTTGAATGGGAGCAGCCTAGAAATACAGGAAAGAAGGGTGGTAAATAAAAAGTGTGGTACCAAGCCAGTTGCCAGTAGGTGACTGGTACTTTATCTCAAGAGACAACTCTGAAAAGTGGTATAAAAACCATCCCTCCAAATTATCCACCTAAGGGGCAAGATAGCTGGGGTATTTATACACCAGCTTCCAGAAGTACTTACTTAAGGACTGCTCCCAGAGATTGCTCCCCAGTACATCTAACCTGCCACATTACAGCCTCCTTCTGTAATTCCAGGGGGGAAAATTCAAGCACAGGGTAGGCTAGGTCTCTTCCCCCTACCACCTCCAAATTCATATGTTGTAAGCCTTAACCCTAATGTTACTGTGTGTGGAGATAAGGCATTTAGGAGGTAATTACAGTTAAGTGAAGTCATAAGGATGGAATCCTAATCCAATAGGATTGGTAGCCTCAAAAGGAGAGAAAGAGAAGTCTCCCTCTCCAAGTGCATGCACCAAGGGAAACCCATGTGAGGACACAGTGAGAAGGCAGCCATGTGCAAGCCGGGAAGAGAGCATTCAGCAGAAATGAATTGGCAGGAACCTGAATCCTGGACTTTCTAGCCTCCAGAGCTATGAGAATAAGGTTCTGTTGTTTAAGCCACACAGTCTGTGGTATTTTGTTACAGGAGTCCGAATGTTTGGAGGGTTGTACACTGAAAGGTCAGAAGAATATGGGAGGGACACTGAAGGTATCTCTTTTGTCCCATATACAGGGCCGTGAGTCCAAGAGCTTCAACCATGCAATGTTGTCTTCCCTGAGTACAAACCAGAGAGAGAAGGGAAGCAACACTTCTTGAGCCCTTACTACATGTCAGGCACCATCCAGACATTTAAAAAAATCTACTTTATTAAGGCATCATTCACACACAATAAAATGCACACATTTTAAGTGTAAAATTTGGTGAAATTTCACTAAGGTGCATAGACATGTAACTCCCCCCACAATCAAGATATGGAACTCCTTCTTTCACCCAAAGATTCTCTCGTGCCCCTCCCCAGTTAATTCCTACCCCACCCCTGGTTTCAGGTTACCATCGATCTTTCTTTCTTTCTTTCTTTCTTTCTTTCTTTCTTTCTTTTTCTTTCTTTCTCTCCTTCTTTCTTAGGGAAAAAATGTGTATGGAGTAGGGACAGAGGGAGAGGGAGAGAGAGAGAGAGAGAGAGAGAGAGAGAGAGAGAGAGAGAAAGAATCTTAAGCAAGCTCCACATTCAGCATGGAGCCCAATGTGGGACACAATCCCACAACCCTGGGATCATGCCCTGAACTGAAATCAAGAATCCAGATGCCCAACGGATTGAGCCACCCAGGTACCCCACCACTGATCTGCTTTCTATAACTACTGATCAGATTTCTCTTACCTAGAGTTTCATGTAGAATCACATAATATGCAGTCTTTTCTGTCAGGTCCCTTCTGTCTGCATAATGTTTTTTGAGAATCATCCATAATGACTCATGTATCAACAGTTCATTCTCTTTAATGCTAAGCAGAATTTCATTGTATGAATATATCATAATTTATTTGTTTGCCCACTGGTGGACTTTTGGGTTGTTTCCAGTTGAAGCTATTGTTAACAAAACTCTTATCAATATTTGTGCATAAGCTTTTCTGCAACAAATGCTTTTATTTATCTTGGGTAGCTTCCAAAGAGTCAAATTGCTGGGTCATATGGTAAGTAAGTACATGTTTAACTTAATTAATTAATTAATTAATTAATTAATTAATTAATTTTGGAGAGAGCGCATGAGTGGGGGAGAGTGGCAGAGGGAGAGAGAGAATCTTACCGGCTCCATGCTGTAAGATTGGAGCCTGATGGAGGGGCTCAATCCCACAACCCTGGGATCATGACCTGAACTGAAATCAAGAGCCAGGTGCCCCAGTGCATGTTTAACTTTGTGTGAAATTGTATGCTAGGAATTCTTAATTTATCTCATTTAATTTTTTCACCACTCAACAATGAGGGTATAATTAGTCCTGCTTTTTGAGTACACTGAGGCTCAGAGAAGGGAAATACTTGCCTAAGCTCATACAGCTGGTAAGGATGGATTTGGGATACACACCCAAGTTTATCTATCCCCAAATCCTGTGTTTTTTTTCATGAAATCAACCTGATTTCCTTTACTGACTCAGCAAGGAGGACTTGACATTGAACCCCCCCCCCCCAAAAAAAAAAAACAGATAAAGACTTACATCCTTCTAATCTCTAAAATTACCTAGTCCAAGAAAGGTTAAATGATCCCATTGGGGTGAGGCAAGCTTGGGATGGAGAAAGAAAGATGATTACAGAGGCAGAGAACTTGGCTGGGCCAGACTTAGGACAAGCACAAAGATACTACCAGCTACCACAAAAGCTGCCAAAACGGAGAAGACAAGCTTATACCTACCAGTGTAGAGCTCCTAGTTCTGAAAGCTATAAGTGATTGCCTACAGCCTGACAGGCTGAAAATATAACCAATGAATAATGAAGATGAAAGAACCAGTCCTTGCTTTTCAGTCAGCATCTGAGAGTTTTAAAACTCTACCAGTGTCGAGGCAGCAAAGTGATTGCTGACCAAAGCAATCTAATCAATTAAAACCTAGTAAATACTCCTCCACACAGGCTTCAGAACTCACAAATGGGAGAATCTATTCACTGGAACGAGGAAGTAGTTGGGGTCAAGTTCAGATCTCTACAGTCTGTAAGGGTGGAATTGACCTGTATGGCAAATCTGTTACTGCTAAAGATGCCCACTTTGGCTAAAGTCCAGAAATAGATACTATTAAAAATGCATTAGAATGGCCATGTTTACATCTCTATGGCCAACTGAAAGCCTCTGCTCATATAAAATGAAGCCCCCTCTGTATATTATAGTCTTTCGTGCCTGTCAATACACAATAATGTGCTTGAATTTCATAGAATTAGAGTTCTTGAAAAAGTGGGGAATATTCCGTGAGTGCATGGCCAGTATAGGAGATTAAACATATACATTACACAACAACAACCAGGAATCATACATTTTAGTGTGACCCAGTCACCCTGATGAATCACATAACTACTGGGGGTCTCCGCCTTGCCACTTGGAACTAAGGGAAACAACCTCTAGGCAACTTACCTCACGGGATGCTCTAATGTAGAAGTATGCCAGAAGGTGCTTTGGGAATAAGTGGTGCTGTGTTAATGTAAGGTTTTTAAACATTTAAATTGCTTAGCTATTAAGTGCTTCTCTGTTTGTGTTAATTGTTCATTGTTAAGATGTATTTCTGGCAGATGGAACACATGTGTTAATCCCTTTCCCCTCGAAAGGTCACTAAAATGGCAGCAAAATCATTTTAAAAGTGTGAATCCACAGAGACGAAGGGACTAGTACAGGAAACCACTGGAAGTAAGAGAAGTCGATTAATTTCCAAAGCTGGAGGAGAGGCTAAGGGAAGCTTCACTCAAGGACTATATTTTTTTTAATATGAAATTTATTGTCAAGTTGGTTTCCATACAACACCCAGTGCTCATCCCAACAGGTGCCCTCCTCAATACCCATCACCCATGATCCCCTCCTTCCCACCCCCATCAACCCTCAGACTGTTCTCATTTTTTAAGAGTCTCTTATGGTTTGGCTCCCTCCCTCTCTAACTTTTTCTTTTCCTTCCCCTCCCCCATGGTCTTCTGTTAAGTTTCTCAGGATCCACATAACAGTGAAAATATATGGTATCTGTCTTTCTCTGTATGGCTTATTTCACTTAGCATCACACTCTCCAGTTCCATCCACGTTGCTACAAAAGGCCAGATTTCATTCTTTCTCATTGCCACGTAGTACTCCATTGTGTATATAAACCACAATTTCTTTATCCATTCATCAGTTGATGGACATGTAGGCTCTTCCATAATTTGGCTATTGTTGAGAGTGCTGCTATAAACATTGGGGTACAAGTGCCCCTATGCATCAGTACTCCTGTATCCCTTGGGTAAATTCCTAGCAGTGCTATTTCTGGGTCACAGGGTAGGTCTATTTTTAATTTTTTGAGAAACCTCCACACTGTTTTCCAGAGCAGCTGCACCAGTTTGCATCCCCACCAAGAGTGCAAGAGGGTTCCCATTTCTCCACATCCTCGTCAGTATCTACAGTCTCCTGATTTGTTCATTTTGGCCACTCTGACCGGCGTGAGGTGGTATCTGAGTGTGGTTTTGATTTGTATTTCCCTTATGAGGAGTGACGTTGAGCAACTTTAATGTGCCTGTTGTCCATCTGGATGTCTTCTTTAGAGAAGTGTCTATGTCTTCTGCCCATTTCTTCACTGTTTTTGGGTGTGGCGTTTGGTGAGCTCTTTATAGATTTTGGATACTAGCCCTTTGTCCGATGTCATTTGCAAATATCTTTTCCCATTCCGTTGGTTGCCTTTTAGTTTTGTTGATTGTTTCCTTTGCTGTGCATAAGCTTTTTATCTTGATGAGGTCCCAATAGTTCATTTTTGCTTTTAATTCCCTTGCCTTTGGAGAAGTGTCAAGTAAGAAATTGCTGCAGCTGAGGTCAGAGACGTTTTTTCCTGCTTTCTCCTGTAGGGTTTTGATGGTTTCCTGTCTCACATTCAGGTCCTTTATCCACTTTGAGTTTATTTTTGTGAATGATGTAACAAAGTGGTCTCGTTTCATCCTTCTGCATGTTGCTGTCCAGTTCTCCCAGCACCATTTGTTAAAGAGACTGTCTTTTTTCCATTGGATATTTTTTCCTGCTTTGGATTAGTTGGTCATATTTTTGTGGGTCTAATTCTGGGGTTTCTATTCTATTCCATTGGTCTCTGTGTCTGCTTTTGTGCCAATACCATGCTGTCTTGATGATTACAGCTTTGTAGTAGAGGCTAAAGTCTGGGATTGTGATGCCTCCTGCTTTGGTCTTCTTCTTCAAAATTACTTTGGCTATTCGGGGCCTTTTGTGGTTCCATATGAATTTTAGGATTGCTTGTTCTAGCTTTGAGAAGAATGCTGGTGCAATTTTGATTGGGATTGCATTGAATGTGTAGATTGCTTTGGGTTGGGTAGTACAGACATTTTAACAATATTTATTCTTCCAATCCATGAGCATGGAATGTTTTTCCATTTCTTTATATCTTCTTCAATTTACTTCATAAGCTTTCTATAGTTTTCAGCATACAGATCTTTTACACCTTTGGTTAGGTTTATTCCTAGGTATTTTATGCTTCTTGGTGCCATTATGAATGGGATAAGTTTCTTTATTTGTCTTTCTGTTGCTTCATTATTAGTGTATAAGAATGCAACTGATTTTTGTACATTGATTTTGTATCCTGCGACCTTGCTGAATTCATGTATCAGTTCTAGCAGACTTTTGGTGGAGTCTATCAGGTTTTCCACGTATAATATCATGTCATCAGCAAAAAGTGAAAGCTTGACTTCATCTTTGCCAATTGTGATGCCTTTGATTTCCTTTTGTTGTCTGATTGCTGATGCTAGCACTTCCAACACTATGTTAAACAACAGCGGTGAGAGTGGACATCCCTGTTGTGTTCCTGATCTCAGGGGGAAAACTCTCAGTTTTTCCCCATTGAGGATGATGTTAGCTGTGGGCTTTTCATAAATGGCTTTTATGATGTTTAAGTATGTTCCTTCTATCCCGACTTTCTCGAGGGTTTTTATTAAGAAAGGATGCTGAATTTTGTCAGATGCTTTTTCTGCATCGATTGACAGGATATATGGTTCTTATCTTTTCATCTATTAATGTGATGTATCACATTGATTGATTTGTGAATGTTGAACCAGGCCTGCAGCCCAGGAATGAATCCCACTTGATCATGGTGAATAATTCTTTTTATATGCTGTTTAATTCGATTTGCTAGTATCTTGTTGAGAATTTTTGCATCCATATTCATTAGGGATATTGGCCTGTAGTTCTCTTTTTTCCTGGATCCCTGTCTGGTTTAGGAATCAAAGTAATGCTGGCTTCATACAATGAGTCTGGAAGTTTTCCTTCCCTTTCTATTTTTTGGAACAGCTTGAGAAGGATAGGTATTATCTCTGCTTTAAATGTCTGGTAGAATTCCCCTGGGAAGCCATCTGGTCCTGGACTTTTATTAGTTGGGGAGATTTTTGATAACTGATTCAATTTCTTTGCTGGTTATGGGTATATTCAAGTTTTCTATTTCTTCCTGTTTGAGTTTTGGAAGTGTGTGGGTGCTTAGGAATTTGTCCATTTCTTCCAGGTTGTCCAATTTGTTGGCATATAATTTTTCATAGTATTCCCTGATAATTGCTTGTATTTCTGAGGGATTGGTTGTAATAATTCCATTTTCATTCATGATTTTATCTATTTGGGTCATCTCCCTTTTCTTTTTGAGAAGCCTGGCTAGAAGTTTATCAATTTTGTTTATTTTTTCAAAAAACCAACTCTTGGTTTCATTGATCTGCTCTACAGTTTTTTTAGATTCTATATTGTTTATTTCTGCTCTGATCTTTATTATTTCTCTTCTTCTGCTGGGTTTGGGGTGTCTTTGCTGCTCTGCTCCTATTTCCTTTAGGTCTGCTGTTAGATTTTGTGTTTGGGACTTTTCTTGTTTCTTGAGATAGGCCTGGATTGCAATGTATTTTCCTCTCAGGACTGCCTTCACTGCATCCCAAAGCATTTGGATTGTTGTGTTTTCATTTTCGTTTGTTTCCATATATTTTTAAATTTCTTCTCTAATTGCTTGGTTGACCCACTCATTCTTTAGTAGGGTGTTCTTTAACCTCCATGCTTTTGGAGGTTTTCCAGACTTTTTCCTGTGGTTGATTTCAAGCTTCATAGCATTGTGGTCTGAAAGTGTACATGGTATGATCTCAATTCTTTTATACTTATTAAGGGCTGTTTTGCGACCCAGTATGTGATCTATCTTGGAGAATGTTCCATGTGCACTCGAAAATAAAGTATATTCTGTTGCTTTGGGATGCAGAGTTCTAAATATGTCTGTCAAGTCCATCTGATCCAATGTATCATTCAGGGCCCTTGTTTCTTTATTGATCCTGTGTCTAGATGACCTATCCATTGTTGTAAGTGGAGTATTAAAGTCCCCTGCAATTACCACATTCTTATCAGTAAGGTTGGTTTGTATTTAATTGTTTTATATATTTGGGAGCTTCTGTATTCAGTGCATAGACATTTATAATTGTTAGCTCTTCCTGATGGATAGACCCTGTAATCATTATATAATGCCCTTCTTCATCTCTTGTTACAGCCTTTAATTTAAAGTCTAGTTTGTCTGATATAAGTATGGCTACTCCAGCTTTCTTTTGACTTCCAGTAGTATGATAGATAGTTCTCCATCCCCTCACTTTCAATCTGAAAGTGTCCTCAGGTCAAAAATGAGTCTCTTGTAGACAGCAAATAGATAGGTCTTGTTTTTTTTATCCATTCTGAAACCCCATGTCTTTTGGTTGGAGCATTTAGTCCATTTACATTCAGTGTTATTATGGAAAGGTATGGGTTTAGAGTCATTGTGATGTCTGTAGGTTTCATGCTTGTAGTGATGTCTCTGGTACTTTGTGGTCCTTACGACATTTCACTCATAGAGTCCCCCTTAGGATCTCTTGTAGGGCTGGTTTAGTGGTGATGAATTCCTTCAGTTTTTGTTTGTTTGGGAAGACCTTTATCTCTCCTTCTATTCTGAATGACAGACTTGCTGGGTAAAGGATTCTTGGCTGCATATTTTTTTCTGTTCATCACATTGAAGATTTCCTGCCATTCCTTTCTAGCCTGCCAAGTTTCAGTAGATAAGTCTGCCACTAGTCTTATGGGTCTCCCTTTATATGTTAGAGCATGTTTATCCCTAGCTGCTTTCAGAATTTTCTCTTTATCTTTGTATTTTGCCAGTTTCACTATGATATGTCATGCAAAAGATCAATTCAAGTTACGTCTGAAGGGAGTTCTCTGTGCCTCTTGGATTTCAATGCCTTTTTCCTTCCCCAGATCAGGGAAGTTGTCAGCTATGATTTGTTCAAGTACACCTTCAGCCCCTTTCTCTCTCTCTTTCTCTTCTGGAATTCCTATTATATGGATATTGTTCCATTTGATTGCATCACTTAGTTCTCTAATTCTCCCTCATACTCCGGGATTTTTTTATCTTTTTCTCAGCTTCCTCCATAATTTTATCTTCTAATTCACCTATTCTCTCCTCTGCCCTTCAATCTGAGCTGTGGTAGCCTCCGTTTTATTTTTCACCTCATTTATAGCATTTTTTAGCTCCTCATGACTATTTCTTAGTCCCTTGATCTCTGTAGCAATAGATTCTCTGCTGCCCTCTATACTTTTTTCAAGCCCAGCGATTAATTTTATGACTATTAGTCTAAACTCCTGTTCCATTATATTGCTTAAAACGTATTTTGATCAATTCGTTAGCTGTCGCTACTTCCTAGAGTTTCTTTTGAGGAGAATTCTCCCGTTTCGTCATTTTGGATAGTCCCAGGTAGCAGGGAACTGCAGGGCTCTTCCCCTGTGTTGTCTGGAGTAACTTGTGTTGGTGGGTGGGGCCACAGTCAGACCTGATGTCTGCCCCCAGCCCACCGCTGGGGCCAGTCAGACTGGTGTGTACCTTATCTTCCCCTCTCCCAGGGGCAGGACTCACTGTGGGTGGTATGGCCCATCTGGGCTGCTTGCACCCTGCCCGGCTTGTGGTGCTGCTTTGATGGGATCTGGCATATTAGCCGGGGTTGCTCCACAAGGTGCACAGAGGTGGGAGGGGCAGGCTCAGCTTGCTTTGCCATCAGTGGTCCCCTGTGGGAGGGGCGCTGTGGCACCAGGAGGGAGGCCGACCCATCAGAGGGATGGACCCACAGAAGCACAGCGTTGGGTGTTTGCACAGTACAAGCAAGTTTGGTGAACTGGTTCCCTTTGGGGTTTCGGCTGGGGGATGGGCGAGGGAGATGGCGCTGGCCAGCGCCTTTGTTCCCCACCGAGCTGAGCTCTGTCTTCCAGGACTCAACACCTCTCCCTCCCAGTGTCCTCTCGCCCTCCTGCTCTCCGAGCAGAGCTGTTGACTTTTAACATTCCAGATGTTAAGTCCTGCTGCCTGTCAGAACTCATAGAGTCCGGCCCCTCCGCTTTTGCAAGCCAGACTTCGGGAGCTCTGCCTTGCCCAGTGGGCTGCCCCTCCACCGCCCCGGCTCCCTCCCGCCAGTCCGTGTAGCACGCGCCTCCTCTCTGCCCTTCCTACCCTCTTCCATGGGCCTCTTGCCTACGCCTGGCTCCAGAGAGTCCATTCTGCTAGTCTTCTGGCGGTTTTCTGGGTTATTTAGGCCAATGTGGGTGGAATCTAAGTGATCAGCAGGACGCTTGAGCCCAGCATCCTCTTACGCCGCCATCTTCTGAACCTCTCCAAGGACTATATCTACAGGAAGTCACCTAGGAGCTCAGGACATAGGGTTACCAGGTCCCCTGAAGGCAGGTGGGAGGCATAAGGCACAAGACAAGGAAGGAAGGTGAGAGTCCACACAGAGAGGGCAGATGCCACTGGAACTCTTCCCTTCCAGACATTTATTCTTTGATCAGATGTACACGCCCCAGAGGGATGATACGCAAGATAATTCACTGGGGTATGGGAAGAAAATACTAGAGCTTCTATTTCTAGTTTTTCTTAACACAGAAATAAAACTAGGCTCTACTAATACTTACTACACTGATCGGGAGTCATACATGTAAGGCGCTCATATATATACAGAGATGGACAGCAAGACCAAAGTCAATGTTAGCTCAAGAGAAGTTGGACCAGAGAGTTACAGCCTGTTTGCCAGAGTAAGAGAGACGGCCTGTAAACAGTGGCATTACATGAGTCTAACCACCGAAGAGTGGAACACTCTGACCCCCTTTCTGTGTCTAAGGAAATACTTCCCATTCAGGAGATTGGAAGGTACCTTTCTGGAGAATATGGTCAACTGGAGGGAAGATCAAATCATACTGACAGTCAGTGTGCCCCAGTGAAAACTGTTGGAAACTCAATGGTTCCACTTGTAGACAAGCCCTCTCCCACTTGTATTGTATACAAAGACACAGAGAAAACTCCATTTCACTTTTGATGTCACTTGTAAATATGAACAGACAACCTGAAAGAAACAGAAATCTGGGGAAAGCCTCTAGCATGAAAAACAAGGAACAAAATAAAAAACTTGAAGGAAATAGAAACAAAAAGACAATACAATGAAGAATTCCAGAATCCCAAAATGATTTCTGGGGACAAACAAAGCAAAACAAAAATATGTGTAAGAAGAGAAACAGGAACATAATATACGATTTGAGTATAGAAATAGTAATTAATAATGACTCCATCGGGAAGTAACTATAAGGCAAGAACGGAGGGTGTGTGAGTGGGCACTGGGTTGTAAGGAAGCTAAATTCCTGTCCGCCATACTGGGAGTCAGTAGGTGATGCCTTAACATGGCAAGCCATGAAATATAGTACAGGATTCTGGGAAGATGGCAGTGAGATCAGTGGTTTTTAAAATCTAAGTCACAGCTCTAAAAACACATAGAGCAACTAAGGTGGAAAACATAAAAACCCACATATGACCTCTACAACAGGTCATATGGATGTCATATGTGATCCTGACACCTGACAGGTGTCAGGATACACCCATGAGCTCCCAAGTTATGAGTGGGTTGAGGACAAACCACATGCAGGCTCTCAGCATCTGTGCAGAAGGACGCAGTGCAGCAATGGGTAGATGCAAGAACTGTAAAGTAACCAACAAGCACTCACCAGAGAGCTCAGAGGG
Source organism: Prionailurus viverrinus (assembly GCF_022837055.1). Classification (NCBI taxonomy): domain Eukaryota; kingdom Metazoa; phylum Chordata; class Mammalia; order Carnivora; family Felidae; genus Prionailurus; species Prionailurus viverrinus. The sequence goes on along the minus strand of NC_062563.1, from coordinate 129,766,565 downwards.
CCCATGTTGTGACAGCCAGAAGCGTGAGGGGTTTACACACCCCAGTAGCACTTGAGTCCATGGTGCCTTCCATATGCTGGGAGGGAGATGGGCCAGTCCGGGCCCCATGAATTCTCAGAATCACTCAGCCAAAGTTTCTTTCCAGGAAGAAGTAACCACAGTAAAACCACTGCTGGGAACAGAACCTACACTGAGGAGGACAATAAAGGGAAAAGAAAAAAAAATAAAGTCTAGATAAAACTGGAGAAGGAGAACAGAGCCAAGAATGTTTAGAAAGTACTTAAGTCTACTTGCACAAAAACAATAGAAGAGGGAACTCTCAAGCCACAAAATTAGAGAAACTCTCCCAAACCAGCTTACTTTCTGATAGTTCAAGAAAACTAAATCATTAAAAAAAAAGAAAAGATCGCCACAAGGCATCAAGACAAAATACAATGCAAAGTTATAAAAAAAAAAAAAAAGAAAAAAGATTAGAATAACATCACTAAGGATAATGAAAGCACACCAGAAAGACAACTCAACAAAACAGATAAACACTACAACTTAATATCTCAAAATGGGCTAAAATATATTGAAAGGTGGTACAAGCTATGAAAGAATAATATTATTCAGAAGCATAAAAAATCACAAATGAACTAAAGAACACAGAAAATTAGACATTTGTAAAGTTCACTTCAGAAACGAAGGCAAAACAAGGAGGAATAAGCACAATAGATAATGCCTTAAGAGAAGCAGACCATTAAAGGAGGGGGGTTGGAAGGGGAAAAAAAAGTTTTTAAAGAAAAAAATGAAAAGAATTGCAGATTAAAAAATATTGAGAACACAGGTAATGAAGAACATATATAATGGAGGACCTCAAAAACCAAAAACCTCAATAGGGGAACAGATTAAGTTCTAGATGTAAATATTGATTTATAGAAAATACAAAGATGGAAGAACACATTAAACTATACTGTGGAAATGCAATCAGCAAAAGCCCAACTGTGGGAAACCCAACAGGACAAATAATCTAGAATCTCCCTCAAATAAATCACAAGGAGGTCAACAAAATGGAGAGGGACTCCATTAGCTGCCAGAACTGCCATAACAGAGTACCACAGATTGGGGGGGGGGGCGGTGCTTAATCAACATAAGTTTATTTTCTCGCAGTTCTGGAGGCTGGAAGTCCAAGATCAAGGCGTTGGTTTCTTCTGGAGCCTCTCTCCTTGGCTTGTGGATACCCACCAGTTCTGCCCTATATCTGTGTCCTAATATCTTCTTATAAGGACAGTAGTTACATGGGACTAGGCCCCCATCTTAATGACCTCATTGCAACCGACCACAGCTTTAAAGAGCCTAACTCCAAATACAGTCACATTCTGATATACTGGAGGCTAGGACTTCAACATATGAATTTGGGGGCGTGGGGGTGGACATAATTCAGGAGCCTGTAGATTAAAAGAGACTTAAAGGGGCACCTGGGTGACTTAGTCAATTGAGCGACCAACTCTTGATTTTGGCTCAGATCACAATCCCAGCATCAGACTTCGCACTGAGCATGGAGTCTGCTTAAGGTTCTCTCTCTCTCTGACTCTCTCTCTCTCCCTCTTCTTCTGCTCCTCTACCCCACTCAAGATCTCTCTCTCTAAAATTAAATAAATAAATAAATAAATAAATAAATAATAATAAAATAAAATAAAAATATAAGAGACTTAAAATTAGCATCTTCACAAAGTAAATATTTGGGTGATAAGACTATTAAGAAAAATAAAGACGTGGAGACAACAACAGTTAGGATAGCAAATAATTTAGGGGGGAAGATCAGGGCTGTGTTTGGCTATGGGCATGCAGAAAGCATGGAGGGTGACTCCAACTTCTATCTCTTGACAAGGGAGGGGTTTACAAGGGAGTTCCTCTTCTAGATTTTTTTCTTTAAGTAACCTCTCTACCCAGCACAGGGCTCCAACTCATCACCCCGAGATCAAAAGTCGCACGCTCTGCCGACTGAGGCAGCCAGGTGCCCCTGGAGCTCCTCTTGTAATAGTTCATTATGCTGTACGTGTTTTATATAGTATTTGTGTTATGCTTAACAAAAATAAATAGAAAAATAAATATGTTGGTATTCTGGAACATGATGATAAATATAAGAAGTAGTTGAAAGGATCAGAGTTTTCTGCATTTGGGAGAAATGGAGGCAGGAATTGCACATACATACTTCAATGCCTACAACATAAATCCTGTAGTTGCTAAAGGCTTTTCATTTACCTATAGTATACCCTTATGAAAAGTAAAAAAAAAAAATTTAAATTAAAAAGCATATATTCCCATTTGGGTCTGTCTTAGTAAACCGTGTATACTCCAGTGACTAGCCCATTGCTGGAAACTTAGCACACATACCCCATAAATAGACTTCTAACACATGGACACTTGATTTCATTCCAGAATCAGAGATAGACAGTATCTAAACCCAGGTGTGCCTTGTTTACCTTGGCAAATGGCTTTATTTTTTTATTTTTATTTTTTTGAAAATGGCTTTAATCTGTGCCTAGAACATGGGCACATCCATGTAAGAAATCAGATGCTAAAACATACAGTAGTAAGGTCCAGAGCTTGGATTTGATTATTTAGGCAAATTCACTTCATAAATGGTATTGTGGGGGAAGATTTGATTATACTTAGGATATGTAAAAGTGCCCAACACTTTGTCAGTCTCATAGCAGATGTGCAAAAAATTTTCAGTAATTATTAATAGAGCCACCAACCTAGGGCCTCAGTGAGTGACACTAAAAATGGACAATGAACATTGGCCAAAGCTGTTCTTTTACTAAGTCACAATCCATATATAGATATTTCCAGGCCAATAGCTAATCTTCAGCCCTTTGTGATGCTTGAAAAGAAGGTTCAAGAACATCTTCTCACACACAACATATAAACTAAGTTCTCACAACCAAAGACTGTGAGGGTATTAGCCACAGAGAGTTGCAAAGATGGGCTGATGTTCAACTCAATTCTATTGGTCTTTAGGTAGTACTCAGCCACCTTTGGGTTTTCCAGACTCCACTGAAATGATGGTCCTGCTCTTCATTGACAGGTATAGACCCCCGCGAAGGCTCACAAGGAAATTTTCTTTTGAAAAGACATCAGTCAGCTCAGGCTGCCACAACAAAATACCATAGACTGTGTGGCCAAAACAACAGAGCATTTATTTTTCATGTTTTTGGAGGCTGGGAAGTCCAAGATCAAGGTGCTGGCCAATTTGGCTCCTGGTGAGCACTCTCTTCCTGGCTTGTAGATGGCTACCTTCTCACCATATCCTCACATGGCCTTTACTCTGAATGCACACGGAGAGAAGGAGACCACTGGTGTTTCTTCTTCTTATAAGGGTGCCAGCCCTATCAGATTAGGGATCTGCCCTTACGACATCATTTAACCTTTATCACCTCATCATGGGCCCTATTGCCAAATACAGTCACACTGGAGCTTCTACAGTGAATTTTGGGAGAACGCAAACATTCAGTCCATGACAAAGGGCATCATCAGTAACAATCGTATATTGATAACTTACATGTTGTAGCACTTTACAGTTTACAAACACTTGCACACCCTATTTTCGTTTGAACCTCTCAGCAGAAGGCAAGCAGTGAAAGGATTATTGCATCACATTTGCAGATAAAAAAAAAAGTCTTGGGATGTTTTAAAAGCTGCAATTAAACCAGCTACCTTTCAAGAATTTCTTGATTTAATGCATATACAGGTTGGGTGTTTTTATAAGAAAGAAAACAAAATCACATTAAATATGTATGTTAAGCTCATTTTACCATTCTAGCAAAAAAGATTTGGAAAAGTGGAGTGATCCTTTTTTCTTTCTCTCTTGAATTCTCTTATTGTTTTTTTTCCCCCACCAGATGCTAACAAGACCCAGTTTTCAAATCAATGCTCTACAAATTAGACACAGTACAGGAAGTCATGCTCCTCTGCTATATACATCAGCCCTCACGTGGCATCTGGAGCCATGCAGGGTCAGTTCATACACAGCCACAGCTTGAAGGTCTGGGTCAAGAAGCCGTCTACCCCCAGTACCACACTCACTGGGGCAACGGAGCCTGCTCGAAACAGCTCAGCACTCAAAAGGCAGCTGGCCTACCCCAGTAGGCAGGAAATTAAGCCACGGCCACTCCAGGCCAATTTCCCTGCCTTCTATCCAACCCATCCACTCTAGGACCTACAGAGGACAGACTTTTCTCATCCGGGACTCAGCTCCTCCTCTGCATCTGATGGCTACACCTCCCTGACTTCCCTGAGGAAGACCTTGCAAAGTATGTCCCCTCAGAAGGCCGGTCTCGAAACTTAACCCCAAGAAGAAAAGGAGACTCTATTGAGAAGTCTGGAAGTTCTTGTCCGAGCAGAGTCAGACATGTTCCTAACTGCTGGCCTTCTCAGGGCCTTTGCTGTGCGGATGCACTGATCTGCTAAAAGGAAAGCATTAGAGGGGCGCCTGGGTGGCTCAGTTAAGCATCTGGCTCCTGATTTTGGCTCAGGTCATGATCTCACTGTTTGTGGGATCCAGGCCCTCGTCAGGCTCTGCGCTGGTAGCCTGGAGCCTGCTTGGGATTCTCTCTCTCCTCCTCTCTCTCTGCCCCTCCCCTGCTCATGCCGTCTCTCTCAAAATAAACAAATATTTTTTTTAAAAGGAAATCATTAGAATGTACGCTTTTCCTAGAGTGTTGGGGATCCCTTACGGGGGACAGTAATACCTCTTCCCACCCCTAGGGCTGATGTCACCAGAAATGCTTTCTGAGAAACACTGTCCTGGGGGGCAGGGACTGCACTGCCTCCACCTGCTCTTCCTGTCTGTGGGCCACCCTTGGCCTGTCCCAGATTCGCCCCAGCCTCGCCCATCCTCTCAAGAGACAGGGTGCTGGGGCCGCACAGGCACCTGCTGGAACATTCTGTGCCAACATTCTGCTATGCAGCCGGAGAGCAGCCAGGACTGGGCCACCCAGGAGGAGAGGCAGGACGGCAGAGCTCTGCTCTCACTCTGCCCTGGGTTCGTCAGGAACTGGCTTTATTAACAGGAAAAAAGAAGCAGTTCGTTATTGACCGGCCCTAGTCATTTGCTGCCTCTTGCTCTCACTCACAGGACGCCCCTCTCGACCCTGACGGTGAGCAGGGGAGGCCTTCAAGGGCCTGCGCGGACAAGGCAGACACTATTGATCCTCAAGTCTTTTGCTATCGCTGGTTCTCGGCCTGAGGCAGTCATTAATCAGGAATTTTGCGGGCAGCTGGACCAGCACGAGTTTATCAATGAAGTTCACCGTGGAAACTCCTGCAGAAGTTTCCATGTAGACCAGACATGGGTTTATGCTTGGCCACTGTCGTCATTAAAGGACATGGAGAGGGGTGCCTGGGTGGCTCAGCCGGTTAAGCATCCGACTTCAGCTCACATCATGATCTCACGGTCCGTGGGTTCGAGCCCTGCGTCGGGCTCTGCGCTGACAGCTCAGAACCTGGAGCCTGCTTGGGATTCTGTGTCTCCCTCTCTCTCTGCCCCTACCCCACCCACACTCTGTGTCTATCTCAAGAATAAATGTTTTTTTAAATTAAAAAAAAAAATGAAGGACATAGAGAGCCCCACGTGCCCCCCACTGCCCGTTTTTGTAACCAGGTTGCCACATGGTGTCTGGCTGGCGGAGGGAGGGGGGAGTCAGATGCTCTCTCAGTTCCAGGCCCTACTGTCAGGAAGACCTGGCGGCTCTGCTCTGATGACGTGGGGACTCTTGTGCCGCCACGTAGAGCTCATCGCCCTGCAGGAGGGACTGCGTGGAGAGGCCACGTGGAGCGGCCACAGAGACCACAGAGAGCGGCACCGCATCCCACCAAGCCCAGCCTTCCAGCCTTCCCAGCCAAGGCGCCAGACGATGAAGAAGCCAGCTGGGTTGTACGGGTCCCCACAGACATCACGTGGGACAGAGGTGAGCCAGCCCCACCCTGCCCGATCCAGTTGCTGCCCCACAGGAGCCTGAGAGTAATGAACGTGATCACTTTCGGCCACTGCATTCTGGAGTCGCCTGTGAGGCAGCCGTAAATAACTACAATGGAGAGCAAGCCAAGGGTTACAGACTTTGGAGTCAGGATCCCAGAGACAAAGGGCGAGCCAGCCGGAGGGGGTGGGGTCAGCAGAGGGGAAGGCTGAAGACCCAACGGGCCCAGAAAGGGACACGTCACAGAGGGGCTCAGACTCAGCCCAGACAAGTGCTCTGTGTCTTCTGTTTCTTTTAAAGTTTACGTATTTATTTTGTGAGAAAGAGAGAGCACGGGCACAGGAGAGGGGCAGAGAGACAGGGAGGAGAAAATCCCAAGCAGGCTCCGCGCCCAGTGTGGAGCTCGACGTGGGGCTCAATCTCACAATAGATCACAACCTGAGTCGAAATCAAGCATCAGACACTTAACCAACTGAGCCACCCAGGAATCCCAAAAGTGCTCTGTGCTTCTGGCCGAGCCTGTGGTCTGCAGCAGGCAGAGAAGGGAGGGGCAGGGTCTTAGGTCTGGTCACGTCTCGTGGCCTCATGGAGGAGTTGGCCACACCTGGCACGGAGTCCCTGCCGTCTAAAGAGACACACGCTCCCGCACTCTCAGCGTCTCGGCATGAAACCTCACACACACACATGCTATCAGAGATCCTCAACCCAATCCTTTGTGGCCGGCAGTGCCATCACCCCATTTTATGGCTTAAGAAAGGGAGGCTCAACTGTAAGTGACAACCTGGAGGCATAGGACAGTGCACAGAGCTGGTAGGACTCCCGCCGGAGTCCTGGATGTGGGACATGTGGCACGTCCCCTGTCATCGCTGGGCAAAGGAGGTGAGGTCACTGCTCATTACTTCTTCCCCTGGATGTGGGTCTGCAGGGCACACACTGGAAGTCCAACCTTCCCTTTCTTAAAATAGCTAACACTGGCAGCATGGGTTTGGCTCCCAGCTCACCCCTGACTCGCTATTGGAACCCTGGACCACTTATCTGAACTTTCTGGGCCTTTGTTTCCTCCTGAGTCAACACGGATGTCGATAGTATTTACCTTATAAGGTGGTTTCAAGGATTAATTGGGTGAATATTTGTAAAATACTTGTAGCAGCGTCTGGGCAGAGCAAATGTTGTGTGTTTGTTAAACAGGTAACGGTTGAGAGCGTCCTGGTAGCGACTACATTCTAGATAGAATGTAGCCTCCAAGGTGAGGCAGGGACCCCTACAAGCAGTGTGCGAAGGGTGTGGTATGGACCCCCGTGGTCCGGCTCAACCTGAACCAGCTGTGGGGTGTCCCAGGTCCAAGGAAAGGGCTCAGGTATAAAGGAGCTGAAAGTGGGGGGAACCTGCTCTTCCCTGGTCTGCTTGTTTACACCAAAGGTCAAGTGCAGGGTTCCATCAGCCATTGGGAGCAAGTGCACAGTTGGGCCTCCGTGGCCCTTCCTGTGAATGAGGTCAGAGAACCCAGGACAAGCCTCCAGCCCCACTCTCTGTGGAAGGTGGGGTAGCCAGAATACATTTTCCTCCGTGCCATCTTCCCCACAAAAACTGTGATGTGCACTACCATGGGGTTCTCTAAAGTCTTCGAGAAATACAAGAATACGATAAGCAGGACAGAGCTAACAAGTGCTGAGCACTTAATATGGAGACTGTGCATCCAGTTCGTGTGCATTACCTCCTTTCTTCTCCACCATAATCCTATGGGGTCAAGACCATTATTATCCAGATGTTTTGTTTTTTTTGTTTTTTTTGTTTTTTACAGACGAGAAAGCTAAAACTTAGGATAAGTGACCTGCCCAAGGTCTTGAAGCTAATACCAGGGCTGTTACTAAAATCTGCTTTGAAGCTGGTACTTTGACCCACCACATTACATCATTATTGGTGATTGAAAGGATAATATCAACAGCAAAAACTACTGGGATTTTAGAAGCCATGTCTATATGATATGGCAGAGCTGCCCGAGGGTAAGTGCACTTGGCTGTGGAAAGGGCTGGGACTCAGGAAACAAAGGGACCTTGATTGAAAATACAGGCTGCCCCTACAAAAGCTCTCTTCAGGGCCTTTAACAGCGGCAGAACTGAGCACCTGTGGGGTTCCCGGTGCTCGAAGCCCTACACCATTCATCCACAGACCTCTGCGCATAGAAGTCACCACCCCTTTTGCAGCAGAGGAAACTAACAAAAAGGTCACCAGCCAGGAAGTGGCTGGGCTGGGGCAGGAACGCAGGAAGTCTGTGCCCCTCCCCCACACACCTCCAGCCCATAGCTCTCTCTGGTCTGCCAGCTACCCATGAGGAGGGAGGGCAGGGCTCAACTGTTTCTGGAGGTCCTGGTGACCAAAAATGTTTAGAACCCAATGTGGGGCTTTAGGTGGGCAAGTTTGAAGGACAGCCTGTCAGCCAACCGAGCTCCAATCTATGCCTCCTAAAATCTGAAGGCCCTCGGTCCCACCGGCGACACCAGAAGCTAACAGAGGCTGACCATGAACATGTTTCTTTTCTCACTTCAACCAGCGAGTGCCTGTTCCATGTCAGGGTATTGGTTGATAAACATTCTTGGCCACATTCAATGCCCACCACACACCTACAACGTGGATATTTGTATCCTCATTTTAAAGCCAAAGAAACTGATGTTTCGAGATGTAAGTGACATACTCACGCCTGTTCCACTCCTCCCTCGCATTCTTTCTACTCTAGGTGTGTCCGAGGGATAGGAAAGGGTGGGTTAATCCTGCCCAACCACCTGAGGTAGAAAGCTGCTATATTCTCACTTTTCAGGTAAGGCAAGTGAGGTTCAGTGAGGTCGAGGGCTCCTAAAAGCCCCCAGATGTGAAGTGAAGGATTTAGGATTTGACCCTGAACCGTCATCTGACGGTTTGACCCTCATTTGACCGTCATTTGACCTTGATTCCCTCTGCATCATCCCCTTCGAGGGCAGGGACCTGGCTTGTCCCCCTTTGGCACTCCACGCGTCAATGTGCCCTACACAGAAAGAGGATGGAACCCGGGAAAGACAAGAAGGAATGGGCACTGGGCAGGGATGTGTGACACAGTGAACAAAATGTGTGAGGAATATCAGGCAGCCCACAGCCTCCGGCTCCCTGCCACGCTGGGGGCCACTAAGGCACCCCTGAGCTTTGCTTTGCTTCCACAAGAGGTATCTCTGGGCCCCGGCCTTTCTCTCCGCACGTAACCTTTCCCCCAGTAGGATGCCTTTTGCCACTGTCCAACGGCCTATTCCCAGCTCTCCTCAACCTCTTTCATTCCTTTTTGGCTTCCACAACATCTATGTTTCACTCAGCCAATAATTTTGCTCAATATCTAATTCATCTTCTGTCTTGATAGGAAGCCAAATGGGGACGAGATACAATTATTTGTGGATTTCCAGCCAGCCCATATGTCTACCAGCGTGAGGGTCGGGTTTTCCTCGCGGGCAATCTTTGTTTTTCGTGGAATTACATTCTGAGACAGTGGCCTGCTTTGACATCCTAAAGGACAGGCAGGACACATCTTTCATCCCTCGTTGCCTCGTAGCCACGGTGCTTAAAGCCCTTCTGTAGCCAGAGTCTGCGGCCTGTCGCTGTCGCCACGACCAAGGCGAGAGAGGAGTGTGCCCAGGGGACGGTTGAGGGAGCAGCGGGCAGAGTGTCACGTGAGCCACGGCTGATGTGGGGATTCCTCTCCTCATGCTAGCAAAGGTGGGAAAGGCTGGAAAAGGTTTCAGGTGCACGCGAAAGCATTTCTTTCGTCTACGGAAGTGAGCAGCAAACCAGGAAGTGTAGCTAGCCACGCGACTTCGCCACCATAGACATGCAGGTATGTTTATATCGTGTGACAGCGACTGCAGGTATATCAAAAGATTTTTCATGCACGTGACTACTTCAAGCTGGTGGGAGTTATCACATCTAAACCAGATCGTGCTATTAAGTTTGTTAATAGAAGCACAAATAGGACTAGATCACAAATTGAGGATTTAAAAGTTTTTCTCTCTAGCGTATCAACATAATCAAACATTATTTATGTCTCACTCTCTGTAATCCTACGTAGTGTTTTATTTTGTGCATCAGGAGACGCTACTTGGAGAAGCGGATCCGCAAGCTTCATTGGACCACCAAAGGGGCCCACGGCGCATCAGTGGTTAAGATCTTCTGCTCCAAGGGAAGACCGAAGCTCTTCTACCCCCTCTCCAATGGGACGTAGAGAAAGAAAAAGGAGGAGAGAAAACAGAAGGAGGAAGTGAAGGAGAAGGAAGAGGGCTGGAAATGGTACCAAAGGAATCCAGAGGACCAAGAAAGAAAGCAGATTTGGAGCTGTACAAAACCATTCTAAGAACATAGCAAAAAAGACTCAGTGAAGGAAGGAGAGATTTAAAATAAAGAATCTGAAAATAAATCTTAAAACTCTACACTCGAGTATCTACTGCAAGACAAACACTGAAATGAAGAACCAAACACCCAGAGGACCCCGCTCTTGTTCCAGGGACTCCTAGAACGGCTTCTGCCTGAACCTGCTGAGGCCAAGGCCAGAAGGAGGAAAGTTCTGGGTTTTTCATGGGATCCTCCTGTGGAATGATAGGACCTGAATGCCTTCTCCCCTGCCGCAAGCAGCAGAGGATATAATCCGGCCGATGAGGTCCCGGATGACGCCGAGCTCCAGCTCAGTCCTCAGGGCAGAAGTGGAGTCCCCCTGTGCCTTTCTACGGGGGTGGCCCAAAGCAGGCGCCACCAGTGAGGCAGGGTGGGGGTGGGGCGGGGTCGTGGGCTGTCCTCCCGGCCACACAGGTTCCGGGCCAGAGCAGCTACTGGACCAGCACCCTGCCCTCTCTGTTTCCCCTTCAGTGTTTGCGTCAGATCAGACACAGCCTTCCAACACCGATGTAGCCGAGGGGGCTGCTGGGACCAACGCCCCTATGCCCTGCTTTCTAGCTTCGTTTCCCACCCCTTTCACAAAGGGAAGGAGGTGGAGAGAGACCTGGCCGGAGATCAGGCTCCCCGGAAGCAGACCCTGACAGCAGGTGAGGGGTGAGGGGGACCACAGACAAGGGAAGGTGGGCAGAGGACTGTGTTTTCAAGCCAGCCACTTCCGGGGGGGTGCAGCGCTCAATCCCACTGCGGGAACTCTACGGGCCCGTAAGCGACCCGCAACTCAGTTACCCCGCAAGGAGCCAGGGAGCTGGGGTACAGATGCCCCACATCCCCCCAGGGCCTGGCTGAGGGCTGACAAGGTGGCAGTGATGATGGTGATTGGCTCTGGCAGCAGCAAGAGAAAATCTACCCGCCTAAAAACGCAGGTGCTGGCATCTGGAAGCCAGCTGGTCAGCACTTGAGGAGGGACAGGGTAGAGGACGGCGGGGCCCCAGCAACAGGGCTCCGGGGCTGAGATTTATTGAGCTCTTATTAGATACACACTCTCCAGAGTGTTCTACACACTTTTCTTTTCATCACGTCCCCAGAGGATGAGCACAACTGGCTCCACTTTACGAAGGAGGAGTCGGGGGCTCCCTGCTCTGTGTCCAAGGTCGACCAGCCTGTAACATGCAAAACTCCGAACTGACCACAGGCTTGTTTGGCTAGAATTCGGCTCCTTGATTTTTCTGTCTGCGTCTCAGAAGGCCCTGCGGCAGGGCCGGCTTCCTGGGCATGTGACCTGTGCGTTCACACAGGGCTCTGGGCTCCGAAGGGCCCCCTGCTTGGTTCTGGGCTCTGCAATTTCACCCTCTTCAAACTACTTTTTGAACAAGGGGGCCTGCATTTCTGTTTTGCGTTGGGCCACAAATGACACAGCAGGTCCTGACTCAGGGCCGTGCCCACCCAGGCTCTAATTTCTCTAAGAAACGCATCTCAAACCCTTAGCCACTCAAAACCTGACTGCCTTGACAGAAATTGAAAAATCCCCATCATATGGATGATAATCTTCCTCCCCAAAGTTACACCGAGAATTAACAGGTGATAATGGTTTAACAGCACACTCCCAGCAACAAAGACAGGCCAAATTATTTCTCAATGGCCCTGGCTGTTTCTTTAATCTTCTCACTTCTTCTCTCTGTCGTGGCACAGCAGTTAATAACTTGCAATAAATCCAAGCAGCTGTGACTTGAAAGCTACCGAGGCCCAACCAAAAAACAGATCTATATTTTCTTTGAGGGGTGGCATCTAGGTTACCTGGGCCCAGCAAGGATTCCTCGATATTAAGGCTGTTCTTTTAAGACCCACACCGACATCTCTACAGTCTCACCCAGGGACTTGTATTTTTCCTTTTAATCACCTGCACCCACCCTTCTCCTCTAACCTTTCCAGCCGGCTTGCTCTTTAAAGCGCAGTGGCTGGATTATCAGACAGCGGTGATCACAAACATGGCGTTGAGGGCAACAGTCGCAAAGCCTGAAGATGTGGTCCCCCCAAAGACCGTGTTCGAGTCCCATTCTGGGGCTGCAGCCATCACCTGGGGTAGCTGGACACCGACGTGCACAATGTTGTGTGACTCCAGAGGATTTACTGAGGCCAAGAAGGCATCACGTACACCTCTGCGATTGCAATTTCCCCGTCCGGCAAAGCCCTCTCTACTTGTTTCTTAACATTTATTTATTTTCGAGAGGCAGAGAGAAACACAGCATGAGCAGGGAGGGGGAAGAGAGAGGGGGAGACACAGAACGCGAAGCAGGCTCCAGGCTCCGAACTGTCAGCACAGAGCCTGACGTGGGGCTCAAACTCACAAACTTCGAGATCATGCCCTGAGCTGAAGTCGGACGCTTAACCGGCTGAGTCACCCAGGTGCCCCAGCCCTCTCTACTTACAGACTATGTGATATAAACCAAGTCTGAATTACTCCCCTGTCTGCCTGGCAGAGTGTATAAATGGGCCCCTTTATTCCCTCCAGTCGAACCCCGGAGAACACGAAAGGGCATTCCCAAGGGACCACAGGCCCAGTCTCTCATCCCCAGTTCCAACATCAAAAAAGCTCAGAAAACTAAGTTTTTCTCGACTTATTTGGATTATCAGACAGCGGTGATCACAAACGTGGCGTTATTTGATCAAAACCTGTCCTGAACGTGACTGCAGCCGATACTGTCTTTAAAGATCTCTTTATAAGGAATATTCCCACTTTCGCAGCAGAAGTATTAACAGTTTGACTACAAGGTCCCACTCCAGACCTCCAGGGCTATTCCATGATACAGAACACACGCACCATGTAGCGGTCCAAGATCCGAAAATTCCAAGTTCCACACCACATGCATTTCCTGGGGTTCGGCTAAACCCTTAACACAGCAACCACAGGGCACTCACAGCTCAGGGCATCCTGTCAGGCAGTCTCTCGTCCAAGAGAAGGGATGAGACACATTGCTGCTGGGGAACTTCCCTGGTGGCATCTCAGACTGGCCCTGCACTCAGAAGGCTGGATACGGAGGGCAAGGAGAGGTGGGAAACAGAGGCAGGTCCCCCCTGGTAGGTCAAAGGTTCAATAAGCGAGGAAACTTACATCCAAGGCTTGTCTTGGGCACCACGAGACTCTGCACCTCCCTAAGTCTTAAAAGCGTATAGAGGGGCCTCTGGGTGGCTCAGTCAGTTAAGCAACCAACTCCTGATCTCAGCTCAGGTCATGAGCTCACGGTCTGTGAGCTCGAGCCCCACATTGGTCTACCCACTGCCAGTGCCTGGAATTCTCTCTCTTTCTCTCTCTACCCCTCCCCCACTCATGCTGTCTCTGTCTCTTTCAAAATAAACAAACTTAAAAAAAAAGTGTACGTAGAGGCCTTAACTGAGTTCAGCCATGTACAATGTCCAGATGGTCACCTTGCTCTCTCAAGGCTGCATCTGTGAAATCGCTCTGCTGTGGGAACGCTGGAGGAAATACACAGGGAAGGGGGCAGGAATCTCCAATTGCCCGGGGCCATCTCGCAGGTCACCCTGTGGTCATGTCCCCCGGATGACCTCTACCGACAAACACGCATAAATGAAGTATACAAAGTAGGACACCATCATTTCTGGTTTGGGGTGGGGGAGGGGAGTGCTTCATGGAGGAAATATAATGGGACCAGGAGATGGCCTGGGAAGGGGAAAGTCATTCCCAACCAGGCAAAGGCATGGAGGCCGGAAGCTGTGGGGAGATGTGGGACAAGGGAGGTCACTTTCAGAGAAGCCAAAGGTCTAAGGGAGAATAGGAAATAAAGCTGGAACGCCCACATGGGAGTGGGGGGCTTGAATGCCACACTGAGGCCAAGCTTGGCAGGGCCACTGGGGCCGTTTTCGGGAAATTAAATCCTGGCAAGGCTGCAAAGAGCCCAGAGTGGCCGAGTGGCCAGGAGGCAGCTTCTGGAATCCCATGGAAAAATGACTAAGCCGTGGCCCAGGCCGTGGCTGGCTGTTGGAGTCAGGGGGAGCACACGCTGGAAAGACGATAGACGGCCTAGACGAAAGGGGTCTGGGAAACATGGGCAACCCCGGGTCTCGGGCCACAGGAGCGGGACATTTGTGCCGCAGCTGGGTGGGCCAAGGCACCCACGGGTGGGCACCACTCCCCTTGCCGTGAGCTCACGACTGGTGCACCTGTGGCGACCCCGCCGGCTGCACCCATCAGGGCTCAGTACCATCAGCAAGGCTTTTCTTCATTTGTATTTCTCTCCTGACTTAGCCAGTGAGGCCTAATTATTTAAATCTCAATTAATCTCCGTAAGGGTTCTTGCATGAGAAGTTTGTTTAATTACCTCCTTTAAACTCCCTGTTGCACATGGCCTTGTTTGGCTTATTGATCACTCGGCCTCCACACTTCTCCCTCGGGGCTGGCAGCTCAGTAGCTCAGAGGACATTCTTCAGCAGCACATCCGCGGGTTACCGAGCTCTTCCTGTTACTGCCCAGGGTGCACCCCGATTGAGGACGGGGCTCGGGACAGCCATGTGGTAGAAAACGAGGTGGAGGGGCGCCCGGGGGGCTCAGTCAGTTGAGAGTCCGACTTCAGCTCAGGTCATGATCTCGCGGTTCGGTTTGGGAGTTCGAGCCCCGCACTGAAACAGAGCCCGTTTCAGATCCTCTGTCCCCCTCTCTCTGCTCCTCCCCTGCTTGCCCTCTCCCAAAAATAAATATTAGAGAAAAAAGAAAAGGAGGTAAGAGTCTCACCAGCAAAGGCCCCCACCTCCTGTAGCCACGAGCATCTCTGGCCAGCACCAATGATCCATGGGAGGCATTCCACGCCCCCTCATGCTGGCCAGACATAGGTCCGCCCTGTGTCTGTGCCCCCACGGACTCTCCCCACCACTCGGTGTGCCGCCTACCCTTTGCCCATGTGAATCCCTCTCTTCCTCCAGGGCCCCATTCATGCCCTACCAGCTCCAAAAGACCTCTCCTGCACACCCGCCTTCCCGTCACCTCCGTGTTCCCAGAGCCTTGCTCAGCACCTGGACGGGCAAAGGGACCCCTGCTCCTTGGAGCTCTTGTTATGGACTGAATGCGTGTGCCTCCCCCCCCCCCCCATTCACCTGTTCAAACTCTGATCTGATGGTATAGGAGGTGGCTGCATGTCTACACAAGTCTGCCCTCTAACACTCAGGCCAGACTGCAGCATGCATGTCCAGAAGCTCTGAGAGATGAGTTCAGGAAGCCACCTCTGCCCTCTCACATGAAGGGGGCAAAGGCAGGGCGGCGGGCAGGGGGGGGGGGGGGCGGGGAGGAGGAACTCAACACTGAGCTCCCCAGGCAACAGGGAGCTTCTGAGGAATCTGAGGAGAGGGGACAAGGAGATTTGCATGCAGCAGGTTACAAAACAGTATGGCTGGGACCATCCCATTTTTTTGGTAGAAGTGTGTGTGTGTGTGTGTGTGTGTGTGTGTCTGTGTGTGTGCAGGTGTGCGCGCACGTATGTGTCTTTGTTAGCTGAATTCTAAAAATCAGCATATATAACTTTCACAACAGAGAGTGAAACAAATTCACTTCCTTTTCCAGCAGGTGCTATGTGCCTTTTTGAATGACTGCTGTTAAGAGCACAGAGTACCGGTTAGAAGAGACTTTCAGACTCGTCAACAAGATGTGTGTGTGATTTGAGCAAATCTTCCGCAGAATTGTGAGAAAACCACCTCCACACCCACCCCTCTGCCCACCTCCACAAACCCCCCCTCTACCCACTTCCACACCCAGGCTCTACTCTTTATCATGCACAAATGCAACATTCCTCTCCATGTCTCTTTCTCTGTTATGTACTGAATGTGTCCCCCCCTCCCCCCACCCCCGCCCCAAATTTAAATGTTGAAATCCTAACCCTCAGAGCTGATGGCAGTAGGAGGTGTGGCCTTTGGGAGGTAATTTAGGTCACACCTCCTACTACCATTACCAATTTAGGTAATGAGGGGGAGCCCTCAGGAATGGGATCAGTGTCCTTTAAAAAGGGACCTCAGGGAGCTCTTTTGCCTTCTGTCTGCCCCACGAGGACACAACAAAATGCGGGCAGTCTGTGACCTGCAAGAGGGTTCTACTGGAACCCAGCCTGATCTCGGCCTTGCAGCCTCCAGAACTGAGAGAAACACATGTCTGCTGTTTAAAGACTGCCCAGTATGGTCCTTTGTCATAGCAGCCCTCCCTGACTCTCGCTAGGACTCTGGCTCTCCCCCTCACACGCACACATCACACGTGCACATGCAAATCTCTAAGGTCCAAGAAGAGAACGTCCTAGAAGGTCAATATTCAGACCATCTCAAAAACAAGAATGGAGCACCTGAATGCAAGGATCCTGACTTCCGCTGGAGGCACACATGCCTGTGAAGCAGACGGATGGAGACATAAACACCGTGTTACCTGTTGGACTCCAGGCTCACCTGGGGCTCAGAACTGGGGGGGGCTCTTCACTCTTTCATTCAAGTTTCCCCACCCCAAATCACACTGATGACACTACTTAAATCACTTGCTTCTTTATGGCTTTTATATCTACCCCCTTTTTCTAATAGTCTATTTAAAGCTGGAAAATGAACCTCATTTTTTCTAAATGTAATTTGAGCAAATTTGCATGATACACGCAGTAACAAGTGGGTCCTGAATTATGTATGATCCTTCTAATGGGCCGGAGCTTGTTGGGAATGTGTGATCTTATAAACTACTGGGTTTGCTTTTTACGGCAAATTGAACACCATTCCCCCCCTCTTGCTTTACATATTCTCCTAATTAGGGGAGATAAAATAGATTTTAGACCTGAAAAAAGTGATTTCTTTCCAAGAGCCTACATTTGTATGGAAAATTAAGCTCATTGCAGTCAGCTGCACCCTCTAATTTAGAGCTGTTGTCAGCATAAAGGATAATCATAAAAGATTTCCCCATCAGGAGCTCTTACGCAGTCGAGATCCTAAGGTGACATTTTCAAGTTAAGTAGGGGACCGTGAGCTGTGCTCCTGCGAGCGGCCTCAGAGACTTTGGGATGGGACTTGGATTTCACTAAGGAGGATCGATTTAAAGTTGTTCTACATGTGGCTTGTCTATTCCTCAGGAAGCAGAGTTAAGTTTGAAATTATGAACGATTGCTGCCCCTTACTGAGCGCTGACAGCACGCCAGGAGAGGCGCTAACTGCTTTTGTGCTGTGGTCTTGGACAGGAGGCGGTTCGTTGACGGCACAAGGCCACTCAGCGGTGGCGGAGAACCCCTGCTAGGGATTCCAGGGGATTCTGGAGTTGCAGTGGCCTTTCTTGTCCTTCTGTACAGGGGGAGCAGTAGGGTGGGTGAGGGTGGAGGGTGTGAAGAGGTGCGGGCGCGGTGGGTGGAGGAAAGTCTATAATTATCCCGAAGTATTGCATCATCATGAGCCTGGTAGTGGGGGCACTTCTTTCCGCTTTCACCCCAAACAGGAAGACATCCTTTCAGAGACTTTAAAATCCCTTCCCCTCGCTACAGGCTATCAACACACCCACCCTGCGGAGAGACCACACACCGGCTGACTGGGTTCAAGAGAGAAAGCGCCAGAACCCACCACCATTCTCAGGGTGAAAGAGGCACAAGCCTATCCTTTCCGGGGCCCATGGCGGGGGCCTGAAGGGAGATGCTGACAGTGTGAAAGCAGTGGCTTAGCCTCCGGCCCCTCAGAAGAGAGAGGAGGAAGAGGCTCCCTCCTGCAGCCTGCCTTTTCTGGCCTCGTTTTCAACCTGGGCAAGCCCTCCTGTCAGGGCGGCTGCCAGCAGGACTGTCTTCTCCTTCAGGAGGGACCCCATAACCACACAGATAGTCAACCCCAACAAGACGGTCACAAAACACAGTGGTATCGGCCAGGGGGTGGCAAACTGCCTCTGGGAAGGGCCACATAGTAGATATTTTTGGCTCTGTGGGCCATACCACAACCGTTCAGGTGCACCACTGCAGCAGGAAAGCAGCCATAGACAATATGTAGATAAACCAGTGTGGCTGTGGTTCCAATAAAACTTTATTTATAAAAGGGGGTGGTGGGCCGGATTTGGCCCATGAGTCAACCCCTGGTCTAGACATCCTGCATGTCTCAATGGTAAATAACATCACACCGAGTATACTAATGATCTAGCCATGCTGTTTATGGCCTCTTCTCTAGTAATAGGTGAAAACCTGCCCGTCTTTCTGTGACACTTAGTATCTTGTCTTGATTGTCTGCTAAAAACTACTGTGAATAAGAACATTCATGTCCCCCAGGGCAAGCAACTCTTGCACGGAAGTCCATTCCACACTCAAGAGAGCCACGAAACATCATAAGATGTGAGAAAAACACACCAGCTTCTTAGAACACAGCTCTGACTCCTACAATTCCAAACAAAAGGACTTTTCTGAATCAAACATCTGCAGTCAGGTTAATGGCTCCTTCAGTTTTCCCCAAGAGCAAATGGAAGGAGGGTCTTCACTTTGCATTTCTGTAACAACCTGCAGAGATTTCTCTCGGGAATAAAAGCATCATCTTTGCCCAAGGGAATTCACCTCTCTACCCCTGGGAGGGGGGAAAGTGTGCTCACAGCTATTCATCAGGATTCCAGAAGAAGTCTCAGGATTCTGATGCCGCTACCCTGACAGACAATAAATGGGCCCAGGCCCTGGGGCAGAGCATGGGCCAGATTTGGGGCTGGAGGAGGTCACATCTGAGCTAAGATTGGAGGGTAGGCAGCAGTTAGGCAGGTGGAGGGAGAAAGAAGAGAGGCTCAGGTCGGGGAAACAGCAGAGGCAATTTCTCTCCTTGAGGAGAAAAAGAGCCCAGAACCTTCTAGAATCTCAAATAGGTTCAGTGGGGCTTGAGGGAGGAACTCAAGGGTGGTTCTGAAGAGGTAATTAGGGGTTGGGTGATGCAGGCTGGTGAAAGTCGAGTTATATGATGTTGGGAAGAGGGTCTGTGAAGCATTTTAAGCAGAAAGGTGATGTCATCACATTTCGCTACGGAAAGAACAGCGATCAGAATTCATGGAGCATTCTGCTCTACACCAGAACCTGCGCTCCGCTTTTCAAACACTATTCCGTTTATCCCTGGGAACAGCCTGGTGTAATGGCGAGGAGCACAGGGTCTAGAAGCCAATTCCGAGGCCACACACCAGCAAGGGAACCCCAGGCTCCTGGTTCTCCTCTAACCTCAGACCTCAGAACCGAGCTGTAGGCCTTTTGTCTTCAAAACAATAGTTAACAAATGAAGAGATCAGCCCCCCCCCCCCAATATTCAGAAGATGCTCATTTCGTGGCTAATTTCTTCAGACTCAGAATGCATCACTTTTGTGCAGTTGCTGAAAGAGACCCCATCAAATCATAAAGAGAATTTATTCTATAAAGAGTAGGATAATTAAGACACATTAGTTAGCTCAGCGTGAAACAAAGAAGCCACTCAAAGAATTCACCTTTCCCTGGAAGAAAAAAGAGAAAGAGAAGGTAATCTTTTGTTTGCTCCCTTTTGCCTCCGAGATGCCAAACTTACTTTTCACATCTTAATTTTTCTGATTTTTTTGTTTGTTCTTGGAGGGTAGGAGGTGGGTGCTGTTTTTGCTCAAGTGCCCTGGCCTGGATTCTGGGAGCAAGGCCAGTGTGAGCTGCAAGACAATGAAGTAAGTTCTGCCTCTTTCGGAGGCTTCAACCACAGCGTGACAATGACCCCAGCTGTGCCTCTCCAATTTACTTTTTTCCTCTGAAATGTCACAAACACAGGCCATTATCATCTTTTTAAAAAGTAAGAGGCTTTTTAAAACTACCAGAACGCTGGGGGTGGACAGCAGTGGGCAATGCTTGGAAAGAGAAGGCAGAATGGAGATTGTGAGGGCGACTGAAGACCGTCTGATGTCACCAGCAGGCCCGGCCCTTCTGCCTTGACCTCCAGAAAGCTCAGAGCTTGACCCTGTGTGTAAGTAGTGTAGGTATGATTTTAAGATAGTAAGTGTGGTTTTAATGTGAGTTGCTGTGTGTTTTACTTTCTGCCTGTATGTGTGGTTTTTGATCTTCTGTGTGGGGTGTGTGTATGTGTGTGTGCATGCCGAATGGAAAGCCACCTCAAATCTTCTGTGGAATTAGGCAGGAAAGAGACATTTTAGAAACCAAAGAATCCTGCTGCGGTGACCATTTGTTAGCCCCATTTGTGAAACGGAAGCATGAGAGGAACCGTTCCCCGGAAACTGAGCAAGGGTCCTTGGCCCCCAATCAGTCCTTCAGGACTAATAGCAGGGGTATTAGAGTGCATGCCAGCTTGTGTTTTACAAGCCACAATAAACCTGCTCTTCTTTTTTCTTTTTTTAACATTTATTCATTTTTGAGAAAGAGAGTGAGCAAGCAGAGGAGGGGCAGGGAAAGAGAGGGAGAGAGAATCCCAAGCAGGATCCACGCCATCAACACAGAGTCCAATGTGGGGCTCGAACCCACAAAGTATGAGATCATGACCTGAGCTGACATCTGACCTGAGTCAGACCCTTAACCGGCTGAGCCACTCAGGTGCCCCCCACCTGCCCTTCTTATAATGTCACGTTGACATTCTTCCCATGGAGAGGAGAGATCTGTTTCCCCTCCTGGAATCTGGTAGGTTTGTGGCTACGGTGGAAGGCACGCCATGTGGCTCCCGAGGTGAAGTCATGAAGGTGATATATGACTTGTGTTCAGCTCATTTTTGGACACTTGCTCCTGGAACCCGGCCACCACACTGTGAAGCCCAGGGAGCCGCATGGAGAGGCCACATGCAAATGCCCTGACCCCCAGCCCTCGCAGAGCTCCCACCAACAGCTAGCCTCCACGTGAGACGAGGGATGGGTTTCCAGATAATTCTACCTTCCAGCTGTCACATCACCCCAGTCTTCCAGTCTTCCCAGCTGGAGCCCCAGACAACATGGAGCAGAAACAGCCCTTCCTGCTATGACCTTTCCGAACACCTGACCACGGGATCCACGGGCGGAACACTCTGGGGGTTGTCTGACAGTGCCTGTAACTGGCACACAGTGGAAGGGGAAGGGAGCGTGAAGTTTCTCAGCACTGTCGACCGTTACCACTTGCTGACCTCCAACAAGTCATTTCACCTCTAGGAGGCTCAGGGTTCTCATCTGCAAATGGGAATAATACCTCCCTCATGGGGACTTGTTCAGAATTTTGTATAGAAAATTTTGTACGGAAAAGCATTTGATAGATATCAGGAAGCGCTGTTCAAAGAGGAAGAATTATTATCTTTAAATTTCAGAAATGTCACCAGTAAGCCAAAGGCAAATTCATCAGGAATCTTATATGACTGTGGGTGACAAGGCCGGATGGGGTCATTAGGACAGGGTGTCTCTGTCCCTCAACTTTTAACTGTGACCTAAAAGGTAGTCATGAGAATCCAGGAAGTGAAAGTGTACATGAAAAGCATTTAATGACATAGTCCTACTAACTAGCATTGTTTTGAGTATTAAGTTGTA
This sequence comes from Prionailurus viverrinus, assembly GCF_022837055.1. NCBI lineage: Eukaryota > Metazoa > Chordata > Mammalia > Carnivora > Felidae > Prionailurus > Prionailurus viverrinus. The sequence continues at coordinate 129,744,737 of NC_062563.1, read as the reverse complement.
GAACACGTTTACATTAAGGTTGAAAATAGAACATTTCTGGGCCACCTGGGTGGCTCAGTTGGTTGGGCGTCTGACTTCGGCTCAGGTCACGATCTCATGGTCCGTGAGTTCGAGCCCCGTGTCGGGCTCTGGGCTGATGGCTCAGAGCCTGGAGCCTGCTTCGGATTATGTGTCTCCCTCTCTCTCTGCCCCTCCCCCATTCATGCTCTGTCTCTGTCTCAAAAATAAATAAAACGTTAAAAAAAAAATTAAAAAAAAAAAAAGAAAATAGAACATTTCTTAGGGAAGCCCACAAGTTTTCGCTTGTAGCCAGGAGTATACCCACCCCAGTAGGAGACTGGGGATTCTTCTCCAGGACAAATGTCCAGGGTCTGGCAATTTCGTAAGAGTTCAGTAAACGCGGACCATTGTTTCTGGTGCCATCTGACGTGGTTTTATTTCTGTGCAGAATATTTCTTTTGGAGGAAATCTCCCTCTTGGGGATTTCCTGGATCCACTGGCTAGCTCTTTTTTGGTCCTGATTTCTCCCTCCTCATTCCTTATTCCTTCCTCCTGTGTCCTCATTTCCTCCCTCCTTATTTCTCTTTCTCACCCTCTCCCTCTGTCAGTCTCTCCAATTTGGAGTTTTGAGTTGGTACAACTCGCTATTGTGAACTTCCCTCTCTTCGGACTCAGCTCCTGCCTGTACAGTGTCTTCTCCGAGCTCCACACTCCCCCGCGTGCGGGCGCACCGAATCCCGGTGACTGGCGGGGAGGGATCGCTGCTCCCATTTTACAGATGAGAACAGAAAGGCTCAGAGAGACTTGTGGTTTCATCCAGAATACACCACGAGAGAGGCATAGCTCGGATGGAAGCCCAGGCCTCTGACCTCCCCATTCCAGCTAGGCTGAGGGCACGCCCCCCTCCTTTGTCCGCTTCTACCTCCATGTTCTAGAGGCTTGGGATGACGTCACTGCGTTTTAAGTAACTTCAATTAGCCCCTCAAACTGAAGCAGGAGGAGCGTCTGCAAGTTGGTTTTATGAAGGCTAGACTCATTTTGATACAGAACCAAGATATTTCATGTATAATGTTGGCATATTGTCGATTATCCACAGAGTCTGTTTTTTCATCACAAGCCCAAGGGTTCCCTTTACCAGATTACACTCTTTCCCCAACAAGAAAGGGGCCGGTGGGTACTGGAGAGGGTTCGTGTCCGACGTGACTGAGTCGGGCATCGCACAAACCCAGATGTTATTACATCTGGATGTTTGTTTGTTTGTTTTTCTTCCTGGAAAGAGAAATAACGAGCTCTTGAAATTCAAATTCCCATGGACTCTGAAGTCATGAACATATTTAAAACCAGTGTGAGGCTGTGACATTTACAATCACCGAATTCATGTCGGAGAATAAATCCGGAATCACCTACATATGGAATATCCATTCATCTCCAGCCATGTGTTGGGCTATGTATGCTTCAGCACTGAAAATATTCAGAAAAGGTGACAGGCTCGTGTTCTGGAGGTAACCACCCTCGACCGCCAGCCTCTAGACACTCAGCAACATGTGCTAAAAATCAGGGGAACCCAGAGACACAGCAGCAGGGAGGAGAGAACGGAACAGCGGAGAGAGACAGGGCCCGGCCGTTTGTCAGCTCCTACCTGAGCGGGCGCACTTGGCTTTGCCTGGAGACACAGGTGTGTGGGCTGACCGCAGCAAAATGAATGTCACAGCCGGGACGGGCATGTGAGTTTCTCAGCCAGAAACGCATCCCCATTAAAACCAAATGAGGCTCCCGCAGATGACGTCGGGAGTGCTCAGCCGCTACTGCCACAGAGGGACAATTTATTGAAGAGCTAAAGATGCTCACCTCGGCGAGGCTGACAGGCAAACACGTGAGGGACGCTTCACTGGCCACCTACCCTTCCGAAGAGACATCTGCCAGCCCTTGCTGTGTGAGTCATCCGGGGAGGCCTTGCTAAAAGCTCCAAATACAGGTTTATTTATGCTACTTCCCATTGTCTGGGGGGCGGGCTGTGAAAGCTTCCTGTCTTCCTCCTCTCCAGCCTCATCCTCCTGTGTCTGGAGAGGGTGAGGAACCCACCATGGCCGGAAGTAAACACCCCGTGTCCAGATCTCTCGAGAGCACCTTTGTTTTACTTTCTGAACCTGTATCTGGCACACTGATGAGAAGAGCGAAAGTGCTGGAACTTCAGAAGAACCATTTCTCCACTTTTCTCATCGGTTTTATGACTAGAGGCCAAGAAAAGGAAACCCAAATATTCATCCCGCCCTCCCTCAGCAAGTAATTTTTGAGCACTAGTTCTGGGGAGCAAACAAAGTGAGCCACAGATTACCTCCACACAGCTTCCTCCGCTGAAATGTGCGCATGGTGGTTTTCTGCTTTCAGAGTGTGTCTTGTCACCTCAAAGAGAGCGGAAGCTTCCGGAAGCCCACCGTTGTCTACTCCTTCGGGCCCCCCCGCAGAGCTTGGCCACGTGTTCAGCACCCTTCTAGGATTCCTTATCTCACTTAAGGCCACAGCCACCCTGTGAAGTCAGTTAGGACTCTCGTTTTAGAAATGGGGAATCTGAGCCTGGGGAGCCAGTGGTTCTGCAATGGACCGATGTTTGTGACGCTCTGGTCCAGGCCTCTGAGCCCAGACTGTGCACTGTGTTCATACCGCAAGGCAAGGAAGACACAACGCTGATGAATGGAGAGAAGTTTTGATCCCGAGGCTCTTATAGTTTAATGGGCAAGTCAACTGAACATGAGGAGGAGGACTGAAGCTGGGAGAAGCCCAAAAACTTAAGAATAAGGGTAAGGGGAGGGCACCTGGGTGGCTCAGTCGGTTGAGCGTCCGACTTCAGCTCAGGTCATGATCTCACGGACTGTGAGTTCAAGCCCCGCATCAGGCTCTGTGCTGACAGCTCAGAGCCTGGAGCCTGCTTCAGATTCTGTGTCTCCCCCTCTCTCTCTCTGCCCCTCCCCCACTCACACTCTGTCTCTCTCTCCCTCAAAAATAAACTTTAAAAAAAAATTTTTTTAGGGGCGCCTGGGTGGCGCAGTTGGTTAAGCGTCCGACTTCAGCCAGGTCACGATCTCGCGGTCCGTGAGTTCGAGCCCCGCGTCAGGCTCTGGGCTGATGGCTCGGAGCCTGCAGCCTGTTTCCGATTCTGTGTCTCCCTCTCTCTCTGCCCCTCCCCCGTTCATGCTCTGTCTCTCTCTGTCCCAAAAATAAATAAAAAATGTTGAAAAAAAAAATTAAAAAAAAAAAATTTTTTTAAAGGTAAGGTGGGGGGGTGCCTGGGTGGCTGAGTCAGTTAAGCATCCGACTCTTGATTTCCACTCGGGTCATGACCTCACAGTTCCTGGGATGGAGCCCCGCTTTGGGCTCCACACTGAGCCTGCTTAGGATTCTCTCTCTCCCTCTCTCTCTGCCCCTCCCCCCGCTCATGCTCACGCTCTCTCTCAAAATAAATGAATAAACTTAAAAAAACAAAAAACAATATGGGTAAGTCTGGGAGCTAAGGTCATTGGCTCAACGCTCCATCCAGGGGCCTCGTCTCGCCAGCGGGGCCACAAGGACCGCGTCTGCTTCTCTGCAGCCCGTCAGAGGTTTGCCAGTGGTGGCTCTGCCCCTCCAGCTGCCCTTGGTCGGACTGTCATGTCTTTCACTGCCTGGCCCCGGGGCTCCCATGCTCACTCTCCCGCACTTGGGCACACATGACACCATAGCATGCATTCCACACATCAGGCAGTGTGGCTTCGGGCCAGGAGCGCCCCTCTACCCCAGCTGCCTTGACAAAACTTCCAGAGCCGTGTGCACCAAGGCGATTTCCAGAACTCATCCCAGGAAAGCCTGTCACAGACCCAAGTGTCAAAAACGTCACTCCCTCAGAACTCCTGGCAATCTCCGAATCTAGTTAAAGAAAGGTAAGATTTGTTTACTAATGGAATGGCCTCTGTGTTTCACAGGTTTTATTACCGACTCGACTAGGGTTCCATTCAGAAAGCCCATATTGAGCAAATGCCCTGGGTGGGGCAGGGTGCAGGTGCTGTGGCAGTCGGGAGGCCAGGACACAAGCCTGGCCCTCCAGAGCCACCCCCCCCTCCCGCAAGGCAGAGCTCACTGTGCGGCCATGACACAACACGTCCCAGCAGCCCATGGCTGCTGGCTTTGCTTTCTGTGTATTCACTGTTTAATAAAGGCAGCAGAATAGGAAAAAGTAGGGGGCTTGTAGTCAGCCAACTTCCCGCCTAGGGCCTGACACGGCCTGATTCCTCAGAACACACTGGAGATAGTTGCCCTCTCTCCGTGTAGTCAAGGCAGCTCTGTGCCCTGCCTGTACCCATCACCTCCCGTATCCGTAGCCCCGAAACACAGGGCGGTTGCTGGGATGTTGAGAGACATAATTATCACATCACTTCATGAGCGAATTAGGAGCAAACAACTCATTTCCTGGGTCTCCTGTCGAGTTTAAATACAAGACAGCAGCCTCAGACCGGGAGAAATCTGGCAGATCTTACCTGGGGCCCGAAGCTAGGCTAAATACCGTCTTTGAAAAAGAATGAAAAAGGCAGAGGTGAAGGTGTGTGTTTCCAGACTCCTGGCACCCAGCTCTGTGCCAGGGGCGGGAGGGGTGGCAAGGACCCTCATGCCTGCTCTCTGTGCCCCTGGGAACCAGCCTGAGGTGGGGGACTAACATGACACAACCGGAGACCCTCACTGTGTGGTGCCGTGCTCCAGGGACTCAGGGGGTGGACAGACTCAGGTCCTGCCACTGAGGAGTTCCTGTGTAGTAAAGGACACGCAGATGTCCGTGGTGACTACAGTCCCCGCAACGAAGACCCAGGTTGGGGGAAGGCGAGTGGCAGGGCCCTAAACCCAGTCTGGGGGTGTCCAGACAAGCTCCCAGCAGGTGAAACATCACCTCAATTCTGGAGAACAAGACAGAGACGAAGAGGAAAACATTCCAGGTCTAGGGCAGCACTTACGAGTACAGGACTGGGGACATGTTCAGGCAAGGGGGTGCTGGAGGTTTACCGGACGTGGGGTCTCACCTGATCCTGAGAAGCCACACAGGAGAGGACGCTTGACTTGTGTGAGCCCTGGGGCTGCAGCTCCATGGGACACCAGTGGCTGAGGCCTCCCTCACGCCTGTAACTGCAGCCTCAGCAGGATGGCAAGACGGCTGAAATCCTGGCCTCATCACAACTGATGGGAGATATACAGAAAAGAAAGAATTAAGAATAAGAATACCTGTAGCCTAGAGATTTGAGATTTATTTCCTTATGTAAGTTCACAGCAATCAGAGGAAATGACCCAGAGAGAATCTTCCATGGCTAGTCTTCCCATTGTAGGAAAGAGAAAACCTTCTTAGATCCCAAGCTCTGTGGCCCATCAGTATGGTTTCCTGAGCGTGGGAGATGAACCTGGCATCGAGCATTTTGGTTTGTATCTGGGAGCGTTTGCCTGGATGGTCCCTGGTAAGCTACTTACATCCAGCTTGCCCTAAACCCCTGCTCTAGGAAGGCCTCCTCACTTACCGAACCCCTTGATCCTTTAGGGTGGACTAGAGCCACAAACTTTAATCCTAAGGTTCTAAGACTACTCATTAGGCCTTGTTGGGGGGGGGGGGGTCAGGGGCACAGGCTTTCTCAGAGCCAAGCCCATCGAAATCACTGCACACAGCCTTGGGCAGGACTCTCTATAACTGTCTATAAGATGAAGGGGGGCAGGCAGCTGAGTGGGGTGTGGGAGCTCAGAGGGCATGCACGGGGTACAGGGGAAAGGACAAGGGAACAAGAATGAGACAGGTCTGGGTTCAAGGTCCAATCTCTCCAGCTTACAAGCTACATACCTGCCGGAAGTCAGGTGACCTCTTGGGGTCTCAGTTTCCTCCTATGTCAGCTTTCAGATAGCATCCCAACTCTTATCAGGAGGTAAAAGCTTTGTATTATAGCCAGAAGACAGTGTCAAAATCTGGTCAGTTCCCAGGACCCTAGAGCACAGGGACAGTCTTGTGTAGATGTTAACTTTACTGACCAAAGGCCCTGAACAGGCTGAAAGGCCATGAGCCAGGTTCACAGAACAGGAGTCAGAAGCCTGGTGCCCAAACCCCTGCTAACAGAATCTCCCCTGAGGAGGACCCAGGAGGCTACTGGCTCCAGAGCGAGGAGGAGCAAATCCGATTCTCCTATGAGTCTGAACGAAGATATGTCCATCCCAGTGAGTCTGTAGCTGAGCCAAATATCGTGCACCAGAACGAGAGTGAGGCCTTCCCCACTAGCTCTCCCTTGGCTCCACAAGATCCAAGTTTTTGGCAGTTCTCTTCTTTTTAAATAATTTTATTTTTTATTTGAGAGAGAGAGAGAGAGAGAGAGAGAGAGAGAGAGAGCGAGCGAGCATGCTGGGGAGAGGGGCACAGGGAAAGAGAGAATCTGAAGCAGGCCCCATGCTCAGTTCATAGCCCAATGCAGGACTCAATCTCACGACCCTGGGATTGTCACCTGAGCTGAAATCAAGAGTTGGACGCTCAGCTGACTGAGCCTGCTGGGCACCCCCCTGGCAGGCCTCTTCTGAGGCACCCTAGAGTGTGTCTGTTCCAACAAAGGGTCCTGCTAGTTATGTTTTGCTAAAAAAATTATGTTTTGCTGAGTAAATCTGAGGATCTAATTGGCTTTATTAAGCAATTCATGAAGCGGACGGCATTCCCTCCAGCAAGCAGATGGGAGCTCCATAGAGGGGCACCAATGGATGGTTTTCATAGGGAGGAGGGCAGGGTACGAAGGGATTAGCAGAAGAAAAGAGGGTTCCAGGCAACATCACCTTCCCTGAAGGGGAAGGGAAGGGGGTCTTTTGGGGGGGGAATCTCCTCATCTTCCTTCAGAGGATGGAGAGAGCCCACGTGACAGATTACCTCATTGGTGCCAACCAGAAAATTCCAGATTGACTGGCTTCAAATTTCTTGCCTGGAGAGGTTGAGACTGCAATTAAGTCTTGCTTTGCTGTCCTGGGGGTCAAGTGACTCCATCTTGGGCCTGTGGCTTTGTTTCTAACAATTTATAGCAAGAAAAGCATTTCCTTCTGAGCCAGGTCCAGTCAGCTACAAGAGAGTGGGCACCTTCCAGCTCCTCCCTTCCTGTCCAACCTCGCCCACCAGAACCGTCCTTATTGAAGCAAAGGCACGAGGGACAGAAGTCAGGGTTGAGATCTGCAGCCAGTTGGGACGGAATACATGAAACGCGGTTAAAGGGAGTTTCTAGGCTCACACAGGTTATAGAGCAGGACTGAAAAAACCTCGCCAGGATTTTTCAGAGCCACTTCAGGTAAGAAAAAGTATGGAGAATGATTTCTGAAAGCGAGGGAAGACAGAAATTCAGAAGCTCCAGCCCAGTTAGCTCGATGTCAATTCTGGGCAGAAACCTGTTGATGGGGATCATCCAGGTGCGTGAGTTTGGTTGGTGACACTGACATTGCCCGTCTCACTTTAGAAATGTGCAATGGGCAGAGTCCAGCTTCTTTCACCCAAATACTTGGTAAAATGCTTTTTTCAAAGCAAGATGAGGAAGGAGAAACTGCATAATGTGCGTTGAGGTAGCCATTCACAGCGTGGAGCTGTCCCTTTGGAAGCCACTTCGTGGGAGAGCTGACCCACTGGTTGCTTTTGCGTGGAAATCCACGAGCGGGTTTTATATGGTGGCAACTTTTGCCTCAACTTGCCAACAATCAGAGCTGTTCAATAATACACTGACATCCTCCGAGAGGGAGCTCCCCATCACAAAAGGTATTCAACTAACATATTAACATCTGCTAGCATGGCTCTTAGAGGCGCACACAGTGTCGGGGTACAGAACGAAAAGACCCAAACGCCAGGATTTACTTGGCCGATCACCACCTCCGCGACCTTGGGAAATTCCCTTAACCGTTCGAACTCTCGGCCAACTCTTATGTAAAATGAAGATAATTTTTTATAGGGAGGCTGTGAGTTCCAGGAGATGGTAAGTCATAAATTAAATGAGATAATGTCCATAAAAGCATTTTATAAACTAAAAAATGCTGTACTGATGTGTGTTATCATTAAGATTTTAGGGGCTTGGAAATACAGGACTCTTGAGGCTGGTAGCATTTGGTACAGATTGCAGTATTTGGTGCTGGCGCTCTGAAGCCTGGATAGAAATAAAGTGCCGTGAAGCAGATCACGCCAGCTCTGGCATGTGGTGCGCAGATTATTACTCAAACTTCTCATTCAGTCGTAATGATTATTTTAAAGCATCAAGGCCAGGCTAGTTATATCGGCTTGCAAGTTGGCATATTTTTATCTTGGTCTATTCCAAGTTCGAAAAATGATATATTGGGTATGCTCTAGGTCCGGTGACAGTCCAAGAAATCCCCTACCTAATTAAAGAGGTTGACAGATGGAAAGGAGTTCGGGACACGGTATCCCCAGCTCACTGCTGGGCTTGGAGCAAGGTTGCCGGCTGTGCACGGAGTCTCTGTGGGGAGAAGGATGCCGAGCTGGACAGGGTGGCTTTCCTCCTTCTGTCTCGCTGGGGCTACACAGGCACTGCGTCCGGGGTCGGCTTCTCGGCTGTGACTTCTGGCAACCGGCCTCAGTTCCACCGAGAGCTTCCAGTTGGGAGAGTCGGGTGCTGGCATCTGGGGCCATGAATCCTCTCGATTCTCATTTGCTGTGTACCGTCTTTCTGGTAGAAAGGCCGTTCGGCGAGAACTTGTGGAACGACTGCTCTACCCAGCAAAGCTTTTGTCTCTTCTGAATAAGACTTGAGCGCGGTCTTGTCCCAACTCAGCACCTTCTAGCCCTAAAAGCCACCAGAAGTGAGAACGGAGTCACCAGCTGACCCTGCACTCACTATTGTCCTTCCGTTCCCTTGGGTTCTAGCCCTTCACCCGTGGACGCCATGAGGGAACCAGGCCTGGGGAGGCAGGTGAATTCCAGTGACCCAGTCTATCTGGTGGTGGAGCTAGGGAGAAAACACTTCAACAGAAGACGTTCCTTACATTCTCTGGGATCCCCACGCTAAAGGATGGCTGAATTGGGTGATTCCTGAGGATGCTTCCAGCGCTCTAAGCTATCGCACATTTGCTGCTGAAGAAGAATTACATTTCTAAAATATCATAATACGATATAGCAGAGAAGCACCAGCTTGGGGGGCTGTCACTTGACTGGCTGAATATCCTTGGGCCAGCACTTGGTCTCTCTCATATTCCATTTTCCACCAAAAAAAAAGAGGATGAAACTCTTTGACTCCCAGAATGAACTCAAGTTCTAGAGAAAAACGGGTATGTCAAGCCCTTAAAAGCTTGAATTGCACCTAATAGGGGTTCAATAACTCCTTGCTTGTTCCTGTCCCCTTTATCTCCAACAAGGGATGGACAGCATTTTTTTTAAGAAAGTGAGGACTCCTTTGTCTGGAGGCCTGACAGATAATGTGACAGGAAAGAAGGGAGCTGGAAGGACCAAAGTCAAGTGAGAGAGATCGAGGCTCCCGTCTCCTCCACGGTGGGGTGTTTCTAAGACTACCAACCCCTGGCGGCTGGGGGGGGGGGGGGGCCCTCCCTTCCCACACTCCATGTGAGTCCCCGGGGGTCTGGTGCCATTTCCTGGTGGCTTCGAGCGGCACTAGATGCCCCTTTCCTGAACCCAGGAGCAGGCAATGTCCCACCACGACTCCGGACGGCAGGGCCACCCACTTCCAAGCTGGGCCGTGTTCCGGACGCTGCATTTTATGGCACGGTATTCGCAAGGCTCTGCATTTCTTGACGCGGTAAATCTTCCTTCTTCTTCCTGCAGAAGGAATTGCCATACGCGCATAAAAGTGACTGTAGGAGAAGTTTTAGGCGTCTCTCTGCCCCTTTCCCACCGTGTAAGCATTCCTGCGGATCCCGGCTTGGTCGCCCAGATGGTCTATGAGAAGAAATCCACAGCAACTCATCACCGGGCGTTTCTTCTTGCCAAGATGCACAGAAGGTTTATGTTTCATGATGGAAAGGTAAGTATCTCGAACAAGGCAGAATCCAGGGTAATAAAAGCTCCTTTTATTTCATATTCTCTTTCGCAGTGGTGGGTTCTATTCTGAATCTCACTAGACGCTTGACAAGCATAAAAAGCAACCGTTTCCTGCCTTAAAAATGTTGCCTTCTGAGGTCTTTTTGTTCCCTTGAACCCAGCCAGCCTAGGTTCTCCATGGGAGGGCAGAGATGCTGAGAAGGATACCATTGTTTGCACCGGAATAGCAGCTGTGTGGGGTGGGGGTGGGGTGGGACCTCTCCTACAGGCAGGGCGACAGGTCCCCTGGCAGAGGGTGGCAAAGCTTGTTTGTTTTCCTCAGGTATCTGTGTGTGAAGCTAACCCGTGTGACTGCCGCAGCCTTCTTTCCGTGCAGGGGCCCTGTGCCGGGCACACACTCTGCATACCGGATGCAATGCTGGTGCTTCCAGTTCTGTATCCAGCCATTTGCGTCACCCTCAGAAAGGTTCTCATCCACTGTTGCTGGATTTCAGAGAACCCAGAGAAAGCCATGGGCGTCTTCCTCCTCTCTCTTACACACACGGAGTAACAACGCATGCAATTTCGTGGATTCCCTGCGCCCCCTTCACGAAGCCCATCCATTAACCCACAGGATACTGGACCTCCGAGCTAAGAAGTTGCTCTAATGTGTGCCCTATCTGGGAAGTAGCCTCCAAAGGCATCTTTCCCCCTTGAGTGTGAGCTCTGTGGGAGCAAGGTCACCTCACATTCAGCTCCGCGTTCCCCACAGCCCATTAACCCAGGACCAAAGTGACAATGAGAGATAGATTCCAGGTCCAAGTCAGCAAGGGCATTAGGACCCACCAGATGACTCTGCTTAATCCGTGACTGAAAGAGATTCTGCCCACCGAGCAGAGGGTAGAAAGATAGCACAGCTTAGGCAGAAGCCTCTTTCTCGGCAAACCCTTCCCCCCCAGATCTGGGGCCGCGCTCCCCAGTCCTCTGCAGCGGCCAGCGTCTGCTCCAAGCACCTTCACAGCAAGCCCCCGCCTTGCGTCTGCTTGCGGGGACCACGTCGTCATCACCCAGAGGCCCCCTCCTAGGGCGACCATGGTACTGATCCGGCCCGAGTTGAACAGGCCATGACACTCACGTGTCTTTTTCCATCAGAAGCAAGATATCTAAGTATTTCACAGAAAGCTTCATCGAGCCTATTTTTTGACCCTAGAGATGAGAGCCGGTCTGTGAGTGTCACTTGGATAAGCCAAGGTGGTCGTGACAACTGTGGGAGGCCCAGGGAACAGAGGCAGGGATCTGGATGGAAATAGCCAGTTTCCATCCCCACCCTTCCGTTGAGAGGCAAGGTGACCCTGCCCTCACCTCCGTTTGCTCATCTGGAAAGTGGGGATGACAGTATTTCCCTCGCACTGTTGTTTTGAGAATCCAAGGCTGGGGATGGGCCTTGATACCTGTGGAGAGGGCTGTACGGGAAGAATATGAAGAGCGCCACCCTGAGTGCACAGCCCCAGCCTCTCTGCACACCCGGAGGGCAGGGGCACCCCGCCTGCCAGCTCATCCCACAGGGTGGGGGCCCTGAGCCACGCACTGATTCCGGAGACCCCGATCCCTGGGGACAGGGCATCTCCAGGTCTCCTCCTCCGGGACCAAGAGTGCTGACCTTACCCAGCAATTACCCTTCCCTGGTAAAGCTCTCCGGCTCCCACAACTCGAAGCCCCGCAGTTAACAGCCGGCGAGAAGCTAATAAGCCCCGAGCAGTGAAGAGCCCGGGCCGCAGATCCTGTTGCCATGGCAACTCCTGCAGGTGTTCCTGAAAGGAAGGAGGAGGCCAAGGGGTTCGGGTTGCCTCTGGCTCCCTTTCCGAAAATCTAACAGTAAGAAAGGTCACCGGGTGAGAGAGGCCTCCTCGCGTGGGCAGCAGACACAAAGGCCCTCGCCCGGGGTTGCACGGCTAGTAACCCGCACGGAGCGCCGCCATCAAATCTGCTCTTCCCCGCTCCGCCCGGGCTGCCGTCGCCGGGAGTTGGGGAGACTGTCTCTGCCGCCCAGGCCTCCCACCTTCTTGTCTAGGTCTGCAGACACCTGTTCCCTCCCATTCCCTGTCACCATCCAAAGGAGATCTCAAGTAGGACAGCTGCTGGGCCCCAGGTCCCCACCCCTGCCCTGGATGAAGGGGGCACATGGAAGGGGGCTCCCTTTCCTCCTGGTGTCCCAGCCATTAAGACTAAGCCCACCAGGGGCTACAGGTGGCCGGTGAGCCCTGCCTTGTGGAAAAGGACCAGACAGAGAAACCCACAGGCAGGGAAACTCACAGAGGGTTGGTAAAAATAAGAGGGGCTCTTGTCGCGTCTGAGCCCCTAGATCTGGTGTTCCCAGAGGTCCCCTACACCCTGCCCCTTCTGTGGTTGGTTACGGGAGCAAACAGTCACCCCTCCCATTGCTCTGAGTTGTGTTCTGTTAATAGCACAGCTCCCACCCCCCACATCCTCTAAGGCTGTGGAGACCTCAGCTTGGTGTGGGGACAGTCACCGTGCCTTTCTGCTAGATCTTCTGTCTCCTGCTCCTGGCACCTGAAAGCCTCCACCCCAGGGAAAGGCTTAGAAGGAGCATCAGGAACAAGGAAGGAAGAAATTGGGGCTGGGGCTGCCTCTGGGGAATGCCTTTCCACATCCCTAAAATACCCTGCAGGCAGCCAATCACCTGCAGGGGATACGAGCAACATCACGAAGTCTGGGGAACCAGGAGGTGATTTCGGTGCAGAGAGCTCTGACACTCACAGCAGGGGGACCTCACCTCTATGTGCCTCAGTTTCCTCATCTGTAACAACACCCACCTCACAGAGTTGTAAGGATGGAAGTTGAAGAATGGAGATGATGCACAGAGTACCAGAGTTTGGGCAGGATGTACATGGGTGCCTAAGCCCTGCCCCGCCCCCCCCCCCCCAGCACTTACTATAATCGACAAGGAAAAACAAGGGAGGGGGATGGTACCCCAGACCTCAAACCAGAGAAGTCCAGCCACCTGTTGCAGACTTAGAGGAGTAGCAGCTTGTTACAGAGCAGATGGGGCCGGATTGAAGGAATGTGGCAAACACGACTCTCAGTCCCTCAGCCCTCCACAAAATCCATGCAGGCTCCCAGGAGGTGGTGGAGGATGCTGGCAGAAACTCACTGAGCCCTTGGGAAGACAGCACTGAGTGCTGGAGGTGAGGGAGGGCCATGCAGAAGCCCCTCACAGAGTCAGGAGTTGCTCTCGGACAGTGGGGGAAACACCAGGATCTAGAAGTTAATGACGGATGTCTACGGACGTCACAGACACAACTCCTAAGCAACTTTAACCAACCCGCAGTAGCAGCAGGTCAGAAATGAGTGGGAATGCGAACATGATAAATCAAAACTTAGAAGATGAGGCCAAAGTGACCTTTCAACCACCCAAAACACCCCAACGAACTTCAGTTTGCCTAATCGAGAAAGAGGAGAAAACCCTAACGCACAAAATCAGAAATGATAAATTGTATATAACAAAAAAATACAGACACAGAAGACAAAATCTTTTTATAATTTTAGGCTATTATCTTAAATCTCGAGAAATGGGTGATTTTTGAGAACAATACTAATTTACCCCCCAACTGAGTCAAGGAGTAGAAAATGACTCTGAAAAGACTGATCACCATAAAAAAAAAAAAAAAAAAAAAGAAACAAGAAAAAAGAAACAACTGAAAATGTTGTCAAAGAATTAACTCCATAAAAGATACTAAGTCTCAATGGTTTTGAGTGAGTTCTTCCAAACTTTTAAGATTCAGTTAATACTCACGCTAGGTCAGTGACTTTAAAGCATTAAAAATACTTTTCATTTTATAAAGCCAGATTTAGTTCATCTAAAATCTCAGACCTTGATAAAGAGAATCTGGATGTGCACAAACACTACAAGCAAGTCTCATCTATTATGACAAAATGTACACCTTTCACATAAAATACTGTGGTTGCACCCAGCGCTAGAGCAAACAGATGATTCACTAGAATCCCCAATTAGCTCTTATCGAAGAAATGCAAAGAATTTGAAAATAGGCAGAAAATGCAAGGTTTCATAGTAGCAGAGTTACCAGTTCAGCTCTTCAATTGATTGAAGAAAAAAAATTTGTAAGATTATTCTATGTTGAAATACATTTGATAAAATCAATATACAACCGTTTCTGACTTAAAAAACAAAAGCAAAAACCAAAAACACCTCTAATGTTTTAAAAAGATTCCTCTAGGAGTAGAAGAGCTCTCCCTTACTGTGATGGAGGTAACACCCAACTGTCTTTTGAGCTGACGGCCAGTCTTTTTCCCGGGGCCCAGGTTCCTCGCCCTCCCTGGCAGTCCACCTCCTCCCCCTCCCTCCAGCCTCTGCCCCTCCAAGTGGGAATGGGTCTACAGGTCAGAGGCCACCTTTTCAAGGGGGGCTTGAGGACTCACGTCTGCAACTTGTAGGCCTGTGCTCCCAGGATTCATTCACGGTGGGGACTCCTACTGCTGGTACACTTCCAGATCACCAGCAAGCTCTCTTTCTGGGATTTATCCTGGCTCCCCTGGGGCATAAGCCATCCAGACAGAATCCAGAATGTTTCCCCCTGCAGACATTTGCCACGGAATAATATTACAACCTGGAATAGATGAAGGCGGTGAACACGACGTTATGACCACTGCTCAACACCCCCCACCCACCCCAGCCCTACTCCCGGCTCACTGTAGGCCTTTCCACACGATGGAAGAAGGCTCCACTTTAAAGGAGGGAGATTCTGAAATATGCTGCCACACGGAAGAACCTGGAGGACATCATGCTGAGTGAAATAAGCCAGTCACGAAAAGGCAGATAGTATGTGATGCCACTCATGTGAGGTTCCTAGAATAACCCAACCTACGGAGACAGAAAGTAGAAGGGGTAGTTGCCGGCTGGGCAGACGGGGAGATGCGGAGTTGTTGTTTAATGGAGTTTGTTTTGCCAGATGAGACTACTGTGGACAGTAGTTGCACGATGTGAATCCACTTAACATTACTGAACTGTGCACTTAGAAATGGTTAAGATGGCTAATGGTTTTGTTTGTTTTTACCATAACTAAACACACACCCTGCTGCTGCTGTTACTACTACTTGGGACACGGGAGTCAAGTAGGAGTTTGAGGCTCCTGTCACCTACTGGCTGCGTGATTTGGGGACACTATTTAAGCGGTGAGGCTCACTCTGCTCTGTAAAATGCGTTTTAAAATGATATTATCCAGGGGCGCCTGGGTGGCTCAGTCGGTTGAGTGTCCTACTCCTGGTTTCGGCTCAGGTCATGATCTCACAGTATTGTGAGTTCGAGCCCTGCGTTGGACTCTGCACTGGCAGCACGGAATCTGCTTGGGATTCTCTGTCTCCCTCTCTGCCCCTCCCCAACCCATGTCATCTCTATCTCCTTCAAAATAAATAGACTTTAAAAAGAAATGATAATATCTAGCATCAAGCTTGCTGTGGAGATTACTTACAAAGGATGTTGCACATTACAAGAAAGTCACCAGTCCAAACGTGATGTAAATAAAAGGCTTTGATTATCATGCTAGGGAGCTTATCTTGTAGAGCACAGAGAGCCACTGGAGGCTTTAAGTTGGGGGATGACAAGATTTGCTCTGTTTTAGAAAGATGGCTCTGCTGGTTGTGAGAAGGGTCCCTGAAGTAGTGAGAGTGGAGGTAAGGACACTGGCTACCCTAGTGTGGGATCCAGGTGACGATGGGGGTCTCCGTGCCCACTGCAGTAGAGACAGCAGCTTAGGGAAACACTCAGGGAGTTGGCCCAACACATGTGGGCAAAGGTGTGAGAGAAAGGAGGGCTCGGTGGTGCTCACTCGAGCATCACAGCAAGGTCCCCTGCAAAGGGAGATGCCAGGCATGTCCAGGGGATACAGCAGAGGGCTCAGGAGGCACCCTATGCCCGGGATGAACGGTGGGGCAACCTTCAGGCAGAGGCTGGGCCACCTGTCAAAGGCACCGAGCAAGGAAAGAGTCCCAGCGGGGGGGGGGGGGGGGGGGGGGGCTGGGAGGCTGCAGCAGGGGACCTTCAGAGATCCCTCCCACCCACAGGGCTGATTTCCTGCTCCCTCACAGAGAAACCAATCTCATCCCATCTACTCTAAGGTATTTCCACCAACTGTGTGTGTTTACTGGGAGTTAGGTCTCCAAATGGGAACATCCCTCCTCTGGGTCAGGAGGATAAAAACGTCCACTCCAGTAAGAAGTTAGGGCTCAGAGGACTTCTCTTTCGCCTAACAGATCCTGGATACATTTTGGATCATCTCCTCTACACGAGGAGACCTTCTGGCTGTGGTCGACCCCTTGGTTCAAAGTGCGTGGCCACAGACTATTAACAGGACATGCGACGCCGGGACTCTCCAGGAGTGTGGAGTCACACAGAAGTTAGGCTCTGGAATCAGACTGGTGTGACTGGTCCTGACCCTCTCTGTTCGGGCGACCTTGGCCAGGTCAGTTAGCACCTCTGAATTCCTCTTCTCGTACGTAAACGGGAGACAGTACCTACTTGCCTTGCCGGAGTGGTTCACGGAGATGAGACCTTGCGCTACACGGGTGCTCAATAAATTGTACTTTATCTTTAGGGTGCCTGGATGGCTCAGTCGGTTAAGTCTCCGACTCTGACTTCAGCTCAGGTTATGTTCCCATGGTTTGTGAGTTCAAGCCCCACATCAGGCTCTGCACTGACTGTGGAGCCTGCTTGGGATTCTCTCTCTGCCCCACCTCGTCCCCCGGTCTCACTCTCTCTCTCCCTCAATAAATAAATAAACTTAAAAACATTTTTTATGTTTATTCGTTTTTGAAAGACAGAGAGAGACAGAGCATAAGCAGGGGTGGGGCAGAGAGAGAGGGGGACACAGAATCCAAAGCAGGCCTCCAGGCTCCGAGCTGTCAGCACAGAGCCCGATGCGGCCTCTTCCAAAGAATAGGGCAAGAGATCCCATGGACCGAGAGATCATGACCTGAGCCAAAGTCGGACACCCAACTGACTGAGCCACCCAGGTGCCCCAAAAAACATTTTTTAATAAATAAATACATAAATAAAATAAATTGTACCTTATTCTTATTGCTAATAGTAGCAAAGAGTAAAATTCTTCAGTTAAAGCACAAGAGTTATAAAAAAAAAATGGGCTACAAGCAAATTTATCAAAGGACAGGAGGAGGCCTTTTCCAGTCTCCCAGGAAGAAGACATGAACAGTGGGGCTAACTTGGACAAAGGGAGGCAAGGGAAGCCAGCGCGGGGAGGACAGTGCTGGAGACACGCAACACTGGAGCCCTTCAAGTACCCAGAAGAGAAAGTCAATGTCTTTTCTAAGAGACAAATGTCTCAGGGATAGGGTGGCTTCACCCCCCGGCCTGGGCCACAGGCTGGGGGAACAGAGACCCTCTTGGAGTGGCAGCAGAGACCCACGTGGCTCGGCTGCCGCCACTTTCCTCAGAGCCCAGGATGCCCCTTGCAGTGTCCTTGTTGGTACACAAAGGGGCCACCTGCCTCCTCCCACAAAGAGAATTCTGAGCATCCTGACTGCTTGCCCTCAGCCCGGCTCAGGCGTAGCGGGGGGGCCGTGACACTGCAGGTGCCAAAGAGCAGCAGAGGAGATCGGGGAGGTCACCTGAGGGTCTTGGAGACCACTTCCGGACCCCAGCTGTGCGGACTGTCCGTCCTGGTGACGAGCCGTCTCCGCGGCTGTCCTCTCCTCTGGCCTCTCCCCTCATTCTGACACACCCTGCCCTCCCCGAAGACCCCATGGGAAGCACTGCCCTGCTGAACGGGGGCCTCCCAACGATGGAGAGGTGGAGTCAGGAGGCACACAGAGAAAGCCAAGCAGGGAAGCTGCCCAGAGTCACGAATTAGGCAGGCCGGTGCTCAGACCCAGATCCCGGCTCCAAACCAGTCCTTTGGCCCAAGCGGCCCAGACTCGGCAGCAGGCCCGCCGTTCGGTGTCCAAATTCCATCAGGAGAAGGGCTGCCTGTCTACAGCGGAGTGGAATTTCCACGCTGGCCCCTTCCCATTGTCAGATGAAACATCAGGAGAGCCCCCGCCTCTAGAGCCTCTCCAGGGCCACCTCAGTCACCTCTCCGACAGCTTCCGCCACTGCCCGGCTGTCGTTGAGGGTCTCGGTCTCTGAGATCTGCCTCGTGTGCTCTGAGGTCCCCTTTCAGGCCTCTGACAGCCACCAGGCAGGAGCTCACAGTCCAGGAGTTGAACACCAGCATCCAAACCAGACGTTACACGTTACTCCTGAGTCTGATGTGCACACGGCTGGCTCGCGACCCTGAGCACGTTGCCGCGCGGTGTCTCTGGGGTCTGCAGCATCCGACTGTAGGGCCTTTGCTTCTCGCGTCTCCCATGGCCGGTGGAGAGAGAGAGAAAAACCAGCGTGTGGCTGCTCAAACAAGACCCTTCCTCTTCTTCTTTTCAAGCCCCGGAACAGATGCTAGCCTATTTTCCCATTGTCTCATTTTCTAAGCCATCTTCAGTTTATAATGAGTTTAAAGTTATTAAGAAGAGATACGGAGTCCCAGGCGTTGGAGCGCAATGACAGCACAGAGCTGCTGCGTTTACAGTAAGCTGGAGAAAAAGGCAGCCTCTTCCAAAGAATAGGGCGGAGCTGCCTTTGAATGCTCTCCTGCTACACTGACCACGATGAGTTTCTTTCCAAAGAGAGAAGGCCCGGTTTTCAAGGGGAAGGTTGACGTGCCACAGGCAGTGCCGTTCGGACACGGGGAGCCAGCTGATTCCGGCCGCCTCGACTCCACGTCTAAATTTAGTGGCAGGTTAAGCAAGTGGTGGGTCTTTTCATCTTCCTGTGAAGCCACTCCCCTTTACAGGCAGCACATGCTCACCTCGCAGGTGAGGGCCTGCCAGAGTAGGCGGTGCTGACCGGCACTCCCAGACCAAGGACTCCAGCCCCTCGTGCTCCAGGCCACCTTTCCAGAGTGAGGCTGGTGTGGACGGAAGAGCCACATTCCGATCCTGTCCCATTCCTTGTTTGCTTCTGAGCGAAAGGCAAGCGGGTAGGGACACGGCCAACGAGAGACAAGAAGCCAGTGACATAAATCTGGTTCTCCCGTTGGCTGTGGCTTCCCGTGATTTGGTGCCTCACCCCTGGATAACAGTCGGCGTCACGGTGGGGGTCTCAGCATCAGCAAATTTTAAATTCTCCTCAGGTTATTCTAATCTGCAGCTTGATCCTTAACCACGGGTCCTGACGAACTTCAAAGTGGAGACGGGCGCTTCTGAAACCCTTGGCTCATCCTCCTTTTAGTAAGCTAGGTGATGCCCCAATAATTGTCTACAGACAACAGGCATGGTGGCCAAAGCCACGTGTATGGTTTGGGAAACATGGAATGCCAGGGAAGGTTTGAACAAAGGCCCCTAGGTATTGTGTGGGAAGTGGGGGAGTCTGGACATTTTCGAATCTGAGCTCTTGAACAGAGATCTCAGAAGGCTGGGATACCAGCAGGCAGCTGGGAAGACTCAAAGAACATTCCACAGACCCCTTTGCCATATGATCAGCTCATGAATGGAAAAGAAAGATGGAAAATACAGCCTAGTGCCATTCAGATGCCCGCCAGGAAGTTCACCCGTGTTCTTCAGCAGAGGGAGAAGGCACCACGACAACTGGGGTTTTACCCAGCAAGTGGCCAAGGTTGAATCAGACTACCTCAGATCGCCAGGCAGTTCCATTACTTACTAGCTTTGTGTCCCTGGGCAAATAACTCACCCTCTCTGGACCTCGTTTCCTTATAAGGTTATCATGAGGATTAAATGAGTTAATGCATTTCAAACTTGGGGTATATGTTTGGGGGGAACTCCCTCGGCTGAAGCAGGGCCCAGCACCACTGACAGAGAGGAGTCCTAGGCAGACGGTGGGTTCAGCAGGGCACAGAGCAGGCCACGTGGTATCACCTTAAATACCTGGAAGGCATTATTAGCCCTACTTATGCGTAAGAAGACGAGGCTCCGAGAGATGAAGTTATCCGCTGAACGTGGCACTGTGTTCACACCAGGCCATCAGATACCGAAGGCTCACTCCCTACTCCGCCCACCGTTGGGTCCACTTTCCAGGCCAGCAAACCTTTAAAATCTGGGTGTGAGGGGGCCAGGGCAACCCTTTCTTGTTCTGCTTCGTGTGCAAAGAGGAAGGTTTTGAGATAACTACTAGGAGCTTTTTACAGGCTCTGTGCTCGCGGCTCGCAGAAAATAAATTATCTCCTTTAACATACATGGTGCACATCCTGAATACTGACACAGAGACCACCTCAGTCTTCTAGAGTATTTTATGCAGTTGGGAGGAATCTGGAATGCATTCCTTCATTTTTTCTTTCCTTCATAGAAACTGTTCAAACTTTGCAAATTTGATTTCTGGTGAGGACATGAGTCAGATCAGAGCAACATAGTTTATATGAAGGACTCCCTTCCCCCCCTTTTTTTTAATATAAGGGGAAATTTATTTTAGTATTATTTATAAAAAATCAGAGACTAAAATTCCGACAATGAGGACATCATTACATTATTACAATTGGCTTACAAGTAGGTATTAACCTGTTCTAGAATAATTTTAAAGATAATTTCCATGGTATGTATGTATTTAATATAATTTATTGTCAAGCTAGCTAACATACAGTATATACAGTGTGCTCTTGGCTTTGGGAGTACATTCCCATAATTCATCACTTACATACAACACCCAGTGCTCATCCCAACAAGTGCCCTCCTCAACGTCCCGTCATCCATTTTCCCCTCTCCCCTGCTCCCCTCCCCAATCAACCCTCAATTTGTTCTCTGTATTTAAGGCTCTCTTATGGTTTGCCTCCCTCTCTGTTTGAAACTATTTTTCCCCTTCCCTTCTCCCGTGGTCTTCTGTTCAGTGTCTCAAATTCCACATGAGTGAAAATATGATACCTTTCTCTGACTTATTTCACTCAGCATAATACCTTCCAGTTCCATCCACGTTGTAGTAATGGAATTCATTCTTTCTCATTGCCAAGTAGTATTCCATTGTATATGTAAACCACATCTTCTTTATCCATTCATCAGCTGATGGACACAGCCACTCTGGAAAACAGTGAGGAGGTTCCTCAAAAAATTAAAAATAGAATTTATCCAAAGGATACAGGAGTGCTGATCCATAGGGGCACATGTATTCCAATGTTTATAGCAGCGCTATCACCAACAGCTAAATTATGAAGGACTCCTTTCCACATAATCACTGCACAGTGGCCGGCTGGGGATGTGGAGACCCACAATTGGCTGTTGGCCTCCAGCAAGGCACTTCAGCCCTCTGGCCCTCAGTTTATCAGTCTATAGAGTCATGGTGTTATATTCATGTCTAGGGCCTATAATTCTGCAAGTTGGAAGAAAAACATGGCTGGATGGATTCCATTCAAATGGTATCTCAGAAGAGTGCTCACCTTGTTTTCAGTCACCTGAAATGATGGAAGGTATCTGGAAGGTTAGAAAAAACCCATGTGACCAGTAGGCATGCTTCCTGAGAGAGGCTTGATCAATGCCATCTGGTACAGCTGGTGCCCTCAGAGTTCTAGGAAGACCTGTTTGGCCTTGTGGATCTCTCTGGACAGGTGTTCCCTAACTGGGGAGAAAAATGTTGACCCCTTTCCTTTGAAGCATTTCAGAGGCTTGTGTAAGCCATTCCCAAATTCCAGGTGCTACCAAAGGTTTGGACAAGGAACTCAGTGCTGGGGTAGACAACAGGTCAGGAGTCAGGGGAGTGGGCTATTAAGCCAATAAATCTCATCCAATGATGAAAACTTTTTGTTGTTGTTAGAGGACTCTGTGGCTACATCCACAGGAGTAGAAATGAGATGAAGCCAATGAGGAGGACAATGGTAGGGAGTTTAAGGTAAAGCGACATTATTCTTAGAGTGCGTGCCCAACCAGGTAGGACACTGGTGACAGTGTGGGGAGATGTGGAGACTAGGCTGCCCCGGTATGCCACACGCCGAGACCCACACTGAGCCACATTACATGCAGCCCACAGGCTTTGACAGAGCAATATAGAACCAGACCATCAGTTACCTTTTCAAATTAATCAAAAATTTTTCCTTATAACAAAGGATTATCCTATATAACATCATCCCATCTGTCTAAGTTAAACCTTCTTATTAACACACGGCCACCTCCCACCTTCCCTCTTGCCACGCACTTCTTTGGAGTTGGGGTAATGACCAGTGTGCGTCAGATGGGGTCTCACCTGGTCCGCTGGTCACCGAGTTGCTGTGGCTTGAATCTGGTGTGAGGTGGTCACAAGCGCAAAGTCCAGAACTTCCATACCAAGCCTCCACCTTCAAGCACCCACTTCTACAGCGGAAGCAAGTGCCAGGGAGTCATTCATGGGGATCCTTATCCCCCTGCACGGGAAACACCCCTTCTGTGCGGGTTTTCCTGAGTGTGTTGCCATCCACACCTTTGCTATTTGCTAGGATCAGCTCTATGCAAATTAGTGATCCCCTCACTAGGAAAAGTGTGCACACCAGTTAGCCCACCCACCTGGTTATCTAGGTGTCACAGACATGCAAATGTGCCAACCTTAGTACGGCGATGGTGTAAGTATGGGGACCCCTAATGCAGTAGGCATCTCATATGCTCGGGTTGATCTGGCTGTGGCCTCAAAATCATGATTCACATACTATAACACTAATGAGTGAGGGTAACATTTCTTGGGCCCCTACTATGTATCTCACAGAGCCTAAAGCACACAACCTCACATAACTCAACAACCCTTGGCACAAAAACAGACACTCAGATCAATGGAACAGAATAGAGAACCCAAATTGGACCCACAAATGTATGGCCAACTAATCTTTGACAAAGCAGGAAAGCATATCCAATGGATAGTCTCTTCAGCAAGTGGTGCTGGGAAAAATGGACAGCGACATGCGGAAGAACGAACCTGGACCACTTTCTTATACCATACACAACAATGAACTCAACATGGATGAAAGACCTAAATGTAAGACAGGAAGCCATCAAAATCCTTGAGGAGAAAGCAGGCAAAAGCCTCTTTGATCTTCGCTGCAGCAACTTCTTACTCAACACATCTCCAGAGGGAAGGGAAACAAAAGCAAAAATGAACTATTGGGACCTCAACAAAATAAAAAGCTTCTGCACAGCGAAGGAAACAATCGGCAAAAGTAAAAGGCAACCGATGGAATGGGAGAAGATATTTGCAAATGACTTATCAGATAAAGGGTTAGCATCCAAAATCTATAAAGAACTTATCAAACTCAACACCCAAAAAACAAATAATCCAGTGAAGAAATGGGCAAAAGACATGAATAGACACCTCTCCAAAGAAGACATCCAGATGGCCAACCGACACATGAAAAAATGCTCACCATCACTCATCATCAGGGAAATACAAATCAAAACCACAATGAGATACCACCCCACACCTGTCAGAATGGCTAACATTAACAACTCAGGCAACAACAAACGTTGGCGAGGATGAGGAGAAAGAGGATCTCTTGCACTGCTGGTGGGAACGCAAGCTGGTGCAGCCACTCTGGAAAACAGTATGGAGGTTCTTCAAAACATTAAAAATAGAACTACCCTATGACCCAGCAACTGCACTATATCCAAGGGATATAGGTGTGCTGTTTTGAAGGGGCACATGCACCCAATGTTTATAGCAGCACTATCAACAATAGCCAAAGTATGGAGAAAGCCCAAATGTCCATCGATGGATGAATAAAGAAGATGTGATATATCTATACAATGGAGTATTACTTGACAATCAAAAAGATTGAAATCTTGCCATTTGCAACTACGTGGATGGAACCAGAGGGTATTATGCTAAGGGAAATTAGTCAGAGAAAGACAAATATCATATGAGGACTCATAGGAGGGCTTTAAGAGACAAAACAGATGAACACAAGGGAAGGGAAGCAAAAATAATATAAAAACAGGGAGGGGGACAAAACAGAAGAGACTCTTAAATATGGAGAACAAACAGAGGGTTACTGGAGGGATGGTGGGAGGGGGAATGGGCTAAATGGGTAAGGGGCATTAAGGAATCTACTCCTGAAGTCACTGTTGCAGCATATGCTACCTAATTTGGATGTAAATTAAAAAAAAACCAAGAAACAAAAAAACTCAACAACCCTGCGACATAACACAACCCTCATTTTACACACGGTCAACTAAGGTTCAGGGAGTAGAGAACTTTGCCCAAAGTTGCATAACTAACTTGAGGCATTCCTCCTCCGTCCCAGGACATCTGCTCCAACCAGTGACCGTCCCACACACACTCCGTTTCTAGCGCAGCCCTACCCACCTCCACATCCAAATGTCTTCATTCGCTGTATTGTATCCAGAAAAGACGGTTCTGAATAAAGGGTGAGGAGTTGAGTCGTCTCTTAGTCAAGAAGAAAGTATGTTGACCGGTCACGGCCAGAAAGAAAACGTGTACACAACGCTCATCACTTATATACAGCTTTATTTGCATTTTTGGAACCACTGAGAACGATCAGCAGGTGCACACGTGGCCCATGGAACAGCATTTGGCTTTGGGGTTCCTTCCCACCGGGTGGCTGAGAAACCTCGACCACGCAGGCCCAGACCGGACTCACACCCAGTGCTCTCCTGCGCTGAGCGCCGCGTTGAAGGTTCGCAAGGCCCGGTGCGTTCCCCGCAGGGCCAGAAGGAGCGACCCAGCTTCGGCTCCGTGGCCGGCCTCTCGCAGGTGTCTGGCCAGCCCCTCCGCATCCCAGGGCCCCTGCTGCGGGCTGGCTAAGAGGTGCTCGATGATTCGCGGGTAGAAGGGAGTAGAGATGCACTTGGCCAGCAGCCTGGCGTCCAGGAGCAGGGAAAGAAGTTCTTGGTCGCAGTTGGAGTCATTCACCTTCAAGAAATGAGACAGGCAAAACATGAGAGGGGCCCTGCTCAATTCTTCCTGCCAGAGAACTCATCACGCATACCCCCCACTGGCTGCTCCACGCCGCCTTTCTTCCCGCTTTCGTCATCCTGCACCCTTCACCAGGGTTCACGGCACTCACGCCAAAGAGCACACACGGGGGCGCGAGCCTGAGCTCACACACACATGGGACCACAGACACGGTTCCCCGGCAGCAGCAGACGCAGCCACGTGCCAAGAGCCCCGAGCCGCTGCCACAGCTACCAAACACCGAGGGCCAGAAACTGCCAACTGTGTCCCCATCAGCCCTGGAAGTCACGGATCAGGGAAAGGAGGGGGTAAGAACGCTGGCACACATCGTGGCAAGTCATGCGGCCAGGACGGAAGCTGAATTCAGGCCAGTCTCGACTTCAGAGCCCAGGCTTTCAACAACCACAGTTACCATCTCGTTGGTGCTTCGCCACGGCCCATTTTCTTTAACCCCAAACCTCTGCTGTATGTAGAGGCCCAGGCAAACAATTCTTTCTACAAGAGAAAAACCTGTTTTTTACTCCACTGAGAAAATCTATCCATCAACCCCACTGATGTAACTAGGAAGACGGACAGGAAGGCTTTAGGTCGTTCTTGCTTAAGCCTCTAGAAAGCTCAGTACCCAACTTACCTTTTTAAGACATTTTTGTATTTTGGAGACCAATGTTATGTGGCCTGTTTTACAGGCTCTTTCAGCTCGGATATCCTCTGTGTTTCCTCCCTGGTCTTCTCTGCTTAGTCTCTGTATGGTTTTCGACAGGGTTGACACTTAGCATACGCTTTTCTATTTTCTATTATTTCCACATTTTTTTCTATAAGGAATCAAGTCAACATTCGTCGCACGTCAAAATCCGGAGCTCCTCATTTACGTGGGGCTGTCATAAAACAGCTTGATGACAGTCCTTCCTAATGTCACTGAGCATTTTTAGCAATTTTGGTTGTAGGGACCACAGGAATAATGTGGCATTTCAAAGCCAATGAACTAATGTTTGGGCCAACTATGTTATACAACTGTTCACAGGGTGCTCGTCCTGCATGTTCTGTGACAAGGAGGAAACGCTACTGAAGACGAGGTCAACTGCATCTATGGACTGCAAGAATGAAAGCAAGAGCTGTTCTGAGAATGAGAGTCACCGCCCGCTGTCAGAGAGCATCAATCTTTCCTGCAACTTAGTGATCCTTTAAAACCAACCGCAACGTCAGTCTCATCTCCTGGGTGACATTTTCCCTACGTCCCTCACCTAAGCTGATTCCTCCTTCCTTACAGATGTTCTTCCCGCGGGAGTAATCTGTAGGTCTGGCTCCCTTGCCAGACTGGGGGCTTCTTGAGGGCACAGAGGCTTTATCCTCCTCTCCCAGCATCCAGTTTAATCAACTGTTGTTACAAGGCTGGACGAACCCGCATCATTGAATGCTGTCACACTTTTGTCAATGGCACAAGTACATCCTAAGAGCGCTATCCCAGCAGAGGATCTGAACAGAGCCACGTTCCAGGACTGAAGAGTCTCTTGCAAACCCTGGGCCTCGTGCTTTTGTCAATACGAGCACATGCAGCTCATCCACTTCGGACTCAGGAAGACACTTAGGTTGAGCTCAGTTTAGCATCTCTTGCTGGTTTTTGTTTGTAGAGGTGGGATGGTGGGAAAGGAAAGGGCTGTGGAAGACCGGTGAGCACTCTCCACTGGGGTCTGCTTATGGGTTCTGTGTCTCTTCTTTCCTTCCAGCTTCCCTCCCTCTCCAGAGCTAGGAAACAGGAGTCTTGACCCTATGTGAGTGCTGCCCCCACTGTCACAGTGTCTTCCATTTGCTGAGGGCCATCCACGTGCCAGTGAGCACTCAGTCTCAACCTTAAAGCATCCTTGCAAGACAGTTACAATCTCATTTGATGGATGAAGAAGCCAGTTCAGTGAGGTCAAAGTCAATGTGCCCAATGTCATGTGGCTGCTGAACGGTGAGCTGGACAATGAGCCCTCATCCTTGACTAGTTGTGTATTATTTGTTTACCTCCAGAGCAACGATCTCGTCTTCCTTGTTTATCCCCGCATCCCCCATGGCCAGAACAGTGTTGGCCACAGCTGGGGGCTCAGCAAGACTTGTAGGATGAATCCAAGAATGAGTAACCCTAAAGCTCTCACCCTTTCCTTGAACACTACTGCTTTCCTGAGCACATGTGCACGCACACACATAGGGCATCTGAGTTACTGTGTAATTTTTTGGTTCACCCTTAAAAACAAAGAATCCCTGCACCCAGCCCTCTAGGAGGGAACAAATGTGTGCCAGGATGCTACAGGCAAATGTTTGATAAAATAGACAGATAAAAGACTCGGAATCCAAACACTGCAGGGCAATACCTTCTCCACTGCCCTGAATAAGTCTTCAAGGCTAGGACACCTTTATTATTCTCTCTGTTTCCTCACGAACCCTTCCTTTGGGGGTCTGAAAGACTCCTAGAAAGGGAGTGATGGATTTTTTTCAGCTTGAGGAAGAGACAGGGGTTCTGTCAATGCTCACAGTTACTGCTCCTCTTATCCCTCTCTTCTGTTTGCTTCTCTCCAGGGCGAGGACATCCTAGAAATCGGTTTCCTGCTGGCCAGGTTGGGGTCAGGGGCGGGCGGCTAAGCACTGAACCTCTCAAAGCTCTCGGTCCACTCCCTTGCCTAAGAAAACAGAAGGGGTGCCTCGGTGGCTCTGTCGGTTAAGTGTCGGACATTGGCTCACATCATGATCTCATGGTTCCTGAGTTCCAGCCCCGCATTGGGCTCTGCACTCTCAGGACAGAGCCTGCTTTTGATCCTCTGTCTCCCTCTCTGCCCCTCCCTCGCTCATGCTTGCTCTTTCAAATATAAATAATAAAACATTAATAGAAAGCAAGCAAGCCAGCAAGCAAGCAAGCCCAAGGCAGAAGTCACGGAAATGAAACACAATGATTCCCCTTGGGCCCTGGCCCACTCAGATGTTGCTGACCTCCACTGAGCTCTGTGGTGGCCCGGCCAAGGCCTAGGGGGAAATTCTGGTTTAGCTTCTCGTAATCAGGTCCTGAGAAAATGGGAGTGGCTGCCTTTGTTCTATTTCCTTTCTCTGACCTTGCACCTGGCTCTGGCCCTTTGCAAAAGGTACAGAATGGTCAGAGCATACTTTGTAATTGTCACGCACACAGGAAATACCGTGTAGACACTTACACTGTGCACATTTGGGACAAAATAGAGAAAGAACACAGAAAGAAGGATGGCCTTTGTGAGGACTCGTTCCAACAACTGCATCTTAAGGAAGAGGGGCCTGAAGGTCAGAGAAGAAATGGACTGGCCAAGGTCCCACACCAGGCCTCCTGCCTCGGGGGCGCCAAGGCCAGACTGAGTCACTGTCCTCAGTCCGGCAGGGTGCCCGGCGGTGCCCCAGACCTTCCCAAGCATGACGGCCACATTCCGAGCTGCCCGCTTAATGTGTTGAGCTTCAACTTTTCTTCATGTTTCTTGTTTTTGACTGAAATTCTAACAAAGTACTACAAGTCTGGTAGCCACCCATCCCTCATTCTAACCCAGTGCGTTTTCCTTTTTCAAATCAAGAAAAAAAGAAAAGGTGGAAATAGTTTGAAAAAACAAATCCTCTATATGTGGATCCCACAGGAAAATGACTTCCCTCCTTTCCTCTCTGGTAATTCTCCACGTGCAGAGATTTTGTGGTCTACTTCATTCACAATATACTAAAAGATTCGTAAGTGTTTTTACACAGTTTTCATTCTTAAAGATCACAATGGCTACAAAATAGTCTATTGAAGAGAGAGAACAGTTATATACCTTCTCCTGCTATGGATATGTCAGTTGTTTTTAAATGTCTGATATTATCGAAATACCAAAAATCAATTTTTTTATGTAAATGCTTTCTGTGAGTTCTAGAACTTAAATTATCAACCCTGATTTTAGTTGAAATAAACATTCTAATCTGTTTGCTATTCTGTTTTTATTATTTGTTTTACAGAAGTTTTACATTTTTATAATGTCAGGAAAAAAACTATTCGTTTATGATTTTTTTTCTATTGCTTTAAATATTAAAAGTTTTAGTAGAATTCCTCAAAGGATCTGATACACACACACACACACACACACACACACACACACACACACACACACATTTTACTGACTTTTAAAAATATGTAACTTTTTAATTGATCAAGACTTATTTTGGTATACAGTCTGTAGAAAATCACACATTCCTGACATTTGCTTGATTGGTGCTTTTAGAGCTTGAGGAAAAAAATATGTTCTGTCATTTCTGGACTCAGCTGGATGTTGGAAATAAATATGAGACAAGTCCAGGAGGATCAGCTGATTTAATTCCTCTGATCAAATAACTCGGAATTCGAGTCAGAGGCAGTCTGGTCTTGGGAAGAGAAGACAGACTTTGGGCTAGAGACTAATTTCCAATCCTGGTTTCTTTGCTGGACAGCCGTGTGACCCTGTTAAGGACAATCTCTCTGAGCCCCAGGCCCGTAGACCTCAGACTGTCTCTGCGGGCTGTGATAATCTATGTTTTTAAGTGCCTAACACAATGCCTGGTGCAGAGTTCAAGTTCAGTAAATGGCCGAAGTTGTTACAGTCAGACAAACCAGGCAAGATGCATGTTCCAGAAGGAGAGGACATACATCTATCATAAAATGACTAAATGCTTGCCATCTCGGTCACTGATTGTTTCTTCTGTCAGTAATTAATTTTTGAGAATAAAATAAACTTTGCAGATCTTGGGAAATAAATCTATTAAAGCACAAAGGGCTATCATCTTCCAAGCCATTAAAACGTTATCTTCTTAATTCCAGTTTCAACAACAGGTAATGAACTTTCTCTGAATTAAAGTCTCCGACTTTATGGATCTATACAAAACCAAGAGTAATTATAGTGATGAGGTAAGCTGAAATTCGGTAGGTACCTGAAATGTATGCAGGGCCTCATTCCAATAATTCTGCAGAAGATTATGTACTATTATTTCACTGTTTGCTGGAGGACAGGGTGCCTGTCTCATTTTTACATATACTGCTACTAATAGAAGTTATTGAACATCAACTCCAAGGGCAGAAAAATAAAAGGGCAGCACGAGTGTATACTCGGAGAAGGAAAATGCCTGCAGGGTTTCTTTTGTTTTCTGTTTATTTGAAAGATATTCAGACTCCACTTCGCAGCATAAATACCAGCCTCTCCTAGCACGGGATTTCACAGTATGCCTCTTCTGAAACCAAAATTAGGGCAAATCATCTAACTTCTGCTCTAACATTGAGAGAGAATCTTTGAAAAGCCGAGTCTGATCGCTTCTATGACCACAGCAAACACTGCATCGTGGGCCCTGAGTTTTGCAGGTTCCACACTCTGTACTTACCCTGTTCCTACCTTCGTTTCTTGTGCTGTTATCTCACATATGAATCTCCATATCATTCCTTTAAATAGAGGATGTGATTTTATTTTATCTTCACAAACATCCTGCCCATTCCTCACTCCTACACACACTAACAGGCTAGCACAATGGATGCTTAGCACATCTGCTCACACTAAGTAAGTCAATCAACCACCAATGAGGCCTAGAAATCGAATAGATTAACTGACAGGGAGTGAGCTGCCTGTCACCAGAGGCATTCAGCTGAGAACTGTGAGAAGGCAGTATTGAGGGAGCTCTTCAGGGTGGAACAGACTCTCATCAGGGAGGGACTAGTTGGAAGCCTGGATAGAGTTAAAGAGGAGACAAAGAAAGGAAGAAGGTTTCTTGGTTTTGCATAACAATGTTAATCCAAACGTCTTTTCCTGAGCATCTTTAAGGCTCTCCCTCCTCCGATCTAGACACAGTGCAGTGTAAGTAATGTCTGTGGGCTCCAGTGCCTTCAAGGCAAGACAAAAGAGGCTAAGAGTCACCAATGCTAAATATGTGAAGGACTGTCCATGGAGGCATCTAATATCCTGAGCAACTCCATCGGGCAGGGCCAAGATCAACATGTTCAAGGTAAAGGTGCAGCTTTCAGTCCCAATCCAGAGGTGCTCTCTTACTATGAGGTTTATCAAAAAATGGCCGAGAGCACCCCAGGAGGTGGTAAGCTCTCGGACCCCAGCAGTGCTCACCCAAGACCCAGGTTTCCTAGTGGGTTTGAAAAAGGAAGCCCTATAGTGGGCCACTTATTAGACCAGCTCAGAGCTAATATGATTCGAGATGCTCTCAGCAATTTCATTTCTCTGCAGAGACAACCCGTTTCCAGGACAAGACAGCCTGCCTCGTCACATGAATGCAAGCAGCATTACAGGCTTTGAACACTGGATCTACAGTTTAAATTCCAGCTCCAGCCGTTCCTAGCTGTATGACCTCTGGGTGTGTGTTTCCATCTGTGAAACTAGAATGCCACCTTTTCACAAGATTAGTAAGAAGATAAGGTGAGGATGTGCCCGTAACGATGTCGGGAAAAGAGCCAGTACTGGAAAGACACGGGTTGTCACTAGCTTCTGAGAGGAATGCTTAATTAGGTGACAAGGTCTGTAACCCCTCATCTGTCACCCCTTGAATTCTTCTTTCACTAGGCACTGCAGTCCAGGACAGGCCCCAGGATGGAGGCCGGGCAGAGGCGGTGAGCAGCACTGACAAGGAGGAAGGAGTGACGAGCAAAGCTACCACAAGTCCGGAATTATGAAACGGGGGGTTTCGGTATACAGAACTCTTAGCGATCGATGTCTGCTTACTCTGAGGAAATGAGCGAGTGACTTTCCCAGTGCAAAATACTCCAGAGACGAGATTCGAACACAGCAGCAGGAAGATTTTTCTTGGAGAGAAGAAAGTTTTGGAGGTGAGCTCGAATCTCACTGGGGCTGATGGTCGAGGGAAGCCAGCAGTCCATACCGACCGCCCCTGACTCGCAACACTCTTACAATTTTTTGACTTCACAGTGGTGCAAAAGTGATACACATTCAGTAGAAGCACCACTTTGATTCTGCATCTTTTCCTGGGCTAGTAATACCCAGTATGATCCTCTCTCATGGTGCTGGGTGGTGGCAGCGGCCACGGCTCCCCGTGAGCCACACGACCACGAGGGTCAACAACCAATATGCTGACACATCTTCTGCACCCGGACGGCCGTTCCGTTTCTCACTTTCAGGACAGTCTTCAGTAAATTATATGACACATTCATACTTCGTTATAAAGCAGGCTTTGTGTTACATGATTTTGCCCGACTGTTGGCTAACAGAAGTGTTCTGAGCACATGTGAGGCAGGTGAGCCTAAGCTCCAGTATTTGGTAGGTTAAATGCAGTAAGTGCCCTTTTGACTCACGATATTCCCAACTTGCGATGGATTTATTGGGACGTAAGCCCATGGTTAGCTGAGGAAGATCTGCACCATGCGGGGGTTTTAATTATTCATCGACAATATAAGCTCTAAGAAAGACTTTCTCTTGCTCCAGGAAAGAGGCTACTGGCCATTTGTAAGAGGTTACATGCTGAACACTAGAGGCGGGCAATTTCAGAAAAGCTTCGAGAAGGAAATGAAGAAATGCGGTCCAATCTCTGGCATCAGCACTTAATACACCACCTGCTGAGCTGTAAACACCTGTAAAGCTGTCAGCTTCTTGTAACCAATAGTGAAGTAACACGTGCCAACAGCAAGCACGTGGCGCTGTTTTCCCACGTGGATCCACGTGCTGCGCAGGCGCGGCTGCCTACCAGAGGAGTCCCTTGGTTTTGTCTTTTAATGTCAACAGGAACTACCGTCAATAACCACAAGGGAGAAACTGAAGTTACTAATGAACCCAGGCCCTCTACTAATGGACAGAGTGAATAGCAAAATAAAAACAAACAAAAAAGCAAATGTTATTATGTTTTTCATTGCAATACCACATATGATTTCAAATAGAAAAAAAATTTAATAAGACAGAATAAAGACAGCTAGTCAGGAGTCCTGTAAAAAGGCCTACTGAAACTCTGCCCTTAGAGAAGGGTCACATGACCTTTTAATGGTGCTGGGAGAGCAATGATGAACTACAGCTAAGTTCTTATTTCATTTATACAGCATTCTTGAAGTGACAAAGTGACAGAGATGGAGAACAGATCAGTAGTTGTCACAGGTTGCTGGGGGCGGGGGGGAGCATGTGGGGGAGGGAGAAGGTGGCTGTGGCCACAAAGGGTCCACCACAAGAGATCCCTGGGATGCAACTGCTCTGTGTCTTGACCGTAGTGGTGGTGACACAAATCTCCATGGGACAATATTGCACAGGACTTCACACCCAAGTGAGTGCCTGTAAAACCACTGCCATCTGAATAAGGTCCAGAGATTGAATCAGAACATTGCACTACAGCTCTGCAACATGCTACCATCAAGGGAAACCATGTGAAGGGTACAAGAGATCCCGCTGTACTATTTCTTCCAATTGAATGCGAATTTAAAATTATCTCAAAATAAAAAAGTTAAAAATTTTTAAAAACTGGAAAACCCTGCCAAACTTCAGCTCTTGGGAGGATGCACAAGGTCTGACGATACTCAGCATTTCCATGAACACATTTTAAGGTCACAGATGGGTTGGCCTAATGTAAAAACTCAACCTCAGTGCAGGGAATTACAGTTAAGTGCCATTACCAACCTCCCCCAGGTAAGGGCCTCGGTGGTCGGTAAGTAACTCACCTCAGCAACTGACATCTCCGGTTTTGATTTGTGGATCTGAAGGCCACTGAGGTTTTGGGTGTCATCATCACAACCCCAGACAAACCACCCACAGTCTGAAGGGCTATTTCACAACCACAGAGCTTTAGCCCAATGCTGCACATGACACGGAAGTGTTATGGAGGTAACTCAGCACCATTTACAAATGACTTGGGTGTTGCAGTGTTCCCACTTGGTTTCTTACTGTGATAGCCAGTGGTAGAGGGTGTGCGTGGGTGTGTGTGAGTGTGTGTGTGTGTGTGTGTGTGTGAGAGAGAGAGAGAGAGAGAGTATATGTGCGTGTATGAGGGTGTATCAGGGGTGTGTGTGTGTGTGTGTGTGTGCGTGTGAGACTATGTGTCAAGGGCGTGTGTGAGCATGTGTGTGGGGGGGTGTGAGCGTGTGTGTCAGGGGTGTGCATGGGTGCGTGTGTGCAGCAAAGCCAGTCTGCAGGTGGGGAGCCCCAGTTCTAGTTGCAGTCCTCACGGATGCATCCGGGATGAAGAATCTTTACAATGAAACCTGATCTACTCGCCTCTGGAATTTAGGAGGCACTAAGGGAGCTTCATGCAGGATGAGTGCAGAAGGGTGATGGATAACACGTCACTGTAGTCTTCTCAGAGAGGCCCACGGCCAATTTAGTGGGAACGCCTAAGCAGAGACACTAAGACAGAGACGACAGCGGGGAGAAGGAAAAGCGCTGAAAACATGCAGCCTGATTTTCTTGTTTCTCCCTTCTTCCTAATTTCTTGGATTTGCAATAAAAAATGGGCTAAAGAAAAAAAAAAAACATTGTAATCCATTCCCAACACTATGCAGGGTTTATCTGAGCACAGTTGGATGGAGGGTTACAGCAGACAGGCCCCTCCACTCCCTACTAATGCCTTGTTTCCAAAGAGGCCCCTGCTATGATCGATCATCAGTGATAATGAAGAGTGGTCATAAAAATGTTTGCAGAAGCTTTATATTATTTCAGAAATACATCTCAATGAATAAACGCATTAGATTCTTTTCATTTTGCTCATTATGACAATTTCCAAATGGAATTATTGCCTACTTTCTGTAACCATAGACCTAACTTTCTGTATCCGTTGTCATTAAATCTCTTCATGGTCTTGTTTGGCAAGTATGTGCCCAGGTTCTAGAATTCTCTTCTCCTCTCTTGTCCCTAGAAAACATCCTCTAACATTTTTGTTAAAAAAAAAAAAACAAATATAATTGTGTGTGTGCGTACATGTGTGTGAGTATACACGCATACCTAAAATTATATCTGTGTGTGTACACACTCACATAGACACACACACACACACACACACACACACACACACAAATTTTACAGTGAAAGAATGATCTCTACAGAAGGATTTCAGTAAGGATCATACAATGGAAATTCATTAAAACACAACTCTGAGCTACCTATTTCTAAAGTGTAAAATTTGAAAAGGGAAGTGAAAGTTTCTTCCTTAATCACGATAACAAGACAACCAGCCTTGAGGGAGAAATCTCAAGCCTTGACTTTAGTACGTCATTCCTCAAGCCCAGACACTGCTTCAATGGCGCGTTAGTTTGCCAGGGGAAACAGGGCTTGAGATTTTAGAAGGTGCCAGTAAACATTACCTGCAGCCACTGTCTCACCTTTAATTAGCAGGCAACCAAACACATACATCCAGGCACAGAATCCTGCCTGACGCGACAAATTCCTGTGATCTACATTTCAAGTGGCAAGGACACGTCCACTTGTCCTGGGCTGCTCTGACATTTCTTTAAAGGGTATGCAATACACTGGCTTCTCCAGAGAAACTGCTTCATCATTCGGATTTGTATTCTCAGCACATGAACACAGAGTCTGGTTCATGAGAGAGGTTTAGTAAATGTTTATAGAATAAACAAATATTTACTTCTTAGACAAAACAGAAACAGCGTGGTCAGAGAATACTGCAGACAAAACAGCCTTAAATCAATCACGGATGTTATTTCTGAGAATGACAATGCTAATTCGTTTCTCCGAAGCACAAGCAACGGTAAACTCCACCGGGGATACCTGGACGAAGGCGGTGATGTGCTCCAGCGCCGTGGCGTGAAGGCCGTCGTCCTGGCTCTCGAGGAGAAGCTTCAGGGCTGGGAGCGGCAGGGACTGGCTGAGCAGCAGTGAGCTCAGCGCCCTCACACCCTGGAACCACAAGGGCAGTTACGTGAGCAAGCAGGCAGGAGGCACCCCGGATGCCAGGCGCTAATCTGGCGGCGTCTTTCCACACCTTTTCTAGGAGGGTGTGTGCAGAAAGCGCACACGGGACCACATGGATTGTTTGGTATCTGCTTCACTCACTTCACCATGTATATTGTAAACATCTTTCGGCCCTATCAGATATTCACTTGATATTCACCAGATATTGCGTTTAACAGCTGCAAAGTCTCCCTCCGGGCGGACACAGGACTGTAATCTATTCTCCTAATCTCTCAGAGCCCTAGTTTCCTCACAAGTAAAATGGAGGTAATTATATCTACCTTGCAGTTCTGTGCCTGCATGCGTGCGTGTGTGTGTGTGTGTGTGTGTGTGTGTGTGTGTGTAGACACTTAAATGATACAAATGATTACAGGTTGTTAATATTATCACCAAGATCCAGTTATCCTCTGCAACAATAAGAGTCAGCAACTTACCTATTGAAAAACGTGTTTATAATTCTGTCAAGGTGAACTGAATGTTTCATGAAAAGTATCTGTAGTCCAAAAAACTGAAAATGCATTTGAATTTTATTCTCAGCCCTTTATTACCCTAGCTGAACCTGTCATCAGAGAGCAAGAGTTTATACAAGATAACAAACGATGGCCCTTCACAACAAAAGTACAAGAACACAGGATATCTGCAAGCTCTTCCTCTCTGCAGAGCTATATGCTCCCCCGGTGTCCTGAATGTAGCTATAACAGAAAGAACAGAACATGTGCACTGAGGACCAGACAGAGAGTGCAACCTCCTTATACAAAACAGGGGTTGTTTTTGAAAACTAAGAATCCCTGTCCCCCATGGGACTGGCCTTTCTCCTATGCTACTCCAACAGCAGCATTCCAGAGAAGAAACACTCTACTTTATGACATTTTGATAATTTCTTTACATTATTATAAAGTCTAGATAAAACAAGGGTGACACGAAGAAGCTCCTATTCAAAGCCCCCAGGAGAAAAGCGTTCTTCAGAATCCCACTCACTGGAGTGTTTTACCATTTTCTCCTTAGTACATCTTTGCTGGAAATCAGCAAGGCCTTCAATTTCAGACTGGAAGGTTGTACTACGTGAACTTGGGTGGAAATGATCAATACCCGCAGGGGAACACGTTTGTAGAATGTGCACTTCAAGCATCATGGATTCTACCTCACATTCTGTGTGCCCTAAAGCACACGGTCCTACAAGGAACCTCACCGAGCTCCTGGGCCAAAGAGAAATGCGGATCTGCCCTCTGGGATGCCACAGCCCACAGAGAGTATTTGGGAGGAGGAAACACGGACTCTCACACACGACAATTTCACGCAGCTGTCCTGCACCAACTTGCTTCTGTCACCCTCCACCTCCTCCTCCTGGAATGTCACAGCGATGTTCCCCCACCTGCACGTTGCTCAGACAGCGCTCAGACCGCACTGCCCAGGAGACCTCGCGGCCACGACAGACTATTCTGTCCAACATGGCAGCCAGGAGCCTCACGCTTATGAGCATTTGAGATCTGGCTGGTACAACTGACGCACTGCTTTAAAATTTTTATTCCATTTTCCTGAATTTAAGTTTTAATAACTGCAGGTGGCCAGTGTCCTGACAGTATAGCTACAGTTTTGAGTTTCTGCAGACCTCTGGGTCTGTGCACAAGAGGTGACCTCTGCTGTTTCTCTTTCTAATGGACCCCTATTGGTTCATTGAGTCTCTGCTGAAAAGGGCACAGGAAAACCCCATCTCCTACCAAGCTGCCTCGGATTTCCGACATTTGGCAACTCCTATATTCCGACTACACTATTTGTCATCTTGCAATATTGTAATTAACTCATTTGTTCAGCTGCCTCACTTGAGGGCAAGGATATTTTCCCTTCTCTGTATTCCAAATTTGCTTGGTAGAGACTATACCTAAAAATATTTGTATATCACTCCCTCCCAGCACTCATATTTACTAAGTTCTCTGTAACAGGTAAACAGGTATTTCCCAGCAACTTATGATATTTAGACTAAGCGTATCACTTGGCTGACCTTAGCTTTGATGACAACTTTTATCAAAATAACCTGTATACCCCTCTGAGCAGGCACATGTGCCTAACTGTCTGGGACATGGTACTTAAAGGGACTTACCTTTCCCTTCGCCCCCACTTCCCATCCCCTAAGTTCCCGTATTTAGAAGGTTGTTTTTTCTTCGTGGCTCTTTAGAATGCATTTATGTCTAGCCCGTTACTGCTCATGGTACTTGCTGACTTACGGCCATGGCGGTTTTGCTGACAGAAATACACTTTACCTGAAGTATAAAGTCAAGGACATCCAAGAATGGAGGAGTACTTTTTGAGCTACTGAGTACTTTCTATCTCTTAGCTAACAGTTACTGGCTAAATACTTACTCTGTATTTAAATACTCTACTAGGTCCTTCGGTATGTTCCCCTGTGTTACAAGAAGAGTTTATCGGGAGATTTACAGGGGGATCTGGGAAGCTCTAAGAAAGGACAAAGTAGCAAAGAGAACCATAAAATACCTCATCAGCACCTTCCCAGCTCAAACCTGTCTGGCCATCAGGATACAGAACGAGAGGCCTTGACTTAAGAGGAACAGGTGCATCTGGGACCAAAGCCAGGCCAGAACCCCGCACAAATGTGATTCATGGTGATGTCCCCAAGGCATGGTCCCTGTGGCTGATGGTTGTCAAAGACGCAGGACCGGTCCACTAATGGTCCTTCTGTCCCTGCACAGCCCTCCTGCTCGTCCTGGGGTATCCTGCACCCAAACGTGCTGCAGGATCTACAGCAGGAGCAGAGGGGCACAGAGATGCAGGTCATCTGATCTGCAAATCAACTCTAGACTCTATCAAAAGTACTTCAACTATGAGAGAGAACAATCACACTGAGACTTAGAGGCTGCAGATTAGCTAGGCTCGCTCATTAGCTGGGCCTTTAACTCCCAAACACCTGACCCAAAGCATGTGTGACTCTAGTTCATGCTGTGCTTCAGCAAAACCAAGGGCTTTCAGGGTCAGTCACAAAGAGCTGCAACTTGGAAGTTTAAATTTGTAAATGCCAAGAATCTGTTTTATGCTGGTTTCTAATTCTGAATATCCCCCATTCCTGAGAATGCTTCATATATTGCCATGGATACAAGCTAAGAAGGATACAGAACTTTCAAGACTACAGAAATATAATCTGCGAGCAGCACTGATCTTATCCTTCTGGTAATATTTTCCATTAGCAAAACCAACATGGCGGGAAGTAAACAAGAACCAGGAACAACGGCAGGGATTGCATAAATAATATGGGAACTCAG
The DNA here is from genome assembly GCF_022837055.1 of Prionailurus viverrinus. Classification (NCBI taxonomy): domain Eukaryota; kingdom Metazoa; phylum Chordata; class Mammalia; order Carnivora; family Felidae; genus Prionailurus; species Prionailurus viverrinus. Next base: position 129,705,641 of record NC_062563.1, on the reverse strand, counting down.
TGGGGAGACAGGAAATGTGGAGAAGTACCCTGTCCTAGACAGTTGGACAAACGTACTTTATAAACCACAGAGTAGAGCAACCAAAAGTAATAAATTTTAAAAAATTGAGTCATGGATCATTTTACCACCAGAGTGATATTAAATATTATGCACTTCTGAAATTAGACAATGTAATTTCCAAAGGTGGTAAAATAAACTTAAGAAGACATTTCCATTTCTTAATTACCATGTTCCTTCCTCTGTAACCATTTTAACTCACATTTGAGCACCTTTAACAATCAATAAAAATAGTACCTAACATTTGCAAGGTTCTTTTAATCAAGGCATCCTAAGAAAAAAAAATCTGTAAACATACCCAAATTCAAGACAGAAGTGAGGCATCGTAAGGAAAATAAAGAAAAGTCACTGTGGCAACACAACTCGTTTGATAATGATTATCTTTCACCTTATCAAACCGGAACAGAGAAGCGCTAATGGCTTACTTCAACATGGGCTTTAATCCAGTACCTTCCCTCCTGCCCCAAGAGAACCAGAGGCTGATGGAAACTCGTGATTAGGTGCTTTGGGTGCAGTTGGAAATAGCCTCCAGTCAGCCTCCTCAAAGGCCTAGAGACCTTGGGGAATACTCAGAACTAGAGTCCCCTCGGAGATCACATGATCTAACTCCTTGTTTGTTTCCGGGGCCAGAAAAGGGAGGGGCAGAGCATCTGGTGCTTTTCTCATGGCCACAGATCACGCTGTGGCCCAGACCGGAGGACAGTACAATTTGCTGCATCACCAGGGCTCCTGCTGCTCTTGTACATCTGATATCCCCTGACCTTCAGGTGCTCCCAGTCCCAAGAAAGAGGACAGGCTCTAATCCCCTTCCCTGGTGTGTGAGGAATACTCTAATAGACGTGTGCTTCAGGCACTGTGCTATGTATTCTGAGTTCCTTAAAACACTCGGGAAGCATTGGTCCGATGATTCTGAGATTAAGCGGGACCACTGTAAATAAAATATTATTCCATTTGTCAAGGCACCTCAACCTGGCTGTAGAAGCATATTAGGGAGCTGAATCATTATAGTTATTTAACTTCTTGTTCAATCACCAACTCTTTCTTTTTTAATAGGAAACAGAGCATAATTTACGATGCGTTAGTCAATAAAAAGAAGAACAGCATACTTCTCCCTGCATGTCCTCGAAGGTCGCCCCTAAACTTCACATGCAATGCTGACAGCTCTCACTACTGCTTTGGACACTCAGATATGTTATTACCCGCTGCCGGGTGGCTGCAAGATAACACATGTAACTGTTACTGAACCTCAATTATGTAATGAATGGTATGATGTCAAGGTCAAAGATGCAGTGGCCATGTTCTCAGCTAACTTACATTCCTTGCCTCAGAACTAACGGTAGTAAAACCAAACCAGTGAGGATATTTAAATAAAAACCAAATTCTCCAGGTAACGATAGAGATCTCGACACACTAGAGCTAACACACTACAGGCCATTCTTGAAGGAAGTATCATAGAAAAGGGGGATGACAATGAAGCTTATACAAGCACATAAAACATGCACATTCAATATGCAGACACCCCAAGCGTAGGAAGCATGGCTCACTAGGAAGTATTCATTTTCCAAGCATTCAAGTGGAACGTCGGTTTGATGACCAGATCCGCCCTTCGTTGCCCGAGTGACCGGGAGCCAGACCTTTGCTCTCAGAGCCTCAGTTCCATCAGCTGTTAACTGAAGGTCAAGGAGCCTCCTTACCGGTGGTGGAGAGGGTTAAGTGGGACGATGGAAGTGGACGCCCAAGAGTGGTAGCAAACGCTAGTTTACTGCCATTACCACCAGCTTGCGATACAGAGACAGTCGGCCCTAAATAGTGCTTCCCTAACTCAGATTCGGCATAACTGGCATTTCTGCGATTTGGTCCTGACCTAACGGTGCTTGATCTTAGGTTATGGTAAGGCGAAGGTGAACCCCTCATCACGTACATACCACTCACCCTGGTGAGGGCAATAAACTGTGTTGAGTCCCCGCTCCACACAGTAGGTTGAAACCCGCTGCAGGTGAGTGATAACACAGCCACGGTTCCCACCCTTCCAGTGCTCACAGCGCAGTGCGACAGATCACAGGTAGGTAAGTAGCGGAGACAAGCAAATCACACACTCTGGCATAAAGGGAAGTTATTTCTGCTGTTGGTACTTTAAATATTTTATAGAAGAATTTTGTCATTCTGGTGGTTGGAAACCTTTAAATGGAGAAAATATTTTAAAATTCGATCAGAAAACACTTAGCCGGTCCCTCATTCAGAAAACAATCCATTAAATGTACATTCATAATGAGAATATCTTCCTTGAGTGATTACTGTGAGGATTCGAAGCATCGTATTTACAATTTTATTTTCAAGTTTACCTCCTATGTGGCAGGAACCTGAAAACCAATTAATCAATTTAGTGCCATTATCCAAATGCTTATATTTAAGACATGTAGAAGTTGCTCAAACAGCACACTGCTGAGGTCAGATTCACAGCAGGGAGCTGTAATTAATACGTACTTATTTGAGAATGTACAAATTTACATACATTAAACAAATGCCTCAGTGACAGCCAAATTATGGGCTCAGAGAGAGAATGGTGGTCAAAATGGAGGTGGCTGAGTCTTTATCGTGTTTACAGAGATTAAACATTGTGGTTATGTGATCTTCCTACAACAATGGCAGAAAGCACGGAAAAGCGAGAGCGGCTGGCCACCTGCCCAGAAGGGTGCTAAGGCTTCCCACTCCATCACCTGGTCCGGTTCGGGCAGAGACAACACAGGGGCTGGCTACGCAGACCCCTGGGGACGTAAGCTTGAGTTAGACATGAAAGGGCATCCAAGAGGAACTGGAAGCTGAGTCACACCCTAAGATTTGCAAAGGGAATCGGCTCAGAGCATCCTTTCAATACGACTTTTCTTCATTTGATCTACTGGAAATTATGGGCCTTTGCCTACTGATAACTTCAGCCAAGTGTTCCTCAAGCAGAGTCACTGATGACTGCTTCTAATAAAGACTTTGGACAAGGAAAAGGGATGCCCCCCGGGAAAGCCACTTGAAATACTCGCTTACCTCTACGGGGAGCATCTGCTTGGTGTCATATAAAGAGCGGCACATTCTCAAAACCTCATTCCCCAGTCCGTCCTTGTTCTCCGATGTGCACCTGGTCAGCATGGCTGTTGCCAGTCTCACCCACGGATTGCTGGTTGTGCTGGACCTGAGGGAGGAAAACACGAGACACTGGGAATGGATGATTAACGCTCTAACAACTGCGGTGCGGAATTTTTAAAGAGAGAAGAAATGCCACCTTTGGAAGCAAAATGCTTTGGGCAAACTACAGTCACAATCTAGATGCTGCGTTCCTCCTTCAAGTCTGTACTGTAGAAGGGAGAACATCTCACAGAGAAAACAGCTTGCTGTGGCATTACCAAGTGCCTAGCAGCGTGGAGGCCGTGGGCAGACACTATGAGCAGAGGCCTCCCTCGGGCCAAAGGCCGGCTCCCTGGCTTCCTACTTGGGTGACTCAGGGAAGTTACTGAAACCCTCTCTGCCTAGTCATTTAGTGCTGGGGAAGCCACCCAACCTCTCTGGGCCTCAGTTCTTTTTCATTCTGAAAGAGCAATTTAATGTGTTCTTTGCAAAATTGCTTTATTCAATGAATGATGTTTGTAATTGTGAATTATCGCTCTTAATTGCAGGCACATTTCACTATCTACTACCTAAATAATGGCTTTTGTTTATCATAGGATTATGACAGACTCAGGGGTCAGGGCGGGGCTGAAGGACACAAGGGCGCAGCAGAGGTCAGCCTGTGAGCACAGACCGAGGAAGCAACACACAAGAGGTAGAGACATCACACTTCATACAGCTTCCTTATTTCTGAAACATAAAAGCATCCCAAAGTTTGCTCTGTTTCCTTCCTCTGGATGTCAGGACCTCATGTTTCATACCAACATCACGATTTACATTTCAACAGGCAAGGTGAAGGCACATTCATCCCATGGCCTCAGGAACAGGGTACCAATTTTACTTAGACATATTAAAATAATTTTCCTATTTATGAAGATTCTGTTGTCTCATTAGAATGGCTCTAGAGTCTAGACACTGAACACCTAAGGATGGTTCTTCCCTTGAAAGGGCCTTATCCCTCGCCCCCTAAGGAAAATGTCACGTGTAACAATGACAAAGGGACTCACTAGCCTCTGGCAAAGCCTTTGTGTCTCAGCTCAAACGAACAATGTGTGAGGACAAAGAGCCCTGCTTATTCAAGGTACAAAGCTCTGAGAGTGTCTGGTAGACTGAGGAGTCTTCTTACACGCGAGGACCCACCCTCTGCTTTCCTGTTTCAAAGTCTGAATTCCACCTTTCTGGGTTTTCCCTACCAGGCCGCCTCACTGCAGTAGGAACACTGGCCTGCCCAAACAGTAGGCCCCGATGGGCCTTGTGGCTTTGACGACAATTATCAAGATGTACTTTGCACCAGCCAGCTTTGATACACTGGATGAGAATTATACATGTCCCATAAGTACGAATCTATTATTCTTCCCATGCATTTTCCCACAGGGGAATAAAACTAAAAAACCAAAGTTGGTTCCAGTAAATTACAATCACGTGGATCAGGCAGATTTCTCAGTTTTTACCTTTATTGTGTTAACTGGCAACATTCCGTCATTGTCACACTATCCTTCCCTTCCTCCTGGCCTTTCCTGATTTTTCTCCCCTCTTTCCTTAACGGGGGGTGGGGGGTGGTGATTTTGGAAGTGAGGTCACACATTTGATTGTCTGGGAACAGAAAAGGGACTCAAAAGTACTTTAAAGAACCTATTGGTAAGGTGTCCCATCATACAGTGTCTTGTGGTGAAACACAAATTCGGGAAAGGAAAAAAGCCACAAGAGACCACTTTATTTGACTTATCTTCAGGTACCCGCTCGGATGGAGACACAGCTGGTCAGAGGGGTTAGGCAGACTGGTAGTGCATTGTTTCGATTCTAATGATTTAGTAAAGGAGGTTTTTAGAACACAGGTCAGCAATTTAGTGATTTCACTTCATTCTGGCTACAAAAGAATATACCTTTAAAAACTGAGGCTTTAAAAACCTGCTAATGCATTAAATGTTTAAAATGCAATGCATGCCTTAAGCGATTAAGCTGAGTTCACTTCGTGTGGGTAAACCAGTGTTTCGAAATGGTCACTGTTCTAAACGTCACAAGAAACTGTAAAACCACAGTAAGCTCCTCTACTAGACAGTATCGTTTTCCGATTTTGAAAAACTCTCTTTAGACCGAGAGATCCGTTTGGAGGGTATGAAGGAATCCGCAACGCAACCCTGATCACTTTCTTAAAAAGCAAAGCGTTACTGACAATCTAATTAGTGAGTGAACCGCACACCATCATCACATTAGAGCTGCTTGGGAACCGTCCAGAGAGGCGGGCTCAGCAGGCCCAGCGGGGGACCCTGCTCCCAACGGGGACCCTGCTCCCAACGAGAACCCCTGGGCTCCGGGGCAGCCCCGCCATGACAGCTGGGACCCAATGGAAACGCTGCTCCGATACACGGTCACGTGGGAAACTGAAGGCTTGAGTGTGAGAAGCTGTACTGCAGGGCTTCAAATAGGGAAGGTGAGACCCGAATCTTAAAAGTTACACATCCGCATGTCATCTATGCCACAAACGGTAGAGATCAAAAGAAACGGTCTTCCCCCTTTCTGAAAACACTCATTCGGACACAAAACAAAACCACCGCTCTCCTTGGTTGGCTTCAGGAATTCCAACAGGCTCACCCTGGGGTTAAGTGAGAGGGCCTTTGCCGGCTGTTTGGTAGCAGTCCTTCACAAACAGCACACGGAAGAATGACTCTTCAGGGAAAACCTCCGTTAGCTCCTGGGGGGAACAGAGGTGCGCGCTGGCCCGGGGCAGAGCCAGTTGCTGGGCCCGGGGTTGGGGGGGGGGGGGGAACAGCTGAGTCGTGGGGCAGGCGGGCCTGTGGAGCAGAGGCACGGGTGGGCACGCCTGCTTTTTGCCAACGAGGAGCAGCAGTTTGTCGCAGACGGTGCATGTGCCCAGAAGACAGCTGGCCGTCTTCCATGGGCATCCTTGGCTGACAGCACGGGGACTGCATGACTACCGTGTGTGGCCCTGAGTGGCAGCTGCGAGCTCAGCACGACGTGCAGGAAACATGGGCTGTAAGGGCGGCCGGTCGTCAAGTGAGACCTCTGCCTCGTCCACTTACTGACCACGTGGGGCCGAAAGTTCTTAGACTTCTGAATTCCCACTCCCTCTTTAGAAAATTAGATGATGTCACTCTCCATGCAGGTTTACTGAATGAATTAAGACTAAGCGTAAAACGCACGTAACACTGTGTGTCCTCACTAAATGGGAACTATCAATTGATTCCATTCGGATTCTCAAGTCGGCACTGCAAGCTGTGTTAAAAGAGACTCAGAACATTTCCCGGTGAAAATACTGGAACGGAATTATTTTGCTGACGTTATAAATCAGATGTTATTATAAAGCACTGATATTTTTGAATAAAATATTCGGCTGTAGGGGCAAGGAGAAACGGAAAGAAACAGCAATATTTCCAAAAAAAAAAAAAAAAAAAAAAAAAACAATTTTAATTTTCTCCAAAGGTTGATGCTGATTTTATACATTTCTTCTCACTGGCTCTTTTCAAGTTACTGAATTAAAAAAATTTTTTTTACTCTTTATTTATTTTCAAGAGAAAGAGACGGAGTGTGAGTGGGGAAGGAACAGAGAGAGAGGGAGACACAGAATCCGAAGCAGGCTCTAGGCTCCGAGCTGTCAGCACAGAGCCAGACGCGGGGCTCGAACTCATGAACCGTGAGATCATGACCTGAGCTTAAGGTGGCCGCTTAACTGACTGAGCCACCCAGGCTCCCCTGAAGGTACTGGATTTTTAAATTTTTTTTTTTTTAAAGTTTATTTATTTTTGAGACAGAAAGAGACAGAGCATGAACGGGGGAGGGTCAGAGAGAGGGAGACTCAGAATCTGAAACCGGCTCCAGGCTCTGAGCTGTCAGCACAGAACCCGAGGCAGGGCTTGAACTCACTGACCATGAGATCATGACCTGAGCCGAAGTCGGCCGCTTAACCGACTGAGCCACCCAGGCGCCCCCTGGATTTTTAAAAGTAAAGAACAGACCAAGGAAATTTAACTTGATGTTAACACTCACACAAGGTCGTGTTTCATAGGCGGCCAAGCTTGCAGGAGCAAAACCAAGTGTTGAAATTCAACCTCCTGGTGGCTACATTCCAGGAGCTCCACGAAGAGAGAATAGCGGTTTTCTTCATTCTCGATGTCAGCTATGTCCACCTGGAAGTGGAAATACACACTTGACACTGGTGGCAAAGGCTACTTCACTGGTTTATAGAAGAATTCGTATTTGATGACTTTGAGGAAACATTCTTGAAAACTTTTACAATGTGTTGGGAGGTAAGATTCAACACCACCACCCTCACCTCCTCCCTACCGCCCCACCACCCGCAAAAAAACCTTCAAAAGCTCTCTGCTTCACCCAGCTTAAAATGTTAACGTTAAACACTGTTTAGAACATATCACAGGAAAGTTCTGAATGTTCCTTACGAAAATAAATTTAAACAAGTAGATTTCCAGAGAGCTGGCTTAGTGATTTCCTAATACACGTTAAGTTAAAATATAGAATTATTTTATATGAAACTATAATAATTTGTCTTACTTAACATTAGCCAATTTTTTTAGTTTAAATTATCCTCCATGTACTTCTACTTTTCATTTTAGCATTTTTTTATTGCTGAGTCTTCATGCTGTCTAGAAAATTTCTCTAGACTTGACTAAATTGTATTTGTTATGATTTTTGTTACACATCAAAATAAAGCAAAATATCTTTTATTTGAATCTCCATTTCTGATGCAAAAGAAGTCCTGATCAGTAAAAAACACTAATTTTTCCTCTCATCGCATAACTGAATATTTCCTTTATTTACACTGAGGCAGTCCTGAAACGAATCACATCTCCAACACCTCTGTGGGTGAAAATGTTTGCTATGTTAAGTTAGAAAGCAGTTTTAAATATAAAAGTAAGCCAAAAGCTGGTTTGCCTGTTCCCTAGCCTCTCTTAACACAGATGCCCCGCATTCGAGTACATTAGATACAGATGATGATAGAGACCTTGAAACGATAAAAGAATGGATGGTTACCTACACATTTGTTAAATTTTCTGTATAAATACATATTTCCAAAGCATTTAATTTAATGGTCATTCTGGCTCTGGTCCCAAGTAGCCACCTGAAAAGTCACAGCATATAGTCTGCATTCTCACAAAAGCTGATATGTACTATGAAATGTTCAGTAATTATAGGGGAAGTGCTGCTCACATGGTGACCTGGCAGATCAAAACCTGCTTGAAAGCTCCACGTCCTTCTTCCATGGACTAATAACCCAAAAGCATTTTATAGTTTGGGAAATCATTTCATGACCCAGGAAGAGTTCACCCTTATAACTGTTTTGGGTGGAGAACAGCACAGGTGTTATCAGCATCCCTTTATAGATGCAGAAACAAGCTTATCTGTCCCAATAACAAGGCGAGCAAGTGGCAGAGCCAGTAGGTAATTATGATCATATCAGAATGTTCTGGAATTAGAGGACTCAATAAGCTAGACAAGCCCTGAAATATTTAAATAGGGGGTCTAATTGGGAGTTAGGCAACATTTTCTCACCTATTTATACAGAAATGTTTAAAAAAATTCCAAACTGAAGAAATCCACCTGTTTTTCACCTGACCTCCCACCTTCAACTCCTCTCCAGGCTCAGGGTCTTTCCGATCATCCGCATCCACCATGTGCACCTCCCCTCGGGAACTTTGATCTTGTTTTCTCTGCCTGCCACATTCTCTCTGCAGATATCTGTATGGTGCATTCGCTTATTTCCTTCAAATTCCTCAAATGTCACCTCATCAGGGAACGTGCTGTGTAACTGTCCACCTTAAGTAGCATATTCCCCCACACCATCTGTCTCCCTCACCTTGTTTTGCACTTACAAGGATGGGACATGTTTCATATGTATTGGCTGATTGCCTTTCTTCCTCTATAAGAATGGAAGCTCCTTGAAAACAGAGACTTTCACTTATTTGTTCACCGGTTTATCCCTACTCCTTAAAATAATGCCTGACAGACAGCAGATGCAGAATACTATTGAGTGTATGAACTAATGCGTATACAAATGAATAAATGAAGACAATCCATCATTTATAAAACATTTTAGCACAGAATGGTGATACTAAATATTCACGAGTTGCCATAAAGTTTTGGCTCTTCTCTCTCTCTCTCTCTTTTTTTTTTTTTTTACTGGAGACAGACATGAGGCTTAAAACGAAGACGCCAGTGAGAAGGGGATCACTAAACATGACTCAAAGGAGGCCCGTGTATTGACATGATGTCTCCACCAACAATGCCCTGTGGCTACTTGTGTGATTTCAGTACAGTCCCTCTCTTTGGGTCCTATTTTCCTCATTTCAAAAATGTGCTCCAAGAAGCCCTGAAGTTTCAGAAGATCTGAGGAGGTGCCTGAAGGTCTGTGAGAGGGAAAAGGGCAGGTAAATGGCTGCTCTTGTCGGAGTTACAATCCAAGCTTTTATAGCCTTTTTGTAGGAAAGGTTTTGTGGGTTTTTAAAAATGTTTATTTTTGAGAGAAAGAGAGAGCGTGCGCACATGTGCGAGCGGGGGAGGGGCAAAGAGAGAGGGAGAGACAGAATCCCAACCAGGCTCCACGCTGTCAGCACAGAGCCCCACGTGGGGACTGAACTCATGAACCATGAGATAATGACCTGGGCCAAAGTCGGATGCTTAACCGACTGAGCCACCCAGGCAACCCATGGGTTTTGCATTTTAAAAATAGTTAAAAACAACTGAATGATGCCTCTAGTGTCAGTCCTCCAGTTTCCATAATCAACGACTGTATGATGAATAACAAGCAGTTGCTCCTTGACATGAAAGGCAGAGTCTACATAGGTTTCCTGAGGACACCATGAAAAGGAAGAGATTAGGAAAAAGTGATTCTTGCTTCCAAGATCATTTAGATTTTTTAAAATATTTTTTGAGAGAGAGAGAGAGAGAGAGAGAGAGAGAGAGAGAATCCCAAGCAGGATCTATGTTGTCAGTGCAGAGCCTGACACAGGGCTTCATCTCCTGAAACATGAGATCATGACCTGAGTCGAAATCAAGAGGCAGACGCTTAACCGATTGAGCCACCCAGGTGTCCCAAGATCATTTAGGTTTATTTTCAGAAACTGTAACATACTGTAAATTTTTAGGAAGTGTAGTGTATCTAAAAGGAGAGAAAGATTTTTAAAAAACTGTAAATTAGGGGCGCCTGGGTGGCTCAGTCAGTTATTTGGCTCAGGTCATGATCTCATGGCTTGTGAATTCGAGTCCCGCTTTGGGCTCTGGGCTGACAAGCTGGAAGCCTACAGCCTGCTTCAGATTGTGTCTCCCTCTCTCTCTCTGCCTCTCCCTGACTTGTGCTCTCTCAAAAATAAACAAAAAAAATAAATTTTAAATAAATTTAAAAAAAGCAGTTTTAAATTATCTATCACTGTAGCTGCAAAAGCTTCACCTTACATGAGAGAAGAATGTGGGCCTGAAAATGGACTCGAGTGCATGTTTTTTTAACACGAGAAAGAATATGCCTTGCCAGATGATCAGTACACACAGTAAAACCTTAGATTATGAGTAACTTGTTCTGTGAGTGTTCTGCAAGACAAGCAAACCTTTCTAATAAATTTTAACTTGATGAACGAGCAGTGTCTTGCAATATGAGTAGTATATGACAACAAATGTCATATGATCACCAACTGAGCCAATGTTTCTCCCTCTCCCCCTGCCTCTCTCGCTGTGGGACTGTGGGTGATCACCAATGCAATGTCACATTTCTGCAAAATCCTCAAAAGGAGGCAAAAGCAAGTGTCGCTGGCCAGGTTCCTTGTTCAAGTTGCACTAAAAGGAAAAGATTCCACTGAGCGATAGATAGCAGTGATTCCATTAGTGATAGTGAAAGTCGTGCTACACAATAACCCTCTTCTCTCGTCTCCCTCATACCAGCCACGAAGGCTTTCAAAGGTAAGTGCAGGTTCATTTGTTTACTTTTCTTTATATTTTGTATTTTCTTTATTATTTTGCATTATATTACAGTATTGTAGTCATTTTTACGTGAGTATTTTTGGGTTGTGAAATGAATCATCTGAGTTTCCATTATTTCTTGTGGGAGAATTTGCTTTGATATACAAGTACTTTGGATTACAAGAATGCTTCCGGAACAAATTATGCTTGTATACATATTAAAATATCTAAATTGATCTAAATTTACCAAGATAATATAAGCTTATCTTGTTTATCATATCCTATAAGATTTTAAACATAAATTCAGGTAACCAAAACAAAATGAATTTTTGTATAAAGAAATATACACATTTACAAAGGACTTACAGCCTGAACAAAATGGCTTTGACCCATTTTTCCCTACTCCTCTCTTAAGCACAACTATAAACTTTGGAAATAACGAGAGAAAACAAAAGAACTCTTAAAGGTGGAAAAAAGAAAGTTAACTAGTTGGGACCTGAGGACTGGACAAACAACACAGGTCTGGGGTCTGGCATCCCCTCACCCAACCGAAGGATACTCAGACTCAGTATTTCCTGACTCCTGATTGAAAAATACAAGACAGGCCAGGTAAGGTCATTTCTCGTCAGAGTTCCAGAAGGAAGGGAGAAAGAACGTGGAGTTTAAAGAGTATTTTAAGAAGTAACATTTAAAAACATCCCAAATCTTGGGGCGCCTGGGTGGCACAGTCAGTTAAGCGTCCGACTTCAGCCAGGTCACGATCTCGCGGTCTGTGAGTTCAAGCCCCGCGTCAGGCTCTGGGCTGATGGCTCAGAGTCTGGAGCCTGTTTCCGATTCTGTGTCTCCCTCTCTCTCTGCCCCTCCCCCATTCATGCTCTGTCTCTCTCTGTCCCAAAAATAAATAAACGTTGAAAAAAAATTAAAAAAAAAAAAATAAAAACATCCCAAATCTGGTGGAAGACATTAACCTACAGATTCGAGAAGATGAGCTAACCCCAAACAGGGGTTAGTGAGTCCAAAGAAATCCATGCCCGGACACATCATAATTAAACTCTTAAAAATTAAAGACAAAAAAAAAAAAAATCTTGAAAGTGGCCAGAGAGAGAATACAGTACCTATAGAGAGAAAAGCAATTTTAATAACAGTGTATTGCTTATGTGAAGCCGCAGAGGCCAGAAAGAACTGGCCCAATATTTCTCAAGTATTAAAAGAACTGTCAATTACAAATTCTATATACAGTAAAACTATCCTTTAGGAAAAAAAGGGGGAAATGAAACCATTCTCAGGGAAGGAAAACTAAAAGAATCTGTTACAAACAGCCTTCGTCTTAAAGACTGGCTAAAGAAACTTCTTCAAATAGAAAGGACATGGGTTTTGGCCCAATATATTTTTCTATCACAACTAGTAACGCTCATTAATGGCTGCAAAAATTAAACAATCTTAAATTGAAGAAAATCACTGTGTCATATATCTGACAAATTATCTGGAAAAACAAAAGAGGGAAGTATTGTTTTGAGTCAGTAAAAGAGAAAGCAATGGGTCTCAGAACCTGCAGAAGTCATGGGAACATGAGATCAACATTAATACCACAGGAATTTAAATTCTCCAAAATACGTGGACACAAGGTGTTGCGTGAACATGAATGCAGACCTAGGAAACAATCAGATTCTCTCTTTTCCAGAGGGTAGCACAGTTCCTATTCAAATATGTATTCCCAGATCCTAAATACACTTCAGGCAAGGGTGAGCAAGCAATACAGTATCTAAACAGCCACAAGATGAAATGGCCATAGAACATATTTTAACATAGAGGGAAAACCAACTGGAGGTGGCTAGCAAATGCTTCCTCATACCTCACCAAGGAGACTGTAAAATAATAAATTTTGCTGGACCTTTCTGACCTTAAGTGCCTCTTCTGTAAGATGAAGGTAACATAGTGCATGATAGTTCTGGTTATTAAATAAGAGAGTGTGAATAAAATAGGCTGCAGAAAGACTGGCCCATTGTAGGCACATAATAAATGACAGGTATGATTTATATTACAGCTCCATATAAAAATATGGGCTGTGATTTCTTCTAATAAGAATTGGGTCAACAGATTAGATGGGACAGGAGAAGAACACAAAGGAATGTGGCTGTTTGGGGATAATGGAATCATGGGTTAACTTTCATCCCTTTTTAGAATCTCATTTATTTGTACAATATAGGATTTGCAATGGCTTTATAGCATGCCTTCTAGAGATGAGTGAAAATAATTAGCAATTTCTCACAAGTTTTTCTTCTATGTTTTGTTTGATTTTATCCTTTTTTCCCTCGAGAGAGAAAGTAATAATATGCCTCTGTCTCTCTGAGTGAGCGGGGGGCGGGGGGGGGTGGTGAAAATGTCCAATATTTCACAGGCACCCTATAGTTCGCAATGATTCCATACAGACACCTCGAACTGAACATTACTGGATTTTAAAGGGCAAAATTCACATGTGAGTCAAACATAAAGATATCTCTTTCCCTTTTGTCTCTGAAAGCGATGCTTCTGTCTTCACTGAATTAGGTGACTTTAGCCCTTGCTGTAAGTCAATTTGTCAAGTAGCTACAGCCTCCTTATCAGACATTGAGTCACTGTCCTTGAAAAAGTGGACTGAGTCACCTATTCTCAGATGAAAACAGCTTTAACTTGAAATTCCTCTGTGGCCGCGGACAGTGAACATGACTGTCGTAAACTGAGGCGCCCCTCCTGAAATCTGCATCTTCCCCCAGGCACGGACAACGTGGCTTATTTGATCTTCAGATATGTGTGAATATGAAATCAGTATTAATGTACATAACCATACTATGTGAACAGAAAATAATTAGCGTCACATAAAGGATTATTCTCAATGTACTACCATCAATCACCACAGTCCTACCTTCCATATGGGCTGATGGGCTGTTACACTGCCTCTACGATTTATGAAATTTTGGGGGTAAATCTGAAATTATTTCAAAACTAAAAGTTAAAAGAAAAAAACAAGAGAAGTCATCCCCAGCTACCTCATATCCTCACCACCCTGCAAGATGCAAACGCTGGGATGTTTCCTGCCTCTCCTCCCCTTCGTCCTCCAACCTTTCCCTCTAAGCCCGAGAAGGAAGGAATGGACAGCACTGCTACGCACGACGTCAGGAGCACCACCCGTGTGGTGGCTGAGGTTCTTGCACCTCTAGGCAGGAGGCTCTGGATGTGATTCCCCCTCTACAGACAGAGCCCAAGAGGCTCCCCAGCTGACCTGGCCCTGGGGGAAGTGTCCCGGGGTGGAGGAAGCAGTCCCACCCAGGAGCAGTTGCTAAACCCGAGTGTGCGTCCCAGGAAGAGGTTGCTGTGACCCAGGAAATGTACAAGGCTCTGAAGAAGGTCTGCCTAGTGAAGGGGAGAAGCAGGGCCTCCCCATCTGACCACACCACCCCCACCCCCCAAAAACGTCCTTTTGAGTGAAAACACAGCCCTGACCTCCAGTGTCTTTCTCCACAAAACTAGTTTGTCCTCTGCTCTTTCCTCATGCTGCTCTGTCTTTAGCAACTTAAGCAAACCTCAGAGGGGCACTAAATGTGTTTCTTGTCCCCCCACGTCTAAGCAGTCACCGGGCCCCTGGGATTAACTCCTTCAGCTCTCTTTACCCTCCTCTATCTTCACAGCTGGTACCAAGTTCAGGGCCAAGTTTGGGCAACCTGACCCCTGCTTTTGTCCCCTGCCTGGCACCCTCCAGTCTGTTGTTCGTGAAGAGGTCAGAGGGTCTCTCCTAAAAACGCATCTCTGATCACGCTGCTTCTCACGTCTCTCTCTCTCCCACGCAGTCTCCGCACCGCCACGGTAAAATGTGCACAGGACACTGGGGGCTCTGCTGCGCTGAACTGAGTTCGGGAATCACCTCCTCAGAGCAGTCTCTCCTCACTGCCTCCAGGCAGGACGACTGCATGCCCTGCCCTGAACCCTATGCACTGTGCAGACTCTTAACAGCAGCGTTAGAGCCTTCGGGGTACGGACTTCTTTGTGCGCGTATCTACGTGCTCCGCTGGATGGGATCCCCACACGAACAGCGTACATTTACCTGGACCGGAGTTAGAGATACACACATACCATCCCATTTAGTCTTCACACATCCACGCATTATGTCCGTTTTACAGACGAGGAAACTGAGGTTGTGAGAGGTTTAGTAACTTCTCCAAGGCCACAGAGCGAGTGAGTGGTAAAACTGGGATCTGAATGCAGTTTTGTGTGAAGCGCCCAAACGCTTTACTGCTAACTGTCTGGTCTCTTGTCTATCCCCAGAGTATACAGGGAATGGTGCATAAACCATGCCGGAAGAATCTTCGATGAATATTTCACAGACCACGGTTACTAGGCATGGCATTTTTCAGCATGTTTTAATTGAGCAGCAAAGAACATACGCAGTGCTCTGTACTGAGCCAGGGAAAAATGCTACTAGATGAAGCAATGCTTTCTGTTTTCTTTTTTTTTTTTCTTTTTTTTTTTTTAATTTTTTTTTCAACGTTTATTTATTTTTGGGACAGAGAGAGACAGAGCATGAACGGGGGAGGGGCAGAGAGAGAGAGAGAGACAGAATCGGAAACAGGCTCCAGGCTCTGAGCCATCAGCCCAGAGCCCGACGCGGGGCTCGAACTCCCGGACCGCGAGATCGTGACCTGGCTGAAGTTGGACGCTTAACCGACTGCGCCACCCAGGCGCACCAATGCTTTCTGTTTTCTGAAGCAAGCTCCTCATTCCCCTTGCCTAGTCACACTCAACCCAGGCAGTCACAAGCAGAAAGACAAGATGAACAGAACACGCGTGACATGGTGCAATGCTACCCAGACGTTAGAGCTGAGTATCTTTCCCTGGCAGATGGGAAGAAGTGCGGTAAAGGGCCAAGAAGACAGGCATTGACATCAGACAGAACCAGGTTCAAACTCCAGTACGATCGTTCACAAGCTGGGTGACTGTAATAGGTTATGTGACCTCATCTCAAACAGAGACTGGTAATGACTTTGCAAGCTGTTCTAAAGAGTACACGCAGTAATGTGCACTTAATACACATTCCTCAGTCCCATCTTCTTCCCTTGACGATGCCCATGACAAGAAGGAATATCTTTAAAGGAAAGGAGCCCTAAGTCATCAAGAGAGGCCTTCCGAGGTGCCTCTTCCAAAGGTGGAAGGTGCCTCTTCCAAATAGTTGCAGAACCCAGTAACACTGACGCTCTCTCAACCTGAAAAGGCACATCAAGCTCTACTAGAACATTTCAGATCTCTTGCTTCTGTCCAGAAACATGCTTGTGAATCATTTGCTTCCATACAACAAGCAGCCGGCTGGTCAGAAATCACTGGGAGCGAAGTACAGCAAATTAATACAAAACAGTATCAGTCTAAAAGCACCAGGCCACTCTGTAAGGAAACCTTTCCATTATTCCAAGGAAATCATTTTGCTTGTACGTAAGTGGGAAGCAGCATGGTCTGAGCCTTCATCATTCACGGCAAGAACAGCAGATTGAAGCTCAGGGGTCCTGGCCTTGCCATTTTAAAGGTGACCTTAGGTAAGTTTTTAAAAATTGAATATTCATTTATTCAGCAGATATTTACCGAGTGTCCTTAAGATCCATGTTCTCATGTTATTTATATTCTAATGGAAGAAGAAAGACATCATATAATAGAATGACAGACAGAAGGACAGGCAGGGAGAAGTGAGCAGATACTGGTGATCAGAAGAAAACTAAGAGGTTGTGAAATTGATCGTGACTGGGGCCTGATTTAGGATGCAGTATTTTAGAAATGGTGACATTTAAGCTAAAATCAGAGGAAGTAACTTCTTGTTTCTGGACAGCATGTCCTTTTCTATAAAATGTGACTTTGGAATTGGCATGCTTTTGAAAGTCTCCTCTGGTTCCAGGAATCGGTTTCCATGGCTAGCAAAGATGTATTACATGTACGGGTAATTCACATGTGTGGGATATATTATATGTGTGTGGGCACATAGGCACATATATTTTTAACATCAAATCTTATCCTATACTTGATTAAGCAAACCATTTAGGGCAGGGAGTCTTAGCTTTGAAGACATTTAAGGTGACAGTAAATTCTTTGTAAGAAACTAAATCTAGCTTTGCATCCTGAAGCTGTTCCACTGGTCTTGGTCTGATAAAGAAGTGTGTATTTTGTTAATGTTTTGGCAAAACGAAGCCAAACTGGCCTTTGACCAGAGGAGTTAATATGTCCTTGCATGTTTCAAAGTAGGCAAAATGCATGAATTTGTAATAAGATTAGGAGTTTCCTTAAACTAATTTTTCTAGTGATCACTTACAACCACAAATCCAGACAGATCGAAATTTTAAAAGGTGAAACTCTAAGCCACATGTCCCTTTTTATACAAAAACAGAAAAAACAATAAGGTGAAGGGGTATGGAATCTTTTAAGGAAACATCAGTATTTTGACCCATATTTTTCATGCACCAGTTAACCAGAAAATTACAAAACCTGAAAAACTCAGATAAATTATACCAAGGGAATTAATACAATACATTCCTCCCTTCCCCCTCCTTAAGTCTTTCCCCTTCCTTCTCTCCTGTACTCCATGCTGGGGTACTTTTCTGGAATGGAAAAGGAGGCCTCTCAAGCTGTTGAAAAATGAGGGCCTCTGAATTTTTAATTCTGTTAACTAATCATTAGAAAACTAGGAATTGCTGTCTCTCTGAGAACCAGTGAGGTAGCAGGCTCCACAGACTCTGCGTTTAATTTTGCAGGAGCTGGCTGGTTTCCCGGCAACACATTGATTTGTAGGGCCACTACTTTGGGCACCTCGAGGATAATTAAATATTAAGTCCCTCTTTGATGTATGCAAAGTCTGCCTAAGAGGATTACCAGCCACAGCGAAGGTAGCAGTCCTACATTTTCTGGTAATTGAACGTTGCAATATCATTATCTAGTCTTATCTTTGCTCTGTAAGAATCTGCCTCTACCCTTAATATTACCTTTGAGAACAGAGAAAGGGGTAGGGAGTGGAGAAAACGAGAGCCTGTGTAATCAACATTTTGGGGTCTTCTAGGTGTTTGGGATATGGAGATGAAGAAGACTCTAATGTGTGTGGAAGAAAGAAGAGTGAGCAAACCATCCTCTGTCTCCTCCAGCTCAAGGTTCCATTTTGCACACCAAGAAGGCAAGGCTCACGGTTTAGGAATCTTTTCCAAGATGATGAAGCAATGGAGGTGGGAGGGTGGCCAAGATAATAGGCTTCTGAAGGATTTGTGCACCGGCACCCCGATCTTTCTACTGCTCGAGTGAAAGGTAAAACAGTTTTTTAAAAACAATAATGGAGACGGCTTCAGATTTGAACTAGGAGCGTAATTCTGTAACACTCTACAAGCTGCGGTTTTTCCCACTGTGAAGCCACAATTTTTCCACATTCGCTCTCCATGTAGCAGTTATTTACAATGATAAACAGAGTGCCCTGGCCAAATACGCTTGCCCTCCAAAACAGATTTCACACAGCAATGCCAGACTGACACAGAATACTTAATTTTTATAGGAGGAGGAGATACTCACTGATTTGATTTATTTTGGAACACTATAGATGAATGACATAATTAAACTATGGTAGTTTTGTTATTTCCACTACCAAATACTTTAAAGAAACTCAGCTCAATAGCTTCAGAGAACAGGGAAATTGCTCTTCTATGAGGACAAAGTAAGAGGGGGAGAACCGAAAGGGGTAAGGAGGCACGGGACGAGTTTTACTGGAGTCAGGGGCGTTGGGAGAGAGGTTTTCTAAGGGCCTGAAAAAGTTTTCGCCACCAGAGCAAACAGTGGTGAAATGAGACTCTCCGTACACACCGTGCAAAGGACAGAAACCAGACTGCGCTCAGTGAAATGGTCAGGTCAATTCAGAAAAGTACACGGAAAAGGAATCTTAACAAAAGGCTGAGCTCCCTTAAATCCTGTATTTGGAAAAAGTTTTGCTATGACGAAATTAAAATCTCAGAAATATCCAGAAATCACTGAAATCATATAAAAGATGGTATCCCTTTTATACCTTGTTCTCTGGGTAACTGGAAAGTTAAGAAAAGCTTAAAAGAAGAAATCATGGTTAT
This sequence comes from Prionailurus viverrinus, assembly GCF_022837055.1. NCBI lineage: Eukaryota > Metazoa > Chordata > Mammalia > Carnivora > Felidae > Prionailurus > Prionailurus viverrinus. Next base: position 129,686,403 of record NC_062563.1, on the reverse strand, counting down.
ACTCCTACTCTTTCTGAAGCATTTTGGCCCAAATACGCAAGTGTGTGTTCTACTGTTTCAACATGACAGGTAAGATAGATGTTTTCCCTTTCCCTGGCCTCCACGTTGTTTGGTAGTATTTTTGGTATATTGATCTGACGTAACGCGAAGTGAGGCTCCGACCGGAGAAACCGGCCTCATCGTTCTGGCAGGCTTCAGCCAACAGCGAAGACGAAACTGAGCAAGGTTGAGCACTTGAAAAATGGAGGTTCTGTCAGAAAAGTACCTAACGGTAGGGGCGTTCATTTGTTTCAGAATGAGTCAGAATCCAAGATTCCACGTGGCAAAAATAATATGACCTAATTTTGAGTTTAACCCAAGAGATGCTACGTGAACCTTCCTGTCGCTAGAAACAAGCATACTTCGAACGTCTACTGTGCCGGAGACCTGGAATATATTTTGTAGCCTATTGCATCTGTGTTCATAGACCACTCTTTAAAAAGACGGTTAGTGATCCCTTCATGTAATGCAAGGCAACATGTTGAGACTAAGTATGTTGGTAAGGTCATGGGGCTTCAGAAAGAGTATTATTCAGATACCAGTGACTTTTAATACAACCCATTTCAGGAATTTGGCAAGATTAAGAGAATACCTGATAATCCATCTCTTCTGAATCTCAAATTCTCTAATTCTAAAGAATACATAAGAGTAATTACCCGTTTCTCTCATGTAGGAAAACAAGAATACTTAAAATAATAATTGTGAAGTTCTGAGATGAGTCTCAAGATATTCTTAATATCTGATGCATTTTTTAAAAGAAAAATTCATTGTTCTTTCGATGTAGTAATAAGGACATAAACATTAATTAGAAAGCGAAGCTTTAAAATTAGAAGGTACATTGAGTTGCAGTCAGACTTCCAGGAAAGTCTCTTGCAGAGTAGATTATGTGGGAAGCCTTATTTTTTTGGCGTATGGTCTGCAGGCTGACACACTTGACTGAGATTACTGATCCTTACATCCTATGTCTTTAGGCTGCATCAATTTAGAGTTTGAGCCAAACTTCAATGGCTACCGTATTTCTTTGATTTAGGAATCAGTATTCTCATTTACTCAATCAACAAATATTTGAGCTCCCAATGTGTGCCCAGCATACTTAGGGGAATTCAAAAGACAATATATCCTCCAGGGCTTCTGAATTTTCCACAGTAGTGGGGAGACAAGACAATAACAGTAACAACAATAATAATTATTATAATTATATTATAATTATAATTATTATATATAATAATTATATACAAAATTATATATGTATAATCATAAAATATATATAATTATATATAATAATAATAATAATTATTATTATTATATAGCTAAAGCTCAAATGTGTGGAATTCAAGGTTTAATTAAGTTTGAAGTGGTCAGGGAAGGTTCCAGAGAGATGGCAGACCAAGTGAGTCTTGAAGGATGAGTGGAGAAACTAAGATCTTGTGTGTGCCTACGTTGTCGATATAGGGACAGAAGAGAGAGGAGGGCACCTGCCTGCCTGGGTAGAGTATGAAAAAAGTGAATTAGCTAAACTGCACACTGAATTTCCATTTAGATCCGCATTTCTCCAGGGACAGGGAGAGTTGCGATAATTAACGGATACTGTCAAGAATCCTGACTATATCCTCTGAAGAGAAAAATGCCACACACATGTGAAGTGAATGAGACATCACTCCAGCACCTATGCACGTTCAAACACATGGAAAAATCCAAACCAATTCAATCCAATCCAATCCAATCCAAACGTATTTAACTACTAAACAGCTGGACTGAGGAACACAGTGGAAAGTCTGTATTACCAAGCTGATTATTCACTGGAGGGTGGTTTAAAGTAATCGAGAAATAACCTCCAATTATTTTTAATAGGGAAAGCATGCAAAAACCAGTCGGACGCTCCCTTACCTGTCTCTGGGGCCAAGCGGCTTTGAGAATGGCTTCCGTTCGAAAGAACACAAGGAGCTTGCCATCCTCCTCAGTCAGGTTAAATGACTGTCCCAAAATCTGCAGCACTTGAATGCGGGGCCTCACGGGCCAGGTGTCATCAGCACAGAAAGGCCGCAGCCACAACAGCAGGTCCTCAGAGGAAACCAGGTCTTCCCTGAAGGGCAAAACCAAGGGTTAGGCAGAAACTCCTAAACCTTCTTTAAAAAAAATTCCAGTAACCCAATATAGTGATTGAGCCAAAGACTTGTTTGTTGGGTGACCTTGCCTTTTTTCCTATTGAGAAGAGAAATTGAGGTTCTTCTTTTTTTTTTTTTTAATTTTTTTAATGTTTATTTTTGAGAGAGAGAGAGAGACAGAGACTGAGACAGAGACTGAGTGTGAGCAGGGGAGGGGCAGAGAGAGGGAGACACAGAATCCGAAGCTGGCTCCAGGCTCTGGGCTGTCAGCACAGAGACTGACGCGGGGCTCGAACCCACAAGCCATGAGATCATGAACTGAGCCGAAGTTGGACGCTTACCTGACTGAGCCACCCAGGTGCCCCAAGAAATTTAGGTTCTAAATGGCTTAAAGAAACCATATTAGGTATTTAAAAACTATGTAAAATGAATGTAGTTTTTACATATTTTATAGTATCATATTGAGTTACATAAAGCAGATGAAAAATAACCATGTTCTTAGCTACTCTTTCTTATGAAAAGCTTAATAAGTATGTATTTCTATTAATGCTACTAACAGAGGTAGGCATCATTCTAAGTAATTTTAGGTAAACTAGTTTATCTAAACTAGTTGACAATACCTATGCAAAATCATTATTATAAATATTCCATTTTATTTAAATTTTTTTCCATTTGCAGAGATTACTGACATAACATCATACAAGTTTAAGGTGAATAATATAATGGTTTGATATATGTATATTGTGGAATGATTATTAATAAGTTAACATCCATTACCTGACATAGTTACAAAATTTTTTCTCGAGATTAGAATTTTTAAAATCTACTCTTTTAACAACCTTCAAATATATAATATTGTTAACTGTAGTCCTTACGCTGTACATGTAAATTCCTTTTTATAGATGAGGAAATAGCCTTTAAGGAAAGGCTGTGATATGCCCACACACATCTAGAATAGCGCAATATGACCCCAAAGTCCATGTTCTTTCTACACTTTTCTCTCTGATAGAATTTCAATACAGGGTTAGAGTATCAAGTTTTCTACTAAAGATAAAATATGAATGCATGGTTATTAAAGACCTGGGAAGTCTGAAAGGCTTCAGAGAAGGGAAGATTTGTACGACTTTCTATCCAGTGCTAGAATCTATTCCTTTGTAAACCCAAATGGGCCATCTCAGGAAAACAACTCCTTTGATGATGATGTCAAAGAATTACTATTGATTACGGTTAAGAGGCCTCATATAGATACCTCACGTGCACAACAGCCCCAGAGAGCAGTGCTACAGCACTGACATACAGGTTTTGCTGTAACGACATCCTTATGAGGCTTCCAGCAATATATCACCAAGTCCCAAATTCCACGACCCAACAAGACCACAGGATGTTTTTTAAAATTCTACAATACCACTGAGTGTTTCTGTTACTACACATTCTATAATACACTTGTCAGTACAGTTTCATGGAAATTCGATTTAAAAAACAATTCATCACTTGTATTTAGGAATGAAAGAAATTCTAAAACACCATGGAAAAGTGGCTTAAGCATTTTCTAAATCTACGAAGTCGTTTGTCAGTTTTAACTATGTGAGCCCTTGACATGTATCAAAAACGGCAAAATCGGGGTGCAAGAGAAGTAGATTTCTTGGAAATCTATGTGCAAAGTGAGCAGATGGTATCATGTGGTGGAAAAACATTTTGGGGAAACGTGATGGACCTGTGAGCCCTGGCCCCACCATGTGCTAACAACTCTAGATAAAAACCATGAATGTCATCATTCCCATTTTATAGTTAGGTACCAGAGGTCCTGAAAGTCTGTCTCTTGGGAGTCTGTGAAATCAAGATAATGTATAGAATGTACTTAGCCACAGTACATGGCACAGAGGAAGTACTTAATAAATAGTAAGCATCATCTGCATAACGATCATTATGATTATTAGCAGTATCATGAAAGCACCAGCTTGTGCATGATGACACAGGGATGAGAATTATAGGATTCCTGCCTTCAAAGAACTAACAATGGTCCAGAAAGATTTTAAAAGTGACTACTATTCAAATTACTAATATATGTAAATATGAACAATCATTTTGGAGGAACAGAGAGTAGGGCCAGGGAAGGCTTCACCGAGGTCGTGGCATTGGAACGGGATCATAAAGGTCAAGTGGGCTACATGTCAATGGCAAGGTGAGAAAATATCATCCAGATCAAGAGAACAGCAAGAAGAAAGAACCAAGGATTTCCAAGGACAGAGCACGTTCAGGGAGCAATGCAAGTGGGCGGTAAAAGAGAGGAGAGAGCTAAGGCAGCACAGGCCTCCTCACCTGGGTAACCGAGAGCACGCACCCCCGGCCACAAAAGCAGTGCAGCTTCATGCTTTGACAGCACAGGATCTGCAGCTGTCAGGCTTACATTCAGCTCCCAGAATCCCCTCTTCCTGACAGCGTGCCAGTGACCGGGAAGTCACTTAATGGCTCTGAGCCTCAGTTCCTCATTAGTAACTTGGAGAGAAGTACAACCCCTTACTTTTGAAGCTTTTGAGAATTAAACAAATATGTAAGTAATAAATTTCAAGCACATAATACATTATCAGACCTATGACTAAGTGCTTCGATTAACTGGCAACCATTATTACTGAGGCCAATATTTGAACTTGGACTCTCTTACTGCCGTTATGAATGACTACACGATGCTCCCGAACCAAATAGGGGATATGTTCCAGAACACTGTGGCAGCTGATTAAAATTATTTAGATACTGATGTGATATAGAAAGATTATTATAATGTTTTCCAAGTCAAACTGAGTTCGATTCCATTTACATTAGAGGTTATCATGCAGTTGATAACACTTGATATTTTGGAGGAATCTGCTCTAACTGTGGGTTGACAGTTCAAACACATAATGAAGTCGGCAAAATTCATCCCCAGAACAGAAATGCTGTGTTCTGGAAGCACCATGTTCCAAATGAGCTTCACTGTATGTCCACGTGAATACTGGTGTTCAATAAGACCACACAGAAACGAAAGGCAGCTCTATAGGAGAGCTACCCAAGGACATGGCCTGGACGCTATCTCCCAAAGACATCAACTGCAAAATGGTTAACATTTTAATTTCAATCTGAGTTTTTAAAATCCGTAGTCAGTCACTCCCATGACTCATCAAATACACATACGCACACATACAGAGAAAGAGCAGGATTTTTGATAAAATGGTAACAAATTGGCAAATCAAGGGGAAGCGTACATAGGTATTATGTTTTTCTATCCTTACAATTTTTCTGTGGGTTTGAAATGTTTGAAGTAAATAGGTGGGTGAAAAATAACCAATTATGACTTTTATAATGTCAAAAAAAAAAGACTGAGAAGAAGGAAAATGATTCCATTTTTAGAGTATCTTATGAAGGCAAGGAGAGGATTTAATGAGCTTAGGAATAAAAAGAACATTGTTTCAAAACATTTTTACTTTATTATGAAAGTCATACAAATGTTTTTCAAAAGTTATAAACAGATAAAAGAAAAAACTGCTCAGAGTTTCACTGCAAATACATAGACATTTTCCACCTTTTTCTCTATAATGAGTATTTTCTGGGGAGGAGGTTTTTATACTGCACAGAGGTAACTTACTACTACTCTATTTAAAGAAAAATTAGGGGCGCCTGGGTGGCTCAGTCGGTTAGGCTTCCGACTTCAGCTCAGGTCACGATCTCGCTATCCGCGAGTTTGAGCCCCGCGTCGGGCTCTGGGCTGACGGCTCAGAGCCTGGAGCCTGCTTCCGATTCTGTGTCTCCCTCTCTCTCTGCCCCTCCCCTGTTCATGCTCTGTCTCTCTCTGTCTCAAAAATAAATAAAAACGTTAAAAAAAAAATAAAAAAAAAAAAAAGAAAAATTAACAACTACTGGAAACACGTTCATACAATCGGTTTGGGATCAAAAAACAGAATCCTCTGAAATAGCTCTATTAACGGAGAAGGACAGCAGCAGCAACAAGAACAACAAAAATATACTCGCCAAACAATTAGTTCTATAGTGGAGCATGACAGGATACTCACTAAAGGAAGGGAACTGTCAACAAACAAAAGCAATTATTGAATCAAAGCAAAAAGACAGATTTTGAGAAAATTAGTAAGCCAATCCTTGGTAAAAGAATTTTCAGATTCTGCCTGGCATACTCATATGAGGAGAACTCAACCTTGCACTTAAACAGTTAAAGTACATGAAAAGACATGGCAAACACAAAAAGCACTTTACGTAGTCTTGATGCACTACACAAAATGAAATTACCGTTCTCATTTGAGAATGGGGGAAGGAAAGATACTGCATTCAAACAGGAAAAACACAGACCACTGTGATTTCTTGTAAACATGAATGTCACAGAATCTGAATGCCTAAAGGGAACAGAGGGTCACTTAGTCGAATCTTCTATATTTGAGTTACAAACTGGCAGCCAAATTTGTGTGTTGCCTTGCACGGCATACGACAATGTTTCAAAATTTAAACATTTTACAGAAAAATCAAGATTTTCCAGTTCCTTTTCCCGGCCTCCCCCCAGTTTTACTGAGATACTAGCGACACACGGAGCTAAGTTTAAAGGTGTAGAGCATAACGATTTGACTTACGTGTACTGTGAAATGATTAAACAGTAAGTTAACATCCATCACCTCATTGAGATTTAAAAAAAAAAGGGGGCGCCTGGGTGGCTCAGTCGGTTAAGCGTCTGACTTCGGCTCGGGTCGTGATCTCACGGTTCGTGAGTTCGAGCCCCGCATCGGGCTCTATGCTGACAGCTGGGAGCCTGGAGGCCTGCTTCGGATTCTGTGACTCCCTCTCTCTCTGCCCCTCCCCCTGCTCGCACTCTGTCTCTGTCTCTCCCCAAAATAAATAAAACGTTAAAAAAAATTTAAAAAAAAAAACAAACCTTTTTCTTGTGATAAGATCTCTTCAGATCTATTCTCCTAACAACCCAGCCCCTCTTGAAAAGCTGAAAGAGGACAAGCGGGCCACTGTTTCCTTTAGACAAGGCGTGTGTGAGCTCCCGTGCCCCTCAGCCTCCACCACCCCCAACCTCTCCTCAAGCCCAGCCCACCTTGCTCATGTCCGTTACCTGCCTGGCCTCAGTGGGAAATGAATGTGCAAACCCTGATCTGTAAAATTCTAGGTGAGGTTAAAAAGGGAGGGAGGAGGGGCGAGCAAGTAAACGTAAGTAAGCAAACAGTGAGAGACACCAACACTCATATTCTAAGTAGGTCCCTTGACTCAAGTAACTGACCCACACACCACGCACACTTTGCTCCCTGCATACAGAGCTGGGTGGGGTGGACGCTCCCCAGTGTAGTACCTTCTGTTTCCTGGCTCCCATGAAATAACTGGGGCACCCGGCAAGAACAAGAGAGAACTGCAAATAAATGAATGCAGGGACACATCAATGGTATTGCAGGAGTGTAGAAAGAAGTGTGACTTTTCTTCAAATAATTAACAGAATTAAATTCTATGAAAACTTCCTGCAAATGAAATCATTTCGATGTGCATACAATTCCAATCTCAAGTCTGAACTTTTGACAAATACTAAGAACCTCTTTGTGGCTGCTCTTGAATGTATGCAACCCAGAATCTCTTCCTCAGGTTCATTTATCAGTAAAAACCTGGGTGCATCTCACTATAATGAGGCAGGAGTGACAGCTATGAAGTCTTAAGCAGAACCTGAGCTGGCCTCGAGAAAGACCGCAGTGGGAGGGTGGATCCGCTGTGCTGCCCGTTGACCGGGGCTGTTGGCAGGGCTCAGCGTCGCGGCACACGATGTTCATGCTTTGGGGGCACTCGGCGAACATCTGATGATTTACTCTGTCCCACAGAGCACGAAGACTAAGAAGAAATCAGATTCTATTTGCTTTAGTGGGCTTTCTTTCTCTTTTTTTTCCTTTCATTTTCTGTGCTTAAAAATACTGTGAAATCGCTAGGTAATACCAAAGAGCTCAATGCAGTCTGAATATCTGATGCTGCTGAGTATACATGAAGCTTTTACACAGCTGAAGCTGGACTGTGATCGAGGAGCAATTTAAACAAACAAATAAAATCTTCTAAAATACCCCAATACTTTTGGAGGAAATCTTTCTTCCTTTTTGAGTAGCGTGCAGAGGAATTCCTCATTAATTATCTGTTTTCTGAGTGGATTTATTTCTGCACGTCCTTTTGAGAATCACTAATATGCCGGTTCACACCCGTGGGCCATTCCTGTTAGGAAACTGTTTAAAGGTATACAAAGGCAGGGAACAGAAGAGGGAATGAGGCCAAGGCAGAGAGAAGTAGACAGAAAAGGCGAGAAAACTGAGGGAGGTAACGCCTGAAGACCTTGCTACATGAAGTTCAGTCCCTGGATGGAGGAGCACTTGGGAGCTGGTTACAAATGTAGAATTTCAGGCCCCACCCAGACCTACTCTAGTAAAGTCTGTATTTTAATAAGACCCGCAGGCAATTCCAGGGCACGATGGCATTTGAGAGGTGCTACCTCACTCACTGTCCATTGCAGGCTCTTTAATGTCAGAAGCAGATGAGATATGGTGAGAGAAATTCATAACATGTTGTTAGCTGGGCGACCCCGGAAAAATAACAAAACCTGTCTGAGCATCATTTCCTAATCTATAAAATGGAGACAACAATAATAGAATAGGGTGGTTGTAAGGATTTGGTGAGTTGCTGAGAGCCATTCCGGAGATCTTGCCACTGACTGATAGATGCTCATTAGTTTTTTGTTTTGTTTTTGTTTTTTTAAATTTTTTTTTTAACGCTTATTTATTTTTGAGACAGAGAGAGACAGAGCATGAACGGGGGAGGGGCAGAAAGAGAGGGAGACACAGAATCGGAAGCAGGCTCCAGGCTCTGAGCCATCAGCCCAGAGCCCGACACGGGGCTCGAACTCACGGACCGCGAGATCGTGACCTGAGCTGAAGTCGGACGCTTAACCGACTGAGCCACCCAGGTGCCCCTACAGTTTTTTGTTTTTAAACACATGATGATATTTTCTTAATTATGGGTTTACCAAATATATTCTTTTAGAAAAATATTATTTTAGTTATTGGAGGCTTTTAAAATCCATTTATCTTAAGCAATCTAATCAATTAATTCTTAACTCAAACAGGACATTTGGATTCTATTCTTAAAATGTTATAGGCATACATAAAAAATGGGAGAAAACATACTCATCAATTTAATGTGCACGAGCCTCTCAATAATTAATTACCCTAAACTCGTCTTCAATTGTAGAGGTTGTACAAGATTTTTGACACTATTTCAAATTCTTACGATACTCCCCCCCTGATGTCCGGAGGCAAGAATGCGGTGAAACTGGAAAGGAAGTCTGTCTGTCCCGACACTCCACTGGTGGCCTGTCTGGGTGTGGTGGCTGTGGTGGCTGACACTTAGCACAGGCGAAAGAGGAGGGAAAGAGGGCTTTACGAATGGGGCAGAAGCTGCGGGTCAATGGCAAATCATACTTGTACCAACATAAGGAGTCAAAGGAGGACGTACCCACGACGCCATAAAACCCAACACGTGGTGGTAGCCACGACTCTCCGTATGCAGTCTGCCTGCCAGGACACTATGGGATGGCGTATGCCTAACCTAAGAGCACGTGAATGTGTGTGACAGCTGACAGTGTGCAGAGAAAGAGGTGACTGGCTCTCTAAACATGCCATGGAGGGCAGTGGATGTTCAAGTTTGGGGGCGGGGACCGAGGGAGGCTGATGGTATGTCCCTGAAATACCCAGGCCTGGTGTGGCCTCCTGGGGGTCAGGCAGTCAGGTCAGGCTAAGTAGTGAGTGACTGAGAGGGTTACTTCGAAAGGGTCCAAGTCCCCATGTCGCTCCAAAGACCTCACTGAGAGCTACGTGGAAAGGAGGGACTCCCCCATGTGACGCTGCTGGGCAGAGTTTTGGGAAGAGAAACTGAAGCCAAGGATTTGGGTTTAAAATCCTTGTGGATCCAAAAACTACCTGTCAGGAATAAAAGTTATGACTTTGTCTTTCTTCTTCTTTTTCTTTTTTAAGAAAAAAGAAATTGTTCACTGAAGTTTTTCTGTTGAGAAGACTTTGTTATTCTGTGTCTCTGGAATAAAAAAAGTAAGATCTCGTTCTGTTTCTCCATTCCCCAATGTCTTCCTCTTTGGAAATCAAAGCTAAAAGAAAAAAAAAATAGTCTGTATGCAAGACACCCGAGTTGGATTCCTGTGTATCTGTGGCTGGAAACCCACTAAGAAAAATACTGCCTTCTAATCCCTCTGTGACGTGTCCCCTGGAAGGGGCTTAGTGCCCTTCCAGATCCCTGTCATCCCGCGAGGCCAGGCTCCGGGGCGTCCTGCCCTGAGAGCAGCTGTGCTCTGACAGGAGCGGCCGGCAGCGAAGGGGCGGCCGGGCAGGTGCGAGGAGGCGCACGTCTGGGAACGGGGCTGAGGGTCTCCCACACGGCGTCTCTGCTCTGCCACATCTGCAACGGTTCTGGTAGTTTCCTCAGCCCGGAGTACCGTCACCCTCCTCCTCGTCCTCACAGACTGACATTTCACAGACCAGGCCCAACGTGGCCCCTCGTGTATCCTGCTCTGACCTCCCCAGGCAGAATAAACTGCTCCCTCTACTGTGCTCTCTGTCTAGCACCTGCCCCTCCAGAGTGTGGTAACCAGGGCTGGGGGAGGGGCACGGGGGGCTCGTCGCCCCTGCAAGACTGAGCTTCTGAGGTTGGGGGTTATTTCCTCCCCGTATCTTACTACTCGTGACTCAGCACATGGTGCACATGTAGGTTATCTCATTTCTCTTTAGAACGAGAGGTAAATCGGCCCCTGCTGTGGCTTCCTTCTTACTGAAAGACCCACTGAAAGAGCAAAGGGGATCAGAACAAGCATGTGAGGCAAAAGGCTGAGTCGGTAGAGGGCCCTGACTGCCGTGTTTTCCCACTTTGACCAGTATGGCTTATCCTCTGTCTTCCACTCAAACCTCGGGCACAGAGCAATGCATGGAAATAGGCTGCAAAGGCATCTAAGAGCTGAATCACGACTCAGAGCCTGGCTGGGATCCTGGCTCCATCTCCCAGGCCTACGACTGGGGGCAAGGCCTCCTCCGAAAATGGCAACAGCGTACGCAACCATCAGAAATAATACTCAGGGAAGCTACAAAGACCAATGGGAAGACTCACAATAGCAAGCAAATAAAAAAAGAACAGGAAGTGTTCATACGTTTTGATTGAAGCTATATAAAAATACATCTGTACCTGCACAATAACTAGAAGGTAATGTACAAATAAAAACAATTACAATACTCAATGAACTATGAGGAATTTTTGCAAATATTTCTTCATTGGTATTATTATATCATATTTCCTATTAAAAAAAACGGAGGGGCGCCTGGGTAGCTCAGTCAGTTAAGCATCCAACTCTTGATCTCAGCTCAGACCTTAATTTCAGGGTTCTGAGTTCAAGCCCCACACTGGGAAACCTATAGGAAGGAAAGGAAAGGAGAGGGGAGGGGAGGGGAGAAAAAAGAAAACTGAGGGGCGCCTGGCTGGCTCAGTCAGTAGAGCATATAACTCTTGATCTCAGGTTTGTGAGTTCAAATGCCATATTGGATAGAGAGATTTTGTTAAAACAAACAAACAAACAAACACACAAAAACAACATAAAAAAAGGAATTGGGGCCCGGCCTTACAGGGATGACATGAGTAAAAGCCACAGGAAAGATGTCTGTAAACTCTGGTGAATATATAACCACCCATTTGATGCTATTAACGCTGTCACTGCCACTGGACCTAAATGAAAACTTCTTTCTAAAAATGGCATTAGAGACACACATCTTTCTAGACTCATAAAACCTGTACACTCATAGTCCTCCGACAAGACAGACCTAGCATGTATAAAGCTCTAAGAAATATATAAACATTCTAGAAATTTCCATACTTCACTCAGTCCAGCTAACCTCTCGGAGATGTGAACCTCTCTCTCCTAAGAAGCTCAGAGCAGCTCCCCCTCCTGGCCTCACTCAAGAGGTGGCGAGAAGAAACCATACTCTCCCTGCAGACGGGGCTCTGGAGAGAAGGGGGGTGTCCTGCTGGAGCTGAGGAGTGAGAGGGCAGCTGCGAAACTGTGTCTCCAGATGGAGAGCCTCTGTAGTGACAAAGTTCTCAGCAACTCCTTCCGAAAACACCTGGGAAGACTGCTTCCTCTCGGCAGTTTCATAAATATGGATATTCACGATAATTCTAAGATCCTGCGGAGTGCCACAAAGCGAGACACGCGAGCCGTTCTAGGCTTACCCCTTGTCCACGCTGGCGTGGACAGCTGCGACAACACCTTCCAGGACCTGGAGGGGGTCCCTGGGCCCACCGAGCTCAGCGCTGCCTCCGCTGTGAAGGGAGAGAGAAAGAACCGGTTCAGAAGGGGGCTCCGGGCTCAGCAAGCAGCACGGCGTTCGCACTCGGAGCCCGGCTGGGCTGTGGCAGTGCATGGTGCCGGCTCCCAGCCACGCGGGCTGCGTGTGGTCTGCGAGGGCACTGAGCCCTACACGACGTGCCAAAGGTGTGGAAACGAAACACCTTCTGCCTTTAAGACGCTCACGGTCTCATATGTGCTTGTTTTGCTGGCAAGAAAACACAATCTACCTGCCTTCTGTCCTCGAAAAAACAGTCAATGGACATTATTATATGTGTGCATTAAATACATAATCATCCAAATTCTCCAGCTGGACTTAAAAAAACCCTAATATTTACGTGACGCTCACTAGGTACAAGACACCGTTGAATGCTGTATGCACATGTACCATTTAATCCCCAACAGCCCACAAGGTAGGTACTATTATTATGCCCATTTTACGAGTGTATATATCTGGGACTCTAGTAAATTTTGAAAAAAAAAGCAACAGAAGACAAGTTTTAGCAGAGTGTTCTGAATAATTTCAGCGGTAGGACTTAAATCAACTGCTGGATTCAGTTCTTTACATGCCTTTGTTGTTTCATATCTACCAAATTCTACTAACTTTCTAAAAGGTGAACGTTATGGATGTTGTCAGTAGCAATTTCTTTTCCTTTGAAAAGGAGGTAGCTGAACTTCTGAAGTTCCCTCTCCTCCCACTACTGAAAGATTTAATTCACATTTATTGAATATCTTCTGTGTGCTAAGCATAACGTTTATTAGGTGAGAACCAAATCTTAGTAAGTGGAGCTGGGTGCAGGGAAGGAGAGAGAAGTGTAATTTCTGGCACAATTTTACAAGGGTAAAAATATCACATATTTTCATTATCTACAAAAATAGGCAATTTTTAGGAAATAAATTCATCAAAGCACCGATTTTTCAAAATGTTTTGTTTTTGTGAGGTTCATCTATAGTTTGATTTAAGAAACACTAAAAAGATAGCTATGAATCAAAAGGTGCAAAATGTGACCGAGTATCTGTCATCAATGAAAAAGAGGAAAGGGGCGCCTGGGTGGCTCAGTCAGTTAAGCATCTGACTTCGACTCAGATCATGACCTCGAGGTCTGTGAGTTCGAGTCCCGTGTCGGGCTCTGTGCTGACAGCTCAGAGCCTGGAGCCTGCTTCCGATTCTGTGTCTCCCTCTCTCTCTGTCCCTCCCCTGCTCGTGCTCTGTCTCTCTCAAAAATAAATAAACATTAAAAAAAGAAAAAAGAAAAGAAAACAGGAAAGTGGGCGGCTCTTATAACCACCACCACCACCACCAAAACATAGTAAGCTAATAACAGAATACTGCTTTATTAACTTGACGTTTGTTATTTCTTACAAAGTGTTATATTTTATTTCTCTATCTCTATCTCTGTCTCTGTCTCTCTCTAAAAATTACCAGATACCTCAGATCATTATAAGGTGAAAACTGTATGAGGCTGGGGTAATTAAACTGATAAAGGCTCATTTGATTTCAGTTCAGCTGTGGAAAACTGACATGCATTTAATCAAAAAGTTCCTCAAGAGCAATGCAGAATTACAAAGAATGCTTAAAAGGAGAATACATTAAACACAACCAAATCTTTCAGCCTAATTGCATTATTCACAGAAAGCACTTCATGCCTCATTCTTCTTTTAGCTTAACTTTCCCCCTTTTCTAACCGTCCCGGATGCATTCCCGCGAAGACACCCGCATACTGACATAAAGCTAGAATTTCTCAATTGTTGGTTTCAGGCCATTAACTGCAGGTAAATAAAACTCTAAGAGACTTAACAGATGTCTAACTTCTTCAGTATACGATTAACCCTGCCTTGTGTATACTTCGAAAGAAGCTTCTGGGAGCCATTTTGCAAGCTCTGAAAAGAAGTGTGAGTAGAAAAGTCAGGATGTGTACATCCACCGGGGGTCACGTGATGACCTGACATTTAGCTACCTGCTAATCTTGGCCCTTCTCCTACTTCAAGAATTATTTGGGGATGGGGACGATGGCGGGAGGAGGGGGAGCGGCAAGAGGGTCTAACCAGAAGTTAATTTCAGGGTGGGTTACACACAATACCAATGGGGCAACACTTTCATGGTTCTCCACCCTTGAGGTATTTTAAGACACAAGACTTTGAGAAATCTGATAATAACCTCTCACTTTTATGAAGTACTTCCTAGTGAATAAGATGCCTCCACATACATGATCGTATTTTTACCTTCGTGACTGTGAAGCGAGGGCCATTACTGGCAAACTAGCGCCTCGGCTTTCCGGGGACTCTTTTCTGGCTTACCTCAGGGCAGAAACTATTCTCCTCACTGCATTCTGCACTACGTCCTTGGGCGAGATGTCGAGAGGGCCCACGGCCACCTGCAGCAGCTTCTGGATCATTCTCAGAGGCAGGCCATCTAGACACATGGCCACGGCTTGATCGTGAACTTTCCCCTTTTCTGATCGGGACAGATCATACAGGCGACTGTATTTCTGCAGCGCTTCCTGAAAAGATAAGGGGCACAACACCTAAACATCAAGAAGAAATAAGGTGTGGCCACATGTACAGAGTGAAGCAGGTTTAGACGACTCTCAAACCCAACACACTCGAACTACAAAGGCCACACGGAAGGAGACGTAGTGGTTTTCAAGAGCTTGGGCTTCCCGGACACCAGGCTGGAGTACAAATCCTTGCTTTTTCGCATTTATTAGTTGATGAGCCTTCGGGACCTGCAAAATGAGGATGATGACAGAGATTCTTGGGAAGAGAGGGTGTTGTGAATGTTACATGAGATCATATAAGAGCCAGGCCTTTGCACAATGTCAGACACAAAGTGAACTCATGAAGTCTGAGTTTCTTGATTATTATTACGGTGATTATTATTACAACCACATAACAGCTCTGATCTGCACAAACCCAGGTAGTACACGTGTGTTACCTAATTTAATGCTTAGAGTGAGCCTGCAAAGAGTTTTAATTAGCTCCGTTTTACCAAAAAGTAAATTGAAAACCAAAGATGTTAAGTAACATGCCCAAAGGCACACGGGGATGTTCAGGGGGACGAGGATCAGAATCCAAAAGACTACATCTCCCCACCCCCATGCCACACAGCCTGCCCCTCTTCGATAATATCTGTAAAAATTAATGTGACAACAAATAATTTATGAAATGGGCCACAAACTACTATTTTTCATCATACCAAATGTGGTCACTTAGTGTTTAGAATGCTTTCCAGGTTCTTTATGCTTCTCAGGTAACCTAGAATGCACTGTTTTGCTTTTCAGAACCACCATGTAAAAATCCGTTAACTGGACAGTTGATGATACTGAAGCAATACTGTTCATGTTTTGATTGTGATAATGTTGCAGTGGTTGTGTTCACATGTATCCTTTGAGAAAAAGATAAGGAGATATTTACGGATAAAATGAAATGATGACCGGGATTTTCTTGAAAATAATCCACAGGAGTGGGGAGAGGGTAGGGGAGGTGGGCATGAGATGACGGGTCACATTCTGATGACTGTTGATGCTGGGAGTTGGGCGCATGACATTTCGTTTTACTCTTCTCCCCACTGTGAGACTTCTGATAACAGAAAATGCCCGTGAGTTCAACAGAACAGTTACTCAGGTCCCTGCTGAGCAAGAGGGAACTGAGGCGTCACAGGATAAAAACCTCGAGTTTAGACCGCGCTAACGTAGGGTGTGGGGGATCTTCTTTCACTGGGTGTAGAATTAAAGAGGTGAAAGTTAAAGCCTGAACTCAAAAGGGACAAATGTATGGGGATAAAGGTTATTTCCAGTGTTTGCTATGAGAGGAACTCTAATAAAATCAAATAGGTCCAATTTAGGAACCAGAAGAGTATCCTATTATGGACCATCCACGGTCTGACTGAATAGCATTTGCAAGCAGTCATTTGGTACCTTTAGATCTCAGCCTGTTTGAAACAAACAGCTGTTTTTGTTAATAACCCCCCTGGCCCCACAGACGTGATTCAAGTCACTGAAAGATAATACTTGTTCCAAGGACAGTAATGACAATTCTCCCGATTTGAATACAGCATACTTAATTAAAAAACTAAGCAAGACAAGTATGTACATTTTTATACTAATCAGCATAATCATTTTAACTTGGAGGAATTCAAATTTTACCCTAGTTCTTATAATTATGGATTACAGTTCTCTACATGTCAGTAGGATAAAATCAAGATTGGAAAAGCCGATCCGTTCCCTGCAAAGGCTTCTATCTGGCTTGCACATCATTTAATGTTATTCATTAGGCAGGCGAATAGCATTGAAAAATACAAAATGAAATAAAACTGCTATCAAACTTTTGAATTCTGCTCATTATCTTTTCCACGAGGGTTTGCATTTATGCGTCTCCTACACATTTTGAAATCTTCCATTTGTTCATTATCTGAACTGCTCTCCACTGACCGATCTTTCTAGTCAGGAATATTTCTTTACAAGCCAAGAATACGATTCAATCAATATGTAAGGTTTTAGAAAAATAAAAGAGGAGATTAGTGGCCACTTACAGGTTCATTTACCGTAACATTAATGGGGCAAATGAAATATTGCTTATATATCTAAACATTGTTTTTACCTATATGAATCCATTTACTTATTGATCTGGCAACTTCTCAGTTATGGAAAAGAACAGCTTAAACTCCCTCGGCTGTAACAATACAGAAGAAAAACTAGAAAAGCTACAGAGGGTTCCCCTGTGTTGTCCTAACACCCTGTCCTAACTGCCTCAAGAATCATCCTGGGCAGGGGGCTCCTGACTCTCACGAGAGTATTTTCTGAGACACCATGAGGGTCTCAACTAGAAACCATGTAGGAACAATTGTATCAGCCAAAAAAATGCATATCGATAAAATTATGTTGGAAACAGAAAACATAAACAGGATGGGGCGTATAATTAAAAAAAAATCTGGGGGCGCCTGGGTGGCGCAGTCGGTTAAGCGTCCGACTTCAGCCAGGTCACGATCTCGCGGTCCGGGAGTTCGAGCCCCGCGTCAGGCTCTGGGCTGATGGCTCAGAGCCTGGAGCCTGTTTCCGATTCTGTGTCTCCCTCTCTCTCTGCCCCTCCCCCGTTCATGCTCTGTCTCTCTCTGTCCCAAAAATAAATAAACGTTGAAAAAAAAAATTAAAAAAAAAAATCTGAAGCAGGCATGGATGGCTCTTTCTGGACTTTTTGGAAAATTCGGGGGAAAAAAAATCTATCATTTTTCAGTTGGAGAGCAAAACACCTACCGGCTAGAAGCAGGGCTTGCAAACCACCGACCCCATCCTTTCTCAGCCTCAGTGACCACTCCCTCCCCCAGGCGCCCATCCTGGGCCATACCCCCCGGGTGCCCATCCCCCACCCCAACCACCTTCTGTCCCTCAATCCCGTTAAGTGGCCCCAAATCCTCTTCAAAGAACCGCAAACCTGCAAATGGGAGTCCACAAACAAGAGGTGATGAAGAGGCTAGAGGATAAAGGGTTGAGGGACATTTGCCAGGACATCTGCAAGACTGAAATCCCTATCAACAATCACTAATACGGCTCTAAAGGACGAATGTAAGCCCTACTGAGGTTGCCAGAGGGAGTGAGCACAGAGAAGAAGTTTTCCCTTCATTACCTGCTCACTATTCCTCAGAGAAACAAGGAAGCTGTGGTTGAGGGTTTCCAGGTGAGCAAGTGATTTCTCCAGATGGCCCCGGGCATCCACATAGGTGATTTTACAGTCACTAGCTTCTTGAATGTCGTCTTCTGAACTTCTTTTCCGCGGCTTCTCAATAAAATGCTGGACTGCCTGGACAGCCTTTCTAGTCATCTCTTTGCGTGCTTCCACGGACAGCTTCAACACAAAAAGGTATTGAATGGCAGTGAGACAAACCGGCCCTGCGTTTGCATTCAATACGGTATTAATAAGGTGTATTTAATAAGGTATTAGCGAAGTAAAGAGAACAAGAGTGAAACGTTGATATACAACTTTAATTGGTGTCTAGGACTTTTGTTGTATTAGTTTTTCTTCTGTGAGGAGAACAACAGTGAGGTGCCATATGCACTATTAAGGTAGTAAATCCAGATTTTTTTTTTAATGCTAAAATGCAAAAGTAGGTGGTGTTATGATGAAACTAGCATTCAGATAGATTACTGGTTACAATGCAGAAATGAGGAGTCATTTCTACAGTTACAATTCCCAGTTTCAATCATTTATTACAAGGAAATGATTAAAAAGAAGAAAATTGTATAGGCATAATGATTTCAACTGGAATAATACTCTAAAATAAAGTCTCAAAAGCAACCTAATTGCCTGGTAATAACAGAAATGGTAACTAACTTATGATAAATTACTAGATAGAACATTATGCAGCCGTTAAAATTAGATATAAAATCAGTATTAGCAATTTGGAAAGTGCTTATCATGAAATGTTGAATTTTAGGAATCAGAAATCATAAAACTGTCTACACCACGCTCGTATTAAAATCCGAACGAAACCTGTATGGCTGAACAGAAAATACACACACACACACACACACACACACACACGCACACACACACACACAAACACAGACACCAGTGACTGCTATGTTAGGGTTATGAGCAATTTTGTTCTCAATTTTGTCAATTTTCTACACTAATGTATTCATTCAATTACTCACCAAGTATTTGAGTTGTGACACGCGAAAGTCACTTTCTTAGGTATGCACGAGTTGTCTTTTTCTCATAATATTAAAAATATTAAGCTTGCTTGGCCTCAAGTCTAAACGTAACCCATCTTGACGGACGCACCACAGACTGGTGAGCCACGCTGGGCTTTTTGAGGCCCCGCTGATTTGCGCTGTTTTGGATCTTAGATTTAAGCCTCATGTCAACTACTCAGGCACATTTTTACTACAGCCTTAAAAGGGCTCTGTGTTGATTTAAGTAAATAAAATAAAAAACAGATGAGGAGTCTTAGGACAAAATCTTATCTTTATTTTCCTTCTCAACATCAGGTACCCTGTGTGTCTGGTTATTCTGAAAAATACCACAGACATCAACATGGCACCTGCAACCACACCAGGAGGCAAACCCCGCTCAACCCTCCCCACCAGCAGCCTCCAAGTCACTCTGTGTAGAATTCATGTGGCATAATGAGGACAGCTGACATTTTCTTTGGTCTATACAAATATGGGTAAAAAGGAACTTGAGGAAAGTACTATTTCCACTGAACTGTAATTAAGTGTGTGCTTTGCAAATGCAGCTTCAAGTAAGTTTTGTGGCCAGACTGCTACCCCCAAGCACCTTGGCATACAACAACATCAGAAGCCACTATTGACCATCAGTATCAGTGCATCATTCTCCTCCCTTGCATACCCCGTGAACTCTTTTCTGTGGTTGAGAAATATAAGATCACAGAACTTGTGTTTAGTTCAACAGCCCTCCTTACTTTCCCCCATCATATGGATGGAAGGACTGAGCCCTGGGGAGGTTCTGTGATATGTTGGGGTTCCTCGCATGAGTGCAAAAAGGAAAAGCCAGAAGGCAGGGGCCTTGGTCATGGATCTGGTGCTCCCCTTTCATTGCACGTCACACAGCCTCCACTTTGCCATTTCTACCCCCTCACGGGCTCTGACAGAGCATATGATGGGTGCACACTGGCCGAATGCTCAACAGAAGGAAAGACAAGTAAGAAAATGGCCTAGAGAGTCCTTCCTTTCCACTCACTCCTGTCTGCTTCCCCAAGAAACACGGGTTTGGGGAATGTTTGGATATCCAGCTGGCCAAATGTCTATGCTCTCCCAGCCCGTCAAAGGGCGTGGAAGGTTTCCACAACAGACTGGCAAGAGAGTAGGAACAGGACAGGCAATTCCCCTGTGCGGAAAGCAGCATCCTGAGAGAAACCACTGGCCTCTGTGCCCTGGGAGGAGTCCAGAGGCCATCTTTGTTGTCCGAAGTCAGTCTTGTGACTGTCAACCACCCCTAGAATAGTTGGTAAGTGTAGGGAGAGCACTAACCTCACAAAACCCGTGTTTGATTTTTACTACCGGGGTGACACTTGACAACATGCTTCAAGCCTTCGTTTCTTCATGCATAAAATGCAAAAAAAGTCATCTGCCACACAATGTCATTCTGACCATTTAAATGAGAGAATATGCAAAACAATCAGCAAAATGCCTTACCCATATAGTAGGAAACTCAGGAAATCGAGGCTCAATTCTAATTTGACCAACTGATACACCACCCAGGCCATCATCTACCTGTTAGGTTTTTATCTTCCTAGTAAATGTGCCATGTAATCTCTTTTAGAAAAACCTTTTCATAAGCTCCGCAAGTTCCTTGGCACGGCAGCTCGAGGACCCTCCCAAGCTGGCCCCAAGCTATCCCTCTAGCCTCGCAATGTAACCGTAGCCCACACTCTAGGCTCCACACGCGGAAGCTTTTCTTCATTCCCCAGTGTCAACTGGTATCTTATCTCAGTGAAACACTGTCTCTTCTCTTCTTTGCAGGGCAAATGCCCGGTCATGACTCAATACCGAGATACACACAAGTCACCCTGGACTCGGTTTCTTCAGCCTCGACAGCTGGTCCACTGGCAGGCCGTCTGCCCGACAACCAAGTGCATACTCCATGCCGACATGCGTGTGGACCCCAGCTGCCCAGCAATACTGAGCACAGGCCTCACACTGACATCCGTGCTTTCCTAGAATCTGCTATGGAACCGCCACAGAACAGCCAGTAGAGGTGAGTGAATCCTCTAGGAGTTTAAGTTGTTTGACCTCATCACCAATCTCATCAGAAAAGTACCTCCCCCCGTTATTCTTAATGATCTTTCAAAATAAGTAAATAACCACGGTTACTAAGAATACAGCATGTAAACAAATGTAAACGTAAGTTAATTTTCCTGAGGGAGCCGGGGCCTGTACAAGAGGCAGAATGATATGATAAAAGATGCAAGGGCTTTTACTTGCCTGGGCACTGTGCTTGATTGGATATTTAAGCTTTTCACTCTTTGTGAGAACAGGTTCATCGCTGAAAGTCCCTAGGGTGAGGGGCGCCAGGGTGGCTCAGTCCGTTAAGTGTCTGACTTTGGCTCAGGTCATGATCTCACAGTCTGTGAGTTTGAGCCCTGCGTCAGGCTCTGTGCTGACAGCTCAGAGTCTGGAGCTTGTTTCAGATTCTGTTTCCCTCTCTCTCTGCTCCTACCCCATTCGTGCTCTCTCTCTCAAAAATAAACATTAAAATTTTTTTTTTAAAAAAAGACTATAGGGTGAGATTAAATACAAGTTTCACACCGAGTAAGTCTATTAGACTTATTTTGCTTAAACTCTTCCATGATAGAAGAAATAAGTAGTAAAAGAAAAAAAAAAAAAGATAGACAAATGTACCGGAGAGAAAAATCACAGTTTCTTCACTGACCCTAGTAGCCACAAGGTACTTCTGTTCCTAACCTTCTATTCTGAAGCCCACGGCATTAACACATCACTCATACACATATTTCTATAATTAGAAATCAAAGATTTTGTAAAACTATCCCCTGACAGCAATTAGTAACTACTTACTATTTAAGAAACTGTGGGTTGTATAAAATAAAGTTAATTGTTCTAGCACTCAGTAAGTATGTACTGTGCATCTATTTCATAGGCCCTGTGGAAAAACAGGAGCCAGGCTCAGAGAAATCCCATTTAGTATAGGAGATAAGCTGGTGGGAAGGGGTTGAAATCTAGGAGTCATCCCCAACATCCCTGAATCTCACTGGGTCTACCTTTGAAATATATCCAGGTCTACCCAATTCCCACCACGTTCACCGTCACCGCTCAGTTCTAGGCCACGTCACCCCTCTTGTACTGCAATGGTTCTGACTTGTCTCCAGATGAGGCAGAGAGTGCAGCAGTCAGCAAACACAAGGATTCCGTGCATTCTACCGCATTTGCCAATCCCCCTGCAGCTAGGATGAGTCGTGTTCCAGGCAATGGAATCTGAGCAGAGGTGACACGTTTCTTTTCTGAGCCAAGGCAACGTATAACCCACATGCGTCATTATCCAGTCTCCCTTCTTTCCCAGCCATGGCAGAGAGTGCTGGTCCCAGATGGCACCAATACAAGATGGCAGAGCTCCCGTCAGCCTGGATCCTACGTGACTTTGTGGTAGACAGCCCTTTGCAGTCTCTTACTGGATTGGGAGCACAAGGGAATATTAACCTTGGTTGTGTTAAGCCACTGTGATCCTGGGGCTAACTGGGTACTCCAGCATTACCCAGTTGCACAGTGATGTTTTAAAAACATAAATCTGGGGCGCCTGGGTGGCGCAGTCGGTTAAGCGTCCGACTTCAGCCAGGTCACGATCTCGCGGTCCGTGGGTTCGAGCCCCGCGTCAGGCTCTGGGCTGATGGCTCGGAGCCTGGAGCCTGTTCCCGATTCTGTGTCTCCCTCTCTCTCTGCCCCTCCCCCGTTCATGCTCTGTCTCTCTCTGTCCCAAAAATAAATAAAAAACGTTGAAAAAAATTAAAAAATAAATAAATAAAAATAAAAACATAAATCTGATCACGTCACTCCTCTGCTCAAAACTATTTAACGGCTTCCTAATTTACGACAAATAAAATCCAGCCTTCAATGCCCTATGAAGCCCTATGATTTGTTCTTCACCCCACCCTACCTGTCTAATTCTACTTCCTTCCTTTTTCTACACTCCTGCTCCGCTCCAGGCAGACTGGTCTCCGTGTAGTCCGTCAGCGCCTTTCCACATGTGGGTTCCTCCGCTTGCGATGTTCTCCTCCAGGCTTCCTCACGGCTGGTTCCTGAGCTTCGCTCAGGACTCGGCACCGATGCTGCCTCATCAGAGAGGCCTCCCCTGGCCACTCTACGAAAGCTAGCACCTCCTGGTGCTCTCTGTCCTTATTCTGTGTTCGTTCTTCTTCATAACTGACACCCTGTCTTTCCATCTGCTGGCTGCCTCCCTGTCACTTACGTTCCTAGAGCCCCAAATCCAGAATGGTGGCTCGTAGGGAACAGCTGCCCAATATGTTGAATGTACAAGTGGGTGAATGACAACATTTTATCTATTTATTTTTAATGTTTATTTTTGAGAGACAGAGACAGAGTGCGAGCAGGGGAGGTGCAGAGAGAGAGGGAGACACAGAATCTGAAGCAGGCTCCAGGCTCTGAGCTGTCATCACAGAGCCCGATGCAGGGCTTGAACTCGTGAACCACAAGATCACGGCCTGAGCCAAAGTTGGATACCTAACTGACTGAGCCACCCAGGCACCCCTCTCGGTTCCCATTAAATGGGAACACATTGCCAAACAATCTTACTTCAAAGAAAAATATGAAAATGCAGATATCTGAGGAAAAAACATCATCCTTCCTCAAGCCTCCCCTCATCTGTCCTTCCAGAATCTGTTCAGAGTTCACACATCTGGAAGCGTCCCCTGACATCACCTCTTCTCGGGGTCATAAACCACTCGTAGGCGCTCTTAAAGCACTCTACGTTCATCCGCATTGAAGAACATATCGCACCACATTCACATCGTTGGGTTACTTTTACATCTCCTTGACTAAACAAGGAAATCCTTTCAGGGTAGAAACTGTGCTTTTTAAAATCTCTGTGTTTCCTACCACCTAATTCAATGCTCGGCACATTGTAGACAGACAAAAAACAGCTGTTAGATTACTCAATTCTGATCAAAGCAGTAGCTGGGGCTGGGGGAGAACCTTCAGAGGAGCAACGAAATGACATGTTCTCAATACATCCCTAGAAACCTGTGGTCCAGAATGGGGCCAAAAGGCTCCAATTTACTGCGGCGTCCTGTTCCTGTGAGAGGGCCTTTGGAGACTAAAATTGCAAAAGGATATTTTAAAGGACTCGAACAACAAAAAAACCGTGATCGGATGTGTGCCATCAGGACAATGCCACTTGTGGCAATCGGAAGCCATGCAGGAAGAGACACCGGGACATTAAACCCGGGGCGACCTTGAGCGTATGCACTGGATGCACACCCGGTGAACACACGGTGTACGTGTGCCTTGGGCCGGGTGCTGGCAGCACAGACAAAATTAGATCAGGTCCGGGTATCTAGGAGACGGTGCACAGGCCTCAGAAGGGGCGCCCCGGCTGACCGGAAGTGAGTCTTCCAAAGGCGGCCACTGTCAAGGCCAGCCTCTGCGGTGCGTAGGCGTGAAGACAGGCCACACATCCCGAGGGGTCAGCAGGTCAAAGGGGCAAGTGGGGAACCCGGGAGTCGGCTGGCTCGGCTGGAATCCGGGGTGCACGCAGAGGTCCGCCGGGGAATGAGGAAGAGCCGAGCAGGCGGGGGGCACACGGAGGGGCCTGCTCACCAGGCTGGCCGGACGGCTCTCTATCGCCAACTGGGGAGCAGGGGAGCTGAGGCAGAAGTCGACACAATCAGTGCTATCATTTTCAGGTAATGGCTTGATTCAAAATTCACCAAGACAACTCTCCTCATCTGCGCGTACCTGAAGGCCGATAAACCTTGCAGAGCAGAGACCGTTTGCTTTCTTTTTAAAATGAACACAGCATGGTTTTGAAGATAAGGCTGGTGTTTAGCAAATGGCAGGTGACTCAAGAAAACCCAGTTGCTACTTCCAGTCAGCTGGAAAAATCAGCGTCTGCATATACCGTTCACGTTGCTAATAGTAACTACATAAGACGATGGAAAAATCAAGGGCAAAATTCTTCATTTTTCTTTTTTTTAACATCACAGCAAATATGACAGAAGGAAGAAAATCTCTGGCTGATAAAGGACAGACCTATAGCCTCTCTTTTCAGGTCCCCATTTAAAACTTGTACTTTGAGGTGCCTGGGTGACTCTGTTGAGTGTCCAATTTCGGCTCAGGTCACCATCTTGCGGTTCGTGAGTTCAAGTCCCGCGTCGGGCTCTGTGCTGACGGCTCAGAGCCTGGAGCCTGCTTCTGATTCTGTGTCTCCCTCTCTCCCTGCCCCTCTCCCACTCGCTAGAGCTGGTCTTGGCACAGGGGATACAAAGGCAAATTAAGACACAATCTCTACCTCTGAAGAACATACATCGTACTGGGAAAGCCAAACACAAAATAAGCACTTCTAAAACGTAACAAGTATAAAACTAAGCATGGGGGGTGTATCAAGAAAAAGGCAGGAAAGTCTTGACAAAGGAGGTAACATCTGAACCAGAACTTGAAGGATGAGCAAGAATTCACGTGGATGAAGCGGGTGGGGTGGATTTCAGGCAGAGACAGCAGCATAGGGACTTTAAAGAAAGGCTTTTATAAACGAGAATGTTCTGCGGCTGTGACTCTAGAACACCTGAGGGATGGAATACCTTCCCCCCACAACCAGCGGCTCACTACCTCAAAGAATCTCAGGGAGGTGGAGGAGTGGGTACAGAGCACCAGCCAACAGTGCATCTGGGAAAGGAGGAAGAAGTGTTTTTGAAAACAAGTGGTCCCAGGACTTTGATGCTCCCCGGCTCCCCCACAACCCCATCCCCACAAAAAACTAGGCACTACCTCCTCTAGCATCACTCCCGCACGAGACCTGGACGGTCACTGTTCGAGGGGTGAGGAAAAGCCCACGGTGGTGTCCACGGAGAGTCTGCGGGTGCTTGGGCAGGAGACCATCCTGCAGGGGAACAGATGCAGAGGAGGGCTGGGCTCCCCAGGGGGGCCACGGTGAGGAGCTTACACATTCTCCTCGTGGCCAGTGAGCCGCACACAAAGCTCTTCTGAAGGGTAGGCCCGGGAAGCGAGTGTTAAGGGAATGAGTTTCTAAATCTTCACCTTCTCTAAACCCTCTGTCCTAAAACTGATCTGGAGAACACTCTGGAAGTCAGGATGTCAATATTTCTCCTTCTCGACTCTCGTTTCACAGAGGCCTTCCTCCACTTACATAAGAAAGACACGCACCACATTTTTCCCGAATCTGACTCTGCCGCATGGACCTGGAATCTACAAAGTTCCAGACCACCAAGCAAGGGACAGCTGACAATCCTGGTGTGTGACAGGCCTCCGACAACTGGATAATGAATGTCTTTTCGCACACAGCACGGTTTCCCCTTCTTTTGCTTTCAACAAAATTTATGAAAGATTTAATGGAGTTGTCAGTTGATAAAGCATTAAAAATAATTTTTAACAACAGATTGACAAAGCTCCTTCCCCATCCACTGTGAACAAGGTTTTTAAATATTCCTATCTCTGAAAATGTAAAAGGGAATGAACTGATGTTGAAGGCAATCTCAGTGTAGCCATAACTAGCGCTCATCAAAGGGCACGTAAACTAATTAAGAAGCAATATTTAAAGCCCTAAGCATCTCATTAAGAGGTACATTTTAAATACACTTTTAATGCTATGATAAATTCTTATGGATCAAAAGTTAACACATTTATGTTGTTTTCATCAAATGTATGGCTGAAACAATAATACAGAAAAAAATTTTTTAAAAAATCTCAGAGTGCTTTGGTCACAAGAAAAACTTTAAATGTTAATTTCTCTCTCTACAATTCTTTTTGATGCAGAGAAAGGACTTGTAAGTATAAAGACGTATACTTTTAAGTATAAAAACACTGCATTGGCACAAAACAACTCAGTGTGTTCATTCACCAACTCCCAAACTCCTTCACTAAGAGACCCGAGCAGACTACTGTGAGATCTAGCAGTTTAAGTCTATGTCTCTGTCTCTAGAATGACCAAAGTCTTTTTTAATGTTTGTTTGTTTGTTTGTTTGTTTGTTTTGAGAGAGAGAAAGACAGTATGAGCCGGGGAGGGGCAGAGAGAGAAAAGAAGACACAGAATCTGAGGCAGGCTCCAGGCTCCGAGCTGTCAGCACAGAGCTGGATGCGGGGCTCAAACTCACAAACCGCCGAGATCATGACCTGAGCCTACCTGACCCGACTGAGCCACCCAGTGCCCTTAAGGTGACCAAAGTCTCTCTTAAGATTCTTTCCCGAGAAAGCTCAAAACTGCCAGTAGAATCTACTGTTTATTTCAGTCAAAACCCAGAGATAGGCTGATAGGCCCCTGAACCCTTCTTGGAGCAGTGACTTTAGAAAGCTTGCCATTATAAATCCTCTCTCTGCCGCTTTGAGATGTACATCTGGAAGCATCTCTTTTTTTTTTTTTTTTTTTTTTTTAATTTTTTTTTCAATGTTTTTATTTATTTTTGGGACAGAGAGAGACAGAGCATGAACGGGGGAGGGGCAGAGAGAGAGGGAGACACAGAATCGGAAACAGGCTCCAGGCTCTGAGCCATCAGCCCAGAGCCCGACGCGGGGCTCGAACTCCCGGACCGCGAGATCGTGACCTGGCTGAAGTCGGACGCTTAACCGACTGCGCCACCCAGGCGCCCCTGGAAGCATCTCTTTAAAACACAGACATCCAAGGAGACAACCAAGGAGGTGGTCCATGCTCCCAACCCCGTGGCAGGGTGGGGGGCACAGTTGGTTAAGCATCCGACTCTTGGTTTCAGCTCAGGTCATGATCTCATGGGTTCGTGGGTTCGGGCCCCGCGTCAGACCCCACGTCAGGCAACGTGCTGAAGGTGTGGAGCCTATTTGGGAATCAATCTCCCTCCCTCCCTCCCTCTCTCTCTCTCTCTCTGCCCTTCCCCAACTCGCACCGTCTCTTTCTCTCTCTCAAAATAAATAAACTTAAAAAAAAAAATCAGTCTTTATTGCCTTTAACTAGTGCCCTTCATTTCTTGTTGACAAAAGAAACAGAGTACAAGTCATTGGAAAAGAACACGACCTTTCCAACGCTAGAGATGTGCTTGTTCTTGTACTTTTTTTTTTTTAATTTTTTTTTCAACATTTATTTATTTTTGGGACAGAGAGAGACAGAGCATGAACGGGGGAGGGGCAGAGAGAGAGGGAGACACAGAATCGGAAACAGGCTCCAGGCTCTGAGCCGTCAGCCCAGAGCCCGACGCGGGGCTCGAACTCACGGACCGCGAGATCGTGACCTGGCTGAAGTCGGACACTTAACCGACTGCGCCCCCCAGGCGCCCCTGTTCTTGTACTTTTTAAAGGGACTATGGTAGTTATCAAATCGCTGTGTGATTTCTAGATGACTCTGGACACAAACAGAGCTACCTAACAGTTTTACTTTAATGCCAACATTTAAAATATAGAAAATTACATCCTCCTTTGTACCCATTTAAAATTATGATTAAAAAAAATCTTAGATAGCAAGTGCTATCTGAATGTTTGTGTCTCCTCAAAATTCAGATGTTGAAATCCCATCCCCCAAAGGTGGGGCCTGGGGGGGGGTACTTCAGTCATGAGGGTGAAGCCCTGGTTAAAGGGATTAGCGCCTTATAAAAGAGGCTCCAGAAACCATAAAAGACTCTTAAAAACTGAGAATAAACTGAGGGTTGATGGGGGGTGGGAGGGAGGGGAGGGTGGGTGATGGGCATTGAGGGGGGCACCTGTTGGGATGAGCACTGGGTGTTGTATGGAAACCAATTTGACAATACATTTCATATTTAAAAATCAATAATAATAATACAAATAAAAAGAGGCTCCAGAGAGCTCCCTGCCCCTTCACTATGTGAGGACACAGGAAGAAGGTGCCAACCGTGAGCCAGGAAGAGAGCTCTCACCAGAACTCGATCATGCCCGTGCCTTTATCTTGGACGCTATTTCACTGAGGTGTGATTTTTAGACCACGTGCATTGAAACAACTGAGCGCTACTGCAAAAGTGAGAATCCCCGAGCCCTTGCTAGACTTACAACTCTCTCTGTGGAGTTAGGGAAGGCACTGGCACCGGTGGAAAGAAATCTTTCCTTTGCACAAGCTTCCCCAGGTTAATTCTAATGGTAAAGGAAGCGTTCGACCTCTTACTGTAAGCTCTGGGGACTTTAAACTTCTGAAGGACCCAATCAACTGGCTGAGGGAGAATGTGGGGTGGCTGGAGGTGGTTTCTGGGATGGCAGCTGAGGGGCAGGAAGGAGGTCACTGCAAGAGTCCAGACAGGTCGGGAGAGAGGGGCAGGGGGAGACGAAAGAAGGCGGCAGTTCTGGATTTAGACATTTGTAACAGAACTAAGGGATACCAACACGCTGTCCTGGGCTAGGATGTGCTTCCCCTGGTATATGTAGCCAGGTGCCTATCAGCTGACCCAGCAGCTTCCAAACCCTTTTGTCTAAGACCCAGAGTAAGAAACACACTGCATACCAAAACTCACTGTCTGTATCTATAATATGCATATATTAAAAGCAAACAAAAGTTTCCCGAAACAATACAACCCCTACTCTGGTGAGACGCATACTGACATTTCTGATGTTAATCTAAATACTAGTCTTTTGTGGTTTGATTGTTTTTAATACCGATCACAACACTTAATTACAGGCCGCACTAATGGGTCATAACTCAGTCTGTAAAACACCTGCAAATCCGCTCCAGCGACAACAGGATGGTTTGCAGGGGCCAGCAAACATGGAGGCTACAAAGTATCAAATTGCCTAAGTCATATTGAACTGACTTCATTAAAGAAGAAATTACTTTATGTTTTACCAATGGCATAACACTAATTTCGGTGTGGACACTGAATGCTGCACAGATGTTTTATTTCTAAGTCGGCTTTCCTTATTAGATTATGAGATCCATCAGAGCGGGGCCCATATCTTCTTCATTTTTTATTCCCAATGCTTAGATAGCACTTTAAGCACCGTTTTTAAGTTACAAATATAAAATATTATGACATAGTATCTTAAATATCATGCAACAGAAAATGAAAAATGAGAAGTCTTAACAATTTTGCTTTAATATAGTTAACCAGATATTCAACCACAAAAATAAGAAGGCATGTCTTGTCACATTCGGCTATATACTTCACAGAAAATCAATGTTATAACTTTGCCTTTTTGCTTTAACTATCAATTGCTTATATAATAAAAATGAATGATGCAGGACACAGAGGCCACTTTATCTCTGCCTTTTGCCTTGTAAAATAACCACAGAAATATTATTCTTCAGCAAGTGTGAATAGCCCTATCTTTTTTACTATTCACGTTCAGTGGTGACATAAGCTTCTCCATTCCTAAGTTTTTCAATAGCTTGAAGGTCACTTTTATCTCAATAGGGAAAGACGTGAAGAATGCTAGAAATGAGATGAGACATTACCGCAATCGGTAATGAATGCTACCGTCCACCGCTGTTGTGCGTATACAGGTTTTAGCAAGCTCTGAAAGCACACATTCACACTTCCATTTAAAAACCTTTTCCTATCATGTAATTATTAAGATCACTTTACGTAGAGCCACTAAATTTATATCACAACCAAATGTAAATTTGAAAATCCAGATCTTAATCCAACACTTACAACTACACAGGGTCATTTAAAACCAAAACTGTGGCTAGAGTTTTCAAATTGGACCCAGAAGAAATCAATGGGTATTTCTTGTTGTTTTGTTTTGTTTTTACCTTCTAGGTAAGAATAAAATAGAGCGATAAATAAAAGCAGAGGGGAACCGACTAATACCGCGTACCTACTTGCACCCAGATCTTTATAAGGGTTATTTTATTTAATCCTCACAATAGCTACACGTGAACATGTTCCAGATATCGTGGGCATCTTCCTGATATCCACTCAAAAGCACGTGTACCAAGAGCTGACCGTGCAGTCTGTAAAGGACCCACTCAGTGCTGCTCTGGGGAGACTTCAGGTAGATCATTCAGGGGACCCCACCCCTCTCACCACAGTGATTATTAGTGCAGGTAAATCCAGATCAAAGCCAGTCAGGACCTGGCATACCAGGGCCACAGGGGTTGGTTCGGGGGTGATCTTATCAGCGTAAACTTAAAATTTCTGTGCGGTGCCTGTGGGGAGCTTGCTCACTCGATCTGCCTGGATGTAAATTAGGAAACAGCATAGCCCCCATTACTTCCAGCCATCACACTGAAGCAAAGAACCTTACGATGAAGCTAACACCATAAGACAGCGGGGGGAAAAGAGATGGAAAGAAATTGGCTCCTTGATGACCACTCACTGCTGGGTCAGACGACCCTGAAGTCAGCCCCACCTCTGGACCTTTCAGTTCATCAGCCAGTAAATTTTCTGGTCAATTAAGCCAATTTAACTGGATTTTTTACCTGTGTCTAAAAACATTCAAAAATTAATCTGTATATATATATAGTAGTGATTATTGTTCTCCATTATACAGTGAGGAAAACTCGGAAGATAGAGTAATTTTCCGAAGGCCCAGCCAGATGGCAACTCAGGAAATCTGACTATAAACTTGCCTCTTTCTCCATCAGCATGCTACCATCAAAATAACTTAAGATGCGTCTAAGATCCATCAACACATCAACATTCAATTCAACACGTTGAGAAGCCACATTATTAACGTATGACACTTTTCAAATTCCTGGGTCAGTGGTGATTTAAACTTGCTTTTCTCTGTTCTCCTCATGAGAATTTTTGACATCTGCTGATCAGTGGCATCAATGTCTCATAGTCTTTAGACAGAGAGGTGGCATTAAATATCCCTCATCAGACCAGGTATACTGGACAAAAACTGGTTATGCTCTGATTAAGGAACTCTGCTAGGTGATTCAGTGAAGACAAAGAAAAATAAGGTTATATAGTATGTGGAATTTCCTCACAGGATGTTTAGAAAAATGCGCTACAAAAACAAATACATACAGCACATATGCCAAAACTACAATAATGATCACAAGTCAGGTGAGTCTGGTGTTGATGCCTTACCCTGGTCCATCACCATCACCCAAAAGACACTGCAATGACTATCAACAAAACCAAAAGGCAACTTACTGAATGGGAGAAGGTATCTGTATATGATTTATCTGATAAGGGGTTAATATCGAAAGTATATGAAGAACTCATACAATTAAACACCAAAAAACCACAGAAAATCTCATTAAAAAAACAGGCAGAGTACCTGAACAGACATTTTCCCAAAGAACATATACAGATGGCCAACAGACACATGAAAAGATGCTTATTAGTAATCATCAGGAAAATGAAAAACAAAACCACATGAGATACCACCTTATGCCTGTCAGAATGGCTAGTATCAAAGAGACAATAAATAACAAGCGTCCAAGAAGATGTGAAGAAAAGGAAACCCTCATGTACAACTGATGGAAATGTAAACTGGTGAAGCCACCGTGGAAAACAGCATGGAGGTTCCTCAAAAAATTAAAAATAGAGATACCATATGATCCAGCAATTCTACTACTATTCACCCAAGAAAAACAAAAACATTAATTTGAAAAGATATATGTACCCCTATGTTCCCTGCAGCATTACCTACAATAGCCAAGATATGGAAGCAACCCCAGTGTCCACTGATAGATGAATGGACAAAGATGTGTTATATACACCCAATAGAATATTACTCAGCCATAAAAAAGAATGAGGTCTTGCCATTTGCGACAACATGGATGGACCCAGAGGGTGTTATGCTGTGTGAAAAAAAAAATCAGAGAAAAACAAATTATCATATGGAATCTAAAAAACAAAACAAACAAAACCGAAACAGACCCATAAATACAGAGAACTGGAGGTTGCTGGGGGGTGGGGGTGGGGCAGGTATTAGGCCAAATAGGTGAAAGGGATCAAGGGCTACAAACTTCCAGGTATGAAATATGTAAGTCATGAGGATGAAAGTATAGCACAAGAAATACAGTCAATAATAATGCAGCAACTCTGTATGGTGACAGATGGTAACTATACTTACCGTGGTGAGCACTGTTATCATGTACAAAATGGCGGAATCACTGTGTTATACACCTGAAACTAACAGAACATGGTATGTCGACTATACTTCAATTTAAAAAAAAGGAAAAAGATGTTGCAGTGGTTTCACATTGGAGTTTCCCTGTCCCCAGGCTGGTGCCATAGGTTCCTTCTCCAATCATCACCAAACTAATCTTTCTTTTTTGTTAAGTTTATTATTTAGAGAGAGAGAGAGAGCATGTGTGCACGTGTGCATGTGTGAGCCAAGTGGGGGGAGGGGCAGAGAGAGAGGAGACAGAGTCCCAAGCAGGCTCCGCACTGCCAGAGCAGAGCCTGAGGTGGGGCTCGATCTCACGGTTTGTGAGATCGTGACCTGAGCCAAAATCGAGTTGGACCCTGAGCCACCCAGGTGTCCCCAAAGTGATCTTTCTAAAGTGAGAATCTAACAGCATCACTACCCGGCTTAAAATTTATGTCTGATCCATGACCAGGACAAAATATAAACTCTTTAGTCAGGTATGTGAGAGTTTTCATTACCAGGCCCTGCCTTATCACTGTAGCCTCATTCTTACCCTCTCATTCATACCATATTTCTTGTAGTTTACTGAAGGTACTAGGTTTTGGGGTTTTTTTGTTTGTTTGTTTATGCCTTTATGACAACTACTATATCTGTCTGGAATGTTCCTCCATGGTATGCAAGCTTTCCCTCCATGGTACTCATGACAAAATATCCTCATTTATTAAGACTCAACTCGAAGACTCTTCTTCTCTGGGGCCTTTCCTGGCTATACCCCAGCCCTACTGACCATGTCTACCTTGCTTCTTCCACATCACGAATCACATATATCAAATCATCAATTACAAACCTATCACAAATGTATCCGTTGACCATCTTTCTCTGTGAAGAGTACCTCCAGCTGTCAAGTAGACAAAAACAACCAGTATCCCGAGGTGGGATCTTCCCACCGGTACCAAGGCTCAGAAAAACCAGTAGGCAATAGCTCAGAAGAGGGGGCGTGGCTTTTTATTCCAAATTCCTTTGCTGCACAGGCTGGAGAAAGTATTCATAGAAGAGCGATTAGGAGGTAAATCTGTTTACAAGTTTAAGCAGTACTAAAATGAGAGAACGGAGTTTACAGGATGAACAAAGAATGGAGAAGTCAAGAGAAGCCACGGCACTGAGGAATTACAACCGCACAAGACGCGGTTCGGAACTGGGGGGTCGGCCGGGGAAGAGCATTTCAGTAGGCACGGTATTTTCAGACTTCTCCACTGCTTTATTTTCATGGTAAAACATGCTCTGGCATTTGCGGCACATGATTCTGAGGTGGCTTCTTTATTCCCGGGTCATCCCCACGACTTCCACCCGCTGCGGACTCAGAGCCTGCGGCCTTCCCTGCAAGGGGTGTGCCTTCCTTCTTGCACTTCCTAACGGGGAGGCCTGCGGGGGCCGCAGAAACACATTCCGGCTCCGTGTCCCGCCAGACTCGTCTTCGGGAGCAGGGGCACCATCATTTATGATTGGACTGGCCAATTTTCAATCTCTGTCACTAATTATTACTTTAGCCAATTTGAAATAATTTTCCCAGCACAAACAGAATGCGTTTTCAGTTTGCCAGTCAGGCCAATAATTATGATCGCCCCAGATGGGCTTCCTGCAGCCAAATTTTTCAGGCAAGGGAGATAACAGAAAGCGAGATTTTGGGAGCAGGCCTCTATGTAAATCCTGACTTTGCCACTTTTAGCTCACAAGACACTGGGAGCTGTTATTCAACTTCCCTGAGCCTTCATTTTCTTTTCTGTAAAAACGGTGATAAAGCATTTACTTCCCAGGGCTGGCTGGACAATTCACAGAGGAACATTACAATCAACACTGTCTTCTTTCTCTTCTGGCATCTGTTTGGAAGGCTGGATGTGAAGGGGTAAGTGAAGGCAACTGGTCCACCCATACCAGTACTCGGCCCGGAGGATTATGGGTAGACTTTTGGAAGGGAATATCA
Organism: Prionailurus viverrinus; assembly: GCF_022837055.1. Classification (NCBI taxonomy): domain Eukaryota; kingdom Metazoa; phylum Chordata; class Mammalia; order Carnivora; family Felidae; genus Prionailurus; species Prionailurus viverrinus. The sequence goes on along the minus strand of NC_062563.1, from coordinate 129,651,201 downwards.
GTTCCCCTTATTGTTGGGGGGGTGACGAGGACACTGACTGATGTTTAAGGGCCAACTTTTAGACTCCTGCATGTCCCAATATCCACGGCAAATGCACGTCCACAATCCTCCTTTGAGGAAGCAGCCAAAAGGAGCCTGTTAAAAATAGGTTATCTGCTTGGCTTCATAATCTGAGCACAGCTGATGGCACCAGAGACTAGCACTGCGGCCAAAGGCAGCCACAGAGGTTGGACGGTGAGACAATTAAAAAGGATCGGGTCAGGGGCAATTTTCATATGCACGGTGTGGGGGTTCACACCTCCAAGTCATGACTTGTGAGTTGTTCACTGAGAAGTTTCCTTCACTCACATCCTCAGTGGACACAGTATTCTTACTATCATGTCCCATAAACTGAAGTGATCAGACTTGGGGCGGGTGGGGCGGGTGGGAGGGGGGGTGTCCTTACAGCCTGAAAGAAACCAACTATCACAGAATTCTAAAGCAGAGCTCACTGTACATCTGCCGTAGCAAAGAACATGTGGGACTGTCCTTCCTTAGGTCCCTGAGCTAGTGCTCAAGGCTAACTCCATGCACTACACGGCTCCGTTCTGAGCCACACACGTGTTTACAAATAAGATGTACCAGGCCACCTGGGTGGCTCAGTCAGTTGAGTGCTGACCTTGGCTCGGGTCATGATCTCATAGTTTGTGAGTTCGAGCTCTGCATCAGGCTCTGTGCTGACAGCTCGGAGCCCGGAGCCTGATTCAGATTCTGTGCCTCCCTCTCTCTCTCCCCCCCTCCCCAGCTTGTGCTCTGTCTCTGTGTCTCTCTCTCAAAAATAAACAAACATTAAAAAAAATACAAAATAAACAACAAATAAGACGTACGGAGCACGAGCATGAGGAAAGCGGAGGCTGATCTCCTCCTGGCAGTTTATGCTTTCAAAATGTTTTACACGTGGAGCCATTTCCAGGTTACTGCCCTGACAAAAGCACCTCAGTTTTATATTTTAGTGACTGTCCCCTAGCTGCCCCACTACCCTGCACAGACGATGTTATCAGTTTAAATTAAGTAAGTGAAAATAAATTTGTAAAATAGAGCTACAGTTTTTGTATAAACAGCATATTCAGAACAAGGTTTCAGAATATGACAAACTTAAAGTCGACTCCTGGTTCTGTCACTCAGATGCTAGCAGTTTAGGTTAAGTCCCCTAGCTTCTCTGAGCCTGTCGTATGCACCATGAAAGAGGGGCGGCATCGTCTACCGCACCTGGTGGTTACAGAGAGCGGATGAACTACACTAGGCACCAGCACCTGGACAACCGGGCACCAAGCCGCTACCTCTCTCCCCTCCTTCCGCAGTCCTTCCCCAGGCTGTGGCCCTTCACAGGCGTCCACTGGCTTAACTTCATCTCCATGTCACATTCAAAATCACTGGTCTTTAGGGGACTCTTCATAACAGAGGCCCATTTGGACCAAACTCTCCAACTTACTAAAGTTAGACTTTTTATGCGTTTGTGAGCCTACAAAATAATGATGTCCTGGACCTCACTTATTTCAGTTCCAGTGACCTTCCTTCTCAGTTCCTAAAGCAGAACTGTGTCATGTGATCACCGTCAAGTCTGCAATCGGAAGACCTGGGTGTGAAAATGGGATTGGACCCTTAGTCCTATTTAAAACTCAGGACGGTGATCCTTCAGGAATCTGACCTTCCCACTGGAGATGGTAATATCTGCTCCATCAGCACCCCTCTAAGAGATCTGGGACTGTAAGATGACCTAACGTACGGGGAAATTATTACACTCAAAAATCCATGTTTTCATGCTGCCTTGAATTCCTTGCTCTGTTTTTACCAATGTTTGCCTTGTCTTCCTAGGTCGTTAAGGCCACTGAAAGTGGGGATCACATCCCACATTTCCTTAGGGTTTCCTGCAATGGACCAGCACAGGGCTCACTAACAACAAAAGCAGCAGCAGCAGCAGCATCATTAGCAACAGTAGCCAACATTAACTTTAATATTTACTGTGCCCAAGCATGGTTCAAATCACTACACTGGTATGAAGTCATTTAGGTAAGGAAGCCTAATATTTGCATTTCATCGTACAGAAACTGCTGAAATGAAAAGGAAAAAAATTCTAGTATATGTTTTATGAACATATAAACCTTATTAAGAATAAAAATAGGCATCTGGCAAGAGGAGGGTCAACCGTAGGGTCAAAGCCAAGGCTCTGTAGTGGGGGTAGGTGTGTCCAAAACATGCAGATTCTAGGGATGGGAGACTTATTAACATTTCAGGAGCTCATAATCAGGGTTACAGTGAAAAACTGGGAGAGGCACTTATTAAAATGCTAGGAGGTGGGCAGCAATCGGACGACATTTCCCTGTTTTTCCCACTCTCCTATATGATTACTGCTTCATACCTTCTCCTGTCTCAAGTCTCCACAGTCCTGGGGTGCCTGGGCATTCAGCCAGTTAAGCATCCGACTCTTGATTTTGGCTCAGGTCACGATCTCACAATTTGTGGGTTCGAGCCCCACATTGGACCCCGCAATGACAGTGAAGAGCCTGCCTGGGATTCTTTCTCTCTCTCTCTCTGCCCCTCTCGTGTACTCTCTCTCTCAAAATAAACTTAAAAAAAAAATCTCCACAGTCCCTACTTTATACTCATGCCGAGTTTTCTTTCTTTGCCTCTTCGCTGAGAAAACAGAAGCAGCGAGAAGCTAATGACTTCCATCTCCTATCACATCTGTGTCCATGGGTTCTGCCTCCCTCTATCTGCTATCATGGGAAGCAGACAGGGATCTTGGCTAAGGCCAACCATTCCATCTGGCCTCTAGGGCCTGTCCAGTCTCACTAATTACAACAGAAATTAGTACCATTTTTTTCCCATTCATTACTATGTCTTTTCCATTAATGAATAGAAAAAAATTTTTATATTAAAAAAAATCTTAAGTCTGCCTGTCAGTGTTGGTTCTTCCTCATCCTCAAGTCCTAATGTTGGAGTGCCCTGCACTCTTTTTTTCTTCTCCACCTACTTGCTCCCGTGGGAATTATACCCAGCCACCTGGCTTTGACTCCTCTCTATATGCTGACAATTCTGAAATGTATTTCTGTGGCCCAGACTTTTCTGTTGACCTCCAGATTCATACTGACAACTTCCTGTCAACAGCCTGACTTGAATAAGAACCACATGGTCCTCTCAATAGATGCAGGGAAAGCACTTGACAAACTACAGCATCCTTTCTTGATTAAAATCCTCAAGAAAGTAGGGATAGAAGGAACGTAACTCAAGATCATAAAAGCCGTATGTGAAAGACCCACAGCTAATATCATCCTTAATGGGGAAAAACTGAGAGCTTTCCCCCTAAGGTCAGGAACACGACAGGGATGTCCCACTCTTGTTCAACATCGTGTTGAAGTCCTAGCCAAGGCAATCAGACAACAAAAAGAAATAAAAGGCATCCAAAACACTAAGGAAGAAGTCAAACTTCTGCTTTTTGCAGGCGACACGATACTCTACATGGAAAACCGAAAAGATTCCACCAAAAAACTGCTAGACGTGATACTTGAATTCAACAAAGTCGCAGGATATAAAATCAACGTACAGAAATTAGTGGCATTTCTATACACCAATAATGAAGCAGCAGAAAGAGAAATCAAGGAATCGAACCCATTTAGAACTGCACCGAAAACCATAAAATACCTAGGAATAAACCTAACAGAAGAGGTAAAAGACATCTCTGCTGAAAAACTATAGAAAGTTATGAAAGAAACTGAAGAAGACACAAAGAAATGGAAAAGCATTCCATGCTCATGGATCAGAAGAACAAATATTATTAAAATGTCGATACTACCCAAAGCAATCTACACATTCAATGCAATCCCAGCAAAATAACACCAGCATTCCTCATAGGGCTAGAACAAATGATCCTAAAATTGGCATGGAGCCTCCGCTCCCGTTCCTCTCCTCTCTCATCCCCCTTCAGCCACAATGGCCTCCTTGCTCCTCCTCCAGCACATTCCCTGTCAGGACTTTTCACTTCCCCGTCCATCTTACTTTTGCTAACCAAAGAACTTGTTGCCGCCTTACTTCCTTAAGATGTTTGCTTGAATGTTGCTTTCTCAGTGAGGTCTTCTTTAACCATCTTATTTTAAATTGCAGCCATCCTGCCCTCCTGAGTCCTTTCCAGGTTTATTTTTCACTTGTACTGATTGCCATCTCACATGTCTGAACTTAATCATCCTTCTTTATTGTCTGGTTTCCACTTGTCCCTAATGAACGGTCCCTAAAGTCCCAGGTGCCTGTCTATTCTGTTCAGTGCTATACAGCCAGCAATGAGAACAATTCCTTATATGCAGTAGGCGCTGATAATGACTTTCCATTGCTGTGTAAAAAATTACCCAATTTTAGAAGCTTATTTATTATCTCATAGTCTCTATAAATCATGAGTCTGAGTGTGGCTCTGGATCAAGGTCTCTCATGAAGTTATGATCAAACCATTGGCCAAGACTGTGGTCTCACGTGATGATAAGGCTGGGTGGCAGGAGGAGATCCACTTCTATGCTTACTCCTGTGGTAACAGTAGCTGTGGTCTCTTGTCAAATGGAGCTCTTCACAACATGGCAGCCACATCCCCCAAGAGTAAGTGACCAAGAAGGAAACCACAGTCTTTCTGTAACTGAATTTTATACATGGCATCCCATCATTTTTGCCGTATTCTGTTCGTTAGAGGAAAATCAATAAATCCAGCCCATACTCTAGGAGAGGGGATTACACAGGGGATTAAATACTGGGAGGTAGGGATCATTAAGGGCCATCTTACAAGCTGTCTTCCCAAGCACTCGATAAATATTTGTTCAATGAATGAACAAATTAACCAACGATGTACACTTGAAAAAAAGAAGATCCTAAGCCAAATGGGAAAATCAGACTGACTTCTCTAGGAACTTATGGATTTTTTACTCTTAATAAATGGGAAAAGGGCAGGTAGGACAAATAATCAACTTTGGAAGTATAAACACCATGTAAAACCTTTACGAGAGGAGACTTTCTTTAGAGTATTGTGATAAAAGGTCATTTTTCTCAGGACTATCTGTATTTTATTTATATATGAGCAAATTGTGTTATTTTATATCAAGTTTCAAAAACTATATTCTCTATCCTTCAAGTATTCTCTGTTCCCATTTATTCTGTGCCGTTGACAGTCATAATGGGAAAAGAAAAAACAATTCATTTTTAAATTTCCTCTTCTATGCCTATCTCCCAAGCTCCTGGTTTGTTTTGTTTTGTTTTGTTTTTGTTTTGTTTTTTTGCATTTTTGTCAAGATAGGATATGCTTATCGGACTAAACCCTCACCCTTGAAAAGAGAAGGAAATAGTTCCTTAAAAGCAAAAACATTCAGGAGGAGGAATGGAAAGATAATGTTCACAATGACAGTAATATGCACAGGCTAGCTGAAAGACACATGGGAGTGATATGCTCTGCACATTTGAAAATCTGGAAACAATCGTCACTACTGGGCATCATTAACAAACATATGCCTGAAACAGAAGGTCTTCAATAAATGTTGGTTGTGTCTTCCTTTCTACACAGAGCACTTATTAAATGCTTCAACAGTACTTTTTACATTAAATTATCATTCATCTGTTACACATGCATACATTTGCGCCAATCAGCCACGAGCTTCTCAAGGGCAGTCTTTTATTTACAGCATCTAGAACAATGGCAATGAAAAAGCGCTCACTTAAACATTTCCTCAATGTATCTGGTATGAAAAAAACTCATTCAGTTCAGAATCAAAGGAGTCAAATGATGACTATACCATAACCAGAGATCAATGGGAGAAATACTTACTATGAAATTAAAAAAAAAAAAAAGAGTTAACATTTAGTCATCTTGTAACACTGAGTAAACATTTTATAATACTCATAGTCGAGCTTAGTATGATTATAAAATAGCAACAGTGAACACCGTAAAATTTGGGGAGGGGACTGACACATAAGTATAACCCATGACCTTTGACAAAGGAGCAGAGGAACTATAACGGGACAAAAGTCTTGTCAACAAATGGTGCTAGAACTGGACATCCACATGCAAAAAAGTGCATCTAGACCCAGATCTTACATCCTACACAAAAATTAACTCAAAATGGACCACAGACCCACCCATAAAACATAAAGCTATAAAACTCCTAAAAGATTACAAAAGAAAAAAAATCTAGATAGCCTTGGATATGGCTGAGAATACGGCTGTGAGTTTTTCAAGAGTATCAAAGGCAAAATGCATGAAAAAAATAATTGATAGCCTGCCTTCATTAAAATTAAAAACTTCTGTTCAGCAAGACAATGTGAAGAGAATGAGAAAAGAGTCACAGAGTGGGAAACATATTTGTAGTAGTCATATTTGGTAAGGGACAGTTCTACAAAATACACAAGGAATTCTTAAAACAATTAAAAAATATTGATTAAAAAATGGGCCAAAGATCTTAACAGATACCTCGCCAAAGAAGACATAAAGATAGCAAATAAGTACATAAAAAGATGCCTCACATCATGAATCTTCAGGGAAACACAAGTTAAAAGAACAGTGAGATAGCCCTATGCACCCACCAGAATTGTGAGAATGACTTAAAATACGGAACAGTGACAACATCAAATGTTGGGTGAAGGTGTGGAGCAGTAGGAACGCTCACCTGTCGCTGGTGGGAATGCAGAATGGTGCAGCTGCCTGGGAAGACAGTTGGGCAGTTTCTTACAAAAGTAAACATACTCCCACCATATAATCCAGTTACTGCTCTCCTTGGTATTTACCAAAAAGAGTTGAAAACTTACGTCCACATAAAAACCTGCACATGAATGTTTATAGCAGCTTGCTTCAAAACCACCAAAACCTGGAGGAGACCAAGATGTCCTTTAACAGGTGAATGGATATATAAACTGTGATACATCCAGACAATGGAATACTGTTCAGGACAAAGAAGAAATAAACTATCAAGTCGTGAAGAGTCAGGGAGGAAACTTAAATGCATAAGACCACGTTTAAGAAGCCGATCTGAAAAGATCACATAGTGTGCAATTCTGGAAAAGGCAAAACTATGGAGCCAACAGAATGATGTAGTTGCCAGGGATTGAGAGTAGAGGGTGAATAGGCAAAGCACAGATAACTTTTAGGTCAATGAAAATATTCTGTATATTATAACGATGAGTAGATGGGTACACTGTCCGCACCCATACAATAAACAACGCCATGAGTGAGACCTAAGGCAGACTACGGACTTTGGGTGATGATGATGTGTCAATGTAGGCTCATCAGCTGTAACAAAAATGTACCTTCTGCTGAGGGATGTTGATAATGGGGGAGGCTGTGCATGGAGGGGGGCAAGTGGCATATGAAAAATCTCTGTACCTTCCTCTCAACTTTGCCGTGAACCTAAAACCGCTCTTAAAAAAAAAAAAAAGAGTCTTTTTTTTATTTTTTAAACTTTTTTTTTTAATGTTTATTTATTTTTGAGAGAGAGAGAGAGAGATTGAGAAAACAGGGAAAGGCAGACAGGGAGACACAGAATCTGAAGCAGGCTCCAGGCTCTGAGCTGTCAGCACAGAGCCCAATGCAGGGCTCAAACCTACAAACCGTGAGATCATGACCTAAGCTGAATTTGAACAGTTAACCAACTCAGCCACCCAGGCGCCCCCCCCGAAAAACCAAAGTCTTAAAAAACATAGGAGTATGCCACTTTCCACCTAGAAACAGGAGCTTCAGAAATGCAGTTAGTGCTTCCTAAGACAAATGTGGGTCAAATATCCTTTCAATTTTAAAAATCTTAACAACAGGGGAGCCTGGCCGGTGCCAGTCAGTGAAGCACGCGACTCTTGATCTCAGGGTTGTGAGTTCGAGCCCCACAGTGCGTGTAGAGATTACTTAAAATCTGTTTTAAAAGTTATAATAAAAAGATCTTCATTTAATATTCCAATAATTATACATAAAAATCCCTGTGGTTCTTTCTCTCTATATATATATGAATAAATAAATATATACATATATGCATACATATACACACATCAGAAATTAGAAACAGGTACGTGTGGTTTATTTTGCTTTAAAATGTTATATATTGAATAAACTAAAATCCATTTACTTACAGATAAAAATAGATTTCAGCTTTGAGTTAAATATTTTTTTCAGTTTCCCAGTTTGGTTTTAACTTCAGGTTTTTTTTGTTTTGTTTTGTTTTTTCTGTAATCTCTATACCCAATGTGGGGCTCAAACTCACAACCCCAAGATCAAGAGCTGCACGCTCTTCTGACTGAGCCTGTCAGGCACCCCTAACTCCAGTCCTTTTTTAAAACCTTATTATAAAGCCTATAAGGTCTCTAAGCCCTTAGTGTATGTAAAGGTATAGGCAGGCACAATTATGGTTCCCAAAGAGGTCTACACCCTAATCCTTGGAATCTGTGAATATGCTCCTTAGATGGCAAAGAGACTGTGCATATGTGACTAACAATACGGACCTAGAGATGGGAAGACCATCCTTCGTTATCCACACAGGCTCCAATCTCATCACATGGATCCTTAAATGTGAGAACCTTTCCTGGCTTTGGTCAAGACAGGAAGATGGGAAGACAGAAGGGTCAAAGACAGGCTACTGCTGCTGGCTTTGAAGATGGGGACAAGGAGCCCTGAGCCAAGGAATGAGGGCAGACAGCCTCCAGTTATGCATAGGAGAAGGCAAAGAAATGGATTCTCCCCAGAAGCCTCCGGAGACCTTGGTTTCTGCCCACTTCTATCTTAGCCCCGTGAAATCTTCGTCTGGCTTCTACCCTATGGAAGTGTCAGGCAATAAATTTGTATTGTTTAGGCCACTAGGCTCCTGGTAATTAGCTACAACAGTGCTAGGAAACTAGACACAGAGAAACCTTCTCTTTTTCTTTTTGTTTTCTTTTTCTTTTTTTTTTTAATTTTTTTAAAGTTTTATTTATTTATTTATTTATTTATTCCAACATTTTTATTTATTTTTGGGACAGAGAGGGACAGAGCATGAATGGGTGAGCGGCAGAGAGAGAGGGAGACACAGAATCGGAAACAGGCTCCAGGCTCCGAGCCATCAGCCCAGAGCCTGACGCGGGGCTCGAACTCACGGACCGCGAGATCGTGACCTGGCTGAAGTCGGACGCTTAACCGACTGCGCCACCCAGGCACCCCAAGTTTATTTATTTTTGAGACGGAGAGAGACAGAGCATGAACGGGGGAGGGTCAGAGAGAGAGGGAGACACAGAATCGGAAGCAGGCTCCAGGCTCTGAGCCATCAGCCCAGAGCCCGACGCGGGGCTCGAACCCACGGACCGCAAGATCGTGACCTGAGCTGAAGTCGGACGCCCAACCGACTGAGCCACCCAGGCGCCCCTTTCTTTCTTTTTTTTTTTAAAGAGGAACACATAAACCGTTGAGGACAAGATGAATCGATGTAAAGTTTTGGATGAGGCATAACTTATTCTATTACCCAAAGAGCAGTCATGAGGAGGGCAGGTGGCTCTACTCCTCAGTAGTTACAGAAAGGAGGGATCAAGAAAGCAGACGTGGAGCCCATATGAGAGAGTAACAAATAAATGGGCCCAGTAAAGGAACAGGTTGCCTCCGAACATAGCGAGTGGGCCCTGCCACATGGGGTAAAGACGATTGTTGGCTGAAGACCTCTAACATGCCGTAGGTAAGACTAGGAATGGCATTCTGGCTCAGCCACTAACTTGCTTCTGACCTTGAACAAAGTACTTAACCGCTGACCTTCAGTTACTCATTTCTAAACTGAGATTGAAGGCTTCATTGCAGGGCTTTCACGATTAGTAGAGATAAGGTGAAATGTCAAGCCAGCACCTGGAACCGATGGTAAACAACCAATGGTGGCTATTATTACCATTATTGTGTAGCGGGGGCAGTGATTTCTGGAGATGAGAGATAACGGCTCAGGTCTTAGAATTTATTATTATTTAGCTGGACATCCATCTGGGTATGTGTGGGAGGAAGAGTTTTCTCTTGCTCTGGAGTGCCTACCTTAGCTGTAAAGCAGAAAGTTCCCTTTGGACGCCAAGAAAGTAAATGGTGCTTCCAATCTTTCACTTCTCAAGACAGGAGGAGTGACACCTGGAGCCACAGGGAGAAGAAACTGATGACGGGTGGCTAGTCCTTTTCTTTCCTTTTTGAGACCTGTCTGGCAGCGGGGAGACTACATTTTTCTTCTGCTCTTCTCCTTCCAGTGGTAAACACTTGCGGGTCAGGCCCAGACTCCGGTTCCCAAGAAGCATTATCCGTCCGACACATTCTTGTGACTAATGAGTATCTGAAATGTAACTCGTTGGAACTGATACGTGCTTTAATTTAAGTACACCCTAGATTTCAAAGACCATTAAAAAAAAAAAGGATCAGTGTCTCATTACTATTTTTATACTGATTCCATGTTGAAATGATAATATGTGGGACAATTTCACCTATTTTGTTTCACTTTTTAAAACTTAGCTACTTGAAAACTTCAAATTCCACACGTGGCTCACATCATATTTCTACTGGGCAGCCCTGATCTAGAGGCCACTTCTCTGGGCCCCACAAATAAAACTCAAGTTGGGAGACTGCCCTTCTGAGAGAGCATATAAGCTCTGCAGCCCTAGAGTGTGCCCGGCAGAGCCGTCTGAAGGCCATCTGAAGGTCTGGCACAGGGAGCGACACGCGGAACCCCGATGTGGAGGGTCGAGCCACGTCTGTCACTCCCAATTTGACCAAAAACAAAGCTGTGATTTCCAACCACCTGATCTGTCTCTTAACTGATCATAACTTGAGAAGAAAGGATGTTATTTATTGTTCTTTCCCCATCAAACCCCCAAAACATGATTGAAATATTTCTGTTCTCATGAAGTAGCACAAACATAAACTCCGGGTACACGTACCCAGGGAAGGTAGTGTAAAGGTAGTGGTCCTCTTTAGGTCCAAAGGGGCACGGGCTTCAAAAACATCTCCATTGATTTCAGCGGAGGGCGGTTTTCGACCAAAATGAAACGTGGGCATGAATGGCAAACTTCCCCAGGAAACTGGTTTCTGAGACACGTGGGACTCTGCAGCAAAATGGCAGCATCAGCCGTGGTGGGATTCGACTGAGAGGAACGCAGGGCCTAAATGATGCAGCGGGAAGCAGGAAGGCAGGGTGACTACCAACAGGGACACGCAAAGTAAATCCATCTCGGACAGGAGGCAGTACGGATGGGTGGATTTTCCTTCCCGCCTGATGAACGTATGCCACAGTCAACTCCAGACAGGCGACTTTCTCAACCCATCTCCTTGCTTGACTTCACCTGGCATCCTGGCAAAGCTAAATCCAGAGAGGTTCCCGTGTCTACTCTCCTTCCCCCCGTGTCACCGAGCCACTTCTGTGCTCTCCAGCATTCTAGGAAGGTGTGTCTGGATTGAACTGAAACCAGGCCTCTAGAACCATGTTTCGCTTGGCTGTTTCATGGCTGGTTAAGTTGCATGGCTATGGAGCTGATGCTGATATGATTTTATTTTTTTCTATTTTTAAAATGAGATGCATGAAGAACTGCAGGTGGGATTAATGTAACTTCAGATGTGCTGAAGAAGCCCCACTGCTCCAGTGAAAGAAAGTGTATTTTGCTGAAGGAACCTGCGATTACCCAAACACCTAAGTCAGACCTCTTTGGCTACGACGGCAAAAACCAGGGAAAATCATCCGTGGCCCTTACCTTTGTGAACTTATGAATTTTGTATTTTGATGTAACTGAACTCTAACTAAAAGGGCAAGAGGCTTTGATTTTGGGGATGTCAGTTTTTCCTCTGGGAATTTAAATTGCGACTATTTTACAGTTGCTGACCTGTATTACTTGGCGTATTTTCTATTCTCGCTTAAACTCCTTGTTTCATTTCTGAGGAGTTTTAATTATCAGTCCAGTGGGGCAAAATCTGAGAGGAATTGATGCCTGAATCTGGTGTTCTGTCTACAGGGAGTCAGAAGAGTGTGCTCCTCTGATCTATTTCAGAGCCTTCTGGAAGCAAAGGCCACTACGGGTCTCAGGAAGACATAGCATGAAACTCGTCTGTGTGAGAGGAATGGCCTCGTGAAGTGGGAACACCAGGACCAGGTTCTGAAAGAAGTCGGACTCCTTTCTCCCCTTGTTGGCAACAGCTTTTGCGATTAAGCCTAATCAGGTAAGGGAATAAAAAGCCCACTGCCCGTGCCCCATCCTCCCCTGACAGGGAGAAAACTTCACTCCAAACAACGGACAGGAAACTACAGGAGGAATGTTTGTGGCATCTCTCTCCCTCTCCCTCCATAATCTCCCCCACAGGAGAGGAGCTGACTGGAAGCCGTGGGGAGTGTGGCTGCCCCCTGGCTGCGACCTGGCTGTCCACAGAATGACCTTCTGGAGCAGCTCTCAGGAGTCAAGTTTCACGCAGGTGTAAACGTGACAGAGAGGCCATTGGGCCGCAGACCCAGGCCACACTCTCCAATGCCAGCTGTTCCAACAATAGCTATTAACACTTATTGATTGTGGATATTTTTGCTTTCAGCTTTCTGAATCCTAAAGTGGGTGTTAGTGAAGTAGAGGAACATATTTAGGCATCACCCTCAAACACTGCAGCAAAGAGACCTCAGAAAAATCACCTTTTCTCCGATCTGATACCCTGGCCTGGGAACACAGTTGAGGGTCTCTTAGGAGACGCCCCCTCATCCAAGCCCTGTCTCCTTTTGGATACATCTCTCGGTCACCTCCCAGAGAACTCCCTGCTGAGCTTGATTAACAACAAAAGATGATGTGCTAATCAAAAAAAATTAGAGACTAAACTGTGAAGAAAGAAAACTGATTTTGCACAATTCACAAGTTCAAAGGGTGGTGTAATGGCATTTCTAGGCACACATTCCATCTTGCATTTTCAAATTATTTACAGAATCTCCATATCTGGACACTGATAAGAAATTAATCTCTTTTAAGGAACTGAAAATTTAAGGCAATCCTTTATGCATTTATCAGAACAAATCTTCATGATTCTTATTTATATCATAAATATTTAGGAAGCTGAAATGATCTCTCACATATCAAAGACAGTTGTAGTTTTAAAAACAATAACCTATGACAGTGGTTCTCAAAGTGTGGGTCACAAACCACAAGACTCTATCAAGGAGTCTGCTGAGTCAAAATTATTTTTAGGACTCTAAGACATTATTTATCAGTTTTTACTGTATTGACATTTATAGGTTGGTAAAAAGGCAATGGTGGACAAAAGTGTGGGGTCTTAGCACAAATCAAGGGAGTGGCACCAGACTGGACTAAGAGTCACTGTGTTCTTTGCTGGCAAAGTTTCACTTAAGAGTGTTATTCTTCTTCTTTTTTAATACATTTATTTATTTTTATTTATTTATTTAAATTCGAGTTAGTTAACATACAGGGTAGTATTGGTTTCAGGAGGAGAACCCAGTGATTCATCACCTACATAGAACACCCAGTGCTCATCCCAGCAAGTGTCCTCCTAATGCCCATCACCTATTTAGCCCATCTCCCCCCCACTCCCCTCCCCTCCATCAACTCTGTTTGTTCTCCGTATTTAAGAGTTTCTTATGATTTGTCTCCCTCTCTGTTTTTATCTTATTTTTTCTTCCCTTCCCCTATGTTCATCTGTTTTTTTCTTTTTTTTTAATGTTTATATTTATTTTTGAGACAGAGAGAGACAGAGCATGAGTGGGGGAGGAACAGAGAGACAGGGAGACACAGAATCCAAGCAGGCTCCAGGCTACAAGCTGTCAGCACAGAGCCCAACACGGGACTCGAACTCACGAAGCCTGAGACCATGACTTGAGCCGAAGTCAGACGCTTAACTGACTGAATTACCCAGGCACCCACATCTGTTTTGTTTCTTAAATTCCACATACAAGAATGTTCTTGATGAAGGAGTAAAAATTACTAATATTATTAAGTCTCAAACATGGAGTGCACGGGTTTTTAATATTCTGGGTGAACTGACATATATACACAAAGCATTTCACTGTATACCAAAGCATAATAAGGAAAAAGCATTTGTGTGATGGTTTGATTTATGAACTGAAGTAGTTTCTTTTTGCGTGCATGATCATTTTTGCTTAAAAGAACAACTAATAGAAAACTCTGGTTGTTCAGACCTGGATATTTCACAGACATTTTCTCCAAAGTGAACAAAATGAGCCTGTCACTTCAAGGAAAACGATTCATACTATTTGTTGCCACTGATAAAATTTGAGCTGTCAAGCAAAAAATTAGAATTTTGGAAAACTCGTATCCACCACTGTGAGACTGACAGCTTTCCGATACTTAAAGACTCATCTGCTAAGAGGAGTGCTCATATTAGTACATGTGACTGTCGATACTGCATAATGCAATTTATCAACATCTGGTTGATCTGCATAACTCAACGGATCACGATTTTCCAAAGGCCTAACGCGTTATATTACAAGCCACACATGGGTAAAAGATACACCCAGAGTGCAACATAGACCAGTGGTCTTAATGTAACAGAGTACAAAGGGTTCAACGATATGGTTTTAGATTCCACACTGCAATTGGCCTTTAAAAAATCTACCACTTGTGAAGTTTCAGTGTAGGATCAAAGGAGAGCACGCCAACTCATAGGCTATGAAAGCACTCCTCCCTTTCCAACCTCGCATCTGTGTGAGGCTGGGTTTTCTTCATTTACTTCAACCCAAACAACAAAAACTGAAGGCATAAACACGAGAATCTAGCTGTGTTCTCTTAAGTGAGACATGTAAATATAAAATAATGTTAGTCTTTCATTAATCTTTTTTCTTTTGGAAGCAGTTATTTTCCATTAACATATGCTATTCATGTCAACCCACGTAATGGGTCTATTATTGGTAGTTATAAGCGAATTAAATAAATATTTCTAAAATTTCTTCATTTCAATTTCTAACATGATAAATATCTATAGCTATATCCTCAATAAACAAACTCTTTTTACAGTTTTCAATAATTTTTAAGAATGTTAAGGCACTCAGATCAAAAGGTTTTACCATCACCAGTTTTGATAATAACTGTTTAAACAACACTGAAGGAGTTCCTACTTCATACTGTGCTAGGAACTGGAGAAGTAGATAAAAGGCAGCATCCCTAGCCTCAAAGAATTTCTAATTTCATGAAGAGTGTAATTCTCAATTATAACATTTTTACTGTAAAAAAGAAAAAAAAAACATTTCAACTTTCTTAGGAATGTATTTACATCTTGATGTTCTCAATGGCAACTAACCTTGTATATGGCACACAGCTGATATCTAAATACTTAGTGATTCAGTCTGAATCTACATAATATGCATTTGATTTGTGCATCAGAAAGTCCTATATCTGCCACATACTTAGGAACTGGGCATTGCCTAAGCATTTTTACATAGGATTCAGACACTGACTGCTCTTTATGGTGACAAAGGTGCTCCGTCCTTAGTGAAAAGACCCTGAAGTTACAGCAACAGTGCAGCCTTCCACTGAGACAAACCTTAGGAAATAAATTTTATTTTTAGGTCATATCATGGTTTTTAAGACAAATTTACTCTTCCAGATTTTATATCAAATAGTCTGGATAACAGGATGAGGGAAGAAACGGTAGCTTATTTCAGGAACAATCATAACATGAAAAAGAGATTCCCTTATGCTGTTTCCATAGCTCTAGAAGGCAGAACCGAAAGGTGGAAACTATAAGGAGCCTGAAAAAAAATGTGGTTTTACACACACACACACACACACACACACACACACACACACACACACACGGGGCAGTAACTTAATTATCAATAGGTATGATGCTTGAGGGTCAGAGGTCAGACCTATTTTTCTATTTTCCCCCACTCTACCCCAAAGGAGACAGCATGTTTCCATCAGAAACAAATGGTGGGAGTTGAAACAGAGAGTGCAACCAGGGTGGGGTGAGGGTGGTCAATGTCCATCCAACTTCAAGTTGAGAAGCACCTGGCAGGAGGCAGAAGGCCTGTGTTAGTTCTGTGATTACCTGGGGCTCTTAAAGTAGGGTCCTAGCAAGCTGCTGGGCAGCAGTTCGTAAGTGAGCAGAGGATTTCCCACGTCGTCACTTAAGGATGCAACCCTCCCCGCCATTCCCAGTGCGTGGGGGTATAAAAGGCTGGGAGTAAGGAGAAGGCTGAGGTCGCACCTAAGTCCCGTCTTAGCACATCACATCTGAACCAAGCACACAGTGTTTTGACCCCAACTGCAGCTTCTTTGATCATTTTCCTGGATTTCTAACCCACTAACTTGCTCTCTGTCCCTTCTACAAAATGTATCTAATTGCTCAACCGGAAAAGCAATAGGAAAGCAACTCTTACCTGACTCCACAAAAAAACAAACAATTTAGATTTGCAGCAAATGAACTTTAAACATTTGTGTTCTCCGAAGCTTCTGCATATTCATCACCTCAAATGTCATGAAAATTCAATCTCTGCCTATATGACATAATACCACTTTGTGCATATTTTCCCCAGAATTTCCACAAATTCTGCCAATGCAAATGGCAACTGAATGACAATGATCTCGAAGGCAAACAGCCCTCTCTGGCTTATTTTGTCAGGGGAAGGGTACAAAGTGCAGGCTTCTGGACCCTCCTGTCTGAATTCTAGCACCTATACAACAGCTTCGTGCTCTTGTCCCGCACTCTAGAACTAGCTCACCAGTTCCTTCCACAGTTCGGTTTGGAATTAAACGTGGGTACACATTTGAAACCCGCACACCACATGTGAGCAGTACAGACTTATTTTACATTTTTAACATCATGTACGAGCTGTGGGAACATCTGGTGTTTTGCAAATTTGGCCAAATCCAGCTGCACTTCCTTTTCCAAACGTGTCCTCTGACATGTAAGGGTTGTATTTCAATTTGAATTTCTCTCGCTCTCTGTCTCTGTCTCTCTCTCTCTGGCACAGTACTGTGGGACTTCAAGCAACCACTGTACCTAAACTTTATACTTTTCCTCTCTCAAAGGAAAACTGAAAGCTTGCCAATTAATAACATGAGGAAAAACAGCTAGACCAAAGATGTAAAATTAATTTTAAATGCTTCTCTCTCATTTTCCTCTAGCTTGCCTGACTCAGTAGAAAACCATCTCTTTTTTTTATATTTATTTAAGCAATCTCTATCCCCAATGTGGGGCTCAAACCCATAACCCCAAGATCAAGAGTCACATGCTTTTTCCTACTGAACCAGCCAGGTGCCCCGAGATCGTTGACTACACAAGGGTATCTTGCTAAGGACGACACCATTTGAATGGAGAGAAAGCAATGCCATAGTTATTGACTCACTCTTTACTGGGTCAGCCAGACATGTTCTCCTCAGGAAAAGTGCCCATGTGTGCACAAACAATTGGGTCATACGTTTTCAGGTGGTTGGAGAATGTGCTGTAACCGAAAATCATCGGACTTGAAACTTCATAAATAACAGCTCAAATTCGGAGTGGATTCTATGTCCATGTCTTACGTTTAATCCTGAGTAAATCACTGCTGCTGGAAATCTAGACTCATCTGTCCCCTTCCATACACATACTCGCAATTAGCACATGGCCTCGGCGATGGCATGCTACTCTTTGTCCTGCCCTCACATAAAGCGTTGAAAACCCACATCAGGCTGAGGGGAAAGAAACGGCCTTAGAGTGAACCCCCCCCAGCCCCCCCACCCCCCCCATCTTCCTGGCTTCCTGTCTGGTCTGTTTGCTTGTCCAGCTCCTGTAGCCAGTTCATGGTCCCACCTCTGGAGCCTTTTCCTTGCACCTCAACTCCCCACTTGGTTCCTTCCCTTCCCTGCATGTGTACTTCCTTGGACTCCAACCCTCTTCTCGTTCCGGGAGATTCCAAACCCACGTTTGCCGGACTCTTGCCTTTTTCCCATACTTGCCAGGTTCCTGCCCACCCTTCTTTGTTCAGACTCAGCCCTGCTCCGGGCACATCCCAGGACAGGCTACTCCACTTGGACTGAATGTCCCTGGGGTTCTCTAGGCCCTGCTCCCCTACAGCTCCTACAATGGCCCCAGGCCCTTGACTCTAGCTGCTGGTTCCAGGGCTCCTCACATACAGTACAGTTCGGGGGTTAAGAGCAAGGACTCTGGAAAAAAGCCTTCTCGACTTCACGCTGTGGTTCCTCTATTACCAAATTAACTTTGTAGGCCTCACTTTCCTCACCTGTCAAAATGGGGGTAATAATATATCTGTACCACAGATTACTCAGCCACAAGGAGGGAGAGGTCTACCAGATTCCTTAGTCTAAACCACAGAGGTATTAAGTTGCTGGTTCAAAGTTCAAAACCAGGTTCAAAGGACTTGAAACACGTACTCTTTTCAAATATATGAGGCTATCCTCCTTTAAAATCATTTTTAGTTGCTTCCTTGGAAACAACAAAAACGATCATTTCCTTTTCGTAGCAGTGCTTGTAAAATTTCTTTATTTTAATGTTTGTTTATTTTTGAGAGAGAAAGAGAGAAAATGTGAGCAGGGGAGGGGCACAGAGAGGGAGACGCAGAATCCAAAGCAGGCTCCAGGCTCTGAGCTGTCAGCACAGAGCCCAATATGGGGCTCGAACTTGCAAACCGTGAGATCATGACCTGAGCTGAAGTCGGACGCTTAACCAACTGAGCCACCCAGGCATCCCTGCAGTGCTTGCAAAATTTAAAACCAAGTTATTAACTAAAGTGCTTGAGTTCTAATAGTCAGTGATGAAGTCCTTGGTTCCATCCACAACTATTAATCGAATAAGTTAGTTAGAACTAGAATTCCCCACAGATGTTTGAACCTCTACCTGTATCAACATCCAAATGAATGACTTGAATTCTTAGCCTTTACACTAAATTTTCAGGCTAATATGAGCCATGTGAAAAATACTTGTAATATAAAAAAAAAAAAAAAAAAGGAATGCATCTCCAAAAGAGATTCAAAAGAACTGTATCTCCAAAACTCTCTTTTTTCCAAAAGAAAAAAAAAAAAAGTACTCTCAATAGTGGGGCACCTGGATGGCTCAGTCTTAAGTGTCCGACTCTTGATTTCTGCTCAGGTCTTGATCTCACGGTTCGTGGGATCGAGCCCTGCATCAGGCTTGGGATTCTCTCTCTCCCTCTCTATCTGTCCCTACCCTGCTCACTCTCACTCTCAAAATAAGTAAACTTTAAAAAAAAAAAAGTTTAAAAATACTTGTGATAGGGTACTGGGCAGACTTGCCAGCTTGGAGACGGGGAGAGCAGCAGCAAAGACCGTCAAGCAGAGGAGGAAAAAAGTTCCAAAGGCAACAGAACTCAGCAGTTGAGACCAGAGGTGGGAGGTGTTTTCGGGAGAGACATTCCCCGCCACCAAACAGCGAGAATTTTGTTTTACAGTAAGGTCCCGAGACGGCAGGAAGAGAAGGAGAAGGACTCACGTTATTTACTCTGTATGAAACTAGGTATTGTTGAAGGATCCAGAGCAGGAATTGGGAGTCCAGTTAAAGGCGCTCAGACCTAAGCGTGGAGCAGACATTAGAAAATGTCTACAGAGACTTTCGTGGATAATTCTATCACCAAGTCATACACTACATGGAATTCATGCAAAAATTTTTAGGGGCTCGATTTCACCACAGCTGAGCTGTCGGCCTGCCACTGAAAGCAGGTAATGTGGGTGGGGCACTGGACGTGCTTCCCGCTTCGCAACTGGAAAGAACAAGGTGGCGTATTCACTGTGACACAGGAGAACCGTAACGTGTACAAGACGCACACGTGAATCAGAAAGAGTCAAGTCAGATTTAGACTACTTGCACATCTGTGACAGAGGAAAACGATTTCCCAATTAGAACATCTCGCCATCTCGCGCTTAGCAAGAAACGAAAACGCCAAACACGTTAAGTATTCTCCATCCCAAGAACGGAAATAAAAACAATCTACTGGATTTAAGAGCCATTTTGGTTTCTTCTACAGCATTCAATGCACTTTCAACGATCTTTTCAGTTACCTTGGTCACAGCTTTCGGAGAAAATGTAATGGCATCCACCACCGTGAGGAGGTCGCCCGGGTGGAGGCGATCAAAGTACTTCACGCAGACGTCATAGGCGCGGAGCCACTCGGGTGAGGACTCCGGGACTTGTTTAATGAGGTGCGGGTCTCCAGTCCAGAACAGCTTCTGCAGCCAGATGGCGTACAGAGAGCTCGGGGAAAGCATGTGTCCATCCTTTGCGGGGATTTTGGGAACAAGTTTGGAAATAGATAAGATATTTTGACTTGAAAGAACTGGCTCCAGGGCTTCAAGAGGATTCGCGCTGTCATCGGTCAGCTTTTTGTAATTAAGACCTAATGGAACGAAAAGAAAAAAAGGGAGTGGGTTCTTTCCAACATAAACATACAGGAGCTTTCACACAAACACACACACACACACACACACACACACACACACACACACACGCGCGCGCGCGCGCACACACACAGCCCTCTGGACTGCTGAAGGGAAAATTTTATCTACCAATTTATAGCAGATATTCTGTCGATTACAGAGATCAGAAGATGTGAGCTCCTGTCCCAGCCTGCGAGGCGGTCAGCTGTGCGGTCCTCCACAGGCCGCCCGCTTCCGCGTGCCTCAGGTTTCCTGGCATGCACGCTGGAGAGGGCTTATCCTCTGGCTTCCTCCATCCTTCTACGTCCTTCCACGGCACCTATATTTCCTTTGGCCAGCATGCTCATCGCACTGCATTCTATTTCCCCATAGTTCGTCTGCCATCCCATCAACTACCTGCAGGCAGGGATGCAATTTTGCTCCTTTTCTTGCATCTGGTCCAGCTTCTAATTTGGTTACTCGGTAAACCACTGACAGACTGAAATAAATTCTCACAACTGTTTTAAGTATTGAATAGAATATAGATTTCAAAGTAAATTATAAAGTATCATACAGACTGGAGAGGTATTAATGTGTTTAATGTCTTCGTTAGGAGCTTAGAGAGACAGGGATACCATTCTAAAGACTGCCACCATTTATCAAAGGTGCAAATGCTCTTATTTTAAGGGTTTCACACATCCTTAAAACACAGTCTCCAGTGAGGTGAAATTCGGCCAAATTGCCGAATGTGAAGTGTCTCAGCCCTGTCCTTTCTATAGATAAAATAGAACCACTGGGAGTAGGGAACAGACCTCTGGAGGATTAGTCAAAAACTCCAGATCTCAGCACCAGGCCTACTGTAAGACAAAGTCAATGTGTGACTTTCCATAGGTCTCTTATAGTTTCTTTGGTATTTAATTCCTTAAACACAGTAAGTAAAGGAGTTGCAAAGATAATAACTAAAGTCAATTAGCATCAGATCCTGTGATTTCTGATCTCTGCCAGTCACAAAATGCACAAACATGACTGTGCACAAAAAAATTAATTCCTGGCTTTAGTTTAAAGAATGAGTTCAAGCAGGGAAAGGATCGTCTTACCTGCAGCAACGACCTTAAATTTCTTCAGGAGCCGAATGTGCGTTTCTGGCTTAATGGCATATTGTGCCAAATCTGCACAGCCACAGCTTTCCAGAAGAGAGAAATAATATAGCAACCTTTCGTGATCAAAGCCACCTATAGCAGGGTAAATATACTTGACCATGTGCTTGTGAAAGGCTTCAGGATCAGTCTTCAAAGTCTCAAAGAGATGAAGGGCTTGGGCTCGATTTTCAATTTCTACTGTGGACAAACTGAAATTAAGGAGAAAGAAATTGTGTTAAGATTTGGTCCCTTTAGTAAACAATTTGTTGTTGTTTTTTTCCCCTCTGACTGAAAAAGACAGGCTGCTTCTTACAAGTCCCTTCTTCTTGTCAATCAATTTCAGCAAACCACCAGAATGTGGGCTGTTTATATAAGGGCAAATAGGAGTGTTAAATGCTTACTGTTATACAATTTTCACGTTCTCTCATATGGGTCACAGCAACCCTGTGAAGTAGGGTTCACATTCCTTCAGATGGGAGATGTCACCCAACGCTTAACATCCAGGAGATGAACCCAGACCTGTCAGCTTCTGTTATGCATTATTTATTCATGTCACAAGAAACACTTAAAATCTGAGCTTCATTATAGAAATGTAAACAACCTTATTATTTCAGGAATTTAGGAAATGGTGGGGGAGAAGAAACAACTCCAACTTTGAGGCATATAAGTTTTACACCCAAGAGCCCCGAACTGCTATTCAACACACCCAAATTTGATACTGTGTTCAAAGAGAATTAAAATGGGAAAGAACAGATATGTTCACTTGACTTATCTGTGGTAATGAATGCCATTAGAATGAGCACACTTCTTGGTATTTTCACCATGATTTAGAGGTCTTTATAATGTAATAAAAAAAGGGTCATTTAAGGTTAAAGTACTGCAAACAATTTTTAAGGAGTCTTAGTTTGGTCAATCAGTTTTTATTTCTGGGGGTAAAGGGGAAGACTTAATTTTGGTCTTGGCTTCTCCCCGGACAGAACATAATGCCTCCAGCCCGGTGTAACCCTGATGCCCCGTGCAGAGTAAGTCAGCACTCATAGAAATGTCCAGTCTCCGGGGCATTCAGCAGTAGCATACAAAGGATGCGAGGGGTGCCAGAGAGACTTCTGGTGGAATCAAAGTTAGATCACATACAATTGAAAAGCAGCATCTCTGAAATATGATGCCCTATTTAATGGAATTCCCACTTTTAGGAAATGCCAAGACATGTTTTTTGGTTTAAGGACATAAAGTTAATACAAATTATGTTTTGAAATTTTTATAAGGGTGTGATGATACTTGGGATACCAGCAGCAATCCATAAAGTGAAAATATCAAGTAATTTTTTTAAATACTCTTTTAACTGTCACTTCTCGAGAAACTGTTTTTCTATTAAGACATAGTTCAAACATCTATAAAAATGTCCCCAGTCTATAAAAATGTCCCCGAATGCCTCCTCTGAGCACCCTTCTCTTCTAGCACTCATAACGTGCTGTAACTTTTCATTACCTTGTCTGTCTCCCTCACTAGGCTATGTACCACTTGATGGAAAAGATGATACCAGATCTTCATCTTTAGTTTCTCAGTTCCAAACACCAGTGTGTGGTAAAAAGGAAACATTCAACATGTGTCTTATGAATGCCAAACAGATGGGTGGATGAGCAAAACGTAGGTGTCCTCCAGGGACCAGGCACCCTGCTCATCGTGGGGGGAGAGTATAAAGATTTACAACAGGGGCGCCTGGGTGGCTGAGTTGGTGAAGCATCCAACTGTTGCTTTCAGCTCAGGTTATGATCTCACGGCTCCTGGGTTTGAGCCATACTTCCAGCGTGGAGCTTGGCTGGGATTCTCTCTCTCTCCCTGTCTCTCAAAATAAATAAATAAACTTAAAAGAAAAAAAAAAAAGATTGACAACACAGAGCTCTATCCAGCAGTTTGAAAAGCTAGTTGAGTTCTAAATACTTAAGAGTTAAACCACAATGCAAAATAATGATAAGGACAAAGGCCACACAACCATATTCTAATTAACAGTAGGATCCCTAAAGCTGTATCTTGAGAGGAGATAAATGTCAATGTTAACAGAAGGCTTACTGAAGGAAGCACTTGAGCTTGGCACTGAAAAAAGGAATGAAGCAAAGAGAGTTTAACAGAGGTATCGAGACAAGAAAGCACAAGGTCTGTACAACAAATGAGTATAAACGAATGGCTGGTCAGAAAGCAACCTTGATAGTATCACTATTCAAAGTATGCAATGTCACCTCTGAAATATACTGTACGCGCCGTCATGTATGAACGCAATTCACAGAATTTCTGATGTTTCTGCATAATTTGTAAAACGAAGTCTGCAGTAAACAGCAAACCGTGTAACCCCATGAAGACAGGTCATACGGATGAAAACTTCCAGGCAGAACAGCATGCCGATGGAGGGGGGAAGGGAACACACGTGCACTTCTTAGGCTGATTCCTAAGCAAGGCAAGTGAAATCTAAGTAATTACCAACCTACAGACGAGAAACTGCCATCAGAGAGGTTAAGCGACCTGCTTAAGACAAAGGGTCCACATCTGTTTGGACTTGGCGTGTGTTCTGCTCAGCTCATCACAAAGTAGCCTTTGACTAATGAAGGTCAAGTGTCTGCAGTACCAACCATGTCAAAAACAGGAGTTTTTCTGTAATGAACATTAGTTCTCTCTCCCAGCGGCAATACTCTCAAAGAGTTCTCCTGTCATACTTCATTCTTAACACCCTGATAAACAGAATACTTGAGATAGACTCATCTACAAAGTGGCCAGTGATTAAGCCCTAACAGTTTTAGTTCACTGGTGATTGGCTTCATTCTGAATATAGTCTCTCCTAACCAACACGACTTTCCCCTTTGCCCACCCACTTATTCTTCTGTGCCTACAATTCGGTTTGTCTGATGTGCAATTTTACCTACTTATCTTGTCAAGAAAGATCTGGAATACCTTTAGTGAAACATGATTAAATGCCAAAACCTGCCTCTTCAGTAAATTACAATGTGCTAAGATCTTTTATAGACGCCAGTAATCAATAACCCATTTTAATAGTTTCCATTGAAAGAAGCTGTTATCTTCCCTTTGGAACAAGAAATGAAAACTCTGCTTGGAAAACAATTCCAAAGAACCCACATTCAAGAGAATAGGAAGAAATACCATGAAACCACTATGGACTTTTCACTAATCAAATTAATGATTACCCTTGAAAACAGTTTAAGTGCTTTATCTTGAGCCTAGTTTTAGCCATAAAGCAGCTTATATATATAATGCATATTTAGCTTTCAGAGATTAACTAAAGGAAGAAACTAGCATGAGTTGTACCCGGTGCACAAGGAATAAATTAATAGCACTAATCCTTTGATTAGTGTTCTGTAATGGCTTCAAGTTGTCAATCACCCAAAAACGTGATTCAAGAACAGCATGTATTGAAAGAACTTACATTCAAATAGGAAAACAAATTTATTTAAATATGTTTTTCTTTACTCAGTCTGAGACTGATTGATAATAAAGTTCTATTACCTGTCTGAACAATACCGAGAAGAGGAAAGGAAGAAAAAAGGACAGTGGGACAGGAGAAGGCAGACGGCCGCTGGGAAAGGCAGAGACAAAGGGATGGGGATATGGCTTCACACAGTCCAGATGTACTAACTTCCAGGCATTTCCGCCAAAGACTAATCCTAAAAGTTTAAAGACATATGGGTCCAAATTCATGACCCTGATCATGAGCGAACAGGGTTCCTCCACTGATGCCTGTGCAAAGAGACAATTCTACCCTCTAAGTTATAACTACTCTGACCTGAGGGAAACAATCCAAGGTATTCACCACACAAATGCTCAGAATGAACTTGACGTGGCCGACTTGATGTGCAATGCTGCCTGACAGTTGCACATGGGAGTACAAAGAGAAAATAAGGTCAAAATAGCCGTGGCGTTTTTCAGTTTTGCCAACATTTTGGCCAAGTCTTTGTAAACTGAAAAATGGAATTTAATTTTATAAGTTCACCTACACAGTTGATGGGATGACCAATAATGAGCATCTCTGTCTATTTCTTGTCATACAACTACTCAGATCCTCTGCGGAATGTTGTATATGAACAGAGCATGATGGGGCAGGCCATGAGAATAGGCTTCGTCTCCTCTACAATGACAATCCTGACACCTTAGATTCTCACTGGTTTATATAGTCTCATATTATTACCTAACAAAAAAATATTTTCAAAGACACCACAGCACAGAAATAGATGAATAGGTACCATTTACTGAGCATTTAGATGTTAAGTGCCATGTCAGCTCATTTATTTCTCACAAAGCAGATACCTTATAATTAATGTTGACTTGAAAAATAACTATTCAAAGATAAGATGTACAATGTTGGGCTAATACTGGTCATAGGATGGGTTTGGTGTATATGATCTGTTTCCAGAATTAACAACAGCTGTTTTTTGAGCACCTACCACATGTCAGGTATTTTGTATAAATCTCTGAAATCTCACAGCAGTTTTGTCAAATGGAATGAGAAAACTCATTTTGCAGACAAGGAAACCTAGGCATACATACAGGGCTGAAGCAACGTGTCTACCTGGCAGGAACACTTTAGTAGGAAGTCACAGAGCCAGAGTTTGAACCCAGGATTCAGAGTCTGAGCACTGTCCACCAGATGGAAACAAGCCAAAGTGCATTGTCTTGCTTACATTTTATGCCAGTGTCAGGAGCTTTTGACAGTTTGGGAGAGAAGTGGCCTTAATGGTCACAACATGGAAAGGAAGGTTGCAGATGTATGGAAGGAACGGCTTCCACTTTGGTAATGGTGGTAATCAGTTCTTCCACTCTTAGGAATGGCAGGTTTCTTCTTAGGCACAATGCAAATCGGAGTATGGGTCATGATCCACAACCCCCCGCCCTTAGGCCAAAAGAAAGATCAAAACCAAATTTAACGACTACAGAAGGCCTATGTCCTGAATATCTATATTCAAACTTCCTACTCTAATATGGATTTTTTTTCCTGGTCCTGAGTTTTTATTTTATCCTAATTTTCAATGTTATGAGCTACTTTTAGTAAGCCGAGCTACCTTAAATCCTCTCTCTATGCGCTAACTATTCTCACACTAACTCCTCAACCAAGCCAGGCTTCCTTAAGGGAGGAGACAGAGAAAAGGCCAGGATTTAGAATCCTTTACAGTGTGGCCGTGTGGACACAATTCTGCCTCTGAGCAGCAGCAATCCTGGGACACAAGTCCCGTGTATCTTCTGTTTCAATTCAGAAAGAGACAGATGCCTTACAGTTTATTCATCCTCCCACAGCTAGAACTTGCGCTGGTTCATCCCTGTACCTGAGAACAAAAGAATCCTAACAAAGAATATGAAACTGATTGTGAAAAATAGAAGAGTGCAGGCAGGTTCCATGCGCCAGGGGGCCCCTTGCCACACATCTAAAGGAGACTGAGAAGACGGTATCGTGATCTCTGACACTTGGGTAATCACCTGGTGATTCAAAGGTGGCTATCAGAGTGAAATGAAAATGCAGGATGCAGGCCTTCAGATCTGCTGTTTAATTAAGAAGGGAAACAATGGAAAGTGTCACCAAGGGTGACAGTCGAAGGGAGTTCTGGCCCCTACTTAGTTCTCCAGTGCTAAGGTGCCATATGCTCCAGCCACAATGGTTTTCCTTTAGTTATGCAAAATACCAAGATCCCTCCTGCTCCAGAACCCGTTCCCTCTGCCTAGACTGCTATCTACAACTTGTGCACTTCCTTTATGGTACTTACTAGGACTAGCAATTTACTTTTTGGCTATTTTCAAGTGCGTGCATGCATGTGTGTGTGTGTGTGTGTGTGTGTGTGTGTGTGTGTGTGTTGAGAGTGGGCACGTCTCCCCTATTACAATATAAGCTTTGTGAAGGTAATAATGTGTCCGTCTCATTCAGCACTTAAACCTAAGCTTAGAATAGGAAGACACTATAAAAATAATAATATGTAGTGAGTGAACAAATGTGGTACTATTCAATCGTCTAGAAGCATCCGCTGGTATTTTAAAAATGATCTTGTGTCCAAAACTTAAAGGTGCTCACAGAGTCAGCAGAATTGACAAGAATAATAACAGGAATAATGCAACAGTATGACAGAGTGGCCAGGCTATATACTTCCCACAGATCCTCTCTTACCTTTAGAACCTTACAAGGTAAGGATAATGGTCGGATCACTGAGGAAACAATGACTCAAGAGGATTAAGAGGCTTGCTCACAGCTACATAGTTGGGGTTATGGGCAGCAGATGTGGACCAAATGTGGCCAGACTCCAAAACCCGTGCCCTCATGCTAAGCCACACATACACTGGTAGTTGATGGTGTAAGTATTTCTGCTGGTCTCTTCTAAAACGTCCCTCTTCTAAAACATCCAGAACAGCCCAGAAGTGAAGGTGGCCACCGAGGCTGTAGTGGGTGATAGATATACATCAGCCCTGAGCATGGGGAGCTGAACATGCCGGGGTGTGCCAGCTGGAAGGGACGCCAGGCACACATGGCCACTCAAAGTCATCACTGATATTTACAATGACTAAGAAGAAAACAATGGGGGCGCAGGGGAAATAAGGGGAAGGAGGAGACCAAGAATTCAAGTATGGGTGTTTACGATGATTATCTCCTTCTCACAGGAGTGAAATTCCAGGAATAACTGCCAGTAATGATGTACTGGTCATGTGAAAAGGGGTGCAGGTTTGATATTTTACCGTGAAGTCATTTAATTTTTGTTATCCCTTAGAGTTGAGGAAAATAAATTCCCGAGAACTGAATGACCTTGCATCGGGACATACAGCTAGAGACTGACAGTTAGTATTTGATCCAGCTACAGTGATTTGAAGGCTTATGCTCTACTGCATGACGTTGCCTCACCCACGACGGTGTGCACCCCTCTGTATGCGAGCTGGGCAGGGAATATCTCCAAACTCAACCAACAGGAAAGAGAATATAAAATTATAGGAAAATCAACTTTTCAGGGAAAATGACTTTTTAAAGGGACAGAAAAGCAAAAATCTTCAGGAGAGGAACATTATTTTTCTGACCTATTAACTTCTCATAGGCATTGACTCAACAAGTAAATGTTGGGCAATCTCTATTCTATTAACAAGGCTGGTTTCAAATGCCTGTGTTACCAAGTGTGATTAAACAGTAATGTGAACCACATCTTTTAAGTAAGGAATGAGGGGCACCAAACACCACTTACTAAATCAATATTAGGTGTTTTGTCACTCACAAGTAATGATGCCAGGCGGTAATGATTTCCTGCTTTTGTAATTGCTGTGCGTCTCCATAATCACACTGCTATCAGGTATAATGATATGCTGTGAACAGTCTTGCACATTACTAGATTGCCTGATAATTTATAATAAATTCAGACCAATGGACCAATCCTGCTTATATAGATATGATACCCTTTTATGTAACATTCAATGAAAGGAAAAAGATATTTAATAAAATGCCAAGATATTTTTTAAATGCCAATGTGCATAACAAACATTTATTTGAACCTATTACTGGACTTTAAAAACGGTGCAGTGCAATATTTATCACAGATAAGACTATCACCCGTGTGGTCATTTGTTTAGCATCATCCAATTATAATCTGTCGCCCACGCTAGACTACAGGTTCCAAGACAGCTGGGATGCCAGTGGTTGCTGACCACTGTAACCTGAGTATCAACACTGTTCCTGGTACACGGTAGATTCTCAATAAAAGCAAACAAACAAACAAAAGAAACCTCTGAATAAACACACCAACATTACAGTAACTCAGGGCTATTATTACTGAAAAACAAAAACTAATAAACTGTTGTTGGAATATGGACGTATCAGGAGACATATAAAGGGAGAAGGTACAGATGTTGGTCTACTACAGGTCAAAAGGAAAGGTGAAATTGCACTTCACAAGGTCAAGATCCTTCTAAAATAGAACGGAGAAAAGACAGACACGGAAATAAACGCACATCTGAACCGTGCACTTACCCGCTGTCCGTGAACAGGAACTCCAAATGCGTCATGAGAACTTCCCAGCGGGAGACACTGTAACGCTGTGCCAGAGAAAGGGCAATGCTGTAGACGTTCTCCTCAAGTGTTCTTCAAGAACGTCCATCAGCCACAGGGAAGGGAAAGAAGAGAAACACATTACCCTTAATCAGCAACCAAACTATTCATTAGGACTCTCTCCAGCTGCAAGGGGTGCAGCCGGCACGGGCCTTAAAAAGACATTTCACAGCAATTCAGGAAACGTACTTCCCAGGCATGTTAATGCTCCTTTCTCACCGCGGTGCACTGCAACTGACCAAGGAACTGTCCGGAACGGTGGTTCTCCACCGAGGGGGATTCTGTCCCCCAGGGGACATCTGACAGTGTCTGATTATCATGGCAGGAGAGGAGGAGGACAACGCTACTGGCATCTGAGCGGCGAAAGGACAGGGATGCTGTCGAACTTCCCGCAAGGCACAGAAGGCTCTCCCACAAGGCATTATCCAGTCCAAAATGTACGGAGGTCAAAAAATTCTGGTACAGACACCAGAGCCTACAGGCCAACAACAGTGCAAAGGAAATGTATCCCTGCCCTACAGGCATGTATCTGAGAAAGCACAGTCACTCAACAAATGTTTGTTTTCCAGACTGTATCAGGTATTGTGCTAGCTCCGTGGGACACAAAGACAAACAAGACATTTCTTGAGGAACTCACAGCCTAGTGGAGGATGTGAGATGTCAACCAGGAACCAAATACAACGGGGGGGGGGGGGGGGGGAGGGGGGGAGGGGGGGCTCCCAGAGGACTTCAAATACTGACAGCAGAGATGAGGGAGTGACCAATTTGAGCTGAAGCCTGGAGGATAAAAAAGCAGAACTGAGGGAAGGTAGTTACGAGAGAAGAGCCAGAGGGCTTCTGAGAGAGAAGGCATGGGGGGTGGGGCAGGAGGTGTTCCTGCCAAGGGACCTGCACCTTATCCTACCGGCAGTGGAGAGCCAGAGGAAGGTTTAAACCAGCGCATGGGGTCACCAGACTTGAGACCTTGTAGGTTTATGAAGAATTCTGGGCCCCAGCACCCACCATGAAGGCCATTCTGCAAAGACTACGGCAGCACCTCTATTTCCCAGAAACAGAGAAATTCTAAGGATGAAATTCTCGTTTGGAAGATTGGTGGACAGAACCACAGGAACAGAAATGAAATATCTGTTCTTATTAAGGGATATTGCTAAGACTATATACATGCTAACTGAGAAAAACAGGACGTTTACTTCTATGTTTGATTAGCCCACAGTTGGTAAACATCTTCTGTGAACAGCAAGACGGTAAATCTTTTAGGCTTCGCGGCCATACGGTCTCTGTAGAAAATTCTTCTTTTTATTATTTTTTTAAATTCTTGTTTTTCCACAAACCTTTAAAAATGTAAAAACCACTCTGTGTATGTGGACTGTAAAACACAGGCCCAGGGCTGGAATAAGTCTGTCACTGCGTGAAGTACTAGGTCATTGCCGATCAAAAATTTCTTCAAGTATTTACTGAGTATACTCTATGGAATGAGAAACCCTTGAGAATAGCGACCATTAGCAATTCATCCTTTCTCTGAGGGGAGTCTGACACAGTGCCTGACCCCAGGAATGTGCTCACTAGGTACCGGTACCTTCATCACCTGAGAAAGGTGGGAAGAAGCCAAGCTCTGTGTGCCCTCCTCCAGGTTAGCCCAACGAAGCACCGAAACCTATTATCTAAGATACATGGGCAATAAAGGACGGATAAAAGGCACTTATAGAAGGCCAGTGCCATCAAAATGGATGCACGATTCGCAAGAAAACGAAGACTGGTCACGCTGTGTACAGTGAGGGGGCGGAGGGGGGGCTGCAGAACAGGAGGAAGCAGACGCGTCAAGGATTTTTGTAACACACTGAATGCCCGCCTCCAAATCGGAACTGCGAACTCAAAAACGCCACACCCACTCTGACATTTTAAACAAGCCGTTCAGAGAATGTTGGATATTTTTCTAGGTAACAAATTGTGGAGAAGGTTCTATGGTATGTTTGTCAAAAGCATGTATTTGTCCTCTAGGACACACTTCAAATAGCATCCTGGATACTTACAAAAGAAAGTAAAGGACAAAAACCCCAGCAAAATGTAACAGATGATGTTAAGACATGCCTTACCTCCTAACTGCATTCTGCATAATAACCTTCTTCTAAGAAACCATGAGCATGGGTGGCACCCAGGATTACCAAATGCCCGGAGGAGAAGCCCACTGGACTTGGCAACGGGAAGCCGAGTCTCACCCCTGGGCTGTGTGACCTCGAACAACTCTTTAAAGTTCTCTGGTTCTCAGATCCCTCTTCCGAAAGTGAGGAGGCTGGATTAAGTGACCCCTTCAGTCACTTTCAAATTAGACATTAAACGGCTCCATGACATTGTGAACCTCCAGGAGAACAGAGGAGGAGAGAAAAAACTATTCCACATTTCTCTTAACTAAATCCCACTACAGGCTGTTCTTACTATCTTTTCTTTGATCTGTCTATTCCCTGCCTTACTCTAAAGAGAATTTGGGGCGGGGGGTGCCTGGGTGGCTCAGTCGGTTAAGTGTCCGACTCTTGATTTTGGCTCAGATCATGATCTCACAGCCCGTGAGTCTGAGTCCCGCATTGGGCTCTGTGCTCACAATGCAGAGGCTTCGTGGTATTCTGTCTCCCTCTCTCTTTGCCCCTCCCCCGCTTGCTCTCTCTATCTCTATCAAGATAAATACAAATAAACTTTAAAGAAAATTTGGGGTGCTTATGGTAGGAAAGAAGCTTGGGCTCATATAAAGTTATTACAGAGTGCCAAGGGTACTTTGCCACTTTCTTAGAGGTTTAAATAATAATAACGAAAAATAGCATATACTACAACCATAACCAGGGCTACATTTGTTATTTTAAAGTAATGTAGCAGGAAGGAAGAATAATCACTAAATATAGGCACAATTTAACCTTAGCTTCAAAGGCTGGAAGCCTAGACTGCATTGCAGGCCTCGCTTGCCTGGGAATACAACCGTGCATCGGGGGTAGGGAGTGGGCGGGGGGCGGGGGGGGCACAGGGCGTTGTGAAGATGGGATGGCTTTGATAATTGAGAGACCAAGGCCAAGATTAATATCACGGTGATGATCCTTACCACCTATGTAAACTTGGGCCAGTTACCTCACACTCCCGAGTCTCACGTTCTTCAGCTATAAAATGGAAATACCATTTTACGCCACAGGGTTATTATGTTCGAGGAGTAAAAGAGATTTACAAAATAAGCTTTATAGAGCACCTAACACAGCTCCTTGCCCATGGGAAGTGCTCCACAAATTGTGATGTTAAGAACAAAACAACTCTACTTAATAACCATTATGGGTGAACACGCTTTCCCGCTTTCTTTTTTTAATTTGTATTTTTTTCTTTTTTTGTTTTTTTCCACTTTCCCACCTTCTGACATGTAACTAATTCTCATTTGATCTCAGCTAAAAAAAAAATGGAGACCAGTATTAAAACCAAGGGGCATCCCACGCCTCCGAAGAAATGCTTCTCACTGGGCCTTAACCTGTACTGCCATCTCACATGGGGCTTGCTGCTGGAAGGGGTAAGCGACAAAGGGAAAAGTGGCAGGTGCTACTGGCTTCCACCAAGAGAGACTGCTGGGCCTACCTGGTCAGCTCTCCTTCCTCTGGAAACCCATGACAGATACAGGTGCCCTGAATCTAGACTCTGGGTCCTTCCCCCGGTACTCAGTCAAACAACATCTCATTCTCAACACACGGGGGAAATTAAACTGCCCCCTAGTTTGCAGTGAGACTTCCAGGAATAACAGGCAATCTTTTTAAACGTCTATAATAAGCTTCACATTTTTTATGCCGGTCATACCCTCACCCCGTTAACATGGTAAGAATGTTGGTATTGGGCTAGCCAAATCATGGGAAACTTTTAAATAATTCCCACGCTTATTATTTAAATCTGCAGGTTTAAAACTTTGTCTGCCATCAACTGATCCAACTGGGAACAGCCACGTGTCCATCACACCCCAGGAAGAAGGAAAGTCCTATTTATAACAACCACAGATGTAAACCTTCAAAGGACAGTGTCCTGACCATTCAACCTGTTCTTTTAGGCTTTAAATCCAACCCTTTAGGAGACAAAGGTATCCCTTACTCTGCCAAACCAAGGATAGTTTCCCTTTTATACTGGTCATCTGCCGTAAACCGCTGTACATCCACACCCTTCCGGAGGCCCTGAAGGATCTGGGCCTGCGTGAAATCCAGGAGACGTTCGTTGTAGTAGTGTAACTGCTTGGTCAGTGAAACCAGGTCCTCTGGCCAGGCGTCGTGTCCGTATCGAGTCACATGCCTGGTGACCATCTTGATGAGCTCCTTGGGATCAGCCTGTAACAAAAACAGCAACAACAAAAACAAAATAAAATAACAACAAGACGACCACGTCTCCTGGGCAACCTGTTTGCCTCTTCCCCTGCTGCCATTTTATCAAGGCTCACAGCCACCCTGAGAAATCAGTGAAGGCTCACAGCCACCCTGAGAAATCAGTGAAGGCTCACAGCCACCCTGAGAAATCAGTGGGGGAGCCAGTGAACTTTGCAGACCAGAGAGACAAGACACAGAAAGGAGTCCAGAAGGAGTTTTCTGGACGCCTGCTCTGTTCTTCCACCTTAAAAATCTCCACCCGTTGAAAAAATAATGTACATTTGCTTTTTCAACTCTCATCACCCTACGTTAGATTGGGGGCCAAATTACCTGATCATTTATAATAATTCACCCTGAAGTAATTGTCATCTTCAATTTTCTTTGGACCATGTAAGTGTTCTCAATAACTAAGATGCAGCTCAGTAATGCCACTCTAAATGCCAAGACAGCTAAGTAGAAGAGTGTTTTCTCCAGGGATAAGTTGGGGGGAGGGGGAACCCATCCCTGTTCCTAAAATCACAAAACACTTCTAGTTGCATAAGAGAGCATCCAACCAATTTTTCTTCTGCTCAATTTGGAGCTCAGTGGGATATTGCTCTATAATTCTTTACAGCTTCTCTAACAACAAAAAAATTACTCAAAGAGAACAAAACCTGGAATCTGACAGCCAGCAGGAAAGAAAAATAAGTGATGAACTGGCCACATTTATTTACATTAAAGTTGGTCAGGGTGTGTCAACGAAGCAAAAGTGGCTCAGCTATGATTTTGGAATTGTTTAATAGGGAGCCTAATACTTGAACAACAGTAATTCGATCCCTCAATTCCTAGGAAGACATGGTATATATTTTAATATAAGCAAATTAGGGGAAAAAACTTCAGAATCTATCTTTGGTTCTTAGAAACACACCTAATTATAGTAAGCTGTCAGCATTTCTAACGTGTACGCCATTATTCTGAGGTACACAGGAGATTTGTCAACGTCGAGTCTGTATTACCAAACCTAGCCTGACATTTCTCTCTTGATCCTATTAGGAAACATTCTGAGAGAACCGATAAAAACCAATTAGAGAAATCTTCTCGGGTTCCGGTAGGTGGATTTGAGAAAAAGTCAATGTTTTTTTCCCTACCTCTATGCACACACTCGGTCCTGTTGCATAAACCACAGATTAAGTCTCAAGTCAAAAGGCCTGGGTTTGAAAACTCACTCTTCAAAGTAAGCTATGAGGCCATCTTTCATTCATTCAACAAATATTTCTTGTGCACCTATTATGTGCCAGTGAGAAGATATGACCCTCTCCTCTAGGGATGCAGTCTCTGGAGAGAGACAATCAAGCAAATAATTGTAAAATGGTACAATACAGGTAAGCACAGGGTTCTGTGGGAATTCAGAGGAAGTCTTCTTGGAAGATTTAATGCCTAGACTAACCACTCCGGTATCAGCAGTGAAAACGCCAGGAAAATCTAGGGAGACAAAGTGCAGTGAGGGTTCAATATGCGCTAAGGCCTGGGGAGCTAAGACCTGACGGAAAGATGGCAGGAATAAAGCAAATCTAACTGCAATTAGAAGAGATTTGGGAATCGGCTGCATATGGATGGTGTTTCTGGCAGTGGATTTAGACAAAGGGGATCCCACGCCTCAGCACTTAGTACCGCCTCCACAGCTGCCATCGAGCCCCACCCCCTTTCCGCTCAAGGGCTGAAGCCTCGGGGCAGCACCCTGAATCACGCAGCAAGGGCTCAGCCGGCCCTGAAGTCACGCGGCACAGGGCCACTGCTCCAGGGCCAGCGAGCCCATCCACACCTGCTCTGTCCCCGCCCCCAGGTGGGCACCGTCCTTGCCTGTTTTCCCAGCCTCACCCTGTCAGCACTTTCTGGCCTCGCAGCAGAAGAGAGCAAGAGCGCATCTCCAATGATCGGGTTTCAGGGCGGCACAACTCTCCCGTCGTGGCCTGTCACCTTGTGCCCCGATCCTACACCCTGCCAGCAAACCCATGCTCACCACCAAAGGACAGCTTTTCCCCCACAGACGCTCTGACCCGGCGGTTTCGGACCAAAGCCCTGGGTCTGCACTTGCCCGCTCCGCTGCATTTGGAGGAGAGGCTACGAGCATCCCGCCATCGGGCTCTCCGAGCCCCTCTCTACCAGGCTGTGGCTCCCACGCCTGCTCGTGGAGTCAACCGGTTCCATTCTCTCAAGGCTTCTCCCACAGGTCTTGTCTCCACATTCATTTTTCACTTTGTTTCCTGGCATCTCAAGGATTTGGCACCTGTATGGGGGGAGCGGCCTGCATACTTTTCACTTGACCTCAATAGCATAACGCCTCCTGCTTTCTATTCTCTTACACTTTAACACTAATTCAAATTTACAATTTACACTGCTTTTTCTTATATTACATTATAGCTTATTAAATTATGGCAGAGACCACGAGTATTTCGTGAATTTGTCTTTTCCAGAGCGCAGTAGCCTCTCTTGCACAAATCAGGTACGGGGTAAAAGGGAAAGACGATGAACGGCAGTAGTGGCTTTTGTTTATTTATTTATTTTGAGAGAGAGAGACAGAGATTGTGGGCATGTGCAAGAGAGGGAGTGGCAGGGAGGGAGGGAGAGAGGGAGAGGGAGAGGGAGAGGGAGAGGGAGAGGGAGAGGGAGAGGGAGAGGGAGAGGGAGAGAGAGAGAGAGAGAGAGAGAGAATCCCAAACAGGCTCCTCGCAGGCTCCTCGCTGTCAGCATGGAGCCCGACGTGGGGCTCGAACCCACAAACCACGAGATCGTGACCTGAACTGAAATCAGGAGTTGGATGATTAACCGACTGAGCCACCCGGGTGCCCAGGTAGCAGTGGTTTTAAAGTCAATAGTCCTTCTATTCCAGGTCCCTCAGTCAGTAGGGATGCAATTTGGGGCAAGTTATTTCAGATCCCCACTTCCTCACCATAGGACTCAATGCGCACACCGTCCTGATGGTTTGCTAAGAGGCACAGATAAATAAGGTATGTTAAAGTGCTCTTTCTCTATCATTATAAGAAAGCAAACTGGGCCCAGGGCTTACTCGCAAGCAATTAAGAAGCAGTGGCTGGCAAAGATGGGCACATAAGCAATTCACAGAAGGCATCTGCATATACCCACCATTGCCGAGTCACAAACCCAGAGTGCCAGGGAGTGGCAGAGTGCAGGGAGCAATTACTCCTCTCTGGACTCTTCTGAGGCTCAGCTTCTTCAGATGTATAACAAAGGAACATCACCAGAGGATCGCCTTTCTCAGGCTAAAATCCCATGAATGTAGAGGAATTCAATCATAAAAATAAAACAAATCCTTGTACATCCCTCCAGGTGTGGAATTGGGGAAGTTCCACACCTTTCCTCATGTATGCCTCCACTAAATATTCAGAGCAGATTTCTTGGTTAAAAGTACAATTTTAGACCAATGAATTGCAGTCAGTACATTCCTTCATAGTTTAAACAACTGTAATTTCTTTTACTAAGTAGAAATTATCTAGCCACTCTGGAATTTTTATTTCATGTTCTTTATACATCAAATGTGTTCGCTTTTCTAAGAAATATTTAAGAACAAACACCTAATATTTTTCAGTATTGGAGACCTAAAAGTCTTCGGTATGGAGACAGGCACAGAGCTAAACATACGTGAAGTGAATCTCACTTAAAACTAACCATTCGGTGGGACCAGTCTGCTAGTACCATCTGTTTTTACAGAGGCATTGGGAGGTGAGAAACTTGACCAAGGCCGCTGGGTTGAGTGGTGGTGTGGCATGTGACTCCCGAGCATAATGCCTCCCCAAAACCATCCTTGTACATTTGGCATGCAGGGGAGGGGATCTCTTGAAATTGTAAGGATCCTGACGAGACCAGAGTATACACAGCTCCCCCCGAATGTGACAAAGTCATGGCACCAGAGTCCTTTTACAAACGATCAACTGTCACTGATGGACTTAATGCTGTCATTTGTTATTACATCCAGATTGGCTTTTTTTTTTTTTTTTTTTTTACACATAGGTACATTCTCCCTCACAACCCTTTTATACATGTATACACATGTGTAAACACAAGCGACCATAGAGGACACACAATGGTAGGTGTTCAACTAAATACCTGATTCGAGCTGTATCTTCAAGTCTTTCGGTTCTTAATTCTCTAATGACAACAGAGAGAGTTTAGAACACCATTTTCTGTTAAACCCCTTGACATAAATATACCTTGTTTAAAATTCTGTCTTAATAAGGTGGTGACAGTAGGGGCATACTATTAACCCTCTGATGATGACTTCCAAGTGTCTTCAAGCTTATGGATCATCAAATCTCTGTTAAATGTACAGAAAGGTTTTCAGTACTTCAACTGATTGTGTAAAACGTAATACTAATGAGAAGGGACAACTCACAAAGGCTTCTAAGAAAAAGGAAATCAGATATGGGTAAAAAACCACAGGAATAGGCATCAAATAACCTGGGTTACTGGTTCTTCTCCCCTGAGCCTCGGCTTTTCCATTATTAAAATGGAAGCAATTTCTTCTTTATGGAGCCCCCATAAAGATTAAACGAGGCTAGATGGATTAGCATGTTGTAAGTTCTAGCCCTCTATGTAAATTATCTTCTTACCATTAGCATTACTACCTCTCTCTCTTCCTCAAGGAACTTCACTGGTCGTGATTACTTCCAAAATTTGATTTAAATTTTAATCACCATTCTTCCCCTGAGCTTACCACAATTTCTCTCAAAATATTCCAAAGCATCCCCCCACTCACCCCGACACGTTATTTCACGCATTCAAGCGTCTAAGCACTCTGGCACGAATGTCATTTGACCCTCACACCGGCCCAGCAATGTGCACAGGAGACCATGGTTCCCATCGCAGATATGCCAATCTGCACCGCAGACATCCTCGGCTGGGGGCTGACAGCAAGGAAGTGAGTCAAGCCTCTTGATTCTCACCTACCGCACTCCTTATGCTGCTGACAGGTCCCCACAAATGTTCTACACCCGAACTCACATCGCAAATCGCTGTTTGTGTGTGTGTAGACAGAGCCCTCCCTCTTCTCCCAACTAAGTCCAATGATGTGACCCAAGCATATGAAAGCTTTTAGCTTCTAAGAAGCTTTTGAAGGACTTTACAGGTAGCCTCAGAATCTCTCATATTTGGCATTCAATGTGATATTGCAAAACATCACAGGCTGCAAAAATAACCACATAAAAAGGCATCAAAAATTTTAAACGGAAAAGTGTGGAGAATTAAATTATTCTAAATTTTTCCCCGAATTTGGCAACACAGTTCTTCAGGGGGTGAATAAAATATGATTTCTTTAAAGAATATGGTCAAATCCCTGTAAAAACAAAATATGCATAAACATTCATGGCTACAGAATGCTCGATGACTTAATCTACTGCTTACTAGTAGAGGTAATAAATCCATTCCAGTTTAATAGTCTCCATTTCTTGGTAATATTGGTTGGAAAGTTTTAAACAGGTGGTGCGTTTCCCCTCTAGGGTTGTTATTTGCTTGAGATAATTTTCTACTTAGTATTTTCAATTAGTAGCTTAAAAAAACCACATTTAGAAATGGTCTACCATAAAGTTTTGAATTTCATCCCCTGCTGGGTTTGCTTCTCTAGCATATAAAACTGAAGGGCATGTTTCCATTTTTAACTGATTTTATCTTCTGAAACTTTAAAAAAAATGCTAGCAAGATCACACTTACACAGATGCATTTACAATAATTATAAAGGTAAGGTATAAATGCAAACAAAATCAAGGTACCTAACAGTGGGTATATTCACATTTGTATAAAAAACGTTTCCATAAATACGTATATCCATACACCATGTCTGGAAGGAAACAAAAGGGAACCACTGACTTTCTGCTGTATACCATTTTCATCGTTTGAGTTTTGTGGCCACATATGTGTTATTTCTTAAACATAAAAACAAGTCAATCAGGACAAACACAAGGAGAGAAAACTCTCTCCAGCTGACCATTTGTCAATTGTTACTATAGGTCCCTAAAAAGAAGAGTTGAGGTAAGGTGGGCTGCTCCAAAAATGATCTAGAAAAGCCCTAGGAGCCTGTGCTGGCAGGCTTAGGATAGTGCTTCCATTAGGGTGCACAGGCCTTTTGTCAGAAATAACCCCACAAATTCTCTCAGTACCTGTATTCGAACCTAGTAATCATCCCGCAGCTCAGAACTCGGGTTGGGGAGGGGCGGGGAGAAGGAGAATTCCTGAGGACTGAAAATTGAAACGAGCTGAAGTGGCGAGTGAGGGAAAGCTAGCTTCACTGAGTGCTGTTATGTGTAGGCCACAAATCGAAACCACTTTGATTCCAATTTCTACGATGACTCATTGGGAGTTTGTTATATTTAATTCCAAACTCAGCAGTGTTGTTTTATGCAAAGGAAGATGCTGAAAAGACTCCAACAATGAGCCGCCCTGTTGCCAGTGGAAAACTCTATGTACTTAAAACACACAGCTACTGTTTCCATCCGCAATTCCTTCAAACCGAAGAGAGCGGGAACTTCAAGCCGGAGAACTCGGGCCTGAAGGCCGCCCTGACCCACGGCAGCTGAAATGCCTCCTGAAGCTATTCCTGTGCCGATAAACACCCACCGAGCCACTACGATGGGTGAGGTCCCGGGGACTCGGAGAGAGATGGGGTCCCTGCCCTACCACAAGGAGAGGGGGCAGCTGTGTGTCACCTACAGTACCACGGAAGAACTGCTCGCGGGGCGTCCACGCTAGAGCAGTGAGACATGGAAGGGACCCGTGTGTGCTCAGAGGCAGAGAAGGCTCCACACAGGAGGCTCTTTTGAGTCAGACTTATCTGCTGAGAGTGGGAAGAAGGAGGCACTTCAAGCGGGGAAATTACATCTGCACAGGCACAGAGGTGTGAAAAAGGATGTTAAATGCAGAGAAATATAAATTCTGAACAGCTAAAACATAAACTTCAAAAGAGCTAGCGTCAGGATCGTGCTGGCGGGGTAACGAAGAGCCAGTCAGCTCAGGGAGGGTCGTCTCCGTCACACAAAGGAGTTTAGAGTTCACCTGTAGCCACAGCGGAGCTTCCCGCAGCGACTGACTCATTAGACTGCACGCCAGAAACCGCTCTGGTGCAAGCAAAAAGCAGGTAAAGCCTAGAATCAGGAGCTTTAAGTGACAGGATGTCACTTTCCACCAGGGCAACCTGGAGCGAGTAACTGGATTTCTCCGAGTCTTATCTTCTGCAAAATGGGCTTGCTCAAAGGATCAAGTGACAGAATAAATGGGAGAGGTACTTTAAGACAGCCAGTGCCTTCTCAGGGTTAGTCTGATCTTTCTAGCGTCCACTGAAAATTCCCATAGGCCAGACCCTTGCTGCTACTGCCCCCCCCCCCCCCCCCCACACGCCTTTTGACACTTTTTAGCTGGACAGAGGAGACCCTGCTGTCACAATGAGGTCTGGTCACAGACTGAATTTCTATCCTTTCCATCTGGGGTCAGGCAACTCTTCAAAGCTCTGAGTTTTATAGAGTAAAATTTCAATACTATCTCAAATACTTTGTGAAAAACTGCCACAGTATGCAGGATGGGTGCAGGGATGCTTCAGTACTTTCGTCATGCTATTCCCTTTGTTTGGAAGGCTCTTCCCCTCCCATCCTCCTGGCTCTGCCCTCGTCTTTTTGTCCTGTCAAAAGTCACTTTCTGAATTGAGGCCTCTCCTGAGCCTGTTTAAATTGTGCTCTCCACACACGCACACGCGCGTGCTGCTTACTCTTCTTTGCTTTTTGTTTTCATAGCTCTTACCCCCATTTCACAGAGTATATATTGTATTTACTTATTTTGTTGATGGTGTCCTTTCCTCAATGGAATGTAAGTCCCAAAAGGGCAAGGGTTCTTATGTGTCTTGTGCGCTTGTGTTTCCCCAGGATCTAGAACATGGCCTGGCATAATCACCTGATAAATCCCTGAGCGCATGCGCACGCACACTCTCTCTCTCTCTCTCTCTCTCTCTCTCTCTCTCTCTCACACACACACACTTCAATCATTTCACATGTGCTGAAGAATTATTCATTAATTTTCAATAATCTACCCAGTGAAGATTTATTTACTCCTCTTTATTATCCAGGTCCTGCTCTAAGCATTGGGAAAAACAAATACCACTCAGACACTGGCCTCAAACAGCTCATT
This sequence comes from Prionailurus viverrinus, assembly GCF_022837055.1. Classification (NCBI taxonomy): domain Eukaryota; kingdom Metazoa; phylum Chordata; class Mammalia; order Carnivora; family Felidae; genus Prionailurus; species Prionailurus viverrinus. The sequence goes on along the minus strand of NC_062563.1, from coordinate 129,609,127 downwards.
ATCTAGTGAGATGAAAGATACATAAATGCAAGACGAGAGTGTAAGCACAATGACTGGAGTAAGTACAGGGCACTACAGATGTCCACAGAAGAGCACCAAACACAGCCTGGGAGCACTGCCGAGTGACGGCAGGGGACAGGAACCCAGCCTGGGCGAGGTAACACCTGAAGCAAGTAGCTAAGCAAAGAAATGCTGGGGGAAAACATCATAGCAAAGAACACAGGTTTGAAGACAAGGAAAGAGAACGCACAGGGCATCTGAGAAATTTAAGTGGCTTGGTATGGCTGGGCAAAGGAAGATGGAGTTGGAGAAAGAGGCAGAGGCCAGACCGTGGGGGACATGCAGACCTTGCCCGGACAACAGGAAATCACTGAGGGATTTTAGGCACAAGGCAGGGTGACCAGATCTCCATTTTAGAAACACCACTCTGGCAGGTGTTTGGGAAAGAATACAAACCTAACAAAAGCAAAGACAGGGTGGTGTTTATGAGACGGTTACAGTGCTCCAGGTGAAGAACCACGGAGCCCGGAGACTGAATTAATTTGAGGACCTGGGGCAGAGAGAAGAAAAACAACTGGAGAGGTGTTCGACCTCTCCCACTCCCTTTTAACACATCTATCTGGAAGAATTTCAGAACATCTTTGCATCTTGATGTTAAAAAAAATCATGGGTACTTTCTACCTCTTCAGCTCACCTTTCAGACTACCAACCAACCAAATGCTTTCCACAGAACTGCCACGAAGTCCCTGGAGAATGGGCTGGCCCCTGAGCCGGCCATGTGCTGTCTTAACGCTACCGGAAGAGACACCTGTTTCTGTCTGCAGCAGCCGAGAAGTTAGAAATCATGTGTTGAAGCAAACACGCGGGGCTACGTGGACTTTACTGTTTCTGTTCCCACGTGGCTCTACTGCAGTTTCCTGAAGAGAGGACCCTGAACAGCAGCTGCCTTTTGCTACCAGGCCCAGAGACAGAGGAGGAGCAGGTGTCCCGAGCCACGCCACGGGGTGGATGAAGAGTCTAACAACCAAGAATCAGAGGCCCAGGGCTAGGGCAAGACAAGATAGCTCTGAGGGACATCTTCAAAGGAAGGATAGTTTGATAGGAGGACGGTGACGGGAACAAGGCCCAGAGTTGACGGGTGGCGGGGTGACATGAGATGGAAGGAAGAAACAGAAATTGTGGTTAAGGGTAAGAAAAGGGCAAGAATCAAGTCTCACTGTTCTTCTCACTGTGATGCCAGGCTCCAGGTCGTTCACACTGGGCACTTGATAAACACTGGATCTATGGCAGGATATACAAAATACAAGATCTGGAAATAAAATGTTCACACTTCTACTCAGTGAAAAGAACTGCTGGGAACACGGAGGAAACCAAGATGGAAGCACCTTTACTTCTAACCCTGAGCTTTCCATGTTCTTTGTCTCTTCCCATGGTTGAGTTGGGGAGACTTTCAATGGGGCTCCTTATGGAGTGACTGCAGGATCTGAAGAAGGAAACAGTGACTGCCAGATATAAAAGTCGGGGTGGACTTGAATGGTTTTCTCCCAACCCACCTCTCTCACAAACAGTACAGGATTTAAGGACTTTCAACTTTTGTTACAAATAATTTTTTATAAAAATAATTTATTATCAGGGAAAAGAGGAACATACGTTGTACTAGAATTCTCCTCCAAGAGGACTACTTTTGGAGGAGGACTACTTCAATTAAGATTTTTTAAGAAACGAAACTGAAGACTGGGCCAAAATGTAGCTCTACAGCAAGCTCTTTGGCCCTTACGGGCCCAGCGAGTCTGTGGTGCATCGGTCTGCAGCGCTCTCCTGCAAAGCCCGTCCAGTCCCCTGCATGTAACTGTCTTCTCTGCATTTATAGTAAGCGGCCGGTTCATGGCGCTCAGACAGCCATATTCGTCTTTTGTCTTAATGCTCAGAGCCCACGGCACTCTGAGCACGGTTCAGATCCCACGGCACGCACCCAGATGACTGACCTTTCAATGCTCTGTATTCATGGAAAGTGCAGCACAGTGCTAGGCACACAGTGTGATCTTGATACAGAGTACGTACATGGGAACAAGAGAGGGCGATCCCACTCCAGCACTTGGATCCCATGCCAACGGCACCCACTTAGAAATTGCGGTCAAGGAAGTCCTGAGGACACAACTGACTTGTGTTTGTAACAAGGCACAAGGCTTTGGGTCAAAGTAAAGCTTCACTGCGTTTCAACACGCTTCGTGTTTTGGAGTAAATTACTTGTTGCTTATGTATGTGCCCAGCACTAACGAAAGACAGACACCGGCAAATCTGCCGCGCACATTCTCTGACGGCCACCGAACATAATAAAGACAGTGAGTACACTGTTCCGGAAGGACATTCGCCACGCTTCCACCTATGTGATCACTTCTGTCCCTCAATTTACAGCACAGTGGTTCAATTTGTTATTTCACACAGAAACATACCTGAGACATAAAAATAAAACAAAGGAAAATTACTAGAGCATGGAATCAAGTCACTGCACAAAGCAATAGCTATAAAAGACAAAACAAAAAAATTATATGTATGTATACACACACACACACACACACACACAGACAGAATCCCCAAAATAAAGTAATATATTAAGTAGCTAAAAAGAAGAAAACGTTCCTTACTTGGCCAACTGTCATTCATGATAAAACTATGCCTGAGGACAATACAGGTCTAATAACAGTATGCCCTTGCAAGATTAACGTGTGTTCTAGATGATCCCCCCTCTTTCTCTTTTTAAAGAAAAATGGATGAATGAGAGCCATGAATTTTTGCCACAAAGGGAATGTTTTCATGTCCTTGTAGATTCCTAGAGATGTTTGGGAAGGCTGAGGCAGCTAGAACTTTGATACACACTTGGATTGTAAAAGTACTTCTTGAAAGTGTGCTCTGAGGTCAGGACAGAAAGAATCCTGCCACGAAATTTGACCTTTTATCTGTACACATGGTGGATTTCAAAGTCCGATTTGCTTATCTACTCTTAAAGTAGTAATTCTCTTAAAAATAGCTCAGTACAAGGGCACCTGGGTGTCTCAGTGGGCTGGACGTCCGACTTTGGCTCAGGTCATGATCTCACCACTCATGAGTTCAAGCCCAGCATCGGGCTCTGTGCTGACAGCTCAGAGCTGGAGCCTGCTTCTGATTCTGTGTCTCCCTCTCTCTCTGCCCCTCCCCCACTCATTCTCACTGTCTAAGTATAAATAAACATTAAAAAAATACACCAGTACAAAAAAAAAAGGTAGATAATTTCCCAAGGCTGATAATTAAAACTGGTATATATACAAGTAAACCTGGAGGGCTTTGATTTTCCCGTGGCATCCGTAATAAGTCTGTGTCCACAAAAGAATGCACACATAACTTGAGGCCACACTTTATAAGTTATGTAAAAGTTGTCCGGAGCTTGGTGGCAAGTAGACATAACATGTTTCAACATTCCATCGGCACAGTAACTACTCTCGTATTTCTGGCTTAAAAATAAATAAAAGTACAGCACTGCTCAAAGAACTACATTGCCTACTGTCCTAAATTAGAGCCATCTTCCTTTCGGGAGGTGAATTAAACACTCAATTCTCCATTTCTCCTCTCCTACTACTTTAACCTTTCCTAAGAAATTGTAAAATAAAATAAATGACAGCAAAGTTGTGGGAAGAATCAGCATTCACAATGACATGAGAAACTACCTCTTCCAGTGCCTGGAAAAGTTATTATGTCCAACGCTGGGAATGCATTCTGGATATAAAGCACATCAGTCCCTCCAAAGATAAACATGTGTTTTAACTATTTTAGACAAGTAACTCAGCTCTGCTTGTTAATAAAGTGGAAACGAGGAGGACTCACCCTGTAAAGAGGATGGCACTTGTCCCTGAAACATGGAGCCAGTCGGGCATAGATCTGGAGGCTATAGTAATATGCTGCCAGCTGGAGAGATAAAGCAGAGTGGGCCTGCTTTTCAAAGCACTTGTTAGCATCTAACACCTAGAAAGGAACATGACAGAATGAACTCAGCTGAAAGGAAATTAAGAAAATCATCATAAGCCATTACATTTCTAGTCATCACTACAGAATTTATGTTCAAAGTCTCCATCACATCAATGCAAGCTCACGCTCAACTGAACAGGATGACGTTAAAATTCAGAAGACACTGTAAAGGCAGATCCTGTGATGGAGAGGCAGATTTTGAAATGAACACTTCAGCTAAAATGGTAGAATTTGCTCTCTGAATACTGACACCACAGTCCTTCCAGCACATAAGAACAATCAGAAGGAAGTGAGACATGTAACAACTTATTTGGTGAAAAATCCCCAGGACAGATTTTTTTGTTTGTTCATGAAGTCCCTTCTTGGTAACGGCAAACTCACCTGTGGTAAGGCCAGGAGGTACGCCAGAGCCAAGGTCATGTCACTTGGTAAAGCATCACTTGCCAGCTGCAGGAGAACTGAAGGCAGGGGAAAAAAATGCACGATTTTACTTGAAGATCTATACGACATTCATGGTTACTACGTGCCATGTTTTCAGTCCTACATGATTTCAACAGATACCTAGCTTGAGAGGACTCTCTGAGACCTTTTACAAAGGTCTATGCATACCATCTAATACAGATCACATGAAGCCATGCTATTAAATAGTAACCTTGCCTTAACTCAGACAAACTGTGCTATTCATTACACTTTTAAATAGGAGAAAATTCTGTTAGTGCAGGTACAAAGTCTAAGTGCAAAGAGATCAGTGAGGATGGTTTCTTACAGCTAATCTTTTGGTTATAAAGGCCCAAGCCATGCTATAAAATTATATGTATCAATGACAGCTGACATGGTAACTGAGCATATGAGCAACAAAGAGCAAAGCAACAAGAAAGCTATGTGAGTGCAAATTTAGGATAAATCTTTTGAATACTACAATGAATAGGTTTTGTTCCTTCCAAGAACATCCCTCTTCATCACACTCCACAAAAAGCCCTTGCTTTGATTATATAAGATCTTAAGATTCCCAACTATTAACAACTTTTCCACACATTTTTTTTATATAAGCGACAACTTATCAGTCTCATGGCTTTAATAAAAGAGAGCACACTGCCAACAAAGCCTGTGTTTATGCGTGGTTTGTATTAACACGGGATTCATTTAGGGTTTTAGCGACAAATACCAGGTAGTCATATGTAATCACAATGTAAATCCTTTTATTTTTAAAGGACACAGAATCTCATGATCTGCACTAATGAAGGAGAACTGTTACGTGGATAATCCAAAGTAAATGATATTTGACTTCAGAAATACACCATATAATGTTTTTCCAGAAGATTTACCTTCCTAATTGTGTCTCACTTGAACTAAAATTTAAGTCATTTATATAATCTGAGTTTAGCTAACAGTCTGGACAATGAGACACTGGTGGGGCGAGGAACCACCTACAAGTGGATGAAGTGTCAAAAGCTGACTTAGAATTCAGAATCTCCTGTGGAGGACTCACGGGAGGGATCTGAGCTTTCTCTGCTGCACCTTACAGAGGCAATATTGGTTCTCTAAATACTCATTTCCTCGGTATTCTCCAAACCTTACGGACCAAACTGGACCACCAGTCAGCCTCAGGACTTCCGAGGAATCGCACTATTTTAGAGAGGTTTTCTACTCAAAAGCTACTCATTTCAAGGCCCATCTGCAAATTCATTCCTTCATTCCGTGGCAATGAGAATCTTCTCTGAACCAGACATTGCCCCAACAATCAGTCTCTGCCCTTTGGGATAAACACACTAGGACAAGAGAAAGTCTCCAAATAAATAACAAAAAATACAATGCAAAGAGCCCAAATCAAATTTTCTACAAATAATTGAGAGCGAAGAAGAAACAGTACTGGTGAGTGTGTTGTAGAACACTATTAAAACTGAAGGATGAAGGCTTAGCTCTATCTTTGGGACGCCAGAAGATAAAGCAAGAAAAGCATGTAAGTTTAATCTGCGAACATTCTGGACAATATGCGGCAAATTTACTTCGTGTCTAGAAATTGCATACTGTACACACACACACACACACACACACACACACGCATAAAACCCCTGGGCCACCATTTTGACTTCTACCTGCCTTATATCTTCTACCATTTGATGCCTGCCTAATAGTCCTTCAGGATCCATGTTTTGGAGGGGAAAAAAGTCCGATAGTTTCACATACTAGTGATTTTTCCCTTTTAATTTTCTTTCTTACATTATTTCTTATAAAGTGACCTACAATCTCACCTAGTTTTTTCCTCCTCCCATTCTGTTTTCAGATACCTCCTTTCTTTGTGCACAAGGGAAACCAATTTTCTTTCTTTCTTTCTTTCTTTTTTAATTTTTTTTTCAACATTTATTTATTTTTGGGACAGAGAGAGACAGAGCATGAATGGGGGGGGGGAGGGGCAGAGAGAGAGGGAGACACAGAATCGGAAACAGGCTCCAGGCTCTGAGCCATCAGCCCAGAGCCTGACGCGGGGCTCGAACTCACGGACCGCGAGATCGTGACCTGGCTGAAGTCGGAAGCTTAACCGACTGCGCCACCCAGGCGCCCCGGGAAACCAATTTTCAAATAAGCATATCTGAACCCACTCATCAAAAGAGCCCAGTCCCCTCAAAGTTCAGGAGCTTTTATTCAGGTGTGTGGCTGTTTCTCTGGCTATTGAAGGACCGTCCCTCTTAAGAGTTGTGACAGGGGCCAATCTGACACCTATCTGTCATAATACCAGTTCCATTACTATCTTCCAGTCAGATCTATTTTTTTTAATATCACTGACTTCATCTTTCACTCCATTTAATGTGCATATTTCTGTGTCCCCAAACCAAAGCACCCTCCAGTGAGGAAAATACTCCAGGAGATATTCCAATGAATATGCTACAGACCCTGAAGGAAATTCCAAAACAAAAACAACCCAACAACAAACTAAAACGACAGAAAGGAACAACTGACAACATAATTGAAATAGATGCAGAGTCCTCAGGAAAGATCATTCAAGGGGAAGATCTTCATCTGAACACCTAAATTCCAGTAGGTTTATTTTAAGAAGTTATATTATTACAAAGATACAACTGACAAGATGATCTCTAGCATTTCTTGAACATATAATAACTGAATACAAAGCTTATTATAGCAGGAAAGATAAAAGAAATACTTCATTTCCATTAGCTCGGAGTATGACAAAAATCACCCTCAGAAAAAAGTCTAAAGAATCATCACTGTTACTTTTACCAGCAACAGTAATCACCCTAAAATATAAATGTTTGCTTCAAGTGAATAATATCCACACAGATTTTATTTCATACGCACAAATGTGTTATTCTTTTTTTTTTTTTTTTCCTATTTTATGATGCTTTGACATTCTGGGTGTTTGATAATCCTGGAAAGACTGCCCTTTCTCAGAGCTAGAAATTCCTAAAGATACCAAACAAATTACTCTGAGCACATCTCTGATATGCAAACCAACCAATTTAGAGCCAATACTCTGAACCACCTTCTCTCCAGTGGCTTTTATATTCCTCCACTCTAACCACCCCAGGGCCAGCCACTGGACAACCAGAGAAAACTACAGCCTGGAGTCTTACAAAATTATTCAAACAATCTATTTTAGGCTCGCTCAAATTTGCCTACAATCCCTCCCCTACTGTTCCCATGGAAAGTACAATAAAGACTTTTGCCCAGGCTTTCCCCTCACACCTCCGCCTCCTCTGCCTCCGACCCCAGGCTGACCCAAGTGTTCCCCCGGCAAGAAGTGATTTAAAAAAGGCCAGCCAGGTGTCCGAGGCCGGATACTCTCCTTGCATGCTTTTGGCTTCTGTAATCCTGCTTGCCTCTTGCATCAGCGAACTGCCCACATAGCACAACTGATAACGCCTCCCACCCACCCCTTGCAGCCAATAGAAGGTTTCCAATACCCGGAAGCTAGCCAGGCATAAAAGAAGGCCAGCGCCAGGGCTCACGGCTCAGCCTTTGGAGGTGACTCCGCTGGGCCGACCCTGGTGCGAAATAAACAGTCTGCTCTGATTCCCCGAGTACATGTCGCGTGTCTCTTCCTGGGCGTCAAGTATTTGCTGTAACAATGGGGCCCTGGGTGGCCTGTCCTGCCTCCTATGTCCAGGGATCTGCAAGTAGAAACTTCCTTCATGACCATCATTTCCACGCCTGGGTGTCTTACCATACCTAACATAAAACCAAAATCCCAGGTACATTTTGGAACAACTAAAACAGCATCTATAAACTATAAAAACAGGCAGAATGATACAGTAATTTGGGAACCATCTTCAGAAAGAGAACCCAGACCCACCATTGATTTATTGCATGGCTCTGTGTCCCAGAATTCAGAACGTTCTGAACTTCCAGGAAGTTATGCTAGAAATGTATCACATGTGACATGATACCTTCAGCACGTTCTGAGAGCACCCAGAATCAAAGACATGACATTTCTGCTGTAAAACATTTGAATGCTCACACTAGATGAGATAAAGCAAAGATTAAATAACCTCATGTCAGTTTAATTCAGGTTTTGATGCCAAACAAGTTATAAGAAGTCCTTTTGGTTTTCGAAGCATTGTGAATTTTAGATCAGAGCCTTAGTTTTCAACGCGTATCATCTCTTTAGCATATAGAAAGCATCTAGAAGTTCCCTCCCCCCACCCCCACCAAACAGTATAGACTTGAGGGAACAAATGACTTTCTTCAGTTAGGACACTTTTTGATTCCCCCCCAAAGATGATGGATAATAGGTTCTTCTGTTAAGAATTGCCAGAGCGGTAACAGAGGCAATTACTTCCATTTCATATAACTCATAATAATTAGTATTTTTTTAATGTTTATTTATTTTTGACAGAGAGAGAGAGACAGAGCACGAGCGGGGAAGGGGCAGAGGAAGAGGGAGACACAGAATCTGAAGAGGCTCCAGGCTCCAAGCCATCAGCACAGAGCCCGATGCGGGGCTCGAACCCACGAACTGCAAGATCGTGACCTGAGCCGAAGTCAGACACTCAAATGACTGAGCCACCCAGGCGCCACTAAATCATACTTGTTAATGGATTAGCTGCTGCATTTAGGCGTGGAGATGGGCTGCAGCAGGACGACAAGAGCAGACATGCACACACCCGAGTAGCGGGTGCACTTCTGCCATCCCTGCTGTTACTCAGCCTCTTCTCACTGGGACCCGACCCTCACTTAGCTGCTCCTCCCAACCTGTCTGTGGAAGAAGTTCGCGGTTTTCCTCAGTCAACAAAAAAGAAAGTCCCTTTCTACTGGTCCTGTGCCAACACATAAGTAAATCACACCGGTCCTGGGAAAAAAGGTTCCTCCCTTGGGAGCTCTCCCTTCTAACCCACTCTGCAGGCCTCGCCATCCTCTCTCAGATCTCACCGAACCACAAGGCACTGCCACCTGGTCCCTCCTTGGCTTTCAGGGTCACAGCGTTCCCCGCAGCTCTCCTCAAATGACCCTCCTCCGTGTCCACGTCACCAGATCGCCTTCTCCTCGACCGCTGACTGTGGGAATTCAGTTAGACTATTTCATCCCTACCTGTCAACTCCACTTCACAATCTCTACCCAGGAGAACTCAGCCGTGTTCTTCATTTCAGCTGAGACCTCAGTACTTTCCTAATCTTTATCTCTAGAGCCCTGATCCGTTTCCTACGACTTATATTACCGACCGGTTACTGTGACACTGCCACTCAAATATCCCCCCACGTTACTAATTCTCTCCTCGGTATCATTCATATTTCTGAAAAGGGTGCACTATTCTTCCCGTTAGCAAAACACAAAATCCCAGAGTCATCCTGGACTTCACCCTCTCCCCTGCTTCCAACCGTCAGCCACCCAAGCAGGCTGATTCATTTCCCAAGAACTCATTCCCACAGACTTTCTACTTCCACTGCCACACACTCTCCTTTAAAAACTGGAATCTTTCAACCCTACTTGATGCCTTCCAATCCATTCCAATCCATTTTAAAACCGTACTTTCATACTAACTTCCTGTTATTTTTCATCAAGCATTAAGTCTCAACAGCTTAAAACACACATATACACAAACGCAATGCAGATATGCAGCTCTTCAATGGTTTCCCATTTCCTGAAGAATGAAAATTAAATTTTATTTGATGTTCAAGGTCTCGATAAATATGGGCCAACCTTAATTTACAGTTTTAACTGGTATTATCCCTGTCCTACACACCAGCTAAATTAGTCTGAATCTCTAATGATTTATATGCCAACTCTCTGCCTGCATTCATGCCATTTCTTTACCCAGCAATAATTATTAGTAGTATAAAACAAAAATACCTATAATTTTTAAAATATCTGCTCCAACAAGCCAGATATGAGAAAGATGCTTTGCATGAATTAGCCCTAATTCTTTTTGCATCACAAAAACCCCCCAAAGGAGACAGTGTTATCTTGCTTTCTACACAGGCTTGGAAAGCTAATGTAAATCACCTACACTCAGAAAAGTAGCTAATTTGTAAAGACAGTGTTGTGAACAAACTGTCTGTGCTCCCTTGAAATTTATTTGTTGAAACCGCAATCCCTAGTGTGACGGTATTTGGAGATGGGGCCTCGGGATGGTAATTAGGGTTACATGAAGTCACGCCTCTGGGCATTAAAACCTTCTAGGCAGCATGGAGACTCCAGGACTTCTGCAAAGTGAAAATCAAACCCCACATACAGGAAGCTGCTCAGTCTTTGAATCTGAAGCCACTGAAGAACATTCGACAAAATTATCAGTGAGGATGTGAAGTAGACTGATCCCAAAAGGTCTCACTGGGATTCACCAGGTGTCATGATGACTACAGGCTGAGTTGGCGTGATTTTACTGTACCATTAAGGTATATGGGGGGCGGTGGGGGGGGAAGCCTGCCTTACATTTAAAAGTGTATATGAATTTAATTTGCAATGCTGGCTCTAAAATCTTGAATATAATGCATTTTCTAAACAAGTTATACAGTCAAAATCAGATGAAATCTATGCATAAGCCTCCAAGCACTAATTCTGTGCAAACTAAGTGCCTCTGGAAAGCACTCTATGATAAATTTAATTCCAGAACTAAATTCACATAGGAGAGCTGCCCATATTATTGATTTGGAAATCATTAGCCATTAAATCATTCATTTAGCTAAATAAATAATGATCAATTTTCTTCAGCTAGTCTCCATAAAAACCTTTTCATCAACTTTATTAAAAAATTCTGAAAAGCCAGATCATATTGGGAAGTTTAATTTGTATTATGACCTATTTCTGAACCAAAGTTAGAAGTCATATTATCACAATTTCTATTTTGGGTCAGTTAGCCTATATCAGTCTTCAAATCTGCTGAGTTTCTGACAAATATTTGATTTTATAAAGTACCCAAAGACACCTACCTCAGATAAAATAGCATTATCAAGGGATGTCAAATGTTGACAGTGCTTATGAACATGCATCATAAGTTGCATCCCCAAATATAAACTAAAGAGATTATTAAAATCACCTCTACATTTTAAAAATAATTCCATTTTTAATATATACAAGCATTCTGAAATCTTTTTCCCACTCAACTGAATAATATTGGGGAAAAAATTTTAATACTTCAACGCACTTGGATTCTTTCCCTTGGTGGAGTAGTAAAATCTGAGCGTCAGAAAAGATAATTTGATGAAACACCAGGACACACACACACACACACACACACAAAAACCACATGCAGTCCCACTAAAATCTCACAGACACTACTAAGAACAGCGCACACGCCCCTGGGAAGTTAGAGTCGGATTCGCCAAGAGCGTGGCCTCAATTCCTGTCCCAGCAACTGACGCACACACGGTGCTCACTCTTGTCACCGTGGAGACGCTGATTTCACGTCTGCCATATGGAAAACCTGAGCAGGCCTGTACACCTTAGAAACAGATAGGACACGCAGGGTTTGACCCCCAATGGGAAGAGAACAGACACAGATATAACAGGTATCGATGGCATTCTCTGGATTGCCAGGTGAGAGGTTTACAAAGCAAGTGTGTTGGTTTGAAGAACAGACACGTGATGGGTAGGGAGATGCTAGCGTGTTAAGTGAAACTTCCAAAGGGTCTTCACCATGGCTTCCCAAGTGAATTGCCTTAGGAACTCTAAAAATATTTCATGCATGGGCTGCACTTCAGACGTTCTGAAATACAAGGTCTGTAGTGGATCCCAGGCATCAGCACTTCTTAAAAATTTTTCCAAGGGGCTCTAATGCGAAACAACTCCCCCTGCTCTTTTGATCTACGTTGCCCTTCTTCATCCTTCAAATCCCAGGTCAAGTATCACCAGCTTGGAAGCCTCTTCAGGCCACCTTTCCACGTGGCTGTCACATGTCTATAATCCCAACACCTCTTGCGTCTGCTCTCATAGCCCTTATCACACACAAATGTGTCTGTCTTGTCTCCTCACCTGGACAGTAAGCCCTTGGAGGACAAGACCAGGTCTTCTGTGACTTTATATTCCAAGTACGGGGACAATGCCGAGCACACAGGTGGCTCAAGGACCACTCCTTCAGTGAGTAAAGGACGTATGGTGAGAAAAGGCACTGGAAGGGGTCCCCTGGTCCATCATCAGGCACGTGTCCTCTGCTCCACACAGCGCCTGAAGAAAGTCTCTCTAACCTGCTTCATGTTTCAAGATCACTTGAATGTCCCATCATTTAGTTACCAAGTGCAGCAGAGATGGTCAAGTACTCTCAAGACCCTATGAAAAGGGGAGGCCTACTAACCCAGAAATCTGCACCTCATGAGGAACTTTCACTTTCTCAAAAAAAAAAAAAAAAGAACACAGCTCTGGAAAATAGCAGAAGCCTTAAATACACTGAGAAATCAGTCTGAGACGGGATGCTTGCTCTAAGAAGGCATCTGCAGGTTGGACAATGTGATGCCACTGTTTTGCCTTTGGGCGAAGCATGCCTTTTGTATGACAGATACTCTCATCAGCACATATATGTATGATGCAAGCTAAGCAAAACACTGTATCAATCCATGTTTCCAAACTTCCCGGTTATGATTTTAGTCCATTATTATGCCAATCAATGGGTGATACACTTCGACATCCAACCCACTATTTTCCTAAGGTCTTAGATTCTATCTGTGCAAAGCAGCTCAATAACCATTCATACTTTGATCCACAAGCAAACAATTACAGAGAATTTATCCAGAAACAGGTCTGAGGAACAAATGGGTGAAACAGAGGACACTTCCTACTCCTCTGGTATCCCTGCAGAACATGAGTATGGACAGGTCACATGTGATAAGATGAAAAAGGTCACGTGTGATAAGATGAAAAAGGAACAAACAGTGATTCCATTTTGAGATGCTTTTACTCTTCAGGACAATTTTTTCTCCTGCAAACTCCACCCTGCAAAAAATGGTATCTTCGACATATTAACAAATTTTGAACAGAAAATATCAAACTAGGTGACACTGGCATGTTTTTGTTCGTTGCTGTTATTATTTTTGATTCAAGGTCTAATGCAGTCCCCTGCAGAGGCTGGTAAAATGGGGAGAATACTACCCACGGCAACGATCAACGCTGAATCTGAACTCAGTTCAACCAACCACTGGCTGCGTAACTTAAAACAAACAAAACAAAAATAAAAACAAAACTATTCTTATCTCCGAGACATGCTTCTTTACACTGTAAAATACGACTGATGGTAACTATCAGGTGGTCTGGTATTCAGATTAAATAAAATACTGTACTAATAGCATTTGATACGGGGCTTCTCTTGCAGCAGGCAAAGCAAATGCCGCCTACCAATAAACGTCTATGGAACTGAAAAAAAATACTTAAAAGACAATCAAAAAAAGAAAAGCAAGCAGTAATAAAGAATAATTAAAAGGGGAAACAGCAATGTAACTACACTCTTCATGTATATTCAGCATTCTTTCTAAGACGTGCCATGAATTTAATAACAGCTTTTTGGAGAAAAGCAAACAAACAAAAACGTACTCATCGATTGTGAGACACCCTGATTTCAGAAATAAGAGGTAAAAAAAAAAAAAAAACATACATTCAGAACTGAAGGAAAAAGGTATACTTAATAAAAACCTCTAGTATTCAAGAGGCCCACACAGTAGATAGAAAAGTGGTATTTGTTCCCCCTCTTTCCAACTACATATAAATACTGATTGAAAGAAAGATTATCCAAAAATGAGTGACAAGAACAGGATTCTGGGAAAACAGCAGTTCTATTCCACATACACATTTTCCCCAATTTTATCCCATACATCGATGTGCTCAGTTAAGACAGCATCATCCAGATTTACTGGTGGTGAGAGACAGTCAGAAATATGTAAGTGGCAGGTGTGGATAGGTCTGCCAAGGACACAATGTTTTGCCCTCCCTCCTCTTTTCTTCTTACTGATGCCTGGAATATAGACAAGATGGCCGGAACTCCGGCAGCCTTTAAATCATGAGGTATTCACTATGGATGACAGAGCAGAGAGACAGGGAAATGAAAGAAAACAGTTGAGGCAACTATCCTGGAACCTTAAAAAGAAGTAAGGAGATGAAAGAGAAAAAAACACACAAATGGTAAGATGCCATTGGTGAACTTGCGTACACTGAATTCTTTTCAAAAAATTCTACATGGAAAGATATGCTGCCACACAGAAAATTCTTAAATGAAATACACATCTACGTTCTGTGAAGCAAATACTTCAGAGTTCTTAATTAACACATAAAATCGGAAAGCATCGAATATTTATTGAGCACTTTATACCATTCACTGTAACAATCACTTCACATAATTAGAAACTTAAATACAGGAATCCTATCATCCTTATCCTTTTAAATCCTCAGTAAGTATCCAGAAAACGGAAGGTACTCAATAAATGTTTTAAATAAGTGAATGGTGGTGTCAGGTTAAGCTATTCAAAACTACTGAAAACTTATATTCTTGTTTTTCCCAACTTCCATTCACTCATATAGTTTTTCACTTATGGATCTCCTAGTAAGACTTACACACAGTCAAGGAGCTGGAACTTTCTTTCATACCTTCTGTTGTTGGAAATACCTCCTCCCCTTCAGTTTTCGTCTCAGCCAGTTTTCCAGTTCTTAGCAATACTTCTGCAAAGCTTTCTACTGGAACGTGCTGATACGGGTCACAGGTCACTGCAGACTAGACAGAAGCGGTTACACCATTTAGTAGGATGTCTTTTCTTCTATGAAGATGTTCTAAGAACAGAATCATAGGCTTTTATATCTTCTGATGATGCGAATTATAACTTCTCACTTACTAAAGCACATTATTTTATGTAAAGTTTCAAACAGATTTTAATCTCACAATATGGCATAATAGACACAAGTCATATAAAACCAGTGAATAACATGAGTACGAAGCCAAAGATGTACATTTTCCACAATATTTTAGGGTTTTTTTACTGAAATGCCCACAAGAGCATGACAGTTGAGCCTACATTCTTAGGCGCACTGTCCTTACCTCTGTGACAAAGGGATCGGAGAGGACAGATTCATAAAACGGATGGTAGCCTTGTCTTTCTAGCCCTTCATTGGCTATGGTTCCCATTGGATAAGCACCGCCAAACTCTCGCCCCTAAATAGAACAAAGTGAAGAACAGTGGGTAAGAAGAAAGGCCCTGGGGGTGGGGGGAGAAGGGAAGCAGGGGTGACTTCAGGAGAAACTGACCCACGTGCAGTGTGTTAGAGCTACAGACAGTGTCACAGCGACACAGACACCCAGCAGAGGACGTAGGAGTGACAGCTGCCCTCTAAGCGGCGTTTCTACCTGACCCTGCAGCGCCTCTGGATTCTCCGGTCACTTTGACATCAGGGAATCAGAAACAAAGAAGCAATCAGTGTTCGACTCACGGCAAGGTCTCTAGCCTAGAGTCAGAATAACCTTCCTCAAACATCACTTGGTACACATAGCTCCCTTGCCCAGCTTTGAACAATACCAACAGGCGGCAGCATCAAGTCTAAACCATGTAAAATAACACTTAAAGTTCCTGGAGGTTAGTTAGCATCATTAGTTAACATCGAAGGCTAATTCTTCCCTCCAACCAGCCGATCTACTACACACATCGTACCAGCTCCTAGGCCTTTCTTCCACTAGGAGCGGCCTGTCCATTGCTGACTGCCTTGTTAACCCCCCCCCCCACCCCCCTGCTTGCAGGCCTGCCTCATACCTCACCGCTGAAACCCTCCCAGCTGGACACTGGAAGGAAGTGCGCCCGTCACGTCCCCGCTCATGTCCCCGCTACCCCACACCCCAACGTGTGCCAACCATGACCTTGGGCAGCAGCAAAGGCCCTTCTGTACATGACGATGACAACTACAATGGACACTTACCAAAAATGATCCAGTATCAGGCACAGGGCTAAACATTTCATCTGAGACACATACCCCCAAAAGGTCCACGAGGGGAGACAGAAAAGTGACCAAAATCATAACCCCAGTGATACACACCACGATAGGAGATGCAGGGCCGTCCCCCAAAGTCAAGCACTCTCCATCGCAGTCAGTGGTAAGGACATCTACCCAACCGTCTCGGCCAGGTCATCCTCGGTTCTCCCCTTTCCCGCAGAGTCCACACCCAGACCACCCACAGGTCCACAAAACGCATCTCTCACTTCCTCCCTGGCTCTCCAGTCACCCCAGCACTACCTCTCGCCTGGAGCCTCTTTGCTCCTACTCCTGACTCACCCGGCCAGCTCTCTACACAGCACTCAGATGACCTTAAATGAAGGTGGATCACACGACAGCATTGCCTGCACTCCACACCAGTTCCCTGTCCTACTCAGAATAAGACCTGTGGACCCCACCAGTGTCTCTACAAGGCTCTGGACACCAGCTCCTTCCTCTCATCTCCTACCGTTCTTCCTGCTGCTCACTCTGTTCATACTACACAGGCCTCCTTTCTGTTCTACAAGGATGTCAAGCACCTTCCTCCAAAAAGGGCTCTGCATGTGCTCTATGTGGCTCAGTCAGGCTTCTGCTGAGAGTGCGTCCTGGGAACCCCACCTTCTATCCACGTCGGACATCAGAACTTCTCTCTCCCCAATACGGATCCTTCTCCCGCCACCTTGCAGAAGCCTCCTCACCGTCCGCATGACTGCCTACCGCTACATTACTGCACAATTACTTTATTGGCGGGTCTGTGTGCAGGCTCTGCCAGGCGAAGGGCTTGCCGCCCTGCTCCCGATCACTAGCTTGGGCTCTGGCACAACGAAGACGCCTGAAGAGTAGTTGGACAGCAAATAAACTGAACGCTACACCCAGAGAGCATCTGGGGTGACCTGGTAAACAGCATGTTTCTCTTTCCTCTGAGCTTTCCGGAGAGCCCAAGGACTGCAGGGTGAGAACGCACGGAAGTCAGCAGAGGAGCAGTGGGTTTCATGTGTCACGGAGAGCACAATCGCTCAACCGCTTGTCCTGACCTCGACTTCCAGAATGGGTGAAAGAGGCTGGTACGCTGCTCTCTTTACCCAGAGCACCTACTAGAAACTGAATGTTCGTGTCACCTGCTGAAATTCACATGTTGAAATTCTAAGCCCCAACATGACAATTAAGAGGTGGGTGGGGCTTCTGGGTATATATACATGATGAAATATTACTCAGCCATAAAAATGAATGAGATCTTGTCATTTGTGTTGACATGGATAGACTTAGAGGGTATTATGCTAAGTAAGAAAGACAAATAAAATATGATTGCACTTACATGTGGAATCTAAAAAACGAAGTAGCAAACCAAAAGAAAAAAATAAAAAGGCATAAACAGACCCATAAATAAGAGAACCGGTGGGGGCCAGAGGGGAGGGGGTGGGGGATAGGCAAAATGGGCGAAGGGGAGTGGGAGGTACAGGCTTCCAGTTACAGAATGGGTAAGTCACAGGTAGGGAAGGTACAGCATAGGGAACATGGCCAAGGCCACTGTAAGAGTGTGGTATGGTGACAGATGGCAGCTATGTTTGTGGTGAGTACAGGATAGCGTATAGAGTTGTCAAATCACTATGTCATACCCCGAAAAAAATAAGAGTTGGGACCTTGCAGAGGTGGTCAGCTCTGGGAAATGGAGTCCTCATGAATGGGACAGACCAGACCTCTTATAAAAGAGGCTCCAGAGAGCTCCCTCACCCCTCCCACCATGTGAGAACATAGCAAGCAGACCCCCGCAGACACTGAATCTTCCGGAGCTTTGATCTCAGACTTCCCAGTCTCTAGAACCATGAGGAAGAAATGGTTGTTGTTACGCCCCCCAGTATGTGGTTTTACTGTTATAGCAGCCCAACCACCTCAGCCTTCCTGCCAGCTTCTAGCGCTTTTTCATGACTACTGGCCCACAGAAATACAGCAAAAACAAGTAAGCATTGATGGAATCATTTTCCTTTTCATCCCCCTAAATTCTAATTCTGACATCTAATCACACCTAAATCTGTAGCAGTGTCTTTTGCAAGACCCTACAAAATTCTATAAAATAAATGCCACATTCTATAAAATAAATTACTCTTCCCCTGGATGATGGGAGGCTTAGATTTCTTAACGCATTATTTTAAGGATCTAGAGAAGAGAAAGCTGTAACAACATGAACACAACTGAAAGCCAGTGCTGAGGGACTGACACAAGCCACACAATGGGTCTTCAGAAAAAAGAGGCATCGCTTACTTGAAGTGGCCGAAGGTAAGTTAAAGACTTCTTCCACCACTGCCCATCACTCACGGCCTGCAGCACGGCCTTGGTGGTAGTTGTGGTGCTGGACAGGACTTTCATGGTGGCCGCGGTGCCCCAGTGGAACAGGTCTGTGTTGCTGCCAGGAACGCTGGCTTCACCCTAGTTAGAAAAGAAAATGGCAAGATCAAAAATGTAGGCTGTCACTGTCGTAGGAACAGAGGGTGATCATGAGGTTACTGACAATTATCAGACACAAAGATACATTGTAAAATCCACCTGTGGGGCACCTGCATGGCTCAGTCGGGTTGGGCGTCCGACTCTTATTTTTGGCTCAGGTCATGATCTCACAGTTTTGTGGGTTCTAGCCCCGTGTCGGGCTCTGTGCTGACAGCAGGGAGCCTGCCTGGGATTCATTCTCTCTCTTTCTCTCTCTCTGTGCCCTTCTCCCACTCATGCTGTCTCTCAAAATAAATAAACTTAAAAAAAATAAAAATAAAAAATAAAATCCATCTTGGCTAGCAACAAAAAAACGGGAAATGAAGCATTATTGGTATATCGTACCTCCTTGGAGCACTTACAAAAGAAAATTTGGTAAAGGAAAAACCATCATGATGCATTGTCAAAGAATCCCCTTCAGAAACGTTTATAAAGCAAATAACGGGTTCTTGATTTTTTACCAATCTAATATCCTACAAAGACAAACTCCCATTTATTTCTTAGACATTCTGAAATATTTGTTATTTAGGTTAATTATGAAATAAATTATTCATTTGAACAATGCTACTATGACCCAGACAAAGGGAGAGAATTCAGAGGGCCCATCTATACACGTTGAAAGGTATTTTGTTTTTCATCTAAACAACTTGATGATTAATAGTGTTTAAAAGGTTTATAACATGAAACTTCCTGCCAATCTTGAAGCAATCAAGCGAAAATTCTGACTCCCCATTTACTCACCTGAGAGATTCCATGTGGAGAAAAATGCTAATATATTAACTTCATTTTAAATGGAAATGACAACAATCACATCTGCTTCTGATCAAAGAAAAACATTACTTGTTCTATAAAAACCAAGTTCTTGGTTTAGTGTTAATCTACTTCCGCTTATTTTAAGTTTCCCATTTAATAGAAAGCAAAAATTGAGGCCTAGTCCCACTATTTCAATAGCCTTCTTAATACTAATAGAAGGAGAGTTTAGTTTGGCTATTTAGATCCATATCACAGCACAAGCAATAAAAAATGTAAACTATGTAATCAGTCAGTAGTCTCCAGGGCATTATCACACCACAAATAATGCACCATTGCAGACTATCCGGCCAGTTGCCCTTTATGGTAAGTAGCATTAAAGACCCCCAAAGATGTCCGTGTCCCAATCCCTGGAACCTGGGAATACACTGCATTTCATGGCAAAGGGACTCTGCAGATATGATTAAGGACACTGACCCTGAAGTAAAGATTATCCAAAATTATTGGTCCTTTAAACGAGGCTTTAATCACACGAGACTTTAAACAGAGAAGCTTTCTCAGTTAGGGTCAGAGAGAGGGTGTCCGGGACATGCCATGGGGGAAGAGGCAAAGAGAAACCTGAGGCATTGGAGACTCAACCCATCGTCGCTGGCTTTGAAGATGGAGAAAGCGACCACAAGCCCAGGCATGTGAGCGGCATCTAGAAGCTGCAAACAGCTCTGAGGTGACAGCCAGCAAGGCTACAGGGACCTCCGTCCTATGACCACAAGGAATCGACTTCTGCCAACATTATGAGTGAGCGTGGAAACAGATCCTCCTTTGAGGCTCGAGAAGAGCACAGCCCTGTGTGCACCATGATCTTGGCCATGTGAGACTAAAGAGAGACCCATAAAAGTCTGCCAGATGTCTGTCCTGGGGGAATTAGAAGATAATTTATTTGCATTGTTTTTAAGTGGCTGAATTTGTGGTAATATGTTATAGCAGCAATAGAAAACAAATACATCATGTTAGGATACTTAATTTCTAGAAAACTTTGTGAACTTTACTCTTACTTCCAAAAGGAAATGAATTTAAGCTTTACTAACCAATGCTTACAACTTAACTTATCCAGTTTTTGTTTAAGGCTTCTGGTAAGATTCTCTAAACTGTGCTTTTAACATGAAAAAAGTTGTGTCCCAACACTAGAAGAAATGGTAATTAGGTGACAGAGTAGTGGTGTTAGCTAAGCTATAATGGCAACCATACTGCAATATAAATATGCCAAATTAATAACCTTATGCTAAAACAATGTTTTATGTCAAATATATCTCAATTTTTAAAAAGTTTTAAAAACTGTTTCTTGGGGGCTCTTTGGACACTGAGAAAAGTATAAAATACCAACTCAATGTAATCATTGTCATTTGATTATAAAAACAACATAAACACTGGATGTAAATATGGAAAAAAATCACATTAAGTTGCTTGTATACTTATAAGAGCAACAATGTTAAAAATAACTGAGGTTTAGGTGCCAGTAAAACACAATACCTCTCCTGGGTTTCAGATCATCTCAGATACTGCAGCTTGGTTCACTGAATGCCATTCTGCCCCTACAAACTGTCCTACTACTGTTACAAGTTGATACGTTAAAGACTACATCTCTCAGACTCCCTATATTGGCATTCCACACATAATCTAGTTCTCCTCTCGTAAATGCACCTGCTGCATGGAATTTGGGAGGCGGAACTCTAGTAGAGACCACACCTCTGTTACTTCTGCCTTCTGCTGCTTTCCTTCCTTCCTCCCTTCCTCCCTCCCTCCCTCCCTCCCTCCCTCCCATAGTCTTAGTTATTCTTCTACAACAGTGGTAATAGAAGCCCCAGTGCCCAGACTCTAGTTTTATGCGTGTAAAGGCTGGCTTGTATCCTGGTCATCAGTTACCACTGGAGCCAACTGATAAGGAGTGGCTTTCTGCTTTCGCAGCTTATTTATGGCAGATTGCAGCTCCCCTAGCAGGCAGGTTCTGTCATTTTTCTAGTAGTTGGTCTTAGAAACACATCTAAAGCCTGCTCCTCCAGTCCTCTCAGTGATTTTTAGTCCCAATCTCCATAAAGCCCCTAATTTTCCATTTAAAAAAAAAAAAAACTCATTCTGCTAAGAGCTAGAATATTTTCTGTAACCCACAACTGAATCTTGCATGATTTTTTAATTAAAAATATATAAGTAGGAATCAGAGAAATCAGCAATACTATCTTCATTCTGGAATAGAGAACATGGCTTAAATCCACTGTCATAATTAGGCTAAAATTTTTCTGCAAGTCTTGGAGTAAATTTTCCAAGGAGGAGTTGAGTCTACAGAGTAGACAAGCCTAACCAAAATCACCATGGCAGCTCAGAGGGAAACTGAGCAGAACGAATACCCAGAACTGCCTCAAACCAGTGCCGTCCAACCCATTAGCCATAGTCATGCGGGGCTATCGCACACTTGATACGTGGCTATTCCAAAATGAGATGTGCTGTAATGTACCACACTGGATTTCAAGGGCTTTGTACTAAAAATAACAAATAAATAACATAACCCTCATGTGCGTAACCTCAAGGAACAAAGATCAAAGCAGAATGCACCCTTTCTGTGGACAGGCATAAGCAGGAGGGAGCCCAGCTGGGGTGGGGTGGGGTGGGGGTACTAAGCCTTACATTTCCAGTTTCTTCTCTCAATTTCAGAAATCAGGACAATTACACACACCCCCTCTCCTTAGCATGTGTTGGACGGAGGAGGTGAAGAGCATGGAAGGAGAGATGATGAGAGACTTAAACTCATCATCCAAACCTCAAAGGACAAGGCAGGAAGTCCTATGTAGAAAAAACCAGACTTCTCCCTTCAAGAGTAATAATGATGGTAGCTTGCTATGTGCCAGCACTTTACAAAGTGCTTCATACATGTATTGGGCATAAGAACCAGAAGGAAATACACACACACACACACACACACACACACACACACACACAATAGCTTCAGTGGTAGCATTACTAGAATTCCTTTCTGTCCTTAATCTCTTCGCTATGTGAGGAGACAGCAGTGGAGGCTCATTTAGTCACCGCTTTGGTACCACAAACAGCTGGTTCATCAACGAAGAAAAATAAGCTGATTCCAGCTCCTGCCCTGCAGAGGCCCCTCTTTGCTAGTAAGGCCACAACCCCAGCCAAGGAGCATGTGATGTCACACAGTGGCAATGTTACCTCCAGCTCCTGTCCCGCATTTACAGGGTGTGGACTTAGTCCCCTGGTCCGCCTGTCATCGTGCATGTGACCCACCAAGTCCGGCCTAAGCACACCTCTCCGGGCTACCGAAAGCCCGTGTATACTCTGCTTCATTCTGTGTCTAAGATCCCCCCACTTGCCAACCGTGCGTGGAGAGGAGAGAGCTCTATGTGTCCCTGTGTGAATAACACTGCCAAGAATAGTTCTTCGCCAGAAATAAATCTCAGAAGGAATCTGAAGTATACATTGTCTCTATATAGATATAGGAGATACAGATATATATGTAAAACATACAGTAAGCAGCTTGATTTATTGGCTATATTTCTGAATTACTTAATATTTACAACTGGAAAAAAAACACAGAAGCAAATTAGAATTCATTCACTTACACGGCAGTTACTGCGTGACTCTCATTCGGTGTCACGCCCTACACCAGGCAATGAGGTGACAAAAACAGGGAAAACACAGTCTGTGCTCTCAAGCTGCTCAGAAACCAGGGAGGGAGGCAGACATGTGGACACAGCCCTGCAGTACAATCTCAGCCTCTAAAGTAGACAGACATCTACGGTGCCACGCGGCACGAAGAGAGGCCACACCTCCTCCGCCCAGAGGCGCAACCACAGAAGGCTTCACACAGAAGGTAGTATCTCATCGGGAAAGAATGTAGGCCCCCCCCACACCCCCCAAAGGAGGAAGAGAGACTTTCAGGCAGACTTACACAAGAACGAGAGCGTGAAATGAAACGACACAGCAAACTGGAGGAATCTTGATCAAGTCAGTGAAGGTGTGGACAGTGGCACGCGAGGGCAAGGGGCCGATCGATCACCAGCATGGAGGGACAGAGAAGGAGCTGGAGCGAGAACCCCGCTGACCAGGCCAAAGCACCCCCGCTGCCGGCCTGACAGACGGGAAGCCACTAAAACCGTTCACGCAAATGGGGTGGCAAACTCAGATCTGTGTTTTAGAAATATCATTCCAGGCACAAGAATCCAGTCAGGAGGTTGGTGTGTTAGTCCAAGCTTAAAATAATCACGGGCCGAATTAGGATCATGCTAGGAATATATGAGGTTGCCATAAGGGTATTTTGCCACCTGAATGCATATATTAAATTCAAATGTTTTTATTTCTAATTCTTCTCAAAGTGGAAAGGGCCTGAGGTAAGTCAGATAAGCAGAGAAATTCAAGGATTCTGACTCCAACTTTCTAAGAAATAAAGTACATGGTCACCAAGCTGGGTCTTAGTGAAGAGCAGAGAGAAAGAAGAAAAGAACAGACGTTAAGTCAGGAACCCAAGCAAACATTCATGGTTAGCTAAGCAAGGTTAGATGCAGTGGGGGAAAAACAATGAACAATGCAAGTTACTGAGAAAGAATGAAGACAGGACCAGGTTTGCAGAGAGGAATAAGAAAGATCAGGGGGCAGCTGGATGGCTCCATCCGCTGAGCATCTGACTTCAGTTCAGGTCATGATCTCAGGGTTCGTGGATTCGAGCCCCACATCAAACCCCACACTGGGCCCAGCACTGACGGTGCAGGGCTTGCTCGGGATTATTGCTCTCCCTCTCTCTCTGCCCCTCCCCCACTTGCGCTCTGTCTCTCTCAAACTTAGGAAAAAAAGATTATACACACACACACACACACACACACACACACACACACACACACATATATACATATTTTTTTTTTTTCTAGGAGTGATGTCTAATAGGAGTCTGGTTTATATTACATAAGAGACATGACGGCTACCATTTACTAAATGGTTCCTATGTGTCAGGTGCTGGTCAGGTGCTTCCTCTGGTCATTCCTGGGTTTTAGAATAACACTGCAAGATAGGTATGCGGAAGCCATATGATGCACAAGTAAAGTGCAGATGCTGTCCACACGCAACTGGCCTAGGGGTGTCTCCTCTTCCTGACCAGGTCGGGCTATCAAAACATGTGGTCCACTTGTTCTGCAGAGGGATGTGACACACGAGTAACATCACAAGCACACACGAATGTATTTGAGAGTACTTACTCTCCTGTGTCATGAAAATACGATCTCATTAAAGATGGTTTGAAAAATTCAAAAGGTTAGGGGGAAAAGAAGATAGTACTTAGTCACAGCATCGCAATACAAAGACAATACTGCCAGGATACAGTCTCTCTTCCTGTCTTTAATCCAGGCTTAGAGATCTTTCTTTAAAACCTTTTATCGAAGAAGAAGATACATTAAAAAATGTATGCACGCAAGCATACAGTTTGGTAAATTATAACACACTCATGCAATCAGCACTTAGACTAAGTCACAGACCATCACCAGGATCCCAGATGCCGCTTTTGAGATCACTTCTAGCCATCCCCGTGGCCGAGGTAGATGCTATTCTGACTTCTGGTAGTATAAATTAGTTTTGCCTATTTTTATACTTTATATGAGTGGAAGTGTGTCTTGGGGTCTGATTTCTATCATTCAACATAAATTCATCCATATTCTTGCAAGTAGTTGAAGATTGTCCGAATTGTTGTTAGTATAATATCGTTACACTGTTAATGTAACAGTGTTACATAGTGTGAACATATCAGAACTTACTTATCCTTTTTTTCTATTGATGAGTATTTGGATACTCTCCAGTTTGTAGCTAATACCAATAGTGCTGCCTTGAACATGCTAATAGTTATCTGTTGGTGAATATATGCATTTCTGGAAACAAATCTAGTAGGGGGATTACTAAAACATAGAGTATGCATATGTCCAGACGTAGTGAATAGTTCCAAACATTTATACTCTAACCAGCAATTACAACAGTCTGGTCACTCCACATCCATGCCAACATCTAGCATTACATGTCTATTTCCTTTTAGCGGTAGCACTGAGGATATAATAGTATCTCTTTGTGGTTTTAATTTGAATCTCTCTGATGACTAATGAAGTCGAACAGCTTTTAATAGATCCATTGGTCATCTGACCATCTTTTGTGCAGTGTCTGTTCAAGTGTTTTGCCTTTCTTCTGTTGGTTATCTGCCTTTCCCACTCACCTCTAGTTCTTCACACGTTCTGGACACACATCCTTATTACATG
This sequence comes from Prionailurus viverrinus, assembly GCF_022837055.1. Classification (NCBI taxonomy): domain Eukaryota; kingdom Metazoa; phylum Chordata; class Mammalia; order Carnivora; family Felidae; genus Prionailurus; species Prionailurus viverrinus. The sequence goes on along the minus strand of NC_062563.1, from coordinate 129,583,217 downwards.
TACAAATTGTGAATATGTTTTACTACTTGGCAGATTATATTTTCATCGTCGTAATGTTGTCTTTTGATTAATAGAAGTTCTTAAATTTTACATTACTCTAATTTATCATTTTTTTCACTTTACGATTAGTATTTTTTGTATATTTAAGAAAGTGTTGCTTACTCCAAGCTCACAAAGATGTTCTTCTATATTTTTGTTGACCTGTAATATTTTTGCTGTAAGTAAAATCCTGTTAAGACAGTGTCCCGCCCTCTCTCCTATGCACCTGGAGCATTAGATGCATTCTTTCCATGCACTTACCATAAAATTTTGATAATCTCATTTTTTTTGTTTGCCTTCCCAACTAGACAGTAGCTTTTCAAAGGTAGGGGTTATGTTTCTTTACCACTATATCCTCAAAGCATGGGAAAATCCCTAACTTATAGTGTATATCTGTAGATATGTAGAAGTCTGGCTTTACTGCACTATTGAAATGTTTGAGGATACATTTTCTCAGGCCTAATATGTTGTGCCTATAGTAGCTAATGTTATTCAAACAAGACTTCATGCCACATTTCAAATCTTATTCACCTTTATAATCTTCTTAATTGAGAGGGTGTATTGAATGGTTAAACTGTCATCAACTAATCCAAGTACAGAATTAAAACTACAAACAAGGTAAGAAATAAACGGCACTTGAACAGAATGCAACTTCACTCGGAGGAAAATCAAGTCAACTGAAAGATACCAAAAAATACAGGCTATAAAACAATCATTCCATTTCATAAAATGAACCTAAACTTTACTTCTCTATTTCATACAGATAGGCTAACTTCAGACAGGACATTTAAGACATATGAAAATTAAAATCTTGTTCCAGAAGATAAATGAAATTGACATGCTCAGAAATGTATGAGATAAAAGGCTTGTAAGAGATTCCCTGATGAGAATTACAAAACAGAAAGTAAAATAAAAGGCTCATTTGGACCACAGAAGAAGCATCCAACTTGGGGACAGTCTACCAGAATTATACTCTACCTAGAATAATTAATGAGGAAAATAGTTTTCATTCAAATACATATAATGGGGGGGGGGGGGAGGCTGGGCAAAATTTACTCCTGAAACGATCACTACTGGCACTTTTTATATTCATAGTTGCACACTGTTAATTAACTTAGAATGTATAACAGCAGAAATAGATTAATCCCCCAAACCAAATCAACAACTGCCAGCATAAAATTTAACATGAAATCTCATTAACGTCAGTATGTTACACAGCTCAGAGGTTAACTTACAAAGCTCTAATAGTATCTCTCAAATTCTACACAGACACCATTACCGACCAGGTTCACGAGAACAAGAATAGTTCCACATCTCAAGTCTGGCTTACAGAGTCTTGTTGATCAAGGACTATAGTGAATAATCTATTTTGGAGTTGCTATCTCTGGTATCTGGTAACATAAGGGTTAGTTTCTGAGAAATCTGTTTGCCTCCTATAAACTGAGTTGGTGGTACACATAAAATAGGTAAGGATTACAAATAGCGCTCGAACTGAACTCATCCACCATCCCTTCCCTTCCAACAGATCTTTAGATGCTCCAAAGTTCTTCCCTGCACCCAACGCTTCCAGCAAATTTCACCCTGAACCTAAAATATTAAGAATATAGTCTTTATTATTACTGGTGATACTACTTTTAGAAGTGTCTGAGGGAAAAGAAAGAAAAAAGAAAAGAAAAGAAAAGAAAAGAAAAGAAAAGAAAAGAAGGAAACAAAGAAAAAAAGAAAGAAAGGAGAAGGAAAGAGAAGAAAGAAAAGAAAGGAAGGAAAGAAAAGAAAGAAAGAAAAGACAAAATAAAAAGAAAAGAAAAGACAGAATGAATCTGTCAGAAGCAGAAACAGAAAAATACCTCATGGAGCAAATCGCTCCAAGGTCTGACTCTGCTTCAGTTCATCTGCTAAGTAACAGGTCAGGTTATATAATTCAGATGTTTTCACCTTTGCGAATCATGAACCCCTACACAATTCCGATCAAAGCTGGAAGTCATTCCTCCAGAAAACAGAACGCACATGCTGTGCACACACAGGAACACACAAAGTCACATACACAACCCCCCCACACACACACACACAACACACACACACACACACACACACACACACACACACACACCCAAATACAGCACACTACTTCAGGGGCTTTGGGAATCAAACCCTTCTTGAATCTGCTGGCATTCCTGGACCAAGATTAAAAGACCTGTAGTTAGGAAAAATACAGGTATGTGAAATATATTTTTATTTTCTTTCAGCATGCCAAATTTTTAAATCTCTTTTGATTAAATAATTTGGGGTTCTAAATCCATCCGCAAAACAAATTTACGGAACATATACCTCTGGCATGCTTACTATGTTTAAGACCCAGTGCTAGGCAACAGGGTTACCACAATGATTAAGACATTGTCCCTGCTCTCAGGAACTCATAGTACATCAGGAAAGACAGGCAAACAGGAAATTTGCCTTATTTCACCAATGAACTGAGAACTTATCAAATTGGATCCCACTGGAATATTCCTCCCCTTATAATAAAAGAATTTATCCACACCCATCATATCCACATCTTAACCTTCCTCATTTATTTTCTTCACATATTCAACAAATATTTGGACATCAAATACAACAAGGACACTTGTAGTAGATACTGAAAACAGAGCAGTGAACAAAACATGACTCCTGCCACCCAGAGCTCCTCTTGTATTCCAAGAGGAGATAAGCCAAAGATAAATATAAAGCATGTCAGAGAGGTGTATCAGATAAATGACAGGAAAAGAGCTAGGAAGAAAAATAAAGCGGTATATTGGGAGTAGGGGGAACACTGTAATTGTGTATGCAGGGACCGGGTAAGCTCTCACTGAGCAGACATTTGAGCAGAGACCTGGAAGGAGCGAAGATAAGTCACTGAATATGTGAGAGAAAAACACAGCAAGGATAAGGACCAGAGGGAATGTTTAGAGAATGGAAAGAAGGGCAGTATGCCTGGAGTACAGTGGGCAAAGTCAGCGGGGGGTTAAGGAGAGAAGAGATCAAGTCAAACAGGTAGTAGGGAAGATAGATCACGGGTGTCCTCATAGGAGATCATAAAAGCTTAGCTTGTACTCCACGGAATGTGGCGCGATCTGACATATTTTTAAAGAATCACTCTGGCTGCCTTGTTGAGCACCAACTAGAGCAAGGAAAAGGGCCGAAAGAGGCGGACAAACAGAACACTACCGTAAAACTCTAGGTGAGACACGGCAATAACTTAACCAGGGTGGTAGCGGTGGTGATGGTAAAATATGGTCTAATTCCAAGTCCACTGGGAGAGTGGAGCCACCAGGCTTTCTTGACAGACTGCTTGCGTTACACAGGACAAAGAGAACTGAGGACGATGACAAGGTTTATGACCTAAACAACTAGAAAGACGGAGCTGCCATTTTTTGACATAGGAAAGAGCACAGAAGGAACACCGCTGGTAGCCGGGGTGAAGGGTGCGATGCTAAGATCAGTGGCTCACTTTTAACACGCTGAGATGCGATGCCTGTAAGAAAGGGAAGTACAGATGCCAGACTGGCAGTCGCGCACACAAGCCTGGAACGCAGAAGATCAGGGCTCAAGCTACACGTAGAGAATCATCCGCACAAAGTTGCACGATCACAGGTGCAATCATCTAGGGAATCGGCAGAGACAGAGACGAGATTAAAGACTGAGACCTGAGGTATCTAACATTTAGCTAGAGAAATGAGGAAGGACCAACAAACACGGTGAGAGTAAGTGGCCAATGAGGTATAAAGAAAACGAATAGACTGTCCCTGAAACAAGTACGTATCCGATGTTACTGATACGTCACATAAGATAAAGACAGACTTGACGCGTGAATTTACCAATAGGAGGTCACTGGTGACCCAAACACAAGCTGTTCTGAGGAAACAGTGAGGAGAAAAAGACGCATGGAGAGCACGCAAAAGACAACAGGAGAAAAAGATGTGGCCACTACTGGGTATAAAACCAAAGCGTGTACACAAAGCCCCTCAGCATGGTACAGATGAGCCCTGTGTTCAGATCACAAGGCCTCCTTAAAAGGAAAGGAAACTGTCAAATCCCCCAGATTTCACTGAAACTGAGACATGTTATTTGAAAAGTATCCTTTGCAAGTGAATTTAAATCCAAGTCTAGATTAAAAAGTAAAAAAAAAAAAAAAATAGGGGCGCCTGGGCGGCGCAGTCGGTTAAGCGTCCGACTTCAGCCAGGTCACGATCTCGCGGTCCGTGAGTTTGAGCCCCGCGTCAGGCTCTGGGCTGATGGCTCAGAGCCTGGAGCCTGTTTCCGATTCTGTGTCTCCCTCTCTCTCTGCCCCTCCCCGTTCATGCTCTGTCTCTCTCTGTCCCAAAAATAAATAAATGTTGAAAAAAAAAAAAAGTAAAAAAAAAAAAAAAAAGTAAAAAAAAAAAACCAAAGTATTCTTTGTTACTGAAAGAGTCAAAGAAACTTAAAGAAACGAAACAAATGTATTAGAAATGCGTGTACTGGGGCGCCTGGGTGGCGCAGTCGGTTAGGCGTCCGACTTCAGCCAGGTCACGATCTCGCGGTCTGTGAGTTCGAGCCCCGCGTCAGGCTCTGGGCTGATGGCTCAGAGCCTGGAGCCTGTTTCCGATTCTGTGTCTCCCTCTCTCTCTGCCCCTCCCCCGTTCATGCTCTGTCTCTCTCTGTCCCCCAAAAAATAAACATTGAAAAAAACAAAAAACAAAAAACAAAAAAAAAGAAATGCGTGTACTCTGTGAAGAAAGGGCAGGATGGAAGAAAGAAGAGAACCTGGAACATGAGTGGCAGAGCCCGGTGAGGAGGCAGCTAATCTAAGCCTCTCTGAGGAATGGAAATCTGTGGCCCCGATTCTCCGAGCCAATCAAAGTGACAGGATTCACAGTCCTGACCATCAAGCCGTGGACCGAGCGATCACAGTCTCCTACAAGCATGCCAATGGGCAGAACACGCCCTCCTTCGGTCAGACCTCAGTGAGAGAGGAAACACCACATGGTGAATGAAATGCAGGAGTCTTGTGAATCGTGCTGGCTCTGCATTATCATCCAGTTCGCGATGTCACAGATCACCATGAACTCAGTCTCACGTAAACACTCATTAGGCAATGTTATCAAAAAAAAAAAAAAAAAAGTGAATAAGGACCTACTCTGTTCCCAGTGATGTGCTGGTGTCACAACAGTAAAGAAAGCAATCAGCACTTAACAAAGTTATGGAGAATACATTATAAGAAGATAGGAAATTCTCTATCTCAGGAGCTCATTCCCACCACTTTATCCCAGAGCAATGCATGACTACACAAAATGTGCATGTAAAATGTTCACTGCGGCTCAGTCTAAAAGAGAGGAAAATCAAACATAATCTAAATGTTCAAAAACAAAGCAAAAGATAAATTTTTGTACATACATCAAATGACTGCTAACCTGCCATTATATAAATGGTCTGTATATAAGGAGAAGGGCAGCTATCTGTGACAAATAACATTACGTGGAAAAAAACAAGCTTTAAATTAATATGCAGGGGCACCTCGGTGGCTAACCGGTTAAGTGTCCAACTTCAGCTCAGGTCATGATCTCACGGTTTGTGAGTTCAAGTCCAGCCTCGGGCTCTGTGCTGACAGCTCAGAGCCTGGAGCCTGCTTCAAATTCTGTGTCTCCCTCTCTCTCTGCCCCACCCCTACTTACACTCTGTCTCTCTCTGTCTCCCCAGAATGGGTAAGCGTTAAAAAAATTTTTAATGTGGAATTAATATATGCAGTACGAATCCATTTTAAGTTTACAAAATAATAATTCTCCAGGAGATAGACAATAGCTATCCAGAAAATCTGTTCATATTCAGAAAAATTCTGGAAGATATATATAAACTTAAAAATGTTTACCTCTAAGCAGTAGGCTTCATGGTATGGGTAGAAAGAACTAAGAGAAGAAAGAGAACTTATATACTAATGTACTGCTGATTAAATTACTTCATAATTTATTATTTTTTTAATGTTTATTTATTTTTGATAGAGCCTGAGCAGGAGAGGGGCAGAGAGAGAGGGAGATACAGAATCCAAAGCAGGCTCCAGGCTCCCAGCTGTCTGCACAGAGCCCGATATGGGGCTTGAACCCACAAACCATGAGATCATGACCTGAGCTGAAGTTGGACACTTAACCAACTGAGTCACCCAGGCACCTCTATTTCATATTTTAAAAAGTAGAAAGGCCAAAGCTACCATAAATTTCCGTGTACTTATCAAAAGTTAACAAATGTTATTAATATTTTATCATAGATGTTTTACATTTCTTTTTTTTTTAACTTTCAGGAATAAAATATGCTAAATAGAGTCAGTTATCTGAACCCATGCCTCCTCTTAAATGGATTGCTAAAATAAAAGATTGTGTTATTTCTGTAATTAAGAAAGCCATTATGAATTCCAGTCAGGATGGAGCAGTGAACTCCTGTTGCAATGTGCTCGTGGTACTCCAGAATACTAAGGGTAATTAAAAACAAAAGTAGAAAGGCACTCACATTCAATGGAATTCAACATTTGGGGGCTCGGAACTGAGATGCTGACAGTGCCTGTGAAACGCTCCTCTCAAGGCAACTGTGAATCGAAAGGATCCCCTGTAAGAGGATCAGACCCACTGCCTGGGATTATGTATTTATATAAAATTGCAGGAATAAAGAGGCAGAGAACTAACAGGGCCCAAGTCCCTCGTTGGCTCCATGCCTGGATTCCTCAGATCCTCAACATTACAAGAGGTTGGGCGTCCCACGTCAAAAGGTATTAATAGGACATGACATGTTCTGGACTGAAGCACTAAGGGTACAGACTGAGGAAAACCACAAAACTCTATCCTTAGAGAAGGTCTAGGGAGATAAAAAGTAAACAGAATGGAATGACCCCCCCCCCCCCCCAATGAACTTGGAAACCAAAATTCTAAAACACATCGGGGGCGGGGGGGGGGGGTGGATAGTAAAGTGATAATTTTAACAAAAATCCATTCCAGATGAAACTCTTTCTTTTCAAACTTCAAAATATTAATGTCTTTGTGCATTCCAAATATGAAATGTAAAATCCTTGGCATGCCTGCATGGCTCTGTTAAGCATCGGACTTGGCTCAGGTCATGATCTCACACTTTGTGAGTTTGAGCCCCACGTGGAGCTCTGTGCTGACAGCTCAGAGCCTGGAGCCTGCTTTGGATTCGGTGTCTCCCTCTTTCTCTCTCTCTGCCCCTGCACTGCTCACACTCTGTCTCTCTCTCAAAAATAAACAAACATTTAAAAAAAATTTTAATTCTTTATGAAGGAATAAGCTATCATAAAACATAAAAGAAAACAAAACAAATACCATCTCAATGAACTAATTTTTGTGTATGTTAAGAAGCTCTAATTCACCTTTTCGTATATGAATATTCCTCAAGCCTACAGTTATTTCACACAAAAAGTGGATTATTACTTCCTTATCAATAAACACAGGAGCCACAACTATAAAAAAAAAAGCATAGGAATAAATGCCCACACTCTTGAGTTATGCGTCTATTTCTTAGATACAATACCACAGCACAAGCGATACAAGAGTACTACTGGTAGGCTGGACTTCAGCCACATTAGACATGTTTGCACTTTATGAAAATGAAAAAGTCAAGTCACACACAGAGAGAAAAACATTTTCAAATCACCTACTCAAGAAAGGATTTGTAGCCAGAATTTAAAAAAAACAAAACAAAACAACAAAACTCTTACACCTCAATAAGCAGCAGCACAAAAACAGATGTTCACGATCATTAGTTCTTTGGAAAGAGCATACCAAAATGATAACGAGATACCACACACATCCCCCCTAAGGATGGCTTTTGTCAAATCCAGGCAGGAACAAGCATTATGAGAATGTGGAGACACGGGGATCTGAACACTTCCTGGTGGGAAAGGAAAATGGTGCGGCCACTTTGGGAAGCAATCTGCCATTTCTTCAAAAGTTGAACACGTATATGCGTGCAATGTAGCAGTTCCTCTCCTATACACCTACATGAGAAATCGAAACCTATTTCTCTATTTCCATATTTTCCAGCAAATAGAAATAACCCACATGTCTATCACCTGGTGAATGGAAAAAGAAATGGTTTCCTAGGATACTGAAAGCCAACTGTCCTTTTGCTCACTTTTAGAGATTTCTAAACAGTCCTTTTATAAATTTGAAATCACTCTATGCTTAGCCCACGCCACAGTTATAAACATTAATTAGTCTAGTTGTATAAATCTATGGCCACTTAAAACGCTCATAACAAGTTTTCCCACAGTGAAAATGATTTTTTAATGGGAATCTTATATATAATCCATTTCCAAATCTAATTGGATTTATCTGGGGGGAAAACACCATTGGCTAAGTGATACAACTAATACTAGCTAAAAACAAACGTTAATATACTCTAAATGGCGAAATACTGCTACATCTAAAAAGCATAATAACCAACATTAATAAGAAACTGAAAAATTGTAATTTTGGTAGTTATTCACAAAATATGCATTCTGGTCTATTTATACACTAATATCTTGTTCATGGGGACAACAGCCAATATCTTCAAATCTGTAGGCTCTACTTGAACTAATGCAAATGCTACCGCATAGCAATTACATCTTTACTTTGCTTGGATATATAAATAAAAATTATTATTTTCACAACTGAGTAATGAAAGTCTTGAGCATTAAGCAGATTACATATATAGTCAGCTCTCATTTATGAGTTAGAATTTAGTGTGGTTATTATATCTACTGTTAATGTGTAACGCACAGCAACCTACAGCTGAGCACTGTATTTTAATCTAATAATAGTAGCTATAATATTCTGAAATGTGCTTCATGAATCAAAGCCATAATGTGTTCATTGAGGGTTTAGATTTGCACTTCATGAGATCTAGATTTTCTGCAACTTGCTGAGAAAGGACACACGAAGACAAGAAAGCTTTTTAAGGAGCTACAAAAAAAAAAAAAAAGAGAGAGAGAAAGATTTTAAAAAATAAATAAATAAAATAATCATTTTGGAAGAATCCCTTTTCCTTGCTAAGTAGAATGTGTAAAAGACTGCCGTGTAAAGGTGGTCTCCTTCATTCACTAAAGAGACTAATGGAGCAGGATGTGCCCACTTGTGGAGACACAGCATGTCCTTCTCCAAAGAAGCCACTAAAGGGCCAGGTTGACACTTTGTAATTTATTGAAGAAGGAGAAAATAGGAAACCCAACGTCACAAAGGCTTTTCATGGATTTTATAAAGGACGGGGATTCAGAATAAGCTTAGAGAGCTGAACTCAGCAGAAACACTTTGCAATTCTATACTGAACAGAGAAATCACACACCCCGTACGCTGGCCAAAACATAACAGATCTCAACAGCCACCACAGCACATACATATGAGTTAAATGGGAAATTCCTTTTATTTTAAGCTAAAATCTACTTTATAATTAGTTTTTACCACAGAATAACCCGTATGCAGACGGAGTTTCCAAGCGGGCTTTGTCGAACATTTCCTACGCATCCGCCATGTGACAACCCCGTTATGGACGGTGCAAAGATAAATGACCTACTTCCAGTGACCACGTAATACCAAAGCACACCACGTACATGCTGACACGATGATGTGAGAATGTGTGGGGGATACAGAAGCAACAGTAATTAGAGAACTCGAGGAAAACCTGACGAAGAAAATGATACTTCAGATGGGCTCAAAGCGTAAAAGAGATGACCAGAGCACAAGGCAAGAAGGGCAGCAGAGGCAGCCAGGGAAGTAACACCAAAGGTGTGACAGAGGCAACTCCGGAGAACGGTGGCAAGGTCAGTAGGACTGCAGCCCAGCGCATGTTTGGGAGGCGTGAAAAGAGACAAGGCGAGAGAGACAGACGGGAAGGTGGGAGATGTGGCTGAACCGCTGGAGAAGCACCAGAGGATCAAAAGATACAAAACTTGGGATAAAGAAGATCTCACTGAAAGTAGGTCTTCACCCGGACCCTGAAAGATGGCACAATTGGCCAACTTCCTCCTGATACACAGGACATTCGGTGACTGCTGGCCACAAGTGTTCTGAGTCCCATGGAGAAAACACCACAGAATTTAATGTGCTCTCACATCCAGTGAAAACAAACGGTAATCAGTACGACTACAAGTCAAAGCATGCCAAAGAAGAAACGTATCCACCACACTCCAGGCCCCTAGAAAACACTTCGGCTTCCATCCAGAGGGAGGAGTCCCACGACAAAAAAGTCCACCGTCTGCAGTGTTGACAGTGGCACACAATCCTCCACCCGGTGTCTAATCTTCTCCAACTGCGATACCTAATCTGGTAGCCAGTAGCCTCATGTGGCTATTTAAATTGAACTAAAATGAAATTAAATTTAAAATTTGATTCCTTCGGTGTGCTAGCCACATTTCAAGTACCCACGGCATATGTGGCTGGCGGCCATGGTGGGATACAGGACGTCTTCCTCACTGTGGAAAAATCTATTGGTGGATGCTGTCCTGAAGTCACCATCACAGGAAGAATAGGGGAAAACTCCCAAAGCACAAAAGGATCTCCCATTCTGAGATCCTCAGATCACTCGGCACTGAACTAGGGTTACACCGGTATATTCAATAGGTTTGTCAAATTGAATTTTAATAGAAAAGAACGAACTGCGGAAATGGCGTAGTCATACATAACCCACGAGGAATAATATCTCTCCAGAAACTCCATGAATAGATTCTGCAACTGAAACTTTGTATCAGATGTCTAAAAGTAACTATATAGTACACAACTGCAAAGGAGTTTGGCAAAATGGATACAGCCAATTAAAAAAAAAAAAAAAAGATTAGGTGCACCTAACGCTCCACAATAGATGGCTTCCAAAATAGAATGACGTTTCAGAAAAATGAATGACTTTTCACATTTTGTAAGTGAAGCTTAGGCGCGCCTGGGTGGCTCAGTAGGTTAAGCGTCCAACTTCAGCTCAAGTCATGATCGCGCTGTTCCAGAGTTTGAGCCCTGTGTCGGGCTCTGGGCTGACAGCTGGGAGCCTGGAGCCTGCTTCAGATTCTGTGTCTCCCTCTCTCTCTGCCCGTCCCCCCCACTGCTGCTCTGTCTTTGTCTGTCTCTCTCTCTCTCAAGAATAAACATTAAAAAAAAAAAAAAAGTGAAGCTTACCATTTAAAGGAATCCTGTGGAAAACCAATCTATAAAGAGAATTACTATCTCTTAATTGACCCAATTAGAATGTCAAAAACTGGGCTACTTTCTTCAACCTAAAAAAAATGACAATTTTATGTTTTTAGAAGCAGGTCTGGAGAGTGAATGGCCATGGAGCCAGCACTGACCAAAAGAAAAACGGTGTCAGGGCGCAAGTATTCTTCCTTTCTCTCCCAGGACGAACTATCCCAAGGCACGTACACACTTAGGTGGCTCAGACATATTTTATTCACAAGAATCTCAGTGAGCCAAGGGAAAAGGAGAAAAATTCTATAGAAAATGGGCAAGAGAACTGAACAGACACCTCACAAAAGAAGAGGTCTCCAGAGCTAATTCCATCTCATTAGTCATGAGAAAAATGCAAACCAAGATCCCAAACAGATACCGCTAAATACTTAAGAGAAGAGTTAAGATTTTTAAAAAGCTAACAAGGCCAAATTGCTAGATTGGAATAAATGGCAAACCCAAACACTGCTCCTGAAAGTGCAGTCGGGGGAGTCTGGGTGGCTCCGTCGTTGAGCGTCAGACTCTTGATTTTGGCTCCGGTCATGATCTCACATTGTGAGTTCAAGCCCCACACCAGGCTCCACGCTGACAGTGAGGAGCCAGCTTGAGATTCTCTCTCTCCCTCTCTCTGCCCCTCCCGTGCACGCGTGCATGCTCTCTCTCTCTCTCTCACAAAATAATTAAGATAACATAAACTTGAAAAAAAAACAAATTAAAAAAAAAAAGAGCAAATGGTAAAACACCTTTGGAAAATCATTTGGGATTCTTGACGGAGGCTAAACGTACAGACACCGGCTAACATACGCTTCCAGGCCGAGGTAAACAGATGCCGGACAGAATGGTATGCACATGTGCGCCAGCAACACGTAGAAAATGCTGATGCAGCCTCATCTCTAGTAGCCAAAAGTAAAAAGACACCAACGCCAGTCAACGTCGCAATGGATGAACTGTAAAATACACACACCGCAACTAATTTCTCCACAGCAGAACAGTGAATAAACTATACACGTGTAAGAACATGAAGGAATCTCGCAAAAATTATGGAGCACAGCCATTTCTATTAAGTACAAAAATAGGTCAAATCGTATTGGGAGGGGTGTGATGGGTATTAAAATTCCTTAAAATAAGAACAAAAGCCACAAAGATCTGGTGTCACAACGCTGGTGATTTCCGGAAGGAAAAAGAAGAGCTAGAAACTAAGCTGGGACAGGGTGCAGGGGGACTTGTGGAAGGCTGGTCATACTAATTTCTCTATCTGGTGGCTTCATGGCTACTTTCTTTGTGATAATTTATGGAGCTGGACACTTTTCTGTACTTTTTCTTTTTTTAATATGAATGTTGTATTTCTCACACACACACACACACACACACACACACACACACACAAAACGTTTAAAAGAAAAAGTTTTCCCACACACACACAGCCAGGCGACTCCCATTTCACTCCAATCATGGTCACCTTTCAAACTCCTCCCTCGCAGACTAACTCACCTCATGGAGCGCTTTACTAATTAACGGTGAAACACTGATACTCTCTCCTCCTTCTGGATGGATCTGGACATTCACTTTTTGATAAAGAATCTGAAAAGAGAACATGACATACTGTAAAGGAACTGTTGGGTTTGTTTTTTTTTTTTTTAATGTTTATTTATTTTGGAGAAAGAGAAAGAGACAGAGCCTGAGCAGGGGAAGGGCAGAGAGAGAGAGGGAGACACAGTATCTGAAGCAGGCTCCAGGCTCCAAGCTGTCAGCACAGAGCACAAAGTGGGGCTCGAAGTCACGGACTGCAAGATCGTGACCTGAGCTGAAGTCAGACATTTAACCGACTGAGCCACCCAGGTGCCCCTAAAGGAACTGTGTTTTAAATTTGCCTCACTTTACAACATAGACTGGAAATTTTAAAAGCACTCTTTTGAGGAAAAAACTGGTACTTCATAATGAACACTTTTTGGTAACAGGCTTACTTCAGGACTTTCTGAATGGCTTCCCAATTTGAGAAGTGGGCACCAACGGTGAAAAACCTGGTGTATAATGTACTGAATGACGAGGATATGAAAAGGAGAATTCCAGAATCTCCTCCTATATTCTTATACCCTCTATTTATTTCTTCTATATTTTTTGCAACAAAAGTATTATCCACTCTTAGGCAGATCCCGTGAATTTTGGGAAACTGAGCATCTCCCCAACCAAAACTCCGTCCTCCGCCATTTCCAAAGGACTTCCAAGTTCCCTGGTGGTCTAGTGGTTAGGATTCGGCACTCTCCAAACGACTTCCGAGGGATGGTATCACCACTGGTTTTTAACATATTTTCCATGACCATTTCTCATGTTTAATTCTTGACAACGCTAATTTCTTCCATTATATCCAATAATTTACCTCTTAATATTACCTCCTACCTTTCTCCCTTACTATAATAAGCCAACAACACTACCTTCTATCCAATATCTCCAAATCCCTTTTCACATAAGTGACAAGCTATTTTTCTTCCATATTATTTAAAAAAACAATCGCAAGATCTCAGATCCACACACCCAACAAATCAGATTTCCTACAGTTTGGGATTTACTTTACTGGAACACTTACTTCTGTCTGCAGATTGCTGCTCGCTGCCAGAAGAAGTTCAATGCTGCCAGGAGGGCAATGTGTCAAAGCAAAAGCCATGAGCTCCTGACGCGTGGCCAAGTCCTGGTAATTTTCTGATTGTCCTAACTGGCTACAAACATCCCAACTCTTAGAATAACCTATAAAATGAGCAAGAAAAAACAAACGGATTTTCACCAGAAGAAAAATCTCCAATCTAACATGAGAAACTCAGTGGATTTCTGCTCAGGTCTTGTGTCACCAAAGCACAATCTTGGTCATTAGAGATGCGTAACTTTTTTATAAGCAGTAAGAAACACATAAGGATCTAAAGTAAAGTAGAAAAGAAATACTGGGCTGGCTTATTATCCAGAAAGGTTAGCAATATCCCACCTGTTTTTCTGATAAACTCTGTTTCCTTTTAGAATACCTGACAAGGACTACCCATCATCTACTTAGCTTTGACAGTGAGTAAAAAGCTAAGTCAGAGATCTGAATTCGGAAGACCTGAGGATACAGCCCAACACTGCTATTTAGCACTTGTGTGTGCCTGAGAGAGTCCCAGATGTCACAGCTCCTTTACTACCACAAAGGGACAGTAATAATGCCTTCCTCCTTGAGTTGTTGAAGGATTAAATCACGTTTATATTTAAAAGCCACTTTGTAAACTTGCCAAGTGTGAGAAAAGAAAAACTATTACAGGCAGCTACACAGACACATTCACTTTATAGAAGACAGAGATCCAAGGACAGCGCAAGGCACGCTGTCCGTCGTGGCACTAAGCAGAGATGTTTGCTGCACAATGTTATACTCCAGTAAAATATAGTTTTATTTGTCACTGAAGGAGTTCTAGTTTGAAAGGGTTTGTTTGTTTTTTCTAAGTACTAAGTTCTATTTTGAAAGGGTTTGCTTTTTCTAAGTACAAAGGCCTGGGTCCAGAACAATTTCTCTAAACATATAAAGTAAAAATCCAGGTACTACACTTTACGGGAATAAAATTCTTTAACAAAGCTTTCAAAATAATTTTAGAATAATACACGTTTTTTTCAGACAACCATAATTATTCTGAACTTAATGTTACAAAGTCAATATTGGTTAATATCAATAGTGGCTTAATAACTGGTTAATGTTAATATTGGTTGGTATTCTGAAGGTAGGTAGCTTTTATGAAACGGATTTTCTAATGCTGATATTACAAACCACAGTGTTTTCCCCTAGACTTTTAAACATTTTCATAGATGTACTGAAAACAATTTTTTCATTGACCAAATATTAGGCTCTGTTGAAGCTTCTTCACAACTAGGCCTACACCTTGGCCTGGCTGAGCCTGCATACTCCAGTTTCAGCAATAATCCTACAAAAAAGTCAGTTTAGAGAGAATCTCCCACCCTTGACAACTGATCATTGCTGATATGTGAGCAAATTCCCCATCCCTCATCCCTGATATCTAATCACCCTGGCCTGCCTTCAGCAAGAATCCTGTTAAGGCATGTCAGAAAGAATGCCACGAACCTTGATGTCTCATGCTAATTTTCCATCCACTGACCCCCTACCATGCTCCTTGGCTTTAAGTCGCCATCTGTCTTTCTCGTATTTGGAATTGAGTCTCTTCTCTCTCCCTTAATGCAATAGTTTTAACATCTATTGCAAAAGTCCTGAATAATGTCTTCCTTACAATTTTTAAGAAATGACAGAATATTTTTCTTTAACGGTATACACGAAGTGCAAAACTCTTAAGTGCACGCCCCATGAGTTATTACGAGGTGAAGCACTACATTTTTAACCACTCGCTATGAAAACAAAGACACTAGGTAAAAAGATACGCTTGATTTTTTTTGTTTTTTAAATATGAAATTTATTGTCAAATTGGTTTCCATACAACACCCAGTGCACATCCCAACAGGTACCCTCCTCAATGCCCATCACCCACTGTCCCCTCCCTCCCACCCCCCATCAACCCTCAGTTTATTCTCAGTCTTTAAGAGTCTCTTATGGTTTGCCTCCTTCCCTCTCTGTAACTTTTTCTGCCTTCCCCTCCCCCATGGTCTTCGGTTAAGTTTCTCAGGATCCACATAAGAGTGAAAACATATGGTATCTGTCTTTCTCTGTAGGACTTATTTCACTTAGCATAACACTTTCCAGTTCCATCCGTGTTGCTACAAAAGGTCAGATTTCATTCTTTCTCATTGCCAAGTAGTATTCCATTGTATATATAAACGACAACTTCTTTATCCATTCGTCAGGTGATGGACATTTAGGCTCTTTCCATAATTTGGCTATTGTTGAAAGTGCTGTTATAAACATTGGGGTACAAGTGCCCCTATGCATCGGCACTCCTGCATCCCTTGGGTAAA
The DNA here is from genome assembly GCF_022837055.1 of Prionailurus viverrinus. NCBI lineage: Eukaryota > Metazoa > Chordata > Mammalia > Carnivora > Felidae > Prionailurus > Prionailurus viverrinus. The sequence continues at coordinate 129,567,036 of NC_062563.1, read as the reverse complement.
TTCCTAGCAGTGCTATTGCTGGGTCCTAGGGTAGATCTATTTTTAATTTTTTGAGGAACCTCCACACTGTTTTCCAGAGTAGCGGCACCAGTTTGCATTCCCGCCAACAGTGCAAGAGGGCTCCCGTTTCTCCACATCCTCTCCAGCATCTATAGTCTCCTGATTTGTTCATTTTAGCCACTCTGACTGGCTTGAGGTGGTATCTCAGTGTGGTTTTGATTTGTATTCCCCTGATGAGGAGTGACGTTGAGCAACTTTTCATGTGCCTGTGGGCCATCCGGATGTCTTCTTTAGAGAAGTGTCTATTCATGTTTTCTGCCCATTTCTTCACTGGATTATTTGTTTTTCGGGTGCAGAGTTTGGTGAGCTCTTTATAGATTTTGGATACTAGCCCTTTGTCCGATATGTCATTTGCAAATATCTTCTCCCATTCTGTCAGCTGCCTTTTAGTTTTGCTGGTTCCTTTGCAGTGCAGAAGCTTTTTATCTTCATGAGGTCCCAATAGTTCATTTTTGCTTTTAATTCCCTTGCCTTTGGAGAAGTGTCAAGTAAGAAATTGCTGCAGCTGAGGTCAGAGACGTTTTTTCCTGCTTTCTCTTCCAGGGTTTTGATGGCTTCCTGTCTCATATTCAGGTCCTTCATCCATTTTGAGTTTATTTTTGTGAATGGTGTAAGAAAGTGGTCCAGTTTCATTCTTCTGCATGTTGCTGTCCAGTTCTCCCAGCACCATTTGTTAAAGAGACTGTCTTTTTTCCATTGGATATTCTTTCCTGCTTTGTCAAAGATTAGGTGGCCATACTCTTGTGGGTCCAATTCTGGAGTCTCTATTTGATTCCATTGGTCTATGTGTCTGTTTTTGTGCCAATACCATGCTGTCTTGGTGATTACAGCTTTGTAGTGGAGGCTAAAGTCTGGGATTGTGATGCTTCCCGCTTTGGTCTTCTTCAAAATTACTTTGGCTATTCGGGGCCTTTTGTGGTTCCATATGAATTTTAGGATTGCTTGTTCTAGCTTTGAGAAGAATGCTGGTACAATTTTGTTTGGGATTGCATTGAATGTGTAGATTGCTTTGGGTAGTATTGACATTTTAACAATATTTATTCTTCCAATCCATGAGCACAGAATGTTTTTCCATTTCTTTGTATGTTCTTCAGTTTCCTTCATAAGCTTTCTATAGTTTTCAGCATACAGATCTTTTACATCTTTGGTTAGGTTTATTCCTAGGTATTTTATGCTTCTTGGTGCCATTGTGAATGGGATCAGTTTCTTTATTTGTCTTTCTGTTGCTTCATTATTAGTGTATAAGAATGCAGCTGATTTCTGTACATTGATTTTGTACCCTGTGACTTTGCTGAATTCATGTACCAGTTCTAGCAGACTTTTGGTGGAGTCTATCGGGTTTTCCATATATAATATCATGTCATCTGCAAAAAGTGAAAGGTTGACTTCATCTTTGACTATTTTGATGCCTTTGATTTCCTTTTGTTGTCTGATTGCTGATGCTAGCACTTCCAACACTATGTTAAACAACAGCGGTGACAGTGGACATCCCTGTTGTGTTCCTGATCTCAGGGGGAAAGCTCTCAGTTTTTCCCCATTGAGGATGGTATTAGCTGTGGGCTTTACATAAATGGCTTTTATGATGTTTAAGTACGTTCCTTCTATGCCGAACATAAAAAGATATGCTTGAGCTTTCCTACACTCAGAGACAGCTACAGAAAGCAGATCATTTAGTAGAGAGTCTATGATCAGACAACATCACTTCCTACCCCATGGGGGAATATGTTCTTTCATAGTGAAATTATTCTACACACACACAGACACACACAAATCTGATCTTCCAGAGACTGGAATTTTCACTATAGAAAATTTTAGGGTTGCAGACTACTTTCTAACTTCTCAAGATCGGTTTGAAAAGCACTATGTTATCCTTTTTTAAAAAAAAAATTAAAGACTAGAAACATTAACTACTCACAAATCATAGATAATTCAAAAATTTTAAATTTTCTTTTATATAACAAATACATGAAAAGGCATTAAAATATTTTATATAAAATTGTTCTTAAAAATTATGAGCATATTTTTAATAGACAATGGAAAGCAACCAAAATCTCAGCTAAAATATAACCCCTCAGCCCATTAAGTACTTACATTAATATATAAGCACAAAGAATACAGACTGATTAGTGCTCCTAAAAGGTTCCTCAAGTCTTTTGAAGAAAATGTGCCTGGCTTCCCAATCAGGCCAATTGATTTCAGAACAGACCTTTTCCATTACTCATCATGCAAAGCGGACCTGAGCAAAGTGTTAAGTAATTTGTCTATTTCACCTGTGGCCATCAGCTCCTGACAATGCACATTGGCTGCTTTGTAGTCATGGAAACGAAGTGCTTGTTCCACTAGAAGGATCAGAACTTGTCCACGCCTTTCTTCTGGGTCTTCACCTGTAAACACATGCAAACAACTTAATGATTATGGCAGCATCAATTAATAAAACAGCTCATTAACATTGTATTTTGAATTAATTAAAAAATAAAAGGTAGAGATGAGACTGATTTTTTAAATGATTACAGGACAAATGTCAAGGCAACTTTGACCTTCCAATCTATTTATTAATCCTGGAATTAGCTCTCATTCTCCTAAGAGATCAATGATCAGTATCAGCCCCAGACCAACCATTCCAACCTAAGTGGGGAGAGAAAAAGTTTTCCTCCCAGTAGTGGCATTAAATATTTTGCTATTTTTTTAAATTAATTAATTAATTTATTATTTATTTATTTATTTATTATTAACAAATGACAAATACAAAGAGGGGAGCCTTAAACACACAGTAAATTGGTTATAACTTTATGGTTTCACTAGCAGTACTATCTTTTATTTATCATAGTAAGCATGCAGGCTCTCAGAAAACATACCAAAATTCAGTTTACGGTAACACAAGATCTTAATCTCTCAAAAAGATTCTTAGAAGTCAATTTAGATGTGATGTCCTTCTTTGACATCTCTACACTTTCTTCACGAAAAAGGTATGGTTTAGGTGACCTCCTACATGTTTATTCACTTTTCATTTTCAGAATACCAATTTATTGGGATTATTGTTTTAAAAATCTACATCTAGTATCAGAATTTAAGATCTCTCAAGACAGGGGTCCCTTCCCTTGTTAAATTCTCAGTACCTCCAAGTCATACATATAATTGGGGTTCAAAAAAAATACTCAGTGAAATGAGTAGAGATTCTATTATAATTCAAAGTTACAACATAAACACAATTTGTACACTTAGACAAAAAAAAAGTAAACAAGTTATATTTTAATCAAGTAATGAAACTTTAAAATTATTTTCAATATTTCCAAAAAGAAAAAGGAAAAATGCAATGATCCTTGCATTTTTAAGCTATAATGCAGTTTGGAAGAAAAAGTAAACATATCACAGAAAGGTTTGAATGAAAGTTTTAAAATATGTTACCGTTAATATCCATCCTGTGTTTCACAGATTTAAAATCCAAGTATTGGCCTAAGCTAATTGAAAGACATTAGGTTTTGTTTTTTTTAAGAGAAGATAGAACACTATGATTCATAATAGTATTATTATTAGAACAACAAACCCATGTTCTGTAACACGGACACATAATACTGGAAATGGAACAATATGCACAAAGTTTCTCAAAAATACATGCACATATCACACTTAATATAAAACCTATTTCCTAGATAATCCTCTCAAAATGTTTCCATTTATTCAGAATATCTAAATAAAAAAATGAAAGGACCAAGGGTGATTTTTTTTTTCATAAGACAGCTTGGCTAGGTGGCAAAGATATTTTGCAGATATAAAGCCTCTAGTCAGCTGACTTTAAGGATCCATTAATTACCATCATCCAACAATAACAAAAAGGTGGAAAGAAAGGATAAGAGTAAAGGATTCAAAGTGAGAAACTTCTTAACTGTGAAATCATCAATAAATTGTTTCACTTCTTTATCCCTGTTTTCTCACATTCAAAATAAGAGTCATATCTTTGCTATAAGGGCAGTAACACGTAACTTAGATAAGAATAAAAGCATAAGGGGAGGATTATTATTGTAGTTAATGTAAACTTTTATATGGAGATAGGTTAAATGGTCACCTTCAAGTCCAAAGTTCAAATATTTAACTGTTTTTCTTTCTAGAAAGTTCCAATCTGAACAGGTGGATTAGTGGGAAAACATAACCAAAAACAGCCTAAAAGAATGATCTAGAAAAATATTGCAAACAAAACAAAACGAAACAAATTCTTAACAGCCAGGAGTATGGCCAGACAAGACATCTATTAAAGGAGCTCTTGGGTGGCTCAGTTGGTTAAGCATACAACTTTGGCTCAGGTCATGATCTCACGGTTCTTGAGTTCAAGCCCCGTGTTGGGCTCTGTGCTGACAGCTCAGAGCCTGGAGCCTGCTTTGAATTCTGTGATTCCCTCTCTCTCTCTGTCCCTCTCCTGCTCATGCACTATCTCTCTCAAAAACAAGTAAACATTAAAAAAAAAAAAAAGACATCTATTAAAATAATTCTGATATTTAGTCTGAAAGAAAGAACATAAATGGTGGCATGATAAGGCTTTGAGTATATGAAATATAATTTAAGCCACATCCACAATTTCTCTGACACTCCTTTCTAAAGATGGAGCACAGTGACCCTCCCATTGACAGGGACTGGTTACTGATTTACTTGACTAGACTTCCAAGACTAGGTCATAAAGGACACGAGGGCTTCCTCCTCAGTCTCTCATGGTTCAACTGTTTGAGGAACAATTAGGTGTCATGTTGACAGAACAGTTAAGGAGCCCTATGAAGAGGTCCATGTGGCAAGGAACTGAGGCCTCTTGCCACCAGCCAGGAAGAAACTGAGGTCTCTTCCAACAGCCGAGTAAGCCAGCTCAGAAGCAGATTATCCGGGCCCAGTTAAGCCTTCAGGTGGGGCCCATATGTGTTTCCCTTATACTCGGGAGGGCCCATGTGACTGCCTCCATGAATAAGACACAATGGCAATGAAACTGGCCAAATTCCAAAACTGGACTAGAAAACTCCATGAAGCTTTTTCTGGTTTCTCTCAGAACACTGACTCTGGGACCCCTCAGCCATCACATAAGAAGTGCTGGGACTCTGAGGCCACCATATGGAAAGACCACAAGGAGAAACCATAAAGAGAAGAGACAAGACCCCGACCCCGACTATTTTATCCCCCAGCTATGTAAGTCTTCCCAGACCATGTGCCAGGCATGTAAGTAAAGCAACCTTTGAGATGAACCCATCTATCCCTCGACACTATCTGAGTGCAATTTCATGAAAGATCCTGAACTGCCTGGCTGAGCCCAGTCAACCTCCAGAACTGGGAGAATAAAAATCAAATGATTTTGCTTTAAGTCACTGAACTTTGGGGGTGGTCTGTAAGGCAGCAGTAGATAACCAAACACCCTGTGTGCTTCAGATCAATGTCACCAGCTTTGTGATTCCTTTCTTAATTACCCTCCTCACTGGGAAAAATATTAGCATTGCCTTTCTTCCAACCTCTGTAATATTTGGTTGCAGAAGCCAGGTACACATCATGTCCTGTGTTGCAGCATAGTTATCTGCTTCCTCAGCCCTCTAAGATTCCAAATGCCCGGAGGGCAGAAGCTGCGTGGAACAGAACTTTGTATCCAGAGTACCTAGCGGTACTACTTTACCTCTCTGTGCTTCCGCTTCCTCATCTGTAAAACGCAGGGAACAAGAGGTTGTTGTACATCACCGAAGAGCTACTATGTAAAAAGGAGTATCCGGGCACCTGGGTGGCTCAGTCAGATTGAGGATCGAGCCCTACACTGGGCTCCACACTGAGCATGGAGCCTGCTTAGAATTCTTTCTCTCCCTCTACCCCTCTCCCCAGCTCACGCTTTCTCTAAAAATTATAATAAATAAAAAAATTTTTTTAATGTTTATTCATTTTTGAAAGACAGAGACAGAGCACAAGCAGGGGTGAGGCAGAGAGAGGGGGACGCAGAATCCGAAGCAGGCTCCAGGCTCTGAGCTGTCAGCACAGGGCCTGATGCGGGGCTCAAACTCACGAACTGCGAGATCATGACCTGAGCTGAAGTCGGATGCTCAACCGACTGAGCCACCCAGGCACCCCTAAAAATTATAATTAATTAATTAATTAAATGAAAGAATGCATAGTACAGAAGGGGACTGAAAGAATGTCAATACCATTAAAAATTCCTACAATTTACCAAGATCACTGATATTCCTGTTTCGTGTCAACATGACCCAGGACAAAACGGGAAATTAGTCTTAGTGGGTACATAAAAATGCTGGCAGTATCCCTGAGCTGCTTCATTCGTTTCTGTGAAATTTCCTTATGAAAATGTTCCCTGATGAACAGAGCGCTTCAAAGTTTACGAAGTGCTTTTATAGGCATTAACTCCTTCAGGGATCCTGTAACTTGGAGGGTGAAGCAAGGGTATCATTGCCAGTCACCAGAGACAACAGCTGGAGCTAAAGCCACTTTGCAAGCGTATGGGACAGTGAGGACTGAAGCGGTTTTCTGACTCCCTGCCCCCAATTTCCGCCCCCACCCTGTCATCCAAATGCCTCACGATGGGTGACAGGTCCCAAAGCTGCAGCGGGCCCGAGGGTAAAGATGCTAACTCTCTGCTTTCAGAACTAGAAGAGGACAATGACACAGGACAATTTACTAAAATGTAGCCCTTAAGAGTAAGTCATTTATATTAAGATTTAAAAACATTTATAAATGTATGTCCCCTAAATATACTAGATATATATGTTTTTAAAAGTTCAAAATATAAACAGAAATCTCACTTACTTTTGAGCCTATACTATGTGGTTTGGACAAGTCTAACTTCAAACCACTGCTTATAAAACATATGGCCAACAACTGTTTTTGTGGAGATAAGCTTAAGTCAAAAATACAAAAGAAAATTATTAACAGACTCTGGTAAGCAGAACAGTGTGGTTAAAGAAACATGAAAGAGTCAGAAAGACTCCTCAGAAGTCAGGCTCTGCTATTTAACCCTGCTGAGCCAGATATTGGACTTCTCTGATCCTTAATTCCCCTTATAAAATGAGAAAAATACCATCATCACCACCATTTAATAGGAGATGAAGTAAGATCACCTATGTGAAAACCCCACCAAACAGTAAATGCACGCATTTTTCTAAGAAATTGTTCAGGTTCAAAAACGCCACACCGAATCTGGGCACCGAAAGTGACCTGGTAGGCCTGACCTGTTCTACACTTAAGCTTTCTGGTGATAAATGCTAATCCTGGCTGCTGCTCTTTGTAGCATCCTGAATGAGCCTGTCCTCATTTAAAGGACCAGCAGCTCAGTATGGGTACCCATTTTTATAACGTGCCAATCTTTGCAGAGAAGACAAATCCTTGCTCAAGAACAGCTCTCTGACACCTGGAGGTAGATTTTCTGACTTTTGCCTGGGATGATGGCAAGAATAACACAGAAACCCTACTCTGCAATTTAGCATTCAAAGCTTACCTGCTACCCTCAGCAAGTCAGCAAGGCCCAGAAGCTTGGCGGACTGTCTGTAGCACGTGGGGGATTGGCAGATACACTCCTTGATGAGCCCGATCCGATCAGAGCACAGTCGCACTAAGGAAGAGAGACATACTAAAGACTGGTAACCAGGGACATCACGGAAGAGTGTCATGACTGTCCAAGTTTTAGGTAAGTGAACACAATGAAAGCTTTCAGCCTCCAGATCAAAAAGAATTAAGACACGATTGTTTTTAAAAAATTACAATTGTTGTTGCTTTTGAATAAATAATGTACAGCTTGGATCTTTTGTCACCCAGCTTCTGAAAGAGTGAAGGCGCTGACGTTAGGGAGCTATGACAAAGCGTCACCTTTTCAACTGCCATGTAAGGCCTCGGAAAATTTTAAAGAATTCACTATCTGTCTCTGAAAACGTCAGATACTTCCTATCACACCTGCACCCCCATTCACCTAACCCCTCCACCCCAAAATCCATCCCATATTCCAAACATCCATATTTCTACCGCCACGTCATCACCCCTGTTTTTAAAGGGCAGGGATCTTTCAAGTGCTCACAGTTCCAATGTATTAACCTTTCTCCAAACCGGCCCTATCTTCTCACTTAAGACAGATATTAGGAAAATAAAACATGTCTGATCACAGTGATTCACACTATAAGATAATTAAGGACACTTAAAGGGAGAAAAAAGCTTCAGCAAAGAGTATTATGTATATGCTACGAAGAGATGTTTTTTTTACTTAAGGGAGACGTAGCAACCTTTTTTTTTTTTTTAATTTTTTTTTTTCAACGTTTTATTTATTTTTGGGACAGAGAGAGACAGAGCATAAACGGGGGAGGGGCAGAGAGAGAGGGAGACACAGAATCGGAAACAGGCTCCAGGCTCTGAGCCATCAGCCCAGAGCCCGACGCGGGGCTCGAACTCACGGACCGCGAGATCGTGACCTGGCTGAAGTCGGACGCTTAACCGACTGCGCCACCCAGGCGCCCCCGTAGCAACCTTTAAGAAGCATGTCACTATCGGGGAGGCCAGGCCCCCATAATTACAACAGTAGGAACTATAATGACAGCAGCTGACATTCAGTGAGTATGAGCTATATCCCAGACACTGTCATAGGTAATTTACATATATTAACCCTACAAGGCAGAACTTGTAAGGCAGATGCTATTATCTTCAAAGGAAAAAAAGGTACAGAAAGGTCACTGAAAAAGTGATGGAACCAGAATTCAACCCAGCCCCTTAAAATATTTTTCATACCTTCATTCCTTTACCCATTCCCAAATCCATGGCTTTATCCCATATATTCTGGGTTCTCCCAAAACTTCTTATAGGTAAGCGGCAGGAGGTCCAGGGGTTGGTGAGATAAAGGAGAGCGGTAGTAGTTTTCTTTGGAATGGGCCCTTTTATTGTACGTTTTCATTATGATTTAATTTCAAACTTACAGAAAAGTTGCCCGAATGATACCAAGAACTCTGTACGTTTTGCCAAGAATAACCAATTGCTAATAATCTGCTCCATTTACACATGCACGTGTGCAATCATGCAGGTGAGCACTCCCTCTCCACACATATACGCACACGAATGCCTGTGTGCACACGTGCGCGCGCACGCTCACACACACACCTGTTTTTCCTGAACTACTTGCGAATAAGTTGCATATGTCGCATCCTTTTATTCCTAAATACTTGAGTGTACACTGGGTTATTTTAAGAGGGCTATTCATGCATCTGCTAGTACAGTAATCCCTTGTGGCCTTCACTATAAAACGGAAGGTAGACGTAGACTTCAGTTCCTTGCTTCACAATGAGCCGTGCCCCAAATACCCACCTGACGTTAGACTTAGGCTTGGTCATGTGATTTCTGTGGCCATATGCCACGTCTGAGCAAATGTTTAAGAGTCACCGTGGGATCCCACTCCTTATCTTCTTCCCTCCCGTGAGAACGCCACTTCACAAAGCTGAGCTGCAGAAATGCCAGTGTGCGAGAACTCACCTTCTATTCCGTGGCCCTGAGGCTTTCGAGACTTTTCCTATAGCACAGGCTAGCAAAAATTAACTGATACAGCGTTCTTCAAACTTTTCTCAATCAAAAAATTGTTTTGTTTTTTTTCTTAACATTTGCTACTGTTTTACGGGTTTTCCTCCTTGTATGTATTTTACGAAAATGTATATTACTACCTCATTATTTCAGATGCAATTACTATGAGAAAGGTACTTTCTGCATGTTTCTCATTTGATTTTCCAAATAAAACCTGCCCTACCGAGATATCATGGTCAGTCTACATATGTAAGAACCTGGGGTTTCTGTACACACTTTTATAGCCACATTTGATGAATGCTGGTTCTCTCGGGGAAACCCTGGTTTCAATAACTCTAGTAAGCTGACTTCCTTACTATATAGCCATTCTTTCTCTAGTTCAATAAAATCAAAGTTCTACTTTTTCAGTTTTCTAAACTGAAGTCACACATAGCAACAGATCTTCATTTTCTCTGAAGTTCCAAGTTTGGTTCTTTGTCTGTTTCTTGCCCGAAGCAAGGCATAACTACTAATATTTTAAGGACATTAAGTAAATTTGCAGAGTGGAATTCTAATAGAGTGCAATTGCCTTATTCAAACGTCTTTTTACTTTATTTATTTCTCTATTTTTTGAGCCTCTGGACAATCACTAGACCAATTCTCTTTTACTGCTTATTGTAGGACATGCTAAATTATATCTCAAAATGTGATTTCTTGGTTAGGCAAATTCAAGACTTAGATGTTATTATATTTCTATGAAGGAAAGGAGTCTCCGACGCTTAAAATTCCTTTTCAAATGGAATTAGTGACCATGAAAAAGATATACACGTATGCATCTTTTAATAGTTGAGGATCCCTCATTTTCCTGTGGATCTCACAAATATAGATCCAGTGTTTTAAATGCACACACACACACACACACACACACACACACACACAAACTATAACTCTCACAGACACACACACATCTCAGACATAAGAAGCTCTTACCGACCAGCTACACACATGCCAAACGCTCTAATCACGACCTTGTAAGGCACAGACAGGGAATCATGCCCAACAAACCACAGATGCAAAATACCACTTTCAGTCATTCACGAATGGCACCAAATGTACACAACAGCACAGGCAGTTACTCGTGACATTGCTGAAGTACAAATCTGAATTGGACAGGGGAAGAAGGTGACAATATGCAGCAGTCACTTAGCCAATGAACAAGAACACCTGAGTTTCCTTATTAAATCTTTTACTTTCACACCACTTCATCAGAAGAGTATGGTTCACTCTTGACAAACACAGGTTTTTGTACCAAACTATCTAGCTTTGAATTCTAGCTCCATCTCTAACTGTGTGACCCTAAGCAAGCTATTTAACCTCCTCTATTTTGATTTCATTATCTGGAAGTTGGAAACAATAATAGACACTACTTCATAGAGGACCTCTGAGAACAAATACATATACTTAGAACATGAAAGCTACTCAATAAATGTTAGTTGTATTACTACTACTGACATATGCACAGAAATACTTGTGAAGTATGAGATCCTCTAATGTAAAACTCCTCAATGTTTCAAGACAGAGTTTTCAGGTCTATCTACAGAATATTGTATTATTATCTCCAACTGAGGAAGGGGACATTCAAAAACACGAAGATGCCACAGGTCACAAAGCTCAGAGCAGATGAATCAGAATTTAAACTCCTACGTGACACTCATGTGACTCTGTCTTGTTATCGGTGTTAGTCCCCCCGAGTCAGAAGTGTGCCCTATTCTCTTCATCATTTCAGTTCCTAGAATAGGGTAAGAAGCTAACTTGGGTTTTGAATGGAAGGAAAGCAGAGTAGGAACACGAGAGTGAAGAGATGGTGGGGAAGAGGAACAACGACAAGCAGGTAAGACCACTCTAATTCCACCACCAATTAGACACTAGAACCTCCATGTAAAATAACAAAGATGACACTTGATGCTTGCACGGCCCTTACGATATCCCAGGCACTGTGAACACATGGCCTTCATGTCTATTAGCAATTCTAGAAGTTGTTTGTTAGCATCCCCATTTTGTGAATGAGAAAACCTAAACAAAAAGAAAGGTGAAATACGTGTCCAGTCACTAGCTGGACAAAACTGGCTGTGGGTGGCTTTAACCACAGTGCTGTAAGACTGAAAATGATTTACCCTACTATAGAAAACACGGGGGACAACTGAAATATCCCACATCTGCCCATGTGAATATTAAGAATAATTTACATAAAACATGAATTTCCAAATGATGGGGAAAAGCAAACACGTGCACACACACACACACACACACACACACACACACACTCAAACGTAAGGAATCATTTTTACATGCTATTTCTGTTCCTGTTTTCTATGAACTCTTTAAGTGTCACTCAGTACCCTTAGCCTTCACTTGGTGACCAGTACCAACTCCTGGAGTGTAGGCCAAGGCTTTAAAACAAAGCAGAGTGACAAAATAAACTATGTATGCTATAAAAAAAAAAATACCTGGACCTTAAGTGTTTAAATACCAAGTTATGTGGTTTGTCCAGTATCCCTGATGACTACAAAAGCAGCTTAACCCTAAATTGTATCTACAGCATAAACACAACACACAGGATACAAACGCAGCATCCCATGTCCCCATCCAGAAAATTTTCTGACATTCATTCCAACAGGAAGCTCCAAATCAATATATCAAGCTGGAAAGCTGTCAAGACATGAAAGCAAATGTCCTTCTTAAAATACTCTTCAGTCAGGAAACCTCTCAGAAGTAACAGCAGGATAGCAGGTTCAGTCGCAGATTCTCAAACCCATCAGATGACGTGCAAACACTGCCAGCAAAAGTCCTGCTAATGGAGCACCACGGAAAATTACGAGCTCGATTTGTTATTTCAATTCAATTGACCGAATTCATTTGCATTTGGGGAACTGCAAGAAAATGTTTTTTGTATTACATCAATCTGCCTGGATTAAATAAGCAGCTAAAATACACTCATAGACAGGGGCGCCTGGGTGGCTCAGTCGGTTGAGCATCCCACTTCGGCTCAGGTCATGATCTCACACACAGTTCGTGAGTCCCAGCCCCGTGTCGGGCTCTGTGCTGACAGCTCGGAGCCTGGAGCCTGGAGCCTGTTCGGATCCTGTGTCTCCCTCTCTCTCTGCCCCTCCCCCTCTCATGCTCTGTCTCACTCTCCTTCAAAAATAAATAAACATTAAAAAGAATTTTTTAATAAAATACACTCATATACAGAGTCAAAGCTATGAGGGCTTGGCCCAACCAGGGCAAAAGTTTCCTAGTGCTGTATACTCTCCCGGGCTGACGGGCTGAACACCTCAACGGAAAATATAAGTGTTTCAGGGGAGACAAGTAATGATTTAAGACATCTCAGAATAAAATGAAAATGTTTTTTAGTAACTCTGATTAATCTTCACAATTTTAAAAAGCTTTGAGCTCAAAAAACACAATTTTCCAGTGATTTAACAATCTCCATAAATGTACTTGTTTAAGATGCTACAGGATATGTATAATCACCTAGAAATTACTTCCAAACAATAATATTCAAGGTAACACAAATACTACCTTTTTCAAGTCTAATAAATTTATCTAACAAACTCTAATTTGTAGTAAAACTACAATGGAAACCCACATGAAAACACGAGAAGGTCTCAACTGACTTCTATCCCCTAAGATCCATCTGACTCAAACCCTACACAGGACAAGGACACCAAGGAACCTGTAACAGGACACCACTGTCCAAAGGTACAAGGAGTTTTAAAAGAAGAAGGAGGAGGAGGGGGAGGGGGAGGGGGAGGAGGAGGAGGGGGAGGAGGAGGAGGAGGAGGAGAAGAAGAAGAAGAAGAAGAAGAAGGGGAAGAAGAAGAAGAAGAGCCGATGCTAGTGAAAATGCATCAAAAACCAGAGACGGAAACAACTCAGCTATAGCTTCCCCTCTCCCAATTCCCAACATTTCCAGGTATAAGAATAAAGATAAGAAATTACATGGAAGGCACCAAGCATACTGCTAATGATCAAGCTACCCGCTTTATTTAGGGCACAGAGGTCTGGAGTTCAAGGCAACAGAAAATCTATCTCCCACTTGTCACGTAAGGTTCAGGACACTAGGAGACACACACTGTCCTCACCGCACAAAGTACACAAATGATCACAAGCGACTGTGTATCAGCAGGCTTGTCTTGGGTGGTACTTACTCAACCTGTACATTTAGGTAAAAGAACTTGAGCATTGTTAAGATATTGCTAGGAATTAAACTCTAATCAAGAGCTTCCTGTCATTCTTCCTTTTAAAAAAATAGTATCAACTTAAGAATAGTCTGTACTGAGCATAACAAAATAAACTATGATCATGTACAGCTACTTAAATGTATGCAACTGAAACAAAATACAGAAAAACTGCATCATCAAAAACTGATGAAGATCTGAAAGTCTATCTGTAATCCCCCATTTCTTTTTGTTTTTATCGAATAGCCTCACAGCTGTTACTAACGTTATTCCTTTTAATGGCATAACTGAGAACTTAAAAAATAAATTTATAGTAAGACATCGGCTCTGTTTTTTTTAGATATCCACTTAAGATTTCATTTGAAAATGGGGCAGAGAGTAGGATCTATTGCTAATGGATTAAATGGCCAAAGGTAATGCTAATAATTCAATGCAAAACAACTGAATACTAAGTTAATAATGCAACACTAAATGGAAAATTCACCTTGCAAAGGCAGGATCTTTACCCCAAATTCTTCAAGACATCCAAGGGCTTGGATAAGATCGAGCTCCTCTTGAATGGCCACAGGTCTATCTGTTATCAGCTGTAAGCAGCACCTAGGGGAAACCAGGTAAATTCTGTTGTTTCGGGTTTTGTTTTTTTTTTTTTTTTTTTTTTTTTTTAAATAACACACGTTTGGCTAAGTTGCCTTTCTGTATTCAACAATGTGAGATCCAACACACATTTATCAAATACTGACTCCATGCCAGGTTCTGCTAGATGCTGTCTATTACCTTCCTGAGTCCTCATAGCAATCCTGTGTGATAGGCAAATAGCATCACCTCCTTTCTAAGGAAGCCAAAATTGAAGCTCAGAGAGGTGAAGTAAGTCGCACAGGGTTATGCTGATAGTAGGTAATGGTACCACAGTATGAAGCAAAATGTGTTAACTCTGCCTTTAACACTCTTTTTACTGCTGACTCCAAAGGTGATAATCATACAGGAAAGGTTTAAAAAAGGAGACAGATTTCAGGTAATTTCCACTTATTCTTCTAGGGAAAACAAACATCTTGTTTCGGTGACAATTTTGTTTCCCAAAGGAAAAAAGACTAACCTAAGAAACTGCACAAAGGACATTTTTCTGATCAGAAGGAGGAGTCCATTGGTAATGCAATAGTGAAATGAAAGCGAAACAGGAGAAAGTGACTTTGCTAAACTAAGAATTTGTGATACCCTATGGAGGATTTTAAGCAAGTTTTTAAAAATCCAAACAAAGTGTCCTTAATAAATATTTTAATTAACCAACTTTCTGAAAGGTGCATGTGGAAGGACATTGAGACGCAAGCCTAGAAAGACTGGTAGAGATCAGGCCAGGAAGGGCTAATGGTGCTAAAATCATGGACCACCTGATGAAGATCCCATGGCCCCAGTACCCATCTGTATGATGGATACAGGTCTACCTTGCTTGCAAAACTTTAAAATTTAAATAAGATGAGCACTAACATATACTGCTGACTCAAGACGAAAAGCGACAGAACCTTGTGGTATCTACCAAAATTCTATCTTTGAACTATCTTTGAACCCAGGAATTCCCAGTTCTAGCAATTTATACTACAGACAGACTAGCACACGCCCACACGTAAGTAGGGATGTTGAGTATCATGGTGTTTTTAAAATATAAGAGGGACACCTGGGTGGCTCAGTGAGTTAAGCATCCAACTCTTGATTTCAGCTCAGTTCATGATCTCATGGTTCATGAGATCCATGTATCAGGTTCAGGAGCCCGTGGCAGGCAGGCTCTGTGCTGATAGTACATAGCCTTTTTGGGATTCATTCTCTCTCTCTCTCTCTCTCTCTCTCTGCTCCTCTCCCACTCATGCACGTGGACACGCTTTCTCTCTCTCAAACTTTAAAATATAAGACAATGCATTAAATCACAAGCTAATCAAATAAATTCTAGAAAGTCAAACAATGGAATATTCTACAACCATCAAAAGAGAATGAATCAAGCCTACAGGCACTCATGAAAAAACCTTCAGAATAGATCATAAGTGGAAGTAACAAGATGCAGAAAGGTATGCATCCATTTGTGACTTAAGAAGAGGGTAACGTTCAAGAAGATATTTTGGAAAGATACATAGGAAAATGGCTTAAAAAGATAGCTAAAGGATAAAGTTAGGGCAACAAGAATGAAGAGAGAATTATCAGAAATATCCTTTTTTCTATTGCTGAATATTTTTATCTCATTGGATGTATTACTTCCTCAATTAAAAAACTAGTTCAGTGGTGTCTGGGTGGCTCAGTCGGTTGAGTGTCCAACTTCAGCTCAGGTCATGATCTCATGGTTTGTATTTGAGCCCCGCACTAGACTCATTGCTGTCAGCACGGAGCCCGCTTTGATCCTCTGTGCCCTCTCCCCCCCACCTCCTCTGTCCCTCTCCTGCTCATGCTCCTTCTCAAAAACAAATAAACATTAAAAAAACTAGCTCATGATAATTTAATCAATAAGAATGTAAGGGCTATTTTCTATATTAAATATTACTGTCAACATTTCAATATACCCAGCCTTACAGACCATAATCAGTCTGGTGCCACCTTACACACATATATGGCATCTTTTCCAAATTAACGTGTGTCCTTGTGGGAGAAAAAGGGATGGAATGAAAGGGAAATATCAGAAGTGTAGATTTAAAAACAATCTCTGAAAACTCCTGCCAAAAAGATTTAGGTCAAACACAACTCCCAGTTTTAAAAGCTATTCTATTTGATATTTTCATCGTCTGAAATAGAAACACAATCCCTTAGGAGAGAAGAAAAAAAAAAATTTACTATTTTTAACAACTCTGTCAAGTCCAATAACACGGTTTGAGAAAACATGGTTCTCTCTGTAATAAGATATCACTGGTGGGGGGAAAGTTTCCTTTAAGCTTTTAGCTACTAGTCATTTGGGGGGGAAATTAATCTAAATAGGTACCACAATCACTACAACCAAATTAATTCCTAATGGGCCTAAAATTTCTATGTGAAAATATAACTATCAAAGTAGTGAAAAACAACATGAAAAACTCTTATAATGGTCTTGGGAATTAAAGGTCTTTCAAAGGATGACACACAAGATAGAAACTATAAAAGAAAACAATCAAAATCTTTAAAGATTCTGAACAGCGATTTGAAAATCATACATAATAAAAACTTGGCAATGTGGTTAAAACATGTAAGAGATGCAAAGGGTAAATGTCCTTTATGCACAGAAAGCTCTTAAGAATCAACAGTAAAAAGATCAACACTAAATCTCCAGGACAACAGGCCAAAGAGAAACAGAATTCACAGTCCAGAAATTTCCACCTGGAAGGGACTTTGAAGCTTTATCATCTAATCAGGTCCCTCATCCCCAAACAGAGCAAAGTCATGCAAAGCATATGGCCATTGCCTAAATGTGCTAAAAATTTCCAGAACTTGAATTTACAGGCCATCTCATAAATCCTTTCTAAGAGAAAAGATATACAATCTTACAGATCATCAGCAAGAAAGACTGGGAAAGTATGCTGGAGAAAAGGGGTCACGGGAAAGCTGATGAATATTCATAACGTAATTATCTTTCTGTATTCAAGCAATAAGTAACTGTGCCCCATGGAGGACAGTCAGTCTGAGCCTGTGGTGGTATATTTTGTAAAGTAAAGAACCAAACCAACAGTGGAGTCTGTGTATTCTGACTTCCCCCCTCCCTCTTCTGGAAGAACGTGGAATTACTCTACCTGGCCAGATCCATGCAGCTATCCGTGAGGCTGGTAGAAGCGTTAAAGTACTCTCTGCTGGCGGCCAAAACCAAGTCAATACTTCTTTCATAACTGACCCTGCACTGGGTCTTTCCTTTACGGGCCGCGCTAGCTGGCGGATTTACCGAACAAGCACTGCAGTGCATCATGTGACCAGCTAAGTGGATGTTTTCAAGGCGACTGGAACACAAAAGGCTTTCTGTAAATATCTGGGGGAAAGAAGAAACTGGAATTAGCCTCAAAGAGGGCAGATACAGTGCTCCTCAAGAAAACGAAGGCTCTGATATCCAAACGAAATAGATTAAAAAAACATTCATCGTACAGGTAGCAGTTGCACAAGTGAGACTGAATGCACTAAATGGCAAGGAAGTACGCTTTAAGTGGTTACTTTTATGTCATGTGAATTTCACCTCAATAAAACAAACTCATCTTTTAGGAAGAAGAAATCGTTTAACTGAACGCACTAACAGGAAGCATAATACAGTTGACCCTTGAACGACACAGGGGCAGGGGTGCTGACCTCCCCACGCAGTCAAAAATCCCAGTATAACTTTTGACTCTCCCAAAACTTAACTCCTAACAGCCTACTGTTAAGCGGAAGCCCCAGTGATAATATGGACAGGTGATAGACACATATTTTTTATTTACTGTATTCTATAACTATTCTTACACTAAGGTAAGCCAGAAGTAACATTAAAATCACAAGGAAGAGAAAACACATTTACAGTACTGTACTCACCAAAAACAAAAACAAACCCGTGTATAAGTAAGTAGACCCGTGTGGTTCACACCCATGCTGTTCAAGGGTCAACCATACCTCAATGTGTACAATGAACATTTGAGTCAAATATCTGAAGTTCATGTTCATTAAAAACAGGATTCCTTAGACCTACTGTCCCATACTCAACAGGGCCTACTCTGCTTAAACTATTTATAATAGTTCAATTTTTAAAAGAAAATCTCTGAATATGACACCTATAATTTATGACTGCTTAATGCATCTGAATTCAGGCTTACATACTAGCCAAGCTGCAAATATAACATGAACTTTTTTTTTCCAATCTGCAAATTAAAAACTATTGAAATAAAACAAGAGCCACTGATAGAAGGTAATCATGCAAACACTGTATTCTACTAGGCAACTAATAGCATCAATATAAAATTTACTGTATAACTGAGATTATGTACTTATTACTTAGTCCAAAAAAAGTCTTAAAGAGATTCCTTTAAATTTACACTAATAACGTCAATATATAATTAGTATAACAACTTCCCCAAGAATGTTCTTCCCTCTTAGGACTCCTCTGTAGGATAAGGATAGCACAGAAACAGAAGCAAGAGTTGAAAAAAGTAGATTTCATGGAGAATAGAGTTTTCTTACAATTAAGGCGACTACCCAATTTTCATGGGATTCCCTCCTTTTCACTTGTTTCTAGGCCTCTAGGGAAGGTAGTATTTTCAGACAGGCCTTTATTGAAATGACTGATAAGGTTAATATTACTAATATCTACATGGGATCTGCTATAAAATACATATTGTGACAGAAAGCAAATTACCAACAAGCAGCTGTAATCAGTTACAGGCGACAAGTGAAAATGGCTTAATCCAAGGGACCCAAATGACTTAGATATGACAGTTTCTCTATTCCTTTGGGTTATTCAAGTAAGCCATAGAGAGTTAATGCCAAGTATTGAAAAATATAATTCACTCACTCTAAAATTTAAAAGTTTTTGCTAAAATAAACAATATAGATTTCTGCCCTACCTGCTATATCAAAATGTTTAACATTTTCAAAATTGTGCCATTGAGCTTTCGAATATCTCCCAAGTATTGTTGAAAACCCCAACATAATAGCCAAGAGTCAGCAGGATAATATAGCATAACTTAAAAGGTACTAAAATAGTATTTAAAAATGTAAGTTTGAAAAAAAAAATGTAAGTTTGCCAAATCTGTATTACCTTCCTCTATAACCATTTCAAAACTGTTATAATATGCTTTCAAATGTTTTCTCTAAGAACTGAGACTAATGGCCAGAAGTCATTAAAATATCAAAGTCTAATAAAAAGGTGTTAAAATATAAAACAATTCAATATGTCAAGCTGTTATGCAATTATACAAGAGCTAGTTAAGTGTAATATACTTATTGCCAATTTTCCAATGAAAATCGAAAACAGGAAAATAACAAAACAATGCCATCCCAACTTAAAAACACTACTTCAGACATATTCATGATGGTTAGGTTTTGGATCCCATGTGAATATAGACTTTCTCCTGGAACTGGATTTCAAGTTTTCACTTTAGACACAAAAGGGGAAGCTCCTGGCAGTTATATGTACGTGGTCTGAGACTATAATCATCAATGTAAACTCCATTCTCATTCAAGCATTTAAAAACCTGAAGTTCAAATACAAAACGATTTCTTAACAGTCTATATTAGCACTGTTTTGTTAAAATCACCTTGAATAAAAATGCCAACCAATTTCACAGAATACAGACCTATATTTATAACTCTCATCAACAGGTCATGCTTTGCGATGTCAGAGCAGAGCAACACAAGAAATATTCTATACAATTTCATGTCTGGTTTACTGACAGAAAAACTCAAAACAGGAATCTGCTTTTAAACTATCTCTCACTAAAAGTGGGTTAGCTGGATCATTTTTCCACACGGACTATGAGTAATTGGGTGGTATGACACATACCTTCCAAAAATAATCATTCAATCCCCTGGGCTACATCCCTAAGTCAATTAGCAACCATATCTTAAGTCTCCTTTGTGTTCTGGACATTCCAATAAGCACCGGGGCACAAGAGGATGAACATGAATACGATAATGCCTACCCTAGGGGCCCATGACCAAAGGGAAGAACCACATGTGGAAACAAGTTACCGCATTTGAAAGACCATAACAGAGACAAGTTACATGAAAGGACAAAGGAAGGCATCCTAGAGGGCATAATTAGTGAAGTGAGTCCTAAAAATTACCAGCAATTTTCAGATAAAGGAAAGAGGGATATATCCAGGCAAAGGGAACGATGCTGGCAGAGTCACAGAGACGTGAAGCCGCATGGTGCGTGCAGAGTCAGGGCAGATGTGGTGGACGTAGCGAAGGACGGGGTACACGGTGACCCTTGCGTGTGCAGAGTAACACAGGGGAGAGCGGACGGGAAAGCTGGTGTGCTGTGGCTTTCTCTGCCACACTAACAAGCACGGCTACTTTCTGATGCTGAATGGAGCAAGCACCAAATGTGAGGAAGGGGCGCGTCACGAGAGGATGTGTTTTAGAAGAATGCTCGGAATCAGTGTAGATGAGAAATACGGAGGTCGGGAGACAAGAAGAATTACAATTTAGCAGAGATGAAGACAGGACAGATTTGACAGACCTTTCCCAGGTACATCAAATACGCTTTAGTGACCAGCAAAACCGAGAAGTGAGAGGAGACAAGGATGTGTTCCTTGGTCCCACTGGGGAGGAACGCACTGAATAACAAAGACAGGGAAGACAGGTGGGGAAGCGCTCAGCTTGGAGAGCACTACCAGGGCACCTGGCTGGCTCAGGCCACCAAGCGACAGGCTCTTGATTTCAGATCAGGTCATGATCTCATGGTTCCTGAGTTCAAGCCCCACGCCAGGCTCTGAGCTAACAGCACAGAACCTGCTTAGGATCCTCTGTTTCCCTCTCTCTCCGCCCCTCCCATACTCTCTCTCTCCCTGTCAAAAATAAATAAACTCGGGGGGGAAAAAGAAAAAAAAGAAAGCACTACTCCCTTACTCAATAGTATTACTTATAATGAAGCCTATGGCCATCACCTTTGTGTCCGATAAACACACTGTAACAACTAAACCTTCCGAATTAAGAGGCAATAATTTCCATGTGTAGAGTTACCTCATAGCAAGCATCAGAATCCAGGCAGGTGTAAACATTCTGCTGCATAGTTAACATGTCCTGCAACAACATTCTCCAATGAGACTCACTGACGGGAGGCTGCCTGTGGAGGGCAGGGAGGGAGGGAGGGAGGGAGGGAGGGAGAAGAGGAGCAGAAGAAGAAAATAACTCATGAAATCTCTCTTCGATTGGCCAAAGCAACAAACAAACAAACAAACAAACAAACAAAACCATCGGTGTCACCATTCTATGTGCCACACAACCCGCAAGTGATCAACAGATATAATCTCATTTGAATTTCCAGGAAACAACTTGGATCCGAGGAAGAGTTGAGCGGCTCTGCATCAATGCTAGAGGCTTCCAGAGCTGCCTCGGTCACAGGCCGCCTACACTCCAAACCGGAACAGCATTAAGTGATAACAGCAAAGCTAAACAAGCTGTGAGTTTCTGAGACAAAATAAAGCACAGAAAGATGTAGCAGGGACAGCACTTGGACACCAGAGTACTATTGCAGATTCATCTTCATCACACCGCAAGGCCCCACAGGGGATGCTCTGGACCCCGCCCACCCCTGGCGTCCGTCGAGAGGCTGGGGACCCCGGCTCACCAGCAGGGCAGCGCCAGTCGCTCCTTCCAGTGGGGTCCCTGCGGCAGTCCACAGAGCGACCGACCGGGCACCACAGGGGTTATGCTCACCCGGGTGACAGCCCAGGTGCCAGGCGACAGAGCCTTAGAGGTTAGTGGCAGGAGCTGCCCTGTCGGCCTCAGGAGGAAGTTTCATGCCCCACAAGAATCAGTATCTTTCATAACAACTCCACAGGCACAGTTTTCAGGGTCTCCTCAAGGACATGTCAGTGACCACCCTCAGGAAAGCCCAAAGCACAAAGCCCCTCTCAGGTTTCCCAGTTCCTTTCCAGTTCCTCCGGGTCAGAAGCAATTTACCAACCAGGGATCAGTTTTACACAACCAATGAGGCATGCACAATCTCATTGATCAAATACCATTTTATGCTGGAAACCAGGGTTACAGAGTTTGAGAAGTCAACGGTTCACATGGTCTTGCAGCAGGCCAAAGGGGTTTGTTAAAAATTTCACTAAGAATCACATATTAGCTGCATGATTATGAACACTGAATGTTCCTGAATTTCAGTTTCCTCACTTAAAACCCATCTTGGAAAGTGATAAAAAATGGAGATTAATTCTTATAAAACACAGGCATTGAAGCAAGACGTTCTTAAGTTTAAAAACAAGCTCAATCACCTATATGGATTTGAAGAGGTCTCTGAATTTCTCTGAGCTACAGATTCCCTTGTTGTGCACTGTGAGGATTAACTGAAACTAGAATGTATGAAGGAACACTCCCTCCGTTTTTCTGGTATAAAGTAGTATTCAATAAATGTTAATGAATGAATCTGAAAGTTACAAACACATTTCTTTGGTTTCTATAGTTATATACACGATTGCTAATATTGTTTAGCAGGAAAGAGAAAGTTCTGTAATTCTCTCTGCCTCCCCCAAAAGTTCACCTTCATTGAATATACATGAATTTGGAATCATTGTTTGTTTACTTGCTAGTCTTGTCATTCTACATAATCATGAATCTCATTGTTTGAAAAGGGCAGGTTTTGTTTTATTTTGATTGGCATTTGTCATAAACCAACTGACCGTTTCTTTACCACACATCTTCTCCCTTTTTAATGCATTAAGAATGGGACAAATAGACTATTTGTGTATAATATCATTGCTATAGGGAGAGCCTGTGTTTGGGATCATTGTCGTCAAATCTCTGGTATCTAGGAACTTTTTCACCTAAAATTTTTTATAAGCATATGCTTCATTTGCTTACAGTAGCTTGTATTTATTACACAAAACATATAACTTGTATCCCATATGCAATAAAGCACAAGAGAATGCATTTTTCCCCCAGAAAAAAAAAAAAATGACACATTTGCACATTTTCCAGGATCATCCCTGAAATGTGTCCATTACTTAGACCTTGGTAGGTTGAACTCTGTGGCTGAACTTCAAAGAACTAGAGGGCTCTTTCAGATTTGGCTTGCAGGTAAATAAGTTGCAAAATGTTTGAAGTGAGTGTCCATCTTGCACCAGCTGGATAAAATCAAACCTAAGCATTGTCTAGCTGAATCAAATTCTCATAGCCCAGCTGTTCTTCTGGAAGCCATCAACAATGGGACAGATGGTATTAATGTTTTCTCACACATGGCTAGCCATAAGTACAGGTTCTAATTGAAATAAATTATAAGACATTATTTACAATGGCCTTTGCAGAATACATTCAGTAAATATGAACCAAAAGTAGAACCTGAAGGCACTATACCAGATTTGCAAATTAACAGAGAGATCCCTAAATACAAACATGATGTATTAGTTACAGCCCTGGAACAAAGGAATATTTTCCAGGGAAAAATAGCATTGCATTCAAGATGGTAAAACTTGATTTGTGTAGATTCAATGAAATCTGCTACCATTTAAAATATGCATAAGGATATTCCATAGATGCTGAAGGCCAAGCTATGGTAGCATACATGAAATAATTAGGATTCACTTCAAATTAACTAGTTTGAAAGAAAAAAAAGAGGCCATATTCTCTTACATATTCAAAGTAGAACAACCATGAGAGATGAACTATAAGGACTTCAGAAGTATTTGAGGGACTCAAAGGAAGGACAGGAAGTAATCTGGCTGCAAAAGCAAGGCTTTCTTGAAGACGAGGTTCTAGAGTCAACATGATCAGAAATATTGACCATTTGTTTATAGTTTTTAAAAAAAATCTTAAGGGGCACCCGGGTGGCTCAGTCGGTTAGGCGTCCGACTTCGACTCAGGTCATGATCTCACGGTTTGTGAGTTTGAGCCCCGCATTGGGCTCTGTGCTGTCAGCTCGGAGCCTGAAGCCTGCTTCGGATTCTGTGTCTCCCTCTCTCTGTTCCTCCCCAGCTTGCACTCTGTCTCTCTCAAAACTAAATAAAGATTAAAAAAAAAAAAAATCTTAAGACTTGAGTTGTGAAAACTTTTAAAATTATTCATTTAATAATTATTGGGAGAGGACCATCGATATATGAGGTCCTTTATTAGATGTATGGGAACTATAACACTTGCCCCAGAGAAGCTTATGATCTCAAAAGGAACATAAGGCACACACATCAATCACTATGAGTACACTAGTGAAAAAGACAGAGATAGGGAGAGACAAATACAAAATGCCAGGGGATTTCTTAGGAAGGAGAGTTCCTTGAGCAAACCACCAAGCAGTTTGCTACTGTTGACTGGGACAGGATTCCCGGAGACATCTGGGTGGTGTATGTTCACCCATCTACCATCTCAAGGTTGTTATTGTTTATAAGTAAGTCTGAAGGGTCTTAATGCCCTTACAGTCCCACCATAACTATGTGGCACGTGGCAGGTTGGCTCTCTCCAGCTCAGACCTTGACAGAAAGGCCTAACTTATGTATTACCTACAAAAAACACACTTCAAATACAAAACCATAAATTAATTAAACGTTAAAGGTATACCATGCTATATACCAAAAGACACATCATGCTAACACCAATAAAAGGAAAGAGAGAGGAAAATTGTATACAAGGAACTAGAGCTGTCTCTATTTGCAGATGGCATAATATTCAGGAAAACCTACTGGAACTAACGCAGGAGTCCAGCAAGGTAGGAAGACACAAGCTCAATATATATCAAAATTTTTAAAAATATATTTTAACACATACCAATAACTCTATACACTAGGAGTGAGCAATACAAAAATTAAATTAAGAAAATAATTCTATTTATAATAACACAAGAAAATAAAATATCAGGAATATTTTATGGTACATGAATATTCATAGCTTTAGCTGTAAAAGCCAAAACTCAAAACAACCCACATGTCCCTAAACAGGTGAATAGGTCAACAAAGTGTGATAAAAGTACAGATCAGTGGTAGTCTAGGGTAGGGGTGAGGGAGTGATGGGGAGAAGCTGAAGGGAGGGGAACATAAAGAGGCAAAAAGCAGCTTTTAAGAGTGACAGATATATTTATTACCTTGATTGTGAGATGGTTTCATGAGTATATACATATATCAAAACTTAACAAATTCTACACTTTAAATATGTGCAATTTATTGTTGGTCAATTATAACTCAATGAATTAAAAAAAAAAGAAAAATACTACTATTTTTAACCATATACAAGTATTGATTAATTCTGTTCATTACTTACTTCCGACCAGTATGCCTGGTCAATCTGACCATCAGCGCGCGGGCCTCTTCTGAACTAGACTGAGTGTTCTTAACAAACGAAATCGGTTTCTCAAGTCCGTGTTTCTCCAAAAGCTCTGACACACTTAAAGTGAGAAAAGGATATTTTAAATTTTTTTTAATGTTTTTATTTATTTTTGAGACAGAGAGAGACAGAGCATGAGCAGAGGAGGGGCAGAGAGAAAGGGAGACACGGAATCTGAAGCAGGCTCCAGGCTTTAAGCTGTCAGCACAGAGCCCAAAATGGGGCTCAAACTCACAGACTGTGAGATCATACCTGAGCTGAAGTCAGACGCTTAACCAATTGAGACACCCAGGCGCCCCGAGAAAAGGATATTTTAAAGTCTTGTTACCAAACCAAAAAATCTAAGAATCTTATACATGTAGCATTTAGGTGTTTAGTATTTAAAAAAATATATGGCATACAGAATGACCCAATTTTACAAATTACATTAATTCTCAGCCAAAAAAAGTTAACAATTATGTATCCAATTTTATATCCCATACTCTTATGACAATGTACTTAGAACTAGTAACTATTTTTTCAAAAGTATGACATGTCTTTATCTAAAAATAGTTTTTGTAATTTTCCTGTACTCTAAAAGCATCAAATCAGTAAAACAAGCAAAATCTATCATTTCAATACCAAGCTTTAACTCTGAACAAACCTGCTGAGTAACTTATTATAGGCAAGGCTGTTAGAAAAGCAATAAACGGGGCGCCTGGGTGGCTCCGTCAGTTGGGCGTCCAACTTCAGCTCAGGTCACGATCTCGCAGTCTGTGAGTTCAAGCCCCGCGTCAGGCTCTGTGCTGACAGCTCAGAGCCTGAAGCCTGTTTCCGATTCTGTGTCTCCCTCTCTCTCTGACCCTCCCCCATTCATGCTCTGTCTGTCTCTCTCTCTCAAAAATAAACAAACGTTAAAAAGAAAAAAATTTAAAAAAAGAAAAAAATTAAAAAAAGAAAAAAAAGAAACAATTTTAGAGTTGGAGCCCCAGAAATACCACAAGGCTTAATCTCCCTCCAAAATCTATTCTATAAAAATAGAAAATATGTCACAAATTTTGTCTCATATGAATCTTCTTGAGACCTGGTTTGCCTCCCCGAACCTCACATTTATGAATTAACTACTACTGGACTCACAGAGTGACTGGTTAGACTTCACTAGCTCTTCATAAGAACAGGTTTCATGGGTCATGTCACCTGGTATTAGGTACGCTAAAACATTTTTCAGTAATTGGTGGCTATGAAGTGGAACAGAAATAAAAAGTCCTTATTTTAAAAAATGACTTAAACTAAAGAGGCAAAGGCATGGGTACCATCCAGAAACTGACAAGGGGTTACTGTTTCCTTGAGGTTCTAAGAGCATAATGTGACATCAGGACCACTCATGGTTATGCCCAGGGAACATATGGTGAAATATACTGTGTTTATTTTACTGTATCTTTTTGAGATAACTGTTCTCAATTTCATTAGACGAAAAAAATTGTAATCCTCAAATTTGTAAGGAATGATTCTATAGTGGTTTAATCCACTAAGCTTTACTCAAAACGATGCTCAACTTTTCAGGGACATTGGGGACAGAAGAAACACAGCCAACCTAAAATAAGCAAAGCTTGAAAACAAAGAGCAAGCTTGATTTATTAAGCATTTTTCAAGAAAAAAAAAAAAAACCTGTAACTTTCAGAACACAAAGTAACACCTTTCAGTCTAGGCAATAATAAATAGAGGAAACAGAGGTCTGGAGGCAACTGAACAATTAATTCTTCATTAAACTCCCATACATACACAGCACATAAAAACACTGTTTCCTTAAATACAACTTGAAACATTTTTATACTCAAGCCCCTGAAATTGAATGAATAAAACTTCTAATTAGTAGACTCCAAATTATATACTTCACTATTTTATCACCACTATAAAGTGATGGTATTACCTATTATTCTATAATTATATATATTGGAAAAATTCTTATCCCTAAAATTTTAATACAGATATTTAAAAATTACTCAAGCATCTTCATATACACATATAAATACTAGTAAACAGCACATGACTTCCTAAATACTAAATTGGGAAATTTCAGGCTCCAAGACAAAGTTTAATGCTTCATTTTGACAGTAAAGAATATGACTACAGAGTTACCTGAAGGCTTTAGTGCAGTTTGATCTAGTTCAGATAGTCCATCAAGTGCAATATGCCCAAAAAATGAAAATCAGGAGTATACTAAACATTGTTTGCTGAAAGATACAGTAATTGCTGCAGAAACTAACATTTCTGTGTAGGAGGCATTTTAAAAACTTCATCTAACACTAATCCCATAATCTCCATGAGTTTGAAATTCTAAAAAGAAAGCCGAAGGCTCAAATATCACAGAGCCTGTAAGTGGCAATGCTTAGATTTGAACACAGGTCTGCCAGTCTTCAACGTCCAGGCTCTTACTACTCTACATAGGCTAGCTGTACATTTGCATTAAGAAAATGCACTCAAATAGAAAGTCAAACTGGAAATACACTAGACATACTAAAGGTAGTATTTCTTGGACAGACCTCCTCCCTCAGCACAAAGCCAACAGATTCATTTTTCTCACCTGAGAATTTGTTCCAGTTGGTCGACCATATCATGAAGAGCTGCGGTTGCCTCGGTTTTAGGACTAAAGGATTAAGAGGAAAAAAAATTAACAAGTTTCAGGAGTAGCTTCTTATATGAAATATAAGACTCAATGAAGTGAAAAAGAGAAACGATGTTTCCCTTATAGTTCATATACAACAATATTACACGGCCTGGGCAAAATTTTAGTCATCTCCTGAATGCATTCAGCCAGCATCTTTCACAACTCAAGAGATGAAAATTAAAAAAAAAATATTGGACTAGAATGATATTCTCTATTACTGATTAGCATGATATGGACAGGTATTTACTGAAGAACTTTTTGCTCAATTCTGCTAAAAGCAACAAAGAATTATAAGTCAATTTTAGTCTTTTCTTAAAAAAAAAAAAAAAAAGAGGTAGAAAGTAAAATCACCATTTGGTTCTGTTCTTTTAACCAAGAAAACAGGTTAGGAAGCATGGCCCTGCACATTGGCTTTCTCCTCCACCTGTCTATATCCCTACCACCCCCTAGAAGTTTCCATCAGGATTCTATATACTCAGAAGATTTCTTCTATGTCATCATTCCCTCTGCACCCACTTCAATATTAAGGAACCAAAAAGAAGCAAGGCTATCATGTAGATAATCCCTGGAAGGCAGTGGAGATAAAAAGCAAGGCCTCTCTGAGGAAGCATGTGGACAGGGGACTAGGAGAAACATTATCATGGCAAACATACACTAATACAAATGTAGCTGGTAGATTTAGTATGGAACAACACACGTACAAGTGAATGCAGGGATTTGGCACAAAGGCTGAGACACTACTATTAAAGTCCCCTTCCATCCGGTACAACTCTGTGTCCCTAATATGGAGGGACTGCCCTCAGCCGAGCAGCACGGCACCTGATGCTCTCCAGTGCCCCCCACCCCAATGATGCAACTGAATCCCAGCCAGGTCTTAGGGTTTTATTAGTAAGATGACCAAATAAAACTCTTCATCTGAACTTAGAAAATTAAAAATGCCCTAACTTGAACCCCCAAAAATACTCACTATAAAACTATCAATCTTTCCTGGTCTCAATCTATTTGGCAATTATTTGTGCAGTTTACAAAGATTACACTATCCTTTAAAACCAATTTGAGGCCTTGACCTAGAGTGTTAAGTTAGGGTATGTTCCACTTAAAGTCCTTCAGAAGGTCAATTGTCACAGCTACGTTCTATTAACCCACGACAGTAATTTCTTAACTATCATTGTGTAGCTCTACAATAAACATTTGTCACTGACTTTCAAGAATATGGTGTTCCTCCGTTGTGAATTGATATTCACGAACATAATAAGTTTTTTTTTTTTTTTCAGCCAGATGGAACATGCTGCCTACGTAAGGTACACGAAAAATTAATGAGGTTAAATAAGTGTTCATTTCATGGTGAAAAAACACATAGTTTACCATTTGGTAAATAATCATGTAACTGCTAAAAACAAACAACTAATCACAGGAAAATACAAACTGACAAACTTGGCATGAAGAACAAAGAGAACCTCAGAAAATACTCTGAGGCTCTGAATTTTAATATGGGGCTAATTTAAAATGACATATTATTTAGAAAATTATAAATGTGAAATATAATCATTAAGAAATAAATGGAAAACAAGAGAGTATCAGGCTATTTTTTTTTATTTACAAAAAAAAAAAATCTGTTAGATCAAGTATCATTAATCTAAAGCCAAGATAAAGAGACATTTCTTAGCCTAGACACTTCAAAACCACACTAATTCTGTAATGTAACTGTAATGTCTACATTAAAAAATGTTCTTTTAATATCATTCCACTGATACTTTACAGTAGGCAAATTACTGTTCAAAAATTAATAGATAGGCTCTAGTTGATATTTATGCTTATTTGATCTTCCTGAAAAACAAAGTCTAATACATTTATTCCTAAAAATTACGCACATTACTTGGACGTCGATGAGTTTGACTAGCAGATTCAAAGACCACAACAGAGGCACAGAGCTGAAAGACAGACCATCAAGTTTCCCAGCTGGGCCATCGAAGGGAAAAAACTCCCATCACTCTGCTTCCGGACACAGATGTTAAGAGAGGCCTCTGCGTCTCTTGTAACCCTCTGCAAAGAGTAGTTTTACTACTAACACCCTGACAGCCACTGGGTTGAGGTTTCTAAATGATGGGTACAAAATCGGCTACTACATTCGGTAACCGAACATAGGTTGCTACAAATCGGTTACTACAGTCCCTTTACCAGCCTTCTGCTGCCTACTGAAGGCCCATGGCTCTCAGGGGGGCCCACGGTTCCCACAGACACACCTGCTGTTCCTGTTGCTCTTGACTAAGGATGGGAGGTGGCCTATGGTCATAGCTGTATAGGTCTGGGTAAGACATACGTGCAGAGTCACTCTGTGATTTACCTTTCCCTACATGAAGATTCCTTCAACTGAGACCAAGGAAGGAAAGGATGTATTAAGCACTACTATGGTCTCCATTTAGCTTTACTTTGACAAGTCTCATTGCCTGCATTCCTTCTTGGTGGTCAGTACTGAGACCCTTGCTGAGGGGAGATGAACGATCAAGATCTCCAAACTACCCAACATCTCTACAACATAATGGACAACATCTGAGAGCACCACAGGCACAAAACATCCAAAACTGAAACCTGAAACAAGAGGACAAATGAGGTGCTCACACACAAGGCCACCCCTCAAGCACTCCTACCATGAAAAGGCTTCAGCCTGTCATAGGCTGCCAGACAGCTTTTTCATGTCTTAGAGATAAAGTAATGGCCAAGAATCACTGGACATGAAGCAAAGTCCCTAATGGTAAAAGCAGAGATACAAACAAACAGGATATGAATACTGAGAGACCATGGTGAGAACGTGGGTAATGCAGGGAACAGAGGAACAGGTACATGTGCATCTCTGAAACAAGACTAGGATACTATTTTATTTTAAATGTTCCTGGAATTTAAATAAGAAAGCCAAACTAAATTTTAAAATTTGAAAGAGGGATGAGAAGATAAAACTGAAGACACTCTTAGATCATTTAACAGAAGATCAAAAAGTGGGCAAAAGAATAAAAGGGGTAGTAAACAAAGAAGAAAGTGCAAAAAAAAAAAAAAACTAGAGAAAGAAAGAGAGTAAAAAAGAAAAAAAAGGGAAGGAAGTAAAAATAAAATTACCAAGGAAACTGATTAGGGAAACAATATAAGAAAATTTCCCAATGATCTGAAAGACAAGAGTTTCCAGACTGGAACAGACTAACTAAATGAACACCACAACAATGCATTTAGACTCACAATAAAACACACCCTTACGATACAGAGATGAAGAGAAGGTATTGAAATATCCAAAAAGGAAGAAAAGCCATATATAAAGTAACAACTTAGAATGATATGGGACTACCTGACAATCCTGGGAGGAGAGGACAAGACGGATGCCTTCAAAACTCACAAGGAAAAGATAATTATAAACCTAGAACTGCAGACACAGCCAAGCCTACTATCAAGTTTAAGGGGGCAATTCTGGTTATCTTTCTGACATGGGACAGTCTTCAAATCAAAATGCCTCCATGTAACCTTTGACAGGAAGCTATTAAGATTTTGCTCCATCAAAATGAGAGAATAAGCGAAGGAAGGAGAAGAGAAGAGATCTCAGAAATGCAATATGCAACACAAGAGAGGCGCAGCAAGTCCCGGGATGGCAGTTGCTCAGAACACACAACAATTAATTCACATCAAAGCAAGAGAAAAGACAAGTCCAAGACGGAGGCTTCAAAAGGAAGACGGGGGAGAGAAGACAAGAAAAAGGGAAGGAACTGAGATATCTTTGTAAAGAAGAGTTTTACGTTCCGTCGGAAGACTGAAGGAGATAAATGGGCACAAAGCAAACAACAAAAAAGGAAATGATCCAATTCAGGGACAACAAAACGCTGCAAAAAAAGGAAATATAATCATACCCAGCTCTGTAGAAACAACATTTACTAACACAGTGATGAAACTACGGCCTTAACCACACTGACAGAACAGTAGGACAAGCAGGTATGGGGAGAGGTAGACCTCCATGAAAGGAAGTCGAGAATCATGTAGCACTGCGGCAGCAGCATGAGCCTACTGTTTTAGAGGAGGCAGGCAAAGACCAGAAGAAAACCGTTATCTACACAAGTGTTCCTGTTAGAAGACAGGTGTTCAAGCATGACGAAGGGGGGCAGCAATCAACTGTTTATCGATCACAAGTCTTTCGATTCCTTCACTTTCATGATGTGCATACATTGCTTTATAGTTAAAATTTAGGAGATGATGATGTCCGTTTGGACTCTTGATTTTAGATCGGCACCTCCCACCCCCACTCATTTGTTTCTCTCCATGACGCGGGCTTTTCAAAGTGAGAAGACCAGTTGACTTGCAGAGTGCCTCACCCTCCATATGTATCTGTTTCCTTCATGTGTTCTTGGACTTGCTCCCCTATCCCCTGATTTACTGTAAAGCAGAAGTTCAGCTCAAGGACTGTAGATTCAGAGTGAACAATTTTACTCGTAATGCATCTCTGCAGGAGGCACAGAACACCAGGCTGACCGTGATACCACACGTGGTAGCTTGATTAAAGATGGTGGCAGTAAGGGGCGCCTGGGTGGCGCAGTCGGTTAAGCGTCCGACTTCAGCCAGGTCACGATCTCGCGGTCCGTGAGTTCGAGCCCCATGTCAGGCTCTGGGCTGATGGCTCAGAGCCTGGAGCCTGTTTCCGATTCTGTGTCTCCCTCTCTCTCTGCCCCTCCCCCGTTCATGCTCTGTCTCTCTCTGTCCCAAAAATAAATAAACGTTGAAAAAAAAAAAAAATTAAAAAATAAATAAATAAATAAAAAATAAAGATGGTGGCAGTCAGACTTGTACTTTATAAAGCTAAATCTCCCCTTTGAAATAACAAAAGAAATATATTAAAAATATGCTGAGCTAATACTTTGGTATCACGCAAATATCTTTTACCCATCAATCTTTCACCTGACCGCAGTCCCGTTAATGACTGCATGAAACCATTATTTCACACTGGGATGCAAAATTGGTGATTTCTATCATTCATTTCACAAAAAATAAAAATCTCCTTAAAGGAAAAGAGAGAGGGAGCAGCATTAGTCGCAACAGTCAAGACATGGAAACAACCTAAGTGTCCGTCAACAGATGTATAAATCAAGAAAAAGTGCTATTTACATGTACACAGTGGAATACTATTCAGCCACACAAGAGAAGGAAATCCTGCCATTTATGACAACATGGATGGGATTTAAGGGCATTATACTAAGAGAAATAAGTCAAAGACAGACAAATACTGTAAGACAGTCTCACTTATATGTGGAATCTAAAAACCACCACCACCTCCTCATAGAAAAAAATCAGATTTGTGGTTACGGGGGATGGGAGTGGGTAGAGTGGGAACCGAATAAAGGTGGTCAAAATGTATAAAACTTCCAGGTGTAGAGAAGTACGTACAGGGGACATAATGTGCTAAGATGGTTATGAAGCAACATGTTCCAGTCAAGGAACAATCTGGGCAAACAACTGAAACCAACCAAAACACTGCTGTATGCTATATTCAGAAGAGTAAAAGATCTCATCACAAGGTAGAAAACTTACTTATTTATGTATGTATGTGTGTATGTATGTAACTGTAGAAGATGAGGGATGTTAACCAAACAGACTTGTCGCTTTACAATGTATGGATATCCAGCCATTACGTTAAACACTTCAAACTTACATGGTGCTGTATATTAATTACAGCTCAATAAAACTGAGAGAAAAATAAAGTAAAATAAAATTATTTATATTCATCCATGATTACTTAACATGCTTATTGTAGGCAAGGGCCCAGAACAAATAATTCATAGATTACCCCAAGCCCATAAATGTGAAAAAAGCTTCATGAAAAACACAACTGGAAACAGAGATATCACTGTCTATGCACTTAAAATTAAGTATTTTTCATCGTGGTGGTGGTATTTTTGTTTGTTTTTTAATGGATAATTTATCCAAGTTGACAAAATTACAGTGACTGCTCATACACTGTTGGAAAAACAAAAGTTTATCTCTAGGCTACAGGTTTGCAGATGATTTCATTTTCTTCTGTACATGTTTTTATATTCCCCAAATTCTCTCTAATGAACACTCAGGGAAACAACATTTTCGTTTCAGCTGTTAGGACAAAAAAGACGACAATAAGACTGGCACACTGTGGATTCTCACCCGTATCCTCTTTGTGGAAGACATTCTAATATGTCATAACAAAGGGACAGCTGGTCATTTCGTTCACAGTTGTAGATACACTCTAGAGCGACTGCCATCAGTTGGTCCTGATCAGGAATAATTTTTTGCTGCAGCTACAGAGAAAATAAAGCATGCTGTAGTAAGAGTCAGATTTATAGTCCGTTTTTCCCTAGCCCAGTACAACTGTCAATAGAATATTAAACAGTGCAATTAATCACCTGCAAAAACAAATCTTGATTTTTCTTTAGCTTACAGACTTTTGGGGTCTTTAATAATTCTGAATGAAATCACATTTTAATTACAGAATCAGCTAGAAAAGATAATTTGTACCCATAATCTTTGCATCTGCTGAAAACAGATTCTTCAATTTATGACCCATTCAAGATAAAGTGGATAGAAGAAACACAGTGAATTAAAAAGGCACTTCATTAAAAACATTTCTAACCCTAAAGCCAAATTTTATGTGTTTCAATTACAAAAATATATAAAATTCCTTAACTAATATTCAGAGATGTTTGAACCTACTATTTTTCAGTACGCATTATATATTAGTCATGTAACTAAATAGCACTGACAGTCTATTCAAAAGAAGTCACACTGTAACGCAGTAATATTCAAATCACAGAGCACACTCTGGTGCAGAAAGAATGGCTACTTTGGGTCACTGTCTTCTATAGGATACACCCTTTCCATCGCAAATCAGACTCCCATTCTGGAGTATTTTCTAGGATATAAAAATACTGTATTTGTGCCTTGTTTTTCTCATCTATACAAATGGATATTAACAACTCTCCATAATGTCACAGTTGTGAGGACTAAATAAATTAATACGTGAAGAACGCTGACATGATTACCACCAAAGAAATGAAAATAGAAAGAGGAAACTATATTCTTAGAGCCCTATTCAATGACAAAGTAAGTTTAGAGCCCTCAATGACAAAATAATTTCCATAATAAAGACCTAGTGGGGTTCAGCATTTTAGCAGAAATTCACAAAACAGATAAGAAAGTGATGGAGAGAAGCTACCAAAGGCATCTATCGTCTCGCTGGAAAAATCACATGGATGGACGGAAGAAGAAACATTCAAGGTTATGAGGAAAGTAGTTTTCTGAGGTAGTATGGTTACAGGAGTTCTACAGATTTCTTCAAGGTGTTAAGAGAAAAACATCCCATTAACTTGACATCGACACGTGCCAGTTATCCAAGGTTGCAAAGTGACAGACTGGTTAAAGAGACAAACAGGGCACAGTAAAAGTCATTATTGTTTAATTAAAATCGCTAACTTTTCCTGATTTCTTACTGTGTGCCAGGTACTATTTCTATGTGCTTCACATGCATGA
The DNA here is from genome assembly GCF_022837055.1 of Prionailurus viverrinus. Lineage (NCBI taxonomy): Eukaryota > Metazoa > Chordata > Mammalia > Carnivora > Felidae > Prionailurus > Prionailurus viverrinus. The sequence goes on along the minus strand of NC_062563.1, from coordinate 129,531,141 downwards.
ATTCTCAATTCCTCAAACCACCCTGTAAGGTTAATACTAGTTCTATTTCGATTCTACATAAAGGGGAAACTGAGGCCCCAAGAGGCCCTATAACTTGCTCACGGCACAAAGCTGGCTGTGGTCAGGCCAGGAGTCAAATGCAGGCAACTGGCTGCAAGACCAGGGCTAAGGATACCTGCTCTCACAGCCCCACAGCCTGCAGGAACAGGCCCGCGGGAACATTTCACAGTAAGAATGGGAGAGACTGACAAAAACTACAGTATTCAACAACGCAACTCCTACAGGAAAATGAAAAAAAACAAACCAGTTTGAATGAAAAGGAATAAATGGAAAACCAACTGCAGCAGAAGCCAAACTCTTTGATGTCTCCCTGGATTCCCCTGCTTCCTTTCCTGCCCTCCCTGCGACACTGAAGAATCACTTGGAAGTTAAAGGTTCTAAAGTCCATACTTGATCATATGTGTTCAAAATCTCCTGCTGAAAACCCTTTTGCAGTCCTACGATGTGAAAGGTAAAAAATGAACTTTCTGCCTTCCACTCAAGTCCTTCGTGCCTGGTGCCAGCTCACTGTTCTGGTCCTACAAACCTCTATGCAAATTTTAGTTCACTCAAATTCAATTACTTGCCTTCATCTAAACATGCTATTAGTCTGATTATGTCTCCTTGTCGTAGTGTACTTCTCGAAAACTCAGTCTTGCCCTATCTACGACCTCCCTAATAATCCAGTTGTATCTCTGCCTGGCTTGAACTTCAATTGGACTTGGCCAGATTCTTACAGCCTCTTACATATGCTCAATAAATGTTAATCCAAAGACTCTATCCTCATTCTACTCTGATACATAAATTATTTTTTCCTCTTTATATTCCTATGGCAGCTTTTTGTTTGCTTCCCGTGCCATTCAGTATATCTTTCCTAATGCAATCTATTAGCACATAAATTGTAATGATCACCATTTTAAGGCACTTACCATTCGTGCTCTGTTCATCTACCTACAAGATGTCTAGCTTCATGAAGTGTATAACACACTTCCTCTTATTTCCATCAAGCCTGCCCTAATATCTCAGTAGTGACTATTAAACCATCATTTGCCCCACCTCGAGCTAACAAAAAAGAGCCCCTTTAAAACTTTCTAGGAAGTCAGTGAGTCTTCCCCACCATGAGTAGCAGATTATTCTCCATGCTACACAGCAAGGTAAAGTGTAGGAAGATTATAATTTTGTTTTAAAGAACAGTCTTGGGTGGCTCAGTTGGTTAAGCGTCCGATTTCACCTCAGGTCATGATCTCACGGTTCATGGGTTTGAGCCATGCATTTGAACCTGCTTCAGATTCTGTATCTCCCTCTCTCTCTGCTCCTCCCTCGTTTGTGCTCTGTCTCTCTCTCTCTCTCTCTCTCTCTCTCTCTCTCTCTCTCTCTCAAAAATAAACAAACATTAAATGAATGAATAAATGGATGAATGAATAAATGAATTATAAATAAATAAATAAATAAATAAATATCTTTAAATTATGCGCTACAGGCAAGTAGATGAAGAGCAGATGATAAGACAGGATATCTGGAAAACCCCAGAGAATGAAGCAATACAAGAAACTAGTAAAGGGGCAGAATACAAAATTAACATACAAAATGAATAGCTTTCATATATAAAACCAACAAACAGAGGAAGTGAAGGTAGGGAAAACTTGATTTATAATAGAAAAAGAGAAAACTAAAGGCTTAGGAATAAATTTAACAAAAAATGTGCACAAGCTACATGAAGAACATTTTTAATACACCTGAAAGACAGTAAAAAAAAGACAGAATAGAATGATACCCTCTTTTTTTTTTAATATGAAATTTACTGTCAAATTGGTTTCCATACAACACCCAGTGCTCATCCCAACAGGTGCCCTCCTCAATTCCCATCACCCACTTTCCCCTCCCTCTCACCCCCCATCAACCCTCAGATTGTTCTCAGTTTTTAAGAGTCTCTTATGGTTTGCCTCCCTCCCTCTCTGTAACTTTTTTTTTCCTCCTTCCACTCCCCCATGGTCTTCTGTTAAGTTTCTCAGGATCCACATAGGAGTGAAAACATATGGTATCTGTCTTTCTCTGTAGGACTTATTTCACTTAGCATAACATTCTCCAGTTCCATCCACGTTGCTACAAAAGGCCATACTTTATTCTTTCTCATTGCCACGTAGCATTCCATTGTGTATATAAACCACAACTTCTTTATCCATTCATCAGTTGATGACCATTTAGGCTCTTTCAATAATTTGGCTACCGTTGAAAGTGCTGCTATAAACATTGGGGTACAAGTGCCCCTATGCATCAGCACTCCTGTATCCCTTGGGTAAATCCCTAGCAGTGCTATTACTGGGTCATAGGATAGGTCTATTTTTAATTTTTTGAGAAACCTCCAAAACCTCCACTATTTTCCAAAGGCACCCGTTCGCAACCCCACCAACAGTGCAAGAGGGATACCCCCTCTTTTTGAATAGGATGACTGGATGTTACAGAGATACTGGTCTCTTGCTCTCTCTGCCCCTCCCCAGCTCATGCTCGTGCATGTGCATGAAATTAATTAACTGAACCTTAAAACTTCAATAAATAAATAAATATTAGTCTTGCTAGGCTAATTTACAAATTTAATATAATCACAGTAAATATAAGCTATTTTATGGAATCAAACAAGTTGTACTACAGTTCAGATGAAGAAACAAACTTTTATAAGAATAGCTTAAAAAAAAAAAAAAAAAACCTAGGGAGAAAAACTATAAAGGAACACCACCCTTACCAGACTTTAAAAGCACACTATAAAATCTCTATAATTAAACAGTTGGTCCCAGTGTACAGACAAACCAGTAACAATATAAAAACTCTAGGGGAGCCTGAGTGGCTCAGTCAGTTGAGCATCCGACTCTGGCTCAGGTCATGATCTCACAAGTTTATGAGTTCAAGCCAGGCTCTGTTATGAGTTCAAGTCAGGCTCTGTGCTGACAGCTTGGAGCCTGGAGCCTGCTTTGGATTCTGTGTCTCCCTCTCTCTCTGCCCCTCCCCCGCTCACACTCAGTCTCTCTCAAAACTAAATAAACTTGCAAAAAAATTTTTTTAAGTCTAGAATTAGAACTAAATGGAAATCTGATATAAGACAAAGGTGGCATCTCAAATCACTCTAGAAAAGACCAAATTTGTAATAAATGGTGCTGGGACAACTAGGTAGCCATCTGAGGAAAGAAATTAGACCTCATGTCACCACACAAAAAAATGAACTCCAAGTAGATTATGGATCCACACAGAAAAATAAAATCATACAAGTACTGAAAGAAAATGAGTGGATTCTTCTTTGACCTTGGAGGAAAAGGCTTGCTCACCATGACTCCTAATACAGAGGCAGTAAAAAACTGCTCAATTTGTCTACACATAGAGATAAAAATTCTGGCTGACATAACCCACCAGAGACAGAGTCAAAAGATAATCTACCAACTGAAAGAAATGTACACAATCCATACCATTAAAAAGGGGGGTAATTATGCCAATGTAATTGAATTTCTACAAAAACAAAGCACAAAGGAACAAAAATCCAAATGAAAAACGGGGAGAAGACAGGAATGGACAAGTCACCAAAAAAGAGATAATCCCCTCAAATACATGAGGACATTTCAAATTCACTCATAATTAAATGCAAATTAAAACACCCCTGAAATACCACTTTCCACTTCCCACATTAGTAAACATGTTAAACTATGGCAATGAATTCTGTCCACAAAACTGTAGAGTGACAAGCATGGTCTTATACCGCTGGTAGGAATGTCAACTGGACCAACCATCCCCCGTCCCCACCGCCCCGAAGGAAACTCTGGCAATGCCAACACAACACTTGCCTGTAGGCTCAGGATGCCCATCGTAGGAACACACCTTGGAGGCATACCAAAGACACAAAACCGGGGCACCCGGGTGGCTCCATCAGTTAAGCGTCCGACTTCGGCTCAGGTCGTGATCTCACAGTTCATGGGTTCGAGCCCCACATCGGGCTCTGTACTAACAGCTCAGAGCCTGGAGCCTGCTTCGGATTCTGTGTCTCCCTTTCTCTCTGGCCCTCCCCTACTCATGCTCTGTCTCTCTCTCTCAAAAACAAATAAACATGGGGTGCCTAGGCGACTCAGTCGGTTAAGCGTCTGACTTCAGCTCAGGTCATGATCTTGTGGTTCATGAGTTCAAGCCCCATGTCGGGCTCTGTACTGACAGCTCAGAGCCTGGAGCCTGCTTTGGATTCTGTGTGTCTCTCTCTCCCACTCACGCTCGCACTCTCTCTCTCTCTCTCTCAAAAATAAACATTAAAGAAAAATTTTTTTAATAAATAAATAAAATAAACATCAAAGACACAAAACCACATGGGAACAAGTTATTCACTATAGCATCGTTTGTAATTACAAAATACTAGAAATAACAGAAAGCTGGGGAGACTGAATAAATGAATTTTTAATTTTATTATTTTAATTTATATAGCCTCACATGGCTAGAGGTTACCATACTTAACTGCATGGTAGAGTATAAATTTTTCAGTTCCCTAAGGAGTATGGGCCAAAAGCAGGCAAGCAGGAAATCGAAGACAAGAGTTTAAAGTGTTAAGTAGACTTTCCCATTTATGCCACTGCTGGGATACAGGGCCTACGTCAGCACCCAAAGCTTCCAAACTCAGGCCTCTGGAGGACTGCACCATAGAAATACAGGATAGCTGGAAAGAGGAAAGTCCTTCTGAACCTTGAAACAGTTTGATTCCCCATCAGATGAAAGTGACCTTCATCACTAAGAGAACGACAGGAGGAACAGAAAAACAGGAGTGGGAATTATTTGCAGCATATAGCATGTGGATTTCCACCAGAATCACTGGATAAATTGTCAAGTGCACATTCCAGATCCCTACCCCCCAAATTCTCATTATATCTGGGTTGGGCCTAGAAAACTGTTATTTTTTTTAATGTTTATTTATTTTTGAGAGAGAGAGAGACAGAGAGACAGAGAGACAGAGAGACAGAGAGAGAGAGACAGAGAACAAGTTGGGTAGGGGCAGAGAGAGAAGAAGACACAGGATCCGAAGCAGGCTCCAGGCTCCAAGCTGTCAGCACAGAGCCTGACGTGGAGCTCGAATCCACAAACTGTGAGATCATGACCTGAGCCGAAGTTGGTTGCTTAATCGATTGAGCCACCCAGGTGCCCCCACACTTTTTGTTTTAAAGTCTTGGGCACCTGGGTGGCTCAGTCAGTTAAACGTCCAACTCTTGATCTGCTCAGAGTTTGTGAGTTCGAGCCCCAGTGTTAGGATCTGCGATGACAGTGCAGAACCTGCTTGGGATTCTCTCTTCCCTCTCCCTCTGTCCCTCCCCTGCTCACACTGGCTTGCTCACTGGCGCTCTCTCTCTCTCTCTCTCTCTCACTCTCTCAAAATAAATAACAATCAAAAAAATTTAAGTTCATAGTTCCCATACACAGATGCATTTTTAAAATGCTAGTACAGCAGACAGAGAACATGTGAAGGCAGAACATTTTATTCCCAAATCCTCTTCATCCAGACTTGCCCAAGTTCCTTCATAAGTTCTGCTTTCCAAAGGGCCATTCAAGCAAAGAACAGCAGCTTAAAATCACAGAGGAGTGCTTAAAATCAGGATGTTATACAAAAGAAGAAGAGTTTGTAGCATACACTACAGTTAAAAGGGCAAGTATGTATCTGTATTATTGTCCCCAAATATGCACTCCCTTCTTCCCTGCCTTATTAACATCAGGCTTGGCCACAGACTTCCTCTAGCCTGTGAAATGTGACCAGATGTCACGTGACATACGTTGAGCTGAGTTTTAAGAGTTGCTGTGCGGTTCTACTTTGTTCTTTTTCTCTGTGCCACAGCTCGGCAGAGGGGGCCTGCTCTTTTAGCCACGTCCCAGAGCGAACAAGACATGGAACACAAGAGAAGCCCAGCCACAGCCTGTATGACACTTGCAAGTGATGAATGTCTGTTCTAACCTACTCATTTGTTAATGCAGTGTAACTTAGTCCAAGTGGTCTGATACAGAAATCACTGCTCCCGTGATATTACTGTAAATACTCTGCGCCTAACACATGGCAGATCTTTTTGGAAAGGGCCAAGTAAAATAAAATAAAAACAATGCTCCAAGCACAATCCTCATAAGCAAACAAATGGAATCAAGTGACCTAAAGCATCATAATGAAACCCAGTTTCAGTCCCTCGTTCATCATCTGCCCTCACAAAATTTACTGAGCACCTGCTCTCTACAAGGCACTGACACTCTGGCAACACACAGATGCAGGGGACATAGAGAACACACACAGGAAACAAGGGTGGGAGAGACAAACATGAGTGTTTTAATAAAAATAAATAAACACCAATTATGAGAGTGTGGCATGGGTTATTACAGAGGCAGGGACAAGACCTGTCATAGCACAGGTAAGTCACAGGTGTCCCAGCAGAGGGAATCTTAGACAGCAGGATCTTGAAGGGCAGGTAGATGTCTGCAAAGGGAAGGGAAGAGAAGTTGACCATCCCTAACAAAGGAGACCGGCTATTAAGACATAAAGAGGCATGAAAGACAGAACAAGGTGAAGACAGGGTGAGTAGTTCAGTGTGAGTGAACTAGCACATTCCTTCACAGAGGGAAACGAGGCTCAAGAGGCAGACTAGAAACAGACCACAAAGAACCCGCTAGAGAGCCTAACGTTTACCCTGTGGACATTGGTAAGCCACTGGAGGCTTCCCATAGATCATGATCCATGAACATGAGCAAAGTTCTGTTGTGGAAAGATAATATTGTTAGAAAGATAGAGGTTGGATCAGAAAGGAAGAGCCCAGCAACCCCATTGTTCTCTGCTTTGATGTTTACATATTTCAACAAAAGCAAATGACCGTATGTTTTATTCAAAAGGCACATGCTAAATTGCCAAGTAAAAACAACAAAAAGCTGATGACATACAAAGGATTTACAAGACTCTGTAAGGAAGAAGTATCACAAACAAGATTACTAGAAAGAATTTAAAGTCACTTCCTTCTTCCTCATAAAACATTCATTTTCAATCCATCCTGCTTCTCACATTGTGTTCTGCGGTCTTAAGCAACCCACCCTTGGCTAACAGTAAACCACCCCAAATTCAAAACCAGAATACTAAACGGGAGCTGCTTATGAGAAGATAGAAAATTTTAGAACACCAAAGAATAGATATATTTCTGACAAACGACCCTTTCAGAAACCAAAAAATATGTAAGGTTAGCTAAGCAACATTTTCCTTTTTTATCTGGATTATAGGGCTTAAGACCATACACTTCAGAAGACTTCAGACTGCAATAAAGGTTAGCTCAAGGAAGTGCACTCAATTCGAATTCTGGATTGGAAGAAGGCTTCAATGGCCTCTGGCGTGAACCCCAATCCAACCCTTTGACTCTCACTACAAAGTCAGGGTGTTCGAGTGGCCATGCCACCCCGCTTGAGCCACTGCCAACAGAAAGGGAGCCAGTATCTCTTAAAACAACATATTTGATTTATGGCTAAATTAAGAGGTTATTTACTTTGCTAAAGTATACTGTACTTAACAAAATGACTTATTGCCAGTGAATGTGAACAACGACTTGAATTCTACAGCAGTACAGAGCTTTAAACACAGCTGACCCTTGAACTGTGTGTCCACTTATATGCCAATTGTTTATAAATACGGGACAGGACTGTAAATGTATCTTCTCATCCTTATGATTTTCTTAATGACGTTTTCTTTTCTCCAGCTTACTTTATTATGAAGATACAGTACAGAATACATCTAACATTCAAAACGTGTTAACCGGCTATTTATGTTATTGGTAAGGTCAACAGTAGGCTACTGATAGTTGGAAGTTTTGGGAGAGTCAAAATTATAAATGGATTTTCACCTGCATGGGGGGGTGGGGGTTGGTGCTCCTAAATGCTGTGTTGTTTGAGAGCCAATATATAGTAGTCTTAAGCAAATACAAGAGATATTAAGAAAAATCAGAGTTCCTTATGACATCCTAAAGATTTTCATAAGTATTTTGAAGGTCCTAAAGGGTCCGAATCTTTTCTTCTTCTCCTGGCGTTAGGGTAAAGCACACTGGTTAAGAAAACAGCTGTGAAATTAGAATACCTATGTGTGAACCCAGGATCTACTCCTAACCTTGTGACCCTGGACAACTGCCTAACCACACTAGATCACAATTTTCTTTCCCTCCAGTATTAATAAAAAATATCTACATCATAGGATTGCTATAAGGATTAAATGGGTTAACACTTGTAGAGTGCCTATCTATAGTAAGAATTCAGTATCTATCAACTATTAGTTTTTTTGGTATTGATATATATCTATATATATAATCAATATAATAGAAAGTCAACAAACTTATGAGTAAATAAATCAAAGTACATATAAACTTCCAAAAAATTCGTGGACTGAATTGTTGAAACATTTTTAAGGAATAATATGACAACCATTTTCTTGTCTGTTTCAAGTGAAGTTACTTGCAAAGCCTATTATAACAAACTGACAAATAAGACATAATTATGCAGAGGAAGAAGTGCAGAGATTTTTGTTAGAGTTTCTACTTACATCTGGTTTGGAGTGCTGAAATATCTTCAGGGGAAATTTTAAGTCCCCTTTAGCTAAAGTTACTAAATATTCTTTTAATAGCTCATTAGCCACACCAGGAGACTGTTTCTCACAACGATGAAGGAAGGGAACCATCCACTGGTAGGCACTTGTCACATACTTGTCCTCAGAACACTGAAAATACAATGAACCAAAACAAACACACATTAAATACCTATCATACCAGACAACAAGTTCAAGAGACTGACGTTAAAGAGTTGAAGGCCAACACTTCCTAAAACAGACGCTCTGGTTCACCTCTCCCAGGCAGCCTGAGAGGTAGCAGAATGGCCTTCTGCCTGGGGCTTGTACAGTGGACAGCACTTGGGGCCCTCTCTTCGGGACCAGGGCCACTCTGGGTCCCTCACAGCCTATGCCCAGCTCTGGAAGACAAAAATGTTACTACTACTGCTCCAACATGAGGTCTCCCAGAGTAAAGAGAGGTTCTACCTACAAAAGTGTGTGTGTGTGCGTGTAAAAGATGTCTCGAGAGATGGAGAGAGAACAAGCGAGCCCAGAGATGGGAAGAATAAAACAGAAAAAAGCAAAGAGACAGAGGAGCATAAAAAAAGCTCTAGAAGGGGGGCAGCTGGGGCTCAGTTGGTTGAGCATCTGACTCTTGGTTTCAGCTCAGCTCAAGATCTCACAGTTCATGGGTTCAAGCCCCATGTCGGGCTCTGCACTGACAGTGAGGAGCCTGCTTGGGATTCTCTCTCTCCCTCTCTCTCTGCCCCTCCCCACACTCTCTTTAGCTCTCTCCCAAAATAAATAAACTTAAAACAAAACAAAAACCTCTAGAAGACAACTACTTCAGAATAGTCTCTGAATCCCAGAGTCTCTCCCTTCCTTTTCCTTTTCCTGTTTTGTTTTTCCCCTTTACATCCACCTTCACAAAACTCCAAATGACACACATAATTTTACTCATTCTCCCTGACATTATACAATTCCTTCTTTTAATTACCCCAGGAGATACACCTAAATCCCCTAAGAGGAGTCTTACATGTAACACAAATCAATTCTCACTGGCTGGATAATCGGTGGGGGAAAAAAACTAGTAAGCAAAATGGAAGGCAGGGCCAGAGGGAGAGAGAAAAGGCTGACTGGTAAGAGGGAGAAAGAGGACAAGAGAGAAAAAGGAAGGAAGACGAAAAAGAAAGTACATGAGAAAAAAAGAGAAGAGTCAGAGAGAAAGGAGAGCACGTGGGGCAGCGCAGGGACAAGGATTCCATGCCTTCCCGGGCCGCTTAGAACCAGTCTGGCCTGTGACAGCTGGCCCCCCACAGCCCCACCGTTCTGGTCTCAAAGGTGCCTCTCTATTCAGTGGGTTCATGAGAAACCAGGTTCTAACGTTGGGGGGTGTTTCCTCCCCAGGGTGACCCAAGAAGAATCTAAAAGTGGCTGGGCAAACCCTCCTGAACTTACGAACCACTAAGCCAAGATGTTTTCTTCACACAAGCACCCAGCCCTCTGAATCCAGTACTTTCGTGTAAGCAAAATAGAGAAGTAATTGGGAAATTTAACATAGTGAAGGCCTAGAAACATGACTCCTAGAATGACCAGCTAGTTTAGAAATCTAATAGCTAAAAGAAAGAAAGACGTTATATACAGATGATTGTGAATAAAGGGCAAGCAAGGTACAAGAACAGCCAAAATAGTTTGGGATGCCTTCAGTAATTTATTCAAAAACTGGATTTTATTTATTTATTTATTTATTTTTAAGTCAAGAAACCTTCCTTTATTTACTAAATTCTCAGGTTTGGAGGCCATTTTATCTTTGGCTTTGAGACCCACGTTAATCCAAGTACACAGAAAGTTGAAATAAAACGTACACTACTCATCAGCAATCTTAGTTTTTCAATGTCTTTCATCTGCTGGAGTTCTTTCAAGGTTAGGGTTAAATCGCACCCGGCTTCATAAACCAAGGCTTCCAGGGTAACCAAATTATCACAGAGAACCAGCAAACCGGGAATGTTCCGCTCCATTCCGAGTCGAATGAGTGACAATGCACAGTCGACCTGAAACAGAAAAGCGACAGGAAGACTGAGTGTTTCATCTCCCACATCTTCTACAGTCAAAGCCTCCTGTACAGAATCGGACTCTTGTGATCATCTTCTATAAGACTGCGTTCTCAGTAATGTACATTTATTTAATACAAAAACATTAGAGTTCTTTAGCAAATATATCAGCAAACTGTTTCAAAAGAATCAGTAAGAAATACTGAAGATAATGAAAGACAAACATTTTAAATTCATAGAGCATGACAGTTTAAGAGCAATTTCATATATATTTGTCTATTCTTACGACATTAACACGGGGGGGGCGAGGGGGAGCTATTTAGTGATAATGCCAAATTAATCCTACTTTCACTATATCATTCTGCTCCAAAAACAAAATGTTTGCTTTCATATTCCTGTTCACTACCTACCCTTCCACAGTGCCTCCTATATAAAAAAACATTCAATAAATACTTGCTGAATGATGAACTCTGGTTGACACTTTCTCAGTCTCCATTCAAGTATTTGCCCTTCACTGAGACCAACACGAAGAATGATTTTCCTAGACATGCTCAGGACACAGCAATTTGACTCCCTATCACTTGATTGGGTTTATGAAAGGACATAATTCGGGCTGATGGCAAAATCATCTAAGGTGGCCTTAACTCACCGCTTCTCGTACTGCTCCCTTACACGCTCATCCTAGACCACCAGTTATTTACTAAGGACCTTCCGTGAACCAAGCACCATTCTAAGTGTCAGGAATAGAAACTGATGAGGTCTCTTCCTTCAATGATCTCCACCTCATAGGAAAACTCACCCAGTAAATCAAAGACTGAAGTAGAGCAAGGATGAGTGGGGCCTCAAAGAAGGGGGCACGTGGCCCCACCTGCGAGTGTCACCAAGTCTCCCTGAGGGCGGAACACTTAAAATGTGCTGTAAAGAATCCGTGGAGGGGCGCCTGGGTGGCGCAGTCGGTTAAGCGTCCGACTTCAGCCAGGTCACGATCTCGTGGTCCGGGAGTTCGAGCCCCGCGTCAGGCTCTGGGCTGATGCTCAGAGCCTGGAGCCTGTTTCCGATTCTGTGTCTCCCTCTCTCTCTGCCCCTCCCCTGTTCATGCTCTGTCTCTCTCTGTTCCAAAAATAAATAAACGTTGAAAAAAAAATTTAAAAAAATTTAAAAAAAAGAATCCATGGATACTGGGGTCCCCTCGGGGGCTCAGTCGGTTAAGCGTCTGACTCTTGATTTCAGCTCAGGTCATGATCTCGTGGTTCGTTGAGTTCGAGCCCCACATTGGGCACTGAGTGAGGAGCCTGCTTGGGATTCTCTCTCTCTCTCTCTCTCTCTCTCTCTCTCTCTCTCTCTGTCCCTCTCTTGCTCTCTCTCTCTCTCACTCAAAATAAATAAATAAACTTAACAAAAAGAAAAAAAAAATCTGTGGATATCGGCAGGTCACAAGGAAGGAGGGCAAGAGAAGAGCATGGAAGGCAGAGAAGTGTCCCATATTGTGAAAGTACAGTTTGTTCTGCAGGATCCCAAAGACTGGATGAAGCGAAGCAATGAGCAAAATGGCTGGGGCAGTAGGGAGGCACCACAGAACAGAGAACACTGTTTACTGAGCTAAGGAAGGGGCAGATTATCCTGAAATCCAAATACGGCCAAAGGATTTTGAACTGAGGCATGTCAGGAGCAGATGTCCGCCCAAGAAAGAGCATTCGTTTAGTAAGTACGTGCTGAATGGTGGGCTGGAAGTGGACTGAACAGGAAGCAGGCAGACCGGTTCAGACAGCTGCACTTACTGGTGTCAGAAGACTCTCTACTAGCGACAAGAGCAGCACCCTGGGGGACAAAGCCAGAAGAGATGGGCCACCCAGGAGAGATGAAAACGAATGGCTAAGACAAGGATGAGGGGAAAGCACGAGGGCATCACAGAAGCCACACAGAGGAGCCTGCGGGAAGGAGGAAGCAGTAAAGTAACAGAGGAAGGGGACTTGACATTAAGAAGCAGTTTCAGTGGAACGGCAGGGGTGGCCGGACTCCAGACAAACGAGGAGCAAAGAAGCGTGGAGAAAGTGATCGCAAAGAGGGGAGGGGACTATGTCCGAGCTGAGCTGCGACAGGAGGAAGGCAGCTGCAGCCAAAGCCAGGGAGAATATGGCTCTAACTTTGTTGTTGTTATATTTAAAAAAAAACAGGAGTGATTTCAACTTTAGGACCGAAAAAAAAAAAAAAGTTGACAGAGCAGAGAAGGAGAGGTTGAAGACACTGAGGAGAGAGAAAAGATGACAGACAGAACAGCCCTGAGCAGGGGGGAGTGTGGACTCCAGCAGCCTGAACGCAAGAGAAAAGACCTCTTTCTCTGGGAAAAGCCAGAAAGAGGAAGGACAAAGGGAAGCGAGCTCTCAAGTTTCCCAGTGAAACACAGGCATGAGAATGAGGCCGAGGTGGTAGATCCGGGAAAGCAGAGAAGGGGGAGGGGCAGCGCATCAAGGCGAGGCAGGAACAGCAGTATTAAAGGACCACCCTCCAAGCCCTTCTAATAAGACCCAGGCACTGACTGGTACAGATGCAGTGAACAAAGAAGAAATGCACATGGTGCCAATAAACACAAGGGGGAAAAACCGTCTGTAGGTAAGGCATGAGGCAAAACAGGAATGATGTGGAAACACCTCAACAGATAAAGGCGTTTTTACCTAATTTCTAGTAATAAAAACACAGGTCATGTCTGAAAAGACAGATTTACCTGTATATCAATTAAAAAAAAAAACTATCACATGTGAATTTTCAGAAAGCATGAAGAAAACCTGATGCATGAAACACAACTCTGTGCAACTAATAGTTTGAAGACATACACAGCACATTAGCCATTTGTAATACACTCACCAAGTTTGTGATCCAGATTTGTTTTTCTAATATCGGCCTTGAAGTTGTGGCTCTCCCAGATACTTACTGAAGTACAAAAGCTTTGGAACCAAATTACCTGACACCTTAAATGAAAGTGGGCTCTAATACAACTTCAATTTGGCCGTGTACCCCAAGCCCTCACCGGATACATTTCACATTATACACATTCTCTAATCCAACAAACAAGTTCTGCTAAAGGCATTTGTAGGCACTAAGGAAAAAGAAGTCCCACATCAATTAAGTCTCTAAAAATGAAAAAGATGAAACTATGTTAGATACACTTCATAGCATAAGCCACATGAAACATTAGTAAACAAAATGGAGCAAAAGAGCAAGACTTCTGACAGAAGGGTTTTTAAATGAAGGAAAGGGATGAAGGAATACGAAGCAGATAAATAAAGCACCCCCAAATCACTTTGCTTCCTTTATAATTATTCCCAATTCCTCAAGTGATGAATTTAAGATGTCTAGGAATTATTGTTAGACTGTCAAAAAATTTATATTTCAGGGGTGCCTGGGTGGCTCAGTCAGTTGAGCATCCGGCTTCAGCTCAGGTCATGATCTCCTGGTTTGTGGGTTCAAGCTTCACGTCGGAGTTTACACTGATGGCATGGAGGCTGCTTGGAATTTTCTCTGTCCCTCGCTCTCTCGCTCTCTCAAAAATAAATAAACATTAAAAAATTTTTTAATTTCAAAGAGCTCTGCAGTCTCCTTTCTGTTTATTTTTTATAGATTTTACCTTTTAGAGCAGTGGTAGGCTGACAGCAAAACCGAGCAGAAAGTACAGCAACTTCCCATACAGCCTCTACCCCCACTTGCCCACAGCCCCCCACACCATCTACATCCCCCACCGACACGGTTCACTTGTTACAATCGATAAACCTGACGCATCACTGTCACCAGAGGTCCAAAGAGGACAACGGGAGCACCTCCAGAGGTTCTCTTCCAGCACCTTACGATTCTAGACATTTTCAAACATACTATGGTCCTTAGCCATCTTCAAAAACCTGGAAAGTCCATCATAAATATTCTTGGCCCGCCCCCCCCCAAAAAAAAGTATGGTCTATAATAGTGCCATCAGCTCCAATAAATAATTCACCTTCAATTCCATGACTACTAAAAATAGGAATGAGATGGAAGCAGAAATTCAAGAAGACTATCAAATGGAGACACAGAGCTGTGCCAATCGCTAAGTAGAAATTTAAACAAAGGGATGGAAGTTCCTTCCCACAGTGCTGCTGCTCATCAGACCTTTTAGAATCGGCCTTCCCGTGAAGTGGAAAACTGATGGTAGGATGGATGGGTGGTCCAAAGCCAAGACCACAAGTAAAAAGCAAAAGTCATGCATCGGCCAGACCCTGAATGAGGTTTCAAAGTGCCTTCTGCCATTCTTCAGTCTGAATTGCCAACTTCTGTCCTCTAAGCCGAAGACAACTATTGCTGATATTTGCAAGGCCCTCAATTAGCAGAATTGGTAATGTTCTCTCCTGTGTATTTTCTTTGTTTCGTTGACCTTGGTATAAGAAGCAACCCCATGAGGGGCGCCTGGGTGGCTCCATCGGTTAAGTGTCCAACTTCGGCTCAAGTCATGATCTCGCGGTTCATGAGTTCAAGCCCTGTGTCGGTCTCTGTGTCCAGAGCCTGGAGCCTGCTTCGGATTCTGTGTCTCCCTCTCTCTGCCCTTCCCCCACTCACACTCTGTCTCTCTCCCAAAAATAAACAAACACTAAAAAAAAAAAACTAACCCCACGAACAGGCAGAAAATAAACAGGCAGTAAAGGTAAGTGGCAGGTTCAGAGTTACAAGGCGTGTTAGCAAAGAGTTAAGATGAGTATTCAGATCTCCTAAGCTTCCGTACAATCTGCTCTCTCTCTTCCACAGCCCGTCTGATGCAGTTCTTATGTGGCTCCATAAAGGCACAGGGGAACGGACGGAAATTAGGCTTCAACTTAAGGAAAACATTAGAGACAGAGCCTCAAACCCAAATTCCTAAAAAGCAAAATAAAAATCAGCTGCCTTACTGCAACGTGACAAGGAGCTAATCAGGCATTTCTGGGGTGATACGGTCTTTTCAACTAGCATGGTATTAAGCCTATTAAAAATCTTTGGAAAATCTGGGACACCACTGTCCCATATTCTGTCCCATAGTCCCACCATACTTCGCAGCTTACATTTGATTTCAGAGTAAGGTTGTGAACAACTTTTCTTACGTGTATTTGCTCTTTAAGAATCCCCAGAAAGGCCACAAGAGCTTCTGAGGCAAAGGAAAAAAGAGCAAAAGTAGTAAGAGAGATTCATCTCGTCTCTGCAAACCAAATACAGGCTCCCTGGCACCACCGTCAGCTGCCACGACGTGCCCTGAATCCTGAGGGCCTGACGCGGCTCTGCCAGCACCGCGGAGTCGCGGCTGTTGTCCGCCCCTCACCTGTCGAGCATAATGCTCTATTTCCTCTGCTCTTGTCTGATACCAGTCCACAACCTTCTCTACCGTGAGCGGCGGCGTCCTGTACCTCAGCAACTCAGGCTGTGCGGCATACAAGAATTCACTTTCATCTTGCAGACGCGGCTCGACCACCATTCTGCGAGGCACAAAAGGAACAATTAGTCACTGGAATGCTGGGAAAAGTTAGAATTTTGTGCAAGTCAGAGAGAGAGAGACAGGAACAGGGATGGGAAGGGAGCGGTCACAGAGATGGGGGTATGGTGTATGTGTGTGTGTGTGTACAAAGGGGAGGGTGTCCGCGTGTATCTTTTCCCGTATCTATGTGCACACTTACATGATAAATGGGACATGTGGGGGATGCCTAATCTATTTCCCTATTAGGCTTCCCAATGTAAAAAATCAGAATGGACGATACACCAAAACAGCTATGCCACAAATCAATCCAGTGAGTATTAACAAAATCAAAATCAGCCTGGGAGGCACATTTTACGAAATGCTTATAGCTGGGTGCCGGCCACAGGAGTACCAAATCAAAATTACCTGTGATGGCCGGCCAGGCCTCGTTCAGGTGAAACACCTCCAGGCGATTCTGACTCAAATATAAATTCAGAAACCTGGTTTTCTCTGTTCATAAAAACCAAAGGAAATACGCCTTATTTACATTGGTAATATACTGTCAGCAGGCATCAGCAATGTAGTACGCTACTGACATTTGCAAAGAGAGGAACGACTTCAGGCCGGTTGCCGTAGATTAAAAAGAAGAAGAAGGGGGGGGGGGAGGAGGAGGAGGAGGAGGAGGAGACCAAGAGGAATGTGTGCATGGATGACACCTGAGGGATCACAAATTATGAGTTTTGGGGAGGATGATCCCGGCCAAGTGGACCATCAAGGCAAGGGGCTTTGGGGTCAGAACTGAAGTGCATGCCATTGCTGAAAGGCATGAAACTGCACAAATTACACAGCTAACACTTCTCTTAGATTCATTTTATTCAGATTAAATGGGTAAATACTATGCCAGAGTGTTCAAATAACGTAAAGTAGACATAAAACATCGTATGACGGAGCGGGTGCTTAATTTTTTACTTACAGGTATTATTGTTGTTGGAATTGTTAGTAGCTGTAATGTAGGAGCAGACACAAAGCCCATAAAATATCTGGGCATTTTGGCCACATGCCTCAGACAGCGTACTGTGCTTATAGCCAGCAGCCCTCTGCCCAGCTGGTCTCACAACTGACATTCACTTTCTGGCCAGTGGTTTTTCCCATCACTGCCACGAGAAAAGTCACATACATACCCCGAAATCATTAAAGCCACACATGTCAGCAGGGCAAAATACCCATGAGCAACTCTGAGGTCCCCTGGTATTTTCTTCAGTCCTTAGTATTTCCCTCTCAGCACCGTTTGATGGAATCTCACCACGTTCTTTCAGAAACAGGCTCCCCTTCCCCCACTCCAGTATGCGGTGCCGCCTGCCGTCCCTCGTCTTCCGGGTGGCTCCTTCTGGGTCACCTCTGCTCGGATAGCCCCTCCAGCTGACCCCTGCATCCTGGCTCCTCCAAATTCCCAGTCTGGCTCTCTCCTCTCTCCTCACTCTGGACTCTCCCTTGGTCGCACCTCTGACTCTACAATATCAACTACCACACACATTATTACAACAATGACCATGTTTTACCCCGAACCCACCCTCCGCTCAGAAGCTCTGAAATCCTCCTGCTTTTTGCTCCTCAATGGTTCACAGGCACTTCAAATGCAACAAGATCCAAACTGAACTCACGATGTCCTCAGGTAACAGAGTTACCTCTTTAAAAACAGAAACGTGGCTACATCATCCATGCCTACTTTTAAAGCCTGTGATCCGCCACAAAATACTCTAGCCTCCTCTTGGTGCCAATCTCACTCTTACCCGGGGTGCTTCAGCAATCCACATCCTTGTTTTGAGTCCTGAAAGAGGGCACCGCCTTGAGCCTCCTTCCAACATGCTCTTCCCTCTGCTTAGAACACGCTCCCTCTCTTTTGCCAAACTCACCCTCACTGTTCAAATCTCAGATTTCACAAGATTTTGCCCGGGACAACCTTCCCTGTCCTCCACCAAGTTGAGATCTCCCTGCTACAGGCCCCCGGCGCCCCAGCCCTTGTCTTTCCTAGCCCTCATCCCATTAGTCATCTACAACAGGACCATTTTCCCCGCCAGGTTATAAGCCTCACGAGTTACAGGGACCGCATCTGCTTTTCTTTGGTATTCTCGCATCTAACAGAGGACAGACGCCAATTAAATGGATAAGCAACACGGTATGTCCTGGAATACTGAACATCTGTACCATCTTCAAAAGCATCTTTTCCTCTGTGAAACTTCTGACTTTTCATTTCTAGTTTTAGGAGTTCTGGCACAGCAAGCCTGGCTTCCGTTTCGGCTCGCCATGGTCGGTCTGAGAGGAAATGCCCTCGTGCCTTTCATCTACCTAGAATCAAGCAAAGGCGCAGGCCGCGGGGACCTGGAAGCGTGGGATGAAGGGTGCGATGCTCCGCCAGTGCTATTCTCTCAAAAGCCCATCCGGAAATGAGAGAGCTCACTGTCAACGGTGTCTCTGCACCTCCGCCTACCACCCTGTCACTGACCTCCCGCCGTCTTCGGTTTCCCTACCTCTTCCACCTCTCATTACAATTGTTAAGTGATGACTTCTAGTCCAATATGGTGGATGAATACCGTGCATTTAAGCTCCACTTTTCCCTGCAACGGCCCTGAAATGGCAGCACAGGATCGTTAAGGGGTGTGGGGTGGAGGATGTCCCACACACTCTCAAGAGCTGCAGGGTACATGCTCAGTCACTCCCTTCCCTTCTAGAAACCCACAGGTAATGGCCAGAACTTAAAAATCAACAAGTAGCTACACAATGGTTATTCAGAGGTACGGAACACAAAAACTATCATCTACAAGAATTAGAAGTAATTGCTTCTGGAGAGCAAGAAATGGGAGAAGGAAACAAAAGACTGAGGGTTTGGGTTTTGCTGTTTTGTTTTTTTGGTTTTTTTAATTGTCAAGTTATTTAACATACAGTGTGGTCTTGGCTTCAGGAGTAGAACCCAGTGATTCATCACCTATGATACTAAGTCCTCATCCCAACAAGTGTCCTCCTTAATGCCCATCACCCATTTAGCACACCTCCCCACCAAACCCCCTCCAGCAACCCTCAGTTTGTTCTCTGTCTTTAAGAGTCTCTTATGGCTCACCTCCCACTCTGCTTTTATCTTATTTTTCCTTCCCCTCCCCTGTGATCATCTGTTAAGTTTCTCAAATTCCACTTTTGAGTGAAATCATTTGATATCTGTCTCTCTCTGACTTATTTCGCTTAGCATAATACCCTCCAGTTCCATCCACATTGTCACAAATGGCAAGATTTCATTCTTTCCATCACCAAGTGGTATTCCTGTGTGTGTGTGTGTGTGTGTGTGTGTGTGTGTGTGTACGTACATAGGCTACATCTTCTTGATGCTTTTTTTTTTAACCACAGCTTTGTAGAAAAATTTTAATCTACTTGCAAATATATACAACTCTGATTTTTTAAAATGAAAATCAAAAACAGCTTTTAAAAAGCAAACAGCAAAAACACAGCAGAATATTCAACTGCTATTACACTAAAACTTTTGGGGGGTAATAAAAGGTACCTAAGAGATACCTACTCCATTATCTCAGATATCCAAAATACAACAAAACAAAGAGAAACGGCCAACATTAGCATGAACATTAGAGAGCTTTCGAATGTCATCTGCAATGATCGACACTACGGGTTTTTATCATTTATCAGACAGACCGTACATATACATAGCTTCAAAAATCCAAAAGCATGAAAAGACTCCTATCAAAAAGCCAGCGATTCCATACACAGTTGACATCTTTGTCCCCCTCCATGTCTTTCAGCCACGTTCCTGGATTTTCCTCTACACATCCAAACAAACAGTATGTGTATGGGACTGTTCCCTGACTTCTCTACTCTACCTGCTGTTCAGCGGTCTTAAACCACAACCTTCCACTCCCCTTACACTCTTTCCTCCCACTGTGGCTATATCACAATTTGGATTAAACCACTAATTATCTACATTCTGATCTTGTGAATGTTACCTTCTCCTGAGCCACGTGGTACATTATCATAACTATTGTTCTTTTTGAATAACTTTTCATTTTCTGGAGTTAATAAACGCCAGTTGTCCTACGTGTCTCATTCACTATCATATGCATTCATTGCTATTTTTTCCAAATTCTCCAAAAGATGTATTAATAGCAAAATTTAAAAGCTTTCCCCAAATAGTCAAATACATCAGACAATACACCAGTTCCGTTTTTAAAATTTTTCTAAGACACCTGGTTCTTGAAGCCATCTACCCCCTGCCCAGTCTGTGCTGGCTGCTCTCTCACCCGACAAGAACACAGCTGTCATCCCAGGCCTTCTCACTGCCATGGCCTATGTTAGAGCCCAGTTCTGAATCTAATGGCTTTCTTTTTTTCAGTTGACTCCTTCATTTTAATAAAACACATATCCTATGGCTTCCTGGAATGAGATGTACACGGATGGTAAATTTTACAAGACCTTACATGATTAACCTCATACTTGAATGATGATTTTAGCTGCATCAGGATTCCCGATCAAAAAGTATGTTCCAGCAAAAGTTTTTCTTCTAGCTCCTAGTGCTGTTCTGGAGATGTCTGAGGTCATTCTAATTCAAACTTCCTTTTATGGAATATGTTTTTCTCTCTGGTAGACTGTGTCCCTGATATTTGGGAAGGTCATGATTGTATGCTTTAGTGTAGTGGGCATTTCAGTGTGAAAACTCATAGCCTTCAATTCTAAATACTAGACTTGAAATATTTCTTATTTCTTCACTTCTACGATATGTCATCTCTTTCTAGAATGCCTGTAATTTGAATATTAAGCTTTTTTTTTTATCTTTGCTTGCTTATTATCTAGCTCTATAATAGTTTTATTCTACTTTCTGGGAAAATTCTTTGCTTTTATCTTTCAACTTTCCTAATTGTTAGACACCAACTATCTTATTTTTTTATTTCCCAAAGTGCTCTTAGTTCTCTGTCCCTGTTTTATAAAATCCTTTTGTTATTTCACAACTACAGTATCTCATCTCATGGGCAACATTAATTACAATTTTTGAAGTTTTCTTTTTGTGTGGTCTCTGACTTCCAGTTCCACCTTCTGTTGGCTTTGCCTTTCCTGTCTGTCCTGCCCACTGACGCCAACCCTCAAACGTCCGGGAAGCTCAGTGTGCTGACAGGACTCGTTCTTTTGCTGGCTTCGCTGTGACCAGGTAATGCACTGATCTTCTGGGACTAATATCTCAATACCTGGAGGCCTCTTCTCAAACACGATTCCATTTCTCTAGAAAAGAACTCTCCCAACTTCTACTTGGGGAATATGCCTGCACTCTAGGAGCTCGGAGGGGGCGGGTACCCCTAGGCTCCAACATTCAGACATAGATTTTCACTGAACGCTCAGAATTTCAACCCCAGCACTCCACCCCCACCCTGCGCTGTGCCTAATGCCCAGGCAGCTGGAGGATTTCCAGATCATCCTGGAGGTTCTCTGCCTTAATTCATGAATCCAAAAAATAAACATCTGATTTCATGCAGGGGAAATATAGAAGGCTAGATGGTGATAGAACATTTTCCTGACCTTGAGAAGTGAGGACTAAGGGAATTCAACTGCTTTCAGCCCCAAACCTCCTCTCCCACCCCTTCACCAGTAGTTGATGCCTCCACATTCTCAGGCTTTCTAAGATTAAGTCTCACAAAAATATAAATGCAACTTGAGGTTATGGTAGAAGATGGCGGCATAGGAGGACGCTGGGCTCACTGCTCGTCCTGCTGATCACTTAGATTCCACCTACACCTGCCTAGATAACCCAGAAAACCGCCAAAAGACTAGCAGAACGGAGTCTCTGGAGCCAAGCGCAGACGAGAGGCCCACGGAAGAGTGTAGGAAGGGCGGAGAGGCGGTGCGTGCTGCACGGACTGGCGAGAGGGAGCCAGGGCGGAGGGGCGGACAAGAGTGTGTTCCAACAGCAAGCGGGACTTGACATCAGGAAGGTTATAAGCTAACAGCTCTGCTCGGAGAACGGGAGGGCTGGAGGACAACGGGAGGGAGAGCTGCTGAGCCCCCGGACGACAGAGCTCAGTTTGGCGGGGAACAAAGGCGCTCGCCAGCACCATCTCCCCCGCCCATCCCCCAGCCAAAATCCCAAAGAGAACCAGTTCCTGCCAGGGAACTTGCTCGCTCTGCGCAAACACCCAACTTTGCGCTTCTGCGGAGCCAAACCTCCGGCAGCGGATCTGACTCCCTCCCCCTGCCACAGGGCCCCTCCTGAAGTGGATCACCTAAGGAGAAGCGATCTAAGCCTGCCCCTCCTGCCCCCGAGCACCTTGCCTACCCACCCCAGCTAATACGCCAGATCCCCAGCATCACAAGCCCGGCAGGGTGCAAGTAGCCCAGACGGGCCACGCCACCCCACAGTGAATCCCGCCCCTAGGAGAGGGGAAGAGAAGGCACACACCAGTCTGACTGTGGCCCCAGCGGTGGGTTGGGGGCAGACATCAGGTCTGACTGCGGCCCCGCCCACCAACTCCAGTTATACACCACAGCACAGGGGAAGTGCCCTGCAGGTCCTCACCACGCCAGGGACTATCCAAAATGACCAAGCGGAAGAACTCCCCTCAGAAGAATCTCCAGGAAATAACAACAGCTAACGAGCTGATCAAAAAGGACTTAAATAACATAACAGAAAGTGAATTTAGAATAATAGTCATAAAATTAATCGGTGGGCTTGAAAACAGTATACAGGACAGCAGAGAATCTCTTGCTACAGAGATCAAGGGACTAAGGAGCAGTCACAAGGAGCTGAAAAACGCTTTAAATGAAATGCAAAACAAAATGGAAATGACCACGGCTCGGATGGAAGAGGCAGAGGAGAGAATAGGTGAACTAGAAGATAAAGTTATGGAAAAAGAGGAAGCTGAGAAAAAGAGAGATAAAAAAATCCAGGAGTATGAGGGGAAAATTAGAGAACTAAGTGATACACTAAAAAGAAATAATATACACATAATTGGTATCCCAGACGAGGAAGAGAAAGGGAAAGGTGCTGAAGGGGTACTTGAAGAAATCATAGCTGAGAACTTCCCTGAACTGGGGAAGGAAAAAGGCATTGAAATCCAAGAGGCACAGAGAACTCCCTTCAGACGTAACTTGAATCGATCTTCTGCACGACATATCATAGTGAAATTGGCAAAATACAAGGATAAAGAGAAAATTCTGAAAGCAGCAAGGGGTAAACGTGCCCTCACATATAAAGGGAGACCTATAAGACTCGTGACTGTTCTCTCTTTTGAAACTTGGCAGGCCAGAAAGAATTGGCACGAGATTTTCAGGGTGCTAGACAGAAAAAATATGCAGCCGAGAATCCTTTATCCAGCAAGTCTAAATAGAAGGAGAGATAAAGGTCTTCCCAAACAAACAACAACTGAAGGAATTTGTCACCACTAAACCAGCCCTACAAGAGATCCTAAGGGGGACCCTGTGAGACAAAGTCCCAGAGACATCACTACAAGCATAAAACATACAGACATCACAATGACTCTAAACCTGTATCTTTCTATAATAACACTGAATGTAAATGGATTAAATGCGCCAACCAAAAGACATAGGGTATCAGAATGGATAAAAAAATAAGACCCATCTATTTGCTGTCTACAAGAGACTCATTTTAGACCTGAGGACACCTTTAGATTGAGAGTGAGGGGATGGAGAACTATTTATCATGCTACTGGAAGCCAAAAGAAAGCTGGAGTAGCCATACTTATATCAGACAAACTAGACTTTAAATTAAAGGCTGTAACAAGAGATGAAGAAGGACATTATACAATAGTTACAGGGTCTATCCAGCAGGAAGAGCTAACAATTATAAATGTCTATGTGCCGAATACAGGAGCCCCCAAATATATAAAACAATTCCTCACAAACATAAGCAACCTTATTGATAAGAATGTGGTCATTGCAGGGGACTTTAACACCCCACTTACAGAAATGGATAGATAGATCATCTAGACACACGGTCAATAAAGAAACAAGGGCCCTGAATGAGACATTGGATCAGATGGACTTGCCAGATATATTTAGAACTCTGCATCCCAAAGCAACAGAATATACTTTCTTCTTGAGTGCACATGGAACATTCTCCAAGATAGATCATATACTGGGCCACAAAACAGCCTTTCATAAGTTTACAAGAATTGAAATTATACCATGCATACTTTCAGACCACAATGCTATGAAGCTTGAAATCAACCACAGAAAAAAGTCTGGAAAACCTCCAAAAGCATGGAGGTTAAAGAACACACTACTAATGAATGAGTGGGTCAACCAGGCAATTAGAGAAGAAATAAAAAAATATATGGAAACAAACGAAAATGAAAATACAACAATCCAAACGCTTTGGGACGCAGCGAAGGCAGTCCTGAGAGGAAAATACATCGCAATCCAGGCCTATCTCAAGAAACAAGAAAAATCCCAAATACAAAATCTAACAGCACACCTAAAGGAAATAGAAGCAGAACAGCAAAGACACCCTAAACCCAGCAGAAGAAGAGAAATAATAAAGATCAGAGCAGAAATAAACAATACAGAATCTAAAAAAACTGTAGAGCAGATCAACGAAACCAAGAGTTGGTTTTTTGAAAAAATAAACAAAATTGACAAACCTCTAGCCAGGCTTCTCAAAAAGAAAAGGGAGATGACCCAAATAGATAAAATCATGAATGAAAATGGAATTATTACAACCAATCCCTCAGAGATACAAACAATTATCAGGGAATACTATGAAAAATTATATGCCAACAAATTGGACAACCTGGAAGAAATGGACAAATTCCTGAACACCCACACTCTTCCAAAACTCAATCAGGAGGAAATAGAAAGCTTGAACAGACCCATATCCAGTGAAGAAATTGAATCGGTTATCAAAAATCTCCCAACAAATAAGAGTCCAGGACCAGATGGCTTCCCAGGGGAGTTCTACCAGACGTTTAAAGCAGAGATAATACCTATCCTTCTCAAGCTATTCCAAGAAATAGAAAGGGAAGGAAAACTTCCAGACTCATTCTATGAAGCCAGTATTACTTTGATTCCTAAACCAGACAGAGACCCAGTAAAAAAAGAGAACTACAGGCCAATATCCCTGATGAATATGGATGCAAAAATTCTCAATAAGATACTAGCAAATCGAATTCAACGGCATATAAAAAGAATTATTCACCATGATCAAGTGGGATTCATTCCTGGGATGCAGGGCTGGTTCAACATTCGCAAATCAATCAACGTGATACATCACATTAACAAAAAAAAAGAGAAGAACCATATGATCCTGTCAATCGATGCAGAAAAGGCCTTTGACAAAATCCAGCACCCTTTCTTAATAAAAACCCTTGAGACAGTTGGGATAGAAGGAACATACTTAAAGATCATAAAAGCCATTTATGAAAAGCCCACAGCTAACATCATCCTCAACGGGGAAAAACTGAGAGCTTTCTCCCTGAGATCAGGAACACCACAGGGATGCCCACTCTCACCGCTGTTGTTTAACATAGTGCTGGAAGTTCTAGCATCAGCAATCAGACAACAAAAGGAAATCAAAGGCATCAAAATTGGCAAAGATGAAGTCAAGCTTTCGCTTTTTGCAGATGACATGATATTATACATGGAAAATCCGATAGACTCCACCAAAAGTCTGCTAGAACTGATACAGGAATTCAGCAAAGTTGCAGGATACAAAATCAATGTACAGAAATCAGTTGCATTCTTATACACTAACAATGAAGCAACAGAAAGACAAATAAAGAAACTGATCCCATTCACAATGGCACCAAGAAGCATAAAATACCTAGGAATAAATCTAACCAAAGATGTAAAGGATCTGTATGCTGAAAACTATAGAAAGCTTATGAAGGTAATTGAAGAAGATTTAAAGAAATGGAAAGACATTCCATGCTCATGGATTGGAAGAATAAATATTGTCAAAATGTCAATACTACCCAAAGCTATCTACACATTCAATGCAATCCCAATCAAAATTGCACCAGCATTCTTCTCGAAACTAGAACAAGCAATCCTAAAATTCATATGGAACCACAAAAGGCCCCGAATAGCCAAAGTAATTTTGAAGAAGAAGACCAAAGCAGGAGGCATCACAATCCCAGACTTTAGCCTCTACTACAAAGCTGTCATCATCAAGACAGCATGGTATTGGCACAAAAACAGACACACAGACCAATGGAATAGAATAGAAACCCCAGAACTAGACCCACAAACGTATGGCCAACTCATCTTTGACAAAGCAGGAAAGAACATCCAATGGAAAAAAGACAGCCTCTTTAACAAATGGTGCTGGGAGAACTGGACAGCAACATGCAGAAGGTTGAAACTAGACCACTTTCTCACACCATTCACAAAAATAAACTCCAAATGGATAAAGGACCTGAATGTGAGACAGGAAACCATCAAAACCTTAGAGGAGAAAGCAGGAAAAGACCTCTCTGACCTCAGCCGTAGCAGCCTCTTACTCGACACATCCCCAAAGGCAAGGGAATTGAAAGCAAAAGTGAATTACTGGGACCTTATGAAGATAAAAAGCTTCTGCACAGCAAAGGAAAACAACCAACAAAACTAAAAGGCAACCAATGGAATGGGAAAAGATATTTGCAAATGACATATCAGACAAAGGGCTAGTATCTAAAATCTATAAAGAGCTCACCAAACTCCACACCCGAAAAACAAATAACCCAGTGAAGAAATGGGCAGAAAACATGAATAGACACTTCTCTAAAGAAGACATCCGGAAGGCCAACAGGCACGTGAAAAGATGTTCAGCGTCGCTCCTCATCAGGGAAATACAAATCAAAACCACACTCAGGTATCACCTCACGCCAGTCAGAATGGCCAAAATGAACAAATCAGGAGACTATAGATGCTGGAGAGGGTGCGGAGAAATGGGAACCCTCTTGCACTGTTGGTGGGAATGCAAATTGGTGCAGCCACTCTGGAAAGCAGTGTGGAGGTTCCTCAGAAAATTAAAAATAGACCTACCCTATGACCCAGCAGTAGCACTGCTAGGAATTTATCCAAGGGATACAGGAGTACTGATGCATAGGGCCACTTGTACCCCAATGTTCATAGCAGCACTCTCAACAATAGCCAAATTATGGAAAGAGCCTAAATGTCCATCAACTGATGAATGGATAAAGAAATTGTGGTTTATATACACAATGGAATACTACTTGGCAATGAGAAAGAATGAAATATGGCCTTTTGTAGCAACACGGATGGAACTGGAGAGTGTGATGCTAAGTGAAATAAGCCATACAGAGAAAGACAGATACCATATGGTTTCACTCTTATGTGGATCCTGAGAAACTTAACAGAAACCCATGGGGGAGGGGAAGGAAAAAAAAAAAAAAGAGGTTAGAGTGGGAGAGAGCCAAAGCATAAGAGACTGTTAAAAACTGAGAACAAACTGAGGGTTGATGGGGGGTGGGAGGGAGGGGAGGGTGGGTGATGGGTATTGAGGAGGGCACCTTTTGGGATGAGCACTGGGTGTTGTATGGAAACCAATTTGACAGTAAATTTCATATATTAAAAAAAATGCAAATTGAATCAAGAACGAAATTAAAGGAATACTTTAAAATGAAAAGAGCTGCTATATAAGGATCATTTGTTTAGAATATTTACTTTGTAGAATTTAATATTCTTCCATTAAAAAAACCTGTAACATAGGGCTGCCTGGGTGGCTCAGCCGGTTGGGTGTCCAACTTGGGCTCAGGTCATGATCTCGTGGTCCGTGAGTTCGAGCTCCGTGTCAGGCTCTGTGCTGACAGCTCGGAGTCTGGAGCCCGTTTTAGATTCTGCATCTCCCTCGCTCTCTGCCCCTCCCCCTCTCATACTCTGTCTCTCTCTCTCAAAACTAAATAAAAACATTAAAAAAAAAAAAAAAACCTGTAACATAATGGAGTAAAATCAAGCCAAGTGTTTAAAACAACCGCACCTGAACTCCCTACATCGGGGACCACCGTCAAGTACGTGATCGCTGACCACATGCCACGTCCACAGGCCCTCTGCGTGCCCCTCCCAGAGGAATGAAGGTCCCTCGCGCCAGCTCACCCTTTACCTGCGCTCCGGCTCCTCACACCAATCTTTCTCCCGGTGTTTGTGTTCACGCCAGGGAATGAGCACCAAGGAGTCTCCGTTATAACTTAAATGAAAAAAAAGAAAGTATTTGAAATACACATTACCTCAGTGACTGGCTACACAAGGAGCATGATGCAAAAAGTTTCTCCACAACCTTAAACCTCCACTCCCGTTTATGACATAGTAAGTCAAACACAATACAGGCTACATACAATACGTTCAGTGGAAAATACCAAATGGTCGATCTCTCTTGCATCAGAAAATGGTTCAAGAAGAAAAGGGTAATTCAAAACAAAAAAACTGGCAAGGAACTGAAGGACAACGCAGGTATATGCTCATTCACCCATGTCAAAGCTTTCATCAAGAGCCTGTGTTGTACGTTCTTAACGTAAACATAAATGTTCCCATGCCCTCGAAAGGCTTAGTCTAACTTCTTGTGATCGTAGAAATGTTCTGTAACTATGCTATCTAACATAGTAACCAGTAGCTACATGCACGTGTATTAAGCACTTGAAATATGGCTAAGAGAACTTTATTTAATTTTAATTAGTGCTAATTAAGATTTAAATAGCCACATAAAATTTAAATTTAAATGGTGGCTACCGTATTTGACAGTACAGACCTGGAGGGAGGTAAGTATTGAGGGAAGAAATGATTTTGCAGGTTAAAAATAACACTAAATGCTAAAAGATGCAGATTTCCAGGAAAACAGCACTAGGGATGGAGGGTACAACATGACGAGAGAGTTCACCCTGCTGCAGGACATATGGGGAAACTGTTAAGTCAGTAAATCCCGAGTGCTCGTCACAAGGAGAAACATTTTTTTCTTTCTCGTCTTTCCTTTCTACTTTACCTATAGGAGGTGATGGATGTTAGCTGAGCCTAGAGCGATTATCACTTCACAATGTATGTAAATCGAACCATCGTGCTGTGGACCCTCAACTTCTATAGGAATGTATGTCATTTATTTCTCGATAGAAGTGGAAAGAAAGTGTATCAGCAAAAGATGATAGCAGGAGAACTAAAAAAGGCAAAAATAAGGCCGGATTGGATGGAATTAGGAATAAATTTAGACAGAAAAGCGAGGTAAAGACAGTAGGGTGCGGGAGCAGAGCAGAGCAACACGCGCATCGGGAAGCCCGGGAAACAGAAGGCTGGCAGCGTCTCGGAGAGCCGTGCGGTCCTCGGCACAGGCCTTTCGAAAGCGAAGCGCTCCAAACGCGAGCTCAAAGGTCCCTTTGGGCCCTAATAGTCCATAAGCCCATGACAACAGAAACATCTGGAATTAAGACAATTTTTTTAAAATGTTTATTTATCTTGGGAGAAAGAGAACAAACACACACACACACAAGAGCATGGTTGGGATAGAGCAAGAGAAAAAGAGAGAGAGAGAGAGAGAGAGAGAGAGAGAGAGAGAGAATGAATGAGAATCCCAAGCAGGCTCCACGCGGTCAGTGCAGAGCCTGACCTGCAGCTCAATCCCACAAACTGTGTGAGATCATGACCTGAGCCGAAACCAAGAGTCGGATGCTTAACCAACTGAGCCACCCAAGCTCCTTCCCCAAGACGAAAATTGTAAGAACAAATTTCAATTGCTCTGCTTTATAGCTCAACAAAACATTTTCTCTACTTCTAAGTATTCATGGTAGCAATTTTCTAAAATTTATCATAGCCCCAGAGAAAGGACTGCACTTCCTGATATCAGGTTGTATTTTGTACTTTCCTCTCTTACTAGGTAATGTGGCATGCCTTGCACAAGAAATACTTTGTAAACATTTGAATACTACGTAGATGGAGGGACTAGTCCTCTGGACAAGCCCGTGGGATGGTTTCAAGTAGAAGAGGGAAGCCAAAAGGTCTGAGAACGGACAGTGTTGTGCATCGATCAACAGCATTCCCATCAAGTTATTACTGGTGCAAATTATCCAAAGTCAAAACTCCCCTCTAGATACAGACAAAAAGAAATGTACTTTACTATATTTTTTAAGCACAGTATTTTACCGGCTTCGTAGCTAACGTGTACAGATCTTGCATACTGTGTACCAGATACATTTTTGAAGGTATCTGAGTTCGTTTCTTAAATTTCTGCATCACACAGATGATTATTTAGCATGGATGCCACAATCACACTATTTGTCAGCCAATAAAAAACTATTTTATTTCCTTCCATGTCGACAGCTAATACTTTACCACAGGCTACTGAAATGGGAAGCAGAAGAGAAGAGAACATGGGGAAACAATGATGACGATGTTCACTCTTCCAACAGAAGAATAAATTGTAGCAGTGAACTGAGGAACAAGGGGGAAGAAAAACGAACAAACGATTACCGCCTTTTCTAATTAAAGCAGACACGGTTCCATAGCTACACAAAATGCTTTCTCAAAGAATTTTAGAAAAATGTATTACAAGTTGAGATTTGTACTTTCTATACTAAGTGCATATTAGATACAAGGGTTATTACTAAAATGATTAATAGTGGCGTGGGCCCCCTCAGCAAAATAATAACTCATTTGGTAAAGACTAGAAAGCTATAAAACTTTGTGAAGCTTCACTGAACAGAAATGGGTATGAAAACATACCTATTTTTATCAAAACACGTATTAAAGGCAAGTTCCAGCTCTGAGGTGCACTCCAAAAAGTCGTCCTGAAGAGTCCTGAGTTACTAAAGCATTTTTGCTGTATTTTCAAGGCAGAGCACAACCGAAGGTTTCTAAATGTGCTGATCACCACCGACACGGTAACAGCGCTACTCGCACTACTGTTAGCATACCCCCGATGATCGGCAACATTTATCGAGCTCTTACTATGGACTAGACAGGATGAAATGCATTTAACGCACAACCCTCATTTAGTCCCGCCAATCTACTGTAGTTGGTGATATGATCTTCCTCATGTCACAGTGGGAAAACTGAGGCCTGGCTTAACTTGTCCATCCTCATAAAACTAGTAAATGACAATCAGAACCCTAAACGTGGACGGACTTCCAGCTCGCACACTAGACTACCTGTAGAAAGGGCCCAGGGGCTCCAGTGTAGCCCCCAGCCACAAATCCAGTCTCTTGTCACCACTGCCTTGGTCCACACCTATGAGTCACCAGGCAAGATCTGTAGGTGGCAGGTAGGGGTCATTTGAGCCTTCCCGAAATTTAACGTTAGACAACCCAGTAAGGACCAGTTGCATGCATATTTAAACTACAAAATAAAACCAAACTCAATACGAGTAGATTACTAATATGATAAAGCTAGCTTCTACCACATGCGGCTAGACCTTAGGTCTGATCACCAACACTTATGTAAAAACAAAACACAAAAACCTTCCTTCCACTCTCTCATTTCCTTACAGAATGTTTCAACAAACCAAGTTATTTTAAAACAAATTTGAGGAGTTTAACATGCTTGCTATAAAAATACTCTAAGTTCTTTAACCTGCTTCAAATAACAGCATTTCAGAGACAAGATCTCCTCCTCAACCAGAATATAAATTTCTTGAGGGCAGAACTTTTGTTTATTTTGTCCACTGCCTCAGTAACTAAAATAGTGCCTGGCATTTAGCAGGCTCTAAAATAATATGTCAAACGAATTATTCAATAACAGCACAAAGATTTCTTAAGTGAGGACTATATCTCATCTATAGTCAATTCTTTCATGAAAGTGCTCTCTTGAGTATCACAGAAATTCAAAATTGGAATAAAGCAATGAAGGGGCACAATCTAGTCATAAACATAGATATGCCACGGAAGTGTGTGTGTTTGTGTGTGTTTATGTGTGTATGGAGTCTGCAGAGCTGCGAGGGAGAACACGAATGCTTTCCTGTAGAGCCCACGACCCTGATGACACAGCAAGCCATGCCAGTGATGGCTCACATCTCATCTGGGCAGCTGGCTGGACATGTCGTGTTCTAGGGTGGGGGGGGGGGGGGGGGAATTTCAGAATACCTATTTCTCTAAATCTCACCATTCTTCACACTTGAAAATAACTGCTTATACCATTACTTTTGTTAACATGCCCAAGTTTTAGCTACTTATTCTTTCATAAGGTAAGTGGAGTGATAACATTTCATTAATTCTGTTCACACTGAAGATAGGAATCATGTGAATCAATCTGTAAATGAGGTTGGTGACACTGTGGTTCAAGAAAACCCAGAAAACAGTTGTAGGAAATTGAGTGACTTGCAAAAGTTACACTTTGAATCTCAAGTCCCATCAACACAGAACGTGTACATACACTTGATTTCATTTTGGTCCTTTATTGTTTCCACTTGGCCTAAGACATCTTAAAACCTAACATGTATCATCCCCCACTAAAAAAAGGAAGACCGTGGTAAACTTAAACAACCTCTTTACAAAGTAACGGCTGCTTAATTTTAAGATTCTTTATATGAGAACTCGGCTCATTGTTTTATTCCAAACAATGAACATGCTGGTTTCATCTGAAGGTAACATTTATTTGTCAGCAGGAAAGGAATGAGTATTGCAAGTTCTATTATGTCCAACTATTCTCTCACCAGTGATTTCCCACCCTAAGTATAAATGTTTTATTTCAAAGAAATTTTATGAAGAATAAACTTACAAAAAGTTCTTTTGTTTGTATTCCATGACTCGGAAACAAAAGGATAAATAGACTGCATGATACTACTAATTGCTACCTTTTATGCAATGGTTTTAATATGTGGAGTTAAATTTATTTCTATTATTTAGCACAGAAGAAAATGTTCTGGTAAATAAAGGACAAAAAATAATAATTTGAGCCCACATATATAACTACTCTGTGGTCACCATCACTGAACAAATCAAACTGGTCTGAAACTCAATGGGATACCAATCAAAAAGCTAGTTATCATTCAGAATGCCAAGTTGCAAAAATGCTATCTAAAGGCATCATTCAGAGTTCTCTTCTGGAACAACAGGATTCAGTTTCATTAATAAATGACTTAGAAGATCCAGCAGATTAAAGAGCTATC
This sequence comes from Prionailurus viverrinus, assembly GCF_022837055.1. Taxonomy (NCBI): domain Eukaryota; kingdom Metazoa; phylum Chordata; class Mammalia; order Carnivora; family Felidae; genus Prionailurus; species Prionailurus viverrinus. Next base: position 129,497,968 of record NC_062563.1, on the reverse strand, counting down.
TTGAAACTTCCCAGTATTCTCGGATGTTAGCAATGTGTGAGAGAGACCACAGTGAAAACACCACCACTCCAGGACTTGGACTCTCCCCCTGTCCCCACCAGCTATATCCCTGGGACCCACCTGTGTAATCTATTTGTTAAATACTGTAATATTATCTGCCCCAAATGAAGACAAAACTAGACAAACATTCTTGAACTCTAATGCATTATAATTAGGAGAATGCTCTCCAAAGTCTAACCTCTGTGACAGAACGCCACCCTGCACAGCTGTGAGGTCTTGATCAAGTTATTCAACCTGCCTGTGCCTCAATTTCCCCATGAGTGAAATAGAATAATAGTATTAGACTCATTTGGATTTGGGAAGAATCAAATTAGTACATCTAGAGACTTTAGAGTAGTACCTGGTATATAAAAAGTGTCCAACCATTATAAAAAGCATCATTATTCCCAACACCAGCAAGGTTTTCATGGGCAGTGAAGTACAAGATCGATGTAACTGGGTGACGTTTCAAGATCTACCTGATGATGAGTAGTAACACCACATAAATAACATCAATGATTATACTGACAAATACCTAACAAGTGCAATAAAGTCTGCGGACACCGGCCTCAATAGATGGCACCTGGCCAACGCAATGCGCAGTGATAAGAAGTGATGAGCTGATCCATGAGGCAGAAATAAGCAACAACATCCACAAGGCATCATCTCTCTCCCAAATGCTTCACACAAAGTTTGAAGATAAATTTTTTACCACAGGCAAAGGGTGGCTTGATTATTTCTGAGAACTGGTCTGCAAAATCACTGACACTTAAGGGAAAGCCACAAACTCCAAAGGAAGAAACTGTCAGAAAGGTTAAGAAAGGTTATTCTTGGGGCACCTGGGTGGCTCGGTCGGTTAGGCGGCCGACTTCGGCTCAGGTCATGATTTCGCGGTCCGTGAGTTCGAGCTCAGTGTCGGGCTCTGTGCTGACAGCTCAGAGCCTGGAGCCTGTTTCAGATTCTGTATCTCCCTCTCTCTCTCTCTGACCCTCCCCCGTTCATATTCTGTCTCTCTCTGTCTCAAAAATAAACGTTAAAAAAAAAAAAAGGCTACTCTTCACAAAGATGTTTGCTGTCAATAAAACAAGGGGCGACAGAAGAGAGAGGTCAGTGATAGGAAAACTATCCCCTACACCACCACCTCCCTTGTCCCTTGGACAGAGGGCCCTGATTTTGAGGAAGAGGCACTCAAGGTCCCCGAACAACAAATACTTATGTTTGCTATAAGGAAAGTTACTAGGAGAAAAAAAGGCATTCTCAAACCCAACTTCAATGGCATATATTTCACTAAGAATAAGCTAAAACAGACAACATTAAAAAAAAAAATCCCCCAAACAAAACATTTATGTAGTAATTTTTACATTCAGCATTTGGTGCTACACACAACCAATATTTATAAATGTTTCTAGTTTTTTATTTTTATTATTTTCATGTTTATATTTATAATATTGCACCTATCGGAAATAAGTGCTCAACCTAAAACTGGTAAGTTATGACTTTCATTTGTAGCATAAACTCAACTATAGTTTCAGCACTGCCAGGATTTCATGCAGTAAGGGGAGAAGCTATATCACATGTGATGATACTGAAAGATCTGAGGTCTAAGAGCCAACTGAGGATTGATGAGGACGATCCTCATCCTGGGGAGACCCAAAACTACACGTGCCAACTACCATCAGGGAGGTAACACAAGAGAAATCCAATTTCGCTCCCTGTTCTGTTACTTAGACTGACATAAAACCAGTAGAGAGAATAAAAGCAACACTCTCCTTTCACATTACTTGAAGATAACAAGACCCTGACAAATCTCCTTTGGTCTATTAATTAAACCAGAAGAACCTTCCAGGACAAAGATAGAAGTATATGACATCTGAATTTATCAACTACAAAACTAAAGAAATGTACCAAAATGTTTATGAATTGTATCACCGTATATTACAAGCTCTGACCTGTGTAAGGTTTTGGTGCTAAGAGACTTTGAACAAAAGGATTAGAGAGGAAAAGAATTTTTTTACCTTCCTTTTATTCATATAACCAAAGAAAACGGCAAAATAATGCCTGTGCAGATCCCAAGCCACAGGAAGTGTAATTTCCCCACTGTCACCCTTCAAGATCGTGCACAGTCCTACCTCTAGACCTACACTGAATGGACATTTCAGACATAGTGCTTACTATGTATGAGCACAAATATAAAGTTGTAAGCAATTATACATATTCATGAATACATGAAGTCAACAGTCTCGAGAGACAGACATTATCTTTGCCCTTTTACAGGAGAGAAAACAGTGGCACAGAGATGTTTACTAAGGTGCAAAGTCACACAACTAACAGTTGCAGCTGGATTTGAACCCAACAGCCTGGTTCCAGAGCCTTCGTTCTCATGCACTAGGATATCCTACCCATCTGACTCCCACCTGTTCCTGCTCAAATCCCCGCCTCTCACGGATGTTCTCAGACCATCCCAGGCCAGACTGCTTTCTTCCTAAATTCTCACTATTAATAACCAGACAATTCATCTGGCATTTACTCCTATTTAACCTTATGATAATATACAGGTAGTACCTTCTTCTCTGATTTTCCTGGAGTACTTCTCTATTATGTTCTTAAGTTCCTAGTATATATTTTGTTTCCCCATTAAAAGTAAATATTCCAGGGGAACCCCGAGTGGCTCAGTCAGTTAAGTGTCCAACTTCAGCTCAGGTCGTGGTCTCACAGTTTCTGAGTTCGTGCCCCACATCGGGCTGTCTGCTGTCAGTATAGAGCCGGCTTCAGGTCCTCTTTGTCTCCCTCTCTCTCTCTCTCTGCCCCTCCCCCACTCACTCACTCTCTCAAAAATAAATTAAAAAATTTTTAATGTAAATATTCCACTCTTTTAAGTACTCCTTTGCATCCATCACAACTCCTAGTTATATAGGCATAGTGTTACATGAATAATAATTTATAAGCGCATTATTTCATTTCCTCCTCAAACACCCCATAAGCTACATATTACAATTATAAATTTGCAGGAAAGTAAACTACATGGACTCAAAAATCTTCACTGACTTACTGAGTGAATGCATAAATGATTTATCAGTAGGAACGGATCCAGTGATGTTATCTTAATTCTAAAATCGGAGCTCTCAAAAACAAATAGCAACAACAACAACAACAAAAACCCTTAAGAATTGGAAAGGTAAGATTTAGTCAAGATACAAAACTTAGTCTGAACCACATGAAAAATTGCTCAATATCACTAATCATCAGGGATATGCAAATCAAAACCACAATGAGATATCACCTTACATGTGTCAGAATGGCTAGACTCAAAAAGACAAGCAATTAACAAGTGTTGGTGAGGATGGGGAGAAAAAAGACCTTTCTTCATGCAGTGTTGGTGGGAATGCGAATCAGGCATAGTCAATGTGGATAACACTACAGAGGTTCCTCAAAACTATATGATCCGGTAATTCCATTACTGCATATTTACACAAAGAAAATGAAAACACTAATTTGAAAGGATATGTGCACTCTTAGTTTACTGCAGCATTATTTACAATAGCTAAGATACAGAAGCAACCCAAGGGTCCATCAATAGATAAACGGATAAAGAAGACTGTACACACACACACACACACACACACACACACACGACTATTACTCAGCCATTAAAAAAGGTTGAAATCTTGACATTTGTGACAGCACGGATGGGCCGAGAGGGTTTTGTGCTCAGTGAAGTGAGGCGGAGAAAAATAAATGCCATATGATTTCACTTATATGTGGAATCTGAAAAACAAAACAAATGAATACACAAAGGAAAAGTAGAAAGAGACCCATAAATACAGAGAATTGATGGCTACCAGAGGAGAGGTGGGTGGGGGATGGGCAAAATGGGTGAAGGGGAGTAGGAGATCCAGACTTCCAGTTGTGGAATGAATCAGTCACGGGAATAAAGGCACAGCACAGGGAATATAGTCCATGGTATTGTAACAGTGCTGTATGGGGACAGACGATAAGCACACTGCAGTGAGCACAGCATAATGTATAAATGTGTCAAATCACTATGTTGTGAAACTAATTTGACATTGAAACTAATCTGACCCACAGTGTGTGTCAACTATATTTCAACTTAAAAAAGGAAAAAAATTAATCTGACCAATAAATGAAATCTATAAAAGTCAATTAAGACGACATAGCTAGGACTGATTCCTTTACAGCATATACCTCACTGCTACTGAGATTATCTGTACACATGGGTTTCAGGGTAGGGGCACTTTACACCCTCAGTACCTAACTTGCAGAAAAATCTCAGCAAAGTGATTCAATCAAGTAATTACTCAGCAATGCTTCACAAGGGAAGCATTGCGTTGCTCTAACTCTTGAAAAACTCTTCAAAAAAAAAAAAAATTTACACTTTGGAAGCCAAGTTGTATACAGTGGCAACAGGAAGAAAAAAATGTAGATTGATATTTAAAAAGACTCATAAAAATTATAAATTCAGCACTTTAACCTGATCTGAATGGATAGAAAAGTAGTCTTGATCCATGAAATGCATATTTACAATGTTGTCTTTAATTGGGCCAATCAATGCAGTGATCATTAGAAGAGAAAAAAAACTGAAACCTTCTGTGATGTTCCCAGATCAAGCCTCCCTGACTTTCTTCCGTAAGACTAAGCTTTGTATGTATTCCCGTTACTGCTGTCATTGCACAGAATTACAGATAGATGGTTCCACTTAGAATGGTTCAATTTATAATTATTTTACTTTACGATGGTGTGAAAGGGATATGCCCTTGGTAGAAGCTGTACTTTGGATTTTGAAGTCGGGTCTTTTCCTGGGCTAGGGTCATGCGGTAATGGTCCTCTCTCACGATCCTGGATGGCGGCAGGGAGCCACAGCTCCCAGTCCACCAAGCGATCACGGAGGATAAACCACCAATTTACTTACAACCCTTCTGTAATCATGTAACCATTCTGTTTTTCACTTTCAGTACGGTAGTCAATAAATTACATGAGGAGGCTCACCACTTTATTATAAGACAGTCCTGTGTTAGATGATTCTGCTCAATTGGAGGCTAGCATTAAGTGTTATGAACATGCTTAAGGAAGGCTAATCTGAGCTATGATGTTCAGTAGGTTAGGTGTATTAAATGCATTTTTGACTTAGTATTTTCAGCAATGGGTTTATCAAGATATAACCTCATCATAAGTAAGATATGCACAATTATTTACTTGTGTCTTGCTCCTTCACTAAACTATAAGTTCTTTCAAAGTGTTAGTCATTTTTATATTCTTAGTACAATACTTGGCATTCATTGAAAGCTCACTAAATACTTAGTGGATGGATAGATGGACAAACTGAAGGACCAAAGGATGAATTTGAATAAATAAGTAAACAAAAACAACCACTGAACTACAGGGGTATTTACAGCTTAAGATCATTATGCTTGCTCTGTGGCTAAAGATTTAGACAATGTACTTTAGTGTTCTTTCAAATGTTTCTGATTTAAGATTTCTGCAACAGACTGTACAACTTCCTATTGTATATCGTGCCCTCAGGAACACTGTAATACTGTAAATTGCAGGTGACTCTGGGCCTATGTGTATGGGTACGCATAAGCACAGAGATGTGAAATGTCCTAAGCTTTAGACAAAGAAGCACAAAGGTGGTTTGCCTTAAGATGTTGCTGTATGTGTCTATCCATACCCTTTCCGTCATGAGTTCTTTGGGTCTAGGCCAAATTACACTGCAGACTGACTTACAGTCACAACTAAAGAAATGAAAACCCCAAAAATGAAGAGGGAGAGGCTCTCATGTCAATTGCACAGGCTGTGGTTAGAAGACAATGGTCCAGGTATCTGTAGTGCAAGTAATTCTAATACATCTCTACTGCTGATGAAGTTCAAAGTTAAACTAGAGATTGTAGGAAGAGAAAGAAAGCAACGTGTTGGAGAATTTGGAGGAAATGGCATTTCTTTTTTAAGTTTTACTTATTTTATTTTTTAATTTTTTTTAACATTTATTTTTGAGACAGAGAGAGAGCATGAACAGGGGAGGGTCAGAGAAAGAGGGAGACACACAGAATCTGAAACAGGCTCCAGGCTCCGAGCTGTCAGCACAGAGCCCGACGCGGGGCTTGAACCCACAGACCGCGAGATCATGACCTGAGCCGAAGTCGGACGCTCAACCAACTGAGCCATCCAGGCGCCCCTTATTTATTTATTTTGAGAGAGCAAGTGAGCAAGTGAGAGCGAGGGAGGCGCAGAGAGAGAGGAGAGGGAGAAAATCCCAAGCATGCTCCGCGTGTTGTCAGCACGGAGCCCAACGCGGGGCTTGAACCCACAAACTGCCAAGACCGTTACCTGAGCCGAAATCAAGAGCTGGCGGCTTAACTGACTGAGCCACCCAGCAGCCCCGGTCTTATATTTTTTATTATAGATTCCTACTACTTAATAAGCACTCATCCACCCAATCGGAAACAAGAAGTACAGTAAGAGGCGAGGGAGTTGACCCTGGAATAAAAACAGGCTCCAAGTTATTCACTAACAAAAAATATCAAATAAATAGCCCTATACCTGTATTGCTAGGTCATTTTCTATAATTTTCAGATTAAGGAAACCCATTACAGATTAATTTAACCCATTGTAAATTAAGAAATCCTTTTGGATCAACTTCACAGAGAAGCTAACTTTAGAGCACACACAGTGTGATTAAATAAAAGTGCATTATGGGAAAGGACAAAGTATGTTCCATAACAACCGGGATAGGAACTCAACTAGTGAGATGAACAAACCCACATGTCCAGCATCCAATCAAAAATACCAGATATGTAAAAAAGCAGGAAATTATGGCCTGTAACCAGGACAATTACCAATTTATTTAAAACACCAATATACCATGCGGTAGACATAGAGAATTTTTTAAAAATCCAAATCATACTCCAAGGAATGAAAATTCAGCAGCAGAGATGAAAAACGCACTGATAGCATTGATAGCAGACATTGCAGAAGCAACCTATTTACAAAGACATAGTAATAGAAACTATTCAAAATGAAATGCAGAAAAACACCAAAAAAAAAAAAAATGAATTGTAAGACAAGATCAAGTGGCCAGCACACGTGGAAGCGGTGGTCCAGAAAAGAGGGTGTGTTTTAAGGAGGGGAGGTGGAGTGAGAAACGGTATCTGAAGAAGTACTAAGCACGTAACTCCTAAATTGGGTGTAGATCCAAGAAATCTCAATCAGCAGCAATGAGAATAAACACGATGAAAACCACGTCAAGGAGCATCATAATCAAACAGCTCAAAACGAGTTATAAAGAAAATCTTAAAAGCATCCAAAGAAAATAAGACCCACGATGTAAAAATGCACAGTTAAGAATGACAACTGACCTCATGGAGGACAACGGGAGATGGCAGTGCAGGGAAACCCTTGAAAGACTAACAGGAGAAAAGTGACAGCCTCGAATCCCACACCCAGCAAAAGCATTTTCCAAAACAAAGGCAAAAGAAAGACTTCCTTGGGCATACAAAAGCCGAGAACGCATCACCGGCAGATTAGCCCTGTAAGAGATGCCAAACAGAGTCTTTCAGACCGAACAAAATTGATACCAGATAGAAATTTGGATCTACTAAAAGCAATGAAGAGCAGCAGAACAGTAAATACATGTGCAAATATAAAACACATTTTTAATTTTTTATATTTCATTCTTATTTTATTTTTTAATGTTTATCTTTGAGACAGAGTGAGTGAGCAAGCATGCTAGCAGGGCAGGGGCAAAGAGAGAGGGAGACACAGAATCCCAAGCAAGCTCCAGGCTCTGAGCTGTCAGCACAGAGCCCGACGCGGGGCTCGAACTCATGAACCTCAATATCATGACCAGAACTGAAGTCAGACGCTTAACCAACTGAGCCACCCAGGCACCCCTTAGTTGTTTTGTTTTTTTTTAATTTATCCATTTATTTTAGGAGACAGAGACAGAGAAGGAGAAAGAGGAGGGGGAGGAGCAGAGAGAGAGAGAGTGACAGAGAATCCCAAGCACGCGCCACATTGGCAGCACAGAGCCCAACGTGGGGCTCCAACCCAAGAATCATGAGATCGTGACCTGAGCCAAAACCAAGAGTCAAACGCTTAATTGACTGAACCACCCAGGAGCCCCCATTTTTACTCATCAAAGCAAAAATGATAAAAAGGTATAGTTCATAACATATATAAGAGTTAAATATATGACAACAGTCATTCAAAAGCCAGCAAGGAGAAAATGGAAAAATACTGTGGTAAGGTTCTCATCTTGTACTTGAAGTTCTATTATACTATTTGACAGTAGACTATCATAACTACAGAAGTGTAAATGCTACAGCAACCACCAAAAAAGAAAGTACAGCTAATAACCCAATAAGGGAGATTAAATGGAATTCTAAAAGGAACCAGTTCAAAAGAAAGCAGGAGGGGTGCCTGGGTGGCTCAGTCGGTTAAGCGTCAGACTTCAGCTCGGGCCATGATTTCAGGGTTCGGGAGTTCGGGCCCCACATCAGAGTCTCTGCTGTCAGCACAGAGCTGGCTGCAGGTCCTCTGCCCCCCCCCCCCCTCTGCCCCTTCCACACTGGTTGTCTCTATCACAAAATAAATAAATAAGTAAACTTAAAAAGGGCAGGAAAAGAGAAAAAGGCAAGCAAAGAAAAAATGGAACAAGTGGTAAACCGATACCAAAGTGTTAGCTTTAAACTGAACCGTACTGAACTATGCATTATATATAAACAGCCAAAGCATGACCATCAAAAGGCAGAGATTCCCCGATTAGATAAAACAGCAAGATTCAATTACAGTCGACCCTTGAACAACGCCGGTTCAAACTACGTAGGCACACTTATATAGATTTTTTTCTGATAAATACAATCTCGTCCTATAACTATTTTCTCTTTCCGAGGATTTTTAAAGTAACATTTTCTCTCCATAGCTTACCCTATTGTAAGAATACAGTATATAATATAGACAACATACAACGTGTGTTAATTGTTTTTGTTATTGGTAGGTGCTCCACTCAACAGTAGACTATGAGTAGTTAAGTTTGGAGGGAATCAAAATTTAAATGTGGATTTTTTTTTTTTTACCATACGGGGTGTCAGTGCCCCTAACACCCACATTGTTCAAGGGTCAACTGTATATTCTGTCCATAAGAAACACACGTTAAATATAAAAGAACCAAAATATCAATGTACATCCAGCATTAGAAAGGTATTCAATCTGAAGGACATCAGAAATCTCATCTCTGGTGCACGCTTCGTGACACATATACTGCAATTGGGACGATACAGAGAAGATCAGCATGGCCGCTTCACAAGAATGACGCCCAAACTCATGAAGTGGTCTGTTTTTTCCAACAAGATATAAAAAGAAAAAAAAGAAGAAGAAGAAGAAATCTGATCTCTGTTGAGAGGAGAGAACAGCGCTCACAAGCCACTCCGTTTGTTTCACAGATGAAACTAGGCTGTGACGTCAGGAGTCAGGACAAGCGGTCCTCTCGGATGAGAGGACTGCAAGATGGTAACAGGAGAGGGGGTAAGAGATGCTGATAACATCTTTCTCGGTCTCATCCAAATATCCAGCAAATTGTGCGCTTACGATTTGTTCGTTTTCCTGTATGTATCATTCAATCAAAAATGAAATTAAAACCTTTAACTGCATTGGAAATAAGGTTCACTAAGCAACTTCTGGAGTGATCATTTGGAAACTCGGGTACCTGATACCAGGATAAGGGGTCCTGTCCCAGAGGAGCAATCCCAGCATCAGTGTCATCAGGGAGGAATACTCCCTGTTATACACATTCTGTTTATTCATCAGTGCACTAGAAGCTGAAAGATATCCGTAACTAAACATTCTTATCGACATGTACCCAAAACACCGGTACGGCTGCTGTCACTGCTACTCCTTTATCCTCTGCTACTACAACCACTGCTGTATGCTGAACACCAGCGACATGCCAGCAATGGTGACAGACGACAGCTCTCTTCGATGACTTAACCATCACAATACCTCCACAACGTCCCCATTCCACACCTGAGGAAACTGATGCGCGTCAGTGCCATGTCACGTGATCCCAACATTTACGTATGTCATGGAGTTTTTCTCCTACAGTCATTACAAATAGTAGCTAAACTTTTAGGATTAAAAATGGAGTACACATGGAGGTCAAAACATTTCTTAAAATAATGCATATACTTTGTGTATGAAATACGAATTTGATTCTTAATAGAATTTTTCTTATTACAAATACAATATTTAAACAGGCTTGCCTATATCAGAAATTGGGAAAGTGTCTCACAGGGTTATTTATATGTTAATTAAATATAGTGTGATAAAGAGATTCACTGCTGTTACAGACAAGTATTTACATATTAATGAAATCTTGACTGGAAAAGACATTGTGTGATCAAGAAGAATTATAGGGACTATTTCCCTAAGGTAATTCAACCATTCAGAAGATGTTATAATCTACTTAAGGATCACATGTACTGAATTATTGGTCAGGAGACTTAAACTTTGGAGGAAAATGAATAATGAAAGAAAAATCTCATCTCCATGAGAAGAGTATCATTACCACTAGCTAATGCTGAATTTAGTAACAGATTTTTAGGAGAATGTATTAGTTTAAAAAAAAAAGTACCCCCTCAAAAAGATCTTAATTTCAAATAAATCAGAAACTTTAACTGTTTTAAGCCATATTAAAAACATTGGACAATGTTACATATACATATGTAAAATGATAATGCAATTAAAATTATTTTTAAAAATTCCCTATTTCAGCAAATATTTCAACTAATGCCTTTCAAATTTTCTGCCTGAAGGCAGGAATAGAACTCCCTTCTCTGCTTATCCCATAAACATGCTGTGAGAATTACATGTGAAACGTAAAACTGGTTTGTAAATTAAAAAAAAAAAAAAAAAAAAAAGAGTCCCATGCTCCAAACAGGAAATGAACAAATCAGTACACCTTTATTTCTTTAGTACTTCTCAGAGTACCAAATACACAACAAGTATCAACACACTTTCCAAAGCCCATACAAATTCCTCTGAAATAAGATTCACTTCTACCTTAATCAAGGAAATTGTCCTAAATCCATTTTGTGGTTTTAAATAATCAGAAAGACAAAAACTAATGGAGTCAAGATCTAACGTGCCCACAGTGCCAGGAGACATGCAAACCAATCGCCCCACTGCCAGCTCCAGACCCTGTTCCCAGACAGTTGAGGTGATGAGCCTTTCCTTTCTGATCCAAACGCCAAGTTATCCTTGGATCCAGAAAGTGCCAACATATCCAACATTTGTAGAGGACTCTATATTCTTCTGTACTGATAGTCACCACAGAAGACCAGATACTTATTCCAAGCCTAAATACAACCCAATGTATTGTTCTTTGTTCACAGCAGTTCAGAAATAAACTGTACCTATGGGAATTGCATTCTGATTAGGTAACTAAGCAACTTTTCAATGTGAAAGGGAAAAGAAACACTTTTATTTTTCTCTTGAGAATCAAACAAATGAATGCAATGCCCTAATTTTTTCCATAATTATTTCATCATGCAGGCTACAGTTCAGATAATATTTCCATTACAACAACAAAAATATGGTGGGAATGACCAATAGAATGACCAACAGAAACTGCTTTTTAAAAATTTCAGAGAAGAGGGGCGCCTGGGTGGCACAGTCGGTTAAGCGTCCGACTTCAGCCAGGTCACGATCTCGCGGTCTGTGAGTTCGAGCCCCGCGTCGGGCTCTGGGCTGATGGCTCAGAGCCTGGAGCCTGTTTCCGATTCTGTGTCTCCCTCTCTCTCTGCCCCTCCCCCGTTCATGCTCTGTCTCTCTCTGTCCCAAAAATAAATAAAAAAAAAAAAAAAAAAAAAAAAAATTTCAGAGAAGAAAAAAGAAATCTTTATTAACAAGAGCAAGCTGCATAAAAACATAAAAAGAGATTCCTGATTGTTTTACTGGAAATCCTCTGCATTAATTCATTTCAACTAACAAATTAATTGGCAACATCTTTTGTACCCCGCGACTAAACAGTATAACACAGGTGAAGACTCAGGTAAAGACTGGGTAGGTAACACAACTTCATGTTAAATATTCAGATGGCTCTTTCCTCTTTGAACTTCCCAATATCAAAATCACACTCAACTTTCAAGATCTAGAGAAAACCTTCCCTCTTCCAAGAAGGCTTTCCTTCCAACAATAAGAGAATATTATGAGCAATTATATGCCAATAAGTTGGGCAATCTGGAAGAAATGGACAAATTCCTAGAAACATGTAACCTACCAAAACTGAAACAGGAAGAAACAGAAAATTTGAACAGATGGATAACCAGTAAAGCAATTGAATGAGTAATCAAAAATCTCCCAAGAAACAAGAATCCAGGGCTGGATGGCTTTCCAGGGGAATTCTACCAAACATTTAAAGAAGAGTTAACACTTATTCTTTTGAAGATATTCCAAAAAATAGAAATGGAAGGAAAACATCCAAACTCGTTCTACAAGGCCAGCATTACAGCATTACCTTGATTGCAAAACCCAAGACCCTACTAAAAACGAGATCTATAGACCAACTTCCCCAATGAACACGGATGCAAAAATTCTCAACAACATACTAGCCAACCAGATTCAACAACATATTAAAAGAATTATTCACCACAATCAAGTGGGATTTATACCTGGCAGGGCTAGTTCAATATCCACAAAACAATGTGACACATCACATCAATAAAAGAAAGGACAAGAACCACATGATCCTCTCAATACATGCAGAGAAACCATTTGACAAAACATGGCATCCTTTTTTGATAAAAACCCTCAAGAAAATAGAGATAGAAGAAAATAGAGATAGAAGGATCATACCTCAAGATCATAAAAGCCATATATGAAAGACCCACCGCTAACATGACAGGGATGTCCACTCTCAACAATGTTATTCAACATACTGTGGAAGTTTTAGCCTCACCAATCAGACAACAACAAGAAACAAAAAGCATCCAAATCAGCAAGGCAGAAGTCAAACTTTTACTCTTCACAGATGACATGATAATCCACGGGGAAAACTCAAAAGACTCCACGAAAAAACTGTTCGAACTAATCCATGAAATCAGCAAAGTTGCAGGACATAAAATCAATGTACAGATATTGGTTGCGTTTCTATACACCGATAATGAAGCGGCCGAAAGAGAAATCAAGGAATCAATCCCATTTACAATTGCACCAAAAACCATTAAATACCTAGGAATAAACCTAACCAAAGAGGTGAAAAATCTATACGCTGAAAACTATAGAAAGCTTATGAAAGAAATTGAAGACGACACACAAAAAAAGGAAAAATACCCCATGCTCATGGATTGGAAGAACAAATGTTGCTAAAATGTCGATACTACCCAAAGCAATCTACATATTCAATGCAATCCCTATCAAAATAACACCAACATTCTTCACAGAGCTAGAACAAACAATCCTAAAATTTGTATGGAACCAAAAAAGATCCCAAAAAGCCAAAGCAATCCTGAAAAAGAAAACCAAAGCTGGAGGCATCCCAGTTCTGGACTTCAAGATGTATTACAAAGCTGTAATTATGAAGACAGTTTTGTGTGAAGACACAAAAACAGATCAATGGAAAAGAACAAAGAACCCAGAAATGGACCCACAAACCTCTGGCCATCTAATCTTTGACAAAGCAGGAAAGAATATCCAATGGAATAAAGACAGTCTCTTCAGCAAATGGTGCTGGGAAAACTGGACAGAAATATGCAGAAAAATGAACCTGGGCCACTTTCTTACACCATACACAAAAGTAAACTCAAAATGGATGAAAGTCCTAAATTTAAGACAGGAAGCCATCAAAATCCTAAAGGAGAAAACAGGCAAAAACTTCTTTGACCTTAGCCACAGCAACATCTTACTCAACATGTCTCCGGAGGCCAGGGAAACAAAAACAAAAATGAACTATTAGGACCTCATCAAAATAAAAAGCTTCTGCACAGCAAAGGACACAATCAGCAAAACTAAAAGGCAACCAACAGAATGGGAGAAGATATTTGCAAATGACATATCAGATAAAGGGTTAGTATCCAAAATCTATAAAGAACTTACCAAACTCAACACCCAAAATACAAATAATCCAGTGAAGAAATGGGCAAAAGACATGAAGAGACACTTTTCCAAAGAAGACATCCAGATGGTTAAGAGACACATGAGAAAATGTTCAACATCATTCATCATCAGGAAAATACAAATCAAAACCACCATGAGATACCACCTCACACCAGTCAGAATGGCTAAAATTAGCCACTCAGGCAATGACAGATGTCGGCGAGGATATGGAGAAAGAGGAATCCTTTTGTACTGCTGGTGGGAATGCAAACTAGTGCAGCCACTCTGGAAAACAGTATGGAGGTTCCTCAAGTAATTAAAAACAGAACTACCCTATGACCCAGCAATTGCACTATGAGATATTTATCCAAAGACTACAGGTGTGCTGTTTTGAAGGGGCACATGCACCCCAATGTTCACAGCAGTGCTATCGACAACAGCCGAAGTATGGAAAGAGCCCAAATGTCCACTGACAGATGAATGGACAAAGAAGATGTGGTATATATATACATATGAAATCTTGCCATTTGCAACAACATGGAGGGAACTAGAGCGTATCATGGTCACTATCATATTGGTCAGAGAAAGACAAGTATCATATGACTTCACTCATATGTGGAATTTAAGATACAAAACAGATGAACATAAGGGAAGGGAAGCAAAAATAATATAAAAGCAGGAAGGGGAACAAACCATAAGAGACTCTTAAATACTGAGAACAAACTGAGGGTTGCTAGAGGGGGTATGGGTGGTGGATGGGCTAAATGGGCAAGGGGCATTAAGGAGGACACCTGTTGAGATGAGCACTGGGTGTTATATGTAAAGGATGAATCACTGGATTCTACTCCTGAAATCATTATTGCACTATATGCTAACTAACTTGGATGTATATTAAAAATAAATATTTTTAAATATTAAGTAATTAATTAAAAAAAAGTAAACTTCTGCCTAATATTTCAGTTGTGAAGAATGGAAACAATGTCATCTGATCTCTTTAAGGACAAATTATTAATCATTTAAGTTATAAGGCAAATCAATTTGACCTAAATCAAATTTGTCCTACTTGGAATTTTAATAAAATGCATATTGATGTTTTGCTATTTTAGGACCTAATTTTTATGTTATTGTAATTACAGAAAAAGGCTCCATGTTTGGCTATTCAAACACAAGTGTTAGAAGATATATTAGATATATTTTAGATATATTCCAAGTTCCCTTCAGTTTGCACACCCTATTTATCACCAAGAGATGGAGAAGAGGCTCTCCACAGGAAGTCCAGCAATAATGGTAATGTAACCTTGCATCTCAAACTAGAGTTAGTTCGTCCTCATCCTATTCTTTGTTCGAGAAGTACTTTCGCAGCATAAACAGAAACATGACCCAGAGATGGCAAGCCACTCTAAGCCCTATTTAATTGTAATATTAATTTCACTGAAAGTATAGGAGTATGCCTTGAGGATATTATACTAAGTGAAATAAAAGAATCATAAAAAGACAAATACTGCATGACTCCACTTTTAGGAGGCACCCCAGAGTAAGCAACTTCACCCAGACACTAAGCAGAATGCTCGTGGTCAGGGGCTGGGTTGGGCAGAAAATGAGAGTTGTTTAACGGGTGCAGGGTTTCATGAGGGTAAAAAGAGTTCTGGAAATTGGTTGAACAAGGGGAACAGACCTACTAGGGAAATGTATGCTGAAAAATGGTTAAAATGGTAAATTTGATGTTGTATGTTTTTTTACAATTAAAAATTTTTTCTTGAAAAATAAAACAAAAACATTATAATGGTCAAATGGTCTTAACAGTCCCTGCACTTAACAAAGCCAAAAATATGCAAAGCTCAAAATACGATTTACAAATGCAAGACAGATCTAGTCATTCTGAATCGGACTGTTGAAGAACACAGTCGGTCTATCACCATGCTGCGTTATCAAGTGGGGCAGAGAGCACCAGAAAGGGATTCAGGCCTAGGAAAAGCAGGAATGATTCAGGGTTCGCAAGGGAATAAAATGCCAGGGACAAAACACGAGTTAAAGTACGCGCGGCACAAAAAAATCCCAGGTCTGCAGGTCACAGGAAGAATGCTTCTGCCCATTAGGTGCTCGTACAACTTATACTGTTTTTTCAAGGTGGCTCCAAATGAACACAGGCAAAAGTGGTTTCCAATTTCTATGCTCTAGAAAAAGAGCAGTTTCTAAATAGCCAGGTATATACTGACATGGGATGCGGCTGACCTCCTAGATGATCTAAATAGCTGATCACTTCACATCTTTTAGCCAGCCCCTTTGGATGTTAGCCTTAACGGTATGTCACATAAATTACTGTGGAACTAAAGGCAGACAGTGATTAGAAGTCAACAAATAATTCTTACAATCACAAATTCAGAAAAGAAATTAGAAACGTCAACACATTTTTATGGTTCACACAAGTACAATCTATCCACATGTTATAGCACACTTTCGCGGTCCAACCTTCAATCGCCAAATAATTAACAAAACTCAGATATTTATAAGCAAACGAACTGCCAAGTTACCACAGTAACAGCTCGTCTAGGAGACAAATGTAGTGTGCCGGAGAGCTGGATAGTCTACTTCCATCAACAGAGTTTTACCACTTACAATTATAAAATAGTTTAAATACAGTAATATCCCCAAATACACTAAATAATGGAATCTTTCCTTGCTGATTCTGGAAATAATCCAGGAATATAAATATGAGTATCAATTTTCATTATCTAGCAAATACATGTGTCAAAGAATTTCCTGACTGACAGATATTGAACAGAGTTTATTTCTACATATTAAAAGCAAATGAAATCTAAATGCAACGTGGTACCCTGGATTGGATTCGAAAACAGAAAAAGCATATTAGTAGAAAAACTAATTATAGCCAAATAAATCTGTCATTTAGTTAGCAGTATTGTGCAGTCGGTTCTGCTATCCTGTTTTGAAGATGCAAATTTGTTCCAGTGATAGATATGAGGGAACAACTTGGGCATAACACAAGTTTTGCATTTGCTGGTGCCAAATTTCATCCTCAAGAAACACTAAGTGCACACAGAAAACCGAACCCAGCCATGTCAGGCTACGCGTGCAGAGACGTCCAGACAGTCACCAGAAACCTCGGATCACAGAGTATGTTAGGAAGCCCCCATCCACATCTGGTGACACCACTTTCCACCAGATTTCCAACCACCCTCTTCCTCCACTTCCCAGTGACGCAGGACCTGCAACTCTCCCGACACCCACTTCCACGTGCAAAGTCCTTCTAAGGTCTTTTTCAACATAAGTGCCATATTTTAGTATTTGTGTGCCTATTAACCCTTTAACACATGTAAATAGTGTTAGTTAGGACTTTCATTTAGGTTCCTTTTTTTCACCGAACAAAGTTTTTGAGTCCTAGACCACTAACCCCACTGTTCCCATAAGCCCTGTGGTTTTCACTGCAGGATCCCACACAGTCAGTGATTTTAGGAATGTATAGGTCATGTTATAGCAGAACTGACTATTCCAGTGATAAGTTCTTAGTTTTGACAAGTGTGCTATGATTATATAGGAGAAAAGGGAAGCTAAGTGAAGGGTATCCAGAACTCCCTGTATTTTCAACTTTTCTGGAATTATAAAAATATGCCAATTAGTTTAAAACAGGAGGCATGTGAAGTATACAAGGCCAAGGTGCTAATATAGGATTCTACCCTAACAATAGTTGCTAATACTTAAGTAGCATTTATTTGGTGCCAAGCAATGCATTAGCTCATTAAACATTCTCACAATGCTGAGGACAATTCATGTCCATTTGACAGGTGAGAAGACCAAAGTGCATTTAAGAAAGTTATCCAAAGACATGAACTAGGCACTCGGGCTCTAATAGCAAAGCTCCTACCCCTCTTCTGCTACGCTACTTCAACAGACAACCGTTCAAAATACCACTTTTTAAACTAGGTTACTTCCATCATTCTGGAAAACATTCTACACTAGGGAAAGAGGCATAAAATGAAAAATCTAAATAATCTTTCTAAAACATGCCACAAGTATCAAAAATCCCCAAAATAAACAAGAATTTCTTTTATAAAAATCTCTATTAACACATATTGTGGGAGCTAATGAAGACAGTAAGAAATGTCACCTTAGTACTTTCATACAGTCAAGTACACTATAAAGTGGAAACATTTTATAGCAATGATAAACTAAGGATAGACAGCTAATAAAAGGATGTGGCATCTATGATGGAAAACGTAATTTCAAAGTTTAACAAAACCTGGTCGCATTTCATCATCGTCAAACACACATGACAATTTAAGAATGACAATATAAAATACAAGAATACCATACGCCACAGAAGTTTCCCAGCAATCATAATCATCAAATTTGGTGAGATCAAAACTGGTTAACCAAACTTTGGTTAAATGTCAAAGCAAAAGTTCTGCCTACTGGATCTCAACACAGGGTAGGTAACAGGTCAATTTGCTGGCATAACCTACTATCACTTTCCAGAATATTACACAGCTTGAACTCTAAAATGCAAAACGCTACCTACCCTCCCATGTACATTCTACACAGGGGAACAAGACACGAGGTCGTTCCCTTACGGATTTGATATTCAAATATTCATTCATTTATTCAATCATTCATTCATTCATTCATTCAACAAGTATTTACTGAGTACCTACAATGTGCCAGGCAATCTTCTAAGTGCAGGGCGGGTAAGGAAGGGAAAACACACAAAATCCCTGTCCTACCGGGGCTGCTGTTTTACTGGGGTGGGCAGGGGGCGGGGGGAACAAAATAAATGAGTAGAACACAAACTAAAGTAGGAGTGATAAATGCTAGGAAGAAACTAAAGCACGAAAGGAGGATTTAAAGTGAGGGTAAAATCGTAAACAGGATGGCCGAGGGAGGTCAGATAAAGTGGAGAAGACAAACGACCACATAATATGTCAGGTGTGAGTGCGATGGAGAAAAACCGGGTCGGGCAAAAGCTGTGGGAGGGAGCGGAGGCTACCTGAAGAGAGTGGTCAGAGAAGGGGTTTCTGAAGAGGGAGCCTTTGAGGGGAGACTCAGAAGGAAGTAGGAGGCCCAGTCACATGAAGATCTAGGAGAAGGGCACACCAGGCAGGGGGCACACTGGCCACAAAACCAGCCCCACGGCCGAGGCAGGGTGGCGATTTAAGGGACAGTGAGAGGCTCGTGTAGGCAGGAGGGAGAAAACGGGGGACTGTATGCCCTTACGCTGACAGCAAGCTGAAGACTGAGCAGAAGTTACACAGCCATTCTGCATTTTGGGAGCCACACATTTAGAGTTCAGCGACTTGTTTCAAAGCAATTTAACAGATTATTGAAAAGTCATTATTACTTGCAAAATACAAGTTGAGACAATGAAGGGCACTTTATAAAGCAGGATGAGCCGGGGGCTCTGTGGCTGAACAGTACATACAGCTAGAAAAAAAAAAGGCATGTGCACAGAAAGTTCTACAGTCCTTGAAGGCAGTAAATGAGGAAGTGGGAAGATCATGTTACTAGTTTTCAAACACTGCAACTGAGGGGGGTTAAAAAAAAAAAAAAGGCAGAAAAAGCTTCAAATGTATTTAGAGTCTTTTCGGCTCATTTCTTGCTCAGTTTGAAAGCGTGACGCTGTAAGCAGGAATTTCTGTTGATATATAAAACATACCTGATTAGTCCTGTGAAAGAACAATATTTTACGTGCTTCGGAATCCCTCCCATAGTGCCAGGCACAGGGATGGTGTTCAGCAAACAGTGAGCGGGGAAGTAGAGGGGAACACTCATACTCCAACAAAACAGACACTTTGTGTTCATCTGACTTGAAAGTGATTTAAAAATAAACGAACACCAAGTATTCAAACAAGAATAAACTTCCTCAAAAAGGAAACAATTCCTATAACTAGATCTTCCTGATCCAGGCATCCCTTAGAGTAGAACTTCAAACAGGGTAGAAGAACAGGGCTTCACCCACAGGCTAAAGGAGCAACGGAGTTGTGAATGAAGGCCGTGGGAGCCTTGGTGGAAAGTTCACCAGGGCGCCTCCCTTGTTCAAGGTGAAGTATATTCTACCGCACTCCCGTCAGGACAGCTTTTGATCTCTTTTATAAATGGCCACAAGGCGGATCTACTTTATCCAGTCAGCAAACATTTTCAGACACTCTACTGCACAGGTACAACCCTGGACTGTGAGGATCCAAAGCTAATAAGAGATGGTCTGTGCCTTAAAGAGTTGGTTTCGGGCTTCGGGTTGGATATTTATTAAAGATGGAGCAAGAGGGAGAAGAGCAGAAATGAAAATGACTGAAATATATTGTAAAAGGGGTTATGCTACAAGACCAAACAAAACGATCAGAACACAGGAAAAGGAGGACGTTTATGGAAGAGGCTCCTAGAAGAGGCCCCGCCCTGCTGGATGTCCCACAAAATTACGAGGAGACACAGACACAGGTTACTGTTAAAACTTATTATTTTTCCTCATGTTTTCCACCTGGAGCAAAATATACTCAACATGACCTTGAGAAACAAAAATTAAGCAAAAAAAGAAGAAAAAACAAAACTTTAACTATATTCATTTTAAACACATGGAGAAAGTAAAGACTCATAAGAAACCAATCTTTTCAAAGTTTGTCTAAGCAACACATCCCAACACAATGATCCCACGTAACTTTATCTTCTGATTACCGCCCCCCAAAACACCACAGCACTACAATATGATATACCTAACATATTTCTTGCAATTTAACTTGGTAACGGCAGCTCCAGTAAAGGAACCACGGGCATTCAGAGATAATCCAACGCTGGGCATGTAAAAATATTTTGCAAACCAATTCTGAAATTTCAGAAAATCGTATGGTTAAGTAGACATCAGAAGACGACAACCATAAAGGAACTCAAATTACTTTAAAAATTTTTTTTGGAACAGTAGCCCCCTCTTTACTTTTAAGGGATAGCCCTTTATGTATACTAACAATTTACAGTAGAAAAAAGTCATTTCTATTAATATTAGGTCTATTTTTGCCAAGGGGCAGAAAATAAATTATATTCTAAAACACTGGTAAATATAAATTCACAAAATGCATTTTATATATCACTATACAGGAGTAAAAGAAATATGAAGATGAAAAGAGCACCTCAAGCTTCTTTTTGTTCACTTCTATCATCAAAAGACTTTTTTTTTTTTTTAGCTTTCAGAGAAAAGCAAACAAAAAAAAAATAAACAAAGAAAAGTTCATGTTCATTAAATTAAGGTCATCCTGTTAAGCTAGATGCATTTTGGCTTTGAGAGCATTTAAAAATAAAATAGAAATAATTTTATAATCAGAAAAAAGTTTAAGTAGATTACATTAAAATTACTTTTGTTTAATACAGAGTATTCAGCATGAGACAAAACACTTATTATTTAGAAAAAAGATAAAATTCAGTAAACAAAGTCACATACCAAGCTTCAGGCAGCAAGACAGAATATTCATGTGGAGAAGTGGTCTCTGGGAAGTTGGAGAGAATCGCGAGGCGATGAGGAAGCAGGTCTGATCCATGATAAGTGAACAGAATTTCTAGGGCTTGTACATTACTTTCCTGTACAAACGGCAAGGGTTAAGTTTCCAATGTAAACCTCAGAAAAAAAGGAATGATTTTGTAGGACAACATCCAAAAACCTAAAATTAGCTCATTATGCAGTT
This sequence comes from Prionailurus viverrinus, assembly GCF_022837055.1. NCBI lineage: Eukaryota > Metazoa > Chordata > Mammalia > Carnivora > Felidae > Prionailurus > Prionailurus viverrinus. The sequence continues at coordinate 129,476,150 of NC_062563.1, read as the reverse complement.
CTGATATAAAAGGTACTTTGAAATATTTCCAATTCTTCCTAGTCTGCACCACATATCTCAATCTAATGCTATGAAAATTACTTATTTTTAAAACTCAGAATGATGAATAAACATTTTTAAAAATATAGTTCCAGGAGTGCCTGGGTGGCTCAGTCGGTTAAACACCCAATTCTGGCTCATGTCATGATCTCACGGCTCGTAGGTTGAAGTCCCGCATCGGGTTCTATGCTGACAGCTCAGAACGTGGAACCTGCTTCAGATTCTGTCTCCCTCTCTCTCTGCCCACCCCCCCTGCCCGAGCCCGGCCCTCCCCCATTCATGCTCGCTCGCTCGCTCGCTCTCTCTCTCTCTCTCTCTCTCTCAAAAATAAACAAACATTAAAAAACTTTTTTTTAAATATGGTTCCATTTTCTCTACATTAATACTACAACAAAAAATGAAATAATGGCAAATGCATGCAATAACATTAACCGAACGGCTCAGAGACTTAGAAAGTGTTAATAACCATAATTATTTTATTTACAAAAAAGAAATTACCCGAGCATAAGTTCTTGCTGAGAGAACAATATTCTGATTCCTGAACTTCTTAAAGAATTCAGCATCATATCTCTGTTCAGATGCATGAGGTACTCCCAGGATTTCCTGAGGGGAAAGAGCGACTTAATAATGAAAAGGCTTTTAAATATGGGTGACAAGAAAATATTAAAAAACCTTTACAACTCTGCCTCCCTAAATAAATAAGCCCTGAATTAATTAAACTATCAACTGTTAACTGAAGTAGTACATCTGCATTCTTGCCTTTATTGTGAAAATGGCTGTATTTATAAATGCTGTTAATATAAAGGAAAATTAAAAAGTAAATGAAATAGGCAGTAAAAAATTCATTAGAGTAGGACAACCAAAACCCACCACCTGCTAAAAACAAATAAGCAACCATTATACACAGCTGTGTAGGACATGCACCTGTGTCTGTAGGGGAACTTTAGATTAACCTTACTGCTGCCGGTGATCTATATAAAATGCAGATGGAACCATTCATTCGTTCAACAAATATTTATCGAGTGTCCACTATGTGCCAGGGGCGCTGTGACAGGCAGCAGCGATACAATGAACGATACACTTGCCCTGCCCTCCAAATTGCTTAAAACCTAGTAGGGAAGACAAATGAGCAGCTAGGAACAGAGAAAGGGAAACACGCACACATAGGAAAGGTGCTATGAAACTAGTTTTGGGAGGACGGAGAAGGCTTCCCAGAAGTGGCACCGAAGCTGAGACGTGAAAGACAAACGGGAAGGAGTCAGCCAAGGAAACTGCAGGTGCAGATCTCCCCTCTGCCACGTAGGACACAGGGCTCACATCTGCCATGTTTCACGCTGAACCCCAGATACCTAGCAGACTGCTTTCACATAATAACCGATAAATAATTTGTTGACTGAATTAATTTACTGAGGTAGGAAAGAGAGAAGAATGAGGAGGTGTGGAGGAGGTGAGGGAGGGAGGATGGAGGGTTGAGAAGGTCACTTGCAAACATGTTGGGTTTGGAACTTTAGCAAGTCTAAAAGAAGCTTCCCAGAAGGCAAGTGGATGGATAGATCTGGAGTTCTGGGGTAAGGTATGCGTTATATAGAGGATGTATTGTAATTAATACAAAAGTGACTATGACTTTTGGGATGAGCACTGGGTGTTGTATGGAAACCAATTTAACAATAAATTTCATATATTGAAAAAAAAAACAAAAGTGACTATGATTTCGAGGGGGATTAAGTTGAGTGAAACCAGCCTTAAGGAGCAACACCATTTAAAGGATCGGCCAAAAAAAACAAAAAGTAGAGTAGTGGGGGCGAGAGGAATCTGCACCTGAAAAGCAGATGGAGGAGCCAGAGAAGGAAGGGGGAGGGGGAGGAGTTTAACACATACTCATGGAAACCAAAAAAGCAAGCAACCATTGCAAAAGTGTTCTCCGCTCCCCGACCTCATCCACAACAGTCGTTTCCTTTATTCCCTCAGTTACACATCCTAGGACCGCCCTGGATCTTTCTTACCAAGAAGGAACTCTCTGGACACCTCCACGTCAAGCACAGACTTGTGAGCGACTGCTCCTTCCACCCACCCAGTCCCTGGCATTCCGGCAACTCCCCAGCCTCACGGACACATCCAATCCACCGACCCTAGGCTTTTTACCTGCTCTCTCTCCTCAAAGTCTCTTATCCCTTCTAACCAACTTAATCCCTGGCCCATCATTATACAGAGATTTCTTTAATCCCTTGCTTCTTTCCCTTTATCATATTCACCTGGCAAAACCTAATCCTTAGTCAAAGGCAACTATGAACCCTGATTACAAGTTACTGGAAGTCTCTGCAGAAATACTACAAAACCAAGCTGACAGTTCTCATTTCCAGATCTCAACACCGTTAGGGTCCCGATTCAAATGAACTCACTGTAAAAACATTCGTGAGGCAACCTGGGAAAATTGAATGTGAGGCGGATATCAAATGATGTTAGGGAATTACTACTCATTTTGTTAGAAATAATACAGTGCTATTGTGGTTATTTTTTTTAAAGTCTTTACCAATTACAGACACTACTTAAGTATTTACGGGTACAATGAGAAGACGTCTAGGATTTGCTTTGAAATGACTAAGTGAAAGAAAAGGCAGGAGTGGAGAGTAAGATACGAGATTGGTAAAATGGTTGAAGCTGGGCAGTGAGTACATCCAGGCTTATTATACTCTTCTCTATATTTTAAAGAAAGTTGGAAATTTTATAAACTCAATTCAAACATGCTGTCCCACAATGCTACAACATTTCCCTAACAGGCTTTCTCTCCTATTCTGTTAAGAACTTTTCCACAATTCTTTCATTCTTTCCAAACCTCCATCACCTTATTCCCATCTCCATTCTCGACTAAAAACTTGCTTCCTATACTTTAACTGACACTATTAGATGGGAAAGCTCTCATTTTCCAACCCACTAACACTGTACATCTACCTGTACCGATACCAATAGGATTTTCCTTCTGTCAGTTACAACAGAAAAATTATATACATCTGCTCCCAAAACAGCCTCAAACCCCACTCAAGCTCCGGATCCCATTTCTCCTATTTCTACAATCATGCCATTATCTCTTCTTTCTTCTGTTCAGTAAATTCCTCCTCACCCTCCACTGGTTCATTCCCATTGGTATACGAACAATACGTCTTCTTCCTTCCATGAAAAAAAAACAAAACAAAAAAAAAAAAAAACTCCTGATTTTATATACCCTGTAGCTACCCCCACCTTCTTGGCTCCCTTGAAACAAAATTTCTTGAAAGAGCTGCCCACAACTGTCTCCACTTACCCCCTTCCTGTTGTTTCCTAGACCCACTCAATCTATAACAATTCAAGTTCTTACACAGCATGAAAGTCCTTTCATCATGTATCCAGAAGCTATTCTAACCACCCCTCCTCTTTTGGTCTATGCTGCCCCTCCGCCCAACCCCACGAGCTGTCTCTGCCAGGTGCACCCCATCTTCTTAAATGCCGCTAGGCCTTTCCTCATACAGCAGGCTGCTCATCAGCACTGGCTACTGAATACAAGAGACTTCATTAGGAGTTCTTGCTTTCTACTCAAATTACCTTCCTTCCCCAAGTCTCAGTTTTCACATCCATAAAACTGGAAGGATAGTACCAGCCTCAAAGGACTGCTGAGAAATAATCTGGATTAAGTTCACAGCACAGTGGCTAAGTCCTCAACAAATGCGTTGGTATTTATTAAGGTATTGTCTGACCTACTGATTGCTTCAACAAGTATTTGCTGAGCTCCTCAACGAGCCAGGTGTCAATCTGAGTTTAGGGATGTCAAGACAAACAAGACAAATCCCCTATGCCTTTATGGAACTTCTATCATCATGTGCCCCTCATGGTAATCCCCCCCCCCCCGCCCCTAAAACCCGCCTGCCTTTTTTTAAGCACTAGTTGCACTATCACTTCCTTTGAGGCATCTTCTTGGGACACCCCCAGGACTCCACTATGCCCCCTCACCAGTTCTTTGCACATTATTATAGTCACTTAGTGCCTATAAAGTGAAGACCTCCACCTCCTGCATGACAGCTGGTACTTACCAGGCACTCGCGTGAACTTTAAATGAATCCATTTTTATCTAATTCATCACAGAATTAATAAAATAAGCTATGCACTATGATTAAAATGCAACGCCTGTCTCTACCACCATCCAGCTGGTTAGCCACTGTATCTGAACATCTTCATTTTTAAGTTTTAATAGCCAAATTCATCAATTTCACCTACTTTCTGAAAGCTTAATTAGCCTAATTCACTAAGAAAGTGGGCTCGACAAATACTTTAAAAAATGTAATAGTACCTCCTATTATCAAATCGGAAATATTACCAAATAGGAAATAGCAATTCAGTAACTAAAGGGCAATAAAAAAAAATTAACTGCATAGTCAAACTCTGAACATTTTATGGAACTCCTTAAGATCTCAAAATCAGTAAGATTTAGTAAAACAAAGGCTAAGAAAAAATAATAAACTATATCTGTACCGACTTTTGCAGTTCATAACACGCTTTTATGTATTACCTCAAAATATACGTCCAACACAGGATGCCTGGGGGGCTCAGTCAGTTAAGCGTCTGACTGTTAGTTCCGGCTCAGGTCATGATCTCACAGTTCATGAGTTCAAGCCCCACATGGGGATCTGTGCTGACAGCTCAGAGCCTGGAGCCTGCTTCGGATTCTGTCTCCCCCTCTCTCTCTGCCCCTCCCCCATTCATGCTCTGTGTCTCTCAAAAATGAATTAACGTTAAAAAAAAAATTTTTTTTAGAAGAAAAAGTCCAACACAGTAAAAGGTAGGCTTTAAAATAATATGGCCATCCAACAAACTAGCAGTAGTTACAGACAAAAGTATTTTCACTCTTATGTGGATCCTGAGAAACTTAACAGAAGACTATGGGGGAGGGGAAGGGGAAAAAAAAAAAGAGAGGGAGGAAGGCAAACCATAAGAGACTCTTAAAAACTGAGAATAAACTGAGGGTTGATGGGGGGTGGGAGGGAGGGGAAAGTGGGTGATGGGCATCGAGGAGGGCACTTGTTGGGATGAGCACTGGGTGTTGTATGGAAACCGATTTGACAATAAATTTCATTATTAAAAAAAAAATTAAAAAAAACAAAAAAAAGTATTTTGTATGAAAATGATATATTCACTACTATGTTTTCTCATAACCATAAATAGCCCTCTTTTGTCATTGGTATTTTGTCTGAAAACACTTCTATTTTATTACCAGGTGGGAAATCAAAGTCTCTTGGATTTGCCTGCAGGTAGGATAAGGATTAAATACCTGCGTATTAACACAGGGACAAGATCACATCATCAGGTGTCACATTTACTGGGCGTCTGCTGTGCCAGTACCAAGGCCCACAGAAAGGAGGCTTAACACAGACCGATGAAGTAACCTGCCAGGGAAGCCAAACTTTGAAAGTTGGAAATTTGTATTAATTTCTGGGTAATTTCGGCTAAAAGGGTCATGTGAAAAAGCCACCTAAATTATTTATATTTGCTGAAATAGTTTTAACAACACTTGAATCGTGCTACTGAACGTGGTTTGAACATCAGGGTTTGTGTCCCCGAAAGAAATAAATATAAAGTATACTTTTTTTAAGTTCAAGTGTCTAATTTTGGCCATAATTAGAATCAAAGTTCAACCAACTAAATTCAACAAATCACTGAAATAAAATGAGTAAGAAATATTCATATTAGGGTTATGAAAACCCAGTATATACTGAAAGTTGGCTAGAGACAGCTACACACCATACCTGAAAATAAAAATGTAAAATAAAAGTAAATCAAAAGGGTCATATATCCAGAAAACATATATACCAAAACAGCTAGTCTTTCTATTCCCTAGACTAACACAACAACTTGTGCCTTCCACAATCTCTAATTTTTACAAAAGCTGGTATGCAAGAGAAACTGCTTCTGCACAAAATGATATTTTCGTAAACAACAGTTATAAAGATCAGATCTGTCAGATATTAGGGCAGCCGTAGCATCTATAATAACAGATCGAACAAACATAATTGGTTTGATTAAAACTACTCCTCACCTCGTATGTTGCAAGCCGATCTAAGTAGGTTAATAATTTCAGTCGACAACGGCAAAGTTCCTTTTGCTCCAGTGTTAACCTGTTGTGAATAATATTAGGCCACTTATATTAACACAGAAGCACAGTTCTCTAGGAGTTAAAATAGAATAAAAATAACCAGTATTCCACTAAGCCCCAAACTGACAGAACAATACACAGAAGCACCAGGGTGAAATAAGAGCAAATGCATTTGATGGAAGTTGCTGGAATAATTTAGAGCAATTAATCCTAGTAAAGAACACACTTAACTGACTAGTTATTTTAAAGACAGTAGCAAATGAACAGCAATAAATCATTTACTTCGAAAAGTTTACTAATTTAAGTAGTTCCTGTCTCCTCTTCATCTCCTTCTCCTTCTTATTCTTGGCAGACTCTTCATCAGGTGGTGAAAGCTCTTCATAGGGGAGATTGTCAATGTCTACTTCACCAGGTAATGTGAATCTGCACGAAGAAACAGAAGACCCAAAGCTATTCGTGAAAGCAGCTTTCTCCTACTTCGGCTGACTACTTTGGCTGATTTTATTACTAAGTTGATTTTCACAGAAACAGAAACAACCAATTATTTGAAAAAATGCTTTTTGTATTGCAGGCAAAGAGACGCACACGCTATATCACAGGATGAGCAAAACGTCATCACTAATCATCACATGCAGAAATTTTAAAATCATGACAATAAAAACTACTTAGGAAAACATGGGAGGTTATATTCACCCAAGGTGAAACGGCCAATGAAGAAAATGTTGCCCAGAGTTTATAATCTGAATCACTTCTTTTTAAGGTTTTAAAATGGTAATGAATGTCCGTCTCATTTACGTTATTTATTTATCAAATACACAATCACGTTTGTAACTTTAAAGAGTTCCAAATGTCTGATGAGCAATGCCTCTTGTCAAGTAACTTTACTACTATTACTAACAGGCATTTGTGTGGTACTTAAAAGCTTATGAAGTGCTTTTGCAAAACACATAACTTAAGCACTCCAATTCTCTAAAGAGGGTACGAGGCCAGAGACAAAGGGAATGAAGCTCACACTTGCCCGGGGGGTGCTTCTGACTAGTGAGCACACCCAGGTCCGTGCCTTCAGCCCACAGCTTAGAAACTGCCAGCATCCAGTAACACTTCGTAGAACTTGCTCTTTTCTTAGCACCAAGCTCTCATATGTACTTAACTCAAAGGAAAGAAAGCTGTGACCTCAGATAAGGGCAGCATTGATCGAAGGCAACTGTCTCATTACAGGATAAACCTAAATAAAGAAGTTTACCTTTCACCACGTCTCAGCTTAAATGTTTTCACAAAGTCACCTTTATTCCTAAATCCAAGTCTTTCTGTGACCAACCTGCCATCATCTGCTCCTTTCCCTATCGCCACCAGGGCCTCCAGGTCCGTGCCTTTCAATCCATACTGAAGCAGTTCCTTTGCAGCGTCCACATTTTCGGGAACCCTTTCCAAACACTCATGAAGAACCCAAGATCGTTTCTTTATTTTACTCTGGATACAAATAAAAAAGAGGCATTACAGAACCCATGACGTGTGACAGCACCTAACAGCTGCCTTCTAGAATTGTAAAGCCATACCTAAGGGAGTCTAGCTACCTATGCCCTTGGCCCACAGGAAAAGGAAAATTCCCCAACAATGATTAAAATGGGACGTAGAGAATGAGATGCCTATAGCGTTCCTTTCTCTTCTAATGAAGAGAAACCCAAAGCTGAAACCCAAAGCTTCAGGACTCTTTTTCCGAAACATAAAAAAGATCTGCCCAGAGTTTTATAGCTGCTCGTTAGTTTGCATTTGGGCTATATAATGGAGTCGAAAATAAGGCAGAAAAGCAAAATAAGATATATCCTATTGTAACAAGCATGTTTAACTTTGAAACGAAACTAACGAGGCATAGCACATCACAGTTCTGTATTTACTTGACCATGAGATGTATCACAAAGTGCGGATGATAATTTAATCATCAAAGTCATAATATGCTATTCTTTGGAAAGACCAAGGGCCTATTCCTCCCACCCAACTGCTTCCTCTGACTCCACTCAAAATCCCTGACTTTCCCTCCTCTTAGAGTCATTGTGGTTATAAATTTTAAGTGACATTTGACTTTTACCCTTTATTCTTTTTACATATTTCATTCTATCCATTCTTCCTTCAAATGTCTCCTAACTCACTTCCTCTTCTCCAGGTCTATGGCCTCCATACCAGTCTATGTCATCAACACATAACATCTGTGACACCAGAAGGGTCTCTTGCCCTTAGAGGGTTTCCCCACCATCACTCCCCTTCCACACCAACTCGTCTTCTACACCACCTCCCTCAGCACCTCCACAGTCAAAAATCCACAACACTTCCCGTTACCCTACAGATAAAAAGCTTAAGTCATCACAAGTCTTCAACATCCTCCGGAACCCAAATCAATGTATCTTTCTAATATTTCCCCAAGTTCACTACTGTTGAATACCAGATCCAGCAGATTGGTTTACTTACAGAGCTCATTTACTCATCCAAGAAATAGCTAGTGGGCACCTACTGGGGACCAGGTACTAAACTAGACACGAAGCAATGATTAGGACAGATTTAGTCAATGCCACGGGTCATGCTCATTTTCTTCTCATTTGCTCATACCATTTGTCCCATGAAGAATGCCTTCCAATCTTTTAACTCCAGGAGGCCTGTTCTGAATTCTCTCAAACCTGCTCAAAACATCTTCACTACAAAGGGCCTTCCATAACCACTAGGTCTAAAATGATTGCTACTTTCACTGGGTTCCCACAGCATTTATCTGGAATCTTCCTGCATAGTTATTTATATTTATTTTTTTAATTTTTTTAAATGTTTATTTATTTTTGAGAGAGACAGACAGACAGACAGACAGACACACAGCACAAGCGGGGAAGGGGCAGAGAGAAAGGGAGACACAGAATCCGAAGCAGGCTCTGGGCCCGGGCGAAGCAGGCTCCAGGCCCCGAGCTGTCAGCACAGAGCCCGACACGGGGCTCAAACTCATGAACTGTGAGATCATGACCTGAGCCGAAGTTGGACACTTAACCGACTGAGCCACCCAGGCATCCCTAGTTATTTATATTTTAGACATGAGGCTTACCTTCTCAGAAAGATTATAAGCTCCCTAAAAGGGAAGGTCATATCTATGTCTCTCCTGTACCCCTTTCACCTCCCCTCGCCAAGTGCTTTGACTCTTAACTGCCTATTTATTTCACTGAATTAAGTATTTCTCCCAATAAAAAAATGTACCTGCTCTCTCTTAACACCTGTCAGCTCCTTCAGAGACCAAAACTGTCCTCTACTGTGTTCCAGAAAAAGCCCTAAGCGGGTATACATAAACTCACAACTCACTGTCTTGATCACAAAAGAAGAAAGATAATATAGCTTTGGTGTTCTGATATTCTAAAGGATATACAAGCAACTTTTTCTCTGTATTTCATGATCTCTCATGCTCTCTCTTCTCTGGCGTCTTGTACTAACAGTTTATCTTCCAGTTTTATTGAAGCATCAACTTCTTACTTACAACTTTTTCAGATTTTTATTCTTAATTACTCGTGTACGTAAATTGTAAGGAAAACAATTACAACATTTTCCCAACATTTCTTAGATCTTCCTACAGGCAAAGGTATTCTCTTTTCCAAACGTCACGTGAAGAACCACACGCCTCTCGAAAGCATGCCAGAAACCCAACCTCTCCCTCACAAAGGTGCCAACGGTACAAATACACAGGATACAACACACGTTAACTCAGGCAGCAGGAAGCAGGAGGAATCCAGTTGGAAATTTTACACTTGATCTTAGCCAAAAGGCCGAGAAGCAATTCCAATTGGAAAATTTAAACACAAAGGGAGAATTTGGCAGGCTTGTTACATCGCCTCTCAGCTTCAAAAGTTCTCTTCACGGCTATCTCTGGGATAGACAGAAGTTCCATTTTTTAATGGACAGAATATCAAGCTTCATTGGGAGAGGGCGCTAGAGGGCCACTGTGGAGGAAAGGCTCTGGTTTCTAGTCCTAACAGGCTCAGGTTCTAAACTTCTTGCTCCTGTGGCTTAGCAGCCAATGCATGTAGGAGCCCTCCAGAGTGCTTACTCCCCGCCTTGCTCTGCTGAACACAACTTCCCCTGAATGTCAGCTGTACTCCTATGGGCAGATTCCTTCCCAGTGAATCTCCCAGGCACCCAGCAGAAGGGGAGGTGTCTTTCCAGACTATCTCCACCTGCGTAGCAGGACCTTTTTCTTTTCAGTCATGGCCATGGGTCCTTACCTGAGGTCTTCCGACCCCTAACCTCCGCTTACTGTTGCACCTAGCAGCAGGCATCACTTTGCTCATCCATCCTACCTTTTCCTACCTGCCAACCTTGGCATCTAAGAACCAGCCCTGGCCCAAGACACCGCAGAGAACTCTTCCTGCCGATGTGCTGCAACCACTCTTCAGTGAGGTCTGAATCCCAGCTCCCTTCCAAGTCTGTTCCCTCCTTGGGTATGCTCCTTCAGCCCTAGGGTAGTCCTTAATGTTCTCTTTACCCCTTTATAGGAAATCTCACTAGAAAATAATGTTCCAGGGGTACCTGGGTGGCTCAGTTGGTTAAGCGTCTGACTCTTGATTTCAGCTCAGGTCATGATCTCAGTGGATGGAGCCCCACGTCAGGCTCTGTGCTGACAGTGTGGAACCTGTTTGGGATTCTCTCCCCCTCTCTCTGCCCCTCCCCTGCTTGCATGCACATGCTTTCTCTCTCTCTCCCAAAATAAATTTTTAAAAAATGCTCCATATTAAAACTTTCCCTGTCCAAATTACTAGGTGGTTTCTGGTTCCTGATGAGACCCTGAATGATGTAGGTGAAGAAAGGTAAGTGAGGTAGAGGAAGAGAAAGGATTAGACCAAAAAACCAGATAGTTAGCTGGCTTATCAGTGAATATTTGTTCACACATTTTCAGCACCAAGGTCCAGCTGCAGGGCCAATACAACCGGATAACTCCTCCAGGTTGAATAAACTTTAGAAAGGTCAGCAATATATAATGCTCCCCAAAAAAGGCCCATAACCAAAAAATATCCCATAATTTGAATTTTACCACGTTACGAATATATGTAAACATACCAAGTAACTCTGAATGGAAGCAATGTTGACCGCGGACTTCCTCCACTGTCTCTGATACACTAGGTCAGTGTCCAGGCCGTACGTCTGAGCCAGAGACAAGGCTTCCTCATATTCTTCACTTTCAATCTTGGGACAAGGAAATGGGAACAGGAACGTGACATTACTGAAGCGCCCACGGTGTCACTATCATGATGCGATCACCTTAACCCTTACAGCATGTTATGCATTCCCAACTATTCTCATAGGCACTGTGGCACCAGGAGCCCAAAACCTTGAGTGGCAGACAGATCAAGCGCTTCTTTCCACTCTTTAACAGACAGCTGAGAGACAGCTGAAATGCCCATATTTATGGAGTAAAATGATGGCGAAACCAAGACAAGGAGAACCGACAGCCTGACTCCTGGTCAGAGCCCACCCCGGACACTACAGCACCCGGCACAAACAACTAGAACGCTCAGAGTGGACCAAATCTGCTTCCCAAGCAGATGCCTGATTAGAAAGCAAGTCTGCATTTCTTCCCTCACCATCTGCAGTCTGAGGAGACAGCTGCACTGAACACAGATAAGGTGAGTGCTGAAGGCCACGTGAAGGGCAGCAAAGACCCAGCTAATCCACAAAGTGGACCAACGGTCTCAGTGAATTCATCTTTCATCCACTGTTTTTATTTTGATTCCTCAGGCACAAAAACCAGCATAATTTTCAAAAGCTCTATAATACCAATATCTCTAACAGGTCAATGATAGGACGATCCCTCTTTAAATTTCTATGTTAAAAAAATTTGTTTTTCTCATTCCAATAAAATAAAAGCTGGATGCCTATGCACTCTGACAGCGATAGGACGCTCCCTCACCTTTCTCTGATAAAGCTCTTCTGGAGTCGTGGAGCGCAAACTCACGAGGCGGTAGTTTTTAGTAATGGTTCGCGGGCGTTTCCGTGGAGGCGCAAATCGTTCCATCTCCGTCACCAGGTACAGGCCCTGCTTTATGTAGCCGAAGTAGCGAGCCTTCGCGGATATTTCCTGATCGGAATCAGAATCCTCTTCACCTTCATCTTCGTCTCCACCCCTAGTCTCCAAACGAGATCGTTTGGGAGCAAGTTTAATCTCACACTAAATTGAAAAAGGAAATGTTAAATCAGTAGTGAGGAGCTGAAGACAAGCTTTAGAGTGAGAAAAATATTTTTAATTCTGCTCTGGTTCAATGCATGACACGAGCCATGTGATTAAGAGTAAGCTTCAAGAGAACCCAACACAGACAGTATATACATCAACACTTCCAGAAAGATCCTCTGTCTTATTGGCTCCAAATCTCCAAAACCAAAGCCTGTTTTAAAAACAGCTCATTAATACGATCTCCCAAATATATGCCTGGCAATTATTTTAGGGAAACAAAAAGAATGTCAATATCTTCACTTTGGTATTTTTGTACCTGCTGCAGAATAAACAGGAGTTTTTCATCTATTTAGAAAATGAACATGAAGGTATTTATTTGCTTTACTGAGACTAGCTTTCCTGCCCTCCCTCCCTTTGGGGAAAAAAAAAAAAATGTGTAACAGCTTCATAAAGTTCTGAGTCCGAAAGCCTGACTGTTGAAGATAACTTTCATTCCAGACTTAACAGAGTTGGCTTAGATTTTAAGCCATGGTTCTTTTTAAATCACATCTGTAGACTCAGTAACAAACTTTGAGATTTAAAAAAAAAAAAATACTTGTGAATCTGCACTGAAATGAAAGCTATTGAAGGTCATTACACTTGAAAGACTTAGAATAAGAATTGTTCATGATAAAAACAGAACTTTATGGGACTAGCCTCAATTTTCAAGTCTTCTGTCATGACAAACAAGCTTTCTTTACTAAAAGAACCAGAATTTTTAAGTTCCCAAACTTCAGGGAAATAGTTTGTTAAAGACCATATCTAACTAGAAATCTTTTACATTTTAAGATGTCCAATCTAAGAAAAAGAACAAAATATGTCATGTCCGTGAAGAAAAAATGCTTTTACAAAGAGCAAAATGACTCCATTTTCTCCATTCTTTTACAGCGCAAATTTGTTAATTGACTCAACAATAGATCTTTCTTATTATCCTCACTGAATCTCTGATTCCAGTCACAGGGTTATGTTTTTAAAAACAAGATTAGATGATGGGCTAGCTAAAATTTAAAAATCAAATGTTTATCCATACTTCAATAAAAATAATGGACAAAAATCACTAAAAACTAAATCAGGTGTTTGGATTTTTGGTGAAATACAGGTTTTCTTTCCAACACACTAGCTGCTCCAAAAGGGAAAGCATTACCTCCAAACTTAAAAATCCTCCATCATGGGTAGCAGTGACTTGAGGTGATGGTTCAAACCACTCACAGGATTTTCCCAGTAAATTCTTCAAAGTTTTCACCGACGAAACCGTCAAAGCACCAGAACAGCGAGCCAAAGTCACTGCACCGGCTGCCCACCAATTTACATCAATCAGTGGGTAAAAGGACTCTTTATCTAATGGGGAAAGTAAATCAACACAAGCGCATCGTCAATGTGCATTAACTACAATACATTTAGTCCAATGATCAATTTAAAAACCATATTTGGGCCCTAAACGTGTTCAATAAGAAAAAATAAATTAGAAGTCGTCACCCAAATTTTTATGTACCAAATGGTACCTGAGTTCCGACAATTTGTCAAAGTTCAAAATTCTAAGGATGCAGGAGCAGTAAATATCTTTAGGTCTTCCCTCTCAAAAAATGAAGTCTACCAACACATGTCAACAGAACAGGTTGAAATGTCGGTGTGTATGAAGCATACGTATCATAAAGGTTCTAAAAGGTTTTGAAAAATGTTCACGTATCCCTTTTCAGACTAACAATAGGAGAGAATCATACACTTAAAAAAAATTTAAGACAGACATATAATAGTTTTCACTTCTAAAGTTTATTTTGAGGGGGGAGGGGCAGAGAGAGAGAGGGAGAAGGAGAATCCTAAGCAGGCTCCATGCTGTCAGCTGAGAGCCCAACTCGGGGCTCGGACCCAAGAACCATGAGGTCATGATCTGAACTAAAACCAAGAGTCGGACACCCAACGACTGAGCCATCCAGATGCCCCAATGCTGATTTCCTCTTAAAGATTTGAAGGAGACCAGGACTGCCAGCTCAAAATTGACCAGTTTGACATAAGAAATATTTTAAGATGCAGAAATGAGTGAAACTCAAAGTTCTTTTTGTCTTGGCACTTAATAATTTTATTGTTCCCTTGATAAGATGCTGCGGAAAACCAACTTCCAACCAACCCTCAGAGTCACTCATTTCTGGGTACTACTCCCAACGTACATGCTAGTAACTTCGGTTTTGTTTTTCTCCTGTTAATCTGTCTTCTGTCAATCTAATTTTACAGGGCTCCAGCCAGAGAACCGTGGAGGGTAAACAGAAAAAGATTTGTTTTCATCCCCTACATATATCATCAAGGAGCACCTTTACTATATAATTACTGTCTCATAAGGTTTCAATTATCATATTTCATACAACTCACCTTTGATTTTTTTTCTCTTCTCAGGAGAGAGCCTCCAGTCAGGATTAAGGTCGTCATAGCCTGGCTAAACATGAAAAATATGCACAGGACTTCTTGAGTCAACAATGTAAGAAAATTATAAGAGCATCACTAACAACTATGGATTTTTTGAAATAACAAACTATGGAAGCGATGCTTTCCTTCGATCTCTTAGTCGTATTCTACCTAGCTGTAATCTATTCCTCTTAATAACCTTGCTCTTACACTTAAAATGTGCACCTGGAACCACTGTAACTCAATTTAATGAAGAAAAGAGCATGCAGAAGAAAAGAGAGCGAGTGTGCAATTAATATGATGAGAGCAAGACACACGAACATTCGTTTTGTGCACACTCACATACACACACTTACACTCCGGGAGGAGAACGGCTATGCTGTGGTGAATACGCACAAGTCTGGGTACAAGTCCTACTCCTGTAACTTGTAAGTGGAGTGACCCCTCCAGGCCTTAGGCTCCACGGTTCTGAGATTAGACTCTGCAACCTCCATGTTATCCCCGGTTCTAACTTCCTAGGACTAATTTACTACAGAAAAAAATATAACCATGCGATTCTCAAGCTGCCTCCATTCATATTCTAATTTCATGGAACATAATGTCATGCCCACCTTTGAGAAGGTGACGACACATCAATCTCTCTCCACTATCATACAACAGCTGAGATGAACACACTGCCAGACCCCCTCTGGGCTCACTGTTAATTACTGCATCTTCAGAATTACAGCAGTATGGGAAAAGACCAGCAAAAATATCATTTGGCTATGTGAAATCTTAAGCCTAAAAAAAGTAATGCTATATTTAAGTCAAAATGTGCTTTCTCATTTAATATATACTTTATCAACAATTTCTCAGTGGCTAAGCCTTAAGAGTATTAAAATTGATACTTCTTTCCAAGGCCTAAAAGAATTTCCTGATCTCCACTACTATGATAAATCACTCACAGCAGTCACTGAAAACAGAAGATATAATTCTTTAAACTTTACCCAAAAAGTCACCCTAAAAGCCTATTTATATATTAACAGAAGAAATAGATTGTCTCAGTTTACTTTCTCATAATTAACTTTCAAAGATTCAGAATACCAGAAGATTACTGAAACTAATCAACTCGGATTCCTTGGTCACTTATAGGGCACTTCAGACGTTTATAGGTTCTTTGGTCACTTATAGGGCACTTCAGACGTTTTTAGGGCCTCGAAATCATCAGCTGTACGCGCTCCCACAGCACCTTCATATGGGGACATGTGTGCTTCCCTGCTGACATCGTGGAGTACACAAGGGGAGGGTGGAGTAACACTTTAAGTCCCACAAACAACAAGGATGATTCGGCCTTGGGGGAATTGAAGTACATACAGATCACAGTGAAATTTAACAAGAAATCTCCAAAATTTTTTCAAACGAAACCATCTCACTAGTATAAGTACATTGAGAATTCAAGGTGGGCTTGTCTTCATCAGAGTTAATGATGAGGAAGAGCACCGTGAACAAGCTGCACCAGTCCATGAGGGTCAGTTTTCAGACATTTCGGGACTAGACTGTTCCGTGCAGATGGCTTTAATAATGGATGTCTCTTGTGAATTTGATTTTAAACACAAGACGAAGATGTGTTCTTCCACAGCCAGAACTCTGTCAGAGTCATCTTCGTACTCCCAGACCTATCACAGTACTCACCTGTCACGGTAGCTAAATGCTGAATAAGTGAATCAATTACTTTTTTTTTTTTAATGTTTATTTATTTTTGAGACAGAGAGAGACAGAGCACGAACGGGGGAGGGTCACAGAGAGAGGGAGACACAGAATCCGAAGCAGGTTCCAGGCTCCAAGCTGTCAGCACAGAGCCTGATGTGGGGTTCGAACCCACAAGCCATGAGATGATGACCTGAACCGCAGTCGGACACCCGACTGACTGAGCCGCCCAGGTGCTCGAGGAATGAATTATTCTTTTAAATCACTGCACCCTAATTAGAATGGCTAAGCTATAGGAAAATTAGCTTAGTACTAGTATTCCTGCAGCCTCTCAAAGGTGTGGTCTCTTCTGCTATTTAGTCAATGAACACTGTGCACTTACACTGTGAGGGGGAAGAGAAACCATACATTACTGGCCGCACAACTCAAGCAGGTAGAGAGCTAAGAAACAGATGTGAGTGACTATAACCCAAGTTCAAATATAACAGCTGCCCAAAAAGAGGTATAGATAAAAGTGGAGGGGTCTTCAAAGGGTGAAGAGGTCATTTTGAATATGGCCTCGAGAAAGACAAAGGGGGTTCAAGAGGTATAAAGGAAGTACTACACTGGGTGCCATACGTTCAAGACTGGATAAAATCTGGATATGGCAAATGGGTGGAGGAAGACATTCCAGTCAGCAAACACAGAATGAAAAAAAGTACACCGGTAAAAAAAAAAAAAAAAAACGAAACTTATTCAGGAAAACAGTGGGTCAGTTTAACTGAAGTACAGGATATCCATTCTAATTATCTGCATTTTTGCTTGTCTTGGGGTTTTGGTAGAAAGATGGGACTCGTGATGCCATTTTTTGTTGTTGAGCTAAAATTCACATAATGGAAAATTAACCATTTTAAAATGAACATTCAGTGGCACTTTGTACGTCCACAGTGTTGTCACTTCCATTTAGTTTCAAAACATTTGTGTCGATCCAAAATAAAACCACTTACCCGTTAAGCAGTGATTTCCCACTCCCCATCCCCTCAGCCCTGTCCGCTACCAATCCACTTTCTGCCTCAGTGGATTTACCTATTCTGGATATTTCGTATAAATGAGTTCATACAACACGTAACCCCTCGTGTCTGGCTTCTCTGGAGGAGCAGAAGGTTCTCAAGGTACATCCATGTTGTAGTATGTATCCGCACTTCATTCATTTTTACGGCTGAACACAGATTCACGCTAGATATCTGAACTAAATGTTTACTTTCACAATATGTGGGAGTTGGATGAAACTATCTGCACAGTACATTTAAGAAAGAAGCCCAAACATAACTCTGCTTCAGGCAGAGGTGACCTACCAGACCAGTATCCTGACACAGCTGTGCCTCACTACTCTCAAAGCAGACATTCCCACTGCCTCCCTTCATACGATTCCAACTATTTATGGACAGGTCTCCTCAGGCAAGGGATGCAAGAACAAAAGGAAACTATTGGGACTACCCCAAAATAAAAGACTTTTTGCACAGCAAAGGACACCATCCGTAAATGAAAAGACAACCTACTGAATGGGAGAAGTTATTTGTAAATGGCATGTCCAAAAAGGAGCTAATATCCAAAATATATAAGGAAATTACACAACCCAACACCAAAACCAAATAGTCTAATTTAAAAATGGGCGGAGGACACGAATAGACATCTTCCCAAAGAAGACAAAAAGATGGCCAATAGACACATGAAAAAAATGCTCAATTATCATTCATCATTAGGGAAATGTAAATCAAAACCAGAATAAGATCTCTCACCTCACACCTGTTAAAATGGCTAGAAAAAAAAAGACAAGAAATAATAAATGTTATTAGGAGCTGTTTCCACTGTTGGTGGAAATGCAAACTGGTCCTACCACCGTGGAAGACAGTACGAAGTTTCCTCAAAAAGTTAAAAATAGACAAAGCACACATTCCAGTAATCCCACTACTAAGTATTTACCGGAAAATGAAAGTAAGCAATGAAAGAAGAGAAAAACACTAATTTGAAGGGATATAGGAGCCCCATATGTTCACTGCAACATGATTTACGACAGCCAGGATATGGAGGCAACCCAGTGTCCGCTGATGCACGAATGGAGAAAAAAGATGTGGTGCATACGTATGATGGAATATTACTCAGCCAAACAAAAGAATGAGATGTCGTCATTCACATGGCAACATGCACGGGTATTATGCTACGTGGAGTAAGTCAGACAGAAAGACAAATACTACACGATTTCACTCGTGTGTGGAATCTGAAGAGAATATAAATTGACTCATAAACACAGTGAACAAACTGGCAGTTGTGGGGATGGGGAGAAATGGGCAAAATAGGTAAAGGGAATTAAGAGGTAACAAAACAAAACAAAACAAAAAAAAGCTGATATTCCCATTGCTTCTCTCATCCTAGTCAAACTGGGCCAGACTTCCCATCCTTCAACCCTAAAAACTCTAACTGTGAGGGGCCCGTGATCTGGCCATGCTTTATGGTATCTGATACACACGCTGTAGGCCGGTGTTTTGAGGGCAGGATCACCAAGGACCCACGGCCCCTGTGAAAGCACTCCAGGGGTGCTCACTCCTAGTGCCATGTTGATATATTCTGAGAAGCAACCTCCCTGTCACTCCTCTGTGGGTGACATGCCACCTCATGACTGAGAACATCCTACAGTGACAGCGATAGCACTGTTTTCTTCAGTGAGGAATTTTGATTGTTGACTCTCTTTAACAGCTAGAAGCTAAACATAATGAAGGCCACTGCCTCCAACAGCATAAAAGCAGCCTTTCAACTGCTTATTCATTCCACAAACACTTACTAGTATTTTTTTTATGCCAAGCTCTATGTTAGGCCCCGTGGAACAAACATATATTCAGGGTCTTTTCTCCAGGAGCTCACAGTTGAGTGAAGCTGTGAGGACAGCTGTGGATTGTGTCAAGACCAATCACATTAACTGTCATCTTCCCACTTATCTTTCATTGATTGATCCATTTAACAAAATCTGTCCAATACCTACTATTGTGGCAAAGAGCAAATTGTAGGAGAAACAAAACTTATCTTTCCTATTTTATCATAGGATGTACAAATAGAAAAATGATAAAACTTCTTCAGACAAAAATTAAGGCCAAAAATGAGATGGAAATATATAAACATAACATATGGGAAATGTTTGAAATGAAAATCACTTTAGCAATTTAGCAATTTTACTATATTCCACACATGAACAAAACTTAATACTCACAGATTTCTAGCCAGATGGATTTTCATATTGACAATGAAAGCTGAAGTATTTAATCAACTCACAACTGGGTAGAAGTAAATCAGAATAGGCACTTCCACAACTATCTTTAATCATTAGATTTTATAGAGAAAATACTCAATTACACAAAGCATATTATGAAAACTAATAAAGTAGTGAATTACATGAAGAAAGCCCCAGATGAGCTGAATTCACGATTTGGTAAAAGAGGCTACAGTTGTATAGGGCAACAGTAACACTAGCTTCTTCTCAGACAATGTTTTAGCTAAAATTATAAGCTGGCTCTACACTATATGTTACCATATAATCTATTTTAAACATACTGGCTTGGCCATTTCATTTCCTAGAACAGCAGTAAGAGAGGCAGAGCCCTGTCCTACCTGGCTGACCCGAGGTCCCTTGACTATTGCAGGACGAGTGAGAAAGGAGCAGCTGTTCAAGGGCTCAGCCAGTGATGAGTACACAAAATGACACCAATATATTTGGTATATGACTTGTTAATAGTTTCGTGTTTCCAGTGTCTCTGCATAACGAATGCTGAACTCCAGAAGCATCGTTCACATCAACTGCATGGACTCTCTCCCTGTTTTCCATTAATATCATCACTCGTACCTAACTCACCCAGATAAAAGTCACGATCTAGGGGTGCTGACTTTGGCTCAGGCCACGATCTCACAGTTCATGAGTCCGAGCCCCATATCGGGCTCGCTGCTGTCAGCACAAAGCCCGCTTCAGATCCTCAGTCCCCCTCTCTGCCCCTCCCCTGCTGGTTCTCATTCGCTCTCTTTCTCTCTCTCAATAAATAAATTAAAAAAAAAAAAAAGTCAAAATCTGTCAACATAAGGGCTACAAAAGATACTCTGAAACAAAGGCTTAACCTATGAAGTCCAAGAACCTGAGTCCAACCAGCATCTTGATTCTCCTGCAGCAATGCAAGTTTACTTCTTTTTAGCACTATTCCCATCTATTAGAACACAAAAACATTTGTTACTTACTAGGACTGTAGTGAAGCAATTGAAATAGGTTCCTGTCACTCAGGGTGGACAGCCAAGCCTTAGTAGACAAATGCTACTTACTCCCAACAATCCTTCCCCCCAACTGGATTATGAGTCTTTCCTCTGAGCTTATCTTTTCATAATATTAACATGTTACTCTGTTGATTTGTTTATAATTCCCCTTGCAAGACTATGAGCATCTCACTGGGACTTACTGCATTCTCTACTCTAAAACTTGGTAAAGATTCAATAAAGAGATGAACTCTATTATTTTATGATTATTATTATGAATACAGTAACAGCTTACTCTTTATAAAACTGTTACACACAAGCTTTATACCACTTACCGTGGTACACTAAATTTTGCTGACTCCCTTCATATAGTACCCATCCAAATCCAAAATGGCCAAGCCAATGTGATGAACTCCCAGGATACAGGTGAAAGACTCAAGCAAAGTATAGTTTTTCAAACCCTTTGTGCTGAAGAAAGAGTTACCACTCTCACATACTCTCCCAGCACACCATAAGTACTGCACAGATCTATTGTAAACTTCAGGGTTTACCAGCGGGAAGCTATGTCAATTATTTACTCCAGTTTTTGGTGATACACACTAACTGGCTCGAGAGTTCAACACATCTGAGAAGGCTGAAGACATCTGTGTTCTATTCACTGGGAAAAAAGATTTATCTCTGTTCTTCTAAAGATCAAATAAATAAAGCCTAATAAATATATTTTCCACCTTTTAAAAACTGTATCTATTTTTGCACAGGGAAGAGCATCTACATCAGAGTCAGAGAGAGATGAAATCTCTCTGAAATCTCAACTCTACTGCTTACTTGCTAAATAACTCTGAATAAGTGCTCAATAAATAACTGAGGTTATTATTACAGTAAATTTTGTAAAAGCTACAAGAATACTATCTACATGAATCGTGACCAGAGCTACATAAGCCTAAAATGTGTATCAAAAAACAAAAAACAAAAAAAACAGAGTGTTCTGTGAAAATGATGAAGCCTCACAAGAATTTGTTTGTGACAGAATGAAGAATGACAGAATGAAGAAAGGATGGGACAAAAGCAGGGAGCAGGGAGAGGAAAGTTCAGGAAGCAAGTGTGAAGCAGCATAATGATCCAGGTAAACAAAGGAGTTTGCATTTTGACCACAACTTTAGAATTTTAAAGGAAAGAATAGATGAAATTAAAGTCTTGCTTTTCAGCCCTGGACAAAATTTCTTTTGAGACTAGAATGAGGAGTCTCAAAGCAAGATCTGTTCTATTCAGCTCCAGTCCTTCCCTGCGCTGAGCGACAGCGCGAGAAGGGCGGGGCTGACCGCCACAGGCCCCGGATGGGATGAATTCGGGAATAAGGCGGTGTGCCGAGCAGCAGGAGAAACAGCAATAAAGGTAGGATTAGGTTCAGTAATTCTCACTAAGCCACTGTTCCCTCAGCAGGGGGTTCTACCACCTACGAAACGTCTGCAGTGATGGCAACCAGGTCCATGGTTTTCAGTTTTGTGAGCCCCAAAACCTGTTTGTTTGTTTTTTTTTTTCCTGGTTTGCTCAGGCATTCGAGGGAAATAATTTATGGCGACCCAATCTGAAAAACACGGATATATTACCCTAAAAATTGTTCAGTTTGTAATAATAGCTAGAACTGGCTTGAGAATCAAGCTACATCAACAGACAGCCTCTACAGACTGTGCGGTGGGCGCTAAACCAGAGCCACAAGGGGCGAGATGGAAGCACACCGGGGCACAACAGAACAGTCTAGAGCAATTCCTGATGAGCTGCCCTTCTACATTCTCAAGGGTCAAAGAGTCTCCCCAGGGAAACACAGGAGATCAACTTCTGGCATAAACTCTTCTCTCTTCCCACCATAAACCTCTTTTGTCATTTTCTAATTTCCTTCCTTTCCTGCCCCATTACTCTTCTGATGGCCTATTCCAAACTACTGGGATACTTACATTTACTCATTCAAGATTTTTAAACAATTTTTAAATTATTTTAATAGAATCACTATAAAAATCAAAAAAATTAATGAATAATATTAATGAGCTAAAGAGTAGCGAATTACAATGATACTGATTGGCAACTAATGACAAAAAAATGTCTAACTACTTAAAAAGTTGAGTGTATGCCAATAAGGGTTACAAAAAATGCAATTTATCTTCACAAGAAGGATATCCAGAATTCCAGTAAACAAAAGAGCATACTAATAAATTTTGCCTAAATAGTCCTTACACTACATGTATGCCATTCTAGAATACTAACAAAATCAAACATTAAGTGTGCTTCAAACTTGATCAATATTTCTATTAGGTGAATGAAATAATTTAAGAAAATGAGTAAACTTCAGAAAAAAAATTGCCCAAATGTAAAATATTGGAAAGAACAGAGTCTTTCCAAATGCAAATTTATCACTATACATTAATAGCCACAAAAAATACATGGTACCTTTTGGATCAGTTATCCAGTGTGCATGGCTAAATATGTTAAACAAATGGTTTTAGAGTTGATCCACTCCACTTCTAGAGGGAAGATATAAATCAGGTTAGCTATCAATTCCGAGGAGAGAAAAACAATGTTCCTTGTATTTAGCTGCTGAGATTGAAGACTGAGGAACCCCTCTTCTGTTTAGAACAAATCGAGATCCAGGGCCAGAGTGAGTGGTAGAGGTACAGAGAACAAATTAAATTCAAGGTGAGTAGGAACTAAGGGGAAAAAATCTTGCCAAACTTGTGTATTAAAACAGAAAAAAAGGGGTGTCTGGGTGGCTCAGTCGGTTGGGTGTCTGACTTTGGCTCAGGTCATGATTTCACGGTTTGTGGGTTCGAGCCCCGCATCAGGCTCTGCTGACAGCTCGGAGCCTGG
This sequence comes from Prionailurus viverrinus, assembly GCF_022837055.1. Taxonomy (NCBI): domain Eukaryota; kingdom Metazoa; phylum Chordata; class Mammalia; order Carnivora; family Felidae; genus Prionailurus; species Prionailurus viverrinus. Next base: position 129,452,559 of record NC_062563.1, on the reverse strand, counting down.
AGCCTGCTTCGGATTCTGTGTCTCCCTCCCTCTCTGCCCCTCCCCCACTTATGCACTGTCTCTCTCAGTCTCTCAAAAATAAATAAATGTAAAAAAAAAATTTTTTTAACAAAAAAAATGAAGAATAATAGCAAAAACAAATTTAAGTCTGTGAAAAGTGTAAGAAAATATACAGCCAGTTTCTCTTTCCCTCTGCTATTCTGGGAATAACAAAATGCTCTTTGCTTTTCAAAATTGTTTTAATAGCTCAGATTAACTGATGAAATGAAATTAAAAAGAATTCTGAAAAAAAGACATCAATCCATTCAGACCATTCAGGGAAAAGGCTCCAGTCTTAGAATCACAAAACTATTCACCAAAGCTGGTGAAAAGATATTCCTATAGAAAAGGGAAATGGAGAAGTGAGAGGAAAAAAAATTAACCCATAAGTACTGAAATGCCAAATCACCATCAGAGGAGTAAAAGATTTAGAACATAAAGTTGTATCTAACTGAGGTCTTTCTTTTCATCTTCACTCTATCGCAATACACAGCATTATATGCACAGACCTTATTTGCCCATCATGATTTTAGAATATAACAAATGATGATTCTGTTACTAAACCACTAAGCCTTTTCATTCTTAAAACCAGTCATTTCAAGACACTAAAAAATTAATAGACTGCATCTTCACTCCCTACCTTTTGAGTGAAGAGGTCTCCCTTCAAGCCTTAAGCAAGCCCAATATTACGTTAGTGTTGCAAGATTTGGGAAGAACTGTAGCCCTTTTAGAATACTGACCCTCCAATTTTTTTACCATATTAGTTGGCTTTTGCTACAAAATTAGTGTTTCCATTCTGTATTTTTATAGTAAGAAAAAAGGAGAAGGGGGTGGACAGATTACAGTCAGTATACAGAATGTACTGCACTACAAATTAAAGTCAGCACACAGTGCTACTCTGTTCTTAATTTATCCTACTATGCTGATGATATTCTAATTTAACTAAAGCTTTGGCATGCTGAGCATGAATAATAGCTGTGAGCTGCAGTCAAACATCAACCAAATGAAACCATTATTGTCAGTACTCACCCTTAAGCGAGAACCATTCTAATAATAATAATAATCAACAGACATACCTGCTCATTTTGATTCCATTCCCCTTGCTGCTTCAGAGACGGAATGGCCCAGATGCTTAGTTTCCCTGAGAAATGAATGGCAGCAAGGAGGGTCCCATCTGGAGAGAGGCTCATCTTAAAGATCCCATCCTATATAATAATATTACATTAACGTCAGATCAAGGAACTTGTAGCTGAATAGAAGTAACCTCCAGAATTTAATAACACTCTTTAAAGGATGCCATGTCATAAATGATCTCTCACAATAAAGGGTTCCAACAGCTTCATACACTATAAATGTGCTCCAGCATAAAGAAACAGAACTCTTACCCTTAAGGAGTTTTTTTTCTTTTTAACCTATTTTATAGTGTTATAATTCACATATAACCAAAAACCCAAATATATGAGCATTATAAAAACACTCCTTTACATCACACGTCAATTACCATGAGTTCTCATTAACTTTTACGGGTTGATATTGACCAGATGGTGAATTTCCTGGATTTGGGGGTTCACATTTTCACAAGATTCTATATGTGCACAATATCTGGAATATCCTGTCACAGGCCACAAATTTATGCTGTGTGGATGAAAGGGAAGGGAAAGGAGGAAGAAGAGAGTTGGCAGAAAAGAAGGTCCAATGGTGATGGGAACAGAGGCAGCAAGGGGGGAAATGCATTCCTTAATTTAAGGGGCACCAGGAGTGTTTATTTTCCAGATTTCCTGGTAAACATGAGGAATCTAATCACTGCTACAGAAAAGAGAAATTTTGTTAATATGCTGATTTTACATGGCCAAGCACGGGGTGCACAGAGAAAGTCTTGTCTTTTCAAGGCCTACTTGTCCACACAATCTCTCAGTCCTTTCTTGATGAGAAACCAGACAAGCAGAGATGTCCCCTGTTCATCGCCTAAGCAGAAGCAGAAGAATCAAACCAACACTAACTGGACATCTATTGCCCACGCAAGCATTTACTGAAAGCAGCGTCTAAGGTAGTTTACCCACAAATAATAAATCAGACCTAAAAATGACAGCCTACAACCATATGTGTCCTTAGCATTTAGAAAATCTGGCAACACAAGAGTCCACCACCACCTTTTAAGGGTGAGTGTGCTACCCGGTCACACCAGGGCAATAATCAGGTGGGGCTGGACAGCATATGCATGCTTAAAAGGATCATAAGCTTTCCAGTAAGCCAAAGCCCCCACCATTCTTGGTTATGGCCCTATGATTAAGGTCAAATACTAGCTATGATCTGAAACTTACACATGACTATACTAAAAAAAAAAAAAAAAAAAAAAAAAAGGAAAAAGGAAAAAAAAATTATGCCTGGCTCAATTCACCACATTATCTACCTGGTCTCTACAGACACAAGCTTAAATCCTCAGGTCTACAATGACTAAGGCGTATTAGCCATCAAAAGGAAATAGAACAATTTCAGAAAGTGAGAAACACTGCTGGATGAGTACATAGATGAGAAGATTAGCATCCTCTAATCTCCTCACTAAGGACTAAAGTCACTTTAACTGGATATAACACGTCTATCCCAGATTGCCAGAATTAAATGTAAGAAAGATTAAAATACAAAAAGAAGCAATAAAAGCAAAAGCACTGAGAGCAAATGTTAACTACATCCCATCCCCTCCTCTGTGACGGAGAGAAGGTCAGGAAGAGAAGACAAAGGGCCTAGCACCTTCCATTCACAACTCTGGTCAATACGCTCCATGGTTTGGCGGAAGGTGGGATCACAAGCATAAATTTTCATTCTCAAGAACTCTCCCTGCATTCTTCAGAGTTTGCAGACAAAGAAACTGAAGATCCCAAAGGTTCAGAAACTTGCTGAAGATCATTCTAGTATAGATAGCAGAACCTGAGCTAGATGCCGCCTTCAGTCCCAGACCAAGTCACTTCCACCGCACGGTGACCACTGCCCTCCCCGGTGCCGCAGCCTTTCCAGGAGGCTCCATGCTCCTCGGCAGCAATCATGATCAAGTATACTTTACTGTTTTCTCACCTAAATAGTCACCAGTGGTCTGTATGAGAACTCTCTGGTATTATAAATGCTTCATTAACCAATTAATAAAAGTGCTCTGAAAGCAAATGGGAAGTTGATGAATCTCTTTAACAAAAGACAAACAAAAGTATATTGAATAATGTGAATAATTTAACAATAGCCTTGTGATCTAGAAAATAATAAATGAATATGCTAAATTATCCTTCGTTTTAATCCTTCTCTCCCTCTTACCTTCCTTTTCTCTTTCGACATGAAGAACTAAAATGCTACCACTTGCTTTTCAACTGGTGGCTTCTTGAATCCCCTTAAGTTTCATTTGATACTATGATCTCCTCGCTGAAAACTTAACACTCCTTTCTTGAAGCATTTTGCTGTAGGAATTTGCACTTACACCCACATGTAGAAACTAGAGTATAACGAATACCCATGGAACCAACAACCAGCTTATCAACAAATACCAACTTTTCACACTTGCTTCACAAACCCTTCCCCAATCACCACAATGTTCTTGGGGTTTTTTTTCCCCCTGGAGTACCGTAAAGCAAATCCAGACATTAGGTGTATACACATTACGTATGCAGTTCTTTAAAGTCCAAGTTACCCGTTTAACTTTCACATACACGCACAGTGAGAAGACAGTTCTCAGCAGCAACCGAACTGCAGCCTGTCAGACATAGACAAGCCACCTATGTTACTTTAGAAACACGATGTTTTCCTTCTGAAATAAAAACTCCATTTTATTTGTAGAAACACTGCAGAGCGTCTACAGCACACAAAGTATCTCTGGCTCAGGGAATAATTTATTTTCCTGACAGTAGCTGTTACACAAGATCTAAAGCCACAGTTAGAAAATCCAGGCTAAAGTCTGTGAACCGAGCCTGCAGTATTTGGAAGTCAGAATGTTTCTTGCGTGGCTGGGGAGAGAATTTCTTTCAAATTATTTGGAAATAAGAGGAAATGGCTTTTCAATCAACTGCACATCACGCTAAAAGTAAACCTCAAACCTTCAAACCATAATTCCTCTTACCGTATTCAGATTTCTCAGCATAAGTGAATAATAATCGTTCTCTCGTCTTCTCTATTTGAATTAAGTAGTTCCAAAAGCAATATAATTTAGCTGCAATTTTTACTTCAGTTAAAATGTGTCTGGGTTTCTTTCATATTCCTCAAATATGAACATCATGTTTATTTTAATCATTACAACAGCTGGAATGATGGTCAAGAGTATGTAACTTGGCAGTGAAAAGAGGGAAGCCTTTTCTCTGAGAACAAGAACATGACAAGAAAGCCACTCTTGCCAGTTTTACTCAACACAGTACTGGAAATCCTAGCCAGAGCAATTAGGCATGAAAATAAATAAAAGGCACACAAATTGGAAAAGAAGTAAAATTGTCTCCTTACAGATGACATGGTATATTTAGAAAACCCTAAAGACTCCACCAAAAAGCTGTTAGAATAAACAAATTCAGTAAAGCTGCAGGATACAAAAATCAACATACAAAAAATGACTACTGTTCCTGTACCCTAACAGTGAACTATCAGAAAGAGAAATTAAGAAAACAATCTGTTATACTAGCATCAAAAAGAATAAAATACTTAGGAATAAATTTAACCAAGGAGGTGAGAGATCTATACAAGAAAGGCCATAAAATACTGATCAAAGAAACTGAACACAAATAAATGGAAAAATATTCCATGTCCATGGATTTAAAGAACATTGTTAAAATGTCCATAGTATCCAAAGTGATCTATAGGTTCGATGCAATACCTACCAACATTCAAATGGCATTTTCCACAAAAATAGAAAAAATAATCCTAAAATTTGCACGGTACCACAAAAGACCCTAAGTCCCCAAGCAGCCAAAGCAATCTTGAAAACTAAGAACAAAGCTCTAAGTATCACCATTTCTGATTTCAAACTACTGTTACAAAGCTATAGTAATCAAAATACTACTGTATTGGTATAAAAACAGGCACAAAGATCGATGGAACAGAAGAGAGCTCAGAAAGAAATTCATGCATAAATGGTCACTTTACAACAAAGAAGTCAAGAATACACAATAGGGAAGGGATACTCTTTCAATAAATGGTATTGGAAAACCTGGATACCCACTGGACCCCTACCTTACACCATATACAAAAATCTACTCTAACCAGATGAAGATCTGGAGCATAAGCCCAAAAACCCTAAAACCCCTATATGAAAACACAGGGAATAAGCTCCTTGATATTGGTCGTGGCAATGATCTTTTGTATTTTTCACTAAGAGCAAGGTCAAAAAAGCAAAAATAAACAAGCAAAACTACATCAAACTAAAAACATCTGCACAGCAAAGGAAACCATTAACAAAATGAAAAGACAATTTATGGAATGAGAGAAAATATTTGCAAGCCACATATCTGATAAAAATATCCAAAATGTACAAGGGACTCCTACAACTCAATAGCAAAAAAACACAAATAACCCAATTTAAAAATGAGCAAAGCATCTGAATTGACATTTTCTAAGTAAAAAAAAAAAAAAAAAAAAAAAAAAAAAAGACATACAAATGGCTAACAGGTACATGAAAAAGTGCTCAACATCACTAATCATCAGGGAAATGCAAATCAAAACCACAATGAGGTATCACTTCACACACATCAGGATGGCTATTATGAATAAGAAAAGGCAACCAATGCTGGTGAGGATGTGGGGACACAAACACACAAACTGTCAATCGGCCTTTAAAAAGGAAATCCATGGGGTGCCTGGGTGGTTCTGTCAGGTTAAGCATCCAACTTCAGCTCAGGTCATGACTCATGGGTTTATGACTTCAAGCCCCACGTCAGGCTCCGTGCTGACAGCTCAGAGCCTGGAGTCTCCTTCGGATTCTGTGTCTTCCTCTCTCTCTGCCCCTCTCCTGCTTGCACTCTGTCTCACTCCCTCTCTCAAAAATAAATAAACATAATAAATAAATAAATAAATAAATAAACAAACAAACAAACAAACAAACAAAGAAGGAGGAGGAGGAGGAGGAAATCCTGTCATTTGTGACAACATGGATGTAGCTGGCTGGCATTATGCTAAGTGAAATATGTCAAACGCAGAATGACAAATACTGAGTATCACTTATATGTAGAATCTTTAAAAAAAAAAAAAAAATCAAACTCCTAGAAACAGATAGTAGAAAACTAGCTGCCTACCAGAGGCGGGGGAGTGAGTGGAGGAAGTTGGGAGAGGTTGGTAAAGGGTGGAAACTTTCAGTTACAAGATGAAGAAGGTTTGTAGATAATGTATAATATGATGACTACACTTGATAACACTGTATTATGTAACTGAAACTTGCTAAGAGAGGACCTGAATGGTTCTTACACACACAATAAAAATATAAATATGTGAGGTAGTGGATGTGTTAACTCGATGGGGCAAAAGCTTCATTTACATATATGCAGATCCAATCATCACATTATACACTTTAAATATCTTACAATTATACCCCAAAGAAGGCGAGGAAAAGATGGGGCACTTGGGTGGCTCAGTCGGTTAAGCGTCCGACTTCGGCTCAGGTCATGATCTTGAGTTCAAGCCCCGCATCTGGCTCAAGCCCCACATCCGGACTCTGTGCTGACAGCTCAGAGCCTGGAACCTGCTTCGGATTCTGTGTCTCCCTCTCTCTCTGGCCCTCCCCTGTTCACGCTCTGTCTTAATAATAAATAAATGTTTCAAAAAATTAAAAAAACAAAACAAAAGGTGAGGAAAAGAAAGAAAGAAAATGATGAATTTCACTTACTGCCTGCTTCAGTCTACTCTATTCCATGAGTATCTACTGAAAGGCAGTCTTACCTTGTAAGTTACGATGGAACAAAGGGAGTTGGTTGACAAAGATCATTTGCATGGTCTTCTTTCACCATGAATTCATCTATGACCCTTTTAATTGAGCATATTATCAATTCTATTTACCTCCTTGTATCAAAATCTCTTCCCACAGCTTTCCAAAAGATACTTTCCTCTTACCTCACTGAATCTCTTGTGTAGCAATGTGATACCAATACTACTGAAATTAATAACATGAACAGGATTTTAACTTTCACCTCTATTTCTCATTTATTAAACTACTAGCTCAAACGTCCATTTGATCTTTTGTTAATTAAAAACACTAATTAAAGCCTCTACTACTGGCAGCAATAGAGTAGGAATTGTGTCTTCTCTCAAACACTACAATAAAACCTTTAACTGTCCTTTCTAAGAGAGTAATTCTTTTAAATGTTAAGTATCAGATCTTAGCACGGAGAGTACTTTAACTTACCTTTCTTCAACTGCATATCTACACAGAACAATTAAAAATGAGTGATTTCCTATTTCATTACACCTTTCAAATGTACACGCTACATGAAAATTAAAGTACTGAACTCTAGTACATACATTCAAAATGTTCTGAATTACTACAAAGTCTTAAAGGTGAATTCGTAAGTGTTGCTCTTCCCACATTCAACATGAATAAACATATCCAGTAATACAGATTATATGCCAGGTATGTCTGACACTGTGGGAAGCTAGCAGCAAGCAAAACAGAAATCCTGCCCTTAAGAAGTTGAGCTGATATTCTTGCCCACTGTGGTTTAGAAGTCTGACCTCCCTAAATAAATAAATAAATAAATAAACAAACAAACAAACAAACAAACAAACCAACCATCCTCAAATGCCTGATTAACAAACCCGGGGCTAGTGAGCAGGGGGAGACACTGCAAAAATACATAGGAAATAAAAAGCCCTTGGGAAAAAAATTTTCCAAGACAACATTCTTTATAAAAGAACACACAGAACTTTTATTATTAATATACTCTTTGAAAGGTAATACTATATGCCAAATAAAACTAGTGTCTACAGCCCAGCAAACTGGAATGTTCCAGCACTGCCCTCTGACACTTCCAGGACTTGGCAAATGCTGCTACCAGGCTGGAAATGTCCAGTGTCCCTCTTTCTGTGTGAGGAACCCTCACTTCTAAATTGAGTATCCTCTCAAGAATGAAAGGCTCCCTCTTTGTGCACCTCAATGGCACTTCATATTAAGTTATAGAAGGGGTTATAAAATGCATAAGACTGTATTATTTCCCAGCTGCTTCTGTAACTGTCTCCCCTACTACACTGAGGGCTGCTTGAGGAAGTGCAATGCATTTTATTCATCAATTTATTCTCAGCTCTAACATTTTGCCTGCGCTCAAAGTGAGTGCTGACTGACTGAAAAAAAAAAAAAAAGAATAAACACTGAAATGACATATAATTGCTTTAATAAAGTCAACAGAATTTTAAAAGTGAGTCATGTAAGATTTGTTAAAGATAGTAATTTAGATAATATTAAAGAGAATGCAGAAAGGATGCAGGAAGAAAAAGTAAAATAATGCTATCATGCACTAAAATGGTAACAGATCAACAACAGAGGCGATACAGAGAACTAAGTCCATGGCAGAGGCCAAGCCATTTGATCTTTCATATGTTTCTTCATCTGCAAAATGAAAACAAACTCCATGAAATGCCTGAAGAGAATGCTAACTGGAAAACAGTGCCACCATATGGGGATTCAACATGAAAGTGACTTTCCAGACATCAACAGCAGTGGTAGTGCTCACTTTTGTAGAGACAATGCCAAAACAATCCAGAATGCATGACTTAGTTGAAGTCAATGGCAGAGAAAGAACTCAAACTTTAAATATATTAAATGCAAATGCAGCACCAGAATGCTCATCTGATTTCTCAAGATTTCTGTACTTTCTTGTAATTTCCCTTGGGTAAGTAAAGAAATTGAAGAAACAGAAAAATGAGGCAGTTTGAGTCACCCCAAAACAAAAAAGATAAGATCCGGTGCTTCCATATAGGCCAAGACTCTCGTGAGAGCAAGACAGAGAGAGTGAAGTAACCATCTCCATCAGAGGCAGCTCCTAAGCACCTCACTCACATCAGGAGGAAACTGACAAACATACTTGTCAAGGATCCATGCATCTCTTGGAAAACAGTATAAAATGGTTTTTGAAGCCCAGAATCAACATGGCTTGCTTTTTCTTGGAGTTTCAATAATCTCAGATTTAAAAAAACAAACAAACAAAAAAGGATATATTATGGACAAGGAAGGAAAATTTGCAAGTAAGATAAAATTAAAAAAAAAAAAAACGTCAAACATATAATGGTTCCAGGAGATTTGTCTTCCATTCCCAAACTCAAGAGGACTAAGTTCATTCTTCACCCTTTTTTTTTTTTTTTTTTTTCAAATCTTCGTTATTGAGAGAAGAATGATATACAGTAAAACACACAAACCTTCAGGGAATAGCTCCAGGAATTTTTACTTATGGATCTGTCCACGCAGGGTACAATTAAGAGCACACCCAGATGAAGATCTATAACACTGAAGGTTCATTCCGTTGTGCTTTAAAGGTACTCTGGTGAAAATATTTGAGAAGCACAAGGTTAAGCTTGTGAGTTACCTGTTCTTGCCCCGGGCGACTATAAAACTTGACACTTAACATCCTTAACAATCCCAGGGTCTTCGGTACCTACAAAATAAACGCACATCACACAAAGAAAAATTAATGGAATGCTTCCTCGCTGTAAAAATCCTTTTATCGCGAAATGAAAACTATAAGAAATCTAACATTTTAAGAAATAGTTAAGAAAACCATCAATAGGTGTCAGAGATGTACTCACAATAGCCAATTTATTAAGGAATTGATCTTATGCTTCAAAAATGCCAGAAAAAAGAAATCAACATTTAGAAACCAGTATTTGAAATAATAGGACACAGACTCTCTTTAGACTTAACAGATGCATTTATAAAATCAAGAGGGAGAGAAGGGTGTAATTTAAGAAATTTAAAACAACAAGTATTGTTGAAGATGTAGAGAATTTAGTACGCTGCTTGAGGTGGGGAGAAGTAAAATGGTACAGCTGCTGTAGACAAGTTTCATGGTTCCTCAAAAAGTTTAACATAAAATTACCCTTTGACCCAGCCATTCCATCCTAAGTATACACCCAAAAGAATTGAAAACAGGTATTCCATCAAATAATTATACACAAATGTTCACAGCAATACTATTCACAACAGCCAAGAAGTGGAAACAACTCAAAAGACCATTAACTAAAGAATGAACAAAATGCAATATATCCACACGACAGAATACTGTTCAGTCATAAAAAGGAATGAAGAAGTGATAGATGCTACAACTTGGATGAACCTTGAGAACATTATTCTAATCAAAGAAGTCAGAAACAAAAGGCCACATATTGTATGATTCCATTTATATGAAACAGAATAGGTAAGTCCATAGAAACAGAAAGCAGACTAGAGGTTGCCAGGAGCTGGAGGGAGGAAGAATAGGGAAGGACAAGTTAATGGGAATGAGGTTTCCTTTTGGGGTGATGAGAATGTCTTGGAACTAGATAGTAGTGATAGTTGCAAACATTGTGAATGTACTAAATGCAACTGAATTGTATATTTTAAAATGGTTAGTGGTTGGTTTTATGTTTTATGAATTTTACCTTGAAAGAAAAAGGCAAAGAAGAGTACAGTTTTGCTGAGCTTAAAAATTTTCCTATCAGAACTTCTGAGTAGTTAAAGCCATCAGTGGTGGCTTAGCTCTGTATCTCCCAATATTTCCTCCAACAAAAAAAGAAAAAGAAGGGAAAAATATGAGGTGCCTGGCTGGCTCAGTCAGTAGAACACGGTCATGAACTGAAGCCCCACACTGGGTGTAGAGCTTACTTGAAGAAAAAAAGTGGGGCGGGGGGGGGGGGGGGGAGTAGAAAATAAATCTATATGAAAATCATGTCCTCACCTTAACTTGAAGACAGAAGATAACACAAACTTAAAATAACTGTAAGTAAGAAAGACAAAAAACACCAAATCCCAGGGTGTCATCTCCACTGCTCCTGCCAACCCCCATGTCCCCATGATGCCTACTACCAGGCCTGGTGTTGAGCAAAAGCAGATTGTAAAAATACTGCAGGGTCAAGGAAGGACAGATGAGGGAAGACAGCAAAGGGATCATCTAAAACCACTGTCAGTGAAGCAACAGAAAGACAAATAAAGAAACTGATCCCATTCACAATTGCACCAAGAAGCATAAAATACCTAGGAATAAATCTAACCAAAGATGTAAAAGATCTGTATGCTGAAAACTATAGAAAACTTATGAAGGTAATTGAAGAAGACTTAAAGAAATGGAAAGACATTCCCTGCTCATGGATTGGAAGAATAAATATTGTCAAAATGTCAATACTACCCAAAGCTATCTACACATTCAATGCAATCCCAATCAAAATTGCACCAGCATTCTTCTCGAAACTAGAACAAGCAATCCTAAAATTCATATGGAACCACAAAAGGCCCCGAATAGCCAAAGTAATTTTGAAGAAGAAGACCAAAGCAGGAGGCATCACAATCCCAGACTTTAGCCTCTACTACAAAGCTGTCATCATCAAGACAGCATGGTATTGGCACAAAAGCAGACACACAGACCAATGGAATAGAATAAAAACCCCAGAACTAGACCCACAAACGTACGGCCAACTCATCTTTGACAAAGCAGTAAAGAACATCCAATGGAAAAAAGACAGTCTCTTTAACAAATGGTGCTGGGAGAACTGGACAGCAACATGCAGAAGGTTGAAACTAGACCACTTTCTCACACCATTCACAAAAATAAACTCAAAATGGATAAAGGACCTGAATGTGAGACAGGAAACCATCAAAACCTTAGAGGAGAAAGCAGGAAAAGACCTCTCTGACCTCAGCCGTAGCAATCTCTTACTCGACACATCCCCAAAGGCAAGGGAATTAAAAGCAAAAGTGAATTACTGGGACCTTATGAAGATAAAAAGCTTCTGCACAGCAAAGGAAACAACCAACAAAACTAAAAGGCAACCAACAGAATGGGAAAAGATATTTGCAAAGGACATATCGGACAAAGGGCTAGTATCCAAAATCTATAAAGAGCTCACCAAACTCCACACCCGAAAAACAAATAACCCAGTGAAGAAATGGGCAGAAAACATGAATAGACACTTCTCTAAAGAAGACATCCGGATGGCCAACAGGCACATGAAAAGATGTTCAGCGTCGCTCCTCATCAGGGAAATACAAATCAAAACCACACTAAGGTATCACCTCACGCCAGTCAGAGTGGCCAAAATGAACAAATCAGGAGACTATAGATGCTGGAGAGGATGCGGAGAAACGGGAACCCTCTTGCACTGTTGGTGGGAATGCAAATTGGTGCAGCCGCTCTGGAAAGCAGTGTGGAGGTTCCTCAGAAAATTAAAAATAGACCTACCCTATGACCCAGCAATAGCACTGCTAGGAATTTATCCAAGGGATACAGGAGTACTGATGCATAGGGCCACTTGTACCCCAATGTTTATAGCAGCACTCTCAACAATAGCCAAATTATGGAAAGAGCCTACATGTCCATCAACTGATGAATGGATAAAGAAATTGTGGTTTATATACACAATGGAATACTACGTGGCAATGAGAAAAAATGAAATATGGCCTTTTGTAGCAACGTGGATGGAACTGGAGAGTGTGATGCTAAGTGAAATAAGCCATACAGAGAAAGACAGATACCATATGGTTTCACTCTTATGTGGATCCTGAGAAACTTAACAGAAACCCATGGGGGAGGGGAAGGAAAAAAAAAAAAAAAAGAGGTTAGAGTGGGAGAGAGCCAACGCATAAGAGACTGTTAAAAACTGAGAACAAACTGAGGGTTGATGGGGGGTGGGAGGGAGGGGAGGGTGGGTGATGGGTATTGAGGAGGGCCTTTTGGGATGAGCACTGGGTGTTGTATGGAAACCAATTTGACAATAAATTTCATATATTAAAAAAAAAAAAAACAAACACTGTCAAAATTATAATCCAAGAATTCTTGCCAGAAATAGAAAAAGATATATACGTTGAAAGAGCCAACGGGGATTCTCTGAGAAAATTAACCCAGAAAAATCAACTCTGAGAAATATCCTAGAAAAGCTATTAAATTTCACAGACTAAAAAAAAAATCCTCAAGGCCTTCAAGTATAATGGCCAAATAACATTTGTATATTATTTGTATGATTCCCTTTGTAAGGAAAATAATTTAACTTCAGTGAGAATTTTCATATTCCACATACAAAGCAAAGCAATAATGGAGTAGTGGGTTTTTTTGTTTTTTGTTTTTTTTAAGTTCAATGAAAGAACTAAGGATTTTATATCCACACGTTTTCCTTCAAATACTAGACTACTAGAAAACAATTTTGAACATACAAGAACTTAAGGAACTCTTTCCCCATGAGCCCGTCTTTTTTTTTTTTTTTAATTTTTTTTTCAACGTTTTATTTATTTTTGGGACAGAGAGAGACAGAGCATGAACGGGGGAGGGGCAGAGAGAGAGGGAGACACAGAATCGGAAACAGGCTCCAGGCTCCGAGCCATCAGCCCTGAGCCTTACGCGGGGCTCGAACTCACAGACCGCGAGATCGTGACCTGGTTGAAGTCGGACGCTTAACCGACTGCGCCACCCAGGCGCCCCATGAGCCCGTCTTAAAACATCTTCTAAAAGAGGGGCGCCTAGTTGGCTCAGTCAGTGGAGCATGCAACTCTTGATCCCAGGCTGAGTTTGAACCCCATGTTGGGTGTAGAGATTACTTAAGAATAAAATCTTAAAGAGCATGTGTACACACACACACACACACCAACACACACACACACACACACACACACACACACACACACACACACACACACACACCTACTAGAAGATAGTTTCATCCAACCAAGAGATGACTGGGAACACTTCAAAACAAGAAGTGACAGCATTCTGAATCAGAAATGGACATCTAAGACACTAAAGAAAGGTGAGGATCAAGGTAGAAACTAATGTGCAAATATTATGTGTTTTGTCAAAGTAGCAGTAGTACAAAAAGGGCAGAGAACGGAAAGGAAGAAAGGAAAATAAACTGATTTTTGTAGAAGCAATTAGAAGAGATTAAAGAATACCAATAAAATTGATGCATGGGTAAAATGTTGGGAGGCCACTGATAACATCAATAGGAGTATTTCAGTGAAATGATGGAAGTAAATCCCCATGCAACAGAATTCGAATTCAAGAGAGGAAAGAAAGAGGAAGTGCAAGCAAGTATAGACGACTCTAGAACATGTTAAAGAAACGGAAATAAATGGGCTGGTAGCAGGATTTAGTGGGGTCTATATCCCCCAAAGGCAAACAAAAAAATGGTTTTTATGATGGAAAAATAAAAGCATGTTGTACGCTGATAAGTCTAACAGACAGCACAATTCATGGTATAGGAAAAATATTCTTCCATGAACAAGTGTGAGATCTGGTAGAAACACAGATGGGTTGGCCGTAGCCGGTACAAGGACAGTTTGTCTGCGATAACGACAGAAGAGGTACAGATGCAGGCAGGTGGTGGGGTCTTATGGAAATATTCCTCTGATTACTTCTATATTCTGAGGGAAATAGGATTTCTCAGAGAAACGGGTTTCCAAACAGCCTGTGTCCCTTCCACAACAGCCTTTACCAAAAAAGCAGCGTAGCAGTAACATAAAAATTAGTTTTGTTCCTTTTTATACTTTTTCTAAAATTCTGATCTTAAAAATACAAACATAATAACAATGAACACTCTAGATCACCGTATGGCTTATCAAGTGCCTTCAAATATATTACCTCATCTAATTGTCGCAAAAGCCTTACCCACAGAGGTGTAAAGTGTTGAGGCAGAATTCCCATCCCAGACTTCTGACTCCCGAGTCTGGGTTCTTTCCTTTCTCCCAGTTACTGAATTCAAACCTGCTGTCTGTTATAGCTTATTGCCTCTATTTGTGGACACAGCTATATCCTCCCATACAGTAAACCCCGTGAGGGCTGCTACCTCTCTATTCCTAACACCCAGCAGTGACTCAACGTTGAACAAATGAATACATAAAACTACCCAACATTAATTTGAAACTTTGGTCAATGCACATATTGAATCTTGCACCGTCTCTTAGACAACCTGGCAGCCTTGTGAGAGACTAGAATGTATGTGTCAGCAGCATTTTTTAGTCAATATCCACCCGAACACAATAGCAACCTTAAACAAACAAGTTCGATGAGGACAGTATCTGCCACCTGACAAAAGGAACTAATCCCAAAACTCAAATTACTCTGAGGTAGGGGCAGGCTATGTAGAAGCACTGGACGTTTAGCTGCAAGACATATTTAAGAGCCACTAACGTAATTAAAGTACCCTTCGAAGAAATTAATCATACAGCCGAGCATTCAATTTGCAATTTAATGTTTTTCCCCACTTATTCTGTCAGGGCACGGGCAATTTTCTTTTAAGAGACTGCAATACCAAAGCTTCAGGCTGGGGAGGGAAGGGCCATAGCAAAGCAGATTTCAATACTTCAGTGAGGAGCAAAGTGAAAGCACAAGAGAATTCAAAGAAGCCAAGGTGAAAAGAGGGTTCACGGTATGCGAGAGCACTCTGTGACTCTTCGTCTCCCAGACCCCTCTGCCACAAATGCGCTCGATTATACTGAACTGAAATGGACCTCCACAGTTCACCTGCTTCATCTCTCCTTGTATCCTCCACAGTTAGCCTATATTTTCTCTTTTGCCCCTCAACCTTTGACAAATTTCATAGCTACTGAAAAGCGCAAGTGATGGTACAAAGAAACACCAGTATACCTTTCGCTTGGGTTCACCAGTTATCGATGCTTTGTCATTATCTATGTGTGCTTTATCTATGTGTGTGTATACACGTCTTTTAAATTATGGTTTTGACTAAACCATTTAAAAAATAAGCTGCAGACATCACACTTAGATTCAAGAGCCAAAGCTGTTCAAACTCTTTCCAAGATCTGCCCTGAATATCTCACATAGAAAACTACAAGCTGGGTATGAACTACATCGAGAGAAACAGGAAGAACTTCCTGCAAAAACGAAATAATATGTTTAAGCAACTCTTACCCCTTTATGAATTATGGGACAATCACAGACAAATCTGACAGTGCCACTGAGACGGGCATAATCTCACACGGGGAGTGGGGGAAGGCGCTCAACGGAGTCTAGAAGATCCGTTCCACCTGTGTTCCCTATTTTTAGTCATGAGATCTTAGGCTCCTTATCTGTGAAGTGTGGCTACCAAACCCCAATCCGGACTCCTCTGGGTCCCACAGGAGAAGAGGCAGGAAGTAGCATCAGCAGAGGGTAGCACATGGAAGGAACAGCACAAAAAACAGTCCTCGATTATAAACTCATCCAGAAATACAACCAGATACAGGGTCTAGTGTCACATAAACCACTAAGTTGAACTAAATTTAAAAAAAAAACAAAAACAAACGGTGCCTGGGTGGATCAGTCAGTTAAGCATCCGACTTTAGCTCAGATTATGGTCTCACAGGTAATGAGTCCAAGCACTACTTTGGGATTCATTCTCATTCTCTCTCTCTCTCACTCTCTCTCTCTCTCTGCCCCTCATGGGATTCTCTCTCTCTCCTCTCCCTTCCTCACTCACCCTTTCTCACCAAAAAAAAAAAAAAAAAACCCACATACCCAACCCTACTTTGTTGAGCTCAATTCACAATAACATACTTCAGAATATGCTGAGAACTAAAGACAAAAATGAATGGGAGCTTACAATAATTGCTTAAGATTTTCTTTTAAAAGCATTTCTTCATTAGTTCCTTTTTAACACCAGACATTTAACCATTCATGGTTTTAGGGTATTATTTTAAAATCAGTGTATCTTAACACAGAATTAACAGGACAAATACATTCACTATAGGAAAAAACAACATGACACATTCCCTTATACTGTGCTTTACTTTAATTTCTTGGTTTCTTCCCTACTGGAAAAAATATCTGAGCAGCCACTGGAAAGAAGGCACTGTGCTAAGAACAGGATACATAATTTTGATCAAGTGCTTGACTTCCTGAAGTTTACATAAATAACCAAAACATATAACATTACAGGGTGGTCAATATGGCCGATAAATTATTCACTAATATCTCATTTTTCTTGGCTTTCTGGATACACAGAAAAAACAATTTTTCAGGCCCCTTACAGGCAGGAAGGGCCATATGATTAGTTAGAATGCATGCACTGTGAGCAGAAGTAACATCAATTCCGGTTTAAAAAGTTCCACCTTTCAGCCCTCTCTTCCCTCTTCTACAAACTGAGACAGTGGAACCTCAAGAGGTCACCAGCCTCTGTGTACTCTTCAGTCATCACTTGGAACAAACTGTTCAGGGGAGTCATGGCACCAAGAGCACGCTCTGCCACAAATAAGGGATGAGTTGTTACCCGGTAAAACACAGAAATGTCAGGAGTTTTCGTCTATGTAACTGTTTTTATTATCACAGCAGAAGCTAGCCTATACTGACTATTCCAGCACACCAGAATACTCTGCTATACAACAAATGAATGAATGGCCAGGTTTATCACCCAGGTGAACACAGACGAAAATGTCAGGAAGTGTAGCATGGTGGTGAAATCTTGAACAGGGGAACTTCCGTTGTATTCTGCCACTTGCTAGCTCGGTGACCCGTGGTAGTTACTTAACTATGCTTTACTTTTGCCATCAACAGACAGGCTAGTAACAATACCTATCTCAAAAAGTGGAGGAGAATTAAGTGGGCTAATACATACAATAGCACTCAGAAGAGCCGCCAGCACAGCAAACACGTGGAATGAACGTTAACGTTTAAATAAGCAAATGTAAGTAACAGGACTACTGTTGTTCTTCTAACATCTGCTAATACCATTACTAAAAATGAGACCAAGTTAAACACAAAATGCTTTAGATAAATTTGATGTTTGGAAGAAGTACCAAAATTTCACACAAAGTCACCTTCCTCATCCAAGACAAATTATTTCCTCCTCTCCTGCCTAAGCTCTATTAGCAAAGTGAAAGGCCATAACTAATACTTACTGCAGTGACCCTGTCTCCACCATTAGTAACCTGCTTATAATAAGGCGATCCTGAAAGAACTCTCCAGGCAGATAGGCCATAGCTAGACGCTTTGGATGTGCCCACTTCAGCAGTTTCGCATCCACCAACCAGTAAAAGTCTAGAAAACAGAAAAATAAAAAGAACTGATAAATTGTAATATGAGTAAGAGGACATCAAAACAAGGAGAGCAGAAACAGTCACCTTCACAAAGAAAACTGAAGTAAAAGTTGCTATATACTAAACCCAGAAGTAAAATATTTTAGAAGAAACAACCAGAAGAAAACCAGATGGTTTTTCACCTAGAATTCCACCTTCACTTACACAGAGGTAAGGCTTAAACATTCAAGTACCTGAAATCCAGATGGGAACGGTAAAGAAAGAGTAAAAGTGTTTTAAGGTTGGCCCCTGAACACTGAAGAAATGGTCTGTATCAACACCAATAAACTTCATATCCAGATGCGTCCCACACCCAGATATAGGTATGTTCATCACAGCATTATGCACAGTGAGGACACAATTACAGATGTTAGGGATGACAGCCAAAAGTGCTGTGGATAGGACAGTACCCTACAATAATAACGACACTGAAACAAGATGACGCGGTAGTTTACACGCACGTTATGATCTGTTTCCTCCAGTTGTTCTACTTTGTGAACAATCAGAGGCAAGCTGCCAACAGGGCAAACAGTCTGACATATACTAGAAGGTAAAAGACTGTGACACTACACAGACTAAACTCATTAATAATGAAAAACAAACAGTCATGATGTTTTTATTGACATATAAATGATACATAGCATATTAGTTCAGGTGTACAACATAAGGATTCAAAATTTGTAATATACTGTGAAATGATCGCCGTAGCTAGTTAATATCTATCCCATACACAGTTACGCGTTCTTTTCCTTGTGATGAGAGCTTTTAACATCTACTCTGTTAGCAACTTTCAAATATGCAATACAGTAT
Organism: Prionailurus viverrinus; assembly: GCF_022837055.1. Classification (NCBI taxonomy): domain Eukaryota; kingdom Metazoa; phylum Chordata; class Mammalia; order Carnivora; family Felidae; genus Prionailurus; species Prionailurus viverrinus. Next base: position 129,433,526 of record NC_062563.1, on the reverse strand, counting down.
TTTTAACTGGAGTCAGCACCAACAGTCATGATTTTTAAAGTCACAGCATTCACTAAATCTAGCCGAGAACTATGTAACAGGCATTATAATCATCTATCGAAAAAAAAAATGTTTAAAGGTAAAATTATGATAAGTTAAAGGAAGCACTACACCTACCAGTGAATTATTCATTGTTCCCAATGACAATAAAGTGGAACACTAACAGAAAAGAGAAGTCACAGTTTCACTGGTCTTGTCCATGTAACACTGCCCCAACATGATCTACCACTGTCCCAAATGACAGAAAATAATTATCAAGCTCCCTTTAAAGCAAAACACTCATATTGTCACCAGGCTCCCATTTTGTCAAAAAAAGGATGTACTTCATCACACAAATTAGTCCTTACCTTTTTCTAGACCATGTTCATAGAAATAGCAAAACTTAAAAAACTTTAGTTTCTGCATAGAAAATACAAGGTAAATGAAAACAACACTTTAAAAGGCTCTTTAGAGTTGGTGTATCAAAAGGATTTACTTAAAAAAAAGGGTAGAGGAATGACCAGGGATATACCTATGAAACAAGAGTGGCCACGAGTTTACTGTTGAAACTGAATGACAGGCACAAGGAAGTCAATATATTATCGTCTCTATGAACACGCTTCAAATAATCCACAATGAAATTTTTTTCAAAAGTGATTTTGTTTAAAAAAAAAAAAAAAAAAGGCAGAAAACAAAAAAAAACTCTGGGAGTGCCTGGCTAGCTCCATCAGTAGAGCATGCGATTCTTGATCTCAGGGTTGTGAATTTGAGCCTCACACTGGGTGTGGAGATTACTTTATTATTTAATATGAAATTTGTTGTCAAATTGGCTTCCATACAATACCCAGTGCTCATCCCAACAGGTGCCCTCCTCAATGCTCATCACCCACTTTCCCCTCCCTCCCACCCCCCATCAACCCTCAGTTTAGTCTCAGTTTTTAAAAGTCTCTTATGGTATGCCTCCCTCTTTTTTTTTTTTTCCCTTCCCCTCCCCCATGATCTTCTGTTAAGTTTCTCAGGATCCACATAAGAGTGAAAACATATGGTATCTGTCTTTCTCTGTAGGACTTATTTCACTTTAGCATAACACTCTCCAGTTCCATCCACATTGCTACAAAAGGCCAGATTTCATTCTTTCTCATTGCCACGTAGTACTCCGTTGTGTATATAAACCACAGTTTCTTTATCCATTCATCAGTTGATGGACATTTAGGCTCTTTCCATAAATTGGCTATTGTTGAAAGTGCTGCTATAAACATTGGGGTACAAGTGCCCCTATGTATCAGTACTCCTGCATCCCTTGGGTAAATTCCTAGCAGTGCTATTGCTGGGTCCTAGGGTAGATCTATTTTTAATTTTTTGAGGAACCTCCACACTTGATCTCAGGGTTATGAATTTAAGCCTCACACTGGGCATAGAGATTACTTTTTTAAAAATCCTCTGAATAAACAGAAACAAAACAGGTAATCCTGAATATTGATATTTCTGAATATAATCTCAGTGTTTTTTCAAACAGAAAACATGTTTTTCATAAAACATATCTTTAAAAATTAGCAACCTATCATTATAATAAACATAAAAACACTAAGAATTCAACAAATTCCCAAAAGACCAGGATAACTAAAATATTTTCCTCTGCTCAGTGTATAACATATATATTTATATTAACAACAGTATAATTCTTTTCTCAAAGGATTCAATATTATTATTTACTCTGCACTACTATGTCATGGAGGGGACATACCTAATTTTCAGATAAAAAATGTACACAGTTTTTGGCTCTCGGCTTGGAGGAGGCGAAGGTGCAACTCTCTTCAGTCATCCAGAATCCGGGTTTATCCGACACCAGCCGCCTCCACCACGCCGCCTAAATTCAATCCCAGTAAGATCTAAGTTGTATACCTAAGGTACACCAGTGGGGAAGTCAGTGCCACATCTGCCCTGACCCCCAAGACTGCCCCGAGTCTGTCTCCAAGAAAAAGTTGGTGATGACATCTCCAGGGTAACCTGTGATCAGAAGGGTCTGAGGCTGACAATGAAACTGACCATTCAGAATAGACAGACCCGGATTGAAATGGTACCTTCTGCCTCTTCCCTGATTATCGAAGCCCTCAAGGAACCACCAAGAGAGAGAAAGAAGCAGAAAAACGTTAAGCACAGCAGAAGTATCACTTTTGACAAGATTGTGAACATTGCCCGACAGATGCAGCACCATTCTTTAGCCAGAGAACTTTCTGGAACCATTCGAGAGATCCTGGGGACTGTCCAGTCAATGGGCGGCAATGTTCATGGCCACCACCCTCATGACATCAGAGATGCATGAACAGTGGTGCAGTGGAATGCCCCACTGAAAGAACTACAAAGGAAAATTTTTCAATAGAGGATCATTTGACAATCAAAAAATAATAATATGTATACATACACACGTATATGTATAAAACTAAGTTGCCTGACTACTGAAGAAGGAGATACAGAGCTAACTGAAATCTCAGATTTCTTATCTCTTGTTCTTCATGCTAGAAGACATGTCCTCGCCATGATTTTTGAGAAATATCATAGCCATGTATACATCAAACTGGCTACATGCAAACTCCATTAAGAACAAAAGAGATCCAGGGACGCCTGGGTGGCTCAGTCAGTTAAGCGTCCAATTCTTGATCTCAGCTCAGGTATTGATCTCAAGGTCATGAGTTCAAGCACTGCACTGGGCTCCTCACTGGGCATGGAGCCAACTTCAATCAATCAATAAAACAAAAGAGATTCAATACCTGCTTCCAAACCTTTCCTCCATTAATGCCTAATTGAGGAATAAGTGGAAAAAGAGGCAGAATGATAGAACTAATCACATACCGTCCTCACTAGATGATAAAACCATGTAACTTGAATGAAAACAGTCAATGAAAAAGAAAGAAGTCTGAGGCCCAGCCCAGCACAATATACAAAGTAAATGTTTCCTGAGTAACTGAATTTATTTTATTTATTTATTTTTTAATTTTTTCAACGTTTATTTATTTTTGGGACAGAGAGAGACAGAGCATGAACGGGGGAGGGGCAGAGAGAGAGGGAGACACAGAATCGGAAACAGGCTCCAGGCTCTGAGCCATCAGCCCAGAGCCCAACGCGGGGCTCGAACTCCCGGACCACGAGATCGTGACCTGGCTGAAGTCGGACGCTCAACCGACTGAGCCACCCAGGCGCCCCAGAGTAACTGAATTTAAAGCTCCAACTTTCTCCTTAAGTAGCACAGTGAAAGGTGCCAGAGCAACTCCACTTCCCCCTGCCAGTCCCCAAGCTTGCTGGTTCCAGCAGCGAGGTGTGAGAAGATGAGGCAGGGAAAAGGGGAAAGGTCAAGGCCACAGCGGGGAGGGAGAAAATGGGGGAAGGGGATGATTCACTGATAAAGATAGAACTAAACAAGGCTAAGCCGATAATCTGATAAAGGAAAGTGTTAAGAAAAAAATTCCAAACTATTTATGAAAGACTAAAAGCCATGAATACAGAGAAGAATACCATGTTCTTTGACACACCCTCAATACCTGAAAGAAGTCAATTCTTCATCTATAAATTGAATGCAATTTCAAATAAAATCCCAACAGAATTTTTCATGGGACTGAACACATACTAAAAGTAGACAAATCTAAAACTTACACGAGAGTGAGCAGTTCTAAGAAAAGCTAACTCCGTTCTCACTGCTAATCATTCCCTTTGTGAGCTGTGCTTTGTGCGTCTTCATCTGCAAATACTTTCCTACCTGTGGCCATTAAGACATTCTCCTTCAAATTCCACCATATTACACCTAAAACTTACAGGGGTGCCTGGGTGGCTCAGTTGGTTGAGCGTTCAACTCTTGATTTAGACTCAGGTCATAATTCCAGGGTTGTGGGATTGAGCCGCACATCAGGCTCCATGCTGAGCGTGGAACCCACTTAAGATTCTCTTCTCTCTCTCTCCCCACCGCCGTCCCTCCCCTGCTATGCTCTCTAAAAAAAAATTAATTTTTTTTTAAATTTTAAATTTCTATTTATACAATGAAAAGATAAATCACACACCAGATGAACACACAGAAGTAACAGAGTATTAGCAAAGAATGTATATGGATCTCCCATAATCAGCCCAAAACAAAAATGGACAAAGCATTAAGCAAGTCACAAAAGGAGAAATCCAAAAGTCAGTAATGCATATTAAAACAATACAGATTTAGGGGTGCCTGGCTGGCTCAGCTGGTAGGGCATATATGTGACTCTTGATCTTGGCATTGTGAGTTCAAATCTCCATGTTGGCCACAGATATGTTAAAAAAAAAAAATGAGTAAAATACAGAGAATGCTTAAGAACACAGTTAAAGTACTGGTGAAGCTTCAAATTGGAAGAATCATTTTGGAGAATGATGTGGCAAACCTAACAAAAAGACATACCTGACAACCCCATAAACTATGTTCTAAGGACACTCTAGAGAAATTCTTGTACAGGTATATTTATCTCATGGTAAAAGAAGATTTTGTGCAGCACTATTTATAATGCAGGAGAATTAGATGTATTTTAAATGCTTAAAAGGAATGGATAAATTCAACAAATTATCCAGGAAAACATATACAACAGTAGAATGGATACATAGATAAGATGGTAGGTAAAGAAATGGGGGGGGGGGGGAGGTATGCACCAAAATCTTGAGAGCAGCTACCTCTAGAAAGGGATGAGGAGACAAAGGAATGGAAGGAAGGAATTTGGGGAATTGTTTGTACTGTCTCTTTTACTCATGTATGTGCATGTACACGGACACACACACCCCTTAAGTAAAAAAGAAAACGTTAGTATTTGTTAATTCTGAGTAGTAGATACTTAGGTATTCATGACCTCATTCTCCGTACTTTTCTCTTTAACTTAAAAACGGGAACATCGAGATACACGTATCCCAAATCATGTACATAAATTTTGCCAGTTAGTGAAGTCCAGGAAAGAAAATGCAGTAAACTGGCTTTAGCACATAACACCCACCCACAAGTCTAGTCAAATACTGAAAATAAAATCAGCGTATCATTTACTTTGTGGCATTTAGAGGTTTTCATACATTAACGGTTATAGCTTAAGCATTCCGTGATTTACTGCTGAAAGGATTGTTAGATTTTTGCAGAAGTCAGCCCGCACACAGATAATACTCTAGAAAATAATTTACAGCATTAACATTGTTCTGTTCCAGTGAATTCCTCCACCCAGAATAGTTCCTTAAATATACTGGATATTTGGCTTAAGTGCTTACTTTAAGAATCATATTTTGAAGTAATGGTTTTAAAATTTTTCTATAAAAACATAAAGCAAAACAGATTTTCTACAGTGCAAATTAAGTTCTCTAGATTAAAGCACATGATGTGTGGGAGTTGTAACTGTACTTCTTGACAAAAAGGAGAGAAAGACTGACCTTCCCGGTAATCTTCAACCTCAAAATTTTGTGGAAAATAGGAATATCATAGGTCTAGGTATCAGGCATCAGATTCCAGTACCTCTGCAACAAAGTAACTATGTGATGTTATGCCATCAATATTTACTAAATGCAAATTGTGTGCTAAGCAATGCGGAATATGGAATTATGGCAAGCAACTGAAGAAGCTTCATGATGAACCGTTTATAATTCTTCTTGGAATCCATTTGTAGTGTTACAGTATCTCCCAGTTCATCAGCATCGAGCACGGGGTGGCTCTTAGGGCCGTGCTTTCGATCCCCACCTGCTTTCCTCTGCTGGCCTTAGAGGTACACTGATCGGCGGGAATGAAAATGAGCGGCCCCACTCCTGGGGGGCGGAGGCGGGGGTGGGGGGGGGGGAGCAGGGAGGGACAAGTCAACACAAACCACTGCCGCACAGGACCTCTTCAAAGACCTCGGAGGTAGGTACAAAGACAGCCAACAGGACAGTACGTGGAGGAAGGAGCCAAGGAAGGCTTCACAGTGAAAAGTTTATCTTTTAAACAATTTCTCGAATAAAGGGATCAGGTAAAGAACATTCCAAGCCCTGGGAATTCAATGTCAAAAAGCAGAGTGTCGTTTGTGAAACGGTGTTTGGAGAAGAATGAATGCAGTGTGTGCTTCTAGCCTATAAAAAGGGAAGCAGGAGGGGGAGAGAAATTTCAAAGGGGTCCTGAACACTACAGAATAGTTTGTCTTGCTCCCTTCTGGGCACTTGCCACCTTCCACCTTACCTTCTCTACCAGAAGTTATTTAAATCACGCCTCCATTAGCAAACTCGGAGCCACTTAGGAACAGAGATTGGATGTGCCTCCTTCATAGCATTTACCACAATTGTTTCACGCAAAACACATCTATCTGTGCGCTATGTGCAAAGCACTACAAGGAACAAAGATAAATAAGACACAGTCCTTGTCCTTGGCTTAACCTCCCCGGGCTTCAGCTCTCCCACCTGAGAAATGAAGGGGCTGAACCAAATGACGGATGAACCTCTTCCCCAGCTCTGACATCCTAAGAGGCTCAAACTCAGAGCAGGAACACAGGTATCAGACAACAAAAATAAACTGTGACAAATGGAGCCAAAAACACAAGAAGAGGTGAATTAAATGAGCAAGAGTAAAGGCAGTGGCCGAGCAGAACAAGGGGCAGCAATACATACGGGGGTGGTCAAGGCCATCTGAGGAAAGGCAGCTGGGGACAGAATGTGTGCCCCTAGGCATCGCCCCACATGTGACACTGATGAACCGGGAGAGCTCCATGTGACACTACAAATTGTTTCCAAGAAGAACTGTAAATCGTTTAAGAAGGTCCTTCAATCTATAATTGTTGAAAGAATCTGCCATCTAGTGGCTCAAACTTCTGAAAGCGGAGGAAGGAAGTTTGAAATAGGAGAAACAGCTGTATATGCTCCGTCCAGTGACCGGTGGGCTTGTGGCATACAACCCACAGAAAGGGAAGAAGGAAGAAAAACACTACAGCTCTCAAAATTTTAAAGCGCCTAAGATCATGCCTGTCAAAATAAGGGCTCAAGAATTGTTACCTACTGCTTCACAGCTAGAAGTCACTCCTCTCTTGGGATAATGGAAAATGTTCTCCTCATTTTAATTCATCTTCAGTGTATCTTACACATTCTTCATTTCAAAACCTTTACTACTTCAAAACTTAAGATTCTGCTGATCTCTTTATTAGATTAAGACTTATAGGAAGAAAACACACATAATTGGAACTCACTCAACAGCAATGGTTTTCAAACGTTCATATGCATCACAATCACCTAGAGTGCTCGTAAAAACAGACTGCTGGACCACACCTCCAGAGGTCTAATCGAGTTGGCCAAGGATGGAGTCCAAGAATCTGAGTATCAAACAATCTCCCCCAGTGATTCTGATGCTGCTGGTGCAGAGACCACACTTTAAGAACGCAGCTTTGTATGATGTTTGAATCTATGACTGGAGCTCTGGAGGACACAGCTCACTAGAAATCAAATTATGAAGCATGGCACGCTTAAGGATGATCACAGAAAACTAATTTTAATGAATGGTTAGTTTTTAAAGGCAAAACAATGAGAATTTTTCTTCAATAGGAAAAACACTATAAATGAATAAAAAATCATTCCATTTTCCTACTAATTAGGCATTTAATATATTTAAAATTGAGGGGTACCTGGTTATAAAGTCCTTAAAACACAATTTATAATAATTCAAAATCAAGAGGTGTGAGGAAATATATAAAGTTCAATACTCTTTATTTTAGATCTTTCAAGCAGAACTGAACCCATACTGAGATAGATGGTTGGATGGCATAGAACAGAGGTCAGCCAACATTTTCTATAAAAAGCCAGAGAGCACATATTTTAAGCTCTGTGGACCATAAATGGTCTCTTTCACAACTACTCAATCACAGTACAAAAGAGCACAGACAACATGTTAAAAAAAAAAAAAGCATTACAAAGTTCTAATAAAATTTTATTTGTGGACACTGAAATTTGAACTTCCTATAATTTTCATGGATCATAAAATTTTGGGGGGGAGGGGGGTTTCCATTTTTTAAAATGTAAAATCCATTCTTGGCTGATAAGCTACCTTAAAGCAGGTCAGATTTGGCCCACAGCCCATAGTTTTCTAGACTCTGGTACAGAGAAAAGCTTACTGAGTGTGAGTATCAGACGACCTGAGTTTACCACGTAGAGTTGTATCATCCTAGGAGACACTATTAACCTCTCAGAGCTTTGGTTTCTCCAACTATACAAGAGCAGCTATAATACCATCTTACTGGATTGAAGATTGAAATTCAATAAATATCTGGTAGTCCGTAAAGACTCTAAAATTTTTCAATTATAACCTTAATACCTTCAGGTTTAGTCAATTCAGTATCAATTCAGGAAGCGCCTTCATTTTTCAAGGTACTGTGCTAGTAGTGTTAAGAAATGCTTCGTAGGGAAACCAAATTTTCCCTGCCCTGAAGGAATTTATAGTCCCATGGGGTAATGGGGCTGTGATTTCACCTAAAAAAGGCTTGAAAAAACCTGTTTCAGGCCTTCCATTCATATAGTTGTTTAACCTGAGCTGTTACATTTTAATTCTTCCATTCCCAGGCTTTCATTCATTTACTCAACAAATATTTCATTGAGCACCCTATGCACCAGGCCACATTCTAAACTCTGAAAAAAATAGCTACACATAACACAAAGTTCCTGCCCTCATGGAGTTTACATTCCAGTGCATCAGTATTGCTTCTCCCCTCTTTCATGCTTTAACAAAGCCAAGTAAATGTTGACAACTGAACCATAATTTACTGATATTCCATGCAAAAAAGCATTGCTATAAGCATTGATAATACAGTGCTAAGACCAGTGCAGATAAATGAAGGAAAAAAAAAAACAAAAAACAAAAAACAAGGACATTCCAAGCAGAGGAAAAAAGAAGAACCACGAATACCTTTAAGAACAAAATCATTTTGAGAAATCTAAGAATATATATATATAGGTCTAGAGTTATCTAGAGCAAGAGTCAGTAAACTACAGTCCCTGGACCAAATCCAGCCCACTGCCTATTTTTGTGAATAAAGCTTTCTCAGAACACTGTCATGCTCATTCATTTATATATTGTTATGGCTGCTTTCAACACGGCAGTGCAAGAGTTGAATAGTTACAACAGAGACCATGTGGTCCTTTACAAACAAGGTGTGCCAATCTTGGTGTAGAGCAAAGAAACATGAGGGGATGTGGCAGAAGGCTAGAGAGGTTAAAAGACCAAATTATAAAAGGCCTTTAATACATTGGGGCATCTGGCTGGCTCAGTCTGTGGAGCATATGACTCTTGACATCAGGGTTTTTTTTTTTTTTTTTTTTTTTAAATTTTTTTTTTTTTTTTTTCAACGTTTATTTATTTTTGGGACAGAGAGAGACAGAGCATGAACGGGGGAGGGGCAGAGAGAGAGGGAGACACAGAATCGGAAACAGGCTCCAGGCTCTGAGCCATCAGCCCAGAGCCTGACGCGGGGCTCGAACTCACGGACCGCGAGATCGTGACCTGGCTGAAGTCGGACGCTTAACCGACTGCGCCACCCAGGCGCCCCTTGACATCAGGGTTTTGAGTTCAAACCGCATGTTGGGTGTGGAGATTACTTAAAAATTAAAAAAAAAAAAAAAATTTTTTTTAAAGGCTTTTAACACTAAATTAAGGAGTTACATCCGTATCTCAATGGCTAAAGGAAATTAGAGGATTTTTAAGTAGGTGATCAGACTTATATCGGACTTGTACTCCGTGCTGGAAACACAACAGAAAAGAAATTAGAGGAGACCAGACAGGAAGCAGGGAACACACTTGATAAAGTGGAGAGTGTCTCAGCTAGAAGGATGGCAGGAGAAATAAAGAGGCAGAGACAGATTTAATACATTGAAGAGAAAAATAATCATCAAGTCATTAAGATTCGTAAGAATGAGTTAAGAATTATCTAAAGCAAATCTCAGGGCACCTGGGTGGTTCAGTTGGTTGAGCATCCGACTTTCGCTCAGGTCATGATCTCACAGTTTGTGGGTTCAAGCCCCACATCAGGCTCTGTGCTGACCGCTTGCTCAGAGCCTGGAGCCTGCTTCAGATTCTGTGTCTTCGTCTCTCCCTCTGACTCTCCCACTCTCTCTCTCAAAAATAAATGAACATTAAAGGCACCTGGGTGGCTCAGTCGGTTGAGCGTCCGACTTCAGCCCAGGTCATGATGTCATAGTTTGTGGGTTCGAGCCCCGCATCAGGCTCTGTGCTGACCCCTTGCTCGGAGCCTGGGGCCTGCTTCAGATTCCGTGTCTCCTTCTCTCTCTGCCCCTCCCCCGCTCACGCTTTGTCTCACTCTGTTTCTCAAAAATAAATAAAGGTAAAAAAATTAAAAAATAAAAAAATAATAAAGCAAATCTCAGGGTTCTGGCCTGGAAGAAATGCTATATACCAAGATTCAGGAATACAGGAGAAAATGCACATTTGGAGGTAAAAAGCGATTAACAGAATATAATTGAATATGAGGAACTTGTGAGCTAGCTACCCAAGAAACGATGTTCTGTAAGCAAGTGAATAAATAGCTGTGGCTTACAAGTAACTTATGGGATACAGATTTGGGAGATATCACATACGCATTTAAGTGCTGACTGGTTTGCTTAAAGTTGCCTATAAAAATATATAGAATAGGTAAGAAAAACAATGGCCAAAGGACTCCACTGAAAATCTACTAGAATTAATAATCAGGCTCAGCATGGCTATAGAACACGAGACCAATATACGTAAATCAATTGTATTTCTATATACTAGTAATAAGCACTCGGGGAAAAAAAATTTAACTTTTCCAAGTTTTCAGACACCAGTGTGCCTCTTTCAAATGATTTATGGCACACAAAAAAATATTATTTATAACACATTTATTTAAAGTCAACATGCTTTTCTTTTTAATTTAGCTTGGTCATAATCACAACTCTGTTGACATCATGGATTTTCTATACAAATTAGTATCAAATAAAGACTTGTGCATGTCCTACCTAAAGCCACCACACATGTACCTGTTACACTTTGGGAGAGACAACGTAAGCAGAATAGAAAATGACACGTAAGATGGACGAATTTCCCAGATGCCCAGGTGACAGTGGTGATCCCTGTCATAAGAGGTACAAGGGGACACACACAGGTTTTTGGAAAGGCAGATGTTCTTGACTGAATGCACCGGTGTGCAGGTCTTGTAACTTGTCCCAGGCCAAACTGGGGAGTAGGGAAGTGATGGCAATGTTGCGTAGGTTTTTCGATGCACGTGCACACACGTTATACACATACAAAGAACAAACACGCTCTTAGGAGGTAGAATTTGGATACAAAAGTTCTACTGGCAAAAGCCAAATACGTTAGATGATGGCTGTTTTAATTTATTGACGAGGGGAATTCTTCCACGACGTATCCATACACCAAATCATCACATTACACACTTTAAAAATACCTTACAATTTTGTCACTTCTACCTCAATAAAGCCGGAGGAGGGAAAAACAGCTCTACCGGAAAGGCTATTCTTACCATAGTCATGGAAAACTCCAGGCACTTCAGCTAGGTCTATAATGCCCTTTTTCTGTCTGTACTTACTGAACAAATTTTTTATTATATTTGGGCTTCCCATATCGGTCTGTTGAGACAAGTGGCCTGGCTCATGGGAGTTCATTTTCAAAATAAAATATTAAGTTTTGAGTTAATATTTGCCAAGACTTTAAGGTCTGTGTCTAGATTTTTTTTACACGTGGATGTGCGGTCACTTAGCACTATTTGTTGAAAAGACTGTCTTTGCTCCATTGAACTGCCTTTGCTCCTTCATCAAAGATAAGCTGGCTATGGGCACCTGGGTGGCTCAGTTGGTTAAGCATCCAACTCTTGATTTTGCCTCAGGTCATGATCTCAACAGTTCATGTGACTGAGCCCCGGGTCAGGCTTTGCACTGACAGCATGGAGCCTGCTTGGGGTTCTCTCTCTCCCTCTCTCTGTCACTCCCACCTACCCACCTCACACATGCCCTCTCTCTCTCAAAATAAATAAGTGAAATAAACTTTAAAAAATTACCTGATTAAAAAAACCCACATAAATATTAACATCAATCTTTTGAGCTTGGTTAGTTCCTGAGGGTGATATACTCTCTGTAAGCTGAAAAATTCAGTTGCTGGGGCTACAAAGCCAGAGTATTGACTGGGGTAACCTTGCTAAAGAAATGCTTGCTCACTGGTGGAAAACTGTTCGGGTATCAAATCATGCTCCACGAACTTTTGTTTTACTCCTGTTTGTCATCCCTACACCCCACCAATGCCTTAGCAGCCTGGCACGAACAGGCTTCCAAGGAATATCTACAGGCATAGAATAAACACACTCGTACGTTCTCTCCCCCCGCCGCACCCCATGGGGCTACACAAGAGAATAAAACAAACCACCGAGCTGTGTTACTTCTACACCTATGTCCTACACAGTCAGCTCCTGACAGGCTCAGGTCTGGCCTCGGAGCACTTCTCAATCCAGTATTCCCAGCAGCCACAGCCTATGGAGAGGAGAGACACCTAAAATGAAATTTATTCCTATCCTTCATTAGGACAACTTCAAAAGCAAGGATATCTTGTATTCATTTTATTTAATCTTTCAGAGCTTTAGCGCAAAGGTTCTCAAGAGGGATGGGGGATTATAAAGCCTTTTAACACATGCTGAGATCCCATCCTACACCTTACCTTATCAAGCCTTCAAGGGTACAGCCTACATATGCGCATTTTTTTAATTCTCAATAAGTGATTCTGTTGTCCACACCTCGTTAACAACCACTAGCCTAGAAAGCAGAATGTCCATAGAAATACTAATCATTTAGATTTCCCAGATGTCCCTGACCCTGTTTCCTTCCCTCAACCCACAGCTGATGCCAATGGTCATCTAAAGACTTAACTCCCTCCCAATCCTTAGGATGGATTTAAGCAACTCTTCTGCAAAAGCCCAGTATGTTCAGCATCCACCCATCTGGTCAATTTCATGCCTAACCTTGTATCCAGATTTCAGAACTACCCAGGTTCTGAAACTAAATTCACCTTCTACTCCAACATTAGTAGTTTAATTAGTAAAGTCTTTCTCAAACTTGTTTGTTCTCTCAGGAAAAAAAGTTCTCCCTTTGAACCCTAGCTCCCCTCTCTAGTGAGCCCCATGGACTGCAAGGTATCCCTGACAATGGGTCTATCTCTAATGCCTACTACTAAAGTCCCTACCACAATCTTCCTCTGTTAAATGCTCCGTAGTAGTCTATACTAGACCGAAGGTACTTGAGCAGCTTATTTAATAAAACCATCTACTGTCTGTGCCCAGTGCAGCGCCAGCAAAGAACAGTCCGGAAAGAAGGACTTGCCTTGAGATTACACAGCTCAACAGTAGAACCAAGAACAGAATTGAGATCTCCTGTCTCCTAACCCATTACACATTCTACTATGTCAGAAAACTATATATTTTTTTTAGTTTTCTATTTGCCCATAAAATAAAATTAAACATCACTCCTTCATTCCTATAAAATAAGCTAAAGAGTCTTCTTTTAGCTCTCTACTCCCAAGAGGAAGGCACAACAGCTATCATAGCTCCAAGTAGAAGCAAAAATTCAATCAGGCCCAAGTTACTTCTTTAAATTGCATTTCCGTAAATCTTTGCAGAGGGATTGTAGAGTAGTCCTTATAAGGGGGGAGAGGGGCAAAAACTAAAGTAAAAGATTTATAAAGGTCTTTTATAAAGACCTTTTTATACATAATTGTAACATAAATTGTTTTTAATGTTTGTTTATTTTTGAGAGAGGGAGAGACAGACGGAGCACAAGTGATGGAGGGGCAGAGAGAGAGGGAGACACAGAATCTGAAGCAGGCTCTAGGCTCTGAGCTGTCAGTACACAGCCAGAAGCTGGGCTCAAACTCACAAACCATGAGATCATAATCTGAGCTGAAGTTGGACACTTAACGAACTGAGCCACCCAGGCACCCCTATGTAACTGTAACATAAAGGGGATGAGCCCCTCCTATCAAAGAATCTCCAAACTTAGAAGTCTTCAACTTAAAAGACAGCCAGCTTGGTGTGCACCTGGGTGGCTCAGTCGGTTAAGTGTCTGACTCTTCTTTTTAGGTCAGGTCATGATCTCATAGTCCATGGGATCGAGCCCCACATTGGGATCTGTGCTGGTGGTGCAGAACCTGCTTGAGATTCTCTCTCTCTCTCCCTCTCTCTCTGCCCCTCCTCTGCTCACTCTCTCATTCTCCCTCAAAAATAAAATAAACATTAAAAAAACAAACAAAAAAGACAGGGGCACCTGGGTGGCTCAGTCAGTCAAGTGTCAGACTTTGGCTTAGGTCATGATCTCACAGTTTGTGAGTTCGAGCCCCGCATCAGGCTCTGTGCTGACAGCTCAGAGCCTGGAGCCTGCTTCAGATTCTGTGTCTCCCTCTCTCTGTTCCTCCGCTGCTCGCAACTGTCTCTCTTTCTCTCTAAAAATAAATAAAGATTAAAAAAAAAAAAGACAGCCAGCTGAAAGCTGCTGAGGACCAAGAAACTGCTGAGTCACACATGACTACCTATCTGTAACATATTCTGATGAAAACAGATCACAGGATACAGCCAAGACACTCCATTTCCCTGTCTCTCTGAAGACAAGTGCCTGCAAAGCCAAAAAATTTAGTCTGTGAAGCTCAGAAGTCCCTTATTCACATCCAAAAGCTTTCACCTCTATGAGACAACGCAGCTTTCTCTACAGACAACAGCACCCTTGGTTTCTCCTCAAAAAAACTGACCTGAACTTAAAGAAAGGAGAATTTTCTCATGCTGGAGAAATGAGAAATTGAGAGGTAAAATGAAAAAATCCTTAATATAAGGTCAACTCGATTACTGACATTCATACTTCTCAGGTACAGTCTGCACATTAATCTCTCAAATGCCAATAGCCAGTACATTATCACAGGCCAAATGTACTCTCACTGCAGTGGGAGATAATCAGCAATGATCAGAACTACAGTATTCTTTTCTAGAAGCAATCCTTCATAAAGCTATTAATCTTACCTAGTTGGAGTTTAGGAAAAATTCTTAACGCAATTATACCTAACTGGTCCTCCAGCTGTCAATATAGCCTATCTTTTCTAAGTTTATTTATTTTGAAAGAGACAGAAACAGCGTGAGTGGGGGAGGGGCAGAGAGAGCAAGAGAGAATCCTAAGCAGGTTCCACGCCATCAGCACAGAGCATGACATGGGGCTTGAACCCACGAAACCGTGAGATCGTGACCTGAGCCGAAACCAAGAGTCAGACACTTAACCAACTGAGCCATGCAGGTGCCCCGGCATATCTTTTCACTTACCAATGCCTGGATTCTCACAGAATACATATGACCTTAAGAACCAGAAAGATAGGCACTATTACAGCAATGTAATATCTGTGAAAATCTACTCACTGACTTCCAAATGCATCTCATAGGTCTAAATAGAACTTATACCTCCTAGGAAAATAAAATTTGCCTGAGCCCTTAGATAAACCTTTAAGGTAAGGAACTCTCAACGCTACTCTCTTCACAAAATCAAATTTCAAGATTTATGGGACTCACCTCCATTTTCCCAAAGGTGATATATGAAGAGACTGGCCCTTCTGCATACGCTGCTGAACCCCTTCCCAATCTATGTCCAAGACTCTTTTCCTTCCATTTTGTGCCAGTGAAGTTACCATCCTGTCACCTGAGAACTCATCACACCACAAAATTTTGGACTTCCCACTAAGTACTAGCTTTTTTTTTTTTTTTTTTTTTTGGACTACTGCCTTTATCCCATGGGTATAAAGCGTTCATGTATTTAAAACAGCTAAGGTTTTGTTTAGGGGAAATCAGAAACCCACATGAGATGACCAGATCAACGCGCATAAGGCATAGCCCTCTAACACTTCAGGATGCCATTATTTAGAGGTATTCCTCAGTCTCCTCTTAAATGAACAGCTTTCTGCAGACCATGGCCTCCCTATACCACCTCTGAGCCTCGCTCGAAATAGCAGCAGCTCCAATCAGTGCATCAGTTACCTAACTACTCTACAACTGGAGTCCTTGTAATCCGTAACCTACTTTAAGGCAACCATAGCTTATTATCCCCTGGAAATGCTGTTTCAAGTTCCTTCTATTCAAACTACATTTGCCCTAAAATAGTTGATTAAGATGAAAAAAAAAATTATGATCATCCAAATGCTTGGATTCTTCCTTTGCACAACAGTGACACACATTATTTATTAGTCATGGTTCTTTTTCCACAGACAGGAGTATCTTTCTTAACATAAACATGAATAGCTTTCTTAATATAAAAAAGGTTCAAATGAAGTCTTCTTTAAATGGTCTCTTTTTCTTTCTTACTCATCCTTTATATATTACAGTTTTACTGAAGTATGATTTATACTCCATGAAACTTGCCAGCAGGAGAGAGAGTTAGGGGTAATGGAAATACCCTAAAACTGATTGTAGTAGTGACTGCACAATTATGTACATTTACTTTAAAAATCACCGAATTACACACAAAATCAGTATCAAAGAGTCATCAAGGATTCAAGGCATGGGTGGTTCTCTGAGGCATCGGAGAAGGCATGTTCTCAGAGACTTTTTGACACTGTTGAGATGTAAATTAGAGTCTAGTAAAAGTTACAAACACTCTTTGCGTAGTTATCAAGGAATTTTTCAACATTCAAAGTTGACTACATCAGATTTTGCTTACAGAAATTACAGTGGGGGCATCTGGGTGGCTCAGTCGCTTAAGCATCGGACTTCAGCTTAGGTCATAACTTCACGGTTTGTGGGTTCGAGTCCCACATCGGCTCTGTGCTGACAGCTTAGAGCCTGGAGCCTGCTTTGGATCCTGTGTCTCCCTCTTTCTCTCTGCCCCTCCCCTGCTTATGCTTGGTCTCTGTCTCTCAAAAATAAATAAAAATGTTTAAAAAAAATTTTTAATTAAAAAATTTTACAGTGAAGTTAGAAACAAAACTTTTTAAAAAAAGTGATTGCTGTTGAAAGTGGTGTCATTTAAAAATAGATGAAGTCTTCAATTTGAACTCAACTCATACTGAGCACCCTTATTTGTGAATAGGACTCCCAAAATAGACTGGACATAGCCAGAGGAGAGACACTACATCTGAATCTCCACCACTGAGCACAGCACTCAAAGCAACTGCGGTCCCTCTAAGAATGCAGAGGGGGTAAGAAATTCCTCTTAGCTGTAATCAAGGTGCCAGCTAAGCCAAAATTAACAAATATTAAAAATAGAAATGAGGAGGCAGGGAGGTATTGGGGTGGGTCTAGAAGGGGAGCAGGACCAGTAAAGGAGGCAGAGAGGTGGATAAAATACATTCATTAGGCAGTGAGGACATGTAAAGAAGAAAACGGCCAAAATCAGCAAATCCATACAGGTAACCTGAAGCTACTCAATTAACTTATGTTTCATATTACCCAATTTACCACCTCGATTTCTCTTCTTCAACAGTGCTCACAGCATTAGGCAAAACAATGAATTTCACAAAACCCTGAGTTTGTACGTTACCAATTTATTCCAACTCCTTTCTGGCTGATTTATTTCACATTTATAAAATCCTTGTAGATGATAAATATCACAGGCTCACATTACTAGAGTAACCAAAAATAAATAAAAATGTGATGAATATTTCAGCTTCTTTCATTTAAGAAAAGACTGCATAATGGAAAAAATAAACAACCTAGCAATATTTTTGTTAGGCACAACAGGGCATTTACATGTAACATACGCCTTGCGTTGTAACAATTTTCATTCAGAAACCTTAACGCAGTCATCCATCTTCAAGCTGACTGCTCTCAAGAATCGTATATGATTACAGAACCAACAATAGGCCTTCCTTCTGTGGTGTGATAACATATTTAAATTTCTAAAATTTTTAGAGACCACCCCCCCAAAAATAGGGTGATCCTGGGCCAGAAAGTGAAAGCCTTAAGAGTAATAAATGGAATCCTACTTATGACAAATTGTTACGTAAGAAGTATTCAGTGAATGATAATTTCGAACAGATGGTGCCAAGAGAACCCCACTTACCCTCCAGAAATAATGCCAGAAAAAAAAAAAAAAAAGAAATCCAACATTGGCCTTTATAATAAATCAAGACGGTGGAGAAGACCATAATGAAATGAACAAAGCAAAACAAACAAAACAAAGTATTAAGATAGAAAATACGCTTCTTTTAAAAGGGGCAAGAAAAATAAAATAGAAATGTGAGGGACGAATAAGAACACAAAATAAAAGAAAAAAGGAAGAGAACAATCAAAACAAACTTAATTTTCCTTTCCACTCAGGCAATTAAAATTACTTATCCAAGAAACCCACAGAGGTAAAGTATCATTCAGCAAAACAGAATCTTATACTAGACATGGGGGCTTCTAGAAAAACGTACACTACACATTCTTTGCCTTCAGGTACCTGACATTCCAAGGGGTGACAGAGGATCCATTCACCAAAATAGAAAGAAAAATAAAACAAGAGGTGACTTATACATAAGTGGACATAGCAAGTCCATGCAAGAAAACAAATAGGCCCTCATTGCCTGTGGCCTGAACTGGGACATTATCAGCAGAGACTCACCCAGCCTCTAGCATCTCCCAACCGAACCAACATTCCTCCAACAAAGCTGATCATATGTTCTCGTCTCAGAAATCTGAGTTCCCTTAAGAACAAGCTGCCACTCAAGCTCCCAATTATCTGATCCCCAACTTGCCTTCCCAAGGCCCCACCTCCCACGGCGACCATCACTGCTCTTCCCCTGCCACACACGCCCTACAGTGGCAGCTAAACTACCCCACCTGCCATTTCCCCAAAGCGTACTGTGGCTTCCTTCCTCTGGTCACTGTTCACACCATCACTCTGTCTGGAATATCCACCATGCCCAGATCGTATCCATTCTCCAAAGCAACTGCGAGTGCTGCCTGCCACAGTCCTTCCTTGAAAGACCAGGGAAGTATCTCCTTCATCTGGATCCCCACATCACCATACCTGCACCTTTTTAAGGGCCCTAACATATACTGCATTCCAGTATACACACATACCCACATAATACATACACACGTACATATCTGTACGCACATTTAAGTAGAGAAAATGCATATTAGACATTAGAAGTATATGTATGTGTATATAACATATGCGTATATATCATTTCCCTCAAGATCTTGAGGTCAGGACTGTCCTTCACCCTCACATCTTCCACAACACCTAGTGGAGTGTGTTGCATGCAAGCCACAATAAAAAAGAGTAATGGAAAGCAAGCCAAAGATAAAACAGACTTTCTACCCTCAATCTTTGTAATGCAGACAACTCCTCTAACAGAATGCACTTTTCAATGGAGGACAGATTAAATTTTTATAAATGTATGTATGTGCTAAGAAAGGTATAATATAAAATCTTTATAAATGTATGTATGTGCTAAGAAAGGTAGCATATAAAATTTTTAAATGTATAGAGGTACCAAGAAAGGTATTAATACCTACGCTTGAAAACAACAAAATCAGGTTGAATAAAACAAAGACCTTGAAAGAGCAAAACAGCAAAACCTGGCTTGAACATAACAAAATAAATAAAATAATAAAACACTGTATCCAAGAAGATGCAAACAAACAGGTCACCCTCAACAGAAATCAAACCGGCCAGCAGAGCATCGTGGGTATAATACACACACTGTCCAGGCTTGGCAAAATTCACAACGGAAAGCTGAGCGTGTCAAAGCAAAAACACATGCTTACCCCCCTTCTAGCGGCAAAATTTAAATTCAAGACTTAACGTGAAGCTATGCAAGGAAAACACAGTATCTCAACTATAAAAACGTACATTAAGAGGCCACACTTCATATAAGTTGACAAGAATAAAATAAAAACAACACAATTTTCTTATTGTTGTAATGTGTTTATTTTATAATCAAAAGAAATGTTTTATGAAAATGGCAGCAATTTGCAGCACATACAATTACATTCAGTTTTATAACAACGTAAAGACCGCTAACTGTGCATGTGGTCACTCAACCATAGCCAAAATAAAAGTCTATTATTTCAGATTGGAAAATAATATGCTAAATACAATAAACAATTTTTTTTAATTCTTTAATTAACTAGACTTGCAACTGATTTTCCAATTTCTTAAGGAGACACCAAACCGACTCTTTAAGGCAAGAGCCACACAAACTAAAAGGAAGAAATTAATGGTATTATATCTACTCACTACTATCATTTCCTGAGTACCTACTATGTATCTAATCCTCAAAGCAACTAGTGACTCACTGAATACTCATTTCAATTCCTTTCTTCCCTTAAGAGAGATTCATAAAATAACTACAGAGAACTTCTAGAAAGGAGAAATACAACAACTGAAGCAAAAAACAGAATGCCTAGCTTAAAAAGAGGAGGCATATGGGATGCCTGGGTGGCTCAGCCAGGTAAGCCTCCGACTTCGGCTCAGGTCATGATCTCACAGTTCATGAGTTAAAGCCCTGTGGCAGGCTCAGTGCTGACAGCTCGGAGCCTGGAGCCTGCGTGGGATTCTGTGTCTCCCCCTCTCTCTCTGCCCCTCCCCTGCTTGTTCGTGTTCTCTCTCTCTCTCTCTCAAAAATAAACATGAAAAAAAAAAAAAAGAGAGAAGCCATAGAATTAGTAAAAAGAAAAAAAAAAAGATATATCAGAAAAGATTACCAGAACAGATTTTTCTTTATAAATAGGATATCATATGTATCATTAATTCATTGTATTTATAATATATCTCAAAAGTGCCTCAAACTACTTTCGTCATTAGTGTCCATGTTTATATGGAAAGAATTAAAACAGCCTCTTCTTTTTTTCAACAAAAAATAAAGGAGAAAAAAAGAGTGAGAATAAAGGGGAGTCCAAGGAGACTCAACATCTAGAGAACAGACATCCCAGAGAGAAAAGAGAAAACACAGGGGAAGAAACAATCAAAGAAGTCAGCAAATTTTCCCAAAAGCAAATATTCAAACTGAAGGGTCAACACTGTGGGTATAACAAAACTACTCTAAGACATTACATGGTCAAGTTTCAGAACACTGTGGGAAAATAAAAAAGAATCTGAGCTTCCAGAGGGAAGGGTGTCAAAAAAAATAGAGAAAACAAAGAAAAAAGTGTATCAGAATTCTCAAGGGCAGCACTAGAAGCTAGACGACAATGGAGCAGTCTCTTCAAAATTCTAAAAGGAAAATTATTTCCAGCCTACAATTCTATCCAGGCACATTATCAATGAAGCATGAAGACAGAATAAAAGCCATTTTCAGACAGGCAAGGCCTGAAAAAATATACGCTTCCCATGGACTCTTCCTCAGGGAATTACAGAGTTTCACCAAAACAGTGAAATAGACCAAAAAAGAAAAAAAAAAAAAAAAAAAAAAAAAAAAACCATAGCATCCAGGAAACAGGTGATGTTACAAAAAATAACAACAATAATAATAACAAAAGCAATTCTCAGCATGATGATGAAGTGAAATTCTTAACAGAAGTTGCAAACCCAAGTCAGAGCAGGTCAGAAAGTGCTGAGAAAAGACTACAAGAAGATGATACCTACAGAATATGATGTACTAAAAGGGGGTCTACACTAATGGGGGTGAGTTTAGGGTTAGGGCAAACAAACAAAAAAATTAACTACAAGAATACACACAGTTAAGAAGTTTCCAAACAGATCTTACTATAACCTACAAAGCCCCTCTATGATTTAGTACTCACCTCATCTCTTTCAGATCAGTATATTACTCTACTCACTCGGTCAGCTTCAGCCAAACTGGCCTCCTTGCTATTTCTAGAAAATGGCCAGTACACTCCCAACTCATTTTTCTTTGGCTATTCCTTCTGCACAGAACATTTTTCCCTCAGAGAGCCAGATAAGTAAATACCCTCGCCCCTTACAGGTCTTTGCGCAAATGTCACTTTCTCAAGGAGGGTAATCAGTCAACCCGAATTAAAATTACAACCCGTGCCCTACTCCCCACCGCGTCATGGCCACTGTCCTCCATCCCTGTTGATCCTTTTCCCCAATGCACATATCAGTTCCGCAAACACTGTACGTCCATTGTTTGTCGTCTGTCACCCCTTCTAGAAGTAAGTTCCACAAAGAACATACCAAGGTATATAACAGCACGTGGCACAGAATAGGAAATGAATGAAGATTTACTAAATGAATGAATGAGTGAATAAATGAGTCAACGAATATTTAAGGATGAAAAGGCAAGGACACAATACTACAGAAGGTTCTGGTCTCATCTGTGGATAGCATCTAACCATAATATTCATCCTACAAAATCAAATGCAATAGGAGAATAAGAGAATACTCGCTTTGTGTACGGGAGACAGACTGAGTTAAGAAAACCATACATGCATCTTCCATAAAGGGACATTCATAGATAAGGTGTAAAACTGAGAAATTAAGAAGTAACAACATGGGGCGCCTGGGTGGCGCAGTCGGTTAAGCGTCCGACTTCAGCCAGGTCACGATCTCGCGGTCCGTGAGTTCGAGCCCCGTGTCGGGCTCTGGGCTGATGGCTCAGAGCCTGGAGCCTGTTTCCGATTCTGTGTCCCCCTCTCTCTCTGCCCCTCCCCCGTTCATGCTCTGTCTCTCTCTGTCCCAAAAATAAATAAACGTTGAAAAAAAAAAAAAAGAAGTAACAACATAAGCATTTTATTTTTATGTATGACAACAGCCAAAGCTATCAAATAAAATAGCTACATAAAATAGCTCAAAGTAGTTATCTTTGGAAATAAATTGGGTGAAAGTTTTTAAAAATTATTTAACACTTGAAACCACACACAACTATAACTTGTTAAAGATAAATTGAAAAAATTATGTTGGAAGAAGATACTCAATAGGCACATAATCCAAAGTTAATATCTAGATCACACTAAGAATGTCGAGACCAAATACCCAATAAAAATTAAGCAGTTATCTAAGAAAGCATTTTGTAGAGACAAAACATGAATGGCCAATAACTTGTAAAGGTGACCAACCTCATCAGTAATCAGGGAAATGAAAATTAAAACCACACAGTCAGAGGGGCAGCTGGGTGGCTGAGTCGGTTAGGTGTCCGAGTCTCGATCTTGGCTCAGGTCATGATCTCACAGTTCATGGGATCGAGCTCTATGTCGGGCTCTGTGCTGACAGCATGGAGCCTGCTTGGGATTCTCTTTCTGCCCCTCCCCTGCTGATATGCTCACGCTCTCTCTCTCAAAATAAACCAACTTAAAAAAAAACCCACAATGAGAGACTCTTTTATACCTACCAGCTCAGCAAATATTTAAAAGTCTGGTATCAAGAACACTAAAAGAATATGAAACTACAGAAACTTTCATACACTGCCATTGTCCACTTGCAGAACCATTCCGAAAAACATTTGCATTGCCTAGTAAAGTTAAAGATGTACCTCCTCAACAACTCAGCAATTCCACTTCTACTTATATATCCAACAGAAACCCTTGCACGTATGTGTCAGAGGAATGCATAATCATTCTGGCCACAGTACAATTCTTATAACAACAACAACAAAAAAAACCTGGAAACAAAACAAATTTTCATCTACAGAGAATGAATAATTATGCTGCAATATATTCACAACATGAAATATCCTTTTTTTTTTTTTTTGATGTTTATTTTATTTTGAGAGAGAGCACACATAAGCAGGGGGAGGGGCAGAGAGGGAGGAGAAAGAGAATCCCAAGCAGGCTCCACGCTGACAGCACAGAGCCCAACACAGGGCTCAATTCCAAGAAACGCGAGATCATGACCTGAGCCAAAATCAAGAGCTGGACGCTTAACCGAATGAGCCACCCAGGTGCCCCCCATAACATGAAATATCGTACTGGTAGTTAAAACTGAATCTCAAAGTAAGACCTGTGTGTCTTCCTTATGATTCCATTTATATAAAGTCAAACAGCAAAACTAAATATGAGTAAGCGGTAAAACTATCAAGAAAACAAAAGACTGATCAACACAAAATTCAGGACAGTGGTTCTCTCTGGTGGGGAGGGCGTCAGGGAAGAGTACAAACTGGGCTCTGGTGGATGTGGGTTCCTTTGCAGTACGAACATTTCATAATAAAATTCTTTTTTTTTTTTTTTTTTTTTTTAAATGAAGACGACATTTATTTATTTTTGGGACAGAGAGAGACAGAGCATGAACGGGGGAGGGGCAGAGAGAGAGGGAGACACAGAATCGGAAACAGGCTCCAGGCTCCGAGCCATCCGCCCAGAGCCCGACGCAGGGCTCGAACTCACGGACCGCGAGATCGTGACCTGGCTGAAGTCGGACGCTTAACCGACTGCGCCACCCAGGCACCCCTCATAATAAAATTCTAAACACAAAAGGTCAGACCTAGGACTGAACAGAATACAAAAAATCCATACCTTTTTTCATCCAAAAGACTTAAGTACAGAGAGGATCAGAGAGTTTAAGGACTTGCAAACAGACACAGACTCACTGTCAAAATTCAGAATTCAAGCTAGGTTTGCCTGATGCACAACTTGATATTCTTCCCATCTAGAAAACCAAAAAGTTTGCGTGGCTAACTTAAAAAATAGATGGAAATTTCATTCTCAAATAACAAAATTAAAGGAGAGCAATCACTGGAAGTAGAAAACGCCCAATTTTCAAGTAACCCTCAACGTAGGTGGCCAATACATGGAGAAGTGTCATATATGAAGAATGGGCGAGGGCTGTAGGAACGAGCTGTGCAGCAATGAAAGCAGCTCGAACCTGCTGAGAAGGAGAGGAGGAGGGAAGGAATGTCTACTGAGACGTCTTGGGCAAGGGTACTTCACATGCACGGTTTGAGGAGTTCTCTCTCGCAACACGCTAGAGTTAAAAGTTAGCTATATACTCATTTCACAGATGAGAAAAGTAAGACTAAGTAAGTGAAGAGAGAAGAAAGGCTTCCTCATTGAATATTCCCCGTGTCCCATCTGGCTCAGAGCTGTCCGCCAGATGAACAGAAATGCTCACACAACGATTACATACATATTACAGATATTTAAGATACCTATGCACGAGAGGAAGAAACGAAAAAGCCAAAATAATCAAAATGGACAATTTCTCCTCTCTGAAACAGTGCCAAGACGTCTACATCCACCTAATACTCTACCATATAAGAGAAGAAATGGTTACTTACCTGTGACCAGGATGGTAAATAGCTGTGTTGATTCCATGAGGATAATGACTACTGAAGCTGAAACAGTGACTCTCTTGATAGCTCTGATTTGTTCCAACACTAAATTTAAGAAGGTAAATAAGAAATAAATACCAGTAAGGCACAGTGAGAGACCAAAAAATACCCACTGAAATGTCTACACTTAAAAGACAAACACCACCAGCGGTGCCTGGGTGGCTCAGTCGGTTGAGCGTCCGACTTCGGCTCAGGTCATAATCTCACAATTTGTGAGTTTAAGCCCCGCGTCGGGCTCTGTGCTGACAGCTCAGAGCCTGGAGCCTGCTTCGGATTCGGTGTCTCCCTCTCTCTCTGCCCCTTCCCTGCTCATGCTCTGTCTCTCTCTGTCTCTCAAAAATGCATAAACATTTAAAAAAAATTTTTTTAATAAAAAATAATAAATAAATAAATAAATAAAATACCACCACCAAACACAGCTGAGGATGTAAAACAACCAGAACTCAGATACATTATTTGTGGGAATATGAGTGATACAGAAACTCTGGAAAAAGGTCTAGAAGTTTCTTACAAAAATAAACGGTATCTACCCTATGACTCAACAGTTCTACTCAAAGATAGTGACCAAAGAGAAATGACAATGTATATCCACAAATAGTTAAATAAGAATGGTCACAACAGCTTTATTCACTGTAGCCCAAAACTGGAAATCAGAATTCCATCAAAAGAAGAGCGAATATACAAATCGTGAATGTTGTGGTCTGAACGTCTGTGGACACCCCTGCCCACCACGGATTGAATGCCTGCGTCCCCCGTAACATTCCTAAGTTAAAACTCTGACGCCAGTATGATGGTATTTGGAAGTGAGGTGTTTGGGAATTAATTAGGTCATGAGGATAACACCCTCACAAAAGGAATTACTCTTCTCTTAAGAGGCCAGAGAGCTAGCTAGCTCTATTCCCACCACATGCAAACAGCGGTCTGCAAGCCAAAAGACCACAGCCCAACCATGCTGGTACCTAGAATAGAATTACACCCTCAGGAAGTGTCAGCAGTAAATTTCTGTTGTTGATAAGTCACCCAGTTATGGAACTTTGTTGTAACAAATCAAACTAAGACACATGAAATATTCATACAATGAAACACAATGTATTATAATAAAATGGAATAAATGGATACACGAAAAAATGCAAATAAATCTCAAAATATGCTAAATGAAGGAAGCCTTAGACAGAAGGGTGCATACTATGAGTCCATTAATGTGAATTACCAGAACAGGAAAAACTTATCTAGAAGAAGAAAAAATAAAAAAACAGCAGTTGCTCTAAGGGTGGGTGTAAACGGATTCACTGGGCAAGAGCATGAGGGAACTTTCTAGCATGATGGTAATGTTCTGCATCTTAATGGAGGTTTGAATTGCACAAGCACATGCATTTATCATAATTCATTGGCTGGTACACTTAAGATCTGTGCATTTCATTTCATCTGCAAATTTTACTTCAAAAGAGAAAACTATAAGCAAATATTGAACTTTAATTAATGACATGATGTGGAGGTATTTAAGTATTAACTCTGAAATTAATTAACAAAGAACACTGATTAAATGGCTAAATAGAGGGATGGACAGAAATGTGATATAGCAAGTATAATAAAATCCTCATTCTAGAATTTAAGTGAATGTATATGAATATTCACTATACAATTGTTTCAACCTTCCTATTATATTTGCAATTTTTCACAGTAAAATGCTGAAAGAAAAAAACAAAACAAAAGCTGACACTAAGCCAGAGAAATAAACATTATGTCAAACCGGAGTTCCCAAATAAAGTATATTTTTACCTTACAAGGTAACTTTTAAGTTCTCCTCGGTAATTGATGACCAGGAGTTCTGCAGACCACTGTGCACTGGCTTTATATTCTAAAAATATCAGCCCAGCAATGGCACAGCTCAAATCACCTGCTAAACTGGATGCCTGCAGAAAAGAGGTAAATTAAGTCACTAAAAAGATACCACACAGAAGTTAACATGTGTGCAATTGGAAGACGTCCCAGACATTGGCCCTGCCAGGTACATATTAAGACAGCCCCAGAACTGATCTGTATACTAAAGAATCATGCAAATCAGAGTGCCTAGAACCAGACACACAACTCTAGACCTGCCCTCCCAATCAAAGGCTAGAAGCACACAATCCTCTTTGGATGAGAGATTCTCCTAGATTCGTGAATTTCTGTTCAGACTGTACTTCTATTGTGTGTATGGGGGTGGGGGAGGGGAGCAATGCCACAATTCAACTTCAAAGAACTCTAAGATACTTCAGATTCTGTGTCTCCCTCTCTCTCTGCCCCTCCCCCACTCATGCTCTGTCTCTCTCTGTCTCAGAAATAAACATTAAAAAAAAAATTTTTTTTTAAATAACTCTGAGATACAGAACTCAGATATCACCTTCCAAATGTTGATTTGCATTGCCTGCAGGAAACAATGCTTCAAGAAAAAAGCCTCACTTAATTCCCATTTGCCCCATCAACAACTAAAAGGAAAAGGCACTTAAAACACTCATTCAATGGCAACCTTTTTCCATTAACTAAATATCAGGCTATATTGCTAAGGATTTGAAGGCATGTGCACCCTAGGAAGCACACATAATAAAGTTTATCACCCTGAATGACTCCTCACTGTCTAGAACCACCAAGACTGTGACCACATGTGGCTGCTGAACACTCATACATGGCTAGTCCTGAGATCGGCTACAAAAGTAAACATGAAATTTCAAAGCCTTGGTATCAAAGAAAGTATCTCGTTAATATTCTTCACATGGATTACATGCTGAAATAATATTTGTGATATACAGGATTAAATATTAAATAAATTGAACCTGTTTTCTTTTACTCTTAATGCAGCTACTAGAAGATTTAAAATCACACATGCGATCATATATAAAGTTCACATGACTTTTCTATCAGATAGTGCTTAGTCCAGGAAACAGGGATGCAAACTTCCTAGTTTGATTCCCCAGGACTTCCATAATAGGAGCCTAACACATTTTTTCAAGTTTTTCCACTCATTATTTCTGAACAAAAACCATTCTCTATATCATAAGTTCTTATCCCCAGCTTCTCGTTAGAATCAGCTGAAAAACCTATAAACAGGGGCGCCTGGGTGGCTCAGTCGGTTGAGCGTCTGACTCCAGCTCAGGTCATGATCTCACTGTGAGTTCCACCATCAAGCTCTGTGCTGACAGCTCAGAGCCTGGAGCCTGCTTTGGATTCTGTGTCTCCCTCACCCACACCCTCCCCCGCTCACTCGTGCTCTCAAAAATAAACATTAAAAAATTAAAAAAAAAAAAAAAACCTATAAACAATATTAATTCCCAGAACCCATTCCCATCAATTAAATCAGAATTTCTACGGGTCGAGTCTAGAAAATCAAGTAATTTTTTGTTTTTCTTTTCCTTATAAAGCTTTCCAGGCAATTCTAAGATGCAGCCAGAGTTAGAAATGCTGTTGTACCTGTCTCTGTATCTTGGGTCATTCAAGGAAGAAGGACACAAAGTGAAAAGTGCTGGGTCCCTGAAATTGTTTCACTTAGGAGCTGGATTGCCATGGCAACAGCCTGGCCCCACCCCCGCCCCCGTCCCCAATTCAATTTTAGTTTTCAAAACTGTAAAGCGCAGATAATACCTGTCCAATCTACTCGAAGCATTCTTGTGAACATTAAATGAGAATATATGTCAAAGTCACTAATAAAGTATAGAGCACTACACAAATACAAGTTATTACTACAAGTCATTTCTTCACTCTCCCTTTCAATTTCTATCCTTTTAGGATGACAGACGCAGCTCCTCTGAAAGCTGTTCCCTATTGCAGCAGCCCACTGACTGCTCTTCCCCCCTGGAACTTCTCAACAGCTTTCCATACCTCTGTTTAGCATTTACTTCCCACCATGGTTTTTTGGGGGGGTTGTTGTTGTTGTTTTAAGGGTTGTTTTTTTTTTAATGTACTTATTTTGAGAGAGAGATAACATGAGCAGGAGAGGGGCAGAGAGAAGGGAGACAGAGAATCCCCAGCAGCTTTCACACCATCAGCACAGAGCCCAATGTGGGGCTTGAACCCCCGTCGAAACCAAGAGTCAGACACTCAACCGACTGAGCCACCGAGGCGCCCCACTTCCCACCATGTTTTGATGCCAATGGATTACCTCTGAACACCACACTACAAGATACAAAGGAAAAATATTTCATGTACAGATATCTACCTACTAGATTCTGAATATCTTAAGTTCACAACTTACTCAGACTTACATTTCTATTTCCCCTCTTTCACATTCATTCAAGCACCTTCACATACTTGTTTGAATGCCTTTCATGTAATGAGCTTCCGGTTACATACATACCGGGGTAATAACAAAGAGTTCGCTTCCCATGAGATCAAACACCCTCACGGTTCCCGTACTTTCAGCGTAGGCCAGCAGGGTACAATCGTAACTCCATGCTACACGTCTCCACTGGGGTTTTGGGTCTTTTGGAACTATAACGAAAGGAAAAGTGGTTGTAACAATGTGTTATACAGATAGTTTAGTTGCAGTAACTATAAATGTAAATTATTCAACTCTATTACATCCTCTCCCAAGGATTTCTAATGCTTCAGTTCAATCGAAGAGAACAGTTCCCAGAAAGCCACTTCAAGTAAGAGTGGGACATATGAACCAGAGCCAGCTCTGCCCCGCTTACTCGCGAAGGAAAGACTGTGACCCCAGTGGTCTAGTGAAGGCTGAGCATGCCCTGGTGTGGCAAAGGCCTGGGAACAGCGCACCTCAAAACACTCGCAAAGTTAAAATGGATCAAAAGCAGAGAGAGTGGGCAGAAAATAATTCCAATCCAGTGAGTTCCGCATCTCTAACAGCAAAAAATGAAAATTTCACCTGAAATCTTCTAAATATACCAAATACAGATACCAAGGAAATACAACGCAGTATTCTGCAGAAGAAATATACACACGCGTGTGTAATACACAGACACAGATATTAGGTAAATCAAGTACTATCCTGGATCAGTCATGCAATTATAATATTTTAATAACCAATCTTAACAATCTAACACCTGTACTTTCTCTGTTCTGAATTTTTCAGTACAATAATGAAGAAAAAAGCTGTCGGCTACAAAAAAACAAACAAAAAAAGGGACAGTGAAACTCTCGACTCTGTTAGCTTTGTTTGAGGCTTTTGATGTTTTGTGGGCTTCAGTTGTCCCTCATTAGAATGCCAGCACTGAAGAGACAGGGCCACTGCCTTTTCCTTTACCAGCAGGGACTCCAGATGATTAGGGGACTGACAAGGTGACATCGCGAGTCAAGAGCAAAGCAAGCCCTGGACCTACGTGTCCTGCCTTCCCAAACAGTGAACACTTCACCACCACACACTCACCGCCTCTCGGTCAGAGTTTGGACAGGGCCTCAGGACGGCCTCAGAAAGGCTTCCGAGATGCACTGGCTTCTCTCTACTCCCCTAACAGAATCGCCCAGTTAAGGCTTCGCTGTCTCTTGCGGAGACGCTCACAACAGCCCCCCCCCCCAAGTGGTCTCCCCCCTTCCATTTTCTCCCCAATCCTTCCCCAATACTCTCCAAAGAGATCTTTCTAA
The DNA here is from genome assembly GCF_022837055.1 of Prionailurus viverrinus. NCBI lineage: Eukaryota > Metazoa > Chordata > Mammalia > Carnivora > Felidae > Prionailurus > Prionailurus viverrinus. Next base: position 129,402,733 of record NC_062563.1, on the reverse strand, counting down.
GGGGAACAGATCCCATCCTGCAGCTGCATGGTTCTCCATTTCCAACAGAATCAAGTCCAAACTCCTCCACATGCACCAACGGCCCCATACAAAGAGCCCCATCACAGCCTTCCAGTGTCCCCTCCTACCACTACCACCTCCACATATCCGACGAGCCAACAACACAACTGGCAAAAAAGCAAACCACGCGCACTCGAGTCTCAGCCTTTTGTACACATTGCTACCTCTACCCAGAAGGTTCTTTTTAAATTTTTCTTTAAACATTTATTTATTTTTGAGACAGAGACAGAGAGTGAACAGGGGAGGGGCAGAGAGAGAGAGAGGGAGACGCAGAATCGGAAGCAGGCTCCAGGCTCCGAGCCGTCAGCCCAGAGCCCGACGCGGGGCTCGAACTCACAGACCGTGAGATCATGACCTGAGCTGAAGTCGGCCGCTTAACCGACTGAGCCACCCAGGCGCCCCAGAATGTTCTTCTTTAGTACTCCTCAAATGGTTCTCTTTTGTTACAGCCACCTGTGTTAACAAGTGGCTACCTCCTCCTTCCTGGACATTCTCCCAAACTGACTGCTCTCCTCTCTGTGCCCCAGATATGCTGTACAAAACTCCCCCATAGCATTGATCGCATCGTATGATGTTGTTTCCGTGACTGATGCCCCCACCAGTTTCTGAACTCCACGAAATCACAGACAGTGTCCTACTCAACACTGCCATCCTGGGACCTGGAACAGAAAGTGATTAGTTTCACTTTCTAATCTTCACTAGTAAGTGAAGACTACGTCTTTCAGAGAAGTCTGTATTAACAGGACAAGGTAACAGTAAGAGTTTAGCATCCTTCAAGGACTACCAATTAAACATGAATCACATAACTGAAGACTTCTTTCCACCTAAAAGAGGTAACACAGAATTCAGACTTCCCTCTTATCTCTGTAATACCCATAATATATGTTCTTCATATGAGGAAAGTGTACCAGACATCAAGGAGTTTCTCTATTTATCAACAGGTAAAAAGCATACCAAAAAAAAAAAACAATCCAAGGGGGTCTTTGAATACAGGAGGGTCTAGTGGATTTATTAAAGACTAACAAAATACTACATACACTCTAGAAAAGCAACTTTTTTAATGATAATAAAATGAAGAAAAATATCAGTTCTCTGTCTTTATAAAGCTAAAAAAAATCCGAACTTGGAAGTAAACCCAGGCACAAAATGATAAACAACACAAGACCCACATACACACAGATGCCACATAAACACCAGCAAGAGGACACTTTAATGCCCTGAAAAATATTCATGTGCTCAAGAAACACAGCAATATTTTTCCATTATTACTGTTTTACCTGTGATAACCGGGTTTTTTCCTCTTATTTCATTTTGCTAGGATAAACAGATTTATGCACCACATTCTGTTTCTGTCTAAAATAGGTTCCATCTAAAGGGGATTTGTTTTTACTATTACTTCTAGTTATAGCCAGTAGCTCCAGAAAACTCCGCATGTGTTTTGACCCAGATAAAGACGTTTTCATTACAAAACAGGATTTCACATAACAATGTGAAAATAAAGGCTTTATCAACAGATTCTTCCAGCCGACTGTGTGGTTTTGGAGAGGAACAAACAGTCCAGATTTAAGTGTTAATGGGGTTGTCTGAAGGGTATTCAGAAAGGCTGCTGGTCAAGTTAACCAGCAGTCTGACAACCTCCACGTTCATGGTCAGACTGTTCATTCTGGCTCATATCTTGCACCGGCTGCAGTCCCTTCAACCTGCCTGGGTGCCAAGTTCTTTCCCACCTTACGCTTTTGTCTGCGCTGTTTTCTCAGCCTGGAACCCTTTCCCTAAGCCCTCTCCTGGCTCCTTTTCATCTTTCAGGTCTCACTTTATGTACCGCTTCCCCAGGATGCGTTCTCTGACCACCCTGGCTAAAGCAACCCAAGGCCCCATTATTCGCCACTGTCCACTGGTTTCATTTCCTCCACATATCTGATCCCAAACGATTATGCACATGTTTGTCTACTTTTTATCATCTGTCTATTCACTTAAACTATAAATTCCAAAATGCCTGGGCCTGGGTCCATCTTGTTCCGAACTGCCTCACCAGGGCCTAGCACACTGGTGGTAGCAATCAGCACTCAAGCGCTAACAGAGTACACGCTAATCCAGTGCTCAGCCGCCCGGATTAGAAACAGACACAGGACAAGATTACGAGGTAAGGAACACTGGGTTCTCTTCTCAGTGCTGCCATAAAACCAAGGGGTGTGACCTTGGGGAGATCACCAAGGTGCCGCTTGGTCATTTGCAAAATGAAGGGTTGAATGAACAATCTCTCCCGGACTCACTCTGACTGCTAAATCGAGAACCAGTGAGCAAAAGCAAACTAGTGGGGCTATGAAGACTTGGAGTCTTGAATGTTTGAAGTAAGTACTGGCAAAGACATGAGAAAAATCTTACAATCCTAGAATGAGAAAGGTCTAACCATGATGAGAAACTCTGAAATTATACAGGGAAAAGAAAAAAAAAAAAAAAAAGGCAAATGTAGTCACAAGAGAAAAAACAAAACAAAACACCACCACCATAACAAATTTCAAAGGAAATCAATTGGGTGACAATATTTGTAACATATGTGACAAAGTATTAACATTCATACTATCAAGCCAATAAGAACAAGTAAGCTAAGGGTAATATAGGCAAAAGGGTATGATCTAGCAATGCACAAAAAAATAAAAATAGCCACTTAACATATGCTCTACCTAATAACTAAAAAAAATGCAAATTGAAAATGAGATACTGATTTATCCTTTGCCAGTGAACCTAACAAATACTTCTTAAATAGGTAACAGCAGAGCAAAAAAACTGCTTCCATCATACCTTTTTCATAGTTGTATATATAGGTGGAACCTTCTGGAAAGAATTACAGCAGTAGCTATTTGAGTACTACACCCAGACACAAACAGGATGTCTTTCCAGCACTGGTGAAGAGGGATGGGGGAGAAGATGGGTAAGAAAAAGAGGAAGGAAACAAGCCACTGTAAACAACGTAAATTTCTATCAAGAGGAGAACAGATGAATAAAATGCGGTTCACATTCTTACAGGGGAAGACTGTGGCTACGCCGAAAAGACTGAAATGCATCTGTACGCACTGATTAGGAAAGACATCGATACAGTCAGAGGGAGAGCAAGCTGGGAACAAAGTCCACAATAGGATCTCGACTTGTTAATGACAAAGTCAATCCATATATGTACAGGTTTACAGAAGCAGAGGTTTTATATTAAATCATTAATATAAGTCCCCGTGAGAAATGCAAATGGAAAAGAAACTTTACGTTCTCTGCCTCTGCACTGTTTGAATTTGTTACCTGTATGTACTGCTTTTGTAATAAAATAAACAGGGTAACTAGTTCCAGACTAGATCTCCTACCGTGAAAGAAAAATATGTCAAAGACCCATTTCAGATGTCAAAGACCCATTTCAGGCATTATCTACAGGCAGTGCAAGACTGTGACCCCAGGGAGAGGCTGCTTTCAGCCGATAGGCACCTTCTGGACTAGGCACCTTCTAGACACAACAAGGCGTTGTGTGAAGAGAGACCTCCAGCTGCACGTGCAAATCTCAAGGAACTGAGCAGATAAAGAATGGAGTCACAGAGCTACACGGGAGCTACAGAGCTGAAAACCACCTGAAAGGCAGCTTTCCAGAGGGAAGTGAGGGAGGCAAAGAAGGAGATTGAAAAATGTGCGGAGATGAGCCCTGGGTCTTTGGCCACACACACACACACACACACACACACACACACACACATTCCACAGGGCCACACCGCCAAGGAGAAGGGGACTGACTATCGGCAAAAGCGACTTCCAGAGGTGGGAGAGGATTTGGAAATGTTTGAGTTCCACCTCATCAGAGTGGAGAGACGTTCATGAACACTCGGAGCTTTCATAAGACATCCCAGAAAGACTCCATCATAAAGTAGGACTAACCTAACCCCAAAATAAAAGCTATTCTAAACCTATGTTAGAAGACTTAAAAAAAAAAAAAAAAAAAGCCTTAAAAAATTAAGCTGATTAACTACTTCCCAGAGCAAACCTCAATACTCTAGTAGGGATGATAACAAGGCTCGCTAACTCAGCTCCATAATGTTGAGCATACAATCTAAAGTGCAGGAAAATATACACAATCATGGGAAAACCCAGACAATATAAACACGCCCAGAAATGCTACAAACTGAGGAATGAGAGACAAGGACTTCAAACCAGCTATTATAGCATAGTTGGGAATTCAAAGAAAAACATAAACATAGGCAGTATATAGAGAATGTCAACAGAAACGTGATGGAAGCTACGAAATATCGAGATATCGAGCCAGGTTCTAGAAATACAAAAACACAAAAGACAGTGTCTGGGCCTGGGCTGTCATGGGGCCCACCAGGCCACCAGTGCACTGAGGGAACCTCAGCTCCTCACAACAGGCGAACTACTGCTTGGTACCAGAAGCTCTGGTTTACAGGATCTCAAAATCAGAAATAGGAGAAAAATCTCTTAACATAGTACAGCTCTAAAAAAAATAAAAAAAAGTTTAAAAAAAGTCTAATTCCTTGTGGTAGTATTTAGGTCACTATTCAAGACAGGAAGAGAAGACTAGTATTTATGGCCTGGCAAACAGAGCCAAAACAAGTTGCAACCCACATTTAAAACATTCTCAAATGGCATATATTTTATAAAGCAATAATTGAAAAATATCAAAGTGGAACCAAACAGTTCCTATTTTAGTTTGCAGACTCTGCAATATGTAGTTTCAAAAATGCATTAACAACAATCTGGCTCCTTTTCTCCAGGCAGACACAGGAAATCTCATTTGGCATATGAGAGTTATTCCTATAAAGAAGAGTCAGATAATAAGCAAATGATCATTACCTCAAATTATATGAAATGGAAAGAAGCCATTAATGCAGCATTAAGGTCATAAATTCATACATTTGGAAGCCAACAAAATAAAACATTAGTTCGCAAAGCATTATTATCCCATCCATGCTGCCACATTAACTGTATGCACTAAAACCTCTAACAAATATTATAATTTGTGTGAAATACAGAGGGATAAGCTTCCTATTTTCATGTTAACTTGTAGATCTTTCAGTTTACGTACTGGTTAAGAGTGGGTGTCTAATGCCACAGCTCAAAAGGACCTTGCATGTCTGAATCACTCCAACATGCTGAACATGCTTCTCAGCAGCTCACCACGGGCCCCCCAAGCCCTCACCCAACAGAAGCACAGCACTGGGAAAATCATAATTGAATCTCTATCCCTAAATTATCCTTCTGGGAACATCTTGATCCTTACGCATTATTTAAGCCAGGTCTGGTCTACTTTAATAAGCGCTGGTGAAGATTACTGAGACTAAATTCAGAAAATGCTAGTACTCCAAACTTTAGAAATGCACACACACCACTCTCCTTCTATTATTCTCAACAGGTTACTAAGCAAACAGGACCTCTTATCTACCCTTATTGTTTGTGGCATGTATACACATTTGTGTGCAGTAAGAATAAAAGCATGGTGGGGGCAGGGGACACCTGGATGGCTCAGTCAGTTAGGCTTCCGACTGACTATTCTGGCTCAGGTCACAATCCCAGGGTTGTGAGATCAAGCCCCATGTCAGGCATAGAGCCCGCATAAGAATCTCTCTCCCTGTTCCTCTGCTCCCCACCCCCCACTCACTCAGTCTCACTTTCTCTTTCTCTCTCCCTCCTTCCCTCTCTCTACATACAAATTATAAATCTATATATATATACAGTCATGAACTTCTAAAACTAACTCACAGGAAATAGACAAATATACTTGGTTCACACACAAACTTACAAACATTATTGTAATAGTTCTCAAGTGTCATTACCCATTTGATAGGGTCAAAAACCATGTGCCTACTATGGTGTTAGACACCATGCTAGGCACCAGGAACAAAAAAAAAAGCTGAATAAGATGGGAGCCCTGCCTTCAAAGAATTTACAGTCTAACCGGGAAACAGACAAGCATAGCAACAACTAAGGGGAAAAAAGCAGATTAGCCTATGTATGGTGATACATGTTCAAACAAGTCCAAGGAAAACATTAAGAAAGATGCACAAATGAGGAGGAAGCAGGCAGGGAGGGAGGTTTCCCAAAAGAGCTGATGCCTGAACTGAAATATGCAAGACTCGTTAATTAAATATAAAAGTGAGAGTTTCTAGGCAAAAGGAACTATCTGTACCAAGGCGTGAAAAGCACGGGGCGGGGGGGGGGGGGGGGGGGGCCTGGAAAAGCACAAGAGGCTCTGTGCTAGAACACGGGATGTATGGCAGGGAGATCTTAAGGGACACACAGACTGAAAGTCAGAAAAAAATGAGCTGTACTCTACAGTCAGTGGGGAACAAACGAAAGATTTTAGGCAGAGTAACAGTACTGGTAGCAGTAGCAAAAGCGATCACTTAAGGTCTCCTAAGTACTTAGCATACATCAGACATTATGCAAAGAGCTTTACATATATTAGCTCATATTGTTTCCACAACCCAATCTATAGTATTATGCCCATATTACAGATAATTGAAGCACAGAGAGGTACGGTAACATCCAAGGTCACATTTCTAGAAAGCAGGGGAGCCAGATTTGAAGGGTAACCTGATAGAATTCTCATTTAAGAGCAATGAATCTGGTGTGAAGTGTGGATCTGTTGAGAGGCAAACAGAAGAAAACCTTGTCAGGAGACTTACTAAAAAAAAAAAAAAAAAAAAAGACAGTGAAAATGTTAAAAACCAGTGCTAGGGCTGTGATGGCAGAAGTGCAGAAATGGAGGCAAGAGATATTTTAACAGGTTCCCAGAGCTTGGTGACATTAAGCTAAGGCAATGCTTCCCCACTGTGTCGCTCACTACAACTGCAGTGAATTATGTGTCTCTTCCCCTGATGGACTGACTACAAACCCTTAAATCCAGGTCGTCTAAGGCTTACTCCTCACTTCACATGTAGCACCCAGGAAGAGTGTCTGGCACACAGTAGCAGCTTAATAAATACTTGTCAAAGAAGACAGAGAAGGAAAAAGGAGGAGAAAAAGAAAAGAAGGAAAAAGGATTACTGACTTGGTACAGCTAATGGTATCATTGACAATCCAGGGAACAGAGACAAAGAACAGATTATAAGAAGGAGAAATAAGTTTATATAAACAAATAGGCAATGTTACATTTGCTTTTAAGTTATAATATATACTATTTGTAAAGACAACTCCATAAGAACTCTATTACTACCTTACCTACTAGCATACGTGGAATTTTAAAATTATTAGAGCAGTTCTGACATACTAACAGAATATCGCCATTCATATGAAAACTGAAAACATTTTCCAAACATATGATCTTTAATTTTCAGAACCAATGTGCATGGCCAAAAATGGCAAAAATGAGAAGGAAACTCGCCCTGAGCCACTTACTGAGGGTGCATCTGACAAGGAGCTTAAGCATTTCCTTGTGGACGTTGGGGAAAATCCTCGATATAACCAGTATTTTGTAGATTTCAAAACTATTCATGTCTTCCTTCTCCTAGCTTTCTTTCGTTGTCGAGGATTTATTTTACCCTAATGTTACTTTAAGATAAAATATGTACACCATGTTCTTCCAACTAAATGAGAAAATGTAAGTGAAACCCTAAATACAGTGGCTGGCACAGAGTAAGGACACCATACATATTTGTTGTCACCATCGCAACAACCACGATTACCATCGTTCTCATTCCTACAACTACTACACTAACTAACCCAAGGTCAGACAGATGGAACTGCAGGTCAAGTAAGACACACATGGTGGTTGCATTTATCTCCTAATTTAGCGTCCTCCTAATTCTTCTCTTCCTGTAAGGTTCCCTCTGCCTTTTCCTCCTGCTCCTGCAGAAAGAAACACGCCCCATGGCTACTCTTCTACTCATCCTTCAGGCTGATTTCCAAAGTCACTTTTTCTTAACAATCTTGTCACATAGCCCCGGTTAAACTCTCACTCTGCTCTGTATTTTTCCTTCATCAGATTTGTCACAGTTTGTACTTCTATTTTGAGTGTCTATATACCTCATGAGGTAGGGGACAGTAACTTTTTGTTCACAGTCATATCCCTAGTACCCCGCAAAATGGTTCATATACGTAAAGGATAGTAATTGGTGTTGAATGCATCACCAGAAGAATGAGTAAATTCCAACACTTGACTTACACATTTTTTTGTATTGAATTCAAAATAAAAGACTAGAGGTGCCTGGCTGGTTCAGTCAGTACAGCATGTGACTCATGGATCTTGAGGTCATGATTTCAAGACCCACACTGAATGTAGAGATTAAAATTTTTAAAAAGTCAAAAAAAAAAAAAAAAAAAAGATTAGAGACACAAATACTTTATCCCAAAACTGGCACAGACTTTTATTTTAAAAACAGCTTCAATTTCGTATCTCTTCAAAATGGTCCAAAATGGACTAAGCAAAACATTTTAAGACAGTAAGAGAAATCAGTTAAGATGTTTTAAAAGTATTTAATAAAGTCACAACAATCTTTGTTAATATTTAACATCTATTCTGACTTTTAAGAAATACTATTAACTGTTGCAACTTTGAAACTTCCATTTTGTAAATATTTTGGAAACTCTTACCTTGACATTTCCCAATGATGGATGTAAAATCATCTTTTGCGGACCTGCAAAATATGTGTAAAATTAAGCCAATAGTTTCACCATCACAACATATTTTGTCGTACTATGAAACCCCACAAAAATGATACGAGAGACAACTTGTCTGCACAACACTAAACCAGTCCTTCTCTCAGACATGGATTTGTGCTCAAACAAGACCCTTTCGTTAGTGACATTTTCTCCCAACCTTATCTCACCAGAAATGGAGCTATACCTAGAATACAGCAATACAAGAATGAGATTAAGCATGGTCTTTTAATACAATAGAGACATTGGCCCCCTCCCCAAAGATTCTGATTCAGCAAATATGGAATGGGATCCAAGAAACAATGTTTTTTTAAAGCTCCACAGATTGATTTTGGTCACGAACCACGGTCTGTATCATATTACAAACTTTAAATCACTTAAGAAAAAAGATCAGGGCACCTGGCTGGCTCAGTCGGGTAAGCATCTGATTTCTGATTTCGGCTCAGGTCATGATTTCATGGTCGTGAGTTCGAGCTCCACATCAGGCTCTGTGCTGGCAGTGCAGCTTCGGATCCTCTGTCTCCCTCTCTCTCTGCCCCTCCCCCACTCTCTCAAAAATAAACATTTTAAGAGAAAAAAAAGGTCTTGCTTTTAATAAATCAAATAGCTTTAATAAGTGACCATATTTGTTACTAGTGACCTATTTAAAATCTGTGATCTTGAAATATATGCCTAAGTAGTTTAATTATTATATGTTCAAAAATGAAAAGTTGGTAAACCATCTAGAAAATAATTCAGTAACAATTATCTAAAACCTTAACGTCTACGGTCATTTGATCCATTGCCTCAATTTCTATAATGAAGTTATCTCTAGGAAATAATTACAGATACACACAGATCTCAAGGAAATTCATGGAGCCTAATTTATGAAAGAGAAAAATATACCCAGTGTAAGATTAGATTTTGCCAACTGCACTCAATGAAATATTATGCAATTACTATATGTGACATGGAAAGATGTTCATAATTTTCAAAACTTATCGAGAGAAGACATATCAAATAGAATGCAGAGTATTGTTAGACTAAGTATTACCCACACATACACACACACACACACAGAAAAATTCCAAAGAACATACAACATTTGGCTGAACTGTAATTTGTAGTTCTTCTTTCTTGAATACTTAACTACTTTCTAATATTGGTAAAGTGACTAAGCATTACTTTTAAAACAAATTTTAAACACTAATATTTTTAGCTATTTATTAAGATACTGTATTATGACAAAAGCCAATTATAAATATGTTAATAAACTTCCTCAAGAAATTGACTATTCAGCCTCCACACGGAAGAGAGAAGAACATGGTCTTTGAAGTGAAGCTGACCTGATTTCAGCTCTATCTGGGTAACCTGGACAAAATATTTAATAGGAGTTTCATCTTCCTCTCAATAAAATGGGATGGGTAATATCACCTTCATTGCTTAGGGAAGGATTAAAGAAGACATAATGCATAAATTAGCACAAACTAGACCTAAGTCAGTGTTCATTTCTTTCATCCTTAATACAGATCATCACAAATAATAATTGCTCTTTCGCTGAGAAAGGTGAAGGAGAGAGACATAAATTTGGTTTTGTCAAAACTTCGCAAATGTATTCACTTAAGCAAATTTGGGGGCGGGTGCCTTTTTTAGAAGAGTCCCTTACTTTAATGCTTTTTACTGGGTTCTGTGATGGTTCCTAATTCCCATATTTGTAACAGCCCATAATCATAAGAAATTGTTACTTCACTATTTAGGAAAAAAGGAAACACACGTTAGCCACATAATACCTACTTACTGCCAAATTACAGATTAAAGTAGCAATTCACAACACGTCACTTTCCATCCACGTGAGCCCCGCACACAAGCAGGTTAGGTGTGCCAGATAAGAGCAAGTGACTGGGGCCACCTGCCGCTCACCACACACACACACACACACACACACACACACACACACACACAGCGGCCCTAGTCCGATCTTACAAAAGGCAGGGCTCTCTCTACACTAAAACTAACATGTGTTTCAGCTTTCCATCTTTTTCCCTGCCATTTGCTATTTATGACTGCTTCCAAGTAACGAATAAGGACCCGAGACACTAGAGTTATCACTCATAGTCTAATACCATCAACGGCATTTCCCGAACTCCAGCGGCCTACTCCTATCACGACTGCGCCAACCTTGCATCGGACGTGTTCCTCACACTGGAGTACAAAATACACGTGGAAGAGCAAGAACAAAGGTCTTAAGTATTCAGGTTCGGCCACCGTTCACAGGGTTTACTTTGAGGATCTACCCCACCCCTTTTTCTTTAATGATGACTCCACATCTTCGCTCAGACTCTCCTTTCAGGTCCCTACAAACTGTGTGTGTCTGTTAATTCAGCAGAAGGAACGGACTGCCAAGGCTGAGCAGTCAGCGGACTATACCCGGTGAGGCACTCCCCGCGTCTGCTGCCTCTGTCCCACTCGCAAACACCTTACTCATTCAGCAAACATCAACTAAGCACCGATTATGTTCAAGGAAATATCCAGTGCTCGGGAAAACAGACAGGGCCTGCTTCCAAGGCACACAGTGTAGCTGGACTCACAGACACCAGAGCCCATTCACACTGAATTTTGAGGAAAGGACAACCCTGGGGTTGTGCAAAGCAGCGGCGCTAACTAGACCAGGGGAAACCCACATGTAAAAATACAAGCATACATGGCTAAACAACGTGACCAAAAGGTAGTATGCATTCCTGGATAAGAGCAGGAAGACCGAAGCTGGGACAGCAGACTTCAAATCCTCAAGAAAGAAATTTAACCATTTGTGTCAGCTTCCTCATTTCTAAAATGGAGAAAAATAGCAAAGGCTACCTCACGGGGCTTCTGCAAGGATGAAATGAATTAACACCTGTGAAGAACTTACAAGGGTGCCCAACGTCATTGGTGTTATCTTATCACAAAGTACAGTACTATGTTGATTATTTCAGGAGCATAAAGGGGAGGATCCATAGGGAGTATGTTCCTGAAAGGCTTCCTGCTGGAATTCGTGCTCTACCACGTAAGAGACCTCAGATACACTAATGTGACCAAAAGCTTTTGCAAATTACAGACCAGATGACCAAGATTTCGATGAGCATCACTTCGGCTGCCTGGAAATCCTCCCTCAGCCCCTCATCTCGATCACCACTTACGTGAATGAATTCCTAGAGCTGGATGTATGTACAAGTTTTATAAATATTTTACACTCTACCAATCCAGTAGCAAATCCTTTTATAAAAACAAATAATTTTTTTATTCCTTTCATCAAAAATGTTATCAACAAGTTCTAGAGACCCCCGGTCAAACTCCTCTTCACTGGCCCAAATATCAATCCCATCCCCACACGCACATTCTGACCCTAACACCTAAAATCATTCCACGGATGTTCTCATTTCACGGGAGAAAGATGGAGGTTTTGACAACTAACCGCTGTTTTTGTACAGTCACACCACAAGTACACATCTCAGACAGATTTCACGTCACTACAGCACACGGAGAGCAAGTGCAAACCCATTTCTACCAGCAGTGCCAAGTTCAAAACTGTGCCAGCTTGACACTCACTGATGCTGTGAAAAGAACAAGGGTCTGTTTTTTAAAGCCATGCCAAATTAAACAATGCAGTTTTTTTTTAATGTTTCTTTGGGGGGGGGGAGGGGGGAGGGAGGGAGGTGGGGAGAGGGGGAGGGGAAGGGAGAGGGAGGAGGAGAGAGAGGGGGAGAGTGCACGCACATGTGCAAGCAGGGGAGGGGCAGAGAGACAGACAGACAGACGGACAGAATCTGAAGTGGGCTGCAGGCCCTGAACTGTTAGCACAGAGTCCCACGTGGGGCTTGAACCCACAAACCATGAGATCATGACCTGAGCCGAGGTCTGGTGCTTAACCGACTGAGCCACCCAGGCGCCCCAAACAATGTAGTTTTGAAAGCCTGTCATTAGTGCCAGTCCTCTCCATCCTGAGGATTTCAAGAGGGATCACAAAACGAAGCCTCCCCATCTGAAGTCAATGCCCCAATGGGGGCAAGCCCTCTGTCCACTCCCCAAAAAGGTGAGGGGTCCAGTTCTGTTTGAATAACTGGAAAAAGAAAGAAACTGCACAAAAAGCTAGCACCGGGGTAGGAACAACTGAATGCACGTTATACTATGTTTAATCAAAAATAATGAAGTATTGGTAAAAAGTTTTGACCGATATCCTAAAATTCTGATCTCCTTACTTATTTTTTGAAAACCAAGAGTCAGGCCTTGCCTGCAGAAAGAAGTAGCCTCGAATTTTAGAAGTGCAACACATTTAGTCTGCTAGTGCTAATTTCCAAAAAAAAAAAAAAAAAAAAAAATTAATTTTCCTGAGTTACTTTCTATTGTTGCTACTTCTTTCACAACTGATATATTACTTAAAAATAAAGTACGTGAAAAGCTCAGCTTAAAGAAGACTTTCAGATGTGTATATAATACCGACGAATGTCTCCAAGGACAGAGACTATCACTGGTCTCAAGTAATACGTACTCTTCGTCTTGCAGACTCAAATTCCACGTACAGCTTTAGGCCAACAGAGCAAGGCGGCCCCTACTTTTTCAATACCTTCTTGAGCATGTGTTTTAGTGGACTTAGCAGTGACCAGTCAACCAAGAGTGACTCCCAGAGTTCTGAAGATGTGCCTGGTCTACTGAAAAAGTAAAACTGCCCAAGGGAGAAGAGAGGGATCTGGGGAAGTAGACCATGTGACTCTAACAAAGCATCCTTTGTCCTGTAATTGGCAGAAGTTGCCGTTTGACACCAACCCACAAAATTATGGGAGTTAAGAGCAAAAGCCCTTTAAATAAGCCCTTCAAAAAACTTAGTTCCCATAAATGAAGGAAAATTTTCTCAAGGGAAAATTCTGAATAGGAGTAATATTAACAATTACCTGATCTCCACACACTGATCTTGAACGGCAGCCAAAATTTTTCCATTGCTTTCATAGAGAGGGGAAAAAAAAAAATTACGTGAATATTTGTAGCCGTCTTCAAAGATGAAATTATTCTAAGAAGTTAAAAATTATTTTTTATCTTTTTCACACCTTCAATTATCCAACTTTTGACCTCAAAATTAAACGAGCATAAAAGGTACCAAAGTGTGCACAAAGTGATTCAATACAGTGGAATTCATTGAAGAGACACAAATAATATGTAACAAATATGTAAAAGGAATTTATATACAATAAAAAACAAACAAGAATGCAAGACAAAAGGACCCCAATATCCATAACGAAACTGAAGTGCTAACCCCACTAAAGAAAACTATCAATTTTTAATACCTTACCTTGCAAGTACCAAATGCCAATGTATCTGTTTATTAACCAAGCGAACCAGTCCATCAGGGAGCAAAAAAGGCACAGGGCTGAAACAACACATTAACCAACTTAAAATCTAATCAGAAAAAATACATATAAGTAGATAAATGTTATAAAAAGCATATACATCTATAGAACAAGAGAGGATTTTTTTTTTCCATTAAAATATAAAATTCGAGGGGCGCCTGGGTGGCGCAGTCGGTTAAGTGTCCGACTTCAGCCAGGTCACGATCTCGCGGTCCGGGAGTTCGAGCCCCGCGTCGGGCTCTGGGCTGATGGCTCAGAGCCTGGAGCCTGTTTCTGATTCTGTGTCTCCCTCTCTCTCTGCCCCTCCCCCGTTCATGCTCTGTCTCTCTCTGTCCCAAAAATAAATAAACATTGAAAAATATATATATATATATATATATATATAAAATTCGAATATGGGCAAACCTAAAACCCAAAGTTACTAATTGCTTATCTGAAACTTCTGACCAGGTACATAACTCTTTTTCCAGAAAAACATGGTGGTATATTCAAAAGTATAAATGTTACAAGCTTTCTAAGGAAAGGTTATGGAGGATGCCAGTAACATAGCAGAGGTGAGCTTGTAAGAAACCCTTCCTTCTATGCTTGCCTAGAAATTCTGACTCAACGGTAACAAATTTCTTAAGAAAGAAAGAGAAATCTCCAAGCACTAGAAATGAAAAGGGAACTTAAAGTTAGAATTGGCTACAGGTATGAAATTAGGAGGGAACACCTGGGACAGAAAATGAGCCAAGGGGCACAGGGAGAACAGGAGTTGGAAGGGAGACTCCTGCGAAGGCCAGCACCCATCAGAGACTGCACGTCACTCGGTGACGGAAGAGCCGGAGCCTACCCAGGGCCCCGGGGGAGGGGGGGAGGGTGTTCTAGAAGCTCATCTGAGTCTAGAATTTGGTCTGTGGGGTCATGGGAATGAACTCCCCTGTGAAAAAACAAAACCCCAAGCCTTTACTACATGCAAGATCAGACCGCGATGTCAAATTCACTCAAGTGGTGCAAGAGTAGCTAAGCGGAAGCTCATACTAACATCATTCACAAAAGACAGGAGGGAAGGATCCACCGCGGGTGCGTGAGCAGATACGACAAAGCAAGAGTGACACAGGAGGAAGTCAAGACAATAGGTGGAAAAGAATAAAGAAAACAAGCTAGTGAAAGAAAAAAAAAAAAGAACAAAAATTGTGTAAAATAGAAAACAAAAAAAGTAGGCTAAAAAGATCTGTAATTAAAATATGTCGGTGGGCGCCTGGGTGGCTCAGTCTTTAAACATCTGACTTCTGCTCAGGTCATGATCTCATGGTTCGTGAGTTCAAATCCCACATGGGATGAGCTCAAGCCGCTTTTCTCTCTCACTCTCCTCATTCTCTCTCTCTCTGCCCCTCACTCACTTGCGCCTTCTCTCAAAAAAAATTTTTAAAAAACAAAATAAAATGACAATACTTGTTTTAGATAAATAAATAAAATAGGTCAGTAATGGGGCTCCTGGTGGCTTAGAACCCACTTGGGATCCTCTCTCTACCTGTCTCTCTGTCCCTCCCCCACTCGCACACACTCTCGCTCTCTCTCAAAATAAATAAACTTTAAAACCAGTTAAAAATATATATATACATGTATATCAGTACCATATGTTCAGTGTACTTGCATTCATTTCTAAAACACAAAATATTTAATACCATGGTAGTTACAGAAATACCATAACAAAGATAGGAAACACGCATGTGAGTGATAGCATCAACAGATGGAAGAGAAGAATACCCATCCTCTCCAAGGGAAGTGAGGGGTGGGGGCACCTCAAGTTGTAACATTTTGCACAAAGAGAGAGAAGGCTATCTGGAGCAAACAACTGCCTAAATCACATGGAGGCATATGTGCCTACACAAGTAGATAATATAATAAACCTGTTATAACTTACAGTATCTATAATTCTGTTTGTAATATTTCATACTTAAAAGAGAAAAAAACACTTTAAAAGAAAAAGCCACTTGAAACAAATATTGGCCCCAAAACCTTTAGTTTTAATTACCATAAACTGAAAGAGCAAAAACTGAACTTTTTTCAGTTAACTTCACAGTTACTTATGAAAGTAACAAAACATATCCTCCGGAAGATCAGACAATCACTTCAAGGTGCACTGGCCTATACTGGATATTTTCTGCCCACACTTCCCAAAGATGTTCAGGACTAGCAAGCTAGATCACCCAGTGAGCTCAGGAAAAAATAGCCTACTTCTAAACTCCTCTCCCATCCTTGCCCCTCCCTCCACTCTCATCTCTTTACCCTATCATACTCCACAGCCCCTAAAAAACAAGATTAAATTTACACACACACACACAAAGCATAAAAACATCAGAACTCATCCTAGAGAAGAGCTAAAGGTCTCTATTATCTCTGGAGCGTTTAAGATTAAATGTCCTTAAGGAAAAAAAAAATCTGTGTTAAATAAATCTATAAAACAATCCCTATATACCTATCTAAGAGCAGAACTGTATCATTTGTCAGAATGATCATTTGTTTCTTTTAAGGCTGAAAATTTGCACCATTCCTAAAACATCCTTAACACTAAAAAGAACTAAAAAGTCCCCAAGAACAGAAACATAAAGGACCCCCTGCCCCCCCATGCACAGCAACTGAATACTGATCACAAGAGTTGTTGATCAAGTAAAAAACAAAATTGTTCTTAAAAAGATCCCCAAGCTACAGACACATCATGTGGGCATTCAAGATAAGGCTGAGAATACTCAGAGAAAGCAGAAGTCATCCTGAGATAGTCTTAATAAGGACTAAGGAACAAAAATTACCCTAAGTTAACTGAGCTACCTTGTCACTTTATCAAATGTTTGAGAAGGTCTATTTTATTCACCGGAATGTCAGCATCTGTATCACAATTTGGGATTCAATTCTGAAAACTCAAATCATAAATAAGATAATATTTGTATTTGACATTCATACTATTCTCTGAAGCGACACTCACCTGTACCAGATGTATTGGCGTAAAAATAATAAACGATCTGTAATAAAAATAGCAAAACCAAAATATGAATCAGCTATTCTTTAGAAATCACTTTCAAAATAGCTTCATCAACAATAAACCTAAAATATACTGCTGAGTCATTACAAAATATGTAGAACAAAATTCTTAAAATAAGGGAATATAATCTAATATGCACTGTAACTTTTATAAGATCATGTACTTTTTTATATTAAGGCCCAAATTTTTGTTACTCAAAACTCTGAAGGATTTTCTAACAGTATAAAAAAGTAAAGGTGGTTTGAGATGTAAATTTCACCGAACAGGCTTTAATAAAACCATACAGTAGAAGTCACAGTAACCACCCTTTAAAACCAAAATATTTGTACAAAAATTAAGATACTATTATATTTTGTAGCAAAGATTTTAAAAAATAATACCTAAAATGCAGAAGTCAAGCAGACACAAATCTCTAACACACTGAAAATAAAGGGACACCTCACTTAAGTCGAGTCAGGAGGCCAGAAGGGAGAGCAGTACCACTTGACATTAACTACAAGAAGAAGCATCAGACCTCAACAGAAGAGTCATCAACAAGAAAATATCCTGTTACAGGCCCCAACAAGGAAGAGATGTACTGTCACATCGCCAATAAGAAATCGACTACCTCTGCAATTCGGGCAATGAGAAACCATCACCACCCAGAACTCTTTTCTCCAATGGCTTTTTAGTTCAAAACAACTCCTCACAACTACTTCCTCCTCCAGAAAATAACGTTCCCCTCCTCTGTTGAACTTGGCTGTAGTTTTGCTGTAACTTGCATGTCCTGAATTGCAATTCTGTTATTCCTGAATAAACCCATTTTTACTGGTAAAATAACCGACAGTTTTATTTTTAACGTTAACTATCCTATTGACAAATAATGTTTTATATGATCCTATCAAAATATGTATGTGTGGCAGCACCTGAGTCGCTCAGTCAGTTGAGCATCTGACTCTGGATTTCAGCTCAGGTCATGATCTCACAGTTTGTGAGATCGAGCCCCACATCAGGCTCTGTGCAGACACTGTGGAAATCTGCTTGGGCTTCTCTCTCTCTCTCTCTCTCTCTCTCTCTCTCTCTCTCTGTCTCTCCACTGCTTACACACACCCCCTTTCTCAAAATAAATAACCATTAAAAAAATTGAAAAAAAAATAAAACGTGTATGTGTGTGTGAACATATAGATGTGTATCAATGAAAAAAGATCTGAAGGGCAACAGGTTTCCTCTGGGTGGTAAAATGAGAAATTGTTCATTCAAGTTTGTGGTTTTCGATATTCTCTAAATTTCTCTAAATGAATTTTATCACCTGGGTACATTTTCTAAATTTTCAAAATTTCAAAACATTAGTCACAATGAAAACTGAATATGCTAGCACTTGTATCAGAAAATAATCTTTATCAGGAGATAAAACAGTTAATTTCAAGTACTTGACTCCTTTGAAACTGAATCTTCTCTGTGTAAGTAGCTCAAATTCACCAGCGTTATGAGGATGAGCTTTGGAGGCAGAAAGACATGCAGTCAAATTCCAAATGAATAATCCTGGGCAAATTTCCTCATCTAAAAACACGAAGTCATAACAGTACCTACCTTGCTTGTCTGGTAAAGGACTGTATCAATAAATGTACATAAAGTCCCCATAGCACCAGCTTAGCAACAAGTGCTGAAGACTTGCTCTGATACCGTGAGCTCGTATGTATATGTAAACTCTGTCAGCAGTTACATGAATGCTCTGGTTGATAAAATATTTAATCTGAAGAACTCTGGCCAGATGTAGCAGAAATATCGTGTAAACCAATTAAAACAGCTGGTCATTGCCTTTTCACTTTCAATGTCTAGACTCTCTGGGACCCACACTGGATTTGATTTTCTTCATTTCTTCTAGAATACATTCATAATGGTTAAAGTTAAGCCATATTTTAGCTCTCGACTGCATTAAAAATGTGTGTATGCACACATATATCGGCATATACACCTATATACCCATATATCATACATAATATGCATACATATAAAAAATTAAATTCAGGTAACATGTATGCTATTCACTTTTATCAGGCTTTCCGTTATAAGTCTAAAGAACATTTTTAAAACTCCTAAAGTTTCAAAAACAATAAAGTTACAAATGAAATGGGAAAAAAATTATCTGCTCTTATCATTATATAGAGAAAAATAAATAAGCTACATTACCTCTAATTGCTTTGGTGATGATAAAGGATGCACCATGTTTTCGGTTGCCTCTAGACTGCAATTGGAAAGAAAAATGTATTACATTTGAGAATTTTCTTGTGATACTTACACAACATGTAAAATTATATTCTTTTGCTAATGCTCAGTACAGGGCACAGCTACCAGTATTTAAAAACTACTATTCAGAGACAAAAGAAGGAAAAACAGGACTGAAAACAGTGGGAGCAAAACTGAGCACAGTGGAGTTATAGGCATTTGTCAGCACAAACTTTGCTAGGGAATACAAAGATTCAAGATGGAAAGTCAAATACCAAACATCACGTAATTAATTTTTCTTTAACATTTATACATTTTTGAAAGACAGAGACAGAGCATGAGTGGGGGAAGGGCAGAGAGCGAGGGAAACACAGAATCTCAAGCAGGCGCCAGGCTCCAGGCTCTGACTCGTCAGCACAGAGCCCGATGAAGGGCTCAAACCCAGACTGCAAGATCAAGACCTGAGCTGAAGTCGGACCTTTAACCAACTGAGCCACCCAAGTGCCCCTCAAACACCAAACAGCAAAACACCAGCCCAAGACCATACTAGTTGCCAGTCCAGCACAGGCTATTTGGGTGGGTTACAGTGGCCTAAAATAAGTTTTGCTTGGAAAAGTGGCCATACGGATTAATAAACTCGTATCTTGGGAGGCAAGCTTATTATTTGTTGTAGGCCCACAGAGGAAATCCCACTAACACACTGATATACAATTGCTGTATTAAATAGTTCCTTAGGTATAGACTAAACCGAGTAGGGTAAACAATCGCAGAAGCAACAAATAATGAATAAAACGCACTCATGTACTGTTAAGGAAGGAGCAGTAGGGGCAGACAGATAGGTCTTAAAAGCACTGAAAAATGATTCCATTCCACAAACATGAACTGATTATCCGCTTTGCAGTTAAGACACAATTTGGTCCCGGGGAGGGTTATAAAGATGAATACGATGCAATTGCCCTTCCAAGAGCTTGAAGTTAGACAGCTGAAATCAATAGAACCAAAAAAAAAAAAACCAAAAAACAAAAAGTGCTCCGAGGTTTCAATGTAAGCTGATACTCTGCTTCTTTTTTTTAATCAATTTAAAATGTTAAGCATTCTGAAACATTCCTGTAATTAACCAGTGGGTGCTACGCAGTGAAAACCAGTATTTGTTCAACCAATAGCAGCAGCAACAACATCCTAGCTGCAGGACCTACAATATTCACTTTGTTCAAGACAAACATAAACTAAGTAAATACTGTACTCAAAAAATAGTAGTATGTATGCAGATCTCTGCCAGCCTAAAAAATACATTATTCAAGACAAGCAGAAACTGCAAGGGGGAAGGAGGTTAAAGAAAAACTACAAACTTTATAGGAAAATGAGTAGTTTCTCCAGTAAAGAAACACCCAGGAAAGATGTGAAAAAAGAATCCATATGGTGGGACTGCCTGATTTTAATAAAAGTCCTTTTGGCCCTTGCTGCATCCTCTGAGTCGAAAACAATGACTGGCACAAGTTAGGCACTCAAAAAATGTGTTGAATAAATGTGGGTTCCTGGCCCCTACTATTCACCTTGCGCTGAGAGGCCCCTCTCTACGGAATGACTGCAGACCCTAAGGTCCAGTGCAGGTTACCAACCTCTAGAACCCCTTCTTTAGCAGGAAACCTAACTGCGGATCAGCACCTCCTCACTTTTCCCTCTGGCAGCATTCTGTTCACACCACCAGCACAGCGCAATTACGCTAAGTGATAAAAAATGTTTACTGGACTAGCCCCAGTCTAGACTGCAGGCACCACAAGTTATTCACCTTCCTATGCCCAGCGCCCAACACGGTATTTGGGACACGGACGGACATACAAGCACACTAAATGCTTCTTTACTGAAGTACACAAGAATGGGCGCAATTCAGCCCCAAGGAGGAGTAAAGGTTTCAGTGGCGGCCCTCCAGCTGCTGAGATGACTGTAGGGTCCTGGAAAGTTCTCCCGCTGCAGATGAGGCTCAGCCCTGGTCAGCTCCTGCCTCGCCTTCCTGAAAGGACCACCCAGAGTCCAGACAGCAGAAGGGCCCTGGAGTCCCAACGCTGTGCCTCCCCTCCAAATACAATGAAACTGAGACCCAGAGCCCGAGGTTCTATCCCGACAACAGAATTGGGAGCCCAGGAGGGATCTCAGGTACCCCTGCTTTAGCGGAACCAGACCCCAGATAGCCCGCGGTGCCGTTGCCAAGGCGACGGTACAAGCGGCGGAACCTTGCTCCCCCTCCCACCCAGCTCCACTCCCCTACGTGGCTCTAGTTTACGTGGCTCTGCCCGGACAGCGTCCGCGCCATGCTGGCCGCAGCTCTGGAGGCGCCTGGTTCACCTGCACTTCTGTCTCCGAGGGCCACTCGGTGTTGACCAACAAGTCATAGAGAATCGTCTCCTCCTCAGCCTCCGCGGTGCCTGGATTCACCGCCGGCGCTGACTCGGAGGCCGCCATGTTCGCGGGGCAACTGAGCCACCGGGACAGGGCCACTACGGCATCCCGCCAAGGACAAGCTTCCTGCACCGCGGCTGCTTAAGACTCCCTGGGAGGGGTGGAGTTAGCTGGGCGTGAAGCTGGGCGTGGAAAGGAAGTGCTAGATTAACCCTTTAATGAATAGGAAGGACGGTGACTTTGGCTTGTCTGGAGTACGATTTAGGTCCTGGTCCCGGTGCACTGCCTGTTTATTAATCTGCGTCAGATGCGCCAAGTCTGAGCCCCTGGTATCCAGCCAGCTTCTATAAAACAAAAATGGTGAAAGTATCTCCCTAAGATGCTAACATTCATTCGTGTATTTGTTGGCAAATGCATAGAAAGAGTGCAAACTGTTTTTTTTTTTTTAATAAACACCAAAAATGATGCAACTCGGTAGATACTAAACCAATGATTGCTGTCAGACGAATAATGCTATAGGAGCTCAGAAAAGGCAACAAAGTTCAGAGAGTCTGGAGCGGCTTCCTGGAGGAAGTGGAGCTTGTCCTGGGTCTTTAATATTAGGCAGAATTAAGGTTTGGGGAGAGCGTCTCAAGCAAGTTGAAATGGGATGGGCAAAGACAGGCAGAAAAATATACAGTTGAAAGAGCACAGGCAGCTGAATAGAGCCCAAGTGAGAAAAGGGCATGGAGGCAAGAAACTGGCAATAATACATTGAGAACCTACTTGGAGGGAGCTAAAATGCCAGCCTCATTTGTTCATTTATTCATTTAACAAGTGCCTCTATGTGGAAAGCCCTGTACTTGAAAGCAGAGCTTATTGTAAACCTAATGAATGTACAGTGTGCAAGGAATTAGCCTGTCTCACATTCAAAAGAAACACAAATACTGAACATTTCCTGCAGGAATTAAATTGCACAATATCCATCAAGATGCGTTAGGCAATAATGCAATTAAAAGCCTCAGATGGGAAGCCTAGGTCTCCCATTTATTTCCAAGTTAAATGACCTTAAAGCCTGCCCTATTTCACCTACCAGCTCCCCTTGCCTCTCATCTCCTCTCCTGCTCCTCCCCCCTCCTCCCACCACCTTCAGCCACAGGGGCCTTTCTCCTTCTGAACACACCAGGCACATTTCCCCTGCAGGGACTTTACATGGGCTGTCCCCTCTATTTAGAAGGTTTTCTCCCAGATATTTGTCTGTGTCTCTCCCTTATTTCTAAGTTTTTGCTCATATGTCACCTTATCTCTGAAGCCTATTCTGATTGCTTGTTTTTAAATTTGCAACCACCTGCTCTGAACTGTAGATCTCCCTTAACCTTCTCTGCTTTTTTCCGTAACACTTATCACCCAAAACGCTATATACTGTGTTTTATTGTATTTGTTTATTGTCTGTCCCCATTCACTAAAATGTAGACTCCGCCATAACAGAGTGCACTACTATATGCATACAGATGTCAAAATGGAAAAAAACTCAGCTTTTCACTTGTGTAGGGAAAATCCAGTTCTTCCCTACTACGTGTGTCTTCCCTGCGAGCCTCCTACTCACACACAACACTTCTGGTTACTAAATGTGCAGAGGTTTTTCCCCACACCATCAAGCAATTCTCAGACCAGCAAAGTCTCCAAGAATTCAACACTATCAAACCAGAGATAGAATCAGATTCCACAGGTTAAGGGCTCAATCTCACAAGACTTACCCCTGTCCAACACACACACACACACACACACACACACACACACACACACTCCCAAACATACACTTCAGATGCCAGTTGCAAGCCCAAGGTATCACCTGTGCTTCTGTGTAAGTACTGCATGCTAACCAATTATGCCATTGGAGCACCTTATCACTTGTGCTTCTGACCAACCAGCTATAGATCAGAGATTCCAAAGACACCTCCCCCACCTCAGGTCCAATTAATTTGCTAGAGCAATTCTCAGAACTCAGGAAAACACCTCGGTTTACCAGATTGTTAAAGCATATGATAAAGGATACAGATGAACAGCCAGATGAAGAGACACATAGGGCGAGATCTCAGAGGGTTCTGAGTGCAGGAGCTTCTGTTCCCCTGGAGTTGGGGTACATCACCGCCCCCCCCCCAGTGTGGTTGTATTCATCAGCCTGGAAACTCTCCAATCCCCTGGCTACTGAGATTTTTATAGAGGTTTCCTCATGAGACATGATCAATTATTAATTCAATTCAATTTCCGGCTCCTCTCCTCTCTCTGAAGAATGGAGGATGGGGCCGAAAATTCCAAGTTTCTAATCATAGCTTGGTCTTTCTTGTGACCAGCTGCCATTGAGGAGTCATCCAGGGGCCCACTCAGACTTACTTTCGTTAGAACAAAAGACACTCCTCGTGCTCTTATCACTTAGGAATTTACAAAGTTTTAGGAGCCCTGGATTAGTTTTAGGAGTCAAACACAAATATTAGAACAAGAGATACTCCTAGTATTATCATTTAAGAAATTATAAGGATGTTAGGAGCTCTGTGCTAGGAACCAGGGGCAGAGATCAATACATGTATTTTCTATCATCTCACACACACTATATACATCCCTGCCACATCCCCCAGAAGATATTAACAGCACCTGGCACAGAGCGCAAGACAAAACACATATTAGTTGTTGAATAAATGAAAAACTTCCCCCCAAACCTTTTTTTATATGTTGTTTCCCCCTAAGTACTTTTCTTCAGAGCAGCAGACACCAGACATGTGCATGCAGATGTTGTATGCAATAGAATACAAAGGGGTAGGAGCTCCATTTATTCAGAACACACAGTGAGGGTGGTCCCTGAACTTGCGCGGCCTCGGTCCTGCCCTCTCCCAAGTCTGCACACCAGGGCTATCCACTCCTCCCTATCTAATCCGAGTATTTTGGACAGAGAATGAGATTGCTTTCTGTTTCATCCATGCCCTTCATGACCTCCACCTGATCAAGCACACAAGCAGCCAGGGGGCTCCTGGCCAAGCTGACACAGGTGCTTCCTTCTCAGCTGGTGTGTGAAGAGAACAAGTGCAAACATATCACCAAGAAAATGTGCTTCTTTTGGCATCATCGCACTGTATTAATTGCATTATCCATCGTCACCCCGACCCCACTTGCCCGAGCTTATACAACAGAACAGGAAACATAAGGCCATGCCTAAGTGATCCATGCAAGCCTCTATTCTGAAGAAACAAAGAGCATGGGCTGAAACTACATTATTTGACTGTACATTTAACTCGGAGCAATTTCCAGAGGGGAAATTCCACTCCCAGAGATGCTCTGAGCAGATAGATAGGCAGGTTATGAAGCCCTCTTCATCACTATTTAATATCTGGAAAAGCCCAGGAAAGAGAAGGTGAGGTGACCACTAAAAGGAAAGAAAATGGAAAGAATATGTCCTGTATGTCCTGAGAAGAGCTCCAAGGGTAGAGCATCAGACACTGGGGTGGACAGGAAAGGCAGAGAAGTGATCAAAGTTCAAATCAAAGTTCAGCTGAGTCTAAGGATCAGGATGATTTAAGACAGATGGAGGGCTCAAGCCGAATTGCTAATTGATTTTCAGTAACTGTCTGGTTAGTTGTCCAAACTGAGACACTTTGAGAATGAAAAGATATGATTTTAATAATTCTATTAGGAAAATAGGCATGAAACAGGACTGCCCTGGGCAAACTAAGAGGATGGGCACACTAATTTAGAGCAAGAGAGTTGTGATAGAGTGAAGAGGGTGTGTGCATTTCATAAGTACAGCAAGACTCTTCCTGATTCTCTTAGTGTGACTGATGTAGTGACAGCGACCATTCTTTTTTTTTTAATTTTAGTTAACCTATGGTATGGTATTGGTTTCAGTAGAATTCAGTGGTTCATTATTTACATACAACACCCAGTGCTCATCATAACAAGTGCCCTTCTTAATCCCCGTCACCCATCTAGCCCATCCCTCTCCCTCCTCCCTCCATCAAACCTCATTTTGTTCTCCACCTTTAAGAGTCTCTTGTTAGTTTCCCTTCCTCCTCTTACCCCCCTTCCCATATGTTTTGTTTCTTAAATTCCGCATATGAGTGAAATCATGTGGTATTTGTCTTTCTCTGATTGACTCTTTTCATTTAGCATATAATACATTCTAGCTCCACCCACATTGTTGCAAATAGCAAGATTTCATTCTTTTTGATCGCCGAGTAATATAATATTCCATTGTGTGTGTGTGTATGTGTGTGTGTGTGTGTGTGTGTGTGTGTGTGTGTGTGTGTCACCTCCTCTTTATCCATTCGTCAGTCAATGGACATTTAGTCTCTCTCCATAGTTTGGCTATTATTGATAATGCTGCTATATATTGCTATATACATTGGGGTGCATGTACCCCTTTGAATCTGTATTTTTGTATCCTTGAGGTAAATACCTAATAACGCAATTTCTGGATAGTAGGGTAGTTCTATTTTTAGCTTTTTGAGGAACCACCATACTGTTCTCCAGAACGTCTGCCCAGCTTTTAGCTTTTGAATAATTGTCTCAATTGCTCTCCCTTCACTCAAGTCATGTAATTCTAGTGGGGCTGCCAATCCCCAAACTCTAGCTCTTCAATCCATATCTCAGAGAGCCCCATTCCTCTGACCTCAAGCACTGGGTGGAGAATTCTTCCCTGGGATGGATGGATGGATGGATGGAAGGATTTGAAATGGAAATGGAGGAAAAAGCGCCTTTATTTTTTGGATCACAGAGTTTGAAGGACACAAATTGGGAGTTTTAGCAGTCATCTTACCAAAACCCTATCTGCATGCAAAGACAATGAAGCCAATGAGAATGAAAAAACAAAACAGAGAGATAAAGACTTCATTTGATATTAACATGCCTGAAACAAGTGACATCTGTGTACTCCTGTCTTCCTAGCTAAGTGAGCCAGTGCATTCGTCTTAAGTTAATTTGAGTTGAATTTCAACACATTAAAATCGCGTCTTTCAACATTTCTACCAACTGAACTTGCAGATTTATCTAATTTAGAATCTATATTTACTATATAGATATCTGCAATGCTGCTTCTGAGTTATTAATAATATATAAATGGTATTACTGCATGAATACATTGATAGTATTCATGGCTTATAAAACTCTCATCCTCATGAAAAACTGAAGCTCAGAGCAATCCTAGATCACAACAGATCCAAAATTCAAACACACTTCATCAGGTCTTGATCCTGTGCACTTTTCCCCACACCATAGCACATCACCCAGGGTATAGATGGAGCCCTTAGATGGTTGAAAGTGGAAATGCGTTGTTTTGGATGACAAGTACTAACATGTGGAATGAGAATATTGTCAACCTGTTGTGTCACTAGGGAAAGTAAATATATTGTGTATTAGACTTTGTTTGCCAAATGCTACCATGATCATCCAACATACTTCTTAATTTAGCTGAGAGTCCAGGCCTGGTTTGAAGATGGTTTCAATCATGAATAAGTTATTCTCAAAGCACATTATGTTTTCCAAATAAGTAACACAGATAGTAACTGTGAGCTGCTAAGAAGTAAGATTGAAATAAAAATTGAGACAATTCCAAGATAGGCATTTTAAAAAGAAGCAATCTGATGTTTTTATAAGCCTTTGTTGAGGGGAAGGTAAAAAACAGGAAACAATTTTTCATTCTGAGGTGCCTGGGTAGCTCAGTTGGTTAAGCATCTGACTCAGCTCAGGTCTTGATCTCAGGGTCATGAGGTCAAGCTCTGCATTGGGCGCCACCCTGGATATGAAGCCTACTTAAAAAAATTTTTTTTTCTTTCTTCCTACCCTTACATCATATAATTACACCTCAGATGAACTAAAATATAATTCCCCTTCACTTTGCTGATAGCCATAGACATTTCTACCTTAGAACCAGACAAAAGTTATGTAACAATATCTTATGTAAAGGAATCATTTTTTTCCTATTAATTTTTCCATGTAGAGCGATCATTAACTGATAGATTCATTTTGTAGTTTCTATCAGCTAAAAAGCCTATTATTCCAAAAGCCATTAACGATTCAGCATTTAACCCTTTATGCTTCTGCATATTAAAAATCAAAGAGATTAATACATCATATGAAGTTGCTTCCATTTTTAATTTGAAATTGCATAGAATTGAATTTAGACACTTAAATGCTAACCTGTAATAGGTGTCATACATCTGTGCTTGACTGGATGGTAAACTAGCTCTTTATGAAGAGAATTGTAGTCATAATAATGAAATAATATTGAGCGCAACTCAAGACATTCTATTTCCTCCAGAAAACTTGCAGAAACCCAGTTTATTCTTCTAAAACTATTCTAAGTCTGCCATAACATCTCTTGGCAGCCAAATAGACATCATAAAGTTCATAAATGGTATCAGGTAAGAAAAACTCTCCAGCCCTTTATTTAAAGATCCTTTACTCCAACTTGCTACACAATTCACACAGGCCATTCCCCCCCACCCCCATTTTCCTTGCTCACAAATCATATGGAACAACAACTTGGGAAGAGGCCTTTCAGACCCACATACAGTGACAAACACAAACATAAGCAGCAAGTGTGAGAGGTGAGCAAATAAATTGGTAAAAAAAAAAAAGATACATTAAATGTATTTAATTTAGATAAATTAATTTATATTAGTAAATAAGTCAATATTGACTTACTAGTAAGACAAGCTATTTTCTTTTATTTGGTTTAAAAACAAAGGTAGGGGAGCCTGGGTGGTTCAGTCAATTAAAGCATCTAACTCTTGGTTTCAGCTAAGGTCATGATCTCACAATTTGTGGGATTGAGCCCTGTGTCAGGCTCCTTGTTGACAGCGTGGAGCCTGCTTGGGATTCTCTTTCCGTCTCTCTCTGCCCCTCCCCCACCCACACTTTCTCTCTCAAAATAAAGAAACTTTAAAAACAAAGGTAGATGATCTGTAATATACTCAGAAGCATCAAAAAATAAGATAAAGTGATGGATGGATTGAGGCTAAATAAATGGAAAGATGTAATAACACAATTGTGGAAATATTAATGATAGAATCTCAGTGGTAGGAATATGAATGCTCACTGTAAAATTCTTTCAACTTTCTATGTATGAAAACTTTTGTAATAAAAGTTGAGAAACAAGTCTGCAATTTTAGATAGCTCGACCAAGGGAAATGGGAAAAGGAAGTCCAATAAATAGTGTGGTAAAGTTCTTTCCAATTTGGGAGCAGGATTTAATACTAAATAACTTTAGATTTATTATATTAAAATATTAATAATATATTAATTTAATAATATATTAAAATATTATATATTTTCTTAAAAAGTTGGGCACCTGGGTGGCTCAGTCAGGTAAGCATCAGGCTCTTGGTTTTGACTCAGGTCATGGTCTCACGGGTATGTGGGTTGGAGCCCCACCTCGGGCTCTGCACTGGCAGGGCAGACTCTGCTTGGGATTTCCTCTCTCTGCCCCTCCCCCCCACTTGCACTGTCTCTGTTTCTCTCAAAATAAGTCAATGAACTTTTAAAAAAATTAAAAAAAGAAAGAAAGAAGACCCATATCTTGCAAACTAGAAAATGGAATAAAGGAACTTTTAAAAACTATCAATTTGAGGCAGGGAAGAACAGAATAGTAAGAAAACATAGACCAGAATAAAGAGAAAATCCTCCCACTTGAATAAAGTGGTACAATAATCATTTAGCTAATGCCACTCACACACACACACATCCATCCACATGTATGCCACGCACACACTACATACTGAGTTCCCATCTCACTTTGTCTCATGAAGAGTAATTTCAGAAGTTTGGGATATCATTTCTTCCCTGATCCATTCATTTGTTTTAATCACATATAGGAAATTTCTCGGTCATCACATCTTCAAATATTGCCTGTTCACCATTGTCATGAGAGCCATGATGGACTTTTATTTTTTTTTTTCAATATATGAAATTTATTGTCAAGTTGGTTTCCATACAACACCCAGTGCTCATCCCAACAGGTGCCCTCCTCAATACCCATCACCCACCCTCCCCTCCCTCCCACCCCCATCAACCCTCAGTTTGTTCTCAGTTTTTAACAGTCTCTTATGCTTTGGCTCTCTCCCACTCTAACCTCTTTTTTTTTTTTTCCTTCCTCTCCCCCATGGGTTTCTGTTAAGTTTCTCAGGATCCACATAAGAGTGAAAACATATGGTATCTGTCTTTCTCTGTATGGCTTATTTCACTTAGCATCACACTCTCCAGTTCCATCCACGTTGCTACAAAGGGCCAGATTTCATTTTTTCTCATTGCCACGTAGTACTCCACTGTGTACATAAACCACAATTTCTTTATCCATTCATCAGTTGATGGACATGTAGGCTCTTTCCATAATTTGGCTATTGTTGAGAGTGCTGCTATAAACATTGGGGTACAAGTGCCCCTTTGTATCAGCACTCCTGTATCCCTTGGGTAAATTCCTAGCAGTGCTATTGCTGGGTCATAGGGTAGGTCTATTTTTAATTTTTTGAGGAACCTCCACACTGTTTTCCAGAGCGGCTGCACCAGTTTGCATTCCCACCAACAGTGCAAGAGGGTTCCCGTTTCTCCACATCCTCTCCAGCATCTATAGTCTCCTGATTTGTTCATTTTGGCCACTCTGACTGGCGTGAGGTGATATCTGAGTGTGGTTTTGATTTGTATTTCCCTGATGAGGAGCGACGCTGAACATCTTTTCATGTGCCTGTTGGCCATCCGGATGTCTTCTTTAGAGAAGTGTCTATTCATGTTTTCTGCCCATTTCTTCACTGGGTTATTTGTTTTTCGGGTGTGGAGTTTGTTGAGCTCTTTATAGATTTCGGATACTAGCCCTTTGTCCAATATGTCATTTGCAAATATCTTTTCCAATTCTGTTGGTTGTCTTTTAGTTTTGTTGGTTGTTTCCTTTGCTGTGCAGAAGCCTTTTATCTTCATAAGGTCCCAGTAGTTCATTTTTGCTTTTAATTCCCTTGCCTTTGGGGATGTGTCGAGTAAGAGATTGCTACGACTGAGGTCAGAGAGGTCTTTTCCTGCTTTCTCCTCTATGGTTTTGATGGTTTCCTGTCTCACATTCAGGTCCTTTATCCATTTTGAGTTTATTTTTGTGAATGGTGTGAGAAAGTGGTCTATTTTCAATCTTCTGCATGTTGCTGTCCAGTTCTTCCAGCACCATTTGTTAAAGAGGCTGTCTTTTTTCCATTGGATGTTCTTTCCTGCTTTGTCAAAGATGAGTTGGCCATACATTTGTGGGTCTAGTTCTGGGGTTTCTATTCTATTCCATTGGTCTATGTGCATGATGGACTTTTATAGCCTCTGTTTGTCACAACTTCCCTCTCCCACCTTGTATCTCTTTTTTGTGTTTCTGTTCTGAATTCAGTATAATTTCTATCTCTCATCCAGTCCACTGTAGTTCACTTTCCAGGTTAATCTATGTGTAACCATCCCACCAGGTTTTTAAATTTTTTTACTTATTTTTGAGAGAGAGAGAGAGAGAGGGAGAGAGACAGAGCATGAGTGGGGGAGGGGCAGAGAGAGGGAGACACAGGATCCCAAGCCATCTCCAGGCTCTGAGCTGTCAGCACAGAGCCTGACATGGGGCTCGAACTCATGAACTGGGAGATCGTGACCTGAGCTGAAGTTGGATGCTTAACCGACTGAGCCACCCAGGCACGCCCCAACCAGGTTTTTAATCTCAATTACTACTGATATCTTATTTCTGGAACTCATTGTCTTTTAAAAATCAAGTATGCTGGCCATTTTGTTAGTTTGTTACTTCTTATGTTCCAAATCCTACCTTTAGAAATACGTCAAAAATAATTTGTATTCTCTACCTGATTTCT
The DNA here is from genome assembly GCF_022837055.1 of Prionailurus viverrinus. Classification (NCBI taxonomy): domain Eukaryota; kingdom Metazoa; phylum Chordata; class Mammalia; order Carnivora; family Felidae; genus Prionailurus; species Prionailurus viverrinus. The sequence goes on along the minus strand of NC_062563.1, from coordinate 129,371,201 downwards.
AATACCTAAAGTCTTTAAGGACCTTTTTAAAATTTCCTGCTGACTCTTGCTCATGGTGACTTGGTTCTTTATGCATTGTGTGTGCGTGCGTGCATGCGTGTGTGTGTGTGTGTGTGTTACTGTTTGCCCATATGCTTTGGAATCCACTCTGTGAGCATTTTCTGAGACCTGGGTTGGATGGTGCCTTCCCCTGGGAAGACTTGCCTTCACTTTTGCAAGGCGCCTGTGGGACTTGGGTCCACTTTAAATTAAGATTCTGAATTATTTCACATGTTACAAATACTGTAAGTTCAGGCCAACTGTGACCACAAATTCTTAAAGGAAACTTTTATATCCACTCAGATTCCAGGCTGAGTGGGCAAGTTTGTTTGCTTTCTGCCTCTGGTTTAGGAGATTTTATTGTAATAGTGTTGCTAATCACAGGTCTTGTAGATGGATGGATACTCCATATCCCCTCCCCTCACGGGCCTGACGCTTTGGCCCCAGCTTCTCTATCCCACCACACTTCTATCATCTGCCCTGAAGTCAAAACTCATCCCTAAAGCAGCTGATGACCTCACTGCTTCTTCCACAAATTCTCCTGCCTGTTGCCAAGATTCAGGGTTTCTTCCGCTTTCTGACAAACTCACCCATTTATTTTGTTTATTTATTTTTTATTAAAAAAATTTTTTTAACATTTATTTATTTTTGAGACAGAGAGAGACAGAGCATGAATGGGGGAGGGTCAGAGAGAGAGGGAGACACAGAATCCGAAGCAGGCTCCAGGCCCTGAGCTGTCAGCACAGAGCCCGACATGGGGCTCAAACTCACAAACTGCGAGATCATGACCTGAACCAAAGTCTGATGCTCAGCCGACTGAGCCATCCAGGCACCCCATCACCCATTTATTTTAAAAGTTCTGTTTTTGCTTTTATATTTCAGCTAGCACTCTTGGTGTTTGTAAGTGTCTTTTGGGGTGTCTTGTCTGACAAGTTATCTGAAATGAAACTCTCTGAATGTTACAGAGGGACACACATGGGGGAAAGCATTCTCCCCAGCTTTGCCACAAACAGCCACGTGGTTCAGATGTGCAAACCACATGGAGGGGATCAACAGTGGCTCCAAAGGGAGCCAACTGGCAGCATCTAAAAGAAATGGTGTTGTTTGCCAACATGCATAAGACACCTCTGGGGCTCCCCAGAAGTATCTGGTAGGGGAGTTTACAAAATGGCTGGGGGTCCTACGTCACCAACTGGGGGCAAGACCAGTGAAATTATGGTGTTTCATGTTACGATGATGATTACCATTCATGTCCTCAGTCTGGGGACACCTAGGGAGTCTCAAATAACACCAATAATTCAAGAATTCAAAAGGCAACTACAAAACCAAAATACTATAATTTTTGTGGACAGGAACAATGGCTTTTTAATCTCCATAAACCCAGCTTGAGGGTTGGCCCTGAATACATTTTTCTTGACTGCCTGAATTATTCATGATTGTGTTTGTCACTGTTACGGATTAACCCTTTTTTGCTTAAAAGAGAGACTGCAACTTATTTTCTCCAACAAAATACTAATTTTCTCAAGGAAAAATTCTCTGGATAAATAGCCCTTTTGTGAGCTATAATTTTTTCCCCTATGGTTGTATTGAAATTATGGTCAAGTCCAGTTTATCCTTGAGTTTCCACTAATGAAAACCTACAATGGAGATATTAACCAACAGAACAAGGATTCAATGAAGCTGACGAGAAATTAATAATGTGTTTGGTAGGGCAAAGTATGAACTGAAAATGTAGAAGCTATTACACCGGGATCAGACACTGTCTACAAAGCTAAATTAAACACCGAGGATTAAGAACCATTTGAGGTAGAATTATTAAATGTCTCTCAATTTTAATGATGTTAGCTCTTCAGTGGAATTTCACAGTCAACTGTTTCCTGGAAGTCCTTATCATTTTAGGTTTCTCTTTAAAGAAAAATGTATACCAGATGTTAAACTCTAAAGTTTTTTTTTAAGTTTAAATTGTTATATTCTGATACAGACATGAGATTAATGATTTTAAAAAGAAGCTTTCCAACCTAATTAAGTCCTAAAGGAATTAATGAAGAGAAAAATTAAAGGCATTTTAGAGGAGACACAAATCTTTACCAAATTTAGGTCACCAAGTAAGAAAATAGTATGTTAAAATCAAATGTACTGATATGATAGAAATTGCTCTAGAATTAACATTGAATCCAAGAGATAAAACTCAATAGTTTTGTAGTGAATGCACATTTATAGAATGTCATTTCTTCGACCCAGTGGATCTTGTACAATCTTCCAATTCCTTCCCTCCCTCTGGCATAAACTCTAGAGTCTGGAAAACCTCCTTTTGAATCACAGCTCTGTTATGGAATAGTTTTACTATTGCTTTGCACATTTCATTTAATCTATCTGTGGCCTGGTGTCCTAAAGTAGGAAGACCTAACGTAAGGCATTGTTCCCACAAAAATTTTCTCCTTGACCAAACTCTAGATGGGCTCTCTGAGTCTTCTTGACTGAGCCTCAACCTCAGTCTATTAAAATCAGTAGATTCTCAGCACAAATGATCTTGTCAACCACCTTCCTCTGCCATTAAAAGACTTAAACACTAAAAGTTGCTAACAGCTCCAGACACATCCCTAAGATGGTCCTAACCCACCTCTCCCCCACCCCAACGTGCCCGTTTGAGACAGCCGGCCAACGCCTGGGTAGGTCCAGACCACTCTCTCATTCTCTAAAATGAGCTTACAATTGGGAATCCTCCCTCCCATTGTCCCTTTGACACATATATGTAGCTCCTGCAACTCTTTCTAAAGGACCTGAAAGCTTCCCTTTGAAATGTAATCCTCAGCAAGGACAGGGCCTCTGTCTCCCAGTCTCTGTGCAAGATAGAATCCTAACTTCTGATAACTGGCCAGCTAACTGACACAGATGACCTGATGTGCATCTCCACTGACCAACCTTTGCACTGCCCTGACTTTGCTCAAGCTTCCACCTCTGCCATTCCCTATCCTCTCATTTGCCCTTTAAAATGCCCAACCACTTCTGCATAAGTCGAAGTTTGGTCTGGTTCATGCAGGACCCTCTTCTCTAAGGCAACAGTCTATTACTGATTAAAACCTGTCCTTACCACTTCAGTGCCTGTTTTTATTTTTTTTTTTTTATCTTTGACAGTTTAAGATGTGAGAAGAAATTTAGTAAAATAAAACATAAAATGAAGTAATTAAAATAATAAAGTAGACATCTAAGAATAATGCCATGAAATCAACATGACCGAGCAGGTAAGCTCTAAAAATAACAACAGAAAAATGAATTCTAAAATAATCTTTCTACATATACGGTCCAGGGATGCCTTCACACATCAAAACGTTTTTATTTTTAATTTTTTTAAAGACTTATTTTGTGAGAGAGAGCATGCATGGGTGCATGCAGGCAGGGAAGAGGAGCAGGGGGGCGGAAACAGAGAGAGGAAGAGAGAGAGAATATTAAGCTGGCTTCATGCTCAGCACGGAGCCTGACAAAGGGCTCAATCCCATGACCCTGGGATCATGACCTGAGCCCAAACCAAGAGCTGGATGTTCAATGGACTGAGCCACCCAGGCGCCCCCATCAAAATGTTTTTATTTGGGGCGCCTGGGTGGCACAGTCGGTTAAGCGTCCGACTTCAGCCAGGTCACGATCTCGCGGTCCATGAGTTTGAGCCCCGCGTCAGGCTCTGGGCTGATGGCTCAGAGCCTGGAGCCTGCTTCTGATTCTGTGTCTCCCTCTCTCTCTGCCCCTCCCCCATTCATGCTCTGTCTCTCTCTGTCCCAAAAATAAATAAACGTTGAAAAAAAAATTTTTTTAATGTTTTTATTTATTATTATTATTATTATTATTATTATATGAAATTTATTGTCAAATTGGCTTCCATACAACACCCAGTGCTCATCCCAACAGGTGCCCTCCTCAATGCCCACCACCCACTTTCCCCTCCCTCTCACCCCCCCATTAACCCTCAGTTTATTCTCAGCTTGTAAGAGTCTCTTATGGTTCATCTCCCTCCCTCTCTAACTTCTTTTTTCCCCTTCCCCTCCCCCATGGTCTTTTGTTAAGTTTCTCAGGATCCACATAAGAGTGAAAACATATGGTATCTGTCTTTCTCTGTAGGACTTATTTCACTTAGCATAACACTCTCCAGTTCCATCCACGTTGCTACAAAAGGCCAAATTTCATTCTTTCTCATTGCCACATAGTATTCCATTGTGTATATAAAACACAATTTCTATATCCATTCATCAGTTGATGGACATTTAGGCTCTTTCCATAATTTGGCTATTGTTGAAAGTGCTGCTATAAACGTTGGGGTACAAGTGCCCCTATGCATCAGTACTCCTGTATCCCTTGGGTAAACTCCTAGCAGTGCTATTGCTGGGTCATAGGGTAAATCTATTTTTAATTTTTTGAGGAATCTCCACACTGTTTTCCAGAGTGGCTGCACCAGTTTGCATTCCCACCAACAGTGCAAGAGGGTTCCCGTTTCTCCACATCCTCACCATCATCTATAGTCTCCTGATTTGTTCATTTTGGCCACTCTGACTGGCGTGAGGTGATATCTGAGTGTGGTTTTGATTTGTATTTCCCTGATGAGGAGTGACGTTGAGCATCTTTTCATGTACCTGTTGGCCATCTGGATGTCTTCTTTAGAGAAGTGTGTATTCATGTCTTCTGCCCATTTCTTCACTGGGTTATTTGTTTTTCGGGTGTGGAGTTTGGTGAGCTCTTTATAGATTTTGGATACTGGCCCTTTGTCCGATATATCATTTGCAAATATCTTCTCCCATTCTGTCGGTTGCCTTTTAGTTTTGTTGATTGTTTCCTTTGCTGTGCAGAAGATTTTTATCTTGATGAGGTCCCAATAGTTCATTTTTGTTTTTAATTCCCTTGCCTTTGGGGATGTGTCAAGTAAGAAATTGTTGAGGCTGAGTTCAGAGAGGTTTTTTCCTGCTTTCTCTTCCAGGGTTTTGATGGTTTCCTGTCTCACATTCAGGTCCTTCATCCATTTTGAGTTTATTTTTGTGAATGGTGTAAGAAAGTGGTCCAGTTTCATTCTTCTGCATGTTGCTGTCCAGTTCTTCCATCACCATTTGCTGAAGAGACTATCTTTTTTCCATTGGATGTTCTTTCCTGCTTTGTCAAAGATTAGTTGGCCATACTTTTGTGGAACCAATTCTGGAGTCTCTATTGTATTCCATTATTGTTAAAATATCAATACTACCCAAAGCAATCTACACATTCAATGCAATCCCAATCAAAATTGCACCAGCATTCTTCTTGAAACTGGAACAAGCAATCCTAAAATTTGTATGGAACCACAAAAGACCCCGAATAGCCAAAGTAATATTGAAGAAGAAGACCGAAGCAGGAGGCATCACAATCCCAGACTTTAGCCTCTACTATAAAGCTGTAATCAAGACAGCATGGTTTTGGCACAAAACAGACACACAGACCAATGGAATAGAATAGAGACTCAAATTGTTTTTAAATGCACATTCCTGGACTACATTTCAAATGTGAGCAATCAAAATCCCTGATGGCTGGACCCAGGAATCTGCAGTTGAAAGAGCTCCCCGGAGTAATTCTGATCTACTTAAGTTTGGAGATCAGTGGTCTAACTGATTAAGTAGAAATGTACAGGTGAAAAATTTCTTCTAAACGAGCAGATAGGGCATAGTACATATTCTGTTGGCCTTAGCACTTATTAGGTAAGATATCTCATATAAAACTGGGGGTGGAGGGAGAGGTGAAAAGGGATCAGGTATGGAATTATGCCCATTTTCAATCAGAACCTCAAAGCACCTCAAGTCTTCCAGTCCTTCCATGGGGGGATACGGTCCCTTGGATAAATGCATGAAGCGTATATGTCCCCTCTTCTTGAATCTGCACTGGGTCTATGCATGACTGTTCTTACATCAAAGCCCAGACTTCAGGGCCTAGCAGCTTGTTTCCTTCCTCTTAGACTCTGGAGCTGCCAAGAAGTCCCTGCTAGGCTACTGGAGAGGCCCAGCGGAGAAGCTCCAAAGTGAAGTGACTGGCAGCATCCCAAGGAATGGACTTATTCATCACCTTGCTGCCCCTCCTGTAATCTTCTTTCTCAGCTGTTGCTAACACCATTCACCCAGTGATCCCCACTAGAAACAGAGTGGTGCCAATGCCTTCCTTCCTCTCTCATTTACTCCTCTTCCTCTACCTACCGCCCTCTACCTGCCCCCAGTCAAATCCAACTCTGCCAGGTTAATGATATTCCCCCTACATGTCCCTTCCTGTCTGACATTCTTTCGTTGTCCTGGTTCAAGTTTCAGTTACAACTTACATGTGCTACTGTGATAACCTATTAGTGGTTTACCTCCACGAATGCATTCTTCACAAAACCACCAGAAAGAGTTATAGAAAATAAAAATCTGATCAGATCACTCTCTTGCTTGCTTAAAATCTGCTTCATCCACAACAGTGGTTCTCAAATGGTAGTTCCCAGACCAGCAACATCGGCATCATTTGGGAACTTGTGAGAAATGCAAATGATAGGTCTGCTAACCTCAGACCTACCGAAATCAGAAACTCTGAGGGAGGAGGGCCCCGTGTCTGCATTTTAGCCAGTCCCACAGGCGATTCTGATGCACAGGGAGGGCTGGGAAACACTAATTTACCGTATTAAACCAATCTTCTTCATTTGATATACGCAGTCCTCCCTGATCCAGTCTAGGTCCAAATGCTTTAGGCTTCTTTGTATCCATTTTATGATTTGTACTTGACATCTAAAGAATGGAGAAATAGTAGTTATTTTCCGGTGTAGGAGCTCATCTCCAAAACTGTCCTCCTACAATCCCAGCCTCCTTTTTTCTAGCCCTTTGTAGCTCGTCCATGTAACCAGTAGGATGTTGTGGCAATGATGGCATGAGGCACAAGGCAGGGAAACAGGGAGTGGGTAGTCGAAGAACGTAGTTGTAAATAATAGCTATGACCACATGACCAGTTTCAGAACTGTGGACTACAACTGCCATGAGTATTTCTCCCTTATTTTGTTATGAGTGTGTGTATGCTATATATATGCACACACTAAGCTAATATCTTTATGTCCTTTCCTCTCTTATCCCTTTGTCATGTAACATAAGATGTACTTACTTCATGTCATAGTATTTAAGAATTGCTAACTTTACATCACGATATTCAAATTACATGATATCAAGAAGAGTAAACGTCATGTAAGGACTTTGCATCCTCACCTGGGGAAAGGGTCAGTGAGTTATCAATAGTTATACACAGGACGGTTGTGCCATGTTAGGCGGGAGCATGACCTTGTCATTGTCTTAGGAGATTAAGCATAGTTTAAGAAGATATATATGGGTGCCAAGTTGACAAGGTGGATTTGCGATGCTTAACGTTATGCGTCAACTGGTCTGGGTAAGGTTGGGCCTCATCCAAACAGTGGAAGGCCTTGACAGAACACGATGCTGACCTCCCTCAAGCAAGAGGAAATTTTGCCAGCAGACAACCTTCAGACCCGAACTACATTATCAGCAATTCCTGGTTCTCCAGGCTGATAACCCATCCTTGTAGATTTTGAATTTGCCAGCCTCTGTAATTGCATGAGTCAATTTCTTAAATCTCTTTCTTCATATATACACATTCTATTGGTTTGTTCTCTGGAGAACTCTGACTAATACATGGCCACACAAATTTATACCCTGTCCCACGTGCTTTTCTTGTAATGAAATGTTGCCACTCATACTTCAAATGCTACTATCTAGAATCCCCTTGAACGTGGACAGACCTTTGTAAATGCCCCAATTAACAGAATGGGGAGGAAGGGATACCGCTCGACTTCAGGAGCTTGGTCATTAAGGATTACCTGGTCCTTGGGATGCTGCCTTTGGAATAGAACCATTATGCTGTGAGGAAGTCCACATGGAGAGGCCACTGCTGGCCAACAGCCCCAGCCAGGGCGTCAGTGACATGAGAGCATCAATTAGGGTGTGTGAGTGAAGGAAACTTCAAGTGATCCCAACACCTACTCTTTGAGTCTCTCAGTTGAGTCGACAGATATTGAAGAACAGAGGTAAGTCATTCCTGCTGTGCCCTGCACAGGCTTCTCACCCACAAAATCTATGAGCATCATAAATGGATATTTTATGCCACCACATTTTGGAGTAATTTGTTATGCAGCCAAAGTAACTGGAACATCACTATTCAGAGCTATGCTTGAAGCAGCCTCCGTGAATTCCCAGTCCCATTATTGTAACATCATAGGAACCTATGTCCAGGTAGTATAAATTTCCATATTCAGAATTATTTTCTCCAGGCATTTTGAAGAATTCTTGGCCATCTTTCTTATTGGCCCTGCTTTTTGTTTTTTCAATATAGAAAGTTGTGTTGTTTCAGCCAAGTTTAAATAAAAATCACAGACCTTATTAGAAGAAAACCTGTGATCGGTTTCAGAGACAGGAAGGAGGTACACGGAAGTGAGGACACTAGGAAGGAGGCTAAGAAAGCAAGCCTGAAGCCTGTGTGCAGATGCAAGGATGGCTCTCTTCCGTAGGTAATGGAACTCAGGGGTCCTAGCAGATTCTGGGCAGCTGGACTCAGAACATTTTTCTGGTGCATAGTCTGTTCTTAAACACCCACAACCTCCAGGCCATGTTCTCTTGCTCAGGCTCCAAGTACAGCGCTATCTCCCCAAGAGCCATCGGCATCACTCACCGGGGCTGATGAGCACTCAAGATGGCGGGCATGGGAGAGAGAGTAACATTCATGCCTGCCGGCCAGTCAGCACCCAACCATAAATCATGTCCTTGCCTGGCTTGCTTATAATGAGACCGGCACAGTTAGTGAGATCTCTTTTTCTGTTTTACAGTCCCTCTGAAACTCATCTGGGTTGTCCTTTGTCTCCCTCTCCTCATATATCTGGAGTGATGGACTTTATGGCCACTTCTTCAGGGGATAGAGAATTATAGATCTCTGGATTTATGTCTGTTTGCCAGGCCCCCTCTGGTCTCTGCACCATAAGGTGAATGCTGGGGCAGCGAGAATGATGTTGCATTCTAATAGATCTGGACCAGTTTCTGACAGCTTATTTTGACAAAAGCATAAAAATTCAATGATTGTTGCTTGGCTTAGAAGCTGCAGGAAATTCAGAAGGAAAAAAAGAGGATGTTTAAATGTGAACCTCCCTTTCTCCAAACTGCTTTCTGAGTCAGGAAAATTGAGAAAAACCAGGTAAGCTAAGCCAACAAATTTAATGACAACAATGGCTGGTCTAGAAGGAACATGATTTATCCCAGAGGATGCTGTAAAAACATACTGTTTCCTGATTTTGAGGGATTACCACCTGCTACGTGAACAAATCAGAGGTCTGTTAGGGAAGCAAGGGGCGGGGGGGGGGGGGTGTGGTAGCTGGCCTCGAAGATGGCCCCCAAATGATCCTTATCTAACTGGTATTCACACCTCTGTCTGTTTCTACACCGAATAGGCCTTTGTGACCAATAAGCTATTGCAGAAGTGACTGTGTGGTTTTGATGGCTAGCCCATGAAAGATATCACTCACTCTGCCTTGTTCTCTAGGACCACTTGTTCTGGTGACAAGGGAGTGGGGTTGGCGGGGTACCAGCAGCCATATCATGAGAACTTTCAAGCAGCTGAGGAAGAGGTCTATGTGGAGAAGAACAGAAGCCTCCTGCTAGCTGCCACACAGTCATGACAGCAAGCCACCTTTATAAGCTGAGCCTCCCTCCCTAGCCCCAGATGACGGCAGTCCCGGCCAGCAGACCGACTTCAACAGCCTGAATGACTCCCAGTGGAAGTACTCAGCCATGCTGCTCCTGAAGTCCTGTCCCACAGAAACTGTGAGTGACAATAAATGTTTACTGGTTTAAGTCACTAGATTGTGGGGCAATTTGGTTTGCAGCAAGAGATACCTAATGGGGATATATAAATTGGGATTAGATTTGGCTGTGTGGGACAAAGAACCCAAAACAAACAAGATAGATGTTTATTTCTCCCCCATGTAAGAAATCTAGAGTCACAGTTTTGGCTAGTATGGTGCTCCTCACAAGGAACCCAAGCCACTTCTCTCCTTTTGTCCTGCCATACTCCGTATATGGCTCTCTTTTTGTGGTTCAGTTTGGCTGCTCAAACTCCAGGCCAGCCAACAGGAACGAGGAGGAGGAAGAAGGATCTACGACCTCCCTTAAGGATGCTTTTGCGTATATGCCATTGGCCAGAACACAGGCCAGTCCCAGGGAGGCTGGGAAGTCCTTATTCTGGGCAGCCAGATGTCCACCTAAGAGTCAGAAATTTAAGAAAAAAAAAGAAATAAACCTCAGGGCAAACTAGCAGTATTTGCTAGCTAGGGATTGGCGTTAAACAGGATTTGCTGTTAGGTGGTAGCTTAGCTAAGTCTCCGTAATAACCAGGAGTGTGCCAGGAAGATAGGTGTGGTTATGCCACCGATGTCCTCAAACTCTTTGCCAATTACTGCATCAAAAGAAGGGGCTTATTTCCCCTTTCTATGAGTCTAGGTTGGTCATGTGATTTGTGTTGACCAATAGAATTTGACAAAAGTGACATTTACTATTTCCCAGGCCGATTTACGAAATATGCAACATCTGCTTTCTATTTTTAAACACATCCTCTGGGAACCCCACTGGCACCTGAGAAGTCTTTCTTCCCTGGGACTAACTTTGCTGTGAGAAGATCCAAGGTGGCCTGTGGAGAGAGTGAGTCCATGTATAGGAGCACTGTGGCCTCACACATGGCTGTGAAGTCTTCTCAGATCTTCCAGCCCAGCCAGACTCTAGCTGATGGCATGCGAGTGAATGACCCCAGGTCGTGCCACTGGAGCAGAAGGACCAGCCAGCTAAGCCTTGCCCCAACTCCTGACTCACAGAATTATGAGCAAATAAACTGGTTGTTGTATGAGTTTTGGAGTGGATGTTACACAGCAACAGATAACTGAAACTTAAAAGGCTCTTCTAAGGAGAGGAAACAACGTAAGAAAATACACAGCGGTAAGAGGCAATCTGGTGTACGCAAGGAATCCTACATAATTTATTACACTAGAGGGTGAAATGACCCCAGGTAATAAGCCAGAAGTAAGCAGGAGGCTGGGCATGGAGGGTTTGGTGTGTGGCATCCTAAGGAGACTGGGTGCGGGAGCCTTAACAACTATGAGCTGTATCAGAGGAAAGGGAGCTTCCTGGTGAAGGTTGGTCACATCAGGTTTACTGAGAGTGGGATTCAGGATCCGAGCCAAGTACTCTGGAGTCCTCCCCTCTCCGTGGGGATGTGAAGGCAAACTCCCTGGGTACCATTTGAAGAGGAAGAAGCTTGTGGTTTCTTGTGTGGAATGATGGGTGGGTTTGTATCATATGAGGAAGGACTTGGGTTTATATAGTGAATTTATCGCCTTATCTGATCAACTTCTTTTACATTAAAACAACTTCTCTCCCTTATTGCTTCCTTCTTCTTGGAGGCTGGATCCTTAGGAACTAGGCAGCTTGTTTATCTTTATCAAGAGCCAGAATGGAGTCTGGGAGGGGGATGGGTGCCATTGAAAGGACAAAGTAAACTATCTGATCTGACTTCTATTTCCTAGCCTGGTTTCAGGGTCGCTTCCTCCACCATGTACGACACATTTCATTCTTATTTTTGGTTGTAAGGAAATGACCATACATTCAAACATTGTTTTCGATGGTGCCTTCACAATCCAGGCCAAAATGTCTCCTCCTTCTTAGAGTCACTGTTGGTTGCTTATCGCTGTATTCTAGATCACTCGAAAAAAATTTCTGAAGGATTCATTACACGAAATCCATCCCGATGAATGCTTCATCTCCGTTCTTTTCTGCACCAGTTAGGAATGTGTTGGGCTGCAAACCAGAGAGAATTATCAGTGGCTTAACCACATAAGGCATTCTCAAACCACAAGAGGTCTAGAGGTAGACGGATCTGGGCTGGCAACTTGTATTACATTGTCACCAAGGATCCAATCTTCTCCCGTTTCATATTTCAATAGCCATAGCACGAAGCTTCCATCTTCATGACGCATTGCCGCCTGTACAAGTCCCGTGTCCATGTGGCAGGAGGAAGAAGGTCACATGCCAGTCTGGATATTCTGTTTTAAAGAGTCCTTACGTGGGGTTTCCACTTACACCTTTCCAGGTGGAACTGGGGCTCATGGATCTCTCTCTCTCTACAAAGGAGTCTGCAAAGTGATTGTTTTGTTTTGTTTTGTTTTTCCCAGTCTGTATAACACAGAAAGGGAAGGAGGAAGAGGACAGCATATGGCTTTTGGGTGGCCAGTCTACAGAGTCCTTCCCTGGGCCCCTGCTCTTTATGCTGTCCATGAGAAAGACATTATTTCTCATGTCTGTCTTACTTGCAAAATCAACCACGTGTTTTCCCGTGGAGAAGAATAGCTTACTTGAAAACACACAGCACAATCTTTCTGGGTGCATGGGTAATGTAGTAACATTCCACCATAACATGATTAGCACGGTCATGTTACATAATACCCAAGTACATAGAATGTGGGGTTCTATGTAAGGTTATAGAAATAAATCCCCAGGGCGTGGGGGGCAGTCCCAGCTGGTAGTTTTAAATCCAGTGCAAACTTTACTAGGCTTAGCTGCAGTTTGGGGCCACCTAGTGGTGGCTGTCCTCCCGCCTAATTATCTCCTGGTAGCTGGATTTCTGGAAGTAGGCCGGGATTCTAGCACTGTTTCCTAATAGTAGGCCTCCATTTTATCAGATTGTTCTGGGAAGGGTAGACCAGCAGGATGCTGGACTGGGAGCACCCATCCTCTATTTCTTGGTTTAGTGAAGGAATTGCCTGCCACTTCTTTGCCTGGCCTTGTCCTTACCTGCCAAGGTGGGTAGCCAATCACATTTTATCCTAACTCACATTATTGAGGGTATTACCACACGCAAACACACACACACACACACACACACACACGCACGATATTTATTAAAATTGTATATTAAATGAGATAAACTTGATAAGGCATAAGGAGAAAACATCATTCATCACCTTGAAACTCTCTCCATGGGCTCTTTTCCTGACCTAGGTAGATGCCTCTGGCATCTTCTAAAGCTTTTCTGGTTACTCTCAAATAATGAAAAGTTGTCTGGTTACTTTCATCACAATTGTAGCCTCATTTCTGTAATTAAACTATCAAGGCCAGGGGCACCTGGGTGGCTCAGTTGGTCAAGCATTCTGACTTCTGCTCAGGTCATGATCTCACGGTTTGTGAGTCTGAGCCCCGTGTCGGGCTCTGTGCTGACAGCTCAGAGCCTGGAGCCTGCTTCGGATTCGGTGTCTCCCTCTCTCTCTGCCCCTCCCCCCCCCTCTCAAAAATAAATAAACATTAAAAAATTTTAACTATCAAGTCCAGTGTCATGATCAAAATTCACAACTTTAACCCAAATTATAGCTTTCTTCCTCCCCGGGTTGGCCATAGGGTGGAGTGTGGTCAGTCTCTGCTCTCCCCTCTCCCATTAGCTGTTGTTTCTGGTGTCTGGTGAGAGATAAAGTCATGTGTGGTGGGGAAGGTACCTACCTCCATCCGGCTGGTGTCATAGTGATCTGGTTCTGGTGCTTTCTGATTTTTTTCTCAGAGGGGGTACTTTCTGCAGGTGTTTTGGAGATTCTTTTGCTGGTATCTTCCAGGTCTAACTCACATAAGGCAGGTGATCTCTCTCCTCTGGTTAGAAGATTAGTACAACAGGGTTCTTTGGGAGTCCCTCTGCTGTGTCTTTTAGCTTCTCCAGGCAGCTCTCTTGAGCACATTACCTTTAAAGATAGCTTCAAGTCTATTCCCAGAGGTCCGGTTGGCCCTTGGGAGAAAAATCTTATGTGTTTCTGCCTCAGGTGTTAGAAATGTGGCCCGCTCCCTCAGCAGCCTGGTCTTCCACTTTGTCCTTTGCTGTCACATCTTCTCACAGCATGCTTTATGCTTCCCAAACCCCAGAGATGAAAAGGTCTCTGAGTAGTGCCCGGAAAAATACTTTCACTCTTGAGAGAGGAAAAATGCCATAGGGTGTCAACGGTTGTCTTCAGAGAGACCTTTTTTCTTATACCTTCAATCCTCTCATACATATTAGGTAGGGAATGGCTAAAGGACCAAAAAGCAGATTTCAGATTTCCCTTTTGCAAATGCTGCATGATATGGGAACTTCTGTCTGTCTTTGGAATGTGGCATCTATTCAGAATTGCCACACTGCATAACTCTCAGGGGTATCATTTATAGAAATGTATATAAAACGTATGACAGCATAGAATATAAGGGAAATGGTGCCCCCTGGAGGTGTGAAGCTGCAGGCCTGAATGTATTGTCCCTGGCTGTTGGAGCTTCAAGAGAGTCCCGTTACATGTAACAGTAATAAAGCTAACACTTATATATTGTTACATGTGCTATGCTTTACCTACTTAATTCTCCCAACAATCCTGTAAGACAGGGACGATTATTCATGGATAGTTTACAGATGAGTAAACTGAAGCCCAGACTTGCTAAGGTTACACAGGTTACTCAAGGAAGTAGGGATCCTGAAGCTGGACGTCTAACTCCACCCATACATCTTGCCTGAGGGGTTTCCTTTTCTCCAGGTCGTTCTGTGACCAGCTAAAGATGGTCCAGCATGCACCCTGGAGTTAAGCAGATGTGGCTCGGATCCCCCGCTGCCGTTTCGTAGCTGCAGGTGGCTTTACGTGAGTTACTTAACTTCCCTGAATCTCTGTGTCCTCATCGAAAGATACTGATACTTCCTGTGCGTAGAGGGAGGATTAAACATTGATCTACTTTTCCCATCTCTCTGCAAAGAGAAAGGAGTCAAAACTGTATGGAAGTCAAATAAACTTGATATCATCAGTACTACATCAAACAACAAAATGGACGTTGGGAAACCTAAATCAAAAGTATTACGTGAATGCCTACTGGGTGCAGACCCTCACTGGTATAGGTTTTGCGGGCAATGAGCGCAGCGCATCCTTCCCATCGTTCACACACCACAAGGCCCTGCTTTTTCAGAAGTCGGGGTGCTGAGTGAGGCAGCGGAGAGGGCAACGTCTTACCCCCTGATCATCCAGGACCATTGTGTGACCTTCATCACATAACGTCTGCTTCCTCACATGTGGAAAAGTGGTCCTGATGACACATGGCATGCTCTAAACAACAGATAACTATTAGCGCGGCTAATGACGACGGGTCCTGGCTACCTACGCAAGGCGAGGTCCGGCTGAACCTGGTCAACGCGCTGCGGGGTCCAGGCCGGGCCTTCCTTTCGGCCGGAACCATTCTCCCCGGCCTGAGGTCCTACCCGGACTGGGAAAGCTGCAGGCCGAGGGCCGGAAGCGCGCGCTGCCAAGGCGAAGCGTGTCAGTGCGGAGGGAGGGCGAGCGAGCGGAGCCGCGCGGGACGGGGCGAAGATGGCGGCCTTTTCTGGTGCGTCTTTGGAGCGGGGGCTGGTGCGGGCGGCTCCCTCCACGCCGCGGCGCCGGCAAGCGGGCGGGAAGCCACTGGGGCGGTGGGGGCGGTGGGGGCGGTGGGGGCGGTGGGGGCGGTGGGGACAAGTGCGGCGCGCTCCAGGAGGGAGCTGTCCGCAGCGGTCCCCGAACTGCGGGGGGACCAGTGGCGGCCTCCGCCTCGGTGTTGGCGAGCGCCTTTCTCTGCAGGTGCTGCCCGCCGGGCCTCCCCCTGCACCCTCTCGCCTTTCTCCCCCGCCGTCGGCCGGCCTGCCCGGGCACCCGCGGCAGCGAAAACGACGCGGCGGCGTAGCGCTAGGCCTCCGGCCTGTCGTACGTGGCAGTGGCGCTCGGGAGCCCTCTTCTGCCCGCGCCGGTTCCGGGCCTGGCCAGGCCGAGAAGCAGCGGGGCGTGGGGAAGGGTCAGTCGGAAATGCCCGTCCTGCCTCTGTCCAGTCTTTTCAGGCCTTCCTAAAACGAAAAGTCGCAGGCACACCTCTGATCATTATTTGTTGCCAAACGCTGATGTAGCAACATTAACGTTCTATGTTGAAGCATATTCGCAGACACACCAGCCCCGCATACATTTTGGAAACTCATTTGTTCTTAGTTCGCGGTACGATGCCCTCCTGTATTCCAAACAGTGATTTGAGGTGGCTGATCTAACCCCAAAGTTGTCGCTTTCCCGTCTTCTCTGTCCTCCTTTTTACATCCAGTTTTACGAAGCTGCCGTAAGCCTTATGTATACCAAAGGTGGCGAATTTATGTAGCCATATACGTATCAAGTGAGGCCTACTGTCTTTTAATGCACTTAACCTATGAAGATGACTTCAGATATAACACAGTACTGTACTTTCTTTGGCTTACACCTACAGGAAGATTAGGAATTCCACGCCTTTAGTCACGAGAGGCGATTTCTGATTTGTTTTAGTTGCATCTTATAATAGGAGGCAAGGGGAAATGTACTTAGACTGGTAGCTGTTTTTCTTCGCCCAACTGTCCTAGAACAAGATGTTAGCACCAAGGTGCGCAGAGCAGTTTCAGATTGTCATTTTATTAGGTTCACTTCTTTGGGAGTCCTGTGCAAATTTCAGTGATGTTAGGGTGAAGGACTAGAAGAGTGTGTGATATGAAATAAAGACAAGTAGGATTACAGAACATGAATATTCCTATTTTTCCCTTAAATATTTAAGTGTTACATTTATAGAAAACGTGGTTTCGAAGCAAACATGCAGAGAACATGACCAGAATGAAACACGAAGTTGTCCGGGGTTACCCGGCCCAGGTCATGATCTCAGGGTTGATGAGTTTGAGCCTCCTTATCCTGCTCTGCACTGATGGTGTGGAGCCTGCTTGGGATTCTCCCCCTCGCTCCCTCTGCCCCTCCCCTGCTCCCTCTTGCTCTCTCTCTCTCAAAAAGTAGATAAGCTGATGGGGCGCCTGGGTGGCGCAGTCAGTTAAGCCTCCGACTTCAGCCAGGTCACGATCTCGCGGTCCGTGAGTTTGAGCCCCCGCGTCGGGCTGTGGGCTGATGGCTCAGAGCCTGGAGCCTGTTTCTGATTCTGTGTCTCCCTCTCTCTCTGCCCCTCCCCCGTTCATGCTCTGTCTCTCTCTGTCCCAAAAATAAATAAACGTTGAAAAAAAAAATTTTTTTAAAAAAAGTAGATAAGCTGAAAAAAAAAAAGAAAGTTTGGAACTTGCTGAAAGCAGTCTCTGGTTACTACTTGTGTAACAATTTCACCGGCAGCCTCAGCTTGCAGTATACTGAGTGCAGCGTATTTAAGACTGTCTCCTTTTTTCTAGCAGTTTGCATTTTAGAGAGAATACAGCTAGACCCTAATGGGAACAATTCTTAGGAAGGTCTGCTTGGGTATACAGCTTTAGATCTTGATTCCTTTTTTGATTTGTGGATTTTCCTGGGGAGATTTAGAGGTAGGAGAACCTTTTTTGGAAACAATTTTCCTACTTTCCCATGTCATTTGTACTTATATGAACTAGTTTACTATGTGCTAAAATTTTAGTGTTCTACCTATTTTGCTGTGTTACTTGCTAGGGTGATTCTTCTCACCTAATGCAAAGAAAAAGCAGTTTTCGCACTGGATATATTCAATTTATAGATTTATGCCATTTCACAATTATAAGAAATAAAAAAGTTCCCTTAAAAATTAAAAAAAAAAATTCCAAATTGGTTATCCCTGGGGTTTAGGAACGTTTGAGTATTATTAAATTTTTCATAAGAATATATGTTTTTGTAATAGTAATAAAAGCTGCGTTTTTGTAAATGGAGACTTAAAAATCACTTATTTGGAAGGGAGGTTTACACAATCCAACTAACTACTCCGTGTGTGCCAGCTACCACAGTTCATTTGAGAAATGACAAAATTCAATCAGAAATAGCCCAATCTATTCATTTAGGACTGGCTTCAAAGTGAATTATTTAAATATGAGAACAATTAAGAACAGTAGTTCTTCAGCTGCGATTTCTAAGTATCCAACTTTTCACAACCGGCCCCTCCCTTTTCAGTTAGTCCGAGTTTGATCCCGGCTGCCAATAAGCGTGGGCCTCTCTCTCCACTTGTCCGTTCACTTTTCTCAGGTCGCTGAGGCTAATCACATGGTTCTCAAATAGTGAAGGTGCATAACTTCCACATTATTTCTAGATGAAACAACCAAGACGTTGCTCAAGATAGAACCTTCTCTCCAAGTCTGGTAGATTTTTCTTCACTAGCCCTAGGAAGGAAGGACTGGTGGCTACTGTGTATCGAGTGACGACCATGTATCACATATTTTCATCTATAATCTTCTGTAGCTCTACAACGCAGATACTATCAGTCTGATTTTATGTGGAGAAAATAGGTGTATAGCTTTGCAAGCTGTAGAGCTTGCCAAGGTCACATTGCTAGTAAGTGAGAGTTTATTCGTGAACTCAAGTCTTTCTCCAAAACTATACTCTTTTAATGGTGCCGTACGCAGGAGGTGCTGAAGAACAGCTGTGCTTCAAAGCCTTTTCCCTGTTCCCTGAACAGTCCTTTTAAGAGCAGTATGATTTCAATTTAGTGTGCTCAATTTCTTACAGTTCATTTTTGTTTTCAGAGATGGGTGTTATGCCTGAGATTGCTCAAGCTGTAGAGGAGATGGATTGGCTGTAAGTACATAAAACTTAAATGCACCTGGGACAACAATGTTCAGTAATTTAAGGAGTTGCTACAGATTCTATCAAAAATTTTGGAGTCTAGTTGGTACGTAAAATTCAGTTTTTCGTAGGATTCTCTTATTCTCTAGAAAGCTTCCCTTTTAGACTCTGATATATTTTTAGTTGGAAAAGATGGGTACTGTTTACCAAATAAAATTCTCTTTCAGATTTATAGTTTAGCATGACTTATTTAGCTTTTTTACTAACGAAAATTCTTCGAAATATGATTCTTTCAGGCTCCCAACTGATATCCAGGCTGAATCTATTCCACTGATCCTAGGAGGCGGTGATGTCCTTATGGTATGTTTACATTTGGTGAGGTCTTTCTGGGTTGAGGACACACAGTTCTGGGACTGTTTGTGACCACTTTAAGAGCTCCCCAGGCTTAAAAATGATACTTTCACCGAATTACTTTTATTCATACCCTATTCAAAGTACTGAGGTAGAAGTTGTAGGGAACACGAAGGTGGATTAGATATGCTCTTTACTCTTGAGAAGCTGAAACCCTGTGGCACAGTAAGACAGGTACACAGGTAAGTGTTGTACAAGAGGCTCTACTTGGGGTAAGTAGATTTTGGACAAAGGAAAGCTGAAAGAGAAAACCTTATATGTGGAGAGCGTATCAACAAAAGCAGCGAGCAGGAGGATGCAGGAGTTGACCCCTGAGTAATTCAATTAGATGGTAGCATAAAATGTGTGTGTTGGGGGCGGGGTGTGTAACTTGAGGTAAGATGGGAAGTACATAGTGGGTCAAATTACTTGGGCTCTTTCTCAAGTATCATGTTAAAGAATTGATATTTGTTGGCAGTGGGGCTCATTGGACATTTTTAAGTGGGGATGTGTTACATAGTTGTAACCGCGTCTATGAAGACTGATTTGGTAGCAGCTTGTAGTATAGCTCAGAGTTTAGATACTGGTAGGATACTTCTGTAATGATCTAGGGTAGAATGATGAGGGCTTGGATTTGAATGGTAGCAGTGGGAAAAGAACGGGAGAGCAGATTCTTGAGCGATGGGAGAGAAGTGACAAGATTGGCAATAGAGTTGACTGCAGAAGCCTGAGTCATCTGGAGGCACTGGTGACAATAAAGGTAGCTAGTCAAGTCTCAAAGATTTCTATGTAGTATCATGTTAATTTGGCTTTTCTAATTGGCAACTTAAATGATACAATCAACTTTTTTTTCCATTTAGGCTGCAGAAACAGGAAGTGGAAAAACTGGTGTAAGTAATGAACTTAAATTGATTTACTTTGTAAGAGTTATTTTTTTTAAGTTTATTTATTTATTTTGAGAGAGAGAGTGCGAACTCACATGCACAAGAGCAGGGGAGGGGCAGAGAGAGAGGGAGAGAGAATCTCAAGCAGGCTCCGTACTCCATGTGGCTCTCACGACTGCGAGATAATGACCTGAGCCGAAATCAAGACTGAGCCACCCAGGCGCCCCTGTAAGAGTTAATTTTTAAAGTAAGTTTGAACAGTAGTTTCTGCTTTGAAGTATTTAATAAAACAACCTTTTCCAAAATGTAAGGAATTGAGGGGCACCTGGGTGGCTCAGTTGGTTGGGCTTGCGACTTTGGCTCAAGTCATGAGTTCTGGCCTGCTTGGGATGCTGTCTCCCTCTCTGTGCCCCTCCCCCACGCTCACGCTGTCTCTCAAAAATGAATAAACACTTTAAAAAATGTAAGGAATTGATTGCCACCGAGGGTGATATTCTTGTTGCCCCCTAATTCTGAAATAGGATCTACAAGAGTATACCTTTAAGAATAGTACAGTTTTAAACTGGTCTTGTATAAAGAGTTGTAGTATCTTCTGTATTTATACTTATTTCTGAATTTTAGTGCAATGGCTCTATAATAAACAGGCTGACAGTAGGGGTTGCTCCCCTGTTGGCCTGGACCAGAGAAGTAGTATGTCAGCCTGGAAAGTAGTTTCCTGCTTTAATTTAGGCTCATTATGCAGGTCCCCTTTGTGTATTGTTTTGGGCTATCAGCTGTCTCCTATTGCCTTCATTTAATCAACTCTCTTATTACCTTGCTCATGTTTTGGGTTTGGACAAATGAAATTAGAGTAGCAGTCTGGAATATGTAATTATTGAATGTGCATGCATAGCTTCTGTAATGTCTATTGTCAAACTGTCATTAATATCTGAATACTAATGTAGAGAACAATTGTTTCTTTGATAGGCTTTCAGTATTCCAGTTATCCAGATAGTTTATGAAACTCTGAAAGACCAACAGGAAGGCAAAAAAGGAAAAACAACAATTAAAACCGGTGCTTCAGGTAACTTTTGCATAGTAATATTTACCTTTTGCATAAAAATAGTAATTCTCATTCTTGGCATTGACAGATGGGAGGTCAGAGTGTGCGTTTTTATTGTCGATACCTGAGGGGAGGGGTAAAGGCATTTGGTGCCTTGGAAACCAGGGATACTGAATGTCACTTACAGTATAAACAGTGAAAGATTGTCCCTCCTAGGGGCGCCTGGGTGGCTCAGTCGGTTAAGCATGAGACTTTGGCTCATGTCCTGGTTCGTGGGTTCGTGCCCTGCGTCAGGCTCTGTGCTGATAGCTCAGAGCCTGGAATCTGCTTCAGATTCTGTGTCTCCCTCTCTCTCTGCCCCTCCCCCACGCTTGCTCACTTGCTGTCTCTCTCTCCCCGAAAAATAAACATTAAAAAAAAGATTGTCTCCTAAAATACTAGTAGTGCTCTCTTTGAGAGAATAATACCCTTATGTCTAATATTGAAGATATGTTGGTGCAATATTTTACAAAGATATTAAGGATTTTATTAAAAAATTGATGGAGTAAAAATCCATGATGGTGGGAAGTATTGCCTTCCACAGGGAAAAGAGGCATGCATTTTCCCTTTAAGATAAGAAAGGGGTCCAGGAAGTTAAAATGTAAAGTATAAATTTTAAACTCAGTTTTAGTCTCGTTTACTTGGAGACTGGTCTTTTATTAGGATTTCGGGTCCTATCTGTGCCATGAACAATCTTACATCAATTTCCTCATCTGTAAATTGTGTCGCTTTTGTTAAATGGTTCTGAATTCCATTCTACCTTGAATAATTTATGGTTTTGTTAATACTTTGACAAAATTTATTTTAAATTTTAAATTTAAATTTTAAATTTTTATTTAAAAAAATTTGATGTTTTAAGTCCTATTTGTTTCATGATACAAAACAGAATTGTGGCAAAATTGCAAGCTTAAGTGGAGTGAACTGGGTATATCAACATTTTTCTTCTCAGTAATTTAAAGATACAATGTTGCATAGTTCGTAGAATGAACTCATTTGTAGAGGAATTGCGAGGTAATGGATATGAAGTCTTTAGACTGTTGGCCTACTTGAAAGTAGTTTCAGAACTTGTAACAACAGTAAACCATCATTTATGAGAGATGGTGATACAGGAGCATGCTTCCAAAGGAGGATAACCAGAATGGTAGTAGTTTTGAATATCATGGACTGTGAGAAATAAACAAATTAGATATTTATTGATTTAAAATATTTATTTATTTATTTAGAGAGAAAGCATGCGAGTTGGGGGGAGGCAGAGTGAGAGGGGGAGAGAGAATCCCAAGCAGGCCCTGCCCTATCAGCATGGGAGCCTAGTTGGGTCTTGACACCTTAAACTGGGAAATCAAGAAACTAGATGTGTAAACATAGAGAAATAAATAAAAAAAGTGTTGGGATAATTGTTAAATCATTGAAATCATTGAAGGGATCTGGGGAGAAAATAATTGTTCTAGAAAGGAGCAGGACTAATTAGAAATAACCTAATGAAGATTTCTGTGTAAATACTTACTAATTAACTCGATTGAGCCCACAAAGAAAGAGAGAGCCTCAGGGGAAGTTACTTCTCCATCAGAGTGTTTAAGCAGACGATAGATATCATTTGACCACAAGTAATCTAGGAAAGATTTCTACATTGGTCAGGAAACTGGGCCTGAAAACATGTAGAGTTCTCTAGCTATTACAATTCTTTGGTTATCCATAGACTATTAAGGTGTTTTAGAAAAGGAAAATGCTGATCCCATGCAAGGGAGGAGGAAAAAAAAATTGTGACTTTTGAATGGGATATTGATTTAATTAAAATAAAGAACTTTTCTTTTAAAAATGATAGTGATACTTAACTAGATCTTGATATGTTGGTCATTTATTTCCATTATGATTGTAATCAGGTTGTTTAGTTACCAAAATTCATTTATCGGTGCCTTCATAGTTCTTACAGGGATCAGTGCCTTCTCGTACAAAGTGCAGTGAAGGAAGTGAGGAGAAAAGGTTTTAGCCCAGAAGGCCCGTGATTATTGCCTTTGACCTGTTTCAGTTTTCACTTTCAATTTTGCCTTGAATAAAAACGGCAGAGCTTTAACTTGTACGTTCCAAATAATGTGTAAAGCCATATTAAATCTAGAGGAATTAAGGTATGTAAAATATAAAATATTTGGCTTGTTTTTTAGAGAGTTTTCAATTTCATATGTTTGTAACTTATTTTTAGTGCTCAACAAATGGCAAATGAACCCATATGATAGAGGATCTGCTTTTGGTAAGTGGATAGATTTTTCCTGACCCAAATAGGAGACTTGGAAATTGCAAAAGATAGAGGTGTATTTGTTTAATATTTAAAGACATACGTGTAAGAGATACCACAGAAGAACGTCAGTAGACAAAAACAAAAAAGTGCAGAAAGAACACTTGCAGTGTTGATGACGGATGCAGAAACCGTATAAAATGGCAAGGGGTCTCATGTAGATAACAAGTTACCTGTTTGGTAAGAAAGATAACCCGTAAAGAAAGTGGCTGAAGGATGTGAATCAGCAGTGCCCACGAGAGCAGATCCAAATGACAATAGTCGTTCAGAGACAATGTTTACAGACAGCAGGTAAGTGGAAATTGAAGTTGCAGTGAGGTATTGTTTTATACCCATTTGATTGGCAGCAGTCGAACAGAGTGATAACCAGCCTATCAAATTACTGCCTTTCTGGAAAGCAGTTTGGCATTGCTAGTTAAAAATATGTGTATACTTCTGGAAGGTCTAGGTATGAGTGCCCGTATGTGAGGATATACATACAGAGCTGTTAGATGTGGCGTCACTTGTAAATGGTAAAAACTGACGAGAGGATGAATGCCATTACTGCCCAGAGATTGGTTAACAAAGATTAGGGTGTATCCGAGGACCATCGTGTGGCCTTTATAGAGAATGAGGCAGAACTATAGTGTTGACTTGAAGAATTTTCGCCAGGTGTGGGTGAGAACCGAAGCAGGATACCAAGAAGTAGAGGGAGTGTGAGTAATCACGCCCCAGACAGACCCACAGAACATGTAAACTGCTGCTCTCCACCACGTGACTTCTAGTTTGTATAAAGTTTCTATCTGTATGCATGCGTAAAGAATTTTAAATGTAGAAATTTTAAGGATTTGCCATTGCTTAGATAACTTTTTAAAGAGTTTAAAGTTTTATGGAACGTAGTACCCATACGAATAAGAATTTATACTTTGAATAAATAATTTAATTTCTGACGAGTGAAGTAAAATGTGTGATGAGATGCTTTTCTTGAGGGTTTGTTGTACGTTCAGGTAGGGAACTGGGGTCGTAAGCCTGAGCCGGGACAGAAGTTACAGTTTCTTTCCAGGACAAACGAAGGCTGTATGCTTTACTTAGAGCCAGTAAGCGCTGACAAGCACTGTGACTGCCCATGAGGTATAATACAGAACATCGTTTAGTAGGGTCCTAATATTAGCGAATAACAACCACAGGTTTATTTATTTGTGCTTTTCCCTGCTTTCTCTGCGGTTTCTGGATCTGTGGATTGGGGAACGAGCCAGAGATAGTTGCCGTTTTCCTTTTAGTGTCGTATTTGCTCAAGCTCTAATTTAAGCATAAAGTCAGAGCAATAGGTATTGATGAGTGAGTGCTGCATCACCTCGTAGTATCCATTTCTTTAAAAGACTCTAGACAAGGATTGTCTGAACACATTTGTGTTGGTGATGCAGCTGAGTTATCGGTGTGAGTGAGATTAGGTGCCGTGGTGACTCTTTTCCAGACTTGATGCAGTAAAGTCTCATCTGAGTTAATAGATGATAGTGTAGATAACAGTATAGAAACTAGTCCGCCACATGGCCAGGGCCTTCCAGGGGATGAATAAGGGTGATTACCTGTAGGGAAGATCTTGTTACTCAGGATCAGTAAGTCTCAGTGTCTGGAACATTGCAACAGGTGAAAGAATTATTTTATTGGTGAGACTGAATGCTTAATTTATATAATTGTACTGACATTTTTTTTGTGTTTTTCTCAAATCCAGCAATTGGGTCAGATGGTCTTTGTTGTCAAAGCAGAGAAGTGAAGGAGTGGCACGGATGCAGAGCCACTAAAGGGTTGACGAAAGGTATTTAAATGGCATTTGTACTTGTCTCAGCTTGTGAAGTAATGTATTAATACATGAGCTTGCTTTCTGTAGCTTTAAGTAAGGATCTGAGAAGATTTCTAATGTTACAAAAAGACAGACCGTTCTTCATTTGGAACATACAAATTGTAATTCAGAAACAATGGGAAAGTGGCTACATGGCATGTGAATCCTAGGTGTGTATAAATCTCGGAGTATTTGCCCTTACAGGAAAACACTACTATGAAGTATCCTGTCATGACCAAGGATTGTGCAGGGTTGGCTGGTCTTCCATGCAGGCTTCCTTAGACCTAGGTAAGCATTTCTAAGATAAACTGAATTTACGGATTTATATTTGTGGATTGTTGACATTTATTACAGTGGGGAGCAAAATAAATAAGCATAACCATATAAAGTTTATATTTTAGAAACTTGGAAATAAATGTGTGTATACTCACTGTGTTCCAAAAGGATTTGAAGTGTTCAGAAGTACATACTGTAACGGTATAAAATGAGGAGGAACAAAGTTAAGAAAAAGAGTGAAGTCGGTATGAATAAATATGTACCACACAGCGTAGCATAGATGCTTCAAGTTCTTGTAGATTTGTGAACTTCTTTTATGGGCGGAATGTTTAGTTTTACGTTTACTCTTAACCAGTAAATAACGTATATTTTAAAATCTAGGTACTGACAAGTTTGGATTTGGCTTTGGTGGAACAGGAAAGAAATCCCATAATAAACAGTTTGATAATTATGGAGAGGTAAGTTGTATTCTCTACCTGATCGTGGCATTACTAAGTTCTCTTGTGTACTTACTTGATCGCTTGTGACATGACTGAGGATATAAAAGTGACTCTCAGATTCAAGTGGATTTCCTGAATGTTTTCCTCAGAAAGTTCAGATTTGGACTTCAGTGAAGAAATGTTACAAAATGAGCTAAATATTTTTCCCTGTGGCCATTTATTAGCCTTTCCAAATATACTACTTTGTTTTGTTTTCATCCATTTTGATTTTGGCTTTGACTTGAATGCATTATGTTCTTCTCATTTCTTGCTTTTGATCATGAAAATCTAATCATGAATCTAAATTTTTTTTTTTTTTTTCCAACGTTTATTTATTTTTGGGACAGAGAGAGACAGAGCATGAACGGGGGAGGGGCAGAGAGAGAGGGAGACACAGAATCGGAAACAGGCTCCAGGCTCCGAGCCGTCAGCCCAGAGCCCGACGCGGGGCTCGAACTCCCGGACCGCGAGATCGTGACCTGGCTGAAGTCGGACGCTTAACCGACTGCGCCACCCAGGCGCCCCATCTAATCATGAATCTAAATGTAGTTTTTAATGTGGATGAGCCCGAGTATCCTGTTGATTCTAAAAAGCCTGTCAAGATGCCTCTGCTGTTACATATGATATGCTGTAATAGGCATTTTTGTTTGTTTTGTTTTTAAAGATTTTATTTATTTTTTTTTTTTTATTTTTTTTTTAACGTTTATTTATTTTTGGGACAGAGAGAGACAGAGCATGAACGGGGGAGGGGCAGAGAGAGAGGGAGACACAGAATTGGAAACAGGCTCCAGGCTCCGAGCCGTCAGCCCAGAGCCTGACGCGGGGCTCGAACTCACGGACCGCGAGATCGTGACCTGGCTGAAGTCGGACGCTTAACCGACTGCGCCACCCAGGCGCCCCTAAAGATTTTATTTTTAAGTAATCTCTATCCCCAACATGGGACCCAAACTCACGACCTCAAGATCAAGAGTTGCACGCTCCACTGACTGAGCCAGTCAGGCACCCAAAATAATAGCAGTTTTAAACACCTACATTAGGGCCTCACGGAATTATTTTAAAGAACTGACGTGTACTTTTGATGTAGCTGTACGTGAACTTGTAACTTTATGATTTTGCTTTCTGTTAACAGCACTTGACTTTGTGCTTTTCTAGGAATTCACTATGCATGATACCATTGGATGTTACCTAGATATAGATAAAGGGCATGTCAAGTTCTCCAAAAATGGTGAGCTTTTTGTGGATTGTCTTATTAGAGAAAATACATGATAACAAATATTTATAACTTACAATTCCCTTACCCTCCTCTTCATTTCTCCCTCCCTGTCTTACCTTTGAACCAATACTTACTGAGCATTTCCTGTATGCCGGGCACACGGGGAGGTGCTAAAGATGAGTAGAAGATGGGATAGACAAACACGTTTAGTCTTGTGGGGCTTACCTACCGGTGGGGAGAGACAGAGGCATAATGTGCCAGGTGGGAACGAGTGCCCTGAAGGAGATTGTAAGCAGGGTAGGGGGATGGAAGGTGATAGCAGTCTAGGGCTATGCTACTTTCACAGGGTTGTCAGAAAAGCCTCTCTGATAAGGTGACATCTGAGTAGCAATCCGAACGAGTCGGGTGGTGAGCTGTGCAAAAGTCTTCCAAGTGTTTCAAGCAGAGGGAACAGTAAACGCAAAGGTCTTGGGAGGAAAGTGTGCCTGAGGTATTTGAGTAACAGCGAGGAGGCCAATGGGGCTGGAGAACACTGGGCGTGGAGAGGGGTGGTAGAATGTTAGGTCAGTTGAGGTAGTGAGGCCAGGCCATGTAGGATAGGGCCTTATAGGCCATGATACAAACTTTCTGAGTGAGATTGGAAGCCTGATTGGTTTTGAGTAGAGAATTGGCATCTTTAACCATATCATTATGGCTTCTGTGTTAAAAACAGAGTGGTGAGTGAGGGTGGTGGCAGTAGATAGGGAGCCATGTGGATGCTGGGGTTTCTATTTGGGGTGTATTAAATTGGAGGTACTTCCTACACATCTAAGTGGTAAAGCCAAGTAACTGGTTAAGTGTGTAAGTCAGGAGGTCAGGGTTGGAGATACATCTTTGGGAGACATTGGCTTAATGATGAATTTAAAGCTGGAAGACTGGATGAGATCCCTTAGGGAAGGAGAATAGATGAGGAATAGGAGAGATCTGAGGCCTGGGGTGTTCCTGTGGTTAGAGGTGGGCAGATGGAGGAGAATGCAGCAGAGGCGAATGAGGAGGAGAGCCAGCAGGAGAAGCAAGAGAGGTTGAGGTCCTGCGGTCCAGGTGAGGAAAGTATTGGAAGGAGGAGGGAATAGTCAGATTGTGTCCAGTGCTGCCGATGGGTGTAACCTGGGAAGGTGACGGATGAGATTTGCCACCGGGTTTGGCAAGAAGGTATCACTGATGAGCTTGAGAAGGACCTCTTCTAGTGAGCGTGATGGGTGAGTTGGGGGAGCCTGATGGGGAATCACTTGAATAGAGAATGAGATGAAATGAAGTGACATGGTGAAAATGGAGATCAGGGAGTTTTACTACAGAAGAGAAAGAAAATAGAAGGTGAATGGAGGAAGATGTGGATTCAAGGAGGTTGTCTGTGTTTTAATATGGGAGCTATTGCAGTGTGCTTGTATGCCATGGAAAGTCTGGTTGAAGCGTCTAATGGAAGTGATCCAGTAGGTAGGGAATGTTTAGAAATGTAGGGGGCAGAAAGGGCACTTCTAGGAGTAAAGTAAAAAAGTGAAAAAAGTGAAAGGTCTGGCATTGGGCAGGACGATTTATCCATGGGAACAGGACACGAAAGCATGAATGCAGTTGGGTTGATAGTGGTGATGGTGCGAGTGAGGGGAGGTTCTTTTCTGATAGTTTCTCTCTCTTTTTAAGGAAAAGACCTTGGTCTGGCATTTGAAATACCACCACATATGAAGAACCAAGCCCTCTTTCCTGCTTGTGTTTTGAAGGTAATTAGAAAAATGTTGCTATGATTCTAAGCTACTCTGATCTTCACTGTTTTGTATTAGTTAGTGTGCTAGTAGGTTAAGAATTTTCCTTTTCTTTTTCAATGCTAGAATGCTGAACTAAAATTTAACTTCGGTGAAGAAGAATTTAAGTTTCCACCAAAAGATGGTTTTGTTGCTCTTTCCAAGGCAGCGGATGGTTATGTTGTCAAATCACAGCACACAGGTATTGCCCCTGAGAGGGTAGCAATTTCAGGAATGGGGTACTGGCAAGGACTCCAGTAAGGAGGCTTCTCGTAGTGAGTTCCGTATGCTCCCTTTGCTGGTTTAGTCACACATCTTTGCGTACCATGTCAGTAAAATCCAGTTTCAAAACCCAATTCATAAACTCTTGAGTATTCAGTGTCAGCGTAGGCCTTTTGGGGAACCTGATCATGATGATGATGTCTAGTGTTTCTGAACTTGTGTGTATTCAGTGCCATGGGCACCGTGTCAAGTGCTTTACACGGATCGGTGTTCACTACCCTGTAAGGTAGCACTCTTCCCACCGTACAGACGAAGACCTCGAGGAGCAGGGACTTGACGTAACTTGCCCAAGGTCACACACAGCAAGTGGGAGAACTGAATTTAAACCCAAGCAGTTCGAGCCCAGAGCTCGTACTCTTACCCACTGTATTATTTAAAGTAAATTTCATAGCTTGTTTACTTTATCACAAAATATATAATCAATTGCATCTATTGCAAGTAAATTTAAAGAAGCCATAGTTCATTTTAGGAATCTTAGCTTTATTTTGTTTTATGACCACCTCCTATACTTTTCGACAGTTATTGAAAATTCCGATATTGGAATATTTGCGCTGGTGCTTTACAAGTAAAAGTATTGAGGTGTGATTTGAACGTGTTCCAATCGTTTCTGTTTTCTTAAGGTAATGCACAGGTGGCACAAACAAAGTTTCTCCCCAATGCTCCGAAAGCTCTCATCGTTGAGCCCTCCCGAGAGTTAGCTGAACAAACTTTGAATAACGTCAAGCAGTTTAAGAAATATATTGATAATCCTAAATTAAGGTAAAGCTTCCTTTTGCGCTCACGTGCCTGTTGTTTTTAGGTTTGAGGTATTTTGGAAGAAGAGTGAGATAGAAAAAAAAAAATGAGGTAGAAATTCAGTATGCATTTGAATGCACAGGTGGGAGTGTGTAACGATTTAACTTTGATACATGGTAGCAATTATTTTTTTCTCTTTGAACATTTTTATTACACAAAATAATGTTCTGAATGTACACCATTTAGTTTTGTAAGTTTCTTCCAGTATGTTTACATACTATATAAACATTAGGCAAATAATACTGGACCATTTCTCCATGCTCAAAATGTTTAATTTTCATTCATCCCTAAAATTTTATGAACATCCCGTGTATTACATTTTATTTCTAATCCTGAGCGTGTGGTTATTTAGCATCCCATGTTATTTCATTGTTTTTGTTTTTTTTTAACTTGTCTTATTTTTTTATTTTTTTAAATTTATATCCAAATTAGTTAGCATATAGTGCAACAATGATTTCAGGAGTAGATTTCTCAGTGCCCCTTACCCATTTACCCATCCCCCCTCCCACCTCCAGTAACCCTCTGTTTGTTCTCTGTGTTTAAGAGTCTCTTATGTTCTATCCCCCTCCCTGTTTTTATGTTATTTTTGCTTCCCTTCCCTTATGTTCATCTGTTTTGTATCTTTAAGTCCTCATATGAGTGAAGTCATGATATTTGCCTTTCTCTGACTAATTTTGCTTAGCATAATACCCTCCAGTTCTATCCACGTAGTTGTAAATGGCAAGACTTCATTCTTTTTGATTGCCGAATAATACCCCATAATATATATGTACATATATACATAAGTTTATGTATATAAGTTTATGTATATATATATATACATAACATACATATATATACATGTGTATATACATACATATACATATGTGTATATGTATGTCTACATATACATATATATGTATGTGTATATATACATACATATGTATGTGTATATATACATATATATGTATATACATACTTGTTTATATACAAGCTTATGTATATATATATGTATATATGTATATATATATATGTATATATACCACATCTTCTTTATCCATTCGTCCATTGACGGACATTTGGACTCTTTCCATACTTTGGCTATTGTTGATAGTGCTGCTGTATACATGGGGGTGCACGCACCCCTTCGAAACAGCACACCTGTATCCCTTGGGTAAATGCCTAGTAGTGCAGTTGCTGGGTCTTAGGGTAGTTCTATTTTTAGATTTTTGAGGAACCTCCATACTGTTTTCCAGAGTGGCTGCACCAGCTTGCATTCCTAGCAATTATTTTTTATATAAAACTCCTGTTTGATAAGTTCAATAGAAAGTAAATTGGGGGCGCCTGGGTGGCTCAGTCAGTTGAGCATCGAGTGTCCAGCTTCGGCTCAGGTCACGATCTCACGGTTTGTGAGTTTGAGCCCCACGTTGGGCTCTGTGCTGACAGCTCGGAGCCTGGAGCCTGTTTCAGATTCTGTGTCTCCCTTCTCTCTCTGCTCCTCCCCTGCTCGTGCTCTGTGTCTCTCTCTCTCTCAAAAATAAATAAACATTAAAAAAAAAAAAAAGTAGATTGAGATTTTGCTCTTCCATGAAGTGTAATGGTTTGCAAAACAATATCAGAATAAAAATTAAATTTTTGAAAAATGTTTATATATTTTGAGAGAGCGGGCAGAGAGAGAGGGAGAGAGGAAAGAGAGAAAATCTCCAGTAGGCTCCATGCTCAGTGCAGAGCCTGATGTGGGGCTCCCTCCCACATCCCTGGGATCATGACCTGAGCTGAAATCCAGAGTTGGACGCTTAACTGGCTGAGCCACCCAGGTGCCCTACACACTTTTTTAAGGGAACGTTTCATTCGGTGCTAGGATGCGTCACTTCATTTGCATAGAAGGTGTATCACTATTTCTGGCATGTTGGTAAACAGCTTGGGGTGGCTGAGTCCGGCCTGTCTCCCGGGGATGAGAACTTTCCATTCGGGCCCTCGGACCGCTCCCTCTCCAGGCAGAAGGCGCTTCCTTCCAAGACAGCTTGGTGTCAGGAGCATAATAATGAGAAAGTTTTTGCATTCCCGGAATTAAGTGTGGGAATGTGGGGATGGTGTGAAGGGGAGAGAAACAGCAGAACAAGTTGGGTAAAATGCCTTAGGGATGAGGTCGGGGGACACAACCAGGGTATCTGCTTCGTGTAAGGGACTTGGAATTTGTAAGAGAGTGTTTTTGGAAGAAGTAAAATGCTATTGTGAATTGATTTTTGTGCTACAATTAGGTGTAAAGGTTAACATGCCTATGGACAAGGACTGGAAGGGAAGATGACTGGTAAAATCAGTTTGTTTATTAAGATGGTAAAACTGTGAGAATACTCATTAGTATTCTGTGTAAACGAGGCTTCCTTGAAAACCTGGCTCAAGTTCCCGTCTGTGAAACTAACCGAATCGTACCAGCCCAGTCCTTTCTCCTTCCTTAGATACCACTGACTGTAAGCCTTGCCTTAACCCTTACACACGGTCATGTGCTAGCGGTCCTTGTTTTAAATATGCACGGTGTTGCTCATCCTCGCTTGCTAGTTTTACACTGCTTAAGGCAGGGGCTGTTCTTTTATATTCCTCAAGCCTACAGTGCTCTGCACACCAGCATAGATTGGTGTGTGTGTGTGTGTGTGTGTGTGTGTGTGTGTGTGTGTGTATCTTCTGCTAAATTTATAGGGATCAATATATCTGATTGGGATTATGGATAAGAGTCAAGCATTGTAGGAGATGAAATGATGCATCTAGGACCATAGTTTCCAAACCTGGGAACTTTGGGGCCTTATTTAACGATACACATAGATTTGTTGGTCCTCTCCTGAATGCACTGAGTCAGGATTTCCAGGGAAGAGGAATTAGAACTTTTTTGTTTTCTTGAGGAAGAATGGCAGCTCCTCTGGGTGATCCTTTTAGAGACTTTCTGGAATCTGGTGTTATCAGACTTAGGAACATAATGGCTCTAATGTAGTAGGTTAGGGAATATGCCAAGGTCATGCACGTTCATAGGCTAGAAGTCTCTTTGTGTTGTTTGTTTTTACTGCCTGAATTGCTCAAGTTGCAGATAGGAAACCATAAAGCCAATCTTTAATCAGCCATAGAATTATAAGACTCTCTTAAGGTCACCTACTTGCTTTTTTTTTTTTTTTTTTTTTTTTTTTTTAGCTGTTTAGGGAATAAGTTTATTACTGTCTTTACATGAAAAATCTTCGTAGCAAATTGTGGTTTTGGTTTATTGGCTCTCAGCAGCCCTCTCCTGAGCTCTTAAGGAAGCTTGCTTCTTCTGAGCTACCTGATCTTTGTTCCAGGCAAGAGACATTTTGGGATGGTTCCACCTCTCTTTTTAACTTTCTTAGGCTTCTTCTCATAGATTGGATTCTCTTGGGTAGCACTGTGAGCTTTCTTACACATCTCCTCCATCATATCTGGAGTTATATTGTTCTTCGGTGTTCAGAAAATTGCTTCTCATAAGTATCTTCATCTTCTTCCACTAGGTAACACATATAGTCTGCCATGTTCTGACCCAAGATGTGCTTCTCATGTCCTTCTGCACTGAATTCCTTGCTCTCTGAATCATAATCAGGGAATCGTTTGGTACTGTGAGGAATAGACAAGCCTCCATCCACAGCTCCCTTGGGGGCCCCCAGAGCTTTATCTCCAGTAGCAGTTCTGGCAAGCCCTTTATCCAGATAGCAGGCGAAGGCACCGTGTTGAGCATCAATGCTTTCCACATTGTGTTCATCTCTGTCACCTCCACTTGGCCTTCGTAGATCTTGTCCATGTCAAACCTGTTGAGAAGCCTGCAGGCCAGCAGCAGGCCGGTACAGTATGCTTAATTTCTCAGGCCAGTCTTCACACCATGCTTTGGAAGTTTGTGAACATGAGCTGCACAAACTATCACGTCTCCTTCTGTTAGGGCACAGGCAGTCTGACAAATGGTCTCCCTGTTGGTTACATGAGCTATCATCCTGTATTTAGGTGTGTTATATTTACTCTTATCCCAAGTTTCCAAGTGTTTCCAAGCATAGTAATCAGTTTTACCCTCTCATCATCTTCTAAATTTCACTTGGTATCTCTTGAGGTAAGCCTTATTCTTGACAACTTTAACAAATTTCATCCTGCAGAACAGAGACCCTGTCATTTATTTCCTTAATGTTTTCTAGTCTTTTTTAAAAGATTGATCAAATAAGAATAAAATAAAGATGGTTGGTCGATACTTCTGATTGAAAGTTATCTGGCTGCATCAGAAAGTAATTTTGTCTGCTTTATAAAAAGACAATCTTGGGGCGCCTGGGTGGCTCAATCAGTTGAGCACCCGACTCTTGATTTCAGCTCAGGTCATGATCTCACGGTTTGTGTGCTCTAGCCCCATTTTGGGCCCTGTGCTGAGGGTGTGGAGCCTGCGTGGGATTCTCTCTCCCTCTCTCTCTGCCCCTGCCCCAGGCCCACATTTGTGTGTGTACGTATATGCTCTCTCTCTCTCTCTCTCTCTCAAAAGTTAATATTTAAACAAAAAACACTGTCTTTTTGCAAATAGCTTTAGTGAGATCTAATTCACGTATACAATCCATTGCTTAAAGTGTACAGATTGCTTTTAGTTTTTATTCTATTCACAGAGATGTGCAGCTGTCACCAAAACCAATTTTTAAACCTTTCATGACACTCAAAAGAAGCACTGTACCCATTGACAGCCATTCCATGTCCTCATAACCTTCCCATCCCTAGGCAACCCCTGGTTCATTTTCTGACTATAGATTTGCCTTTTTTGGACATTTTACATGAATGGAATTGGATGGTATGTGCTCATTTCTGACTGGCTT
This sequence comes from Prionailurus viverrinus, assembly GCF_022837055.1. NCBI lineage: Eukaryota > Metazoa > Chordata > Mammalia > Carnivora > Felidae > Prionailurus > Prionailurus viverrinus. The sequence goes on along the minus strand of NC_062563.1, from coordinate 129,336,478 downwards.
TTCTCACTTAGCGTAATGTTTTCAGGATTTGTTCACGATGCAGCATGTATCAGTGCTTAGTTCTTTTTTATTGGCCCAAAGTATCCCATTAGATGCATGTGCCACATTTTTGTTTATCCATTTGTTGGCTGATGGACATTTGGGTTGTTACCACTTTTTGGCTGCTGTGCTGTGAACATTAGTGTACAGGTTTTTGTGTGGACGTCGTTTTATTTCTCCCGGATGTGTACGTAGGAGTGGAATTTCTGGATCACATAGTAGCCTCACGTTTGATGTTTTCAGGAGCCGTCCAGCTGTGTTCTCAAGTGACACCCCTGTTTTACTTTCCTACTAGTAATGTATGAGTCAAGCAATACAAGTCAAACAGTAAAGCGCTTTAATCTTTTTCTTCATTATCATGATGGTATTTATTTCAGGGAGCTTCTGATAATTGGAGGTGTCGCAGCACGAGATCAGCTCTCTGTTTTGGATAATGGGGTAAGTTGTACTTTTAATTTCTAAGAGGTGGCATGATGGGTTGTCATTTTCGCAGTGTAGTTCTGTTGTGCTTCAGGAAGAATCAAGAGAGGCTGAAATTAGAACAAGGTCAAGTATGTATTCGGAAGCACCTTGTGGGGGTGTCTTTTCTTTTCCTAAGAGTGTACAGCAGTTTCTTTGCACCCCTCACGCAAAATTCAGCATACAGGATGTTTGGTTTTTTCATTTACCTTTTGAGTACTTGAGGATTTTCTTCTTGCTTTCTCATGAATTAAGAGTCCTTTCTTTTGGGGATAATGGGGAAAGAAGAAAGTAGTTAAGGATAGAAATGGAGATCAGCTGGATTGCAGAGAATGTAAAAGTTGTCGCAGGGACCCAAAGGAAGGATGAAGAACGATACAATGTGGCTCCAGAAGGAGGGAGAGAAGTTAGATAAGGGTGGGGGGAGTCTCACAGACTGCTCAGGCAGGCAGTTACAAAGGACAGAGCTAAGACAGTGATCCTCATTATGGGGGAAGAAGCTTGGGATATTCTTAACTGTGCTCATCAATTCTGTGAAGCCAGATATAGATAGGACTTCATAAAATATTTCATGTGTATGAAATAACTTGCTCCTTTCAAATTTCTCTTCCATTTCCTTCCCTAAATATTTTATCATTTAATCTAAACCTCCTGATACTGAGTCACAGTGAGGAAATATGTCTGCTTCCTCCAGGCCCATTGGTGTCTCTATCAAATGAAATTTTATGCCAAATGGTTTGCATTTGACCTGGTATGACATGTTAAAAGCAAAGAATCCCATTGCTATACTTGTTAATACTGGTCTAAGGTAGTAATATTGCTTTGATAGGTTTTTATTTGCTGTGTTATATTTTTTAGGGGTTGTAAGAGATTTAATATGTTCAGGGTGCCTGGGTGGCTCAGTGGGTTAAGCATCCGACTTCGGCTCAGGTCATGATCTCACGGTTTGTGGGTTCGAGCCCCGCGTCGGGCTCTGTGTCGACAGCTCAGCTTCAGATTCTGTGTCTCCCTCTTTCTCTGCCCCTCCCTTGCTCGTACTCTGTCTCTCTCTCTCTCTGAAAAATAAATGAATAAATTAAAAAAGAGAGAGAGATTTAATATGTTCATTCCTATTCTTGGTTTCTCAAACCCCAATCCGTTTTCCCCGTAAGTTACTAAGCTTCTTAACTCCTGTTTTGCAGCTGCAGAGCTTTTAGGGAATTCTATATGATTTGTCAGTCATCTAACATTTGGTACTGGCTAAATCCAATGGCAGAGGTAAAGGCAGTGTTACTCCGTAGCTTTCTTGACCAGATTTGCTTCCATTCTACTTAGCGGATCTCGTATGTTCTCTCTCTGCTCTTCTTTCCACCTGTATTCTCTCCTTGTTCCGTCTCCCGTCATCCTGTGGCTCAGCCCTAGTCCTGTGTTGTATCTTACGCTGGACCAGAAGTCAGCTTTGGAGTAAGAGAGTAGAACTGTGTAATTTAAAAAATATTTTAGAGTTGCACAGTAATGCAGCCTGTGCAGTTGAGGCCTAGGGGAGTGGTTGGAGCTCTTACACAAGTTATGTAAGTATTTCCAACTTAACTGACTTTTTTTCTTTAAACCTGTGAGACCTAGTGTCTATATTTCATGTAAAGTGAGTTTTTTTGCTACTGAAATAGAGGAGAGAGGAAATTCACATGTGGGTCGGAATCCTATGGTAAAGAGATGTTACATACAGAGTCAGAGTGATATTTTGTTCATTGCCCTGTACAGCCCATGTCACGGTGCTTGGCACATGGTTGTTCTTAACACACTTGAACAGGCCTTTATCTTCAGATTTTCAGGCAATATTCTCTACACTGAACTGAAATTTGCTTATTGTTATCAGTACAGATGAAACAATTGCTTCAGAAATGTCAGTTTCATTTTTCATGGGACTATAAATGCCTTCTGTCGGTTCAAATTAAAAGCCAACACAGGATTCTGCTTCTTCAAGTGTCTGTGAGATGTTGAAGTAATGAGACTCCGGTGATAAATTTGTTAGGAGAAAATTATGTTTTTAGTCTACAGTGGAGAAAACAAATGAATAGGAGTGAGTTTTCATGCCGATTAATCGAGTAGAAGTTTTGAGTTGTCTAATTGAATGGTTTGATGTAATATTTGTGCTCACACATAGATCTATATATACACTTTAAAACAGTTTACCTTTATTGACTGCTTTCTAGAACTGGACCAAGCCCAGCTAAATACTTACCTACATTGTCTTATTCAGGTCCCATGGTAGCCTTCTGAAATGATGCTCTTCTCCATTGTTACAGACTAGGAAGAGGGCTGATAGTAAATATTAAGGCACTTGCCCAAGAGCTTATGCCTCACCGGTAGACCTTACTTCAAAGTCCATGTTCCTGCTCACTTTACCTTTGAGCTTGATTAAAAGACATGTGTGTGAATGGAAAATGTTTGTTATTTGTACTGATGTGGGGACTTATTATTCTGTTCCCTGTGTGTATACTTGAAAATTTTTAGAATAAAAAGTTAAGTAAAACTTGTTCTTATTTGACTTAGACCTTTACTCAGGTTTGGACTTTGAGTTTGAAATTTAGTTTGGGTGCTTTGGAGCTGTATCATTTAAATTCTCATGACTTCAGTATTCTAAACTTCAGTTTCCTCATTTAAAAATAGGAATAAAGATAGTATTGTTTTCTGTAGTGGTCATGAGATGATACAGTACTTGTAAAACATTAGCACTGTGCCTGTTCATTATAAGCACTTGACAAGGAGTCATTATGATTGCGTTCCTGGGTAGTCAGAGCATCATCGTTATTAATTATAACTGCATTTATTGAGCACCTGGCACACAAACTGGGCATCGAGTGTCTTCTGTATCTCATCTCTCAGTTGTCACAGCCATGTTGCAAAGCAGATTCCAAAAATGAGAAAATTGAAACTAGAAGAGATTAAGTAAGTTGAGGTCATCCAGCTGGCTAACGGTGGAGGTGGGAATCGAGTCCTGGTTTGATTTGAGTTCCCATAAGATGCATCTGGTTTTCACTTGGAAAATATTTATGTATTTTATATATTAGACTGTAGTTTTATAAATTATTTTATGTTAGATTATATATATATTATTTTATGTATTAGGCTATATCAGTTAAGGATGTCAAAATCAGCTACTAAAATCTTCATGTTAATTTCACGCCAAATACAGGTTTGGTAATAGGGCATTATCTATAGTTCCTTTTCTCTGAATTTGGAGCTGTCACTGCTTCAGTATGCATGTTTTCATGGTAAGTAGACCGTTATTGGTTGCTGTTTTATGGTGATTATAATAGTGCTTCGGTTTTCACTGGGTTCTTCTTTTGATATTTTTCAGGTAGATATAGTCGTTGGCACCCCAGGAAGACTAGACGATTTGGTGTCAACTGGGAAACTGAACTTATCCCAAGTTAGATTCCTGGTCCTGGATGAAGCTGTATGTTGGACTATAGTCATGCTTTAAAAAAAAAAAAAAAAAAGTTTGCTTATGTGTTTGGAGGTAAAAATATGTAGAATGATGGAAAAATACAGTTCATTCATGATCCCAACATGTAGAAATAATCATTGTTACCAGTTTGGCATATTTTCATCCACTCCTTGTATTCATGTTAATATTATTTTATATAGTAAATCAAGCTGTGTAGGATCTGGGAAATCTTTTTTTTTTCTTTAAATGTAGTATTATATGTATTTCACATCCTTACTTGTAAATAGGTTTTAAAGGCTGACTAGTGCTCTCTTACATGGATACTTCATGGTTTTGTTTAACTACTCTTCTTACTAGATATGTAGATTTGTTTTTTTACTCCAAATAGTGGTCTTTGTTGGTACATAAATTACACAGTACAATTATTTCTTTATGTTATAGTTGCAAAATGTGAACTGTAAGGATATTAATGTCTTGACAGACTTCTAAAGTATTTTCAAAATGGATTGAGTAGTTTTATAACACTGAGATGATTTTTGTTTTCATTTTTGCAAATTAAAATCCTGTGTTTAAGGACATGTGGTAGGAGCTATTAACTCTCATATTCATTCTAGAACACTAGAGTACAGATTTTGGGTTGTTTATTGTCAGCTTTTTTCATGTTTTAGTTACATGGAATTTAAAGCTGAATTTATAATTTGTATTTATCCGTTAGAAAATAATCATTTTGGTAATATGGTGGGGATATGTATGCTTATGAATTTGTTTCCATTATCTTTCTACACTTGATTTACAAAAGAAAGATCTAGGTGTTGATTTAAAAATTATGCTTTCTTTCCTTCTCCTTCAGGATGGACTTCTTTCTCAAGGTTACTCTGATTTTATAAATAGGATTCACAGTCAGATTCCTCAGATTACCTCTGATGGGAAAAGACTTCAGGTATGAAATGACTGATATATCCTAAAATACATGTAGACAGTTGTTACGTGTTAATGCTTTTTGTTTTCAAAACATTTTTAAGCATTTGTTTGCAAATGTTTTTGAAATTTGTTTTAAATTTTTTTTTTTTTTTTTTAACATTTATTTGTTTTTGAGACAGAAAGAGACAAAGCATGAACGGGGGAGGGTCAGAGAGAGAGAGGGAGACACAGAATCTGAAACAGGCTCCAGGCTCCAAGCTGTCAGCACAGAGCCCGACGCAGGGCTTAAACTCATGAACCACGAGAGCATGACCTGAGCCGAAGTCGGACGCTTAACCGACTGAGCCACCCACGCGCCCCTATTTTCTTTTACATTTACATCTTGTCTTAGTGTCTTCTGATTAAGTTAACTACTGTAGAAAACATTTTCTTTGTTACCTGATTACATAGCACACACAAAGAAAGAGTCTTAAAAGCTGCCCGTAGAAATGAAGGCGAAGGGAACTTGAGGAAATTAGGTCGCTGAGGATGATAAGGAAAACATTCTTAGTTGGTTTTTCCTACAGAGCATTAGAGTTTATATTCCAGACTGAGCACTGCTTCCTCTTTGAGGGGAAAATATCTGGAGCTGTTGAACAACAGTGGTTTCCTTTGTAATTATTTCTTAAGATGTTACTCTTGCTTTTCTCACCCTTCTTTCCTAGGAAGAATTTGAGAGGTGTAGAGGCTTCAAGGGGAGGGAAGGGGACACACAGTAATTTAGGATTTTAGATCTTCAAACACCTTCTCATCTTACCTAGTTTTTGTCGGGCCTTGTGGAATAGAGACGTGGTTTATGCAGGGGTGAGGGGCTGCGGCTCTGAGACCGACCTGCCCAGAGTCATGCCACCAGTTGTTGCTTAGATGCCAGGTTGACATACTTTGGGCCTCACATTAGGTGGAATTGTAATTAGAACAGTTTAGCTAAATTTTGATTTTTTTGTTTCCCTAGGTGATTGTTTGCTCTGCTACTTTGCACTCTTTTGACGTAAAGAAGCTGTCTGAGAAGATCATGCATTTTCCCACGTGGGTTGATTTAAAAGGAGAAGATTCTGTCCCGGATACTGTGCACCATGTGGTTGTCCCAGTGAACCCCAAAACTGACAGACTCTGGGAAAGGCTTGGGAAAAACCACATTAGAGTAAGTACTTTACAGTGTTAACATTTGTGTGGAATAAAACATCCATAAACTAGCTTAACCTTGGGCTCTTCGTGATTCTTACAGCCAGATACTATACCTAAGAAAAGAGGAGTCCCGCACATGGGCCAGAAAAGTTCAGGCCTTGAGGGCACAGAATAAGCGATGGGCTCAACTTTTCTTTTTTCCTCTGTGAGAGTTACTTTTATGATCATCTTGATGTAATTTTCATAAATAAGTAGGATTATGTATGTATGTAAATCTAATTTCAGATACAGTGGTTTTTAGTAGTGTTTTGACGTCCTCTTGAGGTTCCTTATTTTCGTAAAAATCAATTTAATGCGCCCATTTAGTCATTTTCCCACTGAGCGTAGATTTACCTGTATAAAATAAGGGTTTGTAACATATTGTAAATATATGATATCCTAAGAGCCACCTTTGCATTCTTATTATTACATTTAAAATTGATTAGTCTTACCTCATGAAGATACAAAGCTTCTGCACAGCAAAGGAAACAATCAACAAAACTAAAAGGCAACCAATGGAATGGGAAAAGATATTTGCAAATGACATATTGGACAAAGGGCTAGTATCCAAAATCTATAAAGAGCTCACCAAACTCCACACACGACAAACAAATAATCCAGTGAAGAAGTGGGCAGAAAACATGAATGGACACTTCTCTAAAGAAGACATCCGGATGGCCAACAGGCACATGAAAAGATGCTCAACGTCGCTCCTCATCAGGGGAATACAAATCAAAACCATGCTCAGATATCACCTCACGCCAGTCAGAGTGGCCAAAATGAACAAATCAGGAGACTATAGATGCTGGAGAGGATGTGGAGAAACGGGAACCCTCTTGTACTGTTGGTGGGAATGCAAACTGGTGCAGCCACTCTGGAAGACAGTGTGGAGGTTCCTCAAAAAATTAAAAATAGACCTACCTTAGGACCCAGCAGTAGCACTGCTAGGAATTTACCCAAGGGATACAGGAGTACTGATGCATAGGGGCACTTGTACCCCAATGTTTATAGCAGCACTCTCAACAATAGCCAAATTATGAAAAAAACCTAGATGTCCATCAACTAATGAATGGATAAAGAAATTGTGGTTTATATACACAATGGAGTACCACGTGGCAATGAGAAAGAATGAAATCTGGCCCTTTGTAGCAACATGGATGGAACTGGAGAGTATTATGCTAAGTGAAATAAGCCATACAGAGAAAGACAGATACCATATGTTTTACTCTTGTGTGGATCCTGAGAAACTTAACAGGAACCCATGGGGGAGGGGAAGAAAGAAAAAAAAAAGAGGTTAGAGTGGGAGAGAGCCAAAGCATAAGAGACTCTTAAAAACTGAGAACAAACTGAGGGTTGATGGGGGGGTGGGAGGGAGGAGAGGGTGGGTTATGGGTATTGAAGAGGGCGTCTTTTGGGATGAACACTGGGTGTTGTATAGAAACCAACTTGACAATAAATTTCATATATTTAAAAAAATAAATAAATAAAAATAAAATAAAATTGATTAGTCTTAGACCCACAGTTAATAAAGGGTTTTTCTGAATCTGAAGAATGATTTTGCCCACATACTTTAAAGACATATGTCTGTATCTAAAGTTAGATACGCTTTTCTCTTTAAGAAAAAAAACGATACCTGTTTGGAATCCTTACTTACCCACTTGCCACCCTGTTTTTCTCCTTTTCTTTTCATAGACTGATGATGTACATGCAAAAGATAACACAAGGCCTGGTGCTAATAGTCCGGGTAAGTTGAATGAGTGAACAGATGCATGCATGAGTGAGTGAATGAATGAATGAATGAATGGGATTGAAAGATTTTGAAAACAAATTGATTTGTCTTACTGAATTTATGCCCTGTCTGTTCTCATGAAGGATTTGAGGTGACCTACAAAATTAGAACAGGAATTTTGACAATAAAGGTAACAAAAGTAATAATAAAGAAATGGGGGAAAATTGACTGGTGTCAGTCAACTTAGAGCAGTATTAATCACTGAATTTCAGATGTTAGTCTCCTGACATCTAAGTCACAAGTATTTTGGATTATGGAATTCTTATTGATTGGAGGATATCAGCAGATTTCTCTGGCAACAGATTTTACATTGGCCCTGAATCCCAGGAGAAACGTCACGTAGGTTCTTCATTCGGGGAATTAACAAAGAAAAATGTCTTTAGTTTACAACTTTGTGAAAGATACAGAAATTATCTTGGAATCGCTTATCTGTTCTTTTTGTGTGCAGTAAAATATTCCCAACACAAAATTGCCCACTTTAACCATTTTAAAGTGGTCACGTTCAGTGGCATAAAGTTCATCCCTACGTTGCAGTCATTGCCGCCATCCATCTCCAGGACTTTTTCATCCTCCTAAACAGACACTCCATATCATGAAATATTTACCAGTTTTTAAAAAGTCTAACATTAAATCCTAATTCTTTGAAGATGCTTCTGTGCAGAGCAGAGACGATTTCAGGTGTCTCATGTTAAAGATCTGCGAAGGTACGCTGTATTGGAAGGATAGTGCTCGTCCGGCCTAGAGTAGGTCTCAGATGTGTGGATTCAGGTGTCTCAGGCGGATCGTTGGGAAGGGTTAGACTGCATTTACTTTATGGTTGGATTCATTGGTAGGTTTATGGCCAATATCTAAAAGGTGAATTCTCTGAAATCTTGATTAAATAGAGTTCCTTTGAATTTGGTTTTATGTGCAGTTCCAAATTTATAAGGTGCATGCTCGACTAGCCTTATCGTTGGAGAAGAGCAGAGACCTTGCTAGTTCAAAATAATATATCCTCCCACTGTTAGGGAATGCATATCATAAAATAAAAATTTTTACTTCTTCGAAATAAATTTTTTCTTATAAATGTTTTGCTTAGTTTATACTGCAATTAGGTATGACCGGAGAGCCTTTAGAAATATGGTGGATTACAGAATTAAAGTTTTGCATTAGATAGTTGAGTAACTGTAGTGTAGCTTCACACTGAAAAATAGAGATTGGGAGGATGATGACTAAGAAATTACCGAGTTCGACATACAGTTTTTATTCCGTTGAGAAGTATGAACTTTCTGGTGTTAGATTGATTTAAAAAGTCCATTAATTACTTTTAAAAGGGGTTAAAATAATTGACTAAACATCTCCATGAGAGGTAAGAGCAAAGTTTTGTTGTGGGTATGAAGTTCTGTTTATTTGTGTGTTTATACGTCTGTTTTCCTTCATAAGAGGCGTGGCATAGGTGTTTTTGGCACACTATAAAATGGCATAAACATACACTAACAGAAATAGAAATAAATGAGTTGGGGTGACTCAGTGGCCCAGTGGGTTAAGCGTCCGACTCTTGGTTTCAGCTCCAGTCACGATCTCCCAATTTGTGGGATTGAGCCCCACTTTGGACTCTGTGCTGACAGTGTAGAGCCCGCTTGGGATTCTCTCTGTCCCCCTCTCTCTGCCCCTCCCCCTCTCACACATGCACCCTCTCTCTCTCGAAATAAATAAAAATAAAACTTAAAGAAAAATGAGCGAATGGATATTCTCACCATTTCATCCTATCTTAATATTTCTTATTTTTGTCTGTACTACTTATATTAAAGCAGAGTTTTTTTTAGGTGGGCAAAGCAGTAAGTCTGTGACTGTAATTATGTGTGTTCATAACAATTTTAGATTGAAATTCTTTTTTTTTGTTGTGGTGGTGGTGGTGGTATTCAAGAGATGTGGTCTGAAGCTATTAAAATCCTGAAGGGGGAGTATGCTGTCCGGGCGATCAAGGAACACAAGATGGATCAAGCAATTATTTTCTGTAGAACCAAAATTGACTGCGATAACTTGGAGCAATATTTTATGCAACAAGGAGGAGGTAATGTTTCCTCACTTGAAATAAATTGTGTTTATTTCCTCACTTAATCGGTTATTAGTCTCATGTTGGTGCGGTCTAGAACGCGTGCGCTGAATTTAAAGCAGTAGAGGCGCGTTGTCAGTGTCTGTGCTTGTCCAGTACTTTTCCATATGATAAGCCCCAGGAAAACCGCTTTTCACGCAGGCACAGTTTGATTCCAGTGCTCTGAGGCGCTGCTGTCATTTGGAAGAAAGGTAATGGTATTATTTAATATTAAAATTTTGAGGGTGATTATTAAGTAATAGAGTGTATGTCTTCTAAACCAATAAATGAGGAGTAAACCTTCATATGAAAAAAGGCTAAGAAAGGAAGAGGAAAAAAAATGGAAAAGAGAATGGTTAGAAATTACAGAGTAAGACGGCTGGTGGAAAAATCTGTATGAGTGAACGCTCGCTCCAGTATTTATCAGTGCGCCAAAGCCTTCTGTTAAAAGGCATACGTTGTTAGACTGGATAAAATCTAACCGTATACTGTTTACAAGAGACATACTTAAAACCTGAGGTCATGGAAAGATCAAAAGGGGCTGAAAAAATGTATTAGCTAAACTACTAATCAAAAGAAAGTTGGTCTATCTGTATTAATAAGAGATGCAATAGAATTTAAGACAAAAATATTAGCTAGAAATAAAGAAGGTCACTCTGTAATAAAAAATCTAATCTACAATGACTATATGATGATTCTAATATTATGCTCCTTATGACATGATATATATGAATCAACATGAAATAATGCCCAACGTGATCTGTCATTAGGGAAATGCAAAATCACAATGTAATACCACGTACACTTATTGGAATAGCTAGATTACAAATACGACACCCGATTTTGGCAAGGATATGAAGCAGCTGGAGTGTTTGTATGCTGCTGTTGTCCAGGCACCTTGGTAAAAGGTCTTACATGTTTTAATAAAATTAACATTGCTGTCTTATGGCTTAGTAATCCAACTCCTAAATATTTACCCAAGATAAGTAAAATTTACCCAAGATACAGTGAGAAAAGATATGGGCAAGAATGGTCATGGCAGCTTTATTTATAATAGGCCCAAACTGAAAATACACTAAGTGGGCATCAGTGGGGGAATGGCTTAAACCAGATGTGAACTATTTATACCGTGGAGTCCTGCCCGGCAGTACAAAGGAATGGACTTCTGGTGGATGCAGCGACTCTGGGTGAATCTCAGACATGAATGATGCTGAATGAAGGATTTCTTACACAAGAGTGTATATGTGTATACTGTATGATTCCACTTACGTGAAGTTCTGGAAGAGTCAGAACTAGTCTTTGATGGAGAAAAAACCCGCAACAGTGGTTTCCCCTGGGACAACGGGAGGGGGGTTATCTGGGAAAGCATGTGGGTTCTTTGTGGGATGACATTCATATTCTCTATCTTGTAGGGCTTTGGGCTACATAGGTACGTGCATTTGTCAAAACTCAGCAGATATACACTTAAGATTTATACATTTCCTTGTATGTAGTATTTCACGTTAGAGGAAAACAGTAAAACCTAACCAAATAACTACATTCTAGTTAATGAAATGCGTGCTAAACTGTGTGTAGATATTTGCAGCTTACAGTAAAATGCATCAGAAATATAAAAATGAATTGATAGGACAGAGGGACAGATACGGAGTAAAGCAAATATAGTAAATGTTAATGGTATAATCCAGGAGGTGAAAATATAGCTGTTCACTTTTAGAATTCATTCATTGTTGCTGTGTTTGAAATACAGTAGGGGCGCCTGGGTGGCTCAGTCGGTCAAGCGTCTGACTTCGACTCAGGTCATGATCTCGTGGTTTGTGGGTTCGAGCCCATGTCGGGCTCTGTGCTGACAGCTCAGAGCCTGGAGCCTGCTTTGGGTTCTGTGTCTCCCTTGCTCTCTGTCCCTCCCCCTCTTGTGCTCTGTCTCTCTCTCTCAAAAATAAACGTTAAAAAAAATTTTAAGAAATATAATAAATGTAAAAATATATAAAGCAAAATTTGACAGATGTACAAGGTAACAGGTAAATCCTATTTTCATAATGGGGAAAACTCTAACATATCTCTTTTTATAATTGTTGTATATCAAGGAACCAGAAAACTCTAAAATAGAAAATATGAAAAATTTGAAGTAATGGTCATATAAAGAACATGTTACATCGTTCCTTACAGTGAATAGTTCAGTACCTTTTTTTTCCCCCAAGTCATGGCAAACAGACTTGCTTGGTTGGTTGAGTTATAGAGACTGATTCGTAATAAATACTTCTTCCTGTCCATGTTGGTTTTGAATGGAGGATTTGATTATTTGGTTGGGAATGCTGTTAATCAAGCAGTACTATTCCCTAGTTCCTTTCACCTTCCTTCCCTAAATATTCTGGATACTTTTACTTAAAAACCAACTCTCCCAAACCATGATTAAAACCAAAATAACACAGCGTATACCAGACTTCAGAGGTTGAAGAGAGGGGAAAATGAAGGATCCCTCCCTTCGCGATACACAGCTCCACCGGGAGTAGGAGTGTATCTAGGATACTTTCCTCAGCCACTCGAGCTCGGAATGTGGCAGACCAGCTGTAAGTTGGCCTGCCAGTTCTGATTTGCTGTCATCTCTCCTCTGCATGGTTAGTTCTTGTGTGAGTCATTTTGGGTGGACGGATAGCTCTTCATAATATGTTTTTCCTTGAATTCTGAAGTATATCGTATTGAACCTAAAATTTACTATGGAGAGTAGTTATGGCATACTTGTTACCCTGGGCTACCTCATAGTGGAGCCTGTACATTCTATTAAGTTCCGGAAGGTTGTTTGCTCTTACTGTAGTCTGGACTCTACTGCTTTTGTTACTGTATCTGCTTGAGTTTCTTTTCAGGATTGGCTACCACTGCACTGACTCTATAGTAGTTCCTCTTCATCTGACCAATTTGGTTCTTCTAATCTGCTTCGGTCAGGGAACCGGATAACTAAGCTGCTTAGAACACCTTGAGGAGGGTAGGGTTATGGGAGTGACCTTTTAGGTAAGGGCCTCAACTTCATAAAGCCTGTTTTGGTTCTTCCAAGATTGACCTCGGATCTACTTTTTGGTTCCTGGCTTTATATGGGATAGGTGAAGTTCCTGGTATACACATATGTTTTCCTTTCACTAACACAGTTAGTTGGTACACTGTTCCATCTACTTCTGTAGATCAGGAAGAGTGACTAAAAATGTCCTTCGAAGCAAATCAGTTTTAATGCTCATAGAGTTTATTTCAGTGGCATTTCACCTATGATAGAAATTGTGTTAATCATGGTTTATGGCAGATTGGGGTATGGATTTCTGTGGAATTATATGGTAACACTGTAGTCTGAATGCTATTGGTTTTTTGACATGGTCTTAGGTGTAATGTTTTCCAGGGTTAACTGTTGAATGTGCTTTTCACTAGGACCTGATAAAAAAGGACACCAGTTCTCATGTGTTTGTCTTCATGGTGACAGAAAGCCTCATGAGAGGAAGCAAAACTTGGAAAGATTTAAGGTACTAATATTTAGCTGACTGCATTTCTTTAATACTTCAGAGGGGAATTGTAGCCAGTTTTAATTAGTTCTGGTAAATATCATTAAAGCAATTGTCCTAGAAATTTCTGAAGATGTTTACCCTGTTGGTATATCCTTATCATGGCAGGATTTAGTCATCTTTAGCAGTCAAATGGTAAATTGTAAGTTCTCTGTCAGCACAACACCACTGTAATAAGAATTTTCAACTTAAGGAATTTTAGACTCATTCTTTCAGGTAGCTCTTTTTTTTTTTTTAAACAATATTTTTATTTATTTATTTTTTTAGTGTTTATTCATTTTTGAGAGACAGAGAGAGACAGAGCATGAGAGGGGAAGGGGCAGAGAGAGAGGGAGACGCAAAATCCCAAGCAGGCTCCAGGCTCTGAGCTGCCAGCACAGAGCCCGATGCGGGGCTCGAACTCACGAACTGTGAGATCATGACCTGAGCTGAAGTCGGGCGCTCAACCGACTGAGCCACCCAGGCGCCCCAAGGTAGCTCTTTTTAAGAGAAGCATCATGGGATAGTTAAACCGTGTCTGGGAGTCTTTTTTTTTTTTTTAATAGTTTGTAGTAATATCCATAGAGAGTTCATAGATTGATTAGGATAGGTATCAGAATACAGTTTTGTGGAATTAAGACTATTTGTAATTGTTTGGGGCACACCGTCCCAGTTCCATGCTTGCAGCCCGTGACCGGGTTGTGTAGCTCTTGGTGGAGGTGGGTTGGGCTTGAGCCTCCAGCCACAGCATTGTCCCTGCTTACCAGTGTGTTTGCCCCAGTGCAGAGTGTGAATATCATCTTCTCTCAGACCCGTCATGTGAGTAGAGGGTGGGAAGTGCTGGGTGAGGGACTTTGGATTCCGCTTCCGTGCCGAGCAGAAGTGACGTGGGTAGTGAAGCGCGCTGCGTGGCCACACTTGAGCCACGTTGTGTGCCCTTCTCCGCCCTGGACCTTACCCTGGGCCCCAGGTCAGCGTGTCCTTCCCCTTCCTGTCTCTCACTCTGTGCCTTGGAGCACAAATGACACCCAAAAGCTAATTTGTATTTTTTTGGTGAGAGCACAGGGGCCCCTTCTAGGTTCCTATCTCTTTAGGATTTTTGTTGTCACAGAAAGTGTAACCTCAAGGGAAAACACCTAGTATTCTGAGTTTATTTTAATACAAGGGTAAAGATAATACTTATGTTTTAACATTTTGTTCTATCTGTCTTTTGAATTACCAGTCAGGATTTCTAAAGATAAAGCCACATTATAGCAGTTTAATATTTTTGGTGTGGGAAAAAAGAAAGTAAAAAATGAACCCAATTATTGATTTATTCAGTGTCTTATTTTAGCAGATCATGACTTAAAAATTTAAGACATGGCCCAGTGAATTATGAATATCTGGACCTCTAGTCTGATAGTAACACATTAGTTATCAGAAGTCTGTCTCATCCAGTGGATGACCATATTCGTGTTTATTTTTTAGTATACGTACCAGTAAATTCCTTCTCTGTTCTCTCTAGAAAGGAGATGTGAGGTTCTTGATTTGCACAGATGTAGCCGCCAGAGGAATTGACATCCATGGTGTTCCCTACGGTAAGAAGAAAGTTCTGATCCCTGCGGTTTACATTTTATGGAATTCAAAGTAAACCCTCTAATACGTTTGAAATATTTAAAACATCAAACATCTAATACGTTTGAAAATTGTAGAACTAATGGCGACTGGTAATAATTGTTCTTATTTTCAGTTATAAATGTCACTTTGCCTGATGAGAAGCAAAACTACGTCCACCGAATTGGCCGAGTGGGAAGAGCTGAAAGGTGCCGCTGGAGTTTCTCTTTTGTTCTTTTAATATTTGCTTGCTTCTTGAATAAAGTCTAATAAGGACTCTAAAATCTTTCAGGATGGGTCTGGCCATTTCCCTGGTGGCAACAGAGAAAGAAAAGGTAATCTTTTCAGCGCTGTATTATATTCGCTGTTTGTGTTGTTTTAGATGTTGGAAATGAAAGCAGTTTGATTTTTCCATTTACACTGAATTCAGTTGCATATGGAATATAATTGAACATTTTTTTTGTTATTTAAAAAAATTTTTTTAGTGTTTATTTGTGAGACAGAGAGAGAGAGAGAGAGAGACAGCACAAATGGGGGAGGGGCAGAGAAAGAGGAAGACACAATCCGAAGCAGGCTCCAGGCTCTGAGCTGTCAGCACAGAGCCCGACGCGGGGCTCGAACTAGGAAATGGTGAGATCATGACCTGAGCCAAAATCAGAAGCTCAACCATCTAGCCACCCAGGCGCCCCTGGAGTATAATTGAACTTTTTAATGGCATCTTTTTTTCTATATTTTCAAATGGACCAATAATGAGATGAAGTATAGAAAGGAAAATGCAAACTGTGATTTTCACTAATAGCTTTAATATATATACTCGATTTCACCAAAAACTATTTAAATCCTCTCTGACATTATGCTACAGAAAACTCTTATGGGAGAGGATGGGGACTTATCTGGAAACACAATTTGATACAAATTTACAGAAAAGTTGCAAGAATAAGGAGCTCCCACACACTCCGTGTTCAAACCGGCCGTTCGTTTTGCTTTTTATTTCTTATAGAAAACATGTGGACTTTATTTTTGATATAACCTCAATATAGCATTCTCTAGCATTCACTTGTTCGCCCTTGTTTTTATCTGAGAATTCCTTTCTATAATTGACATGCATTCTAGGAAAACGTCAGGATTTTTCTCCAAAAGAACTCTTTCAGCAGACCGAGTTAACGCGTTCCTGAGGGCCAGTAGTGAGTGGACCGCACGTCACGCCTGCAATTTCTCTTGTTCCTCGGGGACAGAAAATACTGCAGAAACTAATTGAGAGTAAAGATAACTAGTGTGTTTCCGTCTCTACATGTTAGTGTTTTTCCATCTTTAACGTAGGTTTGGTACCACGTATGTAGCAGCCGTGGAAAAGGGTGTTATAACACGAGACTTAAGGAAGATGGTGGCTGTACCATATGGTACAATGAGATGCAGGTAAGACTCGTAAAAACGTACTGAAATTGGCAAAGATAGACTGCATTTAATTATAAAAATTATACCCCGGCGTTTATCTGTTGGTTGGTTATGAGGAAAAGTAGTGATTTATTACAACGTCAGAGTTTGTAAATTATAACTTGTGAGTTTATCTCTTCAGAAATCTAACTTCCACTTATTCTAAGGATTATAGTCTTCCTGGTTTATTTGATGCTATTAAAATTCAACTCTGTCAAAATGAGATTTTTCCTCAAAAATGCTTTTTGTTTCCTTTCCCTTCTTAGTTGCTGTCTGAGATAGAAGAACATCTGAATTGCACCATTTCTCAGGTTGAACCAGATATAAAGGTCCCAGTGGACGAATTTGATGGGAAAGTTACCTATGGTCAAAAGAGAGCCGCTGGTGGTAAGCTTTGAGTTACTTTTATTTCTGTTCTGAATGTGAATGTGTCCTTTCTGAGCTTCATTGTGTAGAAGAGAGTAGGTAATTTCATCTCATGCTGAGTGTCTGTTTTAGCAGATTAATCATTTCCTCCTATGACTCTCGCAGCGGTTTATCTGTACCTGTCTTGTCACATGCTTTGGTTATGTGATTTGTGTGCCAATGAAGGACAGCAGCTTACCTGTGTCTCTTGAGGTATTCGTGTCATAGAGTAGTTGAACATTTATGGAATTATTAGGAAGCGAGAGAATAATGGCGATTTTGAACAAAATTGAAAACCTTCGATTTAATTCAAGTGGTAACCCAGCACACGGTTGCTCCTTTGGCCTGGAATGCCCTCAGCTCATTCCTGAAAATTTTTTCAAAAAATTCAGACTACTAAGCTAGTGCTTTCCAAACCAAAAAAGAGCAGAGGGGAGGGGTTGCTAGGGGTATTGGGACACTATTAGTGAGGCCTAACCATTTATTTATATTGATTTAACATTTTTAAAACTCACTTTTGGAGATAACTTGCCCAGTAGTACATTTTTATTGCTAGAAGCAATGTTTAAACGGACGTGATTGAGCCAAAGTATTGCTGACAAGTTTTTTCAAGCCTGTCATTTACATGACTTTATAATTTGTGTGTGTGATGCAGGTGGAAACTATAAAGGCCATGTGGATATTTTGGCACCTACTGTTCAAGAGTTGGCTGCCCTTGAAAAGGAGGCGCAGACATCTTTTCTGCATCTTGGCTACCTTCCTAACCAGCTGTTCAGAACCTTCTGATTTTAACGTAAACTGAGTAAGATTTGAATAATAAAAGTCTGTAGTCTTAAAACTCTAAAACCCATGTACTGCTTGCAAGCAGCAGTATTTATAGTAACATAAGCCATTAATGCTAAGTCTTGCATGTCAAGAAACGTTACTGTTAGGAATTCTTCATAAAATGGCAGCCTAATGAGAATAATAAATTCGATGACTATATTTTTATGAAGGTTTGTGTCTTATTTTTAAAGTAACTTGATAGTTTTTCAAGAAGACGGTGGGTTTATGAAGTCAAGTTTATGGGTATGTGACTTTGCTGGAGGAGCTGTGTGGAAACACCGCTGGGTATCTTGAGTAGAATTTTTCACAGGAAGTGGTTCTAAATGGAGACGTTCTTGAGATGGTTATAGTCGTCTAGGTGGACGTTGAAGCTAGAGGAGACTCGTAACAGGAAAGAAAATTGGGTGATGCCAAGGCAGAAGGACAACTTGCTTAGTTTTAGGGGCCTGGAGTTTTTGAGAGAGGCAGAAAGGTTCTGTGTCTGAGGATTGAGGACTGATTTGTGATGGTGACAGTGAAGATGTATCTTGGACAGTTTACCTTCTTCGTAAGAACCTTTCTTTGCAAATGATAGTTGCCTATGAAGATAAAACTATTCTGCTGCCCTCTAGGTTTTAAAATTAAACACAGTTCTCTGGAATACATTTCCTCAATCCCTTTTGCCTAAAATACCAGCAGGAAAGGGGAACATTTCAACATGTACAATTGGATTGTTATTTTGTGTCTTCATAAAGTGTTATTCCTGCCTTAGGATTCCTTAAGCACACAGGCTACTCTAAGTTCTTGTGTGATGGTTTTCAAACCTCTTAGCCCCAAAACAGTTTCTTCAGCCAAAATCTTGAGTGAGACTCAGTGTGGACGTTAACAGTGGAAAACCGCTGCCCAGTACATTGAGTTGGCCTGTGTGAAGCGAGGAGGGGGTCCCATTCTCGCTTAGGTTTTGACCACGTTCTTTGGCGATTTCCTAGAACGACCCCAGCCGACCTCGGAGCCATGCGGTGAGAGCTCTCTGTAGTCTGCACACATGCATCACTGCTTTAGGAAGGGGTTTTTAACCAGTATAATGGCAAAGGAAAGACTGAGATCCGGACCATTTGCACACGAGCCGGGGCAGGTCTGACCTTGCTCATGTCCTCGTTTTCTAGGCACAGCCGCACAGTTTGCAGGAGCGCGTGTCCACGTGGCCCGGTCTGCAGCACTGGACCTGCAACCTGGCTTCCCTGGGCTCAGCTTTCACTCCTTGTGTGCTTTTGGAAGGTGGTCCTCCGGGACAGGCGGGTAGGCCAGCGAGCGCGGCCGCCAAGAGCTGGGAGGCTGTGGGAGGGGCGACTGCGCTTTTCCTCCTCAGACGACTGTCCCTCTGCCCTGACCTGGGCAGCAGAGGTTGTAAAGGGCAAGCTGTGTGGAACCGGGCCTGGACGCCCGGCCTGCCCTTTCTCCTCATGTCGGTAATCCTGCCCTTCACTCCTCGTCCCTGCTTCCAGAAACCCTTTCCTTCAGGCCTCTGGATTCATGCTGAGAATGTAAGGAAGTGTTAAAAGTCTGCTTGAAGAGACGGTCACTGAACCACGAGAGATGCTGATTGCCCCCTTATTCCTTTTAGAAATAGCACCTCCTGAGCTTGAGTCGGTCCCAGATCGCCTCGCTGGAGACTCTCTCTCCCAGGTACTGGTCAGTGGGGTACGAGTCAGAGTGATGGGTACAACTTCTAGGTCACATCCTCTACCTGCCCTTTCTCTGCTCTCTCAAGCTGGAACTTGGCTGTGGTATTAGCCAGTGTCCACATTAAGAAAGTGTCACACTTAGGGTACGGCAGGGCCACCAGACAACCTGGAGGACCTTGTAGGGGACCTGCACCCTCTCTGGCCGGCCTGGTACAGTACGTTGACTTCTCTGAGCCACCCTATGGTTAGGCCTCCACCCCAGCTGATACAGGACTCTAGGGGCACGGCAGAGTCCAGAAAATGTTAAATATTAACCATCACCTGTTAGTCTTTCTGACTCACAGCTTCAGTGCTGTCTACGCAAGGGTAAGAGCTTAGAGATGTACCCGCAGACCTGTGCCTGTGGCTCTGCCGTTGGTCTCCCCCCTGCATACTCGCCCCACCTTCCCGTGTCCTAGACCTGGCCTGGGGGTTTGGGAGTCTTGGCACATTCCTCCGCATCGTCTGCCTCGCCATTCTCTTGGAAGCTAGCTTCGGGCTTTGATTGCTAGGGTTATGCTTTCAAAATGACTGGTTTTGGGGGGGGGGGGGGGCTTTTTTTCCTATTTCAAATTTTAATAAACTGAGCTGAGCTTCTCTATTTCCATTTATGTATCCACTTTAAAGAGAACTGATTGTCAAGGACTCTGACCAGCGGCATTAGTTATAAGATGGCCCAAACCTTGCTTTCCTCATTAGTACCTATTTTCCAATTATAAACAGAAATGGGAATTTCAGGTTAGCTGGACCCACCCTCCATACTTTTGACTTCTGTTGCCACTCTCAGAGGGAATCACTCAATAACACTGGGGTTCATTTTTTTCTTTGAGGTCTTTGGTATACAGGTTAGGTCCTACTGTATATACAATTTTGTATTTTCATTTGACCTAAGTATTTTTCTTATTGTAAATAATGGCTGTGTAGTCCATGGAATGTGCTGTGATATATGTGACTTGCATTCTGACTGCCCTTGAGCACCGAGGGGATTGAGGAGGGTGTGAACGTGGGTGCGAATCCAGCCCTCACCCACGCGAGCTGGATGACAGAAGGCCAACTCCTTAGCCTCTCTGATTTAGTTTCTTTGTGTGTAGAAATGGCAAAAATAACTCTCATCATTCAGGATTATGTTAAGCATTCAGCGAAGCCCAGCAGATAACAGGTACTCCTAACCATGTTTTCTAGTGTTTCTGCCGTTCGCTGCTGTGAACGTCCTTGTTCTCTCTGTGGATTGCTTTCTACCGGATTCCTGGAAACTGGATTGTTGAGTTAAAATGAATGATGCTTATGAACATCTGTCAGGGTCATGACCGGATCACTTTCTGCAAGGGTTGTACTGGGTGCCATTCACACTGACAATATAGGAAGAATTCTGTACGATTTGTTTTCTGGACAGATAGTACTTGTTGCATTTAAAGTCCGGTTCCACACTGGCTCTTTGTACGGTGCGTGAGTCGGTAGTGGGGTTCAGAGGTTGTCCACATGTCACATGAGGTTTCTTGGCACACGACTCCTTACTGACCCCGCCCCCGCCCCCGCCCCCCCCCCCATCCTTGTTCTACAAACAAGGTCCCAGCTTGCTGTAAGTAAGGTGCAACTCTTCTTTTCTTTCTTTTTATTTTTTAAGGTAGAAGTGTATGTGGCAGTGACTGAGAACAGC
This sequence comes from Prionailurus viverrinus, assembly GCF_022837055.1. NCBI lineage: Eukaryota > Metazoa > Chordata > Mammalia > Carnivora > Felidae > Prionailurus > Prionailurus viverrinus. The sequence continues at coordinate 129,315,425 of NC_062563.1, read as the reverse complement.
CCAGATTAAAAAAAGAAAGAAAGAAAGAAAAGTTGGTTCCCAGCCAGTTCTAAATGGGCAAAACCATTTAGTTATATTTTTCACCTTATTCTGATGTAAGAAGGAAGTACACACTTTCCTGCAGCCCGTGTGGGAGATGTGAGACTCGAGAGCCGTGCAGGGAAATACATCCTGAGCTCTGGGGGCAGGTTCCCCTATGCAGCCATTTTATTATTTTCTTACAGATGCTGACACCTACCAGGGATTTTTCCAAATGACCTTATTTGGGGGAGAAAGGGATATTTGTTAGAAGGGAAAAAATGTAGTGGAACAGGAAGGAAAGGGAGGGATAGTATTTTCTGCTCTACAGTAATTGATAGAGGATTCCTTTGGAGGGAGGAGTGCTAGGGAAGTTTTGCTGTTGTTTTCCATTCTTTTGTTTTAAATAATTACCTTTCGTTTAGGATCATCTAAAGCTCTGCTTTCTCTGACGGGGGTTGCACTTTCACTGGTGAAAAGTGTTGAGGGGATTTGGAAGAACCTGGAGCCGGACAGGCCCGGATCTGACCCCGGCCGCCGTTACCGACTTCTAGTTAGTTAATCACACGCAGAGGTCGGTGGATCGCAGGTGGGACCCAGGAAGGGCATTTTAACAAATTCCCCAGAAGATGGTGACACCCATGCGCCTTGAACCACAGATCAAGAAACACTATTACAGAGAAATCGCTGTTAGAACTATAATTCTCACTGCAATCTTTTACCCTAAGATTCAGGCAAGATTGACTCAAACTGTTATCTGAGAGAGAGGCTTGCGGTCCTAGAATCATCATCCAGTGCTGTTCTGCTGCCTTTGTACGAAAAGTGATACCTTGTTTCCTTTCCTTAGGTTAGTGCTTCTCATTGCTGGCTGCACATTGGGATCACCTGGGAAGCTTCACAAGACAATCCCGACGTCCGTCCTTCACCTCCGGACATTCTGGTTTTATCGTTCTGGAGTGGGGCCTGGGTAGCCCAGGTGATGCCAATACGCTGCCGGGATGGAGAGCTGCTGCTTTAAACTGAGCCTGACTCTGGGGGTTTCTTGATCCTGTGGCAAATCGCGTGTGCCCTCTGCGCATGCCTAAGCTAATACGAGTCTTAACGTTAAATATAGTTTAGGTTCAAGGAATCCTTGCTATTGTATTAGGGAGAGGAGGTTATTGTAGAAAAAGCATTTCGTAAAAATGGTATCCTATGTCCGTTTTGAGAAACGAAGATTATTTTTTTTTTTTAATTTTTTTTCTCAACGTTTATTTATTTTTGGGACAGAGAGAGACAGAGCATGAACGGGGGAGGGGCAGAGAGAGAGGGAGACACAGAATCGGAAACAGGCTCCAGGCTCTGAGCCATCAGCCCAGAGCCCGACGCGGGGCTCGAACTCACGGACCGCGAGATCGTGACCTGGTTGAAGTCGGACGCTTAACCGACTGTGCCACCCAGGCGCCCCGAAGATTATTTTAAAATTAAATTTTGTAGCCAGAAGAGTTCCGTTCCCTTCCAAATAGTTATTTTGGGGATTCAGGCAAATCTTTGAAGGATGCTTCCATTTTTGAAAACCCATTTGGCCTTTTAATTGGTTTTGTTTTTGACATCGCTTGGTTTTTACTTACAGCATTTCTAATGCTTTGCAGCTGCCTTACAGACTTCTGCAAAATCATTGCTTCAACCTGTCATTTTACCTCAGATCTCGTTCCCCCGCCTGGTACCTCCTCCTGTCCACCACAAGAAGGGCTGGTTGGCTGTTAGCTGTGTGTTTTCTTAAATCCCCGTCAAAGAACAGGTACTGGCTGCTGCCAGAGTAGGACTTTGAAGAGGCAGCTCAGGTCGTCTCTCTGTAAGGTGGAACATTGGGTGTTTGGGGCTTCTCTGTTGTTTTGTGTGTGGTGGGTCAGGGTCTCCGGGAAGAGAGTCCAGCTTGGGAAATCCTGGTCAGAGTAGGAATCGCCAGGATGGAGGTTGGAGGCAGAGGGAGAGAGCCGGCAGGGATGGGGTCGGTTGAGTGTGGGAGCATCGGGGTCTGATAATGAGTTTGGGGTTTTCTTTTCTACATGGGGATCCCCTTGAAATCCTCAAAAGTTGGCTACCTTGTTGTCAGTGTGAATTGGGCATCAAAGGGAAGGCTCTATCCGTGTTTTGACAAAGTGATGTTGGAGGGTGTGGGATTTCGTGAGGACCCCATCCGGTGGGAAATCGTTACAAATTGCAGGGGGCGGGGGACAAAAAAACCCTCTCCGGAACAGTCGTCTACACCAAAGCTTAGAAAGATGACACTCAGGCTTAGGGGCAGTCAGGTTTAGCAGTGTCTACGAACTCCCAGGAATTCTTAGACGGATTTGGGACAGAACTGGCCAACCTGCAGTCACACAGGCTGGGAGCTGGAGGTACCTTTGTTGGGCTCCTAAAAGGCCAGCAGTTTGGAGACATTGGATCATAGCCCTCTCATTAAATACTGTTTGTTCACTTAAAATATTAGTTCTCTTGGCTCTAATGACAAACTCTATCATAGGCTTCTGTCTACAAATTACTTCCTTTGCCACTTCCATCTCAGCGCCCAGCACCAAAAGAATACTCTCCTCCAAGATGACCCTGAATGAACGCAGCAGGGCCCCACCTACACTAGCTCTCGTGGGTCTGCGCTTTGCCATTTCCCCGTAAGTGCAGCAGGTGGCGCTAGTGTCACACCGTGAATACCCACAAAGAGCTGAACGCTTAGGCTGGTGTATTTTTACCGCTTGGGGTCAGTTAAGGATTACCTGACTTCCTTTTTTTTTTTTTTTTTTTTTTTTTTTTCTGCTAAGCAAATCATAGATTCAAAGGAATTATTGCCCATTACATCTGTCAGAGTCTGTGGTCGTTTTCTCTGGATCCCGAAGGCCAAGAAATGTGCATTTGGATTTTTTTGAGTTGGCTCCACACCGTTTGTGGTCGAGTGGTTTCTCCTGTCACAAAGCACTCACAGGATCGTGGGCACCCATTTTGTCCCGGACCCAGCGTTTGGAGTTCTCTGTACAGAGAACATCCACGCGTGTCAAAATCGCATTTATGCTAATCGCCCTTCTCATTACCATCTCTAGAATGCAGAATGCTTTTCCTCAGTCGTTTCCTCTGATTCTGCCTATCCCCAGAGGCCCAGATCTGAATGAAGTGAGGTGGGGAATCGTGTTCACGCCCACTCACCTTCCTGCCACTTCTCCGCTGATCCTGGGGATTACAGCGTTGCCCTTGGAGAGCACGGTGGAGATTGGCGGAATGATCCCCAGCTGACTTTGCCTGCCTGTGTGTGGGTGGGTGTGGGTGGGGGTGAGGGCAGGATGTGTGGGCTGAGACAGACAGCCCAAACAATGAGCCTAGTCACCTCAGAAAGTAGCTCATGGCTACTTAATTTGAGAAGTCAGAATGATCGGACACCCCAAGTGCCAGTCTCCCTGCCGACCAAGTGACTTCATGGGATTGTAAATTGAGAGACCAGCAAAATGACCAGATACATGATCTGCCGTTTTCCTCTCCTTTTTTCCAAAGAATACCATCTTTGAGGGGTAGAGACAGGAGACTTGAGTCACTATTCAAGAACAGCCCTTTCTGATGTAATTTAAAGCTATGGCAGGAACTTGTTTGATTCTATCATTTTCAACTTATAATTAATCTGTGTCAACCTCCATTCAGGAACCTGCAATGGGCCTTTATCTCCTTAATTAAGTCCAGACTAACTTGGGCACTTAAGGTTCTCCTTGGCCCCATTCTTCCTACTGTCATGTCCTTTGTTCTGTAATTCATACTGAACCTCACTCCCCTCCATACGTAAAAAAAACAGGTAACATTGGGGCGCCTGGGTAGCTCAGTTGGTTAAGCGTCCAACTCTTGGTTTCAGCTCGGATCGTGGTCTCACAGTTCATGAGTTCGAGCTCTGCGTCGGGATCTGTACTGACAGGGCGGAGCCTGCTTGGGATTCTCTCTGTCCCCCTCTCTCCGCCCCTTCCCCCCCCACCTTCTCAAAAATAAATAAATAAGCAAAAAAAATAGCCAACATTATCTGACCGTTCACCATGTACCAGGTATCCTATGTGTTTACTCGTCTATGAATTCTTCTAACAATCTCAGGAAATAGGTTCTATTAGTATTTCCATTTTACAGATGAGGAAGTTGAGGTACCTGGCAGTTACTGCTTGCTTAAGATGACCTGGCTAATAGCAGTGGAGCCAGCATTTGAATGCAGGGTCCTAACCCACATATGTGCCCTGCTGTTCCTGCTGTGGGTTGCGTGGCTGCTGTTGCCTCCTGGTAAACCTTCCCACCTCCCCTCTGCCTGTCAGGACGCCACCCATCCTTACGGATCTGAGTCACTTCTGCCTCCTTCGTGGGGGCAAGAGAACACCACGTTTTTGAATACCTACCATGAGCCAGATATTTTATATTCAGCCTCATGTAAGAGCCAGGGTTTTGGGGTGTGTGTGTGTGTGTGTGTGTGTGTGTGTGTGTGTGTTTCCGTTTCCATTGCAGATAAGACATTCAAGGTGCAGAGAGAGAAGTCCAGGTCCATCAGGTTCTGGAACCTCTGCTTTTCCGTCCTAGGCTCTGCCCCAAGGAAACCTTCTGGCATGTTACTCTTTGTTTTGCCCTTATACTTTAGGTAGCTCTTCGTTTTTAAAAACCGGTTTGTGACTCTTTTTCTCAGTGTTTTCAGGTGAATCGAAAGCTCTTCCAGTGAAGGGTAGGTATGTCTGGGCTCCCTTCTCTCTCTCTCTCTCTGCAGTGTACGTAGTGAGCGCACAAGTGTTATTGATCAGCCTATTTTTCAGGCTATGAGGAGAGTCCATCAACCCACCCAATGGCATCAGTTCTAGAGACTAAGACCCAAGACAGAAAGATACTTCGTGACTTTTAACCCTGAGCAGGAACTGTTATTCTGTGGTGTCATCCAGGCCAGGATGGAAGAAGACCAGCACCACTTTTAATAGGAAAATGTAGCTTTTAGCTTCTTCAAGAAAATCTTGACCAAAATACGAGCATGATTTTGAACATATGGGGCCCAAAGCTCCAATTTCCTATGGCTGAGATTTCAGTGTTATGGTGGACCGATACTTGCACAGAAATATGTGAATTCATCATGGTTATTTCTGTAGCATTGATGTTGGCAAACTTCCAAGTCAAGAACTTTCTGCCTGTGCAGCTCTTGGTTATTTGAGGTTGATGACTCACTTTGTGTAACATCCTCTTGTTTTCCTCCTTTTCCTCCCAGGGGCCCTCCTACCTGAGGGGACTGGTGGGGCTGGGGGGGTTACGGGACTCCAGCCACTGTTGATGACTTCTTTTCGGTTTTGTTAACATTTGTGGGGAAGCTGTCTTGATCTCGTCTTCTTCCCCGCCCAGGCAGGTCACTTCCCTCTTCCGTGGCCTACAAACCTTTTTACGCCTTCACTGGAGCATTTGTATGCCTATATTTTATTTACCTGCTTACATGTCAGTGTCTCTCCCCAGATAGGATATATCTTTCCAGCAGGTCTGGTTCCATTATCTTCCGTACTCGGGGCAGAGTCTGGCCCAGAGAATATTCGCAACCATTTGTTGAGAAGGAAGGGAGGATGATTGGATGGATGGATGGATGGATGGATGGATGAATTATTACAAGAAACTTCTTTGAGGGGATTTTAGACATTAACAAAATAAATGAGGAGAAGTTAGGATTTATTTGCTACTTAGTTTTTGTTTGGGACGGGAGATCTGCGTATCTTGAATATAGGACAACAGGAAAAGACAGGCTTTCTCTTTAAGAGGGCTTATGTTTTTGACCCACCTTTGGAGGAAATCCTCACCCCTCCCCCCCTCCATTTGCCATACTTTGTCTGGTCGTGCTGCAACATAGCTCCGTACACCGCGTGACAAGTGTGCTGCCACACTTTACGTCTGTTATCCCTACACCTCTGAGACAGGAACAGTTGTTTTCTCCCAAGGAAACAGAGGCCCAAGGAGGTGATGTAACAGTTCGGCAGTCCAACTTGAGAACTTCAAAACCCCACTCTTAACAAAAGACGGAACAACTGGACAAGAGCTGAATGAGGAAGTAGAAGACTTGAACGACACTAAACTGGACCTGACAGGCATCTCTAGAACATTCCACCCAACAACAGCAGAATACACATTCTCCAAGATAGACCATATTCTTGGGCATAAATTAATCTTCTGTACGTTTGAAATTATGTAGAATATGTTCTTCAGTCACATCGGGGTGAGACTAGAAATCAGTAACAAAACTTTGGGAACTTGGTGAATTAAACAGCATATTACCGAACCACCAATGAGTCCAAGGAGAGATCAAAGGGGAAAAGAGAAAATACTCTGAGCTCAAGGAAAACAGAAGTATGGCACAGGAACTCTTCTGGGATATAGGTAAAGCTTGGAGGGACATTTATAGCTGTGAGTGACTGTGTTAAGAAGGAAGAGAGATCTCAAATCAGTCTAACCTTCTCCTTTAAGGCACGTTGGTGGTGGTGGTGGTAGGGGGTGGGGATGGGGGACAAAATAACCCAAAGCAAGCAGAAGGAAGGAAATAATAAAGATGAGAATGGAAATTAGTGTCATAGGAAATAGAAAATCAACAAAACCAAAGTTGGCTTTTGAAAAGATTAACAAAGTTGACGAACTGTGGTAAGAAAGAGGTAATTTCCCGGTGTGACCCCAGTAGTAAGCAGCAGAATCAGGATTCCTGGCCAGGGCCCTTGGATGCCAATGTTGGGGTTGTGGGTCTGTCCCTTCCCTGCACTGTGCCTCAAGGGCCGGGCACTTTGCCTTCCTCATCTGTGGTCCCCACTGCCTTGCCCTGTGCCTGGCACACGCAGGGGCTCAGGAAATGTTTGCTGAACTAAAATGGAAAGTAAACCTCCTCCCCACCCTTAGCCAACCATCTGTGTGAGATGATAAATTATGCTTCCCATGCAGATCGGGCTGAATTGCACTATTTCTGATGAGAAACGCTGAAAACAGCAAACTGCTTGTCCTTAAAAATAAACCCTCAGCTTCAGGGATTTGGCCCAGAAATGAACCGTGTTACAGCTCAAGCCCAACGATTGAGTTTATGACCCTGGAGCCAGGGGGTGATGGGGCTTCCGACTAGAGCCAGAAACTCGATCACCTTGACCTGGCCCCAGGGTGCGCACTGGCTGCCCGGCCGCCCCTCTCCCCCATCCCCGTTACCACTCATGGTGAGGGCAGGCCGGCTCAGGAGGCAGCTGATCCCAGGACACAAGATGCTGAACCTGGCCCCAGACTGATAGGTTAGCAACAGGGGTTCAGCCTCGGGACCCCCACGGAGCCAGACCGGGCTCCATGTGGAGTCTAGCTTCCTGACATTTTATAAAGGGTGAAATGTGAAGAATGTTGACTTTAATTAACCCAAGTGCATGTTGATACGTCCCGAAAGGCCGAGGGGAGAAGGTGATCCCAGGTAGATTATATGCCAGAATGCTACCACATGTTCAGGCCGGAGTGACAGGGCCACCTGTCCTGGGGGCGGGGGAGGGGGGGAGCTGAGTGCCTTCACAAAGGGCAGGTCTCCTTGGACCGACAAGCGCTGTGTGAGGAAGGCAGGATGCAGGCCGTTGGCCCACTCTCCAGAAGGACTAGATGAGGCCCCTAGAAGTCACCCGTGGACGCACAGTGGGGAGGGAAATGAATCCATTTGGGGACTCCCAGGTCCAGTGGTTTCTGGCACACCCCTGCCTGTTGGGAGCCTGCGTGAGGAACAGCGTTCATGAGTTTCCCATGAAGGGCATGTGTGTGGTGCGGGGCGGGAGGGCGGGCGCTGTGCACACTCATGTGTGTGATTTCCCCGGCTTCTATGCAACAGCCCCCGTTTTTTCTTTTCTTAATTTAAAGGTGACTCTCCTGGAAGCCCCAAATGTGGAATTGACCCTAAATTGAAAAGAAGATCTTTTTAGGGCAAGAGCTTTGTTCTTGTGAATTTTCTGCCTCACCAACCATGGGGAATGTGAGCTGGAGGAAAAGTCTGTTAAAGAAGCTGTTCATTCATTTCAAGGGGCCGAGGAGCTATTTTGCGGGAGAAAAGTCTCCTCATTCTTTTGGCCTTTTGATCCACTCAGGCTCCGTGGCAGGAAGATGTGGAGGACCACCCGGAGCCCTCCCACCTGCTGCTGATGGGGCGGAAGGGACCAGAATTAAGCATAAGGAAATATAAGCTTTAACTCTAACTTTAAAATTAACAACCTCTAATTTCCATACCATAAAATCAGTAAAATAATACCCCCCCCCCCCGCCTTTTTTTTTCGGAGAAAGTGAGGTAATCGTAAAACGTCTCCCTCTCCTTGTTCCTGTGTCCACATCTCCCACCGTTATGCCGCCTGGATATCTGGCGCACGCGCACTGTTCCAGATGTCGGACACGGATATAGAATTTTCATTTTATAATTAGAATAAAAGAAAGACCTATTATCAATGAATATTAGGATAAAAACTTGGTGATAACATCAGGATGAGGCTCATTTACATCCAGCAGTATATTCAAAATGGTGGCTTAAACACAAAGGATTTGTTGTTGTTGTTGTTGTTGTTGTTTTTAATATAACAAAAGTGTGGAGGCAGGCAGTGTGAAGCCGGTGTGGTTGGTCCTTTACATCACAGATCCAGGTTCCTTCTGCTCTGCCATACTGAGCTCATAGCTTCCCTCCTCAAAGATGCCTCGTGGTCTTAGTTTGCTGCTGGGGCTCCAGCCATCACATCTGCACCAAAACCAGCAGAAAGGGGAAAAAAAGAAGGGCCAAAGGGAACCCCCTACCTGGTTGTCATCCTTTTGAAGAGTCTTCTCAGGGTCTGACCCAACAACTTGTGTTTACATCTCGTTAGCCAGAACTTGAGGTCACATCTCTGCAAGGGAGGCCAGAACATGTAGGTTTTCTCTTTTTTCCTTCCTTCCTTCCTTCCTTCCTTCCTTCCTTCCTTCCTTCCTTCCTTTCTTCCTTTCTCCCTCCCTCCATCCCTTCCATCCTCCCTCCCCCACTCCCTTCTTCCTTCCTTCCTTCCTTCCTTCCTCCCTCCCTCCCTCCCTCCCTTCCATCCTCCCTCCCCCACTCCCTTCTTCCTTCCTTCCTTCCTCCCTCCCTCCCTCCCTCCCTTCCATCCTCCCTCCCCCACTCCCTTCTTCCTTCCTTCCTTCCTTCCTCCCTCCCTCCCTCCCTCCCTCCCTCCCTTCCATCCTCCCTCCCCCACTCCCTTCTTCCTTCCTTCCTTCCTTCCTTCCTTCCTTCCTTTCTCCCTCCCTCCCTTCCATCCTCCCTCCCCCACTCCCTTCTTCCTTCCTTCCTTTCTTCCTTCCTTCCATCCTTCCTTCCTTCCTTCCATCGTCCCTCCCCCACTCCCATCTTCCTTCCTTCCTTCCTTCCTTCCTTCCTTCCTTCCTTCCTTCCTCACTCCCTCCCTCTCTCCCTTCCTTCCATCCTCCCTCCCCCCTCCCTTCTTCCTTCCTTCCTTCCTTCCTTCCTTCCTTCCTTCCTTCCTCACTCCCTCCCTCTCTCCCTTCCTTCCATCCTCCCTCCCCCCTCCCTTCTTCCTTCCTTCCTTTCTTCCTTCCTTCCATCCTTCCTTCCTTCCTTCCATCGTCCCTCCCCCACTCCCATCTTCCTTCCTTCCTTCCTTCCTTCCTTCCTTCCTTCCTTCCTTCCTTCCTCACTCCCTCTCTCCCTTCCTTCCATCCTCCCTCCCCCCTCCCTTCTTCCTTCCTTCCTTCCTTCCTTCCTTCCTTCCTTCCTCACTCCCTCCCTCTCTCCCTTCCTTCCATCCTCCCTCCCCCCTCCCTTCTTCCTTCCTTCCTTCCTTCCTTCCTTCCTTCCTTCCTTCCTTCCTTGAAATCTGGGCATATTGGCATTCTGTACCTAAGCCACAACGGCTAGGTGATTTTTGAGGAGGCAACTAACACCCTCTGCGACATACACTTTATATGTTTGATGGCAGCATTATGTGAATCTGGTGTCCATGCATGTGAATTTTTCTCATCGACTCTGTCCGTCATCTCTTCACTGCTTGCTTGCACCGTGCACACAGAAATGATTTATACCCAGTCCTTTCCTCCTAATGTTTGGGAGATAGACAAGTAGGCAGAGTACAAAAAGGAGCCACAACCGTGACGATAGAACACGGAGAGCCCGGAGCCCCACACCCAACCTGGGGGGTTCAAGGCAGAGGAGACAGAGGAGCTAGTGTTTGGAGATGGGAATATCAACTTATTTGAACAGGTGTGTGTCAACCAGTGCTCTCTGTCAGCGTGCAGCCCATCACCACCGCCTCGGAAATATCCTGCGGGCAATTCCTGCTTCGCTCAGATGGTATGAGAGAAGATGAGAGGCTTCGATGTGCATCAGTTAGGAACCTCCCAGTCATAAGAGACAGGAAACGCAAGTCGACCTGGCTACAGCCTAAAAGAGAATGTATCAGCCTGCGTAACTGAGACGCCCAGGCACAGAGCGGCCTCAAAGGGCACTTCATCCAGGGGCGCACACGAAGTCAGTGAGCCTTGGTTTCTCTGGGCGCTGGTGTTCCCTCTGTTGGCTTTATTCTCGGGCTGCGCATGGTGACCTGTGACAGTCCCGGGCGCAAATCCTCTGAGTCCAGCCAAAGCAGAGAGCTGATCTGCACAAGACCCAGATATATTATGATGATTTGAGCAGTTTGGATCGTATGCCCACTCATGACCAGTCACTGTGGCTGGGGTATTTGGTACGCTATTGGCCAGCCCTAGGTCACACGCTTGCTCGGGTCCCCACTGCAAACGAATGGGCTGAGGAAGGAAGATGGCCCCCAAGGGAAGCGGGAGAACCGTGGCTGGAAGGAAGGGCCATGGAGAAGGTGACAAACACCCAGTAGCCACTACAGATGGGCGTTGCTAGGTGCGGAAGGGATTGGTGTGCATATCCGCCGATGAAAATGATCAGGTTCGAAGAGGTTAGATACATTACCCACCATCCGTGGCTGGTGAGCAGCAAGTTGGGATCTGGGTCCCAGAAATCAGGAAAGGCGTCGGAAGGTGCCACTAGCTTTGTGTCTCGAGGGGCCAGTAGTTGCTGATCAGGGGAGGAGACTTTTCCATTTTACCTTCCAAACAACATGGTAAGGAGATGGCCATCTGGGCATGTCTGCCTATGTCCACATCTCGTAGGTGAAGCCACAGACCCCGCTGGGGAAAGCAGTGCTAGGTGTCCTTTGCCGAGGGTGGACACCCGCCGCATCTGAGGTGGCCAGTGTTCCGGGGGCAGAGTCTGCCCCGTAGGCGTGGCGCTTAGCTAGGCCCAGCACGATAGATTCTTCTGGGCGTTGAATTTTTTTTTTTTTTTTTTTTTAGGAATGGGTTGAGGCTGTGCCTCTCACCTGAAAGCACTCACTAAGCAGCAAATGCAACACCCATCAGCAATGACACCCTCAGCACGGGTACCAGTCCCAGGGGCTAGCGCTGGTGGGCCTTCTAGAAGGACAGTCCTGCTGCCATCAGGAGCTGGGTGACGCCTCAGGCAAGGGTGACTGTCCCCGTGGGACAGGGATGACTGACACCGTAGAGATCTGCAGCCTGGTGGCTTTGCTCAGGGATGCTACTAAAATGGACTTTAGAACATGGAGAGGAAGAAGCTAGCCTGGCCAGTGCCTCAGTTTCCCCATCTGCATATTGATCAAAATCCTCTGAACGGTCTGTCCCACTCCCCTTAGGGCACTTGTTGTCTCTTAGGATTTTGGTCACTTAGACCTGTGGACACTCAAACCACACCCCACGTATTCAGGCCCTGAGTTCCCTAGATGCAGAGCTGACCGACCACTGACGCCTCCTTCAGGAAGGGGCTCCCGTGTGGACAGGCCCGAGTGGGCACGGTCCGCTTGTCTCCTTGCCACTGTGCCCGGGCTCCTGCTGGGGGGACAGAAACCCCTTTCTTTCTCCGCTGGGTGCGAAGGCCCCTCCACACAGAGCACTGCTCGAGGACAGACCCCCAGGCCTCAGAGTTTCTGAGAGCACCCATGTCCTAGCCTGCCCTGTGGTGACTTCCCACTGGTTATGGGGCCTGGCACATGGCAGGAGCTGGGTGGGCCCCAGGGACAGCCTCCGGCACACCGGGAAAGGGATTTTATGAGGGACGTAGCTGAGGGTGGTGACAGGAAGGCAGAGGAATCTTCTGCGGGACTGTACTTCCTCCTGCTGTGGGAAGGCTGCTCCCCAGATTGTCCCCAGGGGCGCTGGCTCCTGCCCAGCCTCCCAGCTGATCCAGGCGCTGTGATGTCTGCGGTCGGCACGGACAAGGTTCTGCCAGGCCTGCGGCCCCAAGTGGCTGCGGGAGCCCCGGTGACCATCACAGGATGCCCCGCCAGACGAGAAACAGGATACCGGGCCGGGGAGCCCTGAGAGGGACCAGAGCCAGGAAATGCCTCTTCCTGCGGCAGGGACAGCTCGGTGACCTGGAAAGGTGTGGGCCGCCACGCTCATGTTTCTACGGTGACATCACCTCTGGCGCGGACCTGAGGCTCGGCGTCTCGGACCTCGTGGGCACGCTTAGCCCGCGCTGTTGGAAGGGGGACTGGCAGCCGGTGCTTCGGTGTCTGCACAGGCGTATTTGCATTGCACCCTGAGGGTTTCTCCGCCGGAAGAATTCAGGGATAACCGCAGAATCTTCTCTCAAGGATACGGAAAAAGAGACAGGGATTTGCCCCTCCCCGCACGCACATGGTGTTGGCTCATCCCAGTTGCATGCTTCCAGAGATGGGAAGCTCACTCTGTGCCAGGCCGTGAGTTCACTTCTGGGCCAGTTCTAGCTCTGTGTTGAAATATAGGTTCTATAGTTCCCTCCACTGCTCTTCACTTTTCCACCCCTCAAAACCAGATAAATCTCTGCTCCTTCAAGCCCTTCGGAAATACCTCCCACTGGGCTGCTTTTCTCCAGAACAAAGAGTCAGCACCCCTTTAATGGGGCCTCTTTTTTTAAACATCAAAAAATTGGTTTTTTAATGTTTATTTTTTGAGAGAGAGAGACACACACACACACAGAGACAGAGACAGAGACAGAGTGTGAGCGGGAGAGGGGCAGAGAGAGAGGGAGACAACACAATCCCAACCAAGCAGGCTCTAGGCTCTGAGCTGTCAGCACGAAGCGCTAGGTGGGGCTCGAACTCACGAACCACGAGATCACGATCTGAGTAACTGGGCCTCTTTAACATGACCTCCAGGTCCTCTTTGTCCTGGTCACTTTGGTCTGAATTTTAAAGTGGCAAGAGATGGCACCCAGGACTGATGCAATGCATAAGTAGCATCTGGCTGGTGTGGAATGAAGCAGGGTCCTCACCTCCTCAGAACTGGACATTTGACCTCTATTAATATAACCTAGGGTGGTCTTACATGTTGGCAGCTGTCAAGTCTCAGGAGCAGCCCAGCTGCCTTTCCATCCTACCCCTACCCCTTCCCAGCCAGTAGACTGTCCTCCTCAAATTGGCATCTTGAACCCAAATCGGTGGCTTACCCTGGTAGAGATTACCTTGCTGGTCGAGAACATCAGGGCTCCACAGCTTTGATTCTGTCTTTTCTCCCAGATGTTTGCTTTTCACCTCATAGAGGACAATGGCTCCTTCCTCCAGTTTTTGACCATCTAATCTTTGGACCCATCTTTCCTGGGAGATAACAGCGGCAGACCCACTGTGAGCTGTGGGTCACACTTGGCTGCAGAGCCGTATCTGGCGACCTCTAGCGGGGAGGAGGGAGGCCAGGGCTGCCCGATGCACCTGGGGCTCCTGGCCTCCCTTTTTCCTTCCTGAACCCCAGGGCCTGACGGCGCCTTCTTGTTCCTGTAGATGATGTGAATTCGGTTCTTTCATATTTTCTCTGTCTCTGTTTTCATATGTTAGCTCTGACTCTGCCGGCTCAGTCCTACATTTATCCTGTGGCCGATTCGCATACCAAGCACCGTCTTGACGTAGAGCATCTCTCCGGGGCTCACAGGGTTGGGCCTCTCTCTTCTTTTATCGCTGCCAAGGACTTACCACATGGAGTGGACATTGTCAGACACATTAGTGACTCCTGGTAAGGTGCAGGAAGCTGGAATAGCCAACCTGGAAGGGACAGGAGGGATCGTCCGGCCCTACCACCTCTGGGCTGCAGGGACTTAAGGGCAGACCTGGATCATGACACAAAACTGGGCTATGAATGAACCAACAGAGATGGTTGAGGATCGATGTACACTGGTGTGTTGGGACCAGTGCAGGTGTGCCTGGCCCAGGAGGAGGCAGAGGGGAGCAAGTCCCTCTCGCAGTGATGGGGGCCTTCTTCACGTGCCCCATGTGTCTCTCACCCGATACCATAGGCCCTGATTTGACCATTTGTGGGAGCTTTGTGGCACCCGCCTTACCACTGCTTCTACACTTTTGCTTTTTCTCTCTTTTATTTTTTTTTATTTTTTTTTTTTTAATTTTTTTTTTTTCAACGTTTATTTATTTTTGGGACAGAGAGAGACAGAGCATGAACGGGGGAGGGGCAGAGAGAGAGGGAGACACAGAATCGGAAACTGGCTCCAGGCTCTGAGCCATCAGCCCAGAGCCTGACGCGGGGCTCGAACTCGCAGACCGCGAGACTGTGACCTGGCTGAAGTCGGACGCTTAACCGACTGTGCCACCCAGGCGCCCCAAGCTTTTTCTCTCTTTTAAAGAAGACTAACTTCACAGGCAGTATCTCTTCCAGCTCTCTGGAGTCTTCGGTCAAGTTCTCATGCACGTCACTTAGGTGTTAAGGAAGACTTGATTGTAGAGAACTCCTACCAGGTGAGGCCAATGCTCCCCACCTGATAAGCCTGTCTGCCGCCTGAAGTTGCGGGAGCTTCATCTAAGTCCTTGCCCACCTGCCTGCCACGTGGCTCGGCTCAGAGGGTTCAGGTGCACAGCAGGTCCAAGGCAGAGTTGGAATCAAAAGTCAGTTCTCCAGCCCTAGCTTGGTGCTTGGCGGCAGGATGTGCTGGCTGGCCACCTCGGACAAAAAAAAATAAGCCCCATGAATCTCCCTTTCATTCAACTAAGCCAGGCTAGAATTTGGGGCCAATGATTAGCAATAGGGCTTTTGTCACAGGGCTAGTTTTCTGTTTAAATAATAATGACGGATACATTTTATTGAGTGCCTTCCCTAAAGCAGGGGCTCTAGACTCATTACGGAAGTAGGCCATGCTGCCTCCATTTTACAAATAGGGAAACGGAGGCTCAAAGAACTGTCGAGAAATGCCCCCAGAGACTCTCACCTGGTAAGTCTGCACGTGGGGTTAGAATTCTTGGATCTCTGACTCCGAGCTCCTGTTCTTTCTGCCATCCTGCTCTGCCTCCCTGGAAATACTACTGAAGAACGTCCTTCCCCCTCCCAGCTCCTCGCCTTCTGCCGCCCACCAGGCCTCTACGCCTGGCCCCATCTCTTTGTCTGGCCCTCCTGGGCCAAGCTAGGCACGGCTGGTGATGGGAGCCCCTTGGGAACGGGGCAGGATGGCCACACTAATGCACTCAGCTCTCAGGCCGGAGATCAAACAGGCCAGCCTCGAGAGTAGCACCGCACATAAATCAGCCCTCAAAGAGACACGGTTCCAAATGACCAGCGAACTTGACAATTCCCACAGACATCCAACACCGCCATCGGGTCCTCCCTGCTGCCTCTTGGGTGTGAGGTGTGTGTGTCTCACACACCCTGGGAACCCAGATGCCGAGGTCTCACGGGCTTCAGCCCGCCCTGTGGGATTCTTCGGTGGCCGAGCTTTCGATGGGGGTGCCTGCAGTAATTTAGCGCTTGCACACCGTCTGTGACGTGGTGGAGAGTAACTGAGCCCAGACTCAAAACTTGCAGCCCCCTCCGGGCTGTGTGATGTGAGACAAGTTACAAACCACCATTTGCAACAGGGGGACGAAAAGAGTTACCTCGCGCTGTTGTTGGGAGATCGACAGGGATAGCTGATGGGTGGTTGACACCTAGGGGATGCTAGTGCCCTTCCCCCCACCAGCTCCCCACGAAAGGATTTCACAACCATCGCCTCATTTAAAGCTCACAAACCCCAGCGTGATAGGCATACGTTGTCTCTGCCGCCCGAGGACTTAGAGATTCCATGACTAAGCCAAGGTCACTTGGACGGACAGTGTCAGCCTCAGGACTCGAATTTGGCCCTCCCTGACCCCCAATTCCCTCTTCTCTCCCTGCCTCTTGGGTTAGCTTGGCTATAAGAGATTTATGCTTAAAATGGCTAATAACCTTCCGAATAATCTCCCCCCTAAAGTAATAGCACCAGTAGTGATACCTAATGCTTCATTCTCTCACTGTCTTGAGAGGCTGGAGACCAAAGGGTTTTATTAAACACACCCCGCAGACATGGCGCACGTCCTCCTCGAAGGGGTTCAGGCAATGCCACCCACAGCCCACAGCCGTCGGTGCCCCTTCTGGGTTCCTCGGAAAAGCTTGGGTGCTGTCAGAAGACCTTCTCCTGGCCTTTTGGTGACACACTGTGGCTACTGATTTGGCAGGCAGGGTTTCAGCCTTTTCTGGGCCCCCACATGGAGGTGGCTGCACAAATGACCCCCCTCCGTGGCCTTCACACCTCCCGTCCAGCTCCAGCAACACTGAATTCTATGGGAACCAGAGCTGTGGTTCCTGCCCCAGGGAAGCTGGGGGTCCCAGCAGACCCACTCCCCCCCGCCCCGGGGCCTGCTTCTCATCTCCTAGCACCACGGGCAGTAACCCCTGGTCCTGTGAAAGCCAAAGAGGGAGGAATGTCACATGAAAGGTGCCCGAGGAGGCCTGGCCAGTGTCAGGCCAGCAAATGGCAGGTGCCGGGGGTTAGCATTAATGGAGCACCAAGGGGGTGGGGGCTTGAGTCCGGAGGTTTCCTGGGGAGGGAGCCGGTGCTGTCTCTGACTGCCCCCTTGGCCGCGGTCACCAAGGAAGGCCTGTGGAGTTCCTCTCCTTACCTCCTGCACACACCTCCTCACCTGCCCTCTGCCACAGCGACATCCTTCTAGCATAGGCGGTCGTCAAGATGGCCTGACTCCAGGCTCCAGGCTCGTGCCTCCGCGCTGCCACCCTGCTCTTCCCGAACCACAGTCTGAGCCTGCCACTCTTTCCCGGGAGCCCAGCGTGGCTGACCAAGGCCTCCAGGCTCACGGCAGGGCGCCGGTGTCTATCTGTCCAGCCCACCCTCCCCTCTCTCCGGCACCTGCCATTGCTCTAACGCACTGTGCTGCCCACTGTGCTTGTATGCCCAGCACCTGTCTCTTCCGGCATCGAACGCCTTACATGATCAGATGGAAGGAAAGTGTGCTCCTGTCGGTCTTACCAGTTCGGCCGGGGGGCCTCCTGGGCAGACAGTGGGCCCACACTAGGGCGAGGGGTGCGGCTGCCTCCTCTCCCTCTGGGCAGCAATTTCCTGAATAAGGTGAGAGCCCATGAGAAGGTGTGAGTCAGGAGTGTGGAGGCCTTGGAGGGAAGGTAGAGGTGCCTGGGCGTCGGTGGTTATTATTGGAATATGTCAGTTTGAAGCTCCCCCTGTTCCCTCTTGATTGAATAGAATGTTCCAGATTCAATTAATCCCTGAATATTTATGAGGCTTCATTATTCTATTTTCCCTATTTTGAAACGTTTTAGACAGTTTCCAGAATACACAGTAAAAAACAAATAAAAAAAAAAAAATAACAGCCTCCACTCCCTCCCTGCTTCCCCCACCAGGCTGTCCGGGCCTCTTCCTTGAGGTAAAGCAACTTTTATCCAGATTTCTTTCCCATTCCTACAGAATAAAGGCCAGCTTCCACAGCTGGTGTTAATGCCCTTTCCAACCCAGGCTGCCTTTTCTTCCCCGTTCACATCCTACTGTGACCTCGCTGTGCCCCGCGCTCTGGCCACTTGGACCCTTTACATCTCTCAGTCTCAATTCCTACGTCCCTTTCTCTCCACCTGTGCTCTGGCCGGAGGCGGGCAGATGATATGATCTGGCAGGATCTGGAAAGGCTTCACGCAGGAGGTGTGTGTGGGGTGAGCTTGAAGGTGAAGCAGTGACACCCACGCCCCCAACAGTGGCTGCGGAACAGAGTGGGGGGCAGGAGGGAGGGCCGGGCTGCTGGGGGGGCCGCTGGGGGCCACTGGGGGCCGTGGGAGCCTCTGTTCCCTGGCAGTGGGAGCCACAAGGTGGTTTTAGCAAAAGGGTGAGACACTTTCAGCTTCATGTTTTGAAAAGATGATGCCGACAGTTCTGCGGAGAATGGCTTCAGAGAGGGAAGACAGGACTGGAGGGAGGTTAGGGACTGCCCCAGTCCAGGTGTGAAGTGACCGAGCAGGGATCCTCAGCTGGGCTTAGTGACATGGGCAAGGGAGGTCCGGGGCCTAGGGCATCTCCTCTGTCCTCACTGGAGTGAGTGGGGTGATGCGGAAGAGCTATGGGTGGAGAGAGGATGCATTCACTTGGAGAAAGTTCCCAAATTGTCTTTAAGAAGAGTCTTCTTAAAACTTTTTTTTCCCCGTGTTTACTTATTTTTCAGAGAGACAGAGACAGAGTATGAGTGGGGGAGGGGCACAGAGAGAGGGAGACACGGAATCTGAAGCAGCCTCCAGGCTCCGAGCTGTCAGCACAGAGCCCGACGCGGGGCTCGAACTCACGAACCGTGAGATCGTGACCTGAGCCGAAGTTGGATGCCCAACCGATTGAGCCACCCAGGCGCCCCTTTAATAAGAGCCTTCTAAGGGCACTCCATGAAACCACATATTCTCAGGGCCGGCCACAGACCTACGGAATATGGATACTTGGAGAGAAGGGGCTGGAAATCCGTGTTTTAAAATGCACCTAGGATGATTCTTAGGATCAGACGAATCTGGGAGAGAACAGTCACAGGGGATGGCATGCTGCCCGGCTAACGCTGGGCCTCCTCCCTGGATTGTGAGCCCCCCAGCCAGCAGCCGCTCCCTGAACCTGCTCCAAGCCTCCCCGGGCCCACGATCAGCGCTTGTGGAACGAATGAACCGATCTCCAGCCCGAGACAAAGTATTTCTTCTCGTAAGCTGCAGCAAATTTCCAGCCATGCCTTTTGACTCCCGGGGTTGGTCGGCCATTCCTATTGCATGATTTGTCCAAATTTTAATCAAACTTTCTTATTGGATCCTGCCATCTGCCTAGTAGCTTCGAAGGTTTCCTATCAGCAGGGCAGTCCTATGTGTGCCATATTTTCAGATGTGAACCACCAGAGAGTCTTCTACCTTTCGGTTAACTTGAACAATAGTGAAAAATAATTGCTTTTTTTTTTTTTTTCCCATAAGAGAGGAAATGTTACCAATGGCAAGGTCTTCAAAAGGCCACTTTGCAAATTCAAAATTTACTTGAAAGCACACAATCTTTTGCTGGAGGCCAGGCTTGGTATGTTTCTGATTACACCGGTGACCTTCACCCTGAAAAGGCTTTGTAGATGGGCCTTTTTTCTAGACAACCTACTGATGAGCAAATGATCTAACACATTTCACACCACATAAATTTAAGCCTAATAAATGGCTTCAAATTCAGAACTCCTAATTCTGGGTTCAGAGAGGTAGTCTTCTTACAAAAGCAATCATGTAGACAATTAATAAACCCACACACGGCACTGGGAAAGAGTGAATTCTGTCCCCTTCCCCTGATCCCCTGTCCCCAAACTCCAAATGACTAGCTTCCGGAAATGTGAATTTGCTTTGAGTTTCTTGTAGGGGCAGAAGACGTGTCTATGGTAAGTTTCCACTCAGCTACAAACGTCTTCTGCCCCGTCCGGTATGGTAGCCACATGTGGCTCTTTCAATTTACATTTAAATTCATTAAAATAAAAAATTCTGTTCTTTAGTTGCACCAGCCACGTTTCAACTGCTCAACAGCCACACGTGGCTAGTAGCTACTGGCTTACAGCACAGAATAGAATACTTCGGACAGCACTGATCTATTCTTCAGGCAAAACCTCCCAGGGCCCAGACTGCTTCTGTTTTGTCTCAGTTATCAGTAACTGTTACCCCCCGGGACTGTTTTATTACATTAGCCTAGGTAAGCAGAATGAAATGAAGTTCATACTGAAGAAAAATGTAGATTAAAAAAAAACCTATTGTTAATGAGAAAGAAAAGAACTTTGTTTTCAATCTGCTGATGAGCTCATTTTCTTTCAATTCTTTGCTATTTTGGGTGGCATATTTACAGCTTTGGGGATGAACGATCTCGATTATTCAGGGACAGAAAAAAAAAATCTGCTTTCTCATCCCAGTAAGATAATTCCTCTATCTGAATTAACTAGGTAATTGCTCTGGCTGGTTGTCCTTAGACAACATCAGAGCCTAATAGGGGCAGTCAGGGCCTTGGAGAGCCCTGAGGTCACCGGCCCCATGTACAGCTGGCAAAAGTAGGAATGTGGGACGAGGGGGCTTATCCAAGGCCACATGACTAGCTTGTGGCAAACTCTTGTTCCCAGCTCATTCTCTTTAGCAAACCATGGACAACCTCTCTCTTGACCCTTGCACCTTGGTCTAGTTAGCTATAAATGGGGGAAGACTTGCCCTTGCATGTAGGAGGAGCCAATTCAATGCCAAGCCAAATCAAGAGATTGTGGGACCACAGAGGTCCTGGGAGATGTGGGCTTAGATCCAAACTGTTGTAGGCCATCCCAAAGCTGATTTTCTTGGCTTCTACAGTGGGAGGTGGGCTTTGCCTCATAAGATGAGAGATTCTCCAAACTTGGAAGGGGGTTCAGATGGGAAAGAGCCCAAAAGAATGACAAATGCCCACTAACCTTTATCCATAGGTGATGATGCCCACTTATACAATTCCATCCCAGGCCTCTCTTGTAAACTCCAGACCTCTGTAGTTTACTTCTTGTTTAACATCTTTTGTGGAGGTATTTTAAAGACACCTCAAACTTAACGTATTCAAAACTGATTCTTAAATCTGAATCTCCCCAGTATTCATCAGGTCAGTGAATAACACCGTCACTGTCTGAGTTAGACCACCTGGAAGTCCTGGCATCATCTTCAACCCCTCCCTCTCCTTCTCTTTCCATGGCCAATCTATCACCAAACTCTGTAAGCTTGACCTCCCGAAGTTCTCCTGAGTCTGTTCATGTCTCTCCATATCCTTGGTCTCAGCTACTGTCATTACCATGCTGGGTTATTGCTATAGGCCAAGACTGGTAAACCAGTTACCCACCCTGATGTATTCTCCCCACTGAAACTAGAGTGACATCTTTGAAGTGAAATCTAATGGCGTTGTCTCCCTGCTTTCCATTCTCTAAAGACTTCCATTGGCCTCGGGAGAAGCCAAAGCTCCCTGGTTAACGTGAAAACCTTATATGGCCTGCCTCTTCTCTCCTGATGCACCTCTCCACCCCTCTCTGCTTGTCCCCATTTCAAATATATCCGATGGCGGGTGTCAGTCTCTCACAACCTCACTCTTCTTTCTTCCATAGAACCTTGTAGTTTCTTCTTCCTGAAGTGCTCCTATCCACCTCCCAGGTCCTGGCCATCACCTCTGTTCATATCCCATCTCCGCTCAGGCATTACTTTCCTAACAGCATCTTTTATCACCTCTGTGTCAAGGTCAAATCCCTAGTTCAGGTTCTCATAACACCACAGACCTCTCCTCCAGAGCCCACATTACTGCTGCAATGTCGTTTTTCTTTGTGTGGTAACTGGACAAACGTCCTTCTCTCCCATTAGATTGTAAGCTCCATGCTGTCAGGGACCATGTCTATGTGCTCACCAAAGAACCCCTGGTCTGACATAGAATAAACGTTGTATAATGCTGAATGAATGAATGAATGAATGAGACACACCATTAAGTAAGTCAGACTTGGGTTTGAATCTTGGTTCCACTACTTCCTTAGCTGTGATCTTGAACAAGCCATTTAATCCTTCTGAGACTCAGATACCTAATATGCAGAAGAACCTAATAGCTGCTTCAGGAAGACAAATGACACGGTGTGAGAGGTTCCTGAAGTAGCCCTTGTGTCTGGTACCCAGCAGGTACTCAAGTAATGCTTGTGGTCATCATCCAAACGGCCTTCCCAGTGGAAGACTAGATGTCCTACTCAACATCCTATCAAGTCCTCTTTTTGGTTTATGTTGGTTTGTGTCTGCAACCAAAAATCCTACATGGAATGTAGCTCTAGTCTAGACCGACAGAATAAAAGCATCACATCCCAAGTGCACACCATCACCACTTCTGACATTAACTCATTCACTTCCATAAGCACGTCAACCCTCTGGGGGGTGTGCTATTATTCTTGTCTTACCCAGAGAAAACTGAGACCCAGCAAAGCTAAGTAACCTGTAAAAGGCCACACAGCTAACGAGTGCCAGAGCCAGGATGCAAACCCAAGCTGTCTTTGCTTTTCACTCTTGCACTCTGCTATTTCATCTATATTTTGGAGAATTAACCCCAAAGCAGTTAAAAGGTGAACGAACAAAATGCTTGCAATATGTTACATAAACCACCCCATCCATTACCACTGCCAAGATCCAAATTACGTAAAAGAAAAACATGTACATATTCTTAATACATGCATAGAAAAAAAGACATGAAAAGAATATACCAAAACAACGATGATTTCTGAGTGATAGAATTTGGGATAGTTAAAAATTTTATAATTTTTTTTTAATGTTTATTTATTTCTGAGAGGCAGAGAGAGACAGAGCACAAGGTGGGGAGGGGCAGAGAAAGAGGGAGACACAGAATCCCAAACAGGTTCCAGGCTCTGAGCTGTCAGCACAGAGCCCGATGTGGGGCTCAAACCCACAAGCTGTGAGATCATGACCTGAGCCGAAGTCAGTCACTTAACCGACTGAGCCACCCCGGCACCCCTTGGATAGTTAAAAATTTTATTCTTCTTTTGTTTTTCAGCTATTTCCTACATTTTTGACAGTATAAAATACAATTATCATCTAAAAAACAAACACTGTTTTTCTGAAAAGTTCATTTCTTTTTTTTTTTTTTAATTTTTTTTTTCAACATTTATTTATTTTTTTGGGACAGAGAGAGACAGAGCATGAACGGGGGAGGGGCAGAGAGAGAGGGAGACACAGAATCGGAAACAGGCTCCAGGCTCCGAGCCATCAGCTCAGAGCCTGACGCGGGGCTCGAACTCACGGACCGCGAGATCGTGACCTGGCTGAAGTCAGACGCTTAACCGACTGCGCCACCCAGGCGCCCCTGAAAAGTTCATTTCTTATTAGTAAATAAGAATGAGAAAGAGAGGGGCACCTGAGTGGTTTAGCTCGCTGAGTGTCGGACTCTTGATTTTGGCTCAGGTTGTAATCCCAGGGTCTTGGGATTGAGTCCCACTTTGGGCTCTGTGCTGAACGTGGAGCCTGCTTGAGATTCTCTCTCTCCCTTTGGCCCTCTGCTCTGCTTGCATGGTCTCTGTCCCTAAAATAAAAATAAAAATAAAAATAAAAATAAAAGAGATAAAGAAAGCAAAACGCACCACTCAATCCAACTCCAAACAGGAGAGGAAGAGAAGAGAACGTGACTTTGAGGTACCTGGAGTTTTGCTGATGAGCCCATCTCTGTGGACTTGAGTTCTGGGCCTGAGAGCAACAGCTAAAATTCTCATTGTCAGGCAAAGCTCTCTTAGAATTTTCATTAATAAATAACTTTGGACCACAATTAGCTCACTCAGTATTGAGCAGTAAGAGCGTAGTTGAGCATGAATTCATTGTCTGCAAAAAGCCTTGAGAGGGCATCTTGGGCTCCAGCTTGAGCATGGCTGTCCCCTTACCACGTGCCTTGGAAAATCTCTACCCTCTTCTTCTGCCAAAAGGGAAATCTGCCAAAAATTGAGCTGTATCTGCTTGATCACCTTTTGAAATCTGCCGTGAGTTGCTAGAAGCTCAGTGAATCCTTGCTGTCATAAGTGTTTTACATGGACCCACTCACGTAAACTTCAGGACAACCCTGTGAGTTAGATAATAATACCATCCCCATTGTATGAGGAGGAAAAGGAGGCACAAAGCATTGAACGGACCTGCCCAGGGTCACATGATTGATAGGCGTAGAGATAGGACTCAAGTCCAAGCAGTCTGGCTGTCTAGTGAATTGTGTGGTTGTGACCGCTGCATTGTGCCAAGGGACACCTTTCAGCTTGGAATGAGATGCGATACAGAAAAGAGCTTGGTACAGCTCGAAACACACACACAAAAAATGCAAGCTGTTAGTTTGGGCATTTTAGAGGAAATGGCTCCTTGCTTTGGGGCAATGTTTTAAAATGGTTAAAGATTAGGAAATAGGTATAAACCTAGGAAAAGCTGCACATAAATAAAACATTTCCACCTCTCATTGGGGAAAAAAAGTTTCCACCAAGAGCACAGGAGATTCCCCAAACAGGAAGAGACACTCCTTACCCAATAAAGTAGTGATTTTGTGTTCGTGTGTCTTCCCTGGGAATCTGCCTTTCAGATGGCAGATATATTATGCAGTTGGGCTTATGAAAATTGCTTGGGCAAAACAAGCTTGAAACTCTCTCCCCTGTCCACACATCTATTTGCCATCCATGCATCTAGGGAGCAGAAATTTGGGTAAGTCCGACACCCCCAAACTGAGTTGTTTGCCTCCGGTGGTAATCGGATATTGTCTCTAAGACTCCTTGGGGGAAAAGACCTAAATGGTCACCTGGTTGCCCTGTTTCCCCACTTACTGTCTTCCACCTAAAACTATTGCCAACGGATGGGGTGACGTTCCGTTTCAGGGACCTCCAGGGAAGTGGAGTATCTGGCCTCCTCCTGGGAAGCCCTCATCAGTCCTGTAATCAAAATGTTTAGGGCCCGTGGGAGAGCCGCAGCAGAGGCCAGCTTATCAAGGTGGGATTTATTTACTTACTGTCCAAATCATTTCACATCAGATTGGCTTGTCGCTCTCTCCACTCACCGGCTGGAGAGCGGAGGTGACAGATGACTCCATTGCTTACTTAACCAACCATAAACAGGACTTGAAAGAAGGGGGTTCGCTGCGCATGGCTCATCTTTGGAGAATCTGACAAGCATCAAATTGATGGCAAACTTCTGCTCATTATTGCCCAAGGCCTCTTCTACTTTTCCCTGTTTTCTGTTCCCAAAAGAAGGCATTTACTCAGCAAACGCCCCAGTTTCACTGCAAAGAGTAGAATCTATGCCAGAAAGTTGTGTCCAGTCTAAGTGGCCTGGGGGCCGTTGAAGGCTTTCTTTCCCACCTACGTGGACCTCAGGGTAGGAGGCAGCTTTCAGAATTTGGTGGAACGTTCAGTTTTTCAGTTTTCCAAAACCCATCAAAGTGGCTATTGAATGGTGTCTTAGATTTATCTACAGTTTAGACTACAATGAGATTAAGTTCTAATGAAGTTATAATATCTGAAATAAAATTTGTGATTTCTGCGACACATATACAGGAGTAACACGTTCCACAGTTTATGGAATGATTTCAATTTATTTT
This sequence comes from Prionailurus viverrinus, assembly GCF_022837055.1. Taxonomy (NCBI): domain Eukaryota; kingdom Metazoa; phylum Chordata; class Mammalia; order Carnivora; family Felidae; genus Prionailurus; species Prionailurus viverrinus. The sequence continues at coordinate 129,289,975 of NC_062563.1, read as the reverse complement.
GTTCCTTTTTTCCTTCCCCTTCCCCCAACTACCCCCACCCCCACTTTCCTCCCCAGAATAAGAGAGAAAACAGAATGCTATTTATCTCAAGTCAACTTCTGTGTTGGGTGTTGGGCTTTTAGAAACATTATTTCATTAGGGGCGCCTGGGTGGCTCAGTTGGTTAAGCGTCCAACTTCGGGCCAGGTCATGATCTCACGGTTTATGGGTTTGAGTCCCGCATTGGGCTCTGTGCTTTCAGCCCGGAGCCTGGAGCGTGCCTCAGATTGCTTCAAGTTGCTTCAAATCGTCTCCCTCTCTCTTTGCCCTTTTCCCATCCACGCTCTCTCTTTCAAAAATAAATAAACATTAAAAAAATAATAAAAAAGTAACATTATATAATTAAATTCTCCTAACAATGTGTGTTGCTGAACCACACTTACATGGTTGGTGTTGTAGCTGAGCTTTAAGCCCAGGTCTAGTGATGCTAAAACCCAGACTCCTTCTCCTGACTCTGTCATATCTGTTAGACCATAGGGACTGATTAGTGGTCAGAGAGGTCAAGTATGGCTACCAGAGGCATAGGCAGGCATAGGTGTGTGTGTGTGTGTGTGTGTGTGTGTGTGTGTGTATGTGGGTAAATGTGTGTGTATGTGTATACGTCTCTGTGTGTATGTATGTATGCATGTGCATATGTGTGTGTATGTCTTTGTGTATGTGTGTGTGCATCTGTGGGTATGTCTATGCATACGTGCATGTCTATGTGTGTGTTCACACATGTGTGCATGCATGTGCTTGTGCGTCTGCATGTATGTATGTGTGCGTGTGTGCACGTGGATGTATGTCTATTTCTGTGTGTATCTGTGTATGTCTCTGTGTGTACATTTGTGTGTGCATGCCCATGTATGCATGTGTGTGCGTGTATGTGTGCATGTGTGTGCACATGTGTGTGCGTGTGTGTGTGTGTGTGTGTGTGAAGTGGCTGGTGTACAAGAAGCTAAAGGATTAGAGAGGAAATAGGGGCGCCTGGGTGGCTCAGTCGGTTGAGTGTTCAACTCTTGATTTTGGCTCAGGTCATGATCTTGTGGCTTGAGAGTTCGAACCCCGCATCGGGCTCTGTGCTGACAGCACGGAGCCTGCTTGGGATTCTCTCTCTCCCTCTCTCTCTCAAAATAAATAAATAAAATTTAAAAATTAAAAAAAAAGTGAAAATGAAGGCTAGATTAAAATATGCTGACAGAAATTACTTGGGGTATGGTAATAGAATACAGACAGAAGGTGAAATAAATACCACAGCAAAGGGAAACACGGACATGATAACATTATGCTTGATTTAGCAACAGTTTGCATCAGACTCCTTTGCCAGGGAAAGGGTCTACAAGTGGGGACATACACATACGACAATTAGCACTGAAGATTGCACGTGTGTGGAACTTACCATGTTTCTAGAATACTACAAATACTATTTTAATGTGATAGCATCGCCTTTGGGAAGAAGATAAACCCTTTTGGTTAGGGACAAAAAAGTCACCACGGTGTCCTTGAGCACGTGATGTCAGAAGCCGTGTGCTTCCCTGACTGGCTGGAGCCTGGGGGACACTCCCCTATGGGGCACAAAGCAGAGCAGCAGCTGCCCAGGCCTCAGCTCACCTGCCGTGTGGCATTATCTAGAATGTCACTTAATTTGTTGAGACCTTCTTGGGGCCCTAGGAACTCATGCCATGCCTTCTAGATTCTCAAGTCACTGGGGGTGATGGAAAGAGCGAACTGTTTGAGGGCGCCTGGGTGGCTCAGTCAGATGAGCGTCTGACTTTGGCTCAGGTCATGATCTTGTGGTTTATGAGTTCGAGCCCCGTGTCGGGCTCTGTGCTGACAGCTCGGAGTCTGGAACCTGCTTTGGATTCTATGTCTCCCTCTCTCTATGCCCCTCCCCCACTCATACTCTGTCTCTCAAAAATGAATAAACATTAAAAAAATTAAAAAAAAAAAAAAAAGAGTAAACCATTCCATGGCGTAAAAGGCCAGGTTTTAAATCCCTGACATACATATCTGGTGTGACCGTAAATCCCTCATCTTCCCGGTCTGTATGATGAGGACGATAGTCCCTGTAGTAGTGGGGGGCTCCCTTGGGGGCAGTGGGAATTAGGTGCCTGGGGCATCGAATGTTCACTTCCTCCCACCTTTGAAAATGTCAGGTCCGTGTCTTATCAGAACTTGAAATTTTGAGTGAAAGATGTCTCTTCTCTCCTCCACTTCTTACCAGGCACGAAGACCACAGCAAACGGTTTGGCCTTTCCCTAGTGAGTTAACCAGAATCACCATATGGCTCGCCAGTGCTACTCCTAGGGCTGCACCTCGTGTTCGAACAAAAACTTGTACAACTTCCCAGCAGCACCGCTCACGATAGCCGAAAGGTCGGGACAGCGTAAAGCTCTGGAGGCTGATGAACGGCTCTGCAAAATGTGGTCTGTCCATTCAGTGGGGGAATATTCCACCAGAAAGCAAAATGCGGTCCTGATGCGTGCTGCCACACAGTGGGCCTCGATCAGATGCTATAGGTGAAACGGGAGGGACCCCTAAGTCACATATCACACGATTCCATTTATATGAAACGTTCCGGCACGGCCAGATCTACAGGACACAGGGCAGATTGGCGATTGTCGGGGAGAGCGGAAAGTGGGGGCTAATGAGGACAAAGGATTCCTTTTAGTGCAATGGCAAAGTTCTGGACGTAGGCAGTAATGAAGGCTGTACAACATCATGAATGTACTAGGTGCCATTTTAAAATGGTTCAAGTGGTAAATTTTATTTGCATTTTGCCACAATATTAAAAAAAAAAAAACAAAATGTAGCCTTGAAGGCTCTATTATACTCCACGGTCGTGTTGGTGAATGTTGGGTTTGAAATCTGGATGGAGCCTTCCCGGAGGGCACGTCACCGCGTAAAGATGTCTTTCCTCACGGCTGGGCCTCGAACCAGCTCTGGGCAGGGATCCCTCTGCTTGAGGCCCCCGGCTCACCCGGTCTGTGCGTATCCGCCCGCCCACCCGTAGGGTCTCCACGCTGCTAGACAAAGCCCCTTTCTTTCCCCGTGGTCAGGAGGAGCTGAGGGGCACAGTGGATGCATAAACACGGGCAGGAAGGCAAGCCGCCTGAAAGCTTCCAAAAGCCCCTTTCTGACAAATGAAAAATGTTGGTGACTTTAAGTCACAGGCCAGGCTTTTAACAACCCTCGGCGTATTTATTTAACCCAGTAAATATGTTTATTAGCAAGGCCGCCTCCTTTGTAGAGCAGGTAATGGATTCCCCATATGTTTCTGCTTTGCAGACCGGGGCACAGCGGCCAACACCTAGCCTCCTCCAGCCTCCGAGGTGAAGGCCTCGTGTGTTGCCTCTTTACTGCCCTGGCCCCTCCGTGTGCGTAATTACAGCCGTTCCCAGAGAGAAGGAAATCCCCGGGCTGCGGCCTTAACTAGCCTGGCGTTCCACGACCAAAGGGCATGTCTCGGAGGGGGGAAGAGAGGGGTAATAAAGCTTTCACATTATTAACTTTTTCTTTCTGAAAAGAAGCCTGAAAAATACCATCGCACCACATTAAAGGCCTTACGTGAGAGCAGCCTCGGCCTAATGAGGGGCTCGGACCCCGGGCCACATGCGAGCGCTTCGAGGGCCCCTTTTAACGGAACCTTGGTGCTGTGCCAGCCCCGAGGGGCTGGGCAGGAGGGAGGGCGGGGGTCGGCCTGAGGTTTGCACCTGACTCCGGGGACCCAGAGCGACAGGGTGTCACACGTGAACAGGCGTCGGTTCCTTCCCTCGGGGACCTTAGAATGCCATGCAGGAGGTGACAGGGTATCAGGCTGGGGCCATCGGAACGGCCAGCGTCAGAACAGGTGTGGAGAACACGGAGCGGCGGGGCTGAAGGTGTGATGGACCACCCCTGGGCGAAGCCTGCACCCCCGGAAAGCACAGCACGGGGCTGGCGAACTGTAGTGTGGCCAAAGACACCCCCCACGGTCCTTTCCCCAGATCCCAGCCATAGATTCCCAGCCAGCAGAAGGATTTCTAGCTGTTGCGATACGTTTGGATGTTTTGACGGCGGGTGAAATTTCCTCCCTGGGCATTCCATTCCAGCTAAGTTCGGCGCTGGCGTAGATGCGTGTGGGGCGGCAGAAAGAATGGGGCCAGGAGCAGGGACGTCCAGGTCTGGCCTCAGAGGTTGTCTTACACGTCTCATGACCCTGGGTGGGCCTCCCTCTCAGGTTCTTAGGGCCCGATGGGCTGATTCTGAGCTCCCTCATCCACGCTGCCTGGCTGTGAGCTAAGGAGGGGGTGGGGGCCAGCAGGGGACAGCAGCCAGGGGGCGGCCCCTCCTCCACCTCTTCCACACCCTCCCACGGGCCTGAGGACTCACATCACTGGGTGAGAAGAAAAGCAGGCAAGGCCTTGGGTCTGGAGAGCATGGAAGAGCCCGTCTGGATCCTAGAGTCCCGGTGCTGGCAGCCTGCCAGGTCCAGGGAAACTTCACCAGCCCTGCTCTCTGGAAATGACCGCCCCCTCTCTGAGAGCTCCTAGCAGTAGACAACAACGTTCTCACCTTCTCGCTCATTGCAGTGCTGACTTCATGGTCCCACCCAAAGTAGGCCCTGATCTAGAACTCCCGGGTCCAGTTGTGCAGGCTGTGCACTGACCATTCCCTGGGGGAGTACGGGCGGTTCAATAGACTCTGATGTCTATGTGATGGAGCCTCGTAGACTCATGCAGCGTGAAAGCCCTGCCCATCAACTGAACTCTTGACGTGGAGAGCCCACAGTACCCACTGCACACCCGGTGTGGATGGGGAGATCAAAGGCCAGGGAGGCCTCTTCGTTCAATCGGTATTTAATTTGCCTTTGCGATTAAGAAAACACTTTTGCATGTCTTATCTCATTTGATTCTCTTTGTGGGAGCAGGCGGACATTAACAATTCCATTCGACCTCCGGGTGCATCGAGGGCCACACAAGGGGAAGAGACTTGCCCAAGATCCAGGCATGGCAGCTGCAGGGTCAGGAACCGGGTCGGCCGATGTCCTGTCCGGTGCTCTGGCCACAAGACTGTGGGCCGTCCGTCAGGCTGACCGCTCATCCTCTCTCCTTTGCCGGGGAAGGACCCTCAAGCATCTCTGCCTTGTCTGCATCTGTGTGTCCCTGGACGGGAGCTGCTTGCATGAACCTCAGAAGTCAACCCTGGGTTTAGGTTCTGGCTCTCCTAGCTGATTGCTCATGAGTAAGTCACCTCATTGATTCACTCACTCACTCACTCACTCTCTCACTCGTTCATTCAGTAAGCACTTATTGGGTGCCTGCTGTGTACCAGTCATGCATCTCGGCCCCGGGGATACCCAAATAAACAACACACACACAGATCCCCGTGCTAAGTGCCCCATCACCGTTAGCCACGCCCTCCAGGCTTGACCTCCACCTGCCCATTTACCTAGTGCTTTGTAGGCACAGCCGTACTGTGACCGCTCCCCAGGGATCAGAGGAGGGGTCAAGCTCCCTCTCTGGGCAGCCTCAGCCCTTGGGAGCAGGCAAGGGAGGCATGGGAAAACTATCCATTCATCCCTGCGCCTACGTTTCCTGGCCTGGGGTGGCTGAGCATTGTCATGCTTGAGCTGGTGATAATATATTCCAACCACCCAGTGCTCATAACATTAACATCCGCGCTTGTCTCGGTGAATGATTTTCCCTGATACACAGAGCATTTCCTGCACCAGGCACCGAGGGCTGTTTATTTATAGGGTCACTGAAGGAAGGGAGATGCCAGTTTCCTCACATGTACAATGGGGGTGGGGAGGGCTTTGGGACGGTTCTTAATCCATAGGAGAGAGTGTAATCGTTCGACTAAAATGTTCCTGTGAACGATCCCAAACAGCGCTCGGTGTGTAGCAGGCAAGAAGAAAAAAAATGCTACCTCTTTTTACGTTTATTATTATTGGAGACACCAAATTCCATTCGGGGAAGGAACATGTCTTTGCCTGCAGAAGACCAAAATGCCTGCCCAGCTCGGTTCCGTCATTATTGCAGAGGGGGACCTGGCAGGCGAGGGCTCGGAGAGAGCGGTTGGGTGGTCTCGGCATGAACCGTCTGCCTCCTCTGCGCGCCAGAGACACAGCACAGTCCCCATCAGTCTCCAGCCGCCCCTGTCTCCCCAGGAACTTTCCTGACATTGAAAAGGGGGAAATGGGAATAGGCACGCTGAGCTTCTGGGCTGGAATTCTGCGAGGCAGCCGCTGGGTCCATGTTTGCCCATCAAAGGCTGCATGTTGGGACAGTTGAGGGTTGGGAGATGAGAAGAATTTGTGTGGAGCAGGGAACGGGGAGGTGCGCAGAGGGACTGCTCAGGAACGCGCCCGGGGAAGGGAACGGTGAAGACAGGAGCAAAGTCTGCTCATGTCACTTTCATGGTGGGAGAAGGTGATGCCTCTGGAAACATTACAGGGGCTTTTGCGTTCGTTCTCTAGGACACTCAGAGAGTGACACAACTTCATGCCATGTCAAAACAACAGCGAGCGATTGGTGATTCTTACCCTCACTTTGCAGACGAGGAGCTGAGACCCGAACAGTTCCGGGTGAGGCCCACGGAGTCAAACCGTGTGGGTTCCCATCCCCGCTCCGCCACTCGTTCGCCACAGATCACTCTGGGGAAGTTATTTACTCCCTGTGCATCAGTTTCCTCATCTGCAAAACGGGGATGATAAAATAAGACAGGTTTGTTGTTGTTGTTTAGAACGGTGCCTGGAACCAAGCAGGCACTGGGTAAACGTTGGTGATGACGATGGCCTCATCACTGGGAGAAAAAAAGTGGAGTCAGGCTATGAACCGAGGGATCCAGACTTGTGCTATTTCCGCAGCCCTACACTGCCTTAGACTTTGGCAGAAGAGACTGACGAACGTTAAGCAAAAATATCTCATCCCAAATTGAAACCAAAGTATTAAGAGGCAGTTTGCTCTACCACTTGTGTTTGGGTGTGCACCACTGGCCAATCAGGAAAAGATCTGGTTGGAGTGGCCGCCGATCAAGGCCTTCAGCTCATTTGAAATCAGAGCCACCACCGCAACAAAACCTTACAGTATCTGAAAAGCCCCATAACAGCTTCTCAGCTCACAGAACCCTTTACTAAGATTAATTCTTATTATTCTTTAGGGGCAGTTTCCTGAACTCCCTTTCCCACATCTCTGCTGTGCTCCTTCTGTTTCTGTGCCTGGAATGTCTCTTTTTCTCTGAGTCCTGCCTATCCTGCGACACCCAGCTCAAGCCGCACCTCCTCCAGGAAGACCTCCCTGACCATCTGGCCCACAGGGATGGCCTCCTCCAGAGCAGCTGGGTGCTCACTTGGCCGGGGACACGCAGACTTGTGAAATGTGAATCCTTTACATGCATCCAGAAGTCCTTTTCTGGAAACTAGATTGTAAGCTCCCTAGGACTGGAGCCCTGTCCCGTGTCTTTCTGTATTTTTTTTTTTATCACTTTTGACTACGGATTATTGAATTTGTATGAGCTCACACACTCATATGCTCATTGAGGTCTAGAATGCTGGATTGACATTCTATTTTTTCTTTTGTTGGTTACAGCATCTTATCACAGTGCCTCCCTCCAGTAGACATGTGTTCAGTCAGTGTTTCTTCCATTGACCGAACAAACATGGCCTCAAGACCCATCGGGTGCAGGGTCTAGGCAAACAGAGATGAAGGAACCAAGTTCATGGGAGCCACCATGGCGGGGAAAACCAGACGTGAACATGAATGATTTCAACAGCCTATGGATGGAGGTAGGTGTTTGGGAACAGCCTGAGAGATGTGAGTTGCCTTGAAAGCCGCTGTGAATTTGTTATCAGAAAAGTGGGGAAGGATGCTCCAGGCACAGGGAATGGTGGGATGCACGTGTGGTCTTGGCTTAGAGGAGCCTAATAGAATTGGGGGATTGATAAGCAGGGGGATGTGGTCGGAGAAGGAAGTGACAGCAAAGAGTCAAGTGAGGAAGGCCTCAAAGAAGGTACAATAACTCGGTGTTGCGCCAGTTTTCAGGATGTTAGGTGGGGGATGTGATCCGTTAATCTGATGTGATAGGTGGGGGAGCCTCTGTCGATGACGGTGACCTAAATGTCAGTGAGTGGGGGACTGATGAAACCTTCCCCAGGCAATGACAAGAATGTATAGCATGGTCAGCCCCAAATGGTCTTGATTCGCCATGGCCCTTTCTGTCCCGTCTGGGAGGAAGGTCGCATCTCTGTGCTACTGCCCTCCTCCCGGGAAGCTGTCTGTCCTGTGAGCCAGCAAGTCCGATGTTTTTGTGCTTGAAAAGCCTGCTCTCATCCACCACAGGCGGCTCATAGCTTTCAGCAGAGGATTACTTAGAATAACAAGTTAGTGACTGTCCTCAGATCAGGCGAGCCTTGCTGGAAGAAACAGGCATGCCCAGAGTTCATTTCGCTCAAGTCTGATGGGGGTGGGTTGAGAAAACACATTGCAAATTCCATTCTAGGAAAAAAAAGAAAAGAATTCTTCACCCAGTCAAAGCAGCATTTTAGAAGTAGTGTGTGGGAACGGGGCATCATTTAAAAATCTAAAGGCAACTGTAACGGTCTCTGGAGTATGGCGGGGTGACTGGGTGGCAGGCCTGCCTGAGGAAATGGGGAGTAGGCTGTCGGCTGTGCTCTTCTTGGGGTCAACTGATCTGGGGCCCCATAGGAAACAGCTGGGAAATCACGTGTGATATGGAGTGGGGAGACAGGGAGAGGGAATGGGGAGGAGGGTGTAGGCGGTGGGAGGGGGCAGCTGAGGGAGGGCAGGGGTGAGGGTCTGCTGACTCTCCTCCATCAACACTGGAGACCACCAACAGGCCCGGGCTTCTGCTCTGCTCCCCGCTGCCAGCCCCAGGCCAGCACTGATGATGCTCTTCTAAAAGTTCTGAAGGCGTCTACGCTCTCTTGTAAATTCACTCAATAAATATTTGACGTCCTCAACCTATGAAGGAGAATCAAGGGACACAAAACCTCTTTGCCAAATGCTAACTCTGAAGTCTGCAAAGTCTGTTAAGGCACCAGTGGCTGTGAATACATATACAGGAAGAAACACAGCATGTGTGTTTTGGGGCGACCTAGGTGACTGACTTACAGTGCGTCCCCACCTAAGAAAAGCTCCAGGGCACTGAGGGTGCTGAGTCAGCTGGTGTTCTAGAAACTGGAAGTGATGCCTCAGGGCCTGAAAGACAGGTGGATATGGAAGGCGGAAGAAGGACAGCACTGTGCTACTGTGGAAAATGTGTGCTTATGATGAGCAGGCCCTGATGACTCGTTGCTTCGAACCTTTAAACCAACCCAGGCAATTCTTGCTGAAGGGAGGAGGTGGGGCAAGATATCAGACCCCTCCCCATGCATCGAGGCCACCACTGCAAATGGTGGGGTAATTTACCCCTAAATGGTCCACTATTTATTATTATTATTATCATTATTTTAGTTTTATGGTTTTATTAGCACAAATACAATGGGCGCATAAACTGTCTATTCATTTTCTTTGCCGTGTAGCCTGACATCGGGATTGGTGACCCTGGTGGCCAACTGGGCTGCTCTTTCTGCAGTGGCTTGGTGGGTCTGGGAGGGGACATTGTGAGCAATCCCTGTGCAGTAAGATTTGTTGTAAATCAGCAGCACTTCAAGCTCCTTGATGTGGTGGACTAGGAACTTCCGGAAGCCACTGGGCAGCATATACTTTGTTTTCTTGCTGCTCTCGTAACCAATGTTGGGCATCGAGATCTGGCCCTTAGATTGTCTTCCCCCTGTTTCACCAATGCCTCTGGGTTTCCTCCAGCTGCATTGACTTTTGACATGTGGGTCTGGGTGGCGCCAGATGAACTTGTTAGTCCTCTTTTTAACAATCCTGGGCTTCACAGGAAGTCTGAGGGTGGCCATGATGCCGAGTAAAAGATGGCTGCCACCGGCATAGGCAGTGCCGAGGGAGAGAGGGGAAGCCCACTATTTTTAAGTAGGACAAAACCGAAGCTCAGAGAGGTTCATGTGACTAAGCTGTAGCTGGTAAGTGGCAGGGTTGAGACTTGAGCCCATTGGTCTGACTGTCGCCCATGCTTCCATCCAGTGCTCCATGAGGAAAGGGCCTCCTGGGTTGAGCCGGGGACTAGCTTAGGGGCACAGAGGGAGCTAAGGCTGGGAGCACATCCAGGTGCAGCTGGGAGGCCTGCACAGGAGCTTGCTGGGGATGCAGAAGGAAACGGGGATTTCCAAGCCCCACTGGAACGGAAGGTTTAACCTAAGTGTGGGCTCCGGCTCCCTGAGTCCCCTGAGGTCCCCATCCTTCCTCCTTGGCCTGGCTGGAGACTCTGGCTCTGAAACCGGAAGTTCCTGAGGGGTGAGAGTCTGGAATAGTCTGCTGGGAGTTGTATACAGGAAGAGGAAAATGCAGGTAGAACTGGAAAAGGTATAAACACATGACTCAGTGCTTTCCCTGGTCTTCTGGAGGCTGGCTTGGCCTGACTGCCTGGGGGGAGGCCTCAGCTCTTGAGAAGAGCCTCTGAGATGCTCTCTTCTGCTGGAGATCGAGTTCTGAGATCCCTCCAACCTGGGAGGCTGGAAGCATCCTCTTTGCTGAGGGATGGTGTCTGTGAAGGGGGCCTAGTGGAACAGCAAGCCTGCTGGCTTTGATGTCAAGGATTCTTGGGTTTGAGTCACAGCTCGTTCTTTTTTTTTTTTTTTTTTTACATTTACATTTACATTTATTTTTTTGAGAGGTAGAGAGAGACAGCATGAGCAGGGGAGGGGCAGAGAGAGAGGGAGACCCAGAATCCGAAGCAGGCTCCAGGCTCCGCGCTGTCAGCACAGAGCCCGATGTGGGGCTCAAACCCACGACCCGTGAGATCATGACCTGAGCCGAAGTCGGACGCTCAACCGACTGAGCCACCCGGGCGCCCCACAGCTCATTCTTTTACTGGCTGTGTGACCTTGGGCAAGTTGCTTTAGAGTCCCGGACCTCAGTGTCTCATCGATTGGAACCAGAGGGGACTGGAAGGTGGAGGTTAGGGGTTATAAAATCTGTAAGGACTGGTCACTTATGCAACACTTTTAATTGAGTTATTACCCTGCACAGGCAAGGTGCTCATGCTGGAGATTTTGAGCTGTTATGTTACTGTTATCTCAGTAACATAGATTCCTAACCAATGATGGTTACTTTTCACAGTATACAGTAGAGGCTTAATAACTGCATTTTGTAGTAGATAGCCTCCGAGGTGGCCCCAACGATCCTCGCTTCTCACTAGTCACGTTCCTGAGTGGTCCCCTCTCACACTGAATCAGGAGCAGCTGCCTCGGAACAATAGAACATGGCCGAAGTGATGACGTGTGACTTCTGAGCCCAGGTCATACAAGTATCAAAGGTCCTGCCCTGGTCTCTGGAATCATTCACTTGGGGAAGGCCAGCACCATGCCATGAGGATACTCGAGCAGCCAGTGGAGGGACCTGCATGTAGACTGGCTGAGGCTTGTGACCGATTCGCCAGGCATGTGTGGGAGCCGCCCTTGAGAGGGTCTCCCAGTTGGCCAGCTCCAGCTGGCATCTGACCATAATCTCATGAGAGGGCTCCCCAGTCCAACCACTTCAAAAATCAAACTTCTGGAAAGTATAACAGATAATAAAGGACTATGGCCACAAAGCTTTGAGGTGATTTATTTCACGGTGGTAGATAACTCATGCAAGTTACCCTCCTCTCTTTCCCCAAGGCCCCTCTTTGCTTCTTTGGTCAGTTCACTTGTCAGTTGATTTGGGGGCCGCCCCTCTGCCCTCACCCCACCCTCTTTGTTGGCTCCCTGGGCTGTCCAGTGGACAGTCCTCCGTGGTTCCCAATACCTAAGCTCCCTGGAACACGGGTGGTATTCACTATGGCTGCCTCTTGTTGACCTGCACCTACGTTCTCGGCTTGCTTCATGTTCTTCACCCTCTCCAGCAGCTTCTCACCAGCCACTTCACAGGTAAAGAGGAGGCTGCCAGCAGGGCCTGGCTTATTAATATCCTTTTCATTTCCTTAGAAATCCATTTTTTTTTTGACCTAGCACGCAGACCTGACCATGCACTAATCAACTTGGAATCTCTCCATGACCCTCAGGATCCAGCCTCAGTGCCTTCGTCCGCTGGCAAGGAGCCATGTCTCCCAGTGCCCACCCACCCCCTACCCCCACCCCACCTTATTGTCTAGTGTTTCCACTGTGCTTCAGCTCAGCTGATAAATATTTTCACGTGACATCATCATTTGGAAAGAGTTTGAGAGGTGGAAAATGAGGATCGAGGAGGGCATCGCAGGGACCCTGTGTCAGAGACGGTAGTCCCCCTCATCAAGAAGTGCCTTTTGTGCCACAGGGAGGAAGCTTGGAAATGCTTCTGTAGGCAGTAGCATCCATCAAAGATTTGGGGTCCGGGGAAAGAGTGCAGAGAGATAAATAACAAGGATATCAATGGCTTATTTCATTGATGATTATAACAAAGTGCTAGGAAACAGATCTTTAAACACCTCCCTCTGAACTTATAGTAGTAGAGCCACTTCCGTGGCCTCTTTCTTGCAGAGGTCAGGAAGAACTGGGGGTTGACCTTCCCTGAGCAACCGTGAACGTGCACGGTAAAGATCACTCCAGCAGGCTGCAGTGAGTTTGATCATGTCTAAGGCATTGGGCGAAATGGTCAGAACTGCCACCAGCTGGTCACTGACTTTGGTCCCTGGGGAGGCAGAATAAGCCAGACAGATAAAGGTCCAATCCTGACTCTGCCATTTACTGGGGTGGTCTTGGAAAATCTGAGTGTCTTTCTGAGCCTCAGTGCCTTCATTTATAAAATGGGGATAATGAAAAAAAAATGGGGATAATGATGCCTGCCCCATGGAGAGTACATGGCATACTGTATATAAAGCAGTTGGAACGTAGCGAGAGCCAGTAAGTGCTACTTAACATCAATCCCCATACCAAAGTGACAGCTGGAGGCAGGGGAAAAAAAAACCCATACACACAACATCAAAAAAAAAAAAAAAAAAAGAATTCCTTTTGAAAAAAAAGAGAGAGAAGAGACAGGAGCATTGGAGAGGAAGAAAGGAATTAGTGCTGTCAACAGCAGGCCAGTTTGTCTTAAAACCTTTCAAATTGTGGAAAGAACTGAGAAATGTATTTCCTGGGGCAGGGGGCAGTGGGCTGAGGGCTGTGCACCCCCCGAGGTGGCCTGCACAGAGCATTCCAGAGGGAGGGGCGCCTGGTGTTTGGGAAGCCTTAACAGGGAGGTGGGCCAGTGACCACAGGCTGCAGTCCCACCTAGAGCAGGCAGGGGGAGCCGGGGAAGCAGGAGGCAGAAAAGGCCAGTGAGACCGAACCTTGAACGAGTGATACGAAGTGAAACAAGCCAGACACGAAAGACCACATATTACGTGATTCCACTGATGGGAAATGTCCAGAATAGGCAAATCCACAGAGACAGAAAGTAGATTAGTGGTTGCTTAGGGTGGGAGGTTTGGGGGGAAATGGGGAGCGAGTGCTAATGGGTCTGGGCTCTTTTGCGCTGATGAAATGGTCAACCATCGATCGCAGCGATGGCTGCATAATCTCTGTGACTGTACTCAAAAGCTCTGAATTGTAAGTGTAAGTGTAAGTGGGTGAACTGCATGGGACGTGAATCCTATCTCAACAAAGCCGTGATTGAAAAGCAAACATGGGAATAAGAATCATACCCGGTTTCCTGAGCAGTGAGGATGAGATGGGCCGATGTCTGTGAAATCTGTGCAGTGTTCTCCTGCGACTTCCTGTCGTGGGTTCTGCTTGCGTGGGTTGCTCCCAGCCGCGGAAGCACATTTCCTGGCACTGCAAGGTTTTCACGCCGCCCGGAACACAGGCCCCTGTTAGAAGCCAAGGTCCACCCGGAGAGCGGAGAGCGTCTCCCGGAATAGACAGGAGTCCCGGCTCCCGTGCACGGTGGTGGCCTACCTGTCCAGAGAGCATGACCCCTTCAGGCTCCTAGAAGAGTCAGGAACGGGCCCAGCAAGGAAGAGGGAGGATGACTAACCCTATATGTCATTTCAAGTTCATGATCTTCGTAGCTACCGCAAGTCTGTTCTAAATTCCAAATACACATATTCCCCAACTTAGAATACCACAGTCAGGGCGGTTTAGCAAGGTGTTCAGGGTCATTCCGCCGGTGAGAGGGGCGGGTGTGAAGACGCAGCTCTGTCCAAGCCAGAAGCCCATCGTCTGTCCAAAGCTGCCCAGAGCAAGGGGTGCTGGAGGCGCTGTTTGCCCACATTCTGATTTTGTTCAGAGCTGGCTCTGAGCCAGGCCTCTGAGTTGACTGAAATGTTCTGAGAGTTGCTGGGGGGAAAGGAGCTTTGAACTTGCCTAATATAACACGGGCTGGTTCTCAGGATCATAAACATGTTTCTGAACCTAATTAAAGAGTCTCGTGAAAAGGGGGAGAGCTGAGCTGAGACATGACGGTCCGTCTAAAATCTCCCCGTGGGCCAGAACGGGAGCTTTGCTTTTCCCAGACTCGGGGAGAACCAGCCCTCTCTGGGGGCAGAGAGTTAAGAGGCTTTAGAAAGAAGAAAAGGCTCTTTTACAGTCCTGGCTGGGGACCTGGGCTGTACCGAGGAGGGAATGTAGGAGGCATAATTGGGGCTTGTAAAACATTTCCAGACAAAATCACTTAATGTGTTTTGGAGAGTAAAAGGCAACAGTCCACATAATCCATAAATTTGGGTAGTTTTCTACAGAGTCATGGAGCCGGATCAGGGGAGCTGAAGAGCCGCCAGACCGGTGATCCATGTGCCGCGATGGTGGCAGGTGGACTTTGCTCCGAGCGCAGGACCCCAGAGCAGCCAGATGCGCGGGCTTGAATTCCTGCTCCACTGCTCACTTACCCTGTGACCTTGGGCAGGTTATTTATCCCGCTGGACCCCAGTTTCCTCGTTTGCAAAATGGAGATAAAATAGTACCCACCTCATAGGTTTGTTGGGAAGGAAGGTTCAAGCGCTTGGAAAATAAGTGCCCGAATCAGTCTGCTGTCATTAGTCTCTGCCTTGGGAATGAGCCACTACCTGGTTAGGGCAGAACTGTAGGTCCTTGGGAATAGTCCAGGCCGAGGGAAGTTTCTGGAGCTGGGGATGCACCATGCATCTCTTGAGCGATTCCCCCCTTTTCTTCCCCGGCTCCCTTTCTGCCAGTATTGGCCACTCTCATCCATTTCCTAATGGCCTCTGTTGCCGATATACATCATGGACCCATCCTTGTCCGCAGCAACAAGCTCTAATAATGCCTCACTCTGTTAGCATAACAGTCAAACCTCTGGGTCCTGTAGACTCGGTTCAACTTTATGCTGTGTCCAGCCATGTCCTCTGTGGTTGTCACAGTGTGCCAAATGTTTCCAGTCTCCCCTCCTTCTGGGAGAAATGGTAAATCTTGCACCTCTTGCTCCCATCTGGTTGTCTGGGGACAAACAACTAGTTTGGGCTATGCATTGTAAGCAGAGGTAGCCAGCTGGTCCCTTTTTCCCTCTACCATGACAACTGGGGCAAGGGTCTAAAGCAGGTGTCAACACTTTTTCTGTAAACATGTTCAACCCTGTGAGCTATATGGTCTCTTCTGTAGCTTCTCAGCTCTACCCTGTCTTGGGAAAGCAATCGTAGATAATATACAGATGAATGAGCATGACTGTGCTCCAATAAAACTTTATTTATAGAAACAAGCGCAGATTTAATTTGGTCCATGGGCCATCGTTTGCAGACACCTGTTCTAGACCAAGCTGTCCAGTAGAAATTTCTGCAACAACAGAAATGTTCTATAATATCTATGTTGTCCAGGGTGGTAGCCGCTAGCCATATGTGACTTTTGAAAATTTAAAGAGCCTCTTGGGGCCAATACCTACTATATTGGACAAGTGGTTCTAGACAGTGCCTGTTTTATCAGCCAAGGCCCTGGAGTGAAGGTGGCATGGATGGGCCTCTTCCATCCTTGATGTTATAAGCCGCTGGGATTTGGGGATGTTTGTCACTGCAGCGTGATATAACCCTTCCTAACTTGCACACCCCTCACCTTTACCCCCATGCACATCACACATATTTCATGAGCTCTCACCTAAGCATTCTATGCAGGTCCAGGCTTCCAGGCCTTCATCATACTGTTGACTTTGCCTGGAACCCTCTACTATCCTTTATGTCACTGGCACACGCTGCCTCATTGTTCGAAGTTGGGCTCAAATATTACCTCGTCTCAGGGGTTTTCCAGTTATTCTTCATATAATGAGAATCACCTGCGGTTTCCCTAGGACTCTTTGCCAGTCGAATGCAAGCATAACATAGTAATGCAGTAGTTTATTTCCACCAGATAACGAGCTCTTGGAGGAGCCCCCATCAGATCACACGTCACTGTCTTCAGTGGGACCTCAATACATGTTTGTTGAATTGTATTTAATATACTTCAAACCCAAGCGATGTTGACCTCCCAGGGTCCTCTGTGGCTTCCTCTGGCCCTGGGTTCAACTTTGGACCATTTCTCTCCATCTTCTTCCCATTTTCCTAGGCACAGTGTACTTCTCATTCTCCCCAACTCAGCAATAATAGTGGTGGAGGATGAGGAGAAAGGGAGAAAAAGAGAGTCTTACCAGGTAGTAGTATAAAAATATCAATTTGATTATTTCCAAAAAAAAAAAAAAAAAGGACTCCGCAGTAAACAATTGTGACTGCAAACCCAGCTGAAGCCCTGTGAGTGATACCCCGGGCTGACCGTAGGACTTCAGATCTACTGCACTGCCGAGCTGGAACATGTGAGGGGGGTTTTTTACTCAGGACGTTTGTCTTAAAATTCCTTTTCCATGGGGTGTGACTTGTAAAAAATCCTAGTTTATTCTTTCAATTATTTTCATTCCGTCTGATAAAAGACATTAATGTTTTGGTTTTCTGCACAAATAGGGAGACATCACTACCACCATCCCTTATATATATGCATCCCTTTGTAGCTAAAACCTTTCCACCCACGTCCCCTTGAGCCTCTTAGTGGCATGGGGAAGAAGACGGGGCAGTATTCACCAGCTACATTTCACTCATGGAGAAACTACAGCCCAGAGCAGGAAGGTCATTTACCCCCAATCTCAATGAGCTGGGGTCTGAGTGGAAACTTGACCTGGGACTCCAAGCTCTTAGGTCAGTGCCCTCAGCCTTCAGACACATTCTAGTCCGAGGACCACGGTGGCCATGCCTCCTACCTATCAGCACTGCCATACCCCTGTGCTGGAAAGTTGGGGCGGAGCTATAAGATCCCTGCCTAATTCTGAAGTCACAGGAATTCCATACCTATCCCTCCGGGAGACTTTTACTCAGAGAAGTTTAGAGCAGGTGAGAATTTTCCTTATTACTTTTTGAAAGTCAAGGCCCAGTTCGTTAGCAGTCTGGTACCTGGGAGTGTTTGAATTATTTAATATGAGTTTGAGAATGCTTGGATAGGTATCACAAGGAGAGCGATAGGCCTAAACTCCTCGCAGTACCAAGAAGACATGCTTTATAATAGTCGGCCCTTCAAAGGGATCCTTCTTACTCTCCCTTGGCTTTCAGTCAACCTAGAGGAACACAATGTGACCCCCTCCTGGTAACATTAATGCTCCTACGAGGGGGAAGATCTTAGTGGCTTCCTCCCTCCCATCACTCTTTACTTTCACCTTTGTTCCTTACCCTTTGCTCTCTTCTCCACTTCCCACCTTGCCAAGAGCAAGAAGAAATGGAAAACTGAACCATCAAACCAGGATGGGCTGTAATAAGATTTCATTTAAGGGACTAAAGAATCCAAGGTGGTAAGAAATAGCGAAGTCCTGAATTTTTTTCAATGTACACATTACAAAATCCCTTTGTTCACTTATGGGTAATCGAGCTCCTGAAATGTCTGTTGGAACCCTAAGTCTTCTGAAGGCAGAAGGTCCAAATAGGTCTACCAAAGATGCAATTAATCCCTAGGTCAGCAATAAATATATGCAAATATCCAGTATGGGTAGAATGAGATAAAACATACACTTGGACACTGTAAGTTCTTACAATATCAGCTGGGGAATAGTGTGATTGCATATACTTCATATGCTATATAAAGATACAGGTTTCAAAACAAATAAAAAAATTGAATTCATAAAGATATTTATGAAAGTGTGTCCAGAAGAGCCGAAAGCTGGAAATGATTGAAGGGGGCTGTAATGGGAGAAGTGCTTAATAAGCTATAGTTATACTGTAGCTATTAAGAAGAATAATTATGAGGATTATTCAGACCATACTCCTCAGACCAAAAATGTTAACCACAGAGGTATGGGCAAAAGGTAGAATTCAAGTTGGGATATGTGCTATGATGGAATTTATGAAAAATTTTGTCTGCATGTGACCCAGGACCAGAAGCAAAAATGTGAAAAATAATATAGCGTGTATATGTGTGTGTGTGTGTATATATATATATATATATATATATATATACTGTTTATACTCTGATTTCCTGAGATTACTTATCAGTGTCTCAAAAAATGAAGAAACCACCTCTGTTATTTTCACTATGATCTTTGAATGAAATCATTTGAACGTGAAATATGTTAGATCTGACTCCTTAGGGTTTATTAAATTGTCTTATCAAAACAATGATGAAGGTGTTTATACATAATGAAAAGTACAGAGAATAACAGATATTTGTTCACTACCTGACTCTCAAATCCAAACACGGTGGTATATTTGCTTCATGGTTTCAAAAGAAGTAGAACATTATAGGCACAACTGAAGTCCTCTTTTGGAGGACAAAGAGATGAGCTCTTTGTTGGTCTGATATTTTTACTGTTTTTGCTACATCATTTTTTTATATCAGTAATTTTCAAAAGGATGGAGCATGTAAGCTTTAAATAGGTTTTGCTTTTTTCCATTCGGATTATGACTCTCTCTTTACTGTATCTCTCAGAGTAGATGTTAGGCAAATGCCTTAAACGGTCTCATCCTTAGTTTTCTCACCTATATGTACCTCAGAGGGTAAGGATCAAATGAATCAGGGAAGGTGGGGAAAAGCTTTCCAGGCATAAGGAACAGTTTTAACAAAAGCCCAGAAGCAAAGCCGGGAGGGGACTGGCAATAGGTCTTCATGGCTGAGGTCCTAGCCCAGAGTATAGGGGAGGGACACGTCATCAGTGAGATCCTGACCCCCAGTTCATCTGTGGTGGTTTCTCGAAGCCCTGCCCACCTATCTATGTCCAAGTCCCCAGGCCCTCATCACCCGCTTCCTGGGCCTTTCCTGGCCCCAGTATGCACCTCATGGAGACCCCACATAGCCTCCTGTGGTGGTTGTGTCCCTGCCTGCTTCCTTCACTGCACAGATGGTTCCCTGAGGGTGGGAAATGAGTCTGATTATATGCATCCCTGCCCCTAGCATGGGGGAGGTCCATCAATCATAGATGGGTGAGATGGGAGAGTGTAAAGGCCACCCCAGGCAGCATCCTCAGACCTCTCCCACGAGAAGTCTTGCTATCTGGTCTATCCAACAGGAAGGAGGCAGATTCTAAGAGCTTTCTCCAAAGAAGATTCATAGATGTCCCCATTGGAACCTGCTCAAAGGAAGAAAGAGGAAAGGAGGGAGATGATTCCAGAAAAGAGCACTCAGTTGCCTCCCCAGGTCAAGGCATTTCCTGCTCCAATCCAATCCTAGCTCATTCTGTGCCCCTCCTGTCACACTGCACCCTTCCTTAGGCTGGAGCTCCAGTGGCCAATCCTGACACTAAACTATATACAGTACCTCTCCAGCAAAAGTTTGGGCTCCTGGATTCAGAAAAGCCACAAAATGAGAGGAGACTTTTCCAGATCCAAGCAGAGCTTGTCCACAGCAGACTCTGCGGGGCACAGGACGGGACCCTGAGCTCTTTCTGTGGGCACAGAGGTCATCGTGTCAATGGAACTGAACAGAGAAGGGGGCCCAGTGGTTCACGTCTGGCCTGCTTATCTATTACTGCATAATCACCCATTTCAAAATTCAGGGGCCTAGAACACAGACATTAACTGCTCACGAATTGATCATTTGGGTGGAACTCAGTGGGGACATGTCATTTCTGTGCCACGTGGCACCAACTAGAGCAGCTTGACTTGGGCAAACCCTTGAGATCATCAGAGGACCTTTTGTCTGTCCGAGAGTTTCTAAGAAGCACTACCTTACTTCTTCTTGAGGTCTCAACCAGAGATGGCATAGTTCCACCCTAGATTTATGAGCGGACTGAGCCCCTTTCTTCACTGAGAATTGTTTGCCATCTGGAGAGCCTTGAGAATGAAAACTAGTTTGATTTTTGGACCCAGCAAGCCCTTTAGCTGGTCCGTCCCCTCCCATATTGCATCATTCTAGGAGGCACTCTCCATATTCTGCCTGGAAACCTTAGCTAGCCCATGGAGATCATTAGGTGCCCTCCTAGTTTCCGTGTTGCTGCAGGCTGCAGCGCTGCCAAACTTTCTATAACATTCTATGACAGGGATCCATGTTATTTCAGGATTCCTGTGACATTTTCATGACTTTACCTAAAGCCTTTCACTGACAGGCTCCTTAAGGCCCTGCAGTCTTTCATTCACATTCTCCTTGAGACCCTCTAGCCTTATATATACTGCCTGGTGTGAAAACCAGTGTTGTACCTTTCAGGACTTTATTATGGCAGCATCTTACTTTCAGGCACAAATATCTGTTCTAGTTATCTGTTGCTACATAATCTCAGGGACTGAAAACCACCAGGAATCACTAATTTTACTCACATGTCTGCATTCTCGAGAGGTCTCAGCAGAGACGGGTCATTTCTGTGACGTGTGACATCAACAGGGGCGATTCAACTGGGTCTGGAGAATCCACCTCAAGAGGGCTCAGTCATGTGTTACGAGTTGGTGCTGATGGTGGCTTACTGTCTCCCCAGGCCTCTCCATGGGGCAAGTGGGCTTCCTCATGGCATGGTGGCTGGGTTTCGAGAACAAGCAACACAAGGGACTACAACTGGAAGCTATCAGTTTCTGTCGGCCAAGCAGTCAGAGAGCGAGACTCAAGAGCAGGAACCTAGGTCCCAAAGTCACATTGTAAGAAGAACACGGGGGATGGGATGTGTTGTTGTGACCATCTCCCCAAAACACAGTCTGCCACAATATTCTTATTCTTAGAGGTTTGGCTTGTTGTTTAAAGCCGGTGAGGAGGTGGAACAATACCAATTCCCAACATAAACTTTACGTGCATGACTCCTGAATGTTTCTGTGCCCCAGCAACGAAGCTGACTTAATCCAGGATTGGTTTCAGAGGATACACATGGCCAAAGAACTTATTGGCAGGAGTTCTAAAAACAGCTTCACTCCCGATGGGCTGTACCAGCTTTCCCTCAGCCCGGTGAATATATTACGTCACCCGTAGGCATTTCTGCCAGTTAGATTCAACCCCTCAACTGCAATTGTCCCCACCTCCTACTACTCTCTTTCATCACCTTGTCCTCCTAACTACCTCTGACACTCTGCTCCCTATCTGCCTGGCAGGTGTGCCCTGCCCAATACTTCCACCTCTGCCCATGCCTCGGTTTCCCCCTCAGCGAGAGGCAGGTGCAGTGGACCAGTTAAGACTACACCCTCCAGAGCTAGACCCTTTGGGCTCAGCTAACTCCTACTTCGGCTGCTTATTAGGTGTGTGTTGCTTTGGGCAAGTTACTGAACTTCCCTGCCCTCAGTTTTTTTACTCATAAAATGGACTTTATACTAATAGCCCCTTGTGGAGTTGTCATGAGGATTGAGTTGATGTGTTCAAACCAATACCTGTCATTGATCTTCTCCCCTCATTTTAGACCATCTCCATTATCTCTTTGGGACACCGACTCAGGTTTTCCTTCCATCAGTTCTTTCATGTCTCTTGAAGACAATAGAGCCCATCAGTCGGTTGAGTGGCCGACTTCAGCTCAGGTCATGATCTCGTGGTTCGTGAGTTCGAGCCCCGCATCGGTCTCTGTGCTGACAGCTCAGAGCCTGGAGCCTGCTTCGGATTCTGTATCTCCCTCTCTCTCTGACCCTCCCCCATTCATGCTCTGTCTCTCTGTGTGTCAAAAATAAATAAAATGTTAAAAAAATTAAAAAAAAAAAAGACAATAGAGCCCAGGCCCCATCAATTTTCCCTTTGCTTATTTAAAGTAAGTGTGGGTTTTTAAACAGTAATACTCTGTCACATTTGTCTAGCATCATTATTTAGACGATTTCACAACCAGGATCACATTTAATCTTTAGACCTATCTTGCTAGGCAGAATTCTAAGCCCCATGAATTCCTGTCCCCAGTGCAGCCAGCATAATCCCCAGGACTATGAATACGATGCATTTTCATCCCGTGACTAGATTATGTTATGGCACATAGGTTGTATGTTACATGGAACAATTGACTTTAAGAAAGGGTGATGATTCGGGGTGCCTGGGTGGGTCAGTTGGTTAAGCGTCTGACTCTTGGTTTTGGCTCAGTCCATGATCTCATGGTTTGTGAGTTTGAGCCCCACATTGGGCTCTGGGCTGACAGTGCGGAGCCTGCTTGGGATTCTCTCTCTCTCTCTCTCTCTCTCTCTCTCCCTCTTTTTCTGCCCCTCTCCTGCTTGTGCCCTCTCTCTAAATAAATAAACTTTAAAAAATTAAAAAAAAAAGAAAGGTGATAATTCTGGGTGGGGGCTGATCTAATCATACAAGCTCTTCACGGTTGGTCTAGCGGTAAGTGATAGGGCATGTCAGAGCCTTGAAATGTGGGAGGATTTGACCTGAAGAAGATCCATCATGCTGTCTTTGAAGATGGAGGAGGCCATGTGGCAGGGAACACGAGTGGCCTCCAGCGGCTGAGAGTCACCCCTGGCGGACAGCCAGCAAGGAACTGGGGACCTTAGTCTGACAACCACAAGAAACGGAATGCTGCCAACATTCAGTCCAGAAGAAGATTCCAGGCTCCCGCTGAGAATGCAGCCAGCTGACACCTTGATCAGAGCCTCGTGAGAACCCGAGAGGAGAACCCGGTCGGTTGTGCTGCGTCTGGGCTTCTGATTTACAAAACTACACGATAATAAATGGGTGTCATTTTAAGTTGCTAAGTGTGCGCTAATTTGTTACATAGCCGTCAATAATTGTACTTGCTTCCTAAGGCTGACATAAAATATTCCCACCAATTTGGCGACTTTAGGCAACACAAACATATTGTCTTAGGGCTCTAGAGGCCAGCAGTCTGAAATCAAGCTGTCAGCAGGGCCGTGCTCCCCTGAAGACTCAAGGGAAGAATCTTTCCTTTTCTCTTCCAGCCTCTGGTGGCTCCGGGCGTTCTTTGGCTTTTGGTCTCTGCCTCATGGTCTAGGGCCTTCTCCTTCTCTTGCACCTGTGTCTTTTCCTCTTCTGTCTTTTAACGACATTTGTCGTGGAATTTAGGGTCCACCCAGATAATCCAGGGTGATGTCCTCATATCAAGATCCTTAATTTAATTACCTCTGCACAGACGCTTGTCCCCAGTATGTTCACATTCGCAGGGTGGACGTAGTTTGTTGGAATCCCCACTACATCCGCTGCGATAACTAATGTGGAAGTGGGGCTCCTTAGGACCCTTTCACAGAGAGCAAACTGCAGAGTGAGTAGGCATGTGTATACCCTCCACGATGAAGTCCAGTTCTCACTACACCAGCGATGCCTGTTTCTCCCATAGCATTTAGCACTACGTTGGACAGACAGTAGAGCTGAATGAAAGCCTGTGGATTCATTGAAATTCCAAATTAGTCATGAGTGAAGTTGTACTGTATTTAGAAAAGGATTCAGGATGGGGGGGTGGGATTCTCTTCTGCAAGATCTCTGAAACTGTCTAAGAAGCCTGAGTTGGTGAATATTTTCATTCTTGATTAAAATGATGAAGAGTCCAGGGGCTCCTGGGTGGCTCAGTCAGTTAAGCGTCCGACTTCAGCTCACGTCAAGATCTCACGGCTCGTGAGTTCAAGCCCCACGTCGGGCTTGGCGCTGACAGCTCAGAGCCTGGAGCCTGCTTCGGATTCTGTGTCTTCCTCTTTCTGCCCCTCCCCTGCTCACGCTCTGTCTCTCTCCCTTTCTCTCAAAAATAAATAAACATTAAAAAAAAAAAAAGATGAGAGTCCTTATGAAACAAGAGGCTTTTCCATAAGGATTAGAGATAAGAGATGGGAGGGGGAAACTTCCCCTGCCTAGAACAGTCTGGAAGCAAAATGACAGTCCTATTACTTCCATTCCAAGTGACCCTGGGCAAGTCAAATAACCTTGCTGAGTTCCCCTTTCCTGAACTATAAATACAACAATATATCTATTTCAGGGTGGGTTTTTAAGGACAATCTAAGATGATAATAACTCCTCACTGAGGCTGTAGATAGTAGGTAACTTACACCTATGACATTACTTCAACCTCACAACTACCTCATGAAGTAGATAATAACTTACTACCATTTTATAGAGGAAGAAACTGAGGCACACTGTGGTGAGATCAAAGGTTAATAGTTAGCAGTTGACATAGCACAGGCAGGATTTGAACTCAGGGTATGTGGCTCCAGAAACCGCCTTCTTAACCACTGCACTGCAGCGACTGTATCAATTAGGAGTTCCCTAAAAGAGCAGAACTGTAGTAAGTGATATAAAATAAGAATTAAAAAAAATAGCAGTTAGACTTCATGTAACTAAAGCGAGTCGAGCAGTCTATGCAAGACTGTGTGTGACCGTGGGCTTGACCCTGGAGGGCCAGGAAGCCTGGACGTGAAGTACGAGAGAGCGAGGTCAGACAAACCGGCAGGCAAAGCGGGCCCATATCTGGTCCTCACTGGTCCGTCCTCAGTGATGCAGGTTACGTGAGGGGTAAGTTGGCATCCTTCACCACACTGTGTACATCTGTCCCAGGATTTGGAGACTCTGCCCAAGCAGGAGCTGCTGTGGCTGCTGCCAGCCCAGACCAAGAGGGTGAACGTGCAGATCAGTGACACCATGTGGGGGCAACGACAGCATCTGGCCTCACTGCCTTCAGAGCAGAACCTCCACCTTCCAGATCTCCCAAAGACGTCTCTTGTAGCCAACCCTGAATCTGAAGAGCATAGGGTAGAGGATTCTGGGAAATGTAGTTCCAGCTCAGCTAGGCTGATACAGGACGGAAGACTTTAGATACTCAAATATCTTTAGATATTCAAGAGCGCCAGTAGGTTCTTTCTTCAGGACTCGGTAAGTGTTAGTCGTCTTCTTTCCCACCATTCTTGATGGAGAAACTATGGATGAGTCTGCCAGTTGGAAGTGAGGCTGTGAAGAAGGATTCTAAAAAATCTAAGACCCAATGAGGAAGTGTTTCAGTCACACTCTCCCCACCCCGTCCCCCCTGCCCCGGGCAAATTGCCACAGAGATTCAATAATGGTCCTGTTGGGTAAGGGCTCTGGCAGGGCGGTGAGGCTGTGGGCTCAACTCCAAGAGGCTGGTATAGGACAAGGGGTCCTCCCTGAAGGACAAGAAGGATAAAGTTGGTGGGGGGGGGGAGACACAGGAGGGGGGCCAGCCGAACTCCCTAGATGGCAGCCCAGGTCCTTAACACAAGGTCTCCGCAATGCCAGATGGGATGGAGTGGGGATGCTGGGCTTCAAGGTCAGGAGCTGAGACTATGTGGTGGCGAGTGCAGGAGCAGGCCCGGGGTGTGGAGAGGCAGTGAGGGCCTTGCATGAGGGCCTCTGAGGGCTCAGAGCGGCGGAACCTTGAACCCAGCTAACCTTCGGGAGAAGCAGGTGTGTGGTGTGGGGTGCACAGGCGTGGTCAGGCAGGCATCAGGCTGGGGTGGGCGGGTGCATTAACACCCATACTCCTGGTAGAGTGGAGAGAGAACAAAGCCTGGCTTAAAATCATCTCTTGCCTATTCCCCCAGATCCAGTCCCTGAACGTGTCAGGGGCTTCTGTGTCTCCTGTCACTGATGATCTCGCCATGGTCCTTCCCAAGAAAAACACCCAGACACTATTCTAAAGGTTTGCATGTATTGTGTTGGGCAATCCTTTCCATAACTCTGCATAGTAGAAATTATCAACAACGTTTTGTAGAGGAATATTTCCTGAGTTTTGGAGCAGCGTGTGGCTTGCCCGAGGCTGACCCCCAGCACATGGTAAAGCTGGGATTTGAACCCTGGCCTGTCTGAATCCAAAGCCACTGCTCTTCTCACTCCAAGGAGGACTACAGAATTGGCTGGAGTTTTGGACTTTGAGGCTCTTCCAGCTTTGAAAATCTGTGAGATTCTCCAGAGTGGGAAACCAGGTCTTTTAAAAAAATACATTTTCAAATATTCAATTGGGTTTCTTAGAATCCGAGAAAAGAAGACTGAGTTGTTTCTTTAAAAATGAAAGAATCTGCTAAAGGTTGTGTTCATTGTGGTTTTTCCTCTTGAAGCTTTTCAATCTCAAAATCAAAGCAAAATTTTAACAATAAGCTCAGACTTTTTAGAAATCAATTGCAATTGCCTTTTTGTTACTTTAATTGAGCCCCTTTGCAATTATTGTTTTCTTTTATTTTAATGAACATGCTGTACTTCTCTCAATGACAATTCTGATTCTTCTTTTGAAAAGAAAGATAGATCCTCAACAGGTATTTTTGGCCCAAATCACAATGAACCAAGAAGGGAACAGTGTGATGAATTGAGCTCCCGCTGCAAATATGCGGGGGCCATCTGTCCTAGTGCTGGAAGCCGTCCTTGGGGTGCCAGCAGGGAGCGGCACCAACTGATATCCAAGGGGCCCAATATCACCTGGCTTTGTCTCTTTTGGCTTTTATTTTTTATTTCCCGTTTGCTGTTCTAGTCACTTGAGCAATTTTGCATTCAGAAATGAGTATGTTGGACTATTTCTCACCTTTGAAAAGATTTCACCCTTTATGATAAGAATCTTTGACTTTGGGGACCTGGACACGAGTACCCAGAGTGTGAGTGTCGCTGTGCTGGGCACTGAAATGACATTCATTCATTCCACAAACACCTCTTTGCCATAACTTAGTGCCAGGTCCTCTCTGGTGCTGAGAGCATGGCCGGGAACAGCTCTCTGGGCCTCTGTGCCCTCTAAGGAGCACACCCTCCAATCGATCAGATAAAGCGATCAGACTTGATGACGTCCATGGCACTGAATCGCCCCCCCCCCCCCACGGTTCCCCTGCCCCCCCCCCCCGGGCCCCCCCTGCCGCAGCTGCGGACACCCAGAGGCATAGAGCCCATGCAGGGGTGCGGTGGGCACCAACGGTTGTACACCCCTGAGAGCAATACCGGGTAGAAAGTGTCATTGCCATGTTGAAGACGAGCAAGCCAGGGCTCAGAGCGGCAGAACCTCTTGGCCAAGATCAACGAGCAAGCCGGTGGCACAGGCTCCTCAACCTGGGGCAGGCACTCTTGAAACCCTTGCTGACTCCCCTGCCCTCCAGTCTCCCTCCCAGCCTGGACAAAGGCACAAGGCACGGGCGGACCTGCTTAAAGATCTTAGCCTCCCTCTCCTCCTCCAAGGCCAACCCCTTGTGATCCTGGTTCCTTTTGCTTCAGGTGCTTACCTTCTTCTTGAGGAAGGAGAAGTCTGCCTTCCAAAACACCCGAGGGTCGGGGGGGGGGGGGGGGGGGCGCTCTGCTAAAGCCCTGGGGCAGAATAAACATTTTCCCTCTCACTCCTCCCCACTCTGGAACCTCGACCCTTGCTCAGCTCTGCTGGGGGTGGGGGGTGGGGGTGGGACACTGTAGCTCAGGGAGGGAAGACAGGAGACCCTTTAGCACAGCAGCGCCCTGGGATGTTGCTAAGAGATGGCTCATCTCAACAGGAGCAAAACAAGTGCTTGAAGGTACTTCACCTTGAGGCCCGACAGAGAAGGACTGGTTTCCCTCATCTGGCCACCTGGCCACGTGGAGGACCCCACGGCCTCAGGGGAAAGCCGTGGGGCCCAGGGAGAGTCTGGCCAGAAGCCTGAGGGCAAAGAAGAGGGTCTAGGGAGGAGGGACAGAAGGTTTAAGAGGCAGGATCTCTCTGGGGAGGGACAGACGCGGGCAGGTGGAGACCGGGGACGGTCTGGGTCAGGCGAGGAGCGACAGAGTTGTTGCAGGGGTGTGGTCAGCGTGTGCATCCGGGACCTCTGCCCCTCCGGCCCCCACCGCCCTCGGCCTGAAAGGCAAGGTGCTCGAAGCAGGCCCTGGCAAAACAGCCTTGATTGTTGGCAGGAAGGGCTTTCTAAAACAGCTTCCATGGCAACCGAAGAGACCTGAGAGAGAGAGTCCAAGGGCTCCTGGTTGCTTAGCAAACGCCGGCCTCTCCGGAAGTGGCGGCCGTCCCTCTGCACGCGCCTGGAGAGGAGGGGTGGGGGGAGGGCAGTTTGGGAGAGCTTTGCAAGGTCCTCTTGGGTTTGGTAAGCCTGAGGTCAGGGCAGAGGCGAAGGCTCTAGGCCCGCAGCCCGCCTCCTTTCTCTTTCCACAACCCTGGCCCTATCTCGCGTGGGAGGGGATCTCATGGAACATTCCAGTAGGCCAGTCCAAGCGGTGCCCACCCCGACCACGGACACCCTGGGACTAGAAGTGAGCACCCCGGTGGCCCAGTCAGCGCTTAGGGGAACGGGGTCTGGAAGCAGGCTTGGGGCAGTGTGGACGCCAGGGCGTTTCAGGTCTTGGTACTGGAAGCACAATCTGAGGCATAGATCTAGAATCTTCTTGGCTCCAGAAAATTCCATGCTCAGTGGGAAGGGCCGCCTGGTGGTGGGGGGGGGGGGGGGGGGGAGGGGGACGGTTCTCTAGAGCCTGGGCCCAGGGCACTGACCTGCTCCTCTGGGTCTAAGGGCGGCACTGTTTGTGGGCTGGGTCCCACATGGTCGTTGAGCAGGAGCATCGGCTGATGCTTGGCATCTGGGAGCCTCCCTTTTATGCCACTGTAGGCGAGCAGGCCTTCTAGAAGTGGACAGCTCCAGTGTGGTGGCCTTCAGGGTGGGAGCCTTAAAGGGTCCAGGTGATGGCCAGCCAAGTAGTCTGCTGGAGATGACAGCCATGGCCAGCGTCCCCCTCCCCCCTTCTCATTCTGCAGAGAGTGGCCCTCGTTCCAAATGCGCCATTTCCCCGGTGGGTGACCTTGGGCGGGCATGAAGCTTCTCCCGGCCTCAGTTTTCTAAATCGCCTAAGCCTGGCTTCCCTGTGCCTTTATTCTCCTCATCTAGCACAACCTCTTTAACTTCCATCCCAGAGAGGCGGCAGGGGTGCAGAGAGAAGCTGGACAGACAGACTGTTTCATTCATTAGCTTGCACTCCAGCCCACTGGCCCTTGACACTGGCCTCCTTTGAGGTAGGAACCATGGCTGACTCACCTCTGGATCGTCAGTATTGGGCACAGGGTCAGCTCAGTGAGTTTTTGTGGAGTGAGAGGGTGCGGGAGGAGAGCCCTCGTTGGAGGCTGGTGCAGACCTTTGGTCTCTAGATCTAAGCCAGTGGCTGGGATGGAGCCGGAGCTGTGGGAGGGGGCAGTGGCGGCACAAAGGTTGGAAAGCTGAGCACTTAGGGGCGCCTGGGTGGCTCAGTCAGTTAAGCCTCCAACTCTTGCTTTTGGCTCCGGTCATGATCTCATGGTTTGTGAGTTCGAGCCCTGCATTCGGCTCTGAGATGACAGTGCGGAGTCTGCTTGGGATTCTCTCTCCCTCCCTCTTTCTTTGCCCCTCCCTTGCTCATGCTCCCGGTCTCTCAAAATCAAATAAACTTAAAAAAAAAAAAAAAAAAAGGAAAGCTGAGCACTTAGCAGCATTGATCCTTTGGTCTAGGCGAGCGGGAGTAAGTACCTGCAAGATTCCTCTACTTTTCCATTCACCAAAGGAATCTCTGTGGTTTGTAGAATGCCAGCCCTGAAAACAACAGCTACAAGCCGGCCTTCTTGCTCAGGCCGCTGGGGGGCTGGACCAGCATCGCTCCCTCTGACCCACGTGGATGGTTTTCGGCAGCACCCAGGCCCTGGGCCACCTTGCAGCACCAGGCGGGCTGGGCTGATGGCGTTTCTCAGGCAAGGCATTCATGCAAACCACTGGGAGTGCTCTGAAAAGGTGGTTTCCAGGATACTTAGTCTGTGCCTATGAAGGTAGGCTTCCACGTGGGATGGAGAGGAGGAAAAGCCCACAGATGACCTGGTGAGAGCCTGAGTGATGGGGTCAGCCAGAAAGGCTGGGTTCAAAGGGTGGCTCTGCTCCTTGTCCCTACTGGTCAGCCTCCTCACATCTAAAATAGGAATCTTCTTCCCGACTCGGGGCGGTGGCGGCGGGGGGTGGTTATCGTGAGGATTAGACAATATAACCCAGGGTCGAGCCTTTGGCAAAGAGCCTGGTCGCTGTCATACTCAGCTTCATGGAGGTCAGCAAGTTATCCAAAGTCATCCTATGTATGGGCGCCACATCCCCACGTGTGTTCACACAGGTGAAGGGGGCCTAGGCTGATGGAGTGCATTGCAGAAGACAGGAACAGCCAAGTGGCTTGATTTTAGCAGGCGGCCCTTCTGTCCTCCACAACTTTGCATGCTCGAGCCTAGAGTTCATGGACCGGGGGCCCTTCTACTCCCAGACTCTCATTTCATCTTCGCGCCTGGCTTTGAGCCCATTGAGCCGCCCACCCTCCAGCCCTTGGTAACCCAGGCTACACCGCTGGGATCTGGGGCTCTTCTGGTGCAACAGGGCCCACATCACGCACATTGTTTAGTCTTCAGTTAGAACGGGACTTCTGACTTCCTGATGTCCTGCCCATCCATCAGGTCAGGTTCACTGTGGACGGGGTGCTGTGCTTGGCACCAGGGTAGATAAAATGAAATAACGGAAAAAGTCCCCCAAGAACTCGGAGGAGAAGCCAGCCTGTGGTACTGGGGCCTGAAGGGGTAAGTCACTGGCCCCAGCTCACAAAGGTAGAATTTAAACCCACACTGATTTGGTCCCTGGTGGAGTGCTCTTAAGAACCTGTCACCTACTGGGGCACCTGGGTGGCTCAGTCAATTAAGCATGCCACTTTGGCTCAGGTCACGATCTCACAGTTCATGGGTTTGAGCCCCGCGTCGGGCTCTGGGTTGACAGCTCAGAGCCTGGAACCTACTTCAAAAAAAAATTTTTTTTTTCTTCTAATTTTTATCTATTTTTAAGAGAGAGAGAGACAGAGAGACAGAGAGACAGAGCACGAGTGGGAGAGGAGCAGAGACAGAGGGAGACACAGAATCTGAAGCAGGCTCCAGGTTCTGAGCTGTCGGCACAGAGCCTGTTACAGGGCTTGAACCCATGAATCATGAGATCATGACCTGAGCCAAAGTTGGACGCTTGACTGACTGAGCCACCCAGGTGCCCCTGGAGCCTACTTCAGATTCTGTGTCTCCGTCTCTGCCCCTCCCTGACTTGTGCTCGCTCTCTCTCTCTTTCTCTCATAAATAAATAAATAAATAAATAAATAAATAAATAAACATTAAAAAGAAAAAAAGAAAAAGAACCTGTCCTCTGCTAAAGGACTCAGGCTTTAATTATGGAAAGAATTTGTCCCTAACCCCAGCTCAGCTGATCTGGCGAAGGGGCCAGGTCTCCTTGGAGAGGCAGCCTTGGGTTCCCGTGGGTCCGCTGGCCCCTAGGTGACTCACAGTCCGGCTGCATGGAGGGGTCTCTCGGTTGCAGATCCCCACACTACTTTCGTTAGCTATAAAAAAAAAAAAAAAGGCTGGGAGTGGATTTAGTGGTTGTGAAATTTAAAAAGGCAAGTGCAGTGCTGGGAGGCATTTCCTTAAGCACAAAGTAATGAAGTGGCCTGCATGCCCGCCCGCACGCTGCACATGGTTAGCATTAGTGGGGACTGCAAAGCCATTCCACAGCCCTGATGGGGGGTGCGAGGGGCGGGGGGGGGGTCCCTCTCCAGTGGAGAAGAGCCCCTCTCCTTTTTTTTTAAGGTAAGTTTTTTTTTAAAGAGGGGTTTTAGGTTCACAGCAAAATTGAGAGGTAGGTACAGAGATTGCCCCCATATCCCCTGCCCCCCACACAGGCGAAGCCTCCCTTATTATTGCCCCAACTGATGAACCTCCACTCACACATCAGCTTCATCCAAAGCCCATTTTAGTTTGCACTAGGGTTGCATCTCAGTGCGTGCATTCTGTGGGGTTGGACAAACATATACTGACATGTATCATCGTTCCAGCATCACTCAGAGTAGCTTCGCTGTCTAAGAATCCTCTGCTCGGCCCCCATCAAAACCTGGCAGGCCCTGATCTTTTCACTTGTCTATCATTTGGCTTTTTCCGGAATGTCATAGAGTTGGAAATCACATAGGACGCAGCCTTTACGGATTGGCTTCTGTCACTTAGTGATATGCATTTATGTTTCCTCCCCGTCTTTCCATGGCTTGATCGCTTTTCTTTTTAGCGGAGTAATATTCCATTGTCTGAACGGACCACACTTCATTTATCAACTCGCCTACTGCGTGACCTCTTGGTTGCATCCACGTTTTGGCAAATTTGGGGCAAGTTTTGCATCTCTCCCCATTATCAACATCCCCCACCCAAGTGGGCGTTTGTTACAACTGATGAACCTACGTTGACATATCATGATCATCCTAAGTTTCAGCTCCTAAAAGCATCCCTCTGAAGGTTTTTGTATGGACCTAAGTTTTCAGCTCCTTTGGGTAAGTACCAAGGAGCGTGACTGTTGGGTCATACGGTGATATTACATCTAGTTTCGTAAGAAACAGTCTGTTTTCCATGAATCATACTGCGTTCCCACCAGCAATGAACGTGAGTTCCTGCTGCTCCCCAACACTCCCAGCAGTTGGTGTCACTGGGGTCTGGATTTTGGCCAATTCTAACTCCCCTTCAGAAGGGAAACGCTAGCAGAGGCAGGAGAAAGCCTCTCATGCAGGGAGCCTTTAGGGGATTTGATGGCACAAGATAGAGTCTCTTCTTGAAGTCGATCACCCCTGTACTCATTCTCCCAATAATTTGTTTATGGTTTCAAGCATTGGCAAATCAGTATGTTTACTCTTCATCAATTTCTTACGTACTTACTCACTACAGGGCAAGGACGCTTCAATGAATAAAACACCATTGTGTGGAGGAACTCACACACTTGTAATGGAGACAGATACACAAACAGAAAACTGCAATTCACCAAGATGGTTGAAATCTATAAGGATACACAAAATGCAGTGGGGCCCAGCAGAAGACCCAGCAGAAAAGAAGATCATGGTAGGCTTCAAGGAGGAGGTGACCTTGAGGAATGGGTAAGCCCAGATGCAAGACTGGACCTGGGAGGAACAAATTGCTTGGGTTGGGGTGGGGGGAGTTTAAGATAAAGGAGAAAAGGGAGAGGGGTGAGTAGGAAGCCCCTGACCCATAGGAAAGCCAAAGTTAAAAACTTTTATAAGGCTAAGTACTGAATCATAGACACCCAAGAGTGCCACGTTCAGGGGTTTGTATTTTGCCTTGTAGGAAACAGGAACCATTGGAAAACTTTGGCTTTTACTCTTTCCGGGCCAAAGACGAGAGCCTCTGCTGACCATTTCAATGGGCTTTGGCTGCTGTTGCCAGCTGCCTCTTGCATGAGAAAATCTCCCCAGGTCTAACAAGACTGTGGATTCTGAGGGTCCTTTACCAAGACCTGGGCACCTTCTTGAGGCGGACTGTGGTTCCTAGACCTCACTTGAATTCTCCAGCACCTTGGATTGCCATTCCCAAGCTGCTCCAAACCTTTAGGACTCTGTCTGGGAACTGGCCCCCGGGCTCAGGGGCCCTTCCCCAGAGGGGCATTGATGGAAACATCTGCTCAGGCCAGAGAGGAGGACCTCTTGTTGCCACGTGTCATCCTTCTCTTTGTTTCTCTTTAAAACTGTAATTATTGTTGTTTCTTAGGGAAGACACAATGGCCCATGGAGCTGTGGAATTCTTTGGCATGACTGAGTCATTAGGGCCGGGTCCTGATGCCCCCGTGTCCCAGGAGTCCCTGGCATGCTGGTTACAGGTGATGACAGTCATGGGCCAGATCTCCCAACCTCCGGACCTAGAGGAGCATGTGTGTGTGTGTGTATGTGGTGGGTGGAGAGGGCAGGATGTGGGGAGGACTGGTGTGTGTATGTGTGTGCGTGATATCTTTCTGGGCCTTTGTTATTGGAGAGATGGGCCCATATTTGGCCTTCTCTTTGGTTGCCATATGTTTCTGGGATCCTCCTCAGATCAAGGCCAATCAAGTTCAAGGCCTGGGGAGGGTGTGGAAAGAATCCATTCCTTCCCTGTTGGCTAGCCCGCTGGGCCAGAGTTGCCTTGACCATTAGCTACTAGAAGTGCAGTGCCCAGGGCCTATTAGCTTTTTCAGGGCCTACAGAAAGGTTTGAGGCCTGGAAAACTTATTTGCTCCAAAATATGTAAGCAGCCAAATTGAATGTAATAAGTGTTTAATTGGAAGTCTATAAAACATACAGTCAGCTGCAATTCAACTCGTTTAGAATTACACACTTAATTTGGTAAGCCTGATTGCTGTAACGTCTCTCTCCTCACCCCCCAAATTCATATGTTGAAATCCTAACCCCCAAGGTGATGATATTAAGAGGTGGGGCCTTTGCGAGGTAATGAGGTCATGAGGGTGGAGCCTTCTGAAAATTAACAAAAGGAAATTGTGTTTAAAATGGAGTCAGAAGGCCAGAAGGGGGAGCACTTGCACCCTACCACTCGTGGCCAATTGCACACCCAGCTGGAAGACAGGCACCCTGCAAGTTGTTGCTACTTTAGCTGCTACTTTACCATCCCAGTAGGACGAAGAGAGGTTTCCTCTTCCCCTAGCAACAGCCCGGCCAATGAGAGACAGTCAGAACTCTGCCAATGAGAAGCCAGTTTACTTGGAACTCCCAGTTTACTCCAATAGAATTTTTGTTTTCAGCAGCCCTCCCAACCCCCTCTTAGGGCAGTAAAGTGCGGTCTCCTCTTTTGTTCTCCTGACTTGCCTATGATTTTGGGGTAGTTTGCACATCCTGGACTGTGATTCTCTGCTATTCCCAAATAAGCCCATTGTTACTGGTTAAATAACTGCTAGTTTTATCTGTAAAGTTAACACCCTCACGAATGGGCTTAGTTCCCTTATTAAAGAGGTTCCCTTGCTCCTTCTATCTATATCTCTGAAGAGGGCTTTCGCCAGAACCCAGCCATGCTGGTCTCCTGGTCTTGGATTTCCAGCCTCCAGAACGATGATAAATTAATTTTTGTTGTTTGTAAACCCCCTAGTCTGTGGCATTGGAGCCCCAATGCTCCAAGAGGCTGATTATCTATAGATGTTTCTTTATTGTGAATTAAGTCAAGCAGTTTCTTTTGAAAGGGGGGGGGGGTTCCAAAGGTCAGACTATCCAGGTGGATGAATGCTTAAAATAAGTGTCCAGAGCAAAGAATGGGAGAAGCAGGGACAGCTCTGGGCAGGACCCAGGCATTGCCATATTGGCTTTCCCCTCACTGCTTAGGATGTCAGTAGGCTTTGCTACTTTCCTCACCATTCTTGCTATTAACATGATTGTACAGATTTTAACTTATTTCCAAATATTCACCACCATTGCCGCTGTGACCGTAACACCACTACACTGTAGCCAACCTCATGGTTCCACCCCTGCCTCAATTACTTTCACCCCTGTAACTGCAACTTGTAGAATTACTACCCAGTGGCCACCATCACTTACGTTACTTCCACCTTCACTAGTACCATTGCTGTGACTAACACTGTTATTACCCTTAATTCTATTAGTTGCTCACATTTAAATAACACTCCTTGGTTTACAGAACCCGTCATACCAATGAACTCATTTGACCCTGCTCACAACCTGGCAAAGCATCAGGTTATGGGCTGATGTGGGTCATCTTGTCCAATGCCATTTAAGACCTGGGGACTCCCAGAGAGCTGTCCAAAGAAGGCTGTTCAGAATGGTGCTAAGGTTGGGCCACGTGTCACTGGCCGGAACCCAGTCACGTTTCTGACCCTAACTGTGGGGGATGTTGGAAATCTAGAGGTACACTTGGCTCTTTGTCGAGTACCAAACATCTCTGCTGTGATCAGACACTAGTGGAGTACAGAGTTCTAGAAAGGCCAAGGGCCCTGGTGCCTTCCACAATGTGGGGCCGATGGAAGAGCACTCAAGGAAAGGCAAACCATAGACTGTTGGGTGAACTTCTGGCTATGACTTGGCCTCAGTTGTATTCTCTGTGTTTCTGTGTCTCCTGGTTCATATAGCAAAACACTCAGCCATGTGTTAGGGTCCCTGTTTTAGGCACAGAAAACTGCTCAGGAAGTGGAAGTGATTGCCTAATGTCCGTAGTGAGTGACTTCTAGAATCAACACCAGAGTCCAGGTGACCTCTCTCCTAAGCGAGGTCTTAGAGCAGTAGCTGTGGCCCATCAGTCTCCCCTGTACAGAACCCCAACTTGTTCAGATATTAGAGGCCATGTACAGAAGGGGAAGTGAGGTCCTTCTACAGCCCCTAGAAAGAGAAGTATGAGTAATCTAAGAACCAACAGTGCTAATTCCATTTCCCTGACCAATAATTTTTTTTTAAATTAAGGGATGGCCATATCATGTAATTCCAGCCAATAAGAACTCTGCTAGGGGCCTTCTGGAAAGGTTTCTTCACTCTAAAAAGGGAGCACAAGAAAAGGATGTGCTTTCTTCTGGTCTTCTGATGTTGTTATATGATACTGTGATGTTTGGATCTTCTGCAGCCATGTTGTGACCATGAGGAGACAAAGCCTGAGAATAAACATCTATCTGTGAGGATGGCAGGAGAGAAAGATAGAAGCAATCTGGATCTGCGGTGATGTCATTAAACTGCTGAATTAACCAGCCTTGGGACTGCCCTCCCTCTGAACTACTCATTATGTGACATACATATTAGTTTAATGTTTTCTTTATTTTTGTACTTTTTTTTGAGCCACCTTTAGTTGAATCTTTTCCTTGCAGCTGACAGCAATAAAAATCATTCAGTGACAAATATTCCATTTATTCTGAGTCTTTGCACATGTTATTCCCATTGACAGAAATGAGAATATTTTTGTATCCATCTGGTGAATTCTTACTTGTCCCTGAAAATCAACTTGGATGTCATTTCCTGTAGGAACTTCCCTGAATTTTACTGCCCAAAGACTTTACCGTTCCTTTTTTCTCTGTGCACCATGCCTAGTCCACACGTTTTTATTGTACTGAATATTGTATTTACAACACTCCATATTGTAATGTGTGTGTCACCCTCCCTTGAGGGCAGATGTCGGGTCTTATTTTCTGTGTTTCTCCGGCTCTTAGGACAGAACTTGGCACACAATAAACCTCACTAAATAAGTATTCAATTGAATTGAATCAGTGGCACAGTGCATGAGAAGTTCAATGAACTATAAAGCAAGAAACAACACGAGATAGTATTAAGTTGATAAATGAAGTCACTAAAGTGTTAATTGCTTCTTAATGACCTTCATTCAATGAAACAGATTCTTATTTAGCTATTGATGTAGCTATCTGTGTAGCCAATGGAAAACAGATGTTTTCTGACAGTCTTCCTCTATCCCCTTCCAAAAAAAAGTCTAAGGCCAAGATCATCGTCCAGCCTCCACACTGCCTGGTTATCCTTCTTCTCCTGGAAAGGCAGCGGGGTGTACTTGAAAGAGGACTCTACGAACATTTCCAAGAACACCTGCGTGTAAGCCCAGATCTACACTTGTTATGTATGACCCTGAGCAAGTCATATCATTCACTGGACTTTGAATCATCTGTAAATGGGGATTGTTAATTCTGCCCCAACTACCTACCAAAACTTCTTTGAGACTCCCAGGAGGCCAAGCCCACACAAGCCTCTTTGTCCACTGTCAGATGCTATGTGTCCTTTGCAGGAAGGTTGCTGGCATCCGTCGCCCAGGCTGCTGGCAGTCCTGTGACTTCTTGTATTAAGCATGTCTCTTTATTCTGACGCTCTGACATCTAGGGCCTTGCTGGCCGTGGAAGGACTGCCCTTCTGAGGGTCCCGGTTCCTAGAGGTAGTAAACGACTCCTTGAGTGCGCCTTTCATACGTCAACCAGCCAATCCAAAGCCTTTATCAGGCTTTCACGCTCCCAGGCCACTAGCTACCTGCCCTAATCACCCCAGGGCCAGGTAGCAGATAACCAGGGGCAGCCCCTGTGCCCCAGAGCCCACTGGAACGATCTAACCTAGCCAAGTCCAAGCCGATTTACCCTGCCTCTCCCATTCCTTCCCATGATAAAGTCTCTGGCCCACATTTCCCCCCTCTCTCCATCTGTCTCCTAACTGACCCCGGTGCTTCTCGTGTGGCTCTGTGTGGTATGGAGGGGCCGAGCCCCTCCTCTTAGGAGCCATGGGTAACAAGCTGTCACTTCAGGGGCCTCACCATCCGTGATTCATGATAAAACTCGTGTTTAAGAACAGCCCCATCAAGCAGGAAGCTGGGTGATGGGCGTGGGAGCAGGTGAGAGGGAGTCACTCGCTTCTTTCTCCTGGAATTCGATCGCTGAGCCTTCTCTGTGACAATATTGAAGATAAGCCTCAGCGGGGACACGCACATTTTTCCGGCTCCTGCAGCAGCCCAGCCCAGGTGAGCGGCAAAGACTGGAGCGGCCGCGTCCCTTGCTTCCAGGGCCTCATAGACCATTTAAAACGCTTGGAACATTGAGAAGGAAGCGTGTGCTGGTTGTGACTTTGATCCTTCTGAATGGGTGATCCCCAACCCCAGATGTGCTATGGAGGGCTGATTAGAATCCCCTCAACATTTGACCGGGGGTCTTGGGAGTGAGGAAAGTGGGCACTGGAATTTCTAACCCTGGTCTTCATACTCGGAGCCCAAGGCTGTGCTCTGGATCCTTAGGCCTTCCTGGGAGGCAAGCATGTAAAGCTCTCGGGAAGGAGAGGGCGTGAGACTCCTGCTGCAGCCCCGGTAGAAGGCCAACAGCAACTGCTCCCCCAAACAGATAGGAGGGCTGTCTGTGCTGGGGTAGCTGCAGGGTATTCCTGGACCCGAGCCCTGGGAACCTCAATCCTGGGGGGCGCCCTATGGCACAATGCATGGCTGGCGGGCGTGGAGGCCTGGTTGGTTTCCCTAGGGTGGCTGGGAAGGGGGGGTGGGGTGGGATTTGGTCTTGCAGTTTAGGAAAGTTTTTTTTAATATTTTTGAGAGAGAGAGAGAGAGAGAGAGCATGAGCACGAGCGGGGGAGGGGCAGAGAGAGGGAGACCCAGAATCCGAAGCAGGCTCCGGGCTCTGAGCTGTCAGCACAGAGCCCGACGTGGGGCTCGAACCCACAAGCCGCGAGATCATGACCTGAGCTGAAGTCGGACGCTTAACCGACTGGGCCACCCAGGCGCCCCTGGTCTTGCAGTTTGAACCCTGTCCTGACCATGGGCACGGCCTTCCTGGTGCCTGGAAGCTGAGGTGGAGCTGGTTTGGGAAGAGCTTAAGCATGAGGTTTCTAAACAAAGGGCTGAGGCGGATTCACCTTCTCCTAGACCTTTGTTGTAAAGTAAATACCGAGCCAAACGGTGATTTGGAACAGTGGCTCAGGAACTGAGCTCATCTGGGCCCCAGGAGTCCTAGGGCAGAGTGAGAGGCCTCTGGTGCCTCTTGAAGTGGCTTATCCTGGCTCCCCAAGGGTGTCTCTCCAGATGCCAGCCTGGGGGTGCTCTTTGAAAGCTGCCTGGAGCACTCTGGCCACTTCCCTTACCCCCAAGGATGGCTGATGTCCTCCTGGAGTCTGTGTGAGGTACAAGTGCCAGACTCGGTCCCAGGGCCAAAGCGCATCCTTGGAGGGGAATAAACACATTCTCATCAAAACAAAACTCTTCCAAATGGGAGTTTCCTGTTGGAATTTCCTGGCAGCTCCCAAGGCAGTCGTGATTGTGGAAACACTCACTGATTTCTTTCTTCTCAAGGGGTGTGGAGGGCATATGACAATGATAGTCTTAGCTTCCCTTTTCTGGACAGGGACAACTGTGGTTATCAGAGGAGGCAGCCTGAAATCCGATGGTCAGATGCTATCACGGTAACCCAGCAGAACTGCTGCTCCTGGAAACTAAGAACTGCCTCCTCACTTGTCTGGACGGATGGCCTGCCTTTACCTCCTCTAGAAATTAGAAACACTTAGAATAGCCTGTAAGCAGAAATCTGAGCATCTTAAATGCCGCCTACCTCATCACATGCCACTGGTGACCAAGCCCTATGCATCTACCAGCTGAAACCCTTCCATGTGTCTGTCACCTTCCAGTTGCAGCCCGATGTCCTTGGTCCAACAAGCAGGGCCCTCCGGGATCCAGCCCCCCACCGCCCTGTGCATCTCAGCTCCTGCTTCCACATCCGTGCCTCGTGCCTCGAGCTCACCAGCGTGCTTTGTGCCGTGGTGTCTCCCTGGAATGGCTTTTTCCTATGTCTACTTACTGAATTCATTTCCTAGGGCCACCGAAATATAACTCCACAAACTGGAGAGTGTAAACGGAGATGTATTATCTCACAATTCTGGATGCTTCAAGTCTAAGGTCTGGGTGTTAGCATGCTCCCTCCGGAGGCATTAGGGAGGATCTGTTCCCGGCCTCTCTCCCAGCTGGCTTGCTGACAATCTTTGGTGCTCCTGGGAGCACCATCCATGTGCCGTCACGCTCATGTGGTGTGCTTCCTGTGTGTCTGTATCCAAATTTACTCTCTTTATAAGGACACTCATCATTATTGGATTAGGGCTCACCTTAATGACCTCATTTTAACGTGAATCCCTCTATAAAGACACGAGCTCCAAATAAGGTCACATTCAGGGGGACTGGGGCTAAAACGTAACATATGAATGGGGGGAGGGCACAATTTAACCCCTAACACTTTCCTTTTTAAGACTTTTCTTCTTTCATCTCCTTTCTTGCCCTCTCTGCGCCCACTGGAAGAATTGGCCACCTCCTCCTTTGTGCCTCACTGGATCCTGTACAAAAGACCATCAGAGAACCTAGAACTTGGCTTTGGGGTTCTGTGCATGCTTCTCTTACTACACTGTGAGTTCCTTAAAAACAGGCAGAGTGCTTTATGCTGTGTATCCAAGGGGCCTAGAATAATGCCAAGTGCACAATAGGTGTTCAGTGTCCACTGGACAGATGGGTGATGGAAAGGGTATAGTTCTTAGTGAAGATGTGAGTTGGTTCACACTCTCCCACCTGAATTCCCTGCAGGACGCTCCCTCCAGTTTTTTTCTGCTGATGCTGCCTGCCTCCCTCTGTCAACCATTCCCACGTCTGACCGAGTAATCTTTATAAAACAGAAAACGGATCAGGTTATTCCCCAGGGTCAATGGCTTGTCATCCTTACTGACTCAATCAATACTTCTTACACTGTAACTATTTGTTAGCAAAATTATTGAATAGATTATGATGCATCTGTTTAATGGAATCTTATGCAGTCATTCAATGTGTGAAGAGACAATCATCAGCAGAGAAAAAGCTTGGGCTGTATTCAAAATAGTGAACAATCGGCCAGACAGGATAGAGCCCAAACAACTTCCAGCAATAAGTGACCAGTGTGATAATCAACTCTCACTGTTCCTCTGGTGTGATGGGGAGAGAGGGATACAAAATGGAGTATACAGTGTGTGGTGGGGAGAACTTCGCAGTGGGCCAGTGACCTTCGTCCACAGTGTTAGTCCTGGGATTACGTTATGTTATATGGCAAAAGGGAGGTTACTCAGGCGGGCCTAATCTAATCACAAGAGCCTGTAAAGCCAAGAGTTTTCTCTGGCTAGTAGCGGAAGGAGAAGTCAGAGACTGGAAACATGGGAAGAATTTGACATGCTCTTGTGCTTGAAGATGGAGAGGACTTCGGGCAAGACCTGGAGAGAAGCCTCTACATGCTGGGAGAGGCCCCTTGTAACAGCCAGAGGGAAACAGGGACCTCGGCCCTGCCATTTCCAGACACCGTAGTCAGCCAAAACACCTGAGTGAACCTGAGAGGACAGTCTCTGAGTTTGTGGGAAATTGTCACGCAGCAACAGAAACCAGTACAAAGTGGGATAATCACTTAAAAAAAGGAATCTGAAAACTGGGAGAAAACCTGTCAGCACGTTAAGGGCGGTTGACTTTGGCCACTGTTTTCCTGTTTATCCGTTCTTTACAGCAGTTCCCAAGTGCTTTATGATGTCCGTGCTCCGCTTCCACGACGAGCAAGCACATTTGTCTCAGCTTCCTTCTTCTTACTAAGATCTGGGCTTGTCAAGGACAGCGGCTGATGATGTTTGAGTATTACTCAACAGATATCTGAATAACCAAATTCATCTCTCCAACCCAAAATGGGTTTGCATTTTCAGACATGACCTTTCATCCCAACAGCATCTCTAGAAGTTCAGCAGTAGTAGGCCCAGTTTATAGGGTTGGAAGTGAAGATCCCACGTCATTGAGTGACATGAGCTGAGTCCCCATGCCTGGCACACAAGGAATCCCTATTTGAGCCTAGGGTTGTTTGTAGACCAGAGGGGCCAACACACAATACTCTTTACCTTGTGGTCTGCTTAACAGTGTTTGCTGATGGGGGCTCTGTGTCCCGCCTGGAGACAGGAGCTGGAGAGTAGAAGACCAGTCCTTGTTCTTGGGGGCTCCTAGCCTGGTGCAGACCAGCAAATCTAGCTCCATTTCCCAGCCCCCTTTGCTGCCTTTGCTCCCAAGGTCCATCCACACGCACGGGGAAACCGTTCACCCCTGGTGATCCCTGCCCAGGGCCTGGGAAGCCATGACCTCCAGAGGCTTGAGTTTCCTGGTATCTTCACAATGTGGAGTAGCCAGTTGTGTAAGCAGGGCCCCAGTGGCTCTGGGAGGCCTGTTGCAGTGCTTGAGAGAGGACACAGCACTGTTGCCTGACTCACCGTAACTCTATGCCTGTGTTTACAACAGATTTTAAACAATTCGTATGCTGTCGACAACCCCCTGCAAAAACGCAGCTGCACAATCCCTCCTTCCTGAGCTGACATCCCTGTTTAGAGAGGGACATCCGGGTTTTTCTTTTTTCTCTCTCTCTCCTTTAAAGTGCGACTTGCAAACAGCAGAGAGCTCTCCCAGCCCAGGGCCAAAGCCGGCCTCTTATCAGTGAGAGGCCCTGCAGGACCATTTGGAGGGTCCACTTCCTGTCCAGAGAGGAAGTGGCTAGGTCTTGACCTCGGACATACTCTCATTTCCAATCATTTTCCAGCCTGGAATGCAGTGATTCAGTTTCCATTTATAAAGTGAAATTAGTGCCTGTTGAATACTCTGCCTGAGGGAGGGGGTAGGAAGGAGGAAATGAGAGCCCCTTCCAAACAATTCTCTCTGTTCAGCTTCGAGCTGGTCTGTGGTGGAAGGATTTCCTCATGTTCAAGGTGTTAGCAGCCTCTCTCAGGAAGGACCCCGCTTTATGCTCTTCTGCGGTTAAGAAAAAAAATAAAATAAAATAAAAAAGAAAGGTGTGGAGTAGCCACGTGACTTGCAGACGCTTGGCTGTAATTGAAACTCGTGTTTCTACGGCACTTTACGCTTCTCAAAGATCTGCCACACGTACTATCTCAGCAGATCCTCGGGATACCTTTGGGAAGGAAGCTGGGAAGGCATGTGACTTTCTTTGCAAAGTGTGTGAATCCTGAGAACTTCTGTGGGAACGGCTAGGGAGACAGTGGGGGTTAGGAGACCTGGATTTTGGCCCTTGCTGGGTCTCCATTTCCTTCTGTGACTCTCTGGACTTTGGCTCACTCACCTGTGACATGGGAGGATAGCACGAGGCACTGAGAATGAGCACCTACAAGTATGAGAAGAAGGGATTAACAGTTTGGTGGCAATCATTTTGTTGCATGAAAAAATAGTTCGAGATGAGCTTCTCCCTGGAGTCCTGGAGGGAATCCTTAGAGAGCCAGGGATCAGGCTCAGTGCAAAGGCTTGGTTGACCATGAGAGAGGCTGGTGGCCAAACGTACCCCTCGGGGGATATGGGGATGCACAGGGGGGGATGCCAAGAGGTCGCAGGAGCTCTGAAACCAAAGGCCAAAAGTCCTTGCCCTGCCCTCAAGGACCTGCCCCTTGAAGGGTGCAGACCGTGGCAGGGGGAAGGGCTCTGGAGAACGAGGGGGAGGCAGCCTGGTGCTGAGCAAGAAGCAGACATGAGAAGAGCGGAGAGAACCCCAGGGGCCCAGACGATAAGGGAAAGAGATTTCGGAAAGGTAGTGGCTGGGTTCTGCTAAAGCCTGCAGTGCTGAGTAACTTTCCTAAGGTTT
Organism: Prionailurus viverrinus; assembly: GCF_022837055.1. Taxonomy (NCBI): domain Eukaryota; kingdom Metazoa; phylum Chordata; class Mammalia; order Carnivora; family Felidae; genus Prionailurus; species Prionailurus viverrinus. Next base: position 129,245,729 of record NC_062563.1, on the reverse strand, counting down.
TGTGGCCAATAAATGTAGGATTCAGGGTTCAGAGAGGTTTTTTCACCAGTCCTTCAAATATCATCTCTGTGCCCCCCTCTTCAATCACGTGAAGTAAGGGTGACCGAGAAGATGTGCTTCTATGGTGTGTGTGGATTCCTGGAGGGTGGGCAACTGGAGTGTTGCTGTGGAGACTCTTGTATGGTTGCTTCCATCTTCGTGAAGGGCCAGCCGAGCAGAAGCACGGGACTACAGCCCTTCTGGGAACTGGGGGGTGCTGCATCAACACCAGAGAACATGGGGTGAGGACCCCAGGCAGCCAGAAGATTGATTCCAAGCCTAAGGGCTCTTCTAGGACTTGCTGCCTGCTCTTTGGTGACTAAGATGGCTACCCTCATCCTCACTCCTCTTTTCTCACCTGACCAGCCGCTCGGAGTTGGGAGAAAGGGTTGCCAGTGAGCTGGCAGTTGGGGGACTGGGCAGGGGGTGTGTATTCAGGAGCCTAGCAGTCTTCTCCAGGGGAGACCAACCTCCCCGCTACCCCCAGGAGGAGTGCACCCGCCACCAGGGTGCAGGGGCCTTAGCATCCTGACATTTGCCGCTGCATGACGTTTGCTCTCCCAGGCCTCATGGTCTGGAGACTTGTCTTCCTTCTTTTCCCTACTTCCTTTTCTATCTTGGGAAATTTTGTGTGCTCTCGAAAATACAGGTCAGGCCCCTGCTCCCTGTTACTTCTTGGCTAGCCCGTTCTCTTAAAACTTGGCACTTTCTTCCTCACTTTATTGTGATTTTATATCTGTGTCTTACATCTCCCGTTGGGTTCAGGGTGGGGAGTAAGGACTGGATTTCTCTCTTATCTACTGCTCCCCCTACCCCCAGTTCTGTTTGCTCGTAAAATTGGTCAAATCAAATCAGGAAAAAAGAAAAAAAAAACCTTAACCATGTGACTTTGCTAATACAGCTTCTGTGGGAGTGATCGCTGGACACAGGATCAGACCCAGAGCCTTGGGACATTGCCCGTCCGACATCGCCACCTGCTCCAGGACCACTACTCATGATGCTCATCAGCTTGGAGCTTGAACTCTGGGCAGCTATACCCCGGGCTTCTAGGAACCAGGAAGCTGGGGTCCTACTGCTCCAGGAGAATCTGGGCTCTACCTCCAACTCTGCACTAGGCATTTATACCTGGGGCCCATGATTCTAAGAGTAGCCGTGAACCTTTGAATGTACATATGTACATGAGTGTATTTTTTTTTTAGGACAGAAGCTTACATACTTTCATCCAATTCTTAAAGGATTCTGCTTATGCATCTTTGTCTGGGGCTCTTCTAAGCCATTTACTTTGATCTGCCTTCTTGGTCTCCTATCTGCCCCATTCTAGGTTCTTGAGTTTGAATTCGTGGTTTGTTCTTCATGTAAGACCAGGCCTGCTCAATTCAGAAGAAATTATTAATGAGTCACCAAGTACTATCATATTTTCCTCTTAAGTTTCTAGAAAATGCATCCCACAAACATTTCCTGAACTCTGTAGTAGATGGTGGGGCTAGAGAGATAAATCAGACACTGGACAAACTCTGGAGTTTGACATATGGTTCAGTGGGAGAGGCAGACATATAAACAATTCAGTGCCATTGACCATAATGGAGGCGGATGGACACAAGGGAGGACAAGTTCAATGCTCCCATAGCGGGGGAGTCAGGGAGGCGCCATAGAGAAAATAGGTCTTGAGCTGTCTTGAAGGATGAATATGGGACAACAGGTGGACTACGTGAGAGGATAGGCCTTCTAGTCAGAGGTATTGGCATATGCTGAATCTCAGGGGTATACAACAGTGTGGAGAATTCTAGAAATTCCCTGCACTTCCATACAGAACATGGCATGGAAGAAGATGATGGGAGATAATATTGGAGTAGAGGCAGGGGTGGATCACAGAAGATACTTGAGAGCTTGAAATTTCTCCTACAGGATGTGTCAGTGGATTAGGATCCCCGCTTTTGAAGCATGAAGAGGATGCGGCAGAGAAGAAGAGGGTTAAGGTGGACTGCTCACTACAGGGTGTGAAATGGTGTGGGTGCTAGGGGATGCACGGCAGTGGGAGGGGATGGAAGTGAGATAGTAAGAATGCATAGTGGGCAGGTCCCTTAGCATCAGTTTAAGTGTGACAGGGTGAGGGAAAAGGAGGTGTTTGGGACCCCTTATAGGTTCTGGTCTGGGTAGTTGGATGGAAGGTGGAGCCATCTTCCAAAGGGGAGCGGTAGGCGGGGGGAGGGGCAAACTCCTTGAACACCTATGATCAGAGTTCAGCTTTTTGTCACACCCCCTCCAGCACTTCTGGAATCAGAATTCTTCTGATTGAACACGTGGGAATTTCTCTACGATGTGTGCACTGACAATATCAATAGGGCTCAGTACACATGCTCAGTTTCCCGGCCCAAACCAGTCGTACAGGCACCTTACAGAACATGACTTCATGACTTCATGTACTGAAGTCATCTTTAGCTCATCTTTATCCCAACGTTGCCACTGTCCCAACACCTAATGTTCACACCTTCCCAGCCACCTGAGGTGAATTAGAGGACAATTAGACAGGGTGTCATGTGTCACTTAAGGATGTGGACAGGTTCTAAAGGCTGATAGAATTTACGGGTGAGCTCTGAAGAGAGGGCTGGATTTAGGTAGGAAGAGAGGTTGAAAGGTATGGGGATGATTTACCAGCAAGATTCTGAAATGCCTGCCTTCTCCCCTGCCCACAGTGAGGGAGCGAGACAGACAGGGCTGGGGAGACCCTGGCTGCCATGATGGATGCAGGCTTTCAGGAAATGCGTCGGGGATTCCCGGGGTGATGTGGAAATCTTCTCATCGTGGCAGTCCAACCCCTGTTCTCGGCTTGGGCCTTACCTATGATTGCCAGAATTGACATTACTGACTGTTTGGTCTCTAAATTGTAAACAAAATAGATATCTTCCCAATTCATTAGAGTGGGCCAAAATCCTTTTTCTGAATATATGGAAAGGTTGAAAGACAGCCATATTCCACTATCTTCCTAAGAAACAAGAAAATAACTATATGTGTCATATCTGTGACTGATTGCCTCATGCAGGAATGTCCCCCCAGGAGATGGCTCTAAATTATTTGTGAGATTCATCCATGCTTATAAGCAGGCTTTAGTTTATTCATTTTGTAGGGCCCAATAATATGACTATATTACCATTTGTTGATCTATATTCATTTGTCCCCTTGATTTTTCCTCTCAGAACAAAATGGCTTCAAATATCTTATATATGTAGAATCCATATTCTACATATCCATCAGCAATTTTTTTCTTTGTGTGTGTGTGTACACACACATATATAAATATGTACACGTATGTATATTTATATAAATGACTTCTGGCTCATAGAGTGTAACCATCTTCAACACGACTAGGTATTGTCAAATTGTTCTCCAAAACATGTTGCACGCACTTATAATGGTGGAAATGTGTTTCTCTTGCTCGATATCATCGCCAACACTGGATGCTGTCAGACTTTTTACTCTCAGCTCATGGGTGTGAAATGGGACTCTTTCCCACTTCCACACGTCCACGTAACAGACATCATCCGTCTGAGTCCCTTTTCTGAGCACGTCTCCTGTCTACACTGGGTACATGCCATACCAGGACTGCAGCGTGTGGATGTGTTGAACTGAATATTTATTGAGTGTTCGCTTATGCTGGATGCTCTCCTATGGTCTTTGCACAAATTACCCCTTACCACTCACAATAACCTAAAAGAGAAAAAAACTATGATCTCCATGATATAGATTTCTTTCTTTCTTTCTTTGTTAATTCACTCAGCAAAATACTGAGTGACAATTCTGGACCAGCCACAAACGGGGTAGAACCTCAGGATTCCCGAAAGAGCAGCATCTGATGTCCCTTATGATAACAATCCAGTGTCCCATTGGGGTCAATGTACCCTGAATGTCTGGTCTTGGTAGAAGGATAAACTCCGATAAAAATCTTCCACCATGGAAGCTTAAGAGCTGGATTTTCCCTGTCCTGCCCCAGTATAGCAGGGAACAGTGAATTAGGTGCTGTCTGCCGGATTTGGAGTCCAAATGCCTCCTGAGTGAGTGGGTGGGGGGAAGGGAGTGGGTGGACCCCGTGGGCAAGACTGCGGCCACAGCCCTGACCTACTCCGCTGTGAGGGGGCTGTCGTGTATCTTTCCTCCTGCTTCCTGAGCCGTGGAGCTCCCTGGGCTCACTTCCCGGTCATCTGTCTGTTAGGTGAAGCTCTTGACATCCTTCTAACAAAGTCCCTTTGGTTTAAGCTATCCAGAGTTGGTTTCCGAGGCTCACATCAACCCTACCTGACGTAGAAGGTTTGGGCCGGGCTCTGGACCACATGGGATCAGCAGAAATGAGGAACCAGAATGAATGTCCATCCTGGGCCTGCTTTCCTCTTGGATCTGTGAGCCACCCTGGGAAGTGAGAAGCTCTTCTGCTGCTGCCTTTTTCTAGGGGTGGGTTGTTGGAGAAGGTCCAGCAATTCACCAGTAGTCTACTCGCCATGGATGGAGCCCACGTAGCCGTGCTCCTGGTTCCCTGGGCCTGTAAGGGAAATCTGCCCTTTTGGGAAGAAGACAAGCCCCAGCCACGGCTGTGAGCCCTGCCATGACTCAAGGTATGAACTTCCAGCTAGTAAAGGCTGGTAAATATCCCAGGGCATATTCCCAATGACCTGCTAAACTCAGAGAGGTTTTGTTTTCTTTTGTTTTGTTTTTAAGTGCAAATAGATTTTGCACTTAAAACTTCCAAGGCAATTTCCAAGGCAAAATTCAGACCGGAATTTCCAAGGCAAAATTGTTTTCCCTTGGGATGTAAGATCGTCCCATAGGCCCATGGCTCAGAGGAAGCTCCTTACCTCGGCTCTGTGCTCACCACACAGTGTGGTCCTGGACCCCATGACCATCTCCCTTTCTCAACCTGATCAGGAGCTCCCTAAGGGCGGGAATTAAGTTGTTTCCATCTCTGTTTTCCCAGTGCCAGGCATGGATCCTGGCACAGAGATTTTCAGCTGAGTGTCATTGTGACACAGGATAACATTTGGCCTGGATGTGCTTTGCTCCTAAGGGAGGTGGTAGTTGGGAATCTGGACCTTGAGGAATTTCAGTTGGATGGACATTTGCTTAGTATTCTTAGATGCCAGCACTGTGCTGGCTGCTGGGGGTACGGGATCAAAAATGATACAGTCCTTGACCTTGAGGAGCTCATAGTCTTACAGGAGAGGCGAACAGATAAACAGGCAATTTCAACAGAGTAAGGGCTGCCACAGAGGTATCGGGAACAGATTTTCAGAGACTAACACTTCACTCGGCCGACAAGAACATGGAGGCTGAGCGGGGGGAACAGTGTGCCCACTGCTCTCTCTTCTCCCTGGTGCTATTCGTGAGTTAATTGCGCAATTAATTCAAATACTTACTGAGTGCCAACTGTGAGTCTGGCGCTGAGCTTCGCGTTGGGGATGCGGACGGGAGCCGGGTGTATGCAGACACGGACCGTGTCTCTGTAGGGTTTGCAGCCTGATGGGTGGACAGGTGTGCAGAAGTGACAAATGCTATTAGGAGAGGATAGGGGGTTGAGGGAAGGGGGTCACTAACTTAGCCTGAGGGGCCCCTACATTCATTCACTCGTTCGTTTCATCCCTTCCACGAACGTCAGGGAGCCTGCCCTGTGCCAGGCATCTTGCACAGTCTCTCCCAGGAGCTCAGCCTCCTAGTTTTGCACACATCCTGGCCGGAAGCTCGAGAAATAAACACCTATAGTAACAGAGGGAATTTGCATGAACAAGAGCAATCGATTCTGAAATAGAGAAATTTATTAGGACTTTTTTTTTTTTTTTTAACAGGAATCTAACTGTGCATCTTCACACCTTCTGTCGCCAGCTGAACATTCCATCCTGGGCCCCAGATGATCACTCTCTTGTATTTCTGCGGTGGAGGGAACACAGGACGGCGGCTGCTAAATGTGGCATGTTTGGGAACAACGTTGAGACAACAGGGATATGAGAGGAGTGAGCTCGGTGCCATCTGCCTGAGAACCACCTGCTGGATGTGTGGCGGAGGACCAGCCTCACACTGCCCAGAGCAGCCGGTTCCCGACCCGAAGTCCTGGGGACCAGAGCTCTTTGTGGAAGGTCCCTGGGAATCTTTGACGCGATCAATGGCCAGGGTAGCCAATGATCACACCAGGGGTGACAGGGGAGGTGCTGTGACAGAGGCACTGCTGGAAGAAGCTCAAAGCTGAGGGTAATGAACTTAACCCAGGGTCAGGGAATGTTTCTTGGAGGAAAAGGGAATTTGCAAGATGGGCAGATGACAGGTACTGAGAGTCTTCAGGGAGGAAGCCACAAGTGCTGAAGACGTGGGTGTGGGATGTTTGGCTCAGGGAAGGGTCTAGTGGCTGCTGAGGCTGGACAAGGGATGCGGGGGGTGGCTCCTGGCTTCTAGTCCTTTGCTTCCATTTTAGCCTGCGTTCCATGTGTCCTCCTTCATCTTGCCTCTCATAAGCAGACCTTTTGCCTGCAGCCCCTCCCTATCTCCTGACCCCCTTCTTCCCCCTCTACCAGGCTCTGTGAAAAGCTTGCAAGATTCATCGAGGAGCAGAGCCTCCCCACTGCCTTCAAGTAGCTCACTCACAGCCTAGCAGAGGAGACCAACAAGAAAGCAGCTCTTGTCAATCCAGCACAAAAAGCCGTGCATGGGGTAGGAAGATCCAGAGAACAACTCGTTTTAGCCTGGAGTTTCAGACCAGGCTCCTAGCACACGGGATAGCTGGCTAGGAGCGTGTCGGGATGGGAAGGGGAGAGGTTTCCGAGCAGACAGAAGAACCCATACCAAGGCCAGACCTTGGGATATTTAAAGAGTGCTGGAGGTCGGTCCGGCGGGGCTGGAGGCTGTGAGGGTTTTGTTGGAAACAGTGGGGCCGTGGGCTGGGGGCCGGTGATGGAGCCAGACGGAGAAGAACCTCATCAAAGAAAGTAACACTTCCTCACCGAGCACTTGCTGCAGGCTCTGGGGCGGGCTTGGGGCTGGTGTCCTCACCTGTGTTTGGTAGGTGGGGACAGAGTCTCCCGGCAGCTCGGAGCGGAGGCGGGATCTCAGAGCTCTTCCTGAGAAGGCCCACCAGTGGCACAGACGAGCCGTGGCCAGCAGGTCCGGCCTTCCTTCTGAAACTGCTGAGGCTGCCCGGAGCTCTCCAGGCGGGGTCCTCTGGCCTCTGTCCACCTGGGGACCCTGACCCGGGCTGGGTGCATGACTCAGGGCTCTCCTGCTCACCCCCACCTGCCTGCCTCTCCTTGTGGCCCCCTGGGTGCCCCGCCTGCCAGACCCGTCCTGTGGCCACCCGAGGCCACGGGAGCTGGTCACGCTTTCCCGCTCCGCACGCGTGTGTTTACGTTTCTGCCCCAGACGGCCCCACACTCCTCCCTGGCCCTGCTGGCTTCCAGAGCATTTATCAGGCCCTGTGTATGTTTTTCTTGTGTGGGATTTGAAATGATTTCTTTAAACAAGGTCTACGCTGGGATTGATTTCCTCTCTTTATTTAGAGTGGTTTGTTTTGTAAAATGGTTCTTTTAACAGTCTAAATTGTGGGAACTGGGGAGAAAAAAAGAGAACTTGCTGACTTCATATAAATACAAATTACTTTATCTGCCTTTGAAGACTCCCATGTCTTTTCCTTGGAAAGGCTGGAGCCAGACTCTTTGGGGTTCCTTTTCTCGTCAGAATTGTTACGATGAGAGCAATCTACTCACCGTGAGACTTCCATTCCAGGGCTGAGAATAGAAAGCGAGCCCAGCCTTTATACGGTGCCTTCGAGTCTTCTTTCAGAGCGAAATTCTTCCGTTAAGTTGATCTTCACGACATAAAATTCTCCTTGAGTCTGAGTTCACAGCAGCCCCGAGGGGTGAGGAGGGAAGACAAAATCCATCCCCCCCCCAGTTGATAGGGGAGGGAATGGCTCGTTCATCTGATGGATTATGGTCCTGGCCTGGGAGATACCGGGTCCCTGGCTGACTAGCTAGATCAGCCCACAACAGCTGATCGATCCCACAGGTATTTTTAAATTTTTTTTTCAACGTTTTTTATTTATTTTTGGGACAGAGAGAGACAGAGCATGAACGGGGGAGGGGCAGAGAGAGAGGGAGACACAGAATCGGAAACAGGCTCCAGGCTCCGAGCCATCAGCCCAGAGCCTGACGCGGGGCTCGAACCCACGGACCGCGAGATCGCGACCTGGCTGAAGTCGGACGCTTAACCGACTGCGCCACCCAGGCGCCCCAATCCCACAGGTATTTTTAAATACCCACTATGTGGCAGGCTCTGAGCTGGAAATGACCCTGAAAATGAACGGACTCTTCCCGTTGACGGAACCCTCCTGCTTCCAAAGACTTGCAGGCTACAGTTTTCCTGCTTGTGCTTGCATGCCTCCAGTGACAGGGAGCTCACCATCTACCAAGGTAGACCGTGCCAGCTGTGGATGGCTGAGATTGTCAGAATCCTCCCACACACTGGGTTCAAACCATCTCCCTGTGTAACTCGCCCATGCTGCCCCCTGGCTGTTCCTGCTCCCCCACAGCACATTGGATCATGCCCTTACCTTCTCTGGGAGGGTCTTTGCTCTGCTTGGCTCTGACCTGTGGATTTGTTATCAGGCTGGAACCGTCCAGTCTGCTATGGGCTATGGGCCACCTCATCCCCGGGCATTATAACTCACTCAGTTCACTGACGTTGGCCTCGCCCTGAGACCCTCAGCTTCCACCTCACATCTTTTCCTTGGGTCTTTAGGCCGGACCGAGGAACTGCATTTCACATTTACAGCTGCTCTGTTGAGTTCCGTTAAGTGAGGCCCATCACCCAGCCTCTGTGCATCCTGTGGGCCCTGACTTCACTGTCACTCAAGAGTACCTTTGTCCCCGGGGTGTTCCCCCCACGTAGTGGACCTGCCCACCACCCACTTCCTTGTCCAAGCGCTAATTAAATCGTTGCGGAGCACTGAGCCCGGGGAGGCCCTCTGGTTGGCTTGCTTTGGTTCGTTAGCAAATGAACCTTGCAGCTGTGCTAGTTTCCAACTTGTCCATAAGGAGAACATGACCTAGTTTGTGAGTCGTCTGGCTTGAATATGGGTTCATTTCAACTACTGGATCTTACTGATATCCCAGGCCAGGGAGCCCGTTAAGAAGGCAATGCATTTAAAATCACTTATTCTTAAAGCGCACATGGGGGTTCCAAAGGGCATGACACTTTCTTGGTTTCTCTCCAGGTGTTCATGAGTCGTCCGTCTATTTGTCTGTTCCAAAATAGCATTAGGGGCGCCTGGGTGGCTCAGTCGGTTGGGCGGCCGACTTCGGCTCAGGTCATGATCTCGCGGTCTGTGAGTTCGAGCCCCACGTTGGGCTCTGTGTTGACAGCTCAGAGCCTGGAGCCTGTTTCAGATTCTGTGTCTCCCTCTCTCTGACCCTCCCCCGTTCATGCTCTGTCTCTCTCTGTCCCAAAAATAAATAAACGTTAAAAAAAAATTCAAAATAGCATTAGGGTGGCACTTTCCTTCCCCTCTGGTAGCGTGGGGCTAGGGAGAGGAGAGTAACAGAGGACATTAGAAAAGTCGGTCATGGGCCTTGAAGTCTGTGCCGAGGAGTTCGTTAGGCAGTTCTGTCCAATTCAGAGCAGGCACAGGATACAAGTTCAACGCTTTGCTGATTTCAGATGTCTCTCTTTCACATAAGGTTTCCCAAACATGGCTTACCAAGCTGTGAAGCTGATGGCCTTGGTTTCCGGGTTGCATGACTGGTAGCCCTCATGCCCTTCTGGCTAGGGTGACCGTACAACTTCTCTTACAATCTAGCCAACTTACCTATGACTCTCGAGGCTGAGAGGGGGTGCTGGTAATAACCGTGCCGGGACACGAGGTACAGCCTAGATGTCACTCCCAGCATCGTTCTCTGTTCGCCAGCACACTCTGGGACACTCTGGAGTCTCGGAGCAGGAGCAGACGGGGATCTGGTTTCACTTTGCCCCTGGGCCCAGCTGCGAGGGTGGAGACTGGGGGTGCTGAGGGTTTGGCTAAGAGGCCAGATGTTTTGAGTTTGCTCGAGCCTCCGCCGCAGCGCGCCTCTAGCCTTTCCCTTTCACTGGCAAAGCTGCATACTTTCAGGCAAATCATTCCATGCGGCTATAGCGCCTCCACACTCGGCTGAGACCATCCCTGGACAGGCTTTCTCGCCGTCGAGTGAGCTCTCCCCGAGGGAGGCACCACTCTTTGAACTCAAACACCTGTTTATTTTTGGACTGGAAACTAGAAACTTAGAATTCCCCAGAGCCACAGGCTCAGCCCCTTCTTTGCAGTGATAACCCGTGGAGCTTACAGAACGACACACTCGGGAAACGTCCCCGGGGAGAGGACCCGACAGGCCACTTCATCTCATGGTCTCATGTTCCAGATGGGCAAACCCGAGTTCAAAGAGGAAGGGGGGGGGCATTTCCTTAAGAGCACGCACGTTTTCATCCCCGCACCATCTTCAAGAATCCTACCACGCCTGCTGTCCCGCAAGAAATGAAGCAACGCGGTGCAAATACAAGTAAAAATAAAGAAGTAGAAATCCATTTCATTGTGTGCAGCCTTGAGTCACTCATGATGTCGAGAAGTCCCAGGGCTGTGTGCCGAGCCACACAACAGCTTTTAGAAATCCCACGTACCTTGTCAAGTACAAGGCCAAGGTAAAGACCACCCATTGTGGAAGCAGAGTGGGGACAAGAAATATGGACACTGGCTGTCCAAAAAAGGGATAGAAGGTTCTGGTGGCCCCTGGGATTAGTAGTGTGGCCCCTTGAGATGCCTTCTGTAAAGACACCCCATCTTCTTTGCCCACGGTGCTCAGCGGCTTCTTGCTGAAAGCATGGCCATGGCGGGGGTGGGGTGGTTGTCCCTTGCTGGGACCCTCTGAGAAAGGCCTCATTTCTGTATCTGCCCTGAGGAAGCACCATGGTCTATAGAGGGAGGGTGGGCTTTGGCCTCAGATAGGCTGGGTTTGAAACCTGGTTCTTTCACCTCTGGCAACTTACTCACTGTGCCTGAGGCACACTGTCCTTAATTTGGAAACCGCCATAATTTCCTTCTGGGTTAGTTGTGGGTATTCCATAGCGTGATGTATGTAGGCGTGTCTGATCTACGTGCCTGGTTCAGGCACTGTTTTGTCTTTTGTGTTTTGTTTTTTCGTAAGGTTATGATCGCTATCAACACAGAATTTCCAAACTCCGGCACAACTGGCGCTTTTTTTTTTTTTTTTTCGTGCGGGCGGTCCCGTGCATTGCAAAAAGTTTAGCGGCATCCCCACCAAATTTGGCATCCCCCCACCCAAAATGCAAATTGTGACAGTACAAGATGTCTCCAGACATTGCCAAATGTTCTCCAGGAAGCAACGTCCCCACCCTCACTCCCAGTTGAGAACCTCTGCTTTGATTACCAGGAGTGCCTAACACACTACCCGACATCACAATGTAGTGGGAAGAATATGGATTGTGAGCCAAAGTGGCGTGAGCTTGAATCCGGGCTCTACCAGTGACTATCGCGTGGCCTTGGACAAGACCCTTAATCAGATCTACCTTTGTTTTCTCATCTGTAAATGGGTATCATATTGGCTCTACCCAGTTTGTAGGCAGTCGAATGAGATGACGCATGTGACTGAGTCTGGCCCAGAGAGGATGCCCGACATATGTTCATTCCATTTGCTTTCTTCCATGAGGTATTAACGGGGCTCACAACGTATTGGATCTCACATGTCCCTACAGCATTTCAAGGGGATGGGAATTTCAGAATGTCTGAATCTGAAGGACATTAACCTAGAACTACATCCAGAATGCTAAAAATCTCAGTCTTCCGTTCCAATTCTTGAAACATCACGTTTGTTGTTCAAAAACGTGCATATCTTGTGCTGCTCACTTATTTGAATGCATTTGGCAATTCCCGCTTTTGTTCCTCCTGTGGCTACACAAGTGACTCTCCGCGGTCACCCTTTCACCTTTTAACAAATTGTGGTCGAATCTGAATTCAACGTAATAGTCACCGGAAGCCCGGAGTACCTTGTCCAGTTTTAAGGGAAGAAGAGGCCCAGAGAGGAGAAGTGAATTTCTCAAGGCCGCCCAGCAATTCCGCCCTGAACCCAGTCTTCTGGCTCCTAGAAAGCCCTCTAGCTCTGTGCCATGGGACTTGGTGGTGGCTGTGATGGGGCAGGTGGGACAGCTGTGGTGGTGGTGGTGTGGGCCTGGGACGGCAGGCAGAAAGACAGGAAGAGTATTAGCTTGCTGGGGCTGTTATAAAAAAATATCGTAGGATGAGAGGTCGACAACAGAAACGTAGGGGCGCCAGGGTGGCTCAACCGGTGGAGCGACCGACTTCGGCCCAGGTCATGATCTCACGGTTTGTGAGTTCGAGCCCCGTGTCGGGATCTGTGCTGACAACGTAGAGCCTGCTAGGGATTCTCTCTCTGCCCCTCCCCTCCCTTCAAAATAAATAAATAAGTTTTAAAGTAAAATAAAATCAAACACAACACAACAGAAACGTATTTTCTCGTGGTTCCGGGGGCTGACCTCTCTCCTTACTTGTAGAAGGCCATCTTGTCATGTCCACACACGCTTGTGTCCACGTTTCCTCTTCTTATAAGGACACCAGCTGGATTGGATCAGGACCCACCCTCACAGCCTCATTTTACCTTCGTCACCTCTTTAAAGGGGCCATCTCCACACACCGTCACCTTCTGAGGTCCTGGGCACTGGGGCTCAACATAGGAGTTTTGAGGGACGCAATCCCTCCCTAAGGGAAGGGAAGGGAAGGGAGTCTGCGAAGATAATAAATAGGGAAGATAATAGGAGGGAGCTGTGAGGGAGGAGACTGAGGAGGTGTGGGACACGGACGGCCGAGGTGTGCAAAGCCCAGAGGAAGGCCACGTTGCCTGTTCTATCAACCTTTCTCTGGCCTTCCCAGCCGCTCGCTCACGTGGTTTCTGTCTCCCCCCCCCCCGCCCCCACCCAACCTCCGCCGCTTTTGATTCTCTGTCTCCAGAACCCTCTCAGCCTCATCCTTCGTGAGAAAGCAGAACTCTTGGGCAAGTGGGAGGTGATGAGAATTTTTTATGGGGATTTTTTATGTTTTAGTGAGAGACTCCAGGTTTGAACCCAAACCCACTGTAAGTAGGCGATGCTCCATTGAGAAGCAGGGCCCCCCGTCTCCCCGCAAAATGGTGCCGGCCTTGTCCCGTCTGCCTGAGCCTCTTTCCCCGGTTTTGTCTCAGGGGTCTCTTGGCCTACTGCCTTGTGGTTTGGAGAGCATGACGGCGGTGTCCTTCCCTCTGCCAGTGGGTGTGGGTGTGAGCTGCTGAGCTCTGCAATCTGCATCATCGTTGAGGGCCCAGAGCCCTGGGGCCAGACTTCTAGAAACATCCTGGGAAAGAAGGGAGCCTCGAGAGGTCCTTCATTTCCTGGACTCGGTGCCCAGAAGTCAGTGCTTCTCAGAGAAGGAGGGAGCATGGTCAGCCAGTGAGAGCAGAGATGTCTCTAGAGGGCAGGTTTGGGCTGGACCTGAGGACTTGTGGTCCCCAGGGTCGCTGAGAGAGGAGCAGGGAACAGAGAGAGACGGGTGGGAAGCTGAGAGGGTGAGACTGTGCAGGGGGCCTGTCCAATGTGCCCAGGCTGCCCTGAGCAAGTACCACAAACTGGGTGGCTGAAAACCACAGAGATTTATCATCTGCAGGCCCGGGGGCTGGAAGTCCACGCTCCCTTTGCGGGCAGGGCCATGATCGCTCTGAAGGCCCGAGCGGAGAATCTGTGCCCTGCCTTTCTCTTAGCTTCTGGTGCTGTCACAGCCGCTAGCATTCCTTGACATGTAGACCCTTCACGACAATCTCTGCCCTCGTTGTCATGTGGCCTTCTTCCCTCTGTGACCATGTCCTGTGTCCTCAGCTCTTCTTACAAGGACGTGAGTCACAGAGGATTTAGAGCCTGTCCTACTCCAGTATGAACTCAATTTAACTAGTTATGCCTCCAACGACCCTGTTTCTAAGTAAGGTTACATTCCGAGGTTCTCTCTGGAAGGTCTCTCTGGACCTTCCTAGTCTGGGGTTCTGGGCGTGGCTTCGAAGGTTCCCCTCCAGTCAGGCATTAAAATATGTAAGTGCTGAGACCGTGCCATTTCTCATATGCAGCGTGCTTTACTCGTATGAAGTCCTTCAGTACATTTCACCTTATTTAATTCTCTCATGCTCGTGGGGTCAGCGGGACAGGAGAAATACTCACATTTCACAGACAGAAAGCCTGAGGCCGAGTGACTGAGCAGAGGCCCAGCCCTGAGCAGATCAAAGTATTTGAGATTAAGCACTATGCTGACTTGGTCCACTGTCCTAGGTCTCCAGGCAGTTCCATGTTAATGAACTCGTTCGATAGCTATGTGTTGAGTGCATGTTATTAGCTGAGAGCTGTGCTCAGCACTGGGGGCCATGGAAGTTAACAAAGTGACAAAAAAGAGGAGAAAGCCAGTGATAAACAGATGGCACGTCAGATGGGGAAAATAAGGCGGGATGAGAGGGGTAGGGACTGTCTCAGAGCTGGAAGGGGACCGCTACCGTGTATAGTGCGGACATGGGGAATCTTTCTGCCAAGGTGATGTTGGAATGGAAACCTGAAAGGATGTGCGGGTGTGAGCCATGTGGCTGTAGGAGGAACAATCATCTTGAGGGCAACAAGTGGAAAGGCCCTGAGGTAGGAGCAAACTTGATGTGTTCAGAAATGTAGGGAGACCAGTAGGCTCACATTTAGATCCCATGTTTGAGACCTCCTGGGTAAAGCAGGTGCATTTTTACTACCTTTTCCAAACACCTTATATTTTGAAAATATAAATATATCCCCCCATTGTTTTAGAATTATACAACCGTAAGATGTTTGTTGCCCTCTGGTACTCTTCCTCCTTGAGACTTGGCCGTGGTCCATCACATGGGAGGAGGCCAAACCCTGACGAAGGATTCCTGGGCAGGTCTGAGTAGAGGACATAAGAAAGACCAAGCCAAAAGGGGATGAGGCTTCTGTGACTGGTGTCACGAACAGGATTGCGCAGGGAATAAGTGCCAGCAATTGTCCTGATGGCTGTCTAGGGGGGCTGACCATGAGCCTTGGGGAAAGACAGATGGCACAGAGAGTTAACATCCTTCTAGGCTGGGCTGGGAGGAGGGAATCCAGTCCTGCTTGTGAGACCCCCTCGATCTATCATGGTCCATACCTGGGCTCTTGAATAGGAGAAGGGCCTCCTTCCCCTTTTTGGAGTAGAATTCACTGAATTCATAGACTTTGTTCAGTGCTATAGAGATGTGGGGTTGAATAAGAGAATCTGAATGACATCAATCAATTAGTGATGAACCAATATTTATCAAGCTTTTCTCGAATGTCAAGCTTGGATTTTGGAGCATTGAGAGATACAGAGATTAATAAAACCTATCCTCTTTCCCGGGGCTTATAGACTACCCGGAGAGACAAGATTTACGTCCAGGAAAGGTGAAAGAGCGTGGAGGAAAAGGCATAAAGCAATCTGAATTACCCTTCCTTTGCAGACGTGTGCTTCTCAGTCCTGGCTGCGTTAAGGACTCACCTGGGAGCTCTTTAATGTGGCTGCACGACGCACTCACCCCCAGTGATGGGGAAAGAGGGACCTACGTGTGTCCTAACCCCTGGGGTGGGCGGAGTGCATGGAGGGCTCTGACAAACAGTCATTTGAGGGGTGACAGCATCTGTGCCTGAGATAGGGCCTCAGGTATCGAGCCCCAGGTAAGTGGGGATGTCCAGATCGGAGTCAATGTCAAAGTGGGACCAGGACCCGGGTCTTCTATCAGTTTTCTTCCTGTTCTTCCAGACCAGCCTGTGGTCTCTGACGCCTTCTGATCGGTTCTCGGCATCATAGCTCTGTCCACCCCGGGTGAGCTCAGAGTTTGGCTCTCAGGTCTGTGGCTGGAGGCCACAAGGGGGCTGCTGACTCTGAGTCCTTCCTGCGTTACTACCTCGGAGGGCAGGAAAGGGATGCGGGGCTGGGGCAGAGGGACCGCGATCAATGGATGAGCGGGGGGGGGGGGGGGGGGCAAGGACAGTGGCAGCTGACACCACAGTGACATACTTGGAACACTGCTTTCAGTCGCTGAACTGAGACCAGGGCAGTAAAGAGACCCTGAGACATTGCCTTTGGAGAACTTTTGAAGGGAGAGGGGGGCTTCATCCTGGAGTGGAGGAGGGATAGCAGGAAGAGACACCTGCCTACAAATATCCGTCAGTGTGGAAGGAACACGAGGAACTTTGTGTTTTGTACCTTAGAGCTTCGCGTATGGCTCGGCTGCCCCGGTGGGACCAGAATTGCTCTAAATAATGGTGATCTGCCGGGTGTCGCTATGTGTCGTGTGGACTCTCCATCCATTAACTCGTTCAACTTTCCCTGCAATCCTATCAGGTAAGTGCTATGATCGCCCCCATTTTATAGATGGGAAACAGAGGCACAGGGGGCCATCAACTTGCTCAAGGTTGTACAACACAGGGTGGCTCCCGGGTCTGAGCCCCTGCAGCACACGAAGAGAGCGTGAACAAGAGGCCCTCTAAGGTTGTGCCGTCCCCGAGACTTTGAGGTTTTAGGGAGTTCCCTGCTGGGACCATCCTCCTGGGATTTACTTCTTGCAGCCCTTGGCTCATGCTCCACCTAGAGCCAAGGAGACAGGACACAGCTGACTCATTCTTTCCCAGCTGTGCAGGCTGGGAGCAGAGCCAGGTCCCTCATCCAGCCTGGTCACAAGTGCTGGTGGGTGCGGTTTGGCAAGAGGGTCAACAGCTGCGATGAGGCCTCCGGGGCTGACCTCTGGGGGTGGCAGTGGGTCCACAGGAATCCAGGCCCCGGGACCCTTCGGAGAGGGGTGGATTTGGGGATAGGAAAGAAATGCAGTCCTGAGGGCAACGAGGCAAAAGCCCGGAGCTGAAGAGCCCCGTGCGGGCTTCGCTCGGGGCCGGGCTCGAGCAGGGTTGAGTCGGGTCCCTGTCGGTGATCCTCCCCGAGGGCTGGACTGGGGCTGCCAACAAGCCTTCCCGGCGTTACTTATTCCGTCCACATTCATTGAACGCCCTGGAGGTGCCAGGGAGGGAGAGGTTCCCCTGCCAGAAGCACCTCCGGCTGAGCGCTTCTCAAAGGCGTTCTGGGTGGAAGTACCCAAGCAAGCGTGGTGGCCCCAGAGGGCCGAAGGGACCAGTAGCCTGGCACGTGGGTACCCCCTGGGAGGCTGTGCTCCAGAGGACGGACCAAAGCGTCACGTTTCGGGCACTTCCCGCCCATCGGGAGGCAAGAACCCCTGTTCCCCAGACAGGCAAAGCGATGCCCTTCAGGGTCATAACCCTCCAGCCTGCCTCCTCCAGGACTTCCTCAGGTTGTGTCAGCCTTCGGCAACCTGCCGGGAGGGTCCCCTGCCCGGGCCACCCTGCTCCAGATCATCAGGGCCCGACTCTTGTGGGCCCTCGGAGACCAGCTAAGGTGTCACCTCTTGCAAGGTCCCTTCATCATCCCACCGCCCAAGATTGGCTCTGTGGAGTCTCTTACCATGTGGCCCTGGTGGGTCGTCCGTGTCCCCTGAGGACAGGGCTGTCCCTCGTTTCTGGCACGCTAGCCCCCGCAGAGGGGTTAGACAGGACCACCATCTCTGTTGTGGTTCCTCACCGCGGTACAGCACCTCACAGTTTATAACGTGCTCTGGACTCATTCTTGTGCCTGAGTTGCACAGGACAGTATGCATGCTACTCTTTCTGTGCCCAAATGTGAAAACTTGGTGTCACGGAGGAAAGTGACTCGACCAGGGTCACTCGGAGCTGGGCCTGAGCCCAGGTGAGCAGAATCACTGAGCACTACTCTGGGGGGCACTCAGGCAGGGGCAGGGGCAGGGGGGTGCTGCAGGTGGAGGGCACCGGGGACTAGGAGAGAGTTGCCTCTGGAAATGGAAATCAGCCCCGTGCTTCTTCACCATTTGGGGAGGCAAAGGCAGGAAGCTGTCCGCTCTGAGGTGGAGTTCTGGGAGGGGAGGGGCAGGGCTTGCTTAGCGGGACTTGCTCTGGGGCAGGTCCCTACCTTCCAGGCACTTTCCTCCAGCCCCTGAGCTTTGTATCTCAATCCCTGACCCCCACGTTCTCTGGGTCCCACCGACTTCTGACTGGTACCACTCCACCCATCACCTCTCATTGTCCTGTCTTTGATCGGCTTATTTTCTCTGCCTGGAACCTCTTTCCTCTACTTTTCTACTCTGTCAGCCTAGCATAGACACCTCTTGCTGTAGGTCTCTCTTCGCCCCAACCTCCAGAGTACTTCGTAAACCCCTCCAGTGTCAGATGCGCTTTTTACTTTCCTCTCCGGGGTCACATGTTTGTGTTTGGCTCTCTCCCCTAGACCATGGTGTCCCGGAATCCCGAGTCAAGCTGATATTTATTCCTGTACACCCACACATTACCTGTTACGTAGCACACGCTCAGCTGGGGAATGAATGAATGAAGAGACTGGACTGAGTTCATCTCGGTTCCTCCGCAAGTGCCGAAAGAAAATCGCACGTGTGTCCTAATCTCATGACGTGGGGTTTCTGCGTAATTTGCCCAAATAAAGCGCTCTGCCAGGTCCTTGACAGCTTGGGAGAACTGCCAGCTGCCCACCACCTCTGGCTTCTGGAGAGGAAGCCCAGCTCCGCCGTCCCCAGGGACTAAGTTACCTCGCCCACAGGGTCCCTTTCTTACTGTGCAGGAGAGACGCAGTCTCTGTCCATGCGAGTGGCTGGCCTGTCCACGTGGCTGGTTCCAGGTGCCATCCGTGTGACTTTGACCTCATTCTCGATATGATTTTCATCCTCCGGCATCTGCAGTCAGTATACGTGTATCATTGGGAGACGGGCATCATCATCGTCTCCATTTACAGATGGGAAACTGGCATGGTCAGGAGACTAAAGACAGGGCGTGGCCAGGTCGTGGGTCTCCAAACGCTCCAGTTCCAACTCTGGAGGCCGGCCTTTGCCTGGTGCACTTCAGGGCTCCAAAGCCCCAAAGATCTCGATCTCTTCCAACCAGCTATGGCCCAGATTTGCATCTTCCTTTTCAGAATGCCTTTAAAAATACAATTAAAACTCAAAAAGCTTCTTACCTGAGCCTGCCAATATCGTTCCCTTATTCTTTCCTGGCTGAATGATTGGGGACGATGTGCAGCCTGTCCCCTGGGCAGCTGGAATGGGAGGGGGTTTTAGCTGAACAGAGCTCGGGGCTGGACTGAAAGCCCCAGAACGGACTTCTCTTGATTTCCCCAGTACTCCCTGCCCTGCATCTCTTAAGGGAGGTTTTGTGCAGAAAAGTTGCTTCTCTTTTGGTATTAGACGCTTGCATGAGAGAAGAGATAGCCCAAATCCTGATTCCAAAGAAAGCAGCCAGCCAGTCAACCCCTGTTATTCCTACTAATCGGGAAGGAATTCAGTTTGAGTTGGTGGTTCCTGAGCTTGTTTGATTATAAAGGGTCTGCTTGATCAGAACCTTTCTAGGAGGAACCTGACAAATTCATTTATTTACCTATTTATTTATTGTAAATTTTTTTTAAAGAGAGAGACAGAACAGGGGAGAGGGGCTGGGGAGAGAGAGAGAGAGAGAGAGAATCTCAAACAGGCTCCATGCTCAGTGTGGAGCCCTAGGTGGGGCTCAATCCCATGACCCTGGGATCACAACCTGAGCCAAAAATCAAGAGTTGGACATTCAACCGACTGAGCCACCCATGCCCCCCCTACGATTTTCCATTTTATATTTTTAAAATTTATTTATTTATTTTGAGAGAGAGAGAAAGCACAAGTGCGAGAGGGGCAGAGAGAGAGGGAGAGAGAAGCCTAACGAGGCTCCACACTGTCAGCACAGAGCCCACTGTGGGGCTCGAACCCATGAACCATGAGATCATGCAATTATGACCTGATCTGAAACCGGATGCCCAACCCACGGAGACACCCAGGTGTCCCCCAAACTTCCACTTTAAAATAAGAACCTTCCTCCAGCAATATGTACCATTAAGTGAGACCCAGAGGAACGAAGGTTGAACTAGAGAGTCCATTCATAATGCCTTCATCTTGGTCTTGAGAGAACCTCAAGGAACCTATTACATCGATGGTTTGGGAAGATTGAAATGTAAAGAACCCAGTGAATGCCAAAGAATGCCTCAAAAATGCTGAAGGTTTTCCTCCTTCCATTTTAGTGTTATTTATTATTTTACGAGCATTTTACTAGCATTTACCACGACCCAGACGTTATGCTTTACAAATATTTGCTCCTTTCATTTCATAGAGGCCTGCAGAGACCCAGTGAGGTTAAGTCACTTGCCCAAGTCACACTTGCCCAAGGTCAGCCGTGAGCCGTCTGGCTCCGGGGTGTTTGATCTAAACCACTAAATTATATGTGTTTTTAAGAATCTCTTTTCATTTGACCACAGGGCAAGTTCTCTCTTCATGATCGTTTGAACGATACAGCAGCCTCGTCTGTGTGATTTCCAAGACTTCGCTGGTGGGTCCAAATTAGCCGTGCTGTTACCGTATGTGGAGCCTGATCTGATTTCCCTTTTGATGGAGAAACAGGACTATTGTTAACGGTGATCCCAGATGCTGCGTGGAAGCTTGAAAGAACAGGTTTGGATCCCTTTGTTTGTTACCCCAAATGTTGAAACAAACCTAAGAGCTCTGTAGATTCCTGACAGTTTTGAGTCTCTCCGCACTTCAAATATTTCAGACCAGCTTGGGAGCAAACACATGATATTCTTCTTTCTCTTGCAGAGTTTATTTTTAAAGCATGCATCTGGCTGCTTTTTCGTTTCCCAGAAGGAGGAGGGAAATTGCTCCCCAGAAGGCGGGTGGTGGATCGAAACCTCTCCTGGAAGGCAGGAGGCAGTTCTATCGGGGTCTAGTGCCTCAGCGGATGTGGCACTCAGCAGGTGTTGTACCTTAAAGGGCTAATCCCTTAATGGGGCTTGTCCCTTAGCCTCAGTCTGAGAGCTGGAAGAACCCCGTGGCCCACAGGGATCCTTGCACGTGGATATGAAAGAAGTTGGTTATTTGAATGTGTCCATCTTCCCCGAGGAGTGGTTTACTCGCCCTCTGATCGTCCCTGGTCAAGTCACATGGAGGAAGCTCTTTCTGGCTGAGCGAGCCCCTTGTCACAGTGCCACAAGCTTACTGAGCATTTGCCACATGTCAAGCTATGGGCTAGGCATGACTACACCCAGCCATGAAGTAGGCATCATTATCCCCCATTGTTCAAAATCAGAAGCTTAGGCCACAGGATCTAAGTTCCTGTAGCTCCTGAGAGCAGAGAGGAGAAAGGGGATTGGCTTTGACAACACTTCTGTTCGTTGCACCCCTCGATGTGGTGAGGAGTCATTCCTACCCATCATTGTAACACAGCACCCTGGGCCCTCTCTGTGGGAGCAAATGAACGGGAAATTCACATGGCCCAGGACGATTTGTAGTCTGAGATGTTATGTCTTAGTTATAAGTGTTGCTTCGTGATTCTCCTGGAGGAGCCTGAGTCCCACAGAGAAGTGCAAGCAGTGAAATTCAAATAGCATTTTGGGATTCCGAGTACACGTTCACCAGTGGCCTCAGTCAAGAGAGATCGTGGGACCCCAATCAGGCGGTTGATGTTAACCGAGTGGCATCTTGCAGTTGCCGGGTCTTTTCCCCGGGGAGCTGGTGCTGAAACTTTTGTGGGGAGCAGAAGGCAAAATAGCTTGGGCTTGAGATACGGTTCTACTCAGGGCCTCTTTGTCCCAACATCACGGCATCCCCCTGGCTGTCATCCTTGAACTGATGGACCCTTAAAGAGTCTTTTGTCTCCAGGCTTGTCCTCTAGGCACTTTCGATGACATTCGTGCATCCAGTTCAGGTTTTAAGTTACTAGCATGGAGCACATGGCCCCTGAAGATTTGGCCCGCTGTTGTGCCAGAACTCCTGGTCTTCTGCCGCCTCCTCACTCTCTCTGGGTCCCCGCCACAGTGGACTCTCCCCTGTTTCTCAGACACGCCGTACCCTTTTAATGGTCCTATAGTTTTGCACCTACTGTGTTTTTGCTCGGGAATGCCCTGCTAGCAACTTGCTACCCAGTGAGCTAGTCATGCTTAAAAATGACCAAAAGACCCCTCTTCTTCTGCTTCCCCAGGAAGAGATCTTATTCTTCCCTCCCTCTCCAAGATTTATCATGCCAGGGGCACCTGGGTGGCTCAGTCGGTTAAGCATCTGACTCTTGGTTTCGGCTCAGGTCATGATCTCATGGTTTCGTGGGTTTGTGCAAACAGTGGGGAGCCTGCTTTGGATTCTCTGTCTCCCTCTCTCTCTGCCCCTCCTGCACTTGTGCCGTCTCAGTCTCTCTCAAAATAAATAAACAAGCGGTAAAAAAAAAAAAAAAAAAAAAAAAAGGCTTATCATTCTGTGTTGTGATGATTGCTTTAGGTAATGTGCCTAATTCTCTGGCCCTCTGGGAGTGAATCCCCACTATTCCTCACATGGCCTACCCCAAGGTTGGTGCTTAGGAGCTCTCTTGGAAAAGGAGTGAATAAATGAATGAGTATGTGAAGAAATGAACACAGGACAAGCAAGGTGTTTGCAGGAGAAAGGCAACATCAGGAACGGTACTAAAGGCACCGATGCTCAGCAACATGACATAGTTTCTTATTTAAACCTTGCAATAACCCCATGGGGTAGATATTATACCCGTGTTGTGGATAAAGAAACTGAGGCTCACAGAGTTTAAATTAATTGTTCAAAGTTTCCACTTAGTAAGTGATAGAGCTGGGGAGCAAATTCAGATTCAGGTGACTCAAAAGTCCAATCTTGTAATCAACTTATCTTTGATTATCTGCCTGGCTCAGCTCGATCCCATATTCCCTGTCTGTGGGTGAACCGGGTCACATCAGAGAAGACAACAGCAGCCTTTCAAGGAAAGAGACAGAGGGCAGACATGCCTTCTTTTTCTCAATGGATCGGTAGTGCCCTTCTTAGACTTGGATCCATGGGCCCCATCTGGGACAAAGATGTGCGGTAAAGGTAGAGGGAGGGAGTGAACAGGAGAGGAGGGGTTTGCAGGAGGCCATCTGCTCCTGGCAGTTCACTGGGATGTCCTCCAATCCCCCGGGAACTGCACAGCCTGGAGTGCTGGGGAACCTCCCCTCAGAGAAGCACCCACTTGATCAGAGACTTTTCTAGCTGGGGAAATTTCTTTCCTCTTCTTGCTGTATGAAAATACAAATTAGGTTCTCTTCCTGCAGTGTCATTGGGCTTGATTTCCTTATGGGAATCCCCTTAAGAACAAAATAAATGAGTACCAGGGTATTTCAAAACCGTGCAAGGGTGAGTAAATGTATGCTAAGCCCGAGAGAGTCAAGAAGATATTAGGAGAAAGTGGTTGAATGGCATCTCTCCCGAGTCCTGTCTCCCAGAGACTGGCCGTCACCATTTCGTCTTCCCTCTGGGAACACAGCCAGACATTTCTCTGCCTCCCTTGCAGCTAGCAAGTCCCACAGGACGGAGTTCTAGCCAATGGGATGTCAGTGACCCTTCCAGCCCTGGCCATTGAAAAACAAAGCAAAACAAAACAAACAAAACAAAACAAACAAACAAAACAAAACAAAACAGAAGAGTCCTGTATGCTTTTTCCTTAAGCCAACAACCCTGGGGGCTCAGTGTTGAAAGTGAGTCACAAGATGGAAGGAGCCTGGGTTCCTGGATCACTCTGTGGAAGACAGGTGTCCGCTCATCAAGAGCCTGAAGTCAGGGACTGTGTCTTGATTATCTCTGTACCCCAGCGCTCACACAATGCCTGGTGCAGAGGGGAGCTTGATAAGTGTTTGATGAATAATCAAATTGTATGGAGATCGCACAAAGGATCTTCACATCTACATTATGTTTGATCCTTACAACTATGTAAGAGCAAAGCTACCATGGTTTTTATAGACCTTGTAACCAAGACTTAGAGAATGAAATGACCTACATTGCTAATAAATGCTGGACTTGTTCACCTGACCCCAGACTGTGGCCTATAGGGTAAAGCTGGTGTGACTTTTTAAAAAATTTTTTTAATGTTTATTTATTTTGGGGAGAGAGACAGAATGAAAATGGGGGACAGAGGGAGACACAGAATCCGAAGCAGGCTCCAGGCTCGGAGCTGTCAGCACAGAGCCCGATGCGGGACTCGAACTCACAAGCTGTGAGATTATGACCTGAGCCGAAGTCGGAAGCTTAATTGACTGAGCCACCCAGGTGCCCTTAGCTGGTGTGACCTTTAATCCATGACTAGCAACAAGGCAGTTCTGGGCTTTGATCCTGGGAAGCAGATGGGAATTGGCCAAAAGGGAAAGTGGTCCCAAAGACAGTGACTCCCACGCTTTGGTCTTTA
Source organism: Prionailurus viverrinus (assembly GCF_022837055.1). Taxonomy (NCBI): domain Eukaryota; kingdom Metazoa; phylum Chordata; class Mammalia; order Carnivora; family Felidae; genus Prionailurus; species Prionailurus viverrinus. The sequence continues at coordinate 129,221,267 of NC_062563.1, read as the reverse complement.
TAAAACTGCCAGGCACCTCAGAATTACCTGGGCATTTATAAAGTGTAGCTTTTTAGGCCCCATTTCTGGAGATTCTCTTATACAAGGTCTAGAACGAGGCTCTCTGGGCTTTACGTTTCTAAAATGGCCTCCGAAGGATTCTATATGCAGCCCGTCCAGTAACCAGTTTGTAGAGGAAGTAGGCATGCCTTTAGCAGTCAGACAGGACTCGAAATCCCAGCTCTGCCATGTACCCATGGTAGGACTTTAAGCACGCAACGTGACCATGCTGAGCCACAATTTCCGTGTCTATAAACTGGAGGTCACAACTCCATCCTCACTGGGTGGTTGCAAGGATCAGATGACACAGTGCACATAAAGCCCCTGGCGCTAGGAGGCATGTCCTCTCTGAGCGTCTCTGGGGCCCACTCAGGGCACTCCTCTGCTTCCTGAGCTCTCCAGCCCACTTCAATTTCCTTAACTGTGAAATGGAGATGACAGTATATAACCCACGTGTCACCCCCATGGAGAGGTCCTCAATGACTCCAGCCTGCTGTGGCCCCTGTCCTTTAAGATTCAAATAAGGTTTGCCTTAGGCTTTTGGTGGATGTCCTTTGGCAGAATGAAGAAATCCCCTTCTGCTTCTAGTTGGCTGGGTGTTTTTAAATGAATGGATGTGTCATTTTGTCAAATGCTTCTTCTTCATCCATTGGTACGGTCACGGGAAGTTTTTCTTTCAGAGGCTAACATGGTAAATATCGTAATTTATTGTAAATATTTTGTTGAGGACTTTTGCATCTATGTTCACGAGAGATATCGACCTCTAGTTTTCCGTCGTAATACTTCCTTTTCCTGGTTTTCGTACCAGGGTAATGGTGGCCTCACAAAATGATCCGAGGATGTCGCCTTTTACTTTCTGAAAGAGGCTGAAGGATCGATTTTATTTTGTCTTTATTTGGTAGAAATTGACGGCGAAATTATGTAGCCTGGAGAGTTGTTTTTTGTAACTATAAAATACCTTTCTTTAGCAGTTATGGAATTATTCAGGTTATCTATTTCATCTTGGGTAAGTTTTGCAGTTTGTATTTTTTGAGGTATTGGTCCATTTCATCCGACTTGGCAGATTTATGTGACTAGAGTTACTCATACTGTTTCTTTATTCTCTTTTCCGTGTTTGTGCCATCCTGGTGCTGTTCCCTCTTTCGTTCCTGATGTTGATAGTTTGTGCCTTCTCTTCCATTTCCTTTACCAGTGTTTGTAGAAGTTTATGAATTTTGTTGATCTTTTCAAGACCCAGCTTGGTTTAACTGATTTTCTTATTACTTTATGTTTTAATTCCATTGAGTCTGTTGATTTTTGTTCTTCATTACATTCTGTCTTCTGCTTGTTTTGGGTTTATTTTACTCTTCCTTTCCTAGCTTCCTAAGGTGGAGGTTTAGATCTTTGATTTGATATTTTTCCTTTTCTTTCATGTAAATGTGTAACACTATACATTTTCCTCTTAGTACTGCTTTAGGTGTATTATTTGAATATATACAAATAATTGTATAAACATACAAATAATTGAATTTGGTTCAAATTTTGATATGTTGTATTTTAATTTATGTTCAATTCAAAATATTTTCTAATCTCCCTTGATACTTCCTCATTGACCATGGATTATTTGGAAGTATACTGTTTAATTTCCAAGTGATTGGAGATTTTCCAATTATCTTTCTGTTACTGACTTCTAGTTAATTTCAGCATAATCAAAAGACACAGCAGTATAGCTTTAGTTCTCTTGAATTTGTTAAGGTTCTTGTTTAATGACCCAGGGGAAGGTATATCTTGGTGAGTGTTCCTTATTTGAAAGGAATGTGCTTCTCATGTTGGGTGAAATGTTCTATAAATGTCATTTAGATTCACTTGATTGATGGTCTGGTTCAGTTCTTTAATAGTCTTGCTGATTTTCCAATTAATCAGTTCTATCGATTATTACCAAAAGGAGTTTTGGAGTCTAATAGTATAATTTTTCCATGCATCCTGTCCAGGTTTAACAGTTGCGTTCAGTGGGAGAGAGAGAGTGGACTTAGCTTATTCCTAATTATTCAGAACTGAAGCCGATTTGCCTCTTTACCTAAATCATATTTGTGCCTACTGCTGATTGGCTGAGCACATGTCTCTCAGGAGAGACATGTCTTGGTAATGAAACATCTGACTCTCTTCACTTTCTGAATGCCTAATCATACGACAAGGTTTGAAAAGAGCCAGTTAGAAGCTTGCAGTATTCAAGCTCCATCCAGAAAGGAGGTTCCTCACACACATGAAAATGGTCTACATGTTCATGGAAGAGTCCCCACCTTCAAGAGAGACTTTCCATTGCAAGGGTCAGGGATCAGGAGAGGTACCCGAGAGGACAGGACACCTGAGTGAACTGCAAGACTGTTGCAGGGTCAAAAAAGTGAAAGATGAAGGAAAAGGCAGAAAAGGCCATCTTTGCAAAGGCCTGGAGGCAGGGTGAGCTCTCTCTTGTGCAGTGCTCTACAGGGAGCACTCACCTAGGATGATCTCACTGTGAGAGGTGGTGCTCTATCCTTCTACTCAAGGATGAGAACACTGAGGCTTTGTAAATGAACTTGTCTAGATCCGCTCTGTGAATCTGTAACAGAATGTTCTAGAACTCAGGTTTCCTCTCCCCTATCCAGTCTTTTTTTTTTTCCAGGGTGGGGCCATAGATGTTTATTTTTTTCCAGCTTTATTGAAAAATGGTTGATAAATCTATTTGTATATATTTAAAATGTACAACATGATGTTATGACACGCATACATATCAAGAAGTGATTACCCCTATCAAGATAACTAACACGTCCATCACCTCATGTAGTTGGCTCTCTTCCCTGAGAACACTTAGATTTATTCTCAGCAAATTCCAAGTATTCCATACAGCATTGTCAACTATAGTCACCATGCCGTATGCTAGACCCTCATAACTTACTCTTCTTATAACTGGGAGTATGCATCCTTTGACCAATCTCCTCTATTTGCCACCCCCGCCCTCCAACCCCTGGCAACCACCACTCTACTCTCTGTTTTTATGGAATCAGATCCATTTTCTTAGATTTCCCTTGTAAGTGATACCATATGGTATTTGTCTTTCTCTGTCTGGCTTATCTCACTTAGTTAATGACTTCTGGGTTCATCCCTGCTGTCGCCAATGGCAGGATTTCCTTCTTTTTTATGACTGAATAATACGCCGTTGTGTGCGTGTGTGTGTGTGTGTGTGTGTGCATGCGTGTGCGTGCATGCGTCTGTGTGTGTGTGTGTGTGTGTGTGTGTCAATGTTCTTCATCCATTTATCTGTTGGTGGACACTTAGGTTGTTTCTATGTTTCAGCTTTTATGAATAATGCTGCAATGAACATGGGAGTGAATATCTCACTGAGATACTGATTTTGTTCCCTTTGAATATACACCCTGCAGTGAAATTGCTGGACTATATGTAGTTCTATTTTTAATTTTTTTATGAACGTCCATGCTGTTTTCAGTAATGCTCTGTTTGATCTCCTTTTACTCTGAATGCTCCCAGCCATAGGACTCCCCCAGATCACCTACGAGATTTCCCATCATTTTCCTCTGTGTCCATGTGCAATGACTCCCTGCAGGTGCCTGTGCCCCGAGGGGGCATATCAGGGTCCCTTGGGGACGACCAAACCACCTAGAACTGTGTAGTCTGAGAAATCACCCCTTACCCTGAAGGGCATGCCTTCTCTCCCTGTGCCTGGAGAAGAACCTCGGATTTAATTCCAAACTTCCATTTTATGATAGTGAAACACAGGCCGGCAGAGGGGAAGGGCTTTGAGCCGAGACCGAGGCTGGGGATCTGGATCCCGATGTTCAATTCTTTAATAAGAAATCAATCATGGCTACCATTTATCGAGCACTTACTTGATCCTGTGACATTCTGATAATCCCTTTACAGGAACGAGCTCATTTTTTTCACACCCTAGCAGATAGAGGCTACTTTTTAACATTTTTGGCTACAACTATCAAGCTTATTTCATAGTTGACAAAACTGAGGCACGGGGAGGCTTGGTGACTTGCCCAAGCTCCTGCGACGGGCACCCGGGGAAGCCCGGGAGCCAACAGGCGCTCTGAGTGCGGTGTCTCTGTGCCCACCTCGCCTACTTTGCTGCCTGTCGCCCTATTTCTCGGCATCAGGATCCCTCCACAACCAAACAAATGGCCTTTTATCTGTTCTGCTTTCCCTTTGGGGCCACCTTATTATCAGTGGGGGACTCCTTCGTGTTAGTGACATTGACCAGGGATGCATCAGCGCCTGCAAACCCCTGCCTGTGTCTGGCCCCGCTGAGGAAAGGCCCTGACTGGGCCTGGCCTCCCATCCTGCTGGCCTGGCCTCCCTCCAAAACCCACATCCTCTCAAGGTCTGGAGACCAGGAGCCCTTCCCAGCTCAGGCAGGACCTGGCTGAGAGGTGGCCCAAGACAGGCATGACAATACATCTAAAATTACCCCAGCTGAAGGCTGTGCACCCTCCACCCTTCCTGCATTCCTCTCCAGGCTGAACCAGCCCAGAAAGGGACCTCTGTGGCTTGGGTGGTTTATGTCGTGAGTTGTCTCCCAGCCACAGCTTCCCTCTAGGCTAGAGGGCTGGGAGGGCTCCCTGGAAATGGAGGCTGTGTAGAGCAGGCTTGTCATGGGGGCCGGTGCTGTGCCCCAGTGTCTTCTTTTGAGCCTTGGGGGGTTTGCTGGGGCTCTGTGTTAACCTCTCCCTGGCTCACATTTGCCTGGTGAACTCCTATTTATCCCACAGTGTTCCCCTAGATGCACCTTCCTCCAGGAAGCCCTCCTCGCATACCTCCCTCCTGCATCTGTCCACATCCCATGACTTTCCCCATCCAGCATTCACTGCTCACCCCTCGTAGGGTTTTTCTACTATTCAGTGTCTGCCTGTCCGTGAATCTGCCTCCTTGAGAAAAGGAACCGGCTCAGTGTAGTATTCTAAATCCCCAGCACAATGTTCCACACAAACAAATCCTCAGTAATGTTTGTTGAGTTGATTAATTAAGGGAAAGATGTCAAGGGTGAAGGCTGAATAGTGTGGGTTTCTCCATGCTCTAGCTTCAAGATGTCCATAGATGTAAGTGAAACATTCCAATGCTCGAGTCCTGGATGAAGAAACAGCCTTGTACAGCCTAACGGCTTAGGAGTTGCAGGCGCTCAATTGTCTCTGCTGACCCCGAAGCTTCTTTCTGAATGGGATACTTGGGATAAAACTTGTGCATGTTATCGCCGGCAGGTCTTTATTCCTATTTACCCCTGCTTTACGCAAAAGGAAGCGGAGGCTCAGAGAGGTTCAGTAAACAGCTAGGGTCACACAGGAAGCTGGGAAATGGCAGATTTGGGGCTGTCTCATTGTTCGTAAAGTCTGCATGGTTCTTGTCACGACAGGGCTCTCTTGCGGCCTGGAAGACACACAGGTACCAGGACGTTGGCATGCCGCTGGGAAAAGTGCAGAGGGAAGGGGAAAGGGGCCGTGGGAAGCCCGAGGGAGGCAGACCCTGGGTTTGCCCGAGTGTTTGCAAGGCCGGGAGGGCTTCTCGGGGAGGGACCTGCAACTCTCCCACGTCATGGGCAGCTGCTGGGGCGCAGTGGGAAGAGCTAACACCACCTTTGCATTTCTCTGAAGTGGGCTCTCCGTCTGGCCATTGGGCTGGCAGGTCAACCAGTCGTACCCATTCCCGAACAGTAGAACCCATCGACCCTTTCCACCCTCCTCACATCAAACAAGCCGAGCTTCCTGAACGTCAGGATGTCTGGAAGTATAGAGGCTTTGCCAAGATGAGAACAGAGCTCTCGTGCTGGGTCTCTGGGCATGTCCTGCCTGGCTACCTTCCTGCCCCTCCGGGTGGTGTCGACCCTTCCATTGGCCCATCCGTCCTGGCCAGATTGGCAGGTCGGGGCAGAAGCCTCCTCTGGCCTGCTGCGGGGTCTCTCCCGGAGTGATGAATGTGCCCAGGATTAGCTGACTGCTTGAGGCCCTGGTGGTGCCAGGAGGGAGCACATTCCTTAAAGGCCTGAGCTGATGGATGCCTTGGGGGGAGGGGGCGGGGGCGGGGGAGGGGGAGGTTCCGGGGAGAGGAGAGCCTAGAGTTTGGGAGGGGATTCCTAGCATTCCCGGGGGTGGGGGCAGGAGCGCCTGGAGCCAGGACGGACAGACAGCTGAGAGAACAGGCCCAGACCAGGTGGGGGTGGTGGGCTGGGGGCCTTGATCTGCACCCCCTGGGCCTCCCCACACCAGCCCCTTGGAATGTTATCTTTCCTCTAATCACTCAGCAGGTATTAGCACCTGCACAGTGTGCTCCTGAGAAGTGGCATTGGCTCTTTTTGTTGGGGGGTGGGGGGGTGGGGCTGGGGGGGTGCAGTAGGCCTAGGATCTAGGCCTAACAGGGCTGGAAGGAAGGGTGCAGGAGCTTCCTGAGTCCCCCCACGTGCATACAGGTGAGACCTGGAAGGATGCTGAACCCACCAGCTTCCCAGCTGTAAAGGATCTCGTTGCATCACCTCCTCCAGCCCCTGTATTTGGTGGCTGAGGGCTCTCAGGTCCCAGGACGCATGCCTCCTGCCCTCAGCCTCATTTCCTCAATGCTAGACAGCAGAGGGTTGGATGTGATGGTCCCTGTAGACCCTTCTGGTTCTGATACCCTTGGACCTCTAAGAGCACTCACCCCACACTACTCGCAGGCAGAGGGGAGAGCAAAGCGTTAGCTAGCTCACTCGCGCTTTCTAGGGAGGTGTGGAACATACCAGAAAGAGGGAGCCCTTGAAATTTATTTCATCAGAACCTGTGCTCCTAAGGCTGCCTGGCCAAGGGGAAAAGCGCCAAGCCCACCTGGATGCCCTGTCCCCCGTGTGACGCCTGCAGGCCCTTGTGCCTGTGGCTGAGCCCCTCCAAGCCCTGGCTCCTAAACTGGAAGACAGGGTAACAGGTGAGCCCTCATGGTTGCTTAAGGTGGGAGCAGGTTTTCCTGATGCTCCCTTTTTTTCAGGGTGAGCTTGCCTCCTCCTCCCACCCCCTAGCTCATCTACGGCTGCAGGTGTCTCTGGAGTGTGGTTCAAGACAGGCGTTAGAGTTTCCAAGATGGCGTGGGTTTCTTCTGTGGTTGGTCTAACACTTCTCGTTAAAAAAAAGCAGTTGGAAATTAGAGGAGAGGCGCACTCCCAGGATTAGGCATCTCGCCTGCTTTCGGCTGAGCACCCTGGTGACCAGCAGCGTGTCAGGATACCCGCTCACGCTTCCCGCTTCATCCTCAAGACGGCCCCCCGGGTGGGTTTGTCTCCCCAGTTTACAGATGAAGAAACTGAGGCTGAAGGAGATTAGGGCACAAGGTGACACAAATAGTATGTGTCAAAACTGGTTGATTAATAAGTAGACGGTATGGCAAGGCTTTGTGTTTGTCATTTTAAATTTTTGTAAGTTTATTTATTTTGAGAGAGAGAGAGAGAGAGCACATGCGGGGGGAGAGAGAGTGGGAGAGAGAAATCCCAAGCAGGCTCCATGCTGTCAGTGCAGAGCCCGACACGAGGCTCAATCCCACGGCCACAAAATCGACCTGAGCCGATACCAAGGGTCAGACGCTTAACCGACTGAGCGCAGGCTTGTGGTTGTGGGATCGAACCCCGCATCGGGCTCTACACTGACAACACGCGGCCTGCTTGGCATCCTCTCTCTCTCCCTCTCTCTCTCTCTCTCTCTCTCTCCTCTCTTTCTGCTCCTGCCCCTCACCTGCTCACATGTGCGCACATGCACGCCGTCTGCCTCTCACTCTCAAAATAAATAAATAAACGTCAACAACATAAAGCTGAGGAGCCCTCTGGACTGCGCGGCAAATCTCTTAGCAGACAGAAAAGATGTGGTATGTCTGCATAGGAGACATGCAGTGAACACAATTATCATCTTTTGTTTACACGATGATTTACTTTAAGACAATTGACCCGGACGTTGCCTTTAAAATCTCAGTATTCGAAATCACGTCGCCACCGTTATTTTCACACGTCCCTTCAAAACGCGTGCAAAACGCCTGGTGCGCGCCGGGCACCGTGTGGGGTGCCTTTGTGCGCAGGTGTGTCCGTGTGGATCCCGGAGGGGCTGCTCCCGCCTCTCCCTCGTCTCCCCCTGCACCGAGCCCGCCACCGGGCCTGGAACACGCAGCTGCATGCAGTGTGCTTCGGAGATGGCAGAGAGCCCAGGGGCGGCCTGCATCTATTTCTCTTCGACCCTTGAATACGAGCTGGAAAAACGAACGGAGAGTCTGGGCGCTGTCCCCTGTCAGGGCCTCCAGAAGCCCTTCCAGGGAGCGGGATGGTGGGCGGGTGGTCATGGATCCATTACCTCATCTCCTTCGCCGTCCTCTTTTTTCTCTGGTTCGATCAAACAAAAACAAAACAGTCACCAACGTCACCCTTAGGAGCTGTTCTGGATGAAGACGAGCAATTGTGAGGAAATCTAAAATTAGCCCAGCGTCGATCAGGTCCTGTCGCCAACTCGGAGGACTCAGTTTCCAATTCCACAAATCACGACTTCTGGTGCTGCCCTCAGAGACCGATGCAGCCCGACACCGAGACGTCGTAGGGCCATCGGCGCTGGTAGGAAGTGCACTAGCTGTCGAGTCAGGTGGCCTGGGTTTAAATCCTGACTCTGACCCTTGCTGGCTTCAGATACAAGGGCAGCCTTCTCGACTTCCTAGAGCCTCACTTTCTCCATGTGAAAAGAGGGGCCCGAAGTGCCCGTTGTATGGGGCTGTTGTGGGTAAGACGGTATGTGTAAAGGTAGACCTAGCATAGCTCCTGGGGCAATGACTCTTGTATAAGGTTGGTTTCCTTCCCCCTGCAAAGCTGGGGTTCCCTCTGCCAATTCCCTGTGACAGCCCCCCAGGGAGTGCCCTGCTCCCAGGACGGCCCTGAAGAGACCGCCTCAGCTTGGGTACCATGGCCACCTTCTCCCTTCTTGAAGTGTTCTAGCCTTTTGGGGCAGGAAAGGACCTTGGATGTTCTCTGATTCACCTTCATTGCTGTATCCCTTCCACTCCATTCTTCTGTTTATATGCCTCTGGGGATGGGGGGGCTCACTGTTTCTTCCTCATTCCATTTTCTAAGAGTTACTACACTCTTTCTTGTTTTAAACCAGAATACACTTCTTGAGAGCTTTTCTGCTTGGATGTGCTCACGACTCTCGGCCCTGCCTGCCTCCAGCCTCCAGCTCTCCGTATGCCATAGCTGGGGCCGCGTGACCAGTGCCAAAGAGCCCCAGCTGGACCCAGCGCCCAGGAAGGTCTAGGCCTGTCTGAAGGGAAGAGGGACTGGAAAGGGTCCAGCCACCCTAGCCAGGCCCTTGTGCCCCTGTCTTGCTTTTCTTAGCCAGGCCTTCTTTTGAGACCCAGACCTTCCCGGGTCACTTCCTAACTCATGCAAATGCAGGCATTGTTGACGTTACCTCCTCTACAGGAGGCACAGGGGATACAGATGTGACACCGCTCTCGATGCCTGCCTATGTCACGCATGAGACGTGCCAGTGATACTGTAGGGGCTTACAACAGAGGCAGGCTTAGGTTCAAATTTCAGCTTGCTCTCTCCTGGAGTGATCTTGAACAGTTTCTTGACCTTTTATATAGCGTGTGCCTTCCACTGTTTAACTGGAAATTGGACTAAATACTTTTATTTTTTATTTATTTGTTTAAAAATTTGTAAACGTTTATTTTTGAGAGAGAGAGACAGAGACAGAGAGAGAGAGAGAGAGAGAGCGGAGGAGGGGCAGATAGAGAGAGGGAAAGGGAGACACAGAAGCTGCAGCACGCTCCAGGCTCAGAGCTCTCAGCACAGACCCTGACGTGGGGCTCGTGGAAACTGTGAGATCGTGACCTGAGCCGAAGTCGGATGCTTCACTGGCTGAGCCACCCAGGAGCCCCTGGATTAAATACTTTTAAGGAGTTCTTTCATTTCAAACATTTGGGAATATATTCGACAATGAGCTGTGTGTGTGTGTGTGTGTGTGTGTGTGTTGCTACCATTAAGAGATCACCAGGCTTTTGCACCAGGCTTTTGCACAACCACAGCTGGACGAAGGGAGAGACGGCTGGACAGCTTCCGAGGCTGCCGATCAGTAGGGGGCTCTGAAACTCGGGAAACGGGATCAAATGGAAAAATGTCGCAGGGCTTCCTTCAGGGAGGATATAGAATAAAGGGGTAAATAAAACCATGTGGGAGGAAGGTGGGAGGTGAGGAATCGCGGAGGTTGAGTTGCCGAAAGCGCTGAACTGTTTGGCTCAGTGGCGGAGAGGCTGAGATGTGGGTCCAGCCTGTTTTTTCTGCCCTTCCCAAGTGGGCTGGTTGGCCACTTCCTCTTTAGGAAAACACGGGTCATACGTTTCAAGACTGTTGGGTTGAAGAGGCACCATACTGCTGATCTACCTGAGATCAGCCTGCCCAGGACACTCACGTGGTTTGGCGTGATCTCTCTGCCGCAATATGCGGGCAGTCTGATAACAATGTCCCCTGTGAAAAGGAGCCCAGCAGAGAGAATTCCAGAAACCTACAGGTGGCCCTCTCGGGCTCCAGATCCTTGGTTTCCTCCTCGATGTGCCTGTCCCGACGGGCTCCGTGTTTGCATAGGCTTTCCTGACTGCGGCCCGCTTCGTGCACCCAGCCCTGCCTCTCTGATCGGAGCCTGGGTTCATCTCCCTCTTGTGCGTGTCCAGGACCAACAGTCGTCGGACATTTCTACCTAGGCCTTGTGGCAATTTGCACTGCGGAAAATTTGATCAGCCCGCTGCTGGCCTGACGGCTAGACGTAGGAACCTCTCAATGCCGGGGCACCGCCAGCACCCTGGGAGCAAGCAGAACACACGCCTGGGCAACAGCAAAACTAACTCCCACAAAACACACGCAGTCTTCTGTGGAGCAGTGTGTGTCAGCTTCGGGCCTTCTTGTCAGGGTCTGGTGGCCTAGGCTTCCGTGTGACGTGAAAATTACTGAATCAGGTTGAGTGGTTTCTTCTGGAAGACATAATCTCTTGGTGTAGAGTGGCTTAGAAACAACTGAGGACACGCCGAGGGATGGAGTTGAGAAGATAGCTGGGGCAGGGGGATGAGGCGCGGGGACAGAATCGGTCCTTAGAAAAGCAGGGGGGGCGGTCAGTGAGGGGAAACCGGCCCGGACAACTCGGGTGTTTTCCGAGGACATCAGTGTATCGAAGTCTGTTTAAAGTCGCTAACGTTGGGTGCGCTTTGTTAGAGGAGTGAAGAATGTTTGCAACCCATCTTGTACTACCAATACAAGTGGCCGAAATTATACAAGCTTATCACTGGGGGTGGAAAATGCCAGTCGTCTGGAAGATTGGCTTTTGGGGAGCAGATGACTCACCTCACTCGCCAGAGGACAGGGAGCGGCCATAGGAAGGGTTTTCTCTGGCTTCCAAGAGAAGCAAGGGCATGCGCAGTGCAGGGAGTGAATGGGAATCTGTGCGGTCTGCCCACGTTCGCTGTGAACCTCGCGTTGCCCTAAAAACGAAATCCCTTAAAAAAAAAAAAAAAAGAATGGGGAACCTGGGTGGCGCAGTCGGTTAAGCATCCGGCTTCAGCCAGGTCACGATCTCGCGGTCCGGGAGTTCGAGCCCCGCGTCAGGCTCTGGGCTGATGGCCCGGAGCCTGGAGCCTGTTTCCGATTCTGTGTCTCCCTCTCTCTCTGCCCCTCGCCCGTTCATGCTCTGTCTCTCTCTGTCCCCCAAAAAATAAACGTTGAAAAAAAAAATTAAAAAAAAAAAAGAAACCTCCGTTTCTTCGTCTGTGACATAGGGACAGAAACGTCACCCGCCTCTCAGGGCGGTGGTGAAGACTAAGCCAGAGCACAGTTAGAAAGCCCCGGGCCCTATGGCTGGCCATGCCAGTGCTCAGTACCGAGGAGCCCTCATTAGCACTCTCGATATTTGGATTCAAAGGGGAAAAAACATCAATTTTGGGGCGTCCGGGTGGCTCAGTCGGTTGAGCGTCCAACTCTTGATTTCTGCTCAGGTCACGATCTCACGGTTTGTGAGTTCGAGCCCTGTGTTGGGCTCTGTGCTGACAGCGTGGAGCCTGTTTGGGATTCTCCCTCTCCCTCTCTCTCTGCCCCTCTCCAGCTTGCTCGCTCTGTCTCAGTCTCTCTCTCTCTCTCTCTCTCTCTCTCTCTCAAAAATAAATAAATAAACACTAAAAAATAAAGCAACTTTGAGTAACCCTGACTGCTTTCTGGACAGCACCAAGGAACTAGAGCCTGATTCAGGTCAAAAACTATGGTCATCTCGAGTCACCAAGTGCCTACTCTCGGGACAAATGAGCTGCCTCATCCTGTCGTGGATCCAGCCACCCCGAAGGTCCCTTTTCTATCCCCTTCCCTGCACCCTGAAGCATGCCTGCAGTGATGCCGAGAGGGAGGACAGGAGCTGATCCCTGAGCTTGGGCATCTTAAGCTGGGCACAAGTTGACGGTCCCTTAAACAAAGCCTGTGATATGCAGTGACATTTTAAGATATTGAGTGGTGGCCCTCTTGGGCCATGTTGCCTGAAAGCTTCTGCCCCCATTTAGCAGGGAAGGCCAAGAGCTTTGGGAGGCAGGGCTTTGCACCCCCAGAAATTAGGCAGGAGTGACGTCGAAGGATACCAGGACCAGGGGTAGGGTAGACGTGGTTTCTCGGAGCCTCAGTTTCCCGGTGGGAAAAGCCTGCCTTGGTAGCCCCCCTGTGCTGTTGGGAGCCTCAAACAGGATGCAGGCACATTAGGAACTGCCAGCTGCAGAAGTCGGGTCTGAGGAGAAGAAGCAGCATTTTGGAGGCTGCGTGCCTCGCCATGGGGGGGTGTCACCATCTGCTTCTCTTTCCTCTCATTGTGGTGTGTACCTTTTTGTCACAGCTCACGTCCACACGACCCATCCTCCCGTCCTGATTGGGTCAGTCTGGCCAGATCGTCCCCACGGACGCCATGTTGGGAGAACTCAGTGATGAGAACTGGCCACCAGGGGTGGGGAAGTACCGTGCGCTTAGTCACGTGGCCTGGGCGCGCGTGCTGAGGGTAGGGCTTGGCCCCGGGTCTCCGGGCTCCCAGACCGGCCTCCACCACGCTGAGCTGCCACTCACAGCCTGATGGTCTTTCTATCCTCCCATCTCTCAAAGCCATGAGCACATTGACTGAAACATTTTATCTCTTGGTATGAGGTGGAGGGCGTGTCTACAGGACCCCTTCCAAAAATAATATTTTTACTCTCCAGCAGCAAAATACACAACATCCATTCTTGTCATTTTTGAATCTTTGGCAACCACTCAACACATTCTTATTTAGAACAATATAACAATCTGACTTCTGTTTTGGCCCCTAAGTTCTTTTGTCCCTTCCAACCAAGTGTGAAATATGTGCTTCCGGGCCATCGGACAACAGCTCCTGACAATGTAGAAACAATAACAAACCAAGCCAGAGGCAGGTGGGGACACAGGCCCCATGATCCCAGCCCCTTGGAAATCCTGTCTGGGTTGCAAGGAAGATCAAAACTGAGTAGCTACCAACAACGGCCCGGTTACAATGGGTCGGTGATATTTCGCGGCTGTGGTTTGCAGTCGAGGACGGTGTGACGTCAAAAGTTGTCCCTGACTGACCCCAGTTACCTCACTTCCCCTGATTTGTTATGTCACCTTGGGCACGAGGGGATCCCTCCACCCGAGCACCTACTGCCCCCTTTTAACCCGGGTCGGCTGCGGTGTTCTCTCTTCTCTAAAGACTCCATGGCTCATTCATTTATTCGACACACGTTTGCTGAGATGTACGACGTGCCGGCATTTTCCACGTGGTGGTAACCACGCCCCAAACACGGGCTCATGTTCCCTCCTTTGTGCTGTTTCTTTATTTGGGTTCCTCCATTTTATATAAACATAAGGAAAGAGGTCCAGAGGGGGAGGCGATAAAGCCAACGTGATGTCAAAAATGACATGAGGACAAAAAGGGACTAAGAGGTTACGCCACTGCTTAAGGGTCCGTCGATGCCCTCGGTTGTACAACACGGGCGGCTGGTTGCTCCTTATCCCTGGGCGGGGGCAGGGGGATCCTTAAAGCCTCAAGAGCAGGAGGACGCAGTGACTGTGCCTTCCTTCACCCAGGTGGCAGGGTATACTCTGATGGGGTAAGAAGAGCTAGGGCAGGGGGTTGGGGGAGTGATGCGTGGTTCCAGTAGGAGGTGGTGGAGGCTGGGGTGGGTATATGCAGCCATGCAGTCTCCAAGCCACCTCCCTTCACCCAGAAGTGGGTGCGATGGGTGGCCTCCAAGCGCTTGATGCCCATGTAAGGTGACATCCCCTCCCGTGAATGGCAGGGTGTCCCGCTGCAGTAACACATCTCTCCTCATTGCACCCTTTGATGCTTTCTGTATATCCCCTGCCTTCCCCTCCTCCATCTCTAATGGCTAATTCAACTCAGTTTTTTTTTTTTAATTTTTTTAACGTTTATTTATTTTTGAGAGAGAGACACACACACAGACAGAGCGCAAGTGGGAAGGGGCATAGGGAGAGGGAGACACAGAATCTGAAACAGGCTCCAGGCTCTGAGCTGTCAGCACAGAGCCCGACGCGGGGCTCGAACTCATGGACCGTGAGATCATGACCTGAGCCGAAGTTGGACCCTTAACTGGGCCACCCAAGCGCCCAGATGGGAAGAGCTTTACTTCTAGCTCTAATCCTGGGGCCTCAGTTTGCCCATCTGTAAGTGCAAGAGAACCGATCTATTGAGATAATCCGTGTGAAAGTGTTCTGAAAGCCGCCAAGTGCCGTAGAGAAAGGACTGATTATTACTTTAGATAATCCGGGTATCGCATTTACTAGAGAAAAAAACCCCAGAAACTTGCAAAGGTATCTCTTCCATTTTACCTCTTGCCAAAGGCAGTTCTGGGGCTGCATCGCTGTTGAGGATTCAGAAGCTTCTCTTTTTACAAATTTCCTCCTTACTCTCAGCACCCACCTCTTCCTGATTAGTGATTTCGGTAGCGGAAGGGAGGAGGGAGATCCCTCTGGGCGGGGGGAGGGGGTCCCCGCACTGTGGCAGCATCGGCCGCTGACAGAGGAGGTGATATCCCGGTGAGGGGGGACGCTTGTTCCCAACCCTGTCAGCTCTCCTTTCAAATTAGGTCCAGACCTGGCCACTTCTCACCCCTTCAGTGCCATTCCCCGCCTAGGCCCCCATTGACTCTCCCACCAGGACCGCACGCCTCCCGACCCTGTCCCGGTCCATACCTCCCCAGCCTGTTTTTCGCACAATAGCCAAAGTGATTCCATAAACACAGCCTGTGGCTCCGAAGGTCTACGAATGGCCCAAAAGCTCCTGAAACAGTGCTCAGCATCATTCATCATTAGGGAAATGCAAGGCAAAGCCACCATAAGATAGTTCTTCATACCCACCTGGAAGGCTATAATAATTTTAATAACGAAAATAACAGGTGTTGTTGAGGTCCGTGGAGAAATTGGAATCCTAGTGCCTCGCTGGTAACAATATAACATGGTGCACCTGCCGTGGGAAGCAGCACGGTGGTACCTCCGGAAGTTCAACACAGAATTCCCATATGACCCAGTGGTTTCACTCCCGGGTGCACAGCCCACGGCATAGAAGATAGATGCTCAGACAAGCACCTGTACGTGCATGTTCAGAGCGGCGCTACTCGTGACCGCCCTAGAGGTGGAAACCGCCTGAATGTTCATGGGTGGATGTCTGGATTAGCCAAATGTGGAATTGTGCACACCGTGCAGCCACAGAAAGGAATGATACAGCCTACATCGTGGAGGAAGCTGGAAAACATGCTTAGCGAGAGAAGCCAGGCACAAACGGTCCTGCGTTGTGTGATTCCTCCTCTATGAGATATCCAGAATAGACACTAAATCCATAAAAACGGATGGGTGGTTGCCAGGGGCTGGTGGAGGGGTGGGGGGGGAAGGGGGAATAACTCTTCCGTGGGTTTGGGGTTTTATTTTAGGATCTGAAAGTGTTCGGGAACTACTTAGGGGTGGCGGTTGAACAGCACGGTGAATGTACTAAATGCCACAGAATTGTTTGCTTTAAGATAGTGAATTGTACGCTGTGTGAGTTTGAGTATACCTCGATTTCTAAAAAATGAGCAGTGTTTGGACTGTTCACAGAAAAGGTAGCACTCATGGCTTGCAATTCATTTCTGTCTACTCAAAATGTAAGCTGAAGGCTTATAATTGCCTGCAGAACTTTTCATGGTCATATCCCAGTGATCATTCTGAGCTCAACTCCTTCAATTCTTTCCCCCAGATCACGCCCCTCCAGCCACTCTGCCTCCTTGCTAGCCTCAGAATACAAGTGCATTCCTGCCTCAGGACCTTTGCACTTGCTGTTTCTTCTGCCCGAAATACCGTTTTCCTCATAAATCCGCCCGGCCTGCTCTCTCATGTCAGTCTCTGTGCCTCAGTTTCCTCATCTGCGTAACAGTTATTTTAGAGATTAAGCAAGAGAATGTCTGTGACTGGTACAAGGTAAGTGCCCGATAGATCTTAATATCTTAGCTATGATCAGTAGTGACATTCCGATTTTTTTTACCATGAGTTCAGCAGCGTGTATAAGTGATACTCAGTATGAACATTAGTAACACTATAGCTCGATGTTTACTGAGGACTTACATCATGTCAGATGCTCTTCTAACATTTTACACAAAGTACACGGTGAAGAACAAGATAAAATGCAAGTAACATACAACTCTTCTTTTTTCACTGATTGCTATGGTCTGAACATTTGTGTGCACCCCCCTCATGCATATGTTCAAACTCTAACCCCTAATGTAATGGCATTTGTAGCTGGGGCCTTTGGGAGGTGATTAGGGCAAGAGGGCGGAGCCCTTACGAACGGGATTGGTGCCCTTATAAAAGAGACCCAGAGAGCTCTCCTGTCCCTTCATGTGAGGAACAAGCAAGAAGCCAGCAGTCTGCAACCGGGAAGAAGACCTTCCCCAGCACCCCCCACGCGGGCACCCTGATCTCAGATTCCCAGCCTCCAGAGTGGTGGGAAATAAACTTCTGTTGTTTATAAGCCCCCCAGGCTGTGGCATTTTTGATTGTAGTGGTTGGAATGGACTAGGACACTGGCCATGTTCAATCCCTGCAAATCCAGGACGAGAGGCAACAACTGAGCTTTTTTTTAGCAGAGATTTCAACCCGAGCAATGCTTTTCCTTTAGTTCTATGTTGGCTTCGAATTTGACTGGTTCCTCATTTTGGAGAATTGGTAACTATGTCTGAGCGAAGTTGATACATCATTCAGATTCCGTGATTTTGGAAAAGAGACCAGTGTAGCCCTGCCTCTGCCTTCAAGTGACTGATATCTGGCTTGTAGGGCAGGGAGAAAACAGGCCCGCGGACCGCCTGACCTATGATATGAGGATGTAGCTGTGCATCTAAAGGGTTTGAGAAGATCGTTTAACTGGCAGCTTAATTTTAAAGTCTGCTTCTAAAACACCACCCCCTCCTTCTTAGGGTGTGCTGTAATTCACACTCATCTTTTGGGGATTGGTGATCTTTCTTCTATTATTTCTTTACTGCCACCAAAGGACCATTTATACAGATTCCTGACTATAACAGCTAATGCTTGTGTTGTGATTTATAATTTGACAATGTTTGGAGAGCTCCTGGCTGATGAGGGCTAGTACATGCCATTATCTTTGCATGAAATATTTCATTTCCTTCTCCCTGAAGGTATGGCTCTTAGACAGGAGGCAGGCAGAGCTCAGAAAGATCAGGTAACCCCTCAAGACCCAGAGCTGGTGCACATGGGTCATGGTCCCATCTGATCTATTCCAAGGCTCCCCACTTTCTTGTGTTGCCTCCAACAAGGCATCTCCCCGCCTGCAGCACAGAAGATCACTCGGGGTATAGGGACTTCCAGCTCTGGGCTGGGGCTTGGGTGCTATATTGTGGGCTGGGGCTTGGACGCCATATTGTGCCTTGAGAAGGCTGAGACATTTATTTGCCTTTTTGAGGAACGCTGACAGGATTCCTTTACGGAGGTAGCTCTTCAAATGTGTTTGGAATATAACTTGATGTAGGAAAATTCACTTGCGCGCGGTTCTCAGGAAGACTCATGACACAAGGGAGGCCAACTTGCTGTTATCAGTCCAGAGAGGTGCAAAGGAGATCGATGCCCCGTTGACTTATTTCCTAATCCTTAAGGCAGCAGAGAAACGTGACAGTTGATGTGTCAAACGTTCATTTGGACTCCAGGGCTTCGAAATGAAAGAAGAATATGAAAGGTCGCTACACCAATCTCCTTTGTTCGCGAAACAAATACTAAGCACCAACTCTCTGCCCAGGAGCCCGTCAGGTTCTATGACTACAGTGAGGCTCAGACATGGTCTTTCCTTCTAACAACCCACAGCTCATAGGAGAGGAAGGTAAGGAAAGGGAAATTTATAATCCATAACGTGATGGGTCTGGAATAGTCAGGGAGAGCACAGCGTCCGTAGTGTGGGAACTCAGGAAGCAAAACTACTGTTCGCTCTAACTGGGCCCGGAAGGAGAGGCCTCACAGAGGGGCAGATGGCATTTGACTTGGACCAGAAAGGATGAAGAGG
Source organism: Prionailurus viverrinus (assembly GCF_022837055.1). NCBI lineage: Eukaryota > Metazoa > Chordata > Mammalia > Carnivora > Felidae > Prionailurus > Prionailurus viverrinus. Next base: position 129,202,650 of record NC_062563.1, on the reverse strand, counting down.
CATGGGTTAGGCTACTCCAGGCAGCAAGAATGTCATGGGCAAAGGCAGGGGACATGTGGTGGCCTGTTGAATTTGCAGCCAGCTGGGTTCTGGTGGCGGGCTGGCCGTGCGAGAGGACTCCTTCAGTTGTGACGCCCTGGGCTGCGGGCTTCCCAAGACCCTTACCCTTGGGGGGGGGGGGTCTCAGTTTCCTCTCCTGCCCAGTGAGGGCGAGCGCTGGATGGCGTCCAAGGGCTTTTCCATTCCCCGTGATTCAGCCTCTTCCAAGGCCTGATGTCAGCCTAGGGTGGCAGAGTTCACTTTCTGGAAAGGAAGGGGGAAAAAAATGTGAATTATTTGTGCTTCAAGAGAAAGTGAAGCCAATCTCTTCTTTGTGGAATTGTCTTTGTCAACTTCCTCAGTGTGTTCCCGCTTTGGCACCAAAATAGCCCTCTCATTATCTATAGGCAGCAATTGTTTCCTCCCCACTAAAATGTTTTTTTTTTTCTTTCTTTTCATTTTTTTCCCCTTAGAATAGACATTTGTATGGAGTGAAGAAATTGTGCAAAATAAGCAACAAGGTTGTAATATTTCTGGAATATCACAAAAACAATTAGCGAACAGCTCCCGCTGAAATCCCTTGGCCTGCGGGGAGAATGAAGAGAGGTCCTGTTTACTGGAGAGGCTCGCTCAGGGCAGGGGCCCGGGGCTGGGAGTCGGTACCTGTGCAAAGGCCCGCTTCCTGTCCCAGGGTTTCCCCTCTTTCAGATGGAGATTGGTCCCCAGCACCACCGCCACCCCCAACCCCGCTACAGGATGTTCCCCGCTTGCTGGGCTGACCGCTTCAGCTCACTCGCTGCCAGACCCTGGGCTGGAGGTTGGGATTTGGGGATGGAGGGGGTGGAGGCCTGGCCTTCATCCCTTCTTCTTGCTGAGCTCTTCCCGGCGAATTCCAAAGGGGCGCTCCGCGGGGCGGAGGAGGAAGATTTGGGGAAGAGTTCAGGCAGGGCCCGGACATAAATGGGGGTGGGGGTGGGGGAAGGGTGATGAGATACAAGTCATGGGCCCTGCTGATCAGAGGTCGGGCTAGAGATGAGGCCACAGGCAGGAGGCGGGTTGGGAGCTATGCTGGGTGAGTTGGCCTGGGCAGCGAGGCAGAGACGGGCAGTCGCTTCAGCAGGAAAGTGGCAGCGAGTAGTGGAGGATGTGGCAGGCTTTGTGGTCCTGATCCACGCTTCAGATCCTCATCCCGGAAGGAGAATTCTTTTTTGTGGCATTACAATTCGCATTCTACTGAGAAGGCAACGAAGGCCCTGAGATCAGAGGGTAGCCCAAGGCCACACAGATGGTCAGGACAAGGCCGTGACCAGAACCCAAGACTTCAGACAACTTGGAAAATAGTCAGTTGGCACCTTTAGCACTCAGGGTTCTTAACTGCCAGCCGCCAAAACGATTCTGGCCGATACGAACCCAAAGGGAGGCCGTGAAAAGGGTCCGAGAGTCCAGGAGGGCCAGAGACCCAGGCCTGGGGTGGAAACCAAAGGGCAGAAGCGGATGCACGGACACAGATGCCTTCCCCGCTGAGCGCCGGCCGCTGTCATTTGCTCCCTGACGTGCCCCAGCCCCAGGGACTGGACTGGACCCGGCCACAGCTGCCCGCCAAGCGGCCGCTACTGCCCGGGAGCTCCAGCCACCGCACCCACTGCTTGTCCCTGCCCCTGCCCTCCCCCCTTCCTTTCTCACCAGCCCTGAGCCCCATCTGGGCCGTGGCTGCTGGGGGGAAGGGCAGGCCAGCAGCATGTGCTCTGAGCTGGAAGTCAGGGCTGGTCGTTTTTAGCTCTGCCTCCCACTGGCTCGTGGGTGGTTAATACATAGAGAGGGGCGTCAGAGTTCCGGGGCCAGAGAGGATGACACGCGCCCACTCCACCCGGTTAAGGGTCACACGCCGTGTGCGAGGCCTGAACGTCGGGGATTCCAAAGAAGAGACACCGCTGTATGGAGAAGCTCGGAGCCTGAGTCCTAAACCGAGATCCTTCCCACGGGCCCCGTAACACCTCAGCAAGGTGGATAAGACAGAGCATACGGACGGAGACACAGAAGCCCAGAGAGTGCAGAGGATGTGCCCGAGGTTGCGGAGCTCACGAACACACGCTGGCCTCGTACCCAGGAATTGGGGCTCAAACCCCAGCCTCTTTGTGGCGCACGGAGACCAAGTTACTGCAGGAAACAGAGCTCGACTCAGACCCGGGTCTGCCTGTTTGACGCTTGAACTGGTCCGGGGAGGCGGGGTGCAGAGAGCCAGCATCAGATCGGAGATGCAGGGTGGCTAAGCGCCCTGTGTTTATTGTGCCCGGACTGAATCCACCTCTTGTCTGTGTGTGGGAGTGCGGCGGGCTGGTGGTGGAATTCAAGAATGCCCGTTCTTTGAGCAGGAAGGGCAGCAAATGGCCCCTCGTGCGTCGGTTGGTCTCCGAGAGGACGTGGAACGCATTTCTCCGAGGCCACAGCTGGCGGCATCTGTGGCATCAGGGGGCCGCAGCTGCCTCTGAGTTCCAACTGCGGAGTCTCTGCCCCGGAGCTGAAGGGTGGGCCACTGGCTCGACTTCACTGGTAGCCTGGCCTCTGGTCAGCCTACTGTGGCCGCCCGAAGGCAGTGGGAATGTTCCGGCCCCGGACCTGGGGCCCCCGGGAGGAAAAGCGTCCTGGCAAGGGAGTGAGTGGCTGTGTTCCCGAGGCCCCCCGGCCCAGTTTACCTTGTCTGCAACCCCTGTGGCAACTTCAGGCTGGGAGCCTGGAGAGACATTCTGGGGTCCTGGGGGAAGAGCACTGAATTTGGAGTCACATGACGCAAGCACCAGTCTCAGATCTGCTGCGGCCTAAGTGCCCAGATCTGGGCGAATCAGTTCCCTGTGCCAAGCCTCAATTTTCTCTCCCCTCAAATGGGATAGTGATATGGTGCGGAACGATAGAGCTTGCCAACGTGGAAGCCTCGGATCACACAGTGCATGACAGGTCCCTCCTGGAGACCGCTGTCAGGAGCACATGACAGTATGAGTTGGCTGAGGGCGGCCGCGGGGCCCAGGAAAGGGGTGTGTGTGAGGGCCTCTCGCGCTGTGGTTTGGGAGAGGCCAGAAGTGTCTTGTCCACCAGCACCATTCTAAACGCAGCAAGACTGAGCCCTGGAGACGGGAAGGGACTTGCCCGAAGTCACCCGGTCCCATCCCCGGGCCCCTCTCTCTTCTCTTTAATCTTGCTGTGTCACTCTCCAGCTTGTGGTCATCAGATATACAGGGGAGGCTGCTGTTAGTAACACAGCTAACACGGGCTTTCGAATCCGTCAGACTGGGGTGACGACGCCTAGCTGGGGCCTCTGTCAAGGCTAGCTTCGTAAGCCTCCGTCCCTCTTCTCTGTGGAATGGGGATAGTAATGCTAGCCTCCCTGAAGATTAAACGCCTGGTTCATTGAAGGCATTGAACGGAAAATGAGGACAGATGTGGCCGAGCGGATAGAATCAGAACCCACGTGTCCCCTGCTGGATGCCGTTGACCCCGGGGGCTGGCACGGCAGAGTCACTGACAGGGCACAGAGGAGGGGCACGTGGCTGGTTCTCCTCCACGGGAAGACAAAGTCAGACTCAGCATAGCGAGGGGTTGGGGCCAGGCCAGCTGGCGTGACCCGGGGCCGGCGGCCGCCCTCCTCTGGCCTTGGTGTTCCCATCTATGAAATGAAGGGGTTTGTGGTTTGCTTAGATGATTTTAAGAGCTCTTCATCTCTGATGGTTAAACATTCTCCAACTGTATTAATCTCAGAACTCCTGGCGGTATTTCCAGGGGCCAAATTTCCTACCAGGTCCGTTTTGAAATAATGGCGAGGGAGCTCATTAGTGCCTCTGCCCATACAGGCAATTCCTGGGCGGGGACGGGAGGGGGGGGCACATTTTCTGCCCTCGTGCACAGGCCAATTTTCCACCATCTCGTGTTCTCAAATAGTAATAACTGCTATTTCTACTAGATGGCTCACTCACAAAGGTCTCTCTGTGCCAAGGTGCCTGAGGCTGGGGTCTGGGCACACAGTTCTGGCAGTCTTTTCCCTCTGAGAATATGCCTCCACCTGCAAGGCAATTAACCAAATAATTTAAGTGAAAAACCCACCACTTTACACCTGACATATGCTAATAATTGAGAAGAAGAAAAAATTTTGTGGGAGTGTATCTAACATTAATTAACTGAATAATTGCTTCAGATCTTCACTTAGCGTATTCAGAAGTAGAACTCTCAGGAAAGTGAGTTTTCCCAAAACCAAAATACAGGGTTTCTGTGTCTTTCCTTCAAGGCCCAGAAGGGTTGGACTTTGTCAGCGGCTTCCCTGAAAAATCAGAGCACAGGGAGAAGAGCTTGGTCTTAGGGTTCAGGAAAACCTGGGCTTGAATCTCAGCCCTACCCCTTGCCAGGATGTTTCTTGAAGCATGTCATTTCACAGCGACGTCCTCCGTGAGGCTAAGTCGGCTGGTGTGTGCCCATGAGTGAGCTCAGGTGGCCCAGAGGAGTTCCCTGACTGACCGGGCGAGGCTGAGTGGAATCTCACCCTCTGCCCTCTTTCTCTTACAAGCTGCCCTCTCTTTAGTCATGGCAGACTCTTCACTTACCTACAATGCTTGCAAACGCTTGGCACCCTAACAAAGGGTTCCCCATTCTCCGAGGCTCTCAAGTGTTTCTTTCTCTGTGAAGACTTCCCTGACCCCCAGCTACCTATAAACCCAGTCTGAGCTCATCGGCCCTGAATTCCCCTGTGTGCCCTCAGAGGGCTGGGGACAAGGTTGTCCTTACACATGGTTGAGTGAGTGGATAAAGCGGAAGCTCCTTTCACAGAAGCGTGTAGACCTAAGTAAACCTGAAAGAGCAAGCGTCCCCTTACCGGATCTCTTGGAGCGCACAGCAGGGCCTGGTGTGTGAAATGTATTCGAGGAATTTTCACTGAGACAGTAAGTGCAACGCCGAATGAATGAGTGACCTGGAGAGTTCGTAATTAGGTCAGAGGCAATGCAAGGGATCTCATTCATTCGTTCCCTATTTACTGCGAACACAAGATGTCAAGGAGAAAGTCAGACACGGTTCTTGCCATTATGGAGTTTACTTCTATGGGGAAAGAGAGTCGTTAACCAAGTAACTGCAATAATGTTGATAAGGGTGGCAGGATATGGGGATAGATTGCAAGGGAAACCAATCCAGTCTGTGAAATCCTCCTGAAATAAGTGCTTCTTAAGCTAAAAACTGAAGTATGAGAAGAAACTAACTGGATGGAGGGGCAGAGATGATATTCCGCTAGAGAGACAAGCACATGCAAAGGCCAGGAGGAGGTGGGGGGCAGAGGATCGGGGAAGCTGAGGTTTATGAGGTGAGTGAAGGACATGTCTTGAGAAACTTTAGAAGCCGTATTAAGGCGTCTGGGCTATGTCAAGGGAAACGGGAAGCCATGCAAGGATTTTTAAGGCTGTGAGTGACAGGGTTTTAAACCGCAACCTGGCTACGGAGTAAGGAATGAATTGGAAGGAAGCAAGAATAAGGAAAGACCAGTGTAAGAGAACGCTATCCTTTGAAACAGTGAGATTCTCCTTTTTTTTTTTTTTAATTTTTTTTAAGTTTATTTATTTTTGAGAGACGGAGACAGAGCATGAGGAGGTGAGGGGCAGAGAGAGAGGGAGACACAGAATCCGAAGCGGGCTCCGGGCTCCGGCCACCGGCACAGAGCTCGATGCGGGGCTCGAACTCACAAACTGTGAGATCGTGACCTGAGCTGAAGTCTGACGCTTAACTGACTGAGCCACCCAGGCGCCCCTGAAAGGGTGAGATTCTAAACATAAAGACAATGTGTAGAGCAAAAAAATGTGCAGGGCTGAAATGATCACTGAAATGACAAGCATCAGCAAATACTTGATGCAGAATCCACTATCATAATGATTCTTGGGTCCAGAAGCTCACAGTGTGACTGGGGAAGTCTCCATTCACACAAACATTAAAGACCTCATAGGACACGCTTTCACCTAGGCTAAGAAGAGCCTCAGTGACTGTAGGGGGAAAGATAGAGAAACCACGTGCTAAAATCTCCCGGGAGTCATTCTTGTCAGAGGCAAGGGGTGTCCAAAGCCCCGACAGTGACAAGCAGATATGAGTAGGAGGAGGGAGAGCTTCCCGGGTCAAGGCTGGAATGAGACTAGCATGCCATTCTCACCGAAAGAAGACTGACCTTGAAGGCATTATCGGAACCTGAGCGGTTAGAAACATCACAAGGTGCTGTTTTCTTCAGATTTGATTTCTCCTCTTTAAAAAAAAAAAATTGTTTTTATCTTCAAGATATGTCTAGAGACATTTGCTTATGCTAGGTTGGACTGTATTGTTTGAGGCTGGAAGCATTTGGCATCCTATAGGTATGAATTAGACCAAACTGGGTTAGCATGAGTTGGGGTCATGGTTCTCAGAGATGAGCTATCTTGCGTGGGTTGGGTGATATTGGATGGAGTGATTCGGATAGTAACTGGAATATGATGGAATTTGTGGAGATGGAAATATTGAGATGGCATGGGTCAAATTTAACTGAATTGTGTTTATTGCCATGAATTTCTTTGGTCTTTCTAAGCTTCAAGGAGTTCAGTTGACTGATCTGAATAGAATTTCAAGTGGCTGACTTGGAATGAGTTGGAATAGATTGGATTGCATTAGGTTAGCACCGGTTAGCGAAGGCAGGGCTTTGGAAGATTTAAAAAATTTTTCTTTTAATGTCTATTTATTTTTGAGAGAAAGAGAGACAGAGCGTGAGCTGGGGAAGGGCAGAGAGAGAGGGAGTCACAGAATTCGAAGCAGGCTCCAGGCTCCGAGCTGTCAGCACGGAGCCTGACGCGGGGCTCGAACTCACGGACCGCGAGATCATGACCTGAGCCGAAGTCGGACGCTTAACCGACTGAGCCACCCAGGCACCCCTAGAAGATTTCTAACACTTCCCGAGAGTGTCTGGTGAATCCATTTGGGGATCTATTTGCAGAGTGAGAGAAGAGGATGTGCCCCCGGCACCGTATTAGAGCTACGGTCGTAGCTGGGTCCTGGGTCCTGGGTCGTCTGGCGGAGCAACGTCTTAGGCAACGCCAGTTTGGACCCATCTGGCTTCCCTGTCTGAGCTCCATTTTTTCTCTGAGCCTCGATCGCAGCTTCTGTGAAATGAAGGGAATGAAATCGCTCACAGTTCGCACAGCACTCCCACGTGTTGTTCCGTGGGACCCGCATCCACCTCCCTGGCCAGTCCACGCCATCGTACTGATGGAGGACGAGGGTTCCTCAGGGTCACGCGGCCAGGGGGGCACCCGCCAGTTGCAGAGGCCTCCGGATGGGGCCCCTCACAGAGCCCTTCGGAGCCTCCCTGAGGCTTGACGCTGGGGCCCCGTCGGGGGTTCCAACGTGCCTGCGGACGTATGTGGTGATGTCTGCCCGCGGAGTGGTTTGCGTTTGTCCCCCTTTGGTGTTTGTGTCGATACAACCCCGCGGCCCTGTAATGGAGCAGTGCTGGGGTTCACAGAGAGGAGTTGGGGGGGGGGGGAGGACAGGACTGTGGTCCCTGACAGCGCGGAGGATGAAAGGAAGACAGTGAGCTGGGCTGGCTTTTCTGACCTGAAGAGGCCCATGTCAGCCGCAGTCAGGGGACCCCCCTCCCCGGCCAGTGTGCCTCGCTGGACAAGTGTGATGGGAAGTGGCCAAGAGACCCTGAGGTGAGTCCCGCTTTGTGCCATGTTGGAGGACTCATCCCACGTCTCCAAACCTCGGTTCCCGCCTCTGTGAGGTGGAGACTGTCCATGGGATGGGAGGGCAGGACGGAGCTCAGGCCCCAGTGCATGGCAGGAGCTGTGCACATGGTCCCTTCTCTGCCTCAGGAGCTCCACCTGGGAGCCTCGTAGGCTGAGGAAATTGGTATCTCCCGTCCATTCCCAGGTGACCTCCTGCAACCCCTTCCACCCCGGGCAGGTCGACTGACCTGTGACCCCGAGGTGTTGACAGAATCTCTGGCCTCTGGGAAGGAGGGGGTCACTTTACCGAGTTTGTGCAAATAGATAAAGAACAAAGTGGCCCATAAATCAGGGCAACAGGAAAAACAAATAATTCTCTTCCCCCTTGGGAAAGGAGCAGCAGGGATGTGGGCGGGAGAGGGGAGGCGAAAGCTGGCGGGCAGATTCTCTCAGGGCTTTCCCCGGATGCAGGGGTGCAGTGGGGAGTGGCAGCTGCGGGGGGGAGGGCAAGGTGCCCCTTTTCTCAGCCGCACCACTAGACCTCTACATCTCTCCCCGGAAGCTGGCCCCTGAGAGGAGACTCTCTCGGGGTTGGGGCACGGAGCTCTCTTTTCCCTGTGGGCATTACTGGTTATTCTGTGTCACCCCAGAACGACACGGGCCAGGAAGGGGCCCCCCAGGGCCCCAGCTGGAATGTCAGGATCTGAACAAAGCACCCACTATGTGATCTTACACCAACCACTCCCTGCCCGGACTCTGTTTCCCCATCTGCAGCATGGAAAGTTAATCCCCGTCCCGCCTGCTTCTCTGGTACGTGGTGAGAGGGACAGGAGACAAGGCCTGCGCAAAACCCCGGGGGCACCGCAGTGTCCTGGGAAGGACGCTGGCCCTGGAGCGGGCCACCCGGATCAAACCCAGGCTCGCGGCCAGGAGAGTGGGCAAGTGACTGCACACCTCCCAGCCTCGGTTTCCTTCTCCATAAAACAAAGAGGGTGACTGTGCCTGCCTCCTGGGGTTATTCTGATGCATCGTCGAAGATACCAGGTGTTATACTAGGTGTTGGCTGAAAAAAAAAAAAAAGTCTTTTCATCCTTTTCTTATTGAAAACACACCCCGACCGCTGATACCTTTCAGGGTTGGCTCTTGGGGGATCATGGAAGGGTAAGGCCTGAAGTGGCAAAGCCCGTGTGGCCGGTGCTGTCCCAGCTCTACCCACCAGCCTGCACGTCTCACCTGCTCCTTTGGCTTCATTCTTCTGTGCTCCTCACTCAGGGCTTTGCACTTCCTGTTCTAGAGTGACCAGCTGCCCGATTTCCCCAGGACTGAGAGGCTCTCCGGGCATGGGACTTGCAACCCTGACCCATGCTTCACTTCCCTGGGAAGCCCACGCAGGCTGCAGCGCCGCCCCCCCCACCTTCCCCCCATGCTCGGGCCTCCTCTGACCACCAGATGCAAAATAGTGCCCCTCTCACCTTTCCTTCCTCCTTGTCCAAAACTTGTATCACCATCTGGAATATTGTACGCATGCTTGTTTATTTGTCTCCCTGTCTGCTGTACAGTGTAGGCTCCATATAAGCAGGGAATTTCATTTTGTTTTTAATTTTAGATAATGGGCCCCTTTATTCTCTAAATAACCCCCACGGGCAAGTAGTGTCATTGCCCTGGTTTTTACGAGGAAGGAAACCGAGGCTGGAAGGGGTTCAATCCCTTGCCCACACCTTCTGGAGATGAGCCTAGGTTTGAACGGGGTGAGCCCATTCTATTTCTGGTTTTGTTTTTGTTTTTATTTATTTTATTTTCCTTTTTTGCCGCTGTATCCCCTGGAGCCTAGAACAGAACTTGGCAGGTGGTAGGCACTTTTCTTTTCTTAAATTTTTAAATTTTGGAATGTTTATTTATTTTTCAGAGAAAGAGACAGAGCGCGAATGGGGGAGGGACAGAGGGACAGGGAGACAGAATCCGAAGCAGGCTCCAGGCTTTGAGCTGTCAGCACAGAGCCTGGCGCGGGGCTCGAACTCACAAACCGCAAGATCGTGACCTGAGCCGAAGCCAGACTCTCAACCGACGGAGCCACCCAGGTGTCCCTGGATGCGTTTTTCTTGAATGAACAAATAAATGAATGAATCTATGGTCCTTGGGCCTAGATAAAAGCAGAGAGAGGGCCAACTGGGATTGCTCCTTTAAATGAGCATGAAAAATAAAAGTTAATGTCTGTCCCGGGCTGACTGATGAGGTGTGCAAGCTCACGGACAAGGCAGGAAGCGAGGCTGGATGCTTAGACTGGACACAGAGGGACAGGGAAAGTGGAGCAAGACTTCAAAGCACCAACAGCTTCTCTGAGGCCATGTCTAAACACGTGAGGCCCAGAAGTGAGGCAATTAATCAGGTAATTTCAGCCCCCTTCCAGCCAATGGCCTCAATTATCTGGCTATTTGAAAACTACCCGTTTTATGGGTAATGAGTGTTAATAGGATATTGTCCGGAAACAGTCTCTCCTCCAGTTTGCTCTTTGGCATTCAAGGGGCCCCAGGCAGCAGGAAAGGTCCGGTTAACTCTTCGAGACTCACAGTCTGCACGTTTACTGGGGACAGGATGACCGTCGTCAGCAGGCCGCTGTCAGGATTAAACGGCGGGCACAACACCTGGAATCCTGGCTTCGGAGCTCAGCAAACGTTCCGTCCGCTGTGGCCAGCCACGTTCCCCTCTGTCCCCACCAGCCTGGAGCCAGGCCCTCCTGCTACCTTCCTCCAGGCGCGCCTCGTCTCTCCCGTTCTTCACACCCTTCTGAATGCAGCAGGAGGACTTTGAGAAGAAGAGTTGCCTTCTACCTCTCCCTGATTGCCCTTTAACGGAGCTTGCCTTCCTGGGGAAAAAAATCACTGAGGGAAAAAACAAGAGTGAGAAAGAAAAGGGAACTCTGATCGCTCACGGCTCTCCTGTGGGTCAGGCAACGTGCGGGGTCCTTTAAAAGCACGTCCTCAATCCTCACGACTCTCCTGCTAGGGAGGCTACTGTCACGATCCCATTCTGCGGCCTGGGAGACTGAGTTTCAGAGGTTTAAAGAGCACGTGTAAAGTTAGGCAGTAAATGGTGGCGCTGGGAGCCAGACCCAGGGACCAATTAGAATTCTACAGGTAGGGAACCAACAAAACCAGGCCTGGAAAAGTCTTGTGAGATCCTGGGATGCCACCCTTTGTTTTACAGACGGGAAAACCGAAGGCAGGAAAGTGGAAATAGAGGCAGTAGCCTAACGGGAGGGTGATGGCGCGGTGGCAGTGGTTACAGCCGGAATCTAAGGTGTATCTGCTGGGCGTCGCATCCGTCTCACCGCCAGGCCCCGCTCCTGCCTCTCTGTGCGCAGCCTGGCCCCGGCCCGAGGTCCCTGCCTTCCCGGCGGCGGCTGCCCTCTGGCTGGAGACACCAAGGGGGCGGCCAGGCCGCTGCTGCAGCCGGCTCTGCGTGGGCTCCCGGGGCCGGCTGCCCCACCTTCCACTCACCTCTGGGCCCCGTGTCCATCATGCCTCCTGTTTTCCTCCTTCAGATCCCCGACATCTGTTCCTCTGGCCCAATTCACCCTTAGGCTTTGGAAACTTGAATGTGAATGTAGTTTTCCCAGGCGTGCCTAGGTCCCTCCATGCCCAGAACCCGCAGGTCCCCTCTGGGTGCGTGGCCTCCCTGGTGTCCGGGAAAGACGAGACTTCAGGGCTGCGTGGTCAGAGTAGCAACCCCCTTGCTTTGCAACAGTGCCTAGAAGGCCTAGGCCCCGTCCCTCCCACATACCTCCAACCACTGTCCTGGCCATTTCCCTTTCAGAGCTCGAGGAGGGAAATCAGGGCATGGCCAGGGAGGAGGTGATTCCTCCAGGAACAATTGAGCAAAGCGCTCCTGAGGAGGAATGAGACGCTTCCCCCAGCTTCCCCCACCGGCACAAATCCTGCCCCGTCTTTGGACCTGGTCTTGCCCCAAGAAGCTTTCTGCTCCCCCTCGCCCACCTTTGGGCCCCGGCAGGCCCCACTGCTCAGCCAGCTGAAGGTACGGGGTGACGGCCATCCCTCAGGTCTGAGTGGTGAACGCTTCCTATGTCTCTGAGGAGCTCCCTGTGCGTTACTTCCTTCCGGCAGGTGGGACAGGGTGGCCCAGAGGATCGAAGGTCAAGAAGTAGAGGGATGTGTCTGAGTCACCCTGTGCAACAGTGGCGGGGATTGGGGCTGGGACCCGGATCTCCCGTGTGCCCCACAGGATGCCTACAGGGCCAGGACGGCAAACCCTCCCACTCGCCAGTCTCTGGGAACGGATTTTGGTCTCCTGACCTCCCCTGGCCTTTTTGTCCCAGTCAGGTTAGCCCTTGACAGGGGGGTGGCTGTAGCCACAGCCATGGAACACGTAAGTCAGGGTTGGCTTAGAAGGCCTAGAAGACACAGTCTAGAAGACACAGCCCCTCTGACGGCCTTGGGTCCCTCTCCCCCCATGAAGTGAGAGGTTGGGCGCTAGGCGACCTGGGTCCCAGCTCCTAACTGCACACTCGTGTGACGTCCAAAGGCAAGCACTGGTCACGTTAAATCATGTGTGACACGTGTGTAAACGTTTCATCCATGTACAATTTCCCCCTCAGTCTCTGAACACACAATCCATCCTCCAGAGGGGAGCATGTCAACCTCCCCTGTTGTGTTGACATTGCAGCTAATGTCATCTCATCGTCTGTCCCATTCTTCTGGCCTTCCTGAAGCCCCCTGCCCTCTCCCCTTGGAACACCGGGGGGGGGGGGGTGCAGGTGCTCACGTTAGCCCCCGGGGCTGCCCAACCCTATTGGCCAGCTCTTTAATTTCTGAGCGAAGCAAACAATGCAGAGAAGTTGGACAGCCCAATCCCCTTTGGTCAACTCTCCAGCCAGAAAATGTAGTGTGAATGATGTTGGGGAGGGCAGAGCGGTGGCCGAAAGGTGTGCCTGCTTGCTCCTCTCACTGGACCTTGTAGGTCTGTCAGCGCTTTTTTCCCCCCCTGTGGTAAAATATACATAACCTAAAATTGGCCATTTCAACTATTTTTAAGTGTCCAACGCGATGGCCTTAAGTGCATTCTCCTTACTGTACAACCACCACCACCGTCCATCTGCAGAATTTCATCACCCCTCATGGAAACTCTGTCCTCATTAGACAATAAATAGCCCCCCAGGCGCCGTCCGGAGTGACATCTGTGCCCTCCTGCTGTGCCTACGAATTTGACGATTCTAGTCACGCAAGTGGAACCACAGTTTATGCCTGTTAGTCGATGTCAGAATTTCGGTTCTTTTCAGGGCTGAGTAATATCCCATTATACGTACGCACAGCGTTTGGTTTATTACCGGCACGTCTTTAGCGGCCACCGTCTGTCTGGCTCTGTTCCAGGCACTGTTGTATATGGGTCAGGAGACTCACGACACGAACATAGCATTTTCTTTCACGCAGGATGGCTAGACGTTTTTGAAGTGATCGGCAAGTAAATCAGGGTGCCACCAAACAATGGTGGCTGTTTGGTGAGAGGTAGGAGACACTTTCCAAGGACCGGTCTAGTCTGAGATTTGGGGAGTAACCTGAAATATACAGAGTTTTCTGCATACCTGTTGATTCTCTCTTACAAGTTGTTCTTCTTTATACTTGTGTTTGAGCGGGCAGAGAGAAGGGGGGAGCTAACCGTGATGTGTCAACTTCCGCTCTACCCATCAATTCTGTCATCGCCGCTCCTATTGTGTGCCAGGCTGTGATGCCTCAACCTCGTTACCTCTTTCTCTCACTTGCCGTTTCAAACTTTTTTTTCTCCTTACCATGACAAATATCTTTGGGAATGAAACAAAGTAGAAGAAATAGCCCTTGCCTGTAATCAATCTGTCAACTTGATTTCCTTTTGTTTGAAGTTATTGATCAATCTCACCCACCCCTTCCCCCCCCCGCTTCTGCCCTTCTGTCACCTCTCTGGCTCTCCTCTGTCCTGCTCCCAGTTCTGTCCACTTGGTTGCTTTAGAGCCGAAAGCTCAATATCTTCTGTGGGCGCATCTTCTAATCGGCAAGGTGGCCAATTAGAGCATGGTGTGAATGCCCCAGGTTTTTCTTACTCCTTTGTTGCTTGTTATTCTTTACATTGGTGCTATATTGGATGTCTTAGATTAATGGAAACCCCCGGGTAAGTGAGGGTTTGTGATATTTATTGATGTGAAGATAGCTTATTATGATTTATAATGAACAAACTCTTTCAAAGAGTCTTATCACCCACGACAGGACAATAGCGCACGAGGCTGGTCTTCTCACTCTGGAACATTCCAACGATACTCAGCTAACCGCTGTGGTCCTTATACACACGTTTCCCTCCCTTTGCTTTCACCCAACATCTCCCATGACCTAGATGTTTAAACAAATACGCTATGCGTGTTTCTGCGGTGGCACCTCTAAGGCTTTGCTGCCTGCATTTGTTTGAGTGTCTGCCGTCCCCCGTCTGGATCTGAGCTCTTCCAGAGCAGCGAGGGGTGCACAACAATGAGTAAGTCACAGTCCTTTTGCTCAAGCCACTAACAATGACATGGGAAGACAAACATATCAAAGCCAACTACAAAATGAGGGTGTGGGGAATATGCTTTGGAGAAAGAAATAAGTGCATAGAGGGGATGAATGCCTTGGGGAGTTTCAGTTAGAAACTGAAAATTGAGAAAGATTTACGGATGAAGAAGAACCGGGGAGGGTCGGCGTCTCAGCCATCGGGAACAGCATGAGCAATGGCGTGGCGGCCAGAAAGTGAACGGTGTACCCGGAAAGTGTCGCATTGGCTGCTGAGGTGAAGGAAGTGACTTGGGAACTGGGGAAAGCCTTGGATTCCCAACCTAGACCGTCAGTGTTCATCCTGGGGCAACGTGGAGCCATTGAGGGCTGTGGAGAAGGGTGGCTCTTGTCTCAGTTGGGGTGGCCGTACCGAGGGCAGGGAGACCAAGGCAGAGTCTCCTGCGATAGAACTGGAGAGAAGGCCAGAGCGGATGGAGTTGGGTGGGAGGGCATACCTAGGGGACTTCCCTGAACATGACTGTCACTTCCCGTGGGTGCGTCAGTGGGAGGAAGAAAGTGGGTGAAGAAGCGTTTCTCCACCGACAGGGCTGTCGCCAGAAAGAAAGTCACTCTGCCAGGCGCACTGTTTATTGTTCTCTGTCACAGTCTATCTTCTGTTACATAATGCATCAGGCTGACCCTACCCCACAGACTCTGCCCCAGAGCCCTTTGTCGGCCTCTGCCCGTCGGCCTGTGATTGGGCAGCTGGGCCGACCGGCCCCCCCACCAGCCCCTCCTGGGTCCCCCTGGGGTGGGCGGGCTCCTGAAGGCGGCTGAGCTCCTGGGAGGGGCTTCTACCCCGGGTGCCGGAGGACCTACAAGGCAGACAAATGAGGGCACATCAAAAAGCTGTCATAGCTGGTCCACACCTCATTATTCGCCTTGGGACAATCAACTGTCCACTCACTCAGTTTACTTATCTTACCTGCAAGAGAAGAAGATTCTGTCAACATAGAAAGTGCTGGAAGGAGGTTGCTCGATGTTGAAGCAAATAAAAGAGAAACAGTACAATCTGCCCCGAATTGGACCATCTCCTCCAATACCGGTGTTGTTATGGACCCTCGTTCCCCTTTGGTCTTTAAGGGCTGGAGAAAGGGGTTGGGGAGGAGGGGCTGCTGTCCAGAGTTCTGGACGCCTCATAAGTGAGGAGAGGCCTGAGTGGTGGCAGGACTCACACTCGAGTCCAGATGGAGACTGTGCGGGTCCGAGGAAATCAGTCCTTGGTCTCTAGACCAGCCACAGCAGAGCACTGAGGAGCGTGTGTGTGTGTGTGTGTGTGTGTGTGTGTGTGTGTCGGGGTGGGGGAGGGAGGAGGCAGTGTTTAGAGCTGCTGCCAGTTTGGACCCACCTGGCGGGGCCTGGTCTGCCTGGGATGTATGGAAGCCGAGGGTGGGCCCAGCACCACAGCGGCCTCTCTGACACGGCGGGACTGAGTGGGAACAGGCCCCGGGAAGGAGCTGCCCGAGCAGGCCCTCCGTCCATAGTCAGAGACGCCCCCGAGGGACTGTGGGGTGCAGAGCCCTCAAAGCCAGAGTCAGAGACACTTGAGCCTGGTTTTGCACGTCGAAACAGAAGCCGGCTCGCCTGCCGGCTCTGGCAGAGCCCAGGGGCCCTCAAGTGCACCCATCAGCTCTGTGTTCAGCTGACGAACGTGAGGCGTGGCCCCTCCTGTGCTCCACGCACTTCTCGGGCCGGGTGCGGCCGTGAACACAGCAGGGGAACGCTGTCCCTCCGCGGCCGCCATCCTACAGTGAACGAAATGAGGGCTCACACAGAAGGCGGGGGCTTGCAGTGACCACGATGGCTCCTTATCATGAATATGACAGAAGTCAGACGTGGGCCGGGCTGGAGGGGAGCTGCCGACGGAGACAGCCCCTCCCGGGGGTGCCGGGCTTCGCTTTGGGGGACAGCGTTCTCTGCTCCCCTCCAAGCGCCTGTCTCCTGGGTCCTCCTGCAATTTTCCGCATGCATCAGACATGTTTGTTTTGGAGGCTGAAGGACCAAATTTGTACCAGCTCAGAGGAGTCCATCCCTGGACAAAAGGCAGTGTGCTGGGACCCCTGTGCGCACAGGAATCCGTCCCGTCACCTCTGTGTACCATCCATAACCCTAAAAGACTGCCCTGTCATCTTATCTGGCAAGCGAGGTTTTAGCAGTCCCTTCATTAAGCCTGGAGAACAAAGGCGGCTGGGTGAGGGTCTCCGAACGTCCAAACACCCTGTCACCCGGAGTGTGAGGCCGAGGCTGCCCCAGGGAAGGCTGGGCCTGTTTACAGATGGGAGCAGATAACGGCGGAGGAAGGTCACCCAGCCTTTTTTTCCCATCCTCTGGCTGGGCAGGGGAGAGGCGGTGGGGGCGGGGGTGGAGGGGACCCCGACCACCCCGATGATGCTCCAGCTGGCCCCGGGGAGGGGGGGGGCCTCTCTCCAGCTCAGCAGAGGAATGCGAGCAGAGCCCAGGACCCCTGTCTTCACACCCTGCAAGAGAGGAGGGGCTGAGATGGGGGGGGGGGCAGGGAGCCCCAGAGAGACCAGGAAGGGGATTTTACAACCATGTGACTACTGCTGCTAGGGGTGGGGAGAGTGGGAAGCAGGTTACTGTTTGAGTCACCCTCTCCGGCTGGGCAGGAGTGTTCTGAGAGATCTCTGGTTTGTACTCCAACTAGCCTAACCTCCTCCCCCTGGGACAGGAATCCCCTCTGTGTTATCAGAGACACGGGGCTACCCGGGGCTGCTTGGATACCACCAGTCGACGGGGAGCTCACTCCTCCAAGGGGAGGTGGTGTGTTCCTTTGGAGGGCAGCTCATGGGAAAAATCTCCCCAGGTGAGCTATCATCTGCCCACCCACACCGCGCAGCAGGCTGAATGTTTGTTTAGACTGAAGTCTTGACTTTGTGCTCTAAGTTCCTCCCAGGCTTTAGAGAGAAACTTTCTCTGGATGAATTATTATTATTCTCATTACCACCCAAACTAATGGTCATCATCATCATTAGTAATGACAATACCTTGCACCAAAAGAGCACTTCTTCTCCCAGTGCTTTTACACGCCAGAGTTGACCTGTCCTTCCCAACAGCCCTATGAAATAGGCGTAGATTAACCTCATGGTTTAAATTACAATTTATTCATTTATTTTGAGAAAGAAAGAGAGCATCCCAAGCAGGCTCCGAGCTGTCAGTGCAGAGCCCGATGTGGGGCTCGAACCCATGAACTGTGAGATCATGACCTGAGCCGATGTCAAGAGTCGGACACTCGACCGACTGAGCCACCCAGGCGCCCCAACCTCATTTTTTTAGGGAACCAAACAGAAGCTTGGAGAGATCAAGTCACAGGCACAGGCCAGTAAGGAAGGGGTGGGGCCAGACCCCAAGTTTCCTACCTCCTTGTCCATGATGGCTCAGCCCGAATGTAGCTCACACCATTTCTAGACATTCACAAGGGCTGACTTCATGTTTTGTGCTAAAAAAAAGAATCCCTCCACCCCGAAGATAACGGCGGTCCTATTTCCCACCCCAAAATGGACAGGTGTTGTCACAAGATTTCCAATTCAGAATTCAAGAAAAACGTTAGCTTCGAAGCTGGAAATGTCTGCTGTGAGAAGTAGCGAAGTCCCTGTGCCCAGAGGGGTGCATGTGAATTGACGAAGGACTTAGCATGGACACGTTACAGGACATCTGAGGGCCAGCTGGGTGTTGGAGTACATGATAAGTGCCTTTTGAGTTTTAGTTGAAGGAACACTTGCCTGCCACGCCCCATCCTCAGCCGAATTTGCTCTGTCGGACCTTGGACACCTGTCTTCTCCTCCCCTCGGCTATTGACACTCCTGATTCCGGGACCTTCAAACCCGGACTCGATTACACAACCAACCTTCTTGGTTCTCCGGGCTACAGATGGCGGGTCGTGGGAACTTTTGGCCCCCATAATTGCATTAACTCTTTCCTATAATAAATTTCTTTCTCTCTCTCTCTCTATATATATATCTCACATGGTTCTGTTTCTCTGAGAATCCTAATATACTCCTCCAGGACTCAGCTCAAACCATGTTCTCTAGGAACACAGTCTTGACCACCAGCCTCCCTGTCAGACAGCTCACCACGTCTGCCCTTCTTTGTGTTTCTACCGTATGGTACACACACCCATCCATTGGTTTGTCCAGATCACATGGAAGGGTATTGGTTTATCTGTGTATACGCATCCTGGACGGGGTCCCGCCTAGGAAAGTATGCCCTCCTGCTCAGAAAAAGCAATTGCCCGTATGTCCGAACGATTTTGATGGTCTGTATGAAATGCCCCTGTCCACACTTACCGCTCTTGGTGGCAGGTGTGAATGTTCGTATCCACACAACACACGCATATACCACACAGCGCACAACACACGTGCCACACGGCCTACGCCCGTAACGCACGATACGCGACACACTTCCCACTTCAAATTCCCACACATCTGCTGTCTTTTTCTGCCAACACGCGTATTGTACACAGCTGTGTGACCTCAGGCAGGTTCCCTGGCTTCTCTGGGCCTCATCTGTCCATTCCTGTGATCTGGAAGGCTCTTGACGAGAGGTGCAATGCTCTAAGATTCGAAGAGCAAGGGTCGGAAGGAGCTCTCTCTGAGGCCTGCCCCTCAGGACATTCGGGAAATGCTTCCTCCACCTCACGGGAAGACAGACTCACGAAGGGCCAAGTGTAGCATGGCAGGAACACAGGGCAAGGGGAGCAGAGGCCACAGAGGAATAGAGAAGCTTCCAAGAAGGAGGCGCTTTGGAGGGAGGTCTCAAATAGCACCCCCTGACCAGTGAGCGGCGGGAAAGGCCGCAGGTGGCAGGGAGCCCTCTCTTTCTGTCCCCGCCAGGGGTTGAGCGGATGTTCACCTGCCTGAAGGGACACTTCTGCTTACACCTCCCCAAAGTCACAAGTCCAGTGACACCGGGTGATCAGCAAATCCCCTGTAAATCAGGCGCTCCCGGGGCCGCAGGGGCCTCTCTCTGCCTTGCTGTGGCACATCAGCCCACGCTGGGGCTCCTACCTGGGCTGGCTGGGGAACCCTCTTTCTGGTGTCTGAACAGAAGCTTCCCTAGGCAATCCCTGCCTGGTGCCGTGAGGCTTTTCTTTTGGGATCCCAGATTTGTGGTATGTCTACGTCAGTCGAGGGACGGGATCCCCCGTGAGGATAAACCTGTAAGTCTGTGTGCATGGGAGTTCACTCAGCCAAGAGGAAGGGCAGAGGTGAGGGTGTCTTTTCCGAGGCCTCAGAAGAGGAGCAGGGATGCTCCTGATGGGGAAACACAAAGAGTTTGAGCAGAACGCGGGGGACACGAGGGAGCCCTGGTCCCCGGGGACACTGGGGAGGCAGGGTGCTAGTTCAGAGCTTGACCGAGGGAGCGGGGCTCTGAGCCCAGCTCCCTTGAAATGGAAAAGAAGGAACCCACTGTACAGGTGCTGCCGGCCGGTCCCTCGTCCGGCCTGGATGTCGGGGGGCTTGGGCTGGAACCTCCATCGCCACCAGGAAATAGCCCCTTCTTGGGAGAGATTGCAGGAGCTGGTGGGAAACGGATTTGGGGACATTAAGGCTTGATATTACTTCTTCCGATAAAAAGGCGTTGGCTTAACCTTTTTGTCTTCTGCTTAATGACTTTCAGAGGCTCATTAGGCTTCGAGGAAGTAAACTTTCAAACTCAAACCACATGCCGCCCTCAGAGAACAGACCCCCGCCCCCCCACCACCACCCGCCATCACCACCACCATAGTGAAAGCCTCGTCACTTCCCAAGCACAGAACCGTTTCCTCAGAGGGGACACTGCAGGGGACCGCAGGCCGCTGAGCGGCACGGTCCCAGCGGGGCTCGCGAGTCTGAGGCGACGGTGACGGCTGACTCTCCCAGACCCTTCGGTGCACCTGGCACTATCTTAGGTGCGTCGCACGCGTGAACTCACTACGTGTCACCCAGAGGCAGGTACCATCATGATCCCATCGCCCCCCGCCCCCCAGAGCAGACCTGAGCACAGAAACGTCCAGTAACCTGCGTCAGATCACACGCAGCACAGTGGCAAATCCAAAACCCAGGATGCCTGGGTTTGCAGCCTGGCTCTGCCGTTGACCTGCTGCGTGACTTTGGGCGCATTCCTTAGCCTTGCCGAGTCAGTTTCCTCATGTGTGGGGTGAGCACAGCAACCACATCTGTCTGCGCGGGGGCCACGGAAGATCGGGCCCACCGGTGGCCCACCGCGGCACCTGGGGTGTCGTGGGTGGCCATAAACAGATATGAGGTGAGCAAATGAGGTCTACCCGAGATGCCACCACGTTCACGAGGCCTTTGTCCCTGAGTGTGCTCACTGTTTGCTCAGGAACGGGCGGCACCGGGAAACCTCCCCATTTCCGCTGTTCCGTCGCACCGCTAGGCAGCGGGAGAGCCAGGATTCGCACTCCGCTAATCTGGCCGCAGTGCCGTGCACAGTGGAGCGGCCTTCAGACAGCCTGCCTTCTCCACC
The DNA here is from genome assembly GCF_022837055.1 of Prionailurus viverrinus. NCBI lineage: Eukaryota > Metazoa > Chordata > Mammalia > Carnivora > Felidae > Prionailurus > Prionailurus viverrinus. Next base: position 129,181,850 of record NC_062563.1, on the reverse strand, counting down.
GGACAGTGGGCCCTTGGAGGCAGGACTTTGATGATTTGTGCTGATTTCCCAGCTCCTCCCACGAAGCCTGGCCTACGGTGCTCAGAGAACGTAGTTGGTCAATGAATGCATCATCAATGAACATAGTGGAGACCTTCGCACTCTAAGGTTTTCGAATTCCACAGGCAGACAACAAAACGAGGCAACGTTTTCCCTGGATTATTTTGTGGAGAAATTCTTGCCGGCTGCCCCTTTTCTCCCAAAGGCAGTGATTGGACCCAAGATCCCAGAACTCATTCCTCCTCTTTCTCTGACAGTGTCTGCCATTTCATTTCTCCCAGGAAGGGGGAGGGAGCAGGTCAGTTACGAAAGCTGCCACAGAGGAAGTGTTTGTACTGAGCCTTAAAGAACGAACAGGGGCGATTTAGACACGAGGAAGCTCATGTTCGATTTCTTTTTATGTGGACAGAATGCTGAGCCTTGAAAGCGGGCCTGTGCCTTAGGTGTCTTTTTATCTTCTCCTTTTTATTCTCTGTGTCTAGCACAGGCTATTCATTCAGTACAGTCTATTTATTCTTCCACTCATCCTTCATGTATCCAACCTCCTTCATCATCCATCCCTCCATCCACCCGTCCATCTGTCCTTCATGTATCCAATCTCCATCCATGCATCCACCCATCCATCCATCCTTCATCTATCCAAAATCTTCCTTCCTTCCTTCCTTCCTTCCTTCCTTCCTTCCTCCTTCACTGCCTGCCTCCCTCCCACCTTCCTTTCTTCCTCCCTCCCCTTTCCTTCCTTCCTTCCTTCCTTCCTTCCTTCCTTCTTTCCTTCCTTCCTCCCTTCCTCCTTCCTTGCCTGCCTCCCTTCCTCCTTCCCTGCCTCCCTTCCTCCCACCTTCCTTTCTTCCTCCTTCCCTCCTTTCCTTCCTTCCTTCCTTCCTTCCTTCCTTCTTCTATCCAACATCCTTCATCCATCCATCCATCCATCCATCCATCTATCCATCTATCCATCCATAGAATACTTACCGAACACAAACCTGTAGTACTTCAGAAACACACTGAGGCCACTGGATGGAGGCCCCAGAGACAAAATGTTATCTTATTATCAATAAGGTGCCCTAGAATCCAGTTTGGAGAGCAGTGAATTCCTGGCCCTTGTAGCATATCAACCAGGATGGTCTATGTGTGATCATAAAGCCTTCGATTGTCAGTAGGAGATTGGAGGAGAGAGCTCCTCCTCAGTTTCCTTCAAGTGGAGAGTGCTGATACAGCAATCTGAGTGTGGGGATATCCTCAACACCCAATATCCTGATGTCTTGTGTCCTTAGTCACTCAAGAACAAAACAACTCCCTCTTTAGAGGATCAAGACTCCCTTAGCCCTTCCTTTCTGTTGAGGCCTCACATCCCCCACGGCTGCTCCTTCCTGGCCAGAGGCTGCAGCCCCCGCTCCTCTCGGCACGGACAGTATGCGCCTGGCTCACCAAACACACAGCCCCCTTGTTCCAGGAATGCAGGCGGCTGCTTGGAGCCATTGCTGGAAATGGCCTCCCAACAGATGTGCCTTTAATTTGTTTCCGGGTCAGTGGCCCCCATGCCCCGAGGAGGCCGCCTCCCAGGCAGGAGGCCCCAAAATAGCCCTGTGTGTGTGCGTCCCTGGATGGGGTTATCCATCACTGCCCGGCCTCTGCCCCCGGATGCCTCACTCTGGTGGCTGGCTCTAATCGGACCACTTGATGTGGAGGTGGGGGAAGCCGGCTCTGTCCCCTCGGGTGTTGGCCCCTCAAAGGGCCAATTGTAACCACATGGAAGTGAGGCCTTCTGCCCTGGTCTCAGGGTCAGCCAAAGATCTCCCCCTGAACAGAAACTTCTAGGAAGGATGTGTGAGAGGTTTACAAAGTTGCTAGAGCAGAGACCATGATCTGAGGTTGCAGTGCATTTCTTTATCCAGCATCCATTTGTTGAGCGCCTACCCGGTGCCGTAACGTGCCCTTTGTAGGCATCAACACCTGTCCTCTGATTCTCAAGGTAGACACAGTATTCCCATTTTGCGGACGGGGAAGCAAAGTGTCAGAGAGTTTACGTCTTCTCCAACCCAAATAGTAAATGAGGAACCAAGATAAGAACCTCCGTCTGAAAAACCGGGGCGGTTCCCACAACACCACCACCTCCCTGTCTAGGACAGAGAAGCTTGCACCCAGCAGGCACTTACTAAATCAGCGTGTCTCCTTTATCAACATCCTTGCTTATAAAACACACATAAAAATAACTGTCCAACTGCATTGTTTTAAGGTTTAAATCAGGTAATGTATGTAAAGAGCCTAGCGTAGTGCTCTTTCAATGTGGTGCCCCGTTAGTAAACAGTAGGCGCTCAGTGCATCAATAAATAGAAAAGACCCAATAGGAGGGGTGCATGAACATACGGGTCACAGGGTTCTGTGTCCCCCGGGATGGCTCACGAGGCACTCCTGGCTCTGTGCAATGCTGTGGGGACATTTGCCTTATACAGGCCCAGAGAGGGGAAGGTAGCAGGGCTCAGGCCCTGGCCAGCGCTTTGTCACTGGACCATGCTGCGTGCACAGAGGGCATTGCTGAATGGGACTGTCACCAGATGTGTTCAGATGCTCCAAAGCGCGGCTGTAATCATGTCAACACCTCTCCGCAGACAACTTCCTGTGAGTCCCCACTGGCTCCCTGTTGCTACTGAATAAACTGAAAACTTCTCCTGGCCTCCGAGGTCTCTATAATCTGGGGTGCTAGAGTCGTAGGCCCCGGTTCTCCCTCCTTGTGTGGAGCACCACGCGAACTAGATTATCCCACGTCCCGAATACACCTGCGATTTCATGCTGACCGTCTCTTCCTCAAGGTATTTTCTGGGCTTGGAATTCCTTCCTTCCCCCTTCTCTTTTTTTCCCCTCAGTTTCTGCCTATTGAACATCTTGTCGTTCCTTCCTTGAAGGCTTTCCAGCACCTCATCAACACCCCAGTGGTGGTTAATCCCTCCTTCCTTGTGTTTCCAAATGACTTAAAATATAACCTAGGTCCTAGATCAGGGGCCCTCAAACTACTGCCCAAGGGCCAAATCTGGCCCACTGCCTAGTTTTGTAAATAAAGTTTTATTGGGACATAGACATGCTCACTTTTTTACCTGTATTCTCTACAGCTGTTTTGACGCTGCAGTGCCAGAGTTGAGTAGTTCCTTCAGAGACCATATGGTCCCCAAAGCTAAAATTTCCTTTACAGGAAAAGCTTCTCCACCCTGTCCTAGTGTGATCAAATGATCTGTTTCTGTTTCCATCATACCTATCCCGTTGGGAAGACGGTGAGGTCAGGAGCACCTGTTTTCCTCTCTGTCCTGGGTGCCATGTGCGAAAGACAGGGTACAAAGAAGGGTCATACAACCATATGGCAAGGATGTGCACACACACCCGGTCTGTTGTCCCAGCTCCGTGTCACGCTGCGGTGTGGACACAAGCTGCCCCCGTGACCCGACACCGTGTGGTCCGGGACCGATCGGAACCTCGGCTCCATCCTGGCGACTGTCAGAAGCGCCAGAGAAGAGTGACAGGCGCCACTGGGAACTCAGTGATCGATTGAGGGGACCAGTGGGAGCTGACATGGTCGGTACCGCCCATCTATGGAAGCTCCGGACAGCCAGGCCATCTTCTCGGCAAGGGTAGTGGCCCAGGCCCTGCTACCGCCTCTCCCGGACCTCCCCCTCCGCCCGGCTCAGCACCTCTGCCCCTCACAGGCTCTGCTCTTACCCTGCGGATACTTCTGCTCAAGCCCCATGCCCTGCTCTGGGCTCAGTGGTCACACTTCCAGAACTCCAATCTAGGATGCAAGGATATTTCAGGAGTGTGCAGAGGTGTTGGGAGCTGTGAGAAACGAATGGGAAGAGGGAAGAAGGAGGGGGGATCAACAGGACTACCTGTGGGGCAGCGTTAACTCATTTAATCTTGACAAAAACCTTATGGGGTTAGTTACTAAGAACGATCTCTGCTTCGCAAGTGGGGAAACTGAGGCATGGTAAATTTAGTGAGTTTTTCCAAGGTCACATGGCTAATAGGTAGGTGCAGTGGTTCAGACCCTCAGCTCTTAACTTCTCCTCTACCTTCTTCCCCGTCCCTGTCCAGGGAGCCCAGATACTCCCTGGCCAGCAGCATGGACATCACCAGGGGGCTTGGTACAAATACAGACTCCTCGGTCTGCACGCAAGACTTGCTGGGTCAGCATTTTAACAAGACTCCCCAGAAAATTCAGGTGTTCCCGCAGCTTGAGCACCCCTACCTGAGATCACTTAGCCTTTCTAGGGATGAAGAGGAAGGTGGAGTTCGGCGAGATTAAGTCCCATGGCAAAGGTCACGTGGGGAGAAAATGCAGAGGTGAGAAGCTCGGACTTGGGTCCAGGCACCAAGCTGGAGGCGCTCTCATGGGCACGCAGGGCCTTCGGGGAAAGCAGGAAGCTTTAGTGTATTTTCAGTCCAAGTTCATATTCACGTGCTTGACAGATGAGGCTTTCCCGCAGAGAGAGGACAGGCACCAGGACTGGGGAGCCGGTGGGGGCAGCTGGATGAGATTAGCAGCCCAAGTGTTCCTCCTCCCAGCCTGGCTGCAGCCTGTCAGAGCGCAGACCGTGGTCTCGGAGGGAGTTTCCGCAGAAATAACCCGTGGCAAATAGAAAAAGGCCTGAGCACAGTCCCACGTGGGCTTCAGGCCAGGAGCAAGCAAGAGACTCCATGACGCGGTCCCGGTGGAACGGAGTCCCCTGGGGCTGGGGGACAACCACCGTTACCCCCCAGCTGAGTCCCAAGTCCCCTTTGTGGCACTCTTGCCAAGGGACTGCCCAGTTTCTGCTTGCACACCCCCGGCAGCAGAGAGCTCACTTCCTCCCGAGGAAGCCAATTTCGTATCCAAGCCCCCTGACCCCGGAAAAGCCTCCTTTGTGACAAGCTGGAACCTTCTTTCCTGCAGCTTCCGGACTTCTGCCCTAAAGACACTGAACGCATGCCGAAATCACACACGGCCTTTCAGATCTAAGAAACCAACATCCTGCCCGGTTCTGAGGTCCGGGCCACTGAGCTGCTGCCCCTGCTCCTCGTGTGGTCCCCGCAGAGGACGGTTCCAGGCTTGGGGGAAACAGATGTCGTCCAAAACCATCTGAGAGGAGCCCGCCGGGAGGCGGGGAGGATGGACCGTGGCTAGGGAAGTTGGTGCTGGACGCCTGGCTCCAGGAGGGGTGAGGCAAGAGGGGCAGGCCGAGGTTGGTTGGGAGTCAGAAGCACCTTTTCGTGGGGCGTTCGGGCCAGAGGATCCCTTTAGATGGTGCCGAGCTCACTGCTGCTGGCATGTGCGGAGCCGGAGGGTCAGGACCACGCATCCCCGAGCCTCCCAGGCCAGCCAGGAACGAGGGGCTGGGACAGGCACTGCCACCCCTTGGCCTGTGCCCTGGAACAAATAACACAGCTTTTCCGAATCTTAGTTTTCTTGTCTGTAACACAGGAGCGATGACAACTGGTCCTCGTTTCTGTCGTGAGTAGCAAATGCTCGGCATTTGTGTGGCCCACACAGTGCCCGGCATGCAGGAAAGGTTGCAGCGTTTTAAAATATGTCCCTCCCCCCCGCCCCCCCGGGCCAGAAAGGGAGGAAAAGATAGCTTTTGTTTCTAAGGCGCGTGTGGAGCCTGCCCTCACCTGCTACGGAAAATGAGTGTCCTGGCCGAGTCTCTGTGTTTAATCGAGGGCTCTTTCCCTCAGCTGCTGGGATGCCAATTCACATTCCATCAGTATCTGTTGTTCCCCGAATGGTCTGGACCCTGAGGGCGTCATGGGCGTCACCGCATTTTTTTTTTTTTTTGAAAAATTTTTTTTTCAACGTTTATTTATTTTTGGGACAGAGAGAGACAGAGCATGAACGGGGGAGGGGCAGAGAGAGAGGGAGACACAGAATCGGAAACAGGCTCCAGGCTCCGAGCCATCAGTCCAGAGCCTGACGCGGGGCTCGAACTCACGGACCGCGAGATCGTGACCTGGCTGAAGTCGGACGCTTAACCGACTGCGCCACCCAGGCGCCCCATGGGCGTCACCGCATTTAATGCAACCCGCCCCGCAGCTCTCGGGTACCGGTTCCATTCTTTCTGTACAGCTGAGGAAACTGAGGCACAGGGGTTTAGAGAAGACTGGTCTGAGGTCGCCCAGCACCTGAATGAGGCTACCTGGGGGCTTTTCGCTGGGCCTCCTCCCTTGTCTGCCCTCCTGGCCCAGGCTCCCCCCACCACACAGGCTGGGGGGGGGGGGGCTTTCAGGGAGCCCGGTCTGAGCTGGGTGCCTGCTCTGATCCCTGACTCCACCTTGGCTCTTTCTGGGGTGGGGGGCCGCGGGCAGCGAGCCCTGAAGCTGGCGGGCCTCCTTACCTCTGCCGAGTGGAGGGGGGACAGGAGGGCAGGGGTCTCCCCACGAGGCCGGCCCTCCCTCCGGAAAGTGCAATCGGCTGCAGCTAATCTCCCCGAACGGGGCTCCAACAGCCCAGCCGTCCAGTCCACAGTGCAGCCCCCCAGGCCCTTTTTCTGAAATCTGTGATCTTCCTGCTTGAAATCACCTTTAATTTCCCTCAGGAATGAACAAGCATTTAGAGGGTTGGTTTCAATTACACCTGGAAAAAAAAGTTTGACACAAATTTCAAGCCAAATAAATTAGGAAACCACAGAGCTGGAAATACAAAGCCGGGGATGGAGAGGCCGACCTTGGCTCCCTGGGTACATGCAGGCCCTCAGCCTGGCCGCCAAGGCCACCTCGCAGGGCTCACGGATCGTGGAAGGCTTGGGCCCTGTTCTCTGCTGCTCTGCAAGGCCCGGACAGCCTTTCCCTCCCCTTCCCAGCCCCTCTCACCCAGGAAGCCTTCCCTGACTGCCCCAGCCACCGCAGTCTCTCCACCTCTGAGCTCCCCACTTCTGTGGGCACCCCACTTCTGTGGTGACTCCCTAAGAAGAGAGAAGGGCTGTGCAAGGACCTTTTTCCTCCTGGCTTTGTCCCATCCCCCAGCCAGTGGGAAAAGCAGCAGACCCTCTTTCTGCTTTCATGCAATAAGACCGACTTCCTTACCCGAGCCACTGCTGTTCCTCCTTCCTTCCCTGCTGAGAAGTGTCCCCCACTCCCCAATCTCAGCTTCCACAGCACCTCGTGAAGGAAGGCTTCCTTGATTGCACCGGTCAAGTGGAGGGTGGGTACCGGAGGGAATCTGAGGCCCCTGCCCATCCAGGTGCAAGATCCCAGGGCGGCCCTCTGCCCTCATGGCTAGGGGTCTGGCTGGAGACGCCGGACATGAGAGCCTCACGGCCACTCGGAGCCCAACACACACAGGTGTGCGATCACCCCCTGCCTGTGATGCAGCCCCCTGGGGGTGAGGCCTCCGAGGGCCAAGGGGTCCCAAATAGATATGAACAAATGGTCCAATAGCCCCGTCCCCAAAGATGGACCAGGCTCAGACATGAAGCCTTGTCAGAAGAATCGGCTCACCCCGGCCCCGGAAGAGTGATATGGAGCTGGCATGCGACAGTGGCCCCGCTTCTGTCACGTGGGCGGGGGGGGGGGCGGGTGTGGGTCACCCGGGGGTGGTCCGCTCCCCCTCCTCGGGCTCATTCTGGGCTGTGGCAGCGCACCCCCCAGCGTGTGCCGGAGCTCCGGCTGCTCCCCTCCTCCCCCAGCCCGTGCGTTTCATTCGGTCCGTTCCACGTGGCCATTTCCACCCTCCCGTCCACGAGCATGCCACCACCCGCGGGCCTGCCACCAGCAGCACACACTTGGGCCACCGAGATATCCGGTCTCCCGGTTCCCACACAGGAGCCACGCTGGGCTGGGGTCAAGGAGAAGCCGCATCACCCGCTCCGCCTGAGGCCCTGACGCGGCTCCCGGTCCCCGCGGCTCACTAGCCTGGCACACGAGGCCCCTCAGGCTGTGGCCCGTCCGCCTTCCACGAGGCCCCTCAGGCTGCGGCCCGTCCGCCTTCCACGTCTCGTCGGTCTCCCCCTCCCGCACCCGGGCTCCGTGTGTCATTGTAACCCCGACTCCCTGCTCCCGCCCTCCTGTGCCTCTGCACACTCATCCAGCTGTGCCTGGAATGCTCTCCCGCGTCTCCTCTCTGCCTGCTGAAAACTCAACTGTTGCCGTCTCAGCTTAGACATGGCCTCCTCCAGGAAGCCTTCTGGATTACTCATGCCCCACCTGGCTGAGGTTACACACTTTCCTCTGAGCTGCCACCAGATCTACTTCTATGACAGAATGTGGCACACCGTCTTACTTGTTTTTGTGTATTTTCTCCATTAGACTGTGAACGTTTTGAGCCTAAGGCTTTTAGCTGGTTAATCTGCAAATGAATAGTCTGTACGTAGCAACCTCAATAAATATTGGTGGAAGGGAGGAAAGAAGAAATGGAGAAAAGGTGGAAGAGAAGCAGGAAAGGAGGGAGGGAGGGAGACATGGTGAGTAGGTGTCTGTAAAGGATGCTAAGCTGATTCAGATACTTCTGGGGAAAAGCCCAGCCTCCCAAGTTTGAGCTTCAAGACGCCCACAATCTGGCTCGAATACTTCCAGCCTTATCTCTCACTATGAATAAATTACACACACTCACACACACACACACACACACACACACACACACTCTCCCCAGCTATACCCTCTATACTGTTGTCCATGGCCTGCCCCCATCACGAAGCTGCCTGCCTCACTTTCCCATCTCTGTGCCATTCAATCCCCACCTCCCACTCGGGAGGGGCCCTTCCTTACCAGCTTTGAGGGTCCGTCCTCGGCATCCAGCATGAAGAACACTCATCCCTGGGAAGATAGAGGGAGATGATAGCAATACAGGGTCGCGAGTGTCATAGCAGAGGGACCTCTGGGATCATCTGGGGCTTCCAAGGCTGCCGAGGGCAGGAGTCAGACACAGCTTTGTCCAGACTGAGACTTGGAGGATGAGGGTGTCCTGGGACATCCCGGACACAGGTGGAATGTGAGCTGGACAGACAGTCACCAAGGACCTGTGTTTTGAGGCTGTCCTTCCTCTACCTCTGGCTGGGAATTCCTTTTCACCCTAGACTTTCCCGCTTCTCTGAAGTCCTCTCTCTGACGGGTATAGTCTGCCTGCTTCCCACTCAGCACTCTGCACCCAGTGCTGCCCTCTCTCAGCCAATGGCTCTGGCCCTGGGTCTGTTTTACTTTAGGGTCAGCAGAGTAAACACACATCACCCTCTTGCTCCTACTGGTCAACAACAGGTGGCTTCTTCTTCCCCAGGTGGTGCCTGCAGAGTCTAGGACAGGTGCTCAGTACAGACCGGACTGACCTAGACACAAGCACAGCTATGACCTCTAGACGGTGTGCTGGGTGCCGTGCATGCAAAAAAAATAAAAACCCTTTGGTAAATGCATGTAACCATGCCACCTAGGGGACACCCGGCCTGGGCTAAGCGCTTGGAGCAACCCCACTGGGATGCTGTGACAGAGAGAAGAGACCAACGTACCCCTGAAAATCCCCAAAGGAGCAAGGCCGGGTCTCAGATGCAGGTTGCTGGGACTCCTGACCTGACATTATGCCTCCAAATGCCCCTAACACCCTCCCTGATCCCAGGGTTGTCCCAGGATTGGCAGGAGGACTATGTAAGCAGCACCCAGAGGTCTTGGAAGGGCTTTGCGGACAGAGACCCCAGCCGTGAAGTCCTGGCTGCTTCCTGGACGAGGAGGCAGTGCAGGTGGGAGCCCAGGTACCTGGTGACCGGGACGGCGGCCCGATCCTCCCTGTACGTGAGTGACAAGGACCACAGCCTCCGGCAGGCTCAGAAGTGTCCCAGGAGGATTTGGAAACTGGAGAGCAAAGTCAGTATGTCCCACATTATGCAATTTTTCTGGCACCAAAATTCCTGCGCTCCCAGCTCGGTGGTCATGAGACTAACCCCGGGCATACCGTTTCAGTGATGTCAGCGCATGAAATCAGAATCAGAAACACATGCATGAAAGGGTCTGTGCGGGTTCAATGAACCCGGGAAATTGCACTTTGAGGGGAAGACCCACCGGATGGGACCGTCGGAACTGCTGAGGTCTATACCGCGTGTTTGGCGTGGCCCTTGGCATGAGGCACATCCCTGGCCTCCCATCCCCACTCCCACCCCCACCCACGTGTAGTGAATGCCAAGGGCTCTGAGATCATATCGGCAACTGCTTGGCACCCCAGAGGATAGAACAAAGCCAAAATGGGATTCTGGTGCATAAAATGTTTCCACGTCTGTCCCTTCAGCTGCATCCACAGCACCCCTGGGGATGGGCGGTCGGGGTGGTCACCTCACTTCCCAGGTGGACAGCAGGCCAGAGAGATGAAATGCCCTGCCCGAGGTCGCCTCATCGAGTCAATTCCACAATCCCTTACCGGCACCGACTCCGCACCGGGCGTGGTGACGCTTTGCACACTTCATTGGATTTAATTTTCACAACAGTCGTAAGAGGCAAAAATAAATACCCTCACACCACAAACGGGGACACTGAGGCTCAGAGAGACCAAGCAGTTGGGCCGACGTCGCCCAGTGGGTGGGCAGCAAATCTGGGACTCCCACCGTCTGTCCCTTCGCTACACCGGCGGTCTCTGGAGAAAGCGGAACCTGGGCGAAAGGGCACTGTTGTCCCTGAGCTATTTCTTATCTGCCCAGGGCGACAGGCCAGCCTTGGGTGGCACTGGCAGAATCAAGAGTCAGGAAGTGAGCAAACCCAGAGGGGTGGAGGCAAGGCCTCCAGCGTGCTCTCCCCTCCTCCCCCAAGAATCTGAGCAATGTTTGATGAGGACGCGTGGCACAGCCCCTCAGCTGCCCCCAGGGTAAGACTGGGCTGGAGCCTTCCCGACCCAGGGCGGGTTCCGGGGGCGGGGGGTTGGGGGCGACAGGGGGGCTGTGTGTCCTTTGGAATGAATGCGGCCCACAGTGACAGAGCAGACCTTGGCCTGGAACCCAGAGGCCAGCGGCACCAGCATGACTGCCTCATTGTGTGGCCCCCATCACGGGACCCCACGGGGCCGCATGCTAATGAACCAGCTCCTGGGGTGGGGGCTGGGTCGGGGCCACGAGCCAGACCCGGCCCCAGAGAGAAACGCTGGGCACACGGCCTCACCCCTCGGGGCCGCTACCAGCCAAGACCCAAGGGAGGGCTGCCTGGGCCTGTGCCCCTCCACGGAGACAAGTCTGCAACGCCACGGGAATGCAGACCCGTGCCCTCAGACCCTTGCCAGTCCGAAGTCCCTCCAGAACCGAACAGAAACCCATGTGCGCGCATGTGCGGTCATGCCCCACACGTAAAGGCCGGGGTCCAGTGACTGAGGCCTGGGCGCACGACCCCAGAAACACGCAAATACTTGCAAAATTACCGTAGAGCTTGGACAGACCTACCGGCCACCCGGCCATTCCTCTTGATTGTCTCATTTGATTCTCACAGCCACCTTTTGAAGCCAACAAAGCAGAAAACCTCTTCCCCGAAAAAAAGCAGCTACGGTTTGGCCAGGGCAGGTGACTGTCGTCAAAAGCCTTCCTTCCTCTCCCACCCCTGCTCTGCTGGGGTCCCCAGCGCCTGTCCACTTGCCCTGGGCCTGGGTTCTCCCGTCAGCGGGCTCCCCATGGATACTGCCTGGCTCTCGAGTTTCACTGTTCCTGCCTTGTTCCGGAAGCTCATGGCAACCCGCCTTCTGCCTCGGCTGCTGGGCCCTTGGGTCCTCTTGACCCAGCTGGGCTCAGTCCCAGGATTTCCTCCTGCTCAGGAAGAGTGAATGGAAGATGGTCATGGGGAGAGGAAGCTTCAGCTTGGTTTTGCTGGGGGAGAGAGCCATCTACTCGGACACCAGGGAAAAATTCATCCGGCGTGTTAACTGGCCCCTTAACTGGAGGTGGGGTCAAGGGGATGAGAGACCGTCATGGCCCCGACTAAGTACCTTGAGGAGTGTTACTTGCTTAGTTTTTACCTTCGGGGGCCGGAATCTTCACTCACAAGATCTGTGAAGTGTCCTCGGCCTAGATATATATTCCAGACGTCTCCACTAAGTTCTGTTTTGTTTTGTTGAATTCAGAACTCCTAAAAAAAAATGGCAGAAGAGACCGAAAATGACTTAGCCCGCGCTGTGAACGGTGAACGACACACCGTGGGCCTGAGCAGCCATCTACCATGCCCACGTCAGAAATTTCTGGACTATCTCGACCAGGTGAGGCATAGTTGGGGGGCAATCGGGTGACCGTCTGGGGCTGGCCTGCCCACCCCGGGGTCCTTAGCGTCCTGCACAGAGCCGTAGACATTGTGTGTGTATCATACGTGACGTGAGTAGCAATCCTTATCCTCTGTTCTCTCTCATTTGGCGTGGAAATAGACTTTGTCTTCTGAATTCCTTTTGTCCTCGTCGGAGAACAGGGCAGATGTGGAAGGCCTGGCAAGTGTCTGTGATCCGGGTGAAAACATCTGCTTCCAGCACAAACTAAACACATCAGCAGGAGCCAAGAACGTTCCCCTGCACTCGCTACCGTTTGACTTCTTTTATTAATAACTTGGGAGGATTGCAGGCAAGGAGTTCTGGCAGGAATGAAAGGAAATGATCCAGGGGAAAAAAAAAAAAATCTAACCCATAAATATGTTAAAGTCACCGGTGGAGGGTGTTTGATCTTTTTCTTTCTTTTTTTAAAAATGAAATATGGGTACTTCCCTTCAGAGACAAGGGAGGGAGAAGCCAAGGGAGCCGTGTTCTTGGGGGCTCTAGGGGGTGGGGGTAAAGACATGTCACTTTCAAACCATGGCCTCTATGGGTCTGTTGGGAGTTGGGGAGTCTAGCTCTGCTGAAAGGAAGGTAACGGCGTGGATTGGAAAAAAGAGCGTGAGCTTTGGAATCAGGCAAAGCTGAGCTTCACCCTAGCTGTGTGATCTTGGCACAAGATCTTGGGCAAGTTGACCAAACCTCCTGTTGGTTTTGTGTCATCTGGGGGAAGCAATGTCTGCCTCACAGAATGTTTGTGAAAACTGAAGTTGATGGTGTGACTGTATTAATCAGGGTAAGTATTCACTGACTGCCACGGTAGACGAGCCTCAAGCATTCAGTGGCAGAGCATAACACAAATCGTCTGCTCTGAGTCCAGTGCAGGAGGACGGGGACTCCCCTCTACCCTGTGACTCAGGTCGGAGGACCACGTACGCAGGTCGCCTGGGGCCATGTTGGTTTACGCCTGCTATCCGATCCTAATGACATTGGCCCCTCTCCTTCATTCTCAAAAGTGTCCTACCTTAGGTGATTGATTATGTGAGCACTCAAGACTCAGGGAGCCGGACTCCCTCTGTCCCCTGACACCACCATCTCTACATGTGACATCCAAAGTCGTCCCAGCACAACGGCCCTCAAATTCCACAGCCCAGAAGTGACGCGTGTCACCATCCTGCCACCATTTTGTTGGCTAGACTGGTCTCATGGCCTCATTTACCAGCCCAGGTGTCTTGCCAGGTTCCCAGGAAGGAGAGGTGGGACAGATATGGGTGTGCTGGCCTGAGGTGAGTTTCTCAAGATCTCTTTTGCCCCCATTCTGTTATTCCCCACCCTTCCTCTGGAAGCTCCGAAAATATGGGGAGAAAAATGTGGTTATATAGACATGTTAGATGAGAAAACATCAAGCGTTCTGGGAAATACATGTTTGTAGGGTAAGATGAAATACAGCCCTTTACTGTTTCCAAAAAGGCTTTCACATGCATGACCTCACTTGATATTCCCAGTAGCACTGTGGGGCAGATGGTGGATTTTCACTTACAAGAGAGAAGACTAAGGTTCAGAAGCACACACCCACTTCCCAAGGCGACGGGATGACGGGGCCAGGGCTCACTCCAATCCCCTGCCTCGCTATCTGGCCTCACCGCTTTCTCCCTGGCCCAGGCTGCAAGGGCCCACGCTGGATCTCCTGCAGGGCTGAGATGGGTGGTGAGGTCAGGGCAGAGGGGCGACGGCTGCTTATCTAGGATCACAGAGCAAGGGGGGTGCTGGACACCCCAGAAGGCATTTTACCCAACCTCTTCCTCATTGTGTTTGGGGAAAGTGAGACCCAAAGAGGGGAAGTGACTTGCCTAAGACGACAGAGTGAGCTGGCAGCTAGCCAGCTGGCTCTCCTGATTCCTGCTCTGGTGTTCTTCTCCTGCTCTATTGCAAAGTCAGAAGGGAGCCAAAAAGGGATGGGCTGTTTTCTCGGTCACTAGGAAAAAGAGAGAAGCTAACGTAGGCACAGGGAACAAGGGAATATATGATCTCTGCCGTGTCAGTGGCAAGCGAAAAGATCAAGTGAGGTCATGAATGTGAAAGCCTTTTTGGAAACAGTAAAGGGCGATATTTCATTTTACCCTAAAAACATGTATTTCCCAGGACACTTGAAGTTTTATGGTCTGCTATGTCTACATACTCACATTTTTCTCCCCATATTCCTGGATCCTCTAGAGGAAGGGTGGGGAAGAACAGAATGGGGGCAAAATATATCTTGAGATGCTCAGATACTGAACAATGGCCAGCCTCAGTCAGCCTGTATTCCTGATTTATGGAATTGGCCAGAGCCCCTGTCCATCTGAGCCACTCCACCCACAGTCCAGGACTATATGAAAAAAGAATGAGTTTCTTGTTCTTTTTTTTTTAAGTTTATTTATTCTGAAAGAGAGACAGAGAGAGAGCGAGCGAGCAGGGGAGGGGCAGAGAGAGGGAGAGAGAGGATCTCAAGCAGGCTCCACACTTGCAAGTGCAGAGCTGGATGTGGGGCTCAAACTCACAAACTGTGGGATCATAACCTGAGCTGCATGACACTGAGAGTCAGATACTCAACTGACTGAGCTCCCCAGGCACTCTGAACTCCTTGTTCTTAAAACTAAGGGATTCCTGAGAGCTGTTTATTGTAGCAGTATAGTTGATTCTAACACAGCCTTGAAGGGCAGCTAAGCCTTCCAGAGGAAGTGATGGAAACAAGTCTTTCTAGTTGAGAGGAACCAGATGCATGAACGTGTAGATAGACATTCATCCATCTATTGTTTCTTTCAACAGATACTTACTGAGCACGTGCATGTGTTCTCAGTCTCCGTGCTGGGTCCTGAGCATGTCAACACGAATGCTTTGGTTCCTGTCCTCAGGACGCTCCCCATCCAGTTGGACTGATCACTGACCAGGATACAAGTACTCACAGAGGGAAGGCACGAAGCCAGCCTGGATGGAAATAAAGAAGGTTTAACTCCTAAAGAAGGAGATAATGGAGCCGATTTGCCGTGGGTGAGCAGTTCGAGGTTGGCCAGAGCAAGGCTTGAGCCTAGCTATACTGAGACATGATGCCATCTAGGAAGACACAAGCAAAGTGGCTTCTGCAAGAACTTGGTTGCAAAGAATGAGTACTTGATCCCATAGGCAATGGGAGCCACTGAAGAACTTGGAGCAGGAGAGTGATGTGATTGATGGACGAGTGTCTAAACATCTCTCTCTCTCTCTAGCAGCTGTGGGATGGATGAGGCTGGAGACTGGACTGAAGTCAGTGTTTCTGTGGAGCCCATCCTCAGCACAATGGTCTGGTCACCATCATCTCTCACCTTCAGCTTTGCCCCAAGAGGTCAGTGCGACCGATCCTGCTTAAAGCCATCTGGAGTTTGCCATCACCCCACCGACAGTCCCTGCATGGTTCGGCCACCGGTCACCTGCCAACCTCAGCTCTTGCCACTTTTCACTCATCCTCTGTGCACCAGAAAACCCGTCGTTCCTCAAACTGGCATGTTCTCTTTCTTCTGGGCCCGCAAGCATATGGTTTCCTGTCTCGCCTGCTCACCTCCTAACCCTATCCTTCCCAATGCCACTACTCTTAATCTTAACCTAGATGTCCCTTCTGTTTGGAAAACTTTTCTGACCCCCAGGGCCAGGTGAGGTACTCCTGCCCTGTGTTACCCCCGCAGCCTGCACCAGCACGGTCCTTGCCTACTTATAGCCTATGCTCCCACCAGCTTGTAGCAAGGTGAAGTTGTAACACGAAAAGTGGACTCTCCTGGTGACTTCTCTGCTCTAGTGCCTGGTACAGTCCGTGGCATATTTGCACCAGTCTTTACTGAGTGCATGGCTGGAGGCGGAACACCCCTGAGGGTCACCCACACATGTGCATGTGCAGCAGAAGGCTCAAGGACAGAGTGGGGCCAAGGGGATGTAGAGAAGAAGCAGAAGCTTCTGAAGACTTCGGCGAATGCTGTCAGCGGCATCTAGCTGCTCTTCAGCTTTCCCTATCACTCCTGTCTGGTGTGGTCAAGGATCCACGGCTTCCAAGAATGCGTCCTAAGGGGAGGAAACCATAACGTCATGTGACAGATTGTAAAATCACGGCTCCTTATGAACACCTCCACGACAACATTCACCACGTAGCGTTCCATCATGTCTTTAAGCTTCTTTCCCACTGGACTAAAAAGTCCTTGAGGGCATATCAAGGTCTCCATCCCCAGCTATCTGCAGAGCGTGGTGCACAGTGGACTCCTCGGAAAAGCTGACTACGTTCATCAGAGTTCGGCTGAGATTCAGTTCCTGGCCTCAAGGAGCTCACAGTGAGTTTCAGGTGCACCTGTGGGCACGAATAACTTTTCAAAGTGGGGGTTGGCAGTAGGTAGCTAAAGCACTGGGATTGCCGGCGAGCACAGAGGAGCGCTCATGAGTGCAGATTTGGGGGAGTGTGGAGGGCTGCCCTGGAATGTACAAGTTGTGCCTCCTGTTTCAGGGCTGAGTATCTAGGGTCCGAGAGCAGGGTTTTCTTCACAAGGAGCTGACTCCCTAACAAACCGCTACCAAGTCTCAGCGGCTTAACCGATAAAGGTTTGTGTCCTGCTTCCATCCCAGGACGATGCCGAGATCCACATAGTCATTCAGAGACCCAGGCTCTTTCCATTTAGAGCAGGGTTTCTCAACCTTGGCTTACTGACACCTCGGAAGGCTGGAAGTCTTTGTTGTAGGAAGCCGTCCTGTGCTTTGCAGGACATTTGCCAGCATCCCCGGATGCTATTCACTAGACACCAGTAGGACACACACATTCCTCGTTACGACAGTGTCCCCTGGGGGGTAGTACCATCCCCAGTTGTAAACCATTCATGTAGGGCTCTACCCTTCTCTAGAGTCTGGAGTGCTCCAGATGCCTCTAATCCAGCCAGCAGAGGAGGAAAGGGAAGGAACACTAGGGGCCAGGACTGGAGCGGGTGTGTAGCATGGGTCCCCACGTTCTATTGGACGGGGTCAGTTACATCAGCACGGCTGATTGCAAGGGAGTCTGGGAAAGGTAGCATAACTACGCCTAGGAGGGAAAGGGAAGTAGTTTGGGGTGCAACGAACTAATCTCTTCTGCGAGTATTTAAGAGTCCGTGTACAGTAAGACCTTGGTTTGTTAGCATAATTCGTTACGGAAACACGCTTGTAATCCAAAGCACTTGTATACCAAAGCGAATTTCCCCATAAGAAATAACGGAAACTCAGATGATCCATTCCGAAACCCCAAGATAGTCATATAAAAATGATTACAATACTGTAATATAATACAACATAATAATCAAGAAAATACAAAATATAAAGAAAAATAAATCAATCTGCACTTCCCTTTGAAAATCTTCATGATCGGTGTGAGGGAGACAAGAGAGAGGAAGGTTATGGTGTAGGACCACTTTCACCGTCACTAATGGAGTCACTGCTATCTATTGACCCAATGGAATCTTTTTCTGCATGGGATCCATCATACATCCTTGCACAGGTGTTGGCTTCAGTACAGTATTAATAAACTCTTTTCATATACTTAATTAATATAACTTTCTTCAATGTAAATTTTTTTTTTATTAAATTTTTTTTTCAACGTTTATTTATTTTTGGGACAGAGAGAGACAGAGCATGAACGGGGGAGGGGCAGAGAGAGAGGGAGACACAGAATCGGAAGCAGGCTCCAGGCTCCGAGCCGTCAGCCCAGAGCCCGACGCGGGGCTCGAACTCCCGGACCGCGAGATGGTGACCTGGCTGAAGTCGGACGCTTAACCGACTGCGCCACCCAGGCGCCCCTCTTTAATGTAAATTTAAGGCAGCAGAAGAAAGGGTCTGTATCTGCAGGCGGCCTGACCTAGAACGAAGCAAAGCGTTCCGAAGCTTACTCTTGCATGGAAAAGCCAAGGACTGTCGATAGGTGCTTTGAAGCGACAAAAAATACGCGAGTGCCAGTTGTGGGCACCTTCCAACGTTCTGAAACATCACTGACTTCTGCCAAGCACATCACATACTCCTCGTATTGCAAGACGTTGCTTGCTTATCAAGTTAAAATTTATTAGAAATGCTTGCTTGTCTGGTGAAACACTTGCAGAACAAGTTAGTCTCGATGCAAGGTTTTACTGTATTTGATGTTCATTCTTGAGGATAAGAAAATGGGAAAATGCTTTTTCCCAAACTACCAGTAGAGGCTCAGTAAGGGTCTCAGTCCATCAACCAAACCCCCTTGGCTTATAAGATGAGCCAAAAGGTCTTGGCTTATCTGGGAAGCCATGAAAACAGACTCCTCCCACGTCACACCATCCTCCTATCCCGGATGACTGACAGCAACCTAGTGACACAGAGAGTTCTTGACCCCCTCCAGCCACTGCATGGATTTGGTGTCTACTGTGTTACCGTGGCATCTTGGAGCGGCTGTCAGGCTCAGACATGCCCGTCCCTGTCCTGGAGGAGGGCATTTCCCTAGCTGTGGCCCAAGCTTGCTCATGTACCAACTGCACCGAAGAAAAGATATGTACAAATGCCAGCAAGAGTTCAGCAAGAGCCGCGGGTATGAGAATCTGCACGAAGTGGGGAAGTCAAGACAACCGTGGTGCTGGGTGAGTCTGGTGCTCACAGGAAGCAGAGGGGTTTCCTGACTAGAACAGAAAGTACCTGAGAGAGGAGGGAGAAGACCAGCCTTGTGGGGGTGACTCGGGGTCATAACGGAACGTCAACCCCAATCCTTTAGTTTGTGTTTTACCGCTAGTTGAGTGAGCGCTCTTGACTCTGGATGGTCTCCACTAACACTACCAACAAGAATTTTTCCTGAAGCCCTTCTAGGGAAGTGGCTGTTTGAACCCCACCAAGAGGCCCTTTCTCCAACAGTGTGCACACTCCCGGAGCCCCTCCACACAAATGTTTCATGTGGTGTAGCCGAGAATTAATTAGAAAAAGAAAAAAAATCTCTCAAGTCAAAACACATATCTCACAACCTATTAGCATTAAGATTATCATTAAAGAAAGTTGGAAACTATAACATTTTAAGCACAATTTATAAGTCTAATTTCCTGTGTGTCACTCTCAGATAATAAATGCTTTTCCTTCAAGTTGAAAAGTCTTGGTGGGGTGGGGGGGGGGGGGGAGAAAAGAAAACGTTAATTTAAGGCCTATTAGTTTATTTTTAGTTGCCCAAGATCTGAGGGACTGAGAACATTTCCCTTTTCTGATAGAACACGCCTTCCTGTGTAGCAAGGAAGTCCTCTGACCTCAGGCCTCCTCAAGGTGCTACTGATTTTTGACAGAATTCCTCAGGCAAGGACTTTGAAAAGAGGCTAAGCCGGGCCTGCAAGGGGGAGGGCGATCCGAGGTCCTGAGGGACAAGGTTAATTGCTTGGAGCATTGGAGAATGGCGTGGTGAGGCAAGGGGATGCCGGGTGACCAGGAGGCCCGCTTCCTGTATTGCTCTGGAAGAAGTTCGTCGCCCACGGCTTCCATAATAAGACATTCCTGCTAATTTGCCAGGAGCTGAAAGGGATTTCTGTTTTTAGCTTTGGGTCTGTGGCAACTGTTTTGTTTTAAACGAAAATTAAATGGGGACGTGGAGCTGGGGTTGGGGGATGGGAGGCAGAGCCATAATTGAAGTGCATTACTGGTAATTACCTCGTTCTTTCTTTCACTCATCATGTTGACAGAGAAATCTATTACCCAGCAGCTCCGTTTCCACAAATTGCCCTTCCCTGAGGACTTGGGGGTGGGGGGTGGGGAGTGGGCCACGGTGGTGCTGGAGGAAATCACTGCTTTGTTCGAGAGAGTGGGCCTCCAGCCATCCCCAGAACATGGCTCCGCTGTCCCTCACCCCGAGGGAGGGGAAGGGAGTGAGGACCCTGAGAGAGGACGAGGGAGTCACCTGGCGAGAAGGGTCTTGTCCCAACCAGGCCTTACCATGCAGATCCATTTGGCATGCCGCGTAGAAAGATGGAGATAAAGCCTCATCACTGTCTGAAAAAAATGAAAGGAAGTTGGAGGCAACCATTGACGGAAGTAGCAGCCCCGTTTTGAAAGCTCTTGTGTGCCTGTGCAATGCGGTAGGGCTCTTCACGTGGGTGATGAGCCCTGGAGGGGCCTGTTCCCGTCGCTGCAACTGCCAGTGGCCCGCCCTTGGGTCCCTCCCTCCATCTCTCTCATTTCGCTCTTCTCGTGTCAACTTCCCTGCCCCCTGTCGCTCTCTCCTTCCTTCTTCAGCTCCCGTGTCTTGCCCTCCTCTCTCCTCTCACCTTCGAGCTCCGTGTGGCCTCACCTCCCAGAGGCCGGTCTCCCCTCCGACTCCACTCTGCCAACAGACCAAGTTGGAAGGATTGGAGAGGGTTTTGACACTGGCGTTCCTCTCCGTCCTTCCAAATCCTCTCTTAGACTGAGGCCTCCGGCATGTGTTAGGGCTTTGGAAGCCTACCGGGCAGTAAGAAGAAAAAATGAGCAGGGGGTGATCTCAGTAGAGCCCCTGGCTTCAGGCCTCTTCCTCCTTGGTCCTCAGCACTGGCTCCTTCAACAACATATACTGAGCCCCAACTGTCAGTGAGGATTCAAAGACAGAGCAAGACACTCACCCTGTCCTTAAGAGGTTCATGTTTGGCATGGCAGTGAGGTGGGGGTGGGGGAAGGCATTTCATTACACTTTGAGCCTAAAGCAAAATGTCACCAAGGCGAAGGGGCCACGAGACCTGGTGTCTGCTCCATGTTTCATTCAGTGCACAATCCAGCATCCACAATAATTTCGAAGCAACAGAAATCCTAACTTCAGTGTCTAAAGGGAATATCAAAGGAAGATTGCATTCATAACACAGGACAAAGCTTCCGAAAATCCTTTTTTAATAAAGCGATTTCAATCTCTTCCTAAAACCAACTTTCCATTCTCTGTGCTTCCATCGGTAACTCCCTGCCTTGTCCAGTGTAAATCCTGCTTGCTGCCTCAGTTCTTCCAACTTTTCGGCCTGGTGGCCCTTTGCTTCCTCGCTCCGTGCACTGCCTAGACAGAGACCGCCTCTTCAGGGTGGTGGGAAAGTCTTGGCTTTGAGGTATTTTCCTTGCCAGTCTGCAGCTCTTGTAGGCACATCACCCCGTTCCCCAGCCCAGCTCATCCTTGAGCTTGAGAGGCACATTACAGGGGTCCAGCACAAGCCTAGCTGTGACCACGTGACCACGCCTTGTGGGAAGGTATGACTAAAGACCATGGGTGCAGACAGCCCCCTGAGAGCTGCTGGTGGCACCACACTGCGGGCATACAGACCTGGCATAAGCCCGGCCTAAGACCTGGCACACAGTAGGAGCAAAGCAGGAGAAAATGTCTGCTGATGGTTCTGACCTGAGAATTGCCTCCCCCAAAGTGGGAGAAGTATTAGCAGGAAAGAGCTATATGGATCTATACCAGATCCCGGGTAAATAACACTGGAGGGGACCCTGCAATGGGGGGCTAGTCAAAGTCTCAAGATACCTCCTCTTTGGGTATCCCATGGGGCTATAGCCCTCTCCCCTTTCCTCACTCCCTTCCCAGGGGACCCAGGTGTCCTTGGAGGAGACAGGTCTGGGGGCTTTCAGATGCCTTTTACAAGGAAACGACTTCTCCTGACTCACCTCCTTTCCGGTCTCGTATAGCCAGTTACTCAGGGAGAGTCAGGAACTGTCCAACCGTCCTCAACTTACTTGGCTAAGATCCACTTGAGAAGCACGTTGTGCCCTCCAACTGGAATTGTGTGACTTCCCTGGAGTCACCTTAAAACAGCAATCCAAGTGGAAGGTGCCACTTGCTGAGTACCTACTGTGCACCAGGCCCCTACATATTTTTCCTACATGCTGAGCGCTTCTACATATTTTTCCTAATCCTCAACAACACTGTGATGAGTATTGTTGTCCTTATTTTAAAGGTAAAGAAACTGAGGCTCAGAGAGCATAAGCAGAATTACCCCAAATCACACAACTTGTTACATAACCAGATTTTGAGCTCAGACCTTTTTTAAAAAAACATTTAAAAAATATTTATTTATTTATTTATTATTGAAAGAGAGAATGTGAGCAGGGGAGGGGCAGAGAGGAGAGGACAGAAGGTCTGAAGTGGGCGCTGTGCCAACAGCAGTGAGCCCGACTCGGGCCTTGAACCCACGAACCGTGGGATCATGACCTGAGGCCAAGTCAGACGCTCAACCGACAGAGCCACCCAGGTGCCCCGAACTCAGACCTTTCTGACTCCCAAACCTAGGAAGTTTCTACCAGCTCTGCTACTCTCCAAGCTGAATGTCTGCCAGCTCTTTCGTTGTCCTAAAGAAGAAGGAGGACGGGCCAAGTGGCCTTTTTGGAAACCTTCTCATGTCATGGTTATTCCCTCGTCATGAAAGCTTCACGCAAGATCCTCGTATGAGGGAATCTGCCTCTGAAACAAGAGTGGGTCTGACTGCCGTTTCAGACCCCCGTGCTAGAAGGCTGCCTATGGCCATTCACGGGAAGAAAAGGACTCCGCCAGAACGTTATTCCATCTCAGACTCATGGTAACCAGCCTCAGGACTGGGAAAGACAGACCGCCCTGCCAAACTCTTACCAGTCGCGGAGGCTCCTGGTGGACCCTAAACTATCAACTCTAGTTTTTATCTTGACAGTTTGCTGTGCACATTTTAAATGAATTGAGCCTACCTGAGGCCACTGAATTTAGTTCAACATTCATGGACCACCATTCTTGGCCAGGTACTAGGAGGACTTAGGCACTGAGAGAGAAACGGGGCACAGCCCTTGCCCTTGGGGTGATGGACTGCGCCAGCCAACTTGGAAAGCGCTTTTAGAGAAGAACAGGGGTGTGGGGAGCAGGGGAGCCACAGTGGACCCAGTCCAGTGGAGAGGAAGGCAGGGAAGAAATACTTCTTGGAAAATATGTAAAAGACTCCAGTGACATCTAAAAGGCTCCCAATCCCAGAAGTAAAGTGTGAGTTCACAGATATTATGGAACTACTCTGTTTGTTAAGAGCCAAAGTCATAAAGGAAGAAGAAGGGGTTTTGCTTGCTTTGGTTTTTGTTTGCAATATTGATTGATTGATTGATTGATTGATTTAGAGACAGAGAGACAGAGCAGGAGTATGAGTTGTGGAGGGGCAGAGAGAGAGGCAGAGAGAGAGAGAATCCCAAGCAGGCTCTACACTGTCAACGCAGAGCCCAACGTGGGGCTGGAACTCACGAACCCTGAGATCATGACCTGAGTCAAAATAAAGAGTCGGACGCTTAACTGACTGAGCCACTCAGGGGCCCCTGTTTGCATTTTGTTGAAAACCCTGGAAGATGTCCATCTATAGATGAATGGATAAAGACGTCGTGAGACACACACACACACACACACACACACACACACACTCAGAGGACTATTACTCAGCCATAAAAAGAGTGAAATCCTGCCGTTTGCCACAACATGGGTGGACCCAAAGAGTATTATGCTAAGTGAAATAAGTCAGAGAAAGACAAATACCGTATGATTCCACTCATTTGTGGAACTTCAGAAACGAAACAAACAAACAAGGAAAAAAGAAACAAAAAACCAGACTCTTAAATACAGAGAACAAAGTGGTGGTTGCCAGAAGGGAGATGGGTGGGGGATGGGTGAAATAGAAGAAGGGGACTGAGAGGACACTTACCATGATGAGCACTGAGCGATGTATAGAAGTGTTGAATCATTATATCGTACACCTGAAACTAATATCACACTGAATATTAATTGCACTGCAATAATAATAACAATACAAAAAAACCCCGGGGCAGACCTCCCCGCTTCACCAGCCAGGGCTGTACCCACAGGTGTGGAGGCTCCGACAGGCGCAGGCGATGGGAGCGGTCGGTTTGGTTTTCTTTGGCTGCATGCGCCAACGTGAGAATGAAGGAGAAAAGAAAAAGAGCAGAGGACGAAGAGTCTTTTGCTTGAATTCAGTTATTTACCCAAAGCACTGTTCACACAGCACGGGCCTCCATTTTGGTTATTTCGTTTTTAATGTGTTTACTTATTTTTGAGAGGGAGAGAAGGGACAGAGCATTTTGAGAGGGAGAGAGGGAGGGGCAGAGAGAGAGAGGGAGACACAGAATCCGAAGCACGCTCCGGGCCCTGAGGTGTCAGCACAGAGCCCGACACGGGGCTCGAACTCACGCACCGAACCGTGAGATCACGACCTGAGCCGAAGTCAGAGGCTTAACTGACTGGGCCACCCAGGCCCCCTCAAGCCTCCATTTTAATTGATGTCTGGGGTCCTCACAATGTGCCAGCAACAGCGTCGTATGCCTTATGTGTATTAGCTAATTGAAATCTTCAAAACAAGCCTGTAGTAGATACTATTATCCCCTTGTGCGGGGGTAGGGAGTGGGAGGCCGGGCGGATCAAGAGCGCGGGTCTTTCCCCCTAAGCAACACCAGCTTCCGAACAGGTAGAATGTTTCGCTAGCCTGCCCTTACGTTGCATTCTGGTGATGGTCTCCTGGTTCTGCCAGGTTCCAGAACAGCGTCTTCCTTCTTCCTTCTGTCTGAATGTGTTTTCCTCTGAGCTGGCTCTCTAAGCGTGCTGTCACTGCAGCCACCTGTGTCTCCTGCCAGAAGCCGGAAAGGCAGAGCTAGAGGAGGGGCTCCCAGGGAAGGGGGCTGGGGAGACCTTGAAGCTTCCCGCTCTCCCTTGGCGTGGAGGTCCCCGGAGGTGTGGTCTGCCCTGGACGCTCTAAGTAGCTGGCCACCAAGCCACCCTTGGGCACAAACGCCATCCCTGTCGCTGCACACGGAACTGAATCTCCTAAAAGAACACAAGCTGTGACGGAACGACAGAGACGGCGCCCTCCGCCGGGATATCTAACTCGGTTCCGAGTGCGCATTTGTGCAGAAGTAGAGGCCGCGTTCGTAGACGGTCATGGGCGGGAGGGACCAGAAAGGGCACCCGGTTCAATGCCTTATGGGACTGAGGGGGAAAGGTGGACCCAGACAGGGGAAGGTGCCCAGATCCCCGGCGTCCTGCCCCCGCGTCCCCTTGCCGGGCTGGAGGACTCCGTTCCCTGAGGACAGGAGTTCTTTCCCTAAGACAGGGACCAGGACTCCGTTCCCCAAGAGAGAAAGATGGAAAGACTCCCGGGATGAAGGAGCCTTCCACCCTCTCCGCGTGGGCTTGTTTTTCAGAGATTCACGGACATACATTTCAGTTTTTTCAAAATGAATGCTTAAAATTCAAGCCTCCTTTTGTTCCGCTTGATCCTGGAAGAATAATTTTAGGGATTTCAAGATCTCACTTAACAAGCTTTACATCTTGATGAAATGCTGATTTTCATATTGTTTCCCAAACTGCACAGTTGCAGAAGCCACTGCCAAGTGAAAGCAGGATATTTCGAAGGAAAGCATTTAAAATTTAAATCCCTGGTGACAAGTCCGAGGGTGGACGGAGCGAGGCGCGCAGCAGTGAGGTTTCGCAGCCCGCGGAGAAAGGCGGCAGAGGCGAGAGACGCTGGGAGGGTGACCGGGGGGCCTAGCTCAGCCCCCGCTGGCTGCGTGACCTCCGAGGACAGGTCAGCCCGCTCGGCGTCCCCATGTGCGGAGTGGGCTTGCTCGCGCTTGCTTTACGACGCGTGCGAGACAAGATGTGTGGAAACTGCTCGGTGGAGCTGAGCCGCCAAATACAATTCCGTCTGTAGACGATGGGAGAGTCTGGGCTGGCAGCGACGGTCCGGCTAGTTGCTGTGGCCTCCTGAGGTGCAGGTGACAAGAGACAAGCTGGAGAAAAGCCATGCCTTCCTCAGACAGCAACGAGCGTTCCGAGTGTCGACGGCGGCCTTCAGTTCGGGGAGGTAAAGGAGTGGGGAGCTTGGGAGACATGGTGATGGAGGAGGAAGAATTTGACCAGGAGTCAGGAGAGGGGCCTCCATGACTGGCGGTGTGACCGTGAGCAGGTCAGCATCCTCTGGGGCCTCGGGCTTCCTGCGCGGACACGGAACTCGTGGGTCAGAAATCGCATTCGGCATCTGGGTCATCGCCCCTCCGGGTGCACCGAATAAACCTTTTTCGAGTGAATGAATTGGTGATGGCTGTCCTGGGCCCCGTGTGTAGAAGAATCGGGAGGCCTCTTCTCGGTGCAGCAGGAACAAGCAAGAGCGGCCAAGGGCAAGGTTGGGGTGGCGCAAGGGCTTCACTTAGGGTCGTAGGCCTGACTTTGGACTAGATGAGCTCTCAGCTCCTGCCTGTGGTGAACATCAGGCTCTGTGTCCACACAACATCAGAATCGCCCGCCGGAGAAGGGCTGCCCCATACGGCTGCACAGGCTGTGCCCTGCACAAATCCAGGGGGCACCCTTCCCATCGCCCACAGGGAGCACGGGGCCCCCCGGTAGCCATGGGGCACAGTGGCGCCAGCTGGGAGACGGCAATGTGCCACCAAAGGAGCACTGGCTTGGAAATCCGGAGACCTGGCTTCTAGCCCCCCTGGGTCAGGGTCAGCCGCCAACTCCCCATAGGGCCACATTCCGGTCCTTCCCCCTCTGTGTTCAAATTGCTGGCTCCTTAGGGCTCTCCCTAGTCCAGGTTCTTGGATATTATGAGGGTTCTGTTTGCTCTGCTACATGCCCAGGCCTCCAATCTGGGCAGCTGGAACTTTTTTCTGGGCAGCTGCAAAGCCAGGCTGACCCTTCAGATCAGGGGGAATTGTGGGGGGGCGGGCTTCCAGCAGAAGGTAATGCCCCTGCCAGCTCCGAGACAGTAGGGTGCCACCCCAGGCCCCTTGCCCCCTCTCAGGAGCACACAGGTGGCAGTGACCTTTGGATACGAGTGTGGGGTCGGTCCCCAGCTTTCTATCCCTGCTCAAGGGATGAGGCTAGCCCCTCCTTTGCTCCTGTCCATCCCCCAGTGTCACAGCAGTCTGCTGCACATGCCCCTCTGTGCCCTCCCTCTGAGCCTCTGTGTTGGCCATTCCTTCTGCCTGGAATACCTTCCCCTTTCCTCACACCTTATCCAGCAAAGTCCCACATGAGCATGAGCATCTCAGTGAGGCATAGCCTGACTCCCTCCCTCCCGGAGGTAACTCCTCTCCTCTCCTCTCCATCTCTGCCTCTGCCGCAAGCCTTCCCTACAGAGCACTGGACGCTGCGTTGGTGTTGTCTTGTCCCCCCAGGGCCTGCGAGCTCTTTCGGGGGGTGGGCAGACAGCTGCACAAAATAGGAAGAGACCACTTCTACGAAGCACTGACCACGTGCCTGGCCTGTGACTAAGCACTCCGTGGGTATGGTTTCGTGGTTGTAACTAAACTGGACTTCATTTTAGAGAAGAGGAAACTAAGGCCCAAGGTCACGGCAAGTAAGTGGCAGAATGGGATTCCAGCTGTTTGTTGCCTTGGAGTCTGGAGGACCAGACTCCTCTCCTCGGCCATTCCTCACTCCCTCTCCAGGGCGGGGACCGGTCAGGTGGTCCCCGAGGAGAAGCTCTCTGAGCATCCTGGGGGTGGACAGGGGCAGACGGAAACATGACCCAGTGACAGGAGCAGTTTTCTGAGGTTGCTGTTATCTGCATAGTGGTGCACTGAAACAAATTCCTTCCAGGGGGATTTTTCCTTCCTTTCTTCTTCCCTTCCCGTCCCTTCCCTTTGCTTCACTTCCCTTCTTTCTCTCTCTTCCTTCCTTCCTTCCTTCCTTCCTTCCTTCCTCTCTCTCTTTCTTTCTTCTTTCTTTCTTTCTCTCTCTTTCTTTTCCTCCCCTCCCCTTTCCTCTTCCTTTCCTCTCCTCCTCCTCCTCCTCCTCCTCCTCCTTCTTCCTCTTCTTCTTCTGTGTGTGGCAAGTGTTAAAACTAGTTTTCAAGCTCTGTTAATGAATGCCAGAGTGATTATGTTGATATCCCCATCAGTTATGCAGAAAATCAGGTAACCAGACTATTTACTTTATGTAATAGATGTGTGGGCTTCTCGTTCACTCTCTGAAAGAACATTCCTGAAAGGGTCATTTTTTATTTCCTGAGATGCCTTTTTTCCTAATTGCTTGAAGGTTTGAAAATTGCTCCCTTTCCCCCATTTTCATTCTGTGCAAATGCATTTCCTCGTGTCACATTTCCCTGACACCTCCGGTCCCCTGGAGAAGCAGGGCCCCTCCTCCAGCCTCCCACGTGCCTTCTGTCTCACCAGGAAAGCCTCCGCGCGATTCGAGATTTCAAACCAACTTGGAAGAAATAAAGCTCCTTTGGTTTTTCTCTTTTGTAAACAGATTTGACAAAACGAAGTGGGAAGAGCCCCAGACCGCATATGAGGAGAGCTGGCTTTTAATCTCAGCCCTGCCTTGAATTTGCTCAGCGATGGCCAGGTCCCTTTTCCCTTCTGTTTCTTTGAGTGTACATCGAGGGACGAAGACAATCTGTGGGTCTAAGAGGAGGAACAAGGGCCTGAGAACGGAAGGTCCTGGAGCCAGATTTTCTGGATTTTGAGGAAATCTCTCTCTCCGAACTCCCCACCCGCCCAGTCTGCCTAGTGGGATAATCCCAGCTGTGACCGGGCCACCCTCACGGGAAACTCTGCGACCAGGGAACCAAATTGTGGAAGGGTTGGCCCAGGCAGCTCCGGGTCCTTGGCTGGAGGTGGTCGGAGGGCTTGTCTACCCTACAAAGCAGCAGTACCCTTTGCTCGGTGCCCCTGCCTTGCAAACCACGTGCTCACGTGCCTGTCCATAGGTGCTCCTCTTAGGTCCTCCCCCACCCCTGGCGATAAATTTTACGGATCTGAGCTGAGCGCACCCTCCTTTTTCTTAATTTTTAAGTTTTTCTTTTTTGAGAGAGAGACACATGTACAGACAGAGAGAGAGAGATACGTGAGGGAGGGGCGGAGGAAGGGACAGAAGCGCAAGCAAACTCCACACTTAGTGCAGAGCCCGACGCGGGGCTCGAACTCACGGACCGCGAGATCGTGACCTGGCTGAAGTCGGACGCTTAACCGACTGCGCCACCCAGGCGCCCCTGTGTATTTCCATCCTAAGAAAAGCCAGTCTTCGGATGCGCTTGGATGGGCGCAACTGAGCACATATTAAACACACGAGCCAGAGCTTTCAGTCACCCCCTGAGCTGGCTCAGCTGGTCTGCCCTTGAACTGCCCATTCCCTCCCCTCCCGGGGAAGCTCCCCGGCACTGACAGTCCCCAGGCCCAGCCTCCCGCCAGCCAGCACGCATACACGGAACGCTTCACGAGTGGGCAGCAAACTTCTGCTGTGTGAAGCCGCTGACATTTTAGGGTTCGTTGTTATAGCAGCCAGCACTAGCCTAGCTGATTTGCTCGGTTGGCCTCTTACCACTCCCCCACGTAACTGCCCACGTGTCTTTCTCACCAGACTGGGAGCTCGGTGAGAAGGGGCCCAGTCTGATTTGCCTGTATGTGTGGAGGGTGATGATCGTGTCTGCAACACGTGTTAATTGAATGAATGGACGTTGAAACATGCCGGCTGTCGAAAATTGTAACCAGAAAGAGAAGCTGAACGTGTTGTTTGACATCTTTCCCGTGAAAATGGGACCGGAAATCCTAGGAGGCTTCCTGGAAGAGGTAACTAGATCATGAAGTACCGTAAAAATGACTGGGAGAAAAAGGAAGGAATAGAGGGGAACCTTAACTCTGGGCATGCTCTCTGCACAAGTGCTCTCCCACCCCTTACCCTTTCTCCGCCCCAGGAGGACCTCTCAGAGCTTTTACAAAGGGAGCCTCGGAGGCTGAAATATTTGCCCGAAGCCATGCCATGGGGAGACCTGGTCTGTTCCCACCCCAAGGCCCTGCTCTTCCCTTCATCTCACCCACAAGACGGGACTGCTCTACAGCAGAGAGAGGGGGCCACCTCCCACCCGGCCACAGCCTCTCCTCCTCCCAGGTGAGCAGACTGGCATGACTAGAGGAGCACTTAGAATCAGGACACCTGCGCCTAGGCCCATCCCTGCCTGCGACTGGTCACCTGACCGTGAAACGGTCCCTTCTGTGAGGTTCAACTTGCCCCTCTGAAAAACGACAGATTGGGGCCAGAGGACCTCTAAAGGCTTCTCGCCGCACAGGATCCCCGGCCCTGGGCAGGAGTGTGTGAGCCACACATTCTCACGTACGAAGGAGAGAGGCCTTTGCCAGTCCCTTACCAGGGAGGGCTGGGAAGCAGGAAGACCGTGGTGCGGGGACAGAGTCAGAGCAGTACAGCAGGAGGAGAGACGGGCCCTGACGGCAGCTATGTGTGGCCTTGGGAAGTGGAAAACCCCATCTGGGGAAAGAAGGTGCGGGCTTGGGGTCAGCAGCCCCAACTGTGCCTGCCGAAGAGCCCAGGCTCAAGCCCTCAGTGAAAAAGAGGGAGAGCTCTGCTTCTGTGAGGTCTTTTAGTTGCAGGAGAGGCACACATAAACGTCTCTCTCTCGGAGCCAAGTGCATACCGTGAATGCTTTTGACAGAATGGTTCTCCTTCAGCATTCCTAGTGATTGAGATAAGTACATTTATTTCCCTCCCCACCATCATCTTCGCTGCTTTGGATATGGGACGAAGCTTAGAGTGGATGCCTTTTGGTAATTTACTTTTTCGTCGATTCTTTCATTCGGTGGATCTTTATTGAGCACCTGGCATCTTCCAAGTTCTGTGCTCGGTGGCAGAAATACAGTGGCAGGAAAGTCAGTCTTCGTGGAGTTGGCATAGCGGGCTGACCAGGCAGTGATAGTGGTTAAATATACAAGACTCTGTAAGCCAGGATTTCCCCAGAAGGCATGAAACCAGAGAGATGCTGAGACAATGGCCAGGTAGAGGGCCTTACCTGAGGTAGAATGCCCAGGGAAGGCCTCTCTGGAAAGGGCCGGCCGAGCTAGGATGTGGCTGGTGAGAAGGAAGCAGCCACACAAGGAGCTGGGAGGAGGAGCCTTTGTAAAAAGACCCAAGAGACCCCGGGGAAGACCGATGCTGTCTGGCACCCAAGGCCACTGAGCTTTTGCTACTTACTGCCTGGGGCAGAGGCATTCTGGGGACAAGACCCCCAAGGAAAGGCCACGACCAGGCAAACTCTCGGGGCCACAGGAAATCACAACCTCTGATTCCGGCGTCTGTCCTCATCAGTCCTGATGTTTGACAACTATTTCCTTCCCACCCCTGGCCCAGCCTCCAAGTGCAGAAACCCCGGAGCACGCCAATGAAATTGATTTAGTGCTGGCGGTACATTCTCTTCCCCAGCCTCGGGCAGGAGAGATTTACGGCTCCTGGAAATACTGCCCCTCCCTGCTTCCTGTAAATCTCCCACCACATTTCGGGCGGCTGGAGCTATTTGGGTAACCTTTATCTGAACCAGAACTTCCTCGCCAGGAACTTCAGAGGGTACCTCCAGGAAGGACGGGAGAACCCCAGGGGCTGGCTTGTTTTGGGGAGGATTCCAGGCCTGCTGAGGACAGCTGCTCGGCAGGCATCAGGCAGAGAACAGAGTTCTTCTTTGATGCCGTGACTGCCTTTGTGGGGTTGGCACAAAACCCCAAAGGAGCATTTAGGGTTTATGGAGGGCGTGCGGATAGGCAGTGCGTTATTGAGCCTGAAAGCCGGGCCCCTGGAAATAAAAAGGATTCGGGGAATCGTCTGAGGCCAGATGCTCGGGGCTGCGAGGGAGCTGTGCATTGTGGGAGAAAGAGAACGGCTTTGAGTCAGACGGGTCTTGCAGATGTTATATTATATTATATATCAACGTGTTCACGGGCTGTCTGCCTGCCTGGAATCTCGTCTCTGTGAGGCCAGGTCTTTGATCATTCCCAGATATATCCACAGCACCTAGAACCACGCTTGGCTTGTCATTAGCACTCAGTAAGTAACTGGTGAGTGCATCGGTAATTCCAGAATATATTCTGGCCCCCCAGTGTGTGACCTTGGGCAAGTCACTGCCTCTCTGGAGCCTCAGTTTTTTTTCTCTAAACATTGGGATAAGGACGGATCGATCAAAATGTGAAAGGGGCTGCTATTTGCTTAGACACGTTCAGTAAATGTTCTCTCCCTTCTCTTTCCTCTGCCGCCTCTCTCTGAGGCCTGGGACTGAAGACAAAAAAAAAAAAAAAAAAAAGCCCGGCTGCTGTGCTCTCAAAGCGGTGGGCGCTGAGCCTCCCGGGGTGGGCACCTCCCAGGTCACAGGGAGCCCTCACACTGGTCAGGTCACTTAAAACGTATGTTTCTTTGGGATTCTGGGACCGAGAGATTTTTAAAGTCGCCTGGTGCACAGAGGCCCTGTGGAAGGGCTTAGTGGGGGGTTGGGGGACCTTCGCAGCCCTGCAGGAGGCTGAGGGAAGGGACAGCCCACCGGGGTGGCCGCGAACTGCGGGAAAGGGCACAGCACTCTGAGTTCCAGGACAGAGTCCTCCTGAGCAGCTGCCAGGCGGGAAGCCTTCTGGGACCAGCTCTTCCTTTGACCAAAGGGAGCGGGACGCGTGCCCCCCGGAGCACCCACGTCCCCTCTCTGAGAGTGCTGTCCCTTCTCCAAGCGCTGCCGCCCCAGACCTCGGAGGCCAGGTCTGCACCTTCCTCCTCTTCTTTCCCAGGCTCCTTTCACAGAGCCAGGTGACACAGGAGGGGGGCAAGAGCGGTCCGACCTCCCCCGGGGCCTGCGGTGACATTTATCCCGAACAGGCCAGAGCCAGTGGCTGCTGTCTTTGCCCAGAAGGCGTAAAAGGAGCAACACTGAAATTGCTTCAGTAAACAGCCCAGTCAGAGCAAACCCCGGGCCTCATTAACCACAATTAGGATTTCTGCTCCGGCTTCCAAGGAACTCGGCTTGGGACCCAAGACTGTTTATTTGAATAAGACCGTGGCCGGGGCTGTGGGAGGGGAGGGACAGAGGTGGAGGTGGAGGTCAGGCGGCAGGCGTTGGATCTTTCTGTCACTCCGGACACTTTAATAATGGGAAAACCTTTGACCTGAGCCCTCCCAGATCCCTGGATTCCAGAACCCAAATGACTACAGGGACGGCAGTTTTGAATCTCCCTCAAATTCTTAATTGAATGGGATAAGGTACCCAAAAGTGCCCTGGGCCTCGCAAGGACTCAAGAGACGCTTGTTACCTCTTCGCAGTTTGGTCACGTCTAAACCACAAAAAGGAAAGCGCATTTTTCGCTAAAACGCTTTGTTCGGGTCACGGTATCTTTCACTTGGCCATTCTTTTTTTTTTTTTTTTTTTCTTTTTTTTCCCCTGTATGAAAAGCAAACAAGCAAATGAACTACCAGATCTCTGATAGTACGGCTTATCTTTTAGGTTCTGAATACTGCATTTCTTCTAGCGTTCCCCTCCCCCGCCCCCTGAGATTCTGTTCCACCTAATTTGTCCCTCAGATCCTGGGAGCCCCGTCCACTTCCGTTATCCCGCACGGCGGTAACAGAGCTAACGTTTTTCTTAGGGCTTTGCCGTTCGCAAGGTCTTTCTTTTCCTCCGCATAGCTTTTCTTGTCGGAGCCTCCCAAGAGTCATTTCATGTTAGCGTTATTAGTGTTTTCACTTTAGATCAGAGCAAAGAGAGGTTCCGAGAGGTTAGGGGGTCCTGCCCGCTATCTTCAGGCCAGTAAGGAGCTCCCTGACCGCGAAGCCATTCAGCTAACAACCACTTATGGAGCACCTGCACAGTGTGGGCACTTGAGATACAAAATGAATGACACGGTCCCCGCTCTCCACGTGCTTGTCCTCTGGTGGTTTATTCGGCTGAATTTCCGTGGATCTCTTCCAGCAGCTTGCACCGGACTGGACGGGGTCCAGTTGCCGGTGTTGGCTGGTTGGCTCGGCGAATGAGCGAACGTGGGACGTTTCAGGCTCCGCCAGCTCCCACTGGGCCGGGGCTGGGGCTGGAAGCCTGTGTGCTGGGGGCACGGCACTCACACTCTTAGGACCAGGGATCAGAGCACGGCTGGCTCCACGTGCCCCCCTGGTGAACCACAGAGTCGGACGTGCCTAAAGAGGGTAGGACCCAGACCCGCAGACCAGAGAAGACCTCTGCCTTCAACCTGACCCGAGCGAGGGTCCTCGGGCCAGGCCACCCAAGGTTCCGAATGGGCTAACAATACTAATGGACAACCGCCCTGGGTCTGAGCAGAGTCCACGGACACA
Source organism: Prionailurus viverrinus (assembly GCF_022837055.1). Lineage (NCBI taxonomy): Eukaryota > Metazoa > Chordata > Mammalia > Carnivora > Felidae > Prionailurus > Prionailurus viverrinus. The sequence goes on along the minus strand of NC_062563.1, from coordinate 129,147,534 downwards.
TTCATCCAATTCTAAGTGAAAAGCAGGCTTTATTCCCTGAAACTTGAATGATTACCTGCCAGCCTATATGTTTTTGTAGAGATCTAGAAAATATAGCTGGCAGGTTGATTAGAAGTCAGCAGCAAACTTTCTTTTGTTGGGTGAGAAAGCAGGCCAAAAGAGAGTTTGTCTAAGCTCATTTGGCATATTCTAGGACATATTGTAAGATGGGGCTGGAGACCAGAATTGGATAGGGAAAGAGTCTCAGCTCTCCGTTGACTTCCTGTGTGACCTTGAGTGCACCCTCTATCTCTGGGCCTTAGTTTTCCATCTGTAAGATGGGAGGTGGTCACTGTAATCCTTCTAGCCCTAAAAGGTAAGTGAATCTAGATTTTATACTTCATGTGCAAAGATTAGGCTGTATGGAATATTAGGTACCAATGTAATGAGCTACGATAATCACCAGGCAGATACATTACCTTTTCTCTGATTAGGTGATCTGGAAAGGGGAAAGGACCTCCTTGTAATGGTGAGTTGAATTCATGCAGGCTTTTAAAGAAGTTTAAAGAAAGGCCTTTTAAAGGAGTTGAAAGAAAGGCCTTGTGACATAGATCAGTACCTGGTCAATGCCAGGCTCTCAAACATTTGTCGAATGAATGAAAGGGAGTTCCAGGTGTGGGTTCTGAGGAGGCCTGTCTACAGATGGACGTCAACTGGTCAAACATACGTAGGTCACTGGGAGCTGGTGAGTGCAGAGATGAGGGATGGGTAGGTAAATGGGCACAACATACACCCGAGACCCCGACCTAAGAGGCTCCGTTGGTGATGTTCTCTCTGAGGAGTTCCTGGGGTCCGTGCTCAGAGCAGCCCAAGGTAGCAAGCCAAACCCTATTGCCACCCAAAGGGCCCCCTTTGTGTTCACCTGCTTCAGACCAGGGGCCTCTCCTTGGCCGCTGTGATCCCTTGTCCTCCGAGAGCTCTCCGCGGACATGCCATGGGGAAACCCCAGTGGAGCGTGAAGGTTGAGAGCAAAGGCCCGTGGGAGGAAAGCACAGACTTGACCAGTCCAAATCCTCGGCCCTCAGAGCATATGCTCATCCCTCCCCACTTAACTTCTTGGGGCTCCCATGGAAACTTTTCCTTCCCTCTGCTATATTCTCACCTGCTTCTCATGCAAGTGTGTGGTTGGCGGTTTCCCTTGCTGACCTGGGAGGCTGTGCGTCGTCTCCATCCCAGTGTCTTCCCTGACTCAGGGCCAGGCTGGGCTCGTGGTCATGCCAGGAGTGGCCGAATGAATGAACGGCTGATTCTACCACCCACAGTGGGTGGATCCCCAAACGGCAAAGGACACTGAGTAAACAAGTGTGGCCCTCCATTGTGGTTGATAACGTTTTTCCAAATGGGAATAACAGTGTGTATCTTACATCATGGTACGGAAAGAGGTTTTAGATTTGAACAGGAATACTTTCTTTAGCAAAAAAACCTTCCTCTTTGCATGACCCTTTCCAGTTTTTAAGGTTTTATCTTGATTCTCTCATTTTTTCTCAGAGCATCTTTGATAGGAAGCTGGGATGAGGATCATCATCTCCCATCTGGGGAAGGCACCGAGGCTCGCGGAAGTCAAGTGACTCATCCAGGATCACGTTGAGGGTCAGGGACAGCCCCGGGGTCAGACCCAGCTTTCCTGGTTCCCCGTCCTGGGCTCTCCCCAAGTCATGGTCTTCTATTTCTACATTCCCCCCGTGGCCATGTGTAAAAGAAGCTAGGAGGCAAAGAAAGGTTTGCTCAAAGAACGCTTAAAAAGAATGATGTTCTTAATTAATAACAAAAGCAAATGCACACTCTTAGTGGGTTCATAAACAGCAAGCTTCAACCTAATTGATTAAAATGCCCTGGCACCAAATTAACAATGACTTCAAAAACAATGAAATCCAGCCAAGGCCACAATAAAACCGTTTCCCCCCTTTTTAATTATCTTTGTTGTTTTCAAATTTGCCTGAAACTCTTCCGTATGTCTGGGCAGGTCGCACCTGCCACTGTGACCAGAGCGGGAAGGCAGTGCGTGCGTGCGTGTGTGTGTGTGTGTGTGTGTGTGTGTGTAAGCCCACAGACAGGGGGTTTTACTCTGAAACTTGCCAGCTCTGTGACCTGGAGCAGGTCACCAAATGACGGTAGCCCTCAGCATCTCCGCCTTTAAAATGTGGAGGGCAACACCTGTCGTATAGACTCAACGCGGAAGATGTAGGTAAAACAGCCAGCAGAGGGTCTGGCACATGGTAGGTGAACGATAAATGGACATTCGCTTCCTCTTTCTGCATACGGTCCTTAAAGGACCTCAGAGACACTTTAAACACAGGAAAGAGAGGTCGCACTGCCCAGGGGTGGAAACCTAATGGCCAAACTCCGATGCCCCACGTTACCTGCTTCCTACAGGACTTTTGCGGTCAGATCCTCTGTATGTGATGTGACATGAGGCATGTCATGTAACCTCTCCGAGCCTCAGTTTCCTGATCTGCTAAATGGCCATCCCAATACCGACATCGGTGGCCAGGCTCCGTGAATGGTGGCTGTCGCTATCACATGGACTACAAGGGGGGCTTGGAAGAGGGTGTCAGCCAGATTCAAGTCCTAATTCTGCCACGTACAGGCATGCTCTGTCTGCTCCGGGGCCGTGTTTTCCTCGTCTCTAGAAGACAGAGAATGAATCCTGGCTCGCCCACCTGCAGGACAGCTTCGGGGACCCAGGAGCCCAGGGATGGCGTCCACCTTGGCTGCACATCACGGCCACCCAAGGAGCTCAACAACTACTCAGTGCCGGGGATCCACCCATCTCCGATTGGCTCAGTCAGGATTTGGGTGGCTGGGACCCAGGCGGATGTGTTTCTTACACGTTTCGGGTGAGTTTAACGTGCTCCCAGGTTGTGAGTCACCGGGATGAAGATGTACCCCTGTTTTCTAAATCGGAGAACCCTGTGCACACGCGGGGGTCAGGCAGGAGGGCCCCCCTCCTGGTCCTGCTCTTGTGGGGCAGAGAATTCTTGGGACCACCATTCGTTCCTCTGCCGCGGGGTCGGGAGGCTTCAGCTTCTTTGATTCCCTTTCAACACTTCCCAGGATTCTGTCGCATCTGAAGAGGGAAGCAGGGTGCTGGCAGTAACCGGGGCATGCTGACTTTAACCTTTAAAAAAACAAGCTTTATGGTGAAGACCAAAAGGTCTTATAAACCTTAATGAGCGGCATATGTGAAACACATACGTGAATTGCTTGTTTGAAAAATATTTCCCGGCTAGCCTTCAATAGCATAGCCTTATTATTCTAAACGGGGAGCTTGTCTTACCAGAGGACCGAACAAAACCCCAGTTGGAGATAATTATCTTAGCAGAATTCCCCGTGGGTCCCTGGGGAGGGGATGGGGCGGGAGCCTCTGGAACACATGTGCTAACTTAGGCCGCCTTTGTCTACACAACAAACACAAAAGCTGGGCTCTCGGCAGCGAGGAGAATTCCAGCTCCCGAAACGGTGACCTCAAGACTCATTCCGCGGATGGCGAATAGGTCTGTTTCCACGGGTGGGGGCTGGAGGCGGGAAGGTGGGGGTGGAACACACGAGCGTGTCCAAACTCATGTTCCAGGCAGGAGCTGGGAGGCGCGGGGAAAGACATAACGGAGCCAGAAGTCGGAAGACCCAGGCCGTGCCGGCTAATTCGGGCTCGGGGACGTGACTTTGAGCAGATGGCCCACGCTGTGGAGGTCTCAGTTTCTCCGTGTGTGAAATGGGGTCCCTGTGATGATTCCGCGGGATGACAAAAGTGAGGAGAAGTGATTTGATCCAGAGTCCCGTGAAGGAAAGCGACCTCTCCCTCTCCTTCAGTCCCTCCCGGAGGCCGCAACCTCACGCGCAACCTGCCTCCGCTGCGGAAAAGCAGCGGCTGGGGACGCTGCCCGAAGCAAGGATTTCAGGTTCCCAGAGCTCCCTGTTTCGGGAGGCTATTCAGGTGCCATCACCTGAAGGTTCGGGCGGTCAGCCTTCCCAGCCTGGCACCCCGATGTTCAGGGAAAGTGGGCCACTGGGCCTCAATTAGCTGGGTAATTGCTTCAATTCCCTTCTGCTCCCTACCCCTTAATTATCTCCCTGCTGCCCCCCAGTCCTGAGCTGAGGAGTGCCACTGAGCCGCCCTTTTCCCAGGCTGGAAGCCACAAGGGGAAGCCACTTCCCTGGGACTTGTCCCACAACTGCAGGCAGCCTGAGGAGAGGCAGGCAGGCCCCATCAGGCCCAAAGCCCTCTTTGATCCCCGTCTTCCCACTCCAGACCTCCTCCAGAGGCTCGGGATAAAGCTGGCTGTGGGGGGTGTAAGTGGGGCAAGGGGCAGAGCTGGAAGGCTGGGTCGTGGAATGGACCCACCAAGACACTCTGAGGAGTAACCCTGGGCAAAGGACTTGAGTTTCCCCAGCCTCCGTTTTCTCATCTGTAAAATGGGGCTAAGAAGATCTCTCCGGGAAGATGGTGGTTGTCAGGGTCGAGTAAGTTAATTACTCAGCGCGCATGCATAGTTAACTGCAGGGGTGCTCTCTTTTTTTAAATTTTTTTTTAATTTAAAAAAAAAAAATTTTTTTTTCAACGTTTATTTATTTTTGGGACAGAGAGAGACAGAGCATGAACGGGGGAGGGGCAGAGAGAGAGGGAGACACAGAATCAGGTCCAGGCTCTGAGCCATCAGCCCAGAGCCCGACGCGGGGCTCGAACTCCCGGACCGCGAGATCGTGACCTGGCTGAAGTCGGACGGTCAACCGACTGCGCCACCCAGGCGCCCCAGGGGTGCTCTTTTAAACAGCCCCCTTCTCCTTCTCCGTCTTGACTCCTTCCACCAACGATAGCTCTTCAGGCCAGCGAGGCAGCTGAGTGATGTGGGAAGTGGTGCAGAGCAGGGGCCGTGGACAGCAAAGCCCCGGACGCGCTTTGCGCCTCAGCTTCCCCACGTACAGCGTTACTCCCTGAGGGCGCGTGCGCCTTCTGATGTTCTATGAGGAGCGAGGAGAGAACCTCCTCCAAACCCCGAGATTCCACCTCCCAGGCATCGCCCCGTGTTCGGTTCCTCTCCTTGCCTCGAACGCACGCACCCTGCATATGTTCCCACCAGGGTAAACAGAGTCATTAACACTTTATCTTAATTGCCACTAATGATGGTAAATTTGCTTGATTACGTAAAACGGGGCTTTCTGGAAACATCCTAAGCTGAACTGGAACATTTAAAATTTCAGCTAATTCCAGCTTTGCAGCTGAACCTAATTGGTCAATTGTGGGTTATTAATGGAGGATCTGACTTCTCCGAGGATAGGCTGCCGGGGACAAATGTGGGCCAGGAGCGAAAGGAAAGGGCCACCACCCAGATGAGGGCAAGGCTGGCAGAGGAAGAACCAGAGGATGGATTTTTCCTTGATCACTCCATTCAATTCTTGCTTCAGCCATTTTCATGGGTTTCCTTAGGTATTCGTGTGGGTTTTTTCCCCCACATTTCATAAAGTGTTTTAAATCCATCAAATTGGCACTTTTATGAAATTTACTAAAAGATTCAGAGTTGGTTTTATCTTCCACCCATCTTCTCACTGTTTCATATACACATTGATCGATTTTATATTAAGGTATCTCTTCCGTTATTTTTTTTAAACCAGAATTCCATTTTGGGTTTTTTGACAACGCTCTCTGATTATAATGCTTAACTTTTCTCATTTAAATTGCTTCCTTTAAAAAAAAATTCAATACATTGCCTTGAGGCCCGTGGTAGTGTCTGAATGACAAATGCATATGTGTGTCTGTTTTATTCAACAATCTAAAAGTTAGTTTGTCAGGATCTATGGTTGAAAATTTTAACTTAAAGAAATTGCGACCCTCCGGCTCGACTGCTACTTGTGCGGCCACAGTGGGAGGATGAGACGGTGTCCCATGCTTTCTCCCGCCCAGTGCGTTCCTCCTCTAGAATGCTGGGAGCAAGCCTCCCAAAACACACAAAGTCAAGGGCTAAAAGGTATTACTGTATATGCTCTTGCCCAACTAAATCTGACCCTTATGTAGTCACCCTTTCCTTTCTCACTCTCTTTATAAACGTTTTTTATTTATTTGGAGAGACAGACAGAGAGAGGAGTGCACGTGTGCTCACAAGCGAAGGAGGGGCAGAGAGAGGAGAGAGAGAGAGAATCCCAAACAGGCTCTGCGCTGTGACATGGGGCTTGATCTCATGAACCGTGAGATTGGGACATGAGCTGAAATCAAGGGTTGGATGTGTAACTGACTGAGCCACCCAGGTGCCCTTCCTTCTCATACTTTAGGACTTTCCAGTTTAAGAAACCCTCTCGAGTTTTTTTCCCAGATGATCCTACAACAGCTTTATGAGGTTGAGGCAGGTCAGTGGTTGGAAAACCCACTTTACAGATGAGTCCACTGAGGCTCACACTGACTTCCTCCAGCCTCCATTCACATAGATTCAAATCCAGCTCTTTGAGTCAGAAACACCAGCTGCTCTGCCACCATGGGAGGCTGTCAGGTTCGAGAAGACCACAAAAGGAAGGCGGCAGTGGAGGGAGGGGCTCAGGTTATCAGCCCTCCACCCTGAGGTCCGTGGCGTCACTCCCTCAGTCTCTGGCTGTCCTTTAGAAAACGAGGACTGTGAGTTTGTCCACATGGGGCCTGTTACGGACTGACTTATGCGCCCCCACCTCCCCCCACAAGTCGTAGGTGGAAACCCTAACCCCCATGTGATTGTATTTGGAGACAGGGCCTTTAAAGAGGCTGTACAGGTGAGGCCCAGATCCAATATGGCTGGTGTCCTTATAAAGAGAGGAAGGGACACCAGGGACTTGAACTCACAGAGAAAAGGCCATGTGAGGACACAACACGAAGATAGCTGTCTACAAGCCAAGGAGAGAGGTGTCGGGAGAAACCAACCTGGCCCACACCTTGACCTTGATCCTCAAGCCTCCGGAACTGTGAGTAATCAGTTTCTGTTGTTTAAACCACCATCTGTGGTATTTTGTTCTGGTGGTCTGAACAGACCAACCCAGGGTCCGCCCGGTCACTTTGTGTCTCTCCCTGCCGACACTCTGGCAGGGCCGGGGCGGGGGGGCAGGTTGGGATGGCTCAAAATGCTAAAACCTAGTCACCTTAGAGCACTTTGCTGCAACCCCACTGCGGGAACAGGGCTGCCCCTGGGTATGCAGGACCCTTTGCAAACATTTTTTTGCTGGGAGATTCATGCGCCCACATGAGACCCAACGGGTCTCATACTCATGATGTTACTGCAAACATCAAATTAAAGGACCCTGAACTATCACTCCTCGGGGAAATACAGGGGTAGGTTCCTGAGAGCCTCTGGTCACATTTTTGTGAACCGATCACCGCATAACCTTGTTTTATGTGCTTCTGTTTAAAGACAACTTATTCAATACGTATTGTTGATTGATTAACATTGAGCTCATGTCCAACGGCACTGCAACTCATGCCTGAACCCGTGTCCTCTCTGTTAGGCATGTCACGGCCTTCTCATACTCAGGAACACTAAGAGACTTCAGCACTGTGCTTGTGGTGAACAGGATTTTAAACAGCGAAATCACCAAGAAAAAGCACAAAACTTCAGGAAAAAAGAAAGAGACACTAGATGTAATTGAAAAAGACACTTTTTCGGGGCACCTGGGTGGCTCAGTCGGTTAAGCATCTGACTTCAGCTCAGGTCATGATCTCACGGTTCGTGAGTTCGAGTCCCGCTTTGGGTGAGCTCGAGCCCTGCGTCGGGTGAGCCCCGCTTCTCTCTCTCTGCCCCTTGTTCACTTGTGCCCTCTCTCTCCCTCAAAAAAAAAAAAAGACACTTTTTTACAGTACAAGAGCTGAGACCAGATAGGCCATTGTCTTATCCAACCTCAGCTGGTGGGAATGTGCACACTGGGTGACTCGAGTTTTTTACCACTCTGCACATTCATGCAAATAACTGCAAAAGCACCTTGGGTATTGGGGGGCACCTGGGTGACTCAGTCAGTTAAGTGTCCGACTTAGCATTCCTAGAATGTAATCTCTTTCAATGTTGACCTTGCCTTTCACACACTGCTAGGTTACTGGCTCAGGTCATGATCTCACAGTGTGTGAGTTCCAGCCCCACATCGGGCTCTGCACTAACAGTGTGGAGCCTGCTTGGGATTCTCTCTCTTTCACTCTCTCTGCCCCTCTCCCATTCTCTCTCTCTCTTTCTCCCTCACAATAAATAAATAAACTTTAAAAATAAAGCACCTTGGGTATTGGTTTTGGGGCTACAAATAAATTTAGCGAGGAAGAAAATTTGCAAATATAGAACATGTAAATAATGAGGATCAACCGTATAATGGCTTCTTGATGAAGATTTTGAATGATAGTAGAAAAGAGGTACTTATACGTTTGTTTATCACCTTTTTAAATTTTCTAAAACATTTTTGCTTATTTTTGAGAGATAGAGTGCAAGCAGGGGATGGGGAGAGAGAGAGAGAGAGAGAGGCAGAATCTGAAGCAGGCTCCAGGTTCTGAGCGGTCAGCAGAGAGCCTGACATGGGGCTTGAACTCACGGACAGTGAGATCATGACCTGAGCCCGAGTCAGACGCTCAACCGACTGAGCCACCCAGGCGCCCTTGTTTGTCTGTCATCTAATCAGTGCTGCTGAAGATTCCCAATTAATGTCCGAGCACCGTCTGTGACTGCTGAGATCTAGGGATCAGTTCAACAGGGTCTTTACTAACAAACGCTTGGTTCCTGGTTAGTTGCCGATCTCCCACTTAAAGAAAAAGAAGAAACACTATCAGTGCTCACAACACTATGGCTCGTCAGGATGTGCTTGTATGGAAACCATCTAGAACCTCTTGCCCCTTGCAGTTTCCTGATACCATTTGTCGAAGGCTGGTTCCATCATCACCAGTGTAAGTCTCATACAGGAAGATGTAATTGATAGCTCATGTTCCGGTCATGTTAAATTTACTGTTCAGAATTTTGTAACATAATCGTAGGATCTTGAGGTCTGTGTGTCATTATCACTGCATTCCAAGAATGTAATCTCTTTCAATGCCGACCTTGCCTTTCACACACTGCTAGCAGTGGGGAGGATGGGCAAAGGACCTGTGGCACAAGAAACGTCTGTCTTCATCTTTCACAGCTTAATATCACCTGGGGAGAGCATACACCCCACATCAACTGGAGGCAAGAGAGGACATTGATTGGAAGGTCCCATTTGGTTTGTGTAGCAACTGCCTTCAGAAGGCCCAGGAGAAGACAAGAGCAGCCACCCACAGAGGACAGCTTGGTAAATGGTATGGAGCCTGTGGAGGGGGCGGATTGCCACTCAGGGTGCCAACAGTGGGGATGCAAGGGTAAAGGTTGTCTGCTGCCCTCCCCCCACACCTCTGTTGGGTAGAGTAGATTGCAGGAGGCACTGTGATGGGAATATGAGTAGTCAAGAGTGCGTGGTGCATGGGCCCATATGTGCAGCTCAAGCCTAAGGGTCAGCAAGGATATCCCAGAACCCTGAAGTCCTCCTATGTCTATTGTGAATCACCCCAAATCAACCTGAAGCCTCCATGTTGGCAGTCCATTCTTATGTGATTCTAGAAAAGAAATACAGTGATGGCAACAAGAGCGATCTGGTCACCAGGCTGCCCTTCTGAGGCTGGCAATAACCATAGGAACCCCAAACAACCCCGTGGGTACAAGGCCACTGGTCTTAGAGTTCCTCAAGGCATCTGGTCAACCTTGTATGTGGGGTTGGGGGCGGGGAGAAGAGGGATTAGAAGGTCAGAAACCACCCCAATGGGGAGAAATGAACGCTAGAGCCCTCCCCAATGGCTCTGCCAGCCTCCAGCATCCCAGGCATGAAGGAGGGTAGGACTCAGATAATTTTGAGAAGGCGTTCCAAGTGTTAGAGGAGCGATCAGGGTGTTGCAGTAGTCCAGACAAGAGCTCACGGAGGCCACACATTTCCGTTATGAGTGTAAATCAGTAGATTTCTTTTGGAAGACATGTGGTAGAAACTACCAAAGCTACACCTACATACACCTTACGATCAGCAGTTCCTCTCCTGGCTGTGTATTCAATAAAAATGGCTGCTCACTAAAGGATGTGTGCAAAAATACTCACAGCAGCATCATTTATAATAGTAAAAACTGGAAACAGCTCAAGCGTCCATCAACAGTAGACTGGGTAAATAAATCGTGGCATATTCATACAATGGTACACTATGTAACAGTGAGAGAAATCTACCCACAACAACATGGATTAATTTCCCAGACGTTATGTTGAGTTAAGAAGCCAGCACAAAAGAATACATACTGTATTGTTCCATTTGTACCAAGTTCAAAAACAGGAAAAACTAATATATTATGCTGGAGGTCAGATACAGGTTACCTTGGGGAGGTATTAATTGGGAAGGGGCACAAGGGAGTGTTCTGGGGGTCCTGGAAATTTTCTACAGCTTGATTTGTGTGTGGTTACGTGGGGGTGTACATATGTAAAAACTTATGGAGCTGTGCATTTAAGATTTTTATACCCTCTGTATGTAAGATATATGTCAATTATAAATCCTAAAAGGTGTGTGGGGTGTGTGTGTGTGTGTGTGTGTGTGTGCATGTGAGAGAGAGAAAGGGGGGAGGGCTGGAGGGGGCTGGACCAAATTGGTGTCAATGGGGATGGTGAGCCATGAACTAGTTAACTGGAGAGATGTTAGGTGCTAGGGCCTAACTTTAACCATACAAAATGTGTCTCACTGTCCTCATAAAGGAGGAAACAGGCTCAGAGCAAGTAGGTGGCCAAGTAGGGACTTGAGCCCCACGCTGCTTAATTCCAAGTCTGGGAGCATCCACTCCCGCTGTGGCCACATGCTCAGGGAATGTGATCCCATTTTCTGTTCTTGGGTGGCCACTGATCCCTCTAGGCTGGTCATGACAATCCAATTCTACTTGCCAGAGAGTAGTTTAGGGTTGGCAGGGGACCAAGATCTTCTCAATTAGATGTGAAGAGCAGCCCTCCGGGGGTTTCCAAGAAAGTTGTCCTTGCTTTTAAAAGGAGACATCGGGAATGCACACTTCTTTTCTATCTATGGGCATTGTTGTGTCTGGATGCGTTGGCTGGTTGTTCAGCTGACATTTCTAGAGTTCGAGGGGACTAGCTAAAGCCAAGGCTGACACCCTGAGGGGGAGTAGAGAGATGGGACATATCTGGACACTCATGATACCTCTAGCCACTACAGTAGCCAGTCTAGACCACCCTACCTCAGGACTTTTCTAGTCCTTCAGATTACAGTGAACACTGTGAAGAATGCTTCCCGCCCTTTGGGATCTAATGTGTCGGCTGTTCTAACAGCATTTGTGCAAACACCAAAGCAAGTCCATGTGAAGGGTTGGGAGCCAGGTGGTCAAGGAGGATTTCAGGGTGATCGTATGGCTACAGGGCAGCTTTGAAGGATACACATGATCGGAGCAGGGGAGAGTGGCAGAGGGAAGGCCAGGAGGAGGAGGATTTCGCAGCATGGGACATAGACAGGTGCTATTGGTTCCTTGTGCCACATGCCCTTGGCCAACTGTCGGTTCCACTGCTGGACAGTTCCTATGCATGCTGACTGCTTCCTATCTCAAGCACCCACTGCATTTCCTGGCTCCGTAACTGGGAGCTCCTTCATCTTAGGAGTCTGTGTGTGTGTGTGTGTGTGTGTGTGTGTGTGTGTGTTTGCAGGGGGTTAATGCTTGAAGATCAACCCTGTGGTAGGCAGCTTCTAAGATGGCTCCCAGTGACCTCTGCCCCCGTGTTGTACCAGAGTTGATTGGGTGGCCAACAGTGAACCACAAAAGTAATAGTGTGTCATTTCCAAGATTAGGTGATAAGACTACAGATGCCATCTTAGGGGCTCGTTCTCGTCCTCTCTCTCAGGTCACTCACTCTGGATGAAGCTATGTTGTGAGCAGCCCTATGGAGAGGCCCCTAAGGCAAGGAACTGAGGTCTCTTGCCCACAGCTGTGTGAGGCTGTCATCTTGGAAGTGGACCCTTCAGCCCTGGCCAAGCTTTCAGAGTCGGCAGCCCCAGCAGACTGTCTGACTGTGACCTCATGAGAGACCCTGAGCTGGAACCATCCAGCTGAGCCGGTCCTAGATTCCTCACCCAGAGACACTGTGAGATAATAAATGTATGTTGCTGTAAGCCAATAAATTCTGGGCTGCAAAACTCTTCCTCAGCATTAGATAACAAATCCAATTCTTAACCAATGAGAGATAGAAATACATGCCTCAGCCTTTCATCCTTTGGGGGAATAATTCTGTATCATGATTCAGAGGGTTCCTAATGGATCGGGTCTTCGTTACCATGGTGAAAACCAGCTCGACAACACACCTCTTTCTAACTTTCCCCCTAATCCTGTCTCCTCCTCGTTCCGGCTTGCCAGGATCATTTCCCAAATGAGCAAACTGCACTCGAATACTTGGCTCAGGCTCCGCTTCGGAGGGAACTCTAACTAAGACAAAGGACTTCATGTTCAATGGCTTAGAAGCTGGAATATGAAAACTCCACGAGGGGTAGGGGAGACGGGACTGGTTGGCATGAAAGGTTTGAGGAGTATTCATGGGCAGTGCAAAGTTCCAGATTACTTCACTCTCCTGTGAAGACTAGACCAGTCCTCTTAGCCTACCTGAAGGGGCCGGGGGCTGTGCTCCCCACATCTTTAGCAGCAGGGTGGGAGGGGGTCAGGGGGTGCATCTCACTTCTCCTACCAACTTGCTCTATTCAGAAGTTCTCTTTACCTCTCTGGGCCTTGTTCCCTCATCTTAAACGGGGCTGGTGCCACTCACTGCTCTAGACCCCGGGGAAGACTCATGAGGGAAGAACCGCTAAGTGGTGAGGGCGCCTGACGTGGTCTCAAAGCCCCTTGCACCCCGATCCCCTGGGACCAGCACCTCGGGGTGCTTCCGAGGGGAGAGTGACCTGGTTTTCAAACCACATCAAAATCGTGGAGACTGGGAACGGGCCCGGCTGTCAACATTAAGATCTCTGTGCTCATCCTCTGCCATGTCGCTCAGAGATGGGATGAGAGGGGCAGACTTCTCACGTTGGAAAGTGACAGCATCATTTCCTAATTATCACATTTGGGGGAACAGATGGGGAAGCATGTGGAGGAATTATGGGCTTTTTTAAAAAGGGGGGGCATGTTTTCTAAAGAAAGTTGCCACAGAACATTTCTACCCTGTCGTCCTGAAAGCATTTGGGGTTGACGAGGCAGTTAGTAAATAGGATGCTTTTTTACAGATGAGGAAACAGAAGTGGAGGGTGGGGGCTGGGCAAACACTTACTGAACACCTGCAGTGTGCCAGGCATTTCGTATTATTAATACACGTAAGGTTTATAGCAACTCTGGGCACCTGGGTGGCTCGGTCGGTTGAGTGCCCGACTCTTGATTTCGGCTCAGGACATGACCTCACGGTTCATGGGTTCGAGCCCTACATCAGGCTCTGCGCTGACAGCACGGAGTCTGCTTGGGGTTCTGTCACTCTGTCTCTCTCTCTCTCTCCCTCGCTCTGCCCCCTCCCCCTTATTCTCTACCTCTCTCTCAAAATAAATAAGAATAAACTTTAAGAAAAAGGTTTACCGTAACCCTGAGAGCTAGGCATTATGACCCGCTTCAAAAACAAGAAAACAGAGGCTCAGCTATCGAGAAGCTGAGCTGGAATTTGACCCCGGGGTTGTCTGGCCCCAAAGGCTCCAAAGACCCCTTTGCCACGTGGAAACGAACGTCCTCATACTCCTGGGTCAGTGTGCAGGTGGACATACAAAGGCCTGGCACAGTTCCTCAAAAAGTTAAACACAAAATCGCCATCTGACCCAGAAAGTTCACAACGCGGGAGACACCCGAGAGAATCACAACCGAGGACTCAAACGGACCCTTGCACACCAGTGTTCACAGCGGCCTCATGCACAGCCGCCAGAAGGTGGAAATGACTCAAGCGTCCGTCAACAGATGAATCGGCAAACAAAATGTGATGCACGCACACCACACGAGTACTATTCAGCCATAAAAAGAGATGAAATCCTAAGGGACGACAGCACGGATGAACCTTGCAGACATTATGCTGAGAGGAATAAGCCAGACGCGGGAGGACAATACTCCACTTCTCCGTGGTGCCTGGAACAGACAAAGACACGCAGACAGAAAGCGGGGGCTGGGCACGGCATCACGAGGACTTGTTGTTGATCGGGTACGGTTTCGGTTTGGAACGATGAAAATTTTCTGGAGACGGACAGTGGAGGTGCTCGTATGCATTGTGAGCATACTGAATTCATGTTACTGAATTTACACTTAAAAATGGTTCATGGGGCGCCTGGGTGGCTCAGTCGGTTAAGCGGCCGACTTCGGCTCAGGTCATGATCTCGTGGTTGGTGGGTCTGAGCCCTGCGTCGGGCTCTGTGCTGACGGCTCAGAGCCCAGAGCCTGTTTCAGATTCCGTGTCTCCCTCTCTCCCTGCCCCTCCCCTGCTCATACTCTGCCTGTCTCTCTCAAAAGTACACATTAAGAAGAATTATCCGAAAATGGTTACAATGGCAAAACTTCACGCTGTGTCTCTTTTACCACACTTGAGAAACAAAAGCCTTGGCACAGGGCGGATTTCTGCTCGGAGTGTTGTGGGAGCCTGGGCGGCGGGAGTTGGACTCTGACGGGACACATCTGGGTGGCCTCCTGGAAGAAGCAAGAGCGACGTCTCCGTGACAGACGTAATGGGGACAAGGCTGGGAAGGAGTGGGCTGGGCGACTCTGGAGGACTCTGAGGGCCGAGAAGTGCCCACCTGCACCCGAGGCCGAACGGAGGGGAAACAGCACGGTGTGGCACAGAGACGCCTCCTCAACGTAAGTGGAGCCAAGAAAGGCAGCACCAAGTGATACCCTGCGACAGCTCAAACCTCCTACCATCTGTCATCACCACCGCCTGGTCTCTTCGCCCTCGGATAGGCTGGCCTGCACCTTCCTCCACCCCCTGCGGCCTCTGCTGCTGAGACCAGCTCGAGGACCATCCGCACAGATACACCGGATGTCGGCTTTTCCAGGTTTCAAATCACTGCCCTGGGCCGCATGCCTGAAAAGCGCTAATAGCCACACGGGTCCAGGAAGGAGGATTTGCTCCTAATAATCTAGGAGTGATATTTATTGGGGGTATAGTCTGAAAGTTTGTGTCTCTCCAAAGTTCATATGTTGAAATGAATTTCCAAGGTGATGCTATTAGGAGGTGGGACCCTCGGAGGGTGATGGGGGCGTGAAGGTAGAACCCTCAAGAATGGGATCAGTGCCCTCAGGAAAACGGCCTGAGAAAGCTCTCTATCCCCTTCCTACGTGTGAGGACACCACAAAAAAGTTTGCGAGCCGATGGGGCACCCGGGTGGCTCAGTCGATTGAGCGTCAGACTTTGACTCGGGTCGTGATCTCACCGTTGGTGAGTTCGAGCCCCGCGTCGGGCTCTGTGCTGACAGCTCAGAGCCTGGAGCCTGCTCTGGATTCTGTGTCTCCCTCTCTCTCTCTCTCTCTCTCTGCCCCTCCCCTGTTCGTTCTCTCTCTCTCTCTCTCTCTCTCTCTCTGTCTCTCTCTCTCAAAAATAAATAAACATTAAAAAAAATTTTAAAACAAAGGAAGAAAGAAAGAATAGTCTGTGAGCTGAAACCGGACCCACTTGACTGTGCTTGTACCCTGATCTCAGACTCACCATGGAAGGCTTCCCACGTGCAGGCACCACGTGCATAGCACTGTTCCTCATATCCATGAGGCACGTCACAGTTACAAAGATTTCACCCCTTGTATCCTTTGATCCCTTGAACACACGGCGAAGGAACTATTATCATCTCCGTGTTACAGATGTGCAAAGTGCAGTTGTGAGGTTGTGTCTCTGACCCAGGTATCCTCAGGTTATGACGCCCTGCTCTTTCCCCGCTACGGACTCTTCCTTCTCTGGACCCAACTCATCTCTTGAGCCTGGGGGTCCTTCCGGGACCCTGCTGGACCAGCACGATGCCAGGCACGGCTCGTCTTTTCCCACCTGCACACTGTCGCTCCTGTTTTTCCCTCTGCCCGACATGCTTTCCCCATTCTGTCTTCCCACACTCCAGCTCAGCTCCCACCTGCATGGGGACTTTCCTGAGTAGCCCCAAAGGTTTGCTTTTCCTGATCACTTCCACGCTCCTCCTGTCTTTCTCCCTCATTCACCACGGCTGGGAGAACGTTTTCCCCTTCACCTGGTCCCTGTCAGAAGACCTCCAGTGTCTTGATTCTGACAATCACTAAATGTGATCACGTTGAGCCACCTGCTTGATCAGAATCTCTAGCTCCCCCTCTGTGAAATGCATGTGCGTATAATGCCTGGCCGTCCTATGATGAGTTCCAAATCAGAATGAAATAATGTACTTTGAGTAAATAATACACCCACTAGAATGGCTAAAGAGAGAAAAGAAAAAAGAAAAACAAGAGAACTGAGAACACCAAGTGCGGGCAAGGATCTGGAACAGCTTTCATGATGCTTTGATAGGGGGTGCAAAATGGTACAGCTGCTTTGAAAACAGCGGGATAGCTTCTTATAAAGTTAAACATACACTTATGTGACTCAACATATGACCCGACAATCCCCCTCCAAGGTGCTTACCCAAGGAGCTGAATATCCATATTGCCATAAAAACTTGTATGTGAATATTTATATGGGGCTGTATTTGTAATCTCCAAATACCGGAAACAACCTAAATGATCCTCGGCTGGTGAAAAGGTAGACAAACTGTGTAGACCCGTACAATGGAACATAGGACATTCCGGAAGAGGTGAAACTATGGGAACAGAAGACAAATTGCCCGGGGCTGGAACTTGGGAGAGGGATTGACGACAAAAGGATCCAGGGGAATATGGCGGGAGGGAACTGTTCCGTATCTTGATTGTCGTGGTGGTTTCATGACTGTATGCTTTTGCCAAAACTCATAGACATGTATGCAAAAAACCCAATTTTACCGGTTTTAAACTATGGCCCAATTTTTAAAATGAACACAAGTAAGGGGTGCCTGGGTGGCTCAGTCGGTTAAGCGTCCAAGTCTTGATTTCGACTCAGGTCATGGTCTCACAGTTGGTGGGTTGGAGCCCCACGCTGGGCTCTGGGCTGACCGTGCGGAGCCTGCTTGGGATTCTCTCTCTCCCTCTCTCTTCTCTCTGCCCCTACTCTGTGATGTCTCTCAAAAACAAATAAATAAACATTAAAAAAGTAAAATGAACAATATATTAACTAGAGAATGGATGACACTACGTCTGGGCAGAAAGGAATGATAAATATCAGCTACCACCCAGCCTCATGACCTTATCAGTGTGCGTGGCACCGTGATCTTAAACACGGGTTCGACCGTCTCTCTAGAAAACGAATCTTCATCAACTGCCTCCTGCTAAAACTTTATCAACAGCTCCCCCAGGGAAGCTTTGGTTTTGATCCTAATACTCCCAGAGATTCGGGTCCCTGAGTCCTGGGTGGAGCCAGGAGGCCCTCTGGGCAACCCCAAAGCGTACCCAAGCTTAGGCACCGTTAGCCTTTATAGTCCTTGCCCCGAGTTCCCGCTCCAGACTATTCCACTAACCTGGAATCCTGTCAGGCGTGGCTTCCCGGAGCATACCCCGGGCCACCTCATCTGCCTGACTGGGGTGTGCTGGCCCTGGGCCGGGCCCTCCCCCCCGCCCCTCCTTTACTCCTACAAGAGCGTCAAGATGTGGAGACGGGGCCTGGCTTCTCCTCTCTCTCCAGAAGCATCCTGCCCTCACTGGCCGGTCCCTCCCTGTGCCCTCAACACCGCGCATGTCCGTCTGTCAGAACACCAGCTATCCCTCACTGTCCAGCTATCATGACCCCGAGCCTTTGTCCTCTGAGCTGCCAGCAAAGAGCCAGAACAGGGCAGGTATTCAGTAGATGTTTCTGTAAGAATACAGACTCCCCCCCGCTTTCAGACTTTGAAGCCTTTTTACTGGAGCATAACACACACCCGGACACAAACCCTAAGAGTCTGGCCTGATCAGTGTTGATGAAGCAAACACTCTGTATCACCAGCTCAGGGAGCAAGGCCTCCCCACGCTCCTTCCCAGCGGGAGGTGACTTCCTGTGACTTCTAGAACCATCATTGCTCTCCCTTCGGGTCCTTACATGGGTGGAATCATACGATGCATACCCTCTGGTGTCCGCTTTCCACCATGATTGTGGCTTCGAGACGCATCTTTGTTGCGAGGCTCAGGGATGGCGTGGGCAGTAGTGTTCGTCCTCGTGTTAACCTGCCGGCCGAGGGGTGCCTGGGTGGCTCAGGTGCTTGCGTGTCCCCGGCTCTTGATTGCGGCTCGGGTCACGATCTCACAGGTTGTGCGTTCGAGCGCCCTGCTGGGGATTCTCTCTCCCTTTCTCTCTGCCCCACCCCTCTTTGCACTCTCTTTCTCTCAAATAAATAAACATTAAAAAAAAAAAAATCACTTTCAGGTTGAAAGCAGGGTGGAGGAAAGAACTCCTCGTCCGGGTGGGCCCTGGGGTCCTGAGCCTTCTCTTCCCCGCTGTGCAGGGGTCCAGTGGCCATGACCGGGGCAGGGTGAGCCCGCCCCTCTCTGGCCGCCCCCTCCCCACCCCACACCCGCGTGTCTGTGGCCGTGAGCTAGCAGTGATTTCTTGGGTCCCTCCCGTCTCTAGCTCTTGGTGCCTTATACTGGCTCCCCTCCCCACGGAGATGACCTCAGGCCGGGGGAATGCCAGGCTGATTCGATTAACGGGAAAGAGGAGGCTTGTGAAGCCACAGGGCAGGCGTGCCACCACACTGACCCCTCAGAGGCTGGTGATAATGGGGCGCGGTGCCGGGCGGAGGCCAGGGCTGGCCCCAGCAAACCTGATTACGGGGTCTCTGGCTGTAGCCTGGCTGCATCTCTCAGAGAGAGCAGTCTTTATTCCCCCAGGCAGGTCCCGGACAAGCAGGTTTAAATTGAATCAGGCGCTGGTCCCTGGCTCAGAAAGGGCCATTCACTGGCCCTGCCGTCCCCTAGCAAAACAGACCCCCGGACCATATGGCGGTGTGGGGAAATCGGGTGGCCGGGTGGCTGGCGGCCAGGCCTGGCAGCAGCCCGCACAGGCCAGCTGAGAAGGGCTGTCTCCAGGGTCCCTGGGTCCAAGTGGAGCTGGGGGACAGATGCTGGGCTGACAGCCATCGGGGATGGGGCAGGCCGAGAGAACACGGAGGGAGGGACAAGCAGGGGCCCTGGGTTGTCGTCCAGCATATCTCATAGCAGCGCTGGAACCGTGGAAAATGGCTCCGCCCCTCGTGTGTGGCCTCACGTGTGATATGAGAACAGCGGTCGGGGCTGCTGGGAGCACGACACGGATGAGGAACGTGCCCGGAAGCCCAGGCCAATGTAAGGGCATCATGTGGGTCCGAGGCCCCTGTAAGCAAGAGGAAAGCGTGGTTAGACCGGCCACGTGGTCCGTCCTCCCTGCCAGGCCGGTGGGCCTCACCCTGACATCTAGCTGTCTGTGCGGCTAGCCCATGGCCTGTCGGGAGCCTGCTCCTGCGACATCGTCCTAGAGGGACCCGAGACGCTGCTCCCAGATTTATGGGTGGAGAAATTGCCCTTCAGAGATGTTAAGTGATCTGCCCCCGCAAAGGAGGGACTGGAATTCAGATCTCAACCCCAAAGATAGCAGCTTTACTCTAATCATTATTTTATTTTATTTTTATTTAAACTTTTTAAATGCTTATTTATTTTTAAGAGAGAGAGAGACAGAGCTGGAGCGGGGGAGGGGCAGAGAGAGAGAGAGAGAGAGAGAGAGACAGAATCTGAAGCAGGCTCCAGGCTCTGAGCTGTCAGCAGAGAGCCGGGTGTGGGGCTTGAACTCATGAACCGTGAGATCATGACCTGAGCCGAAGTGGGACACTTAACCAACTGAGCCACCCAGGTGCCTTTCTGATCATTATTTTAGAGACAAGGAACTGGTGGCCAGAGAGGAAAAATGATTCCTCGAGGTGCACCGTGAGCCTGCATTGTAAAGCCTGACCCCAACTCTGGCTGCCTGGCCCCCAGCATGCTCGGGGGCTGGCCAGGGCTGTAACGGCAAGACAGGGGCACAGCAAGTCGTTGCTTTGGGGGAGCCTTGGAGCCGAGGCATTGGAGGCCCAGTGAAAATGTGAAAATAAATCCTTAAATACAGGTTTGGCTTCCACAGCGAGGGTGCTAAACTCAGAGCTAAAAGCTCAGCTCCCAGGTAGGCGGAGGAAGCTCTGATCCCACCGTCCCCCGCCACTCTGCCCACAGTGGGTCTGAATCCAGGTCTCTGTCCCTTGGTGGAGCTGATTGAGGTCCCAGCCATGAGCACCCCAGAGCATCACCTTGGTGTGCTTGGCTTCAGATCAGACCTGCCTCCCTCCTCCTGTTTCCATGGAAACACCTCGGGACCCATTGATCAACTCTCACTTGAGGCTTTCATTAGCCCGAACGTTGGAATAAGTTTTGATTCAAACATGACACTTTTTAACGCAGTGAAAAACTCGTTTTGTACAAAACCCCATTATGTGGAACAGACACGCGGGGTTGATGGCCAATTTAGTTAATAGAGCTCTGCAGCTGACATTGAATTAAATCTGCAGGAAGCAGCCTCCGTTTTCCCGGGCAGAGTCACGTGCAGATCCACAGAAGGCTGGGGATGTGGAGGGAAGGTGCCCCCCATCTGCCCCCTGCCCACCCCCCCCTGCTTTGGCCACACTCCCCTCCCCAGCTCAGAAAGCACAGAGAGCCTAGCACCTCTCAGGGGCTCTGTCACCCAAGGATGAGCCCAAGACCTCTTGTGGGTGCTCACGCCTTTCCCCCTGAGGGTCGAGGCCTTCCTTGCTCCTGGTCTCTCGCCCTTGACCCTCACAGCTTGCTGGTATTTGAATACACCGTGTTCTCGGTCCAGCCTCCTTTACCTGCAGGGGAGGAGTGTCATTCCCCCTGGTAGGAAAACGCATTTCACATTAAGCTAACTATCTGTGCCTGTATCTCCCTCTTCATTGTCTCCAGACATCGCTAATTATTTCTGAGCCTCAGTCTTCTCTGCAAAATGGGGACAGTCACACCTGATATCGAAAAATACCTAGCGCGTGTCATGACGGGAGGCCACGCTGCTCTCTGTGCCTGCATTTTCTCATCCGTAAACGGCACCTGACAACACTGCTTCCGGCCCTGGATTGCCGGGAGGATTAGATGAGGTGATACGCAGGGTGTTGTTGGGACAGTAACTCCGTGTGGCAAGCACGTGATAGACTGTGACCATCTGCTCTTTGGAATGGGCCCCCACCCCCTGCCCCTCATTCTTGATAATGAGAGACTGTCTGCAGTCTTGGCCAGGGGGCAGCATCAGAGACACCGAGACCTTCCCTGGCTGGCGGGGGCGGGGGGTGCCTGCTGGCACAAACCAGGGCCCCTCCCTCCCTGGTGGGGCAGGCCGGGACAGGTCACCTCTGACCTGCGTTTATCACAAGAGCTGCCCCTGTCCCGGCACCTGGGAGGGGGTTGTTCTGGAAAGCTGCTGTTCTCTGCTGCGGGCGATGCTGGGGGGGAGTGGGGCGGGGGGGGGGGGGCGGACTGCATGAAACCTCCCCCCGACTTGGCCCGCTCATCCTGTGCTCTTTGGGCCTCGTCCCAGGACCCTCACCTGCACCATAGGACACCCAGGAGTTCATCCAGACCCTTCCACTGATTAGCTGTGCCGGCTCAGACAGCCACGTCCCCCTTGGCAGTCTGTTTCTCCTCTTACAAGCTTTTAGCTGGGAGGGAGGGCGGGAGACAGCAGTGTGCAGCCGACTCCGGCAGAAGCGCGAAGGGGATGATGAGCTGAGGGCCCGAAGTGGGTGCCGTGGGCTGGTGTGGCCCCACGCTCCTTTTGGGCTGTGGGGTGTTGAGGGCTGACAGGTCCCTGCTTTGCGAGGGCAGGGTCCCAGCCGTCATCCAGTGACTGGTCCGGGCCCCCGCCTCCATCCAGAGCAGCTTCCCAAGCGCAGGCTGGGGCCTCTGCTGCGAGGGCATGCCCGCTCGGCTCCAGTCCCTGCCCAGATTTGCTTCCTTTGCTCCCGATAAGGCTTCCGTGTGCTCATCTCGGACTCTGAGTCGCCTTCCAGGAGGCTGAGCTACAACGGGGCCTTTCCAGACCTCACACAACAGTCAGGGCACTTCGAAAGGGCCTTTGCCCACAGGGTGTGTGCCTAGCCCTGGGGCTGCAGAGATGCACGCAAGACGTTTGCTGTCCAGTCAGGGTGCAGACAGGCCGGCCCGTGACCGCAGGATGGTGAGCCCGGGGCTCCGAGAGAGGTTTGTACGAACGCCATGGGACACACGGGACAGAGGCCTCGATCCTGCCTGCCGGGGGCGGGTGACCCTTGGAAGGTTAGGGTCCAGGAGAGGAGGCTCAGCAGTGGGGGAGAAGTGGTGCCTGGCAGCCGGCCAGGCCGGGCGGGAGCCGCGCACAGACCCACCGGGCGGTGTGTTCCCGCAGACCAGCCGGGACCCTAAGCAGCCTACAGCTGGCGTGTGCAAGATGCTCTGCATCCCGAGGCGTTTACAGCAAAACGTCTGGGAGCCTCGGCCTCACGAGGGAGGGACAGACTGTACCGGGGGGGGGGCCAGTCTGGCCCCGGAGCCAGGCCCCTCTGCCCGGGACCACCGCACCACCGGAGTCAGGACGTCCCCACCCGCCCCCAGCCGCCCGGTCACTGCCCGGGTGTCATGACCACCTGGAGAGTCCCGCCTCCTAGAAGGTTGAAAGCCGAGCAGGGGTGAGGACGGTGTGTGGGTGCCACCAGCACTGATTAGTCTACCACAAAGGCGGCTGCTGGTCAAACCCTTGTCTGCTGTTCCAGGCACGGTTCTGGGTCTCCAGTCCTTGCCCTGAAAATGGGCTGCGGTCTGGTGGGAGAGAGAGTGATCAGTGACAGCAGCGACAAGGGCAATGACAAGTCATGCGGGGTCCCCAGTGGTTCATGGGAGCACAGCAGACAGCTTGGCCCCAGTAATGGTAATAGATGAGGGGCGTTTCTCAGAGGCCTTGAAGGTAGAGTAGGAGTTTGCAGGTGAAGGAGGGAGAACCGTGTGAGCAAGTTCTGGAGGAAAGGAGGGGCAGGCTGAAACGGTGTGAGACAGGCTCCGGAGAGGCAGAGGAGTCCAGGCAGCCGAGCCCTGAAGGATGGGGGAGACGGGGAGGGAGAGAGTGACAGAGGAAGGCAGAAAGGGATAGAAGGACAGAGGAAGAGGGAGAGAGGAAGTTTGAGGGCAAGAACAAAGAGGAAGACACTGATTTCTCTTAGAAGAATATCACGTTTTGCTCCTGAAGCTATGGGGGGTGAGAGTGAGGGTAACTCAGCCTTCTGGACATTCCTAGCAGCTCAATGGGGGCATTTTTCGTGGGGTTGAGATAAGCTGCTTCAATCAGGGTCCAATCAGGAGGCAGAAACCACAGCGATTCACGAACACAGAGAAGTTAATTTGAAGACTGGTCAACTAGGTATATGTAGCTGTGAACTGGGGGTTGGGAGGCTAAAAAGAGAACTCTCCAGTATCCCAGAGGCAACCAGGTCAGAGGCGGCCTACCGCCCCTCGAGTTCCGGGAACAAAGGGGAGAGCTTGGGATATTTAAAACTGACGTTTAGAGGAGGGGACCTGCAGAGCTGAACCCCAGGCGTCAGGTGGAGCTGTGTGTGTGTGTGTGTGTGTGTGTGTGTGTGTGTGTTGCGGGGGGGGGGTTGGTTCTCTGAGCTGGAAGCAGCGTTCTGGGAACGAGACCTCTCTGAAGAAAGGGTTCTGCTTGCTGGTGCCGGGGTCCCTGAGGTCGAGGGCAAATTAAGGCTGGTCTGCAAGAGATAGAAAAACTAAACACTGGACTCAGCTGGTGCTCCAGGAAGGCACTGCCAGGGCCGGGGTGAAGGAGCTGGGAAGAACGAGGCTGGAGGAAGAGCAAATCGTTAAGCCCTGGGGCTCCCCCCACCTCACTCCTATTAGCAGACACCTCTAAGGAGCCAGCTGGCAAGGCAGAAATGTGGTTTGCAGAGCCCCATCCCCAGGACCATCTTGGTTAACATCTTGCTGTATTGCTTTCCAGTAATTTTTTATACAGAGTCTTAAAACATGGCTATGATCTTACACATACAACTTTACACCCTAATTTTGTTTATGTGTCACATCAGACAAAAACACACAACAGATATCGAGGTCCTAACCCCCAGTACCTGTGAATGTGACCTATTTGGGGAATAAGGTCTTTGTGGATGATCAAGTTAGGATGAGGTCGTATGGAACAGGGTGGGCCCCTAATCCAGCGGGACGGGTGTCCTTAAAAAAAAAGGGGGGGAATTTGAGAAGACACACACACACACACAATGAAATTATGCTGCTCCAAACCGCTGAATGCCAAGAATTCGCTGCAGCCACCTGCACCTAGGAAAGAGGCCTGGAACAGATTCTCCCGTAGAGCCAGGAAGGATAGACTCCTGGCCTCCGCGACCATGAGACAACCAACCCCTGTTGTTGAACGCCCCAAGTCCGCGGTACTCCATTTTGTCCCCTCCTCTCCACCGCCTCTCCGTCTGCAAACTAATACCAAACAAGAAGAGTGTAAGCGTGGTCCCGTGTTTTTGTAAGCACTTCCTAAACGTAATTTTAATCACATTTAGTATGCCGCTAACGGGATACAGCCTCGCTTACCCGATTTTGGACATCTTTGGCAGTTGTAAATAGCATTATGCTGGAAGCACTGGCAATTAGATCATGATGGTGATTGTCCTCATGTTGTTTGCTTATTTCAGATTATTTCCTTCAGAGAGGTTTCTTGAAGTGGGATTATTGGGCCAAAAGCTCTATATTTCTTTAAGGTTTCAAACAAAACTTTTGACCCGTTGTAAAGTTAACCGGCTTACAGATAATTTGCAAAATAAAGGAAAGGATGGATGTGACAAATTAAATCACACCAGCCAGGGATGCCCCGTGCAATTGCAGCCTATTGTGTTGCAATTATTTTTCAGGCTCTCGGTACTTACTTCCAAATCGTTTTCCATTCAGTTCTATTTCCATCAACACATGAGAAAAGTCTGTCTTATAGCATCCTCATCAGTAATGAGTATTATCACCTTTTAAGATCTTTTTGAGGGCGCCTGGCTGGCTCAGTCAGTGGAGCGTGTGACTCTTGATCTCTGGGTTGCGAGTTTGAGCCCCGTGTTGGATGTAGGGATCGCCTAAAAAGACAATCTTTTTAAAAAATGTTTTTGGGGGCGCCTGGGTGGCGCAGTCGGTTGAGCGTCCGACTTCAGCCAGGTCACGATCTCGCGGTCCGTGAGTTCGAGCCCCGCGTCAGAGCCTGGAGCCTGTTTCCGATTCTGTGTCTCCCTCTCTCTCTGCCCCTCCCCCGTTTATGCTCTGTCTCTCTCTGTCCCCAAAATAAATAAACGTTGAAAAAAAAAATTTTTTTTAATGTTTTTGAATGTCATAGTTTTGCTGGAGAATTTGATTTCGAGGGGATTCGATGTTACACAGCGCTTTGCAGCTATTGTTTGCCCTCAGGTGTATTGTCTAATGAAGCCCATTTTCCAGAACTGTTTAGAATCAAAGTCTCAAGATGGTTTTCTTTTTTTAAAATATAATTTATTGTCACATTGGCTGCAATACAACACCCAGTGCTCATCCCAACAGGAGCCCTCCTCCATGCCCATCACCCACTTTCCCCTCTCCCCCACCCCCCATCAACCCTCACTTTGTTCTCTGTATTTAAGAGTCTCTCAGGGTTTGCCTCCCTCCCTCTCTGTTCGTAACTATTTTTTTCCCCTTCCCCTCCCGCATGGTCTTCTCTTAGGTTTCTCAAGATCCACATCTGAGTGAGAACATATGCTATCTGTCCTTCTCTGCCTGACTTATTTCACTCAGCATCATACCCTCCAGTTCCATCCACGTTGCTGCAAATGGCCAGCTTTCATTCTTTCTCATTGCCGAGTAGTATTCCATTGTATATATAAACCACATCTTCTTGATCCATTTGACAGTTGATATGGACATTCAGGCTCTTTCCGTAATTTGGCTATTGTCGAAAGTGCTGCTGTAAACATTGGGGTGCAAGTGCCCCTCTGCGTCGGCACTCCTGGATCCCTTGGATAAATCCCTAGCAGTGCTATTGCTGCGTCCTAGGGTAGGTCTATTTTTAATTTTTTGAGGACTCTCTGCACTGTTTTCCAGAGCGGCTGCACCAGTTTGCATTCCCAATCAACCAGAGTGGCTAAAATGGACAAATCAGGACACTAATGATGGTTTTCTTATGTATTTGTATAATCTCTTTTTACATTACATATTAACTTTTTGTTACATCGGTCACAGGTCCCCCCCTCCCTTTTATTTAACATGTTAATATTTGCCATTTTTAAGGCATATTTTATGTATTCCAGTCTACTGACTGCTCTCTTTGTGATGTCTTCCCCTACATTGAGGTGATATCCCCGCTCATAATGTAAAGTGTTTTATATGTTCTATGGTTCTTACGGTTTTATGTTTTTATATTTAATTCTTGAGCCCATCTGAAATATATTTTGGAGTATGCTATGAAGTGAGAATCTACACTTTCGAGGGTTTTTTTTTTAAAAAAAAAATAACTGGGGCGCCTGGGTGGCGCAGTCCGTTAAGCGTCCGACTTCAGCCAGGTCACGATCTCGCGGTCCGTGAGTTCGAGCCCCGCGTCGGGCTCTGGGCTGATGGCTCAGAGCCTGGAGCCTGTTTCCGATTCTGTGTCTCCCTCTCTCTCTGCCCCTCCCCCGTTCATGCTCTGTCTCTCTCTGTCCCCAAAATAAATAAACGTTGAAAAAAAAAATTTTTTTAAATAAAAAAAAAATAACTTCATATCGTCCCTACGCAATCTACTGAATAACCTTCCCTTTGTGAGGCTCCCTGCAGTGCACATTAAGTTCCCACGTCCTCCAGAGCCAGTGTGGATTCAGCTCTCCTCTCCCACTGATCCACGGTGCATATCACGCTAGTACCTTACCTTTGCGCATTATGTTTTAGAGAGTGGTGGGGCAGGTCTTCCTAATTTGTGTCTCTAATTTTGTTTGTTTCTTTTGTTTTGCCTTCATCTACTCGCATCCGCTTTCCGTCCGGGTGGCATTTGGGATGGGGAAGCTGCCCTTTGGAACCCTGTCTCCCAAAGTAGAGTTCGTTCCTCCTCTTGCTAATGTTCCGACGCCCCACGAAGCAGCTGGTGGAGAAGAAGCACCGAGATTGCGAGCACTGGGCCTGTGCTCATCTCAGAAATGGGGAAACCTGCATCCCCAGAGGCCTGAAGAACACAGTCCTGGAGGAAACGGAAGGGTAGCATGCCCCTGTCCCCCACTATTCGCGACTGACGAGTGGGCCTGCCTGGTTCAAGCCTGACAAGAATCACCGGGGGCTTGCCTCCGTTCCTGGGTTCGCCAGACCTGGGGCACTAGAATCTCTAAAGGAGGGGTTCAGGAATCTGTGTGCCTGAGTCATCATTCGTATCAGAAAATGCTGAAGGGGCGCCTGGGTGGCTCAGTCGGTTAAGCGTCCGACTTCAGCTCGGGTCATGATCCCGTGGTCTGTGAGTTCGAGCCCCACGTCGGGCTCTGTGCTGACCGCTAAGAACCTGGAGCCTGATTTGTTTCTGTGTCTCCCTCTCTACAATGCTGAAAAACAGAGTGCTAAGAGAAGGCAGATCAAAGACTAAGACCAGGAAGCCACCCAGAACCACCAAGAGGGCAAAACTGGGACCAAGAATGCAGTGAAGAGCAAACTCTAGGAAAGACTCCTGAAAGGAGCTGAATTCCCTCTGGGTCGAAGATCTCAGAGATAGGATGCAATGGGAGAGATGATGGCCCTCACGACAGAGAGGAGGAGCCAGGATTTTGCCAGGCCTGGGCGGAGCAAGCAGAAGCGTTCCAACTATTTTCAGCAAACATTTACAGAGCGCTTTGCGGGGTAGAGAGGACACACAGACAAACTGGGTGTCACCCTGTCCTTAAAGAGCTCAAAGACAGGTAAACAGAAGATTACTGTAGATTGTGATAAGTGCCATGATAGAGGGATGGAAGGAGGTGGAAATCCAATCCGCCTCGAGCGGTCTAGAGACACTTCAGAGAGATGACCTTGCGTCGGTTGGGTAATAGTTGGGGCGGGCTTGACAGGCGTGGAGAGAGAAGTCGGAGGACTTTTAAGAAGGGGAAACAAACTGAGGAGGGCTGGAAAGCAAGAAAATGCTTGGAAAAAGCAGCACACTTGGAAAAAGTGCAAGTGGTTCAGTCCAAGACGTGCCAAGTGTATTTGTGCAGAGGCCAGGCTCAGAAGCTTGGGCTTAATTCTGAGTTCAATAGGGAACCACGAGAGGGTTTAAATAGCGCCATGAGGTGATTAGATTTGCATTCTAAAGAGATCACTTTGGCTGCCAACAATAGATTGGATTTAAGAGGGACGAAAATCAAAAGTAGGAAGCAGGGTATGGGAGGTTGTTATAAAAGTCCAAGCCTCAGGGCGCCTGGGTGGCTCAGTCGGTTAAGAGTCTGACTTCAGTTCCGGTCATGATCTCATGGTTCGTGAGTTTGAACCCCGTGTCAGGTTCTGTGCTGACAGCTCGGAGCCCTGAGCCTGCTTTGGATTTTGTTGTGTCTCCCTCTCTCTCTGACCCTCCACCTCTCATGCTCTGTCTCACTCTGTCTCTCAAAAATAAATAAATGTTAAAAAAAAAAAATTGAAAAAACAAAAGTCCAGGCATCAACTAAAGAAATGGGAATGGGTGGGTTCAGCGGAGGGGTGTGGATGGAGAGAGAGAAGATGTGGGATTGGAACTTCTCTTAAACGTTGTTCCACCTGCAGGATTTCTAGCATTCAAGGACCCCTTGGAGGTTACCCCAGGGTGGAGTCACTTTCCCCTCTTGCATCACTCAATCTGTCATGCTTGCCTGGAAGGTAAGATACGACGCGAGGCTCACCAAAGCTGTATCTGGTATGCTTTAAAAATGGGACTAAACTGGGGCGCCTGGGTGGCTCAGTCGGTTAAGCGGCCGACTTCAGCTCAGGTCACGATCTCGCGGTCCGTGAGTTCGAGCCCCGCGTCGGGCTCTGGGCTGATGGCTCGGAGCCTGGAGCCTGCTTCCGATTCTGTGTCTCCCTCTCTCTCTGCCCCTCCCCCGTTCATGCTCTGTCTCTCTCTGTCCCAAAAATAAATAAATGTTAAAAAAAAAATTTTTTTTTAAATGGGACTAAACCAACCTTTACTGAACCTTGGCCCAGGAACCTACATTTTCTTAACCTTTAAAACAATTCTGTAAAGCTTATAAACTTGTTGCCAATTTGCAGATAAAAAAAAAAAAACTGATCTAGAGAGTCTAGAAAGATGCCCAAGTATGCAGAAATATAACGCATCTTTATATATTGATCTTGTATCTTGCAACCTGCAAAACTCACTTCCTAATCCTAGGAGCTTTTTGTGTGTGTCTATTTCTTTGGCTTTTCTGCATAGGTAATCATGTCATCTGCAAATACGTTTTTGCTTCTTTCTTTCCAGTTGGATCCCTTTTTCTTTTCCTGTCTCATCACACAAGCTATAAACTACAATGTAGGGTGTTGAGTAGACATGGTGAGAGGGGACATCCTTGTCTTATTTCTGAGGAAAAGCATCCAGTCTTCCACCAGTAAGTATGATATGAGCTGTGGGTGTCTTATAGATGCACTTTGTCAGGTTGGGGAAGTTGCCTTCTATTCCTGGTTTACAGTTAAAAAAGGGCAAATGTAGGATTTGAACCCAGTCTCTTAGACAGTGGAGCCTCTGTGCTCAGCTCTTACAGCAGCAAGAATATTTTTTTTCCATGTGCTGCCAGTTCATTTTACAAAAAGCTATTCCCCCACCTCCTGAAATTTTTTTTTTTTTTACTAGGCAGTGGGGAGGAACAGATTTCTCAAAGGCTGTTTCATCAGAAACTTCATGAACGTTCTGTGTTGCTCTAATGTACAGGTTCTTATTTCTCATCAGCTAGACTCTTCATTAATTTCATCTAAGTGGTGTAATTAAAGAAACTGTTAATTGGTGTATTACTAAGGTGCCATTATGGTATGTGACAAGCCTTAATTAGCATGTGGTCTGGCACTCGATGTTCTCGACGAATCGCTCGGAAACAGAGATCATTCTCTCAAGAGCAGCACTTAATATGAACAGAAAGGTAGTGCGATTTTAAAGCAATGGGGAGAGAAGGGAGAAAAAAATAATTTCCAGTGTTTTTTTTTCTCGTGAAAACGGACTCTTCCTCGCCCCACTTAACAACACCCTCCATGGTGAAATGCACAGAGCTAGAGACCATGTGTTGAACTCCACTAGCTGCAGAATGTTGTACAATGAAATCACAGACGTCTCTTCAGCCAATGTGGCTGCTCTATAAGATGGGTGACCTCTAGAAGCACGGGGACCCCACTACTTCCTCTACCTAGAATGTCCTGGAAAATTTCTACCCCCGTTGGAATATGAGTCACCTAACTTATTCTTTATTTTGTCAATTCAGCTATTCTCCCTCCAATAAATATTTCCTGAGTACCCACTGTGTGCCTAAGGCTCCAAAGAGATCAAAAGAGGAATGTGACAGGGCCCTGCCCTTGAGAAGATTCCGGATGCTGTCTGCACACAGCATTGGCATCAACTTCCACGGGCACTTGGCACATGGCACAGTTATTGGCTTTCTACCATCAGCATACCTCAGGGATACTGTAGTGCTCCAGGGAGCTCTTCCTTTTTTGTATCCTTGGCCCTCAAACACCTAGTACAACACCTGAAATGTGAATTAACAGGCTGTTAACACGAATCATTCTGTTTTCCTTCATGGCGTTGAAATGAATGGTGGGATGTAGTGGAAAGAATATTGCTTTAGAATTTGAACCCTTGCCAGCTGGATTAATCTAGACCCATCACTTTATCTTTTTGAGCTTCAGTTTTGTTTTCAAAATGGAAATGAAAATAAGTCACATAATATCAAGACTGATGTGTGGCTCAGATGATATACTTTATACAATGACATATGTTAAACTGAAAAGCACCACTCAAGTCAATTATTATTAAATTGTTAGTTATCGATGAGAAATTTCACACTGATTATTTTAAGATAATGCCCCAATCATTAAAAAAAAAAAAAGCTTCCTCTGTTCTGAAAAATTTCGAAAGTAGTTGATTTCCACGATTCAAGGAATTTTCCACCATCTAAGAGCCTTACGGATCAGAAAGAAAATCTTTGAGACAAGACTTCAGCCAATTTAGTAGAGATCTCTATTAAATACAAACTCATTGATCGTGTTCGTTTGTTTGTTTGTATTTTTATAAATCCTGTTCTCCATCATTTCGATTCAAAGTTCATCAGTCTATTATTTCTTCTACGCAACCAGTACAAATAACTCACAGCCAATTTAATTACCTCGTTACAAAATTTCAGTTTTAATTCAGATCAAACAATATTAACTGAGCTTGTGCCAAGCGCTGGGCTAGGCGCTAAGTATATAACCGTAACAGAATCATGTCTGGGTTTATACATTGGTTTGATTTCTAAATATACTCACCTATTAAGTTGCTATCATAACTAAAAATGATAGCCAGGGACCAGAAGCCTCACTTCCATAGTAAAATACTGAACAACCAGTAAGTAATGGTAACTAAAAACTTAAAAGATACCATCCAGGTAGGATGCATTCTGGAATACTTTTTCCCACTTGGAAACACAGGTAACCATAGAACAGCTTGTGTAGTAGCAAGGATGGAAGGTTCAACCGGACTTTTATAGTCTTCGCAGATCTTGAGGTACTTACAATGTCCACAGCCAAAAGAATGGTGAAAAAAAGGAGTTGCTACAGTCCGGTGGGTAGAACACATCTGTTCTTTAAAGACTGATCTTTGAACGTTTGCAAATGGAGAGTCTGAGAGGACTCCGCAGGGAGCTTAAAAGTAGTGACACTGGAAAGCCTTTGGTTACAAAATGATGAAACAGTCGTGTCCAAAGAGAGAGAGAGAGATGAACCCTGGAGCTGCCAAGTCAGACAACTTGATTGAGCACCGTTCACATCACAGACCCCAGGGGGTGTCATTCATGGAGAGGGTACCTTGCGCAGGCCGTGACTGGGATTCTGAGTAAGAACTTTACCCAGGTCCTACTTTTTGGGATTAGTACTTAATTACCACCAGAACTGTTTCACAATTACACATATATGTTATTTTACTTAAAAGTTAGCATCTTGTGTGTGTGTGTGTAAATATACAGATGTATTAATAAAACTTGGTTCATCTGTACATAACTCCATCTGAAGACTAAATCAAGTTCTTGAGAACCAAGTCCTTGAGTGCCAAGTTAAACAGACCTACAGATATCATCAAGGACAGAAACCTGAACTGGATAGACATAAGTAGATTTCCTGGCTGGGTAGGTCAATTACCAAGGTATCAATGAGTTGGTAAAACCATCTCTGGGTCAGCCAAGGTCTACCCTGTAAAAGTGTTGGGGGAAAAAACTGCAATCTCGTGAAATGTAATTTATAGACACTGCTGAATTTATAAATTAAGAGCTTGTGTATTAGAATACTTGACACTTTGTCCAATAGCTTCAAAAAAGCATGTAATTACGATCAAAGGGTTAATGCCTAACAGTCTTATTCTGATATCAAATTATTCAAAGTCAAGACAAGAGAACTCTATAAATATATTTTGTTATGTCAGCCTCTCTCCGATTCTCAGAAACTTCTCTCGACGGATGCCATTATCCAAGGCTGCAATTGTCAGACTGTGCATGCACAGATAATGGCTATTCGTTCATTGTATAACTCCCGGTGAGGAAACAGTCTCAACTCCTCTTTTAAAAATCTCAACAGGCGAAAAAAAAAAAAGATTGAAAACAATAGCTTTTAAGGGCTTTCTAAAAGGGCATAATTTTCCAGAGGCATCTCCTTTAACCCTGTAAGAATCCAATGTTGCTTCCACGCAGGTAATCTTTTTGAATCCTTGTAAAGTAGGCAGCAGGCAGGTACTCTGACCTTTTATTTTGGATATCAATTGACAAAGTAAATGTCCATACACTCAAAATAAATGTTCAGTGGAGCCTCTGTTATTCCATTGAGAGAGGCAGCATTGGACCTTATCCATTCTTTTAAAGAAATAGTTAATCATGCTTATCAGGTGCCAGACAGTGTTCTAGGTGCTGAGGGTCCAGCACTGAGCCAGGAGACAAAGACCCTGCACTCATGAAATTTACATTCTAGTAGGGAAGCCAGGACAAACAAATAAATATATAACAAATAAATATATAAACAAACAAATAAATATATTCTAATGTGATCTCGTGGTCCGTGAGTTCGAGCCCCGTGTCGGGCTCTGTGCTGACAGCTCGGAGCCTGGAGCTTGCTTCGGATTCTGTGTCTCCCTCTCTCTTTGCCCCTCCCCCACTCGTGCTCTCTCTCTCTCTCTCTCTCTCTCTCTCTCTGTCAAAAATAAATAAACATTAAAAAAATAAAAATTAAAAAATTAGAAAAAGCATGGTAGTTGTTTTTCTTTTTTAAATGAAAGGACATAGAGAAAGTATTTGCAGTAGAAACAGCTAACAAAGGGTCTACATCTAGAACCTGTCAAGAAATTTGGAACCTAGTAAGAAGGCAAACAGTCCAATTTAAAAACAAGCAAAAGACTCAATAGACATCTCAGAAAGAAGAGATGCACATGGCCACTGAGCACATAAAAAGATGTTCAACCTCTTTCCGTCTTCAGGGAGATGTAAACCCAAGTTACAGTGAGATCCTACTACAATCCAAGTGACACGGGGAAACCTATCTGGAAGACTTACAGCACCAAGCGTTGGCAAGGGTGCGGAGCGACAACATTTCTGTATTGCCGGTGAGAGTGTGAATCGGGACAAACGCTTTGCAGACCAGTTTGGCTTTCTCATGTAAAAAAATTAAACATCAACTTACCCTATGACCCAGCAATTCCACTTTTAGGTAATTACCCGAGAGGAATGAAAACATCTGTTCCCCGAAAAGACTTGTAGAGTGATGTTTATAATAGCTTTATTCGCTATAATAAAAAACTGGAAAAAGAACCCACCAATGTCCTTGAATAGGTACATGGATTAAATGAACTGTGGCATACTCATGCAACGATAAAGAACAACACGGATACTTGCAACAACATGGATGAATCTTAAAATCATTCTGCTGAGGAGGAAGGAAGCCTGTTGTCAAAGAATTCATATTGACACAGCTTATGTGAAATTCCAGAGGAGGCAGAAGTAACAGGTAGTGGCAGGAACGCGATCAGAGTGGTCTGGGAAGAGAGTGATGGGGCGTGGCAGCTGGATGACCAAGGAAATAAAGGAACCTTCGGTGGGGGGTGAAGGATATAATCTATGTTTTCGTTGCAGTGATAGCTACCCGGGTGCCTACGTTTGTTAAAACTCACCACACTGTCCACTTAAAACGCATGTGTTTTGCCATTTGCAAATCATACTTTAATAAAACAGAGGCACGTTTTTACAGGAAGGGATGTCAAACTGAAACGAGAAACTTACTAAATGGGTTTAAAAGGCGACCGGAACCAATAGGGAAAATTGGTAGATTGGAACGTAAAGGAATGATCCGGAACAAAGCACAGAGACAAAGAAAGAAAAGGCAAGAAGGACCAACACATTCAGATTGGCGTTCTCCTAGGAAGGCAGTGAGCAGTGAGTGCCCCAGCTGAGGCCACAAGGAGCAGAGAGGAGCCGCCCTCCCCTGGCTAGAGTCGTGGGCAAAAGAAGCCACTGTCGTTTTTAGCCGCCTAGAATGAGCTAGTTTCTCACGCGGCTGTGGAAACCTGGAAGGGATTTGATACCAGAAGTCTGGTGTTATAACAACACCTAAATGATGTGTTGGCTTTGAGCCCCAATGGTGGCAGAAGCCGAAGGATCTGGAGGAGGCCGTTGGTGTAGACACGAAGGGATGCGAAAAAGGTGTTACCAGAAGCTGGAAGAAAGAAGACGATTGCGTGCAGGAACATATTAAACAATATTATCACCTGTGGTAACGTGTAAATTAGAAAACGTGCCTAATGAACCAAAAATCTAGCCAGAGGAATTTCCAGGCAGAATGGGGCTGCCTGGCATCTCCAAGTTGCTTATAATAAAATGAAGAGAGCAGAGAGGTAAAGCAATGAATGACTCTGTAAATATAAAAATGACACCCACACGGGTTGAAAGCTTATGTCCCCACAGAAACCGACAGAAAATGTTGATAGCAGCTTGATTGACAGTTGCCAAAACTTGGAACAACTAAGAGGTCCTTCAATGGGTAAAGGGATAGGGGCACCTGGGGGGCTCAGGTCACGGTCTCACTGTTTGTGAGTTCAAGCCCTGCATCAGGCTCGTTGCTAACAGTGAAGAACCCACTTCAGATCTTCTGTCCGTCTCTCTCTCTGCCCCTCCCCTATACATGCTCTCCTGTGTGTGTGTGTGTGTGTGTGTGTGTGTGTGCGCGTGCGCACACACACACACTCTCCCTCTCTCTCCCTCTCTCTCTCTCTCAAATGAATAAGCATTTTTAAAAAGTAGGTAAATGGGGCACCTGGGTATCTCAGTCAGTTAAGCAGCCAGCTCTTGACTACAGCTCAGGTCATGATCTCACAGTTCATGAGTTTGAGCCCCACATCAGGCTCTCTGCTGACCTCGCCTGCTTTGGATGCTCTGTCTCCCTCTCTCTGGCCCTCCCCCACTTGCACTCTCTCTCAAAAATAGATAACCATTAAAAAAAATAAGTAAATGGAAAAATAAACTGTGGTGCAAATATGCAATGGAATATTAGCGATAAAAAGTAAGTCCGTTATCAAGCCACAGAAAGACGTAAACTCAGATGCATATTTGGAAGTAAAATAAGCCAATCTGAAAAGGCTACATATTATGTGACTTCAACTGTATGAGAATCTGGAAAAGGTAAAGCTATGGAGACAGTAAAAAGACCGGCGGTTCCGAGGGTGTGGGAGCAGGGGGATTAATGAGAGGAGGACAGGATGAACACATAAAGTACCGGAGGCTCTGTAAGAATGTTCGTAGCCGCACCGTTTGTCATAGAAAACTGGGAGCAATGAAAATCTCCGTGGACAGCAGGAAGGATAAATAACGTACAGAACGTTCATATATGCACCGTGAAAGTTAATGAAACTGAGCTGAATGCAACAGCACGGATGAATCTTAAGAGCACATTGAGTAAAAGAAGAAAGCGCATCTGTAGTATGAGCCCATCAATATAATGCTTAAAACTGGCAAAACTAAACCCCATTGTTTAGGGTTACATACATACGTGGCAAAACTAGGAACTGTTTACCGTAAAATTTGGAATGGTGGTTACTCTTGAGAGACGGGGAAGGGAGTGTGCACAAGGAGGGAACACTCTGGGGCGTCCTGGGGTGATGCCAGTGTTCTGGTTCTCGACCCGGCCGACGGGTGCACAGGTGCTCACTCTAAATGTGTTTATTTTGCTAGACGTTGATAGGCTTTCTTTTTTCCTCCTTTTGTGTGTGTTGTCTTCCACAATTTAAACAAAATTGAGAAAGAGTTTAAGTGGTTTTCTCAGGTTCAAAGGGCTAGTTTCTCACAGGTTCATGTAGAGCAGTCTTTTATGAAAACCTCTTAACATCTACGCCACAGAGGTGTCTCTTTTAGTTAATACTAATTACTTAATTCAGAGAACGCTCAGTTAATGCTATGTTGTTTTGCCTGTTACTCTTTCTACCTGCCTGCCCCATGACTTTCATCCAGGTGTCAGGCTCTCCTTTGTTATCTTTCCAGATTGGTTTACAATAATAAAAGGGATTTCCCTCGTGATTTGCAAGAGCCTGGTTTGGAAGTAACAATGAATGGAATGGATATTGCTTCTTTCTCTTTGCATTATTGCTGGGACAAACCTAACTTCCCAAAGAGTTGGATGCCCGTGTCCTAGGAGGAGCCCGGGCAACGGAGGAGACTGCAAAAAAAGAAAAACCCAGAGGCTACTATTTTAAGATTTTATCTCACCACATATATTTTTGCCCAGTGAAGGAATCTGTTTCAGTTTGAGTGCTAATCTGGAAGTAACCTATCCAGCCAATGGGAACTGGGTTTTAGCAACGCGACCCCTCTCATCAGAACAGGAGCTGTCCAGGGAGACAGTCAGGTGGATCCCTCCATCCTCAGACTGGACGGAGATAGGATTAAAGAGAGAACTGGTACAAAAAACTGAAAGACAAGCCATTCTCTGTTGATTCAAACAAACAAACAAACAAACAAACAAACACTAGCTCCAGATATAGTAGAGACAGCAGAGCCTTCTCAGCAATAGGATGATGGAGTTGTAGATTTAAAGTTACTTGTGAAAAAATACGTAAGAAGAGAGGTCCTTATGTCAAAAGACACATGCTACCTAGAACAAGAACAGCATGGAACTCTCAGGAGAGGAAGTGCAGGGGTTAGAAATCATATGGCCCTGTCACAGAGCCCAGAAGCGTCTTGAATCCAGAACCTTCAAAATCCCAAGCCAGCATTCTTCCTCCAGCCTGGATGCCGCCGGGACTGGCTGGGGTACATGGGAGACTGCAACATCTCAACGGGTTCTGCCGACAAAGAGCAAAGGCGAGGCTGCTGCCCAAGCAGGGGCGACGGTCCAAATGCTGGGCAAGCACCTTGTGCTGAATGAGATCAGCTGAGGGATCTCAGGCTGCTGGTAAAGCTTGGAGGCCCCTTAAAGAGAGCCGAGAGCTGGGGAGTGAAGGGATTCGCACACGCCAACCCACAATATGCTACTTTGGCATATGATTATCTGGACCTGAAAACACTTGCAAAACAGCCGAATTAAGGAAGGCTCTCTGACCTCCCCCTTCCCACCTAACTGCAGGTCTGAAGATTTCCCATGAGAAAAGTGCCCTCCCTGTACTAGGGAAAGAAGAACATTCTTATCACTGGAGACTGGCGTCAATGCCAAAATGGACATGTAAAACAAACCTACTGAAATGGCCCATATCTTCTATTAGTTTCCTGTATACATTTCCCAGTCACTGTCACAAAATTTACTGTCCCCAGCCCAAGCCCTTTTGTCTTGTTCCAGCTCCACAATTTATTGTCCTTTGTGGAAAAAGTATATGTCTTTGGGCTGAACGCCTCTTAAAGTCTTCATTTTCTTCTTGAAGACTCCCATGTAATCATACAAATATTAAATAACGTGTACATTTTCTCCCGTTAATCTGTCTTATCTGCATTTCATTCTTTGGCCCAGTCACGGAACCTAAGAAGGTGGAAGGAAGAGTTTTCCTCCCCTACAAGAGCAAAGTCAACTGTACCATGACAGCCAATTTTTTGACCCAAAGTTTCTTCCCTCACAGCTTCGTGTCCAGGAAAAACCTCTGATGCCGTTTCAGTGAGCTAAGTGTGTGTGTGCAATCAAAATTAAAAAAAAAAAGAGAAAAAGGAAAAGAAAACAAGTGCATGGAAAGGTCTTCATGGTGTCGGTGAAAATAGAAAATGCTTCTTAGGGGCACCTGGCTGGCTTAATTGGTAGAGCGTGCGACTCGTAATCTCAGGGTCGTGAGTTCAAGTCCGACTCCTGTAAAGAAAGAAAGAAGGAAGGAAGGAAGGAAGAAGGGAGGGAAGGAAGAAAGAAAAAAAAAGAAAGAAAATGCTTCTTGAGAACAGGACTGTTAACTTTCTCTAAGTTTGCATAGTATTTGGTGAGCCCTTCAGGGTCAATTATCACTCATCTGAGGGCTGTGCAATCACATCAATGACCGCTTGATAATCCCTGTGGGATGAATACAAACCATCATACGACTTGCAGTTTGCAGTGTTCCCACATCTCTTCCCTTGCTCCCATGACTCTGTGGTTTGCTGGGAAGAACGAGACCGTCATACCACACATGATGGAAGCAGACCCAGACGGCAAGAGCGGCCTCCTCAAGGTGACTCTGCAGCTGGTTCCCCAATCACTTACCACGTACCTGTTCATTATGGTAGACACATATCATTTGATTGAATCCTCAAACATCCTGAGAAGTAGAAACCACCCTCACTTTAGAATTATACTTCACGTCAATGTAGAGAGAAAAGCGTAGCCAAGAATATCCCAAACAGTTCTGAAGATGATCAGCAAAGTGAGGGGGGTGGCAACTCTTATTGAATATCAAGAACTATTATACTGATAGAGACATATATCAGCCATGCTAACAGAGACGATGTAGTGTCAGTTCAAGAATAGCCAAGTTGGCTGTCGAGCAGACAGGCAAGGGTAGGCTGGTGAGCCAGGACCAGACCCGCACATACGTGGATCTTCACGGATGACAGAGCAGGCATGGAAAACCAAGGAGAAAGGATGGAATTTTAATAAATGGTGTTGGGACGACTGGTTACCCATCTGACAAATAGGATATTAGACTCCTTACCTCACACCGTACATAAAAATCAATCCCAGGTGAACTAAAGATGTAAATAGGAGTGATAAAACTATAAAATATTTAGAAGGGAAGCACAAGAGAATATGTTTTTGACCTAAAAATAGGAAAGAATGGGGTGCCTGGCTGATTCAGTAGGTAGAGGATGAGACTCTTGGTCTCGGGGGTATGAGTTTGAGTCCCACATTGTGGTAGAGATTACTTAAAAACAAAACATTTTTTTTTAATTTTTTTCTTAATGTTTATTTATTTTTGAGACAGAGAGAGACAGAGCATGAACGGGGGACGGGCAGAGAGAGAGGGAGACACAGAATCGGAAGCAGGCTCCAGGCTCCGAGCCATCAGCCCAGAGCCCGACGCGGGGCTCGAACTCACGGACCGCGAGATCGTGACCTGAGCCGAAGTCGGCCGCATAACCGACTGAGCCACCCAGGCGCCCCAAAAACAAAATATTTTTTAAAAAAGTGAACAAATAAAAATTTAGAAAAGGAAAGAATTTCGTGAACATGCCAAAAGATATACCAATAACAAAATGTACAACTCACAAAGAAAAAGGTAAATAAATCTGACTATACAAAATATAAAATTCCTGCTCAAAGGACACCACAAAGGGAAAACAACTTCCACAAACTGGGAAATGCCCACAAACTTGGAGAATTCATTTCTAATACACGTAACAGACAAAACGTTAATTATTATCTACACCTTAAAATAAACCCCACAGAAAACTTGGCAGAAGGCTCGAAGAGGCACCTTACCTACCAAGAATCTTCTATAATCAACGGACATATCAAAAGGTGCTCAATGTAGTTACCAATTAAGAAAACACAATTTTAAATCGTAATGAAATACATTTCACACCTGCCAGAGCAGCAAAAATGCAACACTCTGAACGTATCAATTGTCGGTGAAGTTGAAACCGCCTGGATATTTATGTGCTGGTGGCGGAGGAATGAATTGGCATCATCACTTTGGAAAGTAATTTGGCTTGACATGATAAATGGCTGCATAGACGGCAATGGTTCGTCTCAGCGATCGCCCTGCAAAAAGTCTTCCACTTGTGCGTGTGGGGATACTGAGGTGAGTGATCAGGGCAGCACTGTTTGTAACAGCAACACCGGAAGCCATCCAAAGTCTGTCGATAATGGCTAATTAAATGTATGATGTATTAGTATAACCCAGTAGCACCCAGAAAGGAAAATGAATGAATTGTAACTGCGTGGCACCCTGTGGCTAAATCTCAAGAACTGGATATTGAAGAAAAGGAGCAAATCACCGAGGAATACATAGCGTGTCTGTGTCTGTTTCTGTGAAGTGCCAGGTCAGGCACATCTAAGCAAGGCATTGTGTAAGGATACGGACATACGAGGCAAAACACTAAGGAAAATCAAGAGAACACTGAAACCCAAACTCAGAGAGGAAGGAAACTCGGGGTGGGGGGGAAGAGATGGGGCGAGGTTGTGGATCAGCACCCAGGGGACTTCAAAAATACCAACATAGGTGTGATGGGAGCAAGGCTGTATCCTGTGGTGGGGTCCGTAATGGCAAGAGACAAACGACCTAAGAGGAATGAATTAAATTAATTATAACAGATTCCTGCAATGAAATAGCATGCAGTCATAAAAAAAAAAGTATTAAGGGCCTTCTTTATGAACAAATATGGAAAAATCTCTGCCATGTTATCTTGTGGGAAAAAAATATTGAGAACGGTGCTTACGATATGCTGCCATTTGGGTCACAAAGGAGGAAAATACACCGAGCGTCCTGGGTGGGATGTGCAAGAGTACATCTGACAAGAGTCAGACAACCCTGGCTTTGTCTGGGAAGGAACTAGGTAGGTGAAAAGTTTCCACGTTAGGCCAAGTGAATCAAATATCTAATTCTAAGATGTAAAAATGGTAAGGGCTACATGATTCATGTAGCATTATATGGTGTTCAGAACTTCCTTGAAAACACTCCAGCAAGTTTAAAAATAAATGTCTAAACAGATGAGAGAAGATGAGCATAATATTGATAATGCTGAAGTGCGGATATGATGAAGGGATGTCCGCCTTTGAAATCTTCTCTGATGGGAAGTTATATAAAGAAACCTGCAGAGTTCTGGGTCAGAACTCAGTCTGAGCACATGTGCTGAAATCCTCTCCATCTCCAGACCCCACCAAAATAACATAAAATGCATTTTGAAGCCATATTCACAGCACAGCTTGTCATTTAAAATTCTGAAATCCAAACCAGAATCAACCTATAGAGATGGTCCCATAAATTATCGTGTAGCCACCTGAAGTGAAATTATGCATCAGGAGCCCAGAGTCCAAAACTAAATAACCTGACTTAGGAGGAATTTGTTACATTTGGGGGACCAAGGGTGGAAAACACGTCCCTTTAGTCTCCTCCACTTGCAAATGGAGGTGGTGGGGGCGGGGAGGATGTGAGGGTCCCACCTGTCCTGGGATGAGAGCAGGGTCGCTTTCCTCAGGTGTGACTTGACTGAATTCTGAGGGCTGAGAGAGTATACGTATTCTGGAAAAGACGCTGCGTATCCAAATTGAGACAGATCACATTTTTAACACCAGAAGACTTGAAATGATCCGCATTTCCATCAGGAGGGGACTAATTGAATAAGCTATGCTAGATCCATGCAGTGGAGTATTATGTAACCAGAAGATGAAGAACTAACTAACCACAGTGAAATGGAGACATCTCCAGAATATGCTGTTTAGTGAAAAGGACAATGGAAACAAGTATATGATGCTATCACTTGTCAGGGGACACGGTGGTGTGGAGGGTTACACTCATGTGCTTACCTGTGGTTCTTTTCAGTGGAAGGAATAATACTAAACAAATAAAAAGGATGACCTATAGGGGGAGGAGGAAACCAGGAGGGGACACGGAAGGATGGTGACACTGAGGGATGATAGACTTGTC
This sequence comes from Prionailurus viverrinus, assembly GCF_022837055.1. NCBI lineage: Eukaryota > Metazoa > Chordata > Mammalia > Carnivora > Felidae > Prionailurus > Prionailurus viverrinus. The sequence continues at coordinate 129,105,151 of NC_062563.1, read as the reverse complement.
TGGACAGACGCCGTTTTGCCCTCGTCTCCTGAAGCTTCTCCATGCCTGTCTTCACTGCCTTCCTCGGCCTGCTCTGCCCAGCGCCGGCCCCCAGATTCTGTTCCGGCTTCGTGGAGCTCTGCTTTCCTGAAAGGAATTTGGCTTTGCTGACGTTCTAGGTCGTGTGGACCTGATTACCTCCACGGTGCATCCTGGTCCCCTAAGCTGCTACCCTGGATCTCCAGGTGGATGCTGGTCTTGCGTCCCAACCCGTCTCCCACGTTGAGCCACAGATGAAGCAAACCCAGATCCTTGACCATCCCAACTCCTGTTACCTGGGCACAACGGATAGGCACATAACAATTTCATGGGTTAAAAACACTGGGCCTGATCACCGGATGCTGTGACTCCAAGGTCCTCCCAAGACCCCTAGCCAGGCCTTTTACAAATGAATTTGTCTCTTGCTTCTAGAAAAAGTGTATCAGCAGGTTCATGGCCAGCTCTACTCATTAGGGAGCAAGGGGTAGGTGGTTCAGGCTCAGAGGGAGGAGGCCAGGAAGGTCAGAGTGCACTGGGTCACTGGGCCGGGGGTTAGACAATTAGAGCGCAGGAAGTGCGTGCATGCGTGTGAGTGCATGGGTGTGTGTGCGTGTATGTGTGAGACAGAGTCAGAGACAGAGAGAAATTATTCAAAGCCTTTCTTTTCCTCTTTCCCGTCATAAAGAGAAAGAGAGACACTTGGAATTGCAATTGTGGCAGAGACTGCGTTTCTCAGGCCCCTTGACTCCAGATGGGGTCACGTGACAGGGCTCACCAATGGAACTTGGGCCACCCCTGGGCCAAGGAGGCTACGAGCCGGTATCTATCTCTCGTCTTCACCTTCTGCGGGCTGGTGCACACGAGCATACCGGAAGCCATGTATTAAAGATGGCGGAGGATGAGCCTGGCTGTCGAATTGGCACTTGGAAGAAAGTCACCAGGGACACTCATTTTAGACTTTACGTGACTGAGAAACAAAACAAAACACTTCTCCTGGGTTTGACCCAGTGTACATTTTCCGGCTGATTTGTTAAAGCAGCTGGCTCTACCCAAAGTAATACCTGCAGATTTCCCAACAGAGACACTTTCAAAATTTGCACCCCAAAAGAAGAGTGTGGGTTTCCCCCCTGTGGGTTCCTCTCTTGGCCAGCAGCAGACGATGGGCACAGGGCTTGGTGGTTCAGGCGTCACCCAGCCTTCCACCTGTGGATTTTACTGTCCCGAGAACATGGCAGGCAAGGCCATGTTCCTGTTTTTACGGAGCACAACACTGAAGCTCGCGTGGGTGAAGTGACTTGTCCTTCCTCTTTTCACTGGACCGGATGGCCCCGGCCACAGAGTTGTGCGAACTCCAAAGGGCTCACGAGAGCCCCCGATATCAGTGTGTGCTTTCTCGAAACCACACTTCATGAGAAAGTGGAGCTGGCTCTCCGGACGGGACCAGACTTGGTGATTTGGCTTGGAGATTGAGCTGGTGTGGCCTCATTATCCACAGGCACAGGAGGAGCCACTTGGGGGACAGCAGGGTGTCTGCGGGAGGAAATCGCAGAAACCTCCCAGAGCCAAACGTCTGTTTTCACACCAGCTGCAAAGTGCAAAATGATATTAAACTGTCAACATCTTTCCCCCGGTCTAAAGAATCTGAAATCCTATCTGTGTCTGTCTGTCATCAGATCTGTGGTACAGTTGGGTGGCCGTAACACTGAATCTCGTGTGCCTGGGGCCGACTCCCATGTTTCCAGGCTTTGGGAATCGGGGCAGAGCCCCCTCACCTTTCTCCTGGGTAACGCTGACACTTCAGGCCTAGGAGGTTTGTAACGAGGATTTTAAAATATCATGCGTAACAACGCTTAGTAAGCTGTGAAAGGCAGAACTAACGTTATCTCATTGAGTGAGATACTGTGTGTGAGACATCTACCCGGGGCCCACTGTGTAAGTAGATGGTCAGGTGAACGCATTTTCATTTACTTCCAGTGTTATTCCTACCAGGATTTTTGTTTTGTCCCAAGACCACGCCCACAACGTGAAGTCTCAGAGGATATTAGTGCCTCTTCTCATCCTATGTTATCGCTTATCGTCTCCTGTTGGCCAGTTGTTGCCAAAAATGGCCGCAGCGACATTTTCAATCCCACATAGGCTCCTAGAACCTTGCCACTTCCTGGCAGGAGGTAGCATTCATTTGTCCTTGAACGCGGGTGGGGTGCCATGACTGCCGTGTCGAGTAGAATGTGGCAGAAGCGATGCGGCCTGATTTTGGAGGCTCGTTCGTAACTACTAGGTACCTTTTGGGATGCCTGCCTTTGAAATCAGCCACCATGCCGTGAGGAAGCGCAAACCAGCCCTCGCGAGAGTCCACGTGGAGAAGCCCACAGGAAGGGACTGGGGCTCCCACCAATAGCCAGCATCAACCACCAGACAGGTAAGGGAGCAGACCTTTAGGTGACCCCAGGGCCCAGACTTTGAGTCTCCCAGCTGAGACATCGTGGAGCAGAGACGGGCCATCCTTGTCTAAACTCCCAACCCCCAGAATCGGTGAACACAGTCGCTGGTTGCTTTGTGCTGCTAAGTTTTGGAGCAGTATTTGGGGGAGCCGTCGCACCTAGGACCTTCCCCCAGTGGACCAGAGACCTGTTGAGGAGGGAAACTGTCTCATCTACCTCTTCCTTAACAAGCTGAGCAGGGGACTCAGCAAATGGTGGCAGCCTGGTCCTTCCGGAAAGACCCTTGACACCCCTTCCAGTCCTTCTGGAAAGCCTCTGTGCTCAACGAGGCCAGGACTTCCAAGATGTGCAAAGGTGTTTGCTCATTCCCCGACCATTCACTGAATGTGTAATGGACCAGGGGGCTGTGCCGGAGACAAGACAGCGAGCAAATCAGAGGTGTCCGAGGCCCACGTGAGTCTTCCAGTTTGGTTGGGGGTGGAGGGGGCAAGTTACAAGCAAAAACGGGACGTGCAGTTATTCTCAGTTGTGATGAACGCTGCCGAAGGAGATACACAGGGGGAAGGCGGTGAAGGGCCGACGAGGAGGGACCTGCTCGTTGGGATGGCGAGCAAGGGCCTCTCTGAGGAGGTGATGCATGGGGGTTGGGGGGAGAACATTCTAGGTGGACAAAACAATTACACACAAAGGCCCGGAAAGAGTCGGGGATGTTTGGGGAAATACAAAACCAGTGTGGTGGGGTGTGGTGAGCCAGTGCAGGGCTGGAAGACGTGGGACAGGCAGGCCTCGAGAGAGCTGCTTGGATTTTCCTCTGAAGGGTGTGGGTCCAGTCCCCAGGGAGGACACGAACTCCAACATCAGGCTGGGGGGCCTGTGTACGCATGTTTTCTGCCCTCAGTTTCTGGGGAGTGGCCAGTTTGTGACTCCTCTCTCTCTCTCTCTCTCTCTCTCTCTCTCTCTCTCTCTCTCACGCACACACACACACACACACACAGCACACCCACACAATATCAGCCTAAAGTAGGTAAATAAGAAATAAGGGGCTTCTGAACAACCGAGTCATGGCCACTGAGTAGACACCCAATTGCCCTACCCTGCACCTGAAACTGTTCCAAGAGCCTCCAGGCCTCACTGAGCACTGTCCACTCTTAACTTAGCACCCGGCCCTGACAACCCTTGTTATCTGCTTGCAGAGCTGTGAGAAGAAGCAAACTAGGAGGGATTCCTGGGGGGAAGCCGCCGGCAGTCCTCGCTGAGTGGGTCCCTCCACCTTGTAGGCCCTCGTTCCTTCTCCCGTGCGGCCCCATGCTCAGTGCCCTTCGAGGCCAGCCTCGCGCGCGAGGTCTCCTTGGGTTGACCCAGGAGATGGGGCCCCCCCTCCCTTCTCCCCCACGAACCGGAGCCCTGAGTCAGGGAGGAGGCTGCCGGTACAGGAAGAAGCCAAGAACTTCAGGGCAGAGCGGTGCGAGCGCGCGGGCCGACCCCTGTGTGCCCTGTCTCCTCCCCCAGCAGGACATGCTCTTCGTTTAATAGTCCCAGATTCAGAAAGCAAGGCCGTGTGTAGCATTTTAATGTTTTCTAATAAACGTTTTGTATTTAAGTGTGTATACCTGACATAGGATGTCTACAGGTCTTAGAATCATTTCTACTCAAAATGCTAGAGTAGGGACGCCCGGGTGACTCGGTCAGTGGAGAGTCCGGCTCTTGATTTTGGCTCAGCTCACGTACCTCGCAGTTTCTGAGTTCGGGCCCCGTGTCGGGCCCTGTGCTGACAGCATGTGGCCTGCTTGGGATTCTCTCTCTTCTACTCTCTCTGCCCCCCCCCCCCTCAAAAATAAGTAAATAAACTTTAAAAGGAAAATAGGCTGGAATAAAAGTTTAGTGTTTAAAACAACAGTAATAACAATGACATTGACTGGCATTTGTGTTTTCTGCTTAGCTGCTGTTTACCGGGCACTCTCTATACCCATTTAATCTTCACAGTGGGCGTTAGCTTTCTAGAAATGTCACCTGTCTGGCACCACGCCCCCTTCCTCAGCATGCGCCCCTCAAAGCGTGCTCGCTCAAACACGTACACACCCAGAATTTTCGAGTAGGTGCCTCATGGGTAGACACGGAGGGTTGCTTCTTACCCTCCCCGCACCCAGCGAAGAAAATCCACATTCTGCTGGAGCAGGAGCAGGGAACAGCTGCATGAGACCCGAGAGGGAACAGCCCACTCTGAGCGGGGACTTCGGGGAGCGTCGGGAGAGGGAAAGACTGAGGATAGTCCTGGGGCCCGGCCGGCGGGAGCCGACGCCCGGGCTCTGCCCTGTGCACGCTGTGTGGCGGTCTGTCGGCTGTCTTCCGAGTGTGGTCCCCTTCCCATCTGTTGCTGCCTGAATTGTGTTTTCCCACGCCCAGGCCTGCCCAAGCTGTCACCAGCTGTGACCAGCTGTCAGCCAGTTGTTAGCACTCTGCCCCTCTCCCTGCCACGTGACAGCCCCCCTCGTCAGCCAGAGCCCAGAAGAACTTTCCAACAGGCGGTCTAGGGGACAGACGGCATTTAAGACCCAAGCACCCTGTAGTTAGGTTGGAGACTCAGGTGACAGACACAGAGACACAGCCAGCCAGACAGACGCCCAGACAAACAGGAGTGGAGGCAGAGAGCGGGAATCAGAGAAAAAGAGAGAGCAACAGGAGAGAGGCACAGACACAGACGTTTAAAAAGCAGGGATGCACGTGCACACACGCACGCACGCACACACGACGGGCAGGTAACAAAGAACCGTTTCCACCCACCCACCATGGGTCCCGGGGACCAGAAGCCCCGGGAGTGTTGCTAAGGGCCTCCTCAACCAGCTACTCCAAGTGTGGTCCACAAACCCACGCCAGCAGCCACGACCTCTCTGGGCGTGTTTAGACTCTCAGAGCCGGGCCTACAGAGGGCGGGTTACTAGTCCCAGGAGATTCATGTGCACGCTAAGCATGAGGAGCGTGGCTCTGACTTGCTGCGCCGCCCTCTCCGCAGCCGGAGGTTTGAGGCTGACGGGCTGAGTGCGCCCTTCCACTCCCGCTGTGACCGAGCTTGGGAGGCAGGAGGGGCAGGGGGGGCAGCTGTCCGCTCGGCTCTGAGCACAGAGCCAGGAAGAGGGCCTGGGAGCCAGCACGCAGCCTGCTCTGCTGTCCACCCTTCCACCTGGCCCCTCTCTCCGCGCTGCCTTCGCCCTTGTGGGTCCCTCCACCTGGTAGGCCCTCGTTCCTTCTCCCGTGAGGCCCCGTGCTCGGTGCCCTTCGAGGCCAGCCTCGCGCAGGAGGTCTGCTGGGGTTAAAGCAGAAGATGGGGCCCCCCTCTCTTCTCCCCCACGAACTGGAGGCGAAGTAGTGACCGCTGCCGACCCACTGGACATTCTGACATTGCCGGGCTGTTTTGCTGATGGCACTCACTCAATACACACAGCAGGATTGCGTTGAGTACTTTTATTATCCCCATTTCACAGATGGGAACAGTGAGGCTTAGAGGGCTACCTGTCTTTATCCAACATGCCTAGGGGATACCAAATACCCTATGTGCCAAGGTGGGTGGCCAGCTAGTCTGTGGACCTCCCCCCCATCAGGCTTCTGGGCCCAGATGGTGGCCCCTGGACGACGGGACAAGCCAAGCCCCGAGGGAGCAGGAACCCACAGAATCTCAGCTGCCTCTCCAAAGATAAGGGTGCTTTGTTCTCCAGGCTATTTCCAAAACCAAGGAATTCCACCGAGGCCTCTAGGCGGTCGGCTGCCTCCCCAGGCGCTGTACAATTGCCTCTGAAACATCAAGAACGACAGTTATTTTTTATTAATGAACTCAGGACCTGCTTGGTTCCATAAACAAGGCTCTTCCCTGGAACAACCCCTCTCTCCAGCTCTCAGCCTCCGGCCCCCTGAGGGGCCCCTCTGCCCACAGCCTGTCCCTGACTGAAGTTGGATAGCGGGTCCCCCACTGGAGGCTGCTAGGGTGGTCCTGGACTGGGACAGGAAAGAGGGCCCACCAGCTCTGGGGCTCACAGAGCTGGTGCAGAGAGAGAAGGCACCACCTTATCCACCGATCGGCCCGGTCTCCTGGGGCAACTGACCTCACCTCTCTGGAAGTCGGTTTTCAGACTGTAAATCCGGACAGTGGTCCCTGGGCTGCCTATCTAGAGGGCCGAGGGAATCTGAAGAATGCGAAGTTTCCATAAAGTGCAAAAAGACAGCATGACCTGTGTCCTTCCAACTGATTGAGGCAGGAACAGCCGCTGCTATAGAAAACCACTTCTAGCTTTTACCTTGAGATTATACACTAAGCCATTGCTCAGGGAGCACAATTTGCATTAGACTGAATACAGTTTCCATCTTAAAAAAAAAATCTTGCTCCCTGTAGAAGCCTGTACTTTCTCGTTATAAAGAGCAGGTAACAAAGGCGGAAGGGGGAAAGCGGTAATAGGAAAATGAAGTCAGCTCGCCAGAGCTGATAGGACACAGGGGATTGCTGGAGAGCCATCCATGGATGGTCGTGGAAGGCCTTTTTTCACAGACGTTTCTGCAGGAAAAAATAACTTCCCTTTTGCTGGTCTGACCCCCTCACGAAAACAATTACTTCTAGCACATGGTTTCTGAGATTTCATGTGAATATTGACTATAATGCTCATTCTGGAGCAGGACAGCCTGCTTGGACTCCCTACCTTGTGCCGAGCCCTTCTAGCCTATTTCCTCTTTGCAACTATTGCACGAGGTAGTGACCATCTCCATTTTCCAGGTAAGAAAACTGAGGCCCAGGAAGGAGAAGTAACTTAGTTAAGGTTGCAGGGTTGGTAACAGGGAAGGAAGATGAAGGCAGGGCTTTGGGTCTCCAAAGTCGTATTTTCTGCCGCAACAGTCAACCCAACTTCCTTGGTGTCAAAGATTCCCTCCGTGGCTCCCGCCCATAAACACCAGATGACTCAGACTAGCACAGGCGAGAGCCTCCTGTAAACTGTGAAGTCCCACACGGAGGTCAGAACTTTTTACATCAAAGCTCTAATTTATTACAAGTAATTTAGAGTTTGTTATTTCCTCCAACGAAGGCTTGCTTTTACAGAAGGAACCACCACAGGGTTCCTTGAATAATGAGCGTTTAAAATATTACTAAACAAAACTTTCCAGGGGTGCAATCTGCTGAGGGGAAGTGAGGGCTGGGAGGTGGAAATCTCTGGAACTGTGGGATTTTGCGAGGGCAAGAGGAGCTCAGCTGAGGCCTCCTGACGAGGACAAGTGCTTTTTGGTCACCTCAACCTGTTCACAGCCCTGGAGCAACCAACTAATTTTTTTTTTTTTTTAACCAGCATGATTATTTACCATCATTACACATACAGTAGGTTACGTTCATGGGCGAGCCTGAGACAGTTATGATTTCCAACGAGGCTCAGAAAGGTTTAGTGACCTGTCCGAGGTCATAAAAAAAGCATCGCGTAATAGGAATACACACCCATATGGACCAGCAACTCCACTCCTGGGTATATACACAAAAGAATTGAAAGCAGGGACTGGAACAGCTCCTTGCATATCCAGGTTCATAACCCAAATAAATACTCCTAAATACAGAGAACAATCGGAGGGTTGCTGGAGGGGTTGGAGGTGGAGGGATGGGCTAAATGGGGAAGGGGCATTAAGGAAAACACTCGTCAGGGGGAGCACTGGGTGTTACACATCGGGGATGAATCACGGGAATCTACTCCTGAAATCATCATTACACTATATGCTAACTAACTGGGATATAAATAAATACATAAATAAATAAATAAACAAATAAAAGAAAAAACCAAATATCATCGAGGGGCGAATAGATAAACATAATATGGTATGCACGTACGAGGGAACATCATTCAGCCTTAAAAAGTTAAGAAATTCTCACATCTCTACAACACGAATGAACCTTGAAGCCATTATGTTAAGTGAAGTGAATCGGACACAAAAGAACAAGTGTTTGATTCTACTTAGATGAGGTCCCTAGAATGGTCAAGTTCACAGCGACTCAAAGTAGAATGTTGGTTGCCGGTGGCGGGGGGGGGGGGGGGGGGGGCTGGAAGGAGGGGCTGGAAATGTAGCGTGGATGTTGAATGGATATGGGGTTTTCATTTGCAATAATGAAAAGTTTGGGGGATGGATGGTGGCGATGGTCACCCAACAATGTGAATGTACTTAATGCCACTGAACTATACACACAAAAATAGTTAAAATGGCAAATGACATTCACGTTTTATGTTTTACGTATTTTTTTACCCCAATTAAAAATCAACGTCAGGGGCGCCTGGGTGGCTCATTCGGTTGAGCGTCCTACTTCAGCTCAGGTCATGATCTCACTGCTCCTGAGTTAGAGCCCCACCTTGGGCTCTGTGTTGACAGCTTAGAGCCTGGAGCCTGTTTTGGATTCTCTCTCTCTCTGCCTCTCCCCCGCTCATGTTCTGTTTCTCTCTCTCAAAAATAAATAAACATTAAAAAAACAAAGCAACGTCAATGTACAAACTGAGTAATAAAAATGGTTATCACTTATAGAGTACCCAATACGTAGCAATACAACCTTGTGAGGTCTCCTTACCCTTCCAGTTTTAAGATGAAGAAATGGAGGTTCAGAGTGGTTAGTGACTACCCCCAAAAGTCATAAAGCCAGAGAAATAAAGTTGGGATTTAAAGCCAGATCTTTCTTTCTCTTTCTTTCTTTCTTTCCTTCTTTCTTTCTTTCTTTCTTTCTTTCTTTCTTTCTTTTTCTTTTTTCTTTCTTTCTTTCTTTCTTTCTCTTTTTCTTTTTAATATTTATTTATACTTGAGAGAGAGAGAGAGAGAGTGCATGCACGAGCACAAGTGGGGGAGGGGCAGAGAGAGAGGAAACCAAGGATCCGAAGCAGGCTCCGGGCTCCCAGTTGTCGGCACAGAACCCACTGTGGGGCTCGAACTGAGGAACAGCGAGATCATGACCTGGGCTGAAGTAGGACCCTCAACCCACTGAACCACCCAGGTGCCCCTAAAGCCAGGTCTTTCTGGCGATCTCTTTCTGGCTTCTCTGTGTTGCCTCCTCTCCTCTGAAAGCCTTAGCGCCCGTCTGCATGGCCTTTGGTAAAAGGATTTTGTTTCTTTCACAGAAAACTATCAACAAAAGGCATTCAGCCTTGGATTACTATTAGGGGCTGCCTCTGGCCCCACTCCAGGGTGGCCTGGAGTTAATTCCTCCCCACGCTGTGCCTCAGCTTCCCCATCAGGCAAACCGGTGGCTGTCCTCCCAGGGCATTCATTCCAGCACTCTCTCAACAGTGCATCGCCTCTCAGAAATGTCTGTAAAAAGAAGGCAAATTCAGAGGTCGACCATAAGTCCCATTTTGTTCCAGGCAGTCCTGATTTCTGACTGTTGCCTTTCAAGAGTATCCTGGTTTGTGTGATATGCTCACCCCACAAATTCACTAACTAGGTTTTGTTTGAGCAACATTTGGCTTCAGACCTCAGAGAGTTGCCTCTTGTAAATTCTTATTTCTCTGTGTTTTGAAACCTACGAGGTAAAACCAGCCAAAGTTTGTCAAGATTGATATTGCAGGCTTTGTTTCGAAGTCGCTCAATGCGGACAGTTGTATGTATCTTTGTTGAAAATTGCAAGCCAAGGGGCGCCTGGGTGGCTCATCTGGTTGCGCATCTGACTTCGGCTCAGGTCATGATCTCACGGTTCGTGAGTTCGAGCCCCACATCGGGCTCTGTGCTGACAGCTCGCAGCCCGGAGCCTGTTTCAGATTCTGTGTCTCCCTCTCTCTGCCCCTCCTCTACTCATGCTCTCTTTCTCTCAAAATAAATAAACATTTTTAAAAAATTAAAATAAAATTGGAAGCCAAGATGTCTAATGATTTGGTTTTGTTTCAGAGCTTAAAACATTTTTCATTAAGATAGGGATTATTCTGTGATTTTAAAAAACACAACAGTTCAGTACAATGATTTTTTAAAAAGTCGAGTGTAGGGGCGCCTGGGTGGCGCAGTCGGTTAAGCGTCCGACTTCGGCCAGGTCATGATCTCGCGGTCTGTGAGTTCGAGCCCCGCATCAGGCTCTGGGCTGATGGCTCAGAGCCTGGAGCCTGTTTCCGATTCTGTGTCTCCCTCTCTCTCTGCCCCTCCCCCGTTCATGCTCTGTCTCTCTCTGTCCCAAAAATAAATAAACGTTGAAAAAAAAAATTTTTTTTTAAAAGTCGAGTGTAGGGCCAGCACAAAATGGCTGATCTAGCAGGATTTGTAGGAAGAATTACTATTATGAGGGTGTTAATGAGTTGACGCATAGAAGATCCACACTTCTATAGAAGTAGAGTGAGTCAAAATTTGTCCTGTTATATTCTTTGGCAGTTTATTGTCACTCTGAGAAGGATTTAAACTTTTTTATTTCATGGAAAGGCAACATACATTCCTTTTGATAATGTGAAAAATATAGAAAAATACAAAGAGACAACAATCCCATTACCCAAGATTCCTACTATAAACACTTTGACATATACTTCTGGTTATGTGTGTATTCATGTATGTATCATTTGTCCAAAAATAGCACACACATTGTATTCTCTTCTATAACATCCGTTCTTCATTTATATTTATATGTCAGGCCCTTTTCTATTTTGTTAAACATGGTCCATAAAATCCCTTTAATAGTTATGGGGTTGTCAATTATATGGATATGTCAAAATTTACTCAACTCTGCCCCTAATGTTGGATGTTTCTTTCTAATTTTTTGCCTTTGAAAAACCACAAAGAACTGAGAATCATTCTTTTGGCGAGAGTTTTGGAGAACAAATTTTTGGAAGTGCATCTGCTAGGTTAAAGGATATATTTCTCTAAGGCTCTTAATGCATATTCCTATCAGAGTCACTGTGGAAATTCTAAAACTTCTGAAATAAATGAGAAATGAGACATCGAAGGCACAGACATTCTAGACCTCTTTCCCATAATTCATGTCCTCTGTGCCTCATCATAACAGGTTCCAAAGCCAAATGGGCCAGCTTGTTCTAATGCCCGTAGTGTCCCAGGATGGTTGAGTTGCAGAGGGAAGAATCCAGGACGAAGAGATTGGACACTTGGTTTCTCATCTTGGCTCAGTGGCCTAAGTGTGGGCCATAAACAAGATATCTGGCTTTCTGGACCTAAGTTCCTCCATTCGTGAAACAAGGGGTCCAACCAGAAAATGATGAAAGTTCCTTCCTGCTCTTACATTGGAAAGGAAAGGAAATTGATGGAAATGCAGTAAGATATTAACGTGACCTTCTAAATGATCTTAGTTCTGCCTGCTTTCTCTCCCCCTCATTTCAACCTCCCCATGTCTCACATCGTCCCCGTGCTTGGCTGCCTTTTACCTTTTCTTATTTCACCTTCTCTGATTTCACCCTAAAACTCACCCTTGGACAGGCTTCTGCTGGGTGGCCAACGGTGACCAAGCCCTTTTGAGTCCTTAGGAATTAGAAGTAATCTTTCCCCAATGTGCTTTTTTTTTTTTTTTTTTTTTTGGCTGTTGTTTAGAACCTTTGAAATGCAAATCACTCCAACCTGCAGCTAAGGAAACTGGCCTCTATAGGGCCTCCAACTGACCTCAACAGCCTGGTCTAAGCCCCAAGTAGGCAGGACTCTGCAGCCTGCTTCCGAAGATCAAAGGGGCATTGTTCAGCTAAAGTTCACCACCAGAAAACCTAGATTAGCGAGTAGTTCCTCCCCCCTCATCGGCTTTAATATCAAACCTTTGTTAACATAGCCAGGACGCAAGGGCTCCGAGCTGCTTGAGGAGAGAAGCTAGTATGAGATCTCAAAAGAGGGACAAGGTAACAGCTAAGGTTGCTTCTCTGATCTCGCTTGATATAGAACAAATCAAAGTGGTCAGAAGTGGGGATTCTGGAGTCGGCTGGCCCGCCAATACCTAGACGTGGAATAAACTAAATGAATTCCTACAGCCGCGTCTAGGGGACAGAGGATTCAAGTATTTCGTGATTCATCGGCAGTCTCTGCCTCGCTCCTCCTCGAGCTAGTCCTGACTGGTCAGTGGAAGTCAGCAAGCTCTGGCCAGTGGGATGGATTCTGATCTGCCTGACCACTGCAGGTTCCCACACTTCCCAGACTGGTTGTCTGGACCCCTGCCTTCTCTTTCCTGTGCATGCCCCGTGGACACACACATTATCTCCACTCCCTCCTGGAATCCCACTAAAATGATAGTAAAGGAATGTAAAAGGCACAGGCCACAAGGACAGAGAGAACAGAAGAAGAGACTTACAGCAAACAAGAGATACCCATGACATTTTAGAAGCTGGAAAATAGGGCTTAGTGGTAACAGGCTTAGGAGATAGAAGAAGAATCTAACTTTCTTCAGTAGGCCGAGTCTACTGGAGAAGAGACAATAGCAGCCAAGAGATGGCAACAAATCTTTAAAAGCACAAAGCAGATGGGTTAATTGGATCTGACTGAGAGGAGAAACGTGAGTTCTAACTGACTTCAGTAGGCCAACTAGAAATAAGCTGATATGAACCCTACAACTATGGAAAGGCTCCAAATTGGAAGCCCCAGATCTCCCAGGAGGTGAGGGGTCGGAATGAGGCTAAAAACTTGAGAATTACTGAAAGACTTCTTAAGGGCCAGTCAGACCCCCCCCCCCCAGTTGCCCACCCAGCCCTCATGTGCCCATTTTGGCACGATGCTGAAAGTCTGCTCCCTAAAGAAGTTGAGTTGCAGAGGGCAGAGGACATGGCACAGCAGAGGGCAGTGGAGATGCCAGGCACGGCTGAAAACAGGATGCCGTTTGCTCTAGAAAGCAAGGGGACAACATGAAAAATTTATACAGCTGCAGACTGATTCCACCGCCTACCCCTGGGCTCCCGTCTCTGCTTGACTCCACAAACAGTAGCACGTCGCTTACACCACGTCTCCGCCTGCACGTTTTGGCAAGAGAATGGAGCAACCATCGTTGCAGAAATGAACTGATGAAAACAAGACAAAAAAAAAACTCTATAAATATTAACATTTGCACGTTTACCCAAAGACCCAGTCAGGTCCCTGCGTGATCACGTTATAATAAAGCCTACCAGTCAGCAAGGTTCATATATTTGCACAAAGCTGCTTAGGGCCTCAGACTTAAATAGGGATGTGCAGCCAAAGATCGTACCATTTGTGTGGAAAGTCTTTAATATGACACGGGAGCCAAAACAATTTGACAAAGGGAAAACCAGACCAATCAGAAGATGTTTGTTTGAAGTTTAGGAAGTCCAGAGTCAATTTTCGGAGAAATCACAAAAGAAAATTTCTCAGAGCTAAAGGATTTGATGTTTTGTTTTGTTTTTTAAATAGAAAGGGTCCTTCGAGGGCCCAACACAATGTATGAAAAAAGAGGCATTGTTATAAAACTCAATAATAGGAAGAATAAAGAGAAAACCAAGGAACAAAGATAACCAGAAAGCTAGAAACTAAAGCACATGAAAGCAGTGTGTTAAAAATTCTGAGGGACAATATTTTCCAAATAGACAGTATAATACTCTTCTAAATTATCAATTAGATGTAAGTTTAGAAAGAAATTCAGACTTGAAGATCTCAAAAACTCATCTCTCATGAACCCTCCATTGGAAAGTTTCTGGGGAATGTCCTCGGCCAAAATGAGAGAGTCAAGGATGTGACAGACACGGACAATGGCGAAGATGGGGGAGTGGGGAGCAGATATACGGTCCCATCTGAAACAAAGAATAAGACAAAATATAGGAAACAATGGCTCTCGGGATATTAGACACCCAGATAACGAAGGCCATTGATCCCCGGGAGATGGAAGATGGGGTGCTGTGCAGGGACGCTGAAGCAGGTGATACCCAGAGATGGAGCTGGAAGTCTGGGGAAACCAAGGCAGCTGGCATTCACAGGGTAGAACACTTGAGCAGAAAGCATTTTGCAGAAAGGGGAATCTTAGAGATCTGAAGAAGGTCTCCTCCAGCGTTGAGCTGAGCACTTTCCCATGAAAACCAGCCAGGGTCAGGGGAAGAGCCATTGTAGGGTTAGAGAGAAGAGGGCTGGCACCCTGTCTGTGCCCACCTGTCAGATTGCACAGTCCCATGGTTCTGGAGGCATCTGCCAGCAGACTAAGCAGTGTTTTGCCCCAGTGTTGGGGAAAAATAAACCCTAGACTTAACTATTGCTCTGTTCCAGTCTAACAAAGATTAGAAGCAAAAACCAAAGGGATTGTTTCCATGTAATTTAACCTCAACCCAGAACAGAATTCAAGAATGCTTTTAAGAATGTAAAAATATCCAGTACCCAGCTAAATAACATTTACAAATAAATATACAGACTTATTATTATGGAAATGTCTTTAAAAGATAAAACTACAGTAAAAATATTAAGAATGTATTATAAAGTTGATAACATATATAGAAGTAAAATGTGAGAATATCATCACCAAGTCCTAGAGGGAAGACATGGAAACATATTGTTGTAAAGTTCTTACACACGAAGTAGTGTAATATCACTTGAAAGTAGCTGTAGAAAGTTAAAGATGCATACTGGGGACTACAAGGCAACAACCAAAATAACAAAACAAAGAATTATAGCTAATAAACCAACAAAGGGATTGGAATGGAGTAACAAGAAACACACAGTGAAATTCAAAAGAGTTGGGAAAAAGGGGAAAGTGGAACGAAGAGCACGTGAGGGAAATAGAAAACAAATAGTAATATGATGCGCTTGAACCCCAGCACCTCAATAATCACATTAAACGTAAATGTCGGGAACGCTCTGTCACAGCCAGCCTCCAAGATGGCCGCCATCGAGACCTGCCTTCTGGTGTTCATGCCACCATATAAGCCGCTCCCATTAAGCGTGGACTGGGCTTAGTGAGTCACTCAAGATGAGGCAGGTGTGATGGTGTGATCGCAGACTAGGTTGTACAAGGCAGGGTGGCATTTCTTTCTTTCTCTCTCTCCCTGGGATCAACGGCTCTGGGGAAAACCACACTGTGAGCCATCCTATGGAGAGGCCCTCATGGTGAGGCCCTCGTGGTGAAGGAACTGCAGCCTCCCGCAAACAGCTTTTTGGTGAGCTCAGAAGCGGATTCTCTGGCTTCAGTCAAAGCTTCCAAGACTGTAGCCCTAGCAGACAGCTGGGTTGCAACCTCATCAGAGACCCTGAGCCAGAACTGTCCAGCTAAGCTGCTTCAGCATTTCTGACCTTCAGAAATGGGTGATAAAAAGTCTCAGCAAACTAGGAATAGGGGGGAATTTCTCCAATCAGATTAGAAGCATCTACAAGACCCCCAAAATTACCCTTACATGGAGACTGAATGCTTTTCTCCTAAGATTAGGTTCAAGGTAATCATGTCCCCTCTCAGCATTTCTACGAAGCATTTATACTGGAGGTTTTAGCCCCTGCATGGAAAAGAATTAAAGGGCATCTAGATTGCAAAGAAAGAAATAAAACTGTTTTTATTTATAGGTGACATAATCATTTATTCAGAACATTCTTTAAAAAAAAAAAAGTCTTATTTATTTAAGTAATCTCTATACCCAATGTGGAGCTCAAACTCACGACGCTGAGATCAAGAGTCGGATAATCTACCAACTGAGCCAGCCAGGCACCCCCACAGAGCATCCTTTTGAATCTGTAATAAAGCCGCTAGAACTACTGAGTTTCACAGGCTTGCAGGATATAAGATCAACGTACAAAAATCAATGTATTGGTATAGACTAGCAATAAAGAATCAAATTAAAATTTAAAAATCAATGTAATTCACAATGACATCAAAAATATTAACCGCCTAGGGATAAATCTGACAAAAGGTGTGCATGATCTATGCACTGAAAACTACAAAATATCACTAAAAGAAATCCAAAAAGACCAGCATACATGGAGAGAGATATGAGTTCATGCATCCAATGACTCAATATTCTTAATGGTCTAGTTTGTACTGAGTCTCAGTTCGTACTGAGTCTCTACAGATTCAACATACTTTCAATCAAAATCCCAGCAAAGTTTTTTTTTGGAGGAATTGACATGCCAGTTCTAGCATTCATATGGCAATGTAAAAGATCAAAACTCAGGTCTACATGAAAGAGCATCACATTGTAGAAGGAATAAGTGGGGATAAAATTAAAATGCTTATTTTTCTTGGGGCGCCTGGGTGACTTAGTCAGTTGAGCATCTGACTTCGGCCCAGGTCATGATCTCAAGGTTCATGAGTTCGAGCCCTGCATCAGGCTCTGTGCTGATGGCTCAGAGCCTGGAGCCTGTTTCAGATTCTGTGTCTCCCTCTCTCTCTCTGCCCTTCCTCCACTTGCTCTCTCAAAAATAAATAAATAAATAAATAAATAAATAAACATTAATATGTTTATTTTTCTTATTCTTGATTGATCTAACAGATAAGTTTATTCAAAATAATAATACCAGCAATACATTTGATTATGTATGCATATATATACATATATATATACTTATATATAAATTAAATGCTTATATATAAATTATATATATATATAATGCTTATATATAAATTAAATGAGTGATAGCAATTATTCAAGAGATAGGAGGGAGACATTCCAATTATTTTGTTATTATAAGGTACACTACCTGGGAAGTGGTGTAGAGTTATTTGAAAGTAGACTTGGATTAGTTATAAATGTATATTGCAAATTCTAAAGGCATTGGCTAAAAGTAGTAAAAAAAAAAAAAAAAAAAAAAAGGAGGGCACCTGGGTGGCTCAGTCGGTTAAGTGCCCAACTTCAGCTCACGTCATGATCTCACAGTTTGTGAGTTCGAGCCCTGTGTGGGGCTCTGTGCTAACAGCTCAGAGCCTGGAACCTGTTTCAGATTCTGTGTCTCCCTCTCTCTCTCTGCCCCTTTCCTCTCTCTCTCTGTCTCTCAAAAATAAATAAATAAACATTAAATAAAAAAGAAAGGAGAGAAAATGAATCATATAAACAGTTAAAACCACAAAAGGCAGGAAAATAGTGGAGTCAAAGAAAGAGACAAACAAAGAACCAGGGTAACAAATAGAGAACAGTACCAAACACGGTAAATATTAATCCCCAACTCTACCAATGATCACTTTGAAAGTCATGGTTTAAATGCACCAATTAATGGGGTGCCTGGGTGGCTCAGTTGGTTAAGCGTCCAACTCTTGATTTCGGCTCAGGTCATGATCTCATGGTTCGTGGGATCGAGCCCTGTGTGGGGCTCTGTGTTGACAGCCTGGAGCCTCCTTGGGATTTTCTCTCCCTCTCTTTCTGCCCCCACCCTGCTCATGTGCACTTTCTCTCTCTCTCTCAAAATAAATAAACGGTTTTAAAATGCCCCAATTACAGACAGTAGATTAAAAAACAAGACCGCACCTATATGTTGTCTACAAGGAATTAAAACCACAGTGAGATACCACTAAACATCTGAGAGAATGTCTAAAATTAAAATGACTGACTGTACCAAATAGTGGCAAGAATGAAGAACAATAGAGCCTTTATAACATTGCTAGTGGGAAGGTAATGTGCTACAAACCATTTGGAAAACAATTTGGCAGTTTCTTAAAAAAAAAAACAAACAGCAAAAAACAAAACAAAACAACAATTAAAAAAACCCTATAGGACCCAGTCCTTCCCCTCCTGGCTATTTACCCGTGAGAAAGGAAAGCATATGTTCATACAATAATTTTCACATGAATGTTGCTAGAAACTTTATTTTTTGATAACCAAAGACTAGAAACAACACAAATGTCCTCCATCTATATGATGGGGTACTATTCCACAAAAACAAATGGAACAAAAACAAAAAATCCAAGCTGTTGATACAGGCAACACCATGAATAAACCTCCAAATAATTATGCTGAGCAAATAAAATGAGTTACAAATACATACTCTATGACTCCGTTTATGATAAATCCTGGAAAATTCCAGGTACCCTTCAGTGACGGGACGCAGATCAGTGGTTGTGTAGGCATTGGAAAGAAGCAGAAGAAAGGGATTACAAAGAGACACAAGGAAATTTGAGGTGATGGATATATTCAGGACCTTGATCATGGCCATGTAAAACTTACATATGTCAAAGTTTATCAGGTTGTACATTTTAATGCGCTAAATTTGCTGTTTGTTAATTACACTTCAATAAAGCTGTTAAAAAGAAAAAGGGCATAAAGCCCTGTTTAAAAAGACCTGGAATATAGGATTTGGGGGATCCAACACAAGAGATAGGAAATGGAGGTGCCAGGCAAGGGGTAGACCGAAGGCCTTGGACCCAGCCCTGCACTGTCAGCCAGATCAGAACAAGAGGGTGGAATGCTCCAGAAACAAATGAAAGACATACTTCCTTTGTGTATTTGAATGCACTAATTGAAACCCTAAGGAAATACAGTTCCATTGGAGAGTTTGGGCATGAATTAGATACATAGAGCAAGGTAGACAAAATTCACTGAGCTAAGTAAACAAAAGGAGGCAATTATTAATTGCAAGGGGGCCAAAAAGTTGCATCAGGTAGGAAATCTAATGGGAGTGTAAAAAGTGGCTCTATTCTAAACGTACTTGCGTACACGTAAAGATGTCACATGATTGGGGCGCCTGGGTGGCTCAGTCGGGTGAGCGTCCGACTTCGGCTCAGGTCGTGCCCTCGCGGTTCCTGAGTTCGAGCCCCGCGTCGGGCTCTGCGCTGACAGCTCGGAGCCCGGAGCCTGCTTCGGATTCTGTGTCTCCCTCTCTCTCTGCCCCTAACCCAGTCGCATTCTGTCTCTGTCTCTCTCAGAACTAAATAAACATTAAAAAAATAATAATAAAAAAAAAGAAAAAGATGTAACATTATTTCGCCAAATTCAAATGCTGGGAGGAATGGAAAGAAAGAGGTGGGAACTGATGTGCCGTCTAGTAGCTGGGGAGAGAGCCCACGAGAGGCCCCAAATCTCGACTCCCAGACCAAGGAGTCAAAAGACAAAAATCTCAGAGCGATATATTAAGAGAGAGGATAGTTAGGTGAGGCCACAGGTGTGTTAACTAATCTTCCCGTGGTCCTGATTCCGCAGTGTATACGGGGGTCAAATCGGAATCTGCACACCTCACACACACAGTGGTCGGTGTCAGTTACGTCTCAGTAAAGCTGGGGGAAACGGCGATGTGCACATATCACGGAGGCAGATGCAGGGAGGCCGGCAGAGATGCGGCCCAGGGAAGGAAAAGCAGTTGCTTCTAGGAAGGAGGCCCCGGGGCAGCGAAGAAACTGAGGCAGGAGACTGCCGGTTGTGGTCAGAGCCAATAACCTATGGCTTTTGAAACTACGTGTAAATATCCCTTCGACAAAACAAAATTAAATTTAAGGAAATGTATGGAAAGAATCCCGGGAGAACACCGGTACCGATGAAAATGGCAGGCTTGCCTACTTTCCCCTCCTTATTTGTACCCGTCCAGAGCTTCCCCAAGTCTATTTATTACTTTCGTTTAAAAAAAAAAAGAAAAGAAAAAGTGAGTCAATAAATGCAAGTGAACAAAACCCATCCTGTTTACAATTCTCAGGAAGGCAGAGGAAAAGACTTTGAAAAGAAAGTCGCAACCGGGATGGAAAATCCCTGAGTCGCGGGCAGCTGGCCGGGCTCCTGGTCTGCAGCGCCCAGGCCAGCCTTCCCTGGGGAACCGCCACGGCCGCTCCAGGGTGCGGCCGGCTGCCGGAGGGCCTGGGGCCGCTGCTGCGGTGAGGGTTCGAGCCCTATGGCACCACCCCATGTGCATGCGCGTGTGCACCCACACCCCACCGCCAACACACACACACGCACACACACACACACACACACACACACACATCAAAGGTGGGTATAAGATAGCCTGACCTCTCCCATTTGGAAACTTCAATTTTCTGGATATTTCTCCTTCAGAAGGAAGCGAGGGGGAAGAGGGGGACAAAGTGAGTGAGAAGGGAAAGGAGAAGGAGTTGAGTGCTATTCTGAAGAGAACATTCCAGAAGTTTCCAGGGGAAGGGCTGGAAAATGGGTCCTTCCCACATATTAGCTCACTGAATTCCAAAAATAATTCGTATCCCCTTTTGACAGAAAAGGAATCAAAAGCCAAGAGAGGTCAAGGAATCGCTGTAAGCTTACCAAAGTCAGAATTTGAACGCACAACTCTTTCATCTTTCCCTTCTCTTCTTTCTATCCTTCCCTCATTATTATTATTATTATTATTATTATTTATGTTTGAGAGAAGCGCAAGCGGGGGAGAGATAGAGAATCCCAAGGAGGCTCTGCACTGACAGCAGCGAGCCCAAGGCGGGGCTCGAACCCACGAACCGAGATCATGACCTGAGTTGAAGTCAGATGCTCAACCGACTGAGTCACCCATTTTTTTTTCCCTTTTGAACATACTTCCATGGCACCCAGACAGGACACTGAACCCTAGTTTGGGTCTCTGTAAAGTTACACTTGAGAGAGAGAGATCTGAAGAATGAAATAAATGAGTGAGTAGTTTCAGGTGCTTGTTAGGGCTGTGCACCCAGGGAAACAGGGCGACGTGATGGACAACCTGGCATGGGCGGAGCAGAGGTGGTCAGGGAGGGCCTCCGAGGAGGCAATGTTTGAGCCGAGCCCTGAATGACAAGCTGGGGAAAGACAGAGGAGCAGAGCGTCTGGCCTCGGGATGGCCGTGAGGGCCTGTCTGATGCGGGGGCTCCCTGGGAAGGTGCCCCTGAAAGTGTTAGAGGATGATGGGCGAGTGTTCTTGGGAACAGCGCGTGTGAGGCACGATGGCCGCGGACCCTCAGGAGAGGGTACTTAAGCCATGCTGGCCCCCTGCACAAGGACCCTGACCTTGCCACAGCAGACTCCCTGGAGTTGAGAACTTAATCATCTCTGGAGCCCCCACTACCTTAGAATTAAGTCCTGAACCCGATACTCGGCCTTTTGTGCCTTCAGGTTACAGGAGATCATTGTCTCTATGTGCTACCAGGAGAACACTAGGGCTGCCACCCTTGACCTTATTGATTAGTCACCTCCAGCCTTCCGCGGTCTTTCTCAAATGCATCAGTGGTTCTCAGCAACAGCCTGTCCTGCTCTGTTGCTCCTCCCCACTGCCAGCTTCTTAAAGACCTGAGACACTGCACTCCCAGGGCATTCCTGTCCATGGGTATCCCATCCAAGTTCATCATGGGGCTTGGAGCTATGGCACAGCACCCTTGGGCAATCGGGGCTCCACCACAGTGCCGGGGTCCTCGTGGCCGCTGGCTGGCAAGTGAAAATCCCCAGCAGGGTGGGCTTCTCAAAGCATGCGTGGGCAGTGAGTTTATTCGTGAACGTTCTCTTGATCAACCCCTGGCGGGGGTGGGGGGCAGTAAAGGAAGTTAGCCAGAGAAGTTGGACCCTAGCGTCTTTGCAACAAGGGCCCAGCTAATATCCCGGGGGAAATCTGGAGCTTCCCAGACCAAAGCAGGGGCACTGGTCTTTGGTACCTCTGCATCAGCCAAATATTGGGTTGAGCTGCCTCCTGGGAAGGGCTGTAACTTTGAACGTGGCAATGACCTTCAGCCAAGGGTGGTGTGTGTGAGGGGGCTGCTCAGCTGGAGACATTGCTGGTAGCTGGGGGAATGAGCACTTTGGTCCCGAAGGGGTTTTGGGGGGTGCACGGGGACATCTACCATAGCCCCACTTTGGACCCTTGTAATGCAAAAAACAATTAGCTTCTTTTCCTCGCGAGGCATCCATCGAATCAACATCTGGAGGCCGAGAGCCCGAGGCCCATTACAAGTAGCAAAAGAATTTGGACAGGATGCGTTTAATCTTGAGTTAATGGTACAGTCCTCCGCCAAGATAAACTTCTCAACCTCGACGTATTTTATTTTGAAAAGATGTCATTGTCAGGTACAAGGGAAATGTGTCCTCACTTAGGCTGCTGTGCCAGATGGCATAATCACTGGATGGGGCCACTTGTTCGGTCCGTTATCTTCTTCATCTGAGGAGCTCTCTCCCCCACAGACCCATCTCCCGAAAAGCTGGCCACAGTTACTAAGTACCTCCCGCCTCTGACAGCTGCAGGAAAGCGACGCAAGGCGACTTGAAAGCAGCCGTTTTTGGATGTGACGTTTCTAAACATCAGATATGTTGGATTCCCCCTCCCGTCCCCGGCGCTGGGTGGAAGTCAGATGGGACTGACAGGGAGCATTTTGCCCTTATTTTCCATTCCTTACGTTTTTATTGAGCACCTACTATGTGGCCCCTATGGTGGTAGTTATTAATTCATAATGACTGCCCTTCGCTGCCAGTCATGGGCCAGGCACTGTGCAGGTCTCATTTACAATACTTGTAAGGACTGCAGGAGGTAGACGGGTGCCCAAATTATCCCAGGTGTCTGGAAAGGGATATGGAGGTTCGACTAGATTAAGCAACCTGGTCAAGTCAGCGGTGGGACCCAGCCTATGATACGGGCCTTACTTGTAAAGCTCAAGGGCTTGCCATCCATCACGGAGTCCAGTACAGTGAACAGGAAATGAGTTCCCTGACGGCCCTGTGCCTGCTTCCGCAGCGGGTACGGTCTACAGTGCCATGCGCAGACCTGCTTCCCCCCGGGGCGTCCTGGCACTCTCGGCCAATCCTAGAGTTCTAGAACTCTCGGGACTGCCACCGGCAGTCCAGAACGTCTACCGCCAGGCCAGGCAGTTGATGACCAAGGATGGATTGCCTCTCGGCGCTGAGCTCCCAGCTCTGTGCCCCAGGAGAGCTCTGTGTGGCTGGTGTGCTTACCCTCCGCACAGAAGCAGGAGGTGTCCCCTGGCGTCCCTTCTAGGGGCTTGGTTCTTCCCGCTCCACCCTCAGGACTTTCCTCTAGGGCTAGAGCAGAGCTGGGGATAGGATAGGATGGGGGACAGAAGTCCTACAGTCCACCTCCGTTCCAGAATTTCAGAGCACACAGTGAAGTGCCAGAAAGAAATACCCTCTTTTCGGGGCGTGGTTCCGTGTCAAATCCCGGAGGTACGGTCGGTCGCTTAGTCTACGGAACCTCTTCAGAGACATTCTTCTACCCAGTGAAACTGGTAGGGCTGGAATCACCAGTCCCATTTTGAATAAAGAAGACGAGACTCGGGAAAGCTGCTACCTGACTTGCCCAGGAGCACCTTCAAACACCAGGGCAAAGACCTCCTGAAGGACACCACTCTTCTTGTCCCCCACCCCCGTAGAGTCCGAGCCAGAAATCTAGGAGGGGACAGTGTAATCCAGGAGAGAGAAGGCAGCCTTCGGAGTCAGAAGAGCTAAGTTTGAATCCTGGGTCACTACCTGGGTGACGGTGGGTAAGTTACTTAGGGCCTCCCAGCCTCAGTTTTCCCACCTGTGAAATGGAGTGAGTAATCCTTGCATCAGGTTGTTCTGGGGTTCAACGGATGTCACCGCTGTAAAGAAGCTAGCCGAGGCTGTTTGAGAGAAGCCCTGTATCTCTCTTCCCCTCCTCAGAGACGTACAATTATTCTTACCCAGACATGTGGTTAATATCAAACAGTTATATTTACCTGTCAACTAATAATAATTTGAGGCAACTGACTTAATGATGAGCCCAATATGATAACCCTAGAATATAATGGGAAGGAGACACTTGTCCTTGTCCCCTTTAGTCCTTGTCCGCAGGTGTCAGTGGCATTGGACTGGCACTGGGTCAGGCTGAGATCACCCTGAGCTGAGCACCACACCCAGGACGCTGCTTCCTCTCCAGGGTCCTTTCTCACTCTGCCCTCTTTCCCCGCCCCCACCAACGCTGAACTTCTGTCCTGACCGTGCCCATCTGACCTCTGAGCACCTTCAGTGCTCTTCCCTCTGCCAGGAACACACTCCACCAAGCCGAAGCAGCTCAGCTTGAATGTCACTTTACTCCTTCACTCCTTCGTTCATTCATTTATTCATTCATTCACTCGGTGCTTACTGAGTACTCATCAGATTCTAAACAGTGTGCTGTTCCTTTCCAGAAATCCATAGTGAAAATAAACTTGGAGTGTGTGCAGAAGGAAGGGAATAGGGTCCAGGTGCCCCCCACCCCTTCCTGGGCCTGGGTTGCCAATAAGGGGGTGAACTTGGTTACCTTTGTGAACTTGCTCAAGCCGTGACATTCTGGGAGTCAAAGAGCTCCCAACCCATGGCCAGCTGGACAGAGAAGGGGGTCTTAGGACACTGGCATTGCACTTGGCTTTGGTGAGCCTGTGCTCTGCTCCCTGGTGCAGGCCACCTGTCCAGAGCTAGATGGACACTCCGTGGGACTGTGCACTGTATCAGGCAAACCTATCACTCCAGTCAGGCTCAGAGATGGATGAAAGTCAAGCCAATCCACTGTGACAGAGACCCCTGGGATTGTTACCCTCACCTACCCTCCCAAGGCATATTCTTTCTGAGTGTTTCAGGGTGGCCATCACGAAGCACCCAAAACGGAGTGGCTTAAAACAATGGTAATATATGCTCTCATAGTTCGGTGGCTAGAAGTCGGAACTCACAGTGCTGGCAAGGGCCACGTTCTCTCTGAAAGCTGTAGAGGAGAATCCTTCCTCGTCTCTTCCAGCTTCCGGTGGTTTGCTGGCAACATTTGGGATTTCTTGGGCTTACAGCTATGTGATTCCAATCTTTGCCTTTCTTGTCACACGGTTCTCCCCGTGCGTCTCTGTCTGGGCACGGCTGTCTTCTTATAAGGACATCAGTCATATTGGATTAGGACTTCGTCCTACTCCAGGATGGCCTCATCTTAACTACTTACACCTGCAACAGCCCTATCTCCAAAGAAAGTTGCATTTTGGGGTACTGGAGGTTAGGACCTCAACGTGTCTCTTTTTGGAAGGCAGCCCACAACGCCTCCCTACCACCTCCCGCAAGGAGCCTCTCAGCCTCTCCGGTGGGCATTGGCGTTGACCGCGGCACTTGGCCTTCAAATGTGTTGAGCTCAGTTGCTGGAGATTTTCCTCTCCTGCTTTCCTCCCCCAAATATTTATCATAAGATTAATGTATTCCAGGAACGGTGCCAAGTCCTGGTACCCAAAACAGTAAACAAAACAGATGGTGGAAAGGCTGTCGTTACGTCATCCTGGCCCATGGGTCCTAGGTCCCCTCTGAGGCCACACAGAACACCCTGGCCACACCTTGCCTGTGACCCTGTAGATATCTGAAGATAGGCATGGGTTCCCCCCAAACTCCTTTGGTTTGAACAACTTTGATTCCTTTACTTCTTCCTCTTGATAGGGTGACTGTATATGTTACGGACCAAACTGAGACATTTTGGAGGGTGAGAGTGAGTGCTATTAATAATTACACCGAGGCAACATGCGTAAACCAGCAACGTCCCGGGCCGACCACAACATATGGTCACCTCATGGGGCATGGGTTTCCAGGTCCTTCCTCACCCCTGGTTGCTCTCTTCTGGGTGTTTTGTAGTCTGTCTCCTTTTAAATCATTGCTCCCAGAAGTAACTGCCATATGCGTCTGGCATAGTGGAAAAAACCCAGATAGGCGGGGGGATCATTTTAATAAATGTGCCGAACACCGTGACACAGGCAGGAGAGAGGTATTTGGAGAATCCGGAGGAAGAAACAATTAACTCTTTCTGACAAAGCTCGGGACGGCTTCCCAGAGGAGCTGATATCTGAAATGGTTCTTCGAGGGTGAGTAGATTTTCCCATCGGGAGAGCCGTACCAGCCCTTGGGAAGGGCATCTTCGTCATGCGTCAAGGTCGAGGAAGAGCGGGGTTCCCGGCTTACCTGTTGCTGATAGAGGATCATGTTACCCTTCCTGGAGCCTTGGGAGGTCTTAGCTGATGCTAGCTCTACTCTGGGCTAACGCTAGAATATAATGGGAAGGACGCACTTGTCCCGGCTGCCGGTAGTGGAATCCCACTTCTTTCTGATTGTCTGGTTTGCTCCAAGGAAGAACAGGCAAACTACAAGCAGAATTTGGCAAACGAAGCATGAGCAACTTGCTCCGGGATCCCCTGCACTTCTAGGCTCCCATAGGAGTGAGTCATTTATAAGCACGTGCTGAGAACAAGCTTCCTTGACGGGTCGGCCTGGTCTCTGGGGAGGCAAAGATCACACATGGTCCCTGCTCTCAGAGCGGTCCCTTCTAGGGAGCAAGGCGCATGCATGCAATGAGACACAGGCCATTGCAAAATATTTAAGAACCGTCACATACCTTTATAAATTCATCGTGCGTTTTGTGAACACAGGGAAAGTTTTGAGTAATTCAGTCGGGATACAGTTGGCTTTCACTGAAGAACTTTGAGGGCTTTGATGGCCAAGTCAACCTTCAGAACTAGAGAAGGGGTAGCCCAGAGGTGTGAACACACAGGAATCGTGTAAGGTCAGGACAGCCTTTGTGGCTCTTGTGGAGTGGGGGTGAGGAGAGGGGGGAGGGGCAGGGGTCCTCAGAGCTGCTGGAATACAGGCCACCATCATGCCTGGCCACCCATCCACACACCTGCCTTCCCTCTGGCCAAGGTCTAAACACCAGTCCGCTGACTGTCCTGGGCAGACGGGAGGGCAGCGAGGAGCAAGGTGGATCACAGAAGCCCCCAGGATCAAACACATCCCAGCACTTCTGGCTAAGCTGCTCCCACGCCCTCAGGAGGCTGGCTTTTTCGCAGCTGCCGTGGGCTCCATCCTCCAAGGTGCGGAGTGGCGGTTCTCTGGGGTGATGACTCACCCTGGAGCCAGCCTCCGTCCAGGTCCAGACACTCTCCACAGCCCAGGCGTTTCAAAGGGGCTCATCTTGGACAGACACCGCGACCAGAAGGGTGGGCATCCGCAGTCGCTGGGGGAGAAGGTCAACCGCAGAAATCATCCCCAGGCTGTGCCTTCCTGCTGCGGTGAGAGGGAAGTTCATCTGGGAAGCCAAAGTGTGAACCTCTTGGAGCTCAAGCGTCACCTCTTTGGGGAGGCTTTTCCCCAATTCCCTCCTGCAGAGCGAGCCTCTCCTGGGCCATCCCGGGCTTCTGCTGGGCCGCCTACCGCACGGGACTGTTGGTGACATGTGTCTTCATCCCCTCGGGACTGAGAACACGCCTGAGGCCGGGGATACCTTCCTCATTTCTGAACCCCTACCCCTGGCACCCACGGGGGGTCAGCAAATGTGGGTGGCAGGAAAGTGAGGGAAAGAGGAAGGAAGTGCACAAAGAAAGGCATGATAAAATAAAATCCCGCATTCACAGAGAGGAGACATGGGTGGGGAGAGCAAGAAGGGGCTGCATTCTGCGTTGACCTTTGTTCTTGTAGGCTCCGCCCACTCAAAATACTTAATTATTATATTTTATGGCTATGTCGGTATAAGGAAAAATGTAAGCCAGGCACAATTCATTTTTATATATTATTCAGTATTATTATATTCAAGTTTCTTCCCTTCTGATTTTATTTTTAATTATTTTTTTAACGTTTATTGATTTCTGAGAGACAGACAGACAGAGCATGAGTGGGGGAGGGACAGAGAGAGAGGAAGACACAGAATTTGAAGCAGGTTCCAGGCCCTGAGTTGTCAGCACAGAGCCTGACAGGGGGCTCGAACGCATGAACGGTGAGATCATGACCTGAGCCGTAGTTGGACGCTCAACTGACTGAGCCACCCAGGCACGCCTCCTTTTGATTTTAAAAGACACTGTTGTGGGCCCCTTAAAATATAGTGGGTCTCAGGCATAGGACTTACTTGGTCCTAGCAGGTAAGCCATCCATGAGCCATAAACATGGTGGCCAAATACTGATAAGTGGTCTCACCTAGGCACCAGCCAATCAAACCCCACCTCTTGCACCCTCGAGTCGCTGCAGGCCCCTGGCGTTCTGGAAGAAGGGGCTGAAGTGGTAGCCAAGGGGGCCGCGCTTGGGGAGGCACTGTGACTCCTTACCAACTGGTACAGAAAGACTGAGAGCCACCAGCATCCAGGACAAGTATGCCCTTCCCATTAAGTCCTAGGGTTAGCCAAAGTAGAGCTAGCATCAGATAAGAGGCACGGACATTCTGGTGCCTTCTGTAAGCCCTGGGTGGAAGTAGAAATAATAAAAATGGTCACGGCAAAGATACAAGATAAAGAAAGAGGAGGAGGTGAGCCTAACTGCCAGGTTTCTGATCTGGGTCACAAGCGGTACCCTCAGTGAAAGACGGAATTCAGCAGGAGAAGCCGGCTTGAGGGGAAAGATAAGGAGTTCTGTCTGGAACATGTTGGATGTGGTGTATCTCTGAGATTCCAGGAGGCAATGCCTGTGAGCGTCAAATAGGTGGGGGTAGCGGTTTTTTTTGTTTTTTTGTTTTCTCTTTTAGGAAATAAGGTCTGGAGCGATCTGGAAGTTTCAGTGGGTGCAGAGTAAGCCCTCAATAAATCTGTCCTGGGCTGAATCAGAACCTCCCCGCCACCCCAATATTTCAGCCCCGGGCTCAGAAGATGATCTGGAGGACCCCACGCAGACTGACATAAAGGGAAAACACAGAACACCCTTTGTCTGATTATGATCGAGGCAGACAACTGCAGGGTATACTTCAGCTCTAAGTACCCAAGGTGTGGGGCCTCTGGCTGTCAGAAGTCAGCACGAAGGGCCAGCAAGAGCTTGTCTTATTGTCTTGTGCCTTGAAGATCTGGGAGGCATAAGAAGAAATTGCATTTTCCAGCCCCTGAAGCAATATTTGTTTTCCCTTCACGTCTATTTCCCTGGGTGTATTTTTTTTTTTTACTCTGTTGATAGATATTATATAATCACATTGTTTAAATATTTGAGATGGTGATTACACCACCATTCAATTTTAATTGCTACTTTTGTTAACGTGTCAGATGTTTTCAAGCAAAATTAATTAGGACCAACCAATTGATGGATGGTCTTTCCAATCCAAACCTTCAGAAACTAACCCGTTTCGCACCCAAACACTACAATTGCAGAGTGAATTTGAACCGCAGAACTTACCATCTAAGGGATGTCCTCCCCTAAGGCCACATCACGGGTTGGTCTTACCAATGATGAGTAAAAATGCAAAGCATACGGTGGAGAATCACAGAATTTATTTTTATGCAAAAATCCCTTCTCTAGCAGGTCTGATGCGTCACTCATTTCTTTTTGAATCCTGTAAGTGACAGGCATCTCAGTACCGATCAAGACGGCCGCATCCACTGTTGGCCTGTCGTGATGGTTACGAAATCCTTCCTTACGCTGCACTGGAACGGATTTCGCAGTCACTTGCTCCTGTTGCTTGTACATTTCGCTTTCTGAAACAACACAGAAAACTTCACTTCTGATTCTGCTCCCTGTGAGGACATTAGGGTGGAGCTCTCGGGAGTTCTGTAGCTGACTTCTCTTCTCATTGTGGGGCTAGGTCCACAGACTTAAAGGATTTGAGAAATCTCTGAGAAGGAGTTCTGAACAGATTAGTCAGCTGCCACGCCTTCACTTAGACGTCATTTTCGTAAAAGACAGCACACCCTAAAATCTACCTCTGCCCTTGCTCATTTAGGGGGACGGGTGTCAGTGTTTGGAGAAGAGAGTTGACGTGCTGTATTGGTGACTCACTTGGAAATCAGGTTGCATGTACAAATATGTGTTTATTTGAAAATTTTAATTATATTTACGAGGTTTAATGCAGTCTTTAAGATGGCGTCTGGGAACCTGCGGAGAGGTACTTTTAGAAACAAGTGTGCACTTTGGTCAGACTGAGTCAGACTGTGCTGCTTTAGAAGTTCAGCTCTGCTACTTATTAACAGTGTGACCTTAGGCCTTGGCTTCTTCAGATGGAAAATGGGTATGAAAATCATTAACCTGGCAAAGTTAGAGTGTGGAATAAGTGAGAAAAATCTATCAAGTGCCTGGCATTCAGCTTGGGTTGTATCAGGTGCTCAATAAATGGAATGATTAGGAGTGTAGATTCCAGTTTTATTTATTTTTTAAGTGTATTTATTTTTGAGAGAAGGAGAGAGAAGGAGAGAGAGAGAATCCAAGCAGGTTCCACACTGTCAGCGCAGAGCCCCACAGCAGGGCTCAAACTCATGAACCGTGAGATCATGACCTTAGCCGAAATCAAGAATCGGAAGCTTAACCGACTGAGTCACCCAGGTGCCCCTAGATTCCAATTTTAAATATGAGGAAGAATGTTCAGGGGTGCCTGCGTGGCTCAGCTGGCTAAGCATCCTCAGGGTTCTGAGTTCAAACCCCTCGTTGGACCCCACATCAGGCATGGAACCTACTTTAAAAAACAAATGAGGGGCGCCTGGGTGGCGCAGTCGGTTAAGCGTCCGACTTCAGCCAGGTCACGATCTCGCAGTCCGGGAGTTCGAGCCCCGCGTCAGGCTCTGGGCTGATGGCTCAGAGCCTGGAGCCTGTTTCCGATTCTGTGTCTCCCTCTCTCTCTGCCCCTCCCCCGTTCATGCTCTGTCTCTCTCTGTCCCAAAAATAAATAAAAACGTTGAAAAAAAAAATTTTTTTAAAACAAATGAGAGGACCAACTGGGTGGTTCAGCCAGTTAGTGTCTGACCTTGATTTCAGCTCAGGTCATAATCTCACTGTTTGTGAGATCAAGCCTCGCATTGGGCTTTGCACTGACAGCACGGAGCCTGCTTGGGATTCCCTCTCTCTCCCTCTCTCTCTGCCTCAATCCAACTTGTGCATGCACACCCTCTCTCTCTTTCTCTCTCAAAATAAATAAATGAAACGTAAAAAAAGGATTATTTAAACACTTCTTAATTAGAAATGTGTTTAAATAAGCAATAACCAATCATGATTTTAAAAATCCAGTTTTAATCTCAGCCCCCAACAATTCCACCAGGCAGCCTGGTGTGTGACCTTTCATATACGCGGATATAAGCACATTTATCAGTATGATGTGATTACTTCACGAATGAGCTCATGTTATACACTGTTCTCCTTTCCTGTCACGCTGCATGATGGACAATAACTCCAGCTCAGTCCTCTTCACAGCCACGTATCGTTATGATAGATTTTTAAAGGGAGGTTTCAGAAGAAATGATGCCCGTGAACTGCGGTGTTTTCTTTGAGTCCATGATCCCAAACAGTTGGATGAAAACAGAAAGATTCAGGTTAACGTCTGATAAATATTTCATCTCTTAAATAGGGCGAAGATCTAGATAGCAGTAAGGAAATACTCCAGAGAAGACAAGTAGGTAATTCTGGATGAGTGGGGATTATTTCGGTAATATTGAGAATCACGCCGCGATTATATGGCTCTTGGTCATTTATCTGACAGTTGGCACTGATAGCGACCCTTCAAGGACAGAGGGACCCACTGTCCCTACCTTAAGCCTAGAGAAGACTGAGGCTCAAGGAGCCCCACGCTGGGAAACCAGGCCTTGGGAGAAGGCGGAGGACAGGGGGTGTTGGTCTGTCTAACAAACGTGATTTTTCTTGACTTGACCCCTCAAAGCCCTCATCAGCAGGAAGACCATTAAAAAAACGCCAAGTGCCCCTTGGGCATCTGACCTTGTGTGCTGTGCTGACCTGAAGCTACTCCCTCATTTTGAAAGAAATGCAGATCTAGGACATCAGGCCGGGGGCTGAGACTCCTTTTGATCCAAACACAGCGGTAAGTGGTCCAGGGTTTGGTGAGCACCTCCGAGGTGCCAGCCCCATTATTAGACGTCACCAAATGTGGGACAGTGGAACCTGCACTGGGCTGGCGACTGGGCTTCTGTCCCAACCTGGGCTCATGTACCCCCACCTCCGTCCTTGTGTGGGGGGTGCCGTCGCCCCAGCTGCCTGGAGAGTGTCTGGAGCCCGAATACTATTCCCTGGCCTGACGCTGGGGCCGCCGGGGCCTCCGTGAGTGCAGAGAAGGGCAGGGGACCTCACTCGCCCCCTAAGCTTACAGAATGAAAATCTCGGCACTCATCCACATGGTTTCAGGGGTGAGTGGAGAGCCTGGCATCATCTCAGGCTGACCCGGGTTTTTTTTGTTTTTTTTTTTTTTTTAATGTTTTATTTATTTTTGAGACAGAGAGAGACAGAGCATGAACGGGGGAGGGGCAGAGAGAGAGGGAGACACAGAATCGGAAGCAGGCTCCAGGCTCTGAGCCATCAGCCCAGATCCCGACGCAGGGCTCGAACTCGCGGACCGCGAGATCGTGACCTGAGCTGAAGTCGGCCGCTTAACCGACTGCGCCACCCGGGCGCCCCTGACCCGGGGTTTTAACAGAGCAGAATGAGGAAAAGGAGACAAGACACCCCATCTGGAACGGATGGCGGTGTTTGGGAAGTTTATTGAGGCGTCCAGCTCTGCCCAGAGAGCAGAAGTCTGGTGAGGTGTCGCAGGTAGGAGACGAGGAGACTTTGCCCCTCTGACAGCAGGATGAGGGCCCTGCGGGTCTGGCTGTCCTTGGCTCAGTCCTTGGCCCTGCGGGTGTGGCTGACCTTGGCAGTGCCGGGAGCAGGGACTGGAAGACCGCCCGCAGAGGGGGCAGACACTGTTGTCAGCTAATTCGGTGGGCCAGGGAGGGGAGTCGATTGGCAATCACCTTCCCTTCCCTGCAGCCCGGACTGTGAGAAATGAGTGTCACTTGGAGAGAAAGACGGTCTTCCTCGGGGCCCGAAGCAAACTCTGCAGAAAAGGTGACAGCTACCAGGACTCCTGACCTCAGGAGGCACTGGGGACCTCGCTTAGCTAATGTGTCCTCTAGAGGCGGTCCTGAACCTGCAGGCATGCCATTGTGAGGACGTCATAGCCAGTGGCTTCTCTCAGTGATCTCCTCATGAAAACGTCCACGTCGGGGCACCTGGGTGGCTCAGTCGGTTATGTGTCTGACTGTTGATTTCCGTTCAGGTCATGATCTCCTGGTTCCTGAGATCAAGCCCTGCGTTGGGTTCTGTGTTGAGGGCACAGAGCCCGCTTGGGATTCTCTCTCTCTGGCCCTCCCCTACTCACACGTGCTCTCTCTCTGTCAAAATAAGTAAATAAACTTTAAAAAAGAAAACGCATACATTCCTCTGTTGTGGAACTAAATGCACCACAGCCCCAAACCCCTCAAAGGAGAGTGGAGACAGCGGCAGCTTTTAACAGGAAGAAAGATGGCGTCCAGAAACTTCCGCTGGTTTCAGGAGAGAGTGCTGGGCTTTTGTTATTTGTGTGATTTGATTTCTCTAAAGGAGTGGCATTCAGTCTGGGTTTGAAAATCCTAAAGATGCCCAGAAGTACCTCTAGAGGGAGACAGAAGGAGGCTGAGAAGTTGGGGTTCAGGCTCTCCGATTCCCAATCCACCCCAGCCATTCCACTTCTATCTTATTTTTTAAAAACACTGGACTTCCTGTAAAAGTTATTTATTATTGCTGTTTTAATAAAGCTACTAAACCAACTGCTACAACCGAATTTGAAAACCGCAGGTCTGTTGCCTCACTTTTCCCAAGGACTCTGGCCTTGGCCTTCCATGCATGCGTAGCAGAGATCAGTCAGTTTTGCTTTGGGAGAGGAGAGAGAAATTCGTCCACTCATTCCATAAATATTTTTCGAGCACTTTGTTTGTGGCAAGTACGGCCATGATCATGAAAATCGAAAAGGTCTAGTAAGTGCCACCGTCGTCTTTGAGTCGATTGCAAATTTTGTGTCTGTGGCACGGAGAGTTCCTAGGAACAGTAGGAGTGTGGGCTCAGCGACAGGCCTGGGCTTCTCCCTGTGAATAGTTGGAGTCCTCGCAGATCTAGACACACAGATCCAGTTCTCTCCAAGATGCCTCTTTCTCTCCAGCTTATTTTCAGTACCTTCAGTTTGTGAGGACTCTTGGGTCCAGCCATGCTTTTTGGGTTTTCTCCCCCCACACTGTATTGCCCAACTGGTGGCCGTCTTAATCTAATGGGAAGTTTTAACGAGAAGTTTTGCGGCTTTGGTCTTGATATATTTTTTTTGCCCTGTTCTTTTTTCGTAAGTGGCTTCTTGTCTAATAAGAATGCTGTAATATGTAACGAGAACAACTACAACAAATAATAAGCCTTTGCTATATTAAGGCACTGAGATTTGTGGGTTGTTACTGCAGCATAGCCTCACCCATGCTGATTAATACAAATGCCATCCACACTTATCCCTCAGGCCAAGTCCTGTTTCTCATCCCATGGCTTAAATGTCTCCCAGTTTGTGAAGCCATCTTCCCCTCCCCAGGGTAGGGGCAAAAGCTCACTCCCCTGTGCACACAATATGTTACAGCACAAAGTAAGTTTTCCTGAATTTGTCTATGTCTTTGTCTATCACCCCCACCGGCTTGAGAGCAGAAGTTACAAATCATATATAAATGTTTGATGATAGACTAAATGAATGTAAGTACAGTGTTCAGAGATTTGCTTCTTCAAGTCTAGCACTTTAGTGCTCATTTCTGAGCTGCAAAGAAACAATCTGTCACTGTATAAGTGACAAGGTGCAATTGTCAAGCATCTGCCTGACAACTTGGGTTAGGTATGAAAGTTTGAAATCAAGGGGATTAGAAGAGAGAGTTTGTGCGATGTCTTTAGACACTAACAGCCAGTGCCCCGTGAGCGTTGCCGAACCAGACGGAAACCTTCCTTAGCAAGTGTCAGGGAAAATAGCACAGTCCTCCACACTGAAACAATTTGTTAGCATTTACAAGTTCCCGTTTTTCTGTATTTTAACTTCTAATTGGTTTCCTCTTTTGTGCTAAGAATGCCATCTGTCCCTTTGACAGGTTTTTGGATGTGATGCCACTTACCAGGAAATATGACCATCATAAATATTGTAAGATGATTCTAGCGTCCATCCCCAACAGCCCTGTCTTAGTAACTTCACACAGAATCCCACACTGTTCCTGGGTAGAGATTTTACCACTTTTCAAGCACTTGCTATGTTAAAATAAAGCTTTTCGCCCCCACAGTTCCTTGGAGTTCATAATACAATGCAAGGTAGCCTACTTGGTCTTAGTTTGATTGGGGATCTCACATCTGCTCTGTTGCAATAAAAAGGGTATTATTACCCCTATTAGTGGGTTAGAAAACGAGGCCGCTGAAAGGAGACTTGCCTAAGTTATAGCAACAATACGGTATCAGGATGTTAAACTTAATTTCGGAATCTAAACCCACTGCTCTATGGATATCATCTCTCCCTTAAGGAAGAGCAGGAATGGGACTCATTATTCCCATCTAATGAACCCGGAAAGGGAAGCCAAGAGATGCTGAATGGCCGATGTCAGATTCTTCAGCAAACAATTCACAACTCTAGACTTGAACCACTCATTTCCTGTGGTCTTGTGCTCCATTACTACCTTAGGCTACCTGGCTACCTTGGCTTTGCAGTACTTTCTTCCAAGTGCAAAGTCACCTAGGTCAAGGACAAGCTAAGGAGAGAGAGGGGGACCCACCCGGGGGTGGGGGTGGTTCTGGTTGGAGAAAGGAGCAGTAACTAGTCCCAGTACGTGAGAGGAGCAGCTCAACTGGGAACCCAAGTGCTGCGCTCTGTTGATGTAGGGCTAACCAAACTCTCCCATGCAGACTGGGGCAAGAATATGGATGCTACCCCGCTTAATCCTCATGAAAGGCCAATTGATTTTTTTTAATGTTTATTTATTTTTGAGACAGAGAGAGACAGAGCATGAACGGGGGAGGGTCAGAGAGAGAGAGAGAGGGAGACACAGAATCTGAAACAGGCTCCAGGCTCCGAGCTGTCAGCACAGAGCCCGACGCGGGGCTTGAACTCACGAGCCGCGAGATCATGACCTGAGCCGAAGTCGGACGCTCAACCAACTGAGCCACCCAGGCGCCCCATGAAAGGCCAATTTAAAGATGAAGACATTAAGGCTCAGAGTGGCTGTCTCGGTTACCTGATCCGGCAGAGCTCGCTGGCCTGTCTGGCTTCAGAGCTCGGTGCTTTCCACCATTCAAGGCAGCCAGCAGATACTATGCAAGGTGCAGGGATAATGTGGGCAAGGTTTCTTCCACTCAGGGACTGTTACCCTGGTGAGGGGAGTTACACATAACAGGACCCCCCGATAAAGAAAGCAAGTGGATTATGCAAGCTGGCGGCAGGCTGCATGCAATCAGCGGAGACTTGCAGGGGAGAGGCAGGATTGGGGAAAGATCAGCATTCCTTTCTGGAGTCTCTAGCTGATCTTTGAGGAGAGGATTTGAAGCAGAAAAGAAAGACTTTCTAGGCCAGAGGCAGCAGTTTCTGGAAATGGACAGATAGGGGCTTATCGCCGATCACTATTTACACACAAGGAAACCGAAAGGGCCCCCCCTCCCCCGGGGCAGATATTAAGGTGGACCTGGGTGGTCCTTGGAGCTATAGAGAGTGTCATCAGCATTGAAGGAAATTGAAATTAGCAAGAATCAGTGGGCAAATCAACCATTTATTATGTAATCACTTGAAGAGGAGGTCTGAAAAACGTAGTGGATGGTGGACACACCCAAATGAAGTCCCGGAGACTGGAAAGTAATTCCAGAGAAAGACGACCGGGGTGTGAAAGTCTGCTCCATCTGAGGGGCAATGCAAATGGATGCGCAGAGGGGGTGTGCAGTCAGGATTCCCTGCAGCCCTCCCAGGCTCCTGGGAAGACCGGGTTCCCCTCCGTGCAAACCCTTGAGTTTCCAGAGTGCCAGCCTACGGGCCTCACCCATCCCCAGGGTGCCTGGCCCTGAGCAACCTACCTGCCTCCCAGACAGCATTCCTGTCTTGCCTTTTTACACGGAGGAAACAGGTAAATGGGGATTTCAGTTCTACAGCAGCAATAGCACCTTCCTTCCACAAAGTTCTTTGCAGCTCGCGGAGCATTTTCATGCACCCCGGGTTTGCTCTTTCCCCAAGGCTCTGTAATATAGGAAGCCTGAGAGAAGGCTTCCTGGGGAGGGGGCTGTCTGAGCTGCCTCAAAACCAGGGAGAATGACAGTCTGTGAGGGGAGCGCAGGGCCTGTTGGATACTTCTCATTTTCTAAATCTGTCATTCAATTACTGGCATTCAATGAAGATCATTCTTGTTTTAAACACAATTATGCCAATAACACTCTCCACCCCAAAACCCTCTCATTGCTGGATCTCCAACTTTCCTCCAGCCTCAGAAGTAAAAAAAAAAAAAAAAAAATCTGTCTTGCCTTGGGCACGTGCAACATCGTGTACTTTAAATGGCTTTGGCTTGTTTGAGTTTAGTCCTAATTAAGCCACTGCCCATTTTGTCTCCTCTTGGTCTCCTTGAACCCCCTCTCAGCGGACTCAGTGTGGTACCAGTTTGGTCTGAAAGACTGCCAGCAAGCCTGGGAAACAAGAGAATTTCGGGACCGACTTTAGGCTTCAGGAGAGGATCCTTTACTCCTCCCCCCCCCCCCCAAAATGATTAGCTTCATGATTAGCTGTCCTGGGGAGTAACAAAATCTTTTTTTTTTTTTGAAAAAACAAAAACAAAAAACAAAAAATTAAACTGGCTCTTCATCCCACCGGTTTAAATACAAAACAGAACATAAAAGTAGGAGGAAAGTTTCTCCCTCTACCTGTCTGATTCCATTCTTCAAAATAAACCACTCTTAGCAACCTGCTGCACATTCCGCCCAATAACCGGTTGCGGGTTTGTGTTGACCCATCTAAGTGCCCGGATATGCAAGCTGCCAGGCACATTGACCCATACTTTGCTCATTTTCCTTCCTACACATGGATATTTCCTTAGCCGTTACCTATAGATCTATCTGATGCATTACTTTTAGTGACTGCCTATTATTCGACCATTCCCCTGTTGATGGGCATTGAGATTGTTTTCAGTGTTTTTGTTACGGGCAAAAATCCTGCAACACGCATCCTCGTGTACCTATTTTTGTTTGATTATGTCTTGTAAGATGGAAGAGTGGGATTGCTTTTACTCTCGGGGCTGGAACATCAGCCCTGGAGGAGAGGCCCCCACCCCCTCCTCAGCCTTGCCAACACTTGGGCCAATCTGCTAGACCAAAAAATGTTAATCTCCTTGAGATTTCATTTGCATTTCCCTGACTACTAGTGAAGCTGAGCATCTTTTCATATGTTTATGAACAATTTGCATTTCCTATTCAGTGAATTACCTACTCTTATCCTGGACTCTTACTACTATCTGGCTGTTTTTCCTATTCAATGTGTAGGAGCTCTTTGAATACACGGGATATACTTTTTTCTCTTATAGACGAGGCAAGTATTTTCTGTCACACTGTAGTCTTTTGACTTCGTTCAGGGTGCACTTTAACTATCCATTTTAATTTTTATTGGTAGTCAAATATAGTCAATTTTTCCTTCCTTGTTTCTGGGCTGTCTCAGAAAATACTCCAATCTTTATTTTCTTCTTATACTTTTATAGTCTTTTTTCTATTTAAATCTTCAATGCAGGCTTTTCTTGCTTGCTTGTTTGTTTGTTTTTCTTCCCCCTTTGGTTTGGTTTTGTTGTTGGTGTTGTTGGTGTTGTTTGTTTGCTTTCTGTTTTGCGATTGGGTAAGGCAGAGATCTGGATTTCCTATATGCCAGATGAAGGGTCAGGGACTTAAGAGGATTTAACCAGCAATAAAATGACGCAATTTTTTGTTTCGGAGCGGGGAGAGACCCAGTGAAGTTATTAGGAGAAACTGTGGTCCCTGAAGCTGGACCCAGAGGAGACTCTTAACTTGTGATCAGGAAAAAAATATCTCGACCTTGTGGAGCTCCTAGTCAGTCGTGAGGCTGGACCCTTGTGAATGTGTGTGGGGTTTGTTTTGTTTTTAATGAAGGGATTTACAGGCCAAAACATTGTCCTCCCTCAAAAATCTCCTTATTTGTAAACCCAATCCTGTGTATCACTCTGTGCAATCCGTCGGTCCACTTTAGAAGTGTGTCTGGCTGAGTCCACGGTGAGGTTTGTGACTCATCTGTGCCCTGACTTGGGACAGAATAGATGCATGCTGAAGCAAACCCTGTCTTCGAGGCCATCTGAAGATTTTATTTAATGTGCGTCCACACAGCCTGAGAGCATCGCAACATTTGAAAAATTCTCTACGAGCAGGCTAGGAAGCAGCAGCGGCAAGGTTTCTGGGCGGACAAAGTCTTTTATCTTTCCACTTGCAAATGAAGGCACCAATAAATACTTGTTGAATTTTATCATTCTGTTAACCTTCAAATTCAGACTTGTCAGTAATTACTGGTTTGCATTAAAAGGAGGAGATAGAGATTGAGGTCCTGGAAGGATACCTGATTTGCTGGGTCTCTTGTCTCCTTGTCCCCTCTTTTTCTGTTTGTTTGGGTTTTTTTTTTTTTTCCATTCTTTTTTAAGTCAAGGGAGAAAGACAAATGGCCTGCTGAAGGGCACACCTCTGGTGAGAGAGGACAAAGGTAGGACTTTTAAACGTAGTAAAGGGGGGCCATCTTGGCCTATTTTAACTGTCCTCTCATTTTGGTAAAATGGTAGGGCAGGCGATTCTGAGTGCTTTTTCTGGGCACTGTGGCTGCTGGGGGCCCGAAGAAAGTTCTCGAGTGACACTCATGTTTCTCTCCTACTGTTGCCAATACACGGAAACTATATTGGAAGAGGTGGCCACCTTAGGACTCATTCTGGGATCTCTGCCTTTGAACAGATCATCAAGGACTTACTGTAGTCAGGTATTACCGTAGACAGGTAATTTGCTTTGCCTCTGACAAGGCCTGTCCTTCAAGGAGCTCACAGGTCTAGTGAGGGAGGCACAGCCCGTCGCCCCCACCTGCAGCCCCCCGAGGGAAGTGGGCATTAAACAAACATTCCCAGGCATATATAATTACAAATGGCAGTAAGTGCTCTGGAGGAAAATCCAGAATGCTTGCAGAGAATACAGCAGGGGGGGCTTGGTTTAGATTAGGGGGTTAGGGAAAAGCAGACGTGGGGGTGGGAAAGGCTTTTGCAAAGGTGAGGTGTTTTACACACGTGAAGGAAATAATAATAGAGGTGCCTGGAAGGGGCAGCCCATCCTCATTCATGGGCCACTTCCTAGAACTCTGGGAATTCGCCTCTCTCCCCAGAATTATGTAGGCATCCAGGGTAAGGGTGGGAAGGGCCTTCACAAATGCTAATATGTGTGCATTTTAGGGGCTGTCCCCTGACCCCCGCATCCTCAGCCGTGGTTAGTTTGAACGCTGAGGTGAATGGCCGGGATGAGTCGCATCTCCAGTTTGGGAAAAGGGAGACCGAGAAGGTTTGCCACTCCAATCAGGGGGCCAGGTTCCCCCACCCCAAAACCACCCAGGGAATGCTTTCCAAGGGAAAATTCCACCTCATGAGGTATTTGGTTGTGAAGAGGGCTGCCCAGGGGATCCGGGTTTTTCCTGGGGAGTTTTGGGGTAGCGGCAATGATCTCTGATTCCCCGTCTCCCCCAAACACCTGTACGATAGCTTGACCAGAATGAAGTGAGGATTTGACCATGGCGGTGGGATGAGAGGGTAATGCTGCCGGATGGGGGGGGGGGGGGTCTCCATTTCCCTGGAAACCTCATCTGGTACTACCTGTACCTGCAGACGCTCACTAGGTGCTGGGCACTGTTCTAAGCTCCTTTAGAACGCTCATTCTCAAAACAACCCTGTGACATAAGCGCCATTACCAACTCCCAATTTCACAAATGAGGGAACTGAGGCACAAAGGAGCCAAGTAGCCACAGCAGCCTTTCTTTTTGTCTCCAACAATTTGCAGTCAAGGGTTTTGAGCCAGGAGGTTTGGTCTCCAGGAGGTGGGGACCCGTACTTCTATGTGAACCTCATCAGCCTCCCCATAATTCGGGAAAATACTAGCTTTGCAAAAGCTAATTTGGGAGCCCGTGGGGGCAGGTCTTAACTCTCTTTTCCCTCGGAAGCCGCCCCGCGCCGCCACCCCCTGCGCAGTGGGGAGGGCTGGTGACAGTGCCGGGGGGGGGGGGGGGGGGGGGGGGCGGCGGGGTGGCCCTACTCCAGCCCCGAAGACCAGACCCAGCAACTCCGCTTTCTTCTCGGTCTCCGCGAGGTGTCGCCTTCGGCCGAAGAAACCACAGCGGCGCCACCCTCGTAGCCTGAAGTTATTTATTTATTTTCAAACAAGGGGGGCGCCCCTCTCCTTTCAATTCAAAACTAGAAACATCCTGCGGTCTCGTTCCTAAATGGGCGCGTCCTCCTCCTCCCATTTTGCACCCTCGGTCTAGCCTCCCTTCGAGATTACACGAGCAACCCCACCGCCAGGCCTTGCTCGACGTTGGCGTCGCGCTCAGCCGAACACAAACGCAGGCAGGGCGGGGGCTGGGATCGGAGCCTCGGCTCCCCCACCCCCGCCCCCCCCATCCCCCAGTACACACCCCCGGAGCCCTCCGGAAAGAAATATTTTAATGCCAAGCAACTGCCAGGCCCACAGGGTGGGTGCTGCATTGCACCGCTCGGCGCGCAGCTGGTTCGCAGAGTGCACCGGGTGCAAGCCCGGGGGTCTAAAAGCGAGGGAGGAGCACACCCCGGGCTTTCCCAGCTTTGCAGCCTCCTCTCTGCAAAGAAGAAAAGCGAGTGGCTTTTGGCGCGAAAGCCTTGGCGCCTCCCCTGATTTTTATGGAAATCAAGAGGGCGGGGTAAAGCCGCTTTCCTCTGCCTTTCTCCCTCCCCCTTGTCTGTGCCGCAGCCCCCTTCTCTCCCCGCCCCCCGGGTGTGTCAGATTTTTCAGTTAATAATATCCCCCGAGCTTCAAAGCGCAGCCAGTGACAGTCATCTGTCTGGACGCGCTGGGTGGATGCGGGGGGCTCCTGGGAACTGGGTTGGAGCCGAGCTAGCGCTAGCCAGGCGCAAGCGCGCACAGACTGCAACCACCCGAGGACCACCACCCCCAGGCCACCCGGAGACCCCCGCGCAGAATCGCCTCTGGATCCCCGGCAGCCGGCGGGAGGTAAGGAGCTGGGGTTGCAAACTGCCCGGCGGCCCCCGGGTGGCGAGCGCGGCGGGAAGGCAAGCCCCGGACGGGATTGCGGCTCGCGCACAGGGCGCTCGAGTATCCTCGGGGGACTGTTGCTGCTTCCGAAACAAAACCATCTCGGGGTTTTCCCTGAAAAGCCAGTTCCAGCCCCGAAGGCACCCCGGGTGGAAGAGACCCGCCCTAATCCTTTTTACAGCCTTTGCCAGGAGGGGTGTAATGGCTTCATCGAAAAGAATTTCGCCCTTCTCTAGAACATTTATCCGTGTTTGAGCTGACGGAGAGCGGGTGCGCCTCGACCCCGAAGCTGGGGTTCCCCAAAGGGTGCCCCTGGAGGAAGAAGAGAGGGGGGTTAGGGCGAGGCCGCCGCGGTGGTAATCTGGGTCACGACTGCTCCAGCCCCGAGGAGACGCGGCTCTCCCGGGGACCCTGCACCATTCCCGGGAACTGGGGTTCAGGCTCTCCCCTCTCCCAGGAAGAGGACGTTGTGGGGGGTTTGTAAGAGTGGGGGTGGGGTTAGAGAGGTTCAAAATAAGCTATTGGCAGGACTCTGCTTGCAGCGGATGGATTGCTGAGGGGCGTCTGTTCTAATGGGGGGGGGGGAGGGGGTTTGGGTGCCCGTCGTTGGGTCTCAGTCGAGAGAAAGGCGTTTTCCCTTTGCAAAGTTTCCTAAATCCCCCCGCTACCTTTTGCACTCCCGAGGTTGCAATTTTACAAAGGAGGGACTGAGGGTACTCCAGATCATCTGGCCGGTAGCTGGGTTGGAGCCTCCGGCTTCCTTTGAGCAGCTGGACCTACATGGTGCAACTGGGTTGTCGGGGAGCTGGAGAGAGCTAGGATTCTGCAGCCTTGAGCGGCCCCCTCCCCCAGGCACTGCCGAGTGTGAATGAAATGGCAGTTTCCAAAGTTGCAGAGCCACACCACCACCCCCCGCATCTGCATGCCCCCTCCCACCCCCTGTCGTAGACAGCTTGTACACAAAAGGAGGGAGGGAGAGAGCGAGAGCCAGAACTTCCTCCACCTTCGGGGGCACCAGGCAGAGTGGGGGGCTTGCAGGGGAGACTGACGAGCCGGG
This sequence comes from Prionailurus viverrinus, assembly GCF_022837055.1. Lineage (NCBI taxonomy): Eukaryota > Metazoa > Chordata > Mammalia > Carnivora > Felidae > Prionailurus > Prionailurus viverrinus. The sequence goes on along the minus strand of NC_062563.1, from coordinate 129,061,871 downwards.
TGAGAGGGGGCGCCCACTGCCCCCCCCCCCCACACACACATTAGGCTTCGCTTGCCAACTCTCTCCTGGTGTGTCTGTCGGTTGCAGTGTCGGAGATTGGCGCGGGCCCCCGCCCTCCGCGCCCCCCACGGGAAGGAAGCACCCCCCTAACTAAAAGGAGCGGAGCGGAAAGAAGCCCTCATTCGCCGGCCAGGAGGCGAGCCGATGCCGAGCTGCACCGCGTCCACCATGCCGGGGATGATCTGCAAGAACCCAGACCTTGAGTTTGACTCGCTGCAACCCTGCTTCTACCCGGACGAAGATGACTTCTACTTCGGCGGCCCCGACTCGACGCCCCCGGGGGAGGACATCTGGAAGAAGTTCGAGCTGCTGCCCACGCCCCCGCTGTCGCCCAGCCGTGCCTTCCCGGAGCACAGCCCCGAGCCCCCGAACTGGGCCACCGAGATGTTGCTGCCCGAGGCCGACCTGTGGGGTAATCCGGCCGAAGAGGACGCGTTCGGCCTGGGGGGCCTGAGCGGCCTCACCCCCAACCCGGTCATCCTCCAGGACTGCATGTGGAGCGGCTTCTCGGCCCGCGAAAAGCTGGAGCGCGCCGTGAGCGAGAAGCTGCAGCACGGCCGCGGGCCGCCCGCCGCCGGGCCCGCAGCCCCGGCCCCGGGAGCGGGCGCCACCAGCCCTGCCGGCCGCGGGCACTGCGCGGCGGCGGGGGCGGGTCGCGCCGGGGCCGCCCTGCCCGCCGAGCTCGCCCACCCGGCCGCCGAGTGCGTGGATCCCGCCGTCGTCTTCCCCTTCCCGGTGAACAAGCGCGAGCCCGCGCCAGCCGCCCCGGCCGGTGCCCCGGCGGCGGCGGCGGGCGCCGCGGTCGCGTCGGGGGCGAGTGCCGCAGCCTCGGCCGGAGCCCCGGTTGCCGTCCCCCCGCGCCCCGGAGGCCGCCCGGCCAGTGGCGGTGACCACAAGGCCCTCAGCACCTCCGGAGAAGACACCCTGAGCGACTCAGGTAAAGACCGTGCCGGGGGCCGGCCGCCTCCCTGGGGTCCCGGAGCGGGAGTCGCGCGATCCCTTTGTTACTGTCCATGGGGTTTGACTGGGGGGGGGGGGGGGGGAGCGTATTTTGGAGGTAGTGCTGGTGGCAGAGGGCCGGTTTCCTCCAAGCCGAGCCCCCCCAGGATAAGGAGAAGAGGGGGAGCGAAAGCTGCCAAGAGGGTGTTCCCCTAAGTCTCACCTTCACCGAAGTGCCTGCCACCCTCTGCGGGAGCCTGACTCTATCACTGGACCCCACCCGTCCCCCACCTCTCCGGTGCGGCCGGTCCAAGGGATAAAATTAGGAAAAGTTGGGTGGCTAAAGCTGGGTGGGAGTGGAGAGGCGCGCTGGGTGCGTTTTCTGGGCAGAAACCTGTTAGCACCAGGGTGGAAAGGGACTGCCTCCCAGGTCCGGAGGGCAGGCGCGGGGAGAAGACACAAAGGCGGTGCAAAAATCCTATGTAGGGCGCAGGAAGGTAGAGGGAGGTTGCACAGATGGCTACTACCAGTTTTATTTATTTATTTTTTTCAAGCCTCGGTAGTCTTCCCCGCCCTCGGTGGGTGGTGGGCTATTTGCTCCTGGTCCGTGGCCAGCAGGCGGCGATATGCTGGCTGGCAGGCGGGCCAAGGATCTGAAAGGCTGGGGGGGGGGGGGGGGGGACCGCCTCCCCCCTCCATTCAGCAGCTGGTGGCAAGTAAAGCCACGGTTGTGTACATTCTCAAGGGGCTGCCTCTGCATGGCGTGCAGTGAGCACCGGGTCCAGTTTTGTCTCTGGCCAGAATGCCAGATCTTTGAGTTATTTTGTGACCCAGTGCCCTTCAAGGTGAGGGCGGGCATTTAGGCCCTCCAGAATGTACACACCCTGGGAGAGCACCCACGGATTGGTTCCATTGTGTGCCTCTGTCTGCCTTAAACTGAAGGGTTGGGTTAAAACCCAGACTTTGCCTGGAACTCTGGAGGTAAAAAGAACTCTGTCCAAACACTTGAATAGCCCTTGTCCCGGCCGCAGGGAGCTGGGGGCCCCTTGGATCTTGAAAACCCAAGTGTTTTCAGAATGCAGGTGGATAAAAAAGCCCAAATTTCCTTGAGGGCCGAGGACGGATTCATCTAAGGCTCCTGGAAGGAAACTTGGTGATAAGCCTCCAGTTTGAATCGGGTCTGTCCCTTTAATGTCTGTGCCTTGACAGCTCTCGGTGAGGGAGCACTTCCTTCCAACAGCTGTCTTCTTGGCAGAAAACCAAAACATTGGCTTAAAGGGACCCACAGACTGGAACAGCCTCACATTTCGGCTTTAGAACAAATCCCACAATTGTTCAGCTTTCCGGCCCCCTTCAGATCAAGCAGAAGATGTGTTTTGATTTTCATGCTTTCATTTTAAACAATAATTTTCTATCCCGGTGAGGGAGTAAAGGAGGAGAGAGGGGGAAGTGTAGACACGATGCTACATGTTTTTGTTGCTGTTATTGCCCGGGACGTTGCGAAGCGGCGCCCCGCCCCCACTTGGGGTTTTAGAGTTCCTGTGGATTCTGACTCTGTAGTTAAGATTTGGTCTTTGTTAGATGAACACCTGCTTACCGATACAGAACTCAGGTTCATGGCAGGCGGGTTATTTTTCGGCCTTCGTTAGTAAAAGTGCCCCTTCAAGCTTAAGGACTTGAAATCCAACCCAACTGTGTGTCACTTGCTAGACGATGCTCCTAAAATGGGGATCCCCAATTCTTAAGCGTGGAGAGAGAAATACGAGTGAGTCTTTGGGACAAACTAATAATGACGATCAAAGCTTACCATTTGCGGAGCATCCGTCTGCTAGGCTCTGGTCTCCACGTAGTACCTGTCCAACTCCAGAACCCTGTGGTGTTCTCCCCATTTCAAAGCTGAAGAGATAGAGGCTCCGGAAGGTGAAGTAACTTGCCCGGGGTCCCACAACTGGTGTGCGATGGGAGTCGGGATTCTGCCTGACCCCAAAGCCCAGGTTTATATTTCTGCCACCGGCTAAAGTCTGAGTGTGGGGGCTGAAAAAAAGTCCAGCGGTGTGGGGGAGGGGGGAACTCCCGGATGTATCTAATTTCGAGAACCACCGTGCAGTGCCGTCCACATCCGTGTGGATGGATCCACGATGATTGCGCACTGGGCCGGAGCCTGACGTGAGAGCCTCTCCGTGGACCTCAGGGTAGCCCCTCTTGTGTCTCCCCAAGAGAATGACTCCCCTCTCGTTCTTAGATGATGAAGATGACGAAGAGGAAGACGAGGAGGAGGAAATTGACGTGGTGACCGTGGAGAAGCGAAGGTCCTCCTCCAACAGCAAGGCCGTCACGACCTTCACCATCACCGTGCGGCCCAAGAACGCAGCCCCGGGCCCGGGGAGGGCCCAGTCCGGGGAGCTGATTCTCAAGCGCTGCGTCCCCATCCACCAGCAGCACAACTACGCCGCCCCCTCCCCCTACGTGGAGAGCGAGGACGTGCCGCCCCAGAAGAAGATCAAGAGCGAAGCATCGCCCCGCCCCCTCAAGAGCGTCATCCCCCCGAAGGCTAAGAGCTTGAGTCCCCGCAACTCTGACTCGGAGGACAGCGAGCGCCGCCGGAACCACAACATTCTGGAACGCCAGCGCCGCAATGACCTGCGGTCCAGCTTCCTGACGCTCAGGGACCACGTGCCAGAGCTGGTGAAGAACGAGAAGGCCGCCAAGGTGGTCATTTTGAAAAAAGCCACCGAGTACGTCCACTCCCTCCAGGCCGAGGAGCATCAGCTTTTGCTGGAGAAGGAGAAGTTGCAGGCAAGACAGCAGCAGTTGCTAAAGAAAATTGAACACGCTCGGACTTGCTAAACGTTTCTCGAAACTGGACAGTCACTCTGCCACTTTGCACATTTTGATTTTTTTTTTTTTTTAAAACAAACATTGTGTTGACATTAAGAATGTGGGTTTACTTTCAAATCGGTCCCCCTCCCCGTCGAGTTTGGATCTGGGTGGGGAGCAGGACATGTGGGGTTCTGCCGGGACCTCGGGAGAGGGCCCGCATGATGGGATGCTGGGTGGCCCTTGCAGTTTTCCTCCGTGTCACCTCCGAGACCGCGGTCGAAGTTCGTGACAGTTGGGAGCCTCTGGGCTGTTGAAGTCACCTTGTTTGTTCCAAGTTTCCAAACAACGGAAAGTCATTCCTTCTTTTTTAAAATGGTGCTTAAGTTCCAGCAGATGGTCACGTAAGGGGTTTGCCATTTGATAACCCCTGGGGAACATTTCTGTAAATACCATTGACACACCCGCCTTTTGTATACGTCCTGGGTAATGAGAGGTGGCTTTTGCGGCCAGTATTAGACTGGAAGTTCATACCTAAGTACTGTAATACCTCAATGTTTGAGGAGCATGTTTTGTATACAAATATATTGTTAATCTCTGTTATGTACTGTACTAATTCTTACACTGCCTGTATACTTTAGTATGATGCTGATACATAACTAAATTTGATACTTATATTTTCGTATGAAAATGAGTTGTGAAAGTTTTGAGTAGATATTACTTTATCACTTTTTGAACTAAGAAACTTTTGTAAAGAAATTTACTATATATATATGCCTTTTTCCTAGCCTGTTTCTTCCTGTTAATGTATTTGTTCATGTTTGGTTCATAGAACTGGGTAAATGCAAAGTTCTGTGTTTAAGTTCTTCAAAATGTATATATTTAGTGCTGCATCTTATAGCACTTTGAAATACCTCATGTTTATGAAAATAAATAGCAATGAAATGATGCAGCTTTTTTTTTTCCCCCCCTTAGTAGCACTAGTTAAGCTCTGTCCCTTAAACACAAATAGTCCACGCGTTGTAGAGAGAACTGAGGTTAGGGACGTAAAGGCATTTGTTCCAGTTTATGCAGAATGGAGACGTCATTTGTGACCATGTGTTATAACTCCTAGCATTCAATAATTCACTAAACACTTTCATTTATGTTTCGTAGAATTAAGTGGGGACACCAGACTTGTTCAACCGTTTAGAGCGAGAAGTATACTTAACACACGCAGGATTGTGAAACTTGGCTATGTCGGTACTATTTGTTTCATTGGCGGATGGCTTTATAAGCTCATGTAGTTTGTCTCCAGGACTGTGTTCTTCAAAATTCACTAGGATTTGAGGTTGTACGTTAGGCATTGTAGCAGAATAAAAGAGGAAGTTGGTTCCTTCCCTGAAGGAACATTCAATCTGATGCGCAAAAGGAACTCCTGGGGCAGAAGTTGTGTGGTCCAGATCAAGTGCCCATGTTCCTTCTGGAGAGACACCGGGGCATGTGTAGCTCTGTTGGCTTCACACAGGTATGAAGGAGGACAAGCCAGGTTAATGAATTGGAGGGAGGCACAGTTGGGCTAGGAAGGAATTTCTGAGTTTCCCTGTTGGGAGGTGATGATACCTTTGCTTAAGAGGCATTCAGCCTCTCAGAACTGAAAGCTTACAAAGAAGCTGTCTCTCTTCGGGGTGAAAAGCAGTGCTCGGTCATTTCTCTAAGGTTTCATTCATCAGAAGTTTAGCTCTGAACCGACAAAAGCCTTTGCTAAGAAGACAGGTCCAGCCATGATGATGCTTGCCTTGGTCACACAGCTTGGGGGGAGCAGTGATGGTAGAATCCAGGCCACGTGGGTCCCCGTCTGTTTTGGCTACTTTATAAAGGCCAGTGGGGGTTTAAAACTTGAGGTCTTCCTTCTCCCGGTTTACGGCCACATGTCCTAAGGCTCTGAGGTTGGCAGTACGGTCGTGGACATTTTCTGATGGTCAGAGCATGTTGAAAGTCATGAGAATCTCTTGTTTAATCTCTCCACTTGCCCCCTTCCCCCGCTAGAGAATAATGAAACTTCTTTGAAAGACCTTTTTGAATTGTCACTCCAGAAGACTTCCTGTCCATTTGCCCCAATCCTCTGCAGCCTCTGCAACCTTGTTTGTGTACCCATGAGCCAAAAGAAAGTTAAGTGGCCTCCAAGTCCTTGAGATTCTTGAAGCTCTATCCAATCATCTTGATTTTTCTATTTTTGAGTCGATAAGGGGCCTACTTAGGTGTTTTGGATGAGATGGATCTCTGGCCATGGAAAAGGAAAAACCGTTGCGATGAATAAGGCTCTAAGCTCATTCCTAGCAGGTTCTCTTTTTGCTCTGGCTGCTGGGAAGCTCAGAGCCAAATCCTGTGCTCTCATTCTACATGTCTGGTGCCCATCCATCCTTTTCTTCTAAAGCCTACGATCTCTTGATTTTCACTGTTGGTTTAGCCATGCCTTTTGCTTTATTTTGTTACACTGAAGAGACCTTTTTGCATTAGGCGGGTCATAAACAATGTATTATAATATATACACTAAGGTGAAACGCCATTTATTTGCCTTTCCTGGACCAGCTGAGGGAGAGTGTCACCCAATTTAGCTCTGCAATTATCTATAAAGTAATTGCTGTGGTCACAGAAGAGTTGGAGAACTCATTTCAATCACGTGAGAGGCCATCTCTGTTCCAAGAGTGGTTTTGAGCCTGAGGAGCTGCTCTACATGAGTTAGATCAATAAACGGTAGGACTTAGACGGAGCATAGAGATGATCTCATTGAATTGCTTTATTTGATAGAATGGGGTCATGGGATCCCATATCGAATTAGCGGCCCAACCCAGGACTGGAGCCCCGTCTCCAGATCAGCTCTATGCTCTTTCCACAGTGTTGGCTTTCCTCCTGTTTACCCTATTGCCTCCTGACCCCTGGCCCACCCATCCACCTACAGCGTGCTTGCTTCTCTCAATTCTCGATGGCCGACCCTGCATAAGAACTTCCAATAGCCCTCCCTGTGTAGAAGATGCAGTTCAAATCCTTCAGTCTGGCCCATGAAGCTGCTACCCCCACCCCACCCCCACCCGCACCCCTACTTGGGCTCAGCAGCTCCGTCACCACCTGCCCCTCCACGGGCATTCCTGTTCTAGCCCTGCCAGGTGGAGCAGGGCTTTCTTACTTCACACGTTCTCTCCTCTTGGGTTATCCAGTTTCCGTTTCTTGAAATGCTTTCAACGTTGAATGGGCAGACCCAATGCTATCTTGGTCAGGTGGTCATCCCCATACCCCCAGGTGGGCCTCGTCCTGCTCTTGACCTGATGTGGCTGCTGGAGATAGAAAAGCTCTCCGCATCACCCTGAGACCTGGACGGGAGGTCTCCAAAGGCAGGTAGTGTCCCCTTCACCTCTAGTCTTCGGCCCCACTTGCCTGATGACTGACAGATGACAGGACCTTGGCAGATACCAGCAGAATGGCTGCTGAGTAGGCAGCAGAGGAAGGCGCGAGGGGAGGACCAGCCAGGGCAGAAATCGTTTATGTATGTGCCTCCTGCCAGCTCCGATCTGCAAGCTCTCCGGCTAATACAAATGGGGAACCACACCCCTTAAGGCATCACTGAATGTCTAGCGCTGACGGCAGGAAGTGAAGGCAAATGCACGTGGAGGTCTGTCTTCAGGAAGCCCACAGTCTGGAAGGGAGTTAAGTCCCCGGGCCTAGTGCAGAAGCAGGGGAGACAGGAGGGACCGATGGAGGGTGGAGGAGTGTTGAGCCAAAGCACGAGAGAGGGTCCTATGGCTGAATCGGGCTCTGTGCCTCCGGGCTCTGGTGGAACCCTCTCTCGGTTGGAGGAAGCTGGCTTGCTGGTCTACCACAGTCCCGGGGAGGCTCTTAGATTTATCTGAGGTCAGTGACTGTGCGGTGACGATGGTGCAAGACCCCCCGCCCCTGTGGAGCCCTGTAGCAATCACTGAGGGTTTCTAACACTCGAGTCTCACCACCCTTCAGGAGTGTTGGCCAGCTCATCAAACACCCATTTTTGGGAGCTGGGTCTTCTGGGTCTGACTTTCATTAATGTCTGTGGTGGCTGTCTTGAAAATCCTGTGATTTTTTTTTTAAGTGTGTTTGTTTGTTTGTTTTTGAGGGGTGGAGGGACAGAGAGAGGGAGAGAGAGAATCCCAAGCAGGCTTTGCACTGTCAGCGCAGAGCCCGACGTAAGGCTTGAACTCAGACCGTGAGATCGTGACCCAAGCTGAAATCAAGAGTCGCACGCTTAACCGACTGAGCCACCCAGGTGCTCCTTCGGGCTGTGTTTAGAATCAGAGGTTATTAGATTTGGAACAGGCTCAGAAGCCGTCGAGCTCAACGTACCACCTCAGAAGTAGGGCTGCAGAGAGGAAACAGATGAGTATAGCATGGGCAATCTTTCTTCTTTCTTCCTTCCCTCCCTCCTCTCCCTCCCCTCCTCTCTTTCTGTCTTCTCACAGTGAATGTTTCTTTAGCACCTATCTTGTGCCAAGCACTGTTTTAGGCACTTGGGAAACATCGGGAAAAGAGGCAGAACTCCCCCCAGATCCCTGCTTTCATGGACTTTATAAAGTCTGGGAGAGAGTGACCACAGTGAGAAGAAATGTAATATGCAGGTACAGTAAATAGCATTCAATAAGATGGTGGGGGCTTTGAAAGGGAAGGAGAGAAGGAGGGATTCGGGGAGGCACCACAGGAGGGAGGCAGGTTGCCAGGCTGAGGAGATGGTGGGGAAGGTGTGCGGGGCCGAAACCGGGGGCTGGGTCCCAGAGGGACGGCACCCAGCTCTGAGCACTGTGGTGGCTGCTCGGCTGCCGGGAGTCCGGCCTCAGTCTTCGGGGTTCTTCCTCCAGCATCTCCCTCTGGACGTTGGCAAATCTTCCCCCCACCGCTACCCCACTCCGGCCTCTCATTCGCTCCCTCAAAGGGAAGCAAGAGAGTGGGTCTGGGGCGAGCCTCCCCGCTGTGAATGTGACTGCCCCACCCACGCGGTCCAGCTTGGGCTGTTGCCCCACGGGTACAACTGGGGACGACGGCACCCCCCGCTTCCCAGGGGTGCTCGGGGGGATCACAGACTGCACATAGCACATGCCGTGGCACCTGGCACGTGATGGGTGCCATCTAAGTCTGGCCGACGATCTGATTTCTTGTCGACGGGAGCCTTCCTCCCTCCATTTCCCCCGCATGTCACCGGGGCAAAGAATCCCTGCGGAACATTTGCTGGTAGAACAAACCCACAAGCCTGAGCTCCACAAGAAGTTTGTGGACTTCTGTTTCTCCAGAGAGGCCTTACAAAACCTAAAAACGGGCACCTTGGAAACAGATGAATGTGAGCTTTGAAGCCTATTTTAAGACGGAGCCTAGGAATTTGAGTGCCGCAGAACATCTACGCCTTCTACAATGGTTTATTAGTTTTCCCTACTTGTAAAGGAAATCTCTTCATAGACCACTGACCAGGGTTACCTGATCGCTTGTGATATTGACGTATCATGCTACAAGACATTCATCCTGAAACCTTTGACCAGGAGAAGTAACAGAGCCTTTTTATGGTGGAACTAGACGGACCTGTTGGTACGATGCACATTTGGAGAAACACGCACAGCACGTACTCCCATGAGAAACGCGGATGGTCTGCTGCAGGGTGTGCTCGGAAGTGACGACACAAAATTCCCCTTTCTTCGGCTGGCGAGCAGACCCGAGATTTTCGGCAGGCTTTCGGGAGGTGGCGCGGCGTGAGGACGCGAGCACATTCCTTCGTGAATCGGCGGCCTGTTAGAGGTGGTGTTTTGTGTTTAGGCTTTCCTCTGCCATTGCCCCGAGGGAGGGCCTGCGAGCCAACTCTCCAGTCTACAAAGTGAGGGGCCAAGTGGACTGGGAGGCAGCCCTGGATAATAGAAAGACTTGGTGCGGTCGGATCGTAGCTCAGTTATTTGCTGTTTTCAGCCTTGGCATGGGAAGGCGACCCCTGTTCTTCCACGGTCGCGTCTGTGAGTGGAATGAATTGGTAATCTCCAGGGCCCCGTTTCAATTCCGGAGAAGCCTTCGTCCTCAGGGATGGCTTGAATTGCTACAAACGTCTGCCCTGTTTGTGAACATCCTCCAGTGGGAAGCCCTGGGCACGCAACTGGGCTCTGTCGTTCACCCAATGTGGGGCTGAGGGCAAGGTGCTCCCCTCTGACCTTCCCTTTCTTCGTCTCCACAACATCACTAGTAATGACCATCTCGCCAGGTACTTCGAATGATCGGATGACATAAAGTACATGAGGGATGCGATAGCCATCCGGACACTGCCGTATGTAAGCCTTCTATGAGCTCTGATCTCCTAGTCGGTTCTTGTCCAGCATCTCCCTCCCGCTTCACCGCCTGCTTTCTGGAGTCACTTCCGAGTGGGCTTCCTCCAGGTAGTAAACGCTGTGAGCGATGCCTTCACTTGATCGGCACACTTCTGGTTGCTACGCTGTACCGAGAATAGGGCTTTGCTCACAGCATCGAATTTAAATATTCGTGAAATAGTTACTACCAGCGAAAAGACTTGACTTATTGTTCAAAGCCAGCTAGACGCTCTCAATTTGTGCAGAAGAACTGCATACGAAGGCTTGTCTCACCTGGAACTGGAGAAAACTATGATACATCCAATTTTTAATTGTGTTACCCAGGTGAAAACAGAATATGATAACCGACATCTAACATCTTGAAGTTTTGCTCGGGTTGATTTCGCCACTTTTCTTTGGCATAAAGCCAAGAAGAACAAGAAATTGATCGTAGAGACTAGAGATATGACCCCTGCTGGAGCTCTAGTTAGATGCATTTCGTTGGTGAAGAGAGCAGGGTTGAGACCAGAGTTTACTGGCGGAAATGGTGTGATTGCATCTGGGTTTGAGAGTAAGTCTTTCCCAACCCGAGTTGATCCTCCTCCTGAATTTGCCAAACTAATATTTCGTAGCCTGTCTTGGGGGTCAGTCATCTTTCTACCTCTCCCCCAAACATCTCATTAAAATAATGAAGCTGGAGGCTTTCTTGGATGGCTTTAACTGTAAACGTCCTGGATGGCTGCGAATACATTTCGTTTGACACTTCTGGGAGATTGTTTCTCCTGGAGTGTTACCTCCCTCGGAAATTCCTCTGGGTAATAAATGCGCACACGTCAGCATGTGGCTGCGGTTCGAGCCTCTGTTATCTTTGGCTGACTGTGTGTGCAGGCTGCCATGTCAGGTGTGACCACAGGTTCCCCTGGCCAGGCAGCCACGGGAGGACTTTTTTGTTGCCCACAGTGATGAACCACAACGCGAAAGTGCCAGAGCAAAGAAACAACATCTAGCTCCGGTGCAAATGAAGCCCTGGCTTCACTGGAGGCACGGATGCTGAGGGCTGGATTATTGGGAGGGGAAGCCACCGTAAAATGCTTATTATGCTGTTTGCTGCCATTCAAGGACTCTCCCAAAAAGGAGAAGTCCTTTTTGCAGGGATGTGGTTTCTCTTTCCCTCTTTCCCTAGGGTGACTGGTTTGTCCGAGTTTGCCTGTGACTGTCCCAGTTTCAAAACTGAAAGTCTGTGTCCCGCTAAATGCTCTCTCTCTGGCAAGTAAGGGGCGGACGCTCCCCTCCTCTTCCTTCTCTTCGGGGGTCTGCTTGACAAGACTCCCCGTGGAAGGCAAGGAGACAGGGCTGGAACCCCCACAGCACACGCCTCCCAGGCCACCTGCACCGCGGTGCTGAAGGGCCTGGCAAGCAAGGAGCGGCTGGAAAGAACATTGTCTTGGTATCAGAGCAGGTGGATTTGAGTTCTAGAGACATGATTAAGTGACTTGGAGCGAGTCCCTCTGTGGCTGTAGCAGAGGAGAAATCTCTGTTTTCCTTTTGGGCTGCTGTCAGCCCTGCGGGGGAAAATGAGTGTGTGAGGTGACAGGTGCCATGCAGATGCCAGGGACCCACGTTCTGCTGGCCTGCCCACTCTACTGTCCCCAGGCTCTGGAGTTCCTTCTAGATGATGATGATGATGATGGTGATGATGATGATGATGGTGATGATGGTGATGATGATGATGGGGATGATGATGATGGGGATGATGGCGATAGCAGTTGGAGGCCTGACCCTGACCCTAGTTCCAGTCTTCTAACTGGGCCTTCCCGAGCCTCCTTCATTCTTCAGATCTCCGCAAGGAGCCCAAAGGAGCAATTTTCAAGTTATCAGACAATCCCAGGGCCGAGAGGGAACGGCCTTCCTAAAGCTCTCCGGGTGTGCGCTTGTCCTAGAGACATCCTGGGAACACAGAGAATAAACTCTTTCCTGAGGTCTGTGGGTAGCCGAGCTCTGTTTCATCAGAGAAGCTGCAAGTTCAGGCACCCACAGACGAACTTGAGCTTCAGGCTCCGAGTCGAGGACCCTGTGATGATATTGCCACAAACACGTTCCATGAGATTAACTACTTCCTGTGGTGGGGTGTTCCTTTTATTGGCAGTTGTGAAACCATTTTGGCTATGTCTGTTGGGGGCGGTGGGACCACATTCCTCAGGATGTGTGTGTATTCTTTCGCAAAAGAAACAGGAGTGGCAAGTCTAGTCGACCTTTCAAGGGCCTTTCAACGCAGTTTTTACCTCTATCTAGCTTTGGGGGGAAACCTGCAGTTAACTCACAGCAAATAACGGCTTATATATTCTGGAAATGTTGTTTGAGGGGCACAAGTGCCCAGCTGAAGATCCCCCCCCCCCCCCCCCAGTCCTGGGCCTCCTGAAGGGGAGAGGGTCTGTCATGTTAATGACATGTGCATATTATTAAGGGAAGGGACAAAGGGCCTGGAGCTTGGGAACAAGAGCTGTTCTGGGGACTCTTCAGTATGCAGATGGTACCCTTATTATAAATCCGATGGGGGGAGGGCCCTGGGAGAGTCTAACCGTAAAGCTATCTTGATGGAGAATGGCTCTCCACAGATGTGGAGCTCTGAGCTCCCCACCCACCCATAAAATGATCCCCCACTGTGTGATCACAGAATACATTCTGGAGTCGAAATGCCATTTTATTTTGATTTCTTTGAATTAAAAATGGCCGATTTAATGGAATGCCAGGCTCCCCGAGCCTTCCAAGCCATGTAACACTTGCCTTCTTTCAGCGGAGCTTACCAGCCAGATGTAAAACCGGACGCTCTCCACTAGTCCTTCCGGGGGTGGACAGTGTGTGCCCGTGAATGAGGTGAAAGGGAGATGGGAGAAGAGTCAAGATGGCCGCTGACTCAGACCATCCCCTGGGCGGGGAGACGAGATGTCAACGTGGGTAATTTCCAGAGAAGAGGCGGTGGGAAGTGAGATGAGAGCACAGGGGGGCCTTCCCACTGCAGGAAGAGATACAAGATGGCCCTACTGCCTGTGTAAGTATTGCCCTGGTGCAGAAAGACAGGAAGGGGCATTGCAGGTTGAGGGGGCAGCCTGAGTGGAGCTGCGTGGAACTGTGCGGGGCTGCATGGAACTTCACGGAGCTGCATGCAGGCGTGTGAAGGTGCCTGGAACTGCATGGAGGTGCATGGGGCTGCGTGCAAATACATGCAAATGCAGCGCATGTTTAGGGCACAAGTGCATCCTGGAGCCACAGGTGAGTTGCACGGATTGGACCTAAGGACTGCCAGTAGGCAATGGGAAACCAACCAACGCGTCTGTGAAGGAGAAGGACATGACTAGGTCCCGTGGGACTTTGGGAGCAAACTATCTACATAGATTTAACCCACGTAAAGTTGCCCCGACGATACCTGTCAGTCTCAGTAACCAGTTACCTTGGGCTTGTTCCTGAGGGCGCCAACCAAACACTCCTGACATGGTGGGGAGCCAGACCCGGGCTTTCGGGGGCCTGCGTCTTGGCAAGGCCACCACTGAAAGTTTCTTGCTCCTCAAGCCTTGCTGGTCTTGGGCTTTCTCTCTTCTGCCTGCACATCTTCCCAGTCCTACGGGTCGGAAGCCCACCTGTCTTCCAGGGACCAGCTTAAAGGCACCTTCTTCACCAAACCTTCCTACTCTCCTTTACAGAAAGTCTGCTGCCCTTCCTCTAACCTCACCCAGCGCTTTCCCCACACCCTTGTGTGTTTGAAAAATGACACTAACTGCCTCTCTCCCTACCATGATCACTATGAAAAAATTAGACAATAACGAGAAGTAAGAAAGAAAACTATCAAGAGAAATCTATGTGTCAGAGAGAAGTACTATTAAAATCTTGGTGTATATTTTTCTAGATTTTCCCACAGGCACATAAATGCATTCGAACACACCCGTTTGTCTTGTATTTTTGTCAGGTCACTAATAACTTTTGATTATGTATTATAAATAATTTTATTTGGGTCTTATCTGTCTTATAAGGGGTGAGGGGCTCTGTGGTCTCTGTGTGTTCTGCACTGGCTAGCATGGGTTTTGCACATGGCAGGCAAGCAACAAGTGACGAATGGAGGAAGGATTGGGATGGGTTTCTCCACGCGTATCTGTAAAATGAGAACTTTCGATTGTATTATGCCTGAGGTCTTTTCTAGTGCCAACTGTCGGGAGATTTCTGATCATTACCTCTCTGACATGGGTAGAAGAAACAATCCGGTGACCAGGTATATATATCCTTTTTAGCATAGCATTGTGATGGCCTCAAACTAAAAGGAAACCAAACAGTGATTTAATGCACTTAGGCTGGGTCTGAGCGAAACCTAGGAACCATCTGGTTCAGAGTGGACGCTTATTAATTATTTTTTTTTCCTATCCCAAGTGGGCCAATCTTGGGATATCAGTTAAAACTTAGAATCTGAAAAACTTCGAAGACTATAGATTCCTCATTTCTTCTGACCTGTGGGGCGACCGAGAGCCTATATGGCATCTTTGCACGGGGTGGAAAAAGGCTTCCTCTCCTCTCCAGGAAGATGCGGCACCACGGGTCCTCATGGCTTGGCGCACAGCATGCAGCTGGATATTGCGCCCTCTTACCCCCTCGGTAAGACATCTCTTAGGCATGACACAGCCTGAATGATTGCGTCGGCAGCCCCGGTGTAGGGTACCTGTAAGAACGGAAAACTCCAGGTAAGTGTTTGCTGTCTGTGTTCCAGATTCTTCTTTAAGCAGACGGGCAGGAATATGTTGTAAGAATCAGAAAAACGGCATTTGTGCGCTTGCATAAACACACTTCTCCAGTGGTACCCAGATACTCCCCAGACCCTGTGCTCTTCTTCCTGCTGATCTCTCTGTCTGGAAGCTACCCTGTCCCCGGTCATTCCTTTCTCAGTTTTACCCATTTTTTTCACGGACTCAGCTCAAAGGCTGTGTCTCCCACAAAGCCTTCCATGACCCGTTTTGTTGGAGTTCACTGAAACCTCTCTTGTGCTTGATGTTCACAGAAGTTATTTGGAACAATTTGAAAAGCCCTAAAGGGTAGACGCTGTCATCTGCACAGCCTCCGAGAACTTCCTGGACACGCGTGTGTCCTCTTTACCTTCTCTCTAAGTCCACGTGTCAGGTGTATTGTTATTCCTTATTCCCTTGGTCCTTTGCATTTCTGTAGCTCTGCATAGTTTCCAAGGCTTCCCCATGAACCAACAGAGAAGGTATTCTTAGCCACACTTTATAGGTAAAGAGAAACTAAGACTTAAATTTACACACCTAGAAAGTAGTGAGTGTGGGTGTGAATTTGGACTTCTCAATCACCGTTTGGTGTTCCCTACTCGTAACACTGCCTAGAGCACTAATGGAAAATTATTTGAAGTCTGGAAAGAACCTCTGCGTTAGAATCATTTGTCCATGTTATTACTGAACCTGAGTTTGAAATGTTGTTGGAAGAGTGACAAGCTATTTCTTTCCCCCACTGAGCCTCTTCTAGAAGGAGAGCAATTTGAAGGGTGATGCCGGGCCTTTCCAGAGATCTGGTGCTTGTGCATAAGCTGCCTTCACCAGAGACAACTTAAAGGAAAGTTCTATTACCTGCAACCCAATTTTGTTTTTTACAGCCAGGAAAGGACTGTTAAACTCCTTTCCTTTAAACAGATTCAATTGAGCCACGTTTTCTTGGCCCTCTGCCCCCACAATTCCATGTCCTACCCCTTGGAGGAAAAAAGACCCACAAAGATCTCTACCTGGCTTTAAGTATTTAAAAAATACATAGTGCATGGCCCCTAACCAAGAAGCTGATTGTTGCTGATATGATGGACCTCCTTTCAGGTAGCGGTCCTCAAAAATGAAAAGAAGCAGCCCGTCCTGAAGTCCCTGGATATGTTTAGTATGGAACTCACAGAATGAGTCTGAATGGGGATAATAAGATTGGAGCAAAGCAAGATTTTTAGTTTTGGAGAATAGCATATAAATATTCAGGTCGTGAAAGGAAAGAGAGGGCTCCCATATTCTGCCCTCATCCGTCCCCAAAGTCACTGTGGGCTCCTACAATTCTCCACTGGGTGCAGCCTCCAGTCTCTGGGCTAACTCTGCATGTGTCCCCCTACTTGTGCCCAAACACCCCAATTAAAAAATGGGCGAAGGTCTTGAACAGGCACCTCCCCAAAGAAATATACAAATGGCCAGTAAGTAGGTGAAAGGAGGCTCAACATCACTCATCATCAGGGAAAGGCAAGTCAAAACCACAATGAGATACCACTTCATACCCAATAGGATGACTGTTACAACAAAACAAAACAAAACAAAACAAAACAAAACAAACAAAAATAACAGGTGTTGGTGGGGATGTGGAGAAATTGGAACCCCCCAGGCATCGCTGAGGGGAATGTACGATGGTGTACTTGTTGTGGAAAACTGTACGACCACGGGCAAAAAGTTAATCATTGAATTACCATGTGATCCTGGATTCCACCTGTAGATAGGTACCGGAAAGAACTAAAAGCCGGGACTCAAAGAGATATCTGTACACCCATGTCCGTAGCATTATTCACAATAGCCAAAGGCAGAGGCAACCCAAATATCAAAATGTGGTTATACGCACAATGGAATATTATTCTGTCTCAACAAGGAGTGAAATCCTGTCAACTGCTACAACATGGATGAACCTTGAAGACATTACGCTAAGTGAAATAAGCCAGACACAAAAGGAAAAGTACTATACTCCACTTATATGAAGCAGATAGAGGTGCCTAGAATAAATTCATGCAGAGTATAACAGAGGTACCAGGGACGGGGGGAACAAGGGCATTAGGTTGTTATTGTTTAATTGGCACAGGAGGTGATAAAAAATTCTGGAGACGATTCTGGTGATGGTTGCCCAACAGAGGCATGTACTTAATGCTACGCAATTGTACTCTTAGAAATGGTAGAAACTGTAGGCAAAAAAGTTCCCGTGGCCAGGCCACACCGCGGTTAGCTCAGATTTTCTATGGGTAGGACCAAGAGATTAATGGTTTTCTAAATTCCCCAGGTGATTCCTATGGGGAGCCAAGAGCAATGACTTCTGCCATTCCTGACTTTTTGACAAAAGCTTGCATATTTTTGGTTCCTACTATTTACTACCTAGATATCCCAAAGGCACTCGTACTCCACCTGTCCTTGTTGAACGCATCGTCTTCCTCCCCAAACTGTCCCTCCTCAATTACTCACCTATTTGGTCTCCACCACCATTTACGTACAGTCGGTCACTCGGTGTAGAAAGCTGGGCGGCACTCTTGGGAAAATGGAGTGCTTCTTTCTGTCTGCTTGAATATCCTGCCATGTCCTCAGGGAAAGGGAGGCGACTCTGGCATTTGTGGAGCTAGAGCAGGAGCCCAAACCGGGGGGGGGGGGGTGTCCCCATCCCAGCGTGCCCTATTTTCTTTCCCTCACCAGATTCATCCTGCATCTGGTAGGCGTGTTTCCATGATGCCTGTGGGGAGGGGCGGCTGGAGGAGGGCCATGTGACCGAATCTAGAGGTGGCACCAGGTGCAGGTAGGTCCTGGCCAAGCACACCGGAAGCTTTAACCAGCTCTCTGGTCTACCACATGCAGCCCATAGGTGGCTAGTGCTTCCAAGGGGTTGGTCCGTCCCACAGTGGCCCAGGGCTCCAGGGCTCTGCGGTCACTTCTCTGTGAGGCCCCTTCTCCACTCTCTTCCCTCTGATCACCAGCTCGCCTCACGGTGTGGCTCACGAACCCATTTTTTGTTCTGCTTTCTGGCACCACTCCGGGCCGAATTCCCTTCAACCTGCGCTGTGCTCACGTGGTGCCCCCATCAGAGAACATGTCATCACACGGCCTCGTTATTCTGTTTACACGATTTTTCCCCCAACAGACTGTGAGCTCCTTGAGTGCAGGAAACACGTCGTATTGACTCGCGCTTGCTGGACTAAAATGCAATTTTGTTCCCTCCAGGTTTGATCCAAGTTCCCTTTGCTGTGTGGCTCTGTGACTTATTTCTGGAGTAATAGGCTTTGCAGCTGTCACTAGAGGGTGTGACCTGACCCTGCCCCCCCCCCCCCCCCCCCCCCACCACCACGAGTGCCAGCCTCATGTCGCACTTTAAGACCACAAGCCCTTGGACAAGATTGTCTGGGCATGCGTTCTAGATTCGCTATATAGTGCTGGGTCCATTATTTCATCTCTTGAAGGCCTCAGTTTCTTTTTTTTTCTTTTTTTTTTTTTTTAACATTTATTTATTTTTGAGACAGAGAGAGAGCATGAACAGGGGAGGGTCAGAGAGAGAGGGAGACACAGAATCTGAAACAGGCTCCAGGCTCCGAGCTGTCAGCACAGAGCCCGGCGCGGGGCTCAAACTCACGGACCGCGAGATCATGACCTGAGCCGAAGTCGGCCGCTTAACCGACTGAGCCACCCAGGCGCCCCTGAAGGCCTCAGTTTCAACATTGGGAAAATAGGGATAAAAAGTATCTAGTTCTTTGGTTTGCTGTGAGAAGTGAGTGAATATAGCGACCGGACTTGTACTAAGCGTTCAAGAAATGTTAGTGATTATTTTTATAATTGAAAAAGCAACCAAACATGGGGCGCCTGGGTGGTTCAGTCAGTTAAGCACCCAACTTCGGCCCAGGTCATGAGCTCACGGTTCGTGGGTTCGAGTCCCAAGTCCGACTCTGTGCTGACAGCTCTGAGCCTGGGGCCTGCTTTGGATTCTGTGTCTCCCTCTCTCTCTGGCCCTCTCCTGCTCGTGCTCTGTCTCTCTCTCTCTCTCAAAAATAAATAAACATTACAAAATTTTTTTAATAAAAACAAACAAGTCAGTCTAGCTAAGAAATTCCGGGAGAAATCTGAGCAGACATGGCCAGACTTCAGATTCCAGCTCCTGCCTCCTGCTCTGCTGTCCTCAGCTCGTCTAGGTGTGCCCACCGTCTCGGGGAATGCTCCAGGAGCAGGTATCAGGAGCACTGAGCTCAGAGTCTCTGGGGCAAGTGTGGAGGGGCACACGCAGCTGGCTCTTGCCCTCTCCTGAGCTGTGCGGGCAAGCGAGCTCCCTACAGTCACCGACCTCATCTGTAAACCCACCACCAAGCAGGGATCATTCTAACCTCACAAGGATGTGAGGAGAATTAAGCGAAATGAAGGACTTCCAGGGTTACGAAAACCGTGGAATCCAAGGGATCATTGTTATCCAGTAGCTCACTCGATTTGCAAAGTCACCCCAGAGGTGGGTAGAGAGGGTTCTGTTTTATGAGTGGAGAAACTGAGGTCAGCCCAGCAAATGTGTTGGCAGAGCCCGGGAGAGGATGCGGGTCCCTAGCTGCTCTGGCTCTGGGCTCCTTTGGGGTCTGTCCTGCGTGCCCCAGAAGCCTGGCTTGTTAGAGGCAGCCCCAGGCGCTCTCTAAGGAGGCTTGGTTGCACCCCTGCTCAGGGACCTCGGGGGTGCGCAGAGGTGGGCTGTTCTTGGAAACCGTGGATGGGTCCATCCAGCCTTTGGGGCCAGGTCAGTTGGGCTGGGACTGTGTCTTCCTCCCTCACCGCGGGGGCCAGGCCCCAATCGCTTTCTTTAGAGGCCTTTGTGCAGCCCGTTCTTTCATCCTGGGCCCGACACAATGCAGGGGTGAGCTGAGGTCAGATTTTCAACCTCCAGCTCTGGATTTCCTGTCTTTTGTGGGCTGGAGGACAGATTATGCCACCCGGCTTCCTGTCACCTCAGCACTAGGGGCTCTCGCTCCCTGACGCCAATCTGCCATGGGAGACTGGGGAATGCTGTTGGGAGAGGAGGAGGAGGAGGGCCCGGCCCCTGCTCCCCGTCACTCAGACTCAGGCTTTGGCTGCCGATGGATACTGACGATCTCTCCAGGTCTTTTGGTTATCGAAAATGGCTTCTTGTGTGAGTTCGGGTAGTATCTTCAATGAGGCCTCATCCTCAATGAAATACAGTAGGATAAAACAAAACAAACCAAAACAAAAAGACAATTCCATTAAGCGGCATTCAATGGATGCCAATCCCCTTTCCCTTTTTCACAGTCTAGATTACGTAATAAAAATAAATGAGAGATAGGCCCCCAGTAGCAGAAAAGAGTTAAGAAATGAAGTCTTTCCAGAGGACCTCTTTTGCACTGCTGGTGGGAATGCAAACTGGTGCAGCCACTCTGGAAAACAGTGTGTAAGTTCCTCAAGAAATTAAAAACAGACCTACCCTATGACCCAGCAATTGCACTAGGAGGTATTTAGCCAAAGGCTACGGGTGTGATGTTTTGAAGGGGCACATGCACCCCAATGTTTATAGCAGCGCTGTTGACAACAGCCAAAGTACGGAAACAGCCCAAGTGTCCATCGGCAGATGAATGAATAAAATAGACGTGGTTTATACATACAATGGAGTATTACTCGGCAACCAAAAAGAATGAAATCGTGCCATTTACAACAACATGGATGGAACTAGAGTGTATTACGCTAAGTGAAATCGGTCAGTCAGAGAAGAACAAATATCATATGACTTCACTCATATGTGGAATTTAAGAGACAAAGCAGATGAACATAAGGGAAGGGAAGCAAAAATCATGTTAAAACCAGGGAAGGGGATGAAACAGAAGAGATTCTTACATATAGAGAACAATCTGAGGGTTGCTGGAGGGCCTGTGGTTGGGCGGATGGCCTAAATGGGGAAGGGGCATCAAGGAAGACACTTGTTGGGACGAGCACCGGGTGTTATACGTAGGGGATGAATGACTGAAATCTACTCCTGAAATCATTATTACACTGTATGCTTAACCAACTTGAATGTAAACTAAAAAAAAAACAAAAACCAAAAAACAAAGAAAGCCTTTCTGAGAGAAGGCTGTGTCTCGGGGGAAGAATTGGGGGCTGGAGAGGAGGTGGGTGGCAGGGGGCGTACAAGATGCCCTGGGACACTTTGTACACTTTGCTACAACCAAGTGCCACAGACCGGGGGGGGGGGTTACAACAACAGAAATTCATTTCTCACATGTCTGGAGGCTGGGGGTCTGAAATCAAGATGTCGGCACGGGCTCCCGCTCCCCAAGGCTCTTGGGGAGAATCTGTCCCATGCCTCTCTCCCAGCTGCTCTTGATGGCTGGCGGTCCTAGTATCTCTGGGCTCACACCTCCATCATGACACAGCGTTCTCCCTGAATCTCCGTGCATTCCCTCCGCCCGTGTCCCAAATGTCCCCTTTTGGTACAAGGATCGCGGTCATATTGGCTTAGGGGTCAACTTGAAAGCAGTGTAACCTCCTCCTAATAGTCACTTCTGCAGCAACTATTGTCAAATAAGGTCATATGCTGAGGCACTGGGAGCTAAGACTTCAACATATCTTTTTAGGGGGCGCAAATCAACCCCATAAGAGGGGGGCTCACGTCAGTCAACTTTGATTTGCCATCTGTGCTGTGCTGGGCCCTGTGCTCGCTCTGGGGCTACAGAGATGCACAGGACAGTCTCTGCTTCAGGGGAAGCACACGGTCCAGAGGGGAAAACAGACAAGCAAGGAACAGATGTTCTCGTACCGTGCGATCCGTGCTGGGAGTGGTTTGAACATGGGGTGATGGTGATGAGGGCTGTCCTACAAGTGTCCCCTGTAACCCCCACCTCCTGACCACAGAGGGGAGGCTTCCTGCAGGGAGCGAAGCCCTACAGAGAAGGGCCTGTGACTCCAGCCTCAGGGACAAGAATGGGAAAGAGGTTTCACCGATTCCAAGGAAATGCCAGACCCAGTGGGGAGAGGGAGGCTTCTCCAGCTCATGCGGGTCAGGGACCACCGCCTCTCACACCTTCCCTTTTGTCAACTGCCCCAAGCTCTGCCCTCCACCCTTCCTCTTTCCCAGTCCTTGGGCCCAGGGGGAAAGGCTAATGGCGCTTTCCTGCTTTCCTCGCCCCTCAGTTCCTGAGTCCCCAGGTGAGAGAGAAAAGCCAACACTACAGAAGCTGAAGGTGATACTTTTAACTGTGTTAATAAACTCTTTGGACTCTTTTTTGGAGCTGTAAACCATGACTCATGTCGTGTGAAATTAAGTGGTATGTATGCCTCGAAATAGAGCGTGTTGTTTAAAGAGAACACTCCACCGTGACTCCTGGTACATTTGGGGGGTGGTGAGAATGGGGTGCCTGGGGAGGGGAGTGGACACAAGGGCAACCCAAGGCCTGGGGCTAGAACAGTCCACAGTGTGTGCTCCTGACCTGGTCATCTTTAAAATCTTCCTACAAAGACACCAGGAGAGTCTAGGTTTGGCTTGGCTTTTTACTTTTCTTTTTCTCTTTTTTTCTCTTCTTTTCTTTTTCTTCTTTCCTTCCTTCCTTCCTTCCTTCCTTCTTTCTTTCTTCCTTTCTTTCTTTCTTTCTCTCTTTCTTCTTCCTTTCTTCTCTCTTTCTCTTTCTTTCTTCCTTCCTTCTCTCTCTCTTTCTTTCTTTCTTCTTCTTTCTTCTTTCTTTTTTCTTTCTTTCTTTCTTTCTTTCTTTCTTTCTTTCTTTCTTTTTATTAATTTTGAGAGACAGGGAGAGGGAGGGCACCAATTTGCCATTGCTGAATCTGAAACACAAACGAGTGTACTCAGAAATGTGCTGAATTGAAGCCGCGATTAAATACCCTGGGCGGAACCCCAGAGAAGAGAATCTCTTGGCTAAAATTCTTTTTCTTTTTTTCTTCCTGTTTGAATACCTCCCTCCCCACCCCTGCCCCCAGCTCTGCTTTCGTCTCTTTGCAAAGGACTTCCTAAAGTGGAATGGCATTGGTTCTTACGGGGGCACTTCATGGCTGGCACCATGGGACTTGGTCCCCATCTCACAGGTGACGAAGCCCAGGTGCAGGTAAGTCATGTGCCTTCCAGGTCCAGATTCGCAGCTAGAATTCTGACAGGATCTCCCCGTGGAGCTGGAGTTTTCTCAGGAATCCAGCCCCTCCCCACCTCCCAGTCACCTAATCTGGCCTCTGGGCTTCCACTGATCCCAGGAACTCTGGTCTGGGTGGGGATGGCCCAGAACAGCTTCTAGAATCAGAAGAGAGTCAGCATAAAGCCTAATGGGTGAATCTCAGGCTCTGGAGCCAGGCTGCCTGGGCTGGGGCCCCTCTCTGCCTCTCCCTTCCTCTGCGATCATGGGTAAATCTCAATCTCTGCATGGTTCCATTTCTCTATCTGTAAAGGGGACTAACACCACTGAACCCTAATATTTTTATGAGGGTTAAATTAGTTGATTTATGTAAATTCTTGGGACAATTTCTGTCACATAAGAAGTCTCATATAATGTTTCATTACATTAAAAGGAGCGCCTGGGTGGCTCAGTCAGTTGAGTGTCCGACTTCGATTCAGGTCATGATCTTGAGGTTCGTGAGTTCGAGCCCCGCGTTGGGCTGGCTGCTGTCGGCTTTTCAGCGCAGAGCCCGCTTCAGATCCTCTGTCCTTCTCTCTCTCTCTCTCTCTCTCTCTCTCTGCCTCACCCCCACTCATGCTCTCTTTCAAAAAATTAATAAATAAAACGTAAAAAAAATAATGAATTAAAAAAAATAGTCCCCAGTGTGGTGGAGACTTTTGAAGATCCAACATTAGCAGGTCCAGTGATGGGTCCACAGCCACTCTTCTCTGTTTGACTTAGTAGTAAGCTAGCAGGTAACTAGGTTGGTTCTTGCATCTTTCCTTCTGAATACTTCATGGTGTTGGGCTTAAAGACAGGAGATCTGGATTTATTGCCTTTATCTCATTGCCACTATCTTACATGACGGTCAGGGCAGGGCCACGTTGGGTCCTTTCCTGGCTTTTGACACCTAAGCCAGGGACTGAGAGGCAGGAAACATCCCATCCGTATAGTCTGAACTGGGGCCTCAGTTCTCACCTCCGTACGTCAACTAATGAGCTTATGGCTAAGGGGTGTAGCTCTGTCAGCCTATACCACCTAGAATCTGACGTCCTTACAAGGTGTTTCTGGAGTGGCTGTTCAGAACCAGGACCCAAGGATATTCAAGCTAGAAAAGAAACACAGTGGGGTCAGAAACACTGTGACTGACTTGAGTCTGTCTCCTTGGGAGCCACCGGCCAAAGATCCCCCATGGTTCCGAGTTTCCAGAAAGTCAGGGGAAGTGCCTGGAGCCGAATCCTCATGTGTGGATTGGCATGATCCCTGGCAGAGGGTGGAGACAGAGCAAGGGCAGGGTGGATACAGGTTTATTCAATTTTGGAATCTTCTTTACAAAATCATAAAAACAAAATTAAGCGTGAAAAGGAGTATTTATCTAGGATAAAAGAAATCGCAAAGTAAGATCACATATAAAAATGCTGAACACCGTAATTATCATAAACCCCAGAAAACTCATGCTAGTTTTATTACAGAGGGGCCTGTGATAGCCCTGTAATATTGTTCCCTTAATTTCTCTTTCTTTCTTTTTTTTGGTTGCCTCTTCATTCATATTCATTCATATTACCGTTTGTAATATCATTATAGGGAGAAGGGAAAGATAAGTCTGTCTTTTCTTTAAAAATTTTTTTTAATGTTTATTTATTTTTGAGAGAGAGAGAGAGTAGGAGAGGGCCAGAGAAAGAGAGAGGGAGACACAGAGTATGAAGCAGGCTCCAGGCTCTGAGCTGTCAACACAGAACATGACACAGGACTTGAACTCACCAACCTTGAGATCATGACCTGAGCCGAAGTCAGACGCTTAACCGATTGAACCACCCAGGCTCCCCTATGAAAAACATTTTTAATGTTTATTTATTTATTTTGAGAGAGAGACAGCACAAGCAGGGGAGGGGCAGAGTTAGAGGGTGAGAGAGAAAGAATCCCAAGCAGGCTCCATGCTGCCAGCGCAGAGCCCAATTCAGGGCTTGAACTAATGAGCCATGATATCATGACGTGAGCCAAAATCAAGAGTCAGATGCTTAACTGACTGAGCCACCCAGGCGCCCCTGGGTCATCCCCTTTCCAAATAAGGATTTATACTTTGGAAAGTGTTTCACAATTGTAAATTTTGGAAGAGTCTCCATCAAGTCTCTTTCGCAGACAAGCTCTAAGATTCCAAGGCACTCTTGTGCAGTGATGCGTCTTAAATGTTCTTTGCATCGACAACTTTCATTATCAAGTTTCTCATCAATATCCTTGTCGTAGTGGGGTGGTGTATGTCTGAGCCTGTATTTGTGGAGCATTTCATATCAATTTCTCTTTAGCCGGATTGTGGTAAACGCAGGTGACCACTGCGATGCCATCATCCAACAGTAGGGGAAACATACCCAAGGGGAGGTCTCGGAGTGAGAGAGATGATGTTCGTGACCAACCACTGCTAGAATAGCTTCCTTTCGCGAGTTTTATAAAATCAAAAGAGCCCGTCACTTACAGCCCTGGAAAGAGTCCGTGGATTGAGAATCCTAAACCTTAAGCTTTGTTAACTTGACAGAAAATTCAGGAAGAGGGTGACCGGTGACCACGCAATGACCACGTTTCCAGTGCTCGCGTTCCTCTCTGTGGGACAAAGGAGAGGACAGCAAGGTGTCACTTGGTTCTCACCCGCCTTGAAATTCCTCCCCTCCTTTTCCCCTGGGTCTTTCCTTTTGACTTCTCCCTTTGTGTCCCCACTGACTCTTTCTAGGACGAATCGCTCAGCCATTTGCCAGATCTCACCCAGCCCGGCTGTGTGTGTTAGAGTCACGCCCAGGCGCTCTGCCCTCTTCTCCGTCATCTTCGTCTGACCAAGTTTAATCTAACTTCAGGATTTCACTCCGACGCTGCTACCTTCAGCCCGGCTTATTATTTCTCACTGTAACTCATTTGCGCTTCTCAGGGTACCCGTGGGGTCTGTTTCCCTTGCCGCTCTGAGCTCCTGGAGGGAGCGGGGATCGTGCATGCGCCACCCCGGGTCCCACGGAGCCTCACACATGTGTTAAACACGTATCGTGAGTGGTTTGAAGAACATCACGACATCATGACTCAACCAGAATGATTTTTCACTTCGAGCAACCCCATAACCAATTAGGACTCATCAGACAAACTTTTACAAGACCATTACTTTCAAATGGAACATCGCGAATTATAATATCACCTGTGCCTAAGCAAACACCGTGAAGGAATTGGAGGCTTTTAAAAGTTCACTTAAACTTCAAATGAGATTATAAATAATTCTAAAAGCCCTGCAACTTTATGACGGGGCCTTGGAAGGGCTATTGGGAATGAGGAAGGAAACTAAATAAAACCCAAGCCTGGGATGAAAGCGTGCCCCAGACATCCTTTGTGACCCTTCCCTGCGCAACTAGAAACTGATACAGCGGGAAAGACACGGTCTCTTATGAGCTTCCAGACTCCGCTGAAGAGAGACGAGAAGGAAATACTACCCCTGTGTGTTGTGGGCCCCACTGCAGAGGGGGCTGTGGGAGGGCTCAGGACCCACCCGGGTCAAGAGGGAAGCAGGGGTTCCTTGTACAGATTGCTCCCGCTGCCAAGCAGGCCAGACCCTTGTTCTGAGTGGCCACCCTTCCTTCTTCCTCTGGACAGAAGTTTCTCCGTTGCTGCATTGGGCTGGGAGTCAGGACACATGGGTCTTAATCCCAACGCTGGAGTGAATTTACTTTGTGATGCCAAGCAAATCACCAAGCCTCTCTGGGCCTCACTGTCCTCAGCAGTCAGAAGCCCGTGGTGTGCCTGCCCTAGGCCAACCACTGTGCCAGGCATGGGGCTTGTAGACACGGTCCGGTGTGGAATCTCTGGGAATATAAACCCGGGTGTTGGAAAACATGAGGGACAACTCCCTGGAGAAGGTAGCACTTATGTTACCGATAAGAAGGAGGTATTCAGAGGTAAGAGCACTATTCAAGGAAGACATTCCAGAAAGCCAGAAGAGAACAGAGATGCGGAGGTTTTAAGCAACTCAGTGTGCATGGAAACCGTAGGTTCTATGAAGGCAGAGAATGATGCAAGATGGGGCCAATTTGGGATTGAGTTTAAAAAAAAAAAAAAAAGAAAGGAGGGGCGCCTGTGTGGCTCAGTCGATGAAAGCCTCGGACTTCAGCTCAGGTCATGATCTCACAGTTGGCGGGTTCAGGCCCCGCGTCGGGCTCTGTGCTGACAGCTCGGAGCCTGGAGCCTGCTTCGGATTCTGTGTCTCCCTCTCTCTCTGCCCAACCCCCGCCCTCCCCCCCACACTGTCTCTCACTTTCAAAATAAATAAACATTAAAAATAATAATAATAATAAAGGAATATTAGAAATTCCATAGATATAGATGCATTCTTTGGAACGAATGATAGAGTCATATGAAAATGTTTTAAAATGTAAAAAACACCATTCGAATGCAATTCGTGACTGCCAACACACATGTACACACACATTGTGATTTGTGATCTACTGGTGGTGTTAGCA
The DNA here is from genome assembly GCF_022837055.1 of Prionailurus viverrinus. Taxonomy (NCBI): domain Eukaryota; kingdom Metazoa; phylum Chordata; class Mammalia; order Carnivora; family Felidae; genus Prionailurus; species Prionailurus viverrinus. The sequence goes on along the minus strand of NC_062563.1, from coordinate 129,034,362 downwards.
GAGCGTTGGTTGATATTCTTAGAAACTCCTCTATCTTTGTGTTTCTCCACATTTTCTTGGTTAGTTTCACGAATATACTGCTTTTCAGCTAATAATTCAGCATTGGCCGTCACAGTTCCCAGTCAGGGCTAAGGTCGTACGTTGTTTTCCCAACGCTGAGTCAAGGGGGTCCTGGAAACACAAATGAAGGGTCAGTGTTTCCTGCAGGAATCCTTGGATGTTTGTATTCAAAGTAGAATTGACTCTTGAATAAGACGGGTTTGAACTGAGAGGGTCCACCTCTATAGATTTTTTATGGTACAGGATTGTACACGTATTTTCTCTTCCTTACGATTTTCTTAGTAACATTTCCTTTTCTTGAGCTTACTTTATTGTAAGAACACGGTATAGAATCCATATAACACGCCAAATATGTGTTAGTTGACCTCTTATGTTGTTGGTAAGGCTTCCGGTCAACAGTAGGCTATTAGTTCAGTTTTGGGGGAATCAAAAGCTATCTGCAAATTTTCAGCTGGGTCGGGGGGGGGGGACAGTGTCGGTGCCCCTAACCTAGAGTTGTTCAAGGGTCAACTGTAATGGTGCCTTTGGAAGGTCTGCTAACACAGAGACGCGAGGGGTGGTTCTGAACAGCAGTAAGGAGGAGAAATTCCACTCTGCCCTTTCCTGTGGCAGAGGGAAGAGCGTTGGTGTAGGATTGTGAGTCTCCTTTGCCAGCGGGGCAGAATTAAGCTGGGCACCATGAAATACACATTTCTTCTCGATTCACAGGACATTCGTCTGAGTTCTGGTTGCTGCTCTAGCCACTAACTCTCTCTGTATCATCTTAGGGGAGACAAAAATCCCTCTGAGACTCAGTTTGCACATTTATCAAGTGGAGCTCGTGAGAACACGACGCTTCTGTCCCATCTTGATCTGCACCTTGAATCTTCTTGCCGCCCTGGTCCCATCCAGCGGGCGTATCTGGTTTTCGCATTCGTATTTTTCCTGCTTTGCGTGGCCTGACTGCTCTTCACCCTTGCACGTCTGAGAATGAAGTTCTAAGAAGCAGACAGCTCATGGAATTGAAGCCTCCCATGGGGGCTTGGAACACAGACGTTACAGCCATCCCCGGGAGGGTCAGGGAGGCGATAAAACTTTGACCGAGGTCTATTGTCTTTTGCCACTTTGAATCAACCCCCAATAAGATACCCTGAATCCTGGCAACTTTCTGCCCATTTGGGTCTGTTTTGGATTGTTTTGTAAACAAATATCATTTCAAAGACTCCCACTCCTCCCATCTGCTATTTTTTTTTTTTTTTTTTTTTTTTTTTTTTGGTGTCTTGATAGCCTTGTAGATGTTGGGTGAATCCCTTTACATAAACACCGGCAAGATTGTTATGAATTTTTCTATTGACAGATGAGGAAACTGCATTTTGGAAGTTCAATTGCTTTCTTCAGGAAGAGATCCCAGCTTGAACGGTCGAGTTCTTTCCGCTTGTCTGGTTTCAGTCAATCCGGAGAGAAAGTGACCATCAAACCCTATGTAGGCTTTTCAGGGGATAGCAGCTCTAGAAAGGTGCTCTGCTTGGTGCTATCAATGTGAGCCTGGAAAAGTTAAGTGCATTTTTTATAAATCGAATCCTATTTTAGGGCCTTAAGGGAGCACAGTATATAAAGGAAGCGTCTAGTGAATCCTTTTGTGCAGTGAGGATTTTTTTCCCCAGCAACTTTTTTTTTTAATTTTTTAAAATATTTATTTATTTATTTTTGAGAGACAGAGTGAGACAAAGTGAGACTGGGGGAGGGGCAGAGAGAGAGGGAGACACAGGATTGGAAACAGGCTCTAGGTTCTGAGCTGTCAGCACAGAGCCTGACGCGGGGCTCGAACCCACAGACTGTGAGATCATGACCTGAGCCGGAAGTCGGACGCTCAACCAACTGAGCCACCCAGGCGCCCCTCCCCTGCAACTTTAACAATTTCTGCTAATTTAGCTGCTTTCCAGACTGGAACTTTTGTACACTTTATTTTTTTCCTCAGGTGGAGTCCTGCATTTGTCCCGCGTTTGATCCTGATTCTTTATAAAAATAATAGCAGGAATGATGATACAGAGGATTTTGAAGATGCACATAATATGGCCATTGTTCACATAAAAACAGTTCATTCGGAAATCATCTGGGTTTTTAGACTTGTAGTCAAGACTATATGTGATTTGGTCAAACCTCTCTTTCTAGTCTCATTTTCTACCTTTCTTAACATACCTCATGCTTCAGCCTCCAACACCTTCCTCCTTTCTAAAGGTCTTATCTTTTGCCCTGAGTCTGTGCTTCCCAGAATTCCTTCCCTTGGAATGTTTCTCATTCTAACGCCCTGGTCATTCCCCTCCAACCTGGCGTGTGCAAGGGCATGGGAGCTCTCTCTCTCTCTCTCTCTCTCTCACACACACACACACACACACACACAACGCACACACACGCACACACACACACACACACACACCCCTCACATATGCTCCCACACACCGACATGCCCAAACCCTACAGATCTACAGCATCCAATACAGTAGCCATCAGCCACATGTGGCTATTTAAATTAAAATTAGTTAAAATTAAATAAAATGTCAACAGGTGAGTGGATAAACAAACTATGGTATAAACATCAATAGAATACTATTTCACCACAAAAAGGAAGGAAAGCCTCCACATGATACAACATGGATGAAGCTTGAAAACATTCTGCTAAGTGAAATATGTCAGACACAAAAGGACAAAAATTGTATGATTTCATTTATATGAAGTACCCAGAAAAGGCAACTCATACAGAGACAGAAATAAAATAGAGGTTACCAGGGGTTAACCTGGGGGCTCGGGGAAGGGGAGTGGGGAATCATGTTTAATTGGTACAACGTTTCCCTTTGGGATGATGACACATTTCTGGAATTGGAGAGTGGTGATCGTTGCACAACATTGTGAACGTACTTAATGCCGCTGAATTGTGCACCTTAAAATGGTTAAAGTGGTAATTTTTATGTTTATGTGTATTTTACCACAATAAAAATGAAACAAATATTTAAAAAAAAAAAAAAAGAAAAAACAACTTGTGGCCCCTGGGTGCCTCAGTCGGTTAAGTGTCTGACTGCGGCTCAGGTCATGATCTCACGGTTCATGAGTTGGACCCCCACGTCGGACTCTGTGCTGACAGCTCGGAGCCTGGAGCCTCCTTCGGATTCTGTGTCTCCCTCTCTCTCTGCTCCTCCCCAGCTTGTGCCCTCTCTCTCTCTTTCTCTCTCTCAAAAATAAATAAACATTAAAAAAAAAAAGGAAAACACTAAAAAAAAACCCTTAAAAATGATAAAATGGGGTTCCTTGGTCACACTACCCACGCTTCAAATGCTTAACAGTCACAGGAGGCTAATGGCGGCCGTATTGTCCAGAGGAGATAGGGAACATTTCCATCATGGTGGAAGGTTCTTGTGGGCCATGCTACTCCAGATCCTTCTAGGCCCCTTTATTTTTTGAAACATTCCTTGAAGACCCAATCCACTGTGATTACTCCTTGGAATTCTTGTAATGATTTGTTGTGACCTCTTTCAAGACTTTGTCAAGTCCTTCGTTGCATTTTGCGCAAATACGCAGCTCGCTGATTATTCCCTGACCAAAGTGCAAGCCGGTGGAGGGCAGGGGCCGGGTTTTGGGCAAAGTGTCCCACGTCTGGGTGCGCTGGTCCCACCCCACATCCACGGACTCCCACAGTGCCTTGCAAGCTAATCAACCCTAACCAAGTAGGTGCCTTTGAATGAACGGAGGCAAGAAGACAGAGGGCTGGACCACAAACCCCTGATGCGATGGCCCTTGTTGGCAATGCAACTCCACCTTATGTATTTCGGGAGCCATTTGGAGATGACATATTTGTCTTCCATGAATAAATTTGTACCACAATCCGTGGGCCATAAATTAGACGTCATCTGCGCACTCCTCTGGGAATGAAGGGAAAGTTGTCTGGGAACTTCCGTAAATTGGATAGAAATTTGTCCTGTGTGTGTGTGAAGTCACTTCTCGGCTAGCTATTGAAGGGAACTGCCAAGTCTCTCTTCCAAAAACAAGTGGCAAAGTCACTTTGTTTTCTGTAACACAAATCCGTTTGCAACAAATAGAGGCCTCCTCTGCTCATGATCTTGTCATTAAAGCCTCTGGCTTGATGTATTTCTCTATAAAATAAACCCGAGACAGTATTCATAGAAGAAAATGCAAGCACGGGCTTTACCACGTATGAAAGGGACCCAGTGTAAAAAGAGCTTTCTTTGGCCTCTTGAGTTTGATGATGAGATCTCGTGGCCAGACAACATTTTTTGACTGGTAAGAGCAGAAACGACCGTCTTGAGTTACTGTTTAGTGAATGAGGGCCTTTGTTTCCCACAGAAGAATTAAAAACCTATGGGCCTCCCCCATGCAAACAGGAATACATTTCACACAGTGGTGTTGGGATTAAATGACCGGATCATGAAAAAAGCCAGAACAATGCCCCCTCACGTTTTAATCATTTACCTGGCATTCCAGTTGAGACGGTTTCGCCGAACCTAGAAGGTTAGGTCAAGGGTGACCTTCCCCAAATGCTCTTTCCGTGTGCATCTCTGCTCCGTTCTGTGTGTCTCCAAAGTAAAGGAAAATGGCCCATTTTCTGCTGGTCAGATCTGGAGATGGGAACACTGGAAGCTGGAAGGGGCCTCTGAGTGTCGCCGCTGCGCTGTCCCACAGGTGGGAAGCGAGGCTTGGAGACAGGACACCCGTCTATGGTCACACGGTCGGTAGCAAAGCTGGGACGGCCATGTCCACGACTGATTCCAGGTCGGCGTTTCTTTCTCCTGTGATAATTGGCCAATTGGACATTTCTGAAACTTCAAATGATCTTCCCCTTCTTTGAAGCGATTCCTGATACACATTGAGAAAGAGGGGCATGCCGTCCATGGTGAGAAACGGACGTAGTAAGATTGAGAGGTAGACAGCAGGATCAGAATCCCCTGGGTTCTCTCCTTATTCTGTCCCCGATCAGCAGGGCGACCTGGAGCCAGGCCCTCATGTCCCTGTGCCCTGTCCCTGCATCCGTGGGAGGGGGAGGATGTTGTTAGTGTCATGGGCTTCCTCCTAGAACCAACAGTAGATGAGAAAGTGCTGTAGGGAGTTGCAGGTGCTGAGCAAAGGGAAAGTGTGAAAGCTGCTGTTTGGTTCCACGCAAAGCAGGGGGAAATGGGGAAAAGGGTGAAGCGGTGCTCCCGAGCGAACAATGGTTTCTTTGGGAGGGAACCAGCCTTGGAGGTGGAGGGACAGATGCTGGAACTGAGGTGCTTGGCCAAAGCAGGCAGCAGTGACAGTGTGGCTGTGGTCAGATGTGAATGGGAGAAGGGGAATGAGCTGGGTGGCCGAACGGACGGGTACAGCCGAAGGGCCCTTGATCCCACAAACCAGGTCACTTAAGTTGTCCATGCCTTGGTTTACTCCTTTGTAAAATGGGCCCACTGATGTGTGCTCTGAGGCAGAACAGGATCATTTGAAAGCCCTTTGCAAAATGTGGAACAGGGCACAGAGGCCACTGAGCTCACGGGGGAAGGGATCCTAGGATTCTGAGCTTAGCCAGAGAGTGGCTGTCAGTGATGGTGGGTAAGGTACAGGTTTCAGTTTCCGAATCTTTAAAAAGGGGCCTGGAGCAACAGGGCCCACAAGAACCTTCTGCCATGATGGAAATCGTCTTTGTCTCCTCTGAACAATACAGTCGTCCCTGGTGTGGGTAGTGTGGCCGAGGAACCCCATTTTATCTTTTTTAAAGTTTTTTTTTTTTCGTTTTTATTTTTTTCTTAATGTTTATTTACTTTTGAGAGAGAGAGGGAGACACAACATCCGAAGCAGGCTCCAGGCTCTCAGCTGTCAGCCCAGAGCCTGACGCGGGGCTGGAACTCACGAACCATGAGATCACGACCTGAGCTGAAGTCGGGCGCTTAACCGACTGAGCCACTCAGGCACCCCCAGTTTCTGAATCTTTAAATGAAGGTGCATCAAAAGATGATGGAGAAGAGACAACGAAAAAAATGACAAAAACGCCGTAGCTATTGTTTTCCCCTTGCCTTACTACAGAGTGAGGATACACAGTAAGGCCCAGACCTTCCCAGTGGTATGCTTGGTGTTATCCAGGGAGGCTTATGGGGCATGCTGGGAGGATCCTTCTGGCAGGATGATGCATCAGGGAGCACAGCCACTGTGCTCTTGCTTCCCTTATCACGGCCCAGGGAGCACTGCGACAGTGCTCCCCTCTGTGCAGAACAGCATGAAGGGCGAGGAAAGTCAGGGCTGGAAGGCACCTCAAAGGTCATCTAGTTCAACCGCCAGTCTGATGCTTGGCATTCTTCTGTGAATTCCTTGTCAGCCGAAACGTGAATGCCCCTTCCCGAGGTGGCCCATTTCATCTTTGGACCACAAAGACTGCAAGGAAACTTTATTCTGATTTTTGAAAGCTCTCAGGGTCCCAAGAATTAACATATACTTTTCCTCATCTAGAATGTTTCCTTATATCCCTACCTTTCCAGTCTCTGTACAACTGCTTAAACCATTCATCAATAGCAACAGACTCTCAAAGTCCTTATTCCATGCCCCACACTGTCGTCCATGCTTTACAGATATTAATTTAGGCAATCCTCTCAACAAGCCTGGGAGGAGGGCATTGTACTGTTATTATCCCTATGTTACAGAGGAGCCCGTTGGAGCACAGAGAGGTTACGCACTTAGCTCAGACACAGCTATTATACTTTGGAATCAGGATTCGAACATGGGCCAGCCAGGGGTCCTGCACCCTGCTCCCGGGACTTAAAGCTTGTCCTGATCATGCCAGATGGAGCTGCCTTTTCCCTGGCCATTGCCAAATGGCCCTTAGCACTTTCTACCTTGTGTTAAGCCTCGGTACCTGTGATTTAGCCTCGTTGGGGTCAACCAGGCAGAAGCCCTACAGAAAGCCGGGCCTGGAGAGATAGCGATCAGAATTGTTCGCCCAGCCCCGCGCGCAACATTTGCATCTCAAAGAAGCTTTGTGGTTTTCCACTGATTTCAAAGCTCTAACTACAGGGAAGGGCCCCATGGAATGTGCAATTTCGAGGGTTGACAAGGGGCTCCAGGCTGACCCTGGATCGCCTTCACCTCGGAGACGCGCACACCAAAGAACTCAGCGCCTTTCACCTTCCCTTCAGAGACGGTTGGAGAAACAGTTGTTTGATTTTGTTTTGTTTTTGCCTACAGCTGTTTGATGGCTTTGAGAAGGAAAGTGTCACTCGTGAGGAAATCACGTATTATTACGTCCTGTCCCTGTCGGGGCCAAAAGCCGGGAGAGATGTCTAGTTTCTTCTCTGCAGCCCCATCTCCCGCGAGACTTGTGACTCTAGAGGGGACACACCTCAGCACGGTGGTTGTTTTCTGCATCTCCCTTTGCTTCTCCCTGGGTGTGCTTACTCAGGTCTCTCCTAAGGAAATCCTACCCTTCCCTGTCACCCCCAAGCCATCCCAGACCCAGTGGGAACAAGCCGAGGCCCCTCCCCCCACACTGAGCCGATGCGCCAGCCAGCACCCTGCCCCAGGGGCCCTCAGGGGGCTGCCTTGGTTTCTCCTTGCATCTTTCCCCGGTGCCTCGCCCCCTGCACACCTCACTGCCAGTGTTCATTTGGGTTGAACCAAATCAAACTAAATCCCATTGAAACAAGTCGAATTTAATCTTTATTCCCGAGCTCGCTCTGTGGTACGACCGTGGGATGGGCAGACGAGGTCACTTCCTCCCTGCAGATTCTAAGCCAATGCATTCTTCCATTCCAAAACGTTCCTCCGCTTGTCCTGGAGGTAGCCAAGGGAGCCACTCGCCCAACTGGGCCAGCGGCTGGGCTTAGGAACTCGAAGTTCTCACTCCACCTGGATCTAGGAAGCCTTTGATAAAGATTTGACACCAGAGAATCTCTGTCCAGCACAAGCCATTTCTCTTCTGTGCCTACAAAGGATAAAGATCTATTTGTCTCTGTGTGTACGTTACAAAAAATGAATGGGGATTTAATTACAGAGGCTCATTTCCTAAAAGGAAGTCTTATTTACGATGCACCATATGTTTTGCCAGTGGCCATACCCCTGAGGGCCGGAGTCTTGTCAGATTTCCTTAGATAAGCAGGGTCAGCTTGCCTGGCCTCTGCCTGGGGACCTGGGAGGACAGGCCCAGGGTTCAAGGAAGTGGGGAGGAAGATGTAGGTGGGCTACAGAGCTCGGACCACCGGAGACCAGCCAGCAACCTAGGGGAGGCTGCCCTGGCTTCAGAGGACGGAACCAGAAGCTCAAACAATTTGTGATGATTAAAAATCGCCTGGCTTTTTTCATCTACTAAAGTGGCTCTTGAGGGGGAGAGAGTTTCTCTCTGATCCTTCCTTTTGCGGTTTTAATTCCCTCTCTGCCACTTCTGAGCCAGCGCAGATGGCTTCCTAGGGCTCCCAGAACTTTCCGTCGAGATGCCCTGCCCAGCAGAGGGGCAGCTGGGGAGGGGGTCGGGCTCTGTCCCTGCGCTCACTCGTCCTTTGACTATTTCCTATCTTTTACCTTTGGTGGTACCCATAGTTCTAGATGCCGTGAAGCTGAGGGCGGGGTCAGATTTCTCAGCGGTGTTCTGATGCAGTTCCTGGAACCTGCTGTAGCACCCAACTCCATTGAGGAGATTTATTAGTGGGAGACACCTCTGCCCACCCAGTTTTCCCTTTTCCTCCCAAGCGCCCTTCCCCTTTGCCAAATACTGCTTCTCTCCTCTTCTCTCTCCACTCTCTCTCCATCCTCCCCCCCGCATTGCCTGGATGTCGGACTCTGGGTGGTTTTCCTTCCAGCTCTAGCATTCACCTGCTGAGATCTTTAAAGTAGATCCCTTCTGAGCTGGGGAGTGGGGAGGCGGGCACCATAGTCCCTAAAATGTCCCTTCTAGCTCTCACACGAATCAGGCCAGGTAATGGGTGGTCCTGTCTTTTCTATTACATGGGTCTAGCAGAAGCCCACCTGCTCTGAAGCAGGAAGGAATCAGGCGAAGCCACCGGAAACCAAGCGGCCTCCCGGGACATGATGGACTTGATGGAAATTCGGACAGGATTGCCTGTCCTTGGACGGTGGTCCTGGAAGGCTCCTGATGCTCCCAGACCTGGGTTTTCACTGGAAAAACAGGGATGGGAACTTGAAAGAGTGACTGACCGCTCGCTGGCTGGTGAAGGGGGAAAGTATCTGCGCAAATCGTGAACACTTAACTCTGCGCAAAAGATGGAGATGACGGGTGCTGACTGCGGACCCCGCCACCACCCCCAGGGTCCTGGGGGCCTCCTGGAAGACAGCAGTTGACTTGTGCATCTCTCTTTGTCAGTGCTCACAAAGGAAGTGCTCGGGCTTGCCTGGAGCACCGCAACCAGAGCCTGCCCGCTTTCCTGCTGCGGCCCCCACGTCCCCCCACTCTCCCCCGTCCCCCCCTGCCTGGTCCTGTCCCCGCACGCCCCCCAGGCCTCTGGACACAACCTCCCTCTGCTTTCCTGAGGGCCCAGACCAGGCCTTTTTCAGACTCCATTTCCAGACTGTGGCTCAACCTTTCAGGCTCCCCTTCACGTGACCTCCAAGGAGGATCTCGGTGGGCTTCGGGGCCCTGAAAGCAGGCGTTCGGATTTCCTGGGACTGCAGGCTCCGTGGGGCTCTCTCAGCTCCCCCTCCCTGAGTAGAAGGTGATTTGTTCCCAGATGCCTTTTGCTAATTAGAAACCCCCTTCAGTTCTCCTGTTATGTAAGAATCCAAGGCACCACGTGACCCTCTGAAAAGCTGGGCTCCTTTTTAAACACGGATTTTTAGCCGGGATCAAATGGTGAGATTTTGGCGCCGCTTTGCAGCGGTGAAGCTGCGATCCCTTTCGCCCTTCCTCCTCACCCTCTCCTGCCTTCTCCCCCCGGCCTCACCCTGCGGTCAGTCACTGGTGCCCGGGGCCTCCGCTTCTCCCGCTTCTCCGGCTTCTCCGGCAGGGAGGCCCGGGCGGTGTGCGCGTGCAAGGGCGCGTGCATGTGCGTGCGCGCGCGTGCGCGCGTGGAGGTGTAAGGGCCGGCCGGAGGGTGGGGGCCCGCGGTGCGAGGCGGCCAGGCCGCATTTCTGGCTGCTCATTGTTCAGTCCCCGTCGCCATGGCGACGGGAGCAGCTGCTCCATTCTGGGCCTTGGCTTGGCTGTGCGGGGCGGCCCGCCCGCCTGTCTGCCCGCCCGTCCGCCTGCCCGGCCGTGGGAGCTGCCAGCAACTCGCCCTCCCGCTGCCCACAGGCCCTGCCAGGCTGGGCGCAAGAAAGCGTGTTTACTAACACCATCCACACGGCTCCCTGGGCACCGCGGCTCTGCCCAGAAGATGTCAGGCCGAGGGCACCGGGAGGTGGGCCCGGAGCCAGGCTGTCTCCAGCCCGGGGAAAACTGTCCCTGGCCGGCTGCTGCCCCGGCCTGCCGGCGGGGCCGGGCAAGGGGCTCCCGGCCTCCCGGCACAGCCGCGGCACTGGGGGGCTCCAGGCCCCCGGGAGGCCCTCCCTAGGATGCCCTCCCGGGGGCCTCAACATTCGCGGCCTCAGCGCCCTCTCTCCCCTACGTCTCTCAGAAAGGCTGCCTGACGACAGGCCTGCTCGGGGAGGCCTTGTCGCTGCCCTGACTCGTGCAGCCCTTACGTGGGAATTAGTCGTGGCCACAAATACACAATCACAGAGCTGAAGGTGGCCCGGGAGACGTCTTAGGCGGGTGGTCTCATTGTGCGCATGGAGGAAACAAGGAAGACGGGGACAGGGGGATGGGAAGAGGTTCAGTTCTCAGGGCAAGTCATAGACAGCACAGGGGCCCCCTCCGTGCCCGGGGTCGCATGCTGGTAACCACGCTGAACTAGAGGCCCAGCCCAGAGGGTTGGTCAGAGCTCCCTGAGGTCCTGAGCCCTTTCTGGCCTTCGTCATCACCCTGGGCTCTCTTTCCCTTGTCCTTCTTCCCTCGTTAAGATCTCTCTAGCCTCACTTTCTCTCTGTCCCCATCTCCCTCTGCCCCGCCCCTCCTTCTGCTTGTCTAGGGAGACCTGGGCTGCGTGTGCGGGCGCGCGTGTGTTTCCTGCCTTTGGCCGGGGAAGGATGTTCCTCCTCTGAATCTCTCCCTCAGCATCCAGCCCCCGGTAGATGACGAGTTACCCAACTGTTGAGTCTGAAGCGTCAGAGCCAGGGGCCACGTGACCCTGACCTGCATGCACCCCGTTCTTCTCCCCTACCACACCCCGCCCAGGCTTCTCTACCCTGCTAGGAATCTTCTCTGTGTTCTTCTGATGGTCCACTGCCCTCCAGCTAAACACATTTCCCCCAGTGGCTGTCACACTGCCCGATCTCTCGCCATTATTTCCTTAGATTCCTGGTGAATGCAACTCTACAGGGTTTGGTCAACTCTCTTCTGTTGCTGCCTTCACTCAGTAAGCATCTGTTAAGTACCTGTCCTGGGGCAGGGACTAAGAATAGGATGTCAGCCAAAAAGGACCCAGACTTCCCAAGGCCACGTTGTCTACCCCCGGCTCAGCTTGCTTCCTGGCCCCATTCTGTCCCTTGCCTGTGCTGAACTCGGGTCTGTCCCTTCGGGCTTTTCAGGCACCCGTGCCACCACCCCACCCCCCATGAGGGGCCGACGCAGGCTCTCGCATTTGCACGCAGGCCAAGGAACAGCGGTGAGGGCGCCTTCTCTTTCAGGGTTTCGTGCCTCAAATCTGATCTGGGCTGTGGACCTCAAGGTTGCCTGTGTCCCGAGGAAAGGGAATCTCCGGCCTCAGCAACTGGATGGGGAGAATAACTTTGGGAGACTTCCAGGTTCCTGCGTGGTCACCTGCGGTCCCCTTGAGGCCAGCCCCGCCGTGCACGGACCTATAGAGCATAAGTCTCTAGGGTGATGCAGAGGGCTCCCCTATGGGCAGACCTGATAAGAGTGTAGGAGATAGGAAAGAGGTCCAGTCCGTGAGGAACCAGCTACGTTGGCCTGGGAAGTAGTGCTTGTGTGTTAACCATCGGCCCCGTGTCCACTGTCCTCTCTACGCTGGGCGGTACGTCGTCCCCTCCAAGCCTTTCATTCACTCCTCACAGACACTCTCTGCAGCAGAAGTGACCGACCTGGGTTTGGAGACAGGAAGGTGAGACCCGGTTTCTGAGACCTGCCCAGGGCGACCAGCCGTGGACCAGAAAACTCAGCTCTATTCGACCGAGAAACTCACCTCTCTTTCCCAATTCATCCCCCCCCCCAGATTTTGGGGTGTCTCTTCTAAACTGTGACCTTCAGAACCAGTTGCCAGTGGTGAAGTCAACAAAGGTGTCCTTAATGACTCCACTCCACAACCACCCCAGGCTGCCCCATCCCTTTCTGGCAACCAAGAGCAGCCTCCTGCCTCTAAGCCTCCACGTCGGCCTGTCCCTAGCTCATTTCTCAGGTAACTCAGAAGAATCCTCAAAGGCACATTGCTGAGAAATGAGATGGAATAAAATAATAATGGAAAGAAAGATGAAGGCATGAAAGATAATAGCGGCCCAGCACGTTTGATGTGACCCCCACTTACGGGAAATCATATAGGTGAGCACATCTATGTCTAAGAACATTGAGATGCATGGAGAGAGACAGAGACAGACAGAGACAGAGATTTAGGCTTATGTCTCGTGTTGTGGATGCCATTGATGTGTAGTCAGGCACTAAGTTCACCTGAGGAACAAGCCAAACATGATTCTTTTCCAGTTGCGAGTCAACAACCTCCCCCGGGTTGGTGGTGGGGGGGTGTGTGTGTGCATGCGTGTGTGTGTGTGTGTGTGCACGCACGTGTGTGGTAAACGTCAGAGTAAAAGAGAACGTCGGAGTAAAAGAGAAAGCCACGGAAGGATCTACTCCAGGTTGTTAACAGCAGTGATCCAGGTTTGGGGGAAGAACGGAGGGAGAGTCAGAGACAAAAGACTGGCTTTTTCTCATTTATCTTTATATCATTTCCCTTGTTACAACACACACACACACACACACACATACACACACGTTACTTCGGCAACTTAAAGCTAACTAAATTTTTAAAAGACCCAAATCTGATTATGTCTCTTGTTACTTAATATCCTTCAATAGCTCCCCATTGCTCCTGGGATATCATCCAAATTTGACATGGTTGGCAGGGCCTTTCATAATCTGCCTCCTGTCTGCTTCTGCCTCCTCACGCCTCACCATGCCAGGTCACAGTCTGGGCTCCAGCCAAACTGAATTCCACTCAGTGTCTCTGCTTGGCCTCCGGCTTCACATCACCGTTTCCTGCACCTAGAAGCCTCTCTCACATTTCCCGCCTTGCTCCCCTCCCTGTGCGTTTCACAGAAGGGCGTCGTGGCCGTGTTGTGTTCACCGAGGGGCCACTTTCCCAGGGTGTGGGGAGGAGAGGGAGTTAGGGACGATGTCTGACAAGAGGTTTCAACGGCACTGGGACTTGTTCTGTTTCTTGCTAGAGAGACTGACCCGCTGGAGAATGGTGGTGGAGGAGGCTTGTGCGTTGACATGCTTGGCCTCCCAGATCTCCTTACCAAGGGCCCATGCCCTCTGTTCCCTTCTGAGTGCACAGGACCATTTCAGAGTCCCACCGCTGGGTGAACCCAGGGTCAAGACAGGCAGTGTCTCTGGCTTTTGACACTGGTGACTTCAATGTAAGGCAACTGTTAGTGTTTGGAAATACGAGCCAAAGACAAGTTGAAAAAGACCCCAAATACCTGCAAGGAGGAAAGCTTTGTAAGGACTTGGGCAGATGGGCCCAGGAGAGAAGAGTCAGGGGCATTTTGGTGTTTTCTGATTGAAGATGTGAGAAGGCTTCCCCAAGAGAAATCACACTCCCCCAGAAGACAGGATTCAGAGTCTTCTGGTCTTTGGCTGGTGACCTTAGACAAGCTGTTGCCCTCTCTGAATCCGAGTCTCCTCCTCTGTGTATTCTTTAAAAGTGCTTCCGTCTCTTAAATTGTTAGAATCTCTTTCCTAGAACTCACAATTCATCCCCATTGTGACTGAAATGCCAGAGTCATAAGTGTAACATTTTCAGTAGAAAAAGATTAAATTAAAACTAATACTTTGCACTTTGATGCACAAACCAAAATGATCAACAGAATAACACAGCTTGACAGCAAAACCCATAATTTAAACAAAGATGTGTGAAATCAAGAAATGCCGAGCTGACCTTACCCAATTCTGTGTGTGTGCGTTTTTAAAGCACTGGTTTTTATATATTTTAGCTGCTATTATTTGAACCAAGCTGGCATCATGTGTAGAATTGGGAATTATTGTAGTCAGTGTATAAACTGAAAGAAATCAGCCCAGGGGACCCAGCTTTCATGCTTATTTATGGGAAAATGCTGTTTAACTAACCTTGAAGTAAAATCTTCTGAAAAAAAAAAAATCTTTCTTGTGCCTTTTGCAAAGACTTTCCCCTGAAACACAAAAGGAAAGAAAATGGGATTAAAAAAAAAAAAAAAAAACAAAATAAGTTTAAGTGCAAAGAATCATTTTCTTCCCTGTTAATTGGGTATGTATGTGAACTTGAAATTATAAAGAGGCCATGTTTAGTAAAGTAGCTGGGGGGGGGTTGGGGGGGGGGTCAGGGAGATCCCCAACAGCCTGATTCTTGTGCCCAGGAAGACTTTGGGAGGGATCCTTCCAGGAAAGTTCACCAAGGACTTTTCTTTCTTTCTTTCTTTCTTTCTTTCTTTCTTTCTTTCCTTCTTTCTTTCTTTCCTTTTGGGAGGCTAGGGAGCGTCTCAATGCACTCACACTACCGGTTGAGCCACATTCTCCAGAGTCTCTTATACCAACAACTGATTCCAGCAGGTTCTCCAGCTTCATGCTAGTAGCAACAAGAGTTTGTGAACTGGAAAGGGACTTAGAAATAGCCTGAGCCTTAATTTACAAGAGAGGAAACAAAGCCCAGAGAAGAGAGGGAAATGCCGAAGGAAGAGACCCAGGGAACCCACACTGAGCATCAGGCTCTCCTCGACTTCGCGCAGTGGACGATGAACTCCAGGCTCGACGGGGGCTCCGGCTGGGGAAGATTTCCTGTCATCTTTCACTGGGAAGAGGGCTTCGGTGTCACTGTGTCGTGATGAGGCCCAAGGTTTTCCGTGGAGGCCGCAGGCCAGAGGGACGGGAGGGGAGAACCTGGGTGGGAAACGCTGTGCAGAGCAAGGGTCAGAGTTCACATCTTCTGACTCCCAGCCCCGTGGACCCTGCTGTCTTGCCTTCGACACCATGCCTGTGATTTATAGGTAAGGACCTGTTCAACCCCCTTGAGAAAGCTGGTGGGGGAAGACCCTATCCTCTGTGTCCACGTGGTAAACGGATGCTTCTCTGGCCCTGTGAACAGAAAGATGAGGCCGTGATGGGATCCGAGCTGTGGTCAGCGGCTTGTCCCCAGGGCCCCCAGCGTGCCCAGGCCTGCGCCCAGCCTTCAGAAGATTCAAAGCCCCTTAAGACAAAATGCGGGATCTTGAGGATCTTTGGTCCCCGGGACCCATTATTTCTTACAACACACCGTCTTGGGAGACGGAAAGAGACGATAGAAGGGGCCCATGGTTTGGCTCTGGGTGACTTGGGTGAGCTCCTCAATCCTCACGGTCCCCAGTTCTACATCTGGGAAATGCAGGGAGGAGGGTCTTCCTCAGGGGGCTGTTGAGAGGTGGATGGAACCAGGCAGTGCGTGTGAAGCAGCAAGCCCTGGCCCTGCGTGTGTGTGCCCCTGGCGCCCCCACCCACGCTGTAGTCCCGCTGGGTCTTACTGTCCACTCCCGATCTCGCCTCTTCCCCTGACTCGGGGGCCACACCTGGCCGCTGAAGCCTTGGATGCCGCTCCAAGGCCCCTACTCGGGGAGACTCGATGCAGCCTTTCTTTCAAAGGGAACCACGGCGTCCACCAGGCCTCCGCGTGGCTCAGGTGCTGTGCCTCGCTGGCCTCTGCCTTGCTCAGCAGCAAAAAGGAAGTGGCCGTAAGTTTGAATGACGGTTTTTTCACTTCACGACTAGGGGACCATGGCCCACTTGCTTCCACACCTCCTGCGTCTTGCTCCTTTACAAAGGGAGGAGACCACGGATGACATCTCGAGGCTGTTCTGGAAATTAGGACACAATCCTACGTGAAACGGCACAGCGCCTGGCCCGTGGCATTCGCTCGCCGCGCGGTGAACCGTCGTTATTCCTGTTAGATCGCAGGCACTCGGAGCGGGGAGCCTGCGTCCCGCTTGCTTCTCTCTTAGCCTGTGTTGGGTGTGGAGTTAGCGCTTAGCACAGCAGGTTGGATGGTGGCCTGGAGGGGAGCCAGGCCCTGGAGTCGGCAGTGTCCAGGAGAGAGACCCAGCCTCAGCATCAGCCTCGGCCGTGGGATTAGCCTGACCCCTGTGTGAGTCGTAGCCCTGACACCCACCCACCGTGCGATGTTAGGCGGTTCAACACGTCCCAGGTTTTTGTCGACCTGCAACGGAGCTCATCATACCAGCTTCAGTTGTGAGACACCGATCCGTCGGCAGGGACCACTGAGCGGCATCTTGGGTGCGGAGAGTGAGGGTGGTGGTATTTGAGGCTTCTGCAGGGGGGTTCCAGTCCCGGTCTGCGTGAGGGCAGAGCCGTCCAGAGACGCAGGGGGCAGGTGACGCGCCGGGCTCTGTGCGGCACGTTTCCTCCGCCATTTGGCGTGAGGGACACGAAGACAGTTGTCCCTGCACAACTGTAACCAACAATCTGCTGATTGTCTTCTAGGCACCCCCGCCATGCGACAGGTGGTCCTCTACTGCAGTGGCAGGACTGTGGGAATCAGAATAAACCCGAGGTGCCCCAGGGCCCAGGCTGGAGAAGGGACAGAAGCCAGTGGAGATGATTGCAACAGGAGTTGTGACGACCTTGCTTACAGAAAAAGCTGACCATTGAGAACTGGGGACCACCTGACAGAGGGAGGACAATATTCCCTTAGGCCTCAATCCCCCTTCTCCAAAATTTGGGGATTAGGCTGGTTCGAGGCCGAAGGCTTTTCTAGATCCACCATACTAAGATGTGAAGACAGACGCCCCTCTGCCCTGGCCAGTTGGCTTTTTAAGACTTTGGCCAAAAGATCTCTTGTTAATAGTGTTTCCGAAGCTCCCTGTACATCCGACCATGTCGCTCCTGGGCTTAGAACCCTTATGGCTTCCGTCGCCTTATAGCTTCCGTTGCCCACAACATAACCTCCACTTCTTGGACCGGGCTTTTAGGCCCCCCGTGCTCTGGCCTATGCTTCCTTCCCCTTTGTGCCAGCACTCCCAGAGCATGCTGGGATGCTTGATCGTCTGTGCCTCCCCGAGCTCATGCTATTCCTATGACCTCAAATGCCCTTCCTGTGTTTTTCTCCTGACTCAGTCAGCTCAGCAGTGGACTCCCCAGGAAGCATTCAGGGATGTCTTCTCCCTTCCCCGGCTCCGGGAGGTCCTTCACCACGTCCCCCCCACGCAGACCTCAGGCCGGTGCTGATCACAGTTTTGGAATGAAAGGTTTTAAGGCCTGTGTTTCCTATTAACCAGTAAGCTTCTGAGGACCCCTCCTCACTGTCACAGAAGCAGGAAGAAAGAAGTGAGAGAAGTCGAGAAAGATTGGGGGTGGGCACAGTTAGGAGGGGACAAGGAAGACAGAGGCCCTGAGGGCAAGGAAGGGAGGGAGGGAAGGAGGCCAGGAAAGGAAGAAACAAAGGGTCTGGGGAGGGAGCAGTCAGTGACTTCACTCTTCTGGGCCTCACTTTCACACCTTTAAGATGGGTATGGAAACGTCCCTGCCCAACAGCTTCCTAGTTAGGACCAAAAAGAGAGTCAAGAGAAAGCATTGAGCCATCTGAGAATAATCTCGGGGATACTGTCAATTAGTACGAACGAAAGAAATCCCCCAGTGTGAACCACGGTGACAGCTTCTTTGTTTGGTGGTTCTTGAGACAATTCGAGGTCAGGTGTGTAACATCCCCAGCATCCTGCCTGCCTGTAATAGGTGCTCAACAGGAAGTGGTTATATTATTTCAGTGATTATTATTATTGACCTTTTGAAGGCATGTCTACCAGGAAAATCTGACTTTTAAAAAATATTTTTAATGTTTATTTATTTACTTTTGAGAGAGAGAGAGAGAAAGAGAGAGAGAGAGAGAGAGAAAGCTGGCATGAGTGGGGGCAGAACAGAGAGAGAGGGAGATACAGAACCTGAAGCAGACCCCAGGCTCTGAGCTGTCAGTACAGAGCCCGAGGCAGGGATCGAACTCACAGACCACAGGATCATGACCTGAGCTGAAGTCGGACACTCAACCGACTGAGCCACCCAGGCGCTCCAGGAAAATCTGACTTCTAGCTTTGGCCCAAGTTTGTGAAAATCTGGCCTTCCTTTCTGCAGACCTCTCTGGGGTGTCAGACCCTGAGCTAGGCCTCGGGGACACAAAGTTCAAGAGAACACTGTCTTTGCTGTCATGAATTTATGTGCAGTGAAATCACAGCGTCAGGAAATGCCAGAGCGTTTGGGGCCCTGGAGTCACCTGGCTCGACCGTCTCCTTCTCCAGGTAGAGTGGGTTGAACTCCAGAGAGAAGCAGCCAAGGGCCCCTCCGCCCAAGGTCGCACCTTCCCTGACGGCAGAGCCAGAAGGCAGCTCATTTCTGAGCGATAGTGTCCAACTCGCTCTGCCGAAATATGGGGAGTAACAGCAAAGGTCGACGACCAAGGCAGAGGACACATGTGACCACCGTGCCCAGGGGGCGGAGAAAGGAGGAATTTCCCCATTTGTCTTCTAAGTCATTTCTGAGCTGCTTTTCGGAATCAGGCATGCGTTTCAGTTTGGTCCTCGTGGTGCTTGGCTTTTGCCATCAACAATGGCGCAATTTGTGCAAATTAACTAAAACACACTAAAGTTGCAGCAAGCTCTAAGGATCGCCTGGAAAGCATTCCGTGTCGTAATGCGTAGTCATTACTCATAATACGTTCAAAATGCGCTCCTTGGAACCCCAGCTTGAAATACCCAGAGATCAATTTTCAATAGGCTGGCAAATAGACGACTTTAAACATTATTCATAGAAACGGTGTTTATTTAATCTTTAATGCCACCTAATGCATTTCGGTCAAAGTTATCAGTTCATGTTCAGGCTTTATTGCGTGGAAAATGGATGTGCTATTAAT
This sequence comes from Prionailurus viverrinus, assembly GCF_022837055.1. NCBI lineage: Eukaryota > Metazoa > Chordata > Mammalia > Carnivora > Felidae > Prionailurus > Prionailurus viverrinus. Next base: position 129,015,157 of record NC_062563.1, on the reverse strand, counting down.
AAGTCAATACAAATACAAATATGGTTTCAATTGGAAATCATTAGGTTGCATTAAATGGCAAATGAAATCCATAGGAAGGATTTGTTTTATTTTGTTTGTAAGGAGGGAAAGGAGCCCTGAGAGGCATTTCTCCGCTCGGTAATGAGGAGGAATGATTGGTTTCCGCGGAGCGGTGGATTACAGTGGAGGCCCTCGCTCTATGCTTAGGTTGGAAACCGGGGAGGTGCCTTTCCCCGCACAGCTCTTGGCTGCTGTGGGCCCAGCCCGAGCGCAGCTTGCTTTGGAGATTCAGCGGGAGTCACCCAGGACGGGGTGGCGGGGGTGGGGGGAGTGGGGGGAGCAGAGCAGAGACCCCTTCCCCTCCCCAGCGCTGGCCCTGGTGGACCTCAGCCCCCTCCTGCCGTCGGGCCAGCGCTGTGGGGCCTCTGACCTGGGCTCCTCTACTCTCCTGGCTCACCACAGCCCCTGTGAAAGAGCCTGCACACGTCTTTACCTGATTAGAAGCTCATTATGAGCACACAACAGCCCTTGGTGACCAAAAGCAGGGCCTTTGTTGAAAAGGAGATTCCTGGGTGAATGCAGTGGCGCGAGTGACCCTCAGGCCTTTTTAGTGAGATGGGAGCGGAATTTGAAGCTGAATAGATCTAAGATTCAGGCTCTGGTCCCTCCATCCATTATTCCCGTGACCTGGGGAGAGGGACCGGGGTGGTCTGCTCTTCGGCAGAGTCCGGGCCACTCTGTGAGGTGACGTGTGCCAGCTTCTGGGCCCGGAGCAGGGCCCCACCCACATTCTCGTCCTCTTCCCACCCGGGGAAACTCTGCTTCCGTGTGTGTGTGTGTGTGTGTGTGTGTGTTTTCTTCCTGAATCTCGTCCTTTGTCTCACTCCAGTGCAAGGAACGTTCAGGGCGGAACCAAAATAGACAGAGAGACGTTCGGTGCTTCCCTAGTAGTTTTGATGAACGATGTCTATGTTGAACTGGTCGAATGCCGCGGTGACGATGTCTCGCCTGAACTCGGTGGCGAATCTGCTCTTCCCGCTAGGTGCCAGGGAAGCGCGAGGGTTGTGTGCCGCCAGACCCACAGGGGCCCCATCGCTGGGAATCCCTGGGTTGTTTCTGTGTTTCAGTGAAAGGGTCAGCTCGGACCAGAGGTCCCCCCTCTGGCCACCAGGTGCTCTCCGTAGTTTCCCAGCTGTGAAAATGCTCATGTTGGATGGCCAGTTGGGCTCTAGAAAGTTCCAGCAGAGGTGACTTTCGAGGCACACAGTTGCTGAGGAACTTGCTCCCAGTAAGGAGAGGATCTGACAGCCAGAGGGACTGTGGTCCTTTGGGTCCATCCCCAGCAGTGGTGTTCCCGATGATAGTTAGCCCTGGGGAGGCAGGGAACCTTCTGAGCAGTTCAATCTACTCAGGTTAAAAAAAAAAAAATGTCAAGGATCTAAATGCTTTAGCTCAATTTGTTCTTCCATCTCCATTTCACAGGTGAGGAAAGTGAGGCACAGAGAGGTGAAGCACCTTCCCAAAGGTCACACAGCAGGGAGTGGTAGAGCTGGGGTCTTGCTCCAGAGTCCCACCTCTTAAAACACTATTCCACTTCGCATGGTGTAAACATTCGCTTCCAGGGGCACCTGGGTAGCCCAGTGGGTTAAGCGTCCGACTTCGGCTCAGGTGACGATCTCAACGTCCGTAAGTTCGAGCCCCGCGTCGGGCTCTGGGCTGACAGCTCAGAGCCTGGAGTCTGCTTCGGATCCTGTGTCTCCCTCTCTCTCTCTCTGCTCCTCCCCGCTCATGCTCTGTCTCTCTCGTCTCAAAAATAAGTAAACATTAAAAGTAATTTAAGCACAGCAAAGGAAACAACCAACAAAACTAAAAGGCAACCAACGGAATGGGAAAAGATATTCGCAAATGACATATCGGACAAAGGGCTAGTATCCAAAATCTATAAAGAGCTCACCAAACTCCACACCCAAAAAACAAATAACCCAGTGAAGAAATGGGCAGAAAACATGAATAGACACTTCTCTCAAGAAGACATCCGGATGGCCAACAGGCACATGAAAAGATGTTCAGCGTCGCTCCTTATCAGGGAAATACAAATCAAAACCACACTCAGGTATCACCTCACGCCAGTCAGAGTGGCCAAAATGAACAAATCAGGAGACTATAGATGCTGGCGAGGATGTGGAGAAACGGGAACCCTCTTGCACTGTTGGTGGGAATGCAAATTGGTGCAGCCGCTCTGGAAAGCAGTGTGGAGGTTCCTCAGAAAATTAAAAATAGACCTACCCTATGACCCAGCAATAGCACTGCTAGGAATTTACCCAAGGGATACAGGAGCACTGGTGCATAGGGCCACTTGTACCCCAATGTTCATAGCAGCACTCTCAACAATAGCCAAATTATGGAAAGAGCCTAAATGTCCATCAACTGATGAATGGATAAAGAAATTGTGGTTTATATACACAATGGAATATTACGTGGCAATGAGAAAGAATGAAATGTGGCCTTTTGTAGCAACGTGGATGGAACTGGAGAGTGTGATGCTAAGTGAAATAAGCCATACAGAGAAAGACAGATACCATATGGTTTCACTCTTATGTGGATCCTGAGAAACTTAACAGGAACCCATGGGGGAGGGGAAGGAAAAAAAAAAAAAAAAGAGGTTAGAGTGGGAGAGAGCCAAAGCATAAGAGACTGTTAAAAACTGAGAACAAACTGAGGGTTGATGGGGCGTGGGAGGGAGGCGAGGGTGGGTGATGGGTATTGAGGAGGGCACCTTTTGGGATGAGCACTGGGTGTTGTATGGAAAGCAATTTGTCAATAAATTTCAGAAAAAATAAATAAATAAATAAATAAATAAATAAATAAAAAATAAAAAAATAAAAGAATCCTAGGTACCCAAAAAAAAAAAAAAAAAAAAAGTAATTTTAAAAAACAACAACATTCACTTCTGCTCAGGGAGACTGTTCACTTCTCAGAATTCTGGTGGATCTAGGGCAACTCTGCCCGGGGCGGGGCCCTATGACCTCGCCAAGCCCCTCGGTCTCTTTGAGTTCAGTGTGTCCATTTCAACTACCTGGAGGGATCGGATGAGGATTTAGAAACTGGGAGCAATGTTACTAAATGTCTACCATAATGGCCGCTATTATGATTCCATTTTAAGAGAAAGAAAAGCCCCATGCACTTTCTTGCTGGGGGTTTGCACTTGGTGGTACCCGAGTGGTGATTCTCGGGGCAGGAAGTGTCCCTCGAAGTGGGGGGGGGGCTCACACCCAACCGTGCCAGACCCCCTCTTCAGCGTGGCCATGAGTTTCTTGTGGTCTGCCCGTGGCCGGGCCACGAGACCTGCTGAGTCAGCACCTCCTAGCAGGGCTGTGGAGTCAGGGAGATCTGGGTTCCAATCCCGACCCTCCTTCTTCCTGGGCGCAGTGCCCTATACTCCGGTGAGCCTCCGTTTCTGGAGCTAGGAAATGTTTAGAAGCCCATTTGCCTTGCTGAGTTCTTGTCAGGATTAAGGGAAATCATACCGCTGGTAACCAGAACACCTGACACATGGTAAGAATTCAGCAGTGGTGGCTATGCATGCATTTTTCACCCACTTTGCAAAATCTGTGCTCTGTAGTGCTGAAATCTTTTCCTCTGGGCCTTCCACTCGCTGCTTCTTGTCCCTCCCCTGGAGACCACACAGCTTAAGACTAATCCCTCTTCCACATGACAGCCCTCAGGCATGTGAAGGCGGTTTGTGCTGCCGTCCTGAATGTTCTCTTCTCCGAGCAGAGCAGCCCAGGGCTTTGACTATTTTCCCTGTGCCCGATTCTGCTCATTTTGTCAGACTGTGGTGCTTCTCAGAGATATTACCCGTTCAGCATCTGTGCGGTTGAGTTTTCTTTTTCAGATTGTGGTCAAACCCGGGATGTTTTCAATAATCCTGAGGCCTGGGAAGAAAGCGGGGATCAAATGCTGTGTTTGCAGGGGGGCAGCCGCTGACCTGCTGAAAGATCCCGAGCACGACACAGAAGCAAAAATGACAGCCACTGCTTTTGCTTGACCTCTGGGGAACCAGAGAGTAATTTAGGGCTTGACATGTGGGATGCAAATGAGCGTCTGCCTCCTCCCTGGCTTCAGGAAAATGGCTTTCATTTTCCGAGGTGATTACAGTAAATTACACCTGGAAGAGAGAATCTAGAACGGTGTCTCAAAGTGCCATGAATTAATGGACGAGTACTCGACATACACACGCATGTCTTGGGAGCGGAGAAGGATGGAGACGGGGAGAGAGAGTATGTAATAGATTAATTAGGAACAGAAAATAGCTTGGCCCCCCCGCCCCGCCCTTATTGTGACAGTTTCTGAGTGCCTATGTCTTAAGTATAGGAATAATATGGACGATCGTTAACACTCACTGTACGTGGGGTTTCTAGAATTGAATATATTATCCTGATACAACTTTCATAGATACTGAATAGCAGCGACAGCTTCCTGTGAGTCTCGGAACATACCGTGAATTAATGTGAGGTGAAGCCAAATGAAGAACGTGAACCGGGCGATAGTTTCTTTTCTAAAAAGAGGGTCTGGTGTGTGCCTGACTGCTCAGGATGAAATGTAAAAAGAGAGATGTTAGAGGATGCTAGACAAGGGAAGCGTGTTTCACATTCTTCACCTGGAGTCCAGAGAGGGGCCAGGAAATTGATATAAGGGCAGTGATAAGTCAGGGGAAGAAAAGTTCAGTGAATGAGGATCATTTAACCCAAGAAGGCCAGCCCAGGGGGTCTAATCGCAATGTTGGGAGACGTGAATGGGTGTCATTCAGAAGAGAGCCATGCTTCGTCTCTGCGGGCTGAGAACAGGCAGGGAAGGAATGAAATCGTAGCACCAAGAGCTAAGGTGAGCATCAGTGAGCAGGTTCTGGGACCAAGGCTGGTCATCCACAAAGGATTATTTAGGGAGTCAGGAAATTGCTTTGGCTAGAAATTTTCTAACTTCAGACTCGTCTTTCCAGAATGATATAGCTGGAGTCCTGCTGGGAAGAGAATCAAGTGACTTTGATTTTTTGTCTCCGTGGAATTTTCCTGCCATTCCCTCATTGAGGATGTCTCCCAGCAGTGAGGTCTGCGGGGACCTGAGGGGTTTCCTAAGGAAGGGGACTGATGGCACTTCTTAGGAGCTGGCAGCCACAGGCGAACCACGCAGGGGCTCTGGAAGAAAGCGCACTGTCCCGGGGTCTCCCGCAGAAGGGATTTCAGATTCAAGGGGGCAAGCCCAGGCTTCTTTGCTTCCGAGCTGATTCCGTGCTGTTCAGCTCCAAAAGAAATTGTAAAACTCAAAAGTAAGGAAATGGGTCTTTGGCTTTTAGTCACTGTTTTCTTCTTGGTAACTCAGAAAGAAAGGACAAGTTAGCTTTCTAAATAATTTAACACACACACACGCACACATGCACACACACACACATATATATATACACTTACATAATTGGCATTGCGTGTCCCAGAGGGCACGGGCTGGGGACCCAGCGAGGCCTGGGACTGACTCCTGATTTTACCCCTCACCAGCTGTGGGACCTCAGGAAAATCCTATTTGACCTTCAATTGCTTTATTTACAAAAAGAATGAAAACAATGTACCTATCTTTCAGCGTTGTTCTTAGGATTAAATGAAGTACCCTATGTGACAGTTTTGAGATCTGATGCCCAGTGGATTCCTTTAAACACTCTAAAATGGTTTCCTTTTCTTTCTTTCTTTCTTTCTTTCTTTCTTTCTTTCTTTCTTTCTCTCTCTTGAAAATTCATGTGTGACAGATATGGTAAATGCTTATAGGGAATGCTGGAAAAAGTTCATGGCTCAGCCATGCCAGAAAGCACAGAGACTTCAGATTGAGAGACTGAACAGATGATTAAGCACATGTATCTATATCCATATAGATTGTATATATATGCATTGATTAGATATGTTAGCACCCACGCGTCTCTATGATTCTGTGCGAATACAACAATAGAAACACAGAAACATCTCCTCCAATCTCTTGTAGTTTCAGAAGCGGCCTAGAAAAACTGGTTGACATGTCCCACGTGGCTGGTTCCTGGCCTATATAAATCAAGAACTGGTCTTCTGGCTCCCAAGGGCAGTCTTTCCTTCCACTCACATACATGCATGCACATGCACGCACACACACACACACACACACACACACACACACATACACACATCCCACGCTGCTTTCTATTCTTCCAAAATGACATCTGGTCCGGAATCACATTGCACAATGTGGTTTATTCTTTTTCTCTTTCTGCATGTTCTCCATTACTCCTGCTGCCCAAGTGTTTGCACTGTGAGTTTGCCCTCTGGACTTTCTCAGAAGAAGCGAATAATGGTGAGCAATGGGTCAGGCCCTCTGGGGTGTGGGGCCCGTTCTGCTACGGGGAGCAGAGACGTGCTGGGTTTCAGAACAGCCCAGGCCTTCATGCCCCGAGGTATCCAGAACCCTTCTGGTTTCTCTTTAACACACCAGTGCTCTACTATAAAAACTGTTTGTAACCAAAGTCAGTTTTGGGGGCGTCTGGGTGGCTCAGTCAGTTAAACGTTCTAATCTTGGTTTTGGCTCAGGTCACCATCTCACGGTTCATGAGTTCAAGCCCAGCATCAGGCTCTGTGCTGAAAATGTGGAGCCTGCTTGGGATTCTCTCTCTCCCTCTCTCTCTCTCTGCCCCTGCCCTGCTCTCACTGTCATTCTCAAAATAAATACATACACTTAAAAAAAAGTGAATGTTTGGCAAAACTGGGGTCCACTTGCTTTAGAGGCAGATGAGTGTGGGCTGGGTAATGGAAATGGGTGTGAAGTTCATGCACGAGTGTCCTCGGCAGCACACTAAGCTGTGGCCCTTGAGAGTTGTAGGAAGCCCAGCACAGCCTTCCCGCCTCATGTCTGGGGCCGAGCAGGCCCCCGAGGCCACACCCACCACACGACTGAGTCTTCCTGGAAAACAGGGGCCATCTCTTCCTTGATCAGAGGTTCTACCAACCAGGCTAATAACAATTCCCATTTTCTGAGCACGTCTGAGAAGTTCTGCACTAAACACACATTATTTCATTTAATCTCTTGAGAGAGAGAGAGGGAGAGCGTCCCCACAACAATCCTCAGAGGGTGGTAGTTTAAAGTCAGGAAATTGAGGCTCAGAGAGATTAAGTGATTTTCCCACGGATTTAAAATTCAGGTCCTTGTATCTCCATTAAAACAACCCTAGTTTCTTTGCTCATGCCCAGACTCAGGGCTTCTAGAAAAGTCAGACGGGCCTCACAGTGAGAGACAAACAGGCCTTGGGTCCTCGTGATATCTTCTCATCTCTCTAGTCCACCGCGTACCCACCAGGTGCCGCCATCTTGTGGGGTGGGGAGGTCCTTCCGTGGTCTCAGAGGGACTCAGCGAGGGTAGAGGGGTGGCTGTGCCCTCTGTCACCTTCCCCAGCAAGTTCAACGTGTTCCCATGGAACGTAGTCTTATGGATTTTTTTTTTAGCTTAAATGACCTTCGAGTTAAAATCAGCACATATTTTGGGACTAGATTTGGCTTCTTGAAGGAAGTGGTCGTGCCTGATTCGTCCTTGTGTCCCACTGTCTGACACATAGCAGAACTTCAGTAAATGTTTGCTCAGAGAATGAAGAAGCATCTTCTATGTGCCAGGCACTGGACAAGGACAAGGGGGAATAGAGATGAATAAGATACAGACCCTCCTTCCGGGAGCCCAAATCCTAGGTCAGAAGAGATAATGCTATGGCTTGAATGTTTGTGCCCGCCCCCACATTCCCAGGTTGAAGTCTCAAAGGGATGGCCTCTGGAGGTGGGGCTTCTGGAAGGTAATTAGGTTAAGAGGGTGGAGCTCTCAGGGATGAGATCAGTGCCCTTGTAAGTAGAGGATGATGGGAAGACACAGTGAGAAATCTGCAAGCCTGGAAGAGGGCTACACCGGAACCCCACTGTGCTGGCACCTTGACCTCGGCCCTGCAGCTCCCAGAGCTGAGGAGAAAGAAACCATTTTTGTTGTTGAAGCCATCCTGTCTGCAGTCTTTGCTACAGCAACCCAAACCGACCAAGGTGAAGGCAAAGCTGCATTTGCACACGGAAAAGCCGTTAACAGTGCATGACCCACGTTAGAGGCCGAGTGAGTTTTACTGTCAGAAAATTCAAAAGAGAGAAAGATCCCCTGGGGTCAGAAGGCTCCTGGCAGATGTGAAGAATCTGGATTCATATGGAGGTCTAATTTGTGCGGCAGGATCCTAACCAGAGGAAGAACTTTCTGGTATTCAGAGCCGTAAAGCAGAGTTGCAGAGGCCTATGGGGCAGGAATCTTTCTCGGTTGCTGGTAGGATTCAGGAGACTAGAAGGTGGGAACAGGGTGTGTGTGTGTGTGTGTGTGTGTGTGTTCGTGGTGTCTTCTTGCACCAGGAGAGAGGTTGGACCTAATGATTTCTTCTGTGTCTCTGTTTCTAGTTCCAACATTAAGTCAGGGGAACCCTTTCCAGCTTCTTGTTTAGAACCCAAACCCAAACCAAATACCAGTATCCACAAAATGAAATCAAGGACTCTTCTAGAATGGTGACCAGAATTCCCTCATGCTTATTTCTATTCTCTGCTGCATCTCCTGTAAGATTCGCAACCCCAGATGGGACTTGGGAAGGGGCAGAGAACCTACGTTCTCATAGACTCATGGACTCTGGGGGCAGCTCTCAGAGCTGGTTGCTCTCGCTTCTAGAAGGATTTTGGAGCTCTCTTGTGCCTCCGAAGCATCTGCTCTGTTGGAGCATATTGCAGTCCTATGGGATGTGGGTCCGGAGCCTGGTGAGCGGGGGCTCCTAGGGGGACATCAACGCCCAGGTCCCGCGGGACCACTATGCGTTCTGTGAGAGAACAGGGAAAAGACAACCCTGGGCGGTCAAGGCCCCCTTGTTTGAGAATCACTCACGGAGGTCACTCCTTCCATGGCTCCTTTGCAAGTGTCCCGCCTGCCCCTCCCAGAGGAACGCTGGGGGCCCTGGGCACCCTCCCACTGAGAGGTGGGTCTGCATGGTACAGGTGAGGGATGGAACCTTGTGCGATTAAGTACATTCGCCCAAGGTTCCAGATTGAGTGTGGGGTTAGGTTTGGGGACAAAATCAAATCATCTCAAAAACTCTATATTCAGAAGGACACACCCCTTCTAAAAACCCAGCACGCGAACGTTTGCCCAGGGCCGATTTCCAGGTGGAGTCACCAAAAGAGACCATGGTCAGACGTGAGATGAAGTGAGAGGAGATGAAGTGAACGAGGAAGACACGGCTGGAATGCAGAGGGGCCTGTCATCCACAGCAGCTTCAGAGAGGACAAAATTACTTGTTGTTGGGTGAATAGTGAAAGGGGTCACATGGCGGGTGGCGAGTAGTAAAATGGAGATCCTGGGAGACTTCTTGGAGGAGGCAGCGTTTGAACAAGATCTTGAAGAAAGGGCTCAGCAACTGTCCATCTGTCCCTCTCAGATGAATGAATGAATCTATTTTTCATTCATCGATTCATCACTTATCAAACTTGAGTTCCTACCATGTGCCAGGCACATTTCCATACATTCCTGGTTTAATTATAGTCCTTCTGTCAGGTAGGTAACAGTATATCCCAAATTTACAGATAAAAATGCTGGCTCCAGGCGACAAAATTCTTCTCCTTTTACCCCATTCTGGTTTGCCTCCTCTGGTATGAAGGAAGAAACATCTCCTTATCTTAAAAGGCCACCGCCCTTTACTTCCCCACTCCCTGCCTCTCTTTACCTCTCCACTCCAACCCCCTCCAGCCATGGCAGCCTGAGCTCGCCGGAGATCTGAGCAGGTCACATTCCAGCCCCTAACTCCACAGGGCTTACCATTGACCTGGGACAAGTCCCACTTCTTGACTGCGATGGTCAAGACCTCACATGACCTGCAGTTACTGACCTCACCTGCGTACATCTTTCCTCAGCTGAGCCAGGCAGCCCGTGGTTCTCTCCCACCTCTGGATTTTTCCCCTTTTTGGGCCTTGGCTCGTCCCACTTAAAATTCCTCATCCCATTGATGATGGCCTCCCTGCACATTACAAATGTGTTAAGTTGAATTCAGCTTCCTTCAGGAAGTAGGCAGATGGGCAGTTTTCCAGACCACCTGGCACTTTCTGGAACCGAGGACAATAAGTACAGCTCGAACCCTGGCATGGGGGTCTGGGAGCTATTTCAGGATGGTAGTTTTGGGTAGATGAGGACCCTGTCCTCGGAATCAGTTCCCAGGGGTCTGCGACTTGGTGACAGGAGACACTCTTACACCCTCCGTCACATTGGACATTTTGACGGTGGGCCATCAGACTGCGTAAATAGTATTAGTTATCATCAGTGAGTATGTGCGAGAGGCATCCTGTCCTGTCCCTGCCCCAATCCTTTCTTCCCCCAGCTGCTGATCCAAACACCAGCCAGAACCTTCCTCCTCCCTGATTCTCATTTCATCCCAGCCTTGACTTTCTCCCTTAGAGGTGTTGACATAGCTGTCTGTTTTGCTTGGTGGTTCTGTTTTCATTAACCAGCGGGGAACGTTACTCATTGTTCTCCGGGACTGACCAGGTAAGAACCCTCGCAGCTTCCCTACAACATTTCATCCACGTTTTGCACACGATTCATTCCACACGTTAGAGCAAGAGCTTTGCAGCTATGGCCCCGAAGCCTTGGGCTCCCGCAGGAGGTAGGTTCTTCGGGGAAAACACAACTAAGCACGGAGTTCGGTACTGCCGAAAAGATGAGAGATGGCGGGGGGGGGGGGGGGGGGGGGGGGGGCATGGGGGGGGGCGGGTAGAGGGTCAAGGACGAAGTGAGGCTGTGGTGTGGAGTGCCAGTGCCAGGTGAGCACATTATTTGGAAATAGAAAAAGGACTTTAGGTCCAGTCCAAAAGTTTTTCTCAATAGGCTGGCTTGAAAGCGGTCATGGTAAGCAGAGAGCGACTAACTTTGTAGGAAAGATCTACCCGCCACCCCGCAGCTCCACGCTAGGGGCCAGGACACCAAGGTGTAGTCTGGTCTCTACTCCCTGCGCCCCCACCCAGCTCACCCTAAAATCTCTGTCTTCACCCAACCTCTCTGAATCAGCCTCCTCCTCTGTTGAATGGAGAAAACAACAGTTCACAGGATGGCTGAGAGCATCCGTGAGATTAGGCTCGTGGTGAGCATCGCAAAACGTGCAAACCCACCGGGGCCCCACAGAACGATGGCTTCACGCAGGTCCGGGAGGAGGCTCATTCTCCAGCAGGGTGGTGACCGCGGCCTGGCTCTGCCGCGAGCCCAAATCATTGGCCACTCTGAGCGCAGACTGACCCAGCCACGGCCCCATTCTGTCCTCATCTGGAAGTCCTTGGCAGAGGCCCGCCTCAGCTGGGGTTCAAGAAGACACACACTTTGGGGTAGAAAGAACTCTCCATGCACCCTGTGGGCATGTGGGGCCAGGCAGGAGGTGGTTCTGGGGGGGCGCTGGGGGCAGGGGCCGGGTGGGGGTGGGGAGGGCAGGAGGGCAGTTCCCAGAACACAATCTGCCTGGCCAATTGTATATGTAGCCATTTTGAATGTCAATAACCCCTTCTTGGATTTTTTTTTTTTTCCTTCTAGTAAAACACCCACACGGTGTCCTTCCTTTGTGAGGCCCGTCCTTCTAGTGCGGGTTGGAGGGCACATAGTAGGCACTCAATAAATATTTGCCCAGTGCGTGAATGGATGATAATCCAGCACTAATCCCCTCTCTTCTGCTCCCCACCCCCCAGGAAGAAATAAAAGATGTCCATTTGTGGCTCGGCCACATTCAGGCAAACTTCCATATTGCTGCCAAGTCCTGCCATCTGCCACCCCCGAGGGGCAGGTGCTGGGCCGCCTCGGCACCCACAAAGCCGGGCCGCGGGCACAAAGGCCCGATGTGCACCGATAATTGCTGAGTGTAAAGCCCGCCGGCCGGCCGGGCTGATGCAAGTTTGCTGGGTCTGCTGAGATTTGCATACAGATGGCCAGTCGGGCTGCAGGGCCGCCCGCCGCAGCCACCGAGACACGGCCGCCCGCTCCCGGGTAGACCGGCCCGCAGCCCCTTTAGAAGTGTGGCGGCTTTGACTGCGGCCCCAGCCCGAGAGAGGCCTCATTCTGCCTGCCCTGAATAGTCAGTCATTCAAGGGCTTGCTTTGAAATTTGAAAAGAGAGAAAGACAGAGAGATTGAGAGAGAGACTGATCAAGAGACACGGACCCCGAGACAGAGACAGATTGAAAGAGAGACGCAGAGACATGAGACACAGAGTGGCAGACAGAGATGGAGAGAGACACAGAGAGACAGCTGAACAGAGACAGAGAGCTTGAGAGGCAGAACCAGATAGAGACAAAGATAGTAAGGGCGAGAGAGACAGAGACAGAGAGAGAGCGAGAGACGGAGAAGGAAGACCTTGGAGGATGAAAAGCAGCCAATCTCTGCGAGGGGGGCTCGTGGTGGGAAGGGGGCCTGGCTTCAAGAGCGTGGGGAGCCACCTGGAACCCGAGATCACTGTGGAGACTCAGCCTTGGACGCATGGCATTTGCTGGCTCCGGCCCCCAGTCACCGGGAGTAAGGGTCTTCCAGAGTCCCAGATGCAGCGGCTGCAAGACCGGGGAGGGCCGCGGGGCAGGGGTAGGCACCTCCCTCACTTGAAAACGGTAGAAGCGGGTGGCAGCTGTTTTGAAACTACAAGAAAACCCCGGCACAAAAATAAATTTTAAAAGATCCCTGCAATAAAAAACAAACTCTAAAGGTTAAGCCAGAAGTGTCCCTAAAGCAAGTACTCACACCCCTTAACGTAGCCACGGGGCGCAGCCTTTGCTCTTTCTCTCCACCTCGTTTGGTTTGGAAAAAGCTCGCGGGATGCGCCGCCAGAGACTGGACACGGTGGCGTGGGGCACCCCACACGCGGCAGGTGCTCTGCCCGCACCCGGCTCTCTGTTTAACAACCCCTGCGCGGCTTTAGCTCTGTGTTTGCTAATACCCTCGCCCTCGCCCTCTGCACCGCTCCCCTCCCCATCGCCTTCGGTGAATGACCAACACGGCTGAAAAGAGAAAGGCGTCATTGAACTCTTGTTGCCTCTCTTGTCCAAACTAAATGAAAGGGAAACAGAAAAGCAACACAGAGTAGCTATTTCTCATGTTCCTCCCTGGACGTTTTCAACCTGCTTCTCCCCCTGGGTCGTCTGAGCAGGAGAGATCTGGAGGTCAACCTTCATTCGCCGCCCCCCCCCCCCCCCCCGATCCCTCTCCCCCTCCGTCTTTCACCCTAGCGCCCCAGCAAGCACCTCAAGACCTGGGCTTTCCTGCCTCTACGGCGCTCACCGCCCTCCGTCTGCTCCGGCCGCCCCACGGTTTGTCCCCACGCCTGCACGGCTCCTTTCCACCGCCCTTCGCTACTCTCCTCCCCACCAGCCCCTCTTCTCCCCGCTGCAGCCAGAATGCTGCTCCTAAAGCACAGTTCTGTGCATCTCTCTCTCCCCTAGAGACCGTTCATTGACCCACGACTGTCATGTAGAGAATAAAAACCAAGCTCTTCAGCTTGGCGTGGAAACCCCCTTGATCTAGTTTCTTCTCCCGCCTCCCCTCCCTGCCCCGGCCCCTTACGCCGAGATCCCACGCCCCTGCCTCTTTGCTCACGCGGCTGTGCTTCTTGGCCTCGCGCCCCTCTCCTATCCTCATGAGCAGGACGGAGGCTCCTTCCTTCCTCCCGCCCACCTCCCGTCTCCTTCCATCCCGCCAACGTCATCGGTGCCGTCGCTGTTCACGATATCCAGTGTGGAGGATAAAAGGGATGCAGAGAGAAACCCTTCTGTCCCCCTTCCACCCTCTCCCTGGTTGTCTAAGGCAGCTAGAGGAGGTCACAGCTGAGTCCCCTGCCTCGGTTCCCCATGTTCCCCTTCCCAAGCTGAACCATGTGTTTCCAGCCAATGGCTGTCTTTATATCAGAGACAGACACCAAGGAACTTGAGACCAGCGAACTACTGAACTGAAAGGATCTTCCTCCATATTTTTATCTGGCTTTTCATGTCTGAAACGACGCCAGGAACTCAGAGGAAGTCATTCACGGAGGATCAATTCTATAAAAGGGAAATTACTGACAATTTGAGCCAGACATGAACATAGCTTTTACGCTCTCCTTTTCCTTTCACCACCTGAAAAGTCAGAGTGAAATTCACTTTGGACGCCGTATTTCATTCTTTCAACAAGTATTTAGGTTGTGAGACTGTGAGTGAGGTATTCGTGTGATGGTTCTTTTTATGCACCGGGCTCTGAGATGCTAATATTTTCGTGCTCAGAAATGTATTCCTGCTTGGTGATTCTCTCCGTATGACTCTGTCCTGTTCTTTGCACTCCCTGCAAGTATTGCACGGACTTTGGCCCAAAGCAATGCACTCTGGTCTCACCAGAGATGGAAAGATGGGCTGTAGTTAAATGAAGTGTCATGGGGAGCAGACCTTCAAGCAAAATGGTTTCTTTTGGGGCTGAACCTGGGTAGCTTTCTGTACCGATCCCTCTTTCGGGCTTGAACTTATTCCCCCCGTCACCGAGGCATCGGTGCACTTGTTTCAAGGGTAGGGCACGAGGATGGGGTGGGGCAGAGAACAGAAAATCATAAATAGGAGAAGACAATCTTAATATTGCAGGTGATTTCAGAGTGTTCATACCGGTCAATTTGATGTCGTGTTCAAACCAACTTGACATCATTACTGGGAAGATACTGTGGCACAAAAACAAGGAAGAGAGACTGAGACAGAGGGACGAAGGAGACCCCGTTACTAGGGATGCGATGTGGGGCCAGGCGCTCAGGTTTCTGTAGCTCTGAAGATGACAACGCCTCCTCTCTAGGCTTTTGGTAAAGGATTTAAGCTCCATAACACATACCTAATGCGGTGTCTGGTAAATATTAAGTGCTAAAAAAGTACTCGCTGTTACCGTCGCCATTCATCGTTGCAAAAAATGAAAGACAAAAAGGGGAAACAAACCCATCCATGAGTAGATATCCATCTATCTTTTTACCTGCACCAAAGTTTAAAACAGAAACGAATCATTCCTGTCCCTCCGCGGCCCTGTTTCTAACCCCACTTCCGTTTATAATGTTTTCTCTGTAGCAATTTCACCAGCACAGAGTTGTACTAACTTTGTTTCGAGAATGCAGCGCTGTGTTCCTGTCTCCCAGTCCCTTCAGGAAGCAATAAGCTATTGAAATTTAATGAAATATACTATTATAAAGCATTGTTGAGTCCAATTCAATTTAATGCTGGGTGGCAGATGCTTCCAGAACACAACAGACATTTCTAGAATAGCAAGGCACTGTGACACGGGGAAACGTGGAGAAGAAGAGTCTAAGTAATACGTTTAAGGGACGTAAACGGATCTCCAAGCAAATAGATGTGAGTGTCTGGTGCCTTTTACTCTGAATCCTGCCCTCTAACTTACTGGGTGACCTCAAGCAAATTATTTAGCTTCCTTTGGCTTTCTTTCCTCAACTGTAAAAGGGAGACCAACGAGTCTTATCTTGCAAGGTTGTTGTGAAGAGAAGAGGAGAGATGTGCAGGTGGCCTAGCGTTGGGGGCACAAGGTCCCTGTGGGCTATTTGAAGTATGGACGGATGTGCTGAGGCCCGAGAAGACAGGATGATTTGAGAGCGGTCCCCCGCCGTGGTTACTTCCTGACCATCCATGGGCGCCAGAAGGTGTTCCTTTACTACAAACTCTCCATCACCTCCTCTCTCTGCTCCTGGCCAGAGGCCATCAGTGTTTGGGCTGTGAGCCAGTGGTGAGGACAGGCAGGGGTGAGGTCAGTCAGCTTTTCGGTGCCACACAGATTGGGGCCGCTTGGAAAACGGGGACCTCCCCCCAACCTCTCTTAAAGCCTCCCTGAACTACTTTCGCAGCGTGGGTGGAAGAGAAAAGAGAAGACAGAAGATGAGTCTGTAAATACTAAGTTGCTATTCGGGTGCTAGCGGTTCTTATCAGCTCTCCAAAAAGGGGAGGGGCGGAGAAAATCCCACCAATCAGCGATCTCCCTGATCTCCCGAGGAGATTTTCTTGCAATGAGCAGGCGAGAAACAGCTACCATACCAGTTTATAGCTTTCTGCTCCAAGTGTGGTCTGTGGACCAGCCACGTGGGCATCCCCCCCCCCCCCCCCCCCCCCGGAGAGCTTGTTCCAAATACAGGACAGTGGTCTCCACCCTAGACCTACTCAACCAGAACCTGCCTTCTAACAAAATGCCCCAGGGTTCAAAGGCACATTGCAGTTTGAGAAGCACCGGCCTACAAGGCCTCCATGGGAAGAGAGACAGTTGATCACGACGTGGTCAGTAGGAAATTTGCCGGTGCTGGACGAGAAGTGATGCGTCCCAGGAGGAGAAGGGACCGGTGACCCATACGCACCTTTGGTGCTTTGGGGTTGCTTGGGGGCAAGGCCAGAACTAATTGCAGACAATAAAAGAGAAGGGGGGATAAGAGTGAGGACGTATCTTCACACACACAGAAAGGCTGGAGAATGTTAGGCTGCCACAAACCTGGTGGCAAAGACCGTTGGCTTGTCCCCAGAGCCTCCTTCAGCCCCCGGGGTGGTTCAGCCCAGCAGCCTCGCCATTTCCTCCGGTGCTCCTCGGGGAAAACCCTGTGGAACAGCCTTGTCAGGGAGCCTAAATACTTGCAGGGATTCTACTGAGTTCGATCAACATCACAAAAGCTTCCAATGAGGACATAGCACTTAAGAACTCTTTGTTATCAATTAGCTAATCATTAGGTCAACCAGCACTTATTGACGGCTGGACTAACTACTCTCTTAGAGGCACCCTGACATTTTTACTGTTGCAAGATAAATCAGAGGTGGGTCTCATTGTCTGCCCGGGCATTTCCATGCTTTCTCACCTTCCATCGAGGGGGTCCTTCTGCTGGAGCTCTTTTCCATTCTTTCCTCAATTTAATGCTTAATGAGGTACTTAGCCTTTAGGACGTAGTAGCTCGGTGGCCACCTTGGTCTCAGCGTGACCCTGATCTCAGCAGGGCTCCCAGTCACTTTTGGGCTAGAGCACACAGGGAAGCTGAGGATCTGGAATGGGAATTTATTCTCGGAAAACTTCCGTGTGCCCCACGGAACCCCATGCGATGTCTTCGCATAACCCATTACTAGACGGGCACCTCCTCTGACTGGTGCTTTCTTGGTCTTTTATAGGGACCTTTGAATGCCACCCTCACAAGGACCCTCCCCATTTTATACACAAAAGACAGCTAACAATTAGGTGGAGCTAGGATCCAAACACGCAACATTCTCCAGCTCCGGAGCTCTGACCTTCTACCTTTGCAGATCCCGGGATGGGGGAGGAGGAGGGAGGGGTGGGGGGGATGAGGGATGGGGGGACGGAAAGGAGGGAAGGCCTTGTTTATGACGGAGACCCCCTGGAAAATACCACCAGGGTCCCACATAAGCCTAGAAGTCCACTCGGGGGTGGGGGGTAGTGTGTATGGCGATGTGCAGACCATTCATTGGCCATCTCTCCTTCCTCATGGATTTCTCTTGAGTGGGAATCAGGATCCTATAACTCCAAACATCTGGATGTTAAGATGGGAGGTGCTTTCCAGTTATAATGCTCCACAATACCACAAGACCAAAGGAAAAACACATCTCCTTTTTATGTTTTGTGACTACATTTTTTTTCTTTTTCTTTCCTTTCTTCCTTTCTTTCTTTTTTTCTTTCTTCTCTATATCCCTCCCCTTCTTTGTTTCTCTCTCTCTTTCCCTTTCTTTTTCTTTTTTCTTTCTTTATTTTTTCTTTCTTTCTTTCTTCTCTATATCCCTCCCCCTCTTTGTCTTTCTTTCTTTCTTTCTTTCTTTCTTTCTTTCTTTCTTTCTTCTCTATATCCCTCCCCCTCTTTGTTTCTTTCTTTCTTTCTTTCTTTCTTTCTTTCTTTCTTTCTTTTTTAAGTGGGTGTATTTAGCCATTATAACTGGTAAGAAGCCAGAGATAGTCAGGCGTCTTCTGGTTGGAACAGAAATAGCCCTGTTAGCCGTGGACTGCGTCCAAGCTCCTGAACAGCGCCCCCGAGAAGATCTCCATATAAATGGTTCCTTCAGGACTCCCCTTTGAATGCTTCCTTGGTCTTGGGGGTCTGAAATGAAGCCAATTTGAGAGAGTTCCAGGCATTTCCCACAGGGCCTCCTTCCCAAAAGCTTTTCAAAGCAATCCCAGAGGTCCAAGCATCCTCTCTAACTAGGGACTCCCACTATGATGAGGAGTTTGGAAAACTTGCCTTTAGGCCCCTCACACCTTTGCTCCTGGTCCTTTGAAAGCGCACAGCCCTGGCTGGCTTATCCTCTAGCCCAGGCGATGCCCGGGACAGTAACTGGCACACCGCGGGTTTGCAATAAATATTCGTCAGCTTAAACTGTAAAACATGTAGGAACTACTCTGATACCCTCTGGAGCCAGGGCACATGTATGGTTCCCGAGCACACTGGAGGCAGAAGGATTTCTGGGTGTCCAGTCAGTTACTGACAACGCCTTTGGAGTGAACGACATAAGCCAGTGACTTATATATGCTCTTAAATGTATAAGAAAGGAAACGATTTCAGTAACTGTGCTGATATTTCAAGTTTTCACAGCGTGGATGTGAAAGCTGCGGGTACTTATTGTCTTCATTAAGTAATTATTAAATAATACTAAGACCAAAGTCACCCCAGCAAAGCACAGCAGGAAAAAGCCTGGACCTGGCAGAATGGGTTTGAATCTACGTTTCTTACCAGAAGGGTGGATGATTTCAGATAAGGCCCTTGGTTTCTTTGAACCTCAGATTCCTTGTCACTATTACCATCTTGAAGACCTTTGCTCAAATAGATAACACATTTCAAAAAAATTTGTTTTACTGCTTATGTATTTTGAAGAGGGAGAGAGACAAAGCATGAGCGGGGGAGGGGCAGAGAGAGAGGGAGACACAGAGTCCGAAGCAGGCTCCAGGCTCCGAGCTGTCAGCACAGAGCCCGTGCGGGGCTCGAACTCACGGACCGTGAGATCATGACCCGAGTCGAAGTCGGAGGCTTATCCGACTGAGCTACCCAGGTGCCCAGATAGATAATAAAATTTACAGATCCCGTGCAGAGTATCAGCTTTGTCATAGTTCCGTTATAGACAAATTTTTGAGGCCAGCAAACTGGGTATTTAAAAAAAATAAGAAAAAAAAAAAGTCTGGGGCACCTGGGTGGCTCAGTCAGTTGAGGGGCCGACTCTTGACTTGGGCTCAGGTCATGATCTCGCAGTTCGTGGGTTTGAGCTCCGCCTGGGGCTCTGTGCTGGCCATGCAGAGCCTGCTTGGGATTATCTCTCTCGCTGTCCCCTGCTGAGTCCAAAACTTCGTGTTCTTGTTTTCTTCTTGCCGTGGGCTTTCTTCCCCATGAGGTCACCGCTGTGTGCTGTGTGGCCTTGGGCAATTCCCCTGCCTTCTCTGGGTCTCTGCTTCCCCGATTGCAAAGTAAGCATCATGCACCCGAAGAGTCTCAGGACCCTTCCCCGTTTCCGATCTTTTAGCCTTCTGGCTTATATTCACCAAGAGATCTTTTTAGAAGCAGTGTGCTCAGTTTCACAATCTAAATCTCCTCTTAGACTAAATCGATTTCTTCTTCCCTTGTGCTGATACAGAAATTTCTTGAGGTTCAGCTACCACAGGTATCCCACTGTGTTGCAATTTTCTTGAGGGTAGGGAATAAATCTCACAAATATTTCTTTGTATCTTCTGAAGCCCGGAGGACCGGACCGGCCCAGAGTAAATGTCCAGGAAATGTTCGTGGAATTGAAAACCCATCACCAAGGGGTCAGCGCCTCGATAGCCTAGCCTACTGCCACTAAAACCGTAAAAAAAAACTATGGCATCATGGATACGTGATAAGAACAGCAGACGCGGAGATGGTTTCTATACTCGGATGAAACTGGAAAATGTGCACCTCTGAACGAAGGTAGAGGTGGGATAATGATAATAATAATAATACCGTCAACAGCTAATAGCTATGGAGCTTATAAGTGTCTACTGCTTATCTAAGCTCTTTAAATACGTCGTTTCACTTAATTGTCACAAAATCTTCATGAGGAATGTGGTGTCACTACCCCCGTTTTATAGACGAGGACATTGAGGCCAGGGAGATTAAATAACTCGCCTGGGTCTTACAGCTGGTAGATAGCGACGCTGGGACACATCAGATCACCTCCTACAGGCAGACACTTAAGGTATTTTATAGTGATTAATTCTGTTAGTCTTTACAACAACCTTCCCAGGGGGGTTGTTTTAACCCCGACTTTATCCTTGAAGAAGCCCTAGCCTTGGAGAGAGATTGGGTAAAGCTAGGATTCGGTAACAGAATATCAGCCCTGGTAACGGGCGTGGCTGCACACAGCCTTTCTGCCCGAGCTCCAATCCCACCAGAAGCCGTGGGGATTTGGGCAAGTTGCTTAGCCCTTCGGTGCCGCCATCTCTCCTTCTGTAAAATGAAGATAATTTCAAGCAGTGACACGCGCCTTAGCGAGAATTCAACGGAGTAATGAGATGGAATGATAAAACCAGGCCAGGCACGGGGATGGCATCCCAGCTGAGGCTCAGTGTATCCAAGGGACAGGAAGGCCTGAGTGGCTGGAGAGAGAAGTCAAGAACATCCTCTAAACAGAGGGCCTCGCTCTAATGACACCACGTAGCCTCAGAGACTGAAAAGATGTGGATTGTGCATAATGTTTGGTTTCTACACGCTGTTTCATTAGAGGTGCAGACCAGTGGTTCCCAAACTGGGCAGTGCATTAGAAGCGCTTGGGGAATTTCCAGCGTTCCCAATCCCCAGGCGCAAATGAAATCAGATTGGCTGGAGATAGAAGCCAGGCTTCAGTGTTTTTCTAAACTAATGCTGTGATTCCAATGAGTGAGTGGCCAGGTTGGAGAACCGGTATTGTATAGACCATCAGGGTTCCCACAGGGTCCTGGGCGTGGGCAAGAAGGTTTCTTGAAGGAGGCCTTCTTCTTGTTGACTCATAGAGGCTGTCCACTTGGCTCAACTCCCCTTAGAAGTTGAATCCATACCTTCAACAGATTATTGGCATCTGTGATGTGAGGGAGAGAGGATGCATTCCTGAACAAGCCAAGCCAAGTCCTGTCCACATGGAGTCTACACTAGAAGTTGGGGATGAACACACATTCAAAAGAATAAGTATGGTATTAAGGAGAATCGTGGTAAGGGCTATAAGGAAGAGAAAAGCAACAATGCAGAGTAGGCTCCGCAGGGCTTTCTGTGAAGCTGACATTCAAGTTGAGCCCAGAGGGGTGTGATGGCAGCAGTGATGTGAAGACCATTCCAGATGGTGACCACGATGTCATGCCTTCAATGGTTAGAAAGACCACGAGGCTGGTATACAGTTGGTGAGAAGAGGGTGGGGGGCCCGGACAGGAGCACAGAGAGGCAGGGGGCTGGGCTCTCAGGGCTTTCTGGGGAGCTAGTGGGTTTTACTTGAAGCGCCGTAGGAAACCACTGGAGGCTTTGGCGCAGGAAGTGATATGATCTGGTTTACATTTTAAGAAGATGATCCCTGTTGGGTGGAACGCGGGGGTGAAGGGTGAGCCAGGCAGGGAAGGGGAGCACTTAAGAGCAGGTGCAGCCCAAGGTGGAGTGACTGTGGTTTGGTAGCAGTGACGAGGGATGGCAGTGGTCAGGCTTTGGAAGTGATTTTGAGGAAGAGCCAATAGGACTTACTGATGGATGGCCCTAGAGGGTGCTGAAAGCAGCGGGATCATGAGGACTCCCAGATGTTGGACTTGAACAATTGAGTGGAGGGTGTCATTTCTAGATGGGAAGATTGTGGGAAGAGTATTTAGTGAGAGCATGAGGGAGAGAGAGAGAGAGGAAGAAAGAGAGAGGAAGAGAGAGGGGATAAGACAGGAAACCAACAACTCTACAGCCGACATGTAATCGTGCCATTTAGACATCCACGTGGAAGTGAAGAGATCAGGCTGAGAGCTCAGGGTCAGTGGCATCCGTGTCTTGGTGTCATTTGCACCATGGCACTGGTTGAGACTATCCTCGAGGCCTTACCTTGGCCACCCCTTGAACATTTTGGCCTGGCTGCTGATCCCACATGCTCTGAAGGTCCATTTCCCACTGGACTGAGATATGCAGTGGGGTTTTCTGCTGACCTTCTTCTCTCTGCATGGTCTGGATGCCTTGGCATTGGTACCCATGGCCGGGCTGGGGTGAGAGGGTAGGGATTAACAGCTCCTGTGCTCCCCCAGAAGGCCAGCCTCCTGGTCCAGGGAGCATGGGCCCTCTGGTCCAGGAGCATTTGGCAGAAGCTGTGATTTCTCCTTGAAAGAGCCATGAAATGTCCACCGATGATGTTCCAAAAGCTATGCAGAAAAGCACCCGGGAACAGGTATC
The DNA here is from genome assembly GCF_022837055.1 of Prionailurus viverrinus. Lineage (NCBI taxonomy): Eukaryota > Metazoa > Chordata > Mammalia > Carnivora > Felidae > Prionailurus > Prionailurus viverrinus. The sequence goes on along the minus strand of NC_062563.1, from coordinate 128,992,705 downwards.
GCCCAGCGTGGTTGAACCACTCCTTTTTTCTTTTTTTTTTTTCCTCCCTTTCTCCAGAAGTAGAACAGAGCTTGACTGCCTCCGCAGATCCATGTCTGCAATCTTAAAGCTGAACTTTGATTTCTTTTTTAGCGACTTACTAGAAGCAGCACAGTGGAAAGAATCCCCCGGCTGGAGCCCAGCTGGCTGGTTTTGTGATCTTGGGCAAGTCACTTAACCTTCGAGAGCCCCAGGCCCTTCATCTGCAAACAAGGCAGTTGGATTGAGTTTTTGTGACGGTCCCTTTTAGCTCTAATGACCTGGTTTCTTAAAGCAGATTTCTTCCTCTTCTCCCATCAAAGAAGTGAGGCAGAGAGAGGAGGGGAGGGAATTGCCTGCCTGGATCAAAGTGTGGCCTCCCAGAGCCCTTGCCTTCTGCCTGCAGAACTTGCTCATCTTGCCTCTTACAAAGTCAAAGGTGGACGGATGTGATGTTGGGAGACTTTTGCAGATTCTGAAACGGCAATGGACCGATACTCGCTGCGCACCTGTCAAGAACCTAAGCACAAGCTGGTCGCTGATGAACTAGAGACAATTAATCAAAAGAAGGAAGGAATTAAAACACACAAGAAGAAATTCACTTCCTGCTCTCAAAAAACTCATATTCTCATTGTTCAGTAAGGCATAACATTCTTGAACCCTTACTCTGTGCTAACGAATTAATGTGAGATAAATGTGTTATTTAATTCTCTTTTAAAATGATAGATTCCTCCTTTTCATCAATTTTTAGACTGCTCTGGTGCCTAAACAACTCTTCAGTGAACAGTGAGATTGGAGACATTATGATGAGCTCACAAATTTTTATAGATTTCATATTTCATTCCTTTTGGTTTCTTCTCTTCTCTTCTTTCTACCTTTCTACCTTTTTTCTTTCTTTCTTTCTTTCTTTCTTTCTTTCTTTCTTCTTATTTTTCTTGGTTTTTGGCCACAGGTAATCCTTCACATTTGCCCGTGTCCTTTTGACACACGGCTAGTATCTTAGAAAGTTTCCTTGCTTTCCGGTACATTACTTCATCCTTACAACAATCCCAAAGAGATAGAATCTATTATTATTGGCATTTTACACATGATAAACCTGAGATGGCCCAAGGCCACAAGGCCCGTGAAGGTGGACCTCGGATGTGATCTTCACCTGACTCCAAACTTTTGACCATGACACTACGTTGTCTATTGGAAGAGACAAGATGAACACAAAAGAAATAATCAGTAAAGAGCAAAGAATGCGTTAAATTAATTTCACTAGGGGGCTATTAGACTAAGGTGGGTTTAATGCTTAGCAGCTTAAGCAAACCAATAACTAAGCCTGCATTGCCTCAAGGTTAAGAAATCAAAACCCAAGGACGACCAATCACAAACAGCCAGCTGGGCTTTTCCAAATAAGGCAGCTGCTTAAGCAACAACCAATCAAATAATTTTCTTGCTTTGCTTCTGCTTGTCTCCATAAAAGTTTTGCCCCTCGTTCGTTCCCATCCATGGAGTGCTCCCAGCCACTTCTGGTTTGGTGTTGCAGTTGGAATCGATTGTTGCTCAAATACTGAATTCCACAAATTTTAGTACGACTCAGTTTATCTTTTGACAAGTGGCATATGTCTTTTGACTGATTCATGACGCATTATTGAGTTCCAATCATATGCCAAGTTCTGTGAGAGGCATAAGATGGGGTCCCTGTTCTCAAGTAGCTCATGCTTCGTTATGGGCTGACCTTTGTGTTCATGGCAATGGGCTTGAAATGAATTCAGTGTAGGCTGGGGAGGCCTGGGGCAACTTCTGGGATGGGAATGGATCTGACCTTTGGAGTTGGATTGGAACTTTTCTGAGATGAGGCGTTCTAGGCAGGAGCCCATTCCAACGAAGCCCCCAAGGCAGGAACCAGCTTGGCAGAGGGGTGGCCATTGTCCATACTGTCTCAAGTTAACTAATCTTCCATAGGCTTGACTTTGAGAAGAGTGGGGATGATAGATCAAGTATGCTGTGTAAACGCCTGTTAAATGTTTTTATTTATTTTTTGGGAGAGAGAGAGAGAGAGAGAGAGAGAGAGAGAGAGAAAGTGAGCAGGGGAGGGGCAGAGAGAGAGGGAGACACAGAACCCGAAGCAGGCTCCAGGCTCTGAGTGGTCAGCACAGAGCCCGATGCGGGGCTCAAAATCACGAACTGTGAGATCGTGACCTTAGCCAAAGTCGGACGCTTAACCGACTGAGCCACCCAGGTGCACGTGTTGATGGTAGAGGCCATATGTTAATGGTCCCTATATCCTCAGCGACCACCATATGGGTTGTTTCTTCATCATTTCTAAAAGTTGAAATGAATTTTTCCCCCAAAACATTCCTACTCTTCGATTGGATAATTGTATTATGTGTCTCTGAGAATCTACTGCCAAGAGATAGTCAAGGATGTGCCAGAGACGTTCGTCGTAGAAGTATTTGTATCGAGAAAATATTAGAAACTACCTACAAGTGAATGCTTAATCACACTCAGGTCCATTCCCTGCTATTCTAGGTATGATCGTCTTGGAACTTGCTGTTAGATATTAAATGTCTTGTTTATGGAGAGTTTTTACTCTCATGGGAATGTTCTTGAGATATACTGTTAAATCAAAACACTCAGGATATGAAATTATAAGCACAAAGCGACCCTGGCTATGTAGAAAAAAATACATAGAGGGAAGGCTGGCAAGAAGTACATCAGGAATGTCAGCAGGAGCTTCTCTCTGGGACGCTTATCTTCTCCTTTTGTCTCTATTCTCCAAAGTGGGTGTGTCTTACTTTTGTAATAGGCCAAAGAAAGGCCATATGAGGTGGGGGGGGGGGGGGCTATTGAAATTCCTCACCTACTGACTCAACATTCTAACAAGTTAAGAAGCTGAGTGTCGTTTTTGCTACCTAGAACAGAACAGGGAAGTCAGGAGTGTGAAACGGATGCTCTGGGAAGCTGGGGTGGGTGCCGGGGTGGTCCCAGCAGAACAATCTGAAAGAGAGGTGAGGTCGCCGAGTTGGTGAGCTGATGGGCTGGGGGGTCCTCCCCACCTTGGTGGCTCCCACCCCTATTCCACGGCTACCTGAAGAGGTGGCTGGCCGGAGCGCTGGTGGAAACTCCAATTTTACAGTCATTAGGGGCACAGTGGGCTAAGCGATCAGCGGGGGCTTTGATGTGGTTAACCTCGCTGGGGGCCAGGCTGCTCTGACCTCGGCAGTGTTCTCACTCTAAAGCCGAGGTCGGGTCAGTGCTCCCATTGTTTCCCGGGCCTGCATTAACTCCTGGGCCAGAGAACAGGGCCCGCTCCCCACCGCCCGCCTCCCGCCCAAGTGGGCCAGCTTTGTTCCCTCCCCACCGGCTCCCATTGTGCCTACTGGGGGGGAAAAGGCCAGCATTCATTTCCTCACTCGAATGGCTCCTTCCTCTTCCAGCCCATAAGCATTTTGTCACCGTGACCCCAGAGGTGATTCAGGTCTTTTGATCTTGCCTACCTAGAGCCCCGCTCCTCCACTGCCATCGGGGCCTGGCCGCCCTCCGGAGGGGGCCCACGGCAGAGTGAGCCCTGCGCGCGCTGGTGTGCAGCTAACCAGAGAGGGTGGCTTCTAGTGGGGTGCATTCCAGTCTTTCTTTCCAGCAGAGCCCCCGCTCGTCAAGATGCAAAAGCCAGAGGGCCTGGAGGCCTCTTCCCTCCTCCCCAGCCCTCCACAGAGCTGGCTGGCCTCCCCCCTGCCCCTGTGCCCCTTCAGCCACAGCACATTTCCCAGGACTCCCTGCTGGCTTGCCGTCTCCTGGACTGTCCTGGCCTCCTTGGCCTCCACAAGTTCCCTGTGGACTCCACCTAACATGACTCTCCCTGTCACTGTACCGCGGGTCTCACGGTTCTGTGACAACACCTGTGTGACCAGCCGCGGGCAGTCACAGCTCTGGGGCCGCCCTGACTGTGAGCTCCTTGAAGGCAGCGCCACATTTTCTTCCTCGTTAGGTTCCCCCCTCCCGCTAGGTGATTCCAGCAGGGCCCGGAACAGTGAAAAGTACAACATCTAGTCACTTCTAGCCAGCCAGAGGGTGACTTGTGACACTTCCAGAAGAAGCTTTATAGTATAGGCAGGAGTAGAGATGGTTTATGAACCGTCGCTGAGAGCTTGAGAGGTGCGGAGACGTATCGGGAAGGGTTTGGGTGAGTTTTTGAAACACCTGAGGCATCAGTTCATTTGCTCGCCCGTTTGTATGAACAGGAAGGGAGCCCCTTCTCTGGGTAATTATTAAATTGCCCTCAGCACGGGGAGTGCAGAAGGGAGACAGATCCCTGTCGGCGGCCCCCCAGTCTGGCGGTGGGAGTGGTCCATAGGCAGGAGAGCATGACCCTTCTGGAAGAGTGAGGACAGGCGGATTCTCGTGCCTGCTGGATTCTGTGTAGAGACAGAAGGAGCTGGACCTTCGAGGGAAGGTAAACTTGTTGAGACAGATGAAAAATGTCCACAGTAACAAACTTATTGGGCAACATCGTGCAGCCGGGGAGAATTAATATAGTTCCTTGAAAGTGAGTGATTTCCGTTCAAATTCTAATTCATGGCTTTGAAGAAAGGACACCGAAACATCACACAGCAAATTCAAGGCAGCCTTTTCCGTCTGCCTGTCGACAGCTGGAGGCACGTTACTGACGTCCGTGTCTATGCCTCTTCGGGAAATTTGGGCCGGCCTGTCGGCAGCCAGCCAGAGCTGTGCCAACCCCTTCGGAGCTACCTAAAACCCCTTCTGCGGCAGGGTCGGGCCTTATTTGTCTCTTAGCTGCTCCTTTCCAGCCCAGACTTAATACTGTCCAAAGGTAAACTTGACTTCTTTCATGAATCTGCTCATTCATTCGTTTACTTCCAACCAATAATCTATCCTTTGTCAGTCAACGGGTTGTTTTCATGCATTCGTTCCGCAAATGCTTTACTGAGTGCTTGGAACCGTGTTAGCTTCGGGAGCTATAAAATGAACACACGGTGCTGTCTGCCCCCAAGAACATTATTTCAGTGAGGGTCATGCCACCTGGGAGGCTCCGTGATGAGGGAAATGCCACAAGGTAGGGGAAATTCGAGAGGAGCCTTAGCCCTAACCGGGGGTATTCGAAGAAGGCAAAAGGTTTGCTAGAGGAGATGACACTTGAAAGATTCTTGAACATTGAGGCATTAGCCAGGAGGAGAATCGTGTTTGAGCTTGGAAGGAAGGTGGGTATGGGAAGACCCTGGAAACAGACTGAATCAGGCATTCAGGACAGTCCAGAGTGGATTCTGGTCCTTGTTTCTGAAGGGTCCTGAGGGCATGGAGACGAGCACTCCATTCTATCCGTGTGGACCCTCTGTTGGAACTTCCCACTGCCTCCTGGGGATGGACCTGGCTCAGACCATCACCGCCTGCTGGACGCTGCCTGCCTGCCACTTTCAAACAGGACCCACTTTTGTCATATGGAAAACACCGTAGCGGCACACAAAAGCCTTAGCATCTTCCAAAATGTTGCATTGTCTATGCAGATGATTTCGGAGAATACTTACTGGCTTCAAATAGCTCTGTATTTAGTTGGGTGGCACCCTCTTCCTCCCACCCTCCTGGATATGAGGGTAGATGCCTCTGAATGCGCTGTCTGTATCTGAGGCAGAAAGATAATTATTTGCCTTTCTCATAAGGAAAAGCTAATTACTAGAAGGAATCCCAGCATAATTACACAGTTAGGCTTGGTGTCTTTGTACCCATCACTTCCTGACAAAGACATCCCCGTTAGCCTATAGCCTTTTGAAGGAGGAGGGGATGATCATTTCTGGTTCTTTCTAGCTTGCCCACTCTGTTGTCTGCCCAGTACTGATGCCCCCTGGGGTAAGTACATCGAGACAAGTACCTGGGTAATAGGAAAGGGAGAGTGGTGGCCTCATAGTAACCCGGTAAGGGAGCTTCTAGAGAGTTCTGCAGGTGAGGACATCGTGGCTCAGGGAGACGTGTCACTCGCTCAAGGTCTCTGCCTATAAGAGTTGGGGGTGGAATTTAAACCTTGGTCTGGGAAGCTTGCTTACTTTCCCTACAAGAACCTCACGGTTGGATGTTGACCTGGATGTTGGGGTGCCCTAGGCAGAGTAGAAGTGTGGCCAGGAAGGGGGTGAGGGATTTGCTTCTCCATGTGGCTAGGCCTGGCTGGCCACGACCTGGAGTCAAGGGCTGGCTGGGACTGGGCCGGGGAAGGAAGAAAATGTTCAGCGTGACTGAACACTTGCTATGTGCTCATGAGTCGAGGCACGCACACCCTGGCATGGAAGATGGGATCAGAGGTGTGGTTCTCGGGGGGGGGGGGGGGGTCTCACCAGTGGACCTTCAAATGCCTGTCTGCCCGTCACGCTTCTGGCGCAGATGACGACCAACCGACAGGGGGGAAAACATCACAGAGAAGAGCCCACAGCACTCGATGTCTGTGTGTTTTTCTCCACAGGGAGAAATAGGCCAGGAGGATATTCCAAGCAGAGGAAAGAGCAAAGAAGTGAGCTAAGCCCGAATGCACACTGTTGTTGGAAGTACATAAGTGATAGGTGGGAGCCATTTTGTTGAGTGGGTGGTGACTACGGGACGTGATCTCATAGAACCACCAGGATTTCTCGTCTGGAAGGACAAGAGGTTGGACCAGGTGAGTTTTAAATCCCCCATCCTGTTTTGACACTCTGTGAATCATCGTTTTTAAGATATATTTAAATATTTGTAATGCCATTTGGATACATCTATCAAGAATCTTAAATTCTTCCTACCCTTTGATCTTAAAATTCCACTTCATGAACTCTCTCTGAAGGAAATTATAAGCAAGTATATTCATTACAGCATTGCTCATAATAGGGAAAAATTGGGAATAACCTAGAGACCCAACAATAGGGGATTCACTATGTAAATTGTGTTCTGTCTTCACCTTAGGTTTTATATAGCTATTGAAAGGATGTTTATGATGAATTTATAAAAACAGAGGGAAATGGTTCTGTCATAACATTAGGAGGGAGAGACAAGACATAAAGTTGTGCATTCAGCCACAATAATGACAAAACCAGTGAGTCCTAGAGCAGCAGAGACACAATTAGGCACAAAAAATTCAAAAAAATGCATTACCGGGGGCCACCTTTGATTGATAAAACTATGGAGAATTTAAAAATTAACTTTATTTCTCGCATAAGAAAGATAAACCTTATGGCTATGTTTTTAAAAATAAAACGCGGGGCGCCTGGGTGGCTTAGTCGGTTGGGCGGCCGACTTCGGCTCAGGCCATGATCTCGCGGTCTGTGAGTTCGAGCCCCACGTTGGGCTCTGTGCTGACAGCTCAGAGCCCGGAGCCTGTTTCGGATTCTGTGTCTCCCTCTCTCTGACCCTCCCCTGTTCATGCTCTGTCTCTCCCTGTCTCAAAAATAAATAAAACGTTAAAAAAAAAATTAAAAAAAAATAAAAATAAAAAAATAAAACGCAAAACAATGGCAGCAAAAACTCTCGTGCAAAGGCCCGGCAAATCTCCTTTGCTGGTGGTTGGTGACTATGTCTGGGTCCATGACTTGCAAGAAGGCGGCCTGAGACCTCAGAAGAGTGTTTGGGGGAGAGACAGTGCCAGGAAGTCCCCGAGACAGTGGTGGTTGGTGGGTGTTGGCCGCTAGACGGGAAGGCAGCTTTCTTAGTGATACCAGCTCCTCAGAGGCTCTGACGGAGGCCCCCGGGGGTAATATTGAGCCCCAGGCATCTGTCCAGACCTGCAGGAACCAGCAATGATGTGAAGACAGTTGTGAGTCTGTCTATCTAGGGTTTTGTGAAATGTCGAGATGGCCTAATTTCCATCTTTAATCTTCTTGGGAAACGGTGGAGGCCAAGAAGTTTCATGGCAGGGACTAGACTTGGGGTCAGAGACTCGGGCTCATGTCTTGCTTTGACTTGTGCCTTCTGGGCTCTTGGGTTTCATGCATCAGAGAGGGAATTACAACACGGACCCTGAAGAGGTGGGCACGGAGGTTGCAGGGAGGTACCTCCCCTCGTGGGAGGGGGTCCGGCCACCGGGACTCACGTCTGTGTGATCTTCTCCGCGTGCTGCTTCTTTTTGGGTGAGAGATGTGACCCTGCCTGTGAGCACTTGCTGTGAAGATCCAGTTTGAAACTGGCCAGTTTGGGGGGCGCCTGGGTGGCTCAGTCGGTTAAGCGTCCAGCTTCGGCTCAGGTCACGATCTCACGGTTCGTGGATTTGGGCCCCGCGACGGGCTCTGTGCTGACGGCGCTGAGCCTGGAGGCTGCTTTGCATTCTGTGTCTCCCTCTCTCTCTCTGCCCCTCCCTTGCTCAAGTTCTCTCTCTCTCTCTCTCTCTCTCTCTCTCTCTCTTTCTCTCTCTCTCAAAAAATGAATAAGCATTAAAAAAATTTTTTTAAACTGTTTGGTTCATGACATGGCCTAGCGGGCCAGCCTCACTGTATGAGCGGGCCCTAAATTAGTCCCGCAAAAGAAATTGTTTAACTGATGTCCTGCGTTGATACCGCTGAGAAGGTCCCCCTCCCTACAAGACAGAGCCAGTGGCCAATCGCTTCACTCCGCTGAGGGGTTTCGAAAGATCTGAGAACGGGAGGCGAAACCGGCTTGTACAGTGGCCAGCAGGGTTCTTGGCACGGTTCCTGGGAAGGCAAGCTTCTGTGCCCTTCTCCTGCGGTCTTATACCTGCCTGGCACCAGTTCAGCGAACAGTTTTAGATTCCGTGGATATGGGCAAAATCTCTCCATTGTTGCCAAAGGGGGATTTCACACATGATGATACAGATTTTCTGGCCAGATGGCTCTGAGAAGCCCTGGGAGCCCCAAGATGACCCAGTAAGATGGGGGCTTAGGGGGCGAGGATTTATGGGGTTTCCAGGGAGATTGCCGAGTCTAGAAAGAACAACCTGGCTGATGTCTGCCGTTTCACTAGGAGAGCTCTGACGCCTGAGAACCTTGAAGGTGCTCAGGCTTCGTGGCCTCCCTTTAAAAGTTAGATTGTCGTGGGAAAGTCACATCCTATGCCATTAGTAGTAGCTGCTATTAGGCCGGAATCATAGGGACAACTAAGGATAGAGTGCTGGCCGGGTCAGCACCGAGAAGCTGGGGCAGCAGAAATGAAATCAGATGGGAGAACAGCAGTGGAGGACCTGTAAGCAGGCCTCTCCAATCCCCTGGGGTTTAGATTTTATCCACTTTTAAATTTAGGGTAAGTTAAACCTAAAACAAGATTATGGTTAAGGTGGGAGAGAATCTAGGAGGCCATTCTCAATTGAGGGACAGGGTGGGGTCGGTGAGATAGGTGAGACAGTGAGGCACTGATGTCCGGTGCCTGGGACGCAGGCTGCTCATCTCGGAATTGGGTGTGCGATGACCTCCATCCATGGCCACTTCTAACCCCAAAGAGTTTACCCTCCATTTGTGGGATCCGACTCCTGGGAGGGAATCCCGTGCTGACTCTCCACGGCAGTTACGGTTGTGCTCTAGGCCCCAAGCCTTCTATCCTGCCTGGGGGTGGGGGGGTGGGGTGAAACCAGGCTTCCTTTGTCCACTGTGATGCTTCTGATATGCTGATTTCTCAGGACACCAAAGCATCGGGTTTTCAAGGAGTCAGGATCCACTGGAAAGAGAACTGGGGGTGCCTGCAAAGTCGAAGTCATTACCGCGTGACTATTTACACTTCACATGCGACGGCGCTGTGAAGGGAAGGTTCCTGGTGTCCCCGTCCTACCCAGGCACTAACTGTGAACAGGACTTTAGTACGTCTGAGCCGTAATTCTAAGACGGGGAAACTGAGGCCCAGCGGGGGAAGTGACTTCCCCACTGCTGGTCACAGAAAGGATTAAGACCCGTCACTAAATCCTCGTTTCCTTGACCTCCAGGACCCACGTTCTTCTCCCTGTGCCACCCAGCATCAGATCACACCCCCAGGCAGAGCTCCTAGGCGTTTCCTGCCTCCTGTGTACAATGGTGAGGATTTATTGTAGCTGGGATTTTGTTTCAAGCCTTTAATATGATTAGCAAACATCAAATATCAAAAGCTTATCTAGTAAACACCTCCCGGCCATGCCATGGATGTTATGGTCAGCTTCGGATTGAAGTCGAGTCACATTTGAAAACAGATGCAATTTCAAGAGGCCAGAGCGAGGCCGCCCACATCTGCTGGCTGTGATCTTTCGTCTGCAGTAAATGGCATTGTTGGAGAGCCGGGCTGTAAAACATCAGCCTGGTCAGCAGGCCCTGCTCACAATGCCTGGAGCTTTCCGGGGGATTTGAAAAATGCAGCCGAGCACTCTGAGTCTGGTGGGCAGTCTGCCTCAGGACTGGGAGGTTCAAATCAAATATTTATTATCTTTGACCAAAATTCCAGTGATCCCGCGAGGGCTTCCAGGAACGATTCCGGCAGGAGTGGAGGTCAGGGGAGATGGCGAGCGTGTGTCAGACTTCGGCACCTCTCTCTCTCCGTTAACACCGAAAGACCGCGCCCTTGCGTCCTCGCCCCAGGAGTGAGATGAGAAACGTGCCTTTGGCCCACGCGTGAGCAAACGTGAAGTGTGAGCCTGAGGCGTGGGCTCGGTGCCTGTTTTCCCTTGGGTCCACGGCTATGGTGGCTGACTGCTGTGCCTCTCCTTAAACGTGCCAGGCCCAGAAGCTGGGCTCTGCCTGGTGCCCACTGAGCCCGCTGGCTCATCTTCAGGGCTGCGGGGCGTGTGTGTGTGTGTGTGGGCGTGCAGGACAGTCTGAGGGATTCTTCCTAGGGATTCCGGTCACGGCAGCACGCTCACTGCCGTCCCCGGGGCCTTTCTCTTTCTACTGCTCACACGGGAAGCAGACACTCTATCTGGGGTACTAATGTTTCTCTGGGCGCCACAGTCCGTGGATTTGAGTGACCCATTCCAGCTGTTTCTGGCGGCGGCCCCGCGGCTGGCTGCAGCCCAGTGGGTGGCGGGGTGGTTGACACCGTGGAAAATGCGTTCCTAATGGGCCAGGAGCTGCCATCGGCAAGAGCTGGAGGCGTTGGCGGAACGAGAGAACTTGTTCTCTGCCCCTGGGTCTGGCAGAGTTCACCCGCGGATGATGAGCGGCTGCTTTGCAACAGGGGAGGCATTGATTTGGTTTCGACTCCTCGTAGCTGATGAGGAGGTGGGGCCGACCCCACGAAAAAGTTGGTCAGTGCTCCTTCGAGGACCACTGTAACGGCGACTCAGGATTCGCGGCGGGGGGGGGGGGGTCTCAACGGGGCTGCTCCGGGTCCCAGCTGCGCACTGCCGTGTCCCCCGAGCTGTGGGTCCCTGGGGCTCTCTCAGCACGCGCTCCGCTGCAGGTGCACGCGGAGCCTTGAAGGACGCGTGAGAGGAGGGAGGGGGGAGGGCTCACTGGGACAGGATGGCCGCGGGGGTGGGACCGGAAGGGATTTTCAGAAGTGCTTTTACATCGTCGGGTACCACCATGGCCAGTGGCTCAGGTTATGGGCATCACCACGAGGGCTGTTACTCAAGTTCGGGGAGGATTTAATTTTTCTTTAATTTAGCTTCTTTTTTTTTTTTTTTTTTAATCAAAGCTATGTATGCATATCGTTTCAACAGTTCTGCAAGGCCTCTTAAGAAAAGCAAGGGTCTGGGGCGCCTGGGCGGCTCAGTCTACTGAGCATCCGAGCCTGGATTTCGGCTCGGGTCGTGATCTCACGGTTCATGAGGTAGAGCCCCGAGTCGGGCTTTGTGTTGACAGTGCTGAGCCTGCTTGGGATTCTCCCTCTCTCCCTCTCTCTTCGCCCCTCCTCCACTGGCGCTGTCTCTCTTTATCTCTCTTTCTCTCTCAAAATAAATAAATAAACTTAAAAAAAAAAACCCGCAAGTTTCCTCCAACTTCTTCCTCCCTATTTCTGTTTCCCCAGAGGTGTCAACTTTGAACTCTTACGACTCTTGTCATTTCCCTCCACCTCTTGTAGTAAAATATTGTGTTTTGATGTGACAGCGTGAGCAACAATCTGTTGGCTTTCACTATGGAAGATGACAATTTAGCTTCTTTTTGACCATCCCTCTTCTCAACATTTATTGGCAGAAACATTTTCTTCCCCCTGTAAATCACAACTTTGGAGAGGGGCCAGACAGAGGGTGCAAGAAACAGCATGGAGCTCAAACTCCCCCAGTGAGGGCAAGATAAAACGATTTCCCAGTGAATCGTGGCGGACGTGGAGTTTGGAGCTAAAATTACCCACGCGACGGATGCTTCGTACGTGCGGATCCCAAGGCCGTACGGTGTATTCCACAAGGCACGTGTGGACAAAGGCATTCCCTACCTTTATATCTTTTGCAATACTCTGTGGAAGAGGACCTAGCTGGGTTAGAAACACACTTTCCTCAGAGCCCAGGAGAGCCAGGAGAGGAATGCAGGGGGCGTGTCAATAATGGAAGAGTATGGCAGACGCATCAGAGTGAGCCATCTGTCCCTGCTGCAGGACACATCCATGAAAATATGATTCTGATCGCCCGGTCGTGGGAAAAGAAAGAACCTGTTTACAGTTATGATAGGCGTGGCACGGGGCATCGTGCCCATAAGAGAAGGTGCTCAAAACTTAATTTGTCTTTAATAAACGAAGCGGCTCATTTTGCAGATGGGTACACTGAGACTCAAAGAATGCTCTAGTCATACGGAAGATTGATGATGGAGTTGGTAGAGGGACCTGCGGCCCTCCCTCCCTCTATATCCTCCCTTCTTCTCTGTATTGGTGTATCGAAGACGACTGGGACCAGGCATTGTTACAGGCGCTAAGGATTAAAAAGACAGAGACTAGGAGCCAGAAGGGCTAAGAGTCCTGTTGAGAGGCAAGTAAACAAACAATGCGGAAGAGAGTGGGGTTGTGATAGAGGTGGATTTACCCAAGGTACTTGAGGAAGACAGGGAAGGGACAGGTAACTGATCGAGAATCAAGGAGGACTTCCCAGAGAAAGTGATAATTGAGCTTGATCATGAAGGAAGACTAAACCTCAGCTAAGAAAACTATAGTCAGCCCTTCATTATGTGATCACTTGACAATGTGCAGGGAAGAGTTTGGAGGCAGGAGATCGGGGAGGAGACTTGTGTCTCCTTATTCAGGGGAGAGGTGACATGGGCTTGAACAAGCAGGACAGTGGCCAGGGAAAACAAGGGGGCAGATGGGAGAAATATTTTGGTCCAAGGATTCACCTAACCTGGTGGTTGGCTGGAGGGGCGGGAGAGGAAAAGCTCTAGACTGACTCCCAGATTCCTGACTCATTTAGGGGCAGTAAATGAGGGTAAAGTGATTCACAAGAGGTGAGAGAGGTTTTTTGGCAGGGGAAGAGGGTGAGTTCAGGTTTGAACTTGTAGATTTGACAGGTGAGAAATCTAAGAGGAAATGTTCAGAGGCGTTTGGGTTTGCAGGGCCACAAACACAGAAGAGAGGATCGGAGTGGGGGTCAGGGGCCGAGGCTGGTTGTCGAAGCCACAGAAAGGAGCTTCAGCCAGGGGCATGGGAGTGAGAGGAGGAGAGTGTTGAGGACAGAGCCCTGAGGAGCATCTTCACGTGGGGGATGGTGAGAGGGAGAATGCGTGATGTCTACAAAGCAGAATTCAGAGATACGGAAGGAGCTCCTCTCAATGAGAGGAAACAGATTTTAGGAAGGAGATGATGGTCAGCACGTCTAACGCGGCAGGAAAGTCTAGAAAGGAAAAGACTGATAAAGGCCATCAAGTTAGGCCATACGATGGTAGCCAATATTGGTGAGGGCGGTGTTGATGGAATTGGTGAGGGCGGTGATGGTGGATGATGGAAGCCAGAATTCACTAGGGTGGTAAGGCCGTGAGCAGCAAATCTCCATGCCCTCTAGGAAAGCTGGCTGGCCTTGGGATGAACAAAATCAGTGTGCCTGCAGGATGCCGCTCTGCAATCCTCGCTCCCTGGGACCCACTGATGAGCTGTCCTAGAAGACAAAGGACAGTAAATGGGGGTCCTGCCAGGTTGAGGCCAAGCCAGGTAGACTGGTGAGAGAATCTGTCTTCTGGTCTGGTGACGATGTGCCCTGGTCAATGTGTTTTCTTGGACTCTGACTGGTCTCTACATTTATTAGCAGCCTGTGGATAATGTTTGTCTCTGTCTCCCGGTGGAGTTCACCCAGAGTGAGATACTGCAGAGCCAGAACCTGAGGATTAAGTACAGCAGAATTTCTTTTTATTCGCTAAGGGGGTGTCCTTCTTTCTGATGTGGAGACTGAGCTAAGCGGTTGCATGTCTATTCTTTAGTAAATCAATTAGCAAATCGTCTTGTGCGCATGGTCTCTAATCCTGGGCTTGGATGAGGAACTTGCATTCATTCTTTGGAGGAGAAAATTAAGTGATATAGACCCCAAACAGATATAAGTAGGGTGTGGGTGGCTATGTTATAAGGCTTTCTGCTTATTTACTTAATAAGACATTGGATGCCAGGTAAATAAAAAAATATATGCGAGTTTCCCACAGGTTCTTTCCAGATTTTTGCTCATTTGATATTTTCCTTTGAGTTTCCATGGTGGAGTGGTTGGAGGGCTCGTACTGGCTTAGGCAAAACAGTACTGAAAACCTTGTCATTACAATTCTGCCTCTTCCAAAAAAGGATTAGAGAGAGCTTTCAGCATTCACGTCAATGAAACAAAACCATTAATGAATAAAAAAGCAAAAGAAAGATGTGACTCTCTTATATGGGGTGAGAAACATGACAGGGCATTGGGATAACATGATGCTGCAGGCGAGCACGGCCTTTGGCTTCAAGCTTCTTGACCCCAAGGCAAGAAGGCAAGCAGGCTGGACTATAGAACTGTCCATATCAAATTCACATAAAAATATGATCACAAACGACTTTAGAGATGATGCAATTATACTTTTGGTTAAAAGGGTAGCTGTTTTGGATAGCGCTGGTATGGAGGATGTAAAGCCACCTGCTTCCCCAGTCCCCATCCCCCAAAGTACTGGTGTCGGGCTTCAGGGTAGAGTGGAAGTCATTTTTCTCTTTCAACAGCTTCATTTCACATATGGGGAAACTGAGGCCAAAGAAGCCAATCTAGGTGATTGGTTGGTAAATCTGGCCTAAATTCTGTACATTCCACCTGCTTCTCTGTCTATAAGGATTTCAGGATTCTTTTTATTTTAAGTGGCATTTGATTTTCATAAATAAAATTCACTAAAAATCGGTCGACTTCCAGCCAGAGATAGGTACCTTCAATATTCAAAATGCACATATACATACACACATGTATGAAATTTACAGATTATATATCCTTTTTTGTTTTTTTTTTTTTAAAGAAGCTCATACATGTAAAGTTTCTTTCCTTCTTTGTCCCTTTTGACCCCCTTCACCCATACATGCCAGCCCCTACCCCCTGACTGTGGCAACCACCAATCTGTTCTTCAGACCTAAGAGCTTGTTTTTTTATTTTTTATTTTTTTAATGTTTATTTATTTATTTTGAGAGAAGGAGAGAGCACACAAACATGAGCTTGGGTGGGGTAGAGACAGAGGGAGGGAGAGAGAATTCCAGGCAGGCCCAGCACCGCCAGCACAGAGCCCGACGCGGGGCTCAAACTCACGAACTGTGAGAATCATGACCTGAGCTGAAAACAAGAGCTTAACTGACTGAACCACCCAGGCGCCCCATTACCACATCTTCTTTATCCATTCATCCATCGAAGGACACTCAGATTGATTCTATGTCTTGACTATTGTAAATAATGCTGCAGTGAACATAGGGTGCATGTCTCTTTTCAAATTCGTTTTTTGTTTGTTTGTTTGTTTGTTTGTTTTCTTTGGATAAATATCCAGAAGTGGCATTGCTGAATCATATAGTAGTTTTACTTTTAATTTTTGAGGAACTTCCATACTGTTATTCATAGTGGCTACACCAATTTACATTCCCACCCACAGTGCCCGAAGGTTCTCTTTTTCCCATATCCTTATAAACACTTGTCATTTCTTGTCGTTTTGACAATGGCCATTCTAACAGGTGTAAGGTGATATCTGTTGTGGTTTTGATTCATACCTTCCTCATGACTAATAATGCTGAGCATTCTTTCATGTACCTGTTGGCCATCTGTATGTCTTCTTTGGGAAAAATGTCGATTCGGATCTTATGCTCATTTTTGTTTGCTACTGAGCTGTAGGAGTCCCTCGTACATTTTCGATATTAGCTCCTTATATTAGTTACCAATTTATTTCTGCTTTTTAAACTTAGCACGTCATGAATATTTTACCATGATGGTAGGGATTTTTCTGTAATGTGATTTTTAATATCTGTGTAAGGTATTATCACATGGACGTATCATACAGTGAACTTACGTGAGGGATTGACCGTATTTTGTTTTCCAGGTAAGATCTGTTGAAAGCTATGCACATCAGCCCAGCTTTTTGGGAGCAGACAAAACAACTCCCAAGAAATTTCCTAGTTTGAAGAGCTTGGCTGTACTTACCACACGGTGATGTTTGGGCACCACGGGCCCATGGTTTCCAAATTTCCTGAGTGACTTTGGGTATTTCAGTACTTTCTCCCTCGAGGAAGCCAGGTTGTCTCCTCTCCGTTTGATTTCTGCAGCTGGGTTCGCATAGCTTGGCCCTGTGACTGGCCAGAAGCCCTCCACTCTTCCCCACTCAGCCATGGAGCAAAGGGAAAGCCACAGACATTTCCAGCAGAGTTCGTAGAGCCTTCAAAGGGGTTTTGCATTTACCAAAGAGATTCTTCGGAATTTTGGAACGGCCAACATGAAATCAATTCCTACAAGACTAACAAATCAGGAGAGAATGAGGAAAGATGCCCAGAGAAATGACCTTAGGTCATTGCCAGGTCCTTAAAATGCCTCCTGAATCATCAAAGAAAGATTCCATTACTGCCAAGATGGTTATAACGTCAGGTTCAATTTATTATGTCTGGATGCCTTGAAAATTAATCATTTAAGTGTAAGTATTTTATTATTTATTTATGATGTATACCCTGCTGACTTCGAAAATGAATCAGAGGTAGCAGGCTATATTTTATTTTTGTGTTTTACCTGTATTTTTGTTAACGTGAAATGTACGTTGTTCTAACAACAACAAAAATCCCTTGTTCTGCCTCTCACTTTCTGATTTTGTTCCTTAAAAGCAACCAGTTTCCACACTTTACGTTGGTCTTTACATGATTTATTTCCGTCTTCTATGTGCTTATATTGCTATTTTTAAATTTATTAATGCTAGGCATTATCCATATTGACTGCCGGCACACCACTGGTTGATTATTATGCGTTACTGATTCTTGATGGAGCACATCCAGAGTAAGATATTACAGAATCAGAATCCAGGAAGAATATGTTTAGCCTTGAGGTTACTTTAGTAGAGTTGAGGATTTAAATCTCTTATAACTATAGCCTTCACTTCCTCTCTTTCTGATCCTCCCAATATAATTACTTTGTAATCTGTAGTTAAATCAATAGTCAGTATTACTTTTTTACTATGTAATAGTAATACTGACTAAGTAATAGTCAGTATTACTTTTTTACTATGAAAACGTTGCTCCCTGAAGAGCCAGTAGTATATTATGAATGCTTTTCTTTTGCAATAATTTTTTGTGTTTTTCTGGAGCTAGTAAGTCTCTGCATAAGACTATGTACCTATTTTTAATTTCTTAAAATCATTAAGGTTTATCAATCATGTTTTGCGAGTGCTTGTATGAAGCAGACCGTTTATCAGTTGCATTTTCCCACCTCTGGAACACTCTCATTGCCCTTTGTCTCGTGTTCTAATTTGGACTGAGTTTTAAGCCTGATATGCAGCTGTCATTCTGGGATGTGGTAGACTGTATGTTAAAACATATTCACTGCCCCTTCTTGGAGAAGATTAGATCTCTGAGTCCCATATATCAGGTTTGGTCCTGTGACCTGCTTTGGCCAATGAAATGTGAGTAGAAGGTGTGTGTGTGTGTGTGTGTGTGTGTGTGTGTGTGCATGTGTGCACATGTGTATCACTTCTGAGAAGAAATCTTAGAGCCAGAGTATGGCTTGCTGTGGCCTCTTTTATCCCCTGCCAGGACGGCTGTCAACATTTCAGATAGAGGATGTTCCACTTAGATCTGGAGCAGAGATGACACGAAGTAGAGCTATAACCAACCCACGATGGACATGTAGCAAGAAACAAAACTGTGTAGTTGTAAGCCCCAGCACACCCTAGCCTATTTTGCCTGCGATGTGTGACTTATCATTGCTGCCTTTCTGTGTTGGCTGATCTGCTCCTATTCATTTGTTCAGCTGATCACTCACCTTTCTCTCACTTTCTCTCTCTCTCTCTCATTATCTATCTACCGATCTGTTCTGTTGTTTAATCCCCTGTTTTGATGTGGCATAACCCATGCCAGCTTTCTAGGAAATGGTGTATGGGATGCAAAATTTTTGAATTCTTGCGTAACAAAAATTGTCTGCATTCGATCATTACATTATTTAGCTAGTTTGGCTGGGTATAGAGATCTATGTTGAAAATCACTTTCTCTCAGAAATGTGAAAGCATTCTTTCTGTTTTTTAAAAAATTTTTAACGTGTATTTTTGAGAGACAGAGGGCTAGTGGGATGGAGCAGAGAGAGAGAGGGACGCACAGAATGTGAAGCAGGCTCCAGGCTCCAAGCTGTCAGCACAGAGCCCGACGAAGGGCTGGAACTCAGGAGCTGTGAGATCATGACCTGAGCCAAAGTCGGACACTTAACTGACTAAGCCACTCAGCTGCCCCTGAAAGCATTGTTTATTTTCTAATATTTTATATTGCTATTGAGAAGTCTGATGCCATTCTGATCCCCAATCCTTTGGATAGAATTTAATGTTCTTCCCTGGAAGCTTTTTTTTTTTTTTTTTTCCTATTTAACTAGTGGAAGTTTTAAGATCTTTCCTTATCTCAGTATTTTGAAACTTTACACTGAAGATCGGTCTTTTTTTTTTTTTTCTTTTCTTTCTTGTATACTTTTGATCCTGGAGCTCATCATGCCCTTCCCTTCTAGGAATTTTTCTTTAAAATAATTATGTCTGGGGCACCTTGGTGGCTCAGTTGGTTGAATGTCCAACTTCAGCTTAGGTCATGATCTCATGGTTCGTGGGTTCGAGCCCTGCATTGGGCTCTGTGCTGGCAGTTCAGAGCCTGGAGCCTGCTTCGGACTCTGTGTCTCCCTCTCTCTCTCTCTGCCCCTCTCCTACTTGTGCTCTCTCTCTGTCTCAAAGATAAATAAACATTAAAATAAATAAATAAATAAATAAATAATAAATAAGTAAAAAAATAATTATGTCTGTAATAATTTTCTCCTGTTTTTTCTTCCTGTAAATAGCATTAGTCAGATGTTGAATATTGTGGATTGATCCCAACATTTCATCTTTTATGTCTTATTTTCCAATTCTTTTGGATATATACTCACATTTCATTGGCTATATATTTCATTTCCCATATTTTCATATACACATCCATGTATATGTATATATATATATATATACATATATATATATATACACACACACACAACAAAAGAGTTCAAAGATTCCATAATTGTGTTTTCTGATCTTTCTATTGAGTTTTCTACTTTAGCTATGTCATCTAATACAAAGGAATAATTTATAGGAGAATAAAGAAGAGATGACCTTGAAGATCTAAATCCATGCTATTTAGCCTTAAAGTCTGTATGAGCCTCGAAGTCACTGAGTTTAGCGTCTCCAGATGAAGAGAATAGTTTCCAGAAAGAAAAAGACTTATCTAAGGTAATGTAGCACCACTTACTAATTCTGGGTCAGCTGCCTTTCCTCCACCAGCATTGTTATGCCTGTTCATCTTACTGATAAAACTTTGTTTCAGTTCTGGAAAAGGCGCTTTCATTTTTTTTAATGTTTATTGATTTTTGAGAGAGAGAGAGAGACAGAGCGTGAGTGGGCGAGTGGCAGAGGGAGACACAGAATTTGAAGCCAGCTCCGGGTCCTGAGCTGTCAGCACGGTCTGACATGGGGCTTGAACTCATGAACCACGAGATCATGACCTGAGCTGAAGTCGGACACTCCACCAACTGAGCCACCCAGGCGTCTCTGAAAAAGACACTTTTAAAGTTAACTCCTGAATGCAAGTAAATAATGAAGATTGGTTGGGGCAGCATTGAAAAGTGGGCACTTAATGTAATGGTGAGTGAGCATTGCTCGCAGTCCCAGAAATCTACTTCCTCTCCTGTCTCTGACTTGCACTCCGATTTTGACAATTCGTTTCATCTTTCTAGACCTAGGGGTCCTCATCTATAAACTGAGGAGCTTGTAGTAGGTCGTTGCTTCTCAACGCATTCGTCAGAGCCCCAGACGTTCCATGGGTGCCTTGAGCCTTGATGGCCTGGGGAAGGGGCTGAAAGAGGGAAAAAGAGGCAGGGCTCTGGGCCCTTCCTCTGCTTCTACCTGAGCAGACCCCTTGGGTCTGTTTTATGTATTTGGTTTTCATGGAAGCTTTTATCTCAACCACAAGATTCTGTGGTTAAATGTTTGAGAACCACTGGACTAAACTTCTCTAGCCTTTCTTTTGGCAAAGTGTTTTTTCTGCCTCTCTGATTATAGATGTTCTTTCAGAGACTCATTTAGACAGGCTCAAATTTATATGCCGTTGAGCTCTTTGGAGTTCCTATAAATTAGGATGCACATCGAGATAATTACCATTCTGGAATTCTAAGCACTTAAATACAAGTCAATCCTTATAACCCCCTTTTAAACCAATTGCCTCACTGCAGACATGGTCACTGAATATATATTATCGAATGCCAATAAAACAGGAAACCCGATCCTGCCATTTTCCCGATTAGATAGTACAGAGGGGTTAAAGCCAGAATCTCAGCCGTCATTCTGACGGCAGGATCTTGCTTCTCTGGACAGTCTAACTCTGGTTGTCAGGCCAGGCACAGGGGCAGACCCAACGCCTTCCATCCCTTCGGCTCTGTAGAGTCATGGAGTGGACCAGCTTGTAATCCCTTGCTTTTGGGAAAGAAACTGGTTTTCTTCTGTGGCCAACTGTGTCTACCAATCGCTAAAGGAAACAATAGACCCAGGGCAAGCACTACTCTCAAGTGGTGGCCCTGGGAGGGAGCAGGTCAGCGTCCGAGCCTGGCATTAAGGCAGCCGAGGCCAGTGGTGGAGCCCAAAAGACCACAGAGATGGCTTCTCCAGGGGACACCTGTTCTGAAAAGGAGTATGGGGGCCCGGGGAACCGAGGCAGAGAATGGTTTTAGGACTCTGTAGAATCAGAACGAACTTCATAGAAGAGCCTTAGAAATGTTGTGGGGAAGCACAAGGAAAAACTAAAAGCCAGACAAGTGACACTCCTTGCTCAGGTCACCCTTAGGTCACAGTATTTCACTTCTTCCAGTCTGCACTGTGAGCCCTCAGGCCTCTCTCCACAGGGGCTGGGCACATCAATGAGGTAACTGACAGAGGAGTGTTTCCCCGAAGGCAAGGAGCCTTCGGGAAGGGAGGGTGAGGGGACGGCGTTTTCCCACCGGGAGCCATTGCTCAACAGGCAACAGCCAGAACCCAGACCAAATTCGTCACCATGTGAGACTCTCAACCCCACCCCGGACTACTACGGACTCCAGAGAATAGCCAGTGTGTGCGCGAATTCCCTCCTGCCTCCCTTGGCTGTCCGCCTGAGCCAGTCTGTGCCCGTTAAGTTCATCTTCAGTTAAAACTGTGACCACACCCCGAACCCTCAGTCCTTGGGCCACCTCTGTACTGAAGCGCTTGCTGTGCGTATCAGGGATGGAGCATCCTGCCCTTTCTGAGGTTGACAGGCTGTGACGATTCTGATAGGGACCGGGAAGTCACACATATCATTTACTTCCGTAAATAGTCATCCCATTAATAAGCATCCACCGAGAGAAGACGGTTCCTTTGCAGACTCCCAGGCCACAGGCTTCGGTTTCCGGAAAATGCAGATCGGGACAGCAGATGAAATAAAGCCATCACCAGCCCACAGGACAGTCTCAAGAGGAGTGACTGTCCCTGTCCTCTGCAGTTGTTGCCAGAGAGCAATTTGCCCTTGAATCCAATCTACCATCCCTAAACTGACAATTTCATTTCCCTCCCAGCCCACCCCCTGCCCCGAAGATCTGCTGAAGCCGCGAGTTCCAGCTGAAGAGCCGGCAGGATAATAGGTGAGTCCCGTCCGTCCATCAGCGATAATAGTCACAGACACTCGTGACGCCTTTTGTCTGCTGGCTTCCCTGAGGATGCAGGCTGGGGACCTGGGGTATTTACACTGCCTTTGTGTGCGTGTGCTTTTAACATCAGCCCTCTTGTTTACTTTCCTGCCTGTTTACTACCTTTGCAGGGGCCCAGCCACTAAGTCAACACGCATTAAGACCCAACATCAAAATGTCATAATGCGAATGAGCAGAATTCAGAAAGGCCAGGGACATTGGCTGCTCTGTTGGGTCCTGTTTAGTCTGAGGGTAATGAAGAGCTCACAGATGACCTGATTTCATTAAACTAGGTCAGATTCGGCTGAAAAGCGGCTATGACTCTCACCCAGTTATCCAGCGGGCTCTCCCTGCCCCCACCCTGCCCCCACCCCAGGGCTTGAATGCTTTCTGGGAATTAACGCTGAGTTTTGTCAATACAGTAGCTAAATCTCCATGGAATAATTGGACCTTTCCCTTTGGCTTCTATTTGTGCAGTGGGGAGGCCGGGCATGGGAGAGAAGGGGAGAGAAGGATGGGGAAATCTGAAATTGCCTTTTGGAGGCCGCTAGCACAGGACGTAGGATTCGGGCGTAGCAGATGTCTATTGAGCCAAACATTCTGAGTTACAGCATCTTATCTGAGGGCTGTGTTGACAGAAGCTGCTGACCTGACTCAGTGAGGAAGTTTCCATGCAAACAAGGCTTTCAATGTGCGCAGGCTCCCCCAGGAACACACCGGCAGTCTGCAGCTTCCACAGTCTGACTGTGGGGAGCAGGGAAGGGACCAGTCTGAGGGTGGAGGCAGGAAGCAGTGGTGTGTGCAGGAAGGTTGGGGGCTTGAGGGCTGTCCTTCGGGGGGCTCTGGAGGCAGAGGCAGGGCCAGCGGTGGGCACTCCGGGCAGGCAGAGCTTAGCTCATCCACATAGAAGAAAGCATTTCTAACAATAAGGACCAAACAAAGATTGGATGGGCTGTCAGACGAGGTCATTTAAATGTTAGACTTTGCCGAGCGTTTACTATGACGGATGTTGGACACTTCACCTACCTTTTTTCTGGGTTGAACAAACAACATCTCAGTTGAAGGGGAGAGATGAGGAAATTGAGGTTGAGACATGTTAAGTGACTTATGTAGGGACCAGCAGGAATATGTGGCAGAATCAGGACTTGAACCCAGGTCGTTCTCTGCTCATGTGCTTCCCACGCCCCGTGGCCCCCGCCCCTTGTTTGACAGCAGGAGATTAGAGCGTTGCTGGGATTCGGCAGAGGGGTCTCATTCATCGGTTGGAGGCTGGACTAGATGCTTTCTTCAGCAGACTTTCTCAGGGAGAGTTGAAGGCCTTGAGGAGTCAAAGGTTCAGGTTTCTTGTTACTGAAGAACCTGAGAAGGTCCTGGAAAGAAAAAGGCAATTTTGGAGTATGATCTCCCTCCCCCCCTCACCCTCACCTTGGACGTATCCAAGTGCTCCTGAACTTCCCATGCCATTTCCTTTGGGCAGCGTCTCCGGCCACCTTGGACTGGAGGAGTCGCTTGTCTGGAGCATCTACAGTGCCCACTGGGCTCCTTTTGGGTACTGAGCTCTCTGGGTGCCGGGCACTGGGCACTGGGCACCCTGTATCCTTGGCTGAGGGTCTGGTTTCCCAAGGACTGGCCTGAATGCTGGGCATCCCTGAGTCTTATGAAGCAGCAGGAAAACACTGTGGACATATGGTTGGTTTCGGAGACAAACCAGATGTCACCTCCCCACTTCTACAGAGCAGGAGGAAGAAATATCCCCCAAACAGAGCTTGGCATTTGGAGACAGAAGACAGGTTGTAGTTCTGGTTTAATGTCTGTTTCCACCTGTGAGCCTTACTCCCGTAGCTTCCTCTGGACCTCTGTTTCTTCTTCTCG
This sequence comes from Prionailurus viverrinus, assembly GCF_022837055.1. Taxonomy (NCBI): domain Eukaryota; kingdom Metazoa; phylum Chordata; class Mammalia; order Carnivora; family Felidae; genus Prionailurus; species Prionailurus viverrinus. Next base: position 128,968,614 of record NC_062563.1, on the reverse strand, counting down.
ATGATGGGGGGGGGGAGGGGGTGGTAACATATACCTCTTACAGGATTGTATGAGATCATGCAGATAAAGAGCCTCAGTGGGCTGTAAAGTGCTGGGTAGATGTGAAAAATACCCTGAGGCTGCAGAAACAAATCCTAGCAAATGTAAGCAAAACACGGGGAATTTATTTTAAAGAAATGGCTTGGAGGTTGCTCTCTGGAGCCTCAGGAAGAACTGGAGTCCAGAACTGCAAGTCCTTCCGAGACCTGGGGCAGCACACTTTCTCCCTCTTACCTCTGCTTTGCCCTGTGTGTCTGTTTCTTCTTCTGTCTCTGCTTGCCAGTCTATGTGGCGTCCAAGATGGCTGCCCCGAAACTACTGAAGTTACAGTCAAGGGAACCAGTGACAACAGAAGCACCAATCTCCCTCTCAGTTCCAAATTCCTGAGACAAGTCTGGGATTGACTTTGTTTGGTCAGGTTGTTACTCCTGGTCCAATCCTCTTGGCCAGAGGGGTGGAGTTACCTGGTGCAAGTAAGGTGTTTGGCAGGGGGGTGTCCTCTCTGTAGTTATATGGATGGGGTGAGTGTATATGGAGAGAATTCCAGAGAGGAGCTGGGGAAGCTAGTAGTTCCTGGGCTGGATAGGCATCTCATACGTGTCCATCATACTCGCTTGGGTTATCTAATGCTGCGTGACAAAGTACCCCAAATTTCAGAGGCTTAACACAACCATTTATTATGCTCACTGATCTCTGGGTCAGGAATTCTAATAGGCACAGAGAGGATGGCTTATTTTTGCTTCATAGTGTTTGGAGCCTTAGCTGCCAGACTCCAAGCTTGGGGCTGTAATCATCGGAAGGCTTGTTTGGTCAAGACTTGGATAAGTAGGGGCGGCTGATGCTGGCTGAGGGGGGTCTCAGTTCCTCTCCACATGGGCTGCTTGGGCTCCCTCACAGCATGGTGGCTGGGTTCCCAGGGCAGGCATCCGAAGAGAAAGGCAGGCTGAAGCCTCACCATCTTTTCCACCTGGCCTTAAGAGTCACCCAGCATGGCTTCTGTACATTGTATTCAGTAGCTTTCGTTAGAAGGGAGTCACTAAACCTGACTCATGTTCAGGGGTGCCTGCGTGGCTCAGGCAGTTAAGTGTCTGACTTTGGCTCGGGTCATGAGCTCATGGTTTGTGAGTCTCAGCCTTGCGTTGGGCTCTATGCTGACAGCTCAGAGCCTGGAGCCTGCTTCAGATTCTGTGTCTCTGCCCCTCTCCCACTCATGCTCTGTCTCTGTCTCTCTCTCAAAAATAAATAAACATTAAAAAGATAATAATAAAAAACTTGACTCTTGTTCAAAAGAGAAGGGAAATTAAGCTCAACCTTATAATGAGAGGAGAGGCAAGTTTCTAGAAAACAGAATGGGACTAGAAATATTGCTGGGGGCTTTTGGGGGGCAAACACAACTTGCCACAATATTTATAATAGTTTCCATTGCACTTGAAGAGACCTTTATAAGAAGCTGAAAGGCCACCTCCGGAGTTGTAAGCTAGCTTATGGGTTTCCCAAACCATTTTGGCTCATGGTGCCCATAGACCAAAAGAAATACCTAACAGTTCTGTTTATTAAGTAGTTCTAGCCGACAACTTAATAATCATTTATCTCCTAACAAATTAGTACCCACCTGAAATAATCATACCCATAAATTGAAAGTAAAAGAACCATTTTTATCTCATTCTTGAATAAATACAGCGAACGGCATGTGAGCCTTTTGGGTGCTATGCAGCTTCTCTGATCCTGGCATCTGATTGGACACTAACATCTTCGTTTCCTGTCTCACAGTGAGTTTCACACTTCATCTGCCCGTTATCACTGAACCCCCAAACCCCGCTTTGCAAGGATAAGATGTCGTTGAAAGGAATGTAGCACAATCTACTGTTGCAGGAAGGAACGACCACAAAGCACGTGGTTTGTGTGATGTCTAACGGATGTCAGGAACTGCTCCAAGATACAAAATACTCTTCAGTGCTTCCCTGAGTTTGCTGTGGGCCTCGGGGCACCTCAACCCACAGTTTGGGAATCGTGGGCTTAAACACAGAAGGTCCAGAATTAGGGACCTACTGATAATGCCAAAGGGGCAGCTTCTTAAGATTTCCAACTTCCTAACAAGGGCATTCAGATTTCAAGTGTTTAGGCGACTCCGAAGTTGAGTAATTCAGAATCTGTGTAGTTAAGCTAACTTGTTGAAACCGATGAATTTTAAGGAACCACTTGGGTTCTCTTTCCTGGGTAACAGATGAGAAACAACGAGATCTCCTCCCTTCAGCCTCAGGGATGCTGGAGCTATGAGTTGCAGGTTGTCTTCAAGACATTGACACTTGCCCTGGAGAGTCATTCGTGGAGATCGAGGGAATGACATAATACGCAGGGAACGCATCTATGCCACCAGAGTTTCCCATGTCAGCCCACGCTGGTCAAGAAAGGCAGAGAATAGTTTCATTCCAAGCTTAAGCCAATATTCTTGCCACTACACCAGGGCGCTGCCCAATATGACGGGAAATATTACACGAATGGTAAAAATGTGAGCTAAGCCCACCCCATCTCCAAACCCAAAAAGCTTCCGAGACCCCTGAAGTTAAATGGAACTAAATCATCGACACAGTCTCCAAAGCAACTTCTTATTTAGTTCAGAACTTTCTGTGTGACCCCAATCAGGTCATTTTCTAGCTCTTTGTTTCCTTAAATAGAACACTGTAGAAGAAGTCACTGTTTTTCTCTAAAGCTACTTAGCAAATTGCAAATGAAAGAGAAAATACACATGCAACTAAGAGAGTTTGTCACCTTGCTGAACTAAAAAATATGGCCCAGTTTCACTTTCTCCTCCCTCCCTCTCTCTCTCTGTCTCTCTGTTTCTCATAATTCTCAGCCAAGACAATAGGAGTCATGTGATGTGACCGAGAAATTGGGCCAGTTAAAAATAGAAGGCGCACTCCACCAAGTTCATTAGAAAGTTGAAGTCTTATTGTTGATTGCCGTTAATTTATCTCTGCCTGCCACATGCGTGAGGGAGCAGGGCGACAGACAATTGGTGACTCTGAGAGCCGGAGCCCCCAACCCCCCGCTTCCCCTCCTGCACCAGCTGAGCAGCATCACCCGCGTGAGCTCACCTGGGCCCCGATAATACCCTCCACCCAGCCCCCAGGCCCTGTCTCCTCCAGGAGCCGTTTTAGCTGTGAAACAGTTTTGGTTGGCTTCTCCTCTCTCTCAATGGGGGTGCTCAGCACCCACCTTTGTAAACGGGGGTGCACGTCCCGGGCTTTATAGTCATTTCATTGAAAGGGCTATTCTTACCCCTGTTTTGTAGCCGAGCAGATTGAGGCCCTGAGGGGTGGAGTGGGGTGGGGGGGCTGGAGCTGGAAGCCTCTCTTTTTCGGTTGGGTGATGGGTTATGTGGGTCCCTCTCCTAAAGCGTTGGGGGTATGGTATGCACTGGACGCCTGTACCCTCCCCGTGGCCAGTGCTGGAGTCGGGGAGGGGGTAAGTTAGGGCCGCCGCCATTCGTCCCGATGGTGAGTTAGCAGCGGTGGGGTTCACACATCGTTTCCCTCTGGGTTGGGCCAACCGAGTCACAGACGCGGGAGTGGGCCGATGGAGGTTCAAGTCTCAGCCTTATTGCTGCTCAGGTTGGCTTGCGGGGCCCGGCTCAGCCCTCTGGCCTCTGGTTTCGAACACCCTTGTCCCAAGTTTCTACTTCAAGACCCACCTGAGGAAGAGCGTGATGTTTTCCCATTTGCCGCCTCGTCTCGTCAAAATCAAACCCGTGGGTGTGGGGGTCTCAGTGCTGAGTAGGGGAGGCAGGCCAGACCCTGACCTTGAGCGTTCAGTGTCACCCCGACGAACACCCTGGGGAATGCAGGCGATGACACCAGCCGTCCAGGCTGGCCCAGAGGAGGGCTGAAAGGTAATTCTCCTCCTTACCCTTTCGGGAGGCATGAGCGGAGAGGGAGGGGGCCCAGGTCTTAGCGCCTCTTTGCTCCCTCTTCAGAGAAGGTGCACAGGGTAGGGGCTCTCAGCTGTGCGGCCTGATGTCTCCTGCCTCCCAGCCCACCGCACAGGGTGTGCACGGTGTGGTTTGAATGCGAGCTGCGGAGGAGGGTCCCAAACCTTGAGCGACTCGCAAAAAGTGGGCTTCTCAGCATTGTCTGGGGCCGTGGAAAGCTGAGGGGCCCTTCTCACGCAGGGAAGGTGCTTTGTCGGAGAGCAGCCTGGCGCACCTGCCCTCCAGGTGGGCGTTAAACCTCAGCTAACCTCAGGGCCACCCTGCCCACCTGGTGTCCCCAGAGGTGACTTCTGTCTTCTGAGGGCAGCTGGCAAAAGGAGGACCGTGGGGCAGGGGGTCCAGCGGGGAGGCTGGGAGGAGCTGCTCACTTGTGGAGTGTTGAGATATGCCTGCCGCAGGCTCCCCCCGCTGCCTGGAAACGGGGCTGGCCCAGCTTCGATTAGAAGGTCTGGGAAGGCGGTGATCTGCACCGAAGGGGGGTAGAGAACAGAACCTTGAGGGAATCACCAGGAGATTCCGATCGGGGACGGGAGAGAGAGGGAGAGAGAGAGAATCCCAAGCAGGCTCCACGCTATCAGTGCAGAGCCTGAGGTGGGGTTCAAACTCTTGAGCAGTGAGATCATGACCTGAGCCATAATCAAGAGTTGGATGCTCATCCGCCTGAGCCACCCAGGCGTCCCCTAGCCCAGTTTCTATCAGAAGGTGTGGGAAGGGTGTGTTCTAGACTGAATGGGGGTAGGGAACAGAATCTTGAGGGTGTTGCCAGGAGATTGTGGGATCTCTCTCCCCTTTTTGCTTTTACCGCTCTTTGTAGATCCTTCTCCTCTGCCCATTTCTAAGACCTGGGGGCTCTGCTGCCTCTCCAGTAACTGCCAACTCCACCCTCCTCCTCCCTCCCCTCCATCTCCCCCTGCCCCTCTCTTCTCCCACAGACCTCAGGGCAGCAGAGCCCGATGCCAGGGTAGGACAGGGTCTTAGAGCCCTGGTCTGGTCTCCAAATTTCATAAGTGAGAAAACTGAGGCTAAGAGCAGAAAAGAGACTCCTTGGACGTTGCCGGTATATGTTGACAGGTCCAAAATGAATTCATAGAAACTACATTTCTGTGTAGCCAGGAAGAAGTGTTTTCTGAGACACCGTCTCCTTCTATCCAAGGCAATGTTCGTGGGGTGGTCCTAGCCAACCTACGGGATGCGTGACACGTATCATAGGGGGTGGGGGCTGGAATGTTGCTTTACCTGTTCCATGGGGACACTCGCTTGTCTGAGTCACAGGATTGTCCCCAGTGATGACAGCGTTCATATATGGAAAGGAGCCAATGTAATGCCAAGTGCATCGTGCACCATAAACATCGTTGACTCACTTCTATGGAGAAGCAGAGGTCGGTAGTTAGAGTATGGGTTCTAGAGCTAGATCACCTGGGTTCTGACCCTAGCTCTGCAGTTTACTGTGTGGCCTTCGGCAAGTTATTATTTTTTTTACCTCTCTGGGCCTCAAATTTCCTGTCTATGAAGTGAAGATAACAATCATACCATTCTGTAGGGTTGGTGGAGGGTGGAATGAAGATTCAGTGAATTAAGCACCAAGAAGAGTACATGGTACCTCAGTACTCACCTTTAGCTGTATAATGAACGTTTCCGTCAACAAAGCATGATTGTTATAACTGTGATTGTTTCCCCATCTTCCAGAACCTCAGGGCCCTTGGTAATGAAGAAGTCAGAGTACCCACAGAAAGGCAGGATTCACGAATAATTCCCCCTGCTTACAATCACTGGGGATGTCCGGGGGAGATATGGGACAACTACTTCTCCTGGGATGCTGAAAAAGGGTTCCTGCATGGTAGGAGAAACTGGCATTGACATCCCCTTCAAAGACTCCACGCTTCAAGACAGCACTGTGAATTTTGAGGGCACTTAAAGAAACGTGCAGAAGGATACTGCAACTTCTTAAGAAGATGCTGATCTCTGCCTTTTCCCACTCATTCGTTCAGTGCTTGCAGAACACCTGCTATGTGGCAGACGTTGCTGGGGACCGACAGTGGATTAGGTATGGTCTCTACCCCCAGGAGAGACAGACACAATAAGCCCGTGTTTTCAGGGCAGCTTGTTGCGTACAATGAGTCTACGTGGGGCGCTATATGACAAAGGGGATGTTGTGGCTACTTTGGGAGAGTTCCACCGAAGAAGTCTTCAGAGAAGGAAAACACTCGCCTTGGGTCTTGCGAGTCAGATGAGTGGGAGTGCCCCCGACAGCTAAGAGGCACAGACATTCTCAGAACAGGGAACACCATCTTCTCTTTTCCTTCCTGACAGCCTCGTGAAACAGAACAGAATGGCGTGTAGCTGTTTTGCAAAATGGGAAAGGTTACTGACGGATCAGCTGGTGAGCCTCCGAAGTTGCAAGAGTCCTCTGACCCCTGCCCTGGGACTCGCCACCATATCTGAGCTATTCTATTAACAATTACCAGCCTTAGGGTTCATGGCTAATACCCATCATCCTTCCCTGGCTGGGGAGTTACCAGTTGAGGTGATCCCTCTATTTTTGAAATGCAGATCAAATGGACAAAGCTTATTATTTCCATCTCTGCCTCATCTTTTATAAATATCAAGGAATGCCCCAACATTGTCCCCATCCCACTCCCAACTCCAACCCACTCAAATCAAGAGAGGAGTTCAAAACCTCAACCTTGAAAAGCTTCTGGAATCCAATAGGCTGTGCCTCGCTTGCCTCATCACATCCATTCCCACAGCACAGGCAAGTCAGGTATGAGTTTCAGTTTACATGGGCCCCAGCATTGAAGGCTGAGTGCCCACCAAGTACCTCTGTGAGGGCAAGGCCCAGGAGTGACGCATGGCGATAGCCACCCACCACGTCCAGCCTGTGTGGTTATGGGAGAAAGGAGGACTTCAGGTGGCAGAATTGTAAGGAGTGGGGAGAAGGCAGAGCCTCAGGCATTGGATGTCCCGCGGGCTCTGTAGAGGGTTGACTGATCCACTCGCCCTGATCCCGTGGCTCTAGAGCTGTGCCCACATAGCTCAGCACACACCGAGGTCTTCAGCCTGGTGAAGCAGAAAGAGCAGGGGATTGGGAGTCACTGAGACCTGGGCTAGAAGCACGGTGGTGGCTCCACTTAGCTGTGTGGCTCTATATACAATGGGGCTAATCAAACTTAACTCAGAAGGTGGCGTGGATTAAACAGGAGGATGAGAGTAAGAATCCAGGCCTGGTGTTAGCTACAAACACATACAGGGTGATCAGCAGATGTTAATATGTCAGACAACAGGCATGTATTGAGCACCTGCTAAGACTTCCATCTTGAACTGATGGTCTTTAACCATCATCGTTCAACCTGACATTATTCACTCACTCAACAAACATTTATTTGAGATGAACTCTATGTCAAGCCCTGAGATTTGTGCTGGGGATGCCGACAAGGATAAGATGGATTAGTGTCCCTGTGGAATGCCTACACCATATACTGTCTGCAGCTTTGTCTATAAGGTTGAAATATCGGAAACAACCCAAGGCCCAACAATAAGGGAATGGTTAAGTAGATGGAAAAGAAGCCTTGTTATAGGTGTGTGTTGCCAAGTATTTTTGTTATAATAGTAACTGAAGCAAGCAGGAAAGGAGAAGTTTTTAAAAGTTTTTTTATTTATTGAGAGAGAGAGAGAGCAAGCACGGAGGTGGGGCAGAGAGAGAGGGAGAGAGGGAATCCCAAGCAAGCTCTGTGCTATCAGCGTGGAGCCCAATGTGGGGCTCGAACTCATGAGCCGTGAGATCATGACCTGAGCTGAAACCAAGAGTCGGATGCTTAACCGACTGAGCCAACCCAGGTGCCCCAGGAAATGAAATTTTAAGTACAATTGGTCCTCAATATTCGTGGCAATGTTCTACAAAGTCACTTCACACACTGACTCAGTGAACAGGACCATCGTTCTTAGGAGAAATACATGGTTAGGTTCCTGTGAGCTTCTGGTTATAGCATTTTTATCAACTGACCAATTCCTATTCTTATTTTATGTGTGTTTCTGTTTAAAGACACTTTATTTGATATCTATTGTTGATTCATCAACATAGAACTCATGGCCAACAGCGCTATGGCCCCTGCCCTAACGAAGCTTTTCTAACACACGTACTTTTTCTTATAAGACACATCACAGCTTCCTGGCTCTTGAGAACACTTGCAACATTATGGTGGGGGGCTATTTTAAACAGTGAAATCACCAACAGGAAGCACACAAATACAAAAAACATTGCGCTAAATAGATTGGCAAGAGGCCATTTGTTTACAGTATGGAGCTGAAACAAGAAGGCAGAGACTCTCTGTGTTTTGCCTTGGCTGGGAACCCGGATGTGGGGTCACTCAAACTCGTCACTTTGTGCATGTCAGTGAATGACCATGAAAGTTCTTTGAGCATCGGTTTTGAGGTTACAGATACATATTAGTGAGTAGGGAAATTTGCAAATAAGGAATCCATAGAGGGTGTGCATGTGAATAATGTAGGACATCGCATTAGTATCGATGCATTTCTGTTTCGTTTTGTTTTTTAAGTTTATTTGTTTTGAGAAGAGAGAGGGAGAGAGAGAGAATCCCAAACGGGCTGCGTGCTAGTGGCACAGAGCCTGTCACGGGGCTCAACCCCACAAACCGTGACGTCATGACCAGGGCTGAAACCAAGATTTGGATGCTTAGCTGACTGAGCCACCCAGGTGTCCTGATGCTTTTCTGTTTTAAAATTTTTGTTAATGTGATCCAGTTGGGTTTTGTCCCCTACATTTAAACATAAATACGCCTCAGAGAAAATGAACATGCAGCCTGCAGGTCGCCTCCTAAACCCTCCCTCTCCACCTACTTTGTCTCCTCAGCTTGGTCAGCGGGCTCAGAGATGGTGGGAATGAGGTGTCAAGGTCAGTAGCTCCCAGCCTGGGCAATTCCACAGCGACTGAAGTTTCTGGAGTGGCAGTAAGGCCAGCCACAAATGCTTGTAACTGCTGTCCCGTGTAGCTGCCGTCCCGCCCTGACGCAGGACCCCTCACTAGAGAACAGCACTGGGCAGTTTCTCTCAGGTTGTGATCCTGTCCTCTCTGCATGGCTCCCAGGAACACAGCCCCGTCAGAAACTCCCATTTTCCTGTGTTTTGACGCTAATTAAAGGTCTTCCTAAAACTTGGACTCTTTGGAAGAAGGATTGAATATTCCTTTGATTCAATATGTCTGTGATGGAAATATTTAGAATTATTGCTCTAAATTATGTAAAAGGCACCCTTTTCTATTCTTTTTTAAAGTTATTTGTCAAGAAGCCAGCTTACCTGTTGACGAGACCTCGTATGCTCCATTGGATTATTCTAGGGGTCCATTTGAAGGGAAAGATCCAGAAACATCTTCATCAATACTTGCAGAGGCTAGGAGCAGTATCATCCTAATTCCTGACTATGGGGGCAGGAAATTCCAGGCCACAAAGGTCGCTAACATTTTTACCTGATTTGCCCCCGGATTTAAAGGTATGTGAATGACTTGTTTGTCTAACTCAACTCTGCTCAAATCAATCTTTCATGGATCCCCCCAGTAAAGATCACCTTGGGTCAAAGGTCACAGGTCATCATGGTTCTCAAATACCTACCCATTTTGTAAGAGTTCCAAAGTGGACAATTATTCGGAAATTAGCACAAAAGAAAAGCAAGTATTTCCAAAAACTAATTGAGAAAAAAAATGAGCAAGCACGGTGATGTTTCTGATGTTGTCTTTATGGCTCTTCCAATTAATTTCCAGTTTTTCTCCGACTTGACTTGCAATAACGTAGAAGATGATAGAAGGCACCTGCTGTTGATGTAGAGCTCCCTTGTGCTAGGTCTGCTGCATGATTCTTGAGCTAGGATCTTCACCCTTCCTGTGCCTGTGTGTGCTCGTACACACAAAGCAGTTTTAAACACGTGTGAGCCCAGACGGTCTTCAATGTTCCAACAGAGATTCCCTAAAGTCATTAATTCAGGGCTACCATTGAGAAAAAAAAAACGAATCAAATCCAGCCAAACCAAACCTTAGAAGGACTTTCCAAAAACAACACAGTTTTGTAGCTCATTCTTAGGGTGCAAAGCTATTAATTTTGACTTAATAAAAAAGTCAAAGTGTTCCTAGAAACAAGCAAGAAATAAATAGGGGCATTAAGATTATATGGAGGGGAAGAAACTGAGAAGCGAGCGAGGGGTTGTGTGAATGGAGTGTACTAAGGCAGCGTGTGCAGTGTGAATAGCCCAGGTTGGTTAAATGATGCATTTTATTTTTAAAATTTTAGATTATTGATTTTTGATAGAGAGACAGAGTGAGAGTGAGGAAGGGGCAGAGAGGGAGGGAGACACAGAATCCGAAGCAGGCTCCAGGCTCCAAGCTGTCAGCACAGAGCCTGAGGCGGGGCTCGAACTCATGAACCGTGAGATCATGACCCGAGCTGAAGTCGGACACTTAACTGACTGAGCCACCCAGGCGCCCCAATACATGCATTTTAAAAGGTAGGTGCTCATGCCCACAGCTCATGGCCTTTGGAGAATCAAGGAGTTGGGTTTGGATGAAAGGAAGTAATTTTTTTTCCATGGGGAATGAGAAGGATTTTAAACTATTGCTTCTTTGAAGGGAGACCTCCAAATCTTAGCATTGAGATGCCTCATATTCGCCTACATGGTATGCTTTAAAATTAATTAATTAAAAGAAATTTTAACATTTCTATTATAAATTTTTAGGGCAAGAATTAAAAAGAAATCCATCTGTTGATATTTATTTTTCTTGTCTTTTGTTAACCAAAGATTTTTTGGAATGTTCCAGCATAAAGTTACGACTTTTGTCCATCTTAGATAGGGACAGCTTCTGCAACTTGGGTCGTTCTGCTAGGGGAAAGGACACTTTAGAAGGGGCAGAACTTGGTGACCTTGCCCAGTGACTCTGTCTCTTCTTCATTCAGCAGAGGGAGTTTCCAGAAAGTATGGGCATGGCTCCACGGTGCCAAATGGATCCACTCAAATGGTTGTTTATTCCCTTGGCATCGAAGGTGGGAGAAGTACGTTTCGAAGCACCCACTGTGTGCCAAACCCCGATCTGGATGCCTTGTCGATCTCATGTAATCTTTTTTTTTCAATTTTTTTTTAAAGTTTATTTATTTATTTTGAGAGAGAGAGAGAGAGAGAGAGAGAGGGAGAGAGAGAGAGAATCCCAAAGAGGCCCCACACCCAGCACAGAGCCCGACACAGGGCTTGAGCTCATGAATGTAAAATCATGACCTGAGCTGAAACCAAGAGTCAGACACTTAACCGACTGAGCCACCTGGGTGCCCCTCTCCTATAATCTTTAAGTGATGTTACAAAGTGGACATGAAGAATTTCCCTGTTTATGGGGCACTTGGGTGGCTTCGTCGGTTAAGCATCTGACTGCAGCTCAGGTCAAGAGCTCACAGTTTGTGGGTTCGGGCCCCGAGTCGGGCTCTGTGCTGACAGCTCGAGCCTGGAGCCTGCTTCAGATTCTGTCTCTCCCTCTCTCTCCGGCCCTCCCCTGCTTGTGCTCTCTCTCTTTCTCTCTCAAAAATAAATAAAGTTTTAAAGAATAATAAACAAACAAACAAATAAATGCAAGAAGCTCCCTGTTCCAATGAGACGGCACAAGAGAAGTTGTAACTTACCAGCTACATGGCTGAGCTGGTATTAAACCGGGTGTGTCAGTCTTTGTGGCTTTCTGTTGGGTCACACTTCTCAGAAGCTCTGGAATCACCATGCAGGGGAGATGGTGCCCCTGAAAGCCCACCAAGGAGGGAGGGGGATTAAGGCTGGTCCGGTCAAGCTAGGGCAGAGCTGGCGATGCCCCAGCGGTCTCGGGTCAAATGAAGCCTGATCCTTTCATAGCTTGATTTGGCCTCGAACTGGGAAACAGATGGGTCTGGGCTGCCTGAGGGTCTGGGGGAGGCTGAGCAGACAAATGGGTCCTGGCTGCAATTGCTCCTGCCCTGAGGGTCCGGGGCTGAGGGCTGCTTTGGGAAGGGGACTCCAGTGTCTGTGTACCTTTTGACTTGTAAAACCTTGGATAGCAATTCATCTGTGAGGCTGCAAGGCTAGAGAGCTCACCCTTTCTGAGAGCAGCCGACTGGGAGACCTGGGGCAAGTTCAGGGAGGTAAGGCAGATGTCAACAGGTGTGTTAAAAACAAGGTGGCTGGTTGCCCAAAAAGAAGACCCCAAGGGCCACGGAAAGATGTCTAATGGGCTTCATGCTCTTTCAACCGCAAAGACTCATCCTTTTGCAATGCCGGTTAGTGGGGTTGTTTCGAAGAGATGTGGGGTTGCCTAGCCGTGGGAATGCCCTGAAATTGGATAAGCGGGGACCCAGCTCACAAGCGTGGAATGAACGAATCGATGAATGGAAATTTGGACACTGATTCACTCACTACTCACTTCTCAATAGGAAGGCCAACCATCTGGTTTGCCTAGGACCCAGTTGTTTCCTGGGACGTGGGACTTTCTGTCCTAAAATGAGGAACGTCCTGGGCACACCAGAACTAGATGGTCCCCCAGGTACTGAGAACTGATGATGGACCAGACCCTGGGCCCTGACGGGGCATATGGAGCTAAATCGGACGCAGTCCCTGCTCTCAAGGAGTCCACGTGTAGTCAGGAGAGATAAATATGACACGATAGGGTCACGTTCAAGAGCAAGGCTGTGGAGTCAGAAGCACCATGATGGCTTTTAAGAGGAGGAGCAGGTGCCAGAGGCGAGTCTTGCTGGGGGAGGAGCCCAACAGATCTCTGGAGAAGCTTGGGAAGGGCTTTGGGACCCAGGGACAGCTGGGACAAAGGCCTAGGGTCTACAAGATTGTGTTGCCGCAAGAAGCAGGGGGCACCATGTGTACGCGTTTGTGTGTGTGTCGGGGACAAATGGGGGAACACAGGGGTGATGGTGAGGGTGGAGAGGTCTCGGGGGGGGCCAGGGGACAAGTTGTCGACCGTGTGAAGAAAAATGAGATTTATACTGCAAGCAATAGGGAGCTACTGAAGGCGTTTTAAGCCGGAGAGATAGAATCCAATATTACAAAACGTTTCATCCATTCAACAAATGTTTGCTAAGCGCCTACTGGGTGTTAGGCATTGTGCTAGGGGAGCGAATGCATGCTTGCAGGCATGGCTGTCTGCCAAAAAGTTTCTTTTTAATTTTCCAGTTGCCGAGAGGGTCCTTGAAATCCAGGGCCTGGCTGATAGGACGTTCGGGCCTGTTGGCCTCTGTCAGAAAAATTGTTCCGCAGTGAGCAAATCTAAGGAGGAGACCGCCGGCACCAGCTCCAACCTCCGCCCCCTTATCTGTTTTTCTTTTTCCGAAAGACCTTGAGGACTGCAGCGGATTCCACTACAAAACGGTTACACAATTTCCCCCCAGAGAAAGCGAGCTTCCACCTTAGGGGATGAATAAGCCCTTTCTTTTCTGGAGAGCCGGCCAATGGAGGCCCCGGGCTGGGTACTGCAGGAGGCACGGTGCGGGGGGACAGCAGGCCTCGCTCTACTTTGGGGGTGCCGGTGTTGTCATTAAACAGAGTCTGCACGGCAGAGGCGGGGGCTGCCGGCGCCCCGGGGAGGCCGACACGGCAGGGAACGGGGGTCAGCCTGCAGCGAGCGGGCGGCCCCCCAATTCCGCGCGGCCCAAGCATCCATTTTTCCGGGGCTGCGGGTCCTATAAATGGTGCCTTTGAGGAGAGCTGCCCTGGTGACAGCAGGTCCCTCCCTGCAGCACCCACTCGGCCACGGGATTCTGAAAGCTGATTGTCCCTCCTCAAGCCCTGCCCTCCTGCGACATTGCTCACGCTGACCATTGTCCGCAGAAAGAGGCCATTGTCTGGGGCTTACATACCTGCTGACGGAGGCACATGAAACCAGCAGAGCTTTGGGGAGACAGAAATCCACCCAAAACAACAAAAAAAACCTGAGCCTAGCCGGAGGGCAGAGTTTAGACGGGGCTTGTTGAATTTCCTGATCTGCTGGTGTTCTTTCCAAGAGGAAATGCCCCCCATTATGGGAGGATCAGAGTTTTATCTCTGGGCTGGAATGACACCATTTGTGCCTTTGTGTCAACAGCACAGAGGGGCATTGTTTAGGGTTATGTGGCCGGCGCTGGGAAGGGCTTGTTTGAAGAGAAAAAAAGAGAAAACCCAGAACAATGTTTACCCAGCAGGCAGCTCCTGCCAAAGCAGCCGCCACCCCGTGCACTGGGATGTCAGCTGGCCCGCCCGGGCCCCCTCGGCTGTGCCTCGGCCTCGAGTGCAGCCGCGCGGGCAGCTGGCGGGGACAGGTACGCCGTGCCAGCGCCTAAAACACCAATACCCAGCACCGCCCCCGATCCAGAGCCGAAGGTCAGTGCCGGGAGAGCAGAACCGCCGCTCCGGGGTGCAGGCAGGACCCTGAGGTCTGTCGAATCGCTTTGGGGATTCAGCCTCAAGAGAGTTGCTACTCCAAGTGTGGTCCCCGCGCCAGTGGTCTCTGACTTACCAGGAGCTTGTTGGAAACGTAGGCTCTTGGGGCGCCTGGGTGGCTCAGTCTGTTAAGCGTCTGACTCTTGGCTTTAGCTCAGATCGCGATCTCACGGTGTGGTGAGTTCGAGCCCCGCGTGGAGCTCTCTGCGCTGACCGTGTGCAGCCTGCTTGGGGTTCTCTGTCTCCCTCTCTCTGCCCCTCCCCCGCTCACGCTCTCTCTGTCTCTCTCAAAATAAAATAGCGTAGGCTCTCGGGCCCACCTCGGATCTGTCCCAGCTGAAGCTGCACTTTATTTATTTTTGAAAAAAAAATGTTCATGTTTATTTAGACATGTTTATTTTTAATGTCTATTTAGACGGAGACAGAGCACAAGTGGGGGAGGGGCAGAGAGAGAGGGAGACTCAGAATCCGAAGCGGGCTCCAGGCTCTGAGCGGTCAGGACAGAGCCCGACGCGGGGACTGAAGTCACTAATGGTAAGATCACGACCTGAGCCGAAGCCAACCGTTGGACATTTAACGGACTGAGCCACCCAGGTGTCCCTTGAAACTACATTTTAACAAGATCCCCTGGATGAAATTACACCTTAAGCTTGAGAAGCATTGGTCTAAAGCAGGGGTTCTCAAACATGACTGCACGTTGACATCACTCGGAGAGCTTTTACAAGTTCCAATGACCCGCAGCATCTCAGGCCATTAATGTCAGGATCTCTAAGGGAGGAAGGACCATCAGTATTTTCTAAGACCCCCCAAGGGATTCCAAAGTATCTCCAAGTTTGAGGCACAGGAGTGAGGATAGTGCCCTCTTTCTCTGTCCCAGCACGGAGTCTGCACTGGTTATGATGTGGCAGTTCCTGAGCATTTTCTTTTCATTTTCTTTTTTTTTTTTTTAATGTTTATTTATTTGTTTATTTTGAGAGAGAGCACTTGTGTGCGAGAGCAGGGGAGGGGCAGGGAGAGAGAGAGAGAGAGACGAGAGAGAGACACGAGAGAGAGAGAGAATCCCAAGCAGGCTCCACACTCAGCTCAGAGCCCACAGGTCTTGAACTCACGAACCGTGAAATCATGACCTAAGTCAAAATCAAGAGTCAGATGCTTTACCGACCAAGCCACCCAGAAGCCCCTCCTGAGCATTTTCTGTGTCAGAAATGCTGAGGGTTCATCGATGAAGATGGTTATGTGTTCATGACTACAGTGCCTTTCTGGCCAAAAGAACTCCTATTCATCCTTCAAAACCCAGTTAAAAAGACTCCTCCTCCGTGATGCATTCCTAGATCTCCTGAGGCAGGGAAAAATGCTTCTTCCTCTGAACTCCCATGGCCCTCTGCCTCTCTGTATTGTTGCACTTGTCACATTAAGGTTTAGTGATCTATTTACTTGTCACTAGACTGGGAGCCCTGGCTTCAGGGACTGCATTGTATTTATCTTTGTATCCCTGGGCCTGGGGCGGGGCCTGGGCATGCAGTTGGCGCTCAATAAATGCTGTTGACTGACAACATGAATATGAAGACAAATACCTGAATGAACGCAAGCCTGAGTGAAGACACCTGCCCTGCCTTTAAAAAAACAAATTCTAGGGGCTCCTCGGTGGCTCAGTGGGTTAAGCGTCTGACCCTCGGTTTCGGCTCAGGTCACGATCTCATGGTTTTGTGAGTTTGAGCCCCACATCGGGCTCTGTGCTGACAGCTCAGAGCCTGCTTGGGACTCTCTCTCCCCCTCTCTCTCTGCCCCTCCCCTGCTCATGCTGTCTCTCTGTCTCTCAAAAATAAATAAACTTAAAAAAGAAAGAAAGAAAAACCTAAAATTCTAGCAGAATAGATCACCTTGCACAGTTAATGAGACGTTGACTTCTGATGGGCGTTGTGACTGAGGTCTGACCAGGGTCCTGTGGGCGTGCAGAGCAGGGGAGAGGGGCTTTCTTAACCACCCCGCTTCAGGCTTGCTGGGAAGATGGTGGCCCACAGTCTGCTCAGTGCTGCCTCTCTAGTCCAGACCCCAGAGATCGCACCCGAGGGGTCCCCTTGGGCCCCTTCCCTTATCATATTTGGGAACGGGAAGATCCTCCAACGGATGGAAGCTAAAGATTCTGTTTTTGTTTCTGGACGATGCTGGTGTCGTTACCTTGTGCCCCCAGGCCCCAAAACACGAGCCCGGAGAGCGTCCAGGGGAGTCTGGGTGACTGCTAAGTGGATGGTGTGGCCGCCTGGGCTGCTGTGTGTCTGTGGCAGCTTGGCTTGCAGGCCAGCGGATGACTGCAAAGGTCAGGGTTCAACCGGCTGCCGCCTTCCGCGGTCGGAAGCAGAACAGACTTCCCAGGCTGCCCGTGCTCCAGGCTGGAGCCCGCTCCCTCGCTGCCGAGGACTCACCAAGCCAGGAGTCCTCGGGGACGGGCAGAGGTCGGCCGATCGGATAAATGGGCACAAAAGAAGCCGAGGCAGGTGGTGGGAGTTGGCAGGCAGAGGCCAGGGGTCAGAGGCCCCAAGGTTTGAGACAAGAGACAGGAGGCCGAGACAGGCAAAGTGGAGCGGTCTGGCTCCAGAGCCAGGAGAGGGGTCCGACTTGCCGCTGAGTTTTAGACCCCCCCCCACCCCCGGTGGCCTGATGATGAAGAGTAGTGGGACTGTGTGGTTCATTTGCTGGGCGGACGGGAGGGGAAGCAGGTGGGCTGCCGCCAGCCGTTACGTGTCATTAGGTGCCACATCAGGTTCCCGAGGGCGTCCTCCGAAGGAAGGTCTCTCCCAGAGCTCAGCGGGGACACCATTCTAGAGCCACGTCGCGGCTCTGCGGGGACGTTTGAGAGGGAGATTTCCCTCTGTCTTTTCTCATGTTCCTGCCCAGGCCGGGGCTCCTTCTCTGTGTCAAGGAAATCAGTTCTACTCTTCACCAGAGTGCATCTCCCTATTCCCTGCACGCCTCACGCCGGCACCTCGTGTGTCAGGGGGTCAAGACCTGCTCAGGTGAAAGTGACCCTCGAAGTCGTCAAATCCCCACACGTGCAATCCCCAAAGGTTCCTTCGGGAAGATAGCCTCAAGAACGGAAGGACAGGAAGTACCAGACAGGCCAGCGAGGGCTCGACTTCCAGGAGAGGAAGAAAGCCTGGGGTGGGCTGGGGGGCGGGGGTTCTTCTCATCTCGGGTTCTGTCCTTTCCAGTCCCTCCGATGCCGATGCCGGGCAGCTCCCAGGCCTGAGCAGGGCGGGGCACCGGGAGAGGCCAGAGCCCGTGAATTCCAGCGGGGTCCCCAGGTGATCATGAGGGTCAGAGTCTGTGTGCCTCATTCAGGGAGGTCATAAGGCTGGAGACGGAAGAGCTGCCAGGTAGTGGACCGCGTGTAGACATTTTGCGCTGAGCTGGGAGCCGGCACCGAGGCTGAATCGGGGCCAGGGCGCCCGGTATGAAGTCTCCTTCAACGGGCAGAGGAAGCCCAGGGCGTCCTTTTATTGGCTACTGGGTAAGAAATGTGGGAACGTGGGACTCAGTTCAGGAACTCGACAGCCGCGTTCTCCTCCAGGAAGACTCCCTGATAACCGTCAAAGGAAATGACCCGTAAACACCTAGGGGTTTACCCTGCACCTTGACTTTCCCCGTGGTTCCGGATATGTGTCTCCAGGCCCTACCATCCACAGGCCCAGGGCCTTCTCCGGGGCTGGTCCAGCCTTGCCCTCTCTCTGGTCTCCTGGGTGCCCAGCTTGGGACCTGGCCTGGCCTAGTACCGGGCGAGCATTTCCTATGTGGAATGACTTGCCTTTTGCAAGGGTGCACTGTCTTGGGGTTTGGTAGCAGGGGCACAGAAGAGTCTAGAATGCTGCTCAGAGCACCTGGCTTCTTAGATTTATCACCTGCTAGGTGGCCTAAGAAACCCTTCCCCCCACCCCCACACACAGGGTGCTCCAAGGAGCACATAAGAACCTGAATGTCACACGTGAGAAGGCCACCAGCGATCTTACGTGACAGGTGGCATCGAGTGATGGTCCGGGCCTAAACTCTGTCACCAGGCTCCCAGGGAGTAAATCTGGCTCTGCTGCTGGAGAGATGTGTGACCCGGGGCTGGAGGCTGGCTAGCCTTCCCTGTGCCGTGGATTCCTCATCTGTAACATCACTGGTCATGAGGATTCCATGGGTGAGTTTATGTAAAGCCCCCGGAACAGTGCCTGGAGGCTGGAGATGGATGGAGGCGGGGGTGATCTGTGTTGCGAATTTGGCACCCCTTTCCTGATTTCAGCTTTCCTACATTACCAGCCTTTAAGACATAGAGCATTCTGTGCTCTATGAGCAGTCTTGGTCTCACAGAGGAACAAAGATGGGAATAGGGCAGCACAGCCTCCAGGGGGGAGTTGGGTTGACCTAGATCTGGCTCCTTGTAGCCCCAGGTCAATAATTCTTCGAGCAGACTGTTTTCTTTGTATTGGGAAGTCAGGCCTAAGCACGTGTCCTTTGGGTGAAAGCATCCACTTCTCTTTGGCATCGCAGGCCTTTTGTCATTTCTCCTCGGGTCTTTTCTGCTCGTATTCCTCGCCCTTCCCCTACACATTCTATAGTTGTTTGGAGTCCAGAATGGAGCAGGACGTGGTCCGCACCCATGTGAAAAGAGGAAGGTGGACATTGAACACATAATTACCAGGGTGCCATGTACTATCAGAACGTGCAGAATGTAAGGACAGCACACAACAGGGCTTCACGACCTGAGGACGGGGGCCAGAGAGGCCTCCCGAGTTAGCCAGGAAAAGCAGGGGTGGAGAGTGTTCCACATAGAAGCGGAGCATGTGCAAAGGCCCGGTGCACACCAAGAACTGAATGACCCTACTCACGGCCTGAGTTCTGTAGTCTGGTCTTGGATGCTCGTGTGCTTGTCTGGTGTTTGCTCACCATATCCATCTCACCATTTGCGGGGTCCTCGTTTCTCTCTATTTGTGGCCCCTGCCATGAGCTTTTAGTCTGAAACAGGGTTGATAAAGTCTTTCTAGAAAGGACCACTTGGTAAATACCTTAAGCCTTACGGGCTACACAGTCTCCATTGCAACTCCGGAAGCCGCCATTGTAGTGTGTGTGTAAGCCACCATTATACTGTGGAAGCCGCCACGGGCGCTCTGCCAGCAAATGAGTGTGGCTGTGTGTCAATAAGACTTTATTTACAAAAACAGACAGTGAGCTGGATTTGGCTCATGGGCCACATTTTGCCAACCTCTTGTCTGGAAGGGAAGACAGGCATGGACCAAATCATTGTAACCAGGTGGTATTGCGTGGTCATTTTTCTCCCGCGGTGGTCAGTGTGGAGATTCTATAGAACTCAGTGCAGAGGCTTGAGTCGCGCACAGTCCTCAGTTCATGAGACATCTCTCACCGGTCCCTGCCAGGCTCCTCTTCCCACTGATGTGCTCATCCCTCCTCGTTCCCATCCCCCTCTCTGCACAGACGACTGTCTCAGTGCATCTGCTTTGCACCCCTGAAATCATAGGCACATCTCTGAAGCATGTTGCCCTGTGTAATGTATGTCTAAGTTATATAAATGACACTCTGCTATCCATTCTTTGGCTTCTTACTTCTTCCGCCCGTTTGGCACTGCGTTTATTTTATTTTCATTTTATTTTTTTTTTTTTAAAGTTTTTGTCTCAACGTTTATTTATTTTGGGGACAGAGAGAGACAGAGCATGAACAGGGGAGGGGCAGAGAGAGAGGGAGACACAGAATCGGAAACAGGCTCCAGCCTCTGAGCCATCAGCCCAGAGCCTGACGCGGGGCTCGAACTCACGGACTGCGAGATCGTGACCTGGCTGAAGTCGGACGCTTAACCGACTGCGCCACCCAGGCGCCCCTCATTTTATTTTTTTAAGTCGGCTTCACGCCCCACGCAGAGCCCAGTGTGGGGCTTGAACTCGCAACCCTGACATCAAGACCTGAGCTGAGGTCAAGAGTCAGACGCTTAATTGACGAGCCACCCAGGCGCCCCTCAGCACTGCATTTTTAAAATCTAATGCCGTGCCTACACCTAGTTCTTTGCTTCCAAATGCTGCAAAAATTTTCACATTGTACATCACCGAATTCTCCTTATTCATCTCCCGGGTGATGATCACTGTGTTTGGTGTTAGTTCTTTATCCCCACAAACAAGGTCACATCTTCCCTGAGTGGAGGTGCTCAGACCTGCTTTTCCCGTGTTGTCATAGCTCTTGTCCTTTGGATATCTGCCTCCACCCTGGACTGTGAGGTCTTGAGGTCTGTTGTCAGACTCATATCTTCACCCCAGAATCCAGTCGAGATGCCTGGTACTTTGGAGAGCCAAAAGTGTTGGGTGAACGAATCCGTCTTTGAGGAGAGAACTCTGTCAGGCAACTTTGGGACTTCCCTACAGTCTAGTAGAGTGCCTGGTATCTCCTGGCTGTTCTCCAGCAGCAGGCTGGTCATAGCTCTCATCCCAGTGGCACCTTTGCTCGTGGGACCCTACCCATATGCCCACAGAGCACCTTCCCATGATTGTTTCCTGTTTGGTTACATGTTGACCGTCTGAGGGGCTGATTTCATTTTGTGGTGTAAACTCAGGGAGTATGATGATTACTTTCTGTGTCACCTTGGCTAGGCTATGGTACCCAGTTGTTTGGTCAGACACCAGTCTCGATGGCATTGGGAAAATATATCTTAGAGGTGATTAGTGTTGAATCCAAGACATTGGATAAAACAGATTAGCCTCTGTAGTGTGGGTGGCCCTCATCCACTCAGTTGAAGGCATTGACAAAAAGAATGAGGTCCCCCAAAGAAGAAGGAAGTCTATGTTAAGATGCCCTTTGGACTCGAGATGGCAGTGTCTAGTCTTTCCTGCACCTTCAGCCTTCAGACTTGCCCTGCAGATTTCGGACTTGTCGGCACCCGTGATCACGGGGCGATCCACTTTTCAATGAGCCAATTCCTTATCCTCTCTCTTTTTCTCCCCTCTATACGTCTGTTCCTCCAGAGAACGCTACTAATACAGGGAGGGTCAGGGTAAATCTATTCTGGAGGAAGATCTTTTTCATGACTTTTGAAGCCTCAGGAGGATTTCAGGAGACTCTATCTGTGACCGTATCTAGGAGTCCTCGCGGCAGACTGACACCACACACAAGCTCAGATACCAGATGATGATCCTGACGTTTGGGTTGAATCAGTAACATTCAACAAAGATCCACCTCAATTCCTTGCTGTGTCTGGCTGTAGATGGTGCGAAACATCTAGTTGACCTGGGGACTGATTCTCATCTCAGCCTTGAGCATTATTAACCGCCCATCAAACCAAACTTAGCCATGATACAAGAACCACAAAGGGCAGACTCAGAAGGCTTTAGTGCACACCCTGGAGAGCAGAGAGCACCAGAAGATGGTGAGAAGGGAAGATCTACCAGCTGGTCCCTAGTATTTTCTAAGTTTATGGCCCGTCAGTTACTGTGGTGCCGACACTTGGTTATTTTCACGACGCTGCAAGAGGGGCCTGATCAGCTCCATTTTACAGATGAAGAATGGAGCCCGGGAGTGCTGAGTCTCTGTCGGGAGTGGTAAGGTAGTCAGCAGTGGATCTGGATTCAAGCTTGAGTTTGTATTGTGAGACCAAAGCCTGTGCCCGTCCCATTGTGTCCTGAGTTTCACTCACTCACTCATCAATTCATTCAAGCACCTGAGATGGGGCTTGAACTCGTAACCCCAAGATCCTGAGTTGCATACGCCAGGCACCCTGAGTGTCTGGTGGTTTAAATGGGAGAGTGTGTGGCAGGGGTCCTAGCTCCTAGCGCACGAGGGAGGTTGTGGTGGCGCTGGAGGAGGAGAAGCTGGCCAGGAGGAGTGAGGATCCCAGAAGAAACAAGGATGTTGCAGGAGAGCATGTCCAAGGGCCAGGCCGAGACCCGGTCATCAGGGAGGGGTGCACTAGGTAGGGGTGCAGACGCTGTGCATATGGCTGAGGCCATCGGCAGTGTGAAGAGTGGAGGGGCTTGATGCCGGAGATGCGGGCAAGACCTTGGAAGGTGGTGCTGAGCTGTTGGACTTGGGGTCACCTGGGGCTTTTGTTCAGACCCAAGACTAGGGCGAGGAGAGTGAGGAACTCGTCCAGGGTGCAAAATCTAAGGAGGGCCAAGCAGCCCAGACACCGAGATAGAGAACGTCAGAAATTAGCGTAAGCATGTCCATGATGGACAACGGAGCAAGCCTATAAATAAAGAATCGGACCCTGCACTTGCGTGACCCACCTCTCACCCTACCCCAATCCTGGCTCAGTTTCTGTTAAAAATCCAGGTTCCTGGTTCCCCCTTGGACCTACTGTCTCAGACTCTGCAGGAGGAGCCTTATTATTTCCCAGTGTCCAGGCGGGGGGAGGGGGGGGCTTTTATGGTGTGTTTCTTCTTTTTAAACCTGTCCATGGCCAATCACCACCTGTGGGCACTTGGTAAAAATATAGCTTCGCACCTCACTCCCGGACCTTCTACATCCAAACGGGCAGCGTAGGGACCTTGTAGCAAAGGGCCCCTCGGAGCTCCACACCACCCAGGCAAGAAGGCAAATAGCGGTGATGGCAAGGAGGGTTTCATGCCAACGGGTCCCAGCTTTGGGGAGGGCGCGTCTGGCAGGCCCAGGCGCTAAGGCGCTGTTTCGGATGAGGTTTTCCATTTTCCAGTTTCCAGATGGGGAAATACCCTGACTGTTCAACGCTGCACATATATTACCTCCCTGCAGCAGCTACTGCGGGAGGCTCTGGAAGAAAGCCCTAAGTCCTGGCCAGAGAGCCAAGGCCCTCCACACCCGGTCCCTCCCTCCGCCTCCAAGCTCCTATCCCTGGCGTGTTCCTCCTGAAGCAGGGAGATGCTGCAGAGAGTTCATGGGCTTCAGAGTCCGCAGCCTTGGCTCCAAAGCTCAGCTCCACCTCGTCTGGGCACGGGTCACCTTGGAGGAGTCTGCTGCCCTTTGGGTTCTTGGGACATAATACAGTTCTTTTGGTGGGGGGTGGGGTGGGGGTGGGGGTGAGGGCCAGAGGAGACCATGTAAAATGCAAGGTGGGAAAAGCATTGTTATTATTCATAAACCACACAGGGAGGGCTTCTCCTCTGGCTGCCTGTGAACCAGTCCCCAGTGAGCCATAAGCCACAGACAGACTGAGTGCAGACCAGCCTCCCAACCATCACCTCCTGCTTCTTCAGCAGCTGGCCACGGACGTGATGCTAGCTGTCCACTCCTCCCACGAGGGGGCCAAACCTAGGGTGGCGGTGCTCTGAAGAAGGTTATTTATCCCTTCCTTTATTCTAAAATAAGAAATTTTACAAGGATCGAAGGTGAGGTAGGGAAAGGTTTTTTTTTTTTAAATTGTTTTCAATGTGCATTTATTTTTGAGAGAGAGAAACAGAGTGTGAGCAGGGGAGGGGCAGCAAGAGAGGGAGACCCAGAATCCGAAGCGGGCTCCAGGCTCTGAGCTGTCAGCGCAGAGCCCGACGCGGGGCTCGCACCCACGAACTGCGAGATCGTGACCCGAGCCGAAGTCGGACGCTCAACGGACTGGGCCCCCCATGTGCCCTGGAGAAAGTTTCTTAAATTTTTAGCCTTCAAGGAGAGTCTGGGAAATGTGCTTTTACAGAAGGCGCTGGGGGTGGGGGTGCTTTCTCAATTGCTGTGCAATCTTTCAAGGAGACGAGGGCCTCTCTCTCGGAGCACTCTTTTAGGAGGAGCAAATGCTGTCCGAGTGACAGCCTGCAGCAGGGATGTGGGTGGCGTCAGGGGGCCCAGGCTGGAATGGGGGAGCCGTCTCCCAGATACGCCGGCTCTCCGGAGTGTTCCGGTGCCGGATGTTGGTGTGAGCTGAACAGATTTGGCTGGAGGTTTCATCTGGGCAAAGACAGAGTCAGGAGGGGCTTGTTTCTTTGTGTTTCGACCCTGCTGATGAGCATGGCTGGAAAACTCAATTATCAGTGAGGTTAGGGGCAGGGCGGGAGGTCAGGGCCTAACGGCCAGCTCTTCCTCTGGGCGCTGAGAGATTTGATCTCCTCTCTGCTGCCCCAGGAGGAGGATGCATTGATCAGAGTCAAAGGTCATGTGTCATCAAAGGAGGTCCAGGAATAAAAGGAGCCCTTCCCAAGGATTCTAGAAGGGCCCCCCAAACCCAAAGCGATTCACTCCTTTCGTAAGCTCAGATGTGCCTTGTAGTCAAAAAGTCTAGAATTCTCGTTGCAAAATTTGCAAGAAAACATTGCTTGATCCGAGGGTAGCTTTCAAAGATTTAGGATTTGAAGGGGGAGGGGTTGGAAGCATCCTCTTTCTATCCTCCTCAGCCAAGAATTCAGAACCCTCTGGGGGAGAGACTGCACATGTCTTCCTTTTTTTTTTTTTTTTTTTTTTTTTTCAGGAAAAACAATTCATTAAAAAGTTCTTTGTATGAGTCTGGACACCTCAAAGATAGGACCCTAGCCACCCTCATTTCACACTTATCTTTTCCCATGGGAATATTTCCTTTCTAGACAGGGAAAACCACACACACGCACACACACAGAGTAATTTGAAAGTTGAAATTTAAACCATCACATGGCCAGTGGATTGTGCAGAAAAACCATAAAGACAGGAAAAAAAAAAGTCTACCAAAAGACAGACAAATGGAAAGAAATGCAGAGGGACAAGGAGAAAGAAAGTTCATGCCTGAAACCGGAAGGTCAAAGAGTACCGTAGGGGCAGACGTGGCCCTCAATTATCATCGGGTGACTTAAAATACGACAAAATATCCCCAAATGCAAGATTCTGAACTATAGGGGAGGAAAGAGTTTCCAAGCAGATGTACCTATATATTTTCCTTAATAATTTCAGCGAAGTGTGGATAATGAACAAAAGGCCCGATGGCTCATCTAACTTTCCAGTTGTCAAAGCCAATTGGATGCAGAGAGGACGGAGTTGATGACACACGAGAACAGGTTTGCATTTCAAGCGCAGGTCTGAGTCTTAGCTGAGATTTGGGGCTGACTGAGTTAGAGGCATCACCAAAACCAGCCATTGGGATCCACCTGCATAAATACTATTGTATATTGTATTACACGTAGACGTACACGTCGATGCTTGCCTCTGTCCAAGCATATCCAGGTGTTAGCAGGAAAGTGACTATATGTAAGAGGTCTAGATACCTGCCTGAGAAAGTTGGTGGGTGTCCCACAAATGGGCCCCAGAGCTCATTTCTAGATTACAGAAAAATGAACACAAGGATAATGCGTGTAAGGCACTGTGTTCATGGACCTCTCTGCATTGTATTGAGTGTAGGCTATCGCCAACAATGTAGATGCAAATGCCATCTCACCTAGGAAGCCCTCCCCACTTGCCCGGTCTCAGGGAACTTTCTCTCCACGACTCCTCTACAGATGGGCTCTGTCTGGGGCTATAGGTCTGGCCAGTTCTTGATAAACTCTCGCTCAAGTCTCATCTGCCCATCGAGCTGGGAAGGGATCACCGTGTTGACGTGCGGCCGTGCTGGGCCATGTTAGGTCCCCTGTGAAGCCCCGTGGGCTAATTAGAATAGTGGCCCTACCTGGATAGCAATAATTCTGAATCAAACCCACTTCCTAGGTCCCTGTTCATCTCATAAGTAGGATAAGAATGTCGTTGGAATCATGTTGTTTAGTCATGGAAGGGCTAACGCAGCACCACCACTCATTCAGCATATTGTCTAGACCAGCTGTTTTGTTTTGTTTTGCTTTTTTCACAGCAAGACTTTCTCAGTGAAGGGGGCAGGGCATCGGTTTACATTCTAGCGCAAGCTCGCTATTTTGTGCTCGTCTGGTGGCTTTACTCCAAGGTGCCCTGACCAAGGGCACCGTCTTCATCTTACAGACGTGGACTTAGAGGTCGAGAGAGAGGGAGTGACGTGTCCACGGTTTCACAGCAAGAGATAGAGCTGGCAGCCGGGCCTGGGCCTGCGGACACCAAGGTCTATGACAATAACGAAACAATAGTGCGGTAATGCCTGTAATTCTCGCACAAGATCACACAGCATCTGTGGCGTGGTGCTGAGAATGGGACGTGGCGGGATTCAGTCTCCGCACGTGACGAAACGGAAGCACAGGGACGACAGAGACGAGGCCTGAGGCAGAGAGGAGGATGCTGGCAAAAGACGGGACGCTAGTCTGTTCCCGCCTCCAGCCCAGCCCTCGTCCCGACACGTCCGGCTTCAGATGAGCGAACGTGGCCCTTCGTCCCCCAGAAATGGCCAAGAAGCGTGGGGACAGGCGGAACTTCCAGGCCTCGTTAAGATAACCGCAGGATGACGGGCTACGTTCCGGAAAAGTCTCAGCCAAGGAAAGGCTCCAAGTGCTTGGCGGCCCCGTCTGTGATAGAGCTTAACCTCAGTGAGGCCTTACACCTGTGTCTTGTGCGAGCCAAGCCTGCTGGTTGTCTCGAAGCATCTCGGGAACAGAGTATGGTGAAGATACACATGTCCATCATAATTTAATCTCCACACGTGCTGGTAGCAAAGAAAAGTCTCTGACACGAAGCACTTTGTAAACTGTGGCCCTGAAGCAAACGGTGGGTCTTATTCTTATTTCCGAGCCTAAAACAACCAGCTGTTTGACATTTTCCAATTAAAAGTATGGGCCTGGGATACTTGCCCGTTAAAAATGTAACACCACCCATAAAATCTCAGCTTTTTTTCATTTTCGTTTTTTAAGAACACAAATTAGGCCAATTAAATAGTTTAAATGACTTTCTTTTTTCTTCTTTTAAGCAGAGGAAGCCATACACAGGAACCAATAGGTCCCTCACAAAGATTTGCTGTTTCCCCTGGAGCAGACACCCACAGAAGGGACAGCCACAAATAAATCTCTTTGCAGTTTTTACAACCGAGGGTCGGTCAAACTTTCACAGGCCTCACATAAACCTCTCCTTGCACGTGGTGATCCTGGGAACGCTTTATTTCTACTCCAACTTCCCGTCTGGATGCTAGTGCCCAGTGGGCCAGGGATGGGGTCTGCGGCCTCAGGGTCCCCTTGGTGCCCACGGCTGCCTAATGAGGCCTTGTCTGTTGTATTGAAGTGAGCCGACCTGGCCGATAGGCCGATAGTTCCTTTCCTCTTCTCCCAGGAGAACTGGGGACTTCTGCGGAATGAAGTCTGGGCTTCGCAGAAGGACACTAACCTGCGTGTAGAGAAGAATGGGGAAGAATCTCTCTCTCTAGATGTTTTCTGATTTTTTCTGACTTACACGCCCAACAAATAGAACTGCTCTAAGAGTATGCCTTTGATGTGTGGTCGGGGCTGCCTCGGAAAGCCGAGAATTCCGTGGTGGAAAATCCCTATTCTAATTTGAACACTGCTTTGCAAAGTCAACTCCGAAGTTTTCAGAAAGATTTCATGGTCCACTGCCTCTGGGATAAAGTTGAAACTCCTGGGCCAGCCCTGGGTGGAGCCGGAGGAGGGTCAGGGCCGCGAGAGTGGCTGGAACTTGGTCCAAACTTGACTAGTTACTTCCCGGTTGAGCCTCATGTGCTCTTTTCTGAGACGGGGTTAACGATAACATCTAAACCCTTACGGTTTTTGTGAAGATTGAAGGAGGTCATGAAAATAGAGGGTCTGACCTCCCCAAACTCTGAAGTCCTCACTCTCTCTCCCCCCTTCTTACCGCCTTTCCTCTGGACTTGTTAGGTCATACTCAGAGGCAGGCCCCGGCGTAAACATGGAGTCGTGAATTCCACGAGGTTCCAGTCTTCGAGGAGCACATCATACCTGCTAGAACGCACAGCCAAGGAGATTGGTAATGATGTGGCACCGGCTGTGCTGATGGAGTCAGAGAGGGAAGGTCTAATCCGGACAGTTTCCACTGTCCCTCTGGGTCTGAGCAGCACCTTCCCCAGCTTTTATGAATACAGCTGTTTTCATAACCATTGCGCCTCTGCCCAGGAGCGTCCTTCAGCGTGTGGGGGAGGGGGTGTGCACAACAGCAGAGAGAGAGAGAGCCCACCAGGGGCTCGTGGCCTCCCAGGAGAATCCAAGGGGCTTCAGGCAGCCACTGGTCTGCTCCTGGGCCACCATCCATGAAGGAAGCGCTAAAGGGGGAGAAGATGGCTACCGTCCAGAGATGGGGACAAGGGGCCTTATGGGTGACCATCTCCAGCTCCGGCTCAGGGAAGACAGGCCTGCGGGAGAGTGTTTCTCATATGTGGGTCACTTCACAGTCAAGTTGTCAGAAGGGATGATAAACTGAGTTTGTCTGGAGGCAGAATATTTGAATAGGGTGGGGTCTGTTGAAGACTCCACCTCTCCTTTGGGCCCTCGAAAGGCCCTGGGGGTGGCTATTTGGGTGTTGGGCAGGCAGGGTCCCTCGGTGGTGGGGGCAGTGGCCAAGAATCAAAGGGCCTCCGTCCACCCAACTCACGGAGTCTTGGAGGGCACGAGTGTGAGCCCAGCAGGCCCTGTCCAGTGGATGCAGCCTGTCAAGTGCCCCCCGGCCCCCGTCTCTCTCCTGAGCACAAAAGCCTGTTGTCTGGGGAGCTCAGAGAGTGGGCACAGACCATCCTCTTTTCTCTGTGTCATTAATGTAATCTATTTGATCTCGAGGGTGGTTTTGTTCCAGTCTCTCAAGAGAGTGGGGGGAGGGAAGGAGGCACGTCTTCTGACTTTAGAGACTAGAAACACTTAAACGTGACGATTAAGGCCAAGAGAAACAAGTCTTGGGTCCTCGTTTCCTGGTCAGGAAAGAGCTAATAGTCAATGTCTCTTGGACAGTCCCCTCTTCTTTGGAATGCAACTGTGTTTCTTATCATTATTGCTAACAATACAACAGTTGTTTACATTTATTTATGCACCCCTAGCCTCTCTTTCGAGAAGCTTTTGACATACCAGTAAAATAGGTTTACAATGAATACATGAAGGAATCATGGCTAAGAGAAAAGAAAAACAGAAGAGACAAGACAGTAACAGAATAAAGGTAAGAAGACAAATTTGTCCCTCTAGAGGTCTGGGCAGTAGCTGGATGCGGGCCAGGACTCAATTCTGAGCTTCCTGGTAACCACGGTAATGAGGGAAACACTCATATACATGGTGTGCGTCATCAACAAGAAACGCGGCTGCCTCAAAAGCAGGCTCTTTATGATATATTAAGAAATAATATCAATAAAATTCTCTAAAAGATCTAGATATTGGGAGATAGGCTCCTTCGGGAACTCTTAAGTTCATAAATATCTTTAGGGCAGCATTTTCTGAATTGTGTTCCGTGAAACACTGATTCTGGGGTGCATCAAGAGGTGTTCCCCCTCCCCAAAGAAGAAGTGTTCCCCCAAATCAGACACTGTGGCCAGATGAACAGAATTAGTATTCACACTTAATTTCCCTCTTGGAGATTTGCAATGCCTCCATTCTCCTGAGGACTTGAAAGAGTCTGAGGAAAAGAAATGGGGTAAATTTGGTTCAAATAATTATTTCCCAGAGTTTTTTGGTGACAGTACCAGAATTTGGAGGAACCTCTGGTTTTCCTGGGGCCCTTTTGTGGGAAGTGGGGTACTTTCTAAAAGCCAGGCTCTGTGTCTTCAGGAGAGTTAGTGTGTGCATAAGGTTCCTTCCTGGGCTTCCTCCACCTTCTGCCCTGCCCTGGGTGGAGGGGGGCGACTGGGCTTCCTCAGCAAGAGCATCACAGGGACCATCAGGGTCTGATCCCAGCTCCTGCCGGCACCTGGGGGCCCTTGCAAGGCCTTCGGAGTTAAATGTCTACATGACTAACGAAACCCCCCTTGCCGATGTTGACCCGTCTTGTTTCATGAGACTTCTGCTGACAAGCTTCAGTCTCCATTTCACCTAAGACTCCCCAGGCGCCCCCGGGGCGTGGTGGGGAAAAGCAGGGCAGAAGGTGGGAGAACACCGTCTTGCCACATCGAGGCAGCAAGATTAATAAATGATACATATCTGTGGGATCTCAACAGGGGCAGGAGGCTGGCAGTTCCGGGTCGGCTTCTTGGAGGAAGTGACACTTTAACAAAGATTTAAAAGATTGGCAGGAGTCATACAAAGGAGAAGGTATGGGGTCCCATTTGGGGCCTGGCTGGAACAAATGGTCAGAATTGGCTCTGGGGGGAACAAATGGCAGGGACCAGTCTGCTGGAGAGGAGCAGGAGACGGAGGGCCTGGCTGACAAGCTTGGGCTTCCTGGTCTAGGGACCAAGGGGAGGCACTGAAGGACCCCCAGGGGCGATGGCAGGGCTTTTCTGTTAGAAAGAGCCTCTTAGTGATGTTGGACGGTGACACAGAAGGACACATACGGACTGAGTGGCTGAGGCCAGGGTCCCCAGCCACCCGCCCAGGGTGACGGCTGCAGGAGAGGGGTGGGGCTCCAGCCTTCACCCTCGGTTCCAGTGGATAATGGGAGGACATGAGCTCTCCGTGCTCCCTGGAAGATTGGCTCTCTCTCTGGCTGGACGTCAGAACAAATTAAGGGCACTTGTCTCACAAGCCCCACCTGGCCGGCAGCGTGGTCGGGCCAGGCTGGCAGGGGAGATGTGTCCCCAGCAGCATCTCGGACCTTGGCCACTGGCCTCGGAGCGAGAAAGGCTGTTCCTGCCCTGCCTGTTTAGTGAATGGTAGATAAAAGTATGAGAGACTATGACAGCCAAAGACCTGTGTCAGTGTCACGGTCCGAGGTTTTCTGTGCTCATCAACGCGGCAGACAGAAGCCTCACGCCCTATCAGAGTCCCGGCTGGAGTACAGAAGCAGCCAGAGGCTGGGTGGCCAGGGGCTGGCCACCACACCCCGTATTTCCATCTTGCAAAGTGCGCTCACAAGAATGGTCTCATTTGATTTCTGTCTTAGTCGGTTCTGGCCGCTACAATAAAACTACCATAGACTTGGTGGGGGTTGGGAGGGCGCTTAAGCAACAGACATTTATCCTTCACGTCTCTAGAGGCTGGGACCCCCAAGATCGAGGCACTGGCAGATTCGGTGTCTGGTGAGAGCCAGCTTCCTGGTCCACAGACGGCCTGTCTTCTTCATGTGTCCTCACAGGGCAGAAAAGAAGAGAAGGGACCTCTCTGAGGCTCCACCCTCGTGACCTAATTACCTCCCAAAGCCCACATCTCCTAGTCCGGTCACACTGGGGGTTAGGATTTCAACCTAAGGCTTCAGGGAGGAATAAACGTGTGTGTTACAGCACACTGCATTCTGCCCTCTGACGCTGATACTCCTTAAATCCCCATCACTACATCCCGTTATCCGGGCGGCCCTCCTGCATCTCCCCCTCTGGGCCGGTGCACCTGCTCCGTGCACTTACCTTCTCAGGTGACCCCTCTCGTGGCGTTTATGCCACATTCAGATCACGGCTTCATTTGTATTTTTCACTGCCTGTAGGCAGAGCCCTCCATCAGCTCTCAGAGGTATCCCATGCCGGGCACACACAGGGCTTCACCAATATTCGATGAATGAATGAATGAATGAATGAATGAAAAGCTTCACTTTCTCCTGGTTAAAAAAACCTTGATGCTCGGGCCTCGGGAAAACTTCCTCCACTCTTGGGGCAGCTGGGCTGGTAGGTCTAACTATGGGCGAATCCGAGCATTGGATTCCCTCGTGTTGCCCAGCTGAGGACCTCGGTGGTTTCTGGAGTCTGTCCACCTGTATAAGCTTGTCAGGATTTGGGGGCGAGCAGTTATTTTGGTGAATTATGGAGAGTCAGATATCAGCCAATGCCTGCTGATGCTTTGAGAGGGTGGGGATATGAGGGGCATTTTGAAAAATGACTTATTTTGAGGGAAGTGGGATGCTTGCTATGGAAATTTTATAAATGCAGATAAGCAAAATGAATTAAAAAAAAAATAAATGAATAAAACAATTATCCTATCTTAGGGCTATTGAGCACCTGGCCGGGCCACTCAGGTTTGAGTAGAGGGAGCGTGGACACCGCCTCTCGGCGGAGGAATGTGACCATCCCACGGCAGGGAGAGCATCCGGGAAGGAGACGCGCTGATGTGGCCATCGTGGGGGAATAGAACTTCTCACAATTAAATCTCAGTACGAACTGTGAAGATGGTCAATGAAGCTACAATTATTTCAGCTGGGAGTCCTTTATTGTTGCACTAAAGTAAAAAAAAAAAAAAAAAAAAAAAAAAAATCTTGGCTACATGGTGCACAACCGTCTGACCCCGTATAGCGCTTCTCGGGTTTCAAAAGCCACTTTGTTCGCCGCTCACAATTTCCCGGTGGGGATCATCACCCCCGTTTTACAGCCATGGAAACTGAAGTCTAGAAGGGAATAAAGAATTTCTGCAGTGTCAGCACCTCGTGGACTGGGGAACAGATCTAAATATTCTGCTTCAATCCCAGAGGGCTGTCTTCTCCTCCACGTCGCCACTTACTGTGATTACAACCCCCCAGGGGTCACATTCCACACCCAGAAAATTGTAACACTGACCCAAAAGGTAAGACTTCCTTTTTAATGTTTTAACTTTAGCGTGGCCTTCAGCCTTTGACTCTAGAATGGTGTGTACTGAGTAAACATTCCCTCAGAGCTGGATGACCGGGGTTTGATTAGCGGAAGGAATGCTCGGCGGAAGGAACTGGGAAAAAGGGTGGCCCGGCATTTGAAAATGGCACCCAGTTCTTGAGTGAGCAAATATCTGAAAGTCTTTACCACTGTCTGGGCAGTCTAGGTGGGTGCCTACCTCTTGGTGAAAGTAATAGGACTTTGCAGACGATGATCTGGACCCTTGAAAGTCCTCCGGAGACCCTGGTTCTCTCACTCTCGGAGACCCCGCCCCACATCCTGTCATATGTGACGGGACTCCTTCGTTCCATATTATGTATTATGGGGTTTTTGTTATTTTGCTATAAAAAAGTTCAAAAGAACTCTGCAGTTTTGCTTTTAAAATTATTTAGCTATGGGTAACTTGATTAATTTACCATAAGGTCTTTTTCTTTTCTTTTTTTTTTTTTTTTTCCTTCTCAATCTATTTGGAAATTCATGCCACGTGCAAATATATAACCTCCACACTGTTTTCTAATGCAATGAAATGCTCACAAGTGATAAATTTAACAATTACGAAGTGGCATGGGACATAGTGTTAGCTTTTTAAGACAATTAATTAAACATTTACCTATTTTGATTTTGCTGTTTTTGTTTTGTGTTTCAGAACCAGGTTTTTTTTTTTTTTTTTTGTCAGCTCTCAAATTTTTTTTGTGGGACCCTTTAAAAAGCTCACAAGCTGGATCCTGGAGCTATGGAGCCTGGCCGATAAGATGATTCTGATTGCACAGAGCCTAGTGCTTTCTCAATGAAAAGGGTCCCCCAAGTCCCTATGGTTGTGTCGTCAGAGCTGAAGCCATGAAGAGAAGCCATTCCTCATTACGAAATGTTTTTTTGGGCCAAGGGTACACACTTGTCCTGTTCTAAATGCTGTTGCTGGCAGGGACCTTTGCCACTCAGTCAACGGACTGAGTCCAGGAGGATGACCAGATAATCCGGGAGGCTCTGAATTCGCCATCATTAATTCAGATGGTCCAATTCTGGTCATCAGTTCAGGTCGATCTGAAATACCAGTGGGCCAGAGAGTGTGATGAGGGAAAAACTCTTACGGAGAAGAAAATGGGCCAGGGAAATGGACTTGCTTAAGCCCAGTCGTGGAAGGAGTTTGGGGTAGAGAAGGCCACTCACGTCATTAAAAAGCCCATGGCGTGGCAGAGGCTCTGATGAATTTCATCTGGCCAGTCCAACATCTTTTCAAGGGGAGCTTGAACTCCATTTCATAGATTGGACCCCTTGGGTTGAAATAGGCCAATATTTGCCCAAAGTGACCCGGTGACAGGAACCCAGTGCTGCCTAATTCCAAGGCTCTGCTATGTCTTCCTGCCGTTGCGATGGAGAGACATGCTTACGATTTTTTGGAGGAAATTAGCAGCATGTTTTGAGGTTTGTGCTTGGAATACCAGCAGGCTTAAGGAGATTGCAGGAGCAATGTCTTTTAGGATTTTCCATTTGCAGAAGCCACAATCCTATAACAAACAGTCGGTATGAAAGAACTGGAGAGAAGTAAATTAAGGGCTTACAAGAAGCAATCAAGCCTTTGTCTAGAGTAGTGGAACCAAGAACCCAGTTGGCTAACAAATCCTCGTGGAGCACCTACCTGCTCCGTGCAGGGGTCCCTGAGGGATGATAACCTCTCAGGTTTGGGTCCTCCGGTGCAGACAGGCACGGAAGTGGATAGAAGGAGCTCTGGCCTACGAGTCAGAAGATCAGAATTTGCAAACTTTTCTTCCTCTCCCTGGCTGCGTGGCCTCGGACAAATGAATGCACCTCTCTGAGCCTCGGTTACCATTTTGTAAGATGGAGATGCTAATTCTTGCTCAAGCCACCTTCGGGCTCGACATTCCTGTGGATCCCCGCGGAACTACGGCGTGTGGTAAACTACTATCCTCTTTATGACTGTCCCTTTGGCAGACCCAGTCTGCGGGGGAAGAGGTATGTCGTTTCTTTGTCCTCGGCACAGGGTCTGGCACATGGTGGCCAGGTACTGGGTGGGCCCGGGAGGAATAAAGCTGTAAATCTCTTACATCTTAGCTAAAATAACCTCTCCTAGTGCACATAGACCTTAACTGGAATCTTTCTGCCCTGTTGATACTTTAAATAATAAAGACCACTTCTTGTCAAGGATCCAAACTCTTCTTGCGCTGACCAGGAGTCTATCAATCCACAAGATGCTTCATTGAAATCAACCTGTTTTGCAAAACAGCTTTATGGTCTTTTTCTGATGAAGCCAGATGAATCCTGCAGCCATCAACCCGGGGAGGGCGTTTCTCCTTTCCTGCAGCTCAATGTTCACAAATAATCTTCTCTTTTGATCCATACCACCGATTAGGCAAGGGTCCTTTGTAACTCCCGGAATCGCAGCATCCGGGACTGTCAGCTCCAAAAGGGCCCTCGAGAGTTACATATTCCTACTGCCCTAGTGTAGGGGAGAAGGTCTGCTGCAGAGTGTGAAGGAACTTGTTCAAGGTCATAGAGCAGAGCCAGTCTTGCAAGGAGTTGTGTCTCTTTTCCTTAACTCAATGGAAATGGCTACTGTCCAGGACGTCTCTGGATAAAGCCAGCGGTCCTCTCTGGATACGCCGTGTCACCGAGTTGAGCCACGAAGCAGTTTCATCATCTGATGGGTTCCCAGCTCTGTCAAGACTTTTGCCAAGTGCTCTCCGATGCGGCACTCCGCGCAGACCCTGCAGAGAGGGACACACGCTGTGGACGTTCTCATGGCCCAGCTCACGGTGGGAACATCCGAGGGCTGGAGTGGCCCTGGGGTGCTCTGCAGCGTGGGTGGAGGGGACTCTCGTTCTCCCCGGCCATAAACTCACAGGGCCGTGGGAGAGGTGGGAGAGGACTGGTGTCCTGGAAGGCGGGCCTGAGAACAGTGGTGGGTTGGTGGCCACAAGAGCCGTCCCGAATGGCCTGTGCAGTACCTTGATCTGGAACATGCTGGGGGGTTGTTGGCTGCAGTCACAGATTAGTCAGATTCCCAGCTGGCGTCTCTGAGCAGGGAGCTGCGGTGAAAAGGCCTGAGTGACTTCCTTCCTCCTTCACTAAAGCAGGCCTGGAGAGTGAGGCCCTCGCACTGTAATTACATGTAGGCAGGAAACAAATAGCTAAGACCTGTCTCCAAGTGAGGAAGGAAGGAAGACATCCAGGGCTCTGGGGATTCTTTATCTTCTGTTCTTGAGGCGCTGGGAAAATAAGAACTGCTATCTACTTTTAAATCTTTGCCAACCCTGGCGAAGTGGGTATTATTAGCCTTAGTCCACAGAGAAACGATAGGGTGAGTTCCCCACGGCTGCGGTGCCAGCGGGTCGTGTCACGGAGCTGGGGCTGAAAGACACTTCTGCCTGACTGCAGCCCCCGCCGGTCTCTCTGCCTCGGCTGTATGTGGCCTGGACACTTTCTCTTAGAGCTCAGGGTGGCCTCCTCGCGTCGCACAGGACGCCTGACCAAGCAGGCCGAAGTCCAGTACATGCTTTTGTCCATACCCCGTGCACCCCGGGCTCTCTTCTGCTTCCGCTTCTGCCCAGAGGGAAGGGGACCTCCTCTGCACAGGCTATCTGCTCAGGAGCCTGCTCCCACGGGGCCACAGCCACCCCCCAGGGGCACTGTTTTGGTACCACGCAAAGGTACTGTGATGGCCTTATGTTAGCTGGGGTCATTGTAACTTCCCCGGGCCTCAGCCTTTTCTCTTGAAAAGTGGCGATCTTACTCCGACCATCTGCCGCGAGCCCCGGGCCAGGCACAGAAGGGTTAGGGCTGCACGATGCACTCACTGTTTGTATATGTGTAACCTGCCGGGTGGCAAGGCCATGCGACGCATCCCTTAAATTCTGACGCGCGTGGTGTTTCCTACTGGCTGGTCCAGTTCCCGGGGTGGGTTTCGGTAAATGCAGGCTTCCCTGCTGGACCGTGTGGGTACAAAGTAGATGACCCTGGCCTTCCCCGCGGGGCTGCCTGTGACCACCAGATGGGAGAAAGCTGTGTGTGTGTGTGTGTGGAGGGGGGGTGTCTCTGGTTTAGATACAGGCCAGGGGGAGATGCGACAGCCAGCACCTCTTTCCCCTCTGTCAGGAGAGTGACAGAGCCCCGCCCCACCCCAAATCACCTGCACTGGTGCCCCCTGAATGCACAAGCCCTTTTAAAGGAAATGTATTCACTTCCCTCTGCTTTCCAGGCGGGTTTCTATTCTTTGTCAGGATGCACCCTCTCGCCTCTGGCAACATCCCTGGGCCGCAGCCTTGGGGCTGCTTCGCCCTCCCCCCCCCAACCCCAGAGCGTGAACCACAGTGCCGTGGGCACAGTAGGTGCTCTGGTTACCTTGCTTGAAGAAGTGCCTAAGTGAACGCCCTGGGCGGTTCTGACCTTGCTCTGGCATCCCAGGGCTTTGTGACCTTGACTTGCTCCCCCTTCCCCACGGGGCCTCGGCTCGCAGGGCCTGGGCCTGACCGGCTCCCCTTCTCCGCAGGCCCAGGCCCATTAAGCCGCCATCTTCTCTCACCTCATTATCGCCTTGGCCTGGGGAAGCCTCCGGGGAGGCAGGGAGCCCCTGAGAGCGCCGAGGTTTCCCCTCGGCCCTCCCCCTAGAAGACAGAAAGCCAGCCCCGGAGGGAGTGTCTTCTCTGCGGTTTGAGAGAGGCCTTCTTCCCTCGAGCTCAGTAAACACACCCCAGAGCGGTGGGAGCCGGGGCCAGTGGCCCGGGCGCCTTCGCCTTTGGCTTCCCAGAGCCCGGCCTTTATCTCCGGGGCAGATAAGAGCCCAGGCTGGGCTCTGTGCTGCGGGAAGGGGAGCGGGGGGAGGGGAGCGGGAGCCATAAAGCAGGGCGGGGCCGACGGTTTAGGACGGGGTCCTGGGGAGCCAGAGCTTTGAACTCTGCCCTCTGAGGAGAGGAGGTCTTTATGGCAGGAATGAGGCCCCCAGCCGGGCCCTGGGCACCCTGACTGCCGGCGAGACAACAGAGCCCCCGAGGTGGGACCGGCTGCCGGAAACGGGGCTCCGGGGCTTTATTGACTTGTAAACGACACCGTTAAGAGGAAACCCTCACCTTGGCTGGAAACAGCTGTGTGAGTGGCTGTAAATCTGGCCGGGACCGCGCGTTCCCTGGGCGGGAGAGGGGTGGGGGGAGGGGGAGACAGGGGTGCGGTGGGACGGGCCCGTCGTGACCGTGCACAGGAAGGGGGCTGATGAGCGGGGCTGAAGACAGATCCCCCCAAAAGGGGAGAAAAGCATTCCCAGAAATATACGAGTCATCGTCGGCAGCGTCAACCCAGAGAAAGGGACGTCGCGAAGCCCGGGACGACAGAAAACCGTGTGTGTGCGGAGAGGGGAGGGACTGTGGGTCGAGCCCATCTTGGCTTCCGCAGACAAGTCCATGAGCAGCCCAGGCCTCCCATAAAAACGAAACATAATAATACCCTTCAAAGGGTATAATAATTCAGGGAGATGATAGGAGAGCACCTTGCCCATTGAGAGGCTCCAGAAATGAATCTTCTTTCTTCTCCCGTTGATAACAAAACAATATGGAGATTTGGGATCTTGGCGAGCTTTTTTATTGGGGGGGGGGGGATCTTTGTCATTTCGTGGAATTAGATAACTTGGCAAAACAAAAGACAAGACTGCTAGCTGCTTAAGGGCAGTGAAGGTCCTGCCTTATTCAGTTTTGTTTGCTTAGTTGCTAATAAGAAACTTGGTATGGAATAGTGAGAATGTGTTTGATAAATGTTTGATTTAAATAAGAGAGGGAAGGAAGGGAGGGGGCAGGAGGGAAGGTAGGGAAGGAGAGAGGAGAGAAGGAAGGAAAGGGGGAAGGAAGCAAGGAAGGAAGGAAGGGAGGGAGGGAGGAAGACAGGAAGTAGAAAGGAAGGGAGCAAGGAAGAAGGAAGGGAGGGAGGGGGGAAACAAGGTCATTTTCTTCTGGATCCAGTCTAGTAGTTGGAACCCAGAGGAGCGAAGGAAGTAAGATTTGCCGATTTCAACGGCCAGCCAATGCATCATAAAACTCCGTTCTCACAGCCACCAGGAAGACCCTGAGAATGATTGCCCAAGTTGTGCCATTTACTTATTAACCAGGAAGTAAATTTGCGTTATGGGCACGTTATTTACTCTGTTGGAAAATACCTTCACGGCGCCCCTGTTTTCTCCTTTCTGATGGTAAGATTTAAATGAGGTAATATGCGTGAAGCTGTTAACACAGCAATTGGAAAACAGTAAATGCTCAACACGTGCTGGATGTTATTACCCTTCAGGATGGAGAAGCTGGCCCAGAGCGGTTAAGTAACTTGGCCAACCCACGAGGCTGAACGATGTCATAGCCCGGATTCCCACCTGGCTCCTAACGCTCACACTCCGGATTCTGCGCTAGGTTCTGGTGCTGCGGAAACACCATGAGCCGTCGTGGTGCGAGGGATCCCCGCAGCCGGATGGTCTCGACGTGAATTGTCAGCTGTAACTTGTTTGGAGATACAGCTTATCCGCTCAGCTCGTGGAAAGTTCACGGGCCCCTGGGATCCTTATCTCTGCCTGAGGAATACCTTCGTTCATTAATGAGCAAACTACCGAGTAAATAAATAAACACAAGCAAAGGGGAGGCCGAGATGTTAGGCAAACATTTGCAGAGCACGATGCCAGGCCTTTCCGGGGCTGGGAGCTGCCGAGATCTACCCCCGCTCAGATGCCCAGGGCTTGCCTGAAAGACAGAAAGTCTCCTTCAGAAAACCCCTGGGGGCTACCTGGACTCTGTACCCCAGAGACGCCTTCTATCTCTGGGCATCAGTTTCTCATCTGTATGACAAGGACGCAGGGTGACATGTGGCATTTCACAGCATTTTGATTCCTTAATGATTCACAGTGAAAGAGATCTGAACCCAGGAATCGCCAGGGTGCCTCCATGTCTGAGAGTCCAGTCTGATTTTTGCAGTGGCTTGAGTGTTTTCAATGATTTGGGGGGATTATCAAATGCAGACATAGCTCTTACTGCGTGCAAGGCACTGTTCGAAGTGCTTACAAATACTGATTTATTCGCTCCTCACCTCAGTGCCATGAGGAAGTCACCTTTATTCTCATCCCCTTCTTACAGATGAGGAAGCGAGGCCCGGACTTTGGAGAATCCGAAGCTGAGCAGCCTGGGTCCTCCAGGCTGAGCAGTCTCCTCTCAAAACTGATGAAAGCAGAATGGGTTTCAATTTGCCACATGCCTTTCAATCTTCCAAGGAAGGATGGAATAAAGGAGGTAAAGGTGGGGGCAGAGAAGAAAGATGGCTGATGTGTAGAAAACGGAGATGCGTTCGAGAGAAAGTGGGTGGGAGGGTCTGGGGATCTGGGCTCTCTTTTTTGGGGGGGCAGAAAGGAGGATGTCTGGGGGCACCTGGGTGGCTCAGTGTCGTGATCTCACGGGTCGTGGGTTCGAGCCCCATGTTGGGCTCTGTGCTGACAGCTCAGGGCCTGGAGCCTGCTTTGGATTCTGTGCCTCTCTCTCTCTCTCTGCCTCTCCCCTGCTTGTGCTCTCTCTCTCTCTCTCTCTGTCAGAAATAAACATTAAAAAAAATTAAAAAATAAAAAGAAAGAAGGATGTCTGGGCACCTGTGCTGGAATCGGTCCTCCAGAACTCACCCTCACCCAATGACTTCCTGACCATCCATCTAACAATTCCGTGCACCCCTCCTTGATTCTTGGGACGTAGCTGGCAGAGACCAACGCCCCGGGACCGCGAGTCCTGTTCCGGGTCCCAGATTGGCAGAGAAAACTTGGAGGAGAGGCAGGGCTTCTGATGTCCTCGCCTGAGCCCTGGCGGCCATACCTGCCACATTCCATTCTTCAGACTTTAAAAGCCTCCTATTCTTTTACAAATCACTGGTTCAGGCCTAAATTATCCAGATAATTGAGCCGCCTGGCCCGTCACTTTGTTGGCATAGACACCATTTCTGTGTAATCTGAGAATATTCTATCTGCTGCGGAGTTTCTTCCAAAGGCATTATTTCTAACCTTCTTTAAGAACAAATTTCCTGTTGCCATGGCGATCATTTTTCGGCTAATTTTATCGGGTGCAGGAGCCTGGGCTGGGAGCCCCTTTTGCACATTTCCCAAGTTGTCTGCTCTGGAGAGTCCTGGCTTGTCTTTGTCAAAGAGGCTCTGGACCTCAGCGTCCTTTGGACCAGAGCAGTCAGGTGATGGCTAACACTTTGGTTTTGAATTCTCAAAGCCTTGACATCATTTGTATAGGCACTTCCAATTTGTTTTAATGAGAAAACCCTTAGAGATTGGGGGGCTCAGTTTTATAAATACATGCTTTCGGAGACCTGCTTGTGAGCAAACTGTTAAAACGAGACATTCCTGAGCTAGAAAAGACTAGAAAATTCCAAAAGCCTAAAAGGCATTTCTTGAGCACCGAACCTGCCGTCGCTGAGGTGCACGAGGGGAAGCAGAGGAATAGGTCCTGAAATCTGTCCCCAGAAAGTTTGCCATCTGGTGAGAATTAAATCGCTTGAGAGCTGGGAGGGCCCCCAAGGATCA
This sequence comes from Prionailurus viverrinus, assembly GCF_022837055.1. Lineage (NCBI taxonomy): Eukaryota > Metazoa > Chordata > Mammalia > Carnivora > Felidae > Prionailurus > Prionailurus viverrinus. Next base: position 128,927,118 of record NC_062563.1, on the reverse strand, counting down.
TGCCTTAATATTCTCATTTTGCTAGTTGGGAAGTTAATCCACACTCTCGGAGCTGGTACTCGGGAGAGTTGAAAACCAAGGTGTCTTGGCTCCCAGTCACTTGGGACAGAGTTGGTATAAGCTGGGCCACACCTCTCCTCTAGGCTCCGCCCCCTCGTCCCACCCGACCTGCTGTGCTCCCTACTGTCCTCACCTCCGTGCCTTGTACATTCAGGTACTGCTCTCTGGAACCCACTGTCGCCCTTTTGGACACTTTGGTATCCTTCAAGGCTCGTCTCAAATGTCACCTTCTCTGAAATTCCCTAGCCTGGCTTTCATGTGGAGCCCGCACTCTGCTAGAATTATTTGTGTGTGCGCACCATCTTGTCCAGTGAACATGGAACCACTTGAGCATGGTGTTCTATTAATCCCTGCGTTACGGTGTCTAGGACAGGACCTGGCATGGAGGGTGCCCTCGATGAGTGCTCGAAGAAATCAATGGTCCTAAAAGCCAACATGGAAGAACTTACTATGCACCGGACCCTGTATGAATGCATTAACTCTGTTTTGGTCTGTTTGGGCTGCTGTAACACAATGCCACAGACTAGGTGGCTTATAAACAGCAGAAATAACTTGCTTAAAGTTCTGGAAGTCTGAGGTCACGCTGCCGGCACGGTCAGGGGAGGGCACTCTTCTGGGTTGCAGACTGCTGATCCCTGGCCATGTCCTCCCACGGTGGAAAGTCCCAGGGGGCTCTCTGGAGTCTCTTTTATAAGGGTGCTGGTCTCACTCAAGAGGGCTCCACCCTCAGGATTTGAGCACCTCCCAAAGGCTCCACCTCCTAATACGGAAACCTTTGGGAGTTAGGATTTCAACACATGAATTCTGGGCGGACACAGGCATTCAGATCATGGCAGCCTCACTTAATACTCTCACGGATCCTAGGCGGTCGGTACGATTATTACCCTGTTGGGCTGTGGAGGCCCTGGGGCACCGCAGAATCACCTGCCTAAGCCGCTCAGCTGGAGTGTCCTGGAGTAGGGGTCCAGTCCCAGGCGATCTTGCCTCCAGTGGCAGCTGTAGCAGCTACTCTGGATGCTTTTTCAGTCAAGTTCAGTCCCGTGCCGCAGGTGTAAACCTCCTTGTGTAGCTGAGGACATGGACGCTTAGTGAACAATAAAATGACTCTTCCAAGGTCACACACACACACACACGCACATCCAGCCACGGAGCTGGGATTTTGAAGCTGGGAAGTCTGGCTTTGAAGCTGCTGCTTTTCATCATGTCAGCAGACCGAGCTTAAGGTTGGCCGTAAAACAACATGGCGCTGACCATAAATAATTTAGAGGCAGTTTCTCTCATGAGACTTTCCAATTTTCTCTTATAATCCCTACTTTAAATACGTCAATTGAGAGCTAGTTCCTACTCTGTAGCGCAGAAAACCCCAAGGCTTTTCTATTCTTTGTGTGTCTGAGCCACATAATAAGCGTGGGTACAGGGTGTGTGTGTGTGGGGGGGGAATCAGCTCTCTCCATCCGAGGAAAACGTCCCCGGTACTGAGACTGCGAACACATGGCTCTTGATTCTGTTGCTATTTAAATAATATCTTTAACTTGAGATCCTTGAACGTGAACTTTTCAGTCAAAGGAATACATGGAAAAGAACCAAATTATCTCCCCTGGAGAAAGGAAGACGCTGACCCCCCCCGTCTGTGTCGGGGACCCCCAGGAAGGCCAGCTACTTGCAGTGTGCCCGGGTGACATGTGACGCTCGTTTACATTGCCCTTTCCCCCCACTAGTGGATCGGGAACGTCCTCTAGCCTAGATGTGGAAGGCTGACGGCAGGAACCGTCAGTCCTGGTCCTGTCGCTGGTGCCACCTTCTCCTGGGGACTCGGCTCGTCCAGGCCAGGCTGGTCACCACATGGGGCAGTAGCGGTTTCAGAAGGGAACTTGCTGTCGGGCTCCTCCTGTGCTGTTACCCTCACTGTGTGTATGAATGGCTGAAAAACTAAGGGAATCAACACGCTGATGGCCTTGGCCGCAAGAGCTTAGAGCTCGCCTGTCAGGGAGTCTTCCTGGTGAGCCCTTGCTTTGTCCTGATGGTCACATGCCTGCCCTTTTGCCCCAGCCTTTAGCTCTTACTGGGCTCCTGGAAGCACATTAATGTATTACTTCGAATCATCATGTTCACGACCAGACCCGCCTGCAGGGGTTGTAGTAGGACTCTAGTGAAAGCCCACAAGTCCTTCTAGAGCACATGTCCCTGATCCACGCTCTTGCGTCGTATGGACGGGTTTGCAGGAGCTGGTCTAGGCCCCGCCGAGTCAGGAGACAGCTAGTGGTCAGGATGATAGGTTATCGGGGCGTTCCTGCAGACCACACAGACAGCTGCCCAGAATTTCCCTGCTGTCTGCTTTCTCCCCAGTCACCATGACCTCCTCCCAGCTGTTCTGACATTCCATTCTCAAGGCCTAAGGCGTACTCGGTGGCCAAGCTAGCTGTCCCATCACTCCCTGGATTCTTAGTGCAGGAAATGAAACAGCCCACCATGGCGGAGTCTCCATTTCAGGGATCCGGAGGACATGGTCATGTTTGAGGCAGGACCGGCATTGGCGAAGGAGGCAGGGCACGGTCAGCGCGGGAGCAGGGAGGACGCTCTGGAGCGTAGAGGAGGCAAATGTTTAGAGGCAGCTCCTTGTAATAGTCAGGAACTCTGTAATAGTCATTTCCCTGACTCTTTCAGGAACCCGATTCGGTAGACGTTCTCATTCCCAGCTAACAGGTAGATAAAGTGAGGCCCAGGCCGACTGCCACCTGGCTACAAGAGACAGAACTGGCTGAGTCTGGTTCTAAAGCCCGGCTTCTATCTGCGCTCACAGCCCCATCAGAATCAGCCCTGAAACAAGGTTCACATTCCGAGTCGTTCATTATACAGGGAAAGAGCTTCTGAGGCCTGTTGAGGTTGATTTGCATAATTCATTTTTAGAACATTAATTAGCCGGGATGTGTAATAGTTCTTGTGCCAATTTGTGTTTCAATTTCAAATGCAAATACAAATTAGCAAATGTTATTCCTGTGGCACCTTAAGGATGAAACATTTGCTGCTTGTAGTGAGTATTAATCTTTACATTTCTGAAACTATGACTGATAGAAGCGATAATATCCTCTAATTTGAAGGATCGAGAAAAAAAAAATCCAGTCTGGTGGGGGAGGGCGAGTAAGAGGTAATTTTTTTCAGCAAAAGAAAACAGCATGTCAGGCATCCATCCATCCATCCATCCATCCATCCATCCATCCATCCTTCCATCCATCCCTGCATTCATCCATCCATCCGTTAAATAGCATTGAGTGTGAAGTAAGTGTCAGACTGTGTGGTAGGAGACAGAGATGGTTCCAGAGAGCTCGCACACATAGCGGGAGAGAGTTCTGTCACTAAACAAGTACACTATATGGGGATAGGCTTCAGAACAGAGCTCAGCTTTCAAGTGGTGGAACCGAAAGACCGGAAGTCCCCAGGAATGGTGCCCAGGCAATGGGACACCGAGCGAGCCAAATCTTGAAGTGGCAGTTAGCGCAAGCCACGTAAAAGCAGATTTTGGTGGCAGGGCGGTGGTGGCAGTGAGATCCCTGGGGGAGAACACCTTCCGTGTGAGATCTGCCGTGCCCGAGGAACTCCAAGCCATTCTGCCCAGTTGAAACGTAGGCTCATTTGCAGGTGTGAAAGCAGCGGGGAAGGTGATGGGAAGGCTTGTCTGCAGGCTGCGTTGTTGGGAATTCACTCTGCTGACCTTTGAGAGCCACTGGTTGAAGGAGCAGGTCAGACTGACATTTCAGCTCTCTCAGGAGCCCTTGTGGAGAATGCCTATGGGAAGGAGACTGTAGACAGGGCGTTAAGAGAGTATTGGGACAACCTTCAGAAGAGAAGTGATGAGCTGGGCAGTGGCAGAGGAAGTAGACAGGAGGGGACATCATAAAGAGATATTCCAGGAATGTCCTTACTGGGGAAGCTCTCTGGGGCCGGGCTTAAGAGCATAGGCTGGGAATCCTATGCACCTGCTCTCTTTCCATCCTGGCTCTGACCTTGGGCAGGTCCCATAGTGCTCTCTGCTTCCCATCTCATATTGCCATGGAAAATACACCAAGTCTGAGCAAATCTGAAAGGAAGGACAGCTTCAGCATCATGATGGGGACAGCGTCCGGGGGAGCTGGCTGAGACAATGTGTGCTTTTATCTAGATAACAGCCACTCAGTCATTGAAACATCATCATGGGCAAGGCCAACTTTCCCTATGGACGCTAAAGTTAAGTGACGGTGGGGAGGCACCTGGGTGGCTCAGGTGGTGAAGCGTCCAACTCGTGATTTCGGCTCAGGTCATGATCTCATTGTTTCGTGAGTTCAAGCCCTGCATCGGGCTCTGCGGAGCCTGCTTGGGATTGTCTGTCTCCTCTCTCTCTGCCCCTCCACTGCTTGTGTTCTCTCTGTCTCTCTCAAAATAAGTAAGCTTAAAAAATTATTTTAAAAAATGATAAAGTTGAGTGATGGAACCCTCCACAGATGGTGATAGCCTACCTTCTAAGGGCATATATCAGAATGTATAACCTTTAACTAAGTCTGTAGAAAGCCGGACTGGAATATACATTAATCAAATGTAGCAGTTAGTAGTGACATTTGATAAGCTGATGTCACATTCCTGTGGGACTTTCGGTAGGGATGACACTCAGGAAATGAACAAACAGGGGACCTTCCTTGAGTGGACCCGATAAGGGTGACTTCAACTTGAGCCTGCAAATGTTCAGCTTCCATTTCGTTTTCATAAAGTGATGGGAAGTGATGAAGGTTCTGATCAGAGCTTCTCTGGGACGCAGCTTACCCAAGTGACTAAGAAGTTTAGGTGGGATGACTTTTTAAAGGTCCAGTTCTGTTCTTTCTGTCGTTTCTTTAAGAGTCATTTCCTGTGAATATTCCGAATCTATCAACCCATAATTATTTATGTATTATGACATGGTGGTCATTTTGCATTGCAGGGTTTCCTCATGGAGAGAAGGACAGGGTGCTTCTATAGAGAAAAATTCCCAGGGTATTAGATAAATCTAGATTTTGACGTTTATCGAAAGTCATCTAAACTGACTTATTCTAGCTTTTGGAATGCCACTCTTTCCCTGTCAGTGTCACATGCTCAATATGGAAAGGCTGTAAACTCAATTTATATTGTAATTCTGCAACTCGTGGAAATAAATTTTGGGTCTGACTTCAACCGGTGTCAGTCCTGAGAATATGAGGAATCGGAGATTCTTTTAGGGCGGGCACGGAAGTTTCCTGGTTTTCAGATTGTACTTTAAGCTAAGTATTTAAATGAATTTTTTTTTTTTTTACAGTTTATTTATTTATTTTGACGAGGGGGGGGCAGAGAGAGAGGGGGAGAAAGGATCCCAAGTAGGCTCTGCGCTGTCAGCAGAGAGACTGATGTGGGACTCGAATTCACTCAAACTCACTCAAACTCACGAACCGCGAGATCTTGACCTGAGCCGAAGTCTGATGCTTAAACGACTGAGCCACCCAGGCAAGTTGCTGAAGTAACTTGTCCTTGCAGAGCCACTAGTTGTCATCTACCAGTACTAGAAAGTAGTCTATTCCCCTGCCACTTTGACCAAATATCCAGATAACTAATTTCAGGCTGCCAATTTGGAGAGCTAGTTGCCCAGGGTCTAGGACTATCTGTGTCACCGACCTGCCGGTGTGGCTGCGGCTACCGTGGGAGCCTGCCGTCATTAACACCGCGGGATCTCGAGAGGCCACCGCAGTGCCTGCTGCCGTAATGTTCCTCTAGAGTCAGAATCCTCGGATGCCATGCCACCAGGATGGCCGACGTGCTGCTGCCACTCCCGGTGCCACAGCCCGCGGGCGCTGTCCTGCTGGCCCGTCCCTTACCACACTCATCCCCAACGGAGCTGTGTTACCTGAGCAGACACCCCGGAGCCCACGTCTGGCTGCCGCGTGTCTTGCTGTTGCTAGAAGCAAAAGTAGGAAGAACAAAGTGGCTTCTCTCTTCCTCCTGCCTTTCACGCTCCTGGCAGAGCCTCTCACTGGCAGAACCAAATCCGAAGCCATCTGGCAAGGGAATCTGGGCTTGCATATAGTTTCCAGGCTTCCAGCCTCCTGCAATTCGGAGCGGGGAGGGGGAGGGGGAGGGGGAGGGGGAGGGAAGCTGTTAGCACTCAGTAAAATGGTTGGTGCATATGTTATCACCAGACAAGTGAGTAGGCACAATTTCGAGTTGAAACAAATCAACCCCCCAGTGGCAACAATGGCCCCACCTATTTCCTTCCTGTATCCACGCGATGTACCTTTTCAGCTTCTTTCACGAAGAAGTGGGGTCAGGGCACCTGGGCGGCTCAGTCGGTTGAGCGTCCGATTCTTGATTTTGGCTCAGGTGGCGATCTCGGGTGAGTTCGAGCCCCACAGCAGGCTCCTCGCCGACAGTGTGGGGCCTGCTTGGGATTCTCTCTCTCTGCCTCTCTCATTCTCTCTCAAAATAAATAAATAGGCTTAAAAAAAAAAAAAAAGAAGTGGGGTCTAGTTCCCCACCTCCTGAATCTAGGCTTGCTTTGTGATTTGCTTTGACCAATAAAATATAGCAAAAGTCAAATATGCAGGTTCTGAGCCTAGGCCTCAAATGGCCCATGTGCTTCCACTTACTATCTTTGGAATCCTGTCTCCACCGAGAGAAAAAGCCCAGGTCAGCCTGCCGGAGGTTAAGAGACTGCGTGGAACAGAGATAAGTTGTGTCAGTTGAGGCCTCTCTAGACCAGTTAAGCCCTCGTCACCCCGGCAGATAACCAGAGACACATGAGTGACGCGGCTAAAAACAACCAGTCGCCGCCCCTGAGATAATTCGTTGACTTGTGATTTTAAGTCACTAAGTGTTGGAGTTGTTTGTTATGCAGTAAGAGTTAACCGATACATGGGCTCCCAAGAGTGCGAAATCTAGCAAAGCGAAGATGTACGTGCTCGGAATGGAAGCAAATGGTGGAGCATCAGTGAATCGTGCAGGAAGCCACGTCTGAAAGATTTTCAAGGTGGAGGCACACCCCGTGGACTGATTTTCCATGGAATCTTCCAATGAGAGATGAAACTTGAACTGGGCATTGAAACCCAAGCAATGTTTCAGACAGATTCTGTGTCTCCCTCTCTCTCTGACCCTCCCCCGTTCATGCTCTGTCTCTCCCTGTCTCAAAAATAAATAAACGTTAAAAAAATTTTTTTCAATCACACTTTTCATAGCTAACATTAAAAATAAATAAATAAAATAAAAATAAAATCACACTTTGAAGACAGTGTAATAAATGAGAAAGTATTTGTTTTAGAAGAGAAAGTGAAAAAAGCCACACGAAACTATACCTGGAATTGTCACCAGGGTGGCCAAATATTTAGAGAAATGGTTATGTAACTTAACACAATTGAATACAAAGAAGTCCGGCACAATGGGTGACAATTTTGAAGTCACCACTACTTTCTGTTTCCCTCCGTAAGTATATTTTGTTTGGCCTGTAATGGAGTCCGGTCTGTCTAATTAGACATAGTAACATCATATGTATATATTTTATTTTATTTTATTTTATTTTATTTTATTTTATTTTATTTTATTCTATTTTATTTTATTTTATTCTTATTTTATTTTTTATTTATATAGTTTTAAAATTTTTATTTATTTTTGAGAGAGAGAGAGCACACAAGCGGGGTCGGGCCAGAGAGAGAGAGGGAGACAGAGGATCTGAAGCAGACTGATAACAGAGATCCCGATGTGGGGTTCGAACTCAAGAGCCGTGAGACTATGCATGACCTGAACCGAAGCCGGATGCTAATCCACGGAGCCACTCAGGCGCCCCCACGCAAGTGTATATTTTAAAACAAGGTAAATTGCTGCAAATATTTTTCTAACGAGAACATCAATGTATAGTTATTGAAGAAACTTTGGGATTTATAGAGAAGAAAAATTCTCACCTAAGCTGTAATCCCATCAGCAGAGATACAGTCACTGTTTTTGCTTTGGTGTATTTCTTTCCAGTCTTTTAAAATACATGTTTGCACAGCTGATATCAAGTGGTAGGTATAGTTTCGTGTGGATTTTTTCACTTTCTCTTTTAAAACAAATATTTTCTCATTTATTACACTGTCTTCAAAGTGTGATTTTATTTTTATTTTATTTATTTATTTTTAATGTTAGCTATGAAGTGTGATTAAAAAAAATTTTTTTTAATATTTCTTTATTTTTGAGACAGGGAGAGACAGAGCATGAATGGGGGAGGGTCAGAGAGAGAGGGAGACACAGAATCTGAAACAGGCTCCAGGCTCTGAGTGGTCAGCACAGAGCCCGACGCGGGGCTCGAACTCACAGACCGTGAGATCATGACCTGAGCCGAAGTCGGATGCTTAACCGACTGAGCCACCCAGGTGCCCCATAAAGTCTGATTTTAAATGGCTTCTTAGATTTCACCTTCTGAGAGAACCATTATTTCTTTAATTTCCCCCACTTTGCTGGGCATTTATATTATTTACCGTTTTGCTGTATTGTAAGTAGCTCCACGAGCTACTATACATATAAAACATTCTATATAAAATTCTATATAAAACATTTTGATTATTTCCTTAAGAGTCCTTGCTAGAAGTGGGCCAAAGTGTACCCATTCCTAAAGGGGACTTGGTTTGTATTGCCAAATGTCTTCTTTTCCCAGAAAGGGGGTTCTAATTTTTTCTCCTTCACAAATGAAGGATACTGCTTGTTCCAGGGTCTCTTTCCTGCGTCGAGCATCATCCCACATATACCATTTTGCTAGTTTAATGAACGCCAATCGGTAACCCATTGCGGCTCTAATTAACATTTCCTGAAGTTTGAGATAGATTGGACATTTCTCATGTAGTTATTGGCTCTTTGTTTCCCTTTTCCCGCGAACTGACTGCTCATGGTCTGGAGAATTGATATTGACATCAAAGTCCTTTTGTGGTTGTCCAGCTGCTCCTTGCCTCCCACGAGATACGGGCTGTGCAGTAGGAAAGCTGTCATCTCCTATAAAAATGTCTATAGGATGGGCTGCCACACACGGCCACTGCTGCAGCTGTCACCTGGGTGGCATTGCCAGGGAGCTGAGACACAGCCCTTTCTACAGGATGACTTGGAATCGCAAACCTGAGGCTCCGTTGTGTGTGTTTGCCTGCGGGGTCCTGCACTCGATAGCACTTCCGCCCCGGGGGCTGTGCGCTCCAAATCGTAGCAGCACGTCGAGAGCTTTCAATGTCCCAGTGATCCAAGGACCTGCTGCGGCCAGGAGGGAAGTGGACGCCATAAGGCTGTGCTGCTTGGGTGGTTTCAAGGCGACCGTAGGCTGCTTGGCCTGAACTGTCCCCTTTCATCTCTGGCTCCATGGTGTCAGATGCTGAAGGCTCTGGGAGAGAGCTTTCGAGCCTCATTACCCACCCGGAGTACCATGCAATTCCTCAGTAAGCCACCTGTTCTTGTCAAAAGAAGACCCGGCCTTGCGTGTACTGACTGGAGGCGATACATCTATTGCGGGTTGGACAGACAGAGAGCTTGGTAACGTGAGTGCAGATCACACAGACATTTGCTTTTCGCTGTTCTGTACCCCACGGCATTTGGGACACCCTTTTATTACAGCATTTGTCACTCTGTGGTGTAATTATCCGTTTACTCAAATGCTTCTGCCTCTAGAGTTTGAGCTCTGCGTGGGGATGGACAGCATGTCACGAATCCCTGTATCTCCAGTGCCCCTCCGCACAGGGTGCTGGCACACAGTACCTGCTCAGTGGACATTTGCTGAATCAAAGGAATGCTGTCATCTGGACCGTGAGGAAAAGGAACCCTTATACGGCTTTGTACGAGTATGTTATTTGTTCACGAAGTTCTCAAAAGCAGGTAGTGATGGAACAGCTTTCATGCCGTGATCGCTGCCGACTCTGCCCAGAGCTCTGTCTTGGGCGCGGCCTGCACTCCTCGGCCAAAAGGCTGCTGCTACCAAGGGGCCGTGATAGTGTCTAGCGGTGGGAAAAGGAGACTGGGGTTAACTGATACTTGCCCAGCCCTTAAAACCAGCCATGTTTTTTTGTTTTTTTTTTTAAATCTGGTGTGGTGTCACGGATTCAATTATGCTGCTTAGAAAGATATATAGGGGCACCTGGGTGGCTCCGTGGGTTAAGCGCCCGACTTCGGCTCAGGTCATGATCTCGCGGTTCGCGGGTTCGAGCCCCGCGTCGGGCTCTGTGCTGACCGCTCGGGCCCCGGAGCCTGTTTCAGATTCTGTGTCTCCCTCTCTCTCTGCACCTCCCCCACTCGTGCTCTGCCTTCATCTCAAAAATAAAGAAACATTAAAAAAATTAAAAAAAGAAAGAAAGAAAGATATATGGAAGCCTTTAGCCCCAGTATGTTAGAATGTGGCCTTATTTGGAAACAGAGTCACTACAGATGTCATTAAGTAAGTAGGGTAGGTCCCTATTCCATATATGACTGGTATCTTTAACATTTTTTTCTTTTATTTGAGACAGAGAGAGAGAGAGAGAGAGAGAGAGAGAGAGAGAATCTTAAGCAGGTTCCATGCTCAGGGTGAAGCCCCATGCAGGACTTGATCCCACAACCCTGGGATCGTGACCTGAGCTGAAATCAAGAGTCCGACGCTTAACCGACTGAGCCACCCAGGCGCCCCTCTGACCGGTTCTTTATGAGAAGTGGGAAGTGTGGACATAGAAACACACAGGGCAGGTGGCCATGGAAAACGGAGGTAGAGACTGGAGTTTCACTGCCAAAACCAGTTTCACTGCTAGTTCACTGGGATTAGCAGAAGCTGAAAAAAGCAAGGAAGGGTCCTCCTCTGCTAGAGGCTTCAGAGGGAGCATGGCCAGCTGACACCTTGATTTCGGACTTGTGGCCTCCAGAACCGAGATGGCAATTTCTGCCGTTCTAAGGCAACAAGTACCGAGTCTGTGGCACTGGGTTCAGCAGCCCTCGGAGGCTGTCACACACGGTGTGGCCCAGCCCACCCTCGGGAGGCAGTGAGGTTCCCTGTGAACACCTGCACACGTACACACACGCTCCGACTCTCTTCTCCAGTGCTGACCTAGTTTCTGAGAAATGATCAATAAACCCCGGGCGTGTCTGCAGCCTGCGACTCGTCTGTATCTACCCCGGAGTTGCGTTTTATTTCCCTTCTGTGGGTCAGACTGAGAGCTGGTTTTGAAGCCAGAGCTTTATTTTTATCATCCAACTCAGTGTGTGGGAGTCTGGGATTGTCGCTGCCACGCTGGTTTTGCGTAGGCCACTGGGGGGATTTCTTGGGCTTCTCGAAGGCAGAGGTCCCAGCCGGCCTTTGCCTCTTGGGCTTCTCGAAGGCAGAGGTCCCAGCCGGCCTTTGCCTCTTAGGCAGCCCCCTGACAAGAAGGGAACTAGAACCTGAAGTCCTGGATATTGGGTCCCATTCTGTTCCATACGGGGCTTTGGACAAGTAACTCCTCTCTGGACCTCAGGCTCTCTCTCCATGGACACAGCTGGTCACAATCTGTGCCCGCTAAATATTCTAGCGGCTATGTCCCAATGGGGGACAGTCCCTCCAGTGTGTCCAGGGAGGACAGGAATACCTGGACCCAGGTACAGAGGCCCGAGACAGGGGCGAGCAAAGCATCTGGTCTCACACAGGAATCGTGATAAGAAACCAGGCACTTCATTTCTTGGTGAAATTTCTTCTGCTTAAGGGACGTGCTTAGGATCACAGGACCTGGTTTGAGTTCCAATTTGAACACCATCAGGCCGTGCAGCCTGGCGGTAACGCCCTCGACCTCTCTGAGCCCTGTTTTGCTCACCTGGGAAATATAGGTAGCAATGAACACCCAGCAGGGCTGTGGTGAATTCAGACGAGACAAGGGCACGAGCGTGCCTGGCAACCCTGAAGCCTTTAGAGGCCAGAGAAGGTGGTTCTTCTGTGTTTTCTTCTCTTCTGTGTCCCCTTCCCCCATCGGCAGAGCCTCTAATGGCTTTGGCATCTCTGCGGTCCATTTCCTGGAGGGTGTCAATTATTTAGTGGATGAATACATCTGCCAGCAGGCCCAGGGAGCCACCTACAAGCGTGCCCCGGGCCCGCTCCCTGCTCTCCGGAGGCCGCCTCTCGCCCGTGGCGACCTCCGTGATGGGGACTTCACGCTGCCTGCTGGGGCTGTCCCCAGGCTTGCTTTCCTGGCCTGGCCGGTTGCCCTCTGAGCCACGGGTCCCTCCCTTAGAAGGAAGTTTGGCCTCTTAATGGCCATGAATAATCGATGAGCTCTTAGAGAAGGGTTCTGATGAGAAACACTCCTTCCCATTAGTGACCCTGGCATAACCCCTCAGATGCCCCCTCTGCACACCGCCCCTGCCCCTGCGCACAGCTGCTGGGAGCAGGGTTTGTTTTGCGCGTGGATGGGCGGGCGAAAGGAAGCTCTGGGAGCAGTCAGGAGGCTCTCCCCATGAGGGAGAGGCCACAGCGGCCTGTCCACCCACCCGAGGACAGTGCAGGGCAGTTTCCCAGCAGAGAAATGTGTGCAAATATCGGACTGCAGTTGTCCTTGACCTTGGGGGGAGGGAAGGACAGTACATGGAGCGGGTTCTTTGGGGTGATTCAGGAAGCTGTTGAGGCTCGTCCCAGAGAACTGCACACACGACGAACACCTGGCAAGCCGTCTTGGTTGGTCCCCAGGGGACCCCTGGCCTCCCTGCCGGTGGCCTCTCAAACTGGGTGAGCCCAGGTTCTGAATTCAGCTGGCTATCCCCCCTTCTCCACCTTCACCCTTCACGTGCCTTCGGCCCCCCAAGGTGAGATTAGGCCCCGTCCATCTGGCCTTCTCTTCTCTGGGACCTGTCATGCTCTGTCTTACAGAGTGACCGCTGGTCTTCTCTCCACCGCATCCCAGGTGCTCAGCACGACGATTGGCACATAGTGGATCCTCAGCAAATGTTACGTCGGGGAAGTCGAATAACCTTTCAGACTGCTGTTACTCATGAGAGGGCTGATGGGAATCCACTTTCTAAGCTGTAAGTAGGTGATAAACTGGATTTCCAAGTATCCTGTCATTATTTAGGTGTTCAGGAATGTGGTTATATTTTTTTCTGGCCTCCTAAGCTCGGGGGCGTATGGGTCAGAGCTGACTTGTTGGATCCTATCCCCAAGATGGAGACACTAAAAAGGTCCCGTCAAGGCACTTACCAGTTGGGTGATTCTGGCTTCTTTCCAGGAGCAGGAGAGCAGAGGTACTATAGTGATATAGGGTCTCACCAATCAGGGCAGGATTAAACAATGGATAAAGGAGATTGAAGAAGTTTGTCAGGTGGACTTATAATTTACCAAAGATTTGGGGCAGCAATTTAAGGATTTAAGCTGCCCTGGGGGCAGAGTAGGGGACAGAAATGAGAAAGGGGGGGTCACTCCTTGTTAACCATCTACCAGGAGCCAAAATGGCGGTGGGCACTTTATTTTAATCAAGTTATTCATTTTTCATACGACCCCCAGCATGAAGTACTTTCAATATTTGTTTATGGAAGATGAAACTGAGGCTCACAGCGGTCACACAGCCTGCCTGAGTTCACACAGGGTACGGAGGAGGCTGGGGCAGGGGTTCCATTTTAGCAGGTGAGATGGGCTGAGCATGTGCGCGTCATTTGAAAGGCCTTAGCCACAGGCTCCCAGCGCGGTCCCCTTTGGATAGGCGAGGAAGGGGATGCTCAGAGAGGTGAAGTGACTTACTCAAGATCACATGTGCAGAGAATGCCTGGATGGCTGAGAGGCAATGTGGTGGCAGGGCTGAATGTTAAATGGAATCTCAACCCAGCTCTCCCTTGACCTGTGAGGGCTTGAGGGCAGCTTAGTGGGGGGGGGGGGGCGGGTAGGGGCTGGAGCTGGGAATGGGTGGTGTGGGGCTGTTCCTTGCTCTAAAGCTAATGTCCTAGGGAGCAAATTGGCATCAAAGTAATTGTCTCTTGTAGGAACAACATTTTTGAATCTCAAAGCACTCTTGTATCCATGATCTCCTTTAAGCCTCCAAATAGCCCTGCAGCAGCATAGGCCCTTTTAGGCCCATTTTGCAGATGAGGAAACTGAGGGTCCACAGTTTTGTGTGACCTGCCTGGGATCACACTGCGAGTGGGTCGTGGACCTGGGGTCCCCACCTACCCAGCTTCTGGTTGTTTACACTCAAGGTCATCCCTTGTCCATCCACGTCAGCAACCTGGGTTGTCCTTTGACTTCTAGCGGGCGCCGCACGCGTTTTTCCCAGGTGGAGGGGCTACCCCTTCTCTTTGTAAACTCGGCTGACAAGGGAGAAATCTTCCCTGGCAAACTCGGAGACTTGCTCAGGGTTCCGCAGCGGGAACGCCGATTCGCTCGGTGCTCACGAGGAGCCCGCGGGACCTCGCTGGCTGCTCTGTGTCTGGATAACGGTATCTGGAAAAGTCTGGTTAGCTCCCTGCATCGCGCCAGGACGTGGCGTCAGCCAGTCACGGAGAGGAAAACACTTGTCCCTCACGCAGTCTGTAAGCTGTCTTGAAACCCAATCTCACAACTGCACAGCCCATTTCTGTTTCTGTCGTATCTCTTCTCACTTTCTTTTCCCTGCTCGATCCAACGGGAGTAAGTGCTGACTATAAGTGACTAATAGATTCTCCTGCCTTTTCATTCAATCTTGTCATGATTTGCCAGTGAGACTCTGCTTTTGGTATTGATATGAGGCATGTCACAGAGGCTTGGGAGCCTTCAGAGGCGGGAGGCTGACTGATGGGACCACAGAACGCACAGAGCTGTGCACCTGCCGAGGGGCTGAGGCTCCGAGCCTCTGCCCACGGTCCCGTGAGTAGCACTGCAGGGACGTGGCAAGGAAGCATCTGGGCGTCTCCATATTCTCACGGTTGGCACGACACCATCTCTGCTCGATGCTGTGTTTCGCCATGGCCCACATCTCCTCTCTTGCCCCTCCGAGTCCCCTTTCCTGCCTCGCGTCAGGACTTCGTCAGCTCTCGCTGTCGGCACGTGCATATCGGCCTTTTCTCCCCCTCGCCTACCCCACCACCTGGCTTCCGGAAAGCCCCTCCGGGGCCACCGAGCCACCGAGTGACCCTACCAGCCTCCTGCTTCTGGGCGGGGCATTCGAAGCTTCTCACTAGGCCCCTGCTGGCCTTCCCAGCCTTAAAATAGCACCTAACATTTGCAAGATTAATGCGCTTTATGAAAGAAGACTTCACATATGTTAACCCCAGCAGCTTATCACACTTCTTGTTCTCCAGCCAATCGGTCTAGGCACTGCTCTCTGAAAAATCTTCCATGTGTTCCAGACTCGTGGCATTTCTTCCTGAGCTTTCTTCTGCCTGGAATGTATTTTTCCTCTGTTCATATTTTCTTCTTCCTCCGATGCCCTTCCTGAAAACCATCTCCCGCAGGAAGCGCTCCGTGATCTCTCCAAGCTTTCAGGGGTGAGGATCTGTGCCCAAGGCTTTACTGTCCCTCCCAAGATTCAGAAAAGTTTATTTAAAAAAACACACCCACTAAATGACACTGAATTAACTAATTACGATCAAGCAATAGACACCATTGCCTTCTGAATGAATGCCAGTGGACTGAATTATTATTATTAGCCCAAGACTATAACATATGATGGAAAGAAAGGGATTGCTTTCTGGAAAAAAAGAGGACAGTAGAGATGTGCCCACTTGGGTGGACGCCTCGTGAAGTCGGGGGGCGGGGGCGTGCACAATTTCCATTTGGACCAAGGGTTTCCAGAGGCAGGGCGAAGGCTCCGCACTCTACGGGACCAGCCCTACCTCTCCCCCAAGAACCTTCCAGAATACCCATTAGCCCACACCTCTCCCCCATTTAAAACACATAGCAGTACTCAGCGTACCTAGCAGCAGCAGCGGGGGCCCTGGAATAATAATGGGGAGAGTTGAAATAATGGCCACCAAAGGGTAGCCGTGTGTCACACTCGCTATGTGTTTTGCTCCTCTGTGATCTGTTTTCTTTTCCGCTTTCTTGTTAATCACAGGGACTGACCTATCTTTGCATCATACGTACCAGCGATGACGATATTCAAAAGATACAGAAAGCAGTGGGAGAAGAGGAAAGATGAGGAGTGGGGAGTGTGGGGAGTGTTGGCACATATGCACAAGCATGTACATGCACGCCCATGTCTGCACACGTGCGTGCACACACACACACGCACACACGCTCCCGACCATTACCCTGCTGTCACCTCAGGAGACCACGCTGCCAGGCAGGGGAAAACAGGGAAAATGAAACCCTGCAATGAAGCAGAAAGGCCAGGCTGGGCCCCTGGGCTTTGTGCACAGTGTGCTGCTCGGGGCGAAGACTTTAAGGGTGAGATCGAGGCAAACCACTCACCAGATGCAGACCCCTTTCAGGAGCGGGGCTCTCTTCCCGGCCGGTGTCCGTGCCTCGGACCTGCAAGCTCAGCGCGCCTCTCTGTCGGTTAACCGGCTTCCGCCGCTCGGAGCGGCCAGCAACGTCTCGCTGGTCTCCAGAACCCTGCTCTGGGCAGACCGTGTGCTGGCTCCCGAGGTCCCGGGGACACCTGAGAGGAGACTCCGGGCACCTGCAGGCGGGAACACGAAAGGCAAACCCTCCAGAAAGGCATTCTGTCCTGGTGGTGCCCACAGGTCTTGTCTGAGCCTCTGCTCAGAAAGGATCGCAGGCAGGGTTGGTGGGTCCCTGGCCACTGGCCTCAGCGCGCTTGTGTCGGGGGGACCCTTCTCTGTCTTCACAGACCTACTTCGTTCAGGTCTCTGCCGAGCATCGCCTCCTCAGGAGCCCTTCCTGACCCTCCGTCTCCAGGATCTCCCCTCCCCTTACCTTATGTAAAAATGTTGAAAAACTATCTCCATAATTGACAACGTCCTCAGCATCAGAACAAAAGCGTCGCAATGTCGCGGCTTCTGCTTGTTTTGCTCCTGGATGGGTCCCCAGAACTCGCGGCGGCAATGACATTTGGTGCATCCGGGATGGCAGATAATTATTCCGTGTTGTAACTTACACTTTCTGCATCTAATTCTCAAGACAAAGTAGGGTATGGGGGGCACTAACGCCTTGTTATAGAGGAGAGGAGTTGGAGGCTCAGTGCCGTTAAGTCACCTGCTCAAGTCACCTGCTTAAGTCATCATCAGTCACACAGCTGATACTCAGGTGAGCGGATAAAAGTGGTCGGATTAAATGCCCAAATTCCCTAGAGAAGAAGGCCTTCTCCTGAAGGCGATCTGGTTTCTGGAGTGGGGGTAGATAGAGTGATGGGGAAGAAATTCTGGGTGGGAGGGGCCTGGGAGAGAGGGGAGGGAGACAGTGTCCCTCACTCTGAGGGTGACGAGCTGGGCCCTGGAGACACCGGAACCAGCTAGACTGATCCTTCCCCCAACTCCCTGTGCCGCCTTGGTCCGTCCTTTACCTCGCAGGGCCTCCGGTTCCTTATCAATACAAGGAGAAGACGGGATTAGATTCGTTGTTCTCAGAGAGTGTTTTTGAGGCCGCAGGAGGAAGTGGGGGTTCTCGGCACCCCTGCATGTGAGGACCCCTGCCTGAGCTGAAAAGGGATGTTCGCACAAGAGGAATGGCCTCAGGGATGGGGGGCGGGGGTGCTGGGCCGTGGGGCCAGGGGATCCGAGCACCAGTCCAGTGAGGCCTGTCACTGACGGTGAGGCTGGGGGTCCTTCCTTACTTGGCTTGTCCTCAGTTTTCTCCTCTGCGACATAGAGCTGGCCATCCCCGGCCCCAGGGTGAATGTGCTGGGGAACGGGGAGGGCTGGGCGCTCAGAGGCAGGCGTAGTGCAGGGCCGCTGCGAGGGGGTGGCTGGACAGACATGGCCTGGCCGAGAGGGCTCAGAGGACCAAGGGCCCGCAGTGTGTCTGTGGAGGGATCCTGTGGATCAGTCCTCCCGCCTGTAAAATGGGCCACATCAGACAGACCTCAGTCTAACCCAGTGGGGTGACACAGAGCCCCCGCGGCCTCAGATGTAAAAGGGCGATGATAGAGATAATAGCCACCACTCATAAGGTTGTGGCCCACACCTATTTAACCATGCTCTGTATGGTTAGGAACTGTCTGTCTGTCTGTATATGTTTTCTGCTTACCCTCCTTCCACCCTGATGAATTCGGAGCTAGTACGTTTCCGTTTTACAAATGGGGAAACTGAGTCACCGAGCGGTTAAGTGACTTGACACACCCCTAGGGAGGGGTGGGCTGGGATTCAGAGTAGCCTGGTGCTGTCACACCTGGACCTGCGGGAGGTGAAAGGAGATAAGCCCCCGAGCACTGTTGGGGCTCCTACATCCGGCCGCCCTTCTGCTGCTGCTGCTGCTGCTGCTGTTCCTGCTGATTTTGCTGGGGCGACAAGGCTCATGTGAGACAAGTGTGCATCCCTAAAGGCATAGATGGTGACCTGACTTCCCAAATTATGTTCTGTCTTCTCTCAGACCATTTTTCACGCTGGTATCTTTCTTTACCGCTTTGGGAAAATCGTAATTCTTTTGAAAGAGATGGGTCAGAAAATTGAGTGTCGACTTCGACGTGGCCTTTCCTAGATGGCATCTGGAGACCCAGCGAAAGGGAGAAAACGTGAGCAGGCACGGCAGCGGCCACGTTGCCTGGCCTGCTGTGTGCACGTGGCCGGCCGCTATTAAGTCCGCGTGTCTGCACACAGGACCTTCTGAGTACAAGTACAGAAGGGTGGATGTTCCATTTCTCCTTCGTTGCTTCCCTGGCTCACCCTTCATGGGGAAGGGTCTTTAACGTGGTAGCTCACCAGTATGAGTCGGTGAAAAGGTTTCAAAATTATGGAAAAAAAATTCTAGGTGCTTCTCTCTGAACGATCTGGAATTTTGGAGCCCACTCTCGGGACTGGGACCAAACAAGTGAGGCAGCTGGGGCACACTTAGTTACTAGCTCTCCCGAGAGTGACGTCTCCTTGAATTTGTGCCCTATGTGCCTCTCTGGCCTCACCCCAGTTCCCGGCCGGGGGTTCCAGTGCCTGCTGGCTATGGGGAGCTGGGGTCACCTCTCAGGATGGAGTCAACACTGATCTTTGTGGCTTGACTGAAGAGAGATCCAGGAGGTGGTCCTTGGCCAGGGATGACAGAAAGGCCAAGACACAAGAGGCTGTCTCTGTGTGGACCATTGGGTGACTCAGCGGGCAGGGCACTGTTTATGAGACTCTGGGCTCTTTGGCTTCGGATCAGCCAATAAATCTTCCTGGCAATGTTATGTCTGCATCAGCTTTCAGACTCCGCGGGACATCCTGGAAAGGTCATCCCCAAATATGAAAAGAAACAAAATGAAATTTAAAAAATGAAATTAAAAAAAAATCCGAACCACGTTTGCCCCAGCAGACCCTCCGCGGTGGTAGCTTTGGCTCTGTATAGGCCGGGTGCTTCTGCAGGACGGGGGTCTTCAAACTCTGCATCATTTATTGACTTCATGAGAGCCCCACAGCGGGGAGGAGATGAGAGAGAGGAAAAGAAGGTAAAACTTTGGGCTCCAACTCCTGAGCAAACCTGAGTTTAGTTTTAATAAGTTGCATCGGTTAAAATCAGAATATTGGATTGAATTTTTCATACGTCAAGAAAACAGGTTGAAAGTCACTGTCTTAAGAGATATCTTATTGGGGCGCCTGGGTGGCTCAGTCGGTTAAGCGGCCGACTTCAGCTCAGGTCATGATCTCGCAGTTCGCGAGTTCGAGCCCTGCGTCAGGCTCTGTGCTGATAGCTTGGAGCCTGGAGCCTGTTTCGGATTCTCTGTCTCCCTCTCTCTCTGTTCCTCCCCTGCTCGCACTCTGTCTCTCTCTCAAAAATAAACAAAGATTAAAAAAAAAAGTTAAGAGATATCTTATTAATTCCTTTTGAGGACACTTCTTGGCTTAAAAATCACCTATTTCCCCTTGATTCCTCTGCCCCCATTGAGGACAAAGACATGAGATAGTTGAGGCCAGGCTGTCACAGGAAGATACTTGACTAAATGTTCGTGAGACAACAGGAGGGAAATAAACCCAGAAAAGCTTGTATTGAGGTAGCCTGGCAGCTAAGAGCCGGCTCATTTCCTAGTACAAATTCAAGGAGACACCCCTGAGCTCCCTATCCCCTGGCCACTGTCTCCGTGCCTTCCTAGGAGCTCTTCCGGACTCAAAATCAGGCGAAGCCTGGAGAACTTTGAACTCAATGGAAAACAGTCCCCTCTGCTTTGCACGCAAGACTCGGATTCTGTGTCAGTGTCCCATGTGAGGCCCACCTCTGCTTACGGTCGATAACATGGGGATGTGCACTCTTTTCAGGACAGACCCTTCCTATCCTCAGGGGAATGGCCTTCGAGACCTCTACCGGGTGCTCCTCAGAATACAACCCGGCCACGTCCACTTGCAAGTAGGGTGTCTCTTTTACTAGTTAATCATCACCAGGGTGACCGTAAATTCTGGTTTTCCTGGGATGGTCTTATTTTACGCCTGTTGCCCTGGTGTAATTATTAATAGCGCTCTTTTCACTCCCAAAGTGTCTTATTTTGGGCGATAAATTATATGGTCACCCTAATTATCATTTTTACGATCAGAGTGCTTCCTGACCCTCAATGCCCGCCTGACACTTACCCTTCCCCAGCCCCCCCCTCCAGGAAGCCCTCCTCCTGCCACGCTAATTCGAGCTGATCTTCCCTTCCAGGAGAACTGCTTTGCTGCTTCTCGAGCCCACCCTGCCATGCCTTTCCCTCCTCCACTCATCCAACCAGGGCCGTGTGCCCACCTACCACCACCCGGAGTATTCCAGGCCCTGGCAAAACGGGAGGAGCCAAATGCAGAGACAATAAGTGTGTAGATATATATTATGTTCCCTGAGGACTACGACTATGAAAAGAAGTCGAGCTGGGGTGGGGTGGGGGTGGAAAGTGATGGGAATATGTGTGTCCTGGTTTTCAATTAGCAATAATCGCGCCTCGGATAAACCTCATTGGCTACGATACTGCCACTGCGCAAAGCTCGTGTCCTGGTTTTTTACGAGATGGGCAAAGCATTGTATAAGAAGATGGTATTTAAAAAAACTTTAATGTTTATTTTTGTTTTAATTTTTTAATGTTTATTTTAAAAAAAAATTTTTTTTCAACGTTTTATTTATTTTTGGGACAGAGAGAGACAGAGCATGAACGGGGGAGGGGCAGAGAGAGAGGGAGACACAGAATCAATCGGAAACAGGCTCCAGGCTCCGAGCCATCAGCCCAGAGCCTGACGCGGGGCTCGAACTCACGGACCGCGAGATGGTGACCTGGCTGAAGTCGGACGCTTAACCGACTGCGCCACCCAGGCGCCCCTTTTAATGTTTATTTTTGAGAGAGAGAGAGAGAGAAAGAGAGAGACAGAGCGTGAGTGGGGGAGGGGCAGAGAGAGAGGAAGACGCAGAATCCGAAGCAGGCTCCAGGCTCTGAGCTGTCAGCACAGAACCCGGCGTGGGGCTCGAACTCATGAACCGCGAGATCGTGACCTGAGTCAAAGTCAGATGCTCAACTGACTGAGCCACTCAGGTGCCCCTAACAAGGTGATATTTGAACAGAGGCCTGAAGGGAGTGAGGGGGTGAGGGAGCCCGGTGGGGAGAAAGCATTTGAGGCTAAAGGAGTCGCGTATGTAAAAAATCCTACAAAGGGAGGACTAGCAAGGACGGCTGTGTGTGGATGTCAATGCCGGGGGGGAAGAGTGCGTGTGGATTCGGAGTACCCGAGGGCCACTTTCTCTGTTCTCCCCATAGCCTGGCTTGACACGGAAGCTCACATCTTGATAACCTGGCTGGATGTGCGGCGGTTGGATCACACGTCAGCGGTGGCTCTGGGTCAGAGTTTCAGGGGACAGCCTTGCCAGTGTGGTCAGACTGCTGACATTTTGTTATGGGTTTACTGAGGTTCCCAAACAGTCTAAACCCCAAGCCGTCCCATCTGCCCCGCCCCCGACAGTCACCGATTGCAGCAGACGCCGGAAAGGGTGCGTGGTACCTCTCTATAGTTCAGTCTGCTCCACAGAACTTGACCGGGGCACATCTCCGGGGAATGGCCTCTTCACCTGACACCATTCTGCAGCGTTTCATGAGGCATCTACCAGACTGTGTGTCCAGAAGGTGAGGAGTGTGGCCTGCTCCCTCGGAGAGGACTCATATTACATGCTTGCTCCAGGCTATTGAATTTGGTCATATTGCATCCTTATTTTTAAGTGTATTTAAGTGGATCTTCTCCGGACAGTACAGATTTTGCAGCCAGACAGGGCTCATCAGCCCCCGGGGACCCTCAGTAGCAACCGGGTGGGACTGACCGGTGTGAACTTCTGGGAAGGAACCAACCCCGGGCTTTGATTTGCCGTACCTTCTTTTGCTTTTCTCCTAGATTAGTTTTCCATCTTAGTAAACCAATTTGAATCTTTTTTGAAGTGTCCCGGGTCTCAAAGGAATCCTTAACTAATAACTTTTTCAGACATCTTCATGTATAGGGTCATTTCACACACCCACTGCGTGAGAAAAGGCGTGTTAGGATCGCAGGAGATGGGGAAATGACCAACAAGTGCTGAGGGGTCCCTGCCCTCCAGCCTCAGCCCCCATCCGTTTCTCATGGGTCAAATCGCAGCAAACGCCAGCATTCTATAGAAGGAAGAAACTGACCCCGAAATTCCATCCTTCTAAAGGATTAATTATTTGCATAATTTACTTTGTTAATAATGGTGCTGGGCCTAGTACCTACGGAGAGGAAATCGGTTTTTAAAAAAGAAGATGGTTGGGTCATCGTTACTTCACTCTGTCTGCGTTGGTGTCTTTGTGTTGAATGTAATTAAGAGCCTTAGTGTGAGTTTTTAAACGTCTGATCAACCATCCCCCACACTTTCACCCAACATGGCCACAAAGGGAGGTTGAGACTCATTCAAACCAGAACTTAGCAGCCTCATACAGTCCTATGCATGAGGGGGGAGGGAAGGGGCTTGGGGAGAGAATATATTGAGATCTGCCCTTTGATCGTGTTCAATGCGACTTTGCATTTACCTGAGGGATTAAAAGTTCTCATTGACCAAGGCTCCCGGCTTCCTACTCAGCCTTTGACGGGACAAGTGTTAATTGGACAATATAATGGGGACAATGTTAATTCCCCTCTTAGAGTTCCTTTTCTTGTTCAGTCAAATAGAAAGGCCCTTTTAAATGGCAGAGAGAGGAAGAAAGGAGCTGGTTTATAAGGGTAATAGACTGCACATCTTCCCCCTTGTCTCAGAACAAGTGCAATGGAGTCAGCATAAAGCAGGCCCTAAACAGCGAAAGAAAGGGAGCGATGTGGTGGTTTGCCTGGAATGTCACCCTGGATTAGGGATCGGGGAAATATGGCCAGTAGGCTCTGTCTGTTTTCGTAACAGTGAGGGGTGGCGGTTTGCGGAGGGGGCGAGAGACACCTAGGATACTCGGGGTAAGGAAAGGACAGTTTGGTGTAGGAAACGGGGGTGACAGGGGGTGACAAGGACAATAGGACATAGACGATCAGAAACGTGGTGGGATCCCCTGAGCAGCTGGGCTGAGTCGGACACTCCCCAAACCTGGAGAAGTCACGACTGCACGGGGGAGATGGGCAAGAGGCAGGGATTCTAGAAACGATAGCCCGCGTTCATGGGTTCCTGTAATTAAAATTTTCCTCCCGCCCAATCTTAAAATGGGCTGAAGTGCAGTTGTCTGTAGATTCTGGGAGCCACGTGGAGAAACTAACGTTTTCCCCACAGTTTCCATCTCTCTTCAACAACCCCGTCTGTTTCTCTGCTAACGAAGTCTTTCTGCTGTTGAACCTCGACTAATACTTCTTCTATCCCTGGTTTTTATGAATGATGACAAAGGCCCATTCAGTTTTTCAGTTGTTAATTTATTCAACAGGCATTTTCAGGCATCTACCATACGGCAGGTACTCTGCTGTGTACCCTTGAGCAAGTCACTTAAACTTCCTGCGCCTCGAACCTTCAGTCATGGGAATAATTACCCCGGCTTTCAGTCTACAAGGTTCTTTGGGGGATCAATGGAGATAATGGATATAAAAATACCTTATAAACTGTGAAATATGTGAAATGAATTATTCTCTTTATGACTTTTATTCGCTGGGGAGATAAAAGGAATGCGTAAGAAACGATGAGGAACAAAGACAAGAAAATCTCTATTGAAAGACAAGCCTGCCAGGCACAGACAGAGCACAATGCAGGAAACTAAGGCCTGAGTGACTCAAGGGAACCGCAGTTGGCCAAGGCAGGTTGCTTGAGGGAGGTCCCAGCCCTCGTTGGCAAGAGTCAGCATCCTTCTCCGCAGCTGCAGCTCTAGTTGAGAAGGCACCTTTCTGGTGCATCTGGAACCAACCAACCACTATGTCTAGTAACTCAGCATCAGGAACGGGCTTTGGCCCAGTAAGGTGCTAGTAGCATCTGATCTCTCTGCGTTACCCTCTGATTCCCTTGATTCTAACAATGGCACCTCTTTCTTATTTCGTCTTCCAGTCCTTCTACCTTCTTTGTAAGCAATTTCCTGTACTAACTTCCCACCATTTGAAACACGAGAGCAAAAGATTTCTTATCGATACAAAGACAGTACGAACACTCCTTGTCCTTTCCTTCTGGGGCAGAAATGGAAACAATTCTTGCTCAAAAGCGAACAAGTTAGTTAACGTCGCTCCTTGCTGACCCTGAAATCCAGGGTGATTCCTTCCACCTCTCTGGGCCTCAGTGTTGCCACCTCTGAAAATGCACACAGTAAGTTTGTGTTGGTGAATTATCGCTCACAAACAGAGCAGCCTCACGTGGCTGCGCCAAATCTCTGCTCTGTGTAGCCGGGCGTCCAGGTGCACTTGGGGCCAGCACACTTTCTCATCAACTCGTCTTCATGCACCTGCTTCATCATCCAGCATCCGGCCTTTGACGGGGCCCTTCTTGCTCTGAGCTGAAAGCTGCACACTTCAGATTCACCAGCCCTTAAATATTTTATAGCAGACTGGCTGGAAATTAATATTTAATCACAGACTCCTTGGCACGTAAATATTTAATCATTGATATGGCTGATGAGTAATGAATCAGCACCCAGGAAAACTTTTGGTCTCTGGTGCCGGTTTTGACGGATCTCTGGTTCTGGTCTCAGAGGACAGAGGTATCAGTGGTGATTTTATTTCTACACCGAGCTTAATAGTTTTAAGGGCTCTGAAAAAAAAATGGGCTTAATACCAATCTGAGGTTCTGGATCAGAAAATCGCATCTTCAAAGACCATAAGCAAATTGCGAATAGCCGTAGTTTGGAAAGAATTGGCTGGATGGCTACAGTAATCAACATTTCTGTCAATTTATATCCTAAGAAAAGACAGGGGCTGGGATGAGGAAGGGATATCCTTAAAGGCATAAGATGGGGGCTTGGGATGGGAAACTGGAACCCCTTATGTTTCCAGGGGTGATTTGGAATATGAAGTGAAGAGAAAAAAAATCAGGAAAAAGTTAGGAAATTCTTTTAAAAATATTTTAATGTTTATTTTTGAGAGAGAGAGAGAGAGAGAGAGAGAGAGCATGAACGCGCCTGAGCATGCGTGCAAGTGGGGGAGGGGCAGAGAGAGACAGAGGGAAACACAGAATCCAAAGCAAGCTCCAGGCTCTGAGCTGTCAGCACAGCACCCGACGCAGGGCTCGAACTCAGGAAGTGAGTGATCATGACCTGAGCCAATGTCGGTCACTCAACTGACTGAGCCACCCAGGCGCCCCTAGAAATTCCTTAAATATAACAGTAGGTACAGACAGGAGGGGGAAAATTGAGGTCGGAAGGACTCATGGAGCTTTAAAAAGTAAGAGCAGTAAAAATTTCATGAGTTACACAGCAAAGAAGCTGCCGGGGTGCATGTGCCCTGATAAGAGCAGCTTCCTCACCAGAGAGATTTCTATTATTTTTTAAGCCTTACACTTTGATGACTCCAGGATAACTTGCACCCTACCCTGCTTAGCTTTGCGGGGCCATCACCACAAGCGTGTGCCACAAACCCTGGGCTGCTTCCAAAGACACCCATTCTGCGAGACCTGACTTACTTCTAAAAATTTGAGTCCTGTTTTATTTTCCCTGAAAATGTTTCTGCCCCCTCTCGGCCATGCTCTCAGCTTCCCGCCTCGCGGGGGCATCTCGCTGTCTGGGTCACATGGGCTTGGTGCCTGTTCTATTGCACCTGGGGTGGCCTGGCTGGCAGGCAGTCATGTTAGCCCAGCTGGCAGGTCCCCAGGGGCACCTGCGGACACTGGCCCGATGAGGGGGTGCTGCTGAAGTCCAGGGTAACTCACAACCGTCACTTCCAACTGGGAGACTAGACCATAGGACCACCACACTTCACTTTCCCAAGTTACGAGAGGGCTCCGGGCCTTATCACTCAGTTTACAGAGGATCCACTGTCCCCAAGGGCTTCAGGAGAGAGGACAAGGCTAAGGGCCGCCGCTATAAGCCAGGGCTCTAGGGGGGGCGCTTCCCTGCTCTGTCCACTCACCTCAGAGGCCCCACTTACCTCTCCTCCCTGACCTGTGCAGCTAGCAGCCTCAGACACGCTCTCCTCCTCCCTCCCCATCACCCTCCCCCCTCCCCTCGACCCCTCAAATGACATCGACTTTCCTTTCCTCCTGAATGCTGGATTGGAGGCAGACTTTTTTATTTTTTTTAAAGTCAATTTTCCATTTCTGCATTTTTAATTTATGGGGAGTCTCAAGAAATAGGAACAAGGGAAGGAATGAGGGGCCAAGGGAAACTGTCATGATTCCTAGTACAGAGTCATGATTCTCCTGCCTCAGTTTCCCCTCCGACTCCAGTCAGTGCACGTGAAAGTGTCTGTGTGGGTGTGAGGGGTTCCTCACCTCAGCATGGGAGTCCTAGCCAGAACCCCCCTGTGCGCAGAACCCCCCTGTGGCTGATTTGGAGGGTCGGGATGACCATAGAATTCAGTTTCTAGAATTCAGCCTTAAAGGACTTCATTTCTCCATTGTGATGGGCACTTACCTTGCCACTGGACAGCCATTATCCCCATTCTTCTTTATTGTTAGAAGAGTTCCAATTTTGGTGGTGGTGGGGGAAGGAGTTTATTGTCCCATGTGCTTAGGGGCAGGGGAATCTTTCTGTCCCCATGGGTGAATGTTGATTAGTCTAAACTGACCGTGGAAATTCTATTCCCTTCTTGTTATCGCTTTAGTCATGGGTACGTAGAGCAATCCTAACCAATATGGTATGAAGGAAAATCAGGGACATCTGTTCAGGAGGCTTCTGGAAAGGGTATTCCTCAGTGACAAAAAGAGACGGAGGAAGAGGAATTGCCCACCTGCCTTCGGATGCACTGGTATGAACTCAGTGGGGCAGCGACCTTGTCGCCACGAGACAGACAAGGACCAAAGCTGAAGATGGGAGAGAAAAGTGAAGCATATGATCCTAGTGCCACTACACTGACCGAATCGAGAAGCACTTTATCTCCAGGCTTCTTAGAACGTTTAAGCTGCTTCTAGTAGACTCTTTCGTTATTTGGGTTCGAAAGCATTCCAATTAATGTACCTCATGAATAGGGGAGGTGGGACTGACAGCTAACAAGCTAAAGACTCACGACAAATGACAGGGAAATGAGAAGTCAAACAATAATGAGGAACTTTTTCATGCCCATTAGGTTGGCTGATAATCGAGCCTGGTGCCTGCTGACCTTGGGTGAGACTGTGGAGCCATGGCACCTCCCCCACACTGCCATCACTTGGGAAACCAGCTGGAGTGCCTATATATCAGAAGATGCTCACAGTTAGTGGGCCAGCCATTCTCCTCTTTGGCAAATAAGTGGAGATACCCTTGTACACATGCAGAGGGGAACGTGCATAATAATGCTCTTGACAGTATTTTCGTAATGGAGGAATTTGGAAACAAGCCTTGATGGTCATCAACTTGAAACCAGACTGCTTCTCCAGACTTTGGCCCCATGAATAAAGTGCAGCTACATGTATCAACATGATTAAATATCAAAAATACAATTCCGAGTGAAGAAAAGTACGTCTCAGAGATACAGGTAGGATCTGAAGTGATTCATATGAGGTTTCAAAACACACAAACAACCTGATAAATACGCAAAGAAATGCATTGGGAAGATAAGCACCTTGTTCAAAATGGTAGCTTGTTTGAGGAAAGAAAGAGGGGATATTAGATTCTCTATACTTTTTTTCATGTGTCTGAAATATTTCATGAAAAAAAAATTCTTGAAACTGGTGTTATGGGCTCGAATCAATGAAGTGAAACTTGACATCGACAAGCATATGGTCCTTAGCCAGGTGCGTACGTGGAGTTTTTTAAGGTTGGGAGGGGGTGGGTGGCAGTGGTGCCTGGATTAACAAGAGTTTATGAGAAAAGGAGCCAGAGAGGTTTGTTTTATTTGTACCACGAGATTCTTGTGAACCAACAGGATGATGTAGTTTCTAAATAAGTTGGTGTCCACTTGGGTTAGAAGCATAAAATTACAGTGATAACTTAAGAGGAAGTGAGTCCAGCCTTATTTCCCACTGACCAGATGTTGCCCGGAGGATGATGTGCAGGTCCAGATTTGTCACATTACAAGGTCTATTTTCAGGGTAGAATAGGTTAAAAATGAATAACGTGGTGAAAACCCTCAAGACGATGTCATACCGGACGGGTTGGGGAACAAAGGACGTAGTCGCAACACAATGACTCTCGTCACATCTTTGATGAAATGTTATGGAGCAGAGGGAGAAGATAGGTCACGTGGGACCAGAGACTCACCCAATATTGAAAGATACCAGGTGCATGTGTTAGGTGGGGTGCTACTTTTAGCTCAGTATGAGCTGGAGCTGATTAATGTTAGAGGTATCCTATGATGGGAACAGTGGCCCTGGGAAACAGTTGGCATCTTGTCACTGGGAAAGTCCAAGAAGCCTTTGTGGAGGGGTGGGGTTCCAGCACTGAGTGAGTGGCTAGACTAGACAGCCTCTGAGGTCCCGGTCCTATGGTTGCACAGTCATGGGACAGAGCATACAATACAAATATTATTGGGAGATGCCAGCAGCTATGTGACGAGCAACGAGACATCCTGGAAATAATTCCTGCACTGTTTTGGCCATCGGCTTTGTGATCAGGAGCATCAATCATTCTTTGGCCTTTCTATTTCCTGAAAGGTGGAAGAGAAGCCTAGGACCTAGGTGAGGGCTTGTGTCTACAGAAGGGAGATGGCTGAAGTAGGGGCTGTGGGCGGATATGGCCCACCCTCTGTTACCATAACGAGGCAGCCCTCAAGAGCACGGTAAGAAGATACGGTTTCCAAGGACGGCTGATAATCTATCCGTAAGCTACAGCCTGTGGATACAAGTCCTGCCTTATGGATTAGCTGTTCCCAGTGTTGAAGAATGAGAGAAGTAGTGGGCATGTACAAATAGATGCGTAAGTAGGCTGGAGATAGGACTTGGAGAGTCTCTGCTCAGTGATAATTTTGAGGAATTGAGATTTCCACCAGGGGCTCTAAAGTCCTGGGTTCTGGTGGGTACAAAGAGGTAGATGGGAAGGTAAGAAGGAAGCACTTCTCACAGTGTGAGGATAAATATGCCTTTCTTTACCCACCAAATTTTCTCAATGGGTGGTGGTGTGTATTGTGTGTGTGTGTGTGTGTGTGTGTGTGTGTGTGTGTGTGTTTTCCCCAAAGGCTTTGGGAAAGTTTTGTTTCACTGTTGTAATAAGGTCTCAGCTGTGTTTGGTAGAGTGTTAAAAGCAGAATGCCAGATGACAAAAAGTATTAAGGATCAGTGAGAGATGACCCCTTTCCAACACCCACTGGGCCTGTGCGATCTCTGCCCAGAGGGAACCCCTATGGCCCAGTATGACCTTCCATGTCAAATGTGGAGTCTGCAGATGCTGTTTTCTTTCCTCTTTCTCCTCCTTTCTTTCTTCATCCGTCCCTCCGTCCCTCCCTCCCTTCCTCCCTCTTCCTTCCTCTGTCTCTTCCTTCCTCTCTTCCTTCCTTCCTTCCTTCCTTCCTTCCTTCCTTCCTTCCCTCTTTCCCTCCCTCCCACCTTTCTTCCTTTTTTTCTTTTCTTTCTTTCTTTCTTTCTTTCTTTCTTTCTTTCTTTCTTTCTTTCCTTCCTTCTCTTTCATTGGGTTTGATGTACTTTATTGATGGAACATCCCAGGGCATCTGGGATGGAAACTGTCAACATGGGGAGATTCTCAGAGTGCTGGAGGAGGCATGGAGGCAAGGACTCCCCAGCAGCTGAGGACCTCTCTGTTGCTCTCATGCTCTCATGGAGGCTGGTGGTCCAGGGAGCTTTTACTCCTTGGATACCATGTGGACAATATGGTCTACTACCTGGTTGCTGTAGCCAAATTCACTTTTGTATCAGGAAATGAGCTTGACAAAGTGCTTGAGGGCAATGCCAGACCCATGGAAGCCGTTCTTTTTTTCAAAGGAAAGACGGAAATCCTCCTAAAGGCATGTTTGCCTATAACTCAGCATCTTGGCCTGCTTCTGCTTTACCTGCTCCTGGGGGTGGGGAGGGGTGCAGTCATCTCTTTCCTCTAGCCATGGATCTGGAGGCCATTCAGTAGGGATGTGTTAGTTATGTATTACTGTGTAACAAATTACCCCCAAACTTAGTAGTTTAGAACAACAACCATTTATTATCTCTTACAGTTTCTGAGTGCCAAGGGCTGGCTGTAGCTTCGCTGGGTTCCTGCTCAGGGTCTCACATGACGTTGCGGTCAAGCTGGGGCTGCAGTGTCTGAAGGCTGGGATGGGTCCACGAACCCACTCCAAGCTCACTTACGTGGGTGTTGGCAGGAGACTCCAGTCCTCACCACGAGAGTGTCTCACGTCTCCTGTTCCTGACATGACTTCCCCCCATAGCAAGTGATCCAGAAGCAAGAGAGTGACAGAGAAAAAGTGGAACCTTCAGTCTATTGTAACCTAATCTTGGAAGTGATGTATCATCCCTTCTGCAATATGCTACTAGTCACAAGACCAACCCTGGTTCGGAGTGTAAGACGTGACTACCAGGACACAGCACTGGGACTTGTAACTCTAATTGCAGACATGAACATCTAAATTAGCTCCAGAAAGATCTATATCTGGGCAGAAGGAGTGTTAATATTTGTTCATTCAACGGGCTCTCATTAAACACTTCCTTTGTGCGAGTCACTGTTCTAGGTGCTGAAAATACCACGGTGAACAAGACATTCAGTTTCCGCTTTCAGGGATTTGAAATTTTAGTGAGAGAGGCAGAGAATGCACAAATAAAACGAGTGGTTCTAAGTCCTACAGAGAAAATACAATGAGGGCTGTGACAGTGAAGGGGAGGATACATCCGTTTGGCCTGATCTTTCTTCACAACAGCCCTCGGGGCAGTGTTACCAGCGTCTCCATTTGCCGCGTGAGGACGCCAAGTCTCACGGGAGGTGATGTGATTTTTCCTGGGATCCCAGTTACCGAGAGACAGGGCTGGGGTTTAAACTGCAGTTCTCTGTCTCTTTCCCAAGTCTGCGTACGTCACCTCTGCGTGCTTCTGTCTACCCCAAGAAGAGACCCTGCAAGCTGGGTTTGTACATCAGAACATCCTTTGAAGGTCTCCTATGGAAAGGTTCAAATCCCTGCAGTCTGTAGGCAGCTTGAGGGCAGGCCTGGCGCTTTCTTAGACTCTGCATCCCCCCTAGACATCTGGGTATTCTCAGATGGACTGGTTCTCAGGCTCCTGTGTAGTTTTTTCTGGGCTCTGTTGTGTCTGTGCCCATCCCACCGGCAGTTTGTTTCTGGGAGGGAAGCATCCCCCCGAAGCTTTGCTGGCTGTCTCCACTGGCCGTCGCCCCCCAGAGACAACGTTGGGGGCTGTGGTCACCTCTCGTGGTCTCATTTTCAACAAGAGCACTTTGAAAGAGAAAAGCATCAGATGGTTGTCAGCAAAAAAGGGTAGTCCACTTTCACATTCGTTATCTTGCCGCCCCTCGAAGCGGACATGTGAAGTAGGCAAAATGGGGCTTATGGTTCAATTTCACAGATGCAGACACCAAGACTCAGAAGGAGAAAACCACTTTTCCTGAGGTCTCACAGCGATGACTGGAAGGGTGAAGGCTTTCTGATCCTACCACAGAGATGTCTCTTCCCCGCTCTGTAACTGTCCAGAGATTATGTTCTGCGAAATAAAGCTCCATGTGGTCCGCTAGAGTAGTGCTTCTCAAACTTCGATGTATAAATTAATTACCTGGGGATGTCACTAAATTGCAAATTCTGACTACCTGGGTCTGAGATGGTGCCTGAGATTCTGCATTTTTTTTTTTTTTTTTTAGAGAGAGAGTGCCAGAGGGGGAGAGGGGGCGAGAAAGAGAGAGAGAGAGAGAGAGAGAGAGAGAGAGAGAGAGAATCCTAAGCAGACTCCACGCTCAGCACGGAGCCCGACTTGAGCCAAAATCAAGAGTCAGATGGTCAACTGACTGAGCCACCCAGGTGCCCCAGAAATTCTGCATTTCTTTAATATTTTTTTAATGTTTATTTATTTTTGAGAGAGAGAGAGAGAGAGAGAGAGAGAGAGAGAGATGGAGCATGAGTGGGGAGGGGAAGAGAGAGAGGGAGACACAATGTGAAGCAGGATCCAGGCTCTGTCAGCACAGAGCTGGACGTGAGGCTCGAACTCACGATGTGTGAGATCATGACCTGAGCCGAAGTCGGATGCTTAACTGACTGAGCCGGCCAGGCACCCTGAGATTCTGCATTTCTTAGCCCACGTGCAGGGGGTGCCCGTGCTGCTGCTCCATGGTCTACGCGGTGAGTAATAAAGGTCACCCTCTGGCCCGTTTTCAGATGTCAGAATTCTAGCCATCCTTTGAAATGCAGGCTGATGACCCCTGCACCTAGGAAACGTCCCTAATGTCTTCTTCGGTTGGGAGTGCAGCCTCCTCTCTCAGTGCTACCCTGTGGGCTTGTTGCTCCCCTAGGAGGGCCCAGGTCCCCTGCTAGTTACACTAACCTGACCCGTGATCTCAGACGCTCCTCGCCGGGCATGGCTCACACTGGGTCGGGTTCACGGTGGCTCTGGATTTCTTTACTGTAGGCGGCATCAGTGGTGAGAAAATGAGCACTGGGTTGGGCAGCTGAGCTGATGTCTTAATTCGCCATTTCTTTTCTGCTGGGACGGTTCACTGAGCGATAAAATCTTACGGTAATATTGACAAGGCCACGCTTTCGGGCTGTGGGGCTGCTCTAAGTTTAAACTGATAAGACAGCTGATAAACAGACGCTGGGCTGTAAGTCTGCCTCTAATCTTCAAAACTGGCAAATTTTGAGTCCATTGCCACTGGTCTGTACTTAGGGAAAAATCTCTTCTCAGAGAGTGGAAGGCCTAAACATACGCAGAGCTTCTTTGCTCTACCAGGCTCTGGTCTACAGCAGATACAAGCTTCTCCAGGCAGGGACCCGCTGATATTCATGTCTAAATCCCAGTATCTAGAACGTGGAGACCTACTCAGTAAGTTCTCAAGTACTGACCGCGCAGGGCCACGGACGAAAGTTACGACTAACAAAAACAAAACAAAACAAAACAGGGAGGAATCATAACACATCCTCAGAGAATCTCAGTTTTTGCATTTCTCTCTTCATAGTTTAGGATTAGGCAATCTTCTAGAGGAGGAAGTTGGTTATTCCTTTTTGCTGGACAGATGGGCACACAGATGCTCTGGGAAGTTCATTAACCCCACCCTGACATTTTTGCGGTCCTGGCTTTGTCTTACAGTGGATCTTGGAACATATCCAAAATATACTTAGACATACTTCTCTGGGAGAAAAGCTTTTACACTTCAGAAACACACACACACACACACACACACACACACACACACTCTTAATTTGAGGTTGAATTTTTCTGCCCTAATTAGCTGTGTCTTTGAGCTTCAAGAGCTAGTTTTACTGTGGTTATTAACGAGGCCAATCTCTGATCGCTGGTCTTTTTCAAAAGCATTCCAGCCTGCTAAACAGTGGCCTTTCATGATTTACAAGTTTGGAATCTTTGAGAGTTTTCAACAATTAAGGTGCTAACTTTTCGCACTCGTCCGGTCTCCAAACTTCTCAATCACAAAACCTTGAAAACGGTCTGTGGTGAGGGGAGCTTGGTGCTCCCACAAGTCCCTTTCTAGACGTGGGAGGGTCTGGTGAGCTCATCTAGTCCGGCAGACATCGCTTCTAGAGAGGATGTTGGCAAGAAGTCACTGGCACTGCTCGTGAGCACGAAGCCTGGGCTAACTTAGCACGAAGCAAGGGCCAAGGGCAAGTGCTATCGGGGAGTGACTCCAAAGGCGCGAGAGTACACAGCCCTCCCTTTAACTCAGCGTGTTTTCAAAGTGCTTGGCGACTTGAAAGCTTACATCCTCCTCACAACAAGGATGTGTGGTGCACCCACAAATGCTATTATTACTGAATGGGCAAAACTAGGACCCGAGAGGGAGAGCGACTTCTTTAAGGACACACAGTCAATGGCAGAACCGGATCCAAGGGCTTTCTGGTTCCCAGTCCAAAGCTCATCCCAAAAGGCGTGTCAACTCCTTCCGTCTAGAAAAGCACCCCTTCCTTGTGAAATAATTTCAAGTGCTGGCTTAAAACGTCTCGGCCCTGATCAACAAATCACACTCTATGTTCAGAAGACATCCGGAGACCCTGGGCATCCTGAGGTCCCATTTGATCTGATGAATCCTAATGAACACCAGTAACAAGTTAAGAGATCAATCACTCAATATTTACAGGCATGTTTCCCTTCACAGAAGGAGCTTACTGCTAGTTTCGAAAAAGAAGCACACAGATGACGTGTTATGGAAATGTGGAAAATACAAATGGGTGACTATATATCAACAGCAGGACCCACAGGCTCTTTTATGAATGTGTGATGGGATAGCTTTTTATCAAGACAGAAACATACCTAGAATTCCGTTGCCGTGTAGGTTTCTATTTATCTGAAACAAAGCAAGGGAAGATGGCTGTAAACGCACGGGTAAAGGGTTGTTACATTTCAGCTGTTTTCTTACTCTGATCATAGTTCCTGATACCTACCCAGCTCTCGATATACCTCGGATTCGATTGGCTAACAGACTAAAGAGAATTAATTGTTCCTGTGACAGGTGAGGTCTCGATATTTAACTGTAATCTTTCACTTCTCGTCAAATTACCCCCCAAATATCTTCATATCTACCTGCTTCTCCCCACACCCAGCTGGTCTAAGTCTCCACCGTTTCTCGCTCAGGCATCTGAGCGAGACTCCCCAGGGGTCCACCTGCTCCCTCCCCTTTGCTCAGTCCATCCGTTCTCCACACAGCAGCCGGAGTGGTCTTTCAAGCCACACCCTCGCTTAGAACCTGAGAGTGGCTTCTCACCACATTCAGAAGAAAATCCAACCCCTGCCAGCATCGACGCCGTCCCGCAGGATCTAGCCTTTGCCCATTTGCCGTCCTCACCTCCTACCTCTTGGCCCCTGGTGAACTGAGGTTCAGCAGTGCTCCCGGAGCATGCCCTCTGCCTCCCACCGGGCCTGCAATGACCTTCGGGGGTCTGTCCCTAGATCGCCACAGGTCTGGAGCCTCCTAATCCTCAGAGCGGCTTCCCTGAGCCCACCGTCCGAGGTAGCTCTTCGTCTCCTCTCTTATCAGTGTCCTGTCTTTTCCTTCTGCACACTTAACCCTCACTTGAAAAGTACCTTCTTCGTCGTCTGTTCCCTCCCACTAGATGTAGGGCCAGAGAAAGTAAGAAGATGGTTTGTTTTATTCACTTCGGTATCACCTGTGCCTAAAACAGAGGCTAATATATAGCAGATGCTCGGTAAATACCGTGATGCACTGGGCCACGTGCAAATGTAGGAGAAAACACGGGGCACATTTGTTGAGCATCTACTACGAGTGACATCTCCTTCACCTTCCTTATCTTTTATGCCCCAGCAATGCGAGGTGCCTGTTGGCTCGCCGGGCCCAGAGGAGCGAGGTGGGTCTCAGGGAAGCTGACTGACACTTGTAAGGCTTTGCAATTATTCCCAGACACGTAGGGTGGGACATAGAGGCCAGTGACACTCCGCAGCATGTGGCTCTTCCACCGCAGTGTATGGATCGTTTACAATGTGGAAGGTAGCCAGGCATCCGGTGCCGCTGCCCCTGTGAGCATCAGCTAGCAGTCACTAATAGAATATGTGCCGAGGGGGAAATGTTACCGTATTACGTGCAGGAGCAAACCAAGGACTTGTAATTCGAACAAATTGTAAGAATAAAAATGTTAAAAATGACAGGCAGCCGCTCCCCTGGCTGGCTCAGTAGGGTTACGCCATCCCCCCTCGGTGATCCGCGGGGATTTGGATAATAATCACAATTATGGATTGGGAGGAAGGAACGCACACCCCCCCTTCCTCTATCACAGCTTTTCTAGTACTATCTGCTCAGCAGATGTCCAGGCCTTGCTGTAGCCACCCTGGTTCTCTTGCTAGACAAGGATCCTGAAGGGGACAAGGGGTCATGCCACACCGTTCAGCCCGTTCCCAGGGCCTGACGGAGGGGAAGCCCACGGTACGTATTTGTGGAGTGGCTACGACACCTCATCTC
The DNA here is from genome assembly GCF_022837055.1 of Prionailurus viverrinus. Classification (NCBI taxonomy): domain Eukaryota; kingdom Metazoa; phylum Chordata; class Mammalia; order Carnivora; family Felidae; genus Prionailurus; species Prionailurus viverrinus. The sequence continues at coordinate 128,890,501 of NC_062563.1, read as the reverse complement.
CAGCACCTCAGGAAATCAAGAAGGAGCTTGTAGTTCTTGTCATCCGAATGGGCTGCAATTGGGGTGCCTGGGGGGCTCAGTCGGTGAAGCGTCTGACTCTTGATTTTGGCTCTAGTCATGATCGCAGGGTCGTGGGATCGAGCCCCGTGTCGGGCTCAGTGCTGAGCGTGGAGTCTGCTTGGGATTCTCTCTCTCTGTCTCAAATAAATAAATAAATACATAATTTAAAAAAAAAAAAAAGAATAGGCTGGAATTGAATTTGGGAGGGAGACCCGGTGTGGGTGACATGACCCCGTGAGGATAAACCTTGAATAAACCCCTTCGGTGAGCACTGTCTTCTCTGTCCAGCCTGAGCCAAAATCAGCTTTCCTGCTGCCAAATGGTGAGTGATATGCCAAGGATGGCTTCAGCTAAAGCTGCAGATGGTTACGTGTCTTTCCCAGCTCATGCTTATGCCATCGGCTTGCAGATGCTACGGTGCAGATTCAGACCTGGTGTCACTGGTTGAATTGTGTCCCCTTCAAAGGAGAGCTTACAGCCTTAGTCCTCGGGCCGTCAGGTACCGCCTTGCTTGTAAATAAGGTCATGGCAGGTATCATTAGTTACGTTAGTTACATGGACTATGCCGTGTCTGAAATCTAATAGGATCGGCATCCTGGCAAGAAGAGGGGGATTTGGACACAGGGACGCACAGGGAAGGTGGCCATGGGAAGACGGAGGTAGGGATTAGCGTAGACGCAGTCACAAGCCAAGGACCACCTGGGTTTACCCAAAGCTGAAAGAAGCAAGGAAGGAGACACCCTTGGAGGTTTTGGAGGGAGCACGTCCACCAGCATATGGATTTTGGACTTCTGGCATTTAGCACTAGGAGACAACATGCTTCTGTGGTTTTAAACCGCCTGGTTTGTGATACTTTGTCAAGGCAGCCCTGGGAAACTAGTAAAAATCTAGGAATAAATATCACCATTGGCTGGTTTGACTCTTCTAAGGCAACCCAGACAATCCATACCAAATAAATGAACAAGTCAGAGAAAAGGGGACAAAGAAGGAAAGGGCCTTTATCTGTGGATCTCTCCACCCGGGGTGCTCCGAGAAGAGCCCTTTCTGTGCAACATCCCCAGATCTGGGGAATCGTGAAGCACGTGACACAGCTTTCCACGGCTGCTGACCTCACTGTGCCGGCTCACGGAGTCTGTGCCCAGAAGAGCTGAACCATCTTCCGGGAGCACGGCCATATCGCAGACCTCTGTGCGCATTTGTTCATGGGTAACGTCAGTCTCTTCCCACTCGCTTGTCTAGTGGCTCGAGTCCGGTTCCCAACTCCATTGTGCCTCCAAGTCATCCAAGTCATTAATCCAAAGCACGCTTTCCATCATCTTCTTATGTGACACTTAGCAGCTTTCAACACTGTTGGCCACATGCTCTCCTGGGGCCCTCTCTTCTCCTGTCTCTCTGAGCTCTCCTCTTCAGCAGTCTCCTCAAACCCTACCCTTAAATGTTGAGTTCCTGGAGACTCTTCTTCCTACTAGGTCAGCTCGTCCATACCCATCTACCCTGTAGACTCCAGCTACCACCCAGGCACTGACGACTTCCCAAATTTCAAGACCCACCTGTCCAGTCACTCATGTAACAGCTCTACTGGGGTAACACAAAAGCTCCTCCAATTCAGTATATCCAACAAACAACTCAGAGTGTTTTCCTTAGCCTCATCTTCCTTGGGGATTCCTAGCTCAGCGAATGTCTCTATCATCCTATTTTGAAATCCTGAAATATCAGGCTCATCATGGATCCCATTCTTTCCTTCCTTCTTTCTACCTTTCCCATCCAATCAGTCACCAAGTCCTGGTATTTTGACCTTTTCTTATCTCTGAAATCTTTGACTTCCCTGCCATCACTTTTACGCAAGTTACTTTCCATTTTGTGCATAAGCTGCCAAAGCAGTGTTTTAAGAGCACAGATCTCTTTAAGGTGCTTCTCTGTCTAAGATCCTTCAATGATGAGCTATTGTGCTTAGATTCCTTACATGTCCTATGAGGCCTCGAATAACCTGGCCCTTGAAACTCATCCAGGTTCTTTCCATGTCTCTGCTCTTCATCCCAATGTCGGCTTCCCTCATGATGCCAAAATGACTGCAGAAGTCTTTTAGGCTTTATATCCACTGACGCCTCTGTCCAGAAGGAGAGTAACAGCTGGTTATAGCTCCCTTAAAAGAGTGCTTATTCTTGCCCCCTCTTTTCCCTGCTCAAGAGACCATGGCAAATCTCCTTTTAGGTCTTTTTGGAATACACTGCTGATTCCTGAACGAATTCCTTGGTTGAAGGAGTGCCACGTATGGATTAGATTGGGCCTAAATTACCAAAATGGATGCCTGGTGAAAGGAGGATGAGGTTAACCTGATTGGGTTGAAATAATGAGGATCTACTCCTAGACCCGGGAGTAGAGGAAATCCCTTTCCTCCCACCCTACCAACACACACAAAACCAACCACCTGCATTCCCCAGTCTTGGAGTGGGTGGCGGGGAGGGGGAGTAGATGGGGTACCAAGGAAGCTCCAGAATGAAATACCACCATACTGACCCCTTTCTCTTTCTTATCTAGGTGAGTCCTACTCACTGTTCAAAGCTGAGCTTGAACATCACTTACAGAAACCCTCTCCAAACCCTTCTCAACACCCGTCACAAACACACCGGACCTCTCTATTCCACACTGACACAGGTCATTGCTCCCCCTTCACATCGCCTGTGGCCACGGCTGTAATTGGTTGTACAGTTACTCTGATGCCTGCGTCCTTCCCTCCCACCTTCGAAGAATGTCGGCTCCAGAGGGCAGGTCCATTGTCTGCTTTCGTCTCAGTGGTATCTCTACCTACTAACACATGTATTACACATCATAGATGTTCATTAAAAATGTGTTGAGGGGCGCCGGGTGGCTCAGTCAGTTGAGTGTCCGACTTCAGCTCCGGTCTTGATCTCACGCTTCGTGAGTTCAGGCTCCGCACCGGGCTCCAGCGTGGAGCTGGCTTCGCATCCTCTGCAACTCTCCACTATCTGTCCCTCCCCTGCTCACGCTGTCGCTCTCAAAAATAAAAATAAAATAAAATGTGTTGAAGAAAAATAAAAAGTAAATAAAAATGTGTTGAAGAAAGCAATCAAAATAACAAATAAATAAAATCTGTACCTTATAGAAAAATACGCAGAAACAGCAAATTCTTCAATCATCCTATCCTTGTCTGAAGATTATCAATGCCAACAATTTTTTTTTCAAAATTTCTCCCGGTTCTTTTTTCTATGCATATATATATTTGCATGGTTGGGCTTGTACAGCGTACATAATTTTGTATTTTGGGTGTTTAAACTGACATTGTAACACTGACATAGTGTTAGAACCGTTTCCCTATTAATGGACCTATCCAGTTTCTACCATCTAATTTTTACTCATAAGCAGCATTGTGATGAACATCCTTTTGCAAACAACCGTTGTCCTTTATCTCAGATTGGACACATTTTTGGAAGTGGGCTACAGGAAAAAAGGACATGACTACTTTCAAACTTCTTCCGCAAATGCTAACCGTGCTACTGGGGCAAGAAACATACACCAAAACTATATTTTAGGTCAAGACATGGAACCAACATCTATCTGCTAAGCAAAGTGAAAATCTGTCCTTCAGGAAAACATGCATATTTTAGCCTCTGTTTGGCAGTAATAGTGATATTCTAAAACATCCCTTGTATTTGGGAAGGATCAAATTCCTTATCAGATTATGCAAATGTGGCATTATTTATTTTGGGATGCACTGGCAATCTTGGGAGATGTAGCCATTCTTTATAACAGTGTTAAAAATACAGTTTCTGTCTCTTTTTTAAAAAAAAGTATTCCTTATCATCCTTGTCACTTCCAAATCCCTTCACCTAGCTTTTTAAATTTGCCCTTCTTTCTCTCTCTTGTCTTCCAACTGCTGTGATAAAGCACAATCCTGGGGGCACAGGCATTTGGCTACATTCTGACTGACACAAAGTCTGGGCTAATTTCTAAAAAAAAAAAAAAAAAGGATAAATGCTGATCTTTCCTATAAAACAGATTGGAACTTGGTGGGATTCTCAATAAGAATCTGGGACTGGATGAGAGTTCTTATTTATAAAATATATATTTTTTAATGTATATTTATTTTTGAGAAAGAGAGAGAGACAGAGGGTGAGCAGGGGAGGGGCAGAGGGAGAAGGAGACACAGAATCCCAAGCAGGCTCCAGGCTCCGAGCTGTCAGCACAGAGCCCGACGCGGGGCTCAAACTTGCGGACCGTGAGATCATGACCTGAGCCGAAGTCGGACGCTTAACCGACTGAGCCACCCCGGTGCCCCAAGATCTCTTCTTTTCCTTTGTGTTTCCTTTCCACCCCCAGCGAGTGAGCCCACAGTACTGTCATCTTTCTCCTCTGGCTCTGATCTCTTCCGAGCGGAGCTGCGTGACTGCGCAGGTGCGTGCAGAATCATTCTCTTTCTCAGAAACACCCCCGTGTTGCACAAGAGTCCCTCCCCCTTTCACTCTTGCAAGAATGTTTAGTGTGCATGCGATTTCCCAGGGCCCCCGCTGGGCACTGAGACACAAATATGACAGATAAGTGCTGTCCTCAGGGAGCCTGCAATCCAGCGGGAGCAGCTAAGCGCATAACTGAGAGTCCTCACAAATGGCACAGGAAGCTGGCATAGGGCTGCCCACGGCAGAGGAAATCAGGGTGAGAGCCCCGAGGGGGCGGCATCTGACGGAGGTCTCAGAGGCTGTGGGATTCCTAGACACAGCAGAGCATTTATCTTCCCTGACACGCCATCACAGGGTGTCTCTGGGCCCCATTGTTTCAGATGCAGATTCTTAACCCCTCCTTTGGAAGCCCGGGCCCGGGGGGCCTACTGTGGGCAGTTGCAGAGTAGGCCTGAAGGAGCACAGGAGTCTGAGAGCCCTGGGTTCGAAGTTTAGTACTGCCCTCTCCTTGTGGGAGAGGGTGGCTTGCAACAATTCCCCCGAACTCACAGAGCCTCAGTCTCCTGCCCCGTGAAATGGGCCTCCTAAGCGCTACTGGAGAGTGGGAGGCGCGAATAGGAGCACAGAGCACTGTGCCTGGCGCTCGGAGAGGGAGGCGGGGAAGCGTGCAACTTCCCGGGCTGCTTCTCCGAGCTGCGAGTCTGCGAACGCCGCCGAAGGGGTGGGTGGCAGCACGTAATCCCGCCCTCTGTGAACCGGTGACCTCCCTGGCCACGGAAGCAGACAGGTCATTTAAAAAATGTAATTTTCGCATTGACATTCTTCGTGCTGAGCCCGGGGGCAGGCATGTCCATTCTGCACGGGGAGAGCTCCGGGGCAGTAACCCAGAAAGAAGAGGCAGCCCTCACTTTGCCATTCTGCGCCCGGGCCTCTGACAAAAGAATTGTGCAAATGAACCTTTAAATCCGTAAATAGTGCCCCCACGATGCCGGGAAGAATGCAGCCGCGACAAAGGGCAATATTCACAGTTTATCTCAGGGTGATGGATCTGAATGGACGCATGAACACGGGTTTGTTAGAGAAAGAGCAGGCCACAGCCCCCCGCCGGGAGCCCAGTGGCCGCAGTCTGCAGTGCAAACAGTCAGTCCAAATCCCGAACAATTAGGGGAAACCAAGCTGCCATTATCTGAACTTCAACTTGTTCTCATGATTGATATGGGAAATGAAAAGTTGTACGCGGCTCGGGGAAGGCTGTGTTCGCCCTCACGGCGCGCGGGGCTCCGAGAAGGTGCACGATGTGTGTCTCGTACCCACGGCGCGAGCCGCCGACGCGCCCCCCGGGCCGGCGCGGGGATGGGGCGGCCCCGCCCGGCAGAGCACCCGCGCGTCGTTCCCGTCTCTGGCCCGTCACATACCCTTCTTCGGCCTCGGTTCTCTGGAACCTCCCCCCACCCCCATAACCTCAGCACATGACAAAATTCTTAAAAAATCGTTTTTGGGGCCGGGCGGGACATTTCTCTGGAGAGGGAAGATGCATTAGATGTCAGCGGCACGACCGCGGTCCAGTCGGCAAGTCTGCGCCTCAGTGTTGTGAGCTGTAGAATGGGGATCAGACCCACCTCACAGAAAAGTATGTGACTTGACCAGTTTGGCCACTGGCACCGGGAAGTTCTCCATAAATGTGATGGGTCCGTATTCATTCCTTCAACAGCCTGAGCGTTTGCTGAGGACCAGTCACTCTGCTTGGCGGGGAGGGCGGCCCAAGAATGACTAAGACAACTCTGGCCTTTGCGGGGGATGCTCTGGGGCTTACAAGCAAGCTCTGTACCTAACAGACGGTTCAAGCGTTTCAAGGCCTGGGGGCTGTGCCTCTTTTCCTCTGAGTCTCCGGTCTCGGGGGGCTCCACGGGGTTTGCGGAGCCGAGGTGAGCCCAGTGTTGCAGGGGAGGGGCACGGCACAGGGAGGATGAAGCATTTGCCCTGGGCCTCGGAGGGTGGAGGGATTTGAGAAGCTCGTGTGCGGAGGACAGCATCCCGAGCCGCAGTAAAGCCGCAGCAGAGGCTGGGAATTAGGGCTGCACAGGGCCTGGTGGCTGGAGGGTGGGGTTCCCGGGAGGTGAAGGTAGGAGAGGAGGTTGAAGACAGAGGCAGATCATCCAGGGTCCGAAGGCGAAGAGGAGGTTTGCCTTTTAACCTGTAGGCAATAGGGAGGGATAAAATGTTCTGGAGCAAGGGAGTGCCGCCTGACTCAAGCTCTGGGGAAATGTGTTCTGAGGCTAGGCCCGCGATGGGGCAGGATGGCCCGCAGAACGCAGGGTCAACAGGGCTCGGTAGTGCAGTGGATGCAGGGAGAGGGGGGTCAAAGGTGACAAAGGTTGTGAGCTTTTGGCTCCTTCTCTTCCAATCCTTTAATTAATGAAACTCTTCTGATTCCCTTCCATCAGAGAGGAAGGGCAGGATTCCACACCAGTTGCCAGGAACTTATATAATCAATCAATCAATTAATTGCACCCACACACACTTTCCGGGTGGGCAGGAGAAACGTACTGTCTTTAATCCGTTTTTGAAATATGCCCGGGTGAGGGTACTCTTTGCACCTCGGTTTCACGGATCGGGAGACTGAGGCCCAGAGGATTCAGTGAATGCTTTGCTGAAGTCCGGGCTGGGATTTGAACCAGGGTCTTTCTGCTGAGAAAGCCATCCACTTCCCTTTATGCTAAGCCGCCTCTGGTGAGGCTGGCCCCTGAGGCATGCATGCAATTGCGCGCGCACACACACACACACACACCCTGCGCTCGGGCCACCAGGACAGCGGCTGAAACAGAGACTTCCAAGAACCCTCTTCAAAGCGGCCAGAGGCATTCAGCAAGGCCTGGCATTCAGGCTGGAAGGATTTCTCCATTGTCTCCACCATCAGAGGTAAGTGACATCTTGAACGCCTCAAGAAGATTAAATAGCCCGGCTCCGTCGGAAAGCTTACAAAAAAAAGGGTGAGAGAGAGAGAAGAAAGGACGCAAGTTGGCTATTATAGAGCTGGTCCTTTTTTGTCGCAGAAAGAGCTTTCAAGGAGCACTATTGGAAGAAGCGGGCCCAGAGAAGAAGACAATGCCAGAGAGCCAGAGAGAACTCCTACAGGAACCCGGGGCTGGGCGCCGTGAATGCGGATTACTGCGGCTCCGAGCCGCCAAAGAAAAGAGGAACCCTGGTCAGGATGAAAATGAGGAATTACTTTTTTTCCCTTCCCCTCTGAGCCTCCAGTTCACTGCGCAGCGACAATGCGTGATGGGGGGCACTTGACATGCCCCTCTTCCAGGCCATGTTGGCGCCCCATGTGGGGCCCCCGGGGAACAAGGGCGGCGCAAACCCAAACAAAGCCGATTTTAACCCGATAAACTCACCCCACATTCTCCAATAGAAACGACGGGCGTTTGGGCTGCTGAATGTCTGCGCGCGGTCCAAACACATGGGACAAGTAAGGAGCTTGGATTTGCGGATGTTTGAACATATGTAAACTCCTTCATCTTTTTAAGAGAACTGTTTCCTTTTTTTTTCTTTTCCTTTTTCTCTTTTTCTTTCTTTCCTTCTTTCTTTCTTTTTTTTAGTTTTCAATGGGAGGAAACTGGGGATGCTGATGGCCCTTTTTGCAAAGCCTCAAAAGAGCCTGTTTCTAGTAGGTGATGAAGCTATAGACTGTGAGGGAGAAAGGGATCTAATTTGCTCAGATCCTGGGAACATGATTTGCTTTTGAAACACACTCTATCCTCACCCACCTCTAAATGGCCACCCTGTACATTCAAAATGTGCTCTGAAAGATGCGGTGCAGAAAAGCTGTAGAAAACGGCCCGAGCAGGAGATCTGACTTCGGGTTTGTTGTCGTCTTAACTGATGTTTTGTTAAGAATCACTCAGCTTCTTGGAGCTTCGGCTCCTGCCCACATTGCTCTGAGCGCTGGGCTGCTTGGATGAGGCAGCCTGGAGCCCACACGGTACAACCCCTTGCATCCCCCAGGGTGCAGGACACACGGGGGGCTGCTGTGGCCGAGACCTGTGGGTGATCAGTGCTCCCTCCTGCCTCCTTCTCCAGGGAAAACCAAGTGAGGGGACCGTTGCAAAATTGCTTCTGAAACTCTTAGTGTGTTTTACAAATCTGAGCTATTCTCTTTACCATTTGTCTTCTCTTTGGCAGAAATCAGTTATCCAGACCTATCTGTTAGGTCACGATCAGTTACTGAGCCCAAGTCCTCGCGTGAAACTCACTCAGCCCAGCAAGAACTCAAAATCATTTTCATTCACATAAAGTCACTAACGGTGTTAAAACTCTCATACTACCTTCAAAAGAAACACGTGGCCGGTGTTGAGAGCGGAAATGTAACAGAAAGCTGAATAATGAGTTTGGTAAGTCTTCCTCCCTCCTGCGGTTCTAGTCCCGTATCAGGTGGTTCTAGTCTGGTATCCGTCATGAGGTGCCCCGTGTGTCCTGGAATGACATTTGCCTTTTACATGTAGTCCTGACTTGTGTTTTCAAATTCAGGTTTTGGGGCGCCTGGGTGGCGCAGTCGGTTAAGCGTCCGACTTCAGCCAGGTCACGATCTCGCGGTCCGGGAGTTCGAGCCCCGTGTCGGGCTCTGGGCTGATGGCTCAGAGCCTGGAGCCTGTTTCCGATTCTGTGTCTCCCTCTCTCTCTGCCCCTCCCCCGTTCATGCTCTGTCTCTCTCTGTCCCAAAAATGAAAATAAAAAACGTTGAAAAAAAAATAAAAATAAAGTAAAAAATAAAAATAAAAAATAAAAAAAATTCGGGTTTTGCCTTCTGTGTGTGTTTGTGTGCGTGTGTGTGTGTGTGTGTGTGTGTGTGTTAATGATTAGACCTGGCATGTCTATCAGAATTGAAGGTCACAGTGGAAATGGGATTTGGCGTCTGAGATGGAGAAAAATGCTGTTATGACTTAAGAATTCCTCCTTTCTGGAATGTGAATGCACATGCATGAAACTTAGCGCCTCCCTCTGAGAGTCTCCTCGCTGAGACGGTCTGACCTTCACAAATGGAAGAAAGGCCCCTTTTCTCGAAGCTGCTGCTTTATTTGGCCCCAGATGTGCCCTCACATGAACCCAAAATATCTACCGTAAACAGGAAGCTGTGCGACTCGGGGGGGAGGGCGGTGAGTTTGGGCACAAGGTGGACCTGGGGCTGACCCCTCCCCCCATCACACGCCTCTCTGGCCACGGACCATCTTTGAGCTGTGGTGAGGACAGAACGGCCTGGTGTCCCTGACAGCTCTGTGAGGAATTTGCGGAGCAGGAAGGGCTGCAAACAGTGGTCAAGCGTGTGGTGGGCGGTCGAGTGGTCTGGCAACGCCACTTACTATGTACAGAGTGTCCTGTGCCTCTGCCGATTCATCTGGAAAATGGGGCTACTATTGGAAGCTTCTTCGCGGACTGTTTCCCACACCATGCCCGCCATGTGGTGAGGCCTCAAATGAATGTTAGCTACTTTTAAAGCTTTTTGGCCAAGGAACCTGGAAGGAAGAGGGAGAAAGGGTGATATCCAGGAGGCAGATCGGCTGGAAAAGTCTGACCACACTGGTTCCAACCACATCTCTTACTCTGGCAAACCAGAGGCTGTCGATGAGGAGGGCGGGGGGCCGAGGAGTCTCTGACCCTCTTCCTCTGCTCTCCTCCCCCTGCCCCACGTCCATCCTCTGGGATTACAGGTAGAAGCTCTCAGGGCACGAAGATTTTGTGCCCGTTCCTGACAGAGATACAGTGGGACTGAGCTGTTGGAGGGTGGGGAGGGGACAAGATCATGACCGTTAAAATTTGAACACGTTGTTCCAGCCTGTTAGTCGTGGAAATGTCTATTATTTTTATTATTTAGCATGCCGTAGAACAATTGTTAGCTTTCCCTCCGTGTGGGACTACACGCTGCCTCTCCCCAAATCCCCACGGCCCGGGCCAGCCAGGGCTCCCTGCTCTCCCTCAAGCTGCCCCTTTGGCGGCCATTTGCCAGGGCTCCGCTTTACTTCATGTGTCTTTTTTCCAAAAGCTGTTTCGATTAACCCACATTTACAATAGGAAATAATATTAGTCTCGTAACCAGAGGGTATGGAGCCCTCGTTATGTAGAAACAAACCTTGAGCTTCAAATATTTCTGCTGGTGAAACGTCTCACGTAAAACTTTTATTACAGTGGATGTTATGGGGGAGACATTTTAAATAGTAAAAACCAATATGCTGTGTTCCTGGATTATTTTAGTTAACAACAACGAAACTAGTCTAAATGCACTACCTACAAATTGAATAAAACAGAAGCAGTTGACTTATAAGATTCATATTACATAGCCTACAATTGCAACACGTTAAACTAACAACTGTCGCCTACCGTGTTTCTACAGAGCTGTGTCACGTATGATCCCTGGATAAAATAATACTAAAAGACAGAATAAAAATTTTTTTGGCGAGAGAGAGAGAGGGAAAAAAAAATATCTTGCTGTTATTCTGGGATCTGCCAGTAAGCTCAGCGGGAGGCAGACCAACGAGGAAAGCGACCCCCTTCGGTTTCCAGGTTATGCGACCCAAGAGCTCATCCAGTGGTGGTCTTGGGGAGTTTCTTATTGCCAGGGAGGCTAGCGTTGGGCAAAGCAAAGACCCTTGGTGGAGAGGACTCTTGGGGAACGTTGTCTGGGCTTTCAAGTTTTTTATTTATTTGAAATGTTTATTTATTTTTGAGAGAGAGAGAGAGAGAAAACGCAAGTGGGGGAGGGTCAGAGTGGGGGTGGGGACAGAGGATCCCAAGTGGGCTCTTCTTGGACCCTAGGAAGCCTGATGCGGGGCTCAAACTGCAAGATGATGACCTGAGCCAAAGTCAGACACTTAACCCACTGAGCCACCCACACGCGCCTGTCTGGGCTTTCAAAATAGAGGGAAGCACAGGAAGATCTCATCTCAGGAACTTCCTGTGGGGACACCTTTCCACCGTCTGACCTCTGGCAGCAGGAAAACTGAAGGACCAGGGCCTAAGCCAGCTGCTCCCCTGGCATTTGGGCGGGGGGTGGGGGTGGATTTAGTCAAAGGAAGAGACTGAGCTTCTGACTGCAGAGAGGAACTGAGACCGTCTTCTGCTTGTGGACAGCCTGCTGACCCAGGGTGGCGTTGGCCAGACTGGAGGGCCACGAAAAGTGCCCCACCGTCACCACCTGATGCTTTGCCTTCGTCGGGGATCCGGTTGTTCAGAGGGTCCCCGGTCGAACTCTCAAGCCTCTGTCAAATTCCCCATTTGGAACAGCAAGGACAGAAAGATACTTTTTCAGAACCTTTACATTTAGCTCAACCAATTTTTGTGTGGTGTGTCCATTTCTTTATGTTGTTGAGGGGTTTTTTTTCATTTTGCTTTGTTTTGTTTCTGAGCTGGCAGAGTTCTCAGCTTAAGATTGTGAGCTCTACTTCTTTTTTTTTTTTTTAAGTTTACTTATGTATTCCGAGAGAGAGAACCAGCAAGGGAGAAGCAGAGAGAGGGGGCACAGAGGATCCAAAGCGGGCTCCTTGCAGACAGCAGAGGGCCCGAGGCAGGGCTCGAACTTACGAACCGTGAGATCATTACCTGGACCAAAGTCAGATGCTTAACCAGCTGAGTCACCAGCCGCGCCCCGCCCCCCGCCCCCCCCATAAAGTATTTTTTTTGTTGTTGGGAAATACGGCGGCTTTGATATCATGCAGTGATCCTTCTGAATTTGTCCGAGATAATTTTGGCCTGAATTTTACAGGTGAGAACCCCTGCATGTGCATTGCTGATGTTTTCATCTGCACCGGAGAGCCTTCTGTCTATTTTGGGGGTAAATTCTCTGTCAATTGGATATGGGCTAAACATTTCTTTTTGCTCATGTAGTCCAGGAGGGATTCGATATTTCTGCTGGAGTCTGGCACACCCCCTTTCCAAAGGGTTTGTTTTCTGGCCGTCGTGAGGCTTTCGGTTTGGAGGGTTTCCGTGTGACCTCTCAGTGCATCGATTACTTGAGCTTCTTCAGTTAACGACATGTTCATTCCGTTTCTTTTCTGTTAGAGAGTTTGTCAATGAATATTTAACCTCTGCCACATAAATCGGTTTCTTCACAACTCCCCTGATTCATTTAGTAAGGGCTCCCCCTCTATGAGGCGTCTTCGATATGCCTAATTCCAAGTTCTCATGCTGTCTGTTGATTCATCACGGCCAGTAGCCCAGTGGCTCCTCTTTAGCAAGTGTCCACGTAGAGGCTGGACCCTGATTCAAGAGAATTCCGGAGATTGGAGTCTTTCTCCAAACTCCGTGTGAGTGTCACCTACACTACTCTGCACACCGCTGATGGGTTTTGAAAGATGTTTTGGGTGCAGTATTTGCTATTGGATTTGCTTAGTCGAGTCTTCCAAGGACTGAGACTTACTTGTAATGTCAACCAGCAGCCCAACTTGCTGTAAGCATTTAGATTTCTCTTCTTTTCATGCTATTCTATAAGGGTCTATTTTAAGACCGAGTGGAGAATGGTCACGTTCCAGCTCATTGTTTGTGGTTTTCCCATTTGCTATTTCTGATAGTTTGTTCTTGAGTCTGACTTCTAGAATGGTTGATTTAAGAGCCCCAAGTTTCCATTCAATGTGACTAAAGCTCTCAGCACATTGACGTCCTTCCTCCAGAAAGACAGAAACTCCAATGGCCAGTTCTCCATCTCCCCTGGCATGGTAGTACAAAGTTTTAAGCATGCAAAGCTTCCACTGTGACAGGGAAAGCTGTCCTCTCCCTCACAGTCCTCGGGGGTCTGGCCCTGGGCTAAGCTCTCCTGGCAGGACGGCCATTGCTTGGCACAGGGTCTCCAGAATCAGCATCACGCCAAGCTCAAGGCCATCAGAGGACCCTTGGTGGCTCCTAAGGCCACTGCTGTATTTGCACAGCCTAGGTTGCCAGGACTGGACCCTGCTGGCCACATCAGGTGTCAAAGTCCAGCGGTGAGCATTCTTCCCAGGACCCTCTCTGTGCCTGGCAACCAGGGCTGACCCCAGTGGAAGGGGAGTGGGGACATGAAAAACAATGTCTCCCAACTCTCCCACCTCTTGACCGATAAGGAAAATGATCAGATCACTTGGACTATAGGCTAGGCTCTGTAGGCGAGAGGGAATGGCCAGAGGCTCTGGCCACCTCAGGTCTTTCCTGGCTGCCCCCCCCCAAACTAAGGACATCAATATGTTTCCAAATCTATAACCATTCGGGGTCACTAGTTGGGAAGTCCCAAGCTGGAAGATTTGTAGACCCCCAGTAGTGATCACTGTTCCTTTTTCTCTCTCTTCTGAAAAATTAAGATGACATTCATATGATGTAATGTTTTAATTATTTTAAAGCTTTTTAACTATTTTAAATATCCTAACTAATTTAGTGGAATTTAGCACACTCACAATGGTGTGCAACCACCACCTCTGTCTAGTTCCAAAATATTTTCCTGACTCGAAAAGGAAACCCCATAACCATGAATCTCCTAATTCCCCTCTCCCCGCTAATCCCCGGCAACCAGTGATTTGTGACCTTTCTCTCTGCATCCATTTTCTGCATATTTCATATAAATGAAATCATACAATATGTGACTTTTTGCTTTGGCTTCTTTCACTTAACATAATGCTTTTGAGATTCATTCATGTTGTAACCCCTACTAACACTTCATTCCTTTTTATGGCTGAGTATTAGCCCCTTGCATGGATAGATCACAATTTATTTATCTATTCATTCATTGGGAGAACATTTGCACTGTTTCTACCTTTTGGATCTTGTGACTAATACTGCTATGAACATGCATTTTTATGCATTTGTTTGAGTACCAATTTTCAATGTTTAGGTCTATATTTTGGGATTATACTGGGTGAAATTTCTGGGTCATATGGTAATTCTATGATGAACTTTTTTTGAGGAATACCAAGCTACTTTCCACAATGGCTTCTCTCATTACAATCCCAACAGTCAGATAAAGTGTTCTAATTTCTTCACGTCTTCACTAGCACTTGGGATTTTCCATTTTTCAAATGATAGCCATCCTAGGAATGGGAAACAGTACCTCAATGTCAGCTCGAGTCCTTTGCCCATTTTTTAAGCTGGGCTGTTTGTTTTTTTGTTGCTTAGTTGTAAGAACTCTACGTATTCTGGATCTTAGACCCTTGGCAGATATATACATTGATTTGCAAGTATTTTCTCCCATTTTGTAGGTTATCTTTTCACTTTCTTGGCCATGGCCTTTGATGCACAAAAGTTTTTAAGATTGATAAAGTCTAATTCATCTTGTTGCCCGTGTTTTGGGTGTCAAAACTGGGAAATCATCATCAGATCCAAGGTCATGAAGAACTACCCCCTCTGTTTTCTTCAAAGTGTTTTGTGGTTTCAGTTCTTGGGTCTAGGTCTTTGACCCGCTTTGCGTTGTTTACATACGGTGCGAAGCCAAATCTTCTTCACTCTAGGATCCAGGCTAAAAGCACGTCCCCTGTCTGGGACACGACATCCTCATAGCAGAGGGAAGAGAACAAAAGCCACACCATCCAACGGCCTTGAAAAACTCAGCCCCAACATGGTGTGTGGTGTGTCTGCTCTTGTTGTCTCACCGTTCCTGGTGTCGATGGTGAGTTAGTATTCTCCCGGAGGAACCACGGAAGATGCTCGTGGCAACAGCAAACATGTATAATCTTCCATTCTTACGTGATCTCTTACATTACAGAGGAGAAAGAAGCTGATCATGGGAAATGATGATACAATCTACCGTATGAGCCCTAGAAATCATAGCACATGAATCAACAAAATAGAGTAAAAAATTCAGAGTACAAATATTTTACAGGAAACTTTTTTAATTAATTTTTTTTTTTGAGAGAGAGAGGGGGAGTACGAGTGGGGGAGAGGGGCAGAGGGAGACAGAAAGAGAAAGAGAACCTTAAGCAGGCTCCACGCTCAGTGTGGAGCTCGATGTGGGGCTCCATCCCATGACCCTGGGATCATGACCTGAGCCAAAATCAAGGGTTGAACACTTGACTGACTGAGCCACCCAGGAGCCCTTTCCAGGAAACACTGGAGGTACCAGCTCCTCCATCCCTTACCTGAAACCACTGGGGCCCAGTGACTTCCGAATTCAGAATGTATTGGATTTACGTATAATATATAATGCTCCCAGCAGGATCCAGGGCTGTCCTTGTAATTAGCAGATGAGTATTTTTGCAAAAAAGGATGATTATCCGCAAAGTAAGAAGCCCAATTTAGTTTTAGGTCAATTTTTACTGGCAAACAAGCTTAGGTCAATTTAGGTCTTGCTGCCAAATGAGCTTAAAAAACAACAAAACCACTTTTCAAAAGAGCTTTAAATTTTTTTTATTATTATTTAAAAAAAATTCGAGGTTTATTTATTTTGAGAGAGTGAGAGAGAGAGAGCGAGCAGGGGAGGAGCAGAGAGGGACAGAGAGAATCCCAAGCAGGCTCTACACCGTCAGCACAAAGCCCAACATGGGCCTTGAACTCAGGGACCGTGAGATGATGACTTGAGCCGAAATCGAGAGTTGGATGCTTAACCGATTGAGCCACCCAGGCGCCCCAAGAGCTTTTTTTTTAAAGTTTGCGATTGCAGATAAGGGGTTGTTGACTTGTATTTTGGAGAGTCAGACACGTTTCTTAAACTAATTTAGGAGGAAGCAATCAACAGTCATATACCTCCTTTCCAGAATTTTCTAGGTAGTAATCAAATAAGAGTTCTCCTAGACTACTGGATGACTTAAAAACACACTTTTTGCTGGGTATTATTTATCAGCGGTTGGAGATTCTTTGGTGGCCCTATCTTGACAATCTATTGATATGTCTACTCTGCACAAAGGTCCCTGTGAGGGTCCCTGTCCTCATGACACTTGAAATCTGGGTGGGGAGAAGAGACGGTAAGTTTTACAGTATGTGGCTCTGCAGTCGGACCTATGGGAAGAGCTTGCTTGGGGAGAGGTCTGTGAGGGCAAATCAGGGTGGGGTGCGGCAGAGTTTGGTCCTGTGAAAGGAAGCTCTGTGAGCATTCCAGGTAGGGAGAACCCCCAGAACAGGAGAGCCGAGACAGGGCCTTGCAGAAGAGGCTGAGGGTTCGGGGTGGAAAACGCCAATGCCACAAGACCAGTTCAGAAGTCCATCTACTTACTTCCAGTGTTTGTGGACAGAATGACCTCTTTGTAGCTGTTCCTTTTCAGGGTAGTTATTACAGAGCAAAAGACGTGTTTGCCGGAAAGTTTAATTAAAATGTACTTCCTCGGAATTATGTTCAGGGAGCAAATGAGTTTAAGCAGGTTACTTGGCACATACCAGTTGGGAGGTGATGATCTCTTCATTCCTGACTCGAGAGAGAGAGGGGAGGGGGACAGGAGAGGAAGTGAGGTGGGGGCTTGGGAAGCAGTGAAGGGAGAGGTTCCTGTAGGTACTTGTCTGGGGAAGGCTTTGCAGGCTGTGGGTAAGCAATTATTCCTACAGTCTGGGAGCCAGCCTTCTGTCGGGGCTTAAAATGCAGCAGACACCTGTTTCTGAGATTTCCAAGGGAATTTTCCAGACAAATGCTCCCTGTCTGCTTGGTTAGGAGTCAGGTTCTCCTCCCTGGTTATCCATGACACCTTCCTCGGAACCGCGGGAGCCTTAGCAGTGTGAAAATTGCCTGATGGAGCCCAAACTGAAAAAGGGTAAACTGTGGTGGGAGAGGAGATAAGGATGACAAATGAAAACCTCAGCTGGGCATCACTGAGCACCCGTGACCTACTTGGTGCTAGAGAATATATGACAAGGTATGAGGGACGCTTGATGCTTTTGTTCTGCTCTCTTGTTGGGGAAGGAAGGTGTTGTAAGAACATCTATTGAGTTCTTTCCATGGTCGGAGCCCTCTCCAACGTGACTAGGATTCGAGACCAAAAATAATTGCTACATGATTGTTTTGGCATCTATGGTACATTTTTGGAGAATTCTGAAAAGGCTGCTCTGATCCTCCACTAGGATTTCCAAGGAAGAGAAACCGAGGCAAGGAAAATCATGTCCTTACTTGGGTATTTCATCTTTACAAACTCTATTGCTTCTGCTGGAGTTTCCTGCAAAGACGTCCAGGTATCGTTGGAGACTTGCCCGGGGTCCGCAGAGCCGGCTGCACGCCAGCCTGTCAACATCCCCCCTTGCATTGTCGCTGGCCCTAGACTTTGAGCTTCCTTTACAGCCTCTTCATAAAGGACAGAACGTGCTGCTCTCTTGCTCCAAATCCATCAATGGCTATCCGTTGTCTGCTTAGTATCGTGGGATCTCAAAGTGGGATGCCACATCCAGCTGTGGGAGGTTTTCCAGAGGATGGGGCATGTAAGCTTGAGTCTCAAGTAGATATTTATAAGGTAGTCAGCGGGGACAGTGGGAGTGGGGGTGAAGCATTTCCAGAAAGCATCTTCTGCAAACCATCACGTGCAAAAGCACGGAGATGTCATGCAGCAAAGCATGATAAAGCACTGCCAAGAATTGTGGGGTGGCTGAAATCCAAGGGTCTGGAGGTGACGGGGGGCTGGATTCCCAAAGGGTCTTGTATAATAACCTAAGCTCAGATTTCAATGGGCTGCCCGAAGGTCGTTTCTTTCCTTTTATGATATCACATGTCAAGTACAAGTTTAAAAAACAAAACCAAAATTAAGGTTTTGCTGTGCTTGGTTTTCTAGCCCTCTTTTCCACTCAACATCACATCATGAGTATCTTCACGCATCCTCAACAAATCCTTCACGAATATTTTTGTGCCTGTGTGATGGTCAAACAGATACATCTAAGCATGTTTCCCATTTTCGATTTTTGGATAGTTCAGCTGTTCTCATTTTTTAATACTAAAAATAAAGTGGTAATAAACACCATAAGGATGTATCTTCGATTTGCATCTCTAATTATTTCCCTAGAATTGATACTTAGAACAAAACAATAATGTCACACACATTTTATGTTCTCTATCTTTAGGACACCAGAGTGTCTGTCTCATTTTACCCTCTTGGACAACGAGAGTGATCACTTGGAAAAGAAACTGATATTTTGGGGGTGCATGGGTGGCTCAGCCGGTTAAGGACTTGACTCTTGATTTCAGTCCAGGTCTTGATCTCATGGTTCATGAGATCGAGTCCCGTGTGGGCTCTGCACTGACAGTGTGTAGCCAGCTTGGGATTCTCTCTCTCTCTCTCTCTCTCTCTCTTTCTGCCCCTCCCCTGCTCTAGCATGCTCTCTCTCTTTCTCTCAAAATAAGTAAATAAACTTTAAAAAAATAAATAAAATTAAAAAAAAAGAAATTGACATTTTTGGAAAAAAATAGTTGTATCAATTAGATTTTCCCTAATATTCGAGGTAAATCTTCAGATGTTCACTTAACTTACGTATCTCTTCCAAAAATGTTTCCTTTCCTTTGTCCAATTTCTATAGGATTATTTTTCTTACTTATTTGGGGAAGGACTTCATACACCAGGCCAAGTCTTTGCAGTTTGTTTTAGTTTCTTCCCAGTTATATATATATATATATATATTTTAATTTCATGCGCTTTGTAATTTAAATAGCTAGACGATAACCTTTCTAGAAGGTAAAGACTGCAGGCTGGTGGGATAACGGGCAGGGAGGGGAGGGAGCCCTAGATGGCTTGGTGGTTTCCAGCGTGGAAGCTCCGGGGAGGGGGGGGGCGGTGACTCAGGCTGCTCAGGGGTGGCACCGATGTGCAGGTGAGATGCCCAGAAGAGCTAGAAACAACATCTGAACCTCATTCCTACTATGTGGCCGAGGGCCATTTGTGGAAGGAATGAACGCCCATCTGGATCTAGAGCTTGTAGAGAATTCTAGGAGGAGGCACGCCTCGATCAGAATGAGAGCCCTGGTCTCTTGACTCCGAGTCCCGAATCCACTCCTGACGATGAGTGGACAGCTGGGTTGTGAGATGGCAAGGCAGGGGGACTGACACGGCCCGATCTAGGCAGCATCTGATTCTTCAGTTTCACTTTTTTTTTTCTTTTAATGAAAATCTCACCTTCACACTCCTTTCCAGCCTGCAGCTGGCTTCTCCTCTCCCATGGGGCGGTGGGCTATGTTTTGGATGCCTCAAGCCCACTTCATCTTGGAGACTGACAGGAACTTACCAGGTGTTTATTATGACGAAACTGCTCTCCATCCGCGTTCACTACTTTAGTTTCTTCTACAAGGGTCAGGAATGTGGCACCACTGACTTTTCCATCACCCTGGATTAATTAATAGAAATCAATATGGCGAGAACAAGGTAGAGAGCAGTTAAACGTCTCACGATTAGCGCCCATCCTCTTGAACTTGTCACGGAGGCAGAAAGATGAGCACCCCCACTATGAACATGTCCAAAACTTCCTGTGTGAACAGACATTTTTCTTCTTCTTCCTCCTCCTCCTCCTCCTTCTCCCTCTCCTTTCTCATGACTTGGCAGAATTGGATAAAACCACGTGTTTTATTTTACAGCATGCCTATAGCTTGGCATCGTTGGCATAAAAATGTTCCTCTAGCAGACAAATCACGTGATAATGGCTTTTCCTTTGGGCTGGATCATTTTTAAAGATATTATAATGGGGGATTCACAGTAATGTGTGCTGCAGCCTGGAACGTGTCTGAGCAGGTGGCCAAGTGAATGTCGATCTCTCTGTCATTCTGCTGTCCCGCCACCTCCCCCTTGGCGGGTGTTGCAGAAAGGAAGGAGGGACTGCACGAGATGTTGGCCTCACCTCTGGGCTGGTCTAGCCGGTGGTGTTGCCCTGTGTGCTCTGCTATGCGACAGGAGCCTGCCCAGGCTCAAGCCTTGCTGCAGAGGGGACCAGAATCTGCGCTTAGACGTCTGCCTGTGGTCTCATCTGAAAAAATCCCACAGCTGATTCTCCTCTGGGCTTCCTCCCCGTGGGTGGTGAGCCTCATAGCAGTGATGGGGCCCGGGGAGTGTCTCTCAGCAATTAGGGACAGATCCTTGGGGGGAACCCTGGCCTCCACCAGCTCAAAAAGGGTAGGAGTTTGGAAATAAATGCCCGGAGGGTCCATTCATAGCAATATCTACACCATTCTAATTTTTGGTTGAAAGATCATTTCCAGAAAGCGAGGCTGGACCTAGGCTCACAAATAACATAAATAATGACGATGATTATTATTAGCCAACGGGTGTTGAATTTTTGATGTGTTTATTTCCCGTTTGGTGTTTCTCATCTATTTCCAAACTGCGGAATGCCATTTCGAGTCTCAAAGGCACCCAGAAGTGAAGAGGGGGGCCTGAAGTTATGCCTCATTCGCCGCTGGGCCCACGGATCAGGGCCGGGGCGGCCTCGGGGGAGGCCGGTGGGGGGGGGGGGGGGCGGGGGCGGGTGGCGGTGCGGCCCCGCTGGCTGCTTCGGGGCCGCCAGCCCCGCCGGGGCCTCCGGGGCGTTGCCTGGAAACCGCGCAACAATGCCTCCCGAGCAGCCCCGCGATGATCTTTTCTGAAGTGGCAGCCCCTTCAATTATTTTATTTCCATTATATTATGTTAATTAAATCAGCAAAAAGAACAGAGCACATGCATGTCCCAAGTGTAGTGGCTGTGAAGGGTTAATCGGAATGGCCCTGGCGGCCGCTGGGTGTGCAGAAGCAGCAGGCAAGGTGCGTTAAGATGGACCGGTCCCCAACTGGTCGGTCCCCGGGTGACCCCGCGGGAGCCAGAGTGTCCTCGCAGCTGCCTGCGTTTTGCCGGCTGTTTCCACAGCTCTCCCGAACCACCGGCTGCTCCCGGTGGGGCAAAGGCCACCGGGGCACCCGGCCGGCCGTACAGAAAGGATGCTACGACCCTTTGAAGAACAACTTAGTACCGCACCCAGACTCTGCAGAAGCCACTGTGCCTCAGTTCATTGGTGGTGACAAAAGACATTGTAGGTGCATCACGTGAACACCTCAGGCAGAGGCTTTGAAAACATTAAGTGCTTTGCTGCAATAAAATCTTGTATCGAATCCCCCAAATACAACCCAAGTAACAGTGAGGCTGCTTTGATTGGCGTCAGAACTGGGGACCTCATTCCCCTTGCCTCATCCAAGATGCAAAGCACAGTTTGAAAACCCGCGCCTTGGAGCGTCCCAAGCGGGTACGAGAACCATGGGTTTTGTGGGGGCGGTCTGCTGTCGGGCGTCTGATGGCCACAGGGGTCTCCCGACCTGATGGTCCCATGCCCTGAGAAGCAGGTCCTAGAGTCCCCAGGGATTTCTGAGGTTGAAAACAGAAGGTACTCCCCTGCCTCAATTTACTTGTCTATAAAATGGACATAAAAATTCTGTGTGGCCTCCCGGGCTCCTAAACTTGAAGAACTGACACATAATGGCCACTTCCAGGCCTGTGGTAAGCACTCTTGGGGAGGTGACCCCCCTCGCCCTCAGAATGTCTCTTGAGGGGGGGTCTCTGTGTTTTAGGAAATGCTCAGAGCATCAACCCCCCGCGTCTTCTTCTTTTGCGGTGGGGGTCGTGGGGTTGCTGTTTCGGGCTGTGATTTCACTCTTCCTTGAGTTCTGCAGACACCTGTCCGGTGAGCCTGGAGACCTGCAACCTGATTCTGGTGTCGCCTCTGACTCCGGGAAGCAGGCGACAGACCCTCTCCCCTCTCTGGCCTGTGGTTTTCTCCTCAGTCAAGTGAAGGCCCGACTATCAGGGATCCGTTAGCTCCCTGCAGCTGCGGCATCCTCTCATTTGAATGCCATCAACAAAAATAGCAGTGCAACGCCTTCTGTCAAAGACGACAGAGCAATTACTCTAAAGTTTATTTCCTCTCCCCTGCGTCTCCAATATTGCAAATCTCCTCCGTTTTAAAATTAAGTTGTAAATGAGATTTGAGTCCCACATCACTTACTTTGTTCTCTCTCCAACAGAAAGGGTTGAATAACCAGTTCAAAGAAAACGTACACATAACTGAAATTCAAAGGGGGCGGGAGGGATTTTCTTTCTCCTAATCTTGGTTACTGGGCTCGCCATCTGATTAACCTTCCCCCGGGCACCACTGTGAGGGTGGGATTCCCTGACCCAGCTCTCTTAGTAACGCCCCTCTGTGTACAGGAGGACGCCCCAGACCCGCATCACCGCTGGCATCACAGAAGTCACAGAAAAAAATAGTTAGAAAGTGCTCACCGTCGGCCAGGCATTTCACATGTACTCACTTCTAAAACATTCACATTTTGAAGTATCTGAGCTTCTACCTACTTTACTGATCAGGAAACCGAGGCACAGATAGGTTAAGTGACTCGCTCTCGGTTTTACAGCTGGTAAGTGACGAGCCAGGGTTCCAACCCGTCCTGTCTGCCTACCAAGGTCTTTGCTCTTCATGCCTGAACTTGACTCACATATAAGCTCTGTGCAGGAAAGGAGGGGCTAAAAGACCTTCTGGTCAAATCGGTGTGTGGCCTTCAAACCTTCTGCAAGGCTGCCTGACGGGCACTTGTCCAGCCTGTACTGAAATACTCCTGCTGACGGGGAACTCTTTCCCTCCGAGGGCAATCGTTCATCCATCCCCCAGACAGGCACAGGCCCCACCTACGGGCTCAGTGCCGGGCCATCAAGAGGAACACATCGTAGCTCCTTCTGCTGAGGGACTTGTAATCCACAGCCAACCTGTTAGGTCCTTGAACAGCTCCGACTGCCAGAACACCCTGCGTTTGCCAAACTCGGAAACCCCTCCCTCTCACTAAAGGGGCTGTATAATTACTGTCCGAACCAGGACCCGGTGGAGAGTGAACAGGGACTCCTACGAGAATTTTGTCACGGCGACAGGCGTAAACGGAGTCTGTCGCTGGCAAACAGGGCATTCCCAGCCCACGGTCCACAGCCTGGCGCTTGTCTGGTCTTTGAGTCCCCTCCAAGTGTGCTCCTGTTCTCCTCCACGCATCGGCCCTTTGAGGACTCGACATTTGAGGACCGGTGTCTGGCCAGCTCTGAGCCTCCTCAGAGGACTCCACGGGAGTCCTCGTGTCCTTAGTTTGGAGCCCGGCCACAACGCCCTTGCTCTCCCCTGAACATGTCTGAGAGTCTCAGGTTGGCTTTCTGGTCCAGCCCTGCCCTACCCTGGCCCTCATTCAGTTGGGAGAGGAGCGAGCCTAGGTCTGCAGCAGAGGGGGGGTTGAAGAAGGCTGGCTGCTTACCAGACACATTTGGAAAGCCTGGGACTCAGGGAAGATAAAGACAACGGAGGCAAGAACATTGCCATCGTGGCTCTGTGGCTGACGGGGGCGCGGGACTTAGAAATTTAAGACAGAAAAGTTTGGGGAGAGACGATAGAAAAATACGTTTCCCTGATATTTCTTAGAAAACTTCGGACAAGCATATTTGTTTTTAGGTGAGCGATTATTTTAACCCATCAGCCTGGAGAGCGAGCGTCTCTGTACGTCACTCAGTCAGTCAACAAACATGCACTGACTCGCAGTTGTTTGCAGGGCATACAGATGACACCACGCTTGCTCTCAAGGAGCTCAGCACTTAGACGGGGACAGAATGTGAGGTGTTCAGGTAATACGTGCCACAAGGGGGGCCCCGAGGGAGCATCGAACTCACCCCCTCGGGGCTGTCGGACAGCTTACAGGGTAGCTAATCACTGAGCTGGTTCGCAGAGGATGCGCAGCAGCGTTCCCGGCAAAGAAGGGAAGTGAGCGACATTCCAGGCAGAAGGAACAGCATGTCCAAGAGACAAGAGGCAGCGGGCACGTGACAGCGTTGTGGGTTCAGGTGGCTGCTGGGGGTGGGGGTGGGGGTGGGGGTGACGGAAGCCGGGAAGGACCCCGAGGTGGACCCTGGGGCTGTTGGAAGCGTCCGGGCCCGGGCTGGGGAGACCCAGTCGTTCAGGGGCCGCTTTGCATGGCTGAACGCCGGCGCGTGGATTTAGATGTCCCCGTAATTAGTTAAAACGAGGGCCAGCGTGAAGCCCCAATGAGAAAACGCCGTGTTTGCTGAGCGTTGCCGAGTTGCCGGCGGACTGCGTGCTCGGGCGGGAGCAACAAGCGAACCTCTGCTTCCTTCAAGCTCCATTAATCTGCCCATTTCTTTCTGCCCCAAATTCCTCTTCAAATATGCAGCGGTTCCTCAAATTCGTAAAGGAGGCAGTGATTTATGACCCTGTTTGGGGGGGGGGGGTGCCGGGAAGCCTCCAGGCAGGTGGTTAGCAGAGGCTGGGTTGGTCCGGTTGACCGTCCGTGGCTGTCCGAGAAGGACAGTGTCTCTCCTCTCCTCCCCACGTGTGCACGCGTGCACACACACACGCAGGCGCGCACAACCGCTCATCCCCGGCCCGTGTCTTCAGGCCCTCCTACTGGTGGCCCTGTGAGGGCTCCTGGGAGAGCCCAGCGACCCCGTGCAAGGGACGGCACCCCCAGTATCTCCTGTGGGTGAGCATCTCCCCTAAACAGCCCTTCTGAGTCTGAAACACCAGCAGCCATCGCTTCCTGTGCATTTGCTGTGTGCCTGGTCCCAGCTCCAGTCCTTTATTCGCCTCCTAGCTAAGTTCATAATATCACGCAAGGCAAGGATGTGCTAACTCCCTTTTTGGTGAAGAGAAACTGAGGCACGGAGACGCCAAGGGACAGGTGCCAGTTTTCACTGAGCCAGCAGGAGGTGGAACAAGGATTCGAACCCTGGGCGATGAGGCCTTTCCCTTTACCCTGGGACCTATCGGGAGGGGCCGGACAAGGTCCCCTCCCCTTGTCCGGACTTGGGGCTGGGATCAGGAAGTGAGTCACTGCCATTGCTTGTGGCAAGGGCTTTTGGAATCAGGATCAGTAGAATTCATTAACTCACTTGTCAAGCAGCTTTTTCTGAGCGCCTGCTGGGCTGTTGTGTTCACCGGTGGGGGTGCCGAAGGGACGGATGAGCCACGGCCCTCAGAATGTTAGTCCACGGGGAGGGAATTATAGGCACCACTCCTGTGATCCTGTGAGCTGGGTGCTGGGCTCCAACAAGCGAGTCAGGGCAGAGGGGCCGGGGATCAGGCCTTGCTCGTGCCAGAGGGGCTCCCCAGAATGGGGGGACCTGGTGGGGAAGCAATGGCTGTGCAGAGAGGCACAGAGCTCATAACGGGGCAGAAATGCTGGGGTGGGTGGCCCTGTAGCTTATTGTTTAATTTAGGACTTTTCTTCCAAATGTTTATTTTGAAAATTTTCGGGGCGCCTGGGTGGCTCAGTCGGTGAGGCTTCCGACTTCAGCTCAGGTCATGATCCCACGTTTCATGGGTTTGAGCCCCATGTCTGGTTCTGTGCTGACAGCTCAGAGCCTGGAGCCTGCTTTGGATTCTGTGTCTCCCTCTCCCTCTGCCCCTTCCCCGCTCATGCTCTGTCTGTATCTCTCTCTCTCTCTCTCAGAATAAATAAACAAGAAAAAATTTTATTTTGAAAGGTTTCCTACGTAAAAGTTGAAAGAAGAGAACAAGGAACACGTTGTATATCCTCTACCTCGTCAATTGCCTATTTGGCAATTACCTACTCAGCAATTGCAAACGTCTTGTATGTGTCTCTCTCTCAATCTATGTATGTAGATGATGCATATATGATGTACATATGTGTATATGATGCGTGTGCATGCTTTTTGTATGTATGCCTTGTTTCTTCTGAACTCTTTGAAGGTAAGTTACAAACACACCAGTTTGCTCCTAAGGCTTCTCCTCTATGTATACAATGCCCGCGGCTCTGTCTCCGTGCTGTGGAAATGACTAATGGAAGATACTGTGTGCAAGAATCCGGGCACGATGCCTTGAATCTAGCAGATACTCAGGAAAAGTTAGGTCCTTCGCTCCTTCCTTGAGGATAGCAGGTCTCCTTGAGATGGGGACGGGAGATGCATCGGTGGGTGCTGACAGGTGGGGTATCAGGTCCCCACAGAAAGTGAGAGATGGAAGGAAGAGCGTCGGGGTCACCTGGCTTGAGATCCCAGGTGTCTGGGACGTATTCTCCTTAGCTCTGTATCCGATAGACCTCCACGTCCTGGCGAGTCCACCTTGAACGGCCTTCTGAACCCATGTTCTCCTAGCTCTGGCTTCCTCTGGTCTTGCCTGCCATTTGTCATAGCTGCATCACTGTCTGGTTCATCTCTGTGCCCTCCACTAGCTTCTCTGCTGACCGGTGGGCACCAAAACTGTTCACCGGTGACGAGCACCCAGGATGAATGAACCAATGGGTGGCCTCCTCCCTGATGTCCCCACCTCCTCCTCCCCATGGTCATGGCAGACAGGCTCAGCCATCCCAGGGCAAAGAGGTTGCAGCCAAAGTGAGCAATTCGGAGAGCGGCAGAAAGGGCAGCAGAGTCACGGGGAAGCCCTGTTCCCTGTCAGCAAGGTCTCCTGTTACAGCTCCCAGCACTGACCACTGGGCCAGACCCTGGTGGCCCTGGGAGCCTGAGATCTGCCTTTGTGTCCCATCAAACAGGATCAAGACAGGAGCCATTGTAAAGAACCCAGCGCAGGGAGATGCACACAAACAGAGTTGATCGTGTTCGGTCTGTCCCTTCTGGGCTGGTACATCCCCATCTGAGTATTTCCACAGTCTCTCTAGAAGGGTGTACATAGCTTGAAAGAGACTCTGTCCCTCATCAGCCATGGGACTTTGGGCGAGAAGCTTACTTTTCTGAACCTGAGTTTCCTCTCCTGTGAAATGGCATTTCCTTCCCCATCTCGTAGGGTTGTGAGGTTCCCACGAGCTTGGCAACATGAAGTTCTTTGTGTGGAGCTCAACTCGTTAGACCTACTGATCATTGGTAGCTAACGATCGACTCTATTTGTTCTGATTTTGAGATGTTGTTTTTTTCTGAAATACCGACGATAGCTCGGAGTGTAGGAAATCCAAATCCAGCCATTTGCTTCCTGAATCCATGAAGACATTGGCCCTGGGACCAGAAAGACACCGTGAAGCATTAGCATCTTTATTTTTTATTTTTAAAATTTTTCTTTAACATTTATTTATTTTTGAGACACACAGAGACAGAGTGCAAGCTGGGAAGGGGCAGAGACAGGGAGACACAGAATCCAAAGCAGGCTCCAGGCTCCCAGCTGTCAGCACAGAGCCCGATGCGGGACTTGAACTCATGAACCGTGAGATCGTGACCTGAGCCAAAGTCAGCCGCTTAACTGACTGAGCCACTCAGGTGCCCCAGCATTAGCTTCTTTAAAGGATAAGGAACATTCCACCCTGGTGTGAGAAGGCGCACAGTTAATCTTTCAGTTTCTGCAAGAGGTTGCCCGGGAGAACAGAGGACAGAGGATCCAGGTGGATGAATTCTGTGCCAAACCCTTGGAGTTCTGGGCAGCCCTTGATCTCCGGGTCTGTGGGCTGTGGGCATCCCTGTGACGGCAGGGATGGATGGGAGTGTGTGTGAGCGTGTGTGTGAGTGCGTGTGTGCATGTATGTGTGTGCACGTGTGTG
Organism: Prionailurus viverrinus; assembly: GCF_022837055.1. Lineage (NCBI taxonomy): Eukaryota > Metazoa > Chordata > Mammalia > Carnivora > Felidae > Prionailurus > Prionailurus viverrinus. The sequence goes on along the minus strand of NC_062563.1, from coordinate 128,862,621 downwards.
TGAGCACGTGTGTGTGCTGTACAGAGCCCTCCCCTCGTGTCTCCGCCCAGCCCGGTGCAGCAGGCCTTTCCGTCTTCCGATCTGCGAAGCTGAATCAAGAAGTGCAGGTTTTTCTCACGCTTCCTGCGGCAAAGAGTGTCTCTTTAAACCTTCCTGGGGGCTTGTTGTTCTGGAGAAAGGAAGGATTGCTTGTGATCTCTCTCTGACACGCACAGGACCCGAACGTCCAATGAATACGCAGAGGGGTCTTTGGAAATGCATGCTCTGGGGACGTGGGGCTGAAGACCTGGGAAATCCTGGGCGATGCCCCCCAAACACCAACTGATGGCATTCGAGAGGTTTTCTCCATGCTTGAGCCTTGGAGAGCAGGCTCCTGTCAGGATGCTGAACTTTCCATGGAGGCTCTAGTTCAGGCTTTCTGTGGATCTGCAACTTCCCTGCAAAATCCGGCTTAGCTAGCGCCCTGTTTGTAGACGGGCATACTCCCATAGCACAGGGGAAGGAACTGCGGCTCAAAGAGGAAGTGTCTCGCCCCCAGTCTTACAGCTGTGGAGTACCGAAGCTGTGTTTCAGCCCAAGTCTGCCCAACCTGACGCCTCTGGGTAGACGTGAATTCTTACTCTGTGCTTGGGACACACTTTCCACGCAGGGGAACCAGGCTTAGGCTGACTTTGGCTTGATTCGAGGTTTACATTTCATTCTCCATTTACACTTCATTCATTTGGTCTTTAGATGGTAAGCCCCGGAGAGGCTTGTAAATGGCGCAGGGGAAAGAAACACACTTTTGTTCCAGGAGCTTCTCTGGAATCCTTCGAGGGCTGTGTGTGTGTGCAACTCTCTTAGCAGGGTTGTGGCTGCGGTCTGATCTGGAATAAGGTCACCGCCTTTGAGATGTTCCCACTTTTTTTCCTTTAGGGAGGTAGGGGGGGGCATGATTTTGGGCGGGGACCTCACCCAGCACTTGTCCCAAAAGGGCCTCTCAGAACATAAGCCTCTGTGACATGTAAGCTTCAGGAGGGTAGCCGCAGCACCTAAAACAATGTCAAGCACATAGTAGACACTCGAAGGATATGTTCTCAAAGAACTTAGCAAATTATTGACCATGACTCTTAGACAACAGGGAGGCACGGGGGAGGAGAGGGAGACTTGGTCATGCCTGTGGCCACAGCACGGAGCCTGCTGACCGATTGGAAGGTTAGATGGGTCACTATTATACCCCAACCTTGACATTCATCTTAAACTTCACAGTATGATCATAATTCATTTTCACACTAACCAAATTTCCTCTGAGTGACGTGACCCAAACCTGTATCAGTCAGCTTTGGCCAGATTGTGCTGCGGAAACAAACACAACCCAAATTTCAGTGGATGATAACACACGTTATTATTATTATTATTATTGTTTATTTATTTTGCAGGTTCTCCTAGCCCTGAGGCTCTGATCCCAGCACTTCCTCATTCTGAGACAAAGAGCAGCCTCTTATCTTGACCTCGTGGCAAAGGGGGACAAAAGGCAATGCACCCAGGCAATGCATCTGGCAGCCTCTGCGGGAGGCAGGAACATCACTTTTGCTCTTGTTGCACTGGCAGAGGCGGGTCACATGACCCAGCCCTCTGGCGGTGGGGGTGGGGTGCACATTACTCGTGCAGGGGCTCCTGCAGTGTCGTGGCAGTAAGTGGGGGTCCGTTCTCATACAGGCCGGAAGGCTCTAGTCCACTCCATTGGCCATAAAAATACTTTGTCCCATTTGGAGGGCCTTTTCTCTTTCAACCCCAGGATCCCAGAATGTCTGGCTGGAAAAAACTTTAGGATGAAGGCTCCATTATTATAAATCAGGAGCCTGAAATTCAGAAAATAGAGTGCACCATCATGGCTTCCCCGCAGGGCATCTCCTCCTGACTTCGTCATGTTTAAACCAGAACCGCGAAAGTGAATCGTGCCTTTCGAACCACAAGGAACACAGAGGCAAAGCCCCCCTCCTCACCACGGCTGCCTGCACCCCTCCCTTCTCGAACGACTTTCTCTGTGTTGCCCCCAGGGGACAAATGGCCTGAGGCACACAAGGAGCAGGCACTCAGGGACCAGGAGACGCATGAGGACCCCTTCGATGACAGCACAACGTGACGCAGTCACCAAGCCTGGAAGCTCGGAAGGGGCTGTCCTGACCTAGACGTGAGGGTGGGGGAAGGCTTGCTGAAGAAGAGGGTCTTCATGGAGCAGCTGAGGTTTGCGTGTGCAGTGAAGTGTGGAGCTTCTGAGGCGGGGGGGGGGGGGCAGTCCAAGGTGGGCTCCAGATACAGTGACAGGCGTCACGGGCCGCTGACGGGGCTGCAGGGGGTGGGCGGGGATGTCGAGGGACCTGAAGCTCCATGCGGTTTGGACTGGGTGACAGGGCGCCATTGAGGGGTGAGATTCTTCCTACAGAATCATCCTTCTGGCACCTTCTCTGGAGAGGATGTGGCTGGGGGTGGGCTGGGGGCTGTGGCCTGCTCCGGGCCGTGGTTATGGCTCTCCCATGGGATCACCACACCCTTCCACTTCCTGCACTCGGGCTCTGATGGGATCGTCACCATCCCCTCCGTGTAGGGGCTCCTCCTGCCTTGCACGTGGGGAAACTGAGACTCAAAGACACACGGTGACGTGCCCAAGGGCACACGTAGTAGGTGGGTGTCCGTGCTGGAGAGCTCTTCCAGGTCTGCTGGACCCCATATCCTTTCTTTCCAGGCCATTCGCCACCTCCTTGGCCGTAACGAAATACCACAGACTGGTTGGCTAGAACAACAGGAATTCATTTCTCACAGTTCTCGGGGCTGAATCTGGTCAAGAGCAAGGCTTGGCGGATTTGCTTTCTTCTCAAGCTTCCGTCCACGGCACATAGATGGCCACGTTCTCACTGTGTCCTCACATGGCCTTTTCTCTGTGCCCACACTCCTAAGTGTCTCTTCCTCTTATAAGGACATCAGTCCCATTGGATCAAGGCCCCACCTAACCCGATGTAGCCTCAATTACAGGTACTGTCCTTAAAGGACTTAAAGGTACTCCTTAAAGGTACTGTCGCCAAATACAGTCACATTGGCGGTTGGAGCTTTGACACAGGAATTTTAGCAGGACGCAATTCACTGCATACCGGGCAGGTAGGCGATGGAGACCACTTGCCTTTCCAGTTGTTTGTCTTCAATTAATACACTATCCTCACATCCGTTGTTGTTGTTTTTTTAATTTTAATGTTTATTTTTGAGAGAGGGAGAGCATGAGTGGGAGAGGGTCAGAGAGGCAGACACAGAATCGGAAGCAGGATCCGGGCTTTGAGCTGTCGGCACAGAGCCTGATGTGGGGCTCGAACTCATAAACTGCGAGATCATAACCTGAAAGGAAGTGGGATGCTTAACTGACTGAGCCACCTCGGTGGCTCTGAGGCGCCCCCTCACCTCTGGTTTTTGATCAGATATTAGTAAGTTGTTGTTTCGCCCCTCAAGGACCCTGGCACGCAGTAAATGCTCAGAAAATACTTGTTGAGTGAAGGAATGAGTGGTTCTAGGCTGCACGAAGCCACGTGTCAGAGGCCCCTTCTGTGATCCCAGTGTATTTAGCAAGGTGGCTGGTCTGGGTGAGGCTTTGGTTTGAAGGTGTGCGGTTGTTATTTGCTTATTTTTAAATTAAGCTTTCAAATTTTGAGATAATTGTTGGTTCACGTCATTTCGTCTTAGCTTCAGATCCCCACTTTATTGCCTACAGGCTGGGAGGTCTTGGGGGAGCTGCTTGACCTGATGTGGTTCTGTTTCATCACCCGGCAGATGGGGCTGTGAATGATGGGCATGCCTGCCGGTGTCCCTTGCAGAGTTCCCACTGTGTCAGTGGCGTTATCACTCTCTAGGAGTGCTCGAAACGTCGTATTGGCCTTGTCCCTTTGAACCTACCTCCTGATGATGCAAAGCCTCCATAGGAGACAGAACAGGGAGAAGGGCATGTGGGGCTGGAAACTGAGCAAATCTCACTGTGGACACAGATCCCGCCCTTTATCACCGGTGTGACCTTGGCCCATCTGAACTTCCAGCAAAGCAAGCGTAACAGCGCCCTCCTTAAAGGGTTGCTGTGAGAGAGAAGAGTTAATGTGTGTTTTGCACCTCAAAGTCCTAGGAGGTGTCCAAGTGAGGGAAGACCATTCACTTCTGTCTCCTCTTTGGAGCTAACTTGCCCGCCACCCCTTGTCCCCTTCAGCCCTGCCCCTTGCTGGTGAATTCCGTAATTAGTTGAGCTAAAGTGTGAAAGATTGGCCATGGATTTCACACTTTAATAAGGGGCATCCTATCTGACTCCCAAAGAAAAGCTAAGCTGCCATGTTTTGAACTAGTATCAACGAAGGGAGAGGTATGTTCAGGCATGGGTAAAGGCAGGAACCCTGGAAACCTTCCTGTGTGGGTGGGCTACCTACTTCACCCAAGCCAGGGCCTTTGCTAGTCCCTGTCACAAATTTATGCAAATTAGATGCCAAAGAAAGGCTGACCACCTACACACTCTACCTGGGTTCTTGTTCAGTGCACAACCTGTTCAACTGTCCAAGGGTGACCTGCAGCCTGTTCAAGCTGCATCTGGCTCTAAGGTGTCTCTTGTCAACTTGCCCACCATTGCACCTCCCCCTTCTGACAGAAGTCGGAAGTCACTGGAGTGACTCCCCTGAAGTCACTGGAGACTGGCCGTGGCTGCTGCCTTAAAGGCTGCTTCTTTCTGGACTCAGCCAGTCACTCGCTGGAGACCAGCAGACTCAGAGCCCCACTGACCCTTCCTCCCAAATTCGCAGTTCAAGTGACTTTTTTTTTCCTGCAGCTTCAGGAGTGTCTGGATTCTAGTTGTCTGAAGAAAGAGGGACAGGCTTTGTCCCTTCCCAGGCTTATTTCCCACAGAGCACTGAACCCACCTTCCCTGCATCTGCCCTTGTGGTCGTGGTGTGAATGGCATCCTCATTCCCGTTCATCATGAGGACAGGGGCTGGGAGCACAGGGGTGGCGGTCACATCCACTGGATCCTGCAGGTGACTCCTGTGCCTTTCTTCGAGTCCCTGATAGAATGGGTTTCCCTGTTCTGCCCGCCTCTCTCACAGGGCTGTAAGGCAGAGTCAGAGAAGTTACTAGGTGTGTGAGGGCTTATAATTTTTAAAGCCCAGTGCAGAAATTAATGCCATTTTTTTTTTGCTGTACCATCCAGTCACTTAGACTTGTCTCCTTTAATTTTTTTTAATGTATATTTATTTTTGAGAGAGAGAGAGAGAGAGACAGAGAACAAGCAGGGGAGGGGCAGAGAGAGAGAGAGAGAAAGAAAGGGAGACACAGAATCCGAAGCAGGCTCCAGGCTCTGAGCTGTCAGCACAGAGCCCGACGTGGGGCTCAAACCCATGGAACGGCGAGATCATGACCTGAGCTGAAGTTGGACGCTTAATCGACTGAGCCACCCAGACGCCCCTACAGTTGTCCCTTTGAGGAGAACTATATAACAGCACAAACTATTAAGAGCATTTCTTTTTTTTTTTTTTTCAACGTTTATTTATTTTTGGGACAGAGAGAGACAGAGCATGAACGGGCGAGGGGCAGAGAGAGAGGGAGACACAGAATCGGAAACAGGCTCCAGGCTCTGAGCCATCAGCCCAGAGCCCGACGCGGGGCTCGAACTCGCGGACCGCGAGATCGTGACCTGGCTGATGTCGGACGCTTAACCGACTGCGCCACCCAGGCGCCCCTAAGAGCATTTCTAATTACAAATTCTAAACTGTAGATGCAGCTGTCGGCATATGCAGATGACTGGAACAGCTCTGGTGTCAGAGGGGACCACAAGAAAATCTCTCTCCTTTAAGTTCCTTAAGAACCAAATATTGGCGTCCTTCTGGACATTTCTGGTCCTGTATGATGGGGGGGCTGGTCTAAAGGGCCTTGGAGGGCTCCTTTCGACCTTCTGCCACCAAGATCGATAACACTTCTGGATGAAAAGAGACCCGATTTTCATCAAGAGTAATTTTGCGGGGCAATTTTCCTTTGCAATAGTTTTTTTTTTTTTTTTTTTACAGTATTATTAACAATGTTTTCAAATGACTCTGATCTTTATCTTGGCTGCATTAAGGAAAAAAAGCAGTCACTTACGTCTTCGCCATCCACACTGGCCAGTCCTCTCCCTGAGACTTGAATCAAATTTGAGTGATGTTTGCTGTCTGCCAGGCCTCTGCTAGGCTTGGAGGAAGATATGGAAATAAATAATGACAGCTCCTGCCCGTGGGGAGTTTGCTGTCTAGTAAGGAACACGGGATGTATCCGGAAAAGGCTGTAACAGAATTAAAAAACACTTTGGGAACAGTGGCAGGGATAATGTAGGTGGTGGGTTATTTTTAATTGGGAGGTTTGGAAATGACTTCTGAGGGGAAGAGGCATGCAAGGTGGGCCTTGGAAGATGCTAGGATTTTGGTAGATGGATGTGGAAGGGGAGTGTGAAGGACATTTGCAGAGGAGGGGGACGTTTGCAAGACATGGGCGGAGGCATGTTTGGTGAGTGGCAGGCCTTCAGGTGGGCTGGAGGGTAGGGCCACTGGGGGGCTAGAGGGGCTATGAAAGCGGAAACAGACACTGGGCCCAGGCTATGGAAGGTCTCAGAGGTGTGGAATTAACCCACTCACTCGCACCTCTCTCGCGAGCCAGGTTCTGTCCGGGTATTAGGGAGCCTGGGTGGCTCGGTAGGTCAAGTGTCCAACTCTTGATTTCGGCTCAGGTCGTGATCTCACAGTTCATGGGACGGAGCCCTGTGTCCTGCTCTGTGCTGACAGTGCACAGCCTACTTGGGATTCTCTCTCCTCTCTCTCTGCCCCTCCCTCGGCTCGTGCTCTCTCTCTCTCTCTGTCTCTCTCCCCCACCAAAATAAATAAATAAAACATTTAAAAAAATAAAGAGAAATAATTCACAGTCCAGTCCTTGAAGAGCTTACGGTTGAGTTTTGGGAGATGAAACACTAAAGAACCATAAGAATATAATGCATGCATTCTATGATGGAGATGAGGTCAGAGGGGGAAGTCACTTTTCTGATCTGGGAGAGGAAGAGCTTTACAGAAAAAAGGCCACCTTGGCACTGAGTCTTGAAGAAGGATAGGAAGTCATCTGAATTTTTATTTTTTTTTTTCAATTTTATTTTTTTTTATTTTGGGACAGAGAGAGACAGAGCATGAATGGGGGAGGGGCAGAGAGAGAGGGAGACACAGAATTGGAAACAGGCTCCAGGCTCTGAGCCATCTGCCCAGAGCCTGACACGGGGCTCGAACTCCCGGACCGCGAGATCGTGACCTGGCTGAAGTCGGACGCTTAACCGACTGCGCCACCCAGGCGCCCCATGAATTTTTAAAAAAATTTTAAGTTTATTTATTTATTTTGCGAGAGAGACAGAGAGAGCAAGTGGGGGAGGAGCAGAGAAAGGGGGAGAGAGAGAGAATCCCAAGCAGGCTCCACACTGTCAGCACAGAGCCCCATGCAGGGCTCAAATGAGCCGTGAGATCATGACCTGAGCCAAAACCAGGAGTCAGACCCTGAACTGCCTGAGCCACCCAGGTGCCTGGAGAAGTCATCTTAATTTTGCTTGAATTGCAGCTAACCCAGTGATTTCCAACCAAGGGCGATTTTGCCTCCCAGGGGGACATTTGACAATGTCAGGAGACTTATCCGTCATGCCTGGGAGGTCGGGGTGGAGACCAGGGATACTGCTAAACGTTCCACAGGGCATGGGACGGCCCCACAATGACTTCTGCTCAAATGTCAATAGTACTGAGATGAGATACAGCATCGTGGGGCCCAGGAGACTCGAGAGTAGCTAACAATTTCCTGTGACTTTGGGCGGGTCCCGGGTGCATCTGGTTTGACCCAGTGCTATGAACTGCATGTCTGTGCTCTCCCAAATCCGTATGTTGAAGCCTGAACCCCTGTGATGGTATCCGGGGGTGGCACCTTTGGGCATTAATTAGGGTTAGACGAGGACGGAGGGCAGAGCCCTCATGGGGGGGTAGATGCCCTTCTATAAAGGGAAGAGCATGAAATCTCTCTCTTTCTCTCTCAGCCATGTAGGGATTCAGCCAGAAGGCCTCCCACTGCAAAATAAGAAGGGGTCTCCCCAGGACCTAGATCTGTCGGCCTCTTGGTTTTGGACTTCCTAGCCTGCCGGGGTATACGTAATAAATTTCTCCGCACTGTCAGCGCAGAGCCCCACGGAGGGCTTGAAGTCACGAACCGTGAGATCGTGACCTGAGCCGAAGTCAGACACTTAACCCGCTGAGCCACCTAGACGCCCCATAAATTTCTGTTGTTGAAGCCACCAGGTTTATGGTACTCTGCTCTAGCCCCAGTTGACTGCACACCTCGGTTTCCCCTGTCATTTCCTCTCGGATATGAGTCTGAGGCTGGACACTTCCACGAAGCCTCTATCACGTCTCTTGTATCGTGAGAGTCTGTCTGACACGTTTAGCTCGCCCATCTTCCAGCAAGGCATGATATTCCTCTGCCGAGTTTTGGCTCATATGTTTATAGAGTTCCTGGTGACAGTCTTATAAACCATCCTGGTGAAGTGGCTTTGGTTGTTGCTTGTTAAATACAGTGGATTGCTTATACAGTTGGATTCCTACAAGACCCCGGCAAAAAAAAAAAAAAAAAAAAAAAAATGCAATATGATGCAGTATGAGGATCCTCCTTCTGACCCCACCTGAGCCAATTTTTTCACACTGTTCTCCACGGAAGCCACCCTCCCGGTTGGAGGGAGCGTCCTCCTGACCCAGCTTCCGAGAGCCCCCCTCTGCCCCGTTGCTAAAGCTGCATGCCCTGGTTTCACCTTCCCAGCCCTCTACCATCCAACATGCGATCAGTGTGCTTCGTCTATGCCTCCTTCCCCCCGACTGCTCCATGTCCTTGCTGTACCCACTGCAAACCCATCACCGATCTTTACATCACAGTGGCCGGAATGGAGTCTCTTGCCCAGCCCCAAACAATCACTGGCAAAGAGAAATGGAGTCGCTGTGACTGAGTTAGACCAATCGTGATTCAGGCCTTGAATCAGGGCCCTCATCCCCTGAGCCCCAAGTGGAGCGGGCTCCCGGGAGGACCGTATGCGGGTGGTGGGTGTTGAATGGGCACCCGGCCGTGTCTGCCCGAGCCCTGACTCTGGTCACAGGGGAGTCACCTTCTCTCTCTCTGAACCTAGACTTGCACTAGCAGATTTCCGTGGGTCTTGGTCTGGCAGTCTGCTGGGACTTGCCAGCCCTAGTCTTCGTAGCTATGACTTCTGGCCGGAATACTGTCCTTACTCATCCCTGCCATGCCAGCCAGCCAGCCAAGAGCACTCTCGCTCCAGGCACTGGCCGCGTAAGCAAACTCACGTCCTCTTTCCCTGAGAGCGTCCCTTATGAGGAGCTGTGCCCACGGACCGCTTCAGACCCGGAGAGCAAGGTGGACTCTTGGCAGGACACCACTGCATGGGGCCCACAGACCAGGCTCCGCTCAGACTGGCTGTGTTGCCCTCTCCTCACCCAGAGACTTCCATTCGGACAAGGAGATCTGACAGGTTCCCTGAGCTGGCAGGCAACTGGAGGACCAGAGAGGTTTGGATTATTTTACCCCGCACCCACCTCTTTGGGCTTCAGATCCTCCACTCAGACATATTCTGGATGGTCGGGATGCTGGCACATTTTCTTTTGCAGGAAAGTAAATGGGAAGCAGTGTGCATCTGGTAAATCTTGTCTGTATTCAGTCTCTTTGAGGAGCCAAGTCTTTCTCTCTCTCTCTCTCTTTTTAAATTAAAATTAATTAATTAATTAATTTATCGAGAGAGTGAGAGAAAGTCCCAAGCAGACCCCGAGCTATCAGCCCAGAGCCCGACTCTGGGCTCAAACTGGCAAACCATGAGATCGTGATCTGAGCCCAGACCAAGAGTCTGGTGCTTAACCAACTGAGCCACCCAGCCTCCCTTCTTTGGGCATCTTTTTATCTTTTCCCTTGGCAGACCTCTGGCATCCTCCTATGAATGCCCGAGCAGAGCTCCTGAGGTGAGGCGGGAACCCTAGGTTCTAATCCTGGCAAGACCTCTGCATTGTTGTGTGACTGGAACTTTTGTAACTGGGGGAGACTTCTTAAAAAAAAGACTATGAATTATAAATTACTAATAAGGTAACAAGGCTGTGATGATTAATTTTATGTGTCAACTGGGCTGGGCCATAGTTCCCAGATATTTGGTCGAACGTTATTCTGGATGTTTCTGTGAAGGTGTTTTTTTGTTGTTGTCGTTTGTTTTCTGGTTTTTTTTGATGAGATTGACATTTAAATTGGTGGACTTTGAATAAAGCAGGTTGCCCTCTATAATGTGAGTGGACCGCATTCAATCAACTGAAGGCCTGATTAGAAAAAAAGACTGACCTCCCCGAAGGAAGGAGGAATTTGGCCAGCAGACAGCCTTTAGACTGGAACCACAACTCTTCTTTGGTTCTCTAGCCTGCTGGTCTACCCTGGAGATTTTGTGTTTACTGTAATCACGTGAGCCAATTCCTTAAAATCTCTGTCTCATTCTGTTTCTGACTCTGTCTCTGTCTTCCTCTCTCTCTCCACACACACACACATACACACACACACCCTGTTGGCTTTCTTTCTCTGGATAACCCTGACTAATTCAAGGGCCTTGGAAGGGTCCCAGCAAGTGAAGAGCCCCAGTGCTTAAGGTTCATTAGCTCCACTGTGAAATCCTCTCTGTGAGCCAGCCTCTTCCCGCTCTGCCCCTCAGCTTTCCCTCCATAAAACGAGGGGTTGGCCCACATGATTTCTGGGCTCTTCTCAGCTCGGACTGTGGTGACAAGGCCTCCGCACACAGACTGGCCGCGTTGCCATGGCTCATGCCTACAAGTCTTGGAGCACTCTCCGCAGATAGCAGGACGTCGGGGTCTCTCGGCTTGTGTCCAGCCCCCAGCTTCCAAGCTCCACGGCCAGTGCGGTGGGAGGCTATGAGGCAGCGAGAGGCAGAGCACAGGGTCACGGTCTCACCCTAGGAGCTACCAGCAGGCTGAAGAACCCAAGGCTACCACAGATCCTGCTGGGCCCAGCCACGTTTTCCCGTTCTTCATCCGAGATCTTGTCCGTGGGCCACTTTCTGAGCGCCATCACCCGTAGTTTGGGGGCCACGCAAAGACGAATGTGGCGATTCTGTGATGTTCAGCTATAATACAACACCTTTGGCCAAGCCTGATGTTGTCGGTGTGTTATGATGAAAAGGAGGCAGGTCGTAAGAGGCATTCTGACCTGGACAGGAGGGCCGGGAGCTGCTTGCAGGGTGTTGCTAAGTGGATGTGCGACCTGGCCCGTCACTTCCCCTGGGGGCCCTCAGCAGAGTGTTCGGTCTCCACTGGATCATCTGACGTCTTTCCAGTCAGGACCTGCACGCACACACTTTGCAGCTTTGCTCTCTTGCCACTATGTGCCTGGTGACCTGGCCCTTCTGAGAAGCCAGTGGGGATGAAGACTGTGGCCATTGAGTTTGGAAATCATCCCGGGTGGGCTGGATTGACCAAGAAGCCAAACGTACTGGAAAACAAACAAGTAAGGGTGCAGACGAACAAAAATCCCCTGGTTGAAAGCGTTGGCAAAGAAGCACCGCTCTTGTGCTGTGGCGGGTGTGTGCGTGCGCGCGTGTGCACGCGCGCGCGCGCACGCATGCGCACACGGGCATGGAAGCAGGGAGGAAATGACCTTTTCCTGGCTCGGTTGCATTTTGCAGGGAGCACCCCCCCACCCCGCCCCGCCCTCTGGGCAACCCTCCAGCAAACAGCCAACTTGCGGGATGCAGGAGAGGGTCATCGGGCCTTCGCCATCAGAGGAAGAATTCCTCCGTCTGGCTGGAGAGGAGACAGTGCATGAAAAATGGTGGCAAGGGGTCAGGAGGCGAAGGCAAGTGAGAAAACACTTTCATCTATTATCCTGGGGTCAATGGGCTCCCATCAGGGAACCTTGAGGCCGCCATGAATGGCCCGTTGCAGGAGGGGCAGCATTGTGTGGCGGCCGCCCCGTGGACCTGACAGGGCAGCTCGCGGGCCGGAGCCCCACATCACAATCCCCCAAGTGGGGACAATAGCGCCTAAGAAAGTGGTGGGTGGCTCGCCTCCCAGGAGCCTGCTTCTTCTTATCAAAGGGCTTTCACGGGGGGGACGCCCCTGCCGCTCGGGAAGGAGGGAGAGCTGTTTGTCCAGTACCGCGAAGGCATGTCAGACTCATTCCAGAGTCCCCGTCATGGCGATTAGCTTGGCCTGTATTGAATTTCGTCCAGAACCCGTGTGGGTTTCTCAGCTGTTGCTGCTCCCTAGAAGCCACACATATTCTTCGAATTGAGTAATTTTTGTTTGACAAACAACACATTCTTGTTTAAAACGAAGCCCAAATCATCTGATGAAAAGGAGACACGCATTCCCTCCAGAGGAGATGTCCGGAGGGCCATGTATGTCCGTTTACCAAACAACTGGCCTGTGTCCCCGCGAAGAGGGGGACGGCTCCTGGTTTGGGCCAAACTGGTCTTGCCTTCTTCCGGGCACCTCCTTGTCAATAACCCGCGGCTACGTGTTTTAAAATACCCTGCAAGTTTGTTGTGAGCCTGACACTGTGACTCCTTTATTGAGTTGGGGCTGGTTTGCTTCTGTGTCTCTAGAGATATGTCGACTGAAGGCAGAGAGCACGATTTGGCCTGTAGTGCCCCCAGACTCCCTGACACCCTGAGCTTTGGGATCTAGCCTGGGAAAGAAGGGAACAGTGGCCAGAGAAGCGATTTTGTGGCACTCTTATCATATCTGGCACCAAGCCCAGGAACTCGCGTCCCAAAACAAGACGCAGGGCACTGAGCAAATCCCCAGCTCTTGGATCCAGAACTGATGCTTTCCCAGTGGGCAAAAGTGATCGTGCACAGGCAGGGATGTGGTGTGAACCCAGTCGCTGGACCTGGTAGCCTAGAGGCATTGCAGATGGCAATTTACTTAGCAAGACTGTCGGAGGGCTGGGCTCTCAAGGAGCTCGAGATAGAAAAAAAGAAGTAAGAGTTGGTTCCTACCCATGTGGGGGACAAATTAATGTATAAATGAGTGCAAACATATGTGACGAGCATTATGAGAGAGGGACGCGTAAAGTACACCCTGCACTTTAAACACCTTGAAGGAAGAATCGTATAGAATTTATTTCCAGAGCACAGCAAACAGAATATGTAGATACCTCAGATACGATGGCAACCTCGACGTGGTCTTATTTGGAAATAGGATCTTTGTGGGCGTAATCAGTTAAGATGAGATCGTACAGGATTAGAGCGGCCCTAGATCCAATGACTAGTGTCTTTGTAGGAAGGCCAGGTGAAGGCAAAGGCAGAGACTGGAATGGTGTGGCTAAGGAATGGCAAGAATTCTCAGCCATCACCAGAAGTTAGGAGCCAGGCATGGAGCACTTTCTCCCTCAGAGCTTCTAGAAGGTACCAAACCTGATGACATCCTGGATTCGGACTTCGGGCCTCCTGAACTGCGAAAGAATAATTTTCGTTATTTTAAGCCACACAGTTTGTGACCGTTCTTACAGCAGCTCTAGGGAACTAACACACACAGTGTATTGTCAATAGAATTTCATCGAAGGCATTGAGTGAAAGTTCCCACAGCTGCATGGAGGGTGGCGGGGCCGGCACACAGATGAGGGTGGGGGGTGGGGTGGGGATGGAAGCAGGGAGGCTCCGAAGAGGCTGGAAGCTTCGGCCCGGTGGCTGGCATGTGACAGAGTGGAGGAGGCATGTGGGAAGTTGGGAGATGGAAGTGAAGAAAGTACATCAGAGCGGCCTTGTGAGCCATACTAATGAGTTTGGAATTTACCCTTTTCCTACCTTCCTCACCCTTCTCCATCCAAGAGTCTCTTGTCACAGAGATCACACAGGAGGGTAGTAGGTTGATGGGTGTTGCAGGGAAAGACAGAAAGAGCCACCCGCTTCTCTATTACATAATGTTGTAGAGATAACAAAACAAACACAGGTGCCGGGTCGCAGTGGTGTGATGTGTACAGTCAACAATTTGAAAAATGAACTAAAATGGCCTTAGAGTTGACTATTTACCTTTCCTGTAAAATGCAGAGCTAAAAAGGAAACAACTTCCTCTATTGGGAGTAATAGAATACCAAAATATTCTGCAGAAATTTCTCTTCGGAGAATTTTTTACTCCCAAATACAGATGCATCTGCCTTGGGTCTTTCCAGCATGGCTCAAGTTACGAGGATTTGAAAAGGATGAACTCAGAAGTTCTGTGAGGGCTTAAAGGTTGGGAAGTTCCGCATTAATGAATTAACAAATTAACTAATGAATCCATCCATCTATCAATTGTCCGTCCATCCATCAATCATTCATCCAACCACCCACCGTTTATCCATCCATCCATCCATCTATCCCCCCATCCATCCATCATCCCTCCATCCATCTACCAAACTATTTATCCAGAAGTAATTCTTGACTTCTGTTCTGGTCAGACACTGCCCAGGCCTTCTAGGAAATGCAGAGCATCAAGCTCTCGTCCCAGTCCTTGAGAAGCTCACAGTGGTATCCAAGGGGTTAAGTCATATACTTGATGTTTTATGTATGACAAAAGGGACAAGTAGACCCACTGAACAATTTGTCAGTAGTCTTTGAACTTGTAGTGCCCAAGATTTAAATATTTTTTGAAAAGACGTTTCCATAAGATTCGTTAGTGGCTTCTTTCTCCTGGTGCAGTGGATTTTTTTTTTTTTTTTGGCTTGTCTTTGTAGAAATGGCAAACAGACATGACCTTGAATTGCTCTTGTATGCCCTGCATATTCTGAGCCCTCTGTCAAGTCTTTCCTTGGCTTATCTGACAAATGCCTCTTTGCTTTTCAAGCTGGATCAGGTGGTCAGGTGGCCTTCCTGTGTGACATGTTACCTGACCCTCAGGGAAAGGCAGAGACTCTGTCTTCCATGTCCTCAGAGCACCTAGGATTCCCACAGCCCACTTAATGCTGCATGGTCATGATCTTCCTACTGTCTTTCTTCCCATTGCACCACGAAGCCTTTAACAGCAGTGACTGTGGGGCGTGCCTGGGTGGTTCAGTCGGTTGAGCCTCTGATGCTTGATCTTGGCTCTGTCCATGATCTCATGGTTCATGAGTTTGGGCCCCACGTCAGGCTCTGCACTACCAGAGTGGAGCTTGCTTGGGATTCTCTCTTTCTCCATCTCTCTGCCCCACCTCTGTGGGCTCGCTCCCTCTAAATAAATAAATAAATGAATAAATAAATAAATAAACAAACAAACATAAAAAGAGAGAGAGAGCAGTGATTGTATCTGATTCAGCAGTGCCCGGATGAACAGGAGGTTCCAGCTCACTGTGGGGTACCAGGACTGGCTAATAGGACCAGGAAAGACCCTCCCTGGGAGATGGAAGCTGAGGTCCCATGATGATAAGAGTAGGCTGGAGAGACCAGGGTAGGGAAGAGAGGGTTCCGACCGAGAGAGAGACGGTGCACCATGACTCGAGAACAGGATGTGTAGTGTATATCTTGATAGAGGAGAGGCGATGTGGCCCTAGAGGTGATATTGAAAAAGTCCACTGGGGTCCCCTGGGACGTGTCTTAAAGTGCAGGCAGGGGAGTTTGGGGTTCCTTTTACAAATGAGAAGAGACATTGATGGTGTTTGTGCAGGGTGACTTGGCTTCTTTGGGTTCTTAAGATCGCAGGACCGATGGAGTATGAATTTCCTCTCCCTCACGTACCTGGTCCCTAAGCTGGAAACACTCAAATACCTGGGGCCCCAGGAGCTGCGCCTGCATCATTTTCTCCGGTCTTCTCAGAGTCTGGTCTGCGATGATCAGATTGCCCCTCAGTGAAGCTCACAGGAAGATTTACCATGAAGCGAACAGCCCTGAATCTTCAGGGACCCTCACGAGCAGGGAGCCCTTCCAAAGCGTTTCTCTTGTGTAAGGTCCAGGCCCCACTACAGGCGTCTTTCTTCTTCTGCGATCTTTCTTCCACGGGAACTGGATTAGGGCTCTAGACATTCAGCTGTGTGTTTGCTCCCCTCCAATTTGCTAGACAGAGCAGGATGCTGCCTGCAAAGGTCACAAACTCAAATGCCCTCAGGCTAAGCAGGCAGCACAAAGGTGTGAAATGGCCTCAGATAGGGCACCTGTGAGGGGCGGAGGCTTGAGTGTCTAAAAAAACGCCCTACAGGCATTCACATTCGCATTCACATTCGCATTCACTGTCTTTTGTGGTTTTTTTTTTTTTTTTTCTTTTTAAACACTTGACACCAGCCAACAGTTGCTTTGGATCAGATTCAGCCTGCAGGAGGTGGTGATTTGGTGAACGTGACCTAGATGGAAAAAAAAGAAAAAAACACCTTCCGCTCAAGATTCCCCCTGCAGCCTGCCTTCTCCAACCTTCTGCCCACACCACCTTGTCAACGCTGTAGGAACCTTCGAAATCTGCCAGCCGGGAGTGTTGCTTCCTTCCTCCTTGATCTTGGTTCTGCTTTCTTTTTGCTGGATCACTTTCTCACCTGCTGTCTTAGCCCTGCTCAGATCTCCTGCCTTCTGGAAGCTCCCCTGGACTCCAGGATGGGTGTGGTTCATCTGCATAACCAATTCATCAAGGAGCCTCTGGGGTGTCCCTCCAGTTGCCTTGAGGTACTGACAAGGATTTTTTTCTGCCTCTCCCTTCTCTCCACAGTAGAGCGGGAGCTCCCTAAGGTCAGGGGCTTTAATTTTATTAAGTCTCCATTCCACCACTCTTCTAGGGATCTGCCACAAAGGCTGGCTCATAATAGATGCTCAGGAAACCCCACGATTTGACTGATAGTACTTGGCTGTGTAATTGTTTTTAATGTTTATTTATTTTTGACAGAGAGAGAGAGAGAGAGAGAGAGAGAGTTCTGGCAGGGGAGGGGCAGAGAGAGAGGGAGACACGGAATCCGAAGCAGGCTCCAGGCTCTGAGCTGTCAGCACAGAGCCCCACATGGGGCTTGAACCCACAGACCGCGAGATCATGACCTGAGCCAAAATCGGACGCTTAACCGACTGAGCCACTCAGGCGCCCACTGGCTGTGTAGTTTTAAAGTTTCATTTCCAGTTTCGTTGGGAACATGATCTGAAAACATCAAAATAGTTTTATCAGTTGCTTTTTTCGAGTTGGGCTTTGGGTTGAAATGGGTTTACTTACGTCGTATCCTTGATGTTGCTTTGTTGTCCTGACACCGCTGGTCTGCGGGGCCCTTTGGCTGAGCCTGCTGCTTCTCTGATCCCCTGTGTCCTTCTGCTGCTTGTTTCCCTCCCCGTGCCTCACCCAGGGCAGAGCACCTTCGTAGGTGCCCAGTGTTTTCTGACTCGGTGATTTGTTTAGAAGCAGGGAAGTTTGGCTTCATGCCATATTGTAATGGAAAATTAATTCTCTTCTGGAAGAAACTCTGATCATCTGAGGCCTGCCAGTCCTTGGAAAGCACCTGAGCCTTGGAGGGGGGCTCCAGGGACTCTCCTTCTGGGACCTCTGTAGAAGATACAGCTCATGGAAAAGTTCTGAACCTTGCTGGCCTTTTGATGGAGGGCGTCCCGAGCATGTGTAGAGTCTCTGGGTTGGCCCTCAGATGCTCAGAAGGCTCGAGGTCAGGGCCTGGAGGTCACTGAGCTTGTGTTCACATGGGAAAACCCACTCCTAGCAAGGAGAAATGATATGGTCACTTACTCATTTACTCAACAGCTAAGAACCTACAGAGAACAGAAAGACCTCTGGTGCCTGCCTCATGGACTTTGATTCTAGAGCTGAGAGGCCGGTGGGAAATAGATTATGGGTCCCACAAAGAACACAGAATGCTGTCCTGTGACAGAGTGTCCTGTGACTCAGGAGGCAGACACCTGTTCTGAACAATAGCTCATCCACGAAGGTCACTCTGAGGAGCCTACTGAGGTGAGGCATGAACAGGGGAGGATGGGGGTCAGGTAAGGAGTGGAAAAGAGCGTTCCAAGCAGAGGAAGGGCACACACGAATACTCTGAGCCAGGACGGGGCATGGGGAATTCTAGGAGTGTGGATGGAGCTTGGTGAATAAGGGGTCCCGAATGAGGAGGCCAAGGGAGAGTAGCAGGAAGGGGATGGGTCCTGTGGGCCTTTGTAGCCCAAGCAAATGAATTTGGACTTGGGTTTTAAATTCAGTGCACAGTTATTGCAAGGTTTTGAGCACGGACCTGATATTTTAAAGGAAATCAGATTCTTTGGGGGAGAATAGCATCAGGTTGCCCACAAGAGGAGATGTCAAGAAGGCAGTTGCGTGTATGAATCAGAAACTTTGGAAGGGGTCTTAGCTGAAGAAAGGGATTGGGACCCTGCGGCAGGGAAGCCAATTAGGTTTTTAGGATTTATTTCTCCCATCATCTTAGCAATAAGAACTGTGGTCAGATGATAAATTACATCCCTCAGCTTGCCTTATAGCTAGGCATGGCTGTGTTTTGGCCATTGAAATATAATCACAGGGAGTGATTCTTAAAAAGATCCTTACTATCTTTCCCTTTCTTCCGTCTTGATATTTGGAATCTATCTGCTTTGGCTGGTGCCCTAGCAGTGATCTTGGGTCAGGAGGTTGAGGGCCGTATCTCAGATAGGATGAAGGAGGCAGACAGAGAAAGCCTACCTGTTGGTTAACTGTGTTGACTTTATTCTGGCCCTAGAAGCTTGTGTCTGGAACTCCTTTATGTAGGAGAAAAGTAACCTCGTATCTTTTTTTTTTTAATTTCTAATTTTATTTTCAAAGTAACCTACAGTGAAATTGATCTTTTAGGAAGTGTAAAGTTCTAAGAATTTTAGCCTGTGTGTAGATTTGTGTCACAGCCAGCACAATTGGGATCCAGCACAGTCCCTTTGCCCCAAAGAACGCTCCTGTGCTGTATCACTGCACTGATCTGTTCTTTGTCCCTATAGTTTTGTCTTTTAGAAAATGTCATATGAATGGAATCATATAGTATGCTAACTTTTTCGGATTGCCTTCTTTCACTCATAAGAACTCATTTCACATTCATCCGTGTCGCCGTGTGAATCAGCGGCTCACTCCTGTTCATTCCTGAGTAGTGTTCCATTGTGTGACTGCACAATATTTGGGTTTTGGGGGTGCCTGGGTGGCTCAGTCGGTTAAGCGTCTGACTTCGGCTCAGTCACGATCTCGTTGCTCATGAGTTCAAACCCCACATTGGCCTCCGTGCTGACAGCTCAGAGCCTGGAGCCTGCTTCGGATTCTGTGTCTCCCTGTGTCTCTGCCCCTTTCCCACTCACCCTCTGTCTCTCTGTCTCTCTCTCTCAAAAATAAATAAATCTTAAAAAAACTAAAAATATCAGTTGGGTTTTCTATACTGAAGGATATCTGACTTGTTCCAGGTTTAGGTCATTATGAATAGAGCTACTAAGAACATACGTGTAGAGATGTTTGCATGAATTTTTTTTTCCCTTGGGAGGGGGGCGGATATCTAGCAGTGGGATTTCTGGTTCATGTGGTAAATATATGTTTGACTGTTAAGAAACTGTTAAGCTGTTTTCTGGAATGCCTGCATCATTTTACATTCCTACTGGCCGCACGTGAGAGAGTCATTTGCCTCACACCCTCCTCAGCACTGAATCATCAGGATTTTGTATCTTAGCCATTCTAATGGGTGTGAGGTGTTACCCATCGTGGTTTGAATTTATGGTTCTCTGACGGGGAGCGATGCTGATTGCCTTTTCTTTTTTTTCAACGTTTTTTTAAATTTATTTTTGGGACAGAGAGAGACAGCATGAACGGGGGAGGGGCAGAGAGAGAGGGAGACACAGAATCGGAAACAGGCTCCAGGCTCCGAGCCATCAGCCCAGAGCCTGACGCGGGGCTCGAACTCACGGACCGCGAGATCGTGACCTGGCTGAAGTCGGACGCTTAACCGACTGCGCCACCCAGGCGCCCCCTGATTGCCTTTTTATGTGTTTATGTGCCGTTCACATATCTTCAGTGAAATGTCTGCTCAGGTCTTTGTGTCCATTTTTAAAATGGCTTGTTTGTTTTCTTATTGTTGAGTTTTGAGAGTTCTTTGTGTGTTCTAGAAACAAGTCTTTTGTCAGGTGTATGACTTGAAAACCCTGTCTCCCAGTCTTTCACTTGTCTTTCGTTTATCTACTGGTTTCTTTGGCAGAGCAAAAGCGCTTTGATGTTGACAAAGTCCAATGTATCAACTTTTATTTTACAGATCATACCTTTGGTTTCAGCATCATTTTTTAAAGCCACTAGTTTTCAGGTCTCTGTGACTTGGAGAAAAATCTAGTTTTGATTAGACATGTCACCAGCATATAGGCTCTATTCAAAGACATGGGATGGAGTGAGATCCCCTGGAGAAGATAGGACTCAACAGAGCTGGGCCACGGTTGAGGGTTTCTCATCTCCCAAGCTGAGGCACTTTCCGCCTGTCACTTACTGTGAGTTTTGGAGCAGGATGTAGAGAAACATCGCCTGTCCTCTCAGACAACAGCACCATCAGAACCCCAAAGAGGTGCTGGCGTCTACACTAGGGGCAATGTCCAGGCTTGGTCTTTGCTTTCATTTAGTCAGCCCACAAAGGCTTATCGAGCAACTGCTATGTGCTTCTAGGAATCCCTGCGGACGATACCTGCATATACGGTGTCGACCAAGTCAGCAACATTTCTTACCTCCTAGAAGAGCAGGACAGATAGCAACCAATGAAATATATAAGAACATGTCTGCTGGTAAGTTTTATTGGAAAAGTAACATTGCGCGCTCTGATGGCAGGTATCTGGCCTGGGTGGCACAGAGGTGGTCTCTCAGAGCTGG
This sequence comes from Prionailurus viverrinus, assembly GCF_022837055.1. Lineage (NCBI taxonomy): Eukaryota > Metazoa > Chordata > Mammalia > Carnivora > Felidae > Prionailurus > Prionailurus viverrinus. The sequence goes on along the minus strand of NC_062563.1, from coordinate 128,841,766 downwards.
ACCTTATACCGTCACCTCTCACAGGTCCCATACTCAGGGCCAGCTTCACAGTGGTCACATGGGCCCTGAGCTCGCAGGGGCCCCACCTCTGTTTATTGCTCTGCCACCTTCTTGGAATATTTCCATTTTGAACGAGGCATCCCACATTTGTATTTTGCAGTAGGTCCCGCCGAGTATGTAGCCAGTCGTGCCTACACTGTGTCCAAACAGCAAACCAGACAGAAAAGCCCGTATAGACTTCAGCTACCTTTATAGGTACCTTACAGGTCAGCTGCTCTGGTGCGCAAACCGGACTGCTTATTTTTTTTTTTTAATTTTTTAAGGTTTTTCTTTATTTTTGAGACAGAGGGAGACAGAGCATGAGCAGGGGAGGGGCAGAGAGAGAGAGGGAGACACAGAATCCGAAGCAGGCTCCAGGCTCTATGCTGTCAGCACAGAGCCCAACGCGGAGCTCGAACTCGGGAACAGTGAGATCATGACCTGAGCTGAAGTCGGTCGCTCAACTGACTGAGCCACCCGGGCGCCTGGGACCTCTTATTTTGATTGCAAGAAAATACAACCTTAAGACGCACTCACCTTCAGAAATTCACTAGACAAATAGTCCATCCAGAGTTGTTGGGTGGGCCCCACCCCTACCATTCTTTACTGTCCCTCTTCTATTTCTACAAGTCTCTTTTGCTTGGTTCGATTTTTTACTAGAACTGGAAGCCTCTGGTTCATAAACACAACAAATGTTTACTGGTGTTGGGGGGCGAAGATGAATTCTGTCACCAGATGGACATTCCGAGGATGCTGTATCAGACAGAATGCTGGTCATTTTACTTATTTATTTACATTTTTATGCTCACTAGAGCTCACTTTAGAGCTGTAGGCTCTGCGGCCCGGAGAGGCTACGTCATTTTGACAAAATCATCCGCCTAGAAAGTGAGGGAAGTCCTGTCTGGCTTCAGTACCAGGAGGGGTCTTTCTGATGTTATTCGTTTGAATTCTGATTTTCTCCATTGGGGAGGCATGGGTATTTCGGACATCTTTCACCATCTCTTGGATAATCCCAGGCAACAATTCCTAACTAAGCTAGCATTCCCTTTCATGACACTTTGAACATCTTCGCTGTGTCGCCAAGTGTGATTGTTGGGTCCAGAGTTTCAACCATCTCCTAGCGGAGTGTCTGAAGGAGAGCCATTATCCCTTCAAGTGATGGCTATCCATATGAAGAAAGCTATTCATGAAGTCGGGAGTCTCCTCTTTTGCTTGGAAAATGAAGCTTTGTATATTTTTCTGTTTTGGCTCATAACTGTTCTCGAAGAGGGAGGAATCAGGCAGAAGTGACGGGGCCTTAGGTATTCCGGGCAACGGAAGCTGGCGGCCCGCCCCGCCCTGCCCTTCACCCAGATTCCTCCTTGGTCCCCGGGCTCTTTTGGAAACCGGCTTCCGGAGCCTGACACATGTTTCTTTGTCTGGCCCCAGCTGTTAGAATCTGTCTTCATTCATGAAGCAGGAAGGGAGTTCTCAGAAGGGCTTCTGCAGTCTGATGTCAGGGAACAGCCATGCTCAGACCTCAGCAATTTCAAACGAGAGATGTCAAAATAAGCCGGGGGACCATCCCCGAGCACCACCCCGCCTCAGGCAGGTGCTAGACGCTTCTCCCCGGTCTGACCTTTGGTGCCCACGGCAACCCGCAGGGTCCACGCCGCTGTCTTCATTTTGCGGAGAGGGAAACTGAGGCTCGGAAGTTTGCTGGGAGTCTCAGAGCTCAGGCGGGATCTGAGCCTGGGTTGGCACAACCCCAAAGTTCTCACGGTACCCCGCTGACACATCAACAGAGAGCTGCAGCCATCGTCCCTGCTCGTCAGAAGCAAAGGGCTCGTCTTTAGCAAAGGAACAGGCCCCTGTCGTGGAGAACGCTGGCTCTCCCCACCGGCACACTCCCGTCCCCGTCCCCCGGGCCTGGCCCACCTCTCCGCTGGGAGGAGCCCCCGCGCTCAGCCCGGTGTGGAGGGGCTGCGGTGTATTGTCACCGATAATTGTACGGAGCCATTCATCAGCGGGAATCTTATTTCAAACAGCTCTCCGGCTCTAATGGCACAGAAAGCGTGAACTAAGCACAGTTTAATGAATTCTGATCTCACAGACAGAGGCTGCCTGAGCAGGGACAAGGGTGCTCACACACGAGGCAGGAGAAAGCCGCCGTGGGCCGAGAAGCAGGGATGCATTCAAATGCATCCTCGTCGCTTCAAGATGGATAATCTGGTTTTTAGCAAATTTGTCGGAGACGTTCTTTTTAACCACGACTCGCCCTCCGCTTGCTGGGAAAGTGTACCTTTTAACCCGGGGAACAATAAAGCCCTGTGATCTCATTCACACCGACGGAAGGAAACGAGCCGCTTCACTTTGGGCCTAATAACGGTACCCCAGATTCTTGTAGATTTTTATAGGAAATCTTAAACATCTCAGAAAATCCGTAGATGCAGTCTAGTCCCCCAGTCGTCTCCGAGAAAAAGCAGGGGGAGTTATCATCGTTTGAATCCCCAAAGCAGAAATATATGGCAGGAGACCTGCACCAGCCTCATCTTTCTTCTGCCCAAGAGCCCAGAGGCCTCCATCTTGAGACCATCTCGCCACCTTCTTGGTGCTGCTGAGGAGGACAAAGTGAGGGTAACATCTAGAGACAGTGTCTCCGGGATTCAGAGGAGTGGGGTCTGCCCAGGGCCAGGGCCGGGGCCATACCAGGAAATCATCAAGGTTCTGCCCCATAAATCACCTCATTTACACCTTACAACTGCCGCACAGGCAGGAAGGTTGCCTTCATTTTATAGGTGAGGCTACCACGGCGTGGCACAGAGAGGTTAGGCAACTGGCATGGGGTCACACAGCTATAGAGCGGCAGGGTCAGAGAACGTCCCCATAGCCCAAGTGGACCCCTGACATTTCAAGCAAGCCTCGTCCCCTCTCCAAGTCTCAGCTGTCCCATATGCAAAAGGAGAAGGCAGGGCTGTCGGAACACTAGACAGCTTTTGCTCACAGTGATCGCTGTGTCATAAGAGCTCTTGTCTTCTTCTGGGAGTGGAAAGGGCATGCTTTATTCCTTGCAGAAGGCTGGGGAGGAGGGCAGCCGGGGAGGGAGGATCAGAGTTCAGTTTTCACTGCATCCTTCCATTTGCTCACCCCTGTTGTTGCTAGACTCGTGTTCAGAGCTTGGGATTCAGAGAGGACAGAGATACTGTTTCCATTCGTGAGGGGCTTCCAGATCTCTGGAGAAGACAGGCACGTTAAAAATAAAACCATCGGACATGGGAGTAGATCCTCCGACAGAGACGTTCACGGGGGCTGGCGTGGGGGGACAGATTCGACAGACCAGCTACCTCCGACTGACCCTGAGGAGATCATTCCAGTGATTCGGGGCCTGAGTGTCCTCATCTTTAAAATGGAACACTGACTTCACAGGGTTGCAGGGCCGTGAAGAGGCCGGTATGCTCCGCCCACGGTGGTTGTGTTAGGAATCCACTGAGTAGTTCAGGGATCTGAGGAGGGTCGTGGATTCTTCTAGGCCATGTCATCTGAGAGGCTTTGGGAGGCCCCGTGCATGCTACACGGCGTCCTCGTCATCCACTCCCTGACCGGTCCCTGCAAGTTTCCCTCTGGCCTTCTCCCCTGGCAGCTCCAGCTCGGGCTGGCTAACAGCTAGCACTCTGGAGTCACACAGGTATTGGCACTGAGCCAGCTTTTGCTATATAGCTGAGTGTGGAACCTGTCAGAAGCTGCCTGACCTCTCCAGGCCTCTGTTTCCTCCTCTGGGAAGAGGTAATGAGAACACTTCCCCATGTAGGGGCTGTGGGGAGGGACAGTGAGGGCACAGCACGAAGCACTGAGCTAGCAGCAGGTGCTGAGTGAGGGCCACCTTCCCCTGCTCTCTCTCCTTTCCCACTACCTCCTCCCTCTTCTCCTGTCTGCCCCCTCCTCTCCCGCAGCTGCCCCGCCTCGTCCTCATTGTTATGATTAAAGGCAAGAACAAGAATGGCAGGACTGTCACTCTGTACTCACTCATATGCTAAGATGGGGTTCCCAGAATCAAGGTCAGGGTCAGGAGCCTATACTTGTTCTGTCTACCCAGAGGCCTGAAGGGCAGGTTGTAGGCATCCTGGAGGCGTGCTAAGGTGGGAGTTTAAATCCGTATCAGCTGTGTGATCCTGGGCAAGTAACTTACCCTCTCTGAGCCTGAGTTACCCCAATGGTAAGATGGGGGTCACGGCAGCTTTCTTATGGGTTTGTTGTGAAGAGTAAATGAGATCACCTGAGTTAGGACCTTGGTGGGTGATGGGCACTTCCTTCTCTTCTCTTCCCTGGGTGGATGCTCAATGCCTGCTCTGTAGGACACACTTTGGGTTGCAGGTATCTCACCACCCATCGCTGTCCTGTCCTGGAGAGGTCCGGGTGCTCCCAGTGAGGGTCCTCCTCCAGGACAGCACCTCTCTGCGGACTCCCTGCTTGTTTGCTCCATCCACAGGGAGCCCGGGTCTGAGGAGCTTGGCTTCTCAAGGATCATGTGGCTAAAGGTGACACTGCTTTCCTATGGGGTAAGGTTGCGTCTTCAGAGAATATCTTCCAGACAGTCCCTTTTGTCTGTGGGCATCTCACCTCTGTTTATGGGATGGGTATTCGATAATAGAAATGGCGGTGATAATAGTCTCTAACAAATATCAGGGCTTGTCACCTGCCAGGCATGGTGCTGACGGGATGGAGAAGGGGGCTCACAAGGCTTGCAACAGACGTTCAAGGTCCATCTTCTGGCCGCCGTTGTACCCCAAGACTCGGAGGCTCTGCGGCAAGCAGAAACCCAGCTGCTCACACCAGGTAGAGCTGGGGACTCTGGCCAGGTCTGGCTTTCTTCCAGCCTTCTGCTCTCTGGCGATGCTACCTGGGATTCTTAGGTAAAGGAGAAAAGGAGGACAGAGGACCTGAGCTGGGGGTAAGTGGAAAAGTTTCACTCGCTCACCTTCTGGTATACCTTATGGTTTGTTCGTCGTTGGCCTTGGGATCGTCATTGGGGTTCATCATTTGTCTTGGGAATGCGGTCTTGGCATCCGTGTCGGCAAGAATTCCGCATCCTGGGTCAGTGCTCACTCAGGCCACCACCCGCCATGTCCCATAGGTACTCCTCCATGATCTACGCTCTAGCTCCCTGCTAAAGCCTACCCCAGCGATTGCAGATGGAGCAGCTTCTCTCAGACACGAGCGTTGTGGGCTCTTGAGGCTGGATTAAAGCCTGGTCAAGTGAGAGACCAGTGAGGTCAAGCCTTAAGCAGTGAACAGTTCCTCCCGTGAATTGGGCATGCCTTATTGCCTTGCCTTGCCTTTTCTGTCCCTGTCTGAAGTCCCCTTCCCTCTTGCTGTGTCGGCCAAGTCCTGCTCCGTCCTCTGGGACGCTGCACATACCTCCTTTCCCCAGGAAGCTCAGCTTGGCACCCCGAGTCTGGTTAGGTGCCATTTCTCTGTGCTTCTACAGCCTTGGGCTTGTGCGAGAACAAGCCCTGAGACTGTGTCATCTGACTGCCTCCTCCATCAGACTGTGAGCTCTCTGAAGGCACAGGCCTTAGTCATCCATATGTCCAGCCTATTCTTAGAACAATAGCTGTAGCTAGTCAGACAGGGCCGGCTATGCGCAGAAACAAACAAACCCTGACCTTTTGGTGGCCTCATATGACACGGGTGAAGTTCTCGAAGACGTTAACATCTGCCGCTGGACACGGAGTCCTCCCTAGTCGTGTTCCTTTAATGGTTGCCTGGGGGATCCTGGTTCCGTCCGTGTGGCGGGGCCATCAGGAGCACGTGGCTTCCTTCCTTCCCAGCGGCCACACGGGATGATGTCAAGGACCTGGCCCGGGGGGGACGAGACCCCACTGCTTGTCCAAACTCAGCCACAGACTCCAGCCCAGGTGCACAGGAGGCTGGGAAATACTGAGGGGCATGGGGGACTTCAGTGAGCATAAAAGGTCTCGAAAGGTGGCTCACGGAGAGTGGCTTCAGCTCTGTTTCAGCGACTACTTCCTGACGACCAGAGCTCATGATGCAACGAGAAGGCTCCCTGGCTCAAGAGTTTTAGGACTGGCTAGCTGATGGCAGTAAAGTTGCTTCCCCTCACTTCAGCCTGAGGCTTGAGTTCAGACAAAATTCAGCTTTTTGAAAACAAGGGGCCGGGCCCTGGAAATTCTGTTTAGCCCTGTCAGTCCTGAAGAAGCGCCGTGTTCCCAGCTCCGACCGTCCTTTGTCCTCCGCGAGCTCCCGAAGCCTGGAGAGGTGACTTCTTTATTCTCAGGAGCTGCTATTTATAACTTCCAAAGGACCCTTCCTCCTTTGGTTCTGTACTGAGGCTCAGAAAAGCGAGTCTGCCTCCCCCAGCAGCCCTCCCCCCACCCCAGGCCCCTCTCCCCCCAGAGCAGTCCCGTAAATAAAGGATAAAAGGCCCCGTAATTATTACCATTCGACAACACAGAGACTGTCAAAACCAGGAGTCCAACAAAAGCCTTTACATAAATCACAGCTGATACAATGGCTCTCGGCTGAAGGGGAGAGAGGCTCAGAGGCTCAATGTTGCCGAAAGAAGGTCTGTGTTTGGGGGAGGGCCTGCCAGAGTCAGCGGCCCCTGGAGAAGAGACGGGGCCTGGCGTCTGAACACAGGGCAGCCCATCCACCTGCTCACTGGACCGACGGTAGAGGCCATGGAACGAAGAGTGAAAGTCTGGGGGCAGACTCCAGATGTGAAGGCTCCATGGTGCCGAGTGGCCCAGATGTTTGGGACCGGGCAGGCACAACAACGCTAGCCTGGCAGAGTAATGCACCCGGAAAGACGCGCCAGCCTGCGGTGGTGCCGTAGGGGCCATCAGTACCCCGCGAGTGGTGGAGACATTCGAGGCCCCGGGGTCCAAATGAGGGGCACTGGAGTCGGCTGTCCTGCTCGGAGGAAGCTTCCTGAAGGCAGACGTGCCTTGTAGAAGAGGAGACGGCCGCTCTGGAGTTGAGGGATGGGGCCGAATCAGGTCTCCTGCCCATCGAGGAGCACACTTCTTGAGAACGTGGGCACAGAGCTGGAATACCAGCGATCCAGTGCACGAGTCCTGTTTCTGAAGGACAGGGACCCTTCAGGGGCGGGAGCAAGTGCAGAGAAGTGGGGAAATCGGTAAGAGACTTCCTATCTCTGAGCACAACAATCATTCGTTTTGAATAAGCCATTCAGTGGCACATTAAGAATTCAGTGGCATTTACCAAATGCCAGTGGCCCTCACGCTCTGTGCCTCCCCGACTACTTCTTGAAGATGAACGAGACATTGTCCTTAAGGTTTTCGGCCTCGGGCGGGACGCACACATGGTGACAAGAGCTGCAACGCAAGGTGCGCAGGGCAGACAGACGAGCCGGGGGACGGTGCAGCAGCGGGGGGACGTGTGGTGCCGAGTCCGGCTTCCCAGCCCTGCTGTTTGTGGGCTTGGTGATCTTGGGTGATTCATGTACCCTCTCCGGGCCTCAGCTAGATCAGAATATTGATGGGGGTGATGAGGGGAAAAAGAGAATCAGAACAACGTCTGGTATCTCGTCACGACCCCGATCATAAATTGCGTAGAGAGCCACAGTTTACCAAGCACGTCAACGTCTGCTGCTCACGTGACAGGGCTGATCCAGTCTGCCCATTTGAAGGCGAGTAGACTGAGCCTCCAAGAGGAAAGCCGGTCTCCCCAAGCTCACGTGGCTGGAGTGGCTCGTCCGCATCGTGTGTCTTCTGTCCTAAGGGGAATGCCACAGGTTTGCGTTTTTGGTGCTGGGGTGGTAAACGGGATGCTCTGAGCTCCTCCTGCACAGTTCGGAGGGGACCCTTCGGGCAGCTGGGAGCCTCGCTCACTGTGGCTAGGCCCTGAGGCAAGTCCGATCTGACCCTTCCCAGGGTTGGGCTCTTCTGCCCAGGGGCTGCCCTGATCCCATGACACATGCACCCCCGTGAGCTGGGACACCTGGCCCGGATGACAGGCAACTTGCTGGGGCCGAAGGAGACCCATGGGGCTCAAGGTCTGCTCCCTGCTGCATGTGGATCCCTGTGGCCCAGGATAGAAGCATGCTTCTGGGGATGATACGAGCCCCATTGATCTCTCTCGGGCCCTGGATAGCCTCATCCTCTCTCACCTGGGATGGCCTCACACACCCCGCCCCCAGATCTCTCCACTGCACTCGACCTCAGTGGAACCCCTAGGTTATCCTCTGGGGAATCCGATGTGAAGCGTCCCCTTTGGATTTGTAAAGCCCCACGCCATTACCACCAAGATGTAGTCTGGCATTCAGAGGGAAAGCAGGACCAAGTGGGGTACGTGGTGGCTCTTTCCACGGAAGGTGAACCCTGGGCAGGCAGCAAGGTGTTTTCCAAGCAATGGTTGTGGCTTTGTTAGTGAGTCCCGATGTCAGCTTGGCAAGTCAAGAGCTGTGTTGGAAAATACGGAAGAGTAGAGAATAGAGTAGAAAATAGAGTGCGTTGCACATGGTAGGGTCTGAGTTATTTCAGTAAGCTTCTGTGCATCTGGATCTACAGTGGGTTATGAGATAACATATATCTCTTATCGCATGATTAAGAAAGGTTTAAATCTCTTGTGTGGTGTTTCACGTTCTGAAAGAGGCTTCCTCCCTGGCCCCGCCCCCACCCGAGCTGCAGCCGGTGGGGGTGTTCGCGGCAGGGCAGGCTGGTGTTCAGTCCTTCCCCTTCCTCCACCGGCGACGTGGGGCACCCCGGCCCCACGGCAGCTTCTCCTGGTGCCAGGCTGAGCTGTCGAGAGCTCTGTCAGAGGGCCCCGCGCCCTGGTCCCCCCGTGGCTAAGATCACCCCCATTTCCAGTGGGGGCCGCAGGCGCTGGGCCATCCTCCTTCCCCGCGCGCATCAGACAGAACCTGGTGCTGAGGCTTGGGGTGGGGTCGGGACTAGAGCGGGACATCTGTCCGTCCGCCTGTCTGCGGAGCCACACTTGTGACTAGCCCACCCTCTGCTCTCCTCTTCTCTCCCCTTCCCGCCACCTGACAGACTGACTCGGAAAGCCAGCCTCGCCAGACCTGCCCCCTGAGCTGGTGGCACGGGGGAAGACGAGGGAATTAACTTCTGGCCTCCTGACAGTGCTGCAGCCTGCCAAAGCCGCCCGGGTAATTTGGTTCCTTTCCTTTGCTGACTGTGTGCCAGCCACAAGAGCGGATTAAGCAGGGAAACGCTGCGTGGAGAACTCTCCCCGTTGGCGCCCCGATCCCATTGTCTCTTGAGAATGACAGCCGCTGGTGGTGCCAGCGCGCACCGCTCCCCTGGCACGTCCCCAGAACAGATCAGCTTCCCGTTCCTGAAAAGAAGGATTTGTTAAGGAACTGGAGTTGAAAGAAAGAAGGAGAGGCAGGAGAGGATCAGGCCACGGAGTCAAAGTTAGGCCGGGTCTGTTAATTAACGAAGCGAGGCCTCAGAGACCAACGCCGATGCCGGGGCCCCGCAGGCCGCTCTGAGGGGGGACTTCGGCCCTGCCCACCCTCGCTGAGCACCTACTGCATGCGAGGCGTTGGGCTTGGTGCTGGGCGGTGGGGCAGAGCTGAATAACCAGCCCCCTTGGGGTGGGGTGCATACAGAAGTCCTTCTCTTCTTGGGCTCAAGGACACACACGCCCGGGATGATAACACCTAATACTGACCGAGCACTCACTGTGTGCCAGGCACTGCTGTAAGCTTTTTATTCACATCAATTAATTTAATTATAATAACCCTACGGGGACCACAGTGTTGTTGTTCTTATGGACACCTCGAGCGGAGAGGACGGTGGGCTGTAAATGTCGACAACTGATCTCTGGGAAAGACATAAAAGTAAAAACAAGCCCTTGGGGCGCCTGGGGGGCTCAGTCGGTTGAGCGTCCCGACTTCGGCTCAGGTCACGATCTCACGGTTCCTGAGTTTGAGGCTCGTGTCGGGCTTTGCGCTGACGGTGCAGAGCCCGCTTCGGATGTCTCTCTCTGCTCTCCGCTCGGACGCGCTCTCTCTAAAAAATAAACATTAAAAAATTGTTTCAAAAGGAAAACAAGCTCCCATCTGCAGCATTTGCCAATTTCCGTGACGTCCGTATGCCTACCGCGCCCACTTTCGAGGTCCCAGTGTGACATTGGTGGGTAGCGACTTGGGAGGACACAGGCATGACCAGCCCATGAACTGGCTCCAAGAACTGGCCAATGGATGTTCAGGAGCTCATCCAGGCTTATGCAGTAAGTGACAGAGTCAAGATATGTACCCAGGTCACCTGGTTCCTGCACCCACTCTCTCAGTCACCGGCCAGCCCCCGCCATGGTGTTCGAGGGAAGGGACTGAAGGAAGAGGCGGCTGCTCTGGAGACTAAATGATGTGGGGTGTGACGTGCCCAGACAACCCTGAGTGCCCGCCTCGCCGGTGGCCCTCCCCGTCCCTCCTCCTGTTCATCCTTCTCCCCTACGAGCGACCGGACCCAGTAACCCCTGGTTCAGGAAGACTTGGTTGCACCACAGCCAGTTTTTAAGTGGAGAACAAAAAATGTTGAGACACCTTTGGTCCCAGGTAAAAAATTCTGTAACCACTGATGAGATCTTTCAGTTGTCTCTTTGTACATCATTTTCAACTCATTATCACGGGATGCTTGTGAGAGCTACAGTTACAGTTTGTCAGTACAAGAGTCAAAAAATAGCGTCCTGCTGCCAGACCCCCCTTTTTGCGTCTCTTGCAAACTGGCTGATTTGCCTTCTTAAATCCAGTTATCATTCCCACGGTCTCCTATAGGAAATCTTTGGTAGCTCCCATTACCTCCAGAACGAGTCCGAGCTTTTTAGTTTGGCGTTTCAAGAACTGCCAAGATCTTAGGCCTCCACAACCATCCATCCATCCATCCATCCATCCATTGATTCAACATGCACTCAATAAATACCGAGTACCTACTATGGGACAGGCAGGTACTCTACCAAGTGAAGTATGACCATCCCAGCGTTATCTTCTATTACTTTCCATTCATTTATTCTTACAATCTGTCAGTCATCACTGAGCATTTATCATATGCTAGCTTCTGGAGAGGCAAAGATAGATGAGACGCTGACTCTGCTTTTGAGTGCTGTATATCTCAGGTACATCTGATTGTTTGCTCTTGCCAACATATTTTCTTACCTCTGTGCTTTTGTACACACCGTTTTCTCCACCTGGAAGGCTACCTTTACATTTCTGAACCTTTAAGTTTCATTCGTCGTTCAAGTCTGCAATGATGCTTCCTTCACGAAGCTTCTCCTAGTTCCCTGAACTTCCTAGTCAAGCTGGACCCCATCATGTCTTCCCTGAAGGGACCTTTTCTTCCCCTTATGACCCTCTTATTTAATGTTTTGTCCTACACCCGTTTGTAGCCTTGCCTATTCTAAGTTGTTAGAAACTGACCCCCTGGAGCATTGGGAGTCAGTGGACTCACACTCACATCCCCTCTGGGACCGGGTGAGCAGGAAGTGCCCATTGGATAGATGATGGAGAAACCCTAACGGTGAGAAAATGCTGTCTTCTCTTTGTTGCCAAACCCCTACTTTGGCACAAGAGTACAACTAGGGCCTTTGCACATAGAAAACCACTCTAGGGCCATTTAGGCTCCTTACAGGTTGCCTGGTATGTCTTTTATTCCTCTCTTAATTTTTTTTTTTTTTTTACAGTAGCTTTATTAAAATGACACTCCTGGGAGCAAATTAGGAAATTCAAACAGAAGGTATTGGAACTTGAAGAGACCTGAAAGATCCTTTGGTTTTCGCCCCTAATTTTAGAGCTGAGAAAACCCGGCCCAGAGTGGTAGAGTAACTTCCTCAGATTACCCTGTGGGCGGTCACAGTTAATCGTACAGTACACCGCCGTGATCATTTGTAGAAGGTCACTCACTCAACGCGACCGCAAGTCAACTGGGGACCAGGCAAAAGATGAATCTGAACCACAAGAGAAAGGTAGAAGGTACTGGTGCGTAGTCTCATTCCTTAGAAATGTTTTCATTAACAGTAGCAAAACTGAAAGCAGATGCCAGCTCATCTAAGGTAACTTTCAGTGGTCTGGACAGATAACCACGTAAAGTGCCCCATTTTATGTGCCAAGAGAGCAGGAAGATGAGGCCGTATAAGCCGGTGGCTGTGTTTCTGGGTGTGCAGGGGACAGTGCAGGTTGACCCTTCTTATCCCAGTACAATCATTAATAGTGCCTCTGTCCACTCTCAAAGGCGTTCTGGTTTGGACAATAAATTGTATGGTCATCCTATGTATAGAGCTGCATAGTTTGTGTTCGATTTGTATCTCTGTCATTGCAAAAGGAGTTCTCCACTAGCGGCGTCTCTGAGCAATGTGCCGCTGACCTGGATATTTCAAGGCTGACCACCTGTGGGGAGCCCTAGGGAAACCATCCGACGTGCCCGAATGATACCCTCTATCCTCTCAGTGTCTCTGTACTGTGAAGAATTTCCCTTCACAAATCCCGTGGCACACCCTTTCGAATCTCAGGAAGGTAAGAGGAACCCATGGAAGCAGGTCGATCAGTTTTGCCAAAAGCAGAAGGTACGAGCGGTCTTGGGGGTGGGGTGGTGGGGGATGTTGCTGGAGGGTCACAGACCAAATGCAAGTCATTCCAGGCATTTTTACGTAAAAAAATCCACTCCCAGCCTTCGTACATGAACTTGTCATTAGGTAAATTGCTTCAAAGAACTAAATGAACCATAAAATTGTCCATTTGGGAGTCGCTAAATGTCCAAAAATGTGCTTTGCCAATTTGGGATACCCAAAAGGTTTGAACTCTCTTTTCTTGTCCAACTCCTTTTCTCTGGGGTTGGCGGGACTAAAGATGTTTAGAAAGCAGCAGACGGGATAACGTACCTTAGGGCTCTTGAGAATGCTTATGAGAGGCCTCAAATGACATCATGGGGGCCCTCCTTGAGTGCATCTTTGTAGAAAGGGTGGTGTTGTGGACAAGGGGTCCTGGATGGTTGGAAAACTATTAGGACCAAAGTTCCGTCTCTGTCTTGCTCTGTGGCAGTTGTTTCCTAGCTGGGCTCCAGTCGCTAGTGATTGGACAAATCACTTACTCTCTGTAGGTCTCAGTTTAATAAGCTTTAAAATGGGAATAATAAAAGTTGCTCATCCCATCTCATAGAGTAGCTGTGAGGTTCAAATAAATGTCTAAATGCCTTATGACCCTAAGGTCATAGGATGTTCTGCTGATTCATCCGTTCCCCGAACGTTTACCAGGAGCGTGCTCTGTGGGCGAGACGGCGTGTTCGTGTTGGGGATCCAGATTCAAGTCGACGCTTCCCACAGGGAGCGCAGAGTGGGCAATAGCCATGGAACAATCACCATGCAGTGTGAGAAGTACACAGGGAGAAAGCAGCACAGGGCGGCATGGGGACAGGGGGAGGGAGTGCTCAAAGACAAAAATCAGGTGATTTAAAGGAACCAGTGCAAACACCATATTCTGCACTCTGCAGTGTTTTAAGAACTTTATTTTTTTTAATTTTTTAAAAGTCTTTTTCAATGCTTATTTATTTTTGAGAGAAAGAGACAAGAGTGTGAGGGAAGAGGGACAGAGGGAGAGGGAGACACAGATTCAGGAGGAAGCAAGCTCCAGGCTCTGAGCTGTCAGCACAGAGCCCGATGCGGGGCTCGAACTCATGAACCGTAAGATCGTGACCTGAGCTGAAGTCGGACGCTCAACTGACTGAGCCACCCAGGCGCCCTTAAGAACTTTAAATGCATTAACCCATTTAATTCTCACATTTATTACCCTGCTTTAAAATCAGATACACTTATTATCCTATTATACAGATGGAAAAAACTTCATCCAAAGGTGGTATGGACGATGAGTAGTAGAAATAGGATTGAAACCTCTTGCACCCTTTGTAAACAAGGGCCACTGAGCGGGCATCACACGTGACTGGGACAGAGTGAGAGGGAGAGGCTTAGCATGGCCAGAAGAGGGGAAGGTCGACAGGAGGGAATAAGTCAAATCCTTGAGGTCATGCAGCATGGCTGAGGAGTCTCTAGTCCCTAAGTCTTCTCAGAGCAGGGAGATACGGGGCAAGGTCAGGCCTTCTATGAACTTGGATCTTGCTTCCTTTCTTATCCTCCCTGCAGCCTCTCATTCTATTCCTGGGGACACAACCACACTCCGGGCCATTGGCCTTGAATAAGGTGGGTTTCAAACAATGGTCAGAGACTAGACTCTGTTTTGGTTTGGCCAGTTCTAACATTCCCTGGCCATTGCTAACATGTCCTGACCCTAACACAGGGGAGGAGGTGTGGCCATTCTTCTAGATATTTCTTTACCTACTGGACTCTTACACAACGTTGCCAAGTGGCTAAGTGACAACTTTTCTTTCTCTTTTTGTCCTGATGACCCTAAAAATTTGGGTATTTGGCATCATTCGGTCAACAATCAGTGTGATTTGCCCTGTGCTGCTCTTTGCTAAGATTCTAAGCTGGGTTAAATCAATGCTCTCTTTTCTTGTCTCTCAAATTGGATTGCTTGGGGGAATTTTTCTTTGAAAAGCTTTTTATTGCTTTTCCCCAGAAGAAGAAGTGACACACTGGTTTCTAAATGAAATCCCCTTTTGGAGGAGCTGTGAGGTCCACACAGTGAGTCCTGAACAACCAGGGTCTTGAAATTGAATGAGTGCACAGAAGCCATCCACCCGCAGCTGTCATATCTGCTGGGTCACCAGCGTCATGTGGGAGCTCCAGACACAGAACAGCCTAATGGCAGCACAATGAGCAAATCAGAATCTCTGGGGGAGGGCCCAGGACTCTGCGTATGAAGAATGTCCCCACAGCACCTTGTGTGGGGACCCCTGGAGCTGCTGGTCTACCCAACGGGACAGCCACCAATAATTGTGCACTTTTGGCACTATACACATGTAAGGAAGCAGGTGGGGCGAAATCCAGCTGAAGCTCCCGAGAAGGGACACCTTTTTCCTGGTGACTTTGTCAGCTGGCGAGATGTGCCTGTAAGGGTACGTCCACGCAGAGGGGGATGGTTTCCTAATTTGTATGAAAGCTCCCTATAAGCTAATAGGGGCATTGCTAAGACCTCCAATACTGTGATTATGTTAAGGACCCTCCTGACTAATGGTCGTGTTGAGTCCAGGGTGCTCCCGAGGCAGCCCATTCCTCTGTGGGAGCCATGTGATTGTTAGTTCTGTCTCTTTCTCTGCCTGTTTATTACCTGCAACCATGATTCCTGCTCTGAGCTCCTGGAGCCCCAGGGAATACATACAGTCCTGCCTCCCCGGTGGATACCCTTAAGGACTTGAGAAGAGTCAACATGTTCCCTTTGGTCTCGGTTTCTTGGTTAAAATAACCCCACGTCCTTCAACCATTTCCTGAATAACCAGCTTTGGCTTCTTTTTCCCATTTGTAAAAGTCTCCCATTACTGCTGTCATCCACATGGATGGACACTTCATTCATTCATTCATTCATTCATTCATAAGTTCATAAGTTCATACATATGCCAAATATCTAACAGTTACTCAACAGATATTTCTTTAAGTGCCAACTAGATTTTCACCTCTTCTCCAGCCTCTGGGGATATAGTGGCAAGCAAAATAGAACATGTCTCTTATCTCATGGATCTTAAAGTCTAGTAGTAGAGAAGACAGATAATTGACCAGCAAACCAATGAATAAAGAAAACAGTGCTGAGCCTGAACGGCGGTGCAAAGCATTGAGGGGGTAGGAGATGAACAAGATAACATTTTGTTTACAGTCTAGTGGGGAGATTCATTCAGTCCTATAGCTCCCATCTGGCATGGTTAATGCTGAATTTGAGGCTCGTAGGAGGGCTGGGGGGGGGCATGGGGTGGCTAAAGTCTAGGGGAGGGAAAGATCCTCTAGGATCAGGCTTCCGCAGTCACCCAGTTAGAATAGATTTTTCCTTTTCTGTCTTAACTTTAGTTTGGTGTATTGTTTATAAGGCCATGCTGGGTAGACCTGATTTTAGAGTCTGTGTTCTTTTGGGGTAGAGGGAGTTTTCCATGAGAAAAAAAAAATCCAATTTTGCAATTCCCATTTCAGTCTGCTGGGCCTTGGAGCCAAAATAGTTTGTGCACTACTAAGCTACGTGGAGATGTGAGATGCTTGGCCCCTTCAATCCGGTAGGCTTGGCAGGGCAAGCTCTTGGTAACAATGACTTCCTATATACCATCCACAGTATAAAAACTGTGGCCTGTGTTTTGTCTTGCTCTGTGCCCTCTGGGGCCAATTCCAGCGCCAAGCTCCCTTTGAAGCCTCCGTGTCTGGACCAGCTTCACAGGCTCTGAAGTCAGATGAGAAATGGGCCCATTATTAATGGGGGCAAAGCATTTGCACCCTTTTCATACAGTGTGGGTGGCACTCGGCTTCCATGGGATACCCTAGGGTAGAGTAGCAGAGTGCTCAGAGCTCTGGTACTGGGCGTGGCTCTGGCTTCTTTTGGGACTGGTTGGCATCGAGTGTCACTGGACCAGCCGTGCCTTCCCTGTGTTTAGCGGCTCAGCGATGAGCAGTTACTATGGACAGAAGATCAGCTTTGGGGATCATACATTAGGGGAGAAACCTGATTCATCGTTTAATTGATGGATTCATTCATTCACATGTTGGCTAAGCATCTACTCTCTGCCAGATTCTGTGTCTCTTCTTTTCTCAGGGAACAGAGATTTATAAGATTCTAGTGGAGATGTAAGCCAACTGATGCAAAGCAGAGTTATGAGGATCCTGGACAAATTCTGGGGAGATGGCTCTGAGGCACAGTGGAGGAAGCTGTCAATTCTCCCTGACCGAGGGGTGGTTAGAAAAGTCTTCATGGAGGAGGTGGTGTCCAGGGGTAGAGAAATCTAGGTATATTAATTGTGATCAGACACATTCTAAGCCGTAACCAAGCTTCCTGGGTGACTCGCTTCTGAACACACAGAGCGTATTAATAACACTGTTCTATTTAGCATGATGTCACAAAGATGAGAGAGAGCCCGGTCTCATAGTCCAGGAACCTGAGTCTGGCATGAATCCTCCCCTCCCCTCTCTGGGCCTTGGCTTTCTCACCTATAAAATGGCTGGTGCAGATGACGTGGGTCATGTTTTATAATTTAACAAGAAGAGTACAATTGTTGATTGGGATGGAGGGCTCTATCTCCTGCTAGGTTTCCCCTTGGCCCCTGAGGGGACCCCCTTGAGGGAAAGCTGGGTTTTCAGAACACATCTCATCACCTGTGATGCATTGATTTCTAAGATCTGTCCTTGGCTTGAGATCTCAGCTCTAAGCTGTTACCTCACAGCTGTGTGACCTTGGACCTGTCCCTCCCTCTCTCCTTCTCTCATTTCCCCATCTGTAAGGCGATGGGGTTGGACAAAAGAATCTGGGAGCTTGCCCTCTCCTGGATTTACAGTCTAGGACCTAGAGATCTGGCCACGCTGGCTGTGTAGGCGGGTTTGGTTATCAGGAAAGAAAATTATGCTGGTTATCAAATACTTTCTGGGTACCAGGCACAATGCTGGGGGTTTCGCATATATCACTTCACGTAGCCAGCACAGACTCCTCTCCAGGTAGTTATCATTTTCATTGTTTTAGAGATAAGAACAAAGGAGGCTAAAGGACTGGGCACAAGTCTCTGGAGTGCTGTGGAGGAGCAGGAGAGTGGGAGCCAGGGGCCCTGCCTCTCCTTCCTGGCTACTTCTATCATTCAAACCCTTGGTCCCGCTGACTGTCTGGTTCTCCTTCCCAGGTTGTCTTTTCAACCCCATGGTCTCTTCTACATGGGTGGAACCCTAGACCGAGCTCCAGGGAACCCCAGAGTACCCTGCTGTCCATAGTCCCTGCTGGCCCAGGGCTGGCCTGGCCGGGCAGTCAGGCCACACACCCCAGGAAATGCGATGGCCCCACGTGAGGGATGCACCTTGCAGGGGTAGCCTGACCAGACGGACAGACAGAAGACGCGGTGCAGTCCCGGATGGGAGCGTCCCGGGCTCTGAGTTCGGGAGCCCTCCACTTCCTCACACGGAGGGGCAAGCGTCTTGTGTTGGGGAAACAGAGACCGTGGGTCCAGTCAGAATCACCCTTGAAGTTAGTTTTTGGAGCAAGAAATGTTGCCTAGAAGCTCAAGGGAAGGAGCTACAGCATAAGCAAGAAAGAGGGGTGTGCAGGCCGGCTGTGTGTCTTAACCTATGTACCCTGCGTAGCGTGTTCCTATGTGCATGGGGAACACACATATGGCCAGTATGAATGGGTGTCCGTAGGAGTGTTTGTGCTACGGGCTTTTATTACATGAATATGTGTGAAGAAGTCTATGATGCATGCACATATGTTTGTATTTTTAAAAGTATGTATATACAAGAAGAATGTGCCTTGGCGATACAATATGGGTTTGTGTGTAATGTGTGGGCCCTGAAAAAAAATAAGCCTTCAAAACATGGATGTGAAAACAGGCCCATCATGAAGGCATGCATTATTCGGGAAGAGGGATCTAGTTTGTATTTATTCTTAGTACATTCTTTGGGACCTAGGGAGTAAATAGTTCCTATTTTGGCTATCACCATAGGCACTGTATGGAGGACAAGCCGGGCTGTCTAGAACAGGCTGTCGATCTTTGCTGTGAGAAAAGCCCCTGATTCGAACCGAGCAAGGCCAGACTTGGATGCGATGTATTTTCAGCCCCCACAGAGCAAGCTCAGAGCAATCTGTGGAGTGTGTGCTCTCGGAACCCCCGGACGGGACCACGCGCGCCAAGGCGGGTGGGATCACTGGTGCCAGATCCCCCTGGGAGGGGGGAAATGGGAAGCAGGAGGAACCTTAGGGCCGTTCTGGTCTGGAGTGATCTGTATCCAGCCACGCAGGTGACTCATGGGGCCTCATTTTCCTCCCAATGGACCAGACTTGCTGGAACTAACTGCCTTCTCCCTGCCAGAGAGAGGATTAATGAGGTAATGTCTTCTCTGGGCTTTGAGCTCCTTTGGGAATGTTGCTGTAAACCCATAGGGTGTTATTAGAATGGGGGACACCAAAGGGTCACGGGGATGGGGAGATGAATGTTGTGGTCTGCAAGGCCTAGGGGTGTCTAGGTGGGTACACTTCTTACAATACCTCTGGTGGTTAAGCACACCTATCACTCAGCCACTCTGCTCTCCTGCCTTCTGAGGAAATGTGCGATCCGGCCTGATGGGTGCCTTATAGGCACAGAGATGGGAGAAACGGATTTGGCTCAAGAGGCTGGAGAAGTTTAGAGAGGGTGACAATGAGGCTGGGCACACTGGATGCGGTATTTACTGTTGCCAAAGGCATCAGAGCCAGGTCAGGCCGGCCCCGTCTGCCTGCCTGCCTGCCTGCCAGGACTAAGATGTTGGGGAAGGACAATTGGTTATCGTTATTCAGGGTACGTGTGTTCTATCCAGCCACCGCAAACACTGAATTAGCGAATCCAGAACCATCACTCTGGGAGAAACACAAGGTAGGTCCCTGGGAGCGCCTGGTCACAACATTCTCATCCGCTAATCAACACCAAACCTTGTTTGTGTTTCTACCCAAAGGCTTGTTACTTAATGCATGGATTTCGGATGATTCGTGAACACTGAACTCACAGCCACCAAGGCTGTAACTCATGCCCGAAGGAAGATCGCCCAACACACTTATTTTCTCTGTAAGACACATCACAGCCTCCTCTTGCTGGAGAGCACTAGACGACACTTCAGCACTATGTTTGAAGGCCAACACCAACAAAAAAGCACAAAAACGTGAAAAACGTGGCACTGAGTAGACCGCAAAAAGGACGCGTGTTTACACTATGAGAGCTGAGATAGGAAGGCAGAGTTTCATCCCGTTTGATCCCAGCTGGGAACGTGGCATCGGGTGAATCCATGGTTTGCAGGTCTGTGCGTGTCCACGCAGGACCGTGAAGGTGCCGTGGGTACACGTGTAGGGAGCAGGCGAATTTGCCCTTATGGAATCCGCAAGTCATGACGATTGACTCTAATCAAAGGCAGGAGCAGAGCTGGGTGTTAGGAATTCCTTTCACAGGAACACGGAGGATGTTTCCCAGGGGTTCTGGCCCACCTAACCTCCAAGAGTGTTGGGGTGATGGCTGAGATATCCCCCCCAAGGGAGCCACTCCCGTTTTCCCACAGAAGGTGCCCCGAATTGGCAGATGGGGATTTAAGTGCTGGTTTTCCTCCATAGGAGCTTCCCCTATGCTCTGTCTTTAGATTTTTGCAGCAGCCACAGGAATCAGCCTGGGAAAGAGTTACCCTCCCTGGAAAGAATGGAGGCTGAGTCTGAGGTGGGTGAGAGGCCCAAGGCCACAGCCCCAAGGAGGCAAAGTTGAGGACACAGGCCCTTCTCCAGAGCTGCATCAGGCTTTCCACTTTATCCTCATGTCTCCAATATTTAGTCAAAATGATGCCTTAACTGTGAAATTGTTTCCATTTGCATAGGAAGGGGGGGCATTCAGTAAAATGAACTTGCAAAAAAAAAAAAAACAGGAGCTACAGATATATGTCTTAAATTCTAATCAACTGCTGTGTGTGTTCCCTACACGGACAGGCTAAAGCATGTGCAGCTACATTATTGTTCTTGGAGACGGAATTTATTTGTATCCCATAAATATCCCAGCATCAGAGCTGTGGTTACCACTCACGGCTGCTGTTTTAAATAAACTTCGGATCTGCAGACTTTCATGACTACTGAATATAACTGGCTCCTACATTTCTTGGTAGAGTCATTTCTTGATGTGTTTTAAGTCTTGGAAATATTTCAAAGCATCCCTGACCTCAGCTTCTCAGACTTAAGTATATGAGAATAAGTTATGCTTTGTCTGGCTAAGCCTTCTCACTCAATTTAGTCAAGCGTTCCTGGGTGGCGAGGTGGGGGTGGGGGGGTGGGGGTGCAGTGACTGGGAAGGTTTGGAATTCCAAACTGGGAAGGTGAGGGATTCTGGGTCAGCTTGAGCGTTTTCAGCACGGAATATGGATGTGCTTTTTAGGTATGCCCTCCCCCCCTCCCCCCGCCCCCAACTCTCTGGCCTTGCTCTGCAAAACAGGAGAAGACACCACCCCATCCGTCCCCTCTAGCATTGCTCTGAGCTTTGCATCCTTGAATGAGGTAAGTGAAAACACCTTGTGAGTTGCAAAGTGCTATGCTCTTCTGTTTGTTAGACAAGAGTCTGGTTACTGGGTCTAGCAACGTGAAGGTTAACTTTCTGGAAAATGTCAAAAAAAGCAACATCATAGCAAATGCACGTTCTGTTTTTTGAACGGAACAGTTAAAGTTCTGTACCCTAAAAGATGGCTTTGGGTTGGTTTATCAGGTGTGGTCTGGAGTTTATTTCGAAATCGTGGTCAACGGGATTCTGGTTATGTACAGATGCAAAGTAGGTGTGTCTTATGAATAATGCACGCACGCGCACTTTGCATATATGTGAACTCATAGATGTGTGTTCTTTTTTGTATTTGAGAACTACCAATATGGAACATATATATGAAGGAATAGCATTTATTTTTAGGCTGTGAGTTCTCGAGCCAGACTTGCAAATAGGTAGGCAGCCCCTGTGAACACACGTAGAGTTTTAATACAAGTGTTCCTACGCATACAGGGCTTTGATGCTCCAAAGAAAAGGCTCATTGTCTCAATGGGGGGGGAACCCCAAAGCAGGACGGTTCCGCGCTAGCTTTTCCGGGGACCGAACTCTGCCTTATAGAACGTACTTACTTCTCTGTCCCAAGTCCCTCCTCTCCAGACTTGTCCCATTTACAGAGGTGCCATTCTTATAGAGGCTTTCACCCCCTCCTTTGGGAGGGAGGCCCGGCAGTCACACCCAGTATTCGTCTCCTTCTTGTCTCGGACTGTAACTGTAATGCAGTCAGCTTGGTTCCATGTACGCCCCCCCAAGGTGCCCGCTATCTGCAGACCTTCAGGGCAGAGACGCTGGAAGGACCCAGATCAGACCAGGGAAAAACCCTCTCCCGCCTGTTTTCAGTAACACGAGGAGGAGGCTTAGTGCCAAAATGGAGGCATTTCCTCAAACATCCTCTGCTCCAGAATGGCCCCTTTTACAAACCTGGCTAAGAAAACACGGGCAGAGGACTCTGGGAGCTTCATGCCCTCCTGGCCTCGCCATTTATCCAATTTACACTGATCAGACCCACATTGGCAAATGAAAGCCTCCTCTTTCCTTCTGTTTGTATGAGTTACTCACGGGGGCAATTTGAACGGATTGGATTTCCCCTTGGAAATGCTGGTATTTCCATGATTTGAAAAGTCTGGCTCAATTAGAATAATCTTCAGGCACTTCCTCTCCTTTTATGCAGGTAAATCATGGATAATTTAAAAGCAAAAGAACCTTTCGGACCATTGGGGCTGTTTCTTTCATCTCCTCGCCCTGGTAATTGCCTTTCCATTGTGAGACCTCCGTGGTTAGTTGGGAGCTTGATTAAGAGGTGAAGGGCTGGGCCGAGGAGAAGGGAGGGTCGAGGGCCACCACACATGGCCTTCCCTTCAAAGACACTTCCTCTGCAGCAGGTATGGTAAATACCAAACCTGAGTCGGGTTACGCTCTCAATTGATGCCATATGATCCCAAGTGCCCAGACAAAGGCAGGCCATGATTAGAAAGTTCAAGACTGTGAATGCTTCTGGGGGCAGGGGGTAATCAAGTGCCCGGAGACGGAGAGGCAGCCGGCAAGGAGAGCTGACACTGGTATGTGACACCCCCCAAAACATGTTTGGAACAAGAGAAAATTGTTCTTTTACCTCGGCTGCCCACGCTTCCATCTGGCATACGATGAAAGCTCACTTTACCCCACTTTCTGCAGCGTCGTGGGGATTGGGTGAATCACACCGAGAAATGCTGTTTTGACTTCCAGCTTTAATTAGGCGTGTTTGCATATTCTCTGCTCCATCCACCTCCAGAGGGGAATGCGCTGTTGGGACTGTGGTGGGGGCCATCGAGGGAGGGGGGGTTCCAGATGTGCCCAGCTGGGAGGGTGCTCCCGGAGCGGCTAGGCTAGGGCTGCTTGCTTCTAGAATTGGAGAAACCGAGGCCCAGGGTCACTGTCTGTGGACGGTGTCTGAGCCGGGCCAGATCTCAGTGTCCTGACCAGTCCTCCACCGCAGGCACCCTGGCTATCGTGGAACTGGAGGCGGAGACAAGGCCGTCTGACTTAGGCCTGGGCTCCCTCCTTTGACTCCAGCCCCCTTTGGCCCCGGCCTGGCTGGCTCGGGCCGCACCAGCCCGCAGCATCAGCCACGGCAGAATCTGAGAGTCACCTCAGAGCTGATGAGCGGGGAGCCAGGCAGGAGCAGGCGAAGGCCAGTGAAATAGGCCACGTGTTCTCAGTGCAGTCAGGGTGACTGCCTGGGGCAGAGGAGGGAGTGGGGGGCGGGGTCAGGACCCCTAGACTCAAGTCCCAGCTCTGCCGTGCACTTGTTCAGATCCACTTTGGAGGCGTCTCTTTCCCACACTGATCTCGTTTTTCTCTCTGTAACATTGTGGGGGTGGAGTTAGTGATCTCGAAGGATCTCACAAGGGCTCCGATTCAGTCACTTATAAGGTATGTGCAATTGAACCTATGGCTTTAGCAAGAACCCTCCGTGGGGCTCTAAAAAAGGCTTTGAGACACCAGGGCACCCTCCCTACGGGAGGTGGCTCCACCAGCATGCCATGCCGGACACAGGACACCAGGAGTGAGTGGGAAAGAGCAGGTGACGAACAGAACCACGGTCAGCCTGGTCCAGGCCCGAGGGTCTCGGACGGCAGACCCCGAGCGGTGGGAAGGCCCCGGGAGGCCACGCGGTGGAGGAACGCGCGGCCCGAAAACCCAAGCCGTGGAAAACGACATCCAATGCAAACGAGCTCAATACATATTTACTGGACGACCTGCTAGCCAGGAGCTCCTACTCTTAAATAGATGAAAAATCGTGCTTTCTAACCCTCTTGCTTCATCTACAAAAACACTGGGAACCAGGGGCGATAAACTTCTCGGGGTCTCTCCCTTGGTTTTGTTGGATTCCTTTACTCCTTCGTAGCACGTCTGCTGTTTCACTTGTTTCACTTGTTACGTTGTGGCAATATGTGCAGGGCCCCTGCGGCAGACTGAGCGCAGCGCAGCTGGTGGGCAGTGGCTGGGGCTGCTCCCCCAGCCCCTCCCGCCTGCACCTGTCCGCACAGCCCCGGGAGGTCCTCCCGCAGCCTCGATTGCTGAACTGCCGAGCTGCCCTGAGCTTTGTTTCACGGGTGGGTCCAAAGGTCCCCTTTGACAGCAGACCAAGCTTGGGAGCCCGAGACCTTCAACACTTGCATCATGAGTTATTTCCTGTGAGATTGTGGGCCTGTCACGTTAGCACTCCCCTTGTTGGAAAGGGTGTGACCACACGCACCAGAAAGCGCCGGGGCAAGTGCTCACAATAACGAGAGATGACCTTCGCTCGCCGGGCACTTTCTAATTGCTAGGTACCACTCGGAGCCCATAGACACCTCCTGTGTTGTAATTAGCACCGTAGTTCTGTGAATTAGTTACGCTTAAAATCCCTATTTTCCGAATGAGGAAGCTGAGACACAGAGAAGCTAGGAGGGTTGCCCAAGGCCACACAGCTAGGAAGTGGTAAAGCCAGGATGCAAGCCGCACCAGGCAGTCTGGTGTCAGAGCCCGTGCCCAGGCCTGGCACACAGCAGGTGCTGAGAAACAATGGCTGGTTCCTGGCTCTTTATTAATTTCTCTGGGTCACGGGGGTGCGGGCCCCAAAGGCGAGATGGGAGCCTCTTGTGGAGAACATCCGGAGAGGGCCTCGGGACCACCTGCCGGGGAAGGGGATTGCCGTTTCCCTATCATTCTGAGTCTGGAGAAGTCCACAGCATCCCCGCGAAAACCCCCTCTGCCCCGCTCCCCCTGTTCCCCAGGGCCCGAAGCTGCCTCTGCATTGGAGCCGTCAGAGCCCTGGGCCTCCAGAGATGAGTCCCCAGGGTCCACACCACTCCTGCACAGCCCTAATTAAGTTAGAAGAAGCTCCAGGCCCCTGGGTGCTCTTTTCTGCAGAAAGCACTTGAAAAATGCAGAGAAGCAAAGAAGTTCAAGGTCTGGGTATCTGCTGCCCTTGGTTCTGCTTAGGAATTCTTCAGCTGATTACACGGCTCTCAGTTCAACAACACCAGCTTTGTGTCCCGGGCTATGGGAAGGCTCCTCTCTGCCACCATCGCGGCCACGGAGGGTCATCCTGTCGGGAAAACACATCTGGAGAGAACTATTTCCATCAGATTTAAAAATACTTCAGGGGCGACATTTTCTTGAGCATTTCTTTAATATCTTCTTTTCCCTCTTTCCTTTTTCATACAGGCTAACAGTTAATGCAGGGCCCCTGCATTCCTGGAAACCCCTGGAATGTAAGTGGGTTGAAAGCCATTGAGGAAGCACGTGGCATGCCTGGTCTGTCAGCCCTCGAGCCTGGTGGCATCCAATTTGTGCTCAGTGTGGAAGACACAGCCTCTCGGGGGGCCCAGGAGCCCGCGGTGCCTCATCTTGCTGTCGAGAAGCCCCGGCCATGAGCTGGGCTGTGCCCGCCTGGGATCTTTTCGGCTCTTTCTTTGGGCAGGTTTTTCTGGAGCACCGAATACTTTTGAAAAATATATTCAGGCAATCGTCCCGCGCAGTGCCCGTCGGCACAATTTTTTCTCACTTCTCTGACCGTCCTCTGTCTCTTTTACGTTCTGAAAATTCCTGCACTGATATCCCGAGAGGAACGTGTGGCCCTCATCCTTGGGGGGATAGAAGGAGCATTCAGTTCCACGTGTAGGGCCTGATGAGGCCCAGGGAGGGGGGCGTCCAGAGACAAATAATGCCAACAAACATTTATCCAGCATCTACATCCATGCCGGCCACCACGCTCGACTTGCTTTACTCAACCTGCTTTACTTGCTTTATTCAACCTGCATGAGAACCTGTGAAGGCGACTTTTAGGCAGATGAGGATACGGAAACCAAAGTGGAAACCGTCCCTGGTCTCACATTGGAAAGTGGTCACATTGGAATTCAAAGCCAGGCTTGTCTGACCTCCTAGTTTGTGCCAATGACTATACGGCAAGTCTTCTGAGTACCTTTCAGGGGTTCACCACCCCCTGCAGCAGGCGCATGTGCCAGGCCGTGGCAGTACTAGATAGAGTGGGGTCCACATGCAAATAGGGGCACCGGCCTGCAGTGCTTGGGAGGTGGGAGGAAGCCCTGCGGCACCTGTCAGGATGGGGAGGAGAATGTGTCCGTGAAAGCATTAGAAGCTGTCTGTCCTTTGTTCTGGAATGTCTCCCCTCCTGTGTCTTCATAGCCAAATCTTCCGTGAGCTTCGGGGTCCACACCGCCACCTCCAGGAAGTCTTCCCACACGGCTCTAGTCCTCAGAGGCCTCTCCCTCCCCTGGTGACGTAGGGCAGGGAGACGCAGGGCTGAACCTAGGACGGTACACTTTGGCCACAGGGGTCTTGCCTTCCAGGCGACACTGCAAATTCCTGTCAGCAATTAGGGCCCGGGGCTTCCGACCTTCTCAAGACACAGAGGCCAGTACTAGGTAAGGGGGTGTCAAGTGAAAAGAACAGTGAACTCTGGTGAACCAGGGTGACATATTGGGGCATATTGGTGACAGAGAGGAAGTGATCGGCTTAAGTGAGGAGGAGGGAGAGACTAGTGTCCTCAGAGCCACAGAAATAGTTTCAAGGTGATGTTGTGGCCAGTTGGGTCCCATGTGAGGGCAAGGTGGAGGAAGACAGGACTTGACCCGCTGGGTGAGATTGTTCAAGGTCACTGGTGACAGCTGTACCAGGGCAGTGGCGAGGGCACAAGCCAGGCTGCAGTGGGTTCGGGGGTAAGGGACAGGCAATGACATAGAGCCATGAATTTTACATTCTATTTATCAAGTTTGGATGAGAAGAACAGGAAACGTCTGGATGGTAGCCAGAGGAGGATGTGTCCTTCAATACTTCCTACTTCTATGACCTTGGACCCGTAATACCCTTGTATTTTAAGTTTCCCTATATGGAAAGTGCAGAGAGCGCCTTCCTTACAGAATTGGTCTGAGGAGTCAAAGAAGTCATGCATGGAAACCACTTAGCTCAGTGTCGTAGGATGGGATATGGCTAATAAAGGTTGGTGAGGACTATTTTTCAGGATGGGAGAAACTTCAGCGTATGTGTAGGTTTTCAGA
Source organism: Prionailurus viverrinus (assembly GCF_022837055.1). Taxonomy (NCBI): domain Eukaryota; kingdom Metazoa; phylum Chordata; class Mammalia; order Carnivora; family Felidae; genus Prionailurus; species Prionailurus viverrinus. The sequence goes on along the minus strand of NC_062563.1, from coordinate 128,814,558 downwards.
AATTGTCAGAGGAGAGAGGAAAGGACACAGTGCACAGAGCTAACTGATAGAGCAAGGCCTCAAAGAAGGGATGGAGTGGAGGACAGGGGAGACGATGGCGTTCAATCTCAGGACCGGAGGAAGGGACGTGAGAAGGGTCCAGTGGTAGAGTCGATTCTCGTTATTCAGGATAGTTGTATCCTGCAAAGTCACCTCGAACACTGAGTTAGTGAACACTGAACCACCGCTCCCAGGGCAAATAAATGTACAGTTAGGTTCCTGTGAGCCTTTTCCCATCTTTGTCGACTGGTACGTAACCTTGGTTTATGTGTGTTTGCGTTTAAAGATACCTAATTTAATGTATTTTGTTGATTCACTAACATTGAACTCATGGCCAACAGCTGTATGACCCCAACACACCTAGAGCCTAACCCTGGCCTCCACAGCCTTCTCATGCTTGGGAGCACTGGGCGGCCTTTCCCCACTTCCCACGGCCGCCATCTTAAACAGTGAAACCCCAACGCAAGGCACAAAAAATGCAAAAAACGTGGGACTAAAGAGCAAAAAGGAAACTTGTTTACATTATGAGAGCTGAGACAAGAAACAGAGCGTTGCCTCGGTCGACTTCTGCTGGGAACATGAGCGTGGGGCAACTCAGGCTGTTCACCACTTGGTGCCTGCCCACGAGTGACTGAATATTCACGCGGGGTTGGGAGGGGGTTACAAATCAATTCCAGGGAGTAGGCAAATGTGCAAATATGGCATCCGCAAACAATGAGGACCGTGCTTGAGTTTGTAGTGAAGGGGAACAAAGGTCTAACGACGAAGGTCATGTGGGGGTGGGGGCGGGGCACTAAATTTTCTTTTTGAAATAGAAGTCAGAGTCTTCTTCTGAGAGGGAGCAGGAGACCCGAGGAAGGGGACACAGCTGGAGAAGTTGCTGAGAAGGATGGGAGGAGGACGGATGGGGATTGGCAGGCACAGCTGCTGCCTGGACTGGCTGAGCCGAGGAGCCAACTGCCTTCTGGCAACATCCCAGGAAGCTGATCACCTGGAGAAATTCACCAAAAGTTGCAGGGCTGGGTTTCCATGTAAAGATGCAGAGGCTTCTTTCTCTCCCCTTTCTTCACATGAAGCCCACAAAAGAGAACCAAACACAGACGCGTAAACAAACCAAACTCTATTTCCACTAAAACGAGAAGACTATAACCTCAAACCGCACACTATGAAGCATACTAACCAAATTCTGTGAAATCTGTATGAAAACAAGTTTAAGAATCTGACATTCTCACCTTTCTCCTCAGACCTTGAACATGGAACACGTTTTTTTTGTTTTTTTTTTTTTTTTTTTTTTTTTTTTTTTTTTTTTTCTAGAAGTATCAACCCAGATCTCAGAAATCTTAGCTGTTGGTTTTTCTGAAGAGAGCTGCATGGCTTAGGAAGTGGACCAGCCTCCCGAGCAGGGAACATCATGCCTCTAGAAACTTCAGGGGAGGTGGCTCTGAAGAAATACACAGACACCAATTCCATCCCTTCTTATCACCTCTGGGGGTGAGGCAGTCGCCAGAGGCCAGGGGAGGTAAATTAGGTGAGGAACACAGGATTCCTTTGTCAGAGGCCTATTATTCAAAGTGTGGTTCAGGACCTACACTGTCGGCTTCCCCTGAGAGCTCGTGAGAAATGCAGAATTTGAGGCCACACCTCAGACCTCTTGAATCAGAATTTGAATCTCTAGGTGATTTGCCTGCATTTTACACTTGGGGAAGAGTTGTCTAGACGGCTTTGAGGTGAGCTGAAGCTACCGCTTAAACACCAAAGTTATGGGAAGATACTCTCCGAAGGTAAGGACAATAAGAGATCCAGGAAACAGGTAGCAAGCCGAAGGCAAAACCGCTGATTGATTTAGCTCACTTTGTGTCCCACAAACTCCTCACCAGCAAGTGTCTGTCCATATTTAAAGGGGAAGGAGATGATGAAGGCGCCCGGCATCCGATCTGTGCACGGATACTACAAAGAACGACCTGGATATTGAAGCTCTGCAAGCTGCTGAGATACAAATATACTCTCTCCCCCCCAACCCCTCCAAAAAGGAAAGGGACACCTGAGAAGTCAGATGGGGAACATACATTACCTAAGGGAACGCGAATTCAAATAGTTCTCTTAAAGTTTCAAAGGCATTATAGACCACATGAATTTTTATCATTACTTTAAAAACTCAAAGAAGAAACCCTAAGAATTCAAAGGTTGAATTGAAATCAACGCAAGATTTCAAATAAGCTGGCAGAGCTCAAGAAAGAAATAGAAAACAAAATGATTGTAGACAAAAAATACAAAAAAAAACACACAAAAAACCTAACAAACAAACAAACCAAAAACCTTGGAAGTAACCAAAAATTCGAATGAAAAGAACACCAAGACAGGGGACTCTTTCCCCGATAAGGAAAGAATTGGCACATGTACGGGCTGTTCGGGGGACCCCAAGTGCTCTGTGTCCAGGGTTCCCATTCCTAAAGACCTAGCTCGAACTAGCACTCAGGCGACAAGTTTCCAGAAAGTTGGCCACCGAAGGTGCTAGGATAATCCACAAACGGAGAGACAAATGAACTGTTTGGGACATTTGTTATATACCAGATACTTTCCTCATTTTGTCTTCAAGACATAATGTAGGTGTTTTTACTAAGTTAGTGACTCAAAAGAAAAATCATAAGATGAGGGGCTCCTGGGTGGCTCAGTCGATTAAGAGGATGACTCTTGATTTCAGCACAGGTCATGATCTAGCATTCATGGGTTTTGGCCCCAAGTTGGGCTCAGTGTTGACAGTGTGGGGCCTGCTTGGGATTTTGTCTCTCTGCCCCTGTCCAGTTTGCACTCTCTCTCTCTCTCTCTCAAAATAAATAAATATACTTTTTAAAAAAAATCATAAAATGACTCATTTAGTAGAGAAAAAGTTGTAGGGAAAGAAAAGGAAGGAAAATTAAATAATCACGTCTTATCATCCAGCAATAACCTTTTTGAAAGTCTGTGGCATCTTTAAGGGTGCCTGGATGGCATAGTCACCGGAGAACTTGTGCTCTCTCTCTCTCTCAAAATAAATAAATAAACTTAAAAAAATTTTAAAAAAGAAAATCTGTCGCGTATTTCCAAAATTTTATGAAATACATGTATATTTTTCCCCAGATGCGATATTGCAGATCCTGTTTTTAGCATGCTCTCTTCCAGTTAACAATGTATTGTGACTCCTTTTTTTCCCGTCACGAAACATTTTCGTTTTCATGCTGTAGTGTATTTCATTACACTGACGTGCTTTGATTCACTTGGTCTATGGTGTCCATGGCCCACAGCTGACTGAGTGCTTAGTAAATATTTGATGGATGACTTACTTGAATGAATGCCGAATAGTCAGGTTGTATTTCTAAATATTTGCTGTTACAAACAGCACCGCAGCAAACATCCTTTAGCTAAATCATTAACATGTCTGCAATTATTTCCTTAAGATCAATCCTCAAAGGTGGAGTTGTTTGCTTAAAGAGTATGACCATCTTTAAAACTTTTGGATCGTCTCCAAAAAGATGATGCCAGTTTCTACTTCCCCCTACAGTATTAGGCTCTGAATGCTTTCTTTCATTTCAGCCAGGCCTGGATGCTTTCAAAAAGCCTTTTCTAATCTGATAGGTCAAACATGGAATTGCATTTTGACGTAATTTATAATTCTTTGGTATTTAGTGACGTTGAATACTTTCTCACAGGCTTATCGATCGTTGATGTATCTTTTGTGAAGTATCTTTTTATGTCTGTTGTCCATTTAAAAATGGTTGCTGTGGACCATTTTTATCACTGACCTACAAAGCAATTTTCATGTTAAAAATATGAATCCACCAGGTACATGTAAAGTTGCAAATGTTTTTCTGACTTGGAATTTTCTATTAATTTCTTCATCACTTTTAGAGACTGCACTGTCTTCCATCTTCTGTTTGGTGTCTTAGGTTTCGTGTGTTGTGTGTGTTATGTTTCTGTGTTTCGATGCGTTGACTTTGTGCGTAGAAAGAGTCCCTTTCCACCTCTGAGGTTACAGCTATTCAGTTACAGGGGTTTTATCCTTGTTTTGCAGGTAAGGAAAATGGGGTTCATTGAGTTTAAAGTCAGGCATCTCATGAGTAAGATTTTATGTTTGACTTCAAAACCCCAGGCTTTTTCTGCCAAGTAAGGCTGCCTTCTTCATCCAGCAGCATCCTGAATTACTCAGATCAGTTCTATTGAGCAGTCGGTCTACATAACTGTGGAGGCTGACAGGTCATACTTTCTGGAGTAGATTCCCAATGAGAGAGACTAAAAGTTAATCCCACAAAGTCACACCTAATCTCTTCTCCTCATCTCTGCTGTTTTGGCACCTCCTGTGTGGACGCTTCCTGCTCATAACTCAGCACGATTTCCTGCAAGGGTGTCCTTGGAAGAATATGCCTGGCCCCTGATGGGAGTAAGACATTTCACCTGCTAGTAAATTACTCTGATAACATGGACCCTGCAAGTGGATGGACAGCTGTGGCCTTGACCTTTAGATGCTCTGTGTAACCCCAGCCATGCTCTCACTGCCTTTCTGGCCGACATGCCCATCCACTATGCCAAGCTCCAGGTTTGGGGGAGAAGGAGCCACAGGGGTCGGGGATGATTTCCCTGCAATGCCTGCATTCCAAAAAAGACACCGTTTGGCCCTCAAGCTTTTTTGGACTTGGTTGCTGGAGTGGAAATAGAGTGGGGAAGGAATTGGGCTGTGAGAGGGGTTTTTGGAAACAAATACAACTTCAAGTGTTTGGCATCTGTGTTTTCTCTCATGGTTTCCCATTCTTCCCTATAAATAGTTCTCACCTGATCCCAGGGTCTGAAAATTACATAATAAGCTAGCAACCTTAGAGGGAATTTTGTTTCATCTTCTTTTCATAAACTTCTTGAAAAAAAAATCGATAATAGCTATTGTACCCTCAGGAAGCACTAAATGAATAACAGTCTTTATGTTGTTGTGATTTATTTTCACCATTTCCCTTAAGAAGTAAAGGGGGGGGTATCACCGAGTAACTAAACAATAGCTTCTCTGAACCCGTGTTTCTTGAAACAGAACATAGGACTTGTTTTTTGTTGTTTTTATTTTCTCTTAAAAATACACCATGATGGCACTTCTAAGAGACAATAAGAGGACAAAGTCAGATTTTTGGACTGATAATAGTATATATACATTTTGAATGTTTGTTCAGCCCCGTGACTTTTGACAGAGGGGTGTTGGACAAAGATTCAGTGTCATTTCAGAATTAGTTACCAGAAATTGTGGAGATTTTCTACCCATCATAAACCACACACACTCCTCGAGCCTCAGACACCTCAGTCACGTGGGCACAGGGACAGGCAGGGACTCAGCTGGGGGAGCCGTACATAGGTCTGGGTCATCGTTACCTGGAACGTCTTTAACGGTCACCCAACGTCCGTCCATTGAAAACCTGAGGGGTCCAGGGAAGCAGCATTTATCGCCAACCCGTGCTGGGCATCTGGGTGTGTTAACAGCTGGGTTGTCCATCTGGGACATCCTGGCTGGGCAGGAGCCCTCACCGTGGGGGCTCCCAGCTGGGTGAGCAATCCTACAGATGACAAGCAGTGGGACTGAGCTGGCATTCCTGCTCAGAGACTACCAGTTAGTAGACGCTGCAGCACAAATCTGTTTTTAGATGCTCCCCGCCTCGCTTTTTGTAATCGCACAACTAATGTTAACTTAATGCAGTGTCAAAGGCAAGAAACACGAATGAAGAGAATAGAGTGAAAGTCCTGTGTGTCCCCTTTCCTCCTGCACAGAGGTCGGTGTGGGAGAGGAGTTCTGAGGCCCTGGGACTTCCTGGGTGATTCGGGACCGTCCGTGTTCCCATCTGTGTGGAAGTCCCCCCGAGCCTGCCGCCCGAGGGCTTCAGGACCTGTGACCCGGTGAATCCCAGGTGGGCAGGATGGGACTTCCATTCTCCTCCAAGTTCATTTTTATTCCTCGGGTAACTAAGAATTTGAGGAATGTGAGGTGATTTGGGTGCTTAAACAGGCAGGTGAAATAGATGTCAGGTCAACTTCATGAAACTCGGAGCTCCTCTTTTTTTCTCCACCAGCCGCCCTGGCTTTGGAACATAGCAGTGCTCTGGAAAGTGACAAATGCATCCTCATTTGTGGATTTCCGTGTCGGTGACACCACCTATCTCAGTTTCTTCTAGTCAGTTTCCACTCAGTTCAGCTATGTCTGTTATTTTGTTGTTAAGCCGACATTTGTGGAAAGGGACAGAAGTGCCACGCCTCATGGAAAAGCTGTTCAGCAAGGAGGTCCCATTCCGCTGTGATGAAACAAAGAGACAGAAATCAAAGGATGACCCCAGATTGCCCTTTCCCCTGCCCCCGCTGCAGAGACCATATTTTTGCCCCCAAACTGCCTCCACTAATAATTTTACTGACTTTCCGGTAGAATCTTCCTGACCAGGCGCTCCCAGCGCTGGAGCTGACTTTCTACCAGTATCTGGGCAACCTTGGCATGCCTGCCTCCGAAACGAGTACCTTTGCCAACTATATGTTTGGTTCGGATCTTGCATATGGCGTGCACAGCATGCTCCCGACAGAGCCTGTGAAGGCCGAGGCTGGGCACTCACGGCTCCGCCGGGCAGTTTGGTTTGGAACAGAGCTGGTTTCCCTCCAAGATGTCTCAATCAGCAGGGCCTCCAGAAACTTTCTTTTTTTCAACACTGTCCTCTCATTGCCCACGTTCGAAGGATCAGACATGTGAGTGATTCTTTCATCCCTTCCAGGGAATTTGTGGGGATCTGAACCAGGACTACAGGATTTGGAACCTGGGAGGGGTTTCCATTGTCTGCAGTGGCCTATCACCAGTCAAATCCAGTGTGTAGGTTAATAAGGCTTAAACTTTAAAGGAAGGTTGAACATCTGATTGACAAGCTAGTGAATAAGAGTCCAGGGGGAAGTTCTGTGCTTGGAAAGTTACCCATTTCCTGAGATGCAGTGAATTTCAAAGAGCATGAGTTATGAGTTAGGTGGAGGCAGACACTTCCAAGAGTTTCACTTGCATTGAAATACCAAATTGTTTTGCTAGATCTTAGTTTCCAGTTGGTTCAAAGACTGGCAAGTCAATTGCCTCAGTTAATTGCTATTTATTGTTCTCGAATCAAAGAGTGGCTAGAACCCTGTCCTCAAGTCAGACTGCTGAGATTCCTGCTCAGAGGTGGCCCAAACCAGCCTTGCACTGGCACCAAAACGTTAATGAGTGTTTTGTTCTCCAGGGGACAAGTAATGTATCAAAGTCTGTTACCTTGAGTGCTGATAAAATCGAAAATAAGATTATTTGGCGTTTATTTTCTTTTTCAAGGAGTTGAAAACACTACTTATCCTGAAACTGGAAATGTTGCAACCTTTGGGCTTTGCTTCAAAAGTGGTCAGGACGTTACTCAGAGGTGGCCCATCCAGGTGTCCTGTGTTCACATGCACAAAAGCCTGATCCCTAGCTTCCTGGGATAGAAATTCCCATGGGGAGTACTCAGAATCCTCCTGTAGACAGGAAAGAGTCTATAGCAACATTAAGTAGGGATAGCTGGCTTTTTTGGCTTTAGAAAAAGAAAAATATGAAAGATAAGAGATAAGTGGTTTTTTCTTTCCCTTTCTTTCTTTCCTACCTTTTCTTTTCCTTTATTTACCTTTTCTTCTTCTCCTTTCCTTCCCTCTTCCTCCTCTTTGTTTCTAACTTTCTTTCCTTTTTCCCTCTCTCCCTCTCTCCCTGTCTTCCTTCCTTCCTTCCTTCCTTCTTTCCTTTTTCTTTCTTTTCTTTTTTCTTTTCTTTTTCTTCTTTCTTTCTTTCTTTCTTTCACAGTATAGTGATTCAACAATTCTATACATTATTCAGTGCTCATAGTGATAAGTGTACTCTTTGAAAGATAAGTTTTTTAAACAGAAAGAGCTCATCCCGTTCTCTAACACAATTTTTAAAAACTTTTTTTGTGTGAACTGTCCATCTCTGTCCACATGCGTATGGACCTTTACAAAACTCTAACCATGGTAAAAACAACGTTTGGTATCTTGATTTTTTTTTTCTTAATATTATGAAAGAAATATTTGAAGAGTATCACAGTTATCATTTTTGATGGCTGCAAATATTCAAATATATGGATGACTATCTTCTGTTTAAGGAGTATTTAGAATTTAGAAAGAATTTTTATTAAATGCTTATCTTTAATATATATCTTCAGAAAAGAAAAGAAATGATATGAAGGGCATGAATGCTTTTATGACTTTTGCTACATCTTGCTATATAATTCCCTGTAATTTATAACGTAATCAGAATATGAATGTAGTAGTTATACCTAACTTTGTCAGCGTTGAGGATTATAAAATTTTAAAAATTAACTGGGGATTGCTAAGGTGTAAATTTCAGGTGCTGTCACCACACACACACACACACACACACACACACATAACTATGTGAGGAGATGGTGTGTTAACCAGCTTGACTGTATAATCATTTCACTGTATATAGATGTATATATAAAATCATCACGTCATATACCTTAAATACATCTAATTTTTATTAAAAAGTAAATAACAATTTTTAAAAGAAAAAAAAAGGGATTTCAGGTAAAAACTCTGGTTATCGTTTGCTTTAAAGAGTTTAGCACAAGACAGAATGTGAGAAGTAAATGCTTAACAGAAGTCACCAAACCCACCAAGGAGCTAAAACCAGGCATTTGAAGAAACAGATGTTCAGGGGTCAGGGAGTGAAGTCGGGGAATTAATGGCTATTGAATTGAACGGGATGGAAATAGTTTCAGATTGAGCTGAACCGTTACCGCTGCTCTAGGGGAACCATGCAGAGTCAAAAGCCTCCCCCCTCAGAGAAGCAACCCAAGAGTCTGGCTTGATGAGGGGAATAATCAGTCCAGTGTAGTAGAGAGCGCATTAGTATGTCACTTTTCTGTTATTTTTAGGGAACCAGACATAGCATATAAATGGAAGCAGATACCAAGACTGGAAATATTACCTGTGTTCTAAAATGTTTGCTGGAAGTCATCCTCAAAATCCACAACACGTATCCCGCCCAACTTGCTTCACTTCGTGGCTCTGTTACCCTGGGCGGGTTATTTAACCTCTATCTGCAACACTTACGCTCCCAGGAAAACAGGACTGAATCAGATCCATCTCCAAGGGTGGTTTTGAAGATGAGATGAGTGAAGATGAGTAGAGCCTGGCCCATAGCAAACACTTAACACATGTTACATATTACCACTTTTATCATTATTATACACAACCGGCCTAAGTTGTGTCTTATTAAACAGAATCGTCCCACTTCGAAAGATTTTACATTTGGCGGGGTAGGGGTGGGAATGAGAGTTTTTGGCCCTTCTTGGGTCCTTAGTCTATTCATCTCAATTAGGAGAGTTTGGGCTTGCAGAACTCAAGTAACCTGTAACCTGGGCATTCCGTGAGCTGCACCTGCCCGCTAGTGGTCACAACATCCATTGTTTCATTGGGCTGCACGGTGGTATCTTGGTCAGGGCAGGGGTGGAGGCAGGGAGTGTGGGGACGGTTGTCCTGAGATTTGCTGCACCTCTTACCCTGGTACTCGATGGCCCCAGAGTGTTGTCAGGTGCCCTGACTTCCTTTGATTTTTACCCTTTCTATAGGGTACATATAGGGTATACAGTCACATGTAAGTTTACTAAATGGTATGTATATGTACAAGCGTACATTGATTTAGTGGGACCTTTAGAGATATATTCGAGAAAGTGGGAGCTCTCTGGAGGCAGGGGGTCTCAGCCCTATAGAAAGGTAAGGGATTAAGGATGGGATAATTTGGGGAGAATCAAACGTGAAGGTCTAATAGGACTGGACCATACCAGAGGTGAATTTAAAACCTACGGAGAACGAGTGACAAATTTGAGGTCAGAATCATGAGGAGACAGTCAGAGTTCTTGAATCTTTGGGATGTCTTCACATTGGTTCTTTTTGTTAGTTATGGTCAGTCTAGTGAGGCTTAATTATTAAGTATTTTAAATTGTTGAAATTTAAGTTATTAAGAGAATTCTTATTACTTTAGCTGTAGTTGTTTGGGCACCCACCATATGTGAGACCTTTTGCTAAAAGCCCTACCTGCATCACAGCCAATCATTGCAGCGGCTATAGGAGAAAGACGTGTGAGTAGCACTCCTGCCCTCTCATGTTACATTCAAGGAAACTGAGAGCATTGAGTTGCCTGCCCAACATTGCTTCAGTTGGAATGCAAGCCCAGGTCTGACTAACAATGAAGCTAATACCTCTCACTATACCGAGCATCATTTAATGTTCCCCAAATGACAAGGGTCCCAAGTGTTTGTCTGGAGACAGTGAGAACCATGAAGTTGGTGAGGTGGCCTATGTTTTATCCATTCTTGGGGATAAATGGGTATGAATGCCAGGCATTCAAGTGGGAGAGAGTAGAGATAGCCCTCAATAAAAGACAAATGAATAAGGATGTATCCTTAAGGAAGTTGCACTGGGTGCTAACCAAAAGAATTTTCTGGGGGCGCCCAAACATTTCAAAGTCCACGGACTGTGGGGAGGGAGAATGCCAGAGGCTTACAAGACATCAGGTACGACAGTTTTGTGACCACTGCTCCATTGGCCATCAGGATGTTGTGTGTTCCCTTCTGCATTGGTGGCTGTGCTCAGCACGGGCAGTTGACCAGGAACCTGAAGGCTTGATAAGTGATGCCAGTTGCGTCCATGTGGCATTATTTCAAAAGGCAGAAATCTGCATGTGCACAAGTAACATAATAGAATCCAGCCTGGTTCTGTTGGAACCCCTCACGAGGCACGCGGTGCCAGGTGAGTCCGGAAGGCACATGCTCTAGATACCTGATGCCAGGAGGAGCCAAGAGGGCTCCTCAAGCCAAAAGGCTGCAGAGCTTAATCTTTACTTTTCTTCTAGCTCATATTTTGCTCTCCCCTTTCCTCCCTTTCGTTGCCCTCCTTCCCCTTCCGTTTCCTTCTCCTCCCCAAATATTCATTGAGCATCTACTCTGTCCCAGGCCCTGCATTTGTGATATAAAACTGAATAACGCAAGGTCCTTGTCCTTGAGGATCTTACACTCTTCGTGGGAAGAGGTAGAAAGAATTCTCAGTTAGTACCATTAGAACTGCACAAAAGGGGCCAGAGCGTCCTGTGTGAAGACCAAGAAAACATTTCTAATCCACTCCAGCAGCTGTACTGAGCCTAGTTAAAAGATATTGGTTGGATTTAGCAAGAAGCAGATGGAGGGAGGAGCGTGTCCAGACAAAAGGAAGAGTGTGGGCCAATGCACAGAGGCAGCAAAGCACGAAATCTGAAGCAACTCCAGAAGTTCATGATGACTGGTTGGTCCAAGGGGTTGAGTGCCATATTGGTGAGAGAGGGGGGGCCAGACCATGGAAGGAGCTGGATCTTATTTCCTGGAAAGATCACTAGAGCTGCTTGCTTGGCAGCTACACTGGAGGAAGGGAAAGCAGTTTGTAGGTGGGAGCATTCCAGTGCGTCTCTTGGGCTGGTGCATCCTTTTGAGTAGATTGAGGCACTTTCTGGAGTAATTATGGAACCCAGGAAGTGACCAAAATGGCCTAGAGCATCAAAATCCTTTTGAGACTTTACTTCTAAATGCAAGAAATCCATTTGCAATGGCAGAGCAGGCATCCTGGCAAAACATATGACCTCAGTGAATGTCAACAGCCAAGGTTTTTAAGACTGGGCTGTTGCAAAGGTTAACTTCAAGTTACAAAGAGTGGTTTTAAAAATGCCTGGCCTTTCTTTGTGAATCGAAATGCCTCACGAGTTCCTTAGAGAACCCAGCAGGTTAGAGATATATGATCATACCAAGCTAGACTGGTAGGTATGTGCCAACCTTGGTTTTCCCAGGACTTCTGCCTTTATAATTAGTACCCTTCTGGCTAAAGTAATTACTCACTTACGTGCTCCAATGAGGTACCAGACTGTTGTCAGCTCCCGGGATGTGAGGTCCTTCACTTCCCTCTGAATTGTAAGTATGCCTGTCCTGTGTTCACATTTTTCCTATTTGCTGCGTGCCTATGATGTGTCCGGGTACTCTGCACACTTTCATTTCCATCTTGTATGAAGTCCCTCAAGATAGTATTCTTATCCCTATCTGACATTTGAGGAAACAGATCACTCGGGTTGAGTTTCAAGTTCACAGGGGTAGTGAGTTGTGGAACAGGACCCGAACCCAGGGTATGAGACGGCAGCCACAGGCCACACTCACTGTAGCCTACTCACCCCAAGGGGCAGAAACAACCCGGAAGTTAAGAGTCTGATTTTGGAAGTTACATTTTCCTGCACTGAATTCTGTCTTTGCCAGGCACTCGATGTAGAATTTGCCCAAGGGTTCAAAGGTTGAAGATTAAATAAAATGAAATGATGTAGGTAAAGCATTGAACATGGGGCCCGGCCAAAGTGAGTCATCAACACATCTTAACATTATTAGTAAGAATCACTAGAAGGCCCACCCTGGAATTTTCCCTCCTTGATCATAATACTTCAGGTGAGTGTGCCGGGATCCTTGGAATAGGAGGACAATTTCTCGCATAGATTTGGAGAGGAAGGACTTGTCACATACCACACACTGTTCCAGCGTATTAATTTATTTAACCCTCGGCTAGGAAGTGTTCAAGTCAAGATTCTACCTTAGGCAGTTGCCTCTAGAGCCAATGTGTTTTCCCTGCCACACTATGCTGTTTGCCCTTGCTTTTGTGTTTGCAGGCAGGTTTGGGGCAAGAATAACCTTAGTGATTAGAAATCTAACTTGGACAGAGAAAACTTGTGTCTCAGTAATTTGAAGTTAGCTCTGAAAGTGCTGGGCTTTTAAGGGATTGCATTCCCTGTAAGATTTCAAATGACACACATTTGTTCTGAACGGTTAACTTTGCAGAGCATGGATAAAAGATTATTTGTGGTAATATAAACAAAAGAAAGATGCTAATGAAATAGTTATTTTTAAGAGCTGTGGTGTCCTAATGGCTTAAAAAAAAACCCTGCCAGCTGCATTATTCTATTACCACCAACTCAAAAATTTCTACAGAGAAACATTGAAAGGAACAATTGCATTGAGTGTCCAGATGTATATAAACTCACCATTGAACTTGCTGTTTAGTATCCTTATGCTATATAATCCTTGCCACAAACGCATGGCTGTTATTATTATTTCCACAGGTAAGGACGGGGAGGCTGGGACATATCCTGAAGCTGCCCAAGATCCCAGAGCCAGAAACAGAGACATGGGAGAACACGGAGCCAGAATTCCCTGCATTCCATGACTGGTAGGGTTTTTTCCTACTTTACCATGTTCTGATTTGAGCAGACAAAAGGCTGTTGAGATTAAAATGAGTAGACCCTCCTGGCAGGGATCTGGAGTTTCCAAACTTTCATATTGGACACTGAGCCCGTGACCAATCAGCCAGAGGCCAGAAAGACATCAAGAATATGCCTCAAAGGTGGAGTGTGTCTCAAAGAACTGCAGCTCGGAGTTATCTGACATCAGAGCAGACAGGGTTACTTACAGACATGCAGGTAGGTAAGGGACACAAATGTATCCGAGGACAAAAGGGATAAGATGTGCAAAAACATTAATGGGATGAGGCACCAATCATTAGACTGTGGGCTCTTGAGCCTGGTTCTGCGTTACTAACTGCCTTAAGCAGGAGTCTCTCCTATGTTTCCTACAGGGTGGAGGACCGCGTCGGGGAGGCTGGAGCTTATGAGCCCAGGTCGGGAAGAAGCTGCATTTGCTGGGCAGGGATGGGAAGTTGCAATCAAGGTGGATTCTCATAGCAGGGGTGTGGGCTGGGAGAGGTAAGGTCGTGGAATAAATCTCTATGACCAGGACTTGCGGAGAGGTTAAACTTCTAAAATGGGGCTAAGCAATAGAACTTTCTGTGATAAGGGGTCCTTTCTATGTGTTATCTAGTATGGTAGCCACAAGGTACAGGGGCCCGGGAAATGCTTAATATGTGGTTAGCATGAATCCACCACATGTTTTACTGAAATACGGGACTGAGCTTTTTACTTTACTTACTTTTAAAAGATAGATGTATTTTTATTTTTAAATAATCTCTATACCCAACTTGGGGCTCAAACGTACCACCCTAAAGTCAAGAGTTGCATGCTCTACTAACGGAGCCAGCCAGGTGCCCCTAGTTTACTTATTTTTAATGATGTCAAACGATTTTTTTTTTAATTTTTTTTTCAACGTTTATTTATTTTTGGGACAGAGAGAGACAGAGCATGAACGGGGGAGGGGCAGAGAGAGAGGGAGACACAGAATCGGAAACAGGCTCCAGGCTCTGAGCCATCAGCCCAGAGCCCGACGCGGGGCTCGAACTCACGGACCGCGAGATCGTGACCTGGCTGAAGTTGGACGCTTAACCGACTGCGCCACCCAGGCGCCCCAGTCAAATGATTTTTTTAATGTTTATTTATTTTTGAGAGACAGAGAGAGACAGAGCGTGAGTGGGGGAGGGGCAGAGAGAGAGGGAGACGCAGAACCCGAAGCAGGCCCCAGGCTCTGAGCTGTCAGCACAGAGCCCGATGCGGGGCTCGAGCCCACGAACCGTGAGATCATGACCTGAGCCGAAGTTGGATGCTTAACTGACCGAGCCACCCAGGCTCCTCAATGATGTAAAATTTAAACTTGAATTGTCACGTCTGGCCAGTGACGCCCATATTGGATGCCACAGCTCTAAAATGAAATTATGATGCTTCCTTGAGAAACTTAAAATACTATAAATCTCCTTGTTCAGGAGCTACTTAAAAACTGTGAAGACAATGAAGCCAGGAGGTGGCAGAAACATTTTTCATAGATTAGCAAAAACACTGACTGGGTCAAGTGAGAGTTTATTTTATGATGGATGAGACAACAGAAGAAAATACATATTATGCAAGTAGAAAAGATGTATATTTACCCCAAATAAATTCTATAAAAGTGCTTTTACTCCAAAGCTCTACTGGAAAATACTGTCTGCTAGGTTGGGATTTTGTTGTCATTTTGGGGGTGAGGAGAAAGCTTTTCTTAAGGAAGATAAAGATAAATTAATGGCTACTCTATATTTTGGAAAATTCATCTCAAGAGAGTGGCTGAGTATTGTCATCGCATCATATGAGAATAATTTGTTACATGGTTAATTCTGAATTTTCAAGTCATTTTGATCCTGAGCTTCAAAAGAAGTGGGCCAAATGACACAAAGATCTGCCAAATGCTGAAGTTCAATTCTGGTCGGTTCTCCGGTGGTGGGCTGGGAACAGCGTGGTGGTCAGGCTCACATCACAGCCACTGTCCCGCCAACTGACCCTCCTGGACACAGTGGCTGGCGATGGCCAGGTGAGGGAGGCTGTGGGAGCAGGGCCTCCCTTTTCCTTCCAGGGCGGGGGACTCGGTCTTGTTCCCTTCATTAACAACCCAGAACTCCACAGACGAGAGAACGGAGACCGCTGTGTGGCCTGTTGGCAGGCTTTTCATAATTCTTGCCTCTTCTGAAGCTCCCTCTGTCCTTGAGGCATTCGTGAGCCCGCTTTGCAACGGAAGCTCTTCCAGACTCTGTGGATAGAGCAGATCTTCCCTCTCAGGAGACAGAGTAAGTGGCTTAATAAGCCTATCACATCTTAATTTTTTTTTATGATTTTATATCCTGAGGTAAGAGTGGGGAAGGCATGATTTTATTATTATTAATTATTATTATATTATTACAGTTTTCCAGTCTGGCTCTTTGATGTTTACAAGTTCAGACAACATGTGGTTTTCCAGGCCAGGTTTCATAACCTTAAACTACCTTTCCATTTGGCTCCCGTCCATCCTATTCTGTTTTAGATCTTGTTTATGTTTGGCTTCAATAATGATTTGGCTGTGGTGTTTATTTTGCCACACGGCTTTAAGGCATCGGGAGGAGACAGCGTTTGGATGGAGTCTACATGGAAGCACAGCTGCAAAGCTTGGGTGTCGATCCTTGCCAGCACCTTCCGGGGGGCCGGGACTTAGATTGCCCGTTGAATTCTGCCTCATCCTTATCACTATTCTCATAAGGGTACGAGCTTCCTACCTACAGTCTGGATTCTCTGTGCCAACCAGAAAGTCTCTGTTCTACAAGGAT
Organism: Prionailurus viverrinus; assembly: GCF_022837055.1. Taxonomy (NCBI): domain Eukaryota; kingdom Metazoa; phylum Chordata; class Mammalia; order Carnivora; family Felidae; genus Prionailurus; species Prionailurus viverrinus. The sequence continues at coordinate 128,798,400 of NC_062563.1, read as the reverse complement.
GTTTAGCTTTGGTAGTCACAAGGAATAAGTGTGTGTGTGTGTGTGTGTGTGTGTGACATCACTTGTATAAGATGGAGAAACCATGCTGTTTATGGATTGTCAACGATCCTGAATGCCGGGCTAGGGCTTTTACATCATAGAGTGTAGGGCAGTGTTATGAAAGCGTGGTCCCTGGACAGCTGCATCAGCCTTATCTGGAGAGTCCCTCCAAATGCAAATTCCCAGGCCCCATCCTGAGGCTATTGTATCAGAAACTCTGGGTGTGGGCTTAATAATGTGTGCTTTTTCAAGCCCTCGAGGTGACTCAGATGCCCGTTCAAGTTTGAGAACCACTAGCGAACGGGGAGTTAATTGCAAAGTATCGGGTAGGAGACTAACGCAGGCATTCCTATTTGTATTTTAGAAAGAACGCGCCTGAAACAGGAGAGTCGGGGGAGCCGGTGGAGAACAGTAAACCAATTTTATTGCAAAATTCTGAGCAAGGAAATGATGGGTGTCTGAGCCAGGAGGTGGCAATGGGGCTAAAGTGCATTCGACTCATCTGAAAGGTGTCACGGAGGTAGAACGTATAGCCCTTGGCTACTGGTTCATTATTGAGTATGAGGACAAGAAGTCTGGGATGACTCCCAGCTTCTGTTTTAGGTGATAGTGATGCTATTAAAAGAGATAGAAAACAAGGAGAAAGCCTTTCTTCCTAGTGAGGAGAAGCCACAGAGCAAAAATTCAACATCTAGTTGAACTTGCATGGTTTCGGCCACTTGGCCAGAACTCCGGAGCAAAGATTCTGTTGACAGGCGGACAATAAAGTATCGACCGCGATGTCACGAGCACAATGGGACATATTGAAACCACATGCCTCATGCATCTGAATGTATATTATGATGGTTCTGTCATCACTTCTGTCGGGCACCTGTATTTTTAGTGGGGAGAGAGTCAGCAGTGAAGATCCAGACTGAGACTGAACATAACCGTAGACAGAAGTGTTCCATTAGCACACCAGTGGCTCGTGGGTAACATTGCACCCTCGCCACGTTGTGTCAGACATTTGACGTTGGCAGCTTTGGTATTACTAAGAACATGGCTTTGGCCGTGGTCTGCATAAATGTAGGAAGTAGGAAGCCGTGTAAAAAGAGTGACTTATTCTGTGTGGTCGTAGGCTTCAAAAAGCCGGAGCATGACAGAGTCAGGGCATTTTATAGCAGAGAGATGTCAGTGATAAGTAATGAACCCACTTATTTCACGAATGGGAAAATTAAGGCCCAGGGAAAGAAATAATCTGCCCAAGGCCAGGGATCCCATGGAGGGCAGAGTTTGGGATGCTTTTCTCTATTATCACTTCCTGGCAGGCCATTCTTTCATTTCACATGTCACTCAATAAAAATGATGAAGGTGAACATTTATTGAGTGCTTTTCTATGCCAGCAGGCACAGGGCTATGCATTTCCCATGAATTATCCCATTCAGTCCCCCATATCAGTGTTATACGTTGGCGATTGATTTATTCCCATTGTAGCAGATGGGGAAACAGAGGCTTCGAAAGACTGAGTTCTTGCTCAAGTCAACTCAAAGAGCTAGTGAGTGTCAGACCTGGTGTGGCAAGCCAGGTGCTCGAGTCTAGAATGCGTGGTTTTAACAACAGTGGTACATTGTTTCTCTTATCGGTGAAGCCTTCCCGAGCCTCCTAACAAGAGCTGTGTTCCAGCAGCGTCCACGCCACTCTTTCTCACAACACTTATCTCCCTTTGTTGTCACTAACCTGTTGTCTCATCTACACATCCGTGAAGCCTGGCACTCTCTCCTCATCATGGTTGTCATTCTTGGCTTACATGCTGTCTCCCAGTTGACTGTAAGCTCCAGGGGAAAGACACTCAACCCATCTTGCTACACACATGCCCAGCTCAATAGGTGCTCAATAAATGCTTTTGGAAAGAATGAATGCTTTAGAGGAGGGCAGACTTTTCGAGGGCCAGGACCATGCATCAGTCATCTCTATGCCTTTTTCAAAGCCTGCCTAGCTATTATGATGCAGTGGGGACACCATAAATGGTTTCTGAAAGCATAATCAAGAGGAGGATTCTTCTCAGAACTAACATGGGTCACAAGTGTCTTCAAGAAGTGTCTGGACCCTCAGGAATAGAGAAGTCAGTTAGCACAGAGTTCAGAAGGGTTTACAGAAGTCTAAGCACAAACTATGGTAACCGTACTAATGTGCCCACATATGGAATGCTGCAAATCGGAGATGCGTTCTTGACAGGCATGAGGGAGAAGGGCAGTATGAGGTCTGTCTTTACTCAGCATCTACTGTGACAGCCTCCCCTCCTCCTCTGTCACACAGCCTGTGGGAGGTCACAGCGCCTCCCCTGTGGTTGGAGAATCTCTACTGTACCTGCGCATAGTAGGTACACTGCAAACAACAATTAAATGCAAGTTAAAAACACTGATAATCTTAGTTAACCTTTACTAAGTACTTTTTACAAACCAGTCCCTGTATTTCATATGGGCGGTATTTGTATAGACATGCCCAGACTTAACGTGGTTCAACTTAAGATTTTTTGACATTACCATGGTGTGAAAGCAACACACAATCAGTAGAAACCATACTTTGAATTTTGAATTTGGCTCTTTTCCTGGGCTAGCGATATTGCAGTTTATTGCCCCCTCATGACCCTGGGTGAAGGAGGCGATGGTTTTACCCAACGGCAAATTTAAGGCAGCGTGGGCTGAGCTATGATGTTCGGTAGGTTTGGTGTGTTAAATGCATTGGATGACTTCTGATATTTCCAGCTTTGGATAGATTTATTGGGACATAACCCCACTGGAAGTCAAGGAAGATCTGGAAAGGTAATATCCTCACCCCACGCTTTCTGTGGAGGAACCACAGTCCCTGGGGATGGAATTACCTGCCCACAGTGACACAGCTGGCAGATGGGAAGAAAGGATTAGGACTTGGCGATCCAACTTGGGACATGTCACCGCCTCCCTATTCAGCCAGCTATGGGTGAAATGTTGCAGCCGCCCAGAGAAGAGTCTCACACAGGCTCGTCGTCAGGGAGCCGGTATTTCTCTGACTACATAATAGGGGCAAAGCTGGGTGCTTAATGAGCAGTATATCATTTATCAGCCAATTGTAACAGCAGGAATATTGAGTGAGTGCTATTGGTAAAAACCTCCGCAGAATCCTGGAACTTTATGAACCGGAGTGGTGGCGGCCAGGTGGGAAGGGACGGGAGTCAGTGTTCCCCCCCTCTCATAGGTGCCCTCTGTCTCCTGCTCACCTGGTGTCCTTAAAAGATGGCCCAGAAACTCCTGCCTTTCTAAAACGTATTCTATCTAGTTTAGATAATGGCGCATTAGAGAGATCCTGAGGACATCTTTCCTCAGAAGAGGCGAAGGGACCGGTTAGAATGAATCCAGAAGCCAGAGGGTCATAGAGCTGGGAGTGACCTCGGCGGGATCTGTTCTGCCCCCTCATCTCTCGGCCCAGCACTGAGGCTCAGTTGTAGTGGGGAGCTATTCTTAGAACCAGGAGGAGAAACCGGGTGGAGCCTGGGCCCTGTCCACTGGCCGTGGGCCTCACCTTACGCAGTGGGCTGCCTTCCTGTGTGGTCCCAAGGAGGCCCTTTAAAAGCTTCGGCCTTTTGTCTGTGGAGAGGATGGTGATAATGCTTCCCGGCTCCTGCAGGCCCTGAATGAGAGTCAGGGACTGAAAAGAGCAAGTCAGCTGCTCGGGTGGGAAGGCAGTTACAATGTGGTTCCCTGCGGGATCTGAGCCCGCCATGAAAGCCTCGCTCTCCTGGGCCGGCGCTCCGATGACCACATCATGCTCTCCGCGCAGCTCTGTGTGAGTGTGTGCACACACATGTGCGCTGTGCACGCGTGCGTGCAGATGCCTGTAGACGTTTGGTGGTTCTTGGCCAGGGAAGTATTTCTCTATGGATGAGCTTTCAACAGGAGACAGGAAGGCTTGGCAACCCTGTCAGTGTCTCTCTCTCCGCTGATCCCGTAGGACGAACTCTGCCCTTCCCTCCTCCTCTTCCTGCCATCCATCCTGCGACCCCACCCTGCCGTGTCTGGGGTCCCTGGCAATGAGCCATGTCATAAGAGCAGAGCCGTCCTCTCCAGCCCCCTCTGGGTGGGCATTTCCGATCCATGTTTGTGATACTTCCCAGGGAAATGTTCCTTGAGGTATAGTTCAGAAGAGAAGGGAAATTTCTATCATGAGAACTTACTCTATCCCAGGCATTAAGCGGGACACTTTCCATCAGGATCTTTGATTCTCAAAAGTGATTCTGAGTGGGAGATGTTTTTATGCCACCTTACGGGCGAAGATATCCAGGCTCTGAGATGTTGAGTGAAACATCTATCACACAGCCAGCAAGCCAGTGGCCGAGCTTTATTTTGTTTTACTGTCGAGACTCGCCAGGAGGAGCAGTGTTGCTACCCGGGAGACTGGACCCTCTATAGTCTCCTCTCTGCTCTGGGGCGGGGAGTCTCCATGATCCCTCCCCCAGGGAGGGACTGTGGGTCCTTCCCCGTTGCTGGAGAGTCAGTTCCTAAACCTGGTTTCTCTATGGCAAGCCAATCCCTGTTTTTATTTTCTGATCTCATCTCTGCCAAAAAGCAGGCAGCCTTTTGTAGAGCACACGGGGTTGACAGATTTTGAGTTCTACCTCCTGGTCTGTACCTTTGTGGACCAATCTTGGTCCCTCTCTAGGCCTCAGTTTCCCCATCAGTGACACGGGATTATTCTAAAAGGATATTTTAGGCTCTTTCCAGCCAGCTCTGACTTTATTTTATTTCGTTTCATCTCTAGACAGACTCCCAGCTCTGAAATCCCATGGTCTGTCTGTCTCCCGGAGGCTTCACCCCTTCTGGCTAGTCTGTCTTAAGGTGTAGCGCCACCTTCTGGAGACTGGGGTACTCCCCCTTTTTTCCTTTGGCTTGCTTGGAACTGTGGTTCCTCCCTTCTCTGGAAACCGGACTGAAGGTTTGAGGACTAGTGACATCTCCCCGCAAAGCTTGCAGGCGGGATCGGGGTGGGTTGTGGCTGTCTCGACTCCCTCCCCCTCGGAATGGCGCCGGTGACTTTTCTGGAGCTGAGGCCACACCGTGAGCCTGGAGAGCTCAGAGACCAGAGGGCCTTGGGTCGCAGGCGGCAAAAGTACATAATTCATGAGGGATTCGTTCCACGAAGAACAAGGGCCTGAGGAGATGAGGGCCATGGCACCTTTTTTTTTTTTTTCTCTCCTTTCCTTATTCTTTTTGGTTTTGTTTTTACTTTGAGGCAAAGAAACACGTTTCAGAAAAATAAAGGGGTGGCCAAATTTAAGAGGGTCTTAAATCTGGGGACTCTTTCTGGTTTTATTTTGGTTGAAAAAGAGGAAGGGGTAGGTGTGGGTTAGAGCTTTTTTTCCTGAAGGAGATACGAAAGGTTTCTCTGAGTATGGGGCCTTGGTCTTTCTGCTGCATGTCTCGTGAGCAGGTCCTGTGTGGCCTGTTCTTACCTGCTTTGCACTCGTGAGGGTCTAGGGACTCAGCTGCCAGGGTCTCTTCCCCCAGGGCCCGTGGGCTTGCTGTTGACGACTGCCTCTCACCTGGAGGAACCCACCCGCCCCCAGATCTGACAGGCTAGGTAAGGGTGGCTTTGAATTCCTGGAAGTACACTTAGTATGTCTTGGAGGATGTTTGCTGAATGAACTCTGGGTTGGCAGGAAGGGGGCCTGACTCCAGCATTGCCAGGAACGGATGACTCTACCCATTCTTAAACAAGCACTTTCCCTTGAAGCCCACAGTTTCTTCCTCTATAAGGAGAAAGCAGGAAGTGAAGATTTTTACGATTTCTACCTCCATTCCGTGCCACTATTCTAGGGAACTAGAGGTCAGGGGCTAAGGGTTTTCGTTCGGACTTTGCCACATGCCTGGTGAGCCAGGTAACCTCTCTGGCTCTTAAAGTATCGGTCAGTTCAGGGAGTGGCATCCGAGAGAGACACGCATTGGAGGATGGCAGGGGACAGGGGTGTACAGGAGCCTTACACCATCCCATTCTTGTAGATTCCCCCTGCGTCAGGACGTGAGCTACTGGGTGAGGCATCCCTGTTATGGATGAGATGGGTCAGCACCCGTACACAGGTGCCTGAGCCTGAGTCCTCCTGGGGATGTGTGGGGAAAAACAGACAGACCCGACGGGATGTACAGGATCCCGTGCCGAGGGTCACCACATGGCCACAATTAAGGCTCGTGCTTCAATTAAAATACAGGAACCAATAACAACTTCAATAGAAATAGAAACAAGGTTGCAAATTGTACGTCCGTCCGTTTATCTCCACCTGGGCTGGCAGTCCACGTTTGCTTTGTGCCGTGAGGCACACGCGCGTACCTGCCCAGGCACACGTGTGTGCATAGGCGCTCAATGGGGAGGGCTGCTTTGAACCAGGCCAGAAAGGTGATGCCCAGCCGCCAGGTCTCGGCCCTGTGGGAACTGGCAAGAAACTGTTGGTAAATCGCTTGGGATTCTGCGGGTACAGGCGCTGTGTTCGTTGAAAATATCATTAACGCCTTTTGTCAGGAGCCAGAAGCCCGCAGTGGAGTTCACAGATGCCTGACTTAGCTTGTCCGGTAGTGAAATTAACATAATAAAACTCAGTTAACAGAGATGCCATGGGTTTAATTAGTTCCTTAACAATTAAAGAAGAATTATGAGATCTTGGGCATTCCATCTTCAAAAGCAATTTGGGGGGATTGATGTCACCGTCTGACATCTCCACCGAAATTCTGGGTTGCCAGAGTCGATTTGGGAAATTGCTCATATTATCTGCTTCCAGACAAGTACGTACACTTTCCTGCTGCCTTGAAAGGAAGCACCTTCAGGTAGGCTCCCAACGGACTGCTCCGGAGCCTGAGGCTACGTGGACAGGGGGTAAGTTCCGTCTTTGGGGTTCTGGGGTTTCCCCTTTGGAGGGTCTAGCCTTCCTTGCCTCTGCTCACAACCCAGTGACCCCCTCCTAACCCTTTACATTCCGCAGGCCCCGAGCAGGCAAGGGTATTGTAACACATACCATTCTTCTAACTTCCTGTTTCCGGTGTGATCCTCTCAACCCATGTTCGATGCTCTACAAGAGAACATGGCCATCAGGTTCTTTGTTTGGCCCTGTCTGACTTGGCGGTGTCTACACCCCGTGGTCGGTGACTGCGAGCTGGGACGGCGAGGGAGGTCCAGGGAAGCTCAGTCAGGGGGCCCTTTGCCGGCTTGGGCTCTCAGTGTGTTCTGGATATCTCCGTCAGTAAGGGGATCTCATTCGCAAAGCGGCCTCTTAGTAAGAGGCTATCTGTGGGAAGGGCGTCACCTGGGAGCTTATTAGGAATGCAGAGTCACAGACCCCACCCCGGACGCAGCAACTGGAATCCTCGCTTGAACAAGGTTCCCAGAAATGTGTAAGCGTCCGCGTGTTTGAGAAGCACTGCTTTATAGCGCTCTGTGGCCATCTCTTGGGCCAAAGAGGTGCCTGATCTGGTGATGGAGCTTGCTATGGAGGCCAGGTTCTTCCGGCAAGAAGGCACTTATTATTATTATCTCCAGTTTACAGATGAGGAAAACAGATCTCCGGGATGTGATTCCGGGTCCCCAGGTCTTGTTCCTGCAAGTGAGGGCCCAGCAGCCCAAGCCCTGGCTCGCTTGGGTCCTGAGGAGCCTCCCTCCCCACCAGGGCTCGCTGGTGGCAGCGTTGTCTTTGAAGCTTCCTTGGTGGTCCGATTTCAGCATCTTGCCGGTCCAGGGAAGGCACCATGCCACAGTGACAGATGGCCGAAAGTAGGACAGACAGAAGAAATGTACGTTTATCAAATTTGGGTTGAAAAGACCGCGTTCCCCCAGCAAAGGCTGTCAAACAGCTGTCATTGAGGAGCATATGGCCCAGCAGTGAGAGGGCAAGGACACGGCTAATCCCACTCTTACAGAGATTAGCTCTGACGAGTAATAAGTCAAGAAGGTTGCTGCCGTCACCAGGGCGCTGCCTGGGAGGAGGTGGCGAGGGGCCTGCCCTGCAGTGACTTCCTTGAATTACCTCTCTGACCATCCAGGCTCCCGTCTCCGAGTGAAACACCGAAGTAGAACGATGTGGTCGGAAGGAATAATGACAATCGGCGGTGATAGGAACGGCTCTCCCATTTATCGAACACTTGCCATGTGTTAGGTAACACACTTGGCTGTGGATTTCTGCCACCTTATTTATTCTGTGCATCGCCCCTTTCAGGCACTTATTATTATCTCCAGTTTACAGGTGAGGAAACCAGGTCTCCGGGATGCGATTCCGGGTCCCCAGATGGTGCGGGCCAGATCGCACTCCTGCACACGTGTATCGGGAGGCCCCACGGCGGAGAGATTCTGTCACATCCCGCAGAAGGAGGGGTGGTATGCAAAGCATGCCTAGAGGGGTGAGGCCTCCACACAGTGGCCTCAGTGGGAGCTTGCTTGGTGACACTGCTGAGAGCCTGGGACCGCGGAAATGGGACAGGCAGGCCTCACACGGTGCGATGCTCTCCGGGTCAGCTGGAGTCCTGCAGCGCCTGAAGCCAAAGCACGAGAGATGTGATCCCTGAGGCCTTCCTCCCTGGGTGAAATCCACACCTCAGTGTGCCCTCTGAGGTGAGGGGGACCAAATAAGCTGCGATTTTGAGGCCAGGAGCACGTACTTAACTGAGCGCCTTCTAAGAGCCAGGCCCTCCTCCAGACGCATCATGTAGCCTGGCTAGAGCGTTGTACCCGCGCTCCCTCTGCAGGTGGGGGCTTTGAGGCTGCAGGGCTGAGGAGAGACGGGAGGCTCTGACCAAGCTGCGGTGACGGTGACGCAGCCTTTGCTGCAAGCCCAAGATGGCTCCAGATGGCAGGTGCTCCCAAGCCTTGCGGGTCCTCTGCTGGGGCTGTTATTGTAATTGCTACGTGCAGTCGTCGCCCTGCCCAGGAGCGGAAGCTGAAGGGTTGAAACAGGGACCCATTTAGCAGGCAGGGTAAGAGACTCTGGTCTGATCACAACCAGGGAGGGAGTGCTAAATATGGTGTAGAAATGAAAGCATATCTAATTGTGTTTAGTGCTTGGAAAGAGATCACATAGGTCATTCCTTAGCCAAATTTTGGAGTTTCCCCAAATGAACTTGTAGGGCTCTTGTTCCCAGTAAAGGTAAGAATCTCATCTCAATGAACATTCATAGAACACATCTGTGAGCCAGGAATGCAGACGTGATGAAGACATGGGCCTTGCCCTCTAGGTGCCCGTTACTGAGAAGGGCAAGAGATATCCTTCCTGAAGTCTTGGTTTTATCACTAGTGGTTTCAATTATTACTGGAAAACCCAAAGGCTCATAATATAAACTTTCTTGCAACGTATTGGGGCATGTGGTAGACAGTGTAACGGCCCCCTCGATGACCACACACTAATTCCTGGATTCTGAGGACATTTTACCCAACATGGCAGAAGGCGCTTTGCAGATGGCTCTAAGTTAAAGATCTCAAGATGGGGGGGGATTCTAGATAATCTGAGTCAGCTCAGTGCAATCACAAAGGTCCTTGTAAATGAAAGGGGAAGAGAAAAGGGTCCAAGTCAGGACAGGAGACATGATTGTGGAAGAGGTCAGAGCGATGAAAGACCAAGTGATGTAAGAAGTTTCTGGAAGCTGGAAAAGCCAAGGAAATGGATTTTCTCCTTGAGTCTCCAGAAGGAACACAGCCCTACACTTTCATTTTAGTCCAGTGGCTCCCATGTTGGGTCTCTGACCTCCAGAACTGTGAGTTCCTACTTTTGTGGCATTTTAAGCCACTAAGTTTGTGATAATTTGTGACAGCAGTAAAAGGAACCCACTATAGGATACAGCCTGAATCATGCACGTGTGAATGGCAAAAGGGAATGTCAGCAGGCTGGCAAGTGACCAGGTCACCTGTCAAACATCTGTCCTCCAATAAGTGAGACAGTCATCACTTGTCATCATGTATGTGGTAACAAGTACAGGGTCATTTTTACAGCATTTTGTGTGTGTGTGTGTGTGTGGGGGGGAAACGGTATGCTACAATGGTATTTAGAAATTTGGGAGGTTATGATGGTCTCAGACTCCAGTCCTTGGGAATGTCCGGGCTGTGCTGTCCAGGTGAGCACAGCACTGTCTGGGAGCCCAAAGGAGGGATCTCACCATGCTCAGTGATCCAGAGAAGACCTCTTATAGGAAAAGACACCTGTGCTAAGTTCTGAGGGACCACTAGGACTCAGCAAGATGGCTGACAGCAAGGACCAAGGAAACCACATGAACCAGCACAGAGAAGTGAGATAGGCTCTCAGCTATGGGGGACATTTTATGCCTTGGTAAGGGATTTGGATTTGACCTATTTTGTCAATAATAATAAGCCATCAAAATATTTTAAGGAAGGGTTAAAATGATCAGTCCATGCTTTAGAAAAATCCTATTGATCTTTGAAAGTTGGATTGGAGGGAGAAGAACTAAGTCTAATTATGAGAATTCCAGATGACAAGGTGAGTGTTTCCCTGGAGAAAAATCCCCGGATGTTCCCTTTTCCCTCTAAGACTAGCAAATTTCAAAGAGCTATTCCCTTGGGTGCCTTCTTACTTTTGTGCGAGTGGACCCGTCCTGGAGCCTTCACCTGTCCAGAATAATGAGACCCATATATTTTTCTAGTTCTGGTCTTTGGAACTGGCCCTGATACAAGCACCATCAGTCACTGTGAATGATTTAAAGAATCCAGGCTCAACTGCCTTCTGTTCTGTAGGGTTACAAAGATGCTAGAGATTTTGTTCTGATCCCCTGTTGTCATCTGTCTCAGATTCCAAGAGCTGGAGTTTTGTTTAAACACTGGGAAATAGTCAATACTGTAATTTTCTCACAATGTACAAAATCAGGATTCTGGAAGCTGTAGACAGGGGAGACTTGAGTTGATTTGCTGCAGAATTCTAGGACAGGTTACAAAGCAGATTGTCAGTATTTTAAGAAGAGTTCGATGATTACAAGTATCGATTCATCAATTCATTGAGAATAAGATTCTCCCTTCCACCCCTCAAAACTCTAACGAGACCAGAGCTAAGGATAAAAATCCAAACAACCCACCTTCATAGCTTGCAACAGCAAGAACAAATGAATGAGTACCTGTTGTGAGCCTAGTGTGTGTTGGGAAGGGAGTACCTGCCAACTCTGAGAGGCACTGGGAGTGGTTCTCAGATCGCACAGTTAACAGGGGCCTTCCTAGGGGGGAAATTCCTTGCTTGCTCCACATGGGTGGCTGAAAGATGATGGATAACTTTGCTTTGGAAGCAAAGCCGGGGAATCAGAGAGAAGGGAGAGCAGCAAGGAGATTTTAAATAGGATGTGAAGACTAGAAATGTTGAAAAAAATGGAAAACATTTTATTTCGTGATCATGTTATTACAGAATATTAGAGCTGGATCCTCTGTATGGTCCATTCACTTGTGTATTTAATGATATGTTTATGAGTGACTTTGGTGCACCAAGCACTGTGTGGAGCTTAGAGGATACAGAGCAGCCTTCTCTAACGGGTGTTTCCCTGGCAACTGGTCTCAAGGTAGAACAAGAAACAATGATAAACAGTAATTTTGTACCCAGCCCCTTTTCATACCAGTCAGATGGATGTTTCTGGTAGGCTCGATGTTGCAACTTGCCAAGGATTTAACAGCTCTTTGGTAGTATTTAGCTTTGAAAGGTATTTATTCCACTGATATTGCATGAAGATGCAGTTTTAAAATATCACAGCATCAGTTTCTCAGAGAAGTAAAGAAAAATCATGAAGAAATCATTCAAAGTTGCACCCAGATCCAGCCTTATTAGGAAATCTTGTATCTTATTCTCAACACAGACACGGACACATGCATGCAAGATATCCTGACCCAGAAGTGATAGGTCTAAGAGTTGAAAATATTGCCAAGATATAACTCACTTGAGGAAGCTCTTTGGACTATTGGAAGTTATCTTGTATTATCTGTGTTGTGCAGACACATCTTTTTTTTTTTTTTAATTTTTTTTTTCAATGTTTATTTATTTTTGGGACAGAGAGAGACAGAGCATGAACGGGGGAGGGGCAGAGAGAGAGGGAGACACAGAATCGGAAACAGGCTCTAGGCTCTGAGCCATCAGCCCAGAGCCTGACGCGGGGCTCGGACCGTGAGATCGTGACCTGGCTGAAGTCGGACGCTTAACCGACTGCGCCACCCAGGCGCCCCCAGACACATCTTAATAAGATCACTTATTTCAAAGCTTGAATGAGTACCTCTTTCCTACATAGCCAGATTCTTACTAAGCGTGAGAAAGCAGACTGACCACAGTTTCACCGTCTCCTCAAATCTTGACTCAAGGTCAGGAGACGTACTCCTGACCTCCAGCTTTGGATAAATTATGGCTGAGTTGACACTCAGGTGTAAACTTTTATTTTTATCTGACCGTGCCATTTCTCGTGGCACCTGTGGTTAGTTCTTTGCGGGCTGGATCTCTGTATCACAGTCCACAAAGCAATCATTACCAACAAGAAAAAAACAAAAACAAAAACAAAAACAAAAACACAAGCTTTTGTCTGGTAGCATGGTTTTCAGTCATAAATACAAGAAGTCACTGGGCAGTTTCCCCTTGTCCCTGTGCTATGTGTATGCTAAGAGGCTCATTCATCACCTTTCTCTCAACAGTGATAATAATTATTCTTTCACTTTGTTTGCTACTGATATTATCTACCATCCAACAGTTTAGGATCCTACAGGAAGTCTGCTACTCTCTTTTTTTTCTGTCTCTGAGCACAATATTTGCCATTAACGTTGTGGGTGTTTTTACAAGCTCCTTGGCAACAGTATAATTGTACTTGTTTTTGTGCTGTGACAATTTCTTTTTGAATAATGCTCCTTTGATTCTTTTCTTGAATTTAGTGATGCAATTCACTAATTCACTACTGGGAGGTATTTTTATCTATTTGTTCTGAAATGTTCAGATTGGCACTTTGATCAAATATGACTCCATGACACTCTATCACTAATATCTTGTTTACAAACAGTGTGCCGGTACAAAGGATGAGTGGATTCCCTAACTGAAAACTCCGATTTCTGTTTTTCTTTTTCTTTTCTCTGATCTTTCTTTTGGTTTTTTGGCTGCTTGAGCAAACTCATCAATGGCAGCCTCTGTGCTCTACCATATACGGAATCATGTTCTACATTTGACCTGTGTCCTGTTCACTCCTTCATTTATGACCTTGCTCTGGGTTGCAATACTTACTATTAACGTCACAACTGCTGCACATCTCTAAACTACTTTTCAGCCACTGGTTCATACTTTTTTAGAATTTGGAGATGAATACAGAGAAACAATCATATATATATTATATATAAGTAGATATATTTATATTATCTATATTAATCTATATTAATCTATATCTATTATTATATATAATATGCAGGGAGATGAAGAATAATTCTGTTAGTGTGGCATCTTAGGTGACCTGACGACATAATCCTCACACTATGTGCAAAACCATGGAGCATTTGTAGATGATGGAAAACCACTGAATTTCAAATTTGCGAAATGTATGTGAGCATGGTTGTTTTAACAGGTTTTCGGCTGAAACCATCACGCCGCCAATAGGCCATTTGCAAGACCACTGAGGAACATTAGAAACCTATAGACCACTCTCGGAGAAACTCTGAGTTCCTTGGAACTACATCCTTCCCATATGGCGTCCTTGAGCTCGGATGTGGAGTCCTTGGGTTCCCCCCAACCAGCAGGGTTTGTCTTCCACATCCACCTGTGGCCTTTCCACAACTGTGGAAATTACTGTGATGATTGTCCCCAAACTCTTCAAACATTTCTGGGCATTTTTGTGCATGTTTTTTCTTCACATGACACTTTTTTTCTTTTAGACACCTTTCCATATTCTTTTATTCGATCTTCTTTTTATTCTATTGATTTATAGTAAAACAAAACAAAATAGTTTACCTGTTTCTGTCACCCTCTACCTCCTTTCTCTGGCAACCACCAATCTGTTCTCTATATCTGTGAGCTTAGTGTCTGTCTATCTATCTATAGATTCCACATGTAAGTGAGATCATATGGTATTTTTCTTTCTTTATCTGATTCATTTCCTTTAGCATAACACCCTTGAGGTTCATTCAGGTTATCACAAATGGCAAGGTTCTGTTATTTTTTTGTAACTAGTTCTTCCTTTCTGTCTTTCTTTCTAGTCACAGTTTCACTATCCATTCATTTATCAATGGACACTTAGGTTGTTTCTATATCTTGGCTATTGTAAATAGCGCTTCAGTTAATATGAGGGTGCATATATCTTTTTGAGTTAGTGTTTTTGTGTTCTTCGGATAAATACCAAGAAGTGAAATTGCTCGATCTATTTTTAATTTTTTGAGGAACTTCTATACTGTTTTCTTATTTATTTATTTATTTATTTTGGAGAGAAACAGAGATAGTGTGAGTGGGGGAGGGGCAGACAGAGAGAGGGAGAGAGAGGATCCCAAGCAGGCTCCATGCTGTCAGCACAGAGCCTGATGCGGGGCTCAAACTTATGAAACCAAGAGATCGTGCATGACCTGAGCCAAAACCAAGAATTGGGAACTTCAACCAACTGAGCCACCCAGGAGCCCTTCCATAGTGTTTTCTATAGTGGCTGCACCAATTTACATTCGCACCCACAGTGCCCGAAGGTTCTCTTTTCTCCACATTCTTGCCAACACTTGTTATTTCTTGTCTTTTTGATAATAACCATTCTAACAGGTGTGAGATGGTATCTCACTCTTGATTGATTTGCATTTCCCTGATGATTAATGATATTGAGTTATCTTTTCATGTACCTGTTGGCCATCTGTATGTCTTCTTTGGAAAAAAGTATGTTTAGATCTTATGTCCATTTTTGATTTGGATTTTATTTCTTTTAGCTATTGATTTGTATGAGTTCTTTATACATTTGGATACAAGCCCCTTATCAAATATGTGCTTTGCAAATACTTTCTCCCATTCAGTAGTTTGCCTTTTGATTTTGCTGATGGTTTCCTTTATTGTGCAGATTTTTGTTTTAAATTTGATATAGTTCTACTTGTTTATTTTTGCTTTTGGTGGCAGATTAAAAAAAAAATCATTACAAAGACCAGTGTCAAAGGGCTTATCACCTGTGTGTTTTTTTAGGAGTTTTATGTTTTCAGGTCTTGCATTCAAGTCTTTAATCCATTTTGAGTTAATTTCTGTGCATTGTGTAAGATAATGGTCCAATTTGGGGTGCCTGGATGGCTCAGTTGGTTAAACATCCAACTCTTGGTTTCCGTTCAGGTCATGATCTCATGGTTCATGAGATTGAACCCCGTGTCAGGCTCTGTGTTGTCAGCATGGAGCCCACTTAGGATTTTTTCTCTCTCTTTCTCTACTCCACCCTTGCAATTTCTCTCTCTCTCTCAAAATAAATAAATAAGCTTAAAAAAATGAAAATTAAAAAAAAAAGATAGTGGTCTAGCTTTATTCTTTTGCATGTGGCTGTCCAATTTCCCCAACATCATTTATTGAAGATACTCTCCTTTCCCCATTGTATATTCTTGGCTCCTTCATTATAAATTAATTGACTATATATATGTGGGTTTATTTTTGAGTTGTATTTTGTTCCAATAGTCTACATGTATGTTGTTATGCCAATACAATACTTATTGTCTTATTATAGCTTAGTAGTATAGTTTGAAATCAGAAAGCACAATGCTTTCGGCTATGTCCTTAAGATTGCTTTGGGTATACAGGTTCTTTGATGGTTCTATACAAATTTTAGGATTGTTAGTTCTATTTCTATGAAAAATGACATTGGATTTCTATGAAAAATGATAAGGATTGCATTGAATCTGTATTTTGCTTTGAGTAATATGGACATTTTAACAATATTAATTTTTCCAATCCATAAGCACAGAATATCTTTCCATTTATTTGTGTTTTCTTCAATGTCTTTATTTAATGTCTTGAATTTTTTTAAATACAGATCTGTTACCTCCTTCGTTAAATTTATTTCTAGTTATTTTACTCTTTTGAGTGCAATTGTAGATGAGATTGTTTTTGTTTTAATTTCTCTTTCCTCTAGCTCATTATTAGTGGACAGAAATGCAGTAGATTTTTACATGTTGAGTTTATATCCTGTGACTTTATTGAATTTGTTTATTCTAAAATTTTTTGATGGAGTCTGACAATATGTAATATCATTACATTTGCAAATAGTGGCTGTTTGACTTCTTCCTTTCCAATCTGGATATCTTTTTTTTTTTTTCTTGTCTAATCGCCATGGCTAGGACTTTCAATATTATGTTGGATAAAACTGATGAGAGTGGGAATCTTTGTCTTGCTCCTGATCTCAGAGGAAAAGCTTTCAGTTTTTCACCATTGGGTATGATGTTAGTTGTGGGCTCATGATACATGGCCTTTATTATTTTGAGATATGTTCCTTCTATATTCAGTTTGTTGAGAGTTTTTTTTTTTATCATAAACAGATGTTAGATTTTGTCAAATGCTTTCTCTGCATCTATTGAGATGATCATATGTTTTTTTATCCATCAGTTTGTTACTGTGGGTTATCACATTGACTGATTTGCAGATGTTGAACCATCTTTGCATCTCTGGAGTAAATCCCACTTGATCACGGTGTATGACCCTTCTAATGTATTGTTTAATTAGGTCTGCTCATATGTTGATGAGTTTTGCATCTATGTTCATCAAAAATATTGGCCTGTAATCTTTTCTTGTGGCATCTTTGTCTGCTTTTCATATTAGGGTAATGCTGGCTTCATAAAATGAGTTGGAAAGAGTTATCTTCCTTTTTTGGGAAGAATTTGATAAGGATTGGTATTAATTCTTCTTTGAATGTTTGGTAGAATTTACAAACGAAGCTACCTGGTCCTTGACTTTTGTTTATTTGGAGGTTTTTGAATACTGATTCAATCTCATTACTAGTAATTGGTCTGTTCAGATTTTCTCTTTTTTATCATGATTGATTCTTGGTAGTTTGTATGCTTCTAGGGATGTATCCATTTTTTTCCCTAGGTTTTCCATTTTTTTTGGTGTATAATTAGTCATGGTAGTTATGATCCTTTGTATTTCTGTGGTATTAGTTGTAACATGTCCTCTTTAATTTTTTATTTATTTGTGTTCTCTCTTTCTCTCTTTTGAGTCTAGCTAAAGTTTTGTCAATTTTGTTGTTCTTCACAGAGAACCAGCTCTTGGTTTCAGTTGAGTATTCAGTAGCATGTTGTTTAATTTCACATATTTGTGAATTTTCCAGTTTTCTTTGATTCTTAGTTTCATACCATTGTGGTCAGAAAAGACACTAGATATTATTTCAGCCCTCTTAAATTTATTAAGACTTGCTTTGCAACCTAACATGTGATCTCTTCTAGAGAATATTCCGCATAGTCTTGAGAAGAATGTGCATTCCATTGCTTTTGAATGGAATGTTCTGTAAATATCTAATTCCATCTGGTCTAAAGTATTGTTTAAAGCTGATATTTTATTATTGATTTGCCGTCTAGATGACCTATCTGTTGATATAAGTGGGGTGTAAAGTCCCCAACTGTTATTGTTATTCTGTTATTTTATTGCTTGCTTTTGGTCTGTTAATAGTTGCTTTATATATTTAGGTGGTCCTGTGCATAAATATTTGTAAATGTTATATCTCCTTTTTGGATTGACCCTTTCACTATTGTATGACACCCATCTTTGTCTCTTCTTACAGGCTTTGTTTTAAAGTCCATTTTGTCTTATGCAAATATAGCTACTCCAGCTTGTTTGCATGGGGTATCTTTTTCTACCCTTTCACTTTCAGTCTGTGTGTGTCCTTACATCTAAAGTAAGTCTCTTCTTATAGGCAGCATTTAGATGGGTCTTGTTTTTGTTTTTTAATCCATTCAGCTACTCTATGTCTTTTTATTGAAGAATTTAGTGCATTTATATTTAAAGTAATTCTTGATAGGTATGTGCTTCCTGCCATTTTCTTAATTGTTTTCTGGCTGTTTTTGTACTTCTTCTCTGTTCCTTTCTTTTTCTCTTGCTCTGTCCCTTTGTGGTTTGATGATTTTCTTTAGTGATATGCTTATATTCCTTTCTCTATACCTTTTGTATTTATTATAGGTTTTGGCTTTGTGGTTACTATGAAGCTTACATATAACAGCTTATATCTATAACAGTTAATTTTGGTTTTATAACATTGTAAGTGTAAGTTTGATTCCATTTTACATGAATAGTTTTGCTCCTCTCATGTTAAAAAAAAATTTTTTTAGTTTATTTATTTTGAGAGAAAGAGAGAGAGAGCATGCACAGGGGAGGAGCAGAGAGAGGAGAGAGAATCCCATGCAGGCTCCGTGCTGTCAGCATAGCGCCCAACGTGGGGCTTGATCCCACAAACCATGAGATCATGACCTGAGCTGAAACCAAGAGCTCGATGTTTAACCAACTGAGTACCCCTCCCATGTTTTGTTTTGTTTTGTTTTTAATGTCACATTTTACATCTTTTTACCCTGTGTATCTTATAAGTAATTATTGTAACAATACTTACTTTAACTACTTTTGTCTTTTAACCTTCATACTCACTTTATAAGTGATTGATCCACTACCTTTACTATATATATACCTTTCCAGTGAGATTTATTTTTTCTTTTATGTTCTTGTTATTAATTAGCACCCTTTCTTTTTCAGGTTAAAGAACTCCCTTTAACATTTCTTGTAAGGTCAGTTTGGTGGTGAGGAACTCCTTTAACTTTTGCTTGTCTAGAAAATTCTCTGTCTCTCCTTCACTTCTGAATGATAACCTTGCCAGGTAGAGTATTCTTGGTTGGAAACTTTTTTTTTCAGCACTTTAACTATAAAGTGCCACTCCTTCTGGACTGCAAAGTTTCTGCTGAAAGATCTGATGATGATTTAATGGGGTGTCCCTTTTTTGTAACAAGTTGTGTTTCTCTTGACACTTTTTTTTTTAAAGTTTTTATTTATTTTTGGGACAGAGAGAGACAGAGCATGAACGGGGAGGGGCAGAAAGAGAGGGAGACACAGAATCGGAAACAGGCTCCAGGCTCTGAGCCATCAGCCCAGAGCCCGACGCGGGGCTCGAACTCACGGACCGCGAGATCATGACCTGGCTGAAGTCGGACGCTTAACCGACTGCGCCACCCAGGCGCCCCGACTCTTGACACTTTTAATATTCTCTGCTTGTCTTTAACTTTTGGCATTTTAATTATAGTCTGTCTTGGTGGGGGTAGTTTTTGGGCACCCTCTTATCCAGAACTCACTGGGATTTCTGAATCTGTTGTCTCTTTCCTTCTCTGGGTTAGAGAAGTTTTCAGCCATCATTTCTTCAAATAAGGTTCTCTCCTTTTTCTATCTCTTCTCCTTCTGGGACCCCTATAATGTGAATGTTAGGCCATTTGATGTTTTCCCATGAGCTCCTTAAGCCATCTTCATTTTTGTAATTGTTTTTGCTTTGTTGTTCTAATTAGGTAAGTGACCCCGCTTTGTCTTCTGCTTCACCTAGTCTGCTGTTGAACCCCTCTAGTTTTCAGTTCAGTGATTGTAGTCTTCAGCTCTGTGGTTTCTATTTGGCACTTTCTCATATTTTCTATCTCTTTGTTTAGGTTCTCAGTGTGTTCATTCTTCTCCCCACTTTCATAAGCATCTTTATGACCTTTGACCTCTTTGTCGGGCAAATAACTTCTCTCCATCTCATTAAGGTCTTCTTCCTGAGGTATTATCTTGTTCTTTCATTGGGAACATGTTCCTCTGTCTCTTCATTTTTCTTGGTTCTCTGTGGTGGTTCCTATATAGTAGGTAAAACAACCACCTCTCCCAGTCTTGAAGGAATGGCCTTGTGTAGGACATTAACCTTCCTGTTCAACCTTGCCTCAGCTCTTGGATTTTCTTTCAAACTTTTGTGTTTCTCCAAACAACCTATTAGATTTTTAATAGCTCCCAGGAGTTGAGGAGTGCCAAGACCTATCAGTGTCCCACTGGGGAGGATGTTGGCACCTAAATTCAGGCTGACTAGAAGCCAGATCCATAGGCATCAGCTTTTAAAGGTATACAAATATATACAGTCCTGTGGGAGTACAAGTGTGAGCCCCAGGTGATCTAGATGCATTTCCTGGGTAGAGGTTGCAAAAATCAGGGTTATGGATAAGGGTATAAGGTATTTTCTGGATGACACCAGCAAACTGGAGCAAGGCAGAGGGAGAGCACCAAGATGGTAGCCACAGCATACATTCTTTGAGAGCAGTTCTTCCATAGAGCACTAAGTGTGTGCCAAGCCTAATGTGTACCCCACAAGCTGAGGCTCTAGGACAAGCAAAGAGGCATCCTTCACAGAAAGACTGGAGGGTGTATCTCCATCCATTGCACATGACACGTTTTCTGCTTCCCACTCCTACAGGCCCACACGAGAATAGATGATGAACGTATGCGTTCCACCTGGGAGGTACAATTATAAGGCCAAGAGCAACCTGGCCTCCTGCTTTCACATTTACAGGGAGACTCTGGTATCCCAGGTGTGACAGCCCCTGGCCTTTATCACAGCCTCCTCCCAAAGGCTGATTTTAGCCCAGGAGTCTGGACCAGAAGAAATTTTAGACATTAGCACTTTGTGATGTGCTTAATGGTCCTTCCCTCTAATCCTGAGCTTTCTTTCCATCTGAGCAATGTGCCTGCCTCATCTGTCCCCAGGTAGGGGTCCTTGTCCAGCTCCACACACTGCTAGGGGACTAGCAGGTCTTCTTCCTTATGGTCAAAGCTGAGGGGTCAGCTTCCAAGGGTTTCCTCCTTGTCCATTGCAGGAGGTTGTTGGGTCCCACCTGCACAAAGACCTCTCTGAGTCTATCAGATCAGCTGTCCACATATCCCCGGACCTGGTTGAGTTTGCAACGAGGATCTAACTTAGTCCTGGACTCTGAGATTCCATTGTAGTTAGTCCCCAGTGCTCACAGAATCAAGCCCAAAGTCCTCAGTGTAACATTCATACTTCCACAACGTGTGGCCTCCAGTGTCTTGCCATCAGGCCTCTACACTCTCTGGCCTTGAGCCTATTTCCAGTGCACTTGATCTCTGACTCTTCCTCAGGTGTGATGTGCTCTCGCATCTCCAGACCTTGTCTCCACATTCATCTGGCCCTTCCTCCTGGAACAAATTTGTTTTTGCTGGCTGCCCTGGCTCAAATGCCATATTCTGCGTATGTTCTCCATAGATTCCCAGCAGCATGGGTTTTGAAGTCAGAGTTCAAATTCCAGATCTGCTGCTTACTTATGTGTGACGTTGCCTTTTTCGCTTAACTTTCCTGTGGTTGAAGTTTTCCATCTGATAAACAGGGCCAACGATTCCCAAATTGGAAGAGAATTGTCAAAAACAAAGGCAACAATGTCTTTTTTTTTTTTAATTTTTTTTTTTCAACGTTTATTTATTTTTGGGACAGAGAGAGACAGAGCATGAACAGGGGAGGGGCAGAGAGAGAGGGAGACACAGAATCAGAAACAGGCTCCAGGCTCTGAGCCATCAGCCCAGAGCCTGATGCGGGGCTCGAACTCACGGACCGCGAGATCGTGACCTGGCTGAAGTCGGACGCTTAACCGACTGCGCCACCCAGGCGCCCCGCAACAATGTCTTTAAAGTAAAGTGCCCTTCACAGATATTATGGTTGATGGGTTCCTTCCTGCTCCTTCCCTTCTCTGATTTCTTTAGCATGTTGATTTCGCTTCTGTTTTGCTTCCTATTTAATTTTCTTTATAATTATTTATCCACAAATTTATCTTCTGCATTAATCGGTGAAATTTATAAAGCTAGGAAACATTACTTTGTTCCCAATTCTCCTCTGTGCCTAGTTTAGAGTAGGTATTCAGTAAATATCTATCTAAAGGAATTGGAATTTCTGTTAAGTTATATATGTATTTATACATGTGTGTGATTTTTGAATTCACCTTGGAAAGCAATAACAAATGTGTACAGAATAGAGGGTTGCTGTTTTAGCTAAAGGCATGATATATCTAGTACTATAGGCCCTTAACTTTTTAGGTATGCATGGCACTGAGCAAAGGAAAGGGAGGAAGCCAGCTTCCTGCCCCACAAAGCCAAAGAAAAAATGAGGCGACAAGATGGCAGGCACATTGTCGGAAAAAGAGCATGCTATTCAAAAACCCCTTGCCCCCAAATGTCTCTGCAAAACGTCAGTGGTTCTCTGGTCAAGGAAAGGACAAAGGTGCCACGTGAAAACACCTCTCTTTAAAGTTTGTCTCAGACACTAGGGTTAAAGGAAAACATGTGCATGCGCACACACACACACACACACACACACACACACACACAGCTGTTTTCCCTTCCAAGATTAGCAGGGATTTTACCCACTGCCTGATTTCCTCAACCATGTTCCGATGCGATGATCCTTTGCCACACACAAGACTGTCATTGTATATTCATTCATTAGAGATAATGATTTTGAGTTTTTGTCCCCACTGACCTGTGGACAGATGGTTAGCATGAATGCCACGTTTATCTGGACACCAGATCAGCTCAAGCAGCCCTCTGATGGGTTGGATCACCCAGTGGCCACTGCGTTGCAGACCTCGTCTTTTCTTCTCTCCTCCTGGGGGCTGCCGACTGGGTGCCCTGAGCAGTGAGCTTCTGCAGAAATGGGCCTTTTGGTCATGACCGATTTTTGCTTTCTTTTCATAACCACCCATAAATGTCAGGACTGCTTAGAGCTAATCATTTCAGATTGGAATAAAAACAGTTTGAAGTTCTAGAATGTTCGAAGCATTATTCGCTTCTGAATAACAGTTGCTCCTGTGTCTACCCTCCCCCCCCCCCCATTTGTCTGTCTTAGTACACGAGTGTTCAGACAAAGCATACAAGCTGAATAGAAGGGCTGCATTTGTGAATCATACTTGCCAAACTCCTGTGTATATTAAAGATATGTTTTCAGTGATGTGAATAAGGGGCCCTTCCCGGGGGAATAACTTACGGAGGGTCCATTTAGTGAAACAGGCAAACCACTAATTTGATCATATTAGACAGATTTTTTTTTCCTGTGCCAATTATTTTCTTTTAACAAAAATTATTTCTCTTCCCCAAAAGGCTTACAATAAGGTTGTTTTAATGTACCATGTCTTCCATTGCCTTTAAAAAGATACTTCACTCTACTAAACTTTTAGAATCAGATTTCTGTAGATGAGTAAAGCAGATCAACTTACTTAACCACTGATTGCAAAGCCTCTTTCAAGGATAGTTGCACTTAGGATTTCTGACAATTGCTATCGTTTCATTAATTCATTCAATAAACAGTTTCCGCTTCTAAAACTTGACCTCTATGTGTCAAGACAGTTTTCCCTCTTCCAGGAAAGACTATTTCTCAAACTTTACTAGTAAGAAAAAAAGGGTAATCTGGGTTCAGAAATCCCCAAGAGAGATTTTAGAATTCATTCCCACTAGCTTGCTACTAGCAATGATCTTGTCTACGATATTAGTATTTTAATAGTAGATCCTGAATGTGTTGAAAACTTTGTTGGATGATATCTTCTCTTCCTGCTACTGTACCTCCTCCTTCTTTCCATCACACTGGTACCGAAAATGTTGGCCCCGAGTTTAATTCAGTGTTAAACACCCCTTAAAGCACAACTAAGCTACAGATCCTTCTAGTCAGATGGCACTTTTTTTGTTTTTTTGAGACCTTCCATCATTTGTGTTTTTCTAAGTTCCCGGGTGGACTCCCTCCTTTCCAAATCCTTTCCAAATCCTTTGCATGCTTTTTAAAAAGTAAGTGTATTTATTTATTTTGAGAGACACAGAGCAGGGGGAGGAGGGGCAGATAGAGGAATCTATAGATTCCTCTCTGCAGAGCCTGACACGGAGCTTGAACCCACAAAACTGTGAGATCGTGACCTGAGCCGAAACCCGGAGTCAGATGCTTAACCGACTGAGCCACCCCGGAGTCCCCTTTTGCATGCTTGAAGGCTCATCTCAAAAATACCATTTCCGGGGCGCCTGGGTGGCGCAGTCGGTTGGGCGTCCGACTTCAGCCAGGTCACGATCTCGCGGTCCGTGAGTTCGAGCCCCGCGTCGGGCTCTGGGCTGATGGCTCGGAGCCTGGAGCCTGTTTCCGATTCTGTGTCTCCCTCTCTCTCTCTGCCCCTCCCCCGTTCATGCTCTGTCTCTCTCTGTCCCAAAAATAAATAAACGTTGAAAAAAAAATTAAAAAAAAAAAATACCATTTCCTCCGCCTCCTTCCTCCCTAACTCCCAGTTTTCTTTTGGCACTGGGCCCTCCCTCCTCACTGGTCCTGCATCTGTCCCTTTTCCCTTCTTGCGCACTCTTTCCTTCCAGCTAGCAAACTCATTCCTCACCTTCCCTTTATCTTGCTGCGCCCCCCCCCCCCCCCCCCCCCCACAGGTCCACATGGCTTCAGGTTCACAGACTGACCTGGTTAGATCTTCTGGCTCATTTTTTTAAATTCACACGCTTTATTTTTAAGAACAGTTTAGGTTTACAGAAAAGTGGAGACGTTGCCATAGGGTTCGCTATCCCTTGCACACAATGTCCTCTACATGAACGTCTTACGTGAGGACAGTACATTTGTTACCATTAATTAACTAATACTGATATTACTATTGATATTGATATTATGATACTGTTGATACTGACAGTATATTATGGACATGATTATTAGCTCAAGTCCACAGTTTATTCAGATTTCCCTTGTTTTTACCTAATGACTTTTTCTCCCCCAGGATGCCACATTACATTTAGTTGTCGCATCTCCTTAGGCTCTTCTTGGCTGTGACAGTTTCTCAGACTTTCTTTGTTCTCGATGATCTTGTTTTGAAAACATTGGTCAGAAATTTTATAGAAGGTCTCTGTTGGGATTTGTCTGATGTTTTTTTCCCTCATGATTGAATGAGGATTGTGGGCTCTCGGGAGGAAGACCAAAGGCAAAAGTTCCATCTTCATCACATCATGTCAAGGACATGGACTATCAACATGATTTGTCACCATTGACATTGACCGTGATCACCTGGCTGAGGTAGTGTTTGTCAGTTTTCTCAACTTTATTCTTTGTGTCCCAACCCCCTCTCCCTCCCATACTGTCTTCTTTGGAAAGTAGTCACTCTGTCGGCCCACACCTAAGGAGTGGGGAGTTATGTTTCAGCTCCTTGAAGGTAGAGTGTCTACATCAACAATTTGTGTGAATGACTGGTACCAGTTAACCCTTCTGCATGGGATATTTGCCTTTTCTCTTGGCTTGGCATGCTCCAGGGACATCCTCAGCCTGATTCCTTCCCAAATCAATCAAGAGGCTAGTTCTGTGTCAGCACCCCATCCCCCTTGGGCGTCTCCGTCCTCCCACACACCTCTCATGATAATTTAGCATCAGCCGCAAAGCAAAGCCAATGCCTCTGCATGCAGGCAAAGCCACTCTTGGCCATTTCTACCTTCCCATTCTTAGCTCTGCTCACTGCCTTCCTCATGCCCCTATTATTTATTTTTGAGACAGAGAGAGACAGAGCATGAGCAGGGGAAGGGCAGAGAGAGAGGGAGACACAGAATCGGAAGCAGGTTCCAGGCTCTGAGCTGTCAGCACAGAGCCCAACGCGGGGCTCGAACCCACGGACCGTGAGATCATGACCTGACCCGAAGTTGGACACTCAACCGACTGAGCCACCCAGGCGCCCCTCATGCCCTATCTTTGATAGGGCAAACCACATGAATTATTGTTCCTCCCAGAGCTCCACACTCTTTCAAGCCTCCACATCTTTCCACATACTCTTTCTGCCTGGAACACTTCTTTGCTCCTTGTCCGTCTTCCAACCCATAGGGATAGCCCAATCTTCTCATCCTCCAGGAAGTTCCCCCAAACGAGTCGGAGTCAATCTGTCCTTTGTGCCGCAAGTCTTCTTGGTGGATTCCTGGATCTTCTTGGTGGATTCCTGGAGCACTACACCCACCAGTTGGTATTTAAATCATTTGCTCCTATGTCTGCCTCCCTATAGGATTCTGACATACTCATCACTTTGCTATCAGCGTCCAGCGCAGTATCTGACATTTGACATCTGGGAATGAATGATTGGAATCATTACGTGACTTTGCACACACATGCCTCGACGTGTAATTCTCCCACTGGCATGGTGAACTTCTTGATGGCAGCCACCACTGCTCACTATTCTTGGCGTCCCTGCACGTGACGGAAGGTCCACCTACACTACACATAGCAGGTTACAAACACCTGCCATCTGTTGTAGACTGAGAGCTGGAGAGAAGTCCCGGGGTGGTCTCTTCCTCAGAGGCAAGGATGTTCCCCATACCCGAAGAGCTGCTGATTATAAACAAGCTATTGAAATAAGTGGCTCCTTCATCTGAAAGTCGGTTTTGGTTGCAGGAAAGTGCTGGCCATCCTTTAATACTGAGACAGGAAAGAGGCACTGCAATCAAACATAATTGGAAGATTACAGGAGCTCAGAATTACCCTATAGCAGAAAATTCTCTTTCATGCTAGGCAGAGGAACCTGTGCATTTTTTTTTTACCCCCGTCTTTATGTGAGGAAATCTCTTGAAGATAATCAGATTTCATTGAGAAGATACGATTGCACATTTTCCCATCAGACGAGTACCTCGGTGGGCCTTCAGAAAGATTGTCTGCAGTGGTGTCGGAGATGATACAGAAACCCCTCATCAGGGTAATTCAGATGTGTGTAAATCTGAGTTCGCGAGACTTTCATGCTGCCCTTCATTTATTCCTTGATGGTTTCCCCGCCGTTCAGGTACACGGCCTCCATGTATATGGTTACAACTGGGCCAGAATATCCCAGAGTAGTCCGTTTGTCTTTCCTAAAGGCATGGAGAGCTGACAAATAAATACACATTCCTATGGTTGCTTAAGCACGATATATTCTCTCAAATATATTATGTCCTCGGTTCTCTTATGCACCACAGCTGGGGCTACACGTTGCTATAACCTCATGGAAAACAATTTGACAATACATTTTAAATGGCTTGGAAACACTCACAGCCAGTAATTTTATTCTGGGTGCATATTATTTATTTTGGGGAAAAAAACCCAAATTTGTCATTGGGGGGAATTTCTAACTAATGCAAGAAGAGAAGAGAATAATGAATGTCATGTACCCAATCCAATAATTCTCAATTTGTGGTCAGCCCTGTTTTAACTATATCTAACCACCCTTCTCCCACTGGATGACTCAGAAGCAAATCCAAGACATGTCATTTGTATCATTTCTTCTGGAGAGATTTCAGTGTATATCTTTAAAAAAGGTGGGGTTTAGAAAATAGCCACAATATTATTACCACCCTCCCTGCAAAAATAGCGATTCCTTAATATGAAGTATTTTGTCAGCATTCAAAATTCTCTCGTTATCTCATCAACAACTTTTTTTAATATTTATTTATTTTTGAGACAGAGAGAGACAGAGCATGAATGGGGGAGGGTCAGAGAGAGAGAGAGAGAGACAGACAGACAGACAGACAGAAAGAATCCAAAGCAGGCTCCGGGCTCTGAGCTGTTAGCACAGAGCCCGACACGGGGCGCGGACTCATAAACCGAGAGATCATGACCTGTGCCAAAGTCAGACAGACGCGTCACCGACTGAGCCACCCGGGTGCCCCATCTCGTTGATAATTTTTATGCTAGGTTTGCTCAACATGAATTCAAACAAGATGCACCCATTTCACTGGTTTGATGTGCCTGTTAAGCCCCTTAACCTTTTGGCTGTCCTCTCTGTGTTTTCGTTTTCTTTGCAATCTATTTGTGAAAGAAATTGGGGGTATGTGCTGTAAATTTCCCTCATTCTGTATTTTGCTGCTTTAATGTCTTCCGCTCTTGTTTGACCTAACTCCACTCTTCCCCCGTAATACATATACTCTGATGGTTAGATCTGGGGGCCTTAACAGATACAGGTTGGACTTTTTGGAAAGGACACCTCAAAAGTAATGTTGTAGACTTCCACCATCTCTCCTTCCACAATGTTCAACTTAGTCAGTGTACGTAGGTGACCAAGTCGTTATAAAGTTAGTTTACCAAGTGAGTGGCTCTGGCGGTCACTGATGCTCAGTGCCCAGGGCCGTCAGTTCACTGGTGGCGATGTTCTCGTCTGCCCTTTCTTTCATAATTTGTTTGCTGGACAACTTCCTTAAAAAGAGACTTTCTGTCCTCAACTATGTGACTACTCTGAGGTACAGTTTGTAGAGGAAAGACAGGATAAATACTTCATCTTTAGTTGCCAATTTTCTTAATAATGAGTTGGTTCCCTGGTGCCTTGTGAGTCTGGCCCCCAATGACGTCCACGCCCTAACTCCCAGGAACTGTGAATATGCTACCTAATGTGGCAGAAGGGACTTTGCCTATGCGATTAAGCCAGAAAGATTATTCTAGATGATCCTGCTGGGCCCAGTGTAATCACAAGGGATAGTGTAAGAACTAGGCGGGAGAGCCAGAGTCAAATTCAAAGGTAGGATGACAGAAACAGAGGTCACAGTGATGCAAGGCCATGAGCCAAGGAACGTGGGCAGCTGGAAACAATAGGAGATGAGTTCTTCTTCCAGAAAGAATGGAACCCTATGGACCCATTTTGAGCCTCTGGCCTCCAGAACTGTATGATAATAAATTTGTGTGTGTTTTTTTAAGCCACCAAGTGTGATCATTTGTTACAGCAAGAATAAGAAACTAATCAATGACCATGTTTTCCACGTTACTATGATGTCAATGATCAGCAACTACAGATTTATTGATTACCTACATTGTGTAGGTAGTTTACATATATATTAAAAACAAACAAGAAAATAAAGCAATACAAAACAACCACACTCTTCATATCTTACCAAGGATTGAAGACCTGCCCTCTTCCCCTTTCTGAAAGCTGTGACCCTTGCCTTTGTGTTCAGGTGTTTGCTCTGCTCACTTCCAGGAGCCAGAAAGCCCAGATGTGTATGAACAGTTTCTTAGCCAGATCTGCTGTTCTAAGAGCCCTCCCACCACCCCTTTAGACTTCCCCTGTCCTTGGCTGCAGCTATTCAAGGTCCCCCACTTGGATAGATAAAAGGCGTCAAACTGTAAGGAGTACAGAGACAGAAATCGGAGGTGAAAGGAGGATATTCTGGATAAAGAAGTGATATGGGGGGATGGGGAGTGCAGAAGAAGAGAAAGAAAGAAGAAACTCATCAAGCACAACTTTGCTATAGTTTAAGTGAGATCTTTGTATAGCTCTCCTACCCTTCGATTATTACAGTCCTGTTTTCACCTCCATTTTCAGATAAGAAAACTAAGGCCAAGACAGGTTATGGCCTTGCCCAGTGGCTAAGTGGCAGGGCAGAGACTCTAGTTCAGCCAACGGATTCTAAATGTGGAATCTTTTCCTTTCCACCATGCTGCTTCCTACCCCCAAACAGGAGTACAGATATAAATATATCAGTATCCTTCCAGAAGCTCAGACTTAGGGGTCAGGATTGGGAAATAAGGAGGGGATTTCAACCACTTAACATTCTGTGAACAGAAAAGGGGTTTCCATTGAAGCAGATAACCCAGTTTCCTATTGGAAACACGGGGATTATTCACGAGAAGTTAGGAAACGTTTGGAGATACGCACACTTCTTATGACTTGAATGTCTCTGTTGAGTTATTTACACACTGTCTTGCCCCTCTCCCTTTTGTCTCTCTTATGAGTCCCAATTGCCATGGGGCTGAGAGTCCATGCAAAGGAAGGAAAATCAATGGCTCTTCTAAGGTAATGGGACTCCCAAAACAGATGGTCACCAAATATCAGATATGAGGCATGGCTTGAGATGAGAGAATGGGCTTGTACAGATTTCACAAGTGAAGAAGCTGAGAGTCCAAACAGCGATAGTCATTTATCTACCTACCCACTTGTGTATCCATCCGTTTGCCATTCGTTTATTTATTCATTCTTTCAAAAAATTCACCAAGTGTCTGCTATGTTCTAGAGATGGAGTGAGGTACTAGGAATACTGAGATATAGAATAAGACTAAGACTGTCCTGGATTCTATGGTCAGCTGGAGATAAAAGAATCCAATGGTTTGTCACAAAACAATGGGAGAGGTGTTCTAATAGAAATTGTGTTAAGCGTTGTGAGAAT
Organism: Prionailurus viverrinus; assembly: GCF_022837055.1. NCBI lineage: Eukaryota > Metazoa > Chordata > Mammalia > Carnivora > Felidae > Prionailurus > Prionailurus viverrinus. Next base: position 128,768,264 of record NC_062563.1, on the reverse strand, counting down.
ACGTTGGAAGGAACCAATTTTCCCGTGGAGAGTTTTGCAAGTTTTTACAAAAGAAAGAACATATGATTTTGGTCTTTTAAGGATGAGCAGGTGTTTGCCAGGCAGATGCATTTGCAAAGGGTGTAGATGCCTGGCAGTGAGCAGTGAGAACAGCAGGCATAGAAGCACAGAAATCATAATGGCCTTAGTGCTGTAGCTGGATCAAAAATTATCTTTGTGTGAGAGTAGAGGGAAGGTGGGTCTTGAGTGGGGAGGGAAGGAAGCTTGACCACTTTCTTGGAACCGGCCTATGAATGGATATGAATACCAGGCCAAAAAATACATGCTACCCCATACACAATGGGGGAGATTCTGTGGTTCTACTCAGGTGTTGATCTCTACACTGGCATCATTTACTAAGCTCCTCAATTCTGATTGAGGTTTCTCTGGAATTTGTTCCCTCGATCTGGGAGCTTGTGTGATTAATGCATATTAGTGAAAAGAGAGTGGGGATTGTGTTTAGGAAGCATGAACCGTTGATAGCTCTTTGCCAATAAATACAATCAATTTATCAGAACTGATTATCCCATTCAATCCCATCAAAACACCCTGATTACTCTTAGGAACAATTAAACGTATCATTCTTGGGAGGTAAACCAGAGGCCAGCTCCACTGTTGGGTCACATTGACTGAATCTGGTCATTTGAGTTCCAATGACTCACTGACAGCATGAGATATGCTGGGTCTTTACATGTATTACATATTGTATGTTGTAATCCTGATATCATCCTATATACAAGTTTTTTTGTCCTCTCTATCCAGGAGAAGAAATTGAGGTTCAGGGACCTGAAGTACCCAGTTCAAGGTCATGCAGCGAGAAAGTGTTAATACTGAGGTGTAAGGTCAAGGCTGTCTGCTTTCTAATCTGGTGTAATCAGGAGTGTGATCGAGAGGTCTTCTTACCCTTGTCTGATGAAATGGGGTTCACAATGATTTTAGACGACAACATTTGGATTCACGACTCTATTCAGTACATTTTGCTGAGCACCTTCTATGACTTAGACACTGTTCTAAATCCAAAAAAACAAATGCAAAAAAAAAAATGCAAATCTCAGAACAGGAAGGAACGTTTGCAAACCTCTAGTACCTCAAGACTGAATCTGGAATATATAATGAACTCTTATAACTAGAAAATGAGACAACAAAAAAAATGGACAAAAGGTTTGAGGAGATGCTTCACAAAAGAAGAGATTTCAAGAAAAAACACATGCCTAGGTGTTTAACATCATTAGCCATCAGGAAATTGAAAATGAAATACAGGGAGATACCTCTCCACACACTCCATGTTGGATAAAAATGAAAAAGACTGACAATAACAAATGTTGGTGAGGGCGTGGAATGCTCAGACACCCCTGGTGGGAAATTAAAGTTGTGTGACATTGTGGAAAATAGGTGAGCAGTTTTCCAAAAAGTTAAACATACCGTACATCCACTTGGAGGTCTTTACCCAAGAGAAATGAAAACATGTCTACAAAAACACTTATATTCAGATGTTGACAACAGCTTTGATTGTAATAGCTGACAGTTGGAAACAATCCAAATAGCCATCAATAAGGGAATGAAAAACAAACAGTGGTATATCCATACAATAGAATGCTTTTCCACGAGAAAAAGAAATAAACTACTGATTGACACAACAGCTTGGGTGAATCTCAGAACAATTATGCTGAATAAAAAATGTCAGGCAAAAAAGCACCTGTAGGGTGTCATCTACATAAAACTCTAGAAAATGTAAATTAATTTATAGTGACAAAAATCCAATCAGCAGTTTTCTATGACCAGGAGTGAAGGGAGGGATGGATTGCAAAGGAAGCAAGAGGAAATTTCAAGGGATGATGAAAATATTCTGTATCTTGATTATGGCAGGTGCAAAATCAAAGTCATTGAACATTCAAAGTAGTTGAACTGTGCCCATTATACATTAGCAGTTTATTGTGCATGATTATACCTCAATACAGTAGATTAAAATGAAATTGAGGGGTGGGTGGGTAGAGACAGGCAGATACCCACACTGTACCATGTGAGGCCTGAGAACTCAGAGGAACGAGGCGTCAATCCCACCACACAATTCCCCACTCAGCCCGGGGCTGGGGGACTGACGAGGCTCTGAAGAGGGGCCATCCTGTCCTAGATCTGAACAGCAGACAATTCTTATTGTTGTTTTTTTTTTAAATCCCCTGTGTCAGATATTTCCTGCCTTTCAGAGATTATCACCTAGAGTGGAAAGGAATTTTGGACTGGGAGTCAGCTGATGGGGGCTCTCTCCGTAGCTTCTTACATGGCCTTGTCCTTGATCTTGATCCTTCCTTCTCTGGGCCTCAAATTTCAAACCTGCAAACTGAGGGAGTTGCCCTGGAGCCCAAGACGACCAGGAACGTTTTCTACATTCTTGACATCAAAAAGTTTTCTTAAGCTTCCTTGCTTTTTTTTTTTTTTTCTCCTCAAATAAAGTGATTTCCCCCTCCCTTCCCCCGGAACATATTTTTCAAGATAATGAGGGAATTCCAAGTCCTTGATAGAAACCTAATGTACTCAGAACCTGTGCAAGCTTCCTCTCTGGCCGGCCTCCCGCCTCTCTCTTGGGCTTCTCTCTACCTCTGTGCTCACCATTTGCTCCCTATGCTCCAGGCACATGGAGTTCTTTGCCATTGCTCACACCCGGCTGGCCCTCTCGGACTTCTTTACTTTTATATGTGCTCCTCCTGCTTCTGCTTGGTTCCCGTCGTGTCACAGGAGCGGGAAGACGCTGAGTGATGTGCACGTCTTCTCACGGATGGCCAGAGGCATCCGCCCCGCAGACATTTTCTGGCACTCCTTGGCTTGTGGCCACACCACTCTTCTCTGTGCCTCAATCTTCAAACCACCTTCTGCTCTGTGTCTTCTGTTCTGTGTCTTCTAAGGACGCTTGTCACTGGGTTTAAGGGCATAAGTTTACCTTCACAGAGACTGAGGATCAGGACATAGACATGTCTTTTTTTTTTGAGGTGACCATTCAGCTCACTACACATGGTAAAGAATTACAGCCTGTTTTGTGAGGAAAGTCTGCCTTGGGTGAGGATGGAGGCAGGGAGACCAGTGAGGAGGCTCATGCAATTGTCTGGGGGAGAGACCCTGTGGCCTGGGCCAGGCGAAATGGGGGGCAGGGGGTAGAAGTGAACACGCATTTTATAGGCATAGAGCAAGTCTGAATGAGGCTTGTGAGCGAGGGAGAGGTGACAAGGATTTCTCCAAAGATGGAAGGAAGTTGGCACTAATGGAGATGAATAGAATTGGGCGGGGCACACTCTGGGGGTGGGAAGCAATGAAGAATGTAGCTTTGGACACATGTACGTATTTTGTTTCCTGTTAGACATCGAAGTGGTGATATTAAACACGTGTTGAGCATATTAGTCTGAGTTCACAGGAGAGTTTGGTGCTTTAGATGTAAATCGGTACGGCATCGGTGGGGAGGGGATCAGATCACCTATGGAGTAAGCGTACAAGGAGAAGAGAAAGCCAGAGACTGGAGCGCAGGCTCTTGGGCATCAGGCAGTCAGGAGAAGTAAGGAGAAAGCAGCAAGACACAGAGTAGGAGCAGCCAGTGGTTGGAGAACCAAGAGTCGGCATTTGGGTGGAAATCTATCTGAATCCAAACCCCTTTCCCAAGACCACCTGAGGGGAAGGACTAGATTATAAATCTCTCTGTCTCCATTGACTACCATAGGGCCAACACAAAGCAGAGGCCATCCACGTACCTGGTTTATAATGAAAAAAAAAAAATCCCAGATATGGTACTATGTAGGCTGGAGCTTCCCCAATGGCGGCACCCAATGTGGTTAGTGGGGTTGGTGGAAAGGGAGCAGGAAATAAGGCAGGCCCTTGACTTTCTCCATCAGTTGAAGTGACCCACAAGTTGACATTTCAGGAAGCCCTCAGCCATCCCAGGCAGTCCCAGGCAGGAAGGCTAAAAGAGAAGCCAGTTAGGCAGAGGAAATGGCTGTTGGTATTTAGTGGGGGAGGAACCAAAAGGCAGAAGAGGCAGGACCAGAAAGGGAAGAAGATGTGGCCATCCTGAAGAGCAGGGCAGGGCTCAGGAGAGTGGAGAAGGACTGAAGAAGACAGTCGTCACCTTGGGTGATAAGGGGGTGGCCTGACATGGCCTAGCCAGGCTGCTGGACTCATTTTAGTCCAGGTTCTACACCTTTCTGCACCTAGGTCTTTTCATCTGTGAGTGCAGCTGGAGCCTGCTCTCCTCGTAACTTTGTGTCGAGGATCAGATGAGATTGTGCAAGTGGAAGTGTCTTGCAAAAGAGAGCCGCTGAGCCCAGGAAGAGGGTTGGTTTTGAAGGAGGGATCATTTGCGACAGGCTTGGAAAGTGATCAACTACCATGACAAGAACGTTAGCTTACTGTGTCTGTCCAATCTTGTACAGAAGATGTATACAGAGTTCCTAATCTGTGCCAAGCTCTGTGCCCAGCTTTAGAAGAACCAAGAAGGACCAGACAAGATCCTGACTCTCAAGGGCTCCTTGACCAGTGGTAGTGGGGTTGGGGGAGGCCAGCTCAGCTTACCCATAATGAGTGTCTTACATCCTTCTATTTACCAAGGGCTTCCTCTGCCAGTGGTTATACTGTCGTAGGCTCAGAGGCTATGGTGGTGAAGAATAGAGTTTACTTGTGTATCCCAGGTTGTTGGCGGGCGTTGGACGGTGTGTTTATAGAGCTGAAGGAACCCAAGCTATGGAATATTGGCAGTTTGGGCATTACCTAGGAGTTTGTAGAAATACAAATTCTTGGGGTTCTCCCTAGACCGACTCTATCAGAATCTGCATTCTAACACAACTGCAGGTGATTTATAGGCACATAAAATTGCAGAGGCACTGACACTATTGACATTTTGGACCAGATAATTCTTCGATTTGGGGAAATGGTCTGTGCATTATAGGATGTTTAGGGGCACCCCTGGCTTTTACCCACTAGAAGCCAGTAGCAGCCCCCTCCCCCAAGATGTGAAAAGCAGAACAATCTCCAGACATCCTCCAAATGTCCCCTAGAGGGCAAAATAGCTTATCACTGAGACCACTGGTCTAGAGCAGAGCTTCTCAAAATGTGGTCCTCGACCCACAGCATCCGCAACACCTGGGAACCTGTTAGGAATGCGGATTCCCAGACTTCACACAGACCCACGGACTCAGAAACTCCAGAGGTGCGGCCGAGCAGCTTGTGTTTTAACGATCTTTCCCGGTGCTTCTGATGAACGCTGAAATGTGTTGCAACAGTGGTTTTTGTCCCCGGAGGCACAAAAGTTTTGAAACCATATAATATCTGGGCCCCACTCCAACCCAATTACATCAGATCTCCAGAAGTAAGTGACCCAGATGATTCAGATGCATAGCCCAAATTGAGAACCAATCAAGACAAAGGCAGGAAAAGGGATTCAGCCGAACTCACAGAGATAGCCAATAAGAGAAGACCAGAACCCAAGTCTCCTGACTCTCTGGTCCGGGGGCCTGTTTTTCACTAGGAAGATGACAAGGTGACAGACAGCCTCTTGAACTGGCTTCTGAGGAATTCTACACCCACAGGGCGTGTTCAGACACATCTTTGATCAGGTGGCTCAGTGTGTGCAAATGCTCTCCTTTCTGAGATGTTCTGTGGCACAAATTGTCCGGTGGGCTTCACAGAGAGGTTGGAAGGAATTCACTGTGTTCACAGTTTTGTGGACACCAGCTAAGAGTTCCGGACCCGAATCTTCCTCTCTCTGTGTGCTGTCTCCACCCCTAACACCCTGAGGTTGGAACGTTTGCTGACTTCTTTCCACAAGGCTCCGTAGGTGATGTTGGCCTATCTGGAAACACCAGAAACGTCAACACTCACATAAAAATGTTTGTCACAGGTGATAACCCACATAGTCACTCAAGCACCACAGGACAAAAATAGGCAGAAGGAGCTTTTGAAATTCTTTAGGGGAAGATAGGCAGTAAGTGGGCTTTGTACTCTTTCCTCAACATCCTCACACGCTATTAAAAACAAGCTCAGAATATGGCTCCTGGTGAAGCCAGACATTGTCCATGGAGGGCTCTCGCGTTCCGTCACGACCCGAGTCCAAACAGCTCGTGGGCCACTCACGTCCATCATCTTGGTAATCATCACGAAAATTCTGTGGAGAGGAATTCAGCTCCGCTTTGCAGCTGTGGGAGCTGAGGCTCCGAGAGCTCTTGCCCGTCCTATTCGATCGGCCCATCAACACTTACCAAGTGCCAACTGGTGACGTTGGCACCAGGCTCTGGGCTGTGGGATGGTTTGGGCCAAACTTCATAGAGCCCTAGTCAAATGCGAAGGTCAATAGATCCACAATTGGGGCACCCTCTCAGAGGTCCCCCCCCCCCCCCCCCAGACGTGCGGTGTTCAGAACACTAGCCCCAAAGGCCCCGCCTCTGAACTTCTAGATCCTTGTAACTCCACCCCTTCCCTTTTCCTCTCCTCATGATGGGGCTAGAAATGGCTCTCCAAAGTCATGACTCTCTGGGCCAACTCAGCATCGATTCTCAAAAGCCTTTTCAGCCTCTCAACCCCTATGTAACAAATCCCCTGTATTAAATCCCATCTGTCTGGAATGACCCATGATGGCTTCTAGGCCCTGGCTGGACCCTGGTTGATTCAGGTAAACGACATTGGGTTTACCAAATTTACCTTCTTGAAAAGGTGGCAATGGCGAGAAGTGGAAAATGGATAGGAGGTAGCAGGGGAAGAGAGGAAGGAAGGTTGGGTCCAGAAGAGGGAAAAGCATGTGCAGAGGCCCAGGAGCTGGAGAGAAGACGGGCAGAGGTGGAAGGTATGAAAATGCATAATGCGGAGGCCTCATAAGCAGGGTACTGGCCTCCTCTGGGGGATCCCTGGTGTGGACAGCCTCTCCCAGAGGCATGAAATGTGGTGCCCTGGTTTGGAGATTGGGTGGAAGGTGTTGGCTCATATCTCAGGGGTAATGGAGAATCACAGAAGGATTTTAAGCAGGAGGGGTACCTGATGTGATCTGCGTTTGAAAAAGGCTACTTTATCTTGGTGAGAGAGTACGTGGGGGAGAGGCTCAGTGGTAATGGGAGGTTAGTTAAGAGATAGTTCTAGCAGTTTCTCCAGGAAGAGGTGGATGAATGGGGCTTCAGTGCGAGATCACTCACTTTGTGATCTGGAGTTGGTCATTCCCTCTTTCTGATCAAACATCTGTGAAATGAGGAGGTTAGATCAGAGCCGGGATTCTTAGCGGGGGCAGGAGTCCTACGTGGGGGTCCCTGGATGGGGGTCAGAGAATTGCAGAGCCTCTGGGGTGGCTCACAAACGCTTGGATGTATGTTCACACGTACCTTTGTCCCACAGGAACAAGGGTCCCCGGCTTTCCAAACATTCCCTGAGAGGTTAATTGTTCCAAAGTTTAAAATCACTCGTTTAGGGGGCCCTGGGTGGCTCAGTCGGTGAAGCGACTGACTCAAGTTCGGGTCATGATCTCAAGGGTTGTGAGTTAAAGCCCCGTGTCAGGCTCTGTGCTGACAGCTCAGAGCCGCGAGCCTGCTTCGGATTCTGTGTCTCCCTCTCTCTCTGCCCCTCCCCCACTCTTTCTCTCTATCTCTCAAAGAATAAGTAAACATTAAAAAACCTAACAAAAAATTAATAAAACCACTCCTTTAAATGGCAATCTCACAATGCACTTGGGGCTCAACTGTCAAGGATTCCAAACCCTGTGCCTTTCCAGGGATTAGGGAGGAATGCATTGTTTCCTGCTGGCTGTGAGAAAGTGACTGCGGAAGAGGAGGGGGTCCCGACACCATCCTGGAGGCTGAGTATTGTCACTTGTGAGCTGTGCCAAGCACAGGTGGGGAGAAGATGCATATCGTTGTGCATTTTCTGAGCAGGAGGCTGGAGGGTGTCACAGCTCAGCTGACAGATGAGGGGACAGCCATTGACACTGCTTTGTCAACCATCCAGAGACTCCCTGAGGCCACTGCACCATCCTGCCGCCCTGCCTCAGAATGCAGAGAAGCCGTGGGGGCCCTGGGACCTCCTCGCATTTCCCTTCCACTGCCACCGCCCACCCTTGACTGCGCCTCGTCCCCCGCCCCTGCGGCCAGTGCTCTCTCTACCCATTCCAATTCCCCTCCTCCAACACAACTGCGTTTTCTCTTGGAAAAACAAAATCTAAAATCAGACTTCATCCTCAGTCTTAGGAATTGAGGTCACTGGGTCCCATCTCCAAAGGGAAATGCAGCGTCGTGCTGCAGCGAGACTGGGAATGTCGTTCCTTCCCGCGAAAGTAGGTCAGGAACCAGAACGCTGCAGGGGCGGAGGTCTTTCTCGTGGTGCCTTTGCAGTCCCAGCAGGCAGGCCAGCAGCTGGCTCCCTGAGCACGCGCCCACCGTGTCCTGCCTGTCCAGCCCGAGGGCGGCATCCTTCAACCGGGGCTCCCGGCGACGGCACAGATGCTTTTCCTATGACTCCCGCATGCCCCATCTTGCTGGGATTTCTTAAATTTCTCTGTGGAAGCTCTTTACGGTCTGTGACCCTGGCCACTGCAGAGCCGAAAAGACAACAGATTTATGGGGGGCCAGGAGAGCCACAGTCGAAGGATGAGTTTTCCCTGCCTTCAGTCGGTAATTTATTTTTAAATGATCTTTCCGTTATTTATGGGTCTCGGCGACTCTGATGGCTGGAGTGAATTGCATCTTATCAGGCGAGCAAAAACTAACTGCATTAAAGGGAAGCCCTCACGTTTCATCAAAAGGAGGATCCAGAGGGCTTCTTAGAAGTGCCGCTGGACTGGGCTGTCTCCTTTTGTCCTTGAACAGCAATGTGGCTCAGGGCAAAGCCTTTGGGCCTCAGAGCCAAACACACTGGGGTCAGGACCTCATTCGGTCCTCCGTGAAGGTGCGGTATAAGGCAAGACCCCGAGCCGCCTTCCCGCCTTGCAAAGCAGGGCTCGAGGCACCCCCTGTAGATGCTTATGGTGATGACCAGGGGAGACCATATAAAGTGCCTGTCCCGGCCACACTCAGTAAATGCTACCTATGTGATCGCTATTCCCTTCCTCAACCTTGTTCTCGGCTCCCCTCTGGGAACGCACGAGTCAAAACCCAGGATGTAAACACAATCGCCTTTATATGGGGTTTTGACAATTTCAAAATGTAAGTTCGCGCAATCGACTCGCTTGGAATCCCAACCCTGGTGTTCAAATAACATCTGAAGACAACCAGGCTAGGCTGGCAGTTTATTTCCTGCACCAAAATGAAGATCGCTTCTACTCCGGCATAATTACAGTTTAGCGGGCCTTGTCTGCGGCTGATGATTTTCGCAACTACACAACTGTCTATTGTTCTCCTGTAGCTCGTTACCATGGCGATCTAATTAAAGCAGCATCCGATGCCGCCAGCCCATAGGCAGGGGCCGCGTGCGCAGCTCCTGGTGGCCGGGGGGCGCGTGGCCTGCCCTCCCGAGGCCCTTCCCCAAATTCCGAAACGAGCACCGGTTGTCCGGGATAGGACCGGACAAATGTCTTCAGTTTCTGAAACGAGCTTCGAGGTAAATGCCACTCCCTCTGTTTTCTGAAGAGACGCTGACTAGGAAGGTACGGCAGGCTTGCTTTGTGACCTTGGGGAAGTTGCCAGATACGGCTCATTCTCAGGCTCCTCATGTATAACCCGGCGACGATACCTGCTTTGCGGAGAAAAAAGAACGTCTGTGAAGGCGCCGAGAATGAAAATGCCTGGGGCCGATCACCGTTTCCCCCCCTTCCTTGTCATCTCTTCCCAATGGCGGGAATGGCGGGGTGGGGACAGAGAGCGTGGCCCTTCCGTCTAGCAGCCTCACTCACGTCCAGAGCAGAGCCCGAGGCAGAGAGTGGGAGACCTCTCGGGACCTGTCACCTGATCCGTCAAGTGGGGACAACAGGAGCCGGCTCACGTGGTGATGATGATGCCGTGAGATTTTGTAACGTGCCTGGCACATGTCTGGCCTGCGGGAGGTCCTCAACAAATGCCAGGCCTTGGGAAGGACAGTTCAGTGCTCCCCCATGCAGGGGCCAATGGCTAGCATTTTATGCACGGGTAAGCCTTGTAACTGGCCAAGGACGTGGGCTCTGGAGGAACTATTTAGGCTGCAAATCCTAGTGGGTATGACCCTGGGCAAGTCACTTAATTTCTTCGTATCACTAGTCTCGCCTGTAAACGGAGAATAATAAAGAATGGAGCTGGGGCTGCGCGGATGGCAAAAATGGTATGTGCCCGCGAGGCACTTGACGCTGAGTCGGAGGTTAATTATCATCCTCCGGCTCTGTTGGTGCCCGGAGTACCATGAGCCTCTCTCTCTTTGAATACAATGCTCAGCATCTTCCTATCAAGAGCACGTGCCCATTTAATGAGCTCTTTCGAGGTGCCAACATATGCAGGTGTCATCTTCTTTAATCCTAACATCATCCTACGACGGGAGTGCCACTGTGACCCCAGTTCTCAGAAGGATCGACGCAGACGTGAAGGGGTAAGGTGAGGTGTCCTGGTGCGGCGCCTGCGGGTCACGGAACAGCGATTTGAGCACCCCAGGCTCGCGCTTTTTCGCAACTACTATTCTCTGCTGCCGCTCGCTGGATTGTCGGTGCACACCTGTGTGGTTGGCACTAGCATTCCCGTTCAAGGGGATGAGTGAACAGATCTAAAGAAAGGCAAGGTTCTGCATGGGACCCGCGACTTCTGCGTCGCCCTGCTCCCCAATTCGAGGGCAGGTGCCCTCCTATCTCATTGCCTGATGCCAGCCCTGTTGACCATCACTGATCCGGCACCTGCCGATGTCTTCCCCTTTGCCTCCTCTCGCTGCCTCCCCTAGCATTCCCCCAGCACTGTGTGTGTGAGGCTGTGCAGTGTGGACATGTGCTACTGATTATTTACAGGGTTCATCAAAGGCCCGGGCTCTTGCCTTGTAGCCAGAACGGCTCAACACCTCGTCCGCCCACCACAGCCCTCATTTCCTTTTTATGAAGATTGGAGAGCAAAAACATTTCAAAGGCTACCAATTAAATGAACCCCGCCGTGCCCATAACCACAGAGCACCTTTGGAGAACTGGGGAGTTGTAGAGTCAGTAACTGACAGGCCAGCACATGTGTTCTTTACAATCCCGTACTTCTCCGGAGACGTTGGCTGCTTTCCCTCCGTTCTTGATGCCCTTTATTCTTCCCAGGCAGTCCGGGGCACAGAGCTATGGCTCTGCCTGGCACATTTCCAACTGGTTTCTGCTAACCCAGCGTGCCCACCTACAGGGCCCTACCACCTGATGGGCCAGGGCAAGCTCATGGCCCTGAACGGGCCTCTTGACTGAGGAAGGCTAAGTTCCGCCCGTCTAACTGCTCACCTACTCCTGATTGTCTTATATCGCTGAATGTCTCCCGAACCCTATCTTTCCTTCCATCCCGTTTCCGCTGCCCTCAGTGCAGACTTAGCATCTTCCTTCTGGGATGTTACAGTAGTCTTGCGAGGATTTCCTTTCCCCGACCAACTCTAACTTCAATCCACCCCAGACATGGTCACCTAAGGAATTGTCCCAAGACACAGAAGTCTTTGCTACCATATTTAAAATCGTCTAATGACTCCCCGTTGCCACAGCGTGGAGTCAGATCTCCCTAGGCTGGCGGACCAAACCTCTGTGACGGGGTCTCTATTTTGCCAAACCTGCCACTCCCTAACCTAGACTCTTGGTCCCAGCAACACTGAAGGTGGGGCTCCCTGTGGTCACTAGACCTTTTTTTCACCTCAGGACCTTGGTTCACGTGTTATGCTCTGCCTGTGATGCCTTTCCGAGTTCCGCTTTCCACCGCTATTTCTGTTTGCTCTTCAGCGCACAGCTCAGGCATCACCCAATGGATGATGACCTCATGGTCACCCAAGTTCACGGCATCCTCCCTTTCCACGCTTCTATACCCTTGTGGGCCCCTTACACAGCACGCGTCGTTTTGTACGCGATGATCTGATTTCTCCCTTTTCTCCTCCGGTAGGCTGACAGACTTCTGAGAGTAGGGACTCTACCTTATCCATTTTTGTCGTTCTAGCATCTCACTCAGTTACTGGCTCAGAGTAGACACTCACTAAGAGTCTGTTGCATTCAGCCAAGGCTGAGTTGGCTCAGGGAAAAAGGAACAGCTGGCAGTCTAAGGAGAAGATCCTTATCATTTCAGGCTCAACTGTGTGTTTCATTGATCTTGAATAAGAAACCAATAAAAGAGTTCACACGTTCCTGCTCTCCGAGAGGCTGGTGTTTGACAAAACAGCAGAGCGTGTATGTGTGCGATTTTTATCATCCAAACCTCATCCAACCAAGAATGGGCTGAGTCTTGCAGGATTTGGATCACATTCCTTAATGTGTGTCTCAGGGTCGGAAGCATATTCTTCAACACTTCCATCGCTTACCAGAGGAATGCTAAGTGGAAGAGACAGCATTCCCTGGGGTGGCAAATTTGGATCTCAGCTTAATAAAACCAACGTATAATGAACATGTACTTTGAGTTAGGCATGGGGGAAAGTCCTGGGGAGACAGGAGTGAATCATCCTGATCCCTGCCCACAATAGCTCATGGTTGAGGTGCAGGTGCTACAATCAAGGGAAATCCAAGAGGCTGCAGGAAGCCTTCAGGTCAGACTGTGTGGTCTAGAGGAGGCTACATATGCCATGGTTTCCAAAGGGCCACTTGAAATAAGCTGTGTGCTATGTGCCATTTTTTTTTGATGTTTATTATTTGAGAGAGAGAGAGAGAGAGAGAGAGAGAGAGAGAATGATCGGGGGAGGGGCAGAGAGAGAGAGAGAGAGAGAGAAAGAGGGAGACACAGAATCTGAAGCAGGCTCTAGGCTCTGAGCTGTCAGCACAGAGCCCGATGCGGGGCTCAAACCCACGGACCGTGAGATCATGACCTGAGCCGAGGTCGGACACTTAGCTGACTAGGCCCCCCAGGCGCCCCGCGCCATGTGTTTTGAGAGGTGACAGGCAGCCCAGGCTGCTCCAGGCACACAGAGAGAGGTTCACACTGCATCTTCCAGTGGTCTCTGAGCTTCCCTTAGAATCTGACCTCCAGGCTGCTCTGTTCAACCGAGTCTTTGGTGATGCTACTCCAGGCATCACCCTTCAAAATGTGTCTTATGGATCATTGCTCTTAAAGCAAATGGAAGCATTTTGCAGATGAAGCTTGTGAAGTAGAGTGATGATGGGGGGCGGATCCAGGGTTCTAGCATTAACTTTATTGTATATGAGCCGAATGACTTTGAATTAGTCTTCTTTACCTCTCTGAGTCTCAGTTTTCCCATATGCACAGTATAGTCTGACTTCTATGGTCTTTGGGGAGATTTAATTGGAACTTCTTCTAGCCAGGTTCTCTGCAGGAAAGACCCTGCCGGGCTGGGCATCGAGTTCCAGCTTGGGATAAGAGGAGAGCCTGAAATTTTGGATGGTGTGGCCGAGGACGGGGGGGTGGGGGGGGGTGGGAGTGGTCATTGCTGGATTCCTGCACGAGGCAAGCAGGTCTGTGGGTCAGTGGGAGCCGCCGCAGTTCGGACAGTCACGGCAGACACAAAGCCTCAGAATTACCCTGCAATGCACACAGGTCATGAAGCAATAAAACGCCTTTTAAAATGTCATCTGCTGAACTGCAGATTCCAACTAATAAATCCCAGTGACCTGGAGGTACCTGGGGGTCAAACATTTGCAAAATGGCCCCTGGAGCTGCCCTGCTTTCTGGAAGATGAGCCTGCTTTATGAGATTGCTGTTTGATGGTTGCTGTAGAGGCCAGCACATCCACACTGGGTAGGGGGCATGGGGAGGGGGACAGACAGACTCAGAAACATCTTGTAATTAGCCCGATGTCCCAGTGAATCACTTGTCACAACCCACCGTTTTGGAGGGATTGGGAGCTGTGGCCCTCCAAAGGACCAGCTCTGTAATCTGGAAAACCACGTGATCACCACCGGAGCCAGGGGATGTGGAGACGGGCTGGCTCGATTTTCAGAGACTAAGGGAAAGGAAGAGAAAAAGAGATCATGATCAAAAGCCACAGGGAGGAAGCCAAGATGAAGGGTCACCACTGACCCTCCAGGAATGGAGTTGAGTCAATTCACCTGTCGTATCTCCCCTCACCTGCCAGGAGCTCTTGCAATAAGCACCCTAGCCCGCCCTCTCTTCTTGTCAGATGGTGAAAGTTTGGCTAGAAGAGCAGCTTTTTGCCCTCTGAGGGCCCTCGTGGGAAGAGGTAGAGCCGGTATTCCTGTCTGGGTCTTTCTGGCTCTTTCCTGGTACCGGCCACTTTTTGTTCCTGCTCAGAACAGCCGTCTCACCCAGGGGAGAGAGGAAGGGCATTCCTTCCGCTGTACAGTTGAGGAAGTAGAAGTTTGGGGAGGTGACGGGAATCACAGAAGGTTTCGTGCAAGGAGAACCCCTTGAGCCAGCCTTGGAAAGTGGCACGGGGAGTGTCACAAGCGGGCAGAGCAGTGAGCACAGGCCTGGGCAGCAGGTGCCTGAGGTGTGCTGGCTCCAGAGAAATAGATCTTTGGCTAGAGGGTAACTTTCCATGGTCCCTCCGCGGGAGTGACGCTCTTGCACCTGCGGTACCACACGCAGCATTGCAGGCAGTTGTGAAATCGCCTTGGTGGCGCCCTCCCAGATGCATCCTTGAAAGACAGGTGCCTCCACCCCCCGCTGATGCTGAAGAAAGGGCCGCCGTCTGGCCAAAGCTTCTGTCTCCAGACACTCACGTTGCTGAGCCCCTCGGCCAGGTCTCATTGCCATAATTACGTGTCACCTCATTCCTTCTGCTGTACCTTAAGACACCCTCTTTCTCCCATCCTTCCCACTTTCCATGACCTGGTGAATCCTGCCTCACCTTCAGGGGCTGCTCCAAGCCCTAACACCTCCAAGAAGTCCATCTGGATTGCCAAATTTCTGAATCTCCTCCACTGCCCCCCTCCCACAATCAGCTACCAAATGAAAACAAGCCATCCTCTTTTTCTGATAGGAACCGAGCCTCATAACAAGAATTATATACCGATTTATACACAACATATATAATTTATATAGAAGCTGCTTTCTTCTCATGCCTTCATAGTCCTTGTCTACTAAATTTGCAATCTCTGGTATATTCACGCTGTGTTGACCATGTCTAGATGGGTGGACGTTGCTGTGAAGAACCAGGAGAAAAAGAAAAAGGAAGGTTGATCACATCTCAGTGTTTGGGGATGTGGTATCATTGTAATGCTTTGTGTTGACTATGGAAGATGACGAAATCGGTCCTCGAACTGG
Source organism: Prionailurus viverrinus (assembly GCF_022837055.1). Classification (NCBI taxonomy): domain Eukaryota; kingdom Metazoa; phylum Chordata; class Mammalia; order Carnivora; family Felidae; genus Prionailurus; species Prionailurus viverrinus. The sequence continues at coordinate 128,752,935 of NC_062563.1, read as the reverse complement.
AGCCTGAGTGTTGTCATCTCATGGAACCCAGAGTTGGAGGCCCTAGTTTATCTGAACACTCAGGGCCCATGGAATACTAGGAAATGTTAATGTCTGCGTCTCTAACACAGAGACGCATCCACTGTGCGACTCTTCGGCTTTCTGCCTTTGTCCTGGTCATTGCTGGTTAGACCGACGACTCTTTGGGCTGGAGGGTCAGCCTACACAGGAGCTGTCTCCCCTCCAATCCAGGGGTCCTCCATACGCTCTGGGTGGATTTCTCCTTCACTGCTGCTCCAAAAAGGGACTGCGAGCAATGATCACAGTGGCCCTTCTTAGTGGAAGTGAGGAAGGTCGTAGGGATGCATTGCAATTTGTATGTAAATGCGTATGGCTGACTTTGCCCCAGGGGGATATTGAGGGGGCCTTAGAAATAATGACCCAGCTCATTAATAGTGAATTATAACGGGGTTTCTGGAGCAGTCCTGAGGACCTTTGCATTCAGAGCATAAGTAAGAAATTCATTCAGAGCATAAATAAGAAATTATGGGGAGTGGTGGACCAACCCGGTGCCAGGCTCTCGGCTTCTGTTCCAAGAGGTAGAAACACAGGAGATTTTTCCCTCCATCACCTGTCTGTGACTTGAGGCTTTGAGGTCATCAGGTACAGGGTCTGGAGGTATGACCCCAGACAGAGCACCACTTTTAAGTTCAGAAGTAAAATAGACGGAATGGAAAGAGTCCACGATTTGTAGCCAGAGAGATGTATGTCTTAGACTAAGGATTTGACTTTAGGCTTTAGTTTCCTCATCTGGAAAATGAACATAAAGATGCCTACCGCCCTGGGTTGGGTGAAGACGAATACAGAGAGTTTGTGTAAAAGTTCCTAGCCGGTAACATGTACGTAATAAATGTGGGTCCACACTCTACAGCCACTATTGTCATCAACGTACCTGTGATATAATTTCCACAATTTTGCAGATAACTCAAATATTTGTAAAGGCAAACTGGATTCTAAAGACATCACTGGCTGTCTCTCCTTAGATCTGGGCATTTAATGGCTTAGTCGCAGGGCCTTCAAAAGCCAATGGACTCCAATGTGGAGAAGACCCCAAGCGAGGCCTCCCTCTTCCGGGAAGGTTTCTCTTACAAGTTGGGCCCATCCTGAGCTCTGTCTCCCTTTGTTTGCTCATCTGTTTGCATTGTTTTTGTGTTTTCAGCAAGACCACAGATCGTTCCATGAGTCTGGGTCTGATGTTAGAAGATCTAGATCCTAGGAACCCCTTCCACTTACTGTGATCTTGGCAAGCCGCTCAAACTCTCTTAGCCTCTGTTTCCACGTGTGTGAGTTGGAGGTAGCAATATTTGCTTCTTTGCACTGTTGTAAGGATCAGAGTGGATCATGAGTGTACCGTAAAAGCCCAATTTACAAGCATAGTAGTTACTCCTAAAGCACCTTGGCACGACACTCAAAGGTCTCCCTACGAGAGTTCTGCCCTAGCTGTATGGTCTCTCCTTCCCTTCATCCTATGTTCTAGACAAACCGTCCTCTTCCACTGGCCTCTAAATGTCTCCTGTACGTTTCAGACTCCTCTTCTGTGCTATCGCTCCTCTCCCTACCACGCACTTCCCTATTTTACTAGGCTTCACCTGGACTTCTTGGAGCCACCTCGTTCCGCCCTCCGTGTAGAAGGTCCTCCTTCATCATTCTGTCGCTGGAGACCGCTCTCTTCATGGTCTCCCACCAGACACTCACTCTGTAATGAATTGGGGTTGGGGTTGGGGGATGTTAAGCTTGGAGAAGGGGAACCTCATGGGTCATAACAGGTGGTAGGGAATGTGAATGTCTCATTAAGGACCAACTGTATGCCAGATGCTCTGATAGGAGCTTTATAAACATTGTTTCTCATCCTCAAAAGTCAATGCAAAAAACCCGATTTGCCAAAGAGGAAGCAGAAGCTTAAAATCAAAGCGACTTGCTCCATGGAAACATGGAGCCGGCTTTTGAGTCCAGATCTATCTGGCTCTAGAGATCCTACTGTTTGTTCGGCTGCGTGAAGCAGAACAGAGTTTGTTGGGTGCGTGTTCAAGAAGGGGGTGCCTGGCTGGCTTGGTTGGAAGCGCTCGCGACTCTTGATCTCACAGTTGTGGGTTCGAGTCCCTCATTGGGGGTAAAGATGACTAAAAATAAATAAATAAATGAACTTAAAAAAAAAAAAAAGAAGGAATCTTCCAACTCCATGGAAGGACGCTCTTCCTAATTATGACAGCCACTCCCCCCAGGGGTGGATACAGCCTTTCAGGATGGTGAGTTGCCCACCGCTGCAATATGCAAGCGGAAGTTGAAAGCCACTGGCGGGAGCTGCCGTGGTGTAGATTTGGGTCGTTTGCAATCACTAAGCGAAACCCAATCAAAAGAAAGGCTTTGATTTCTCTCCTGGCCCTGACTACTTACAGAATTGCACTCTCGCTCTGCTTGACGCCCAGAGCTGGCTCGCTGAGTGGCTGAGAATCACTCCTGCCCTCACACAGCCACTGTGTCTACACAGCAAACCTCTGCAACGAATGCACAGGCACCTAATGTGGTTGTTTTTCCCAGCACCTTGACCCCTGGATCTCAGGCCTGGACTCTGAAGAAAAAGCTGCCTCTAGACCGATGGCCCTGGTGCCCCCTGTACCCGCCAGAATAGGACCTGGGGGGCCCTGACTGCCCGAGAGCTCCGTCTCCAGAACGGTCCCCCAAAGACAGGCCCCACAAGGGGAGGCTTTGGCGGGCCTGATTGCATGACAAACACCACACATATTGAAACACTCTGGCAGTTTCCCGGTGCCCCCAGTCAGAGCCTGACCCCGGTGACCTCCAACATCTTATTAAAGCCCCTAGAGCCCCACGTCTCTGCGAGGGAGAGAAGGAAGCAGCTCCCGGACTCATTCTCTTCCCTAATTCATTCAAGTAAGCCCGGCTGAGTGGGGCCTGGGCCTTTGATGTTCAAGGCCCCTAATTGGAAGGAAGTGAAGTGTTAGCCTGTCAGCCTTTTAGTCTCTCATCAAATACTTTAAGAGGTATCCGCACACTGCAGTTCTCACACTGGTGCCGAGAAAGCCTGGAGTGGACTGCTTTTTGTTAAAATGTTTAAACTTTGCATCTGTCTAACAGAAAGTTCCATACAGATGTCACAGTTCCCGGTGGGCTCTCGCCCTCCCTCTCCCCTGCTCCCCCGATCCTCCGGTCTGGAGAGGACTCTGTTGCTGGGCTCACAGTGCTCGCCCACCTGCCCGCCGCCCAGAGCACGGAGCGGGGAGAGGAAGGTGGCGGCAGGAGCTAATTACTGACCCCAGACGCAGGCCTGTGAGCTCCCGGTTGGGGCCTCCCTCTGCAGAGCCCCTTTGATCTCCCCGTTTGGAATTGTGTCACTCCCCAGGAATGCTGCTCCCCCAGCCCCCATCTCTGAATCCCAGAGTGTTCCAGCCAGAAGAGACTAGGAGTAACCCTTTAGTCTCACCTCTTTGTGTTACAGCCAGCCAGCGACCGAGCCCAGAAAGGGAAAGTGACCGGACCAACATCATTTCTCTTTCTCAGGGAACTTGCGCACCGCGGGGTCCATAACCCCGGGCTTCTGGCCCCAGGACGGTCGGATTCTGCACACACCTCCGTGCTTCTCTTTAGGAAGGGGGCAAGGACTGGCACTGTGGGATCTGAGAAACTGAATTTCCATGCAATGCCTACCGTAGTGGACCACAGCCTCAGCGGAGGCCAGCCAGTGCTCACGCTGGGTGCCTGAGGGTGCACAGAGAGAAGAGGGTCTTTCCCCTATGGGGAGACACCTCCCCCGCCCCCCGCCCTGGCTTCACCAGAGAGAGAAAGAAATAGGGAAGGGGGAGAGACAGAGGAGGGGAGAGAGAGTGCCTGGTGGGGGATGTCCTGTGCACGCACAGTTGGGGCCGCGGGCCAGACAGAGGGCAAGAAACAAAAGTGCTGGCAGAGAGAGGGGCAGCGGGAGAGCAGGGTATGCCTGGGTCTCAAAATTGAAAGCGGCTCCCTTTCTGCAGGGTGCACAGGGGAGGGTGGGAGCAATGAGGTGGGCTTTTACCATCTCTGAAGCGTTGCCCACTTAGGACTTTGAAGGACGCTCATACCGGCCTCCTGTGGGCCAGCGCTCCTGGGTTCAGGTGCGGACGGAAAGGAGATGTTCCAGACCAAGTGGGGAATGAATGAATGCAGGGGGATCCTGAGAATTGGTTTCATGGACATAGGAAGTGGCTACTGATCTCTCGTTGTTGATGGAGAGGGTAGCAAAATCCCCACCCGGGTGGCTTTTGGGGGCCTCCACCTGGACATTGTGACTTAGTAGAAAGCACCCAATATCTCATAAATACCAAGTAAATGTAATTTCTGAAACCTTTTTTTTTTCTTTTTTTTAATTCTCTGGAGTTAGTAGACACCAGTCTCTGGTAAGACCCCAGTCAGAAGTCTAAATTAAAATGTAAAACATTGGGACACTTGGGTGGCTCCGTCTGTTAAGCACATTAAGTGTCCGACTCTTGATTCCTGCTCAGGTCATGATCTCATGGTTCGTGGGATTGAGGCCCCTTTCAGGCTTTAGGCTGACAGCATGGAGCCTGCTTCAGATTCTCTCTCTGTCTCTGTCTCACTCTCATGCGCTCCCTCTCTCAAAACAAATAAATAAATAAGCATAAAAAAATAAAATGTAGGGGCGCCTGGGTGGTTCAGGTCATGACCTCACGTTTCGTGGGTTCGAGCCCTGCATTGGGCTCTGTGCTGACAGCATGAAGCCTGGAGCCTGGAACCTGCTTCAGATTCTGTGTCTCCCTTTCTCTCTGCCCCTCCCCTGCTCCCACTCTGTCTTCCTCTGTTTCTCAAAAATGAACATTAAAAGAAATTTAAAAAATCAGGTAAACATTAAAATCTGAAACAACACAAGTTCATCTGGTTTCCTCTTGTTCCTAAAGTCCCCCAACGTAGGGTGACCTTTCAATGTATAAATGTAAATATGGCTTGATTACGGGCTTTCAGGGAATTCATTTACATAAAACATACTCATCACACTCCTGTTACAGGCCAGAATGGTGTAGGCTGTATACCATTTTCTCTTCAGTGAGTTTTTTGTGTCATTAGTGTCTCCATCACAGAGAAAGGGAAGAGCTAATGTTCTCAGTTTTGAGCGTGGGAATCAGGAGTAGGAAGGCAGGATTGTCATCTTCTCCAGGGACCTTTGATAGATGCCGGTCATGCCTGCCTGCCTCCACTTGACTGAATACAGTTTCTATTTTGGGCGCCATCTCTGCTCTGCTTCATGAGGGCTTTGCTCACATGTAGTTAAGTCATGTATTCAACCCCATTCCAGGCTCCAGCAGAGTAACAGACAGGCTAAAATAGAACACTGAAGTCAATGTCGGCTCATACCAGGAAAGCCCTTAAGTCAACTCACTTCAGGGGAAAACCCAAGCTTGAGAGCAGACCCCAAATCTACGATTTTTGTTTTTGAAAGCTTGACAGACTAAGGGTTTGAGAAGAAGCCAGAGAAGGCCAAGTATCCATTGGGCAAGGGACTCAGGCAGGCATCTTTGGCCTGACCAGGAAACAAGTCCCAAACCAGTACAGGAGATCTTTCAATCTGATCTATATTCACCTCTGGCGAACCATGACATCTCCATGGAGAGGTTCCCAGAGCAAAGTCCCTGTTAGTGAAGCTTTCCTGGGCACAGATGGGTTTGGAGAAGGTTTAGTGCAGCAGCCTGAACGCTGGCTGAGGGCTCAGAGGCTGGGGCTAGAGTCCTAACATACCAAATGTGTGTTTCTAAGTTCTTTAAATCCTCTGAGCATTTGGAAAATGAAGCTATTAGACCAGATTAGCTTTAAGATCTGTTCCAGACTGCATGTTTCATGATATTATGAGAAGAGCAGAACACACGGAATAGTTTCATTATCATTACTAAATATAATAGTCCCCAGGTTGCCAAGTATTTGAATAAAAACAGAAAGGAAGGGCCCTGTTGCCTAAGCCTGTTTTTATAAAGTCCCATGTCATTTTCAGATTATTCAAATTTATTTGACTATTCCAGGCCAGTCTAACCTAACCTTTATGTGAGATTCCGGTGACGCCCCCGTGAAGTTGACCTAATCACCACCTTTCACAGGTAGGAAATCAGAGCTGGGGAGAAAGGGCTCAACTTCCAATCTCTCAGCCTGACCCCTGTACCACGCTACCAGATGGAACCCCCCGCATCTCGACTCTAGCCCCGGGGGCTGCTTTCGGGTGGGAGCTAAGAAGGACTTCCTCTTGCCTCATTGGCCTGAACTTTTCTCTTCCTGTGGCTGTTTGCTTGCTGGAAGCCAAGCTGCAAGCTTCTCCCTTTGCTTCAAGGTGGCACATGATAACTGTGGGGAGGGTCAGATCCTTTTCTTGGAGTTCTGATTCCATGGAAATACTTTCATCTCATTGAATCAATTCATTAGTAGCTTCTGAGACTTTAATCAAGTAAAATTGTTGTGTTAAGGCAAAACCAAACACTATTTTAAAATGAGAGAGAGCCATTTCTAATCAACTTGACTCCCACTTAAAGCACTTTAGCTGGGAATCTTCTTTGGCCTTCTCTAATTGTCTCATTAATGCAATATTAAATTGACACCCAGCAAATGGGAGTGGAATTGTGTGCTAACAGTTTGGGCAAGCTGCGAAGAAGTGTAATTTCTGCGAATGAGCCAGATGGGAGGAGAGAACAGGAAGGAATGTGTGCATGCTAATTTGCAGTTTGACGGACCCTCTTTGTAAAAATAAACACTTTTGCAGAAGTCTAAGGAAAGCAAATGTCATCCGTTTCATATCACACAATGCCTACTGCTAGATATCGAAAACGTGCTCATTTCCAACCGCATTGCACAATAGGAGTCACATCTAATTAACGCAGAGAAGTTCGCCTCTTCATACTATCCCTACAGTGTTCGCTGTTAGATGCAAAGACACTTGAGCTGAACCAAGAGATGCACCCAGAATTGTGTTGGAAGGAAATGCTTCAAGTTCCTTGTTCTGGAACTGGCCAGTGGCCCAGGGGATTGAACGGTGTGCCAACCTACCGTGCGTGGAGACGTACAGTGCTCACTGGAGACATCTTCTCGGGGGGAGCGTCATTCTGGCCTGCCTCCTCCACCACGTCTGGGATACCTAGCCCGAGGGAGCGGGAAGATGGGAAGATTTTCTGTATCCTATCCCTGGACACTCAACAGAAGCTTTAGTGGAATCAACAGTCATAGCTGAGGGGCAGTGAGTATCACAGCACTGTGAGTCTACACCCCTACCTACCAAAGGTGGACCTAGAGATGCACCGCCCGGGTCCCCCTTCAAGGAAGGACTTGTTGCCCTAGGCATTGGGAGTGAGGTCAACAGACAACCTCCAGCTCCTTTAGAGTCAGCTGCAGCCGCAGGGACTTCTTTCCGCATGGCTTCCAGGGCAGCCTATATCGGGTGACTGAACAATAAGAGGGGCACAGAGACCCATCCATGTCATCCCAATGTGGGATGCTCTGAGGGACAATACTTTTTTCAGATATACTCTATCAGATGACAGTGGCTTTGCCTGGCCCACATCACACACCCAGGCTGCAAGACTGCCCTTTCCTGCACAGGCATCCCCATTCCTAACAAACATCTTGCTCTACAAACTCCCTCTGAGCTGCTTCTGGAGGGTCTGCTTCTGGAGCATTCAGCCTGGGACACTATTTCCTTCTTTTGCCCCTATTTTTTGTAGGGGTTGGTAACAATATTCTATAAAACAGATGTCTGTTGACTTTCAAGGATATTGGGAAAAGCTGTGAGTCAATTGTTCTGTTTGGACTCTGAGGGACCTGAGGACTTTGGGGTTAGGAACCCTAGTGGATGACCCTGAGGAGCCCTTCAGCAATAAGAACCATGGCTTTGTGAGGCTGCACCTGTGTGCAGACCTGACTACTGATGTGTCAAGGAGCGAGTGTGGGGCTGTCAGCAGGAGCCCTAATCCTCAGGAGTTAAGTAGATTGCTCTAAGCAGAAACCTCAGGGGACAGAATCAGATTAATTTAGATAGTCCAAGCAATAATTTCTGAGTGTATTGAGTTAAACTCAATGGCCAATTCAGGGATAAAAATCAGCCTGGGTATTTGTGTTTTCAGAAACAAACAAAATGCATTTCCCTTTGAAGGCAACAGATCCTCAAGATGAGATTGAGCCTGATGACCACATAGCAAACAGTTTAATAGACATAGCTACAGACTGTGGCGCCATGTTGCACAAATGCTGACCTAGAGAAAGAACTCCCACAACCACAAAATTCCCAACACCAGTGGTCCAGGGATAGCAGCCCCCAAACTGACCTTGCGTAAGTCCTCAAGGGTCCCAGGGAACCCACTTTGGGGGCCCTTGTTAGGATGTAAGATTCAACAATCCATAAGAAAGAAAAGCCATCCTACCTGGACATTTTACCAGGACAAGCGCTAGAACATTAGAAGGAAATGCTGGGGCTCGGTATTTACATGAACATAATTGCTATTTTGGCTTTATTTGTGGCTTAGAAACATAGCTCACAATGAAGGCTCAAGTGTTTCTGCTACCGCTGCTGTGGCTTCAGACCCAGGGGCGGGGGAAGCACATTCACTCAAAACCTGGCAAAATGAGAATTATTAGAAAACATACTGGCATGCAGTGATTAGAAGAGAGTGGACCCTAAATTGAAACCAGGACATGAAACCACCGTGGACTTTTTCTGCAAACCACAGGGTAGGATGCAATTTCAGCTGAACTGAAAAGAACAGGACTTCAGAATGGGGGAAGATTAAAGATAACTCATTCAGGGACGTTCCAATGGTCCTCATTTGGTACTTGATGGTCCATTAGAATTCTTGGAAAGTATAAAAGGAGAAATGCATTGTTGCCAATTTCCAAAGGGTCATCAGGCAAACACCTTCTGGCCTGCCTTCCTGGTGGCCATTCTGTGCACATAGCTCGGCTGTCTCAAGGACAGAAAGAAGGGAGCCTTCAAGATGACCCCGTGCTGCAGATGAGGAGACTGGCATCTACAGAGGATGGGACTTGCCCGAGTCTACAACTCCCTGGTACCACGTTGGGGGGCAACCTCTTTACCTTCTAACCCGTATTGCCTATATTCTTGTGGAGTTATGCTGACTTGCAATACTTGTGCTTAAGATTTTCCAGAAGCCAAGCAGAGAGAACCCCATTCTACACCTGTGCCTTCTGTCGAGTCACAACAGGCTATCCCAAAGTTCGGGCCCTGTTGAGCTCCTGAAATAGATCTGTCCACACTTGGAGACCACGCCAAGCCTCTTCTGAGAAGACCTCCAGCTGGAGAGGACGTTTGCAGAACATGACTTGTTCTAATTTGGATATTGATGAAACAAGTCTGGTTGGTTATTTGAGGAAAGCACGATAGGAGAGAAGAAGCGAGAGCCTCTCTGTATACTCAAGGGCAAACTGGGATGGCGGGGTGGTGGGGTGGGTAAGACATCAGTAATGGCTTAGCCGCCCTCCTGTTGGCTTTACTGCCCTCTTTCAGGGACCTCTGTCTCATCCTGTTGGGGAGTCTTCAAGATGCTTGAGTAGCAGCAGGGGCTCATCATCGCTTTGGGATTATTCCTAATCGACATCCCATCAGACACAAGGGAACCAGTGCATGGAATCCTGTGTTAGCTCATTTACTTCCCTTCTTATAAAGTTTTATTGTCTCTTTATATCACACTGTGTGTGTGTGTGTGTGTGTGTGTGTGTATGAGTGTGTGTAATGCCCAATAGAATATATGTGTATTTACATAATAAATGATAGTACATATGCATAATATACCATATTGTATACACACGCACACACACAAACACATATTCTTTTTAGTTGTTTTTATTTTATTTTTTAAGTTTTTCTTTATGTTTATTTTTGAAGGAAAGAGAGAGTGTGAGTGGGGGAGGAGCAGAGAGAGAGGGAGACACAGAATCTGAAACAGGATCCAGGCTCCCAGCTCTCAGCACAGAGCCGGATGCGGGGCTCGAACTCAGTCTTGAGATCATGACCAGAGCCAGTCGATGCTCAACCGGCTGAGCCACCCAGGTGCCCCCCGCTGTTTTTATTTTCAAATTTTTTTTCAACTTTTTTATTTATTTTTGGGACAGAGAGAGACAGAGCATGAACGGGGGAGGGGCAGAGAGAGAGGGAGACACAGAATCGGAAACAGGCTCCAGGCTCCGAGCCATCAGCCCAGAGCCTGACGCGGGGCTCGAACTCACGGACCGCGAGATCGTGACCTGGCTGAAGTCGGGCGCTTAACCGACTGCGCCACCCAGGCGCCCCTGTTTTTATTTTTAAAAAACAGTATCATACTGTATACAATCTTTCGAGATTTACTATTTTCACTTAATATTGCATTGTTAAGATTGCTTCATGTTGTTATATGTCACTGTATTTCTTATGTAACTGCTGTATAACATAGAAATGTGAGAATTTTTCATACTATATTTACTCCCCCTCTGATGGGCATTTAGGTTGTTTCCAGTTATTTTTGCTGGAACAGTGCCACAATGGATATTTTTGTACATGTATCCCACTGTCTATGTATATGTACAAAATTTTTTTTTATGATATATACTTAGGAATGGAATACCGGATCAGAGGATATGTGAATATTCAATATTAGGAGTTATATAGGAGTTAGTACTTACTGTTTTCCAAAGTGATTGCATCCATTTGTGCTCCCACGAGCAATAGATAAGAGGCTTTAAAGATTTATATACTCTTTAATGCTTGGAATTTTCAGATTTCTCACTTGCACTAATAAAAAGATTATAAATCATGATTTTTTTTCTGTTATCACCAAAAATGTTAAGCATATATACCTATGTTTATTAGTTATAAATATTTTCTTTTCTGTGAAATGCTTATGTTCATATGTTTTGTCTATTAAAGAGTCCCATAGATCTGCTTGTATTCTTCTCATTGATTTGTAACAGCTCTTTACATATTTGTAATAATATTTTGTCAGATTGTATAATGCACATTTCTTCTTCCAACTTGTCTTCTATATTTTGTTTAAGAGATCTTTTTCTACTCCAAGTTATAAAATATATTACTGATATTTTTTACTAAGAGTTTTAAGGTTTTGGTTTTAATATTTTAGTAGTTAATCCATCTGGAGTTGAATTTTATATTTGGTGTAAGAAAAAAATCCATTTTGTCTTCCAATAGTCTCTCTCTCTCTTTTTTTTTTAACAGTTTATTTATTTATCTTGAGAGAGTAAGAGAGAGAGCAGGGAGGGCAAGAGAGACAAAGGGAGAGAATCCCAAGCATGCTCCATGCTATTAGCGTGATACAAATCTGGACGTGGGACTCAAACTCACAAAGTGTGAGATCATAACCTAAGCTGAAAATCAGGAGTTGGATTGACCCACTGAGCCACCTAGGCACCCCTCTCTTGTCCCTGCTGAGATGACATATTGCTTCTGTCATATAATAAATTTATTTACATAGATTTATTTGTTCCTGAGTTCTCTGTTCTATTCTACTAGTTAGTGTGTCTGTCCTTGCATCAACACCAGACTGACAAAATTACTATAGCTTCATAATCAGTCTTAATGTTTGATAAAGCAAATTCCTTACCTTTGTCTTTTTTTCAGATGTTTCTTGTCTACTTTTAGTCCTTAACTCTTTCCTATATATCAGCTTACCAAAATTCATTTAAAAGCACCCCAGTTGCCATTTTGATTGCCTCTATGGATTGAGTGGGGGAGAACTGAGTGTTCAAACTGTGCTTATATTTCTCCATTTATATATGTTTCTTTTAATATCTCTTTGTGAATATTTGAACTGTTCCTTATAGACATCCTGAACTTCTTTTGACAGTTGTAGCTTAAATAATGCCTTTTCCTTTTCAGCTTGTGTTTGGGTTAGCAGTTGAAATTTTTATGTTAATCTTGTACCCAGTCAAGGTTCTAAATTCTCTTATTATTTCTCATCATCTATAGGTGGATTATTTTGGTTTTCCAAGAAAAAAAAATGTTATCATCTGCAAGTGTTGACAGTTTGATTCCAACTTTCTAAATTAAAAAAAAAAATCTATTCTTTTTCTTTTCCTGGTCTTATTGCATTGGCTAAACTCTTCCATTCCGGGTTGCCTAGATGTGCTGACAGAATAAAATTTTTCTGTTATTCTTAACTTTAAAAGAAATACCTCGAATAGTTCCCTATTTAGAATGATGTCTGTTGTAAGTTTTTAATAGACGTTTATTGAATTACATTTTTCTTCTGTTGCTAATTTACCAAGAGTTTTATTGTGAATGGGTGTTGAATTTTACCAAATGTTTTCCTGAACCCATCAAAATGCTCATCTAGAGCTTTTCTCTTTTAATTAGTTTTAATCAATTTATGTGATGAATTATTACTTCTGGATTTTCTAATATTAAACCATCCTTCCATGCTGAGGTAAAAGTGACTTTAGTTGTGATTTATTATTTTTTAATACACTGCTAATTATGGTTGTTAATACTTTAGTAGTTTGATTGCATGTTCACGAATGAAATGTCTCTGTAATACTTTCACTTTGTAGAATGCTGATTTGGGTATGAAGGTTGTCCTGGCTTCCTAGGGTAAATTGGGTCATTTGTGGGCATATTCTCTCCTTTTATGCCATCTAAAAGAAACATTGTATTTCTTTTTTTTTTTTAATGTTTATTTATTTTTGAGACAGAGAGAGACAGATCATGAATGGGGGAGGGTCAGAGAGAGAGGGAGACACAGAATCTGAAGCAGGCTCCAGGCTCTGAGCTGTCAGCACAGAGCCCCACGTGGGGCTCGAACTCATGGACTGTGAGATAATGACCTGAGCTGAAGTCTGACGTTTAACTGACTGAGCCACCCAGGCACCCCAAAATAGTATATTTCTTGAACATTTGGTGTAATTAGCCCATAAAATCATCTGGGCCTTGGTGTTTCCTTTGTGGAAAGATAATAATTGCTGCATTGATTTATTTAATAGTTACAAGACTATTCAACTTATTATTTTTTCTTGATTTCATTCTGATAATTTATAGATTTCTGAGTATTTACTCATTTCATTGAAGTTTTCCAAGTTAGAAGCAAATAGTTGTTACAGTGTTTATCCATTTTTTTTCTAATCTCTATGTGTATCGTGTCCCGCTTTCCAACTATTACTTAATTTGTGCCTTGTTTTGATCAATCTTGTCAGACATTTGCTTATTTTTTCCCCAACTTCTGGATTTATTCATCTTTTCTACTATATCTGTTCTATTTTAGTTTGTTGATTTCTGCTTTTAATTTTACTATTTCCTCCTGCTTGCCATGGTTTTATTCTGTGTTTCTTATTTTTTAAGATAGGTACTTAACTTCTTAATTTTGATGCTTTCTTCCCTTCTGATATTATTTATGGTTTGTATTAGAAAATATAAGTTGCTACATTTCACACAGATTTTGACATGTTTTCCTTATTGATGCATTCTAAGGATTTAAAAATACTAATTATGATTTCTTCAATACCAGGGATTTTAGCATTCATAGTAACTTTTCAAAAAATTAAAACTCTTTTTAAACTTATAATTATTTTGTGTTCAGAGGTCATGGCTTTATAATTCTCTTTGAAATGTAATTTATAAAAGCTTTCTTCTTTCTTTCATAGCTGATCAGTTTTTCCAAATGACCAGCGTATCATTGAAAAATTTCTACTCTCTAATTATTAGAAGAAGAACTTTATCTTTGCTCATTAGTCAAGATTCTTAACTAAGTTCTTCAGATCTTTTGTATCATTCCTGTTTTTTCTGTTTGTATTACCAATAATCAAGAGGGATATGTTGAAATTTCCAGCATGATGAGGGATTTGCCTACTTACCTTAATGTATTTTGCTCCACATATGTCATGTCTATTGTATTAAGTTAAAAGATTTTTACGTTGCTACAGGTCCTAAGTTAATTGAAATTTTTATCATTATCTAAGACCTTCTCCATCCTTAATAAAATTTACTCTCAAATGAATTTTTATCTCAAAATCTATTTTTTCTTATTAATGTGGCTAAACCAGATTTTAAAGTATTTTTTTAAATATTTATCCATTTATTTTGAGAGAGAGAGAAAGCAGTAGCAGGGGAGGGGCAGAGAGAGAGAGAGAGAGAGAGAGAGAGAGAGAATCCCAAGCAGGCTCCACACTCAGCGTGAAGCCCGATGGGGGACTCAATCTCATGACTGCGAGATTGTGACCTGAGCCGAAATCAAGAGTTGGACACTTAACCAACTGAGTCACCTAGGCACTCCTAAACCAGATTTTTAAAGTTAACATCCACGTGATACTTTCTCCATCATTTCACTTTCAACCTTATGTTTTAGGTGTGTCTTTTGTAAACGGCATGCACATAGATTTATAAAATCGAATCTAACAGTGTCTTTCTATTAGAGAATTTCATCCATTTACTTTTATGTGAATTATTCATATGCATAGGCTAGTTTGTGCCATTCAGGTAGATTATCTAGTGTTTCCCACCTTTCATGAGTAAATAAAAAATCCTTTATTACGTTTTTTAAATAGATCTGTCAACCTATATAAGATGCGAAGCTAGCCGTCCCTCACGTTCCCCGTCTATGACCCACCACATTGATATTGTAACAATTTTGAAACTCTGATAAAGTATGGATTATTATAGTTATATGTCTCTTTTTCTTTAGTCTTAACTTTTTTAGATAACCACAAGTTTTACCAAAAAATTTGATCCTTTTTCAATGTGTGCCTTTGTGAGGAAACATTTCTGAGAAGCATTGTATGCCAAAGAGTATTTTTATCATGGCTTCATATATGAATGACAGTTTGGCTAGAAATTAAACTTTGGATTCTGCATTCTTTTTCTTCAATACTCTAAAAATACTGCTTCGTTATCTTGCATCAGTGTTGCTACTGGAAAATCAGATGTCATCTGATTCCTGTTGCTTTGTATATGATCTGTACTTCTCCTTTGGAAATTTTAGAATTTTCTCTTTGAATCTCATTATAATATATCCAGATATAATCTCCATTCTTTGTCTCTTCTCTGTTAGGATGATGTCTCTCATCTTTCTTTAACTCTGGGAAATTTACTTCCGTTACGTTTTTAAATATTTCTTGTTGGTGATTTGAGTCTCCACCGGGAAAAAACACACTTTTCTAGGTGGGATCCAGAAAATGAAGATGGACTGACTGATAGTAATCTTGAGTGGTACTTGTGCTAATAAGCTTAAGGTTCAAATAATTGAGGCCTTTTCTTTCCCTGCCTTGAAAATCTATCGGCTGTGAATACTTCAACTACTAAATGGCCACACTTAAACTTCTTAAATTCATTTCTGCCCTTTCATTTTCCTGTCTCATCCCTCATGGTCAGCTCTTGTTTCTAATGTTCTGCTTCCCCTGGGCTGATCTTGTGTGTAAGAAGTATGTATAAGGAAGGTGTCAGTAAGCTCCATGTGGGACACTGGTGTATTTCCAGTGAACAATGAACATGGATTTAATGAAAATTTTTCTTGCTCAGAGACCATCTTGCTTTTTCCCGGTATAACACGTAAAGGATTTAATTTGTGCACGTCACTGAAGGAAAATGAATTTTAAGACCTCCTTCCATTTGTATACAGAGATCATCATCAAAGTGGATCTTTGGGATGTCACAGAATATTGGGACAGCCTTGGACGAGGGATCAGAACATAGAAGCTATCTGGGGGTGAGGAGCAGGGTGGTTACTAAGTGATCCTTAGGCTCATGCTAATGCTAATTCTCTAACTCTATGAGATCAATTTGACTTTCAGTTCTAGCTTCCCCGTTAACTCATCATGTGAGTTTGCGCAAGGGAATTATCTTTACTGGGTCTCCGCTTCCCCATCTGGCGGGGGAGATCATTTCAAAAACCTCTACGGCCGCTTCCAGCTCTGAAAACCAAATTTTCCTAATCAGAAGGAAGATGAATTCCTTATAGTTCTATAACACGATAGTTCAGCAAACTATTTACAAGAAGCTACAAAGAAAGAGAGAGCCGGGGCAATTGTGGTTAGCCCCACGGTTTATGTCCACGTTCTAAATTGCTTGGCTTCTCGTTTTCCAGGGGCGTCAAACAAGGTCTTGCTGTCATACTGCACAACTGAATCTTGAAAACCAGACTTAAGACACACGATAACAGATCTGATTGCCGATTTGGTGCTAACCATACAGTTTCTGTGTATCATACCAGTGTTTGCCCTCCTACAATAAATAGCAAACCGGTAAAACATAAGCATTTTAGTGTGTATTGTTAAATTTTTATAGGTCTATCCTATGGTAGCAAAATTTAAAAAATCATTTTACCTATTTGGATTCATATTATTCATGGGATAAAACACAAATCATATTAAGCACATTGAATTTGCCACCAAGAGTTAGTTTTTCTAATACCATTTTTTGTAGGAAAATTTCTCGGGCTTGTGAAGATTATTGATAATTTGTAGGTGGCTATGAGAAACGCCGTTCAATAATGTCAAATAAAGTTTTCATATGTTCTGGGTCAAAATTCTTTCTCTGATCATGCTTCAGTGAAAGAAATATTCCTCCTGTATGAAATTTCCTGGTGAGTTGAAAACTGACTGTTTATACAATACAGCTTGTGAAAAAAAAAACAGCTGCAAAGAACAATTTCTCCTGGCTTAATAAATAATTTAACTTTCACATTTTGGTAACATAAACATTTTAGAAAATCTTTTTTTTTTTTTTTTTTGAGAAAGACGGAGAGAGTGCGAGCAGGGGAGAGGCAGAGAGAGAGGGAGAATCGTAAGCAGGTTCTGCGCTCAGTGCAGAGCCTGATATGGGGCTCAAACTCACCAAACCGTGAGATCATGACCTGATCTGAAACCAAGAGTCACGTGCTCCGTCCACTGAGCTACCCAGGAGCCCCAACATTTTAGAAACTCTTTGAATTTAGGTACAGAGATAATTACAAGTGTGGATCTGGGGAGGATGGATATTTGTGGATAGAAAAGACAGATATTTCATCAACTATCAGAAAGAAAGACAGCTGTGAATTAAGAAAAGTATCAGGGACAGTTAACTGACAAACCACAAGACATTTTCGTAAGTTACAGTTAAAATTTCTAGTCAATATGTTTTTTTTTTCCCATTTATTTATTTTTGAGAGAGAGAGAGAGAGAGAGAGAGACAGAGTTCGAGCAGAGGAGAGGCAGAGAGGGGGACACAGAACCTGAAGCAGGCCCAGGCTTTGAGCTGTCAGCACAGAGCCCAATGCGGGGCTCTCGAACCCACAAGCCGTGAAATCATGACCTGAAGCGAAGTCAGACGCTTAACCGACTGAGTCACCCAGGCGCCCCATCATGTCTTTTAGAATTTTTTTAAAGTTCATTTATTTATTTTGAGAGAGAGAGAGCACGAGTAGGGAAGGGACAGAGAGAAGGAGAGACAGAATCCCAAGCAGGCTCTGCGCTGTCAATGCAGAGCTCAATGTGGGGCTCAAACTCATGAATTGTGAGATCGTGTCCTGAGCCGAGATCCAGAGTTGGATGCTTGGACGCTTAACCAACTGTGCCATCCAGGCACCCCTCTAATCAACATATTTTGAGATGTCTGGCTTGGTAGCCTAATGACAAGAAGGGTAATGTTTATGTGGGGAAAAAGGACCAAGGCCCAACTTACATAGCCCATCTTTGATGTTGCCTCAGGAATGAATGCTCATGATTGACAGAAGAGGGGACACTTACAGGTTCTGACTCACTCTAAAGAGGCCTGGGCCACCATAGCATGAACATAGATGCCCAAAAGAATTGGCATTTTTGTCTCCCCTTTTGATTATATATATATAATATGTATTATATATATGTATGTATGTACATATATATTATATATATGTGTGTGTGTATATATATATACATATATATACATACATATATGTATATATATATATAAATTCTTCTAAAAAGAAACACTGTTGGCATTTTGTAAGTACAATTCTTCCATGTTCTGGACTGGTCTGTGTAGTGTAGGATATTTACCATCTCCAGCTCCCTGCCCACAAAATGCCAGCAACTTCACCTCAGTTGTTAGAACTAAAAATAACTCAGTATGTTTTGGAATGCCCCCTAGAGGGCGGTACTTCCTCTGGTTGATTACCATTGGCACCTGATGATCTCTCCAGTCTATTTCATGTCTGAGACGTGTGATTTTTCTCTCTGTGTTATGCATTTTCCCCGTATGGAAAAATACGCTGAGTGGAAAGAACCCCTTATATTTTGGAAGGCTTCTAAAATACCAGTTATTTTCATGATCTGGATTTACCATCCCTGCCATCTGTAAGATTTCTTTGATCTCATCAAAAGTAGGTGATTCCTCCTCTGGGCTACCCTAGACCCAACTCATCACTCTATTAATAGCAGCCGTCGTACTGCTGTCATTACCTGATTTTGTCCTCCCCCTCGACCTCAGGCTGTGAGCTCTTTGAGAACCCACACCGTGCCTTATTTATTCTCTATCTCCAGTGAACAACGTAATTCTGGCACATCACGGGCACTTTATAAAACGTTGCCAAATGAATAAATGGATGAGGACATAGCTAAGTTGAATCTATTGCATTTCCACGCGAACATTGTCTCTCCAAAGGGATTTTTATTATATTTCCAGCTTAATGAACAGAAAAGGAGAGCTATGAGATTAAGTCAGCTTGATAATCACAATAAAGTGACAAGAATAATAATAAGTAACAGTAAGAGTACATCAGAGTCATACTAATAAATCCCAGTACCTAAGATCTTACTTTATGCCAGGCACAGTTGAAGAACTTTATTTACCTTTTTTCATTTACTCTTCACAGCGGGGCTGGGCCTAGGGTCATAAAGGGAGGCACCTAGAATGCAGAATTTAAGGCTTCCCTCTCCACTGCTATGTAAACACTGACCGGCATCGCCTCACCCTAGTCCCAGCCTTGCCCCACAATAATTCTCTTACCTGTTTTTATTCTCATGTTGTCGGTGAAGAAAGTAAACTCAGAGGGGGTATAAAACAAGCTATCCATGCAAACAGGCAGTGAGTGATGGGGCTGGGAATTCAAACCCAAGGTACTGAAGCACATGCTTGGAGCCATTAGGGACAGAGCTGGTGCCAGGATGTTACAGGTGCACACTAGACTAGCTCATAACAAGAGAGGAAACATTTGGAAACTTTACAGCGATTTGACTTTGCCCCTACCACCACGCCAATGATCAATATACCCACCACCTTGTCTCAGTATCGTGTATGACGATCTTTTATTTCTTGCTATGATAGGATAATATGAGGAACACCCATGAATTGCCACCTGTCAGCACAGAGCCCGACGTGGGGCTCGAACTCGCAGACTGCGAGATCATGAACTGAGCCAAGTCGGAAGCTTAACCGACTGAGCCACCCAGGTGCCCTGGACCTTATAAACATTTGATCTTTATCAGTAATGGGCAGTGGGGGGACACAGGGCTTTTCTCTGACTTCCTGCGTGCTCCTCTTGGAGGGCTTTGGCCACACGTGTGACTTCTCCGGTGCTGGCCTCCTGTGGCGCCCAGTAGGCGCCAGCACCTGGGGGGCCAGCAGCATATGGAACCTCTCTGTGGGAAACTTCCCATGGTGCTCTTTAGGCGACTTTAGAGCGAGCTCTGAGGCATACCACATCCCTATGGACAGTTTCCACTAGCATCCCAAAGGGTGGATTTCCATTGAGTTTGCTGACATGGCACCCGAGTGGATTTCTTTACCACTGTAAGTCATAATGTGCCTTCTCCAGTACAGTCTATGTCTCAGCCTAGGGTGAGAGGCCCTCTTCCAGATGTGTTCCTTCCTCCAGTCTCTAACTCAGCCCTGCCAATCGTGGCTGGCACCTCGTATCTGAAATCCTGCTTTCTTTAGTTTAGTTTACCTTTTAATTTTTTTTTTCAACGTTTATTTATTTTTGGGACAGAGAGAGACAGAGCATGAACGGGGGAGGGGCAGAGACAGAGGGAGACACAGAATCGGAAACAGGCTCCAGGCTCCGAGCCATCAGCCCAGAGCCTGATGCGGGGCTCGAACTCACGGACCGCGAGATCGTGACCTGGCTGAAGTCGGACGCTCAACCGACTGCGCCACCCAGGCGCCCCTAGTTTACCTTTTAATAGCCAATCCCGTCTTATTCCAGTCCCCTGTTACAGTTCGTATTTTATTAATGTTTACCATTCTCTGTTCCAATCCCTGTGTGATTTTTGCCTCTTGATTGGACCCTGCATTTTTTTTCTTTTGCTATAATATACAATCCTTCTATGAATATTTCTGTATATGTCTCCTTTGTCCATGTGTAAACATTTCCTTTGGTATAGGAATGTCACCACACTACCATAAAGTGTGCAGCCGTTAAGCTTTATAACTTTCTAAGATAGCCCTAAATTGTAATCATTACTAGAGTTATACAAGGGAGCCTACTGGGTCCTAGTCTCTCCACCACTTTTTGTCTAACGTCTCAGTTTCTGTCAGCCAGGGGGGTGAGAAACAGTATGTCACTGTGGTTTTGATTTGCATTTTCCAAACTAAGAATGAATTTGAACATGTCTTTGTATTTTTGCTGGCCACATGGTTTTCTTCTCCTCTGACTTGTCTGCTGACGTCTTTGCTTTTTTTATTTGACTTCTTTGTCTTTTTGCACTTTGATTTTTAAAAGTTCTTTATGGACATTTTGCCCTTCGTCTGATATGTTATGGCAAAAGTCTTTGTCCAATTTGCTGACCTTCAAAACATGCTTTTCCCCCCTATCTTTATTAAGATGTAATTGACAAACAACATTGTGAAAATTTAGGGTGCATAATGTGATGATGTGATACATATATATGTTGCAAAATGATTACCACAATAAGGCTAGTTAACACATTCATCACCTCAGGTAATTACTTTTTTATTAACAATGAAGATATTTAAGATTTACCGTCTTAGCAACTTCCAAGGATATAATACAGTAGGGTTAACTACAGTCACTATCCTGCACATTAGATGCCCAGAACTTATTCATCTTATAACTGAGTTTGTGGCTGAATAATATCCCATTATATATGGTTCCCTTCTCTCCACAGCCTCACCAACCTTTGTTATCTCTTGTGCTTTTGATGCTAGCCATTCTAACAGGTGTGAAGTGATAGCTCACTGATTTGGCACATTCATGCCTTGGGTAAGATCATGCCATCTATAAATGGAGAAAATTTTACTTCTCTCTTTCCAATTCAGGTGCCTTTTATTTCTTTTTCTTGTCTAATTGCTCTGGCTACGATTTCCAGCACTACGCTGAAGAGTAGTGCTGAGAGCAGACACCTTCGTCTCGTTCATGATCTTAGAGAACGAGCTTGTAACTTTTCACCATTGAGTGTGATGTTAGATGTGGGCGTGTCATATGCCATGTGTTGAGGGAATTCCTTTTATACCCAATTTGTTGCGAGTTTTTATCAGGAAAGGGTGTTGATATTCTGCATCTATTGAGATGATTGTTTTTCTCTCTCTTTCTGTTACTCTGGTTTATTGATTTACCGATTTGTCTATGTTGAACCATCCATGAGTCCCAGGGGTAAATCCCACTTGATTGTAGTTTATGATTCTTTCATGTGCTGTTGAGTTTGTTTGCTAATATCTTGTTTAAAAGTTTGTATTTATATTTATCAGGGATACCAGCCTGTAGTTTTGTTTGCTTGCTTGTTTTTCTTGTAGTGTCCTTATCTGGCTTTGGTGTCAGAGTAAAACTGGTCTCATAAAATGAAACTGGGAGTATTTCTTCCTCTTCAATTCTTTGGAAGAGTCTGAGAAGGATTGGTAATCCTTGGTAATTTAATGCTTCTTTAAATATTTGGTGGGATTTATCTATTTCATCGAGGTTGTCCAATTTGTTGGTGTATAACTGTTCACGATAGTCTTTTATAATCCTTTGTATTTCTGTGGCGTCTGCTGTAACATGTCTTTCATTTGTGATTTTGTTTATTTGGGGCCTCTTGGTTTCTTGTTTAGTCTAGCTAAAGGTTTGTCAATTTTGTTTATCTTTTTTTTTTTTTTTAAGTTCTTCATTTCATTGATCTTTTCCATTGTCTTCCTAGTTTATTTCATTTGTTTCTTCTCTGGCCTTCGTTATTTCTTTCTACCAACTTTAGGCTTAGCTCTTTCCACCCCCCTCCTCCTCCTCCTTCTTGTTTTCCTTCTCCTCCTCCTCCTTCTTCATCATAGTCTTTTCTCTCTCTCTTTTTTTTTTTTCTAGTTTTTGACATGTAACGTTAGTTTGCTTACTTGAGATCTTTCATTTTTCCCCTAATGTTGGCATTTATGGCTATAAACTTCCTTCTTACAACTACTTTTGTTAAATCACCTAAGTTTTAGTAGGTCGTGTTTACCTTTTCATTTCTCCCAAGATTTGTTTTTTAACTAATTTTGATTTCTTCTTTGACTGATCGGTTGTTCAGGAACATGTTGCTTATTTAATCTCCACATATTTGTGAATTTCCACTTTTCGTCTTTTAACTGATTTCGAGTTTTACACCATGGTGACCAGAAAAATATGCTTGATAGATTTTAAACTTCCTGAATTTGTTAAGACACTTCTTGTGGCTGAATGTGTGATCTATTCTAGAGAATGTTCCATGTGTGCTTGAGAAGAGTGTGCATTCTGTGGCTGCTGGATGAAATGTTCTGGAAAGGTCTGGTAGGTCCATCTGGTCTAATGTGCCGCTTATGTCCAATGTTTCCTTATTGAAATTTATTTCCTGTCTGGATGATTTATCCATTGTTGAAAGTGTGATACTCAAGTCACCTACTATTACTGTTTGGTTGTCTATTTTTACTTTAGGATCTATTAATATTTGCTTTATACATTTAGGTGCTCCAAGGTTAGGTGAGAATTCTGGCGGTCATTCTTAAGAATTGTATGCCTTTTCTTGATCCGGAAAAACCAGGCCGGGTGCTGACAGCCTCCTGTTTGCTTTCCTTAGGGTGGTGCTGAACGCTTCAGTTTGTGTGCTGTCCCTCAGTCCTGCACGGTCAGTCTAGCTTTCTTTGCATGCTCACCAGCTGTCTGCAAAAGCTCATCTTCCCTGGGTACCTTTACAGGGATCCAAGGGTAAAGGGTTTGTGTCCCTTTGACACCCTCCGAGAGCTCTGCCTGCTGTTCCCTCAGCTGCTTCCCAACCGCCAGTCGTGCGGCACGCCTCACCATTCTGGGTGGGGTGAGAAAGAAGTGGTTTCTCCAGCACAGTTGGGGAAGCCATGTGATCATTCACACACTCTCGCTTTCCTCTCTGGGTGAAATCACAGCCGAGAAGGTTTCTCTTTGCACTAAACCGTGCCACGTTAGGGGAGGGTTGATGGAGGTAAGTAAAACTTTTCTTACTCCCTTCGATGTGTCCTATCCTAGGTATCTTTGGACTCCAACGGTGTGCTAGAACATCTCCAATGAACCCCCAGGCTTCCAAAAGGCACTCTCATCCATGCATGATTGTCTAAATCAGTGTCCTGTGGCAGGAAGGTGGTAGGAAACTCTTATTGTCGTGTTGGTGACGCCGCCCCTGAAAACATTTTAAAGGGATATTTCTATTAACAGAATTTTTACATTTTAATGTAGTCAAATTATCCATCTTATTTTATAGTTAACATTGTGTTGTCTTGCTTGATAAATTCTTATTGTGCTAAGGTCATGCTAAGTATGTTTTCTCTTACGTTTTCCTCCAAATTTTCAAATAATTTTGTTATTGACACTTAGGCCCCCAGAGAGCTGATATTTATGTACAGTCGGAGGCAGCAATCCCATTTAATTTTCTTATGCGAAAAATAATTTTTCAGTCCCATTTTCCCTCCTTGCCACTCTCATCCCCCATGCCTCTTTTGTCATAGGTAAAAATTTCATATGTGACTAGGTCTGTGCCTGTGCTCTCAATTTAGCTCCCCCGTGGACCTTATTTTCTATACAAGCCTTACAGTCAGGATGATGAAAAGCTAGCATCTGGTATAAAACAGGCATTTATAGTTATTAAGAATTGATCAAGCATTATATTGGGCAACTTACATGCATCTTACCCTTTAATCCTGGCAATGTTCCCTGAATTATACATCATTATCCATACATCACATATGAGGAAACTGAAGCTCAGGGAGATGGTGTGACTTCCTTTATCTCAACCAGCTTGGGAGTGGTAGAGGCCAGGATATGAATCCAAATTCCGTGTCTTTTTATTATACTATATTGTTTTCCTAAATCATCCAAATTAAATTAATTCACAAC
Organism: Prionailurus viverrinus; assembly: GCF_022837055.1. Classification (NCBI taxonomy): domain Eukaryota; kingdom Metazoa; phylum Chordata; class Mammalia; order Carnivora; family Felidae; genus Prionailurus; species Prionailurus viverrinus. The sequence goes on along the minus strand of NC_062563.1, from coordinate 128,728,666 downwards.
TTTAAGCATTGGAGTGGGACTAAGATCAATGTACGAATAATTCTATAATTCAATTTAGGCTTTTCTTCTAGTTGGAAGACAGACTTTGGAACACAAAGTAAAGATGAAATATGCAAGCATCTGGAGGCTTGTCCTTGGCATTCAGATAATGGGCTGTGGGCCACAGACTCATTCTGTCACCTACCAGCTGATGGGGTTGGGGAGTCGCATACGACCAGGCCTTGTTCTCATTGGCCGAGGGGATGGGTAAGGTGGAGCCCATGGCAGCACGCTGGAAGGAAAAGAGCCGAATCCAGAAAGGTTTCAGTTCACTGGGATGCTGCCATTTGCTTTCGTATGCTTGCAAGATTACATTCCCTCTCTGAGCCTTAGTTCCATATGTATAGAATGGGGGAAGTGAGCGTCGTCTTGTTTGGCTGTTGTCAGAACTGGAAATACCTGTTAAATGTCCCACGCTGTGGCGGGCACGGTTCGTAGATAAATGCTATTTTCTTCTCCTTGCTCTTGACCTCCATCCCACCGCTACCAGTTTTCCACAAGTACTCTTCTCTGTAGGGATATTTGTTTGGCCAGTGGAACGTCAGCTCTCCTGGGGACCTAGACCACTAAGCGCAGCCCTCACCGGTCTGACCGCAAGAAAAGGTGAGACATTTATGGACTTCCCAGTAGAATCGCAGATGAGAAGCCATCCCTGGCAGGACACAGAGAACGTTGCAGCTTCTTAGCATGGTCCTTGGCTGTATCACATTTGCTTTCATCCCTTAATCTTGTCTATTTCAGAGAAAGCTAAGCTCTAAGACACCCCGGGGGAGAAAAGCACCTCTGAGGTCCACTGACTCAGTGCACTTACTGCGCTGATAGAGAAGACCCAGAGAGGGCAAGGGAGTCACTCGGGCAGCACCGCTCAGTGATCCATGGTGGGTCTGTCACCTACCCAGCTGTTCTGCTACCACAAGCCATCTCGCAGCACCTCCGTTAAACATGCGACGATCCCTTCCTGTTCAGAATCAGATCTTCCTACCCATTTGCTCTCAGGACTCTATCTCGTCTTCTAGCTTCAACTGAAAAATGGTTACCAAAAGGTTCAACAGACTTACAGCAGCAACTACACGCCCTGAACCATAGTCAGAATATGCAAAGTACTTACTATTTATGGGCTACTATTTACATGCTTCGTGAGCCCTAGCTCCCTTCATCCTCACCGCAAGGCTGTGAAGCAGGCACTGTTACCATCCCTGTCTTGGTTTCCATTTTTATATTTGAACCACTTGGATACAGCACCTTGTTTTCTCTGATACAACAGAACAGACAGTATAATCACACAAAAAGGCACAAAGAATGTACTGTCCAAAAATGAAAATTAGGTTCTGAGACAGCTAGGAAACTAGTTAGATTCGAGACATACCGCATAGCTGTGCTTACTTTGTATTTCTCTCCCCAGACTGATTTCCCTGGGTGGGATTTCCCAAGCAAGTGGCTCAATTACCACAAAGGACTGTTTTTCAAAGAAGTTTGGGGGGGGGGGCTTTCTCTGGTAAATGTGATGACATAAAAGTGTTCAAAAGGTGTCTGAAGTGGCTCTAGGAACGTCCAATAACGGCAAATATCAGAAATAGGCAGTCTCAGATGATTTCATTAGTAAACATATATGCATATAATTAAGTCAATGTCACATGCATACTCTAGCTGTGTTATATAAGTAAAAGCCCCTCCTTGCCAGATAAGAATACATTAGCTGAGTCTCATAGTTATGAGGTCTCAAAAGGAAGCAACATCCTTTCAAACAGTAATGATTATTTATAAAATTAGTGTCTAAACACTCTTCTCAACTTAACAGTAGCATCTATCCTTACAGATTACCTCAATGCCTGTTGGTCTCTACCCATTGCTTAGATATCTATTGGCCTTCCTCTATTTTTTAGATATTAATTATGTATTAATTAATTATGTATGTATTAATTATGTATTAGAAACTGCCAACTCTACCATCCGAATCAATTTCAAAGTGAGATTAGTCATTTTGTAAAGTGTGTGACATTGTCTGAACTTCACGGAAGTAATATTAGGTACTGTTTGGGTCACATACAAAGCCGTCGACAAGTCAGTAATTGTCAGAGACTGTCCGGTTCAACACAGAAGAGAAATAAAGAGACAAATAAGGATCAGATAGGTGTTTAAAGGAGATTGATTCAAATATCAAAGCGCGTTGGAGAAATCAATAAAGTTTTTGACTTTTGCTCTTGCTAAAAATATATGATCTTTATTATGATGCAGTAAAATCCAAATGTGAATTGGAAAATGTATACCACAGTTTTGCCTAGAAAAAACAACGCTCCCCTCAAATTCTGAGATTTGTCTCATTTTTGCAACTATAACCTTTTGTTAAACATAAGATTAAAAACTTATTCTAGTGTTTTTCATTTTTGATACAATTTGCAACCCAAACTTACTTCCCCCAGATATAGACCATAAAATGATGTCCCTATATTTTAAGTTTAAATCACTTTAAATTTATCTTTTCACGAACCCATCATTCTTGGTTAGTCAATTTCCTTGTACATTTAAATGTAAGCATAAATATAGATTAGATGAGTTACACTTGAATCAGGATTCTTAACAAAGAGAAAAATGCAAGCATCAATTCAGTTAATAAAGAAGTACTTATCGAAAGTCTATAGCAACACCACGATCTGAAACTGAATCATCTGATTAAACAGAGGGTCCATATTCAGAACATAACTCCAGTAAACTCCCTGATCTGTGTACAGACAACAAACAAGAAATAAACAAAAATGTTTCCAGTCAAGCCAAACGAACAATAGAAGCTCTTAGTTGTGTATGTCTCTTGGTCTTAATGCTGTGACAAAGTACCATAAATTGGATGACTTATAATAAACAACAGACGTTTCATAACTGATCTTGGAGACTTTTTTTACTCCTGGGAAGATGCAGTTTTGAATGTTGACTGTCAGATTACCTTGATCATGAAATTCTAGTGAAGACACCTTTGTTCACTAAGAATGGAAAAGCCAAGGCCCCAGTAAAGAACAATTCTCCCATCTGGGCAGGCGTCCCCTAAAGGGAGATTAAGCACATTTACTAAGTGGTACTTCTTTCTTTCTTTGTCATTCAGATCCACATCCTTGCCAGTCTGTTTCTTTCCTTCCCTTGCCTCTCTTAACCCCTTTTTCCCCATTTTTGTTTCCTTCTCCCTCCTTCCTCGCATCCTTCCCTCTCTTCCTTCTCACTCTCTCTTAATTCCTCTCTCTCTGTTCCTCTCTCCCTCCTTCCTTCTCTTTTCCCTTCCTCTTTCATTATCTCCTTCTCACATTTCTTAAATCTCTTCCCCCCCCCTTTTCAGACTTGAGTTCAAAGATTGGCTCTACTCATTACCTTGATGGTTTTAAGGGTTATCTACTCCATGAGCTGCACTGTCTTTATATTGAAATGTGGCTAATAACACCTACATTGAAGAGCTTTTGCGACACTTGTAAAAAGCCGTAAACTATTTAGCACAACACCTAACATATATAGTAGGTGTTCGAAAAATGGCGGGCATTATTATAGCTGGGTTTTTTTTTTTTTTTATTCCTTTCAAATCTTTCTCTCTGACTCTCTTTTTCTCCTACTTGTTCTTGGTGGATGGAAAGCCACACAACAGATAAGGTGTTCTATAGCTCACGTAAGGCCTTAGGTGCCTGTATTCCTCCAGGGAGAGGGGTGATTTTTTTCACCACTGCAAAACCAGGCAGGTGGAGCTCAGAGGATTGCAGCAGCTGAGGTCTGCATCTGTGTCCAGCATCCCTGGGTGATTAAAGATTGAAATGGAGATCCAGCTAAGAGGTTGCTTGGACTAGTCGGCTATGATTCAACATACTGTAATGCAGTCCGGGTTCTAGAAGGTGCTTGAAGACACTTAAAAAAACATGAAAAATACCTTGCTTGGTACTAGATAATGTTGGTACCATTAATAGCTCATATCTTATCATTTGTAAAATTATACCATTATTTTATTTGATGCACTGTGGAGTAGCTATTACACCCATGTACATGAGAAAACTGAAATTCAAAGAGAGAAGGTGGTTGTATGACCCAGCTTTTGGGCGTATTTCCAGATTTCCTCCGCTGCCTCCTTCACTGGATTGGTCAGTGTCATTCCCACATAGTTGCCCCTTCACTTCCAGACTTGGATGAAATACCACACAATGGGCTATATGATGTGGTTTTGAGCAATCACCCAGAAGTTAAATGATGCAAGTCCAAAGTATAGGGGCATTAGCTCCCTGTGGAATGAAGCTTGACCAACGAGGTGGGAGATGGAAGGAAATAGGTAGATAACTTTTCCATCCCTTCTCCCCTTTTGGCTTTAGGGTGCAGATTTTCTAGCAAACTGTATTAGCTTGTTAGGGCTACCATAACAAAATACCACCGATGAGGAGGCTTAAACAACAAAAATTTATTTTTCCGTAGTTCTGGAGGTTAGAAGTACACGATCCATGTGCTATGGTCTTTCTTCTGCCTGCAAATCCCTGGTGTCCCTTTTTGTGTCCAAATTTTCTCTTATAATGACACCAGTCAGATTGCATTAAGACCCTCTATAATGACCTCACTTTAAGTTAATTACCTCTCTAAAGACCCCATCTCTAAATACAGTGACACCCTGAGGTACTGGGGGCAAAGGCTTCAGCATGAACTTGGGGGAGCACAATTTACCCCATACCGCAGACCCTCCGGAGAAGCCCCGCAGGGCAGCCGGGCATACCTTCTGAGTGAGCGGCTGTGTGTTCGCAGCTGGTGGTGAAGCCTGACCAGCAGCGGGTGGTTAAGAATCTCATCACATTATTCCAGATCTTCCTTCCTTTCCTTCCACCTTTTTTTCTTAGTCTCGCTGCACTGGCCTTGCAACTCCAAATAAAGCATCAACACTTTCATCCTTGCTGTAGGTTCTGCTTTCTAGAGAAACTGGGCTATCACAGTGGTTCATCCAAGGTGACAGCCGAGATTGGACTCAAGCCCTTAAACTCCACATCTCGTGATCTTTGCATTACCTCCAATTTGTCATTCATTCATCAATGTTTTATGGAGCCCATGACATGCGAGACATTGCCAGGCACTGAGAAGATCCTGCGATGAACAAAAATAGCCTGAAATCAGGGTCCCAAAATTGAGTGGGGTGACATAATCACATACAACGTAAGTGGAAAGAAACATGAAAGCATGCTTATTTACTGAGCGAAAGCAGCCCTTTGTCTCTTAGAACAATTTTATATTATTATTCCTAGAAGCCAAGTTCTGGCACATTTAATTTGGTGGATAGAGAAAACATTATATATAAATACAACTCAAGTAGCTAGAAATGATACACTAACAGGGCTGATATAATACCTAAGCTGAATAGTCATGTTAAAGACCAAAGGCTTATGATACGTGCTCATAATACAAACCTTCCAGAGAGGCCCCACGTGGTGGCTGAGCATAGTTCTTGAGTGAGCTATGTTTACTCACATAAGGTAGTAAAGTAAACATGACAAAAGATTAATACAATTTTTAGTATATACATAACTGGTACCTTGTTAGAAAAATTGGCAAAGAGTATGGGCAAAAAATTAATGGAAAAAATAAGACAAATGACCAATAAATACATAAAAGTATATTTAAATATTTTCAATAAATATGCAGAAATATATGAAAAATTCTATGTTGGAAACGATCAAAGCAACATTAATAGTTTTCACGCAGTAATTTGGCAAAGATGAAAAATGGTAACACTACCTGAATTGGCAAGGGTGTAATGAGGTTGCTATCTACACATGTTTACTACAGTTAAGAATTAAAGGGGCGCCTGGATGGCTCAGTCAGTTAAGTGTTCGGCTTCAGCTCAGGTCATGATACTGCGGTTCATGGGTTTGAGCCCTACATCGGGCTCTGAGCTGACAGCTCAGAGCCTGGAGCTTGCTTCGGATTCTGTGTCTCCGTCTCTCAAAAATAAATAAACATTAAAAATAAAAAAAAAAAAATTGGTCACACTTTCTGGAAAGTGATTTGAAAGTAAGTTTCATGTTCAGTTAGTTTAAATTCATCGAGCTGGTATTATAATACTATTTCACTTATATACTTAGGGAAATAAATGGTTGTGCACCAGGAAGCTCAGTATGGAATTTTTCTCTGTATTTTTAACCAATATTTTTTAAATGTAGAGAAATACAAAGCATAAAATGAGAATCAATAAGGTACTTATCACTAAAAATTTGAAGAAAATGTTAATATTTGGTCGCATTTGTTTCAGGTTTTTAAAATAGAAAATTCTCATGTAAAACTTATGTCCTCTTTTTTCTCATCCTAAGACCCATTCTCTTCTCTCCCCAAAAGCAACCACTGAAATGCATTTGGTATATATCTTTCTACGTTTTTATACTTTTAGATACCTGTATTTACTTCTGTATCTCCATATCTGCTATGTGTACTTTTTTTAATTTAAAGAACTACATAATTTCATAAATTGTCATATTTCCCCACTTGGTTTCGAGTTTTGTTTTTTACACTAGGTCTTTAATTCATTTATTTAACAAATATTTATTGACCACCTACTGTGTGCAGATACTATTCTAGAACTTAGGCTGTATCAACTAACAAAACAATGATCCATGACTTCAAGGAACTTCCTGTCTAGTGGAGGGAGACAGAACATATACAAATTTGCAATGAGAACATTATATATTACTTAGAAGGTGATCATGGCCATAAACAAAGGTAAAGTAGAGCTGAATAAGGGGAATCAAGAGAGCTGGGATTGCAGGGTGAGCAGGTTTTCACTTTAAATGGGATGCTCTGGACAGGCTTCTTAGAGAAGGCGATGTTTGAGCAAAGAGTTGAAGAAGGTGAATGCATGTGTCAAGTGGTTACCTGTCAAATGGTTTTTCAGGAAGAGGGAACACCATGCGCAAAGGTCCTGAATCAGGGAGTATGGCTGGTGGTTGATGTATTTAAGAAACAGCAAGGAGGCCAGTGGAGTTAGAGCTGAGTGGGGGTCAGAGACGTTACAGGATCCAGGTGGTGGGGTTCTTTGGTAGGCTCATACAAGGACTTGGCCTTATATTCAGACCAATGGGCAGTCATTGAAGGAAGTTCTGAACCAATGAATAATTTGCTCTGACAGAGGTGGGAAGATTGCTTCGGCTGCTCTGTTGAGAACAGAATGTAGAGAGTGGTTCTGGAGGCAGAGACGCTACTGTATTTATTCAGGCAAGAGATGACGGTGGGTTGGGCCAGGGTACTATGAGTAGGAGTGGTGAGATGTAGTTAGATTTTGGAGACATTTTTAAGATTGAGCCAACAGGATTTTCTGACAGATTACCTGTATAAAGTGAGAGAAAGAATCAAGATCAGTTCTGAGCATTTTAGCCCGAGCACTTGAACTAGATGCATAAGCTGCCATCGCTTGCACTGGGGAAGGCTGTGGGTAGTTCAGAAATTTAAATCTTGTGAAGTGTGAGATATCTATTAGTCACTCAAATGGAGACGAATCCATCCAGAATTAATTTTGGGGTTTGGTTTGTGTAAGAATCTATTTTTTCCTCTACAAGGGAAATCAATGATCCTTACATCATATATTGAGACATCTACCTTTTCTTTTTTTTTTTTTTACCACTGATTTACAATTTACAATGCAGCTAGGATCTCCCCAAATTCCATTTATGTTTGGATCTTATCTGGGACACCTTTTTTTTTATTACACTGGTCTATATATCTTAATTAACAATGCTGTCTTAATTATCTTCTATTACTTTAAGTCTTGACAGAGGAGAGGACGAATCTTTCTCTTGTCTTCATTTTCTTAATTGCCTTGACCAGAACTTCTCAACATTTCTTGGATCATGACACATTTAGAGTCTTTCTTTTGGGATGTTTTTCTTTTTTCTATGTAAATTTCCAAATGACCACTTCTATTTGTTTTTATGTCTTGATTATGTATTCAACACTAATGGGAAACTTCCTGAACAGTTTTAGTACTTTGTGGATTCTTTTAGATTATCTATGGAGACTACTATATTATTATTTTTTTTAATTTTTTTAACTTTTTTTAAAATTTATTTTTGAGACAGAGAGAGACAGAGCATGAACGGGGAAGGGGCAGAGAGAGAGGGACACACAGAATCGGAAGCAGGCTCCAGGCTCCGAGCCATCAGCCCAGAGCCCGACGCGGGGCCCGAACTCAAGGACCGCGAGATCATGACCTGAGCTGAAGTCGATGCTTAACCGACTGAGCCACCCAGGCGCCCCGACTACTATATTGTTATTATTATTATTATTTAACATTTTATTTATTTTTGAGAGAGACAGAGACAGAGTGCAAGTGGGGGGGGGGCAGAGAGAGAGGGAGTCACAGAATCTGAAGCAGGCTCCAGGCTCTGAGCCGTCAGCACAGAGCCTGATGCAGGGCTCGGACTCACAAACCGTGAGATCGTGACCTGGGCCAAAGTCCGAGGCTTAACTGACAAAGCCACCCATGCACCCCAAGAGACTACTATATTATTTAAAAAGACAGATACCATATGGTTTCACTCTTATGTGGATCCTGAGAAACTTAACAGGAACCCATGGGGGAGGGGAAGGAAAAAAAAAAAAAAAGAGGTTAGAATGGGAGAGAGCCAAAGCATAAGAGACTGTTAAAAACTGAGAACAAACTGAGGGTTGACGGGGGGTGGGAGGGAGGGGAGGGTGGGTGATGGGTATTGAGGAGGGCACCTTTTGGGATGAGCACTGGGTGTCGTATGGAAACCAATTTGTCAATAAATTTCATATATATAAAAAAAATAAAAATAATAAAAAAATAAAAAATAATAAAACTTAAAAAGAAAGAAAGTTTGGCTCTTTTCTCATCCTATGTCTTTTTCTTCTTTGTCCTTTCCTTTTCCCTTTGTTCCTTTCCCTCCCTTGCTTAGGACCTTTTATGTAACTGGGACCAGTGGATAACAGAGGGTCATAGCCAACATCCTTGTTTTATTGCTGATTTTACTGGAAATGTTACTAAAGCTTCATCATGCAATATAATGCCACTCTAGTTTTTCATAGTATTCAGGTTAAAGAAGGTTAAAGAAGTTCCTTTTCATTGCTTGTTTGGTTACAGATAGTTTTATTTGTTTTAGCATTAATAATTATGGAATTTTGTCAAATGTTTCCTTCCCACAAGTACTGAGAGGGTCATATAGCTTTGCATCCATTGCGAGATAAATTTAACTAATAACTTTTCTGACTGTAATCATCTTTATATTCCCAAGATAAACTTGATTTAATCTGATGTATTGTTTAAAAATTTGTTTCTGGATTCAATTTGCTAATACCTGGATTTTTACATCTATCTATATTTTTTAAAGTTTATTTATTTACTTAGAGAGAGAGAGAGAGAGAGAGAGAGAGAAAGGGGTGGGCAGAGAAAGAGGGAGGGAGAGAATCCCAAGCAGGAGCTCAATCTCATGAACCGTGAGATCATGACCTGAGCTGAAATCAAAAGTCAGCTGCCCAACCAACTGGGCCACTCAGGCACCCCTACATTTATATTACTAGTGAGTGTAGCACATAATCTTCTTTTTTTTCTTTTTAATTTTTTTTAATGTTTTTATTTATTTTTGAAGGAGAGAGGGAGACAGACTATGAGCAGGGGAGGAGCAGAGAGAGAGGGAGACACAGAATTGAAGCAGGATCCAGGCTCTAAGCTGTCAGCACAGAGCCTGATGCGGGGCTCGAACTCACGAACTGTGAGATCATGACCTGAGCCGAAGTCGGAAGCTTAACCGACTGAGCCACTCAGGTGCCCCAATCTTACTTTCTTACAACACACTTGTTCTGTCTTTAGACAAAGTAAGCCAATTCCATAAAATGGATAGTGAGGCTTTTCCTAATGATGTTGAATTTCATCAAATATGTATTTTTTTTCATATATTGAGATGATTGTATTGTTCTTATTTGTTCGAGTGGTGAATTATGTTATTCCTTTATAATTATGATCATCTTTCATAATGTTAGTCTTCTCACGTATTTTGGGAATTTTGGTTGCAAACTCATCTTGTGTGTGGATTTCATTTCTTCTTTTCTCTATAGGTTCTGACAGGTTTTTTTTAAGCTTATTTATTTATTTTGAGAGAGACAAAGACAGCATGAGTCGGGGACAGGCAGAGAGAGAGGGAGACAGAGAATCCCAAGCAGGCAATGCACTGTCAGCCCAGAGCCCGATGTGGGGCTCAAACCCAGGAAACCATGAGTTCATGACCTGAGCGGAAACCAAGAGTCAGACGCTTAACCAACTGAGCCACCCAGGTGCTCTGTGTTCTGACAGTTTAATAGCGTCCTCTCCCTGGTGCACTTAGTGTTCTTGGTTCAGAATTCGGTTATATTATTAGCAACTTTCTTTGTGACTTTTCATTCCAAAAAGATGCTATAAATAGGTTTTCAGAAACAATGGGCACCTAGGGCAAGCAGATACCTCTGCTCTTTCTCAATCCTTTGGCAACAATTTATTTTCTGTTGCACTTTTGGGTACCATTTGTAGCTCTTTGTACCTCCTATTCACAGGCAATGGATTCCATCTCTGTTTTTAGTTGTTTTTTTTTTTCCACGTATGGAAACTTTCTTAGCACAACTTCTTGCATGGGGTCATGGAGGTGGATACTATTTGCTTATACCGTGCTGTGAATGGCATCTCTAGGAGTTTGACAGTGCACGACCTGCCCAACCACACATGGTAGTCATTATTCTGGTCTTCCACATTTACACTGAACATGTGTAGTTCTTGGCTGCTTCTACCTGTTTCTGGTTCTGGAGTGCAGTAAGATTACATTTTAGCTTTCTGCTGATCGATTTCCACTGTTTATGGCTGACGGAGTGGATAGCACTGTTTTGAAGCACTACTGTTGTTTGATGTATTTGTAATCATTATCCACTAGTAAATGTGTGAAGTGTAAGATCGGGATGAGGTGGTTTATTTGGGGACTCAAAATCCCATCTTGAATGGAAGCCAGCATTAATTTAAATAATAAAAATTTTGAACAAGCTAAGTATCCAAAATAGTTAGCATGGTTAACTAGATTACATGACTTTCATAGTATGGAATTTACGCAGCCTTGCAAAGTTATGTTTTTGAAATAATTTTAATGGCGTTTGAAAATACTAATGTTACAATGGTAACTGGAAAAGCAGGTTTTTCCACTGTATGTGTACTATAATCTCAACTAAGTTAGAAGAGGTATATAAAAAGACTGTCAATACCTATTTGTAAACTAACACCTACTGTTCTCTGGATGGTGTTCCTATGCATGCTTAAGTTGCTAAATCAATACTTTTATAAACTTTAAGTTGCCTTATAGTGAATATACATCCCACCGATCGGCAGAAAACCATGACTAGAATAATAAAAGCAACAGTCCGCCCATTGCATTGGGTTTTGCTTGAGAAGGCACGCGGTCAGTTCTGTGTCTTTCCTTTCTGTAACCACATCTAGGGATTTTCAGGCTCAAATGATGCTTCCAGTTGGCCGGGATGACACACAGCCCCCTTAGAACTTCCAAGGTCATAGTTACTTTCTACACTGGTCTGTCTTTTCTTGACCAGTGTTTGTGCATGAGTGTGCTCCACACTCAGATCATCTCTGCCTTGTTAAGGAACCCCGATGGCATTTATGTCGTCTCAACCCCTGCATGACAGAGTGCATGCGGTCTGACATTGGCATACACCACATGGACCCAGGAGCCACTGCATACAGCAGGTGCTTAATAGATCTTTGCGGAAATCATCCTCACTGGCACAGTGATAACTTTCTGCATCGGCCCAGGACGAAAGGAGGACAGAAAATAAAAACAAGTAGTTAATAAGGCAGTTGGATTCTGTGGTTTTTTTAAAAATCAAAATGTCTATTTTTGCTGTTGGCATGTTTTGGGCAATAAAATAAGATTTAGCACGAGTGTTTAATTCTTTTGATTCCCCCACAGTCGGGGCTGTGGTTAAGAGTCCTTGTTCCTAGAGACCTAAGTTCCAATGTTGGCCCCTTCAGCCCCAGTGTGGCCTCAGCAAGACACTTTCTCTCCCCAAGTCCCACATCCTTTGCTGCAAAAGGTTGTTATGAAGTTCAGCCAAAGTCACTTATGTAAAGCCTCTTGTGCGCGGCGGTTAATGAGTGAGAAAGCTCTCTCCTCCCACCCCCCAGTATAAATCTAGGTGGGTTTATGGAGTAGGTCCACTTTGGGTTCACTCGGGGGGGGGGGGGGGTCTTCGCTACAGCTGAAGGGCTTCCAGCCTGAATTCCAGAATGGCTCTATCTATATGGGCAGACACTCTTCTTGTTAACGTGGCCTCCACTGAGGATACACACTTGAGAGGACTCAAGAGCCTGGACTGTGGATTGCTCTGTTCTGAGGGAATTTCCTCGGGACTCTGCAGGGCACCTTTTTTATTTCTCGAACACCTCTGTCACTGCCTTTCATCCCAGGGCCCAGTAGAAGAGAGTTTGATTGGACCTGTCAGCATCTCTAAGGAGGCCACTTAAGAGTCATTTGAAGAATTCCCACACCCAAGAGCATCTCCGAGTGGCTGAGAAGATGCAGGCAACCTTGAACCTAAAGTCCACGTCTTGTCCCAGACTACTAGATTTTTAATCAAAAAGGGCCTGGCCTGCGTGGGATGGTGAAAGGGGTTCTCTGTGTATGAGCCAGTGGTTTTGCAACTTAGGACAGTAGCAGAAAATGCCACAGAGACTGATCAGACGGGGAGTTTTTTTTCCGAGTAAAACATTATCATCAATAATGATAATATTAACAAATACGTAGCATGCAGAAAATAACATCAAGTAACAAACTCTTGTTACGCTCCGGGCGGTATGCTAGAAGCATTACCTACATCTCAGCGGACCCTTTACGTGATATACATCACCACCCCGCGAGACTACGGTCTCCATTGATAGATGAGCTAACTGAGGTTCACAGAGAAAAATGACTTTCCAAAAGGTCGCTTATTGGCAGAGTCTTGATTAAAATTTACATCTGTGTTTTTGAAAATCAAACCTAACTGTGTCTCAATAAACACAAAGATAGTTTGAAGAGGGAGAAATATGGGCAGTCCCTAATACTGAGAGCCAAGATATGGGGAAAAAAAGCCAATTTCCCTGGGCTGATGTTTGAGTTAAAAGGTTCTTGCTCGTATGAGCCACAGCTAAACCGGCACCAATTAGAGTCAAGCGTAATGAAAAATAAATACAGCTGAGCTGTTAGACTAGCTGCTATGGTCCAGCATCTGTCAGCACTTCTATTATACATTGAGTTTTTTCAAGGAATTATAAGGGCTGTAAAAATGTATGCTATGGTGGAACTTGGCAGGAAAAAAAAAGTTTCCATTTAAAGAGCTTTTCAAATGTATTTTCTAAAGTTTCAAAAAATTAGGTTTGACACTTTAGTCATGAAGTTAGCAACCATTTAAATAGCCCAACACCTTTTAATCAACTGCTGGAGTGAGAAAGTGCTCGGCACCGGGACATATGCCTGCGTGGGGCTTCCCTCACCTCTGTCAGGGGCTTCTGCCTGGGGCTTTCTCCCCGACAGAGCTCGTGTTGGAGTCCAGGGCAGCCGGAAATAGCAGCAACAGGCCCCACGTTCCAGGGACTTGAAGGGAAGGCCAGGGGCACCCAGCAACGGGCCTGGTTGCTCATGCTGGGGAGGAATCAAATCTGATGCCCCACGATGTTCCTCAGAAACCCGATCCAGACCAGAGCTCAGCTTTGTTGGAATGATCTCCAGGCTGGAGGCTAACAGTCCTTGTGGCGGCAAGGGAAAGGGGCCGAAGCCGAGGAGGTGAGGGCCGGGGAAGCTTGAGAGAAAGAATGCAGGGGCTTCCTCATCTGGTCGCGGAAAAAGGAGTGTCAGAACATCTTGTTCTGGTTTTAGTCGCGAGAAGAACTCCAGACCTGAAGGTAGGAGATCGTGGTGCTATGGGCTGAGTGTTTGTGTTCCCCTGAAATTCACGTTGAGGTCCTAATCCCCAAAGATCAGATGACATGGGGGGGAGGGGAGGGACTTCGGGAGGCGGTTAGGTCGTGAGGGTGGAGCCCTCATGAATAGGATTAATGCTTCTTTTTTTAATGTTTATTCTGTTGAGAGACACAGAAGGAGTGCCAGTGGGGGAGGAGCAGAGAGAGAAGGAGAGAGAATCCCCCCTGCTCAGTGCAGAACCCGACGCGGGGCTTGAGCCCACAGCCGACCGAGGGATCCTGACCTGAGCCCAGATCAAAAGTCAGACGCTTAACGGACTGAGCCACCCAGGAGCCCCAGGATCAGTGCTTTTAGAAGAGGTTCCGCAAAGCCCCCCAGCCCCTGGTGCCCTGTACGGAGGCCACCCCAAGGCTGGGACCCGGAAGAGGGCCCTCAGCTGACCGTGCTGGCATCCTGACTTTGGACTTCCAGCCTCCAGGGCTGTGAAAATAAAATTTCTGGTGTTTGTGAGCCCCCCGGCCTGTGGTATTTTGTTACAGCAGCCCAAACGCACTGAGACTAAGATGTGTGACCCCACCCCCATCTCTGCCGCAGTCCTGTGTTTGGAGAGCATTACTCTGCCTACTCGTTTTGGGCCTTATATAATTCTGAATGGAAATGATCATTTTTATACAAACCACAGATTTGCGGATAAGAAGATAATGTGTGTGGAGATACTCTGTAAACTTAAAAGAGCTCTGCAGATAATGAACGATAATCATACTGTAGTATTTGTCGCTCTTTTCCTCAGGATCCTCTCCAAATAGCCAGGGACTGTGAAGGGCAGAAACATGAGTGGGACAAGTTGTCTGCACACAAAACCCTAAATAGCAGTTGGACCAAAGGCTACATTAACAAATGCCCACATCCAAGGCAGATGGGATAAAGCCAGCACTCAGTGGGCTGAACACAAGCAGCCTGCCCTCGAATTTCACCAGAGAAGTTTGCGGGGAAAAAACAGTGAATGCTAAATCTCATCTGGGAGCCTCACTTATCCAGAATCCAATCATTGCTCATAGATACGGCCACGCAGGGTCTCAGTGTTTCTTGCCGCAAATTCACAACTAATGCCATAGTCAGAACTCAAATAACGTTTCTGTGGAAGCCAGACAGGGACTGGGTGTATATGGCTCCAACTTGACTCTGTATAGGGTACCTGGGGAGCTTATTAAAATGCAGGCTTTGAACCGTCCCATAAGGAACCCCCTTTGGTAGGCAGACCTGGAATCTGCATTTCTAAGAAACTCTCCAGAATGTTCCATCAGAAGTGGGCCACATGGCCACATTTGGAAAAAACACTGACTTAGACTTCTCCGAAGTTGCGACATGAACCCCACACATCAAAGCTGGAGATCGCTAATATAACTTCATTTTATTGCCGAGAAAACCCTATAGGGGAGCAGATCCGTGTTCACTGGGCACAGAGTCTGTGCCAATGCTGTGCCCCGTTCAACGCAGGCTCTCTCTCTCTCTCTTTTAATCTTCATGGTGTGTCTGAATCTTTCCACTGGATGTATCTAGTATCTTTTTTGGATGTATCTTTTTTGGATGTATTCCAACTTGGGATCAATGCATTAACCTACTTCTCTGTCCTAACACCTGGTAGCTGGAGGAATAAAAAGTACAAATAGGGATGCCTGGGTGGCTCAGTTGGTTAAACGTCTGATTTCGGCTCAGATCACGGTCTCAGGGTTTGTGAGTTCAAGCCCCGCATTGGGCTCTGTGCTGACAGCCCTGAGCCTGGGGCCTGTTTCAGATTTTGTGTCTCTCTCTCTCTCTGTCCTCCCTAGCTCTCTCTCTCTCTCTCAAAAATAAATAAACATTAAAAAATATATTTTAAAAAAGTAAAAATAAGGACTCTAGAGTCACTGTATGTCCATGGGTTCCATTATCAATGGGGCTCTAAGAAATACCTACCAGTCACTTAATTTGGGGGATTGCTTCCTCGCTCATCCTTCAGGAAATACTCTAACAACTACTTCTCTCTTCAAGCACCTTATCTTACTTCAGCTCTTCATTCTCAAAAAATAAAATAAAAATAAACCAAAACCCCCTCTGCTCTATTCCTGTTCCTCATTCCATTTCTTTACTAAGAACATTGGCACCTTAAGCCCCAATCTTGCTCAAATTCCCAACCATCACCACCAATTTATCTAAAACCATCCCCTCTCCCTGTCCTTTTCTCTGGACTCTAAAAGGGGACCCCTTTCCTCCTGTTTGAGGACATCTTTCCCTAAGCCTTTGACGTGAGTATTCCCACCATATTGGGTTTGTTGATTTCCCACCGTGCCCACCTGTGTCTTGTTATCTTGTCATCTTTCTTTGGTTCTGCCCTCAGAATAGACACATTTTCAAACCTCTGCTATAACTGCAGTGTAACCTCTCCTGGTATTGTGTTCCCTTTTGGTCGCCGTGTTATCTCTCTTCTTTTCTGTCATCAGACCTCCTTGAAAGAATATTCTTTTCTTTCTCCGTTCCTACCTCCCCATTCACTACTCAACCTGTTTCAATCCGGCCTCTAGTCACTTCCCTTCAGTGAAATTCATTTTGCTATGGTTACCACGGATGGCCTTTTGGCCAAATCCGGTGGATATTTTCCAGTCCTTCTTCATTTGTAATGTAGAGACAGAAATACTTCTCTCATAAGGTTGCTTTAAGCATGAGCATATGTGTGTAAGGGAAGAAATGCCTAGTACAGGGCCTGACACAGAACAAGCATTCAGTGATTGATTCCCTTTCCTTTTCTCCTCCTCCTCTTCTTCCTCCTCCTCCTCCTCCTCTTCGTTATCATTCTTGTTGTTATCATTAGTTCGGGGCCTTGCATGGGACACCATCAGCCATTCCTGTCATTTGGGGACCTCGTGAATCTCATGAGACCATGAATCTCGTCAGGCGTCCCTGTCTTCCTCCTTCCTCAAAGATCGGTGTCCCCAGAGCTCTCCCTTTAGCTCCTCTCTCAGCTTCCTCCTCATGCTCTCCCTGGGGCGACCTCCTGCATTTTCGTCCCTTCAGCTGCCATCCGGGTGCCAATAAATCCGACATTTTCCTTCCAGCTCAGACCTGTTCGGGGCCATGTATTCAGTCTTCCTATACTTCAGGGGCTGGCACATCGGAGATGCTCGAAACTTCACTGATGCTCGAAACACAAGCCTCAGCCAGTTCCCTTTCACTGTAGTAAAGCTGGGGTACGGCGGCCATGACTTCAATGGGACTGTGTGTGTGTGTGTGTGTGTGTGTGTGTGTGGGTAGGCGAAGCTCCGGGCGCTGCGAGACGGGGCACATTTGGCAAAGCGGCTCCTCGAGCACAGCTGCCAGATGGCACCGAGCCACCTGGGGAGAAAGGAGAGAATGAAGGAGAGGGAGCTGGGCAAGAGCCTGAGCCAGCAGCAGGCAGAGGCGATTAAGAAAGCTTTCCCAGTGATATGAAGGGCCTTGGACCCGATGTGTCAGAAATCATCACGGCGACAAAATGGAATTTAAAAGCCTGGAAGACTAAAGCGAAAGTCTGTTTTGAAGTTCGATTCACAATGCACGTTTCTTATATGCTTAGCTTTCAATTTCCCACAAATGTGGGCAGAATGTTGGCCCTCAAAAATGCCACATCCCTGAATCCGACATAGGACAAACATGTAAGTTCTTGGATTCTGGATTTAGACAGATCTAGGTCCAAAATGTTGGGTTTTTTTTTTTTTTTTGCTAACTGCCTGACTTTGGTGACAGTATTTAGCTTCTCTAAGCCTCGGTCATCTGCCACCCATGACACCATTCATCTCAAAGAATTCATCAGCCATTAATTTAACATTTATTGAGATCCTGGCACCGCACTAGGTGCTAACATGCCCAGATGATGCAGACATATCCTTGCCCTAGAGGACTTCATGGAAGAGGACACTGGTGCATGCAGGAAGGAGGTGCCGGTGGGCTCCAAGGAATGGGGGAAAGCAGAGGTCAAGGAGAATGTCCAGGCTTCTGGCTTTGAAGATGAGAAAGAAGTGGTCATTCAGAGAAAGAACCAGGCTTAGGGTGGGGAGTATATAAGCCCGGCTGTGGCATAGCCACATAGAAATGCCAGCAGGCGAGTGGGACAGTGCACCAGAATGCCAGGAGAAACTCTAGATTTAGAAAAAAATGTTTGGGGTTTCCAGCACAAACATGGTCAATGGAGCCCCAGAATGGTCGGCAATGCTCAGAAAGAGCATATTCAAGAAGATAACCTGAATCCCCCCAAACACCGCCATCTAAACAAAGGCAAAATGATGAAGAGTCGAGAGAGAGCCTGCACACATGTTGGAGAGCATGGGAATATAGAAACTGAGAGACATGAGAGTGTCAGGAGTTTTGCACCCATTCAAGCAAGAAGCTGATGATGGAACATACCCAATGACTCTGCAATGGAGAAGTTCTTGGTGACTCTGGCAGGAGCAGATTCAAGGGAGTAATGGCCTGGCCTGAGGCAAGAGAGCTCTCCCGTCTTCTAACAGGACCTGAGGGAGAGGGAAGGACTAGAGATGTAGGTAACCTGTAGGTGATTTGGCAAGACATTGTAGGATTTTCTTTCCAGTGCTTTCTAATAGCCCGGGTAAGCTCATGAGCTGGAGGTACGGAAGAGTGCGAGGCATTTAATATGGGCTCTGGAGGATGGGCATGAGCCAGGCGCAGGGAGTGTGGAAGGATTCCAGGCAGCACGGCAGACTGATGGTAACCTGTGTGCCCGGTATTTTCTATGCTAGCACAATGCATTCTGGCTGTGGGTGCATAGACTCTGGCTGGCTGGCTGTATCCAGGGTTTTGATGTTTCTAGATGAGTTTGAAGAAAGAACAACTGGGACCAGGACAAGCTTGCGGAGAGGGAGCATTTCAAGATGTCCCAGTGAAGTCAGAGTAATGGAATGGTGGGAAGTCATTCCCATCTTAGTCTTCTTAGTGGGAAGACTAAGAAAGAGCTGGAAGGAATGAGGAGATTCTGGTCCGAGGTCTACATTTACAGTTTCAGAGCTGGCTCAGTTCCAGATAAGGGTGAGTTGCCAGGTGAAGTCATGAGAATTTGGGGAGGGGGTGTAAATTGGGTTAGAAGGCCATGTGGCAGGAACTGAGCTGATCCAGGAACTAAGAGATCATGTGTAGTTGAGGTCATTCCTAATGAGAGATGCACTTGGAGTGGAGAGCAACCCTGGGATCCAGGAGGAAGCACAGGGAGCATTTCCTCACATAGAGAAGCTACTCATTAATATCTGGAGGGCGCCCGGGTGGCTCAGTCGGTTAAGTGTCCTACTTCGGCTCAGGTCATGATCTCGCGGTCTGTGAGTTCAAGCCCCGAACCCGGCTCTGTGCTGACAGTTCGGAGCCTGGAGCCTGCCTTGGATTCTGTGTCTCCCTCTCTCTCTGCCCCTTCTCTGCTCACACACACACTCTCTCTCTCACTCTGTCTCTCTCTCAAAAATAAATAAACATTAAAAAAATGTTTCACTACTTATCTCTGGAGACACTGGGGCAACAGAAAAAAAGAGTATTTCAAAGGCTTCAGAAGGAATCTCAGGGCCTGGCCCCACCCTCCAAGTCTGTAGGCAGGTATGACGTTCCCCTGTGCAGGCCGCGTGTCTGAGCCTGATAAATGGGTGAATGCTGACGGCAGCCTCAGTCACTCACAAATGGAGCTCGGTTTAAAGTTCAAGTAATAACTGGATGGTGACCATTTGTCTCTGACCAACACTCAGCATTAAAAAGGTTGCACTTTTTTTTCTAAAAGGCAGCAAATGTGGACAAATATTAGCTCTCGGAAATAAAGGGGGAAGTTATTCATTCACTCAGCAGCCTTTTCCAAGCCATCAATCTTCCTGGGTTTTCTATTGCTTTAATCATCAAGGTTGTTTATTTGGAGCAATTTCTGAGAGAATAAAGGTACCTTTGGCCTTTATCTGCTGTCATCAAAGCATCCATTAGGGGGCTGGAGCCCTGTGGGGAGGCTCAAGGGATTACTCAGGGAGGTTTTCTGAAATGCACAGGAATTCTGCTTTTTCCCCTCCCTGGTGCGGTGGTGGGGTTTACACTGTAATCTGAAAGGTTGGGTTTATCGTCAGGTTTAGACCATTTGAACAGGATTTTTGTTCAAGGCAAACCTACAGATAAAAGCATTCTGAGTGGCCTGGAACAAAGGACTGCCTGCCCAGAGAAGTGTGGCTCCTCGAAGTCCCCGAGCAGGGTGTAGTCGGTCTGGCAGGCTGTGGGGTCAGGCTGTCATCTCCCGGGCGGAGGGGCCCTGGGACACGCTGGTAAGGCCTGACTCTCCCCCGCCCCGTTGGAAGCTGAATGTTTGCTCGGCTGGGAGAGCTGTGGTGGGATGGGGGAGAATCAAAAGCGTGTGGACCCTGTGGGTGAGCGGGCAGGGGTTGCACCCCCACCCCGCATGCATTCACACCTGCTCACATGGCACTTGAACACATACTCGCACACGTGCATGCATACACCCAACACGTGCACCAGACTCACGCACACACTGGCATGCCCTCCTGGGGGGAGGGGTTCCGTTCCACCGCCTTCTAGCTCCAGCCCTGCAGGAGCACCTGCCTTCCTCCTCCTGCTCCCTGCGGTTCTCCATCTTCCCATCTTCCAGGCCTCTTAGACCAGCCCTGCCATCAGCCAGTGATGGACGGCTCAGAATGACAATGGGACCCCTGGCCTTGAGTGCCCTGGGCTATCCCTTGGCCCCCCTCCCCCAGAGGGGCTCTCCTGGTGGGCAAGGGCTGGGCAACCTCACTGACCCGAGTGCGCATGAGTAGCTGCTCTATGTGAGGAAACGCTCCCTGTGCTTCCTCCTGAGGCTTTTCTCTCAGTGTTTTGCTAAGTCAGCTGAGTTCTTGATGCTCATGAAAAAGCTAGGTCAGCAGTAATCTGCACAGAAGCACATGCACACACACACACACACACACACAGACACACACACACAAATCACAGGGGCATTTACATCCAGACATGCACGCCACAGTGACATCCACACACACAGCAGGAATATCTAACACATTCACACATCGCAGAGAATAGCACACTCACAAACCACAGGGACATGCACATTCATACACCGTGCGTGCACAGCAAAGATATCTGCGCACGTTATCTCAGAGAAATCGACATATGCTAAACAGGACAGAATGTGCACACACACACACACACACACACACACATCTACACTCTATGTTACAAAGAGAAGAAATATCCCAATGCCTGACTGTGCCCGTAAATAAGGTCACACAGACACATCTAACCATTTGCATGCCCCCTCGGGGGCCCCTCATGAGTAGACATATCACACGCACATACTCAAATATGTAAACTCTCACAGATCCCCCAACCCAGCTTGTGTCAGAAGTATTTCTGGAATGGTCCAGAAAGAAGAGAGAAGGGCAGGTCTGTACCTGCCAGCTCAGCAGGAGAGGCAGATAGTGTAGGAGGTTGTCTCACGACCCTGGAGATCATAAGACACCAGAACAGCAGGCTCCAGATCAGAAGGGAATCAGAAATCCCCTCCTGTGATGGCCAGGTGGCCTAGACCAGAGAGGGAGGAGCGCCAGGCACTTCACAGTGTGGGGCTCTGCTCAGGCCCGATGGCTGACTTTCCATGTAGCTTTGAGCAACAATCTCCTTGTGGTGAGCCTCAGAGTTCCCATCTGTAAAATGGGGCTAATGTGAAAAGCAAATGAAGGAAACAGGGGTAGAGGTGTTTGCTGACATCACAGGGGTAAGGTTCTTGGTGTCTTTGTTCCTTTCATGGCTATGTGTTGGTGGGGCTGGGAAAGGCTCTGAATCCAATGCCCTGCCCTCCTCTTTTCTCCATGGGGCCCTGACTTTTTTCCAGCAGTGTTTTTAAGATGCATGGGATATCTTGCTTTCTGTCTTCTACCTTGAGAAGCCGTGGCTACTGTTTCTGGATGTTCTGACTTAATCGTTGTCACATGTAGCGTCCTAAAGACTGACCCCAGCTCAAAGTGGACTGGATGCTTCTCCTTATGGATGTTTTCTACTTAGGTAGGCAGCTTTTGGGAAGCCCACACTCTGCTTTGCATATAGCACTGTGACAAGCCCTTGTCACACCGCAGTAGTGACATTCACTTATTTGTCTGTTTCTGCCTCTGGACTGTGGTCAGTCACCTTCATTCCCCTTCATGCCTGGCCCCCAGTGGATAGTAGGTCTCCAGGGAACACTTGCTAATGGTTGAAGGAAGGAACAACACACGATAGGCTAGCTGGAGACTGGTGGCTCAGAGATCCCTAGATGGATGGTGAGTGTTTTCAGATCCCCTGTTCTCCCTCACAACTGATTTCTGCACTCAGGGTGGTGGGAGATAAGACCTCTGAGTTAAAGCTGGTTAGGAAAACAGAATTTTGGAAAGCAGGCTTTTGTTTCCAAATGAAATGTTCACACCATTAAAAGCAAAAAGGGTTTGCTTTTCTTCTTTTGGTAATAGTGCAAAACAGATATTTAAAAACAGAGCTCAGTCTTGGGGCACCTGAGTGGCTCAGTCGGTTGAGCGTCCGACTTCGGCTCAGGTCATGATCTCAAGGTTCACGAGTTTGAGCCCTACGTCAGGCTCTGTGCTGACAGTGTGGAGCCTGGAACCTGCTTCAGATTCTATATCTCCCTCTCTGCCCCTTCCTTGCTGGTGCTCTGTCTCTGTCTCTCAAAAATGAATAAACATTAAAAAAATTTAAAAAGTAGAACTCAGTCTCACAAAATCTTGACCGCTTGGAAAATGTGTTCTAATGGATTTTTAAAATCATTATTTAAATGAAAGAGCATTTTCCTAAACAAAATGGATGACTATGACAAGAAGGTTTAGATATTATGTTTCATTTTCTCCCCACCCCATTCTGACGCTTTTCTGGAAATATGGGGGTTACTCATAAAATGATTCAACCCGTGAAAGCACTGGAGTTATGCTCGAGGCATCACTGTCCTGTGTGCTGGCGGGCAACCTCGGAGACATAGAGTAGGTAGTGACAGGCAACAGGGGAGCAGTGGTCAGTGTTTTGTCTAGTCAGTTTCCACTTGCGTGGCTGGTGGGGGTTTGTAGCACAGGGAGAGGAACGAGATCTCTGCTACGAGAGAGACCTCAGACTGAATCTTGACTGTGTGTTGGACCGGCTGTGTTCTTCCCTGACCTTCCCTAAATTTATGTCATAATCTGGAAAATGGGAATTCTAGTAGCTGAAAGAGTCTAATTGTGGCTAGGATTAAACAGATAGTATCTGTAACGTACCTAGTATTGTACAGGCATGTAGTAGATGTTTAATATAGCTGCTGTTATTATCACTAATTTTATTTGGGTGAACAGTAGGTTTTAGAGACTAATGACATCTGGTTCCCAGGACTTGTAAAAAATGAAAATATCATTTTAAGAAGGCGGGATCTGTTTCATCCCCATCAAAGTCACCGCAGACCATTATCATTTCTTAAAAGGATTGAAAACTTCTATTACAATGGTCTATTACACCAATTTTTTTTTTTTTACAAATACACTGATTAGATCAATTTCAAATTTAAACCAAATGTGACTTCAGATTCTAATTAGATCTAAGGTTATTGGTCTGTATTTATGTACTGAGATGTGTACATTTGTATACCTGATATACACGTATCTGTAACTATACATATCACAACTGTTTATGACCCCATAATCATGCTAGCAACTATAGATACTGGAATAGTCTTAACTAATGTTTGTGCCCACTTACTTTGCCTTCCAACCTACTGTCCAATGACAATCGAATTTAATATAGTATAAAATCATATCTAAAGACATTTGTCTTTAATCATTAGGCATTAATATAGTCAACTGATGAATGGATAAAGAAGTTGTGATTGGTATATACACACACACACACACACACACACACACACACAATGGAATATAACTCGGCAATCAAAAAGAATGAAATCTTGCCATTTGCAACAAGGTGGTTGGAACTAGACTGGATCATGTTAAGCGAAATAAGTCATTTGGAGAAAGAAAAATACCATATGATTTCACTCAAATGTGGAATTTAAGAGACAAAACAGATGAACATAGGAGAAGGGAAGGAACATTAAGAGAAAAACAGAGAGGGAGGCAAACCATAAGAGACTCTTAAATGCAGAGAACAAACTAAGGGTTGCTGGAGGGGAGGTGGGTGGGGGGATGGGCTAAATGGGTGATGGGCATTAAGGCGGGAGTTTGTTGGGATGAGCACTGGGTGTCGTATGTAAGTGCCGAATCCCTAAATTCTACTCCTGAAACCATTATTACATTATATGACAATATGTCAACTAACTTGACTTTAAATTAAAAAAAAGTAAAATAAATAGAAATTAAAGACATTAATACATTTGCACATACTACACAGATATATGTGATTATAAAAATAGTAATATGTGTTTATATCAGGCGTCCAATGATTTTCAGATGTCCATGTCCTAGGAGAGCCCACTGTGGGAAACAAACTAAAATATTTGCCCTGGTTCCCGGCTGCTGGGGGCCAAGCACATCTGAAGGACATGCAGAGGCCGTGGCATAAAGCCCAGGAGAGACACGAGGCTGAAGATTCCAGAGGGCCAGAGGCCTGAATTGTCTCACACATATTTGATCCACCCGGGCGTAGTTTGTCAGAGTATGCTTAGGTCCTGTGACCCCGGGGACCAGAAGCACTTGACCGGTTGGACAAGATACAGGCCAGCCTCTCAGAGTGGCTGGGAGCTTGCTTCATTTGACTTCAAATCTCTCTCTTTAATTCCTGGCCATTTCCTTTTCTTCTCTCCTCCAGGAGACTAGAAGAGCAGGTCATGACCTTTCTTATACTTGGGCTCAGCCCAGCAGAAGCCATAAAGATAACCACCAGCTCTTCAAAGCCAGTCAGATCCCTGATAATTCCACCAAGGATTTTCCCAGCGCTTAGGGGGAATGAGGTTTGGGGAAGCTGCCGCTTCTCCATATGGGGGGCTAGTGTAAGGACTGGATGCCAGTGAGGCTTGAGGGCACCGCTTCGGGGGATGAAAAGGCACTTCACAGGGACACCTCTGCTGGGGATGCCTCAAGGCACCAAGGGGAGCCGGTCTGTGCAGAGACTGTGAGCACACGTCCGTGGAGCCCGTCTCTGGGAAGCCAACTGCGCTGATGAGAAAGCTTGTTTCCAGTGGTTTTAGGAAGTTTTCCAAAGTTCATTTTTGGTTTGGGATGATGGAGGTGGGTGGGGAATGAAATGAGGGTTAGACTCTAACACATACCTGAGAACTTGCTTGCAAGGACTCTCAGTCCATCGGTATTTAAGTTAATATACTGCACTTTATATAAGTCTATGTATGTATATATACATATGTGTTTGTATCAGGCGTCCAGTGATTTTCAGATGCCCATGTCCTAGGAGAGCCAACTGTGGGAAACAAACTAAAATATTTGTATACATATATGTATACATATACACATACATAGACTTATATGAAGTACAGTATATTAACTGCACATATATGTATGTATATATGTGTAGGCATACACATCTAACATACAGATATAAATATCTGTATCTTTAGCACCTACTAGGTACTAAGCATTTTAATACAGTAAAACCTTGGATCGCGAGGAACTTGTTCTGTGAGTGTTCCACAAGACAAGCAAACGTTTCTAATAAATTTTAACTTGATACAAGAGAGATGTCTTGCCATACGAGGAGTATGTGACACCAAACATCACACGATCGCAAGTGAACCAGTGGTTTTTGAAATTTATTTCGATAGACAAGTGCTTTGGATAACACGCACGTTTCAGGAATGAATTCTGCTCGCAAACCAAGGTTTTTCTGTATTTGTCATCTAATTGAATCCTCCAAAAAACTGTGCTATAAATCGTCACACCCATTTTACGGATGCGGGAACTGAGAAGCTGAGAGTCTCATTTGCCAAAGGCAAAGCTGGGTTTCAGTCTCGGGGCCTTCTGATTCCGGTGCCCACTGTTTTTACCGCTATGATCAGCAATATATGATCAGTTGTGGAGAGATTGAGTTTCAAATTACAGGCCACTGTTACATTCCTGAAAATGCTGTTCTGAATTGTTTTTAAAACTTTTTTTTAATGTTTTATTTATTTTTGAGAGAGAGAGAGAGAGAGAGAGAGAGGGAATGGGGGAGGGGCAAAGAGAAAGGGAGACACAGAATCCAAAGCAGTCTCCTGGCTCTGAGCTGTCAGCACAGAGCCTGACACGTGGGCTTGAACCCACGAACCGTGAGATCATGACCTGAGCTGAAGTCGGACACTTAACCCACTGAGTCACCCAGGTGCCCCTGAATTATTTGTTTTTAAATGACACTATATCACATTATGAAAATGTATGAGCTTTGTGTGGAAATAGGAAGACTTCCAGAAGGATATTGCTGTTCTCTAAAAGCTGCCTAATTCTGCTTGCTTATAATTAGAGCTGTTTACACACCAGTGCTTATTATAAATGTAATAATATAATGATGTATTGAACAAATGTTTATTGTGAGCCTGCTACGTGCAGTCCCAGGGACACAGCAGTGGAGGAATTTGTAAGT
Source organism: Prionailurus viverrinus (assembly GCF_022837055.1). Taxonomy (NCBI): domain Eukaryota; kingdom Metazoa; phylum Chordata; class Mammalia; order Carnivora; family Felidae; genus Prionailurus; species Prionailurus viverrinus. Next base: position 128,702,105 of record NC_062563.1, on the reverse strand, counting down.
GTCCCTGTCTTCCTGTAATGCACAATGAAGTGGTAAGTGATGATTTATCAGTGACCCCATTTCCCTGTAGATGTTTTGCTTGTGGGTTGAGAGAACTCAGCTTGACTTCACTTGGACAGGGACACATGTTGCCTCACCTATCCAGGCGGAGAAAAGTAGAATGGCTTGGCCTTAGGGACATCTGGAGCCTAACCCTGGCACTAACGGCCAGACTGAACTTCCTTCCCCTCTCATCTTGGCCTCTCTTGATAAATGTGCTCTGCCTGTCTAGACCAGCCTTCTCCTTTCTGCCAAAACTCATCCTCCCAGGCCTCACATTGCTCAATGTCATTGTCAGAGAGGGAATGAGTCTCTCTCTCTCTCTCTCTCTCTCTGTTTCCTGGGTTTGAAAAACCTGAGCAAAGGCACTGTTTGGTCCAGCTTGGATCACAAGTCCATCCCTGTATCCTCTGATGGTGGAGAGTAGCAGAATCTGTAAGACGATGCTCTCCAGCGAGCAGCTGGACCGCGCTGGGGGAGAGAGCAACAGTTTCCAGGAGGGAACTGTGATGGGCGAACAATACATGTCCACTACAATGATCGTCCCTGTAATGCTGTATCACATACAATGAGACTTTATGGATGTTCCCCTACTCAAACTAACCCCATCAGCTTTGCAGGACAGAAAGGATGACCCTCATTTGACAGATGAGGAAAGTAACGTCAAAGAGGTGAGGCTGGGCCAGGGGTCTCACAGCCAAGAAGCTGAGTGAGAATTCAAATCCTGATTTTCTGGATTCAAATTTCAAATCATGAAAGACACCGAGAGGCCTTCTGAATCAATCGTGCTTTGTGTAATTTCACGGCTATGTATTTTATTGTGTGTGGGTGCCCGCAATGCTGGAAATTCCAGCACAGATTAACAGCTCTCGATTGACGAATGCGTTGGGTCAGTACCAAGCATGGTTTCCTGGGCAAGGTAGACGACTGATATCTTGCATTTGGATGGCAATGCTAGGTGGTATGTAGGCAGAAGCATTAACTGGATTTTTCTGAGCCGTCCACTTTGTTACTGTGCGAAATTCTATAGCATCCATCGTGGCTGTATGTCAAAAGCTTTTTGTTTGTTTTCTTACTGAATCTCCTTCTAAAGCAAGGATAGAATCGGGATTCCAGTGGCATTTATTCCCCCATCCATCTATTCATCTGTGCTCTCATCCATTCAAACATCCCTCCGCTGACACCTCCATCCATGATTCCGTCTATTCATTCAAAAGTGGGTTTACCAAGTGTGTTACGCCAGGCACCGAGCTGACTAATGAATGGGATAGAGATAATGGAACAAGCCTTTTCTTCATGGGGCTCTCAGTCAAGGTTGGGTGATGTCATCTACTGTCGAACGCCAAAGGTAACTCTACGGAGTCCACCTGAAACTCAGAGTGATTAAATATCTACTCAGTCCACTGTAGGAAGCAGATTGTTACCAAGCCATTTAGACCTGGTACTTGGTTACAATTTCAGAAGGCATTAATTCTTTAAAGGAAAAGGTACCATTAGAGAGGCCATGGACATATAAAAGCAGGGTTAAGAGAGACGAGTGTCTGAATCCGTGTAACGCTCTTCACGTGATTTGCATCTGGGCCCTCAACTGATGCCCTACGAAAACCACCCTTCAGAGGGCTAGCACAATTACCTCCTGAAATTCAGGAGCAATATCGTTCCCGAGTCATTCTACTTCTCTACCGTGTGTAGGCTAACCAAACAACATGTGTGCAAATAACTTAAAAATTTTTTTTAAACATTTATTTGTTTTTGAGAGACAGAGAAAGGCAGAGCATGAGCAGGGGAGGGAGAGAGAGAGAGAGATACAGACTCTGAAGCATGCTGCAAGCTCTGAGCTGTTTTTAGCACAGAGCCCGACACGGGGCTGGAACTCATGAACTGCAAGACCATGACCTGAGCTGCAGTTGGACGCTCAACCGACTGAGCCACCCAGGTGCCCCAATGTGCAAATAATTTTAAATCTAAGCTATCAGGATTCCAGGATGAGGCAAGGGGTGTGGTACCACAAACAGAGTTTTCAAGTACTTTAGCATCTGTGTGTCACTGATTTTCATATTATCGCTGAATGGGTTAACATTCTGATTTATTTATCAATCCTTTGTCCTTTTCATTAATTTGACTCAGTCACTGGGATTCTGCCAGAGGCAAGTACCCAACAGATCAGGGTCGAAACTCTGGAACAAAAACACTCAACTGAGGTGCTGTCCTTAGAGAGTCCTGCATGGAACCAGGTAGCCCATGTGGAAGGCATTTCCATAGGCATGACACATGCTCACCTTTGTCTCCTTCACCCTGCGCCCTCTCTCGGCCCCATCAAAACATGGCTGCTGCCAGGGTGAATGGAATAATTCAGACAAGCGGAGAAGGAGACATAAGCTCTTGACGAGATTGGAATGGATTGTAGATGGGAAGTGGAATTTGAGCTGAGCCTTCAATGTGAGCATGATTTTGACAGGCAGGGAATGTAGGTAACTGCGCTCCTGGCTGAGGGAAGCAGACGAACAACTGCATGGAGGTCAAGGGCAAGGCATGTTCAGAGAAATGTGCATGGGGAGGCGATGAAAGCCTGGAGAGTTAGCAGATGAGGCTGGGAATGTTGATTGGCTCAATATTGTGGAAATTTGCAATGCTCCGTTAAGAAGTTTGGTTCTTCTCTGAGGGAAACAGGAACGTTAAGCAGGGCGAATGATGTGATCGGATGTGTGTTTTTGCATGATCACCCCAGAAGTAGGGGGAAGGACAGACTGGAGCCTGGAGGCTGACAGCACAGGTGCGGGATTGTTGCCACGGGCCAGGATAATCAATTTCTAATCTTTGAGGCAGGATTAAACTTTCCAGGGACCCTGTGATGTTTTTTCTAAAAGAGGTCAGATTTGCTTCCGAATAATTATGAGTGCGTCCACACTTTTCAACTACTTAGTGTGTTTTGATTTATTTATCCAGTTCTGCCAATCAAACTGAAAATGCCAGGAAGCTGTTTCACATGTATATGCAAACTTAGGAGAAATGAAACTCAGCTCACAAATATTTACTGCGAGCTGATTCCCCACACAGCACACTGCCAGACTCCTGTGGATGATAAAGGAAAGGCTTAGGATTTGGGTGTGTTTCCATTTGATGGGTGGGAGAAAGCCTGGTTGGTCCAGACCACAGGGCATTTGCCTCTCTACCAGGCTGAGTGACAGGGTCCGTGGCCTGCAAAGAACCAAGAACCCTAAGGTGGAGAAAAGTTGAGAAAAGGGGCTTTTAGGAGCAGGAACCCTGGGATGAGATTCTTTAGAAACCCTGAGATCCATTCCTGAGTTAGACCTTCAGTGAAACCAGTGTCTGGGTTCTGACATTCTGCTGCATCACAGTGGAACATTCCAGAACAGACAGTCTACTTATGACAGGTTGGATCACAGTCACACTGAGGGGATGCTGTCACCAGTGCCAGACTGTATTCCTCTCCTGGAGGTAGAAGGGGTCACCCTTGGGGCACGGCGAGATGCCAGACCCAGCTAGGGTAGGGTAGGGCCTGTCAGGGTCTTGTCCAGGAGCAACAATCGATGGCCAGAGTCCCAGATGCTTTGCAATCCTCCTGGGCTTTTTCCCTTTCCTGAAACCTGAGCAGACAGCAGGTGGAGGTGGCTTACTTGGGCCCTTACGGTTCGAAGCCACTCTCAGGCAGTGACAAGTTTTGCTTCCTACGTGGGCATGAGATGCTCCGAGAAGAGAAGCCAGGATGGGAGGCCGGGTGGTGGTCCACCACTTCTCACCTGGGATGTCCTGGGAGCGACGGCAAATGTCCGAGAGCTGTTTCTCTGTTACAAGACACTTTTCACGAGTCCTTCTGATGTTCTAGCCGAGAGAACCGAGACTCAGAGAGGATGTTGCGGTCGCTCCAAAGACCGTAGGGTAATGCCGAGAACTTCTATCTGCAATCCTCGTGTCCTTTTGGCCCAGAGAGAAAAGCCCCTTAAGCCTGAAAAAACTCTCAGGGCTAGGATTTGTAAACCAAAGATAAGAACATAGTAGATGCTTGTATGGCTTGGCTGGGGCTGCCGTACCAAAGTGCCGCAGACCGGGTGGCTTAAGCAGCAGAAACGTGTTTGCTCGCGATTCCGAGATCAAGGTGTCCGCCGGGTCGGTTTCTTCTGAGGCCTCTCTCCTTGGCTTGAAGACGGTCGCCTTCTCCCTGTGTCCTCGCATGGTCTTCCCTCTTTGTGCCTTTGTGTCCTCATCTCCTCTTCGTATGGAGATACCAGTCATATTTTATTAGGGCTCACCCTAACGCCTTCACTGTAACTTTGTCGCCTCTTTACTTTAAAAAAATTTTTTTAAAGTTTTTAAAAATGTTTATTTATTTTTGAGAGACAGAGAGAGACAGAGTGAGCAGGGGAGGGCCAGAGAGAGAGGGAGACACAGAATCTGAAGCGGGCTCCAGGCTCCGAGCGGTCAGCACAGAGCCCGATGTGGGGAACTCACGAGCCGAGAGAGCATAACCTGAGCCGAAGCCAGAGGCCCCACCAACTGAGCCACCCAGGCGCCCCATTAGTAGCCTCTTTAAATGCTCTATCTGAGAATACATTCATATCTTAGCTACCAGGGGTAGGACTTCGACACATAAATTTGTGGGGGAGGCGGGGGATCCAGTTCAGCCCTCAACAATGCTTCACGAACGCTTATGGCATGAAAAGTATCTGCTCCATACAGTCCAGGGAGTTTGCCCAAGCTCACTGGAGACAACGCATCCATTTATTCAACCACTGAGTTCCTCTTCTTTAGCTATTTTGACTACTTCAGACACAGGACAGCATCCAGCAGCCCCCGAGTTGCACAGACAGCGAAGGGTGCGGTGGGGGTTCGAACTTGCGTCTTTGCGGCCAACCTCATTCTTTGTAAAAAAAAAAAAAAAGTGGTTCGGGTTTAACAGCAGACGTGCCCTGTTCCTTTCCCAGTTGCCCAGCTTTTGCTTGCCCTGAAATTATTAAGCTGACAAGGGGGGGTGGGGGTGGGGGTGGGCGGAATGCAGATACTATTGCTTTCAGAAAATGAGGCTCCATTGGGCGACTCTTTCTTACTGTCTCAGCCGGGGGAAGGAGCCCCTAGCCAGAGGGAATCAAATACTTTTCAAATGTCTCATTAAAATAAAAAGGTGATTCTTGCATTGGTACCATGATAAAGACTACAAAGCAGCAACATGAAAACTCCCTGGTTTACCCCTCTGAATAGGCCTCCGCTCCAGCCGCAGAATGAATTAGCGGCCACCCCATTATCTGTAAGCCTCAGAGAGTGCAACCCAGGCTTTGATCTGCCAGTGTCGAGGAAACTGATAAAAACTCGTTCTGTTTCTAAGCTTTCCCGGCCTGAAATTCTCTTTTCCCTTCAGCACGCTGTAAATGACCCTCTGAAGTGGCTGGGCATTCTTTCACAGCCTTGTGTCCAATCTATTCATAACCACGGTTATCAATTATTATACCAGCTGGAATTTCTGAGGGCCAGGAGGCTGTCAGGAGCTCTAATTGTGGTTCGGGGATAAAAGCAAAAACACACAAATTTTAACCAATCATAATTAACTTATTCTCCAAGTGCAAGGAAAAAAAAAAAAGAAACCCCCCAAAACAAAACAACACAAAACCAAGGCTTATGAATCCCTCCCAGCTAATCACTCTTGAAAGCAGTCATGGACAGGGAGAGGGGCGCTTTTATTGCAACGGTGGCTCCCGATTGGCCTGTGGCGCCATGTTCCCCAGGAAGGAGCCGGGCCAACTGGCAACCAGAGAAGTTCTCAAATCATTGGGCTTTTTTTTTTTTTAATCTTAAAAAAACCCTCATTTTTCAAAGTAGCGTGATGTTTTCCAAGCTCCTGACAGAGCTTTGAATAAAGAGGCATCAATTTCTCATTGAGCCCAAACAACTGATCGAGTGGTCCAAAATATTTCAGTAAAAAGAAGTTCGGCGGCAACTATCACATTAATAAAGGAGGCGCGTGTGACCTGGAAAAGGGCCTGAGGGATCCGATCCCCAGGAGCAAGGTCAGGCAGCAGTGGGAGCTGGGAAAAGCCTCCGCACAGGACCTGGCACTTAGTAGGTGCTCAAGAGGCTAGCTCCAGTCCCTGCCCTGCTCCCTCTTAGACTGGCCAACAGCCAAATGTCTTGCAGGCATCTGGCTCGTGGCAGTGGCATCTGAATGGAGGGCCCATGATGTCATGGAAAAAGCATGGCTTTGGAGTGTGACAGGTCTCAGTTTTTAAGCCTCTCTGAGCCTCGGTGTCCTTTATTTTATAATGGTGATTGCGTGGCCAATTTGTGGAGTTGCTGTGGAGGTTAGGAAAGAAAGCTCCTAGCGACATGCCCGACACAAGATAGGTGCTAAATAAATGTCTGCTGTGGTTCCTGGTGGTACTTTGGGGATGTGGTCTTAGTGAATGCATTTCTGGCAAAGGGCTGCAAAAAATCACTTCCTCCCTCTAGCTTGTTATTTTGCATCTGCACAGAATCCTTCACTATCCTCGTTAGGCCGGCAGATCTGAAGAAGGGCTACAGTCTTCATATAGCACAGACGCTGGGGAAGCACATCAAAAGAAGAGACGTCACCGAACGCTTTCCAGAACAAAGGCAATAAAGCGCTGATGCAACAATTAAACAATATCTTTATCGCCACACAGAGTAACTGACTACAGAAAAGGAGATTTGTGTTTTTGTCTTCGGTGTGGAGCATGGCGAAAGCAGCTTAACCAGATCTCACCACTGTGGGCTTATATCGTTCTGTGAGATCAAGAACCCAACTTTATTTGTGACATTTGTTGATCTAGTTGTAACCTAGAAGTGTGAAACGTTGATTCATAAAAGATGTGAACGCAGGGGTTCCCGGGTGGCTCAGTTGGTTAAGTGTGCGACTCTTGATTTCGGCTCAGGTCATGATCTCGTGGTTTGTGGGATGGAGTCCTCAGTTGGGATTCTCTCTCCGTCTCTCTGCCCCTCCGCAGCTCATGCGGTCTCTCTCTCTCTCTCTCTCTCTCTCTCTCTCTCTCAAAATAGATAAATAAACATTTGAACAAATGAAAAAAAAAAGATGTGAAAGTATTCTCTTGGTAGTTCTTACAGAAGCAGACATAATTGTCCTAAATTTTTTCAAAGGAAGATTTTCTGAAAACATTTGCATACGTGGTAAGAGGCAGCATTTGAAGACTGGCTTCTCACTGAGTCCCAAGTTGGAAGATGCATGGCTCAGATGAATTATTATGAGTTGTCCCAAAAGTCAGACTCTGAAGCTGTAATGGTTTAACATAATAAGGATTATTTCCTACTCAGGTGACATCGGATGAAGGTGGGCACCCTTGTTGAGGGGGCTGTTGCATCCAAGGGTCTTACAGCCTGGGAAGAGAGGAGGAGAAGAATCACATGAGCTTGAAACAACTTCATCCCAGAGGTCATACAAATTAGTACTTCTGCTCACTCTGATCTGAGCTATTACAATGGCCCCACACCAACGGAGAGGGAACGTGGAAAACGTAGGGAAGAGCGTGATGTGTTTGCTGAGCAGAGGTTGTCTCTGCCGTTAAGGATGATTGGAGGTGGTAATTGGGGCCGAACCCATGACATAGCGAATGTTCCCAGGAGGGAAGGGGAATGAGATGAGGCTGCTGGGACATAATTTTCTGAATAGAGTAGTCTGAGGCATGAGGTTGGCTCCCTTCAGGAAGAGCATATAGTCTCCAAAGAGCATGGGAGCCTTAGCGTGGGGCAATACCAATGGGTTGATATTTGGGGCTGGGCAATGCATGCATTTTTCAGCTTTAGGTGAGGATTTGGGTGTTCAACATAAATTAGGAAGGTCCATTAGTGTTCATGAAAAGGACTGTAGATGAGGAGCTGTCAGTACTTCAATTGGGGGTAGGGTTGCCGCTGACCTGCCTGATTCTCAGAGCTTGGATTCAGCCGCAGATGGAAACTGGTGAGAAGTGACCACCTGGTTAGAAGCCTGAGCAAGCAGACAGGACAAGAAAGGTAGGATAGGGAGGCTGTCGCCTTCTGCCATTGCAGGTGTCACTGTAATAAAGTTCACCCCAGTAGACATTAGCTAGAGTAGCAGCAGAGTATTTCCAGACTCTGCTCAAGGCGGGTTGGGGACAGTACCAAAAAATTCATCAAAGCCAGGTAGGCTGAGCCTGTAGGTATCTTTACTGGTTGCTTAAAAGGGCCCAGGGCATCCTGGATCTAACAGCACATATCATCTGCTCCTACACAGTAATACCTGAGCTGAGAATAATTCCTACTACTGTATTTTTAAAACTATTCTTCTTTTAAGATTATTTATTATTATTATTATTATTATTATTTTGAGAAAGAGAGAGCAAGCAAGGGAGGGGCAGAGAGAGAAGGATAGAGAAGATCCCAAGTAGGCTCTGCACTGTCAGAGTGGAGCCCGATGCGGGGCTCAGACTCACAAGAACCTCGAGATCATGACCCGAGCCGAAATTAAGAGTCAGACGCTTAACCGACTGAGCCACCCAGGCGCCCCCTCACAACTGTATTTTAATAAAGTAATTTTAGGTCAGCTTCTCTTTGTCGAAGATAAAAGTCACGAGGAGGGGACAAGATCCTACAAAAGACACAACGAAGGGTGTCTGAGAGGGCAGAGATTGATGCTGTTTGTGATCCTGGCACATCAAGGGTCTTCCATTGTCACCCATGAACTCATTTCTTCCTCCTTACGAGGCCGTTAGGTATGAGAGGATTGTATATTTTTCCCATTATGTTCATGAGGAAGTCGGGATCTTTTGGGAAAGCCTAAGTGATTAGCTCAGAGGAGCAGCTAATACGTTGGCGGAGGGTGAGGGTGGGGTGGCTGGAATTCAAATCCAAACCTGAGTGTCTTTTTTTTTTTTTTAATTTTTTTTTCAATGTTTATTTATTTTTGGGACAGAGAGAGACAGAGCATGAACGGGGGAGGGGCAGAGAGAGAGGGAGACACAGAATCGGAAACAGGCTCCAGGCTCTGAGCCATCAGCCCAGAGCCTGACGCGGGGCTCGAACTCACGAACCGCGAGATCGTGACCTGGCTGAAGTCGGACGCTTAACCGACTGCGCCACCCAGGCGCCCCCCAAACCTGGGTGTCTTGTGCAAGGCTGCGTCTCGGCAGGAGGGAATCACTGCTTGCAGAAGCTCCATCTTCTCCAACATGATATTCCCCTCCTAAAGGTCATCCACCGCTCTGCCATGAACAACCTCTTTCCTCTGATCTGCCTCCCAGGGAACTGAGTTTGTACAGATTCCTTCACAGACTTTCACCACTTCCTAACTAATCAACACCAAAGAGTAACCATGCAGTGTGAGAAAGGATCCACGTTACTTCATTTGACTTCATATCTTCTCTTTGGGCCCCCTCCGGGGGCAGTAGAGAGGGCCTATTTTAGTTGAGAAGCCAGGGGGAAATGAGTGTGGGAGGGGGGGAGGCATTTGGTGATTTGGTCTGTCAATAAACAGCCACTGAGCACCTACTATCCCCTGCACTGGCCTGGGGCTAGCTGGTGGTGTGACAGAGGTGAGTGAGTTCATTCCCTGCCATCGGCGTCTACCGTTGAGTTATCGCTACACTTCACTGGATCTCCATAGGAGTAAGTTCTTGGTTCTTATTTCAACTCCACAAAGCGTATGAGACCTATTGTTTCAGTGTGAGCCCCAACTTCCAGCTCGCTGACAGTTTGAATTTGGAAGTAGTGAACAGACATGAGGATAGCCTAGACCATGGGTCAGCTGACTATGGCCCACCCAAACCATCTGTATTTGGAAATAAAGTTGTGTTGGAACATGGCCATGCCTACTTGTTTACATATAGTCTATGGCCACTTTAGAGCTATATCAGCAGAGCAGAGTAGTTGTAACAGAAAACATATGGCCCGCAAAGCCTAAAATAGTTGCTGTCTGGCCTGATGGAAGAAAACTTACTTACTCCAGCCCTAGGTTCTTAGGGCCTCTTATTATAGATGAAGTGCTGTGCTGCTGTTCACTAGAGCCCATCCACTCCTGTCTACTCGAGGCCATGGCTCCAATGATTTCCCCACCATCAATACTGTACTCTCTACTAAATCCTCCCACCAGGATACACGCATGCTGTTATTCCTCCCATCTTCGAAAACAAAGCCCAACAGAGCCTCCTCCTGACTCCTTTGACTCCACCAGTCACCGCCCATCTCTTCGTGCTTCTTGGAAACGTTTCCAAAGCATTGCCAACTGTAATTTTGCTTCTGTCCTTCTTTCGTAAACTTGTCCTAACACCAAAACTTCTCTTGTGAAGTCACTGATACTCTCCGGGTGGGCGAATCTGATGGTCAGTTCCAGGCCCTCACCATGCTCGACCTCCCAGCAGCAGCTGACATGTTCGGTCACCTCCACTTTCTCCCTCATTTCCTTCACTTGACTCCAGAGTGGGTGCCTTGCATCTCATCTCCCACGTCACCTGTGGCTCCTTCTCTACTGCTTTCACAATTCTTCTGCTTCTCCTGAAGTCTTGCGTTGGCAAGTCCAGGCTTCAGTCATTGACCCCTCCTGCCCTCTTTCCACTCACTTCTCTGATACTCTCAACAATCTCATGACTTTAAATGCAACCTGGATGCTAAAGACTCCCAGATTTTAATCTTTGCCCCAGATCTTTCTCAACTGAGTACGTGCCCATCAATTAGCTCAAAATCAACAGAACCAAAGCAGAAGTCTTAATAACACTCCCTCTGCCCCACAGGAGATGGGGCGCCACCATCAGTGGCCTAAGCCTCAGACTTCAGAGTCACTCATGACTCTTTTTCCACAGTCTCTATCCAGTCCTCTAGAAAGGTGCTCCCACCATGGGACTTCAGGTACTGCTTCTCATCCAGGTTCCTGCAATAGTCCCCTAACTCATTTCTCTGCCTCTGCTTTTGCTTCCTTCATGTTTTCAGTCTATTTTTTTTCTTTTTTTTATGTTTATTTATTTCTTATTGAGAGAGAGAGAGAGAGAGAGAGAGAGAGAGAGAGAGAGAATTCCAAGCAGGCTCTGCATTTTCAGCACAGAGCCCGATGTGGGGCTTGATCCCACAGTGAGATGACCTGAGCCAAAATCAAGAGCTGGACGCTCAATTGACTGAACCACCCAGGCGCCCCTTCAGCCTATTCTTGAAAGAGTAGTCAGTTACTCCTTTTAAAATAGGTCAGATTATATTTGTCCTTTCTTTAGTCCTCTCCAATGGCTCTTCCCTTCTCTCAGATTAAAAGCTGAAGTCTTTAGTAGGTTTGGTAGAGCTGTATGTGATCCGATCCTACACAACCTGGCCCTGCCTCTCTGACCCCGTGTCCTAATCCTCTGCACCCCTCAAAGTCTGCTCCAGCCACACCAGCCTTCTTCAATGCCTTGAACATGCCATGCATTCTGTTACTACAGGGCTTTTGTGCTGGCTGTCTCCTCTGCCTAGAACGCTCTTTCCCTAGATAGCGCCTGCTCAACTACCTTATTTAAAATTGCAAACCGCCCCCCCCCCCTCCAGCGTTCTTTTCCATCTGCTCTTTTTTTTTTTCATAGCTCGGCCCCTTTGTAATAGAATATGTTCTTCACTTATTTGTTATGTCTGCTGTTAATTGTCCATTTCCCTCTGCTGGAATGGAAGTTTGGCCAGGACAGGGGTTACAGTCTCTTCTGCTCACTGACTTATCCCGTGTGCCATGAACAAAGTCTGGCTCAGAGCAAGCACTCAACAAATATTTGTCCAAGGAATGAATCATTAACTGTGAGGTAGCGATCGATTCAGATGATTAATAATGTTCTCTACTCTTAAAAAGAAAACACTGGTAGCAAGAGATAGACTTGGGAGAACGTCAGGAAGAGGCAGCCCCAGAACAACCCAGGATGTTTTGGCTTCTGCGCCGCTGACCAGCGGTCAGAGGTTCAGAGGGCATGTGGCTGAGTGGGGCTCCCTGCACGTCCCAGATAAGGGGTATCATGTGCGGTGGTGCTGGCTGTAACAAATGCAAAGACTATTTTTACATAACAGAGGGGAAGATAATCCTACAGACGTGATGTAAAGGTCTGAAACATGTTGTACCATCTCAGGGACGCTGGCAAGTTATGTTGTTTATCCCAGGGGCACCTCATTCCCAGACACTCTTAGAGAGGCTTAGGAAGGAATTTGTAGGTTGCTTCTGACCAGGGAAGATTTTCCTGTACTCTCATGCTGTTCCATGACCTATGCAAGAATTTGGAAGCTCTCCTTGAGCGGGAAAAGCATGAATTTGGAGTCAGAAGAAAGGATTTTGATTTATGTCTCCATCATTGTAATGTCTACACCTTGGGCAAGTTATTTAACCCCTCGGCACCTTGATTTTTTTTTTTCTGTACAGTGGGGATAAAGGTGTCTCCTCTTTCAATATTGAGCTTAGGAGTAAATGAAATCACACACATGCATGCTATTATTAATTGAAGGAACCATATAAGGGAGTTCCTACAGTCATGCACACGCACACAAAAAAACAGGGAATGAGTGAAAAGCTCATGCAGATTTCCACAATGTCATCTTACTAGTAAACTCCAAAACAACTACAAACAATTTACTAGTGACTTTTATGTTAAACCCTACATGTGTTCTGCAATGTGAGGGTTAGAAGGTCTGGAGCAATGTCATTACCCCTGATGACCAGGCTTGTACAAAGGGGCAGGTACTGAGCAAGGCCAGACAGCAGGTGCTGAGATTCCTAAGTGTACCTGAGTCATCTCCCGATCGTCTTCAGTCAAACTCATATGTACTGACTCATTATTATGTTCCGGACCTTCTCAGATAAATGACTTCATGAGCGACAACAACCGAGGGAGGAGGTGTTTATAGATCTGGTTTGCAGATCTCTGTAGTCTCTGTCAGGTAGAGCGATTTTTCCGGTATTATATCGTTAACAAGTGGCAGAATGAAGAAATAGACCATAAAAAAGCATGCATTGCCCTGCAATAGAAATGCAGGTGCTCGCAAGTTTAAGTTAGATGTCTAGAGCCTCTGGCCTTTTGATTTTGTGAACACAATCCATACCCAAGGCTGACATTGTCTTTGAGGCAGCTGTGCTGTGTGGACATCTCATCCTGGCTTGATGTGCGTCTTGCCACAGCATCACAGAGTATAGACCGACGTTCAAAATTAAGTGGGTTACCTTTCACTGAGCTCAAATGTGTCTTCCTCTAACTTACGCCCTTGGGAACTAGTTTTTTTGTTTTTGTTTTTGTTTGTGTTTTTCTATGAACGGAGATTAATGGAACCTTGATTCTCTTCCTTCTGGACCACAGCTGGGCCCTGTTGCCCAGTGTCCTCTGCAGTTAGTTGGGGACACGTACCTGAGGAAATGAAGACGAATGGTTGTGTGTCACTGCTGGCCTAGCCCAGGCACTTTGCTGACATTAGTGGCTTCATACGTTTTTTTCCCCCTTCTTCCAGCTGAATGTGGGTGAGAAGGAGGTCCTGGCATAGTACAGCCACAATGGTGAAGGAGTTTGGGGTCCCAGGATGACCAAGTGAAAGATAAAAACCCCATGGACATATTCATTGTCCCAAGATTATCAACATGAGCTAGAAGCAGCCTTTGACTTTGTTAGGCCACTACCTGTTAGTGTTTCATTCAATAGCTGTGTTGAGCTAACTTGTGCTTATGTTTAATTTCATAGCAGAGAGTTCTAGCTCCCATGACTAATATACCTGGGACAGAACAGTGTATCTCCCAAGCATGCCCATGGCTTTCAAAACCTCTGCATCATGCTGCATAGATTGTATCTGCAAACACGTCCTACCATCTACAGTTAATTTATATAAAACCTGTAGGGTTCCAAAAGACAAAATGAGGAAAAATACAAACACATATACAATCTTTTCTAAATCTTTATTTACAGCTTAGAGCACATAAACCGGCATTTGGTAGGGGGTCAACTATACTCTGATGACTTTATCTACCCAATGGATAGAGAGTGGAGTTCTTTTTGTAATAGATATTTTTTTTTAATTTTCGTTAACATACAGTGCAATATTGGTTTCAAGAGTAGAATTCAGTGATTCATCCCTTACATACAACACCCAGTGCTGATCATAGCAAGTGCCATCCTTAGTATCCATCACCCATCTAGCCCATCCCCAGCCCACCTCCCTCCATCAACCCATAGTTTATTCTCTATCATTAAGAATCTCTTGTGGTTTCTCTCTCTTCTCTTTTTGCCTCCCTCTTCCCATACATTCATATGTTTTGTTTCTTATATTCCACATATGAGTGAAATCATATAGTATTTCTCTTTCTGTGATTGACTTATTTTGCTTAGCATAATGCGTTCCATCCACATCATTGCAAATGGGAAGATTTCATTCTTTTTGATGGCTGAGTAATATTCCATTGTATATATACATACCGCACTTTCTTTATCCTTTCATCAGTCAGTGATGAAATTTGGCTGTTGTTGATAATGCTGCTATAAACACTGGGGTGCATGTACCCCTTCAAATCTGTATTTTTGTATCCTTTGGGTAAATACCTACTAGTGTAATTGCTAGATCGTAGGATAGTTCTATTTTTAGTTTCTGAGATTGGTGTTCTTTGGCAGGTTTCTCATTTGTGCACATTTATGGGCCAATGTCCATGGATGGCTGCACTCACCACAGAGAGACCTTGAACATTATATTTTGCCGAAGGAATACACTGTCTTATTTCTGGCTAAAAGAAGACAGGAGAATAGATACTAAAAATGGTTTTCCCCACCTGTTCTATTTTCCTGGAGATTTGAATCCTAAAATTTAAATTCTGTATCCTTTAAAAAAAGGATTTTCTAGATAAAACTTCCAAAATTCTTCTAGAATGAGCGTCCTAGCATGGCCTATCTGTTCACCCTGTGTTATTAGGTGTTGCCTTCCTTTCAAAAGGGCCTGGTTGTGCAGACTTGAGCTCTGATGTGGAGAGGACTCTTTTGCTTTCAAAATTTATCAGGTCTTTACTCCTATATGGCAGACATGGGTCTATGCTCTTCACACACACACACACACACACACACACACACTAAGCAAACAAACTCCAGTCTTCAATCTCTGAGCTGGTCATTTGGAAGTGATGAGTGTCATGCCAGTAGGGGTGTTTGGACAAACCTGCACATCCATGAGTCTGTATGTTTTCAGATGTTCTCCTTCCTTTTCATAAAGTTGTTTCTGGGCATCAACTAAGTTCCAGTTATAGTTGAGGTTGTATTGTGGAGGTCTACAAATGTGACAATTCTTATTATTTATATTTGACCCTTTCCCAAAAGATCTATGGTAGTTTACAAAGATGGAATAATAGAACAAGTTAAAAAAAATAAGACACCATTAGAGGCACATGATTGTTTTTTTTTTTATTTAAAATTTTTTTTTTCAACGTTTATTTATTTTTTGGGGGACAGAGAGAGACAGAGCATGAACGGAGGAGGGGCAGAGAGAGAGGGAGACACAGAATCAGAAACAGGCTCCAGGCTCCGAGCCACCAGCCCAGAGCCTGACGTGGGGCTCGAACTCACGGACCGTGAGATCGTGACCTGGCTGAAGTCGGACGCTTAACCGACTGCGCCACCCAGGCGCCCCAGAGGCACATGATTGTTAACACAACAAACCTTGCAGAAGTAGAAGAGTAATCTTAATATCCAGTTGCAAATTCTAATGTCCTGCATGGTCACTTACGTTGACCTGCAGTTCAGCCTCTGAATTGCCTTATGGCAAGTGGAACGAAACGTGTGATCACTTATACCATTCAGTCACACCTGATGAACATACATCAGTTGCTCAGGAAGAGTGCTAGAAATGAGACCAGGATAAACTCCCCCCCCCCCCCGGAGGGCCCCATGAGACAATTCACTGTTGTTCTGAATCAAGTAGACCATAAAGTTTTTGCAGTACATATAATGGAAAGAATATAACATCTCTTTGTACCTGGCCCTGTTATAGTGCTCAAGCACTCTTTGTAGGACAGATGGGAATGAGGGCCAACATGGTATTATTTAGGGACGTAGCTTTATAATGATCGGATGCTGCAAGAGTTTTGATGAAATAGACGTTCTGTCTCACAACCAAGTCTATATATTTACTGTCTGTAAAGGAGCTTCTGGTAAGTCTCAGAGAACAGTAGGGGTTATACTCTAGTCCCTGACTGGAAGAATCCCAGAGCTTAATATTTGTTTGGGATGCCAGTCTCCTTGTCATCCCTTCCCATGTTCAAGCCCCAGGTTTCTAGAGATTTCATTCTTTCCTTTGTCTGTCATCAATGCCTGCTGTTTGGAGAACATCTACTGGTTATTTGAGAACCAATCTCTGTATAACTCCCCCTCCAGTGCCCACTTAAGGGGTCCACTCATGGTTCCAGAAATCATTTTAAAATTTCTGCTCAAAATGCCACCTAATAGTATCTCACATAGTCTTTCATAATCTCACATTGAAAGGGCTGTAGAACTCCCGTGAGACTCTGGAAAGAAATTCCAGCAGCTACAACACTAGCAGATACGTTGAGGATCTTGGTTTGTAGTTGGCAGGCGTTGCCCCTGAAAGAGATCAATGTGACTATCCTGGAGAGAAGATGGGGAACCACCATGCTTCTCCCCATGGTTGCATCCATAAGGGTTTGAACCCTCAACGGCTGCACCCTGAAATTCTACACACCTGTTCTCATGCTATCTTTTGAGGTAACCCACTTCCAAAAAAAGCGACTTTTTTTTTCACCATTACTGCTCTCTACTTTCCTCATCAGAAGCTTCCATTTACTATCTGGAAATAGACTCTGATTCTTAGGAAATGAAAGACAAGTGGCAGAAGGGACTTCGCCAAAGAAGGCTGCCCCCTGAGTGGTGTAAATGTCGAAAGCAAAACATGGTGAATGCGGACAGAAAAGACCTGGAGTGGTGGTCCAAGAAGGAGCTTCAACTTGCGCTCATGGGGAGAGACAATGATTTAGGAACTGAAGAAAAGTTCCTTCACATGAAAAAGCAAATGTTAAAATCAGCAGCCAATTGCAAACTGCTTGAATTCACAACCCCGAGATCAAGAGCAGCATGGTCTACCGACTGAGCCAGCCAGGTGCCCTGTTTCAAGATGTTTTTGAGTAAAAGAACGTGGGGGACTTTTTCTTCCAAATATTAAGCCTTCCAAAGCTACAATCATTAAAAACATTAAATATGTGATACCAGTATAAGACTCAACGAACATTTTAATGGGCACAAGATACCGCCTTGGAGCAGATGGCAGCATACAATAAAAGTACCATCACAACCCCACGGAGAAGCAGGGGTGCACGTAACAAATGGGGTTAGATTTAACATTATGGTTTTAGGAAAGTCTCCCAGAGGGGTCTTGTTTTGAGCCATGGCGGTTGATCGAAATTATCACAGTAAGAACAAAATATTCATGAATTTCCTAAGTTCTGAATTGTGCACTCGAGACTCAAACTCATCAAACTCTTTCATGAACCCTTATCAGTAATAAAGTTTAATCCTTACCCCCAACACTTTTCTTTGAGAATAGAAGGTAAGAAACACCATAATAGAAAGAGGTTTTGTAATATTCCTTCTCAGCTGTAGGTATTACCCAATTTGGTTATAAAGTGTGATGAGTCTATAAATTGAATACATACTTTATCTCCACCGGGCCCCCAGATATTTTTGTCCAGTATGTTCTTAATAGTTTTTTATTCTTTAGATTTTTTTAAGTGGTCCCCTGAACAACTGATTCAGAAGTATGCTGGCAGACACACATATTTAAGGATCTTTGGTGTATTTAAATATTACTCAATGGGAAGAAACACTAGCATCTTTTCTCTCTTCTCTCTCAGCCTGCAGTGACTAATTCACTCCTGTAAAACATTCAGAGTAATATAGCTAAAAAGAAATATCTACAGTTTATGAATATTTCAGAATGTTTCTAATTTTGTTTCCATTTCTTATGAGATCTCCCATTCCTAAATTCATTAAACTTAGTGATTAAGCAGTAAACGTCACACTGGCCTTGTGAAGGGAAAATGCAGCTCAGAGCCACAAGAGTTTAATTCACAAGGCTTTCCTGAGAATGTGTGGCCAGACACCGAGAAATATGTGGTGTAGAGTCTGTGAAAAACCACACTCAAGGCTCAGGCGAGTCTCCACACTCTTGTCCAAGCCTCCTTGGCCAATGTAATGCCTGGTCTTCTCTGATTATGGGTTGCTTGTTCAACCTGAAGCCAAAACTTTTCTTTTTTTTTTTTTTCTGTGAGAAATGCCAAGATCTTATGGGAATCAAACCAAAACTCCAGTCTTGGTCTCTGACACGTCATTCCCAACCATAATCCATAGACACAGTTCTTTCCACTTTAAAACTGGGTAATCATTAACCTGTTTTTGGTGGAGGAGAGGGAAGAAAGTGGGGAATACTGGTCACAGGAGTGAATTCAATGCCAACACTAATTTCTAATTTTAATTTAGACCAAAAAAAAAAAAAAAAACAGGAGGTTTCCAAGGGTTCTCACTCTTTTGAAACTTTAAAGATGGAGAAAATGCACCACTTATGGTTAACAGTGATGAGTTTCATCTGACTAGGGCCATTCTCTTGACTTCCCTTGCTCAAGGAAATTTCTACTTGGGAAAAGGAAAAGTACAAACCAGCTTTGAGAAAGTCATTGCTTTCAGCCATAGGAAAACAGTGACATATTTTCATTCTGGCCTTTATATAGAAGAGAAAGTTTGATTTCTAAGTTATAGGCATTTTATTATATTACCTGATAACAGGATAAAACCTCCACTTAGAAGTATGAAGAATCAGGACAATGACACATGTCAGCCTTTTATGTCTGCTATTAAAGCTTTGGTCACTCTGCATAATTAATCTCTGTTCTTAGCAAAGGCCTGGATAACTCATTGCTTAGTAGTAATCCCTTTGAACCAGTTCTCCTTTTCAATTGATTTGGCTAGATTTGGCCTATGTGTACCATTCAGGTGCCATCCATTCTGTAGAACCCCTGCTATTCATTGATCTCTGACTATATGCCATGCATTGAGCTAGGGCTTTGTATACATTCTTTTGTTCAATTCTCACCACATTTGAGTAGGTTTTATAATTTCCAGTTCACATATTTAAGAACAAATAACCAATCGTGGTTTTGAAAAGACAGTAAGTGGTTTTGTCTACTGGATTCACCCATTCATAATGAGGTGATGGATAGGCGGGAGAAGATTTAAAAGTGCTAGCTACTTCTCTAAATAGGTGCAGATGACAATATCTTAGAACAAATGTTACTTATGTGACAAATCACCGGCATGCCTTCCTAAGTTATAGAACAGTAAGGCCAGTAGGTACCATTGGCTTAGGGGATGATTCAACAGAAACTTCTGGGCTTGATTGAATCCACTCACTTGTAGGATGAGTGCTGGCATAGGAAACACAGACAATAACCTCCACACTCTAAGACTCTCAGTGTGGCCGATGGTAATGGTGAGTGGGGGTATAATGCTGAATAAGTGGTTGGTGGCATGGAACTCTGAGTCCAATGATGACCAATGGAGCTGCCTGCCCAGGCAGTGGCACTGAAACTCTTAAGATGAGAAAAGCTATGAAGAGAGGACACATCAATAAAGGCATCTTGGAAGAGGTAGGGTTTGGCCTGGCCCTGAAGCCTGCTTTATCTGGAGCAAGACATCCTGACTCTAACTGCCTTTGACAGCAAAGCAACTATCCTAATAAAGATGCCTCAAAAGAGTGGGCTCATTGTGCCTTGGTGCCCCGGCTCCAGCTCTGCCTCTCTGCGGTTTCTCTCATCTGTGTCTTCCTCTGAGCTTTGGATGGCAGCATGATGACACAGTAGTTCTAGGAGCCAAATCCAGGCGGGACAAAACCCCCAAGAAAAACAGGACCTTCTCTTTTTCTGTCTCCTTTTTAGGAGCAAGGAGAAAATTCCCAGAATTCCACCCGGCAGAATTCCACTCATTGACCATAATTACATCACATGCCCAATACTATACCCACATTTGGCAATAGGAGGGAAATTACCCTGAATGGCTTGTACCAATTAGGATTTATTCTTGGAGTGGGGTTAAGGTGGGCTTGGGAGGGGGCCACTTTTTGAAAATAATGTGGGTTCCTTTAGAAAGAAGGACCAGAATGACACTGTGCTGTAGGCAACTAACTGAGTATATCATACACATAATTTGTTTTACATAATTAGTGTAGGGAGAAGACATTCTAACCAGGAGCAAAAGTGAGGTTGCCTCATTTGAGGGGGAATGATTAATCTGGCTGGAGTTTGAAGGCATGATGGAGAGCTACATCCACAGAAAAGGGTGGAACCTGGGTTGATAGTATCCTCAGCCTGGAGCGTTCCTCAGAGCTTTGACGTGAATGCTTCATGTGCCTCTTGAGTGCATATATCGGGTGCTAATGTACCTCTAGTTAATTGACATTCTGCTTGAAGCTGGGATGGGTATTTTGGATAATGGCGAGTTAACAAACTGAAGACAGCCCATATCAAATAGGCTAAGGAAACTGTCAGAGTTAAGAGACCAGTCAGCTTTTGCCTTCCTTCCAATGATCACTGCCAACTTGCATGAGGCCAGGTGACTTTTCTGCATCTTCTTCCTCTTCACGGGAAATGTGTGGTCATCTCGTTCTCTGGCAGTCTGGTGACAGCAGTCTTCCCAGTTGGAGTCAATGTGGTACCTTCCTAGTTAAGTTTTGTTTTGAACATGGCACTACTTTGGTGCTGTCCAGGTGTGGACCAGCCAGGTGTGGACAAGACATGGCATCCGATGAAGGAAAGGGGACGCTGTCGCTGCCTTGTGTTCATGTGGTGTGTGGTTTGAGACTGTGTTGAGAGAATGGATGGGACGGACTGTTTTGAGAAGCCGAAAACCTGAATGACAAAAAGGTAGTTATGATACCAGAAAACTTCTGATTTCCCCCAAATACTTCATCTGACGCTCTTACCAACTGCGAGAGAAAAGGAGGGAAAGTTTTCTCAAAGGAATCCGAAGCTCATAGCAGACAGGTAGATTTTCCATGGTCACACAATTTGTAAATCATGAAGCAGACAGTAGAATTCAGGTCCCCTGACTCTGCCCTGTGATCTTTCAGCGACTTCTCAGCAATGAGCTGAGGCAGGTGTATTAGTTATCTGTTGCGATGTGGCTAATTTTCCTCAATAATGACTTAAACAATATTTGTTATCTCACAGTATCTGTAGGTCAGGAATCCAGGAGCAGATCAGATGAGGGGTCTGGTTCAGATGAGGTCATAGTCCAGCTGTTGACTAGGATAGGTCTGGCCCAAGGCTTAACCAAAGCTGTAGGATCTGTGTCTATGCTTAGCCACATGGCTTTTGACGGAAGGCCTTGGTTCTTTCCTGGCCATTGACAGGCAGCCTCAGTTTCTCACCACATGAACCTTTCCATAGAGCTTCTTGAGTCTCCTCATGACATGGCAGCTGGCTTCCACCTGAGCAAGCGATACAGGAGAAAGACCAAGGAAAGTAGCTGCAATGACTTTTATGACGTACACTTGGAAGTCACGCTCCATCATTTCAGCCACATTCTGTTTGTTAGGCAGTTAATAAGCATGGCCCACACTCAAGGCAAGGGGATTTAATCTCTGGCTCGTGATGGGAGGAATATCAAAGAATCTGTGGCTGTATTTTAAAACCACCATAGCAGTGAAAGTGCAGCCTGTATCCTGACATCTGAGATGAGTTCACTGTAGAGAAATTACTAAGTCTGAAGGCATTAGAATACAAAAGTGACAATTCTCACCCATAGTAAACTCAGATGGTTCAGTAGGAAATACGGTGTTGGGAGGAGGGGTTGGAATTTGACTAAGGCTTATCAGTAAAAAATTTCAATTATGTTGATTCCATAGCTATGGATGAGTGAGGAGCGAAAGCATCTCTCCTATGTGGGATGGTGGGGAGTGGGTGAAATTCCCTGCAGCCCTGGTAACACCCCATAAATACTTGCTGTTATAATCAGAATAACACTTCATCCCTATTTCCGCTGGCCGTGTGGCCATCGAGCACCTAGGTTTCTGTCTCAGTAGAGACACTTTCCATGATCAGAAAATACAAGATTTATAAGATTTCTTCTCTTCTCTTCTCTTCTCTTCTCTTCTTCTTTTTATTTGAGTTTTTAGTTTAATCCCAGTTAGTTAACATACGGTATTATATTGGTTTCAGGTATACACTATAGTGATTCAACAGTTCCAAGATCTTTTTCTAGTGCAGCTGAACTTTGAACCCCAGGGGAGGTGGGGAGGGGCGCTGACCTCTCACACAGTCAGAAATTCATGTATAACTTTTGGTTCCCCAAAAGCTTAACTACTAATAGCCTGTATTGACAGGAAGCCTGACGGATAACATGAACAGTTGATCAACAAGTATTTTGTGTGTTATGTGTGTTAGAGGCTGCATTCTTACAATAAAGTAAGCTAGAGAAAAGAAAATGGTATTCAGAAAAACATAAGAGAAAATACATTTACAGTACCGGACTGTATTCATAAAAAAAAAAAAAAATCGACTCATAAGTGGACCCAGGCAGATCCAACGTGTGTTGTTTCAGGGTCATCTGAGCTCTCTTAGCCGTTTCCAAAATTCTGGGGAGAGCCTGGCGTTCTGGGACCTGAAAGGCAGACACAGAGTGGTACCCTCACCTTCCCCCACAGAAGCCCCAGTGAGGGCTTTCAATCCAATGGCTTCATCCTGGGGAACTTGGAGAGAGAGCTGGCAAATACTCGGAACAGATAAAAGATAATTGAACAAGGAGCGAGTAGTAAATGGTGACAAAGTGCTATTTCCATAATAAGCTTATCTGAGTAAACTTTCTCAGAGCCCCAGAGTTCCCGAGCAGGGTGTGGATTTGGCAATAGTAAAGAAACAGGCCACGCCAGGAATGTCTGGGGAGCTAATGAATGCCCCTGAAGTGGTTGACGTTCCTATCTCTGCTTTGGATCCCGGCCACCTTGACGCTAATGTCAGCCGGTGTTTAATTGGCAAACAGGGCTTCAAAGGGTTGCAGGGCCCTGCTCCCAGGGCCCTGGGGCCTGTTAATGTTTAATTGTCATGTGCAAGGGCCCACTAGCTCTTGGTAGATTTGGGCGTTTTATTGCACTTTGAAAAAGCAGTATTATGAGTCTCTTTCTTGCTCCGTGGGCATTTTTACAGACATGCCTTAGGGTCACATGTTGCCTAATCTAAACTATTGAGTAGCAAAGGCACCCAGATATTCAGCAGGGGTAGTGAGTCACCTTCAAGCTGGAAATAAATACTCCAGATTTACTACATTCACCCTAAAATCAAGAAGTATCCAGGGAACATCTGGAATGTCAACAGAAAAAAATTAAATGGGTTAGGGATTTGAAGTGGGGGTGGGGAGAAGGGAAAGTCACAGATGCGCAGCTACTGAATGGCCAAAATTATACAATTCTGCCGCGGAGTGGTGGGAGCGTCTGCCCTCCTTGAAGCCGGCTCTGGTACTCATGACTCTGCTGGAAATGCAACGTTTCTGTGTGTTGTGTTGTGTTGTGTTTTTTGTTTTTTTAAAATTTCTGCTCTTGAAAAAGGCTTATCTGCCGTATAGTGCTCATATAATTTCAAAAGTCAAAAGAGACTGTCTTAATAAGTTTATATAACCTTCATCTAATTACAGAGGGAAGAAATAACAGGAGACAAATACATTTGCCCCCCCAACTACATGGAGACTGTGAATACAAGAGTAGCTTCGAACTCCCAACATTTGAAAAGCTCTACTTCGAATTGAATGTGAGTGATTTCTTTGAATTGTCAACTCAATTCTATTTAATTGAACACATCTTCCTTGAGTGCTTACTAAGTGTTCATATGAAATAATTTCTTTAGTTTTGAATTAGTGGCTTTTCCGGAAATGGTTTCTTTTGCTGTACCGTGGAAATGTATCAGATTATTGTTTTAATTATCTTTTTGCTGATTGTGAATATCTCTCTAAGGAGGAATGTAAGGAAAAATCTCTAATTACACCATTTATATCAGAATGGTAAAGCATGTATTTATGTCGCTTGTTAATTTTGTATGTCACAGCTAAAGACTGAACATCAGCTAAGGTCGACAGTAGCCAGAAGGTTCTGGTAAGCATCAGGAAGTAGGTGAATAATACATAAAAAATGATACAGCAAGTAGAAAGCATGTATATCCTTTATATGTTTAGATTGAATGAAAATCTCTTTGTTCTCCCTTTTTGCTCATTTCTGCTTCCAAAACGTAGTCAGGTTTTCATACCACGGTCTCTGAGAAGCATGGTGTACGTAACAGAATCACGCCTAGGATCGTGTGTCAGGGCTGATCAGCATGCGGTCAGGTTTTTTTTTTAAGACAACGACACTTCACGTCTTTCAAAGGATTTCATCTCTTTTCTCTAGTTATCTTGTTTGCCTTAGTCCTGCGTCCTTCCCTCTCTACTGCTGACTTAGCAATTCCCCTCCTTTGCCAAGAGGAGAGCAGACAGCGCCCTCCAGTCAGAGCCAGCACCCTGAAGTTCGGTCGCGTTCGGGGTTCCTGGCCCCCGGGCTCCAGCCTCTTCTGAATGCAGATTCAGGAATAACCTATTATGCATGTGCCCTCCAAATCCATATGCACAGTTAATTAGTTTAGAGCCCTAAAATGTTATGTGATTCCTTTCTTAATAGAAATGAGAAGTGGTAAAGACGGGAGGCCTTTATTCACACTTTATCAGCTATTTTAAATTAAGGGGTATATTATTCTCTGGATAGATTTACAGGAACAACCATTATGCACCTCACTCCTATTATCATTAATGGTGGTAAATGCATGCACGCACAAGCAAAGCACTCTGGGGTTTACACAAGAGGCCACTCTCTTCCTTCTATTATTAACAATTCCTGCTGCACATTTCTTAAATATCTGCAAAATGAAACAAAACATTGTTCAGGATTTAAAGACTATCTGGGTCTATGTTTTTCAAAGGAAATTGGAATGGTACATTACAAAGGTTTGCAAATTTACTTTATGATAGCAAATGATTATGATGCCTGCTTACCCTCCAGGAACTGCTCCGGGGGGGGGAAACGCAGGGGTGGGGGACCCATCTGAGGTTTTCCATGTCAGCACAGTAGAAGGCTCTGCTAGGGGGGAATTAGCATCTTTAGCCTGTTGACTATTTTCTTGCAGTGTTGACAAAGTCAGCATTAATGGCTGACAGAGACAGAAAACAGAAAAGTGGGAGAATAGACCATCTTTCCAACGACAGGGAAGAAGCTGTTATCTATCCATCCATTCATTTGTTTATTTATTCACTCATGCCTTTGCTCTATATACGTGTGAAACACCTACTGTGTGCCAAACCGTACTAGGCAATGAGGATGGCAGAATGAGGAGGAGAGATTTCGTCTTTGCCCCCGGGAAACTCACAATTAAACTCACAAAATTAAACAATTGATTGCACAGTTAGTTCTGTTAGTATTGCCATGAAAGAGAAGCGTAGGGAGCAATAAAGAACTTGAATGGGTGGAGGGGAGAAGCAGGACAGGCACCTGGAGGGATAAATACATGAGCGTCACTTGAAGGAAGTGAAACAGTTATCACTGTGATGGTAGATAGCTGAGGAAGGCCAGGCAGGAGGAACAACCTGTGCAAAGGCCCAGAGGCAGCTGGGATTCCAATGCTGGCTCCGCCACTCAGTAAATAGTAGTAACAATGGCTGGTGCCTCCTTCCCAAACACCCTACAGAAGGGTGCTTTTGCTTTTTTTCTCCCTGCTGAAATAAAAGGGACGTAATGAGGGCTGCCACTTGCCAAGAATCAGTTTGCCATGAATCCGAAGCTGGCCTCCAGCCAAGTAAACTCTTAAGGTTTGGATTCTAAAACTAGAAGGATCCTTGCTAACTCTTCCTACCCCTCTCCACCCCAGACACAGAGGACAAATCACCTTTGTGCTCCTTCTGACAGGGGTCAACCTCTGAGAGGTGGGTCTCGTAGCTCTCTGTACCTGTGCTTCTCAACTTGTCTGTGATAAAGACCCGATTTTTAAAACCTCTGCTATGAACCAATATTTTTATAAAATATGATAAAAATGCATTCCTGGGGAAATGATCGTGTACTTTGATATCACAGCTGTATCATTTACTATAAAATTTTCTAGAAGCTTACGGTCAGTTTCTGTACTAATCTCCTTGTGGATCGACAACAGTTTGCAGAGCGGTCCTCCTCTTAAAGATTAGGACTCTCCCTAGCCTTCAAATATTGCCTCATGGATCCGGGTGAGCCTATCATCTGAGAATGTATCTACAACTCTTGAAATTATTGACATTTCCTGACTGAGTCACTTCTTGGGCAAGAGGTTTCCCTGCATGACTCCCCACAGCAAGAAGCAGGATTTCCTTTGATAAACTTGCATCTCTAAAACCCTAAGAGACACTTACCTTAACTTCTGGTATTTCCAGGGCCGGCAGGGTAGTCCCCGATGGCCCCAGTTGATGGCTTTTTTTCCAAAGACTTCGGTGTCGATGTGGGAACTAAGATTCAAAAACCAGTAGATGTGGAAGGCTGGAAAATCTGGGCTGGGGTGGCTCAGCATTCACTCAGGGGCTGAAGAACGTGAGTGTTTGGAACAGGAGGTATGGGTAGGTTTGCGGTGCTGTGGCTGGGCCTGAGAGAAAGACAAGTTAAGGCAAGAGATGGACAGCAAGGCAGAACTGTGGTGGGGTCCCTGGCAGAGCTCTCTGTAGGCAGACTGGCCATGGGCTCTGAGTGTGAGCAGTCAGGAGCCTAGTCACTGGGAAGTCGGGGCCCTAAGTAGAAAGCAGCCCCTGAGAAGTCTCAGAGGAAGAAACCCAACTCAACTCCTCGGCCCTCCTTGCTGGCTTCTCTTCCTCCATGATCTTTACCAATGTAGGGGACCATAATGCTCGGCTGGCATGTCTTTAGCTTTCTTACTCTACACTCTCCCTCTAGATTATCTTGCTTACCCACAGGGCTTCCATTATTTCATCAAAACCCATGACTTCCAGAGGATATCTCTTACATACAGTCTCTTCCAGGCTCTAGATTACATATCGCATTAACCTCTGACCCTTCGTGATGGGCTGAGTAATGTTTTCCCCAAAGAGGACCATGTCCTAATCTCTAAAACCTGTGAATGTGTTATCTTTACATGGCAGAAGAGACTTGGCAGAAGGAATACACCCTGACTTTAGCCGATGAGTCTCATTCTATACTTCCAATCTCCGGAGTTGTGGGGTAAATCTCTCATAAAGGGTTCAGCTCCGTGTGGCAAAAAGGAGAGTGTGGGAAGGTGATAGAGAGAGGAGGCAGCTGGGACCAGACCATAAAGCCTGAGAACACCATGCTAAGGACCCTGGTCAGGCCGCATTCTCCTCACTGACCTAGGAAGGCAGGACCCTTCCTTCTCCTGCCTGGACCACCATGGCATGTAATTCACTTAGCAATGAGTACACAGGGTATGAACTATGGCCAATCAGGTCAGATGCTGGCCATAAATAGCTGCGTATCCTGGCTGCAGATTAGCTCAGCTCCTAGCCCTAGCACATGGTGCCCCTCACTCCAAGGCTGAAGGGACACCAGGAAGGAACTACATGTTGTCATATGGTAAGAACAGAAGTATGGGAACACTCGTCTTCTTCAGTTACCTTCATCCATTAAAGGATTTCCACATAAAGAAAGAAGGGAGACTGGCACAGGAAAGGAGTCAGGGACCTGGGTTCAAAATCTGACGTCTAACAGACCCTGGGGAATTGAGGGAATTAGTTTTCTGTCTTGGATGTCCCTTTCCTTACCCAGAAACAGAGTTCATCACACCTATGCTACAAGATTGTTGTGAGGTTCAAATGAGAACAGGTCTGAAAAAGTGCTTTTTTTTTTTTTTTTTTATGTGCTGTTTAGAGCAAATAAAGCAAAAACAGCAAAATACCACAAATCGATTACTGAAAGGTCTTAGTCTTAAAGGACACAGACTTTTCAGGGCCCACTGTAGAAACCATTCACTTCTTATCAAATAATGGTTGAAGCCCTATGCATTCCAAGAATTGCTCTTACGTACGTACTTTCAGAAAATCTGTTATTGTCCATTGTGTTGAGGATGTCAACTGTACGTCTTCTCTCATCGGGATCCATGACTGAGTTTGGTGCCTTCTCCATCTTCTTCTTTGGCCTCCTACCTGAACCATCCCTAAACTCTTCCTCTATCATCTTTTTCCTAGGTTCCCTTCACCTGCGGTAGCAGCCATCATGGCATCTGCTTTTAGCTCAGCTTGTCGAGACAGTGCCACTAAATGAAAGCAAGTCTGTCTGTTAGAGGGAGCTGAGTATACTTGTGCTTGTGCTCAGTTAGGTAAGGCACTTGAACTTTCCTAGAGGCCTTGCAGAGTTACGGTGTCTTCATCCCAATGGGTAGCTGTCATGGGAGGAGTCCAGGTACTGGGGTAGCCAATGGTGAAGCTATTTGGATCCTCAGGAGGATCTCTGAGCACTTTTCACTCACTATCATCTTCTAGAAGAGGTCTTCATTTACTATCAGAGTCTCTGCATTGATCTTTCAGGTTCAGCTGTCTCACTGGTACAATTGGGATTCCAACACTAAGAATATCATTCTTTCAGGACTGTTGGAAGGAACAGATTGAAATGATCATGATCAGGAATCAACTCTGTAAATGTTGACCTCCCATGTATATTAGTGAACTAGAGCTTCCAGAACAATATGCTGCAGGCTGGGTGGCTTAAATCACAGAAATTTATTTCCTCATAGTTCTGGAGGCTGGACATCCAAGATCAAGGTGTCAGCAGGGTTGGTTTCTGGTGAAGTCTCTCTCCTTCTGTCTGTGTCCTCACATGGCCTTCCCTTGATATGCACACAACCCTGTGCATCTCCTTTTGTGATACGGATGCCGATCCTGTTGGTTTAGGGCCCCACCATTATGATCTCATTTAATCTTAATTGCCTCCTAAAAGCCCTGTTTCTGAATACAGTCACAACGAGTGCTAGGGATTCAACGCATGAATTTAGAGGGAGACACAATTCAGTCCATAACACCCAATGTTCATGCAGAACAATATTATTATAATGCTCATCTTGGAAACAAACACGAATAGGCCACAAATTTTTTCCAAGGTGAAATCTTTGGAAAGTGAACCATCAGTAGGAACATTGCCAGAATAGAATTAGATTGTGCCCTTTCATCTCTTTATGCACCCGAATTCCAGCTATCCGTCCAGCCCATATCAGACTGCATTTCTTCATTACAAATACCCCTTGGAGATCTGTGCAGTCACTGAACAGGGAATCATTTCCCCAGGGATACTGCTGATCCTGGCCGGCACTCAGAGCTTTCTCAGCTTCTGGGCTGTGAGCATAGATGTGGGCCCTGGACTTCCCAGAGTTTTCCTCTCACCAGCTTCTCACCTGGAGCTCTGCCATGGAATAATGCAGTTTCTATCTGCAGCTCAGGATAACTGACTGAGAACAATCCTGTCCTTTTACCAGAAAGCTTGCCCAGCACTGAAAGGGCCAAATAAAAAAATCATTCTTCTGAATAGAAATCCTATTTGGGGCGATTTCTATCAGGGGCCATCTCATCCATTGGCTGAGCTGTGGACTGTAGAAGAGAGACTCAGGGGGCAGACCACTGAGGATGGGAGGAACCTTGTCCAGGACAGGAAAGTAAGATCCCTATTCTTGCTCAGCCTGGGCATGAAGAGGAAATGAGTCAGAGGCTCCTATGAAGCAAACAGCAGCAGGAATGGAACCAAAATACCTAGTGTTAAGGATAACTCTTGATCGAACTAAAAGATTTTTTATTTCAAGGCTTCTTTTGGTCCTAAGCTATTTCCAGTAAAAAAAAAAAAAATGAGTTTATAGAGCAGAAAAGGGACAAGTGCCTTCTCATATTCACTTGGGGCTGCTTAGCCAATTCATTCAGCTCTTTGTCATGGGGCAAGTTGGGTCTGGGGACTGAAGGAGAGAGGTCAAGTCTTCCAACTCAGAGCTGGCGATGGTTGGAGACAGAAGCTGGAAGGAGCTCAGTAGAGAGCCAGCCTTCCAGTGTGTCCTATGCTGGGGGTGGAGGGGTGGTGCCCTGGCTTAAACTGCATTCTCTGTGCTTCTGAATTGATGTTACCATTTCTCCATTTTGTTCCTGTAGGTATAGTCATGCATTTATTTAACAAAGGCAACGGAACAGGAATGCTGGACACTGGAAAGGCAGAGATTACTGGGAGACATCAGGACACTTGAAATCTGGAGGAGGAAACCTAAGAGGTGGGTGGGAACCAGGTTTGGTTTATTCAGCTGCTTAAATATGTCACTGAGGACGCAGTTCTCTGTTATGCCAACTACAGCCTCTATTTCAACCTGAAGCCTTTGTTGGCTCACAATTGTGGCCAGTAGTAAAGTAAAGGGGGCTATTCACTGTCTTGTCCATACCCACAGGAGAGAGAGAAAGCCTCCTTTCAAACCATAAATCTTCCATGGGGCCAACTTAGATGCATAACCCTGGCCCTGTCACTATTGTTAGTGCAATGCCATCCTGGGACCCAATGCCATTCTGATCCCAACTCTTGAAGGAGTCAGAGGTACCACGATGGGCTGAGACAAGCCAGACGTCTCAGATGAGTGTGAAACCACATTGCTGGTCCACACTGGGAAGATGGGATGGGGCCTTAGAAGAAGCCATTGCACAAACCATACCAGATGATATATAGCCCATAAAACCTAAAATATTTAGAAGTTTACCAAACGCTGCTCTACCCTTCTAATAGAGTAGTATTAAAATTTTAGCAACATCAGAAATGATTTTTTACATTGTTATGACTACGTGAACATTGCTTATTATAAGCCCAAGTGATGCACTGTGATAATATTCCCTTGTACATTTTTTTTTAATCTGGTCTTAATAATTGTACTGCTTTTTCACCAGTCCAGTTTTTCAACTCTCTTCAATCATTGCCAGGCTCTAGAAAATGTATTGAATGTCTATTAATGTTATTTTTTAAAGCATAATTTATTGTCAAATTGGCTTACATACAACACCGAGAGCTCATCCCAACAAGTGCCCTCCTCAATGCCCATGTCCCATTTTCCCCTCTCCCCCACCAGCCCCCATCAGCCCTCAGTTTGTTCTCTGTATTTAAGAGTCTCTTGTGGTTTGCCTCCCTCCCTTTGTGTTTGTAACTATTTTTTTCCCCTCCCGTTACCCTATGGTCTTCTGTTAAGTTTCTCAACATCCACATTACTTTTAAATCCCAAAAATGTTTTGCATCGTGGGCCAATGTTTGTGTCCCCCAAAACCCATATGTTGAATCCCTGATGTGATGGTATTTGGAGGGGGAGGCTTTGGGAGGTACCTAGCTCATGAGGGCGGAGCCATGGTGAATCAGATTTGTGCCCCTACAAGAACAGAGAGATGATCTTCCTCTTCTGTGTACCTTTTTTGTTCTATTTTTATCTAAAAAAACTTGTGGAAATCTATTATCTGCTTAATATTTCCATTCTTGTTCCCTTTGTCATTGTGGGTTTATACTTGTTTTTTTTTCCTTTGTTAGTATTTTAGTTGGAGGAGAGTTCATCAAAGCCTATGGTCAATATATTCTGCTTAACTGTAGGTATAAGTAACTCTACTACAGCTAGAATGTTAAGGAAAAGAAAGAGGTGCAGAATGTACTATGAGGGATCCAAGGATTTCCCTTTGGTGATAGTCATGGACAATTTCATGGGAAAAGGGGATACTTGAGCTCAACCTGATGGATTGATATTAATCAGGCAGGTGGATGTGGGGTATGGGAAAGCAGGTCGGGCAATGGAAGGATTAAGAGCAAAGGCAATAGGGTGGGGAAGGATGGGGCACTCAGAATAACATACACAGACCATTGTCTGATTTTCCTAGAGTCTTAGTTGTTCATTCCAGAAAAGGGCAGGGCAGAAACGAAAGATGGGAAGTAGAAAAAAGAAAAAAAAAAGCAGATTTTTCAATGTTAGGAAGGAAACAGGTGGACTCATTTTCCAAGGAAGACTAATCTACAGGTGTAAGGAGTCAATTGGTAAGAAATAGTTCGCAGTAGAGATGTTCAGAGCTGACGGTGTCTGCAATATTGTAATTCATAGGAAATGTATATTTGGTCTTTGTCCACCTTTCCTGGCTTACAGTTCCCAAGACCCTTGGAATTTCCATAGCAATAAAAGCAATGGGCATATCTTTGTTATAATATTTGGTCTCTTGTCCTTAGTTTCTGAGTCCTTCGGAGTCACAAAGGTGAAATGGGTGTCTTATTAGTCACAAGTTCTTTTCCAGAACAACAGGGTTTATGTTAAAGATGTGATTTTTTGGAAAGCATGAAAGATGGGAGCTGGTTGCCAGGGAAACCCACCTGAATAGAGGGCTGGAACTTTCAGGCCCACTCTCTGACCTCTGGGGAGGAGGGAAGAGAGTGGAGATTGAGTTCAATCATTAATGGCCAAGGATTGAATCAATCATGTCTATGTAATGAGGCTTTCACAAAACCTTGAAAGGACAGGGTTCAGAGAGCTTCTGGTTTGGTGAGCACATGAAGATTTGGAGACAGCGAAGTGCTCAGAGAGGGTGTGGAAACTCTTGCACCCTTCCTACATACCTGGCCCTGTGCATCTCCTCCACCTGGCCGTTCTTGAATTATGTAACCTTTTATCATAAACCAGTAAGTTCATAGGTAAAATGTTTCTCTGACTTCTGCCAGCCACTCTAGCAAATGAAACAAACCCAAAGTGGGGGGTTGTGGGAACCTCCGATCTATAGCAAGTTGGTCAGAAGCACAGACAATGACCCGGGCTTGATTCTGGTATCTGAAGTGGGCGATGGGGGATGGTAGGGATAGTTTGTAGGACTGAGCCCTTAACCCGTGGGATCTGACACTATCTCCAGGTGGATAGTGTCAACATTGTGTTGAATTGTAGGACACTCACCTGGTGTCCTGAGCATGGCTTGGTGATGTGATGGGAAAAAACTCCTCCACGCATTGTAATTGGTGATCAGAAATTTCAGTGTCTCAACATTTGCTCCAACAATGGAGTTGTTATTTTCTGGTTCTGTGCTAGGGGATAAATAGGTATAACTGTAGGTCCCTGCACTCATGGAGCTCAGAGCCTGGGAAGAGCGGGCTGGTTAATAGTCAAACAAACATTACAAATGTAAAGATGGGATTGTGACAAAGGAAGTTCTCTGAAGGAGAGAAATTCAGGGGCTATGAGTCCCAGCTGAGAGATACTTGGCTCAGGAAGTTGGAGAAAACTTCCTGACTGAACGGCAGAACACTTGAATAGATTAAACTCTACAGTTGGATAAAATGGTTGCCATTGAGTCTCCTAGAGTCTTACATAGGCTGGAAAAACCCGTATTTCTCCATCGGCAGACATGGCTTGGGGTGTCCTATGAGCTTGGACTCTGTCCTATAGACACAATTCAGTTTATCAGCACATGTAAGACTGAGCTTTGTTCTCAAGGTGTGGGGCTCAAGGTTAACATATAAACCGGTATTTCTTGAGTCTCATTATATGTCCAAAATTGTGCTCTTTCTCGAGAATTTATTTCATGCAATGTTCATTATAGTTTTATGAGCTAGCCAGATCCTCGTATCATTTCTACTTTATAAATAAATCAATCTGGAGTTAGAGAAATGAATTATCTTATCAAAATATCTTCTATAAGTGATGGGGCCAGAAACTGAACCTCGGTCTGTTTGAATCGTAAGATTGTCCTCTCAACCACTAAGATATGTGGTGTCCCACTTTTAGGGGAACAGTGATATGCTGGATGCCCTGACCACACACTTGCACTCAGAGTTTAAAACCAACACAATCTTCTGCCCTGGGTCAACCCTATAAGGTGGAAGGTATCTGTGTTCATACAGAACAACCTTTAGACCACAGGTCTCAGGAAAATGTTATCGAAATGAGCAAGGATTTTTCTCTAAATGCATAGAGCATGAGACGGCATTAGAAAAAATGAGGACTTTTCTTTCTTCTTACTGCCCAAAGCTCTGAGATGGTTAATGAAATTGATGGGTCAGGGCCGTCGGTTGCCTGAGGTTTATTAGTCTGATCTTTGAGTGGATCCAAACTGTAGGCACTCCAAACAGAGGCCACAAACCACAAGGCTGAGGCCCCGCTGATCTCCCTGCTTCTGAATGGCCCCACAGGACAGACAGACCCCATGGCCTCAGAAAGAGTTATGAGCTTTGGCATCCTGTAGTGAAAAGAACAGGTATCTTCCCTCAGCCAACTGCCCTTAACACACTGAAAATATGATTCATGATTCATGAGAACTATTTCTTTCTTCAGAGGGACCCTCTGGCTTTGCTTTGGGTGCAGGAATAAGTTGGCCACAATCAACTCCCCTGAAGAAGTGGTTTCCCCACCACATAACTCTTCATTCTGAGGACAATGGCTTTGCTCAATGTGGTAAAGGGGAAGTTTAACCAAAGGAAAAACTGAGCCCACACTGATAAAACATCACTGTTATCAACAGACTGCCAGGCGTGAGAGCTGAAGCACCCTCGCCTTGCGATGACTTTGGGGGCACCCTCGGTATGTGTTTCCCAACTAACTGCCCCCCAGCATGGATGTGTCCCCCCCTAGAACCACTGGCAATGCCAGAGTTCAAGCAATTTGGCCGTTTAAACTTCGACTTACTCTCCAACTCTCCTGCGTGCCTCACATAATTACATTTACCAAGGTTCACAGTTACACATTTACTAAAGGATATGACACTCACCTTTCTGGAGGCAGCCTCTGCAGCACCATGGAAGCCGCTTATGACTTGGAGTAGCTCCTGGTGTTGATTACCACATGCCTATTATATGTCAGAGAACTGTATTCGATGCTTGTCCTTGTTCTCAGATTTAATCCCCACCAGACTCTATCAGGAGAGTAGTAATTGTCTATTTTTAGAAATGGATGCAAGCTACTTTCTTAAGGTAGCATAGACGTTACAGAGCAGGATTTAAACCAGGGACGTCTGATGCAGAGGAATGTGCTTAGGGTGTCGTGCAAATGTCCCTATCTATTTTAATACGTAAACCAGGTCTCAGGGAGAACAGAGAATGGAAATCACATATGTTCCTGTATGCAATTCAGAAAGATCTTCAGTTCCCCCTAAATCCAAAAGTGTAAAGTTTTCCTGATTAAGAAACAGAGATGCCTACGTTTTTAACTTCCAAGTGGGAAGTATGGCCCTTCTAGCGGACACCTTCCCTTGCAGGGAAAGCTTTCAGGTGTGAAGATGGAATCATGTGGGACAGGAAGTATATCCTTTCTTCTCAAAGGGGAAGAGTAACCCAGGGCTGGGTCTCTAATCCCACTCCCTGCCCAGCCAATGAAGGTGGGGACCAGGGAAGCCCCTGAATCCTAGAAGGCCATGCCCACCCCTCAGACAAATTAACTAGGGCAGATTCATATTTGGTCTGGTGCAGGAGCCACACACAGAGATCGCAAGGTTTTTATTTGATATATAATTTATAACACATACAACAAATTATACAGTAAGTTAACAAGGTAGACATGAATGTTATTTATTTTTAAAAAATGAATGTACAAGTATTTGGGGAAGCATGTGATCACGGAGGTTTCTTTTTTTTTTTTTTTTAAGATGCTGATACATGTATATTTTCCTAAAAGTTTTGAGACAACCATAATCTAAAGGGGGAGACTGATGTGACCGGAAAGCAGTACAAAGTACCATTGGGATGATTACAAGGTGAAAACACTATGTTTGCACCTGGTCCTGGGAAAGGGGCAATAAAGGTGTAGAAGGAAAAGACTATCATTAGATATTATTATTATTATTATTATTAATGGTGATAGTAGCACTGGATAAACATACTGTTTAGGCATTTAAACTCTCAATAGATATTATTTTCAATTATTTAGGTATTGTTATTAGTAGCACTATTTAGGCAATTTTGTTTGAATTTTCAGAGTTCTCCCCTCCCTTTTCCTTTTACAGGCTTCGGAATGGCTTAAAAGCTGCATCTAGGACATTATTCCGAAGGAAAGAAGCCTCCTTTACTGTGAAGGCCTGCCGATGTCGGGAGCTTCCTGCTCCCCCAGCAAAGCCTCTCCACGCCTGTCGTACCTTAGGGTCTGAGGAGGGAGCGCTGGGGTGGAGTGGGCTCCGACCTCATGCTCCTGTCTCTACGGGAGAATTTCCTTCCCTTTTTCCTCCTTCAGAGAACGGATGCATTGTTCATCCTCTTCGTGGGGTCCCTCGTCACTAAACTCTGCATATCTGCTAATCATCAAAATGGCCCCTGGAGTCAATTTCCTAACATTCTGTCTGTCGTCTCCTCTCTGCTTCTACCAGTATGACCTTCCTTCACACCACCATCATTTATTGCTTAGAATACCACCACAGCTTCCTAAGCTTCCTCCCTGCTTCCAGACACACCTCTTTTAGTCAATCTTTACTCTACAGAGTAAACTTTCCAAAGCACACATGTGGGCCAAGCACTCCTGTTGAAACATTCTTCCTTTGTTCCTCATTCCCTAACTTGGTAAACCATGACCTCCACAGTCTGGCCTCAAGCTTGAATGCCCAACACAATCTGCCATGCTGCCTACATTCCAGACGTACACTATACATTTGACTTGTTTCTAGAATTTTCTTCAGAATGTTCCATGTGCCTTTCCCTTTCTTTCTCTATGGCATAATCTTTCCTGTCTTACAAAGCCTTGTTCCCAGGTCTTGTGACTCAGTTCCTAGACCATAGGAACAACTGATCTGGGTGTCTACTGCACCATAGCTCTTATGACCCTGTTGTCACTGTATATTTACATACCTATCTACCCTGTTAGATGAAGAGTTCCTTGGAGCACCTGAGTGGCTCAGTCAGTTAAGCATCCAGCTCTTGACTTTGGCTCAGGTCATGATCTCACGGTTTGTGGGTTCGAGCCCCAAGTTGGGTTCTGCACTGACAGTGTGGATCCTGCTTCTGATTCTCTGTCTCCCTCTCTCTCTGCCCCTCCTCCACTCGTGAGCTCTGTCTCGTCTCTCTCTCAAAATAAACAAACAAACAAACTTAAAATAAGAGAGTTCCTTGAGGAGGAATAGTGTCCTTTCATCATACTCTCTACACCAGTGGCTCTAGGCAGTTTTGAGTACCACAGTAGTTAAGCTGAATTCCTTCCTCCAATACAGGTCTTGACTGTCTCAACTAGTCAAGAACCATGCATTTCCTCAATGAGAATTTTAAAGTCACTCAAACAGATAATGGCCATTACTGGATC
Source organism: Prionailurus viverrinus (assembly GCF_022837055.1). Lineage (NCBI taxonomy): Eukaryota > Metazoa > Chordata > Mammalia > Carnivora > Felidae > Prionailurus > Prionailurus viverrinus. Next base: position 128,664,820 of record NC_062563.1, on the reverse strand, counting down.
TAAATATGATTGGCTTACTACCAACGTGGTTCCACTAAGGGTTAAGAAGTGCATTTTGCTTTGGAATCTAGAAATAAACCATCCTAGATAAAGCATCTGAATTCTGGTCAGAGTAGTTAGTACTCTAGGGAGGCACTAACACTCATTCACAATCAAGCTGCAAGATAAAAACCTCTTTTCTATCCTTAACCTCAACCCTCTCTTGGTGGTCCAGACAGCCCAGGATACATGTGGGAATGACAAACATGGTTAGAATCAACTGGTACATATACAAAAGGGGGATGGAAGTCAGAAATGTTGAGATACATTTCAGAGATCAACATATTCTGGGAGTCCAAGAACGAAGGTATTTGGAGGAAAACCCACACCAGGTGAAGGCAGCTAGGGAGGGGCTGTCTAGGATTTCAGTGAATCTTTCAGTCATTACTGGGATAAGGCGATTCAGGTTTTTCTCCTACACCAGCTGTCCTTTCCTCTCTATTCCTCTTTATATTCTTTTGTGTACTCTTTCTTCCTTCCTTTTAGTCACTCAACCCTCAGAGGCACGCCAGCTCCTCTATATCTTTTCTAGAGACTGAGTGAAGGGGGAGTGATTACCATCACCTCTAGGCAGCTAGAGGAGAAGAGCTAAGGACATAAAAGTGAGCCACTTAGCTGGATACTTCTCATGCCCAGATTCAACTGTAAGGCTTTAAGAGGCTTTACTAGCAAGGGCAAAGGATTGACCAATGCTCTGAAAAGTATCAACCCAGGCTGCTGCAAGAAAACAGATCTCTTTAACTCTAGCTAAAATTCAGTGGGTGGAAGAATCTCAGCTAATTTCTTCCCTCTGACCAGATCTTAGTGGCCTTATCCATGGAATGGGAAATGATGTGTGTCTTCTGAAGGTAAAAAGCTACCTGCACTGAGTAGGAATGCCAGATGAATCCTGGTATCTGGCTGGCTTCATTGAAAGCAAGAAAAGGATCTTGTGTTGGGTTTAGAACTTCTGCATACGGTTGCATAGATTGTGCTCTGTTCAACTTTAGGAGATGCCATTTGCTTAACCTCTGTAAGGTGATAATCACATACACTGTAATGTAAGTGAATCGCCCTAGAGTTGAGCAGTACATAAGCCATGTAAAGGGAGAGCCTCTGACATGCCAGAGCAATCCTGGACCTCCGGTGACGTAACTCCCATGGTTCAGTTGGATGAGCTTAATTTCTGGTTGGAAGGATACATGCATACTCTGGGGAACTTCTCCTCTAGAAGGAATATCAGGACCCATGTCTAACAAAAGACTTTTCCTGGGAGACTGATGTCAGAACTGATGTCATTTGCTTGCATAACAAAATCCAAACAAACAAGGCTTTCTTTTTTTTCCCCTCAGGAAATTGAAGAAGGAGCTAAGAGTGGTTGAAGAGACACACGTGAATAAAGGAACCTGCTTTCTCTGTGGGAAATGGAAGGAATTTGATGAGAAGTAACTTCCCCGATGCAAGAGTAGACAACTCAAATGGGGTGCTGGTTTTTAGTGACTCGGTTTTTTTTTAATGTTTACTTTTGAGAAAGAGAGCACAAGCAGGGAAGGGGCAGAAAGAGAGAGGGAGAGAGAGAATCCCAAGCAGGCTCCATGAATGGAGCCTGGAATGTACCCAGCAGGCTCCAGAGCCTGATACAAGGCTTGAACTCACAAACCATGAGATCATGAGATCATGACCTGAACCGAAGTCAGATGCTTAACAGACTGAGCCACCCAGGCATCCCCAAACATGGCAATTTAAAGAGAGTTTCTGCACTAGAATTTTTGAGGTGAGGTGAAAGGGATAGGAATAGTTCTTATACAGTACCTTGGAAGTGTCAGCACTATAGTGAGGTTCTACCACAGCCCGAGATGTGCACATACGAGGATACCCCAAATCATGCCTCAACCCTCTAAAAGCTGGACAGTTACTGATCTTGCCCCTGGGTCTAATGAGAGCCACAGCAAACTGAACAGGGGAAGTAGGTTTGCTTTGGACTAGCATCTCCCAACCCAAACTTGTCACAAGGGACCATGTCCTTTTGACCTGGCCGTGACTCATGCTCCTGCCCATGTCCTCTGCTCTACCCATCTTTACCTTTGCATTTTATTTTTTCAGTCTGGGCAACCTCTGTATGACCTCACCTCCTCTGATGGCTTCAATTACAAGACATAAACCGATGATTTCCACAACTGGTCTTATCTCCAGCCCAGATTCTCCTCTGAGCTCCAGACTCACAGTTCTAATCATCATCCAGGGGACCGCTCTAGTCGGACGTGTTATACTGAGGCTCTTTCTCCAAACCCACGATATCAAGATAAATTTGTATTTTGTTCTCTGCCCTTCTGTGATCAATTGGTTCTACACTTAGGGATGAATTGATTAAAGAGATATGATTCATATCATCCCTTAAAACTTCAATAATTCCCATTTTATAGGTGGGGTAAAATGAGACCTGAGGTTGATGTACACCGAGCCCAGAAGGTAAAAGTCTCATATAAGGGTCGTTTATACTAAATAACAGACTTGCAATCTCAATGTACATTTTTATGAAGTCCAAACTTACGATTTTTAGTACATGATTCTAGGCTTAGGTTAGAATAATTTGTTTAACCGTATCGGTATTTAACATAAGGCCATTTATTGGGCGCTTGGAAATCAGGTTTAAGTATCGTTGAAATTATCGTTACTATGCCCCTCTGGGTTTTGTATAATAACATTTACTGCCTCCACCCACCAACTCCAGCCCAGCAGCCTCAAGAACTTTGTGTTTCAGGTGTGTAAAGCTAGGCCTGAGCAACAAGAGTATTCTCTCACCATTACTTAAAATTTCTGTTCGATGCTTAAAATAGAAATGGTGAAGAATGCATTGCCTTAGGTAAACCGTATCTGTTTATGATAAACCAAGGTTTGCAAGAGGATATTTTAAAAAGACTCATGACATATCTCTTTTGTACTTCAAAGGCCATTTGGTCCTGAGTCCAACAGGCAAAGTGGTTATTATGGTCCCATGTGGGAAAAGGCGGGTGAGGCTGGAATGTACCCAGTAAACATGAAACCCCATCCACAGAGCTCCACTTGCTCTCACTGCCCTGGTGAGGCTAATTGGAGGAGAGCAAACTTTTTTGAGAAAGGAAAGAAATTTCTGGATTTGAAGCAGATGTCTGGACCTTGCCGAATCTACACTGCAGGCTTTTAAAGGAAATATTGCAATAATTAGGAGTCCGGTTTGAAGTCAATGTGTTGCTGTAAAAATTAAGGATGTTTATAACTGTGGGAAGGTTCTCTTTAAAAACCCAATTCTGATTCCAATTTGCTAGCAAATTGCATCCTGGCCCCATGGAAGGAGTGATCAGGGGACCTGTTTAATAGATCAGGATCCTCAGTGTCTGAAGAAGAGTATTCATTGATGTTGATGAAAAGTGAATATGAATTCTCATGTAGCGTCCAGAATTTAAACAGAATATTTTCTCAGTTGATTTACAAAAAAGAAAAGAAAGATGAAAAAAAAACCCCAAAAAACAGAAAAGAAGGCTTGGCTTTCCTTGTGTGGTCCCTGGAATGGGAAATCTAGCATTTGCTGAAATCACAGTAGGTTTTCAGATATTGGTTAGTCAAGAAACACCATATTATATTCAATTTCAGCAGAGTCAAGGACAAGAAATTAGAGAATATGTGGATTGAGTTTCCCTGCAGTCATGGATAATTATTAATTTTGAGGGGGAAAACATTTGACTTGCATGCCCCAGAAAGGGAAAAAGGTTTCAGTTTATCAATCAGTCCAGAGTAAGACCAAGCAGAAAACGCTGTAGTGAAAGGAGGTTGGAGGAAGATACACTTGAGTGCAAAGCTGGTTTCTATTACACAGTTTTGTGACCATAACATTGTTGAGCCTTGATTCCTCAACTCTATTAGGGATAATGATATCTACCTTTCATTGTCGTTTTGAGAATTGATTATAATAGCACATGTAAAGCACTTATCATGGCAAGGGGGCATCGTAGATACGTAAGGAAAAAAGAACTCTCCTCCATTCCCATCGATATGCCATATGTACACACTGCCCTATTTGTCAGCTCCCAGTCCTTCATTCACATATCAGTAGGTCAATGGTGTTGTTGGGACAATACAACCTATAGCAGCACAGAGAGGAAGGGAAGGAAGCTGTATTAGTCAACTAAATGTTACTAAATGCCTCTTCTTCTTTTTAGTAATTGGACACCCAAGTTATAGTTGGGCACAGGATTTCTCAGCTAAATACTACATTTTTTGCTTCTCTTGCAGTGAGGTGTACAACGTGACCAGATTCTGTGTGCGGGTGTGACGATGCGCACAATTTCTACATCATGCCACTTGTCCTTTACCTGTTGTTTGTCTTCTCATGGATATAAACACGCACGCAATGATAGTAAGCCAATGTTTCCCTTTCCCTACAGATGAAGGCAATATCTCAATGGATGGAAAGACACAAAAACAGAAGAAGCCTGGGTGCCTGGATGACTCTGTGAAGCAGAGCTTCTCAAGCCTCTGGGATCATCTGTCTCTTCAGGCTTTTATATTAGAGAAAACAATAAAACTATTTTGCTTCGGTCATTTTTATTTTGCTCATTGTTAAAGCACTTCAACATACACCCCACTACCACAGTAACTTAACTGTACCACGTTCTGAAGTACCAATTAGGTCACGTCAGTCATTTGATCCAGAAACTGCTGTAGCCCCGCATTGTTCATCAATGAATTGCATTTAGGGTATCCCAGGCATGACTGGTGACAAGATTAAGAATGGCCAGCTCTGGGGCAGAGAGGACACCACCAGCCTAGCTGCAGGGTGGCTACGGGCCGTTAACAAAGGGAGATCACTGTGGACAGGTGGCTTGAGACCACCTCTCAAGGGGTGTAGTTGATCCTTGGGCTCAAATGAGGGGCTGTATTTGATCATAGAACCAGCTTCAGACTGTTAGGTTTAGGAAGTAATTTGGGGGACTTCTGTCTAGCCTGGCTGAATTCTACATGATTGACTTTGATTTATCTATCTCCAAGCCTTCATCTTTTAGAGGCCCCTTTTGAATATGCAAAGACACACTGAATTGGCACTGAGCGTCTTCTTTAAGGCCTCCCTCAAATGCCACCTGATTCTTAAAGTCTCTCCTCATTGCCCTTAATTGTCCCAGTCAGGTTGAATTCCGAGCTCCCCTATGCTCCGCAACATTTAGTTGCTCATTCGTTAATTCAGAGGTCATTAATTTAACAGAGTTTATTGAACATTTACTATGTGCCTGGTCAGATACTGAGAATTCAGATACGCCTAAAAATTAGCCCTCATTTCCATGGAGTATGCAGTCTAGACTCTATCAATACTCATGACAACGACTGGGCTTCCCCTTCATGACAGGTCTTTTGAAAGTGTTCTAAATGGAGAGAAATCCTTTGTCTTCAGGAAGCCCATGATTTACAATTATTATTAAATATGGTCCTCATTTTAGTTCTGCCTTATAATTATAGACAGTTATGTCGTACACTTGGACCTCTCAGTAGATGAATTCTTCGCGAGTGGAAACTGTGTTGAATTTATCTATGGTCCTCTCCCCCTCCACAGAAAATATTTTGGGCCTAGTGTATACTAAATATTCTGCAAATGTTTGTTGAAACTAAATCCATGCATCCCTTCAAAATCAGGCATCTCCATTCTATAAAGCCAAAGGCGCATGTGGAGCCATTTTTAATTTCTCAATCATCATTAAGCACCATCAAACTAATTATTACCAAGGGAATAATTTTAAAACACAGAACAAGCCTATCTGCTTCAATGCTCTTCCCCACTTTTCCTTTGCTAATGGGAAAAGATGGTGATACTTCATTTCTTCTCAATGTTTTCCAGAAACACTTTCTTTTGTAACTGGTAAAATTCGAGTGGTTTTTCAACTTCATTTATGAGGCAGTAACTGTGTGAATGGGTTTTACACTTCATTTATAAAGTAGCAACTGAAGTACACGTGCAAAAGTTATTTTGAACTAATTAAAAAAAATAATGTTTATTTTCGGGGGGCGGGGCAGAGAGAGAGGGAGATACAGAATCTGAAGCAGGCTCCAGGCTGTCAGCACAGAGCCCGACGCGGGGCTCGAACTCACGGACCACGAGATCATGACCTGAGCCAAAGTCAGATGCTTAACCGACCGAGCCACCCAGGCGTCCTGATTTTGAACTAATTTTTTAAGACTTTTGTGATTTTCAGTACCAAATTCCACATTTGCAAAAAAGAGAATAAATTCATGTCTCAAGACACTTACTTAACTCATTTTGCTTGGAGGATGATAAATTAGTTTAGAAAAATGTATCCCCATATTCTAATAAAACACCAACTATAAAATATTAATTTTTTTAATGCCAGTTGAATAAAAGTCTAATGCATAGTGACACATATAGGCCAGAGCTATGTTGCTCCCAACCAATAAAGAGAAAGTCAAAGAACTAATCTTAAAGATTGGATGTAAGGAAAGCTTTAAAATATCATTCAGAGACTCAAAGAAACATCTTGAAGAAAGCATCAAATAGAAACACTTGCCTAGTACTAGCCTCCGCTAAGCATGGTACCTCTAGCAATTACCCCAAATACGAAAACCAATGACCTAACATAGTTTTTTATTGGTGGTTTAAAAAGAAAATGCAGGGTTTATGTTATCTGGAAGAGGGAGAAAAGTGAAAATAACTGTCTCATTAGAGAAATACTCAATGGTCTTCTTTAAGTCAGGGCCTTAAGGCTTTTTGCTTAGATAATTAAAAGAACCTCTTAACTGGCCTCCCTGCCTCCCATCCTCCTACATAATCTCTCCTGAATCTTGGGGCCAGTATGAGCTGTCTAAATTGTATATTTGACACTATCACTCTTCCACTTCAAATCTTAAAACTCCCCATTACTTTCGGATATCATAAAATGATATACAACTGTGCTTTCCAGGCATGGGTCCAGGGACCAGTGGTGGCCCATATTCGTAAGTTTTCACTGGTCCATGGCTAAATGAGACAGAGAAGGGCAATGTGGCAGGTTGTTCATAAGCTACACTGAATAGAATTTGTTCAACTTATTAAAGGTCCTGTTCTTTCTTCTGCGGTAACATCAGTCTGACTTTTGGAAACTCCTTATAGTGTATGAAATAATGGTCATCGGTAGTTTTTAAAGAAATACTCTTCACTGGCAAATTTAAAATTTGGGGTTGACCAGAGCTCTGTGGCCCTTCTTGCCGCCTGAGCCTCGAGTCCCCTCTCACTGGCGGTGTAGGCCTCCGCCAGGGCCTCCATCAGACCCGTGGTCTGGGATGCCCATCACTAACCTCCACTCCAGAGTCACCCAGGCAGGCCCACGCTCTCTCATGTTATCTTTCATGTTGCACAGGAACTAAAGCAGCCTCAGGAACCCCGAGACCCTTCTCTCCTGACCGTGTCTATTTGTCTCTGGAATTGGGCTGGGGCCCCACCGTCTCCACCGAGCAAAAGGGTGAGCAGGGGAAGAGCCCCTCTGCCCGTGATCTCACTTAGTCATCGTGATGATTAAGTATATACAGTTATTATACCCATTTGTACAAATTAAGAAATGGGGACAGAGGACAGTCAGGTCTGTACTCACAGCGCCACGTCCAGGAAGAGGGGCTCGCCCTCCTTTTCATCCGTCTTTCCGTCCCCAGCATCTAGCAAAGTTCCAGCGCAGAGAGAATATTTGATAAATGCCTCGAGTAAGTTTCATTTCTTAATTAAAAGTATAGTTTATTATTTTTTATTTATAAAAATGTCATATAAAGTAGATTTTATACATGTTTTCCATAATCTACTTTAAAAAAAAATAGTTATTTACTTTGAGAGAAAGAGAGAGGGAGCACGCAAGCGTGTGTGAGCACACAAGTGGGGGAGGGGCAGAGAGAACGGGAGGGAGAGAATCCCAAGCAGCATGGGGCTCCAATCCGCAAACTGTGAGTTTGCGACCTGTGCCAAAATCAAGAGGTGGGTGCTTAACCAACTGAGTCCCTCAGGCACTCCCATAACTTGCTTTTTTACTCAACAGCGTCTCATGAACACTTTGTTCAACAAAAAAAAATAGCGATCTGTATATTGTAACATTAAAGAATTCAGAGTATAAAGTCATTTGGATCTACCATGGTTTAACTAACCAATGCTTTAACTACATACCGCAAATATCAATACGTTGTTTTTTCGTTTTTATGTATTAAAAATATTTTCTAATTTTCATTATAATTTCTTTCTTTAACGTAATTTAAATTGTTTTCAGTTTTAAATTTATAAATATTTGTGTGATTTTTCAGATGTAGCTTTGATTTTTAGCTATTGGTTTTAGTTTAATTCTGCCATGATCAGAAAGTATAGGTTATATGATCTCCATGTATTTAAATATTTCGAGATTGTTGTATGGCCCAGAATATGATTCGCCTTGGTGGATGTTTTTGTACACTTGAAATTAATTTGCATTCTGCTATTTTTGAATTCCATGTTCTATAAATGTCAATTTGATCAAACTGGCATGTAGTGTGGCTCAGTTCTGCTCTGTCCTGAATGATTTTTCTGTGTTTTATCAGTTACAGAGAAGGAAATGTTGACATCTCCAAGTATAATTGTGGATTTGTTTAATTCTTGCTGTGGTTCTATCCGTTAAGTTATATAACTTAAGATTTTTTGAAGCTTTGTTATTTGATTTATACCAAATCAGGATTGTTATAGCTTCCTGATTAATTTACCATGTAATGTTGGGGCGCCTGGGTGGCTTAGTTGGTTGTGTCCGACTTTGGCTCAGGTCATGATCTCACGGCTGGTGAGTTCAAGCCCCGCGTCGGGCTCTGTGCTGATAGCTCGGAGCCCGGAGCCTGCTTCAGATTCTGTGTCTCCCTCTCTCTCTGCTCCTCCCCGACTCATGCTCTGTCTCAATCTCTCTCTCTCTCAAAAATAAATAAACATTAAAAATTTTTTTTAAACTTACCATGTAATGTTCATCAAGGTCTCTATCTCTAGTAATATGTTTTGAAACTACTTTGACATCACTGTAGGCATTTTATGTTCCTATGGGTTAGTGTTTGCATGGTATATCTTTTTCTATTATTTAATGTGCCTATGTAATTATATTTACAGTAGGGTTTTTTTTTTTTGTAGAAAACAAAGCCTTGATTCAACTGGTTCTTACTTTTTTTTTTTTTTAACCAATCTATTAATCTATGCATCTCTTTGGGACTGTTAAATCATTTCATTTAATGTAGTTGTCAATATGGTTAAGTTTAAAGCTACTACTTTGGTATCAGTTTTCTTCTTACCCGTTTTTGGCCTTTCCCCTCATTACCAGTTTTTGTGTGTTTTAATTTTGTATATTTTAGGTTTCTATTTTAACTCTAATTGGTTTTGTTTTTCATTTCTTCCATTTTCCCCTTTCGTCCTTTGTATCCTTGTCATGCAGTCTCTATGTACTATAAACCCACAAGATAGTTACTCGTTTTTACCTTAAACAGCTCTATAACTTAAGTAAGTTAAGAAAAAGGAAGAAAGAAAGAAAATATCTTTAAAATTTACCTATGCATTTGCCATTTCTGGAGCTCTTCATTTCTTTAAGTAGATCCAAATTTCTATCTGGTACCATTTTCCTTCTGTCTAAAGAATTTCTTTTATCATTAAAAAAATGATATTTATTTATTTTGAGAGAGGGAGAGAGAGAGAGAAGGAGAGTAGGGGAAGGTCAGAGAGAAAGGGAGAGAGAGAATCCCAAGCAGCTTCTGCACTGTCAGCACAGAGCCTGATGCGGGACTTGATCCCTCACACAGGGAGATCGTGACCTGAGCCGAAACCAAGAGTCAGGTGCTTAACTGATGGAGCCACCCAGGTGCCTTTCATTAACACTTTTTAATAGCACAGACCTGATGTAGATGAATTGTTTCAGGTTTTTCTTAGGAAAGTCTTTAATTCGCCTTTATGTCTTAAGTTCGCTTGGTAATAAATTCTAGATTTACATTTTTTTCCCACCACTTTAAAAGTGTTGCTCATTATCTTCTGTTTTGCATAGTTTCTGTTATAAGTCTGCTGTGATTTTGTTGTTGCTGTTCCTCTGTCTGTTCCTACCGTGATTTTTTTTCTGTATCCTTTAAAAAGTTTTCTTTATGACTGGTTTTAGAAACTTCATTACGGTGTGCTTTGGTGTGGTTTACTTTGTTTCTTCGGTTTGGATCCATTGAACTCTTGGGATCGGTGTGTTTAGAGTTTTCATCCAATTCGGAAAAATTTCCAGCCATCATTTCTCACCCCTCCCCCATCACCCATATATTTCTCTTCTCCTTCTGGTACTTCACTCACATGCTTGATATTGTCTTATAGGTCACTGATACTCTGTTTATTTATTTGTTTATTTTCATTAGTTTTCTTTCTGCGTTTCATTTTGGTTCATTTCCATTGCTATATTTTCATGTTCACCGATGGTTCCTTATGCATGTCTAATGTGCTGCAAAATCCTTTTCATGTTTTTTCTTGTCAGATACTTTATTTTTCAGCTCTTAAAAGTTCTATTTGGGTCTTTTTATGTCTTCCATTGAACTTCTCATCACATTCATGTTTTCCTTTACATTCTTGTATCACCAGAGTGTATCTATCATAGCTGTTTTAATGTTCTATCTGTGGATATCACCATATCTATCATTTTAGTGTCTGTTGCTACTGACTGATTTTTCTGCTGGTCACGGATCATATTTTCCCACTTCTTTGTATGGTCGACATTGTGTAGATCATAATTTTCATCGGATGATCTACATTGTGCACTTTACAGTGTTGGGTTTTGGAGTTCATTGCGATCCTTTAATTAGCATGGATTTTATTTTATTTTTCTTAGGCAGTTAAGTTACTTAGCATCAGCCTGAGCCTCTGTAGGATTACATTTAAGCTTTGTTAGAAAGAACCTAGAGCAGCTTTTAGTCTAGGACTGGTTTAGACCCATTACTAAGTCAATCCCTTATGGATGACTGCACCCCCACTGTGAAAAGGGGTGACTGCACCCCCACTGGGAATAGTCTTTCATGAGCTCCCACAATTTCTCAGCCTCCTGCTCTTTGCTGTTCCTTCCCCTTCTCCCTCCACCCCCCATTTCCTAAAGTTTTCCCCAAACATGCTGTCCTCACTAGTCAAAGATTTGAGAAAACCTCTCTGTAGATCTCTGGACATATCTCTTCAGGTTCTTCCTTTTTTCACATACACTCTGCAAATTGTGGTCCTGCAAACTGGGTTCCCAGAACTCTTCTCTCTGTCCTCAGCTCAGTGAGACTGTGGGTTTTGTTTGGGTTCTCTTCTGCTCCGTGTCCTGAGGGCTGTCTCCAGGCAGCAACATGGGCGACCGACCTCCAGGCTCATCTCATTTGTTTCTCTTCCCTCGGGGACAGTAGCACTTCTCTGCTGTGGCCCAGTATATGAAGACTTGTTTCATATATTTGCCTGGTTTTCTAGCTGTTTGTGGTGGGAGAGAAATTCCCATAGCAGCTTATCCTTCCTGGTCAGAAGCAGATGTCGGCGTTAATATTTTATAAAGTCCATTGGGTGATTCCATTATGCAGCCAGGGTTGAGAACCAGTGGCTCGTCAATATTAGTTCTGTTTGTCTTTTAAATCCTTGTCAATTCTTGAGATGAAAAATGATACATCCATATTTTGTACTTTAATTATTTGTAAAGTTGAATGACTTTTCATATTTCCTGGCCGTTTACGTTTCTTCTCTTTATAGACTAACCTATTTAGGATTTTTTTAGCCATTTTTTTTTTTAAATTGAGAGATTTGCTTTATCCATATAGATAGTCAAGAGCTATGTGTTACTGATATTTTTGTTTGCCCTTTAAGTTGCAAATGGTTTTCCCATTGATCATGTATGTTTTTGTCTTGTTTATGGGGGGTCGTGATGTGGAGGGAGGCGTTGTGCCCCGTGCTTCTAACTCTGTATGTAGCCCCAAATACTAGCTGTTTCCTTTATGGTTTCTAGGTTTCATCTCAGTCTGCGAAAGCTGCTATTCTCTCAGTAGATGGATTTATTTTATTGTCCACAGCTTTCTTTAGAAATGCCCCTCCCTAGGCATTCATTTTAGTAGTACTTTGTCTTTTCTTGGTTAACAGACTCAGGAATATGATAGAACATAATGGATTGTACGACCTCAGAAAGCACATGTACACACATGCTCCAAATGGGCATGAAGTCACGGACTTTGGGCCCCTGGTTAGTGCCCCTGAGTGTAGGCTGACTGAAAGAGAAGGTTCCATCACCGATACCTCTGAGTGGGAGAGCCAGGAAGGCACAGCGGACTTCCGGTCATCACCTGTAAAGGGTATTGCCATGGGAGGGGGCTATTGGTGGGGCATTTTTCCTGCTAGGATTCCCTGCCCACTCCCCTCAGGTACTGCTGCTTCCTCCTTCAGTGAAGTGCACGGTAGAATGAAAAAGGTCTGCGTTAGGAATTTACAAAGAGCTGAGGTCACCAGAGGTCAGTGGGATTTCCCGCAGGGCAGCTAAAGTTTGGTTCTGCAGATGAGCTCAATTCCCTACAAGTTCTTCCTCTAAAGACATAAGACTCCCGGGATGTTTGGAAGTCACAAACATTCCTATCTGGGTTTTTTTTTTTCTTTTAAACCTTCATTTTCTCCCTTAGGTGACACAGGAAGACCAGAGGGGCTGGAGTAGAAGAAACGCCTGCCCCAGGTGGGATAAGGCTCTGGTGAAGCCTTGCCTCTAGAGAGTAGGCCTTTGTTGTGGAGAACACTCTGGACTATTTGAAAGTGGTCACCTTTCCTCTCCCTTTGTCACAGTTAGATGGGGTCTTTTCTCGCGATGAGAACCTGATGGGGTCCCAGAGGTAAACCCCATCTCTGTCCCACGGGCAACCCTGCCTGCCAGTTGCCTGCGAGCAGCTGACAGAAATGTCTTCCTGCCTGACAGATTGAACATCATGCTTCCTTGACTCCCCTGGCAGGGATCAGTCTTTTGGGGGAGTTTAGGGACAAAGGTGGCAGTGGAGAGAAATGAGATTTGACGAGTGGGTGGGGCCCAGGCCAGGAAAAGGACGGTGGACTTCCCTCTGTGCCCATTCAGTGGGCAGTGGGGAAGCCCCACCCCCACCCCCAGAGTGAAAGGGGTTTTCAGATTTGCATTTCCAAAAGGTCACTGCAGGCGAGTGGGTCTGGGGGGGGGGATGAGCTGAGAGTCTCTTGCCCTCATTGAGGCCAGAGACAGAGCAGGAGTGAACAGTGGTATCTCTGGAGGTGAGGAGGAGTTTAAGGACCCATGAATAGTGCAGGAGCCACATATTTGGTGACTAATGGTGCGTGGTGGCAGAAAAAGTCACGGAGTCTGGGTAGGCCCAGCATGTGGCAGCTCCAAAGGCCCCCAAAGTCCTCCCAGAGGTGCTTAGTGGAGGCTCCACCCCAGCCCAGCTGCCCCCCACCCCCCGACCCCTTCCTCCAAGGAGGCGATGAAGGATGGCGCGGAGGTGCCTTTAGAACTCCCTTTATCCACCGTCAGACACAAGCGTCAACGTGCTCGCAGGTAATTGCTGAGCACGGTCTAGTCAGATTCTAATCACACCAGGAAACGCTTATTTGAAATTCTTCACGCGGGAACAGTCCTGTTACACCACGAAAGACTGGCAAAATATAAAAAGAACCGGGTTTATATGACTAAACCTGAATGTGCCAATTAAGCTAACTAGCGGAGGCTTATGCAATTGTTTTGCATCTGGGAAGTCTCTGCACGGAAATGGGCTCAGCGGAGTAAGAAGAGTTTATATAGCACAGGCTTGGATAACGCTAGGCCAGCTGGGTACCCATGCCAAGTGACCTACCGCCACAGTCCTCAGAGTAGCAAGGACCGCCCGACCGTGGTCTGGACCAGCTCCCTGCCTTCAGGAAGGGACCGCTGTCATTCGACTGATGAGCCCTCGGATGACTGAGCCGTCGAACGAACACCCGAGTCCTCTAGAAACCAGCATTTCAGTGATTGCACAGACCTCAGGGAGTTCTTTTCGTAAAATTAAAGGATAAATGTATCAATCCCACTTTAAGGTAAACCTTATTCTTTTCATTCAACTGCTCTGAGTTGTTATTTTCAAAAATGAATGGTAAAAAATGTCTATGGCAACTGGATAAAGATTTGAAGAAATCCTTTTCTCTGTGGGCTCCTTTCACCAAGGCAAACACATAGCAGGCATCAGATAAAGACTTTTAAAAATTAATTGTTTGTTATGTCAGATCTGCACTTCAGAGAGGCTCGGGCCGCCATTTTCCACATTCTCAATCATAATCAGCTATCTATGCAAGTATATTCATATCAGTAGTCAGGATAACATTTCTATTTCTCACGAAACTCTCAACCCCAAAAGTAAGGTTGGAATGCTATGCTCACCAGTCCTAGGCGGAACTGATCTGAACTCTCTACTGTCTTCATAGGGCAGGATAACATGCATGTCCTTTTGACTCCAATGAGTAGAGAAGATGATCAGAGTCCTTTGCAAAATCATTTGCAAATGCTTGTCATAACCATTTTAGAAGTGCTTTGGAATTTGGAAATTCCATGAGTCTCAGTGTTGATTTCCTCAAAAATTTTTGTGTTCATTATATGGGTGCTCTCACCTACCTAGGCCTTCCCACCCTGCAAAGGACTTTCTTTTTCATAGCCTATTAGCTTGGCATTGTTTAATTTCTGGCCAAGCGGGAAGGCAGCCCAGACTTGGGTCAGACAGAACTGGGTTTGAGTCTAAGCTCCACCATCATCTCACTGCAAGTATTTGAGCAAATCACTTCTCTCTCTGTACCTCAGTTTTCTCATCTGGCAAATACAGGTGTAGTCAAGGCTCATCTTAAGAATCAAAAAAGGAAACAAGGAAAAAACATGTGCAATCCTTTTATAAACTTTAAAGGAGGATATAAATATAAAAGATTACTTCATCTCTACATAATATAGAGAATTTTGTCTGATGCCGATCTGTCCCCAATTCTATTACACAATTGCAGAGCCTGAAAAGAAATGCCTAAAGAGAGACAAAGGACAGACAGACAACGTTCAAGGTTGACAAAGGATAAGTGGAAGACTCAGGTGATACAATGACCTCTATTACTTGTAACATGCTGATTGGTCAAATCTTACTGCACCTAAGGTCTTTTTAGAGCCTCAAGTCCATAATGACAGTGCCAGTGTCACATGGTAAAGGAGAGGGAGCCAGACCCAGGCCTTGTGGTCCCCACTCTCTTTTCCCATATCTCTACCTGTCCAAGTACATCCTTGAAAATCTGTAGCAGGACAAAATGGTACTGCTTCTGTGGATGGTGAATTCCCCATATTCAGAGGCTTGACAACCGTAACAAGTGAAAGAGTTTGAATAATGTCGGTCTTATATTTGGGAGTCCGTGGGAGATGGCGATAGAATCAGTGGCCTTTAAGGATCTTCTGACCTTGAGTTTCTGGGAGGTCCTGGCCCATTCTGAGCTTATACATCCAGTTCTAGGCTCCTGATGGTCACAAGAACAGGAGGCTGAAGGGGAGGGGTAAGGATGTGATGCAAACGGTTCCTGAGCTGGGCGCCTGTTTGCCTAGCTTCAGCTTCCAAACAATGCATTTTAGAATATTCCCAGGCTCCTGCATACCTTTCACCTCTGGGCACAGGGAACCCAAACAGACGTGCGGGTAGCCAAAGCTGCTTCTCTTCCTTCCTGCACCCCAACTCAGTCCTCGCTTTCTACTCTGGCTAGAGAGAAAGACAGAATTTATCCCTAGATTCAAAATCTATCAGTCCAAGTCAGTGAGAGGTGAGAGGTAATGGGAAGGTAGCCATACTTCTGTCATCCTGGACAGTCACAGAGTGGCCTTTCAGGCAATAGAAGTATCGGGAGGCTTTTCAGAAATGCAGAGCCATGAGCAGGAAATTCCAGGAGAGGATCAACTTGCCCTACTCAGGAGAGGACTGCAACTCACCCTCATTTCTCCCCCCAAAGAGCCTCTTCCCAGACTCTTAGGTCCCTAAAACAAGCCTCTGTTATGCTGAAACATTGGGGCCTTGAGGAAAGTCCTACGGAATATACTCCCATCAGGAAGATTTTACTTGAGCATGGAGAAGCCCAAGTGAAGACTCAAAACCACATGCTCCGAGGAGTAGCTGAAGGACCTGGGGTTGATCAACATGGAGAAGAGATGTTGCAAGGAACACATCACTGCCCGTACACCTCACTGAAGGAGGTTTTCTGTGTGCCTCTGTAGGGCAGAGCTGGGGCCAATGGCATGGAAGTTACATTGAGATGGATTTGGATCCAATTTAAGGAAGAGATTTCTAATGGTGAAAGCCATTCAAATGTGCAAAGGGCTGTCTGATGACAAAGAGTGCTCCCAGCTACTGAGCGTACATGAGGCCAGGCTGGCAAACCCATTAGGCATTTATTCAACACAGAATGAATTAATAGTTACATAACCATTACTGAGCAACTACTCTGTGCTTACACTGTGCTTGGCAATGGAAGATGGAGACAAATATTCTGCAGTCCCTGCCTTTTAGGAATGTAAGGCCCAGCAAAACTATGGTGACGGTAGCAAGGTGTTGTGGAGGAACTGGGGGTGAGTTGGAAAAAGCAGGTTGTCCTTAATGACCAGTATAAGTACTCTCTGTATTGAAAATCCTATGAGATTCCCTAGCTTACTCTTTTTCTCCCCCAATTCAAAGCCCATTTCATCTGTGCCTCTTTCGAACTTTCAGATGACCAGATAGAGACAGACTAGAGGTATAGGCCCCTGGGCATGGGCAGGCCAGATGGCCTGTGTCCCTTGTTCCATATCACAGCTGTTGTCTTAGTAGATCTGAGTGGAACACAAGACTTAGATAGTGCCCCTGAAATGCAAAGGGCATTCATTGTGCAGAAGACTGTGTGAGCGAAGAAAGGTCCTCGGAGAAATGAGAACAGCCTGCCTCGGGGGAGCGTTTCGGTGGAAGGTGAAGTCTTTGGGGCCAGGGTCCACACTGGGGCAATCTGCATTGGTACCATCCAAATCGCTAGACTGGCTGGAGTTTTAGAAAACAATGTACTTCACTTGGCCACTGTAGGAACATTCCTCTTCTGAGATGATCTGTTTGTAAACATAACTCACAGTTTTGTGAGAATAGTTCACAGGATACAGATCATAGTAATGATCCAATAGGCCAGTTGATAGTCACACATGATAAGATAACCCAAAAAGTAGTAATTAGACAGGGATGAATGGTGTGATTTGGGGATGTTGGTGGTTGATATATAAAAGAGAATTGCTCACTGAAATGAACATGCAGACATATGCACACACACTTCACCTAATGAAGTCTGTTTCTGCTCATGTGCTGGGGTAATTATTGTGCAAACCTGTCCCCTGACTCGTCACCCAGTTGCAGGTGTCAGCCAAGTCCTCTCAGCACAGTGCCCCAACTAAGAGAAGAATTGCCAGTGAACCAAAGTAACCTCTCTGTTGGCCCATTCGGCATAATCTGGGCTCAGCTAAAATGTAAGCCTCGTGTCACATATCAGTTACACAGACATGTAGCCAGAACACCTACTCATCCGTGGAAGTCACGCTTTTCTTTTTCTCCAGGATAACAAAAGGGAGAAGGGGCTTACTTCTCACTTTGGAGGAGAAGGATAGTCTAAAACTCAGAATGTAAACAAAGTTCCACGGAAATTGAAGTTCATGAAGAGAAAGAGCCCAAAGGCCACCCAGAGGAAAGAAACAATAGACAGAGACCAGCTAGCTTCCTGGTCACAGAAGGTAGAGCAAGTGGCTGTGTGGGGAACAGACAGATGGCCACTGGCACAGTTCAGATGCTCTTTAGGCTTTGGATAGCTGGTTTTCCCCAAAGGCTGGAGCAGAAAGTATGATATCAGCTTCCCACTGAATTTCCTAGGAGCAAACCTGCATCTTAAAGTTTGAGAGGAAGCTTCAGAATGTATTGATTTGTACAGAAGGTCTGTTGTTGTATCTGTGTTGATATCAGCTCTAGTTCTGCAAGTTGAACTACAACTTCATCATATCAAAGAGTTTGCAGTATAGGGAACTTTCCATTTTACAATGTCAGTAACTGTCAATTAAGATGTGTCCGTATATATCATATGTATCCTGTGTTCAAGTGAAGCCTGTCCTTAATAGCCCTGGATGCAATGTCTTCTCTTTGTCCTCATGGCAGGAATGTGAAGCTGCTTAGCTGCAGCCACGTCGTCATGGGCAACATGATGTCAAGAAGAAATTCAATGGAAAGGAATGTCCCTAATCTATGTGTTCAAATCCCTGAAGGGATTCATCAAAACACATGCTTCCAAGGCAATTTTTTCTATTTTTCCTTAGACTTGTTTCCTACTCTACAAAACCATTTCTAGTTCTCCCCACACCTGAACTTTACAGCAGGTTGAGAAGACAAGCAGACCAAGGAGAATGACCCCATTTTATAGATGAGGATGTTGAGCCTCAGAATGCTTAGTTGACTGGGAAAGTGTCACAGAACCAGTGGGCAGAGTTCACCTCTAGCTAGTCTTGTGCTCTATCTCTGAGAGGCTTCCTTTTTTTTTCCTGAGGCCTATGTCATTGCTAAACTAGAAGCACAGTGGCCTACAGAGCAAGAGGGTTGGATTCTCCTCTCTGCTCTGTCACAACCCTACAGTATGACTACAGAGAAGCCATTTCTCCATGTTGGTCTCTGCACTTGGGTAAGGGCTCGCTTTCTCCCTGTGGGTTACGGCATGGATTCCTTACTAGTATCTCTGCCTCTAGAGCCACATGGTGCATGCACAGCTGCTGGAATGTTCCTTCTATAGCAGATCTCTGCATTACACCTGCTCACCTAAAACACTCCAGTGGCTCCCCATCCTTGGAAAGATAAAGGCCACACTTATTAGCCTAGTGTTAAGGTCCTCAGTGAGCTTGCCCTTGCTTATCTCTCTAGCCTCATTTCTCATTCGTCCTTCCCCCATGCTCTATGCTGCAGACCCATCAACACGAATGATGTCTAGACATTTCTCTGCCTGTATTACCTTTTCTCATTCCGTTTCATCCTCTAGCTCCTACTGTAAGACCCCTGTTGCGAATCTCTTCTCCTCAGAAACCATCTAAGACCCCTGCACACTGTCCCCTTCCTAAGCATATATTTCAATTAGTGTTTCCCTTCTGGGGTCCTGTAGTCCTCTGTGAATGTCATGGCTGTATTTGACTTATATTACAGAGAAATAACTTCATGATTGCTTTTCAATTTACTAGGACGTTTCAGCTTATTTTGTTTTGTTTTTAAAATTAAGATTATGTTTGAGTCATCTTTCAATCTCTAAGATCTAGTATTATATCCAGCACATAGATGTTAAAGAAATATTCGTTGAATACATGAATGAATAAATGAGTGAAAATGGGTTAGGGCATCTCTCCGGGGCTTTCTACTTCTACATTTTCAGAAGTCTGAGCTGTATGCACGCCCGGGACATCCTGCCAGAACAGATTTACTTCCCCCTGATGGAGTTTTATTGCTTTTCATAGGGAGCTCCATACCAACGAGCAGCCGGAAGAGCTCAGAGGTGAATTCGCAGCACCAGAACCCCCAGGAACAAGGAGCTGGGCAAGGGCCATTGCGGCTGGTCCAGCTAATCCTGGTGGACAGCTCTGCCTGCAGTGACAGAGAGGCCACCCAAGCTGTCGTCTGATGTGGCCAGGGCAGGCTCGAGCCTGGGTGGTCAGTTTCTCTGGTTGGCCGAGGTGTGGGTGTGTGGGAATCCGCTCCTCGCCCACGCAGTCCAGGATGCCCGGTCTTGCCCAGAGGCAGTCTAGGGAGAAGGCCAGCCCACTCCTTCTGGGAGACCCGGCTGTTCAGGGCCTTTCTAGGTTTTCCAGGAGCTCAGAGGCACAGCCAGAAGTTGACTCAAGAACTGAAGAGAAGTGGAAATATCTTCATCTTGTAGAACAGACGGGCAAGCTGGAGGCGTCGTTCCCTCCAGCATCCTCACTTACAGGTTTGGAAACTGATTTTTAGGAGGGGGATCTTTTATGGTCACTTAGCAAGTAAGCTTTAGGGAATTTAACTTTGCAGTGCAAAGAGAAATGAGATCGTGTACCAAGGTCATGAAACCACCATGCGTGATCCTAGCGAATTCACACCATCACATGCTCCCAGCCCTCCCCTCTGTCCCTCGACCTCCACACCTCTCCCCAAATTCATGCCCATCACACTGCTTCGTTGATAAGGCACTTGCCTCACACGCAGGTAGATTCACCTTACACAATGCACATCCACCGAGAGAGAGGAGCCAGTGTAGACGTTAAGGGCGTGGGTGGTGAAGCCACCAGGGCAGGCGGAGTGTCTCAGTTCTACCACTTATTAGCTCGGAGGCCTCGGATAACATACTTAGCCACTCTGTGACTCAATTTCCTGAACTTTTAATTGGCTACTATTAATGCCCATTTTATAGGGCTGCTTTGTTAACTCAGGCTACCTTTAGTTGAGAATTTACCATGTTCCGTGACCTTTACCAGCTAATCTTAAACAACACACTGCAAAGCATGCCCTGTTATCTACTTTCCAGGACCAACTCACCCTATAAGAGGGAGCTGCTGACTCCATCCCAGGTTTGTCTGACCTCAAAGCCATAGCTCTTTTCTTATACCTCGGCCGATATCCCAGTTTCCAGGAAAGTTCTAATTAATATCTATTGTCTCGAAATAATTATTAATAGTGCCTCTTCCACATTCAGAAAGGTCCTGGTTTGTGTGATAAATTATGTGGTTGCCCTATTGGCTCCATATTTCTTCTCTGAGAAGGAAATTCTACCTTTCTATAAAAAGCATATTTACCTTGGAAACTCTATCTGGAGAGCCAAGGGTGGCCAGGCAAGGTTCCTTGATTTGGTAAATAGACTGGGTATCTTGTTTACTGACAGAATTTGGGGCCTGCTGGAAGGAAATATGGGAAGAAAGACCATCTCCCTTTCCTTATTTTTGCAAGTTTCACCAAGATGCATCTATAATCACCTGGCCTTTTCACAAACTATTGTGGAATTCAGAGACTCGTTTTGTGGTGGTTACTGAGTTATCTACCCTTAACTGGGATGTTCTCTTTCTACAGTATTTCAGAGGTCAGGCCACACAGCCCTGGTAGGAACCGCAGGGTGGTGAGTTCAGAAAACTTTTCTATGGACCATTATCTGTTTTTATTCCTGGGCTCAGAGTTTTAATCCTTTCATAACATTTCTCCTCCTTTATAGAAAATGTTGATATTGGACAGAGAAACAACAATAACTAAAGAATTACAATAAAAACTAAAAAAGAAAAACCAGAAACAACTACCAACAGGTGAAAACAGAGTGTGTCCTATTTTGAAGTCAATAATGGAAAATCATTTTTGGAAGAGAAAGCATTTCCATTTAGAAAGGGCTCAAGGACAAGTGGTTAAAGAAGAAGTCATATATATATGCAATGGAATATTCCTCGGCGATCAAAAAGAATGAAATCTCGCCATTTGCAATAATGTGGCTGGAACTAGAGTGTATTACGCTAAATGACATAAGTCAGTGAGAGGAAGATAAATATCATATGATGCCACTCATATGTGGAATTTAAGAAACAAAACAGATGAACATAGGGGAAGAGAAGGAAAAATAAGATAAAAATGGAGAGGGATGCAACCTGTAAGAGACCTTTAAATACAGAGAAGCAACTGAGGGTTGCTGGAGGGGAGGTGGCTGGGGGGAAGGGCTGAAGGGGTGAGGGGTGTTAAGGAGGGCACTTGTTGGGATGAGCACTGGGTGTTGTATGTAAGTAATGAATCCCTGAATTCTATTCCTGAAACCATTATTACACTATATGTTAACTACCTTGGATTTAAATTTTAAAAAAAGGGGGTTGGAAGGCTTAAGGAAAACAGTTGGGATCTCATGAATGGTGATGACTTTGATGGCACCATATTATTTATTGCCTAGATTTGCACTTGCTCAGAATTCAGAAGAAAGGAAGTCTTACTCATCGCTGACCCACACTCATGCACAATAGATTCCCAACAATTTCTGCTTCTTGATCTATGACTTTAAACAAGTTATCCTCGGTCTCTGCCTCAGTAGCTACTCTGTAAATTGAAGGGCTGGAAGAGGTGATTTCCAAGGGCCCTTGATTCTCTAAGTCACCAAGGCTCAGCACTTATACTACGTCCTACCTTTTATTTGGCAAAGTCACTATTCAGTGCAGTTATGCTGGGGCATCTATCAAGATAAATGGCTAATAACTGACTAGGTTATTCTGCTTATTGTAGAGAGGTTTGAAATTCTTAATCTTTCATTCTCATACTCTTTGAGCCCATCGGGGGAATTGTGTTACTTTCACCATAGTATCCCCAATGCCTGGCATGAGGATGTATTCAACAATTATTTGTTGAATAAATGAATGCCTGATTAATTTTTTATCACCAAATGGAAATCTGAAATCTTGCTTTGATTGATTGATTGATTGATTGATTACAAGATTGATTACAATCTTGCTTGATTGTAACATCTCTTAATGATCCTCATGAAACAATAGCCATCATTTCAAACCCTCTTGTAGAATTAGGTGGAGAGAACAGATAGAAATATTAACAGGTGTGTATTAATCATTGCACTTTCTTTTAGCAAGTGTTATTTTCAGGCAAAAAAAAAAAATGGGCTTGCTTATATAGTGGTTCAGATAGGAAACCTAATCAGTTGGTTCATTTGCCGAAATTTGGGCTCAGCTAAAATGCAAGCTGGATGCTAAAAAGGAAATACATACAATAATCCCTAATCCCTCAGCAACTATGGGCACTGTTGTCTGAAAAACGACCCCTCCCCCCCAAAAATCCTGAGTCAGCAAAAAGAATAAAAGAATAAAGGTCTTACTGAAAATAAGGTGTTGAGGACAATACTTGAAATAGTGCTAAAAATAGATTTTTAAATGCAGTAAATAAAACCTCTAGGAAAAATCTCCACTTCCAAAACAAACTGGTTCTGTTCAAGGTAAACATTTAATCTTAGAGGCTATCCTCTGATTGTTCAGGAAAGGTTGCTGCAGCCTCGTGGATTTTCAGTTTTGTTACAGCCAGACTCATCTTACACTGTTTGAACCCACCATTGCCAACTCAAATTGCACTGTTAGTCCCCCTTTTAAATGTGTGCATCTCTTGGCAAAAATGCATTGGTAATCACCTGGACTTTCCATAGATGGTTGTGGAATTTACAAACCTGTTTTGTGGTGGTGACCAGGCCATCTGCCTTTAAAATGGGATACTTTCTCTCTGCAGTATTCCATAAATCAGGCCACATAACCTGGGCAGAGAGCAAGGGTGGAAAGAAATAAATTCTATTGTGTTCTCTTGTTTAACAGGACTAAATAAAATCTCAAGGATTAAAAAAAAAAAAAGTCCTGAGTTTGAACATTTTGACACACAATTATAAACCAGTATCAGCTCTAATCCTTAAATTGGCAAGAGATTATGAGAGCTTCTGACTAGAGGTGACACTTGGCTTAAGCAGACTGCTCCTTCCTCCCAGCCCTTTCTCTCCACCTCCCCCTTACCGACAACTCCTCAGCATTTTCATGGGGGACTGAGCAAATACCATGGTCCTATGGGGTGAGGCAGCTAGGAGGGTCACCTCCTACCACGTTGAAGGGAGGTATTTGGGGATGTGCAAGTTGAGATCTGTGGATAATTAAACTGGAGAAAAGGTCCAAATAGGTTGTCAAAACAAGGAGGGCCTGAGGCTTATTTGAGGAATCAGATAACAGAGTCAAGGTGTGGGAGAGGCAGTGAGATTGAGCAAAGGCAACAGAGGGAAGGAACATGTGGAGGAGGTTCTCTGGGTGACTGTCAGAGCCAGGGAACAATGGAGGATGGCTGGCTCTTCAGGCTTTCTGTGCCGGCTTATGGAGTGGGTTGGAGCCATTTGAAAAGTAGGGGATGAAGGCAACATACTGCCTTCTTTTCTAAGCTCTTCCCAGACCCTCACTTTTATTTAGTTATTTATTTATTTATTTGTTTGTTTATTTATTTATTTATTTTTATTTGAGAAAGATTGAGCGCACATAAGCTGGGGAGAAAGAAAATCTCAGACTCCATGCTCAGCATGGAGCCCAACACAGGGCTCCATCCCATGACCATGAGATCATGACCAGAGCTAAAATCAAGGGTCAGATGCCCAACCAACTGAACCACCCAGGCGCCCCTCAACCCTTCACTTTTACATCCCTATTTCTCCTGAACCTTCCCTTCCCGTACCATATCCTCTCCCACTAGAACTTGTGATCTAATTTAGGTTTTCTAGTACAATATACCTGATGGTCTCACTGTGTGAGGGCTTAGTATCATCAGCACATTATACGCATGAGGGCTGAGAATGGGTATGGAGTGGGGACTCCTGTGTTCCTGAGGGTGCTGAACATTGAAAGGGCGGGCCTACACCGGCCAACAACATCTTGTTCTGTGTCCTTCACCTTGACCACGCCTCCTCCCCTTGAGTAACCTCCCGCTCACCTGCCTAACAGGACTCGGACCCTTCCCCAGTCAAATGGCTGAGGTCACAGCCATTACCTCACCAACTGCCCCTAGGCCCCAATAAAACCTTTGTCCTTTTGAAACTCGCTCTCTCTCCCTGGTATCTCACCGCTGCCTCGGTGCAGGTAGGGGATTGAGCTCGAGCTAGCTCGAATAAAGGCTCTTTTGCTTTTACATCGGACTCGGCTCCTTGGTGGTCTTTGGGGATCACGAATTCTGGGCATAACAAACATCACTGTTGGTGATGTTCTTCCAGAGACATAGTGGGATGTAGAAGAAAGAAGATTGGACTTCAAGTGTGGGTCTTCTGTCCTCAAATCCAAAATTCAATCCACAGCACTGTACTTGAAATCTTGGCTGGATGCAAGTGCTGACACTCCCAGGCCCTCTAGAAGAAACAGAAGACGGAGAGTCCCTTTCTTTAAGTCGAATACAATATAATAAAGGGGATGGCATTAACATCCAGTGCAATGAGAGAACAACAGAAAAATGATACAAAACTCACAAGGTGACTCGAGTGTGGTCTGGCCCATACATGCTGGGGAAACCCAAAAGATCGGAGCAGGAGGATGCTGGAGGAGTTCATATCCATGTGATGGTGATAATGATAAAACAATCAGTAGAATGAAAATAATGTAACTACCATTTTGAGTGCCTATTGTGGGTTAGGAATTGTATTAGGTGTTTTATTTTAGTTTGTTTTCTATTAATCCTCACACAAATCCATAAGGTAGAAGTTACTGGCTATATTTTATAGTTGAGGACATTGAAAATCAGAATAAGGGTCTAACCAGTGTCCCATAGCTAGTGCTAGATAGGGCAGGGGATATGTCCCTGATGCTTTTTCTTTTGCACTACAGTGTCTCAAATCAACAATGGAATCTTAGTTCAAACTCTTTCATTGAATAAAGTGAAAGCAAGTCACTGCTTTAATGGGCCCCACCCTCTCAATCTCAATTTAGTTACCTGGCTTCTTCAGTTCATTCATAAAAAGCTATGGCTGCAAAACATCCCACAAATAGGATCCTTAACCAAAAAGTAAAGTGGAGACAGGAGACTCTGGAATTTCTTCATGTGTCTTATTTCAAACTGCTTTGTTGGGCTCAAAATAACCTACTGAAGCTTTTAATTTCCTTTCTAAATCTTTCATCATTCTTATTTACTTGTTTATTTAAGGACCTCCTTTTAATTACTAAGTGACATACTCATTATTAATTCCATTTTTTTTTTAAGAAAGTATAAACCCCACATGCTCAGTGAGTAGTTGGCTGTCTTCACTTCAGCCGTGGAAGGTTGATCTGCTCTGGAGAAAGCATATTTACCAGGCAACAGAGACTCCTCTGCTCTGAGCCAGCAGTGGGGGACCATTACATCTGACCTTATTCAGTTTGCTGGGAAAAGAGAGGGCTTTGTGTGACACTGCTATCGAAGACAATATCATCAGGACATGAAAGCCATGACAACAGTGTGTATAATGTGTGCATACAAGAGAAATGGAGGAGATGGTGTGTAATGGAGAGAGAGAGAGACAAAGAGAGAGAGAGGATAAAAATCACCATCATTGAGCACTAACTCTCCTCTAGGCACTGAGCTGGGTGCTTTACCTAAATCACACATCATCCTGACAATGTTGAAAGGTTTGTGACACCATCACCATTTGACAGAGGAGAAAAAACAGAAACTGAAAGCAAAGTTAAGAGACCAAGGCCCCAGAGAAATCCAGCTGACTCCCCAGTTTGCCCACATCTCCCCACAGCTCGTGCAGGTTAGGTTCATGGAAAGCCCAGCCCTATGCTGATAGAGTCGGAGAGAAGTTAAGTCTGGGAAGTGGCGAGATGCAAGAGTGTGAATTTGCCTATATTCATGGAACATCTGAATTAAGGAGAAGGGCCCAAATACCCTGTAACAGGTCAAAGTTAAAGCCAAAGGCTTAACTGCAGTAGTTTCTACTAAAATATATATATATATATATATATATATATATATATACTCCTAAGTGTCAAAGTGTGAATGCACAAAATCTGGGGTGATAACATTAATACTTTTATGCAGCATGTAATTCTAAGAAATTTGGTCATTTAGAAATCTCACTCACAGCAATATAGAACAAAGCAGGAGGAGATGACACCATTATTGCTATAGAATAGATGATCTGATTTTGAAGACAAAAAAACAAAAAAACAAAAGCAACAGAAAAAAACAGTCTAAATCCAATGTAGATTTAAGCTATCTCACACCATGATGACATATATTCAAATAGTAAATGCACAGGGCATAAAAGAAAAGATTGGTTTATGTTAAGAAACATATCTTTAAGAAGATCGTGAATTGTTCTTATATGGTCAAAGTACTTTCAACCAAAATGGGAATATACGATTACATAGAGAGTTAGGGACATAAATATAATATCCTTGAGATTCTAAGCTTCAGGTCAGAGGCAGCAGGTTGAGTGAAAACACCCACATCCCTTGGATTCAGAAGAAATGGGTTGGAGGCCAGCCTTCCCCACTTGCTGGACAAAAATTCTTGGATTTTACCTATCTGTGACGTAGCCTCTCTGGCTACAAAATGGGAGAAAACACCCAACCCACCTCTGTCCAAGGGTTGTAGTGAGGCTCAAATGAGAGAATGGCTACCAGTGTGTTTTATAAACATGATCGAAGGATCGTAGTCATGGTTGCGATCAGGAAAAAGTCTCATTTCCTGGCCATGCAGGCTCTATGAGGTAGCTTTGCACCTGGAATGACTGCGTGATGGGACTGCTAGTCCCATTCTAGTTTTCTTTTTCTCACTGTTTCTAGAGTCCTGCCAATCTCAGGCAAGGCAAACTTTGCATTTTGACTTTTATAAGCAGTGTGGCTCTTAGGTTCTAGGTTCAGACGATAACAAATAGGTTTGTCAGCTACCTGGAAGCCCAACGGATCATTAGAAAATTGTGGGAATATTTGTCATGCAAACTTATTTCATAAATTTCATTTAGTTTCCTTGGTGTTCATGCATTAAATGTCAGGCTCACCTCCAAATACTGTGACAACAAAAACATCTGTAAAATTTACTAAAATGGCACCCATGGGGAAATAACTCTAGGTCAACTCAAACTGACTTAAAATATGAAAAAGATTGCTTTGATTTTCTTTCAGTTCTTCTCTCTGCAACAGTTTCAGCCTCAATGCAGCAGCAAGATGGCTGTAGTAGTCCTGTGACAATCATCTGTACTAAATCTCATCCAGAGGAAGAGAGACACCATATGCTTTGATGGCTCTCTATAGTGAAGAACTACTTTTGCAGGAGCACTAGAATATATCCGTTAGGTCTCATTGGACCAAGCTGCAGCCTTACAATTCCTGAACCAATCAGTAGACTTACTCTAGCCAATCAGTCTCGCTCCTGGAACTGGGAGTTCAGTTGGCTCTCTTTGAAATACAGAAACAAACCGAGAATGTGGACGTCTAAGAAAAAGTCAGGGATGAAGGGAGAAATGGATTCTGCATAGGCAACCTAAAATGTCGCCGCCATGTTTGGAAGGTTGAAGATTGATTTGATCCAAGGACATTCCAGGTGTGTTTGTTCCTTAAAAGACCACCTGGCCCAGAGGTAACATATATATGAAATGTGGTGGATTCCAAAGGGATAGTCAGAGTAGATGAGAAAGGGAGTGGGAGCCCGGGAAAGGAGGAGGCGGGTGCTACAAGTCTGGACGAGCTGCCTCATAAAAGGATCAAAGTCCTGTGAGATCCCTCTGCCAAAGCTCTTGCAGTGTGTGACAGGAACCCAGGTGAAAGATGGGTGTGAGTGGAAACTGAAAGAGACCCCTTGATGATTTCCTGAGGAAACTCACCTGTTTGGCAATGACTTTGCTCTGCAAGTTTTCCTCTTGCATCCACATGTCCTCCTCAACTCCCAATTCACGGGAAAGCGTGACGGTTGTGAAATTGAAAAGCAACTGTTGGCAGATGCTGGTAACTCAAGTTCAAAATTAGAGGGTACACAGTGCTGTTTAGCACCTGTGTCACCATTTTGGACTCCTTCCTCTCCTTTGCCTTGTTCTCAGGCACATCTCCAGCCCTGACATTCCATCTATACAGTCTCTCTCAATCCATCTAATAATTACTTCTGCTACTGCCTTAGCATCTTTCCCCACACCCCACACCCCACGTCTGAGTTCAGCCTTATCCCTGCAATCTTTCCTGCCTGTCATGACCATCTAGATTTTCTTAAAACAAAGCTCTTACCCTTTACTCCCTCTGCTTAAATACTTTTGGGGGGTGCCCATTGCCTACAGGATGAACTACAAATTCTCATCCTGAATGTAAGAAATACCTCTAAACACTGGTCAGCCGTTGGGTAAGCATGCATTGCTCTGTACCAGGCATTGGGCAAAGTGTAAGAACTACTGAGTATGATTTTTTATTGCTCTCCTTCTTATAGCCTCTATGTCAAACCAAATATTTTCTACCCATCAGAACTTGTGGAACATTGACTTTTCTTGAAGTACTTCACTGATGTTTCTCCCATGGCACCTGCATTATGGTCATGTGTCTTCCTAACTGATATCCTAACAATCTAGACAATGAATCAGGCATCATTGAATTCCTTCATCTCCTTCTGAGGACCCTAGTTCCTGGCTTAGTCTGTGGTAAAAAATATATACTCACTAAATATCTCCTGTAGTTATGGGATTATCACAAATTGCTCTGCTCCTCTAGTCTTCACTCCATTGAAAGCAGAAGAAACTGACAATACTTAAAATACATACCTGTTATTTTTAATAAGTTACTTTTCAACCTTGAGGTTGATTCTCCAATGTTTAACAATTCGGGGGGAGGGGGATGCTCTTATACAATTTTTTTGGCTTATTGTGGATTTGGAACTCATAATACCACCAGCCTGAAACAACAACTATTAATATTTTGGTATGTGTCATTCAAGTCTTTTATCCCAAATAATATTTATAGCTCAGAAATTGCATATAGAATAAACTTATTTTAATCTTGCTTTCTTTGATTGACATTACACTATCATTTTTCAGCCAGAAATATTTGCCATGAATATTTCACCCATTGTTTGTTTGTTTGTTTGTTTTTGTTTTTGTTTTTTTTGTGGGTTTTTTTGCTACTATAAACAATAATGTAATGAACATCTTTGTGTACAAAGCCTTTCTTGCATTTGTAGTAGTTTCCTGAAGATATACTTCCAAAATTGCAATTGCAGAGACAAAAGGGTCTAAGCACTTTATGATTCTAAATTCCTACCTTTGCTTTGTTTTTAGACATATACTTGAAAAGACTTCCAGAAGCAAAGATGGCTGCTTAGCAGAGATCTGAGAGGGGGGGCAGGCATCTCCAAATTCCACCAGCCTGGCCTAATTTATTTCATGACTATGTTAATGTTTGCCTTTGCCTTCTTCTCAATTTCAAGAAAAAACACAAAACTCTGAAATCGGATTCAGAACTAACCTCTCCCTCTCACTTATAAAGTGTGCTTTCTTGATGTGAGTGGGTGAGAACTTTAAATCTCTCTCTGGGAAAACATGCAATGAAATTGGAGATGGTGGGACCCCAGCTTCATGGTCGTCTTTAAATGAATGTGTTTTCCCAGTGCTTTGGGAGGATTGAAAACTCTGACAAAATAAAATCAAGACCAATCCCACATAATTCAGTTTCTTAGCAAAAAACTTTATTTCTCTACTACTAAGGTAGGTATGTATAGATGCAAAACACAGACAGCCTGTCGTTGCCTTGAGTTACAAAACAGTGATTCCTGTTGAAGGTCATCTTGCCTAAGGGAAAAAGAAAAAGACTGGAACTTGGCAGGGAGGCGGTTGAGGCTGGTGCATCTCTGCCAAGGACCTTTGATATGGGCGCCCTGGGAGAGTTTCCACCTTACTCCTGAACAGGTCATGGCCTGGTTTACTGAGGGAGAAAGAAAGAGGAGGAGAAGAGTTGGAATAAAATGAAAGAGAGAATGGTATTCTCTGAATCTTCTGAATTCTAAAATTAGAATCCTCCTAAACAAATTTTTTAAAAATTATAAAAAGCACCTGGACCCTTGAGATAGCATATCTCAATCTATCTATACAAGTCTCTTCACAAGAATCACTTTATTCTAAAAGTGGGCTGTTTGAAGGGAAGAGTCAGCTCTGCTCTAGATTCCTGGAAGGAGCCGGGCACACTGGTAGCTTCTTTTGGGCTAAGCGTCTTCCATTTAACTAACTGAAGAGAAGTCAGGGGAGGAAAGATCCCCCTCCCCCACCCACCGCTGAGCAGGGGATTTTTCTGGGACGTGAGGGCCCCAAGACAGTGATGACCTTTCATCCCATTAGAAGGCTCAAGGAAGGCGGTACAGGAGTCCCCTCATTCTGGTCTATTGTCAGACTGACACACCTTTGTCTCCCACGCATCTCTTACCCATGGCCCCATACTCATGGCAAATTCAACATGTCCCCAAGCTGGACTTTCCTTCTAAGGCAGCTTCTCCCTTTGTCCTCTATCTCAGTCAGTGGCTTTAGGAAGGGCCTGTTTACATAACCCAGAAAGCCGGGGGCCTCCCTCCTGCCTCTTGCATTGCAGCTGATCTGTTCTCTCTTCCTGACACTTCGGTCTTGCCTTCCCCTTCCAGGCACCCCAGCCCAGATCTGGATGACTTCTTATTCATACTTTCACAAATGTCCCCGAGTTGGTTTCCCTTCTGCACTCTCCTTCGCACCTCACCTGCCTGTTCTCTGTCCTGCCCTCACCCTCCCAACTGTTACCCACATCAGTGCCAGAATGATCTCCCTAAAAGAAGATCATCAAGTTACTCCTCTGCTGAAAACATCTCAGAGGCTCCTCGGGGTTTTCAGAAGGAAGATCGTCCTCTTAGCACAGCACTCAAAGCCCTTCCTCACTTTTTCAAGCTTTCCACATTCTACCTCAAACTCTACACTGGGCACATACCATATTCTCCACATATGCCAAACTCTTTCAAATCCCCATCCTCTGAGATAGGTGTAGCCTCTGCCTGGAATGCCCTTCTTCCATATTTTTTCACTTAGCTAGGTTCACTGCCATACTCATCTAAAAGGCCTGATCCCGAAGCTGCCTGTGCAGAGCCCTGTCATCTGTCAGCTTGTGTCGCGGTGACCAGTCTCTCAGCCTGCCTTTCTCATTGAGTGTGAACTCCTTGAGGGCAGGAATCATCTGCATATCCCAAGGACATTAAACGGTCCTAGGCATGTAATACTTACTTAGTAAATTGAATGAAAGAGAAAAAATGAAAGATAAATCTGTGCTCTGGGTTGGCTGTTTGGTTGCACCATACTACGTGTGTTCAAGTTCTCTGTGTGAGAAAAGGCTAGTTCCCTGTTTTGTAGATATTCAAAAGCTGAGAATAGAGTGTGTGGAGATGGGTATGTGCATAAATCTGTGTATGTGTAGGTATGTCTATGAATGTATGTATGAGTGCACCTGTCTAACTGTATGTCCTAGCCTCGGTTGATTATGGGCATTATCTTTTGGGAGATATTCTTACGACAGAAGTGTATGTTCCATGACATACACTTTTCAAAGGGAAGGTGACATTTCCTCTGGAATAAGTTCAAATCGCAGAACAGTAGATCCAGCATGAGGAATTTGGGTTTGTGACTTGATGAATATGATCCTGGTGTAGAGAGTGGCACTAATTTGAAGCTTCTTTAGCCTAGGTCCTGCCCATTATATGAAATAATATTTAGGCTCCCACAGCGACTTCCCCAATACCGTATATTTAACAATTCAATTAGTCTTTCCCAAGTGAAGCATTCTAATTGATTATTTTTCAGTCTCTGTTGATGATAAAGATAATGGATGTTTTTGTGGAGTAAATTGGCTTCCTTGCTTAATATCTGTTTCTTGATGTCATTGCCCAGCAAATAAATGGTGAAGCATACTGCTAAAAATAGCATGATGGCTGGCAGAGGAAAAAAAAAATAGCTGTGTTTCCTGACAGTGCAAATTTCACACTGTTTTAATTACCACAAACGTTCACTCCTATCTCAGAGAGCTGGGCAGGAAACAGGGAATAACAACATTTGTAGATGCGGCAGAAATGACAAGCCTGGATGTGGCCTCACGCCAGGTCCCCGTGACATCCTCTGGGCGCTCAAACTCTGGGAGGTGAATGTGGACCCTCTGGGAATCAACCAGATGAAACTTGGAAATTTGTCCTGCTACTTGTACTGTGGCTGCTTTGCAAGAAAAGAGAGAGACACCTGTCTCCCTAAAATAAACAATTTGAATTTCAAACACACACACACAAAAAAAACAAAATAAAAACACAGAGTGTGGGAATTTTATTTAGGCAAACACCTACACAATGTTCACAGCTCACAATTTAGGCAGTGGTACAGAGAAACAGGAATATGGTTAAGATAGTCTCTGAATGCTAGACTTTCTGTCTCCCTCCACTGAGTGTGGAGGCCTTTCTCTCCAAGGGCTGGCTGTCTTTCCAATCCCATTGCCTTTCCTGTTTTCCCTCTGACCTTTCCCGCTCTGCCCCATTACCTGGAACCACCTCTCTTCTTTGCTGAATTCTGGCCTCTTTCAGGCTTTCCTGAAATCCCACTTCAACACAGCATGGTATAAAAATATTATTTGATCCAGCATTAGAGATCTTGCTCCTGGGCCTTTTGTTGGTTTTGAATTTGGGATGAGAAATCTCTGGCTCAAGCCCAGAAACCTCTACAATACTTTGTAGTAGTGGAAAAAGCATGCACTGGCACAGGCATTTATAATTTATGCCAACCTCTCTTATACCTTTTCCCATGTGAGCATTAAATCTCGTTGGATTTAGACCCAATGAAATTGGAAACAACAGTATCTTATAATTACTCAGAAGAGTTTCAAGGCTTAAGCAGATGGTACAGAGGGAAAAGTCTTCACTTCCCATAATGATAAAGATGTAGTTTCTTACAAAGGATAGGAGGTAAGTTTGCAAGCCTTAGAAAAGTCCCAAGAGGGGCTGACAGAGATCTGAGGACCCAGTCAGTGCCTCAGCTCTATAGACTACAAGGAAGTGACCCTTTTCATCTATCACAGAGTAGGCATTCAATGAATATTAATTGATTGAACAAATGAGCATCCAAAATAAATAAATGGCACAAAAGGGTGCAACGTGGATTAAAGAAAACTGTTACTCAGTGTTTTAATTAGAAGTAAGTTTAATAAAAGCCACCAATGTGGCCAGGCAGCCAAAGTTCATACTATGATACCATGTTTCAGTACCAGAAGGCTATCCATACTAAAGAAAATGCTCAAGAAACTTAAGTATCATAGGTTGTATGTCATAGGAGACATGTCTTACATGGCCCAAGAGGGAAATCCTAAGACCACATTGGTGGAAGTTACAGTCAAAAAGACATTAGTTTCATGTAAAGAATTGCATATGGAAGCTCAATGATCAAAGGGGTGTACTGTGCTGGTTATCAAATTGCCTGTAAGTTCCAAATTCCCTCTTTTGGCCTCTTCTTTCAAACTGGAGCTGAGCTCCTTAAATATTTTTTTCCTTTGCTAACCAACAAAGGAAATGGATGTTCAGCTTTGTCATTAGAGAACAGTGGAGAGAATTGCAGGAGGAGACTCTTTTCTTCCTGGTTCCAATATGCTTGTTCAGCAGCCTCTTGTGGTACACATGACTTCTCAAATACCAGTCTCCTGCAATGCATTCAGTTTTCCCAACACTAAACTCCTGCAGTGTGGTGGCTTCCATAGCTTCAGGCTTTTTCAACATGAACAGATACCATAACACAGAGAGGCCAGCAGCACCTAATGGCTTACATTTCATGGTATTCCCAGCCTCAATGGGTTTTATAGCAAAGAGCCTCCAGTGAAACACCTCTTAATGAACAATTTTCCCTGGCACCCTAGACAGCAGATTTCCAGCAATTTTTATTGGTATGGCATCACACCAACTTCTCTTCCACCCTGTGAGCTCTGGACTCTCCAGTAAGGTCTGGACCTCAGCCCAAGGGAACATTTTCCTTAGCTATGCTGTCTTAGTCCTAGGCATAGTGGCTGCTCCTTATATCTGCTATTCCTATATCCTTTGGTGTTCTCTTTATTTCTTACTAGCCTATCTCTCATTGCTACAGTCCTCTGTTACAGTTAATAATTTCTTATATTAGATTTTTCCTGTTAACATTACTATGCAGTTTTGTTTTACTGATTGGACTCTGACTGATACACCCAGCAGCTACATGGGGTCTTGAGAAATGGGTAGAATTTAAGGAAGCATAGAGGAAGAAGAATAAATATTCAAGGCAGAATGAAGGAATCAATCAAAGTCCATATTTCGTATTAACTTTATAAGAATTAAATAAATACACTCAATCTGATTATAATTTTTTTGAGGAAAACAGTATGTCTTTCCATATTGCTTGTCATACTGTAATTCTTGATGAAAGAACAAAATCTTCTGGTCTTTGACTGGTCAATCCATTTAACCATAATGGAGACCTAGGAAGAAAAATCAGTCCTCATTGCGGTGCTTTGCAAAAAAAACACAAAAAACAAACAAACAAACAAACAAACAAAAACACAAAAAAACAAAAAACAAAACAAAACAAAAAACGTAATAATATTAGTAATTAAAAAATGTTAGAAAAAAGGTAATACTAGGGACCAGGTTTCCTCCGAATGAACTCATAAACAAAGACCCTTAAAATCTTTATGAGATAAATATTATTATTATATCTGAAGCACAGAGAGGTTATGCAACTTATTTAAATTCACATAACTAATAAGTGGCCAAGCCAGGATTTACACCAAAGCTGTCTGGCTCCAGAGGCCCTGCCCTTGATCACTACACACTACTGCCTCCCTACTAGGCTTACAGCTGTGATTACATACCACAACAGTGGAGATCTTTCCCTTCAGTTCTGTGGGAATAAAAGAGGGGTGTCTTTTAAAAACACATTAAAGAAGGGAACGTTTTCTTTATATATCAAGAGGCCTTCCATTGAGGGTGAGAGAAAGGAAGGATTTCAGAACTCTAGTGTTTGAAATATTGCATATCAAAACAGTCCCTATATTAACTGGTACATTTCTTATGAGGAAGTGTATGTCCTGGGCTTCTACCCTCCAGAGCATTTACCTTTTAATCCCCATCCTTAAGGAGATGTGGTTCTGAATGTTTGGGTCCCCCTTTTGAGATTCAGAGCGCAGTAGGCAGAGCTCTCATTTGGGGCAAAGATTCCTTCTGGCTTCCCTACGATGACCCGTTCTCATTACATTCAAGGGCTGCTCTGATTTCCTTGCCCCATGATGAAGTATTTGGAAAACCATACCAGCCCACATCCAAGTTTTCCATTTCTATTTGATGTGCTGTTATTCTGCAGAATTTGGAGTCTAGGATGCATCTTCTGGACTCCTTGGATATTAATTTTCCATAAGACCCCACTTGGCCTAATAACACTTTTGAATTTCCTTGACCTGTAAAGTCTTGTACATATTGTTTATTCCACCTGGAAATGTTTATTTCCCTCTTTAACTGCAAGATTCTACTCAAATGGGATGCCCTTTGTGAGGTTTGACCCAGCCTTTCACAACAATTAGAGGTCTTAGACTTCATGGCAACCATCTCTGTTAGGTCCTCTTGTGTTACTCTGGGACTGACACATGCCTGCCTCCCCTGCAGAAAAAAGACTTTTGGAAGGCAGAGGCTATCACATATCCATATCTGTTTTCCTATAGCCTGATGTAATCGGTAGGACTGAGTGGGTACTCAGTAGACATACTTCGCTTAAGTAAATACATGGATAAGTGAATGCATTGGAGCCTTTTTCAATCCCTGTGGGATTTATGGACTTGGATAGAACATATCACCTCCTTTAACCGCAGGTTAATTATCTTTAACAAGAAACAGTGTGATTAAGTAATCTCAATGTTCCCTTCAAATTCTGGCATCTTATGAGTATGAAATGCAGTAACCACTTTTATATGTTGCCCTGTGGTTGGCTAAGAAACTTCTGCAAATCCAAAGCTTTTAAAATTATTCCAAACCTTTTAAAAAACCTCAACTCCAAAGATCTCAGGGACAGGCATTCTGTTTATATCTACTTCAGAAGACACATGGGCTCAAATGTTAATAAAATTCTTTTGCCTATGGGCACAAGAATCCATTGTATAGTGGAAGAGAAAAGTCACATTAACTATTTAAGCATCATTGGGGCGCCTGGGTGGCTCAGTCGGTTGAGCGTCTGACTTTGGTTCAGGTCATGATCTCACAGTTCGTGAGTTTGAGCCCCGTGTCGGGCTCTGTGCGGACAGCTCAGAGCCTGGAGCGTGCTTCAGATTCTGTGTCTCCCTCTCTCTACCCCTTCCCTACTTGTGCTCTGTCTCTGTCTGTCAAAAATGAATAAATGTTTGGAAAAAATTAAACTATTTAAGCATCATTGGGGAGTATCAACCTCATCCACACAGCTCCTGAAGTTCCGATACTAACTGTCAATC
The DNA here is from genome assembly GCF_022837055.1 of Prionailurus viverrinus. Classification (NCBI taxonomy): domain Eukaryota; kingdom Metazoa; phylum Chordata; class Mammalia; order Carnivora; family Felidae; genus Prionailurus; species Prionailurus viverrinus. Next base: position 128,627,810 of record NC_062563.1, on the reverse strand, counting down.
CAAGACTAGGGATGAAATTGGCTCATCTGATACTGTTATAAACCTACAACATACCTTCTTTACCACTTTCATGGAGAAACTTGGAGCGACCAGTTGCTTCTCATGCTGCCTCTATTTAAGTAGTTAGCGTAGGAAGCTTTAATTCATAAAATTCAATTAAAACCCCCCTCCTTTGTCAGATACTGAATTTAGGAGAACAGTGAAGACATGTCCCTCCTAAGAGCTGTAGGTTTGAGCTATTTTCACATAAAGTCAAATTATAATTCCATGAGAATACCCATTTGGACGGGAGGCTGTATTCCCAGGGAGACTTCCCTATGTCATCATGCCTAGAGCGCCCCAGACCACACCACAAGTCCTGGGACCTTGGGCACAATTGGAATAACATCCCTGAAGATTTCCTATCTATGAGAGAAGATCACCATCTTGGTTCCTTCCTCTATTTGAGACTTGTATTGCGTTATTTTCAGTTTACCCTATTGACCTATGAAATCGTGCGTTTCTGTGAAGCCCAGTCTTCCTTTGTGCTTCATCAAGAAGTTAAGTGTGCAGTTCACATTACAATCCCATGATCCGGGAGGGGATCTCTGCTCTTGAATTAGAGCCTGTGGTAATAGCCTCTCCTCTCCCTTCCAGATGCCAGGCATTGCGCAACTTCAAATTATGGGCTGACCAATGCCAAGGGAGGCAACGCCCCCATCTGGCCAGACAGAAGAAGCAAGATGGAAATAATGATAAAGGAATTGGAGTGTATTTGTTGACTTTTTTAAATCGATGCATAAATTGTCTCAGAGAGGTTAAGAGGGTAGTCTACAGTTACAGAGCTAATAGAATTAGCTAATTCTGAAGTCTTTTCTTCTCAGAGTGTGTGTTGGGGGAGGTGGAATGGGTGGGGCATGAATGAAACTCAGACTACATTTAAAAATACAAAAGTCCTAGATATTTCACTGTTCAAGTCCATTCCTTTCAAAGAAGAAGACAATTGAGATAAACAGGTGCTCAAAGCCATGACCCTAGCTGGCCACAGAGACAGGACTAGAACCTGTCTCTTTAGTCTCAACACATGGGTCTGTGTAGAGCATCCTCCTGAGGAAGCCTGGCACGGCTGAGGGAAGAGTACCTGGAAAAGCCACAATCGCACTTAGCATTACACAACAGGTCAGCTGTTCGACCAACTTACCATCAATATTTTACCAATGAAGAAAATCAGGCTTAGGGAAGATAATGACCATATCGTACTTGTTTTATGGTGAGTAAGCTGAGATGATATATGTAAAGCTTTTATATCAGGGTCCCCATAAATGTTCTCTTCTTGGAACAGGGTCATTTAATTTTTAAATATTGTTATTATCATTTACAAAACCAATTCATGCACATGTTAAAAATTTATCAAATGTGCCGAAAATTTATGGAAGGAAAAGGTAATTGTCTCCCTATGTCCATTCCCCAGTGGTGTTTTTAGCCTTTTTTGGCTTCTGTCAGTCTTTGAGTTAGTGTCATAGTTCTAAATATTCCAATTATAGTTCTATTCATTTATTTATCCACTTGGTGATTTTAATGCTTTATTTATTTATTTACTTATTTTTAACTTGTTTTATTATTTTTTTTTTAATTTACATCCAAATTAGTTACCATATAGTGCAACAATGATTTCAGGAGTAGATTCCTTAGTGTCCCTTGCCCATTTAGCTCATCGGCCCCTCCCACAACCCCTCCAGCAACCCTCAGTTTGTTCTCCATATTTATGAGTCTCTTCTGTTTTGCCCCCCTCCCTGTTTTTATATTATTTTTGTTTCCCTTCCCTTAGGTTCATCTGTTTTGTCTCTTAAAGTCCTCATATGAGTGAAGCCATATGATTTTTGTCTTTCTCTGACTGACTAATTTCACTTAGCATAATACCCTCCAGTTCCATCCACGTAGTTGCAAATGGCAAGATTTCATTCTTTTTGATTGCCAAGTAATACTCCATGGTATATATATATATATATATATATATATATATATATATACATATATACAAACATACCACATCTTCTTTATCCACTCATCCATCGAGGGACATTTGGGCTCTTTCCATACTTTGGCTATTGTCAATAGTGCTGCTATAAACATGGGGGTGCATGTGTCCCTTCGAAACAGCACACCTGTATCCCGTGGATAAATGCCCAGTAGTGCAATTGCTGGGTCGTAGGGTAGTTCTAGTTTTAGTTTTTTGAGGAACCTCCAAACTGTTTTCCAGAGTGGCTGCACCAGCTTGCTTTCCCATCCACTTGGTTATTTTAAATGACAGACTTAAACTTCTGTTTCTTATTTCACCAACCCCTGGCAGAATCTCTTCTTTTGTACGATAGGATGAGAAACTTGTCACCCTCCATCCCTCATCCATTTAACATTTTTCAAGGTCTAATATGGCAGATCTGCAGTGACTTACATTGTCAAGGTTTACAAAATAGTTACATTGTATCTGTACGATGATTAATTTTTTCATTTCTAATCTGTATGTGGGCTGTGTACATGGAAACCAATGAACAGAATTTTAAATATTTGATCATATTAATATTATTCACTGCTAGACAAACTACCAGATCTGGACCAATAAAAAAAGAAAATAGACTCCTCTGTCACTAATACTGTGTGATTAAGAGAGATCCGAACAATATATTCGAAGGGATTCTTTTTTCTTGTGCTTCGCTAACTACTCCAAGTCATTCCATATTTTAGTATGCTTTGTTTGATTCTTAAATTTGTAGTATGTTTTTATATTTCTCTCAGTGTTCCAAACTGCTTTTTTTTTATTATCAAAGAAGCATATCCCTTCTTTACAATATGTAATCATATCCATATTTTCCATCAATCATATTAATTGTCTAATGATCTCATTTGGATCAGTTGCTTTCCCAACCTGCTGCCATTGCAGTGCGACTAAGGTTTTTTTTTTCATTAACTTTTGAATTAGGTTCTCTGTTTCTTGAATCTAATGCTTTCCTTTTTAGTGTCTATGTGTTTATTATTTTGCTGCAATGTACCTCAATTATTTTACCTCCAGAAACAGTGGATGGAACATAACTTTCTGAGGTCTTGTATAAATGAAAATGTCTACATCCCATAATGTGTAAGGACTTCTCCATCTGCTATTGTTGATGAGAGGTCGGTTGAAGATGTAACTATTTTTGGTTTAATTGAAAAAAAATTTTTGTTTAGTTTTCTTTTTCTCTAAACACCTAAGCTTGTCTTCTTATTGTTGGCATATTAAACTTTCACAAGGGTATGTGCACCAAAATGTGGATCATGTTTCATTCCTTCTGCTTCGTGACTTTTAGTGGTCCTTGCAGCTTGAGGGTTGGTGGTCTTCCGTTTTGGAAATTTTAATTCTGTTATTTATTTGATAATGTCCCTTTTTGTTTTCCTCTGCTTTTTTTTTTTTTCCTGGAACATCTATTAGATTGTGAATATCTTGCATTATTCTGCCTTATCTTTTAATTTTCCTCTTTAATCTGTTTTTTTTTTTAAATAAATTGTTCTCCTTTCTGGGAGGCATCCCTGATTTTATCTTTCATATTTTCTATGGATTTTTTTGCCCAATGACAATTTCATTATAAATTTCAAATGATTTTGGTTTCTTTTCCAAGTGTTCCTCTTTTAGCTACTCCCGTTCAAAAATAATTATAATATTGTCTGACTCGAACAATAATCTTATACTTTTACATTCTCTTTTGCTCCCTGGATTAACTCTATTTCTTCTTTAGGAGAGGAGTTATTCTTATATACCTCCCTTTTCTTCGTCTTTGAGTGTGGGGCAAATCTGGGTGCCCATTCATATTTATGAATGGGGAGTTGTTTGACTAGTGCAGGTAGCTGTCATGAGTTTCCTCCCATACTATGTTGACTTGTGTGGCCCCTTGGGAGGGCTGATGGTGAACCGTGTGTGGTTGTGTGTGTTTGCGCTGGCTGGCAGGGATTAGGTGGAATTTTGTGAGCAGACTGCCTTGCCTGTACCTTTCCACCTTCCACCAGCCTGCCGGACAAGAAGGCTCATGCTCGGAGGCCAGCGTTAACACACGGCCTCTAAGACTTTCCCCAGCAACGGTCAATGTCCACAGAATGGAGTGCTCTCTGCCATGGCCGTGTAACTGCCGGTTGCTGTGCCCAGGGAGGGGAAATGGAAGCGTTCAGAGACTCCATGAAGAGTTTTGGGGGGGCTTTTTTAAAAAAATTAAATAGCATAGACACTGATCCTTAGTTCTTGGCTTTCCATACCCACAGACTTCAGATTTGGAACCTGTTTAGACGTTAATTCAAACAGCTCCACCTTTGCTACGAACCTGCCCTCTTCTGTTCTGGCCCTCCGCCTTCGCCACTCTGGGTTAGCCATTCCTGGGAAGCCATCTACTTGTCACTTTTCAAAAATCAAGTTTCCTGGTATCCTGGTGTCCCTATTTCTGTTCTCTACATTTGATTGGCTTTATGTTTCCTTTCTTTTTCTGTTGTCCTTTCCAATTAGAAAGAAAAAGAGGTGTGTTCAAGTTTTCGTCATGAACCAGAAACCCCTAACCATTGAAAACCATGATCTAAACTTTCGAAAGGATTATATGAAGTTTTTGGCATTTTCTCCTAAGTCACTAAGTGGCATATCATGAGAAAAAAATTTAAATATGAGTCATATCAGTTAATCCTGAAGGAATACTACGCTTGGATAAGAGCTAACATGTTAACACCCAAACCATTTCTCAGTATGAACTACTAAGACTAATTTAAGCCTGTGATTTTCAAAAAATAGAAAATAAAGCCTAGAAGACAAAGACCCCATCGCAGGCAAGAAATACAGATGGAGGCACACATGCATGCCTGTGTACACGCGCTCATGTGCACATATACACGTGCACACGTGAGCACATGCACACACACCCATGTGCACACGTGCACGCTCTTTTCTCTCCCCGTGGGAGTTTGGACCTTCTAAACCACTGCACATGGCTTCAAACCCATTTCTTTGGCTGCATGTATTTGTAGTCAGCCCTTGCTGGGTTTATCTCCTTGGCAAAGGCGTGTGGCGATTAAAATGGCATTGACAATCCTCCCCCACCCCCGACCTGCTCTTGGATAATAGGAATTCAGGTTAAGGGAAGATTATGCTAATGGAGGAGAAGATCTCAGAGTGGGAAGGGCTTTTTGAAGGCAGCTTGTTCAGTTCTCCGACTGACACATCTCTCTGTCTGTAATACCCTGCCTAATGGTCTTTTCTTGATCATCTCCAGTAACGAGAAACTTGTAACCTCCAGAGGCAGCATTTTTATCTTTACACGTGCTGTTAAAAGGCCTTTAAATGTAACCCTGATGTGGCTCTGTGTACCTCCCAGTGTGTTCACCAGCTGTGCGCCCTACGCTTTGTACGACGTGGAGCACAAATCTAACCGCTGTCATACGGAAGAGGAGTTTGATATCTCGCATGTTTAACAGGACAGGTAAGAAAGAGATCTATTTAATGTCACAGACAGTTGTCACTTCCCTAGCTAAAGATGCTTGCATTCCTTAAGCGGGTCTTTACAAAGAGCAAGGCTGTTAAGTGAAAGCTTTAAAAATAATTCCATTACCCACTTTACAAAGACGGAGTGACAGCCGATCATTAGAAGAAGAAAGTCTTCACGGATGATGCACAACTTGCAAAAGATGTGATTTCACCCATTATAAAAGGAGACGTCCGATCACTTCCCACCAAGATGAGTCGTGTTTGCTTGTGGCCTCTATCACTGCTGTTAGGTTTACAGATGAGTTTTGCCGCAAGTCCCCTTCAAACTTTTAAAGGAGGTCTGTGGACACAGAGAATTTGGTTTTCTTGAAATGCCTGAAAGGTTAGCTACCTTTGACTGCCTATAGAGACACTCAGAAGGTTCAGGAACATGGACGAGCCATCTGTACTTCCGGGCACAACGCACCTGCTACTTTCCGCCCGATGGGTAAATCTGAGATGCATAAGCAACGTCCACAGGCTACAGAGCTGGGAGGTCGTTAGTCGTCACCTTCTGTTTGCTTATCGTAGATAGGAAGACTGAGGCCCAGGAGGGGCAATCAGACATCCAGAGGCATTCAGGAAGTCAGGTGCAGAGAAAATACTATAAACAGGGGCGTGGCTCCCTGGTCCAGAGAGTTTTGTTTTTCTCTATCCTTTACTCTTCTGTTACGGGCTGTGTTTCTTTATTATTGTTATTTTTTTTTTAATGTTTATTTATTTTTGACAGAGAGAGGGAGACAGAGCATGAGTGGGGGAGGGGCAGAGAGAGGGGGAGACACAGAATCAGAAGCAGGCTCCAGGCTCTGAGCTGTCAGCACAGAGCCCCACTCGAGGGTGGAACTCACAGACCCCGAGACCGTGACCTGAGGCGAAGTCAGAGGCTCAACTGACTGAGCCTCCCAGGCGCCCCCTGGCTGTGTTTCTTTATATCCTGGCCCCAGCCCTGGCTAATACTGTCTTTCCGACCTCTCCCCCTTTCTCGTGCTCCAGCCATGTGACCCCTTATTATTCCTGAAACACACCAAGAAAACTCTTTTCTCAGGGCCTTTACACTTTCCCTGAGTGCACCAAGCATGGTCTTCTTCCTCATAGCTTCATGGTCCATTCTCACTTCATCTAGGTGGCTGGCCATATGTCACCTTCTCAGGAAGGACTTCCCTGATCGTTTTATATACAATAGCCCTCTCTGCAACTATCTATCTCTTTCTCCTGATTTATTTTTCTTCTTAGCATTTACCAGTATCCTGACGTACTAGATTGGTCCTGCTATATTATGAATGTAAATGTATACATCTCTCCCCGATAAAGGTCTGTCCTCAGAAGGTGAAGACTTCATGAATTTGTCCACTACTGTATCCCCAGCATCTCATGGGTGCAAATAAATATTTCCGAAGGCCTAATTAAATGAAACCTTTGAAAGCGTCCGACGCTTTGTAGGAGGTGAATCGATGGAGAGTTCTGATGGCACAACATATGCCCTTCTATTTCCGGGAACCCAGAACCTCATCCTACCAAAGATGATGTGGTTCCCTTGCTCTGCCCTCCTTTTCAATGCATAGCTTCACTCAAATATTCATTGACCCCACGCACTCAGCAAATGTTTGTTAAATGAAGTGACAGATACAATAACAGATTCAAAAGGCACATTTTGGAATAGAAGAACACAGCAGACTGGACACCAGGAGACCCGGAATGCTAGTCCTTTCTCCGCCGCCAGCTACATCAGCTTAGGTAAGTCTCTGATGTGATCTCCACCTTCAGTTAATCACCAAATAATCAATCAAAGGGTAAAACAGATTAATTCTAAGAGACATTCCAATTCTGACATCCTAGAATATCATAAAATATTCTCTTGTTTTCTTCTTGCAACTGGCTGGCGTTAATTGATTTTAGAAATGCCATTGCATTTGCAGACCTGCGGGAAATTCGTTCTTTACCACAGCCATGGCCAAGGTCCTTTCAAGTAGCCACCATCCCAGGCCACAATTAGACCCCATTTATCCACGAGTCCATTTCCCAGCAATCTGACTCACTCAGGACCTTTTGATCCCAAACCCATCAAAAGAGTCCCCTGGGTATCCACATAAGCGGTCAGAAAGCCCCAGGATTAAAGATTATGTGCATAGCTTCTCATGCCCTCTTTCAAAGCCTTATATAGAGTCTAGATTCTCGTTTTCCATCAATTACTCAAGGGTACTGTTTCCTCTGTTGGAACCTGTCTTCCCTGTCTGTTCTTTCTAGTGAACCCCATTTATTTTTCAAGCTTATCTCAAATTTTTACTGCTCTAAGCAGCCCCTATAACCTCCTCCCACTGCCCACAGAGTTTGTTGTCACTCTGTCACGTGCTTGCTTTCATTACAGTGTTTGCCTCTGTGTATTACTGTCATGCGTGTGGGGGGTTGAAGCTTGTTGATGTTGCTGTTACGTTTTATTTAGTCTATTCCCTAGGATGGAGCTTGGTGTCGAGTAGGTGTGCAGGCAGTGTTTTCTGGAGACTTCTAGTGATCTATTTTCCTGGACCTTAGTAAAAGAAACATAGTACCCTAGTAGGGAAAGCCTTGCAAAGGCCTTCAGGGGAGACGGATACATGATGAGCCGTAAGCAAAATCCAGGTGACATTGTATGACACTGAGGGAGGAGACAGAAAGCCTTAAAACCCGATACAGAACTGTGATACTGTTCAGGATGCTAATGGGTCTTTAGAGTGACATCTCTGAGTGATTTTGAAATTACATAGTTCCGTATGGCAGATGGGAATTCAGAATTTCTGGAAATGTCAAATACATCTCAGAAAGATGTCTATTAAAAAGAACTAGATATATTTGTTTGGTGTTCGACAGGCTCGACTTCAGTTATCTGGAAAAAGCCAAGGTGTCAGAGGAATAGGATGTGAACTCCAGTCATAAACTGACTTGATTTGGTTTGATTAAATGCTATCATGTGCCCAGCATTGTACACATGTACAATAAAGAACCAGAGACGTGCTCTCCAGGGAGGGAACAGATAAAGCTGAAACAGCTAATATGGGCAGCACAATGTTCACACCCAACTGATTGACCCAGATTAGGAGGATTATAGTCCTTAGCAGATAGAGGGGACATGAGGCATCCTGTTAGCCTGGAAGATATGGGGAAGACAGGTGGGACTTGGGCCAGCCCTTATAGACTAAGAAGATATCAAGATTAGTGAAGAAGAAGATAAGGTTCTCTAGCTGATGGAGACCACTCCAGGAAAGGCCCTGGGGTGGGACCGGCAAGAGGAAATGAGATCATAGAGTTTGGAGTAGTGAGTAGGATAATGTATTGCCTGGTATGTCAGATAATGGGGACTGGTGACCCTTGGGCAGAAGTACTTGCTTCTAGATGTTGTGGCCAAGACAAGGAAACAAATGGACTGTTGCATGAATGGGTCAATTATCTAGCCTAGTTGCTATTACATAGTCAAGTCACAAATAGTTTGGTGGTATTGGTATGGAGAAAGGCCCCCAATGTCTAGAATGCCTCCAGTGGCCTTCCGTGCCATTCACTGCCTCCATAAAGGGCTTCAAGGTCCTGTATTATCTCCTGCTACTGTCCCCTATACTTATACTCCCCCACTCTGGCCTCCACACAGCCGAGCGCCCTGCCACCTCAGGGCCTTTGTACTTGCTGACATTCTTCTTTCCAAAATACCTACATAATTTGGTTCTTCTTCTTCTTCTTCTTCTTCTTCTTTTGTTTTCTAATATTGCTCAAACGTGACCTCATCAGAACACTCTTCTGAACACTCAATGCAAAACAGCACCTGTGTGGAACACTCTGTCTTTCTTATGCTGATTCATTTTTTCTTCCTGGTAGGTATCATCAGCTAATACCTTATATATGTATTTGTTTATCTGTTCACTGTCTTCCTCAACCTTTGGAGTGTTAGTTCTTGAAGGGCTGAAATTCTGCTTCGTATCACTATATTCCTAGTGCTTAGAAGAGTGGCTGGCACAGAAAAGTGCTCAATAAATGTTTCCAAAATAAATGAATGGCAAATCTATAGGAGGCCTTAGGAAGCCATGGAAGTGCATTTATAGTTGTGTCATATTTTTCTAAATGATTTCCAAAATCATCAGCAGATTTTCCAAAGGACCCATGACAAATAATTTTAAAGAACAATAGAGAACACAAGTAGGTATCAGAAAACCTGCGATCTCATCCTGGCTATCGGGTTTCACTACCTGAGCCTCAATTGATTTCATCTTTAAAATGAGAATAATAATACCCGTTTCATTTCTATTGCATTTGCAAAAGCCAAAATTGTGGAGGCCTCCATGTGCATATTGCTGTGGTCAAATAATGACCAAGATCGCCATCTCTCCAGCCTCCAGGAACTTGCAGTTCATTCAAACAACACATGGGCGAGAGGTGGCAAATGTTATCAGCTGTGAGTTGCTAATGAGATCTAGTGTGAACAGTCTTGCTCAAGGTCACCCAACCACAAAGAGGGGCTCTACAAAGGGACCTTCCTCACCATCTCTGCCCCACCCCTCCATATTTCAGTGGATGTTTCCAGGGCCCCAAATAAGACTAAGCATGCCTTTACCACTATTACCCAGTATTTAAATTTATTTATTTATTTTTGAGAGAGAGAGACAGAGACAGAGACAGAGAGAAAGCAGAGCAGAGAGAGAAGGAAACAGGGAATCTCAAGCAGGGTCTGCGCTGTCAGCTCAGAGCCCGACATGGGGCTCAAACTCATGAACTGTGAGATCCTGACCTGAGCGGAAATCAAGAGTCTGACGTTTAGCCGACTGAGCCATACAGATGCCCCACTATTACCCAGCATTTAACTGAACCTTTGCAAAGAGTGTTTACATGCCTAGAACACATGTGACAATTTGTCCTTTTATCCTACCTTATAGGGTTGTTATAATAACTAAATGAGATAATACCTGCACAGTTCCAGAAATATAATAATTATTATTGTTAGCAAAAACCTGCTAAACTTTTACTAATGCTGAAGATGGCACGTAGGTGGTAACAGAAAGAATTTGGAGGTATAGAAGGAAAAAGGGAGAAGGAGATGATTATGTATATATCATCTTTCTCTATATGGTCTGTTTCATCTACAAAGCTATATCCACTTTGCATATTTAATTGGTTAGCTGTTCACTGAACCTGTTTAGAAATCGTGGAGGTGCTGCGTGAGACACAGACCCTGACTTTCAGCTAAGCCGTAAAAAGACTGATCTAGATGTGGGTATAAGACAGATCCAAACAGGGATAGGCTGAAGGCAGGGACACTAAGCAGGAGCTGGCTGTAGTCGTTCAGGCGAGAAATTGTAGGGAACCGAAAGAAAATGGTCACAGTAGGGATGGCAAAGTAGGGAAAAACACAAGGCATATTTGGAAGGAGCATGGGATAGAGGTTTGAGGCATGTTCATTCCTTAACCATTTCATTCATTCAGGTCCTTGTACTGCACCCTTGTTGCCAGGCTGTGCAAAATGTAATGGAAATAGAAGGACACGAGCATCGTAATACGTTGCTTCTGTTTTGTCTGCCAGGAACCAGACTTAGTACTAGGAAGCCCATACACATCGTGTGTTTAATGGTTAGGAGGCCCCGTAAATAGGTACTGCCGTTCCCGCTTCGCAGTTATGGAAATTGGAGCTCAAAGAAGGCAACAACTTGCTCAAGCCACACAGCTAGGCTGAGCTGGGGTTAAAATCCAGGTGTGCGGAGTGTGAGCCTGGCTCCTTCTGCCGTAGCAGAGATGACTAGGTTGTGGCTCATGTGATGGAAGGGCTCAGAGTCTAGCAGCTGGAGGTGGGAGACAGATATGGTAGAAGATTACAACAGACACACCCAGAGCCTCCGGGAATGGAACAGAGTCAAAGGAGAAGAAAAATCCCAAGATGTGTAAGCTGTTGACTCTGAAGAATTTTGCTTGCTTCCAACTCTGTGAGAAGGTGTGGAAACCATCTGGGAAGTGCTCTGGGCTGTGCCTCCAAGGGTTGTGGCTGAATCCTTGCTGTTCCATACCGCCTACGGGACCATGGGCAGTTGACTTTGCTTCAGTGGGCCTGGGTTTTCTCACCTGCCAGGAACATTGGACCTCGTGTTCCCCAAAGTCCCTTCTGTCTCCATGCTGATGGTGGCATGCAGACAAAATGAATTCCAGTGGGTTGGCCAACCACGAGAAGTCGATAGGAGGGAGACTCAGCTGGCCTTCCTTGGCATTTCCTTTTCTCCCCATGCGATGCTTCTTCTCTTGCTTTCCAGTTCAGCCCTAACGTGTGAGACACAGAATCCCAAGGCTGGAGTTGTGGGAGAAAGACTGTGAGGAAATCTCAAGGGGAAACCAGATGGGGAGCCTGGACCAGGCTTTCTTCCCAGGGGCCTGTGACATCACTCACAATTCTGTGGAGTTTGGGGAACAGAGTGCCCTATCCACTTTATCTGAAGACAGAAGGGCAAAGTGGGAGACTACAGGATCCCCATGGATAAAGGACACAGGCTGGCCCCCCACTCTCAGCACTGGGAATGGGGGATGAAGGGCCAGGACATGGGTATGAGGTAGAAATGGATGTGGGGGAACTACACACTTCTTCAAGTTCACACTCTAGATCTTTCAGCCAGTGCTCCACGTGGCTGAATGGGAAAGCTGAACACCTGACTATCGCCGGAGGCGGAGCTAGTATACAGGTCTGGGCAAAAGCAAAATTGGGGCAGAGAATGGACTTCTGTTCAGGCAGGACTTTCAAAGGGTTTGGTGCCCACACTGATGGTTTCTGTTGGCAAAGACAGCGTCTGTTCAGTTGAAACTGAACTTCTCCATAAACCCTGTTTCCTCCTACCCGCTTTCCCCATCTCTTTCCTCACCCTTTCCTGAACAATATTAAGAAATAGTATGTTTTTTAATACAATTTCCAGTGCAAATACATTATGCCCTTGACAGTGGTGTTCTTAAGCCAGCTTATGAGCTGATTGTTAAATTTTCAGAAATCGTGCGAGCTGATTGTTCAACATAGCCATTATTTAAAAATTAAACTATAAAACTTAATTAAATAAGTTATGATGAAAACAACAGTAATAAATGCTCAAAGTCATCACTTCCTAATTATTGGACTGTCTCTTACCATTTTCTGTGCTCTTGAGTTTACTTACATCCATCACATCTGTATGATGAAAAATACTGTATAATGGGGGTCACATATCTTTGTAATTCCATGTTCAGCAAAATTATCTTGGTAGCTCTAAAGTAGTCATGGTTGGGAGCATTTATACCATGGAAATCAGCAAACGTCACATATCAAGCCTCGATTTATTAATTTGTTGATTGCCTAGACATAAAAGAGTGGTGGGTAAAATGTTAATAATGCAAGTTAAACTTAAAAAATGTGCCATGTCTATAGCTGTTCCATTGTGAATAGCCCACAAAAACACGGAGGAATATTATTTTCATTTTCAAAAACTTATCTGAGTCAGCAAAGAAGCTGTTCAAGTCATTGATAAACAAGCGAGATGCCAACACACATCTCCACCCTTTCACTTCCATCTTACTTGTTAACTAAAATGAAAATATCAGGGCACTTGGGTGGCTCAGATGGTCGAGCATCCGGCTCTATTTTGACTCAGGTCATGTTCCCAGGATTGTGGGATCAAACCCCTTGTCGAGCTCCAAACTCAGTGCAGATTTTCTCTCCTCTGCCCCTCCCCTGTGTGCTCTCTCTCTCTCTCTCTTTCTCTCTCTAAAATAAAAAAAAATGAAAATATCAACTAACATTCATATCTAAACTGTTGTTCATCAATAGCTATCATAGGTTGGTAACGGATACAGTAATTTGGCAAACGTCAATGAAAGCATTCTGTGAGAACGACTTGGCTGTGTGAAATGTACAATAAGGAACATTATATATTTTCTTATTATTTGTAAATTGTGTACTATAATATTTTACATTGGCAAAATTTATAATCAACTTATGTACGAATGCATATATTCATATATAGGCAACTTGTGTGTGTATGTGTGTGTATATATACACACATATATATTTTATATACATATATTTTTTCCCTAGAGAACTTACTGGCAGATATTTATCAGCATACCACGGACTCTTGGAGTCATCACCTGACTGATTGGAAAACGGACACTCATACACAATGTCACAACATTTGTAACATTGGGCCCAGATAGCACTGAGCCCAGAGTAGATACTCTAGTTACGTGACTTGGAGACTATATCAAGATTCCATAATGTTACTATATTATATGAAAGTGCTCTATTCTTTTCATTTCCAATGCTTTCTGTTGACTTCCTAACATAGCCTTGCATTCCTTATCTCCAAATAAAACTTTATGATGGTAGTCTTGGACACGGAGGACTTCTAGCAGGGTAGAAACATGGCACGCAGGAGGACCCAGGGAGTACAGCCCGGGAAGGAGGGAGCAGGCTGGGAGCTTTCTCCTTTGAAAACTTGGGTGCCCAGGGAGGGAGATTCCATGCCAGAACAAGCCGGGGGATGGTTTAAAAGATTAGATGCCTGGAAGTTCAGTCACACCCACCTGTTTACCTCTAGTTGAGTATACACTAAGCACTCCATAAATGCAGAGTTCGCAAGAAGTCAACGCAAAGTCAATCAACCCAAAGTAACTACTATTTATGAAGAGTGTGCACTGTTTATTCAGTGCTTGATGTTTCGTATCCGTTATCTTTCACTTTCGCTAGCCCCCTGCGGCCATTGGTATCATCTGATTTCATTTTATAGATAAGTAACCTGAGGAGCAAGGATGTTAAGTAATTTTTTTTTAATTTTTTTTTCAACGTTTATTTATTTTTGGGACAGAGAGAGACAGAGCATGAACGGGGGAGGGGCAGAGAGAGAGGGAGACACAGAATCGGAAACAGGCTCCAGGCTCTGAGCCATCAGCCCAGAGCCTGACGCGGGGCTCGAACTCACGGACCGCAAGATGGTGACCTGGCTGAAGTCGGACGCTTAACCGACTGCGCCACCCAGGTGCCCCTGTTAAGTAATTTTTAACAACCAACTTTTGGCAGATCTGATTGCCTTCCTTTGCGGGGCTCTCCAATCCCAATACCTATCTTCTTGCCCTGTACCAGGGTGAGGGATGTAGGGAGGTAGTACGTGAGAGCTGGTGCGTGGGAGGGAAAGAGGAGCACACACACACCGTGGTCTGTACTTGAGTATAAAAATGAAGTACAGAGTCCACGCTACCGGAGGCTCTTCTCAATGCGTCAGAATGACGTAAAGATCCTCCGGAAGGACTGTTTTCCAGGAAGCTTCCCTGGCAGCACAGAAACAAGAGGCATTGGAGAAGCGTATGGGGCCACGAGGTGCCTGAGGTTGCCGGGCTGTAAGACGGGGGAGCGTCCAGAAGCCTCTTAAGTAATCCACTGCAGTGTTGGCTGGAAAGTCTAGGCGGGCTTCCCGGTTCGTATCTTTAATGAATTCTCTGAAGGACAAGAATGAGAATAAGAGTAAAAAGGGCAAACATTTATGTAGTATTGATCAGGTGCCTGGCACTCAGGATTCACATATATTAAACTAACTTCATCCTCAAGACACCCTACAACGAAGGTCATACATGGCGACAAGATTGCTGGATGGTTCTGTGACCCGTTCCCTTCTTCCTGGCGCACAGCTGGGACCGTATCTCTAGTTTTCCCTGGATTAGGTGTCTCACACCGCTCGGCACTGGCCAATGGAAAGCGAATGGCCGGGACGTGTGCCTGTTCCAGATCAGGCCATGGGGCTCCCGTGTTCCTCTTCCTCATGGGGTCTTCGGAAACCAGATGTTGCAAACAGCAGAACAACTGTCAGACTGAGGCTTCTGAATGACTGGGACAGAATTCCCTGCGCATCTGAAACTACCCTATTTTGTGAATGAGAAACTTTTCTGTTGAGCCAATGCGTGTTTGAGTTTGTTACCATTGCCTGGTCTACTCTAACGAGGTTGTATACTGTCCTCCTCCTCATCAGTATCTCCATTTTACAGATGAGGAAATTGAGGCACAGGTAGCTTGCCCAAGGTCGCACATCTAGACGGTGGTACAGCTGGAATGTAAACCCAGGCAGTCAGCTCCAGAGTTCACGCCCTTGGTCATCACATTAGTACGCCTCCTTCTGGACTGAAAGAAAGTGGTCTCTGAGAAATAGACTGAGTTGGGGGTGGGGGGGGGGGAGGCACTGGTCACCAGGTGGGCTCATGCCCCTTCTTTCAGCTTGCCTGGATGGGTAAATTGAATTCTTAGGAGAAGAGGCTTCCCCAAGACCCCCCAC
Source organism: Prionailurus viverrinus (assembly GCF_022837055.1). Taxonomy (NCBI): domain Eukaryota; kingdom Metazoa; phylum Chordata; class Mammalia; order Carnivora; family Felidae; genus Prionailurus; species Prionailurus viverrinus. The sequence continues at coordinate 128,612,027 of NC_062563.1, read as the reverse complement.
AAGGTAGTCAAATAGGTAGGATTAAGGTTCACGTCTCCAGATCCCCCAATCTGTCGGCCGCATCGCTCAGCCTGCCTACGACACGTAGTCTAACAATATGCATCCCTACAAAGCTGCCCAGACTCCAGCAACATAGCGTAGCAAAACCTCCACATTTACGGATGGGGAATGGAGTCTTGGGAAGATGAACTGACCAGGTATTAACGGGGTAGGGCTGGGGTTCAAACTCAGTGAGACTTGGGGCTGTTTATTTAAGGAGCACCCCATGGGCCTAGTGGCACCAGGTGGCAGGGAGTGAGAGGCTGGGAATCGCCACCCTATCACTCAAAGTGAGATAATGGGAGTCGTGAACGGGGCTTTGAAAGCAAGTGTACTCACCCTCATTTATCGGTAATAACAATGTTCACAGCCTCCCCACGGTTTTCTGGCATGTCCACAAGCTTTACCCGACCTGCAGTCAGTCCCTCCTCTCACCGTCCTCTCTCAGGACACGTGTCTTTGGAGGTCTGTGGGTTTGGCATATCCAGGGCAGACCGGTGTCACAGGCAGCAGGGAGCTGCCCGCCAGCACGAGCAGGAGCAAGGGAAAGGTCTGCTGAACGTGGAAGTGAGCACGATGGGGTCGACGCCTGCACACCCATTTTGCAGGTGGGCAGCATGAAGGTCACAGGGGTGACCTGCCAAAGCCCCCGGGGCTGGCATGGCTTCTTAGCAGTTACCGGTTGTGTCCCTTGCAGCCCAGAATCTGGGGCAATGATCTGCGAATGAGTGACAGCGGAACCTGACCTGGCAAGTGGAACCACCGACGGGGCTTTGCCTGAAGGAGGTCCCCAGAGATGCCCCGGAGCGCTCAGCCCACCTGCTTCCCTGCAGGGGTGGGTGGTGGCGCAGGTGGGCTCGGACTCCCGCACCCCCGGGCTCAACCGCTCCCGCCGAACGCGGGCGCGCAGGCCAGCGGCTCCCCCTTCGGGGAAGCGAGAGGTCCGCCTTGCAGGGGTCCCCGCGGGCGGCCCGCTCGACCCGCCGCCGCCCCCGCCAGTCCTTCCTTTGTCCCGGCCCGCCGTCTGCGGCAGCCGTGAGCTGGCTGCAGGCGGGGCGCGCCAAGGCGCTGCCTGGTGCACCAGCACCATCTAGGGGTGGTCCGGGTCGCTGGGGTGGCACCCAGAAAGGGGGAAGAGCGCTCTCTGAGCATCCCGCGGGGGGGTGGGGGGGGGGGTCACCTCCAGGGCTTGGGCAAGTCGCCTCTCCGGCCCTGTCCTTGGTTTACCGCATTCCCGTAGAGGGGACACTCCTACCGACCCCGTCAGCTGTCACGTACTCTCATGCCATTGTACTCCCAGATCGTGTTGGATCATTTCAACAGCCACTGGCACGCAAGGAGAGACGCCGAGGCTCTGAGAGGTTAAGTAACATGTCCCAAAGGGCACGGCAGGGTGAGGGAGCACCTAGAATCCAAGCCAGGTGCTTTTGTGCCCCACACCCGTGGTGTCGTACCGCCTGGCTGCGGGCAGTTTCTGTGGATATAAAAGTCCACGGGAAAGCTTATCTTGTGCCTTGTCCTCCACGGGCTACCTCCTGTGTGATCTTGGCCAAGCCACCTAACCCCTCTGAGACTCAACTGTGTCGTTGACCCTCAGGGACCATCCGCAGCCCTTCCTTTGCCCCTGCTCACAGGGGCGCGTCTGCCTGCCACGGGAAGGTTCCTAAGTCAAAATGCACTCCGAACGGGAAAATCAGATGTTGTGAGTCATGTGAGGATCAAGAAGGAAGTCTCACTGGAAAAAAAAAAAAAAAAGCTAGCTCCATAAATACATGAATTACATTCCCACACACACAGGGCTCCAGAGCCGTCCAGCCGGAGGCTGCTTGGAGGTCTGCAGCCTGTGTCATTATCTCCATTTTACAGCTGAGAAAATCGAGGCGCAAAGAGCTACAGACGTTTTCTCAGAGCTGCTGTCAGAGGTGAGCCAAGACTGAGGTCATTGCCTGCTGCCCGCTCAGGTCCCGTCTCCCGGGAGGGGGGGCGCCCCTCCGAGGATTCTCAGAAGGGCTGAAAGCACAGGCTCCCCTGAGGCCCCCGCTGGAGGGTGGAACCCTGAGGACACTCTGCGTCAGGAAGGAGGGCGTGGGAGGGTCTGGTCTGGAAGAGAGAAGACCAAGAGGAACACGAAGGCTGGCTCTAAATAGCGGGAGGATTGACACATGGATGAGCAAGCAGAGGAGCGAGGCCGAGAAGGGATACACGGGGCGGGGGAGGGCGGGGGATGGGTGAAGGTTGTAGCAAAAGGAGGCACCGAAGCAGAGACGGAGGAAGCCCTGCCACCGAGCGATCTGTGCGGTAACCTTCTTCCCAGAGCTGTCTGGAGCCCAGGCCATCTCCCTGAGGCCACAGCCCGGCTGTTCCTGAGCTCCTGGGGCATTCTTACCTTATTCTCAAAGGTAACCTGACAATAAGCCTGCGATTGCCAAGAGCAGGTGCACGACTTCAGAAAGCATCTTTGTCCTCTGTCCTGAGAGGGCAGGTGGGCGGTGACGTGCAACATAGCCCAAGCCACCCTGGGAACTGCTGGGCCTGTCATTTGTGTAGGCTCCCCCGACTCTCGTCAGCTCCGCGTAGGATCGCCATCACGTCAGGGAAGCAGTGAGTTTCCGTCTTATCACCCAAGGGCCTAACTGATGCAGGTACCGCCATCCGTCCTTTCATGGAGCCACGGCCTGAGAGTGACTCTTGTTCCCTGGGACCGGGATCTCCAGACTATTTCCCTCATTCTCTGCCCCACACCCCCCACTCCCACCCCAGCACCATGCCAGTTAAGAGAGAATTTTCTGGAAGCACTGTTGAAGTGATAGCACTTGAACCCCTCCCTGGCATCTGTTGTCACTCCAGCGGCTTCCTGCCACTGACACAGCCTGAGGATTTGCCAGACCTGGGTGGTGCACTGGCAGATTCCTCCGCCCCGCCCCCCCCCCCCCCCCCCCCCCGACAGGCACGTTGCACTAACCCCGCCACCCACGTGGCTGATAGGAACTAGCTTGCCAGCTTGGGAATGGGCATGGTCAAGTCTTTCTAATTTTCCTGGTCAATGTCCAAGCCCCACTTGCCCAGCTTAGCAGGAAGGTTTTCAACCCCTTCGAAGGCCAACCCCTACCCCATCTCCAGTTGTCTACCAGCCTATGAAGGATCTTTAGGGCTTAGTCAGACTGAACGGATAGGTCCTGCTAACACATGCGAGAGGAAGAGACAGCTCGAGTATGGTAGGTTCAGAGTTCACTGCGGTGGAAACTGGTTCTAGACACGCTGATGAGTCCCTGGCCACTGCTTCTATGGTGCCGTTATTGGCCTCTGTCCTGCTCTGGCCCCCACACTCCCAAGGTTATAGCTCATGGAGTTTCTACTCACATACTCAGCCCTTGTAAAGAAATGCCATCATCTCCTGGGCCACCAAAGCTGGGTCTGCAGGGACTTCCATCCATCCTCAGCCAAGATCTCACCTTTCCATCATAAGGCACCTAGCTTTGAGCCTGGCCCAGCCAGACCCTTCTGCCTTCCTGCCAGTGGGCTGCATAGGTGCGCTCTCATTCTTCCAGAGAAGACCCAATAGCAGAACATCTCAAAAGAGGAGTTAAGACCCAGCTCCTTTCCAGAAGGTTCCTTGCCCCTCCTGCTTTCCTTGTCATCAACTCTCCTAACCAAGACATGTTATCATATATCAGAAGACATTAGCTTTGTTGCACAAGGCCAGGAAAAACCTTATCACTCCTTTCTATCTGGGGTACAGACTAATGTTGCTAATTTGTAAACAAGGGGCTGGGGTCCAGATGGTTGAGGTGTCTTGCTCAGGATCACTTGCTTGACGGTGGAGCCAGAACTAGGATCTAGATCTTGTTAACAGGGAGGTGTTTATTCCAGTTGCCTCTCCTGGCCAGGAGTGAAGTGCTAAGAAGGTTGTCCACCTTACAGACGGAGGCTGCTTTTCGACTCTTTCTGTGGAGGAAACGGTGACATTTTAGTACGACTTCAAAGAAGTTGAGACCTCTGAGCACTGGCTCAGCAAGAACCCAGCTTGCCTCCCACCCAATACCCCCTTGCCTTTTGACCACAGATTAAAGCAAGGGGAAGTGGACTCAGGTGTCAGAAAAACTTAAATTAAATCCTGACCGTTTATCTTACCACTCATGTGATCTTAGCCATGATTCTTCAAACCAGAGTGCCATCTCCAGTTTCCAGAAGCTAATAAATGTCTCTGCTTCTTGGCCTTTGCTCCCTGATGCTAGCTGCATCGTCCGATGCAATTTTAGTGTCTATATTTAGGCCTGGGATTTGGATCGAACACTCAAGGTGCCTTCCTCTAGGTATGAAACTCGGGTTGGCATTGTTCCTGTCCGATTTTCACTGGGAACAGAGGTCTCTTAGTCCTGGCTGCCAGTACATGGACCAGGCCTTCATTAATTTCCAGTTCCAAAGAGGCATATTAGAGTTTCCCTGTGGAATAACCCCTTTGGTCCACACTTAGGATGATTGCTCAGCCAAAAATGACCGCCCACGGCTGCAGTAGCTGCTGCCGATCTTTGTGGGGCCTTCTAGACTGTGATTTCCCTGGAGACTCTGCCCTGGTGGGGCTGAAGGCAGCTCCAGGATGCTTGCTAAGAGCTAGCTCATCTACCAGTCACAAAACATGTTATTGTGCACACTTGCATCAGAACAGGGATTGAGCCTATGCACAAGGGAGACAATAAAGAGATCGAAGGCAAATTAAAAGGCAGAACTGCACTTGGACTTGAAGAAGGAAAGCAGAGTGGAGGAAAGAAGTGAATGGAAACCAGTGATTATTCATAACTGAGCGACATTGTAACTTATTTTTTTCACTTTGCCCTGCAAGGTATCTGCATAAATAAGAGGCTTTTAAAAACGTTATAGTTAGCTAATCAAAAATATTCCACTTTTTAAAAGGAAAGACAAGTAATCAGTTCTTTTGTTCTGATCGGAATCTCAGCTTGAAGCGTGAACCTTGACGTTTATAAGCATAGCAGCCAATCAAGGTTGGTGGACCCTTCTGGACGTTGCACTAGCAACGATAAGCCCCTAAGTTCATTGCGTAACTGTTGCTAGCTTGTTTATTAAACATCTTCTAATATGATTTTTTAATGGGGATGGAAGGTCGACTGCACTGTATACACAATACCCTGGGCAGGGCCCGTCCCACTCTGGGGTATGAGGAATCAAAGAATAATTAGCAAAACCACTTACTGAGCTGATGTTCATGTTCCTCTGGGGAAGGGTCATCTTTCCTTAATTCAAGTAGAACATTTGATGTCTTGATCCTAAGTGTCAGTATCAGAAAGTCTTGGCTGAGCCTTGGTCCCTCTTGAGCAAGGCAGGATGTGTGAACTTCAAATACACATGTGCCCTGTCATCTTAGTCCCTCTATTGATTGTCCAGAAATGAGTTTAATGAAGACAGAATGTCTCCTGTAAACAAATCATTATCCCTGATCAAGGAAGTGTAAACAGAACCGGGCCTGGGAAGCAGGCTCTTTGTCTCTCCCTACCACAGTCATGTGAAACGCCTGGGCTCTGGGGATTTACCGGAGTCTGGAGTCAATAATGGAACTTCCTGGAGCATAGGGGGAAGACCCAAAAGACAGACACACAGAGCTCCAACAGTGTCTTCAACACCAAATCTTATTCTAAAAAATTGAAAAGATGGAATTAAAGCAAGAATAGGTGAACTTTATTTAAAAAAAATTCAAATGACCTTCAGTGTTTAAAATGCTGATATAAAGGGGATGGAAATATATCACAACGCATTTTTTACAAGACTACTTTGAATGATAGAACCTAGAGTGAGATCGAATATACTTAATCTCACTAAAATCAACATTTGCTTTCTCCAAGCTCCTGGATAAATCATTAGAGCTTCTTGATTCTTCATTTATAATACATACTTCATCTTCTTTGTATTTTAATATGTACTCTAGGAACTTTGTTTCGTTTGTTTTGTTTTGTGATGAAGATAAAGCTGCTTCGATAATTGTGAAGGATGGGGTAAATATGAAGGGTTATATTTATACAATGCCCAGCACACTGGTCCTTAATAAGTGGTTGCTCTTGTAATTTTTATCCTAATTATCGTGATCACCGTCCTTCTTACCATTTAATTACCTCTGTGCAAAGTGAAGGATATGAGCATGTTCGAATTAATAGTGTAATAATGGATACCTCTTGCTGGTTGTAAAACTATATGCCAAGTCCGTATACATACAAATTTTGCATGCGAATTAACGTTTTAGCGATCCCCAGAACACGGAGAGAACGGCATTGTGATCATCACTTTACTGAGGCTCAGAGAAGTCAGGCATCTTTTTTTTTCTTTTTCCAAGTTGCCCAAGTGATTCTCATTGTGTAGCCAAGGTTAGGAGCCGTCGTTCCAGAAGTCCCGTGGTCATCAAAATGGCTTGTTAAAATGGATCTAGCTCGTGTTCTTCAGAAAAGGAAGCAGGAGAAAAAAACCCACCACCTGCTTTCTACAGGGCTGCTGTGGCAAGGAATAACTCTAGGACACTGGTACCCCAATGGGTGAGGGGTTCTGCACTTGGATCTTTTCATTACATTGCTCTCACACCCAACCACTCAAGTCCCCTGATTACCCCTGCTCAAGATGAGTCTGCTGGCCATGCTGGGAGGTCTAGATACTTTTGAAAAGAGGAGGCTCGGATGTGACAGGCAGGTTATATTTCTTTAACTCACTGCCCGGTCCCGTCTGTATCACTTCCAAACTCTGGGCCTCTGTGTCTTTTGTAAAATGCAGACTCTAGCTCCGGTCTCACTAGGGTGCTGTGAGGTTCAAAGCAGACCATGTGGATGGAGCCCCTCTGTGGTCTGTAATGGATAAAGTGCCTATCCCCACGAAGGCAGTGGCTGAGTGAGGGAGGAGGGAGACTGCTTTGCAATGCATCAGAGGGAGGGAGGCAGAGGGGACAGACTGAGGAGCCCAGGAGAAGCTGAGCTAACCTGGGTGGGCTTTCCTGAGATTCGCCCCTAATCCCCCTACCTGTGAGAACCCCATGCTTTCCCAGTTCCTCCAGATGGAGTGTGACCACATCAGAGCCTCCCTCTAGTGGTTTCGGTGCTAGGCAGCCAGACTTCCCGATCCCACACTGCCATCCGAATTCCTTACAGGTATTGGCCTCGCTTATAATTCCATCCAGGGGATCAGAATCCCCACTTTATCCCCTCTGCTGATTCCCTTTCTGTGAACTGGAAAAAGCACCAACATACGAAATCTACCAGCTCTCTATTTTCTTCTTCTCCTCTCCCCCACCCCCTCCAATCCTCCTCCTCCTCCTCCCCCCCCCCCCCCTCTTTCAAAAACAGGTCTTCTTGTCCCACACCACAGCTAGGAGCATAACTCACAGTTTCTGTTCTTTCAGCTTCTATATCCCTCAAAATGGCAAGTTAAGGTCAAAGTGAGATGCCTGCGGGTGTGTCTTTCAGAACCAGCATCTAGATCCCCCAGATCTGGTGCATCTGTTCATTGATTCCTTCCTTCCTTCCTTCCTTCATTCATTGAATTTGTTGAATGAACATGCAGTTCCAGGAATATGGCAGCATTTGTTGAATGGGCCCTTGCCTGGAGTCAAAGGACAGACAATTGGGAAGCTGAAGGGATCCTATCATACCTCAGCCCTCCCACCATTCCCATCCTGTTCCACTTCCTAAATCCTCTTAGTGTCCTTCTTTTCTCTTGCTCGCCTCCCAGGCTGGTCTCAACAAAGAAGTCAGTGTGTCCTTTTTAAAATGCAATTTATAATAAGTCACTCCTCGTTCAAAACTCAACAGTGACTCACCATTTCACTCAAAGTGGAAACCCAGATCCTTACTATGGCCTATAAAACTGCCAGATCTTCCTCTGCCCGACTCACTCCTACTTAGCTTTCTGGCTTCTGTCTTCACATTCCCCTACTCTGGCCACCAGGCTTCTCACCCTCCTCCCACACAACAGGCACTCCTGTGCATGGGCTGTGAGGCTTCCCTGCTCTTCTCTCTCCTCTTTGCTCATTTCTTGCATCCTAATCCAGGGTTCTTGGCTGCCCAGCCCATTTAAGAATGCTGAATTCCCAGCAGCCCCAGCATAGGAGACAATGGAGCGGTCTGGAGGTTCAACATGTTAAGAAACACTAGTCTGTTCATTAAGGATTTCCTAGTCTGCTTCTACCTGAAGCCAAACATCTGGATGGAATATGCAAAAGCCAGACCACATAGTTGGGTGTTCTTCACATGTGAGTATTTGCCAGCAAAACGCAGACCATCTGGTGACTGCCGCTGTTTCATTCTGTATCCTTAAGTTCAGGTTCAGTGACTTTAAATTCAACAAACATTTGTTTACACCAACCCTTTGCTGGACCCTGTGCCGGTGGCGGGGGATCTAGAGAGGAATGATTCCCACCGTGGACGAACTGGCAGGCCAGGAATGGGTGCCAAGGTCACAGTTGATTTTCTCCAAGGCAAAAAGTGCCACATGAAGGTTCCAGATCTGAATCAAGGGGCTGATTAAGGGGGTGGGGGGCGGGGTTCATAGACAACCAGTGAATTGGAACTTTGGAAGCTGCAGCCTGTCAAGGCAATGAGAGAACCTCGCAGAGCTCAGTTGTTTAATCTGTAGAGTGGGGGAGACATCCTTGGGTTGCCCAAGGCTAGAGTGGACAGTGAGGAAAAGAATATGAGGTCCGTGGTGTAGGGGCACTGCCATCTTTATCTGTAAATGGGGGGTGTGAGCATGTAATGTAATGTAATAAAAATTCTTCCCCATGTTTGAAAGTATAGGTTAAACTGTGGACCAACCAAATATAGGAGTTTTACCTCTTTTGAAAGTAGCTCCTCCTCCTCTCTTTACTGCGTCAACATTTACTCACTTAAGACACAGACGCTTGCTCCACCCTCCTGGAGAAGTCTTCTCTGACTGCGAGTACGTGAGCCACTTTTAACTGTCCACGGCCACCCCTCGCCTGACTAAGCTCTGCCACAGTTCCTATCCCCCCGTGTTCTCATCGTCTGAGTCCGGGACTCCTACAGACCAGATGGAAGGGAATACACGCCCTCCTCCCTGGACACTTCAGAGCTCACTGACTTTCACACTCCAGTGTGGTGCCTTCTCCAGACACTCTACAGGGAGCAAGTCCTGAAGGGACCATGAGGAGCGGACATAAGGACCCTGGATGGCTGGGGTGGGGGATGATGGAGAAAATGGACGTTGCCCGGAGGCAAATAGTGCCCAGCCCTTTGCCTTTTGTTTTCAGCTGGGGACACAGGAGACATTTCCTGACATGCACAATTCTGCCATAAGTGGCTATGTCATGAGGCTGGTGTCAGGATGCTTGGGAGGGCTCCCTCTCCCTTCTTGCTCCCCTCCTATTCATTCCACATGGCTTTATGTTTTTCCTTTCTCTTGCGTCCTTTTTCCTTATTCCTCATTTACCTTTACCCTACCTTTCTTTTCCTTTTCCTTTCCACCTACCCATCTTAATTCCCATGACTTAGGAAGGTTGGGGATCCCGTAACTGAGGAGGGACTAGGTAGGCAGAAGGGGAAGCCCTACTGAGTTGACTGTGGGCTCAGCCTACCTCGCCCGATTTCATGCTCATCATCACTCTGTCGGCAGATTTTTCTTGTTCCTCCTTTGCAGATGAGAAATCTGGGGCTGGAGAGATCAAAGGGTGTTTCCAAAATCACACATCTAGGAAGACGTCACCAGGCCACTCTTGGAGCGCCAACTACACACTAAGTCCTGCGCAAGCCCTGGAGGGTGAAGATAAACACGGCGTTTTCTGTCAAGCTCTCCTACTCCGGCAGCGGCCGAGCGCCTGTGATTCTGCTGTGATTCTTCGTAACACGCTCCTTGGCATGATCAAATCACAGGTTGGGCAGAAACATACAAAATAAAAGTGGGTGGCAGTTACAGATGAAGCAAGAATGGGAAAATGTTGGTGCCTGTTGAAGTTGAGTGATGGGTATCTCGAGATTTATTGTACTGCTTTGTTATGCCTGGTTAATGTTTGAAAACGCCATGTTGAGTGGCTCCTAATTATGTCTTCTCAAAACAGACAACCACCCCACCCCCAGCCCCAGAGAATCCCTTCTGAGAAATTAAGACTCCTAAGGACAGACACCTTTCCAAAACAGATTTGTCCCTGTAAGCCCTTGTTCTCGCATAGGGTTGTCTGGGTAAAAATGGTCCTAGTTTGGAAAGGAGGAGCCAAATCACAGGAACAACATATACCCCAGCTGTCTGTGGGCACAGGCAGGACAATCACATGGACTGAGAAGCCTCTGTCCAACTGGGACATCATGGAGTGCATTATCCTCTGTTTTATAAGCCTTCTGTGATACACGCACTATTTATCACGATCGTTTAGAAGACACTAGAAAAAATTATGATCCTCCCAGACCCTTGAACCTTTGTTCTTTTGTCTTACAGGAAACCATTCTCTTCAACATCAGAGTCTCCATTTCTGAGAAGGCAATAGAATAATCAATTTCCTACAATGTTGCTTTGCACAGGAAAGAGCTTGATTGAAAACCAAAGCCACTGATTGTATCTCCCGTCTACTCTGAGGAGGCTTTTCGTCCTGGTTCTTTGAGATCTTGGCCATGATGGCTTGTTGGCAGATGGGTCCATCTCTATATTGGGCGTGGTAAAAGGCAGGGTCCTGAGTTAATGGCACATCTCTTCCCACCCCAGAAGTGACCATGTAACAATCTCAGATAGCCACTCCTCTGGTTCTTTCTGGATTTAGAAACTTGTGTGGGCTGCGGACGTGCTACTTCTCCTGCATGTATAATCGGGATCCCGAGTGTGACCAAAACCCAGCTCTGCTGGTGGGTGAAATCTGTTAGGCTGTGGGGAACGTGGGGTGATTGTACCAATCTGTCAGTTCAGTGGTTTTCCCTGAGTACATTCTACATGCTGAGGCTTGTGCGAGGAGCCTGGGAGAAACAGAGGGGAACGTGATTGTGTCCTTTCATGTGGGAGCCGGGGAGACAAACAACGTAATTTAAACTGAACGTATTCCAAAGCAAGATTCTCTCATTTTACCCAAAACTCACACCTATTTCTGTGAATGATCCCATTCACCCCCCCACCCCCTGCCCCCATCACTCTTACCAGAGACATGGGATTCATCCTAGATTGTTTCCTCCTTCCCACCCTCCCACACCCCATATAACATCCTAAATCTTCTAGATTATTCTTCTGCTCCTCCTTTCCCATCTCATGAGCTCTACCCCATTGGCTGTCTTGCATGACCTCCCTCCCGAGTTTCCCGGGCCACCCCTTCCCAGATGACAGATCATTGACAGGTTTACTTTTGAAAACCTGTCAATGGCTTTCCATCTCCTTTCAGGTCAAGCCTGTCAATCATCTGAAAACCAGGTGCTTCCCAAGATGCTGACTCACGAGACATTTCCCATCCGGTTTCCCACCGTTTTCCTTTGGGAGTCGCCCAGCCAGTTTTTTTTCTCCTTCTGGGATTCCATTCCATTTTCCTGATGGCGCCCCTTCTCCCTGACTTATATTATGTCTGACACGTATCTCCCCCTATTTAAATGCTACCCATGCTTCCTGCTTACTCAAATGCCACCTCCTACATGAAGCTTTGCCTGATCTCCCAGTCTGAAGTCACTTTTCATCTCCAAATCTCTCAGAGAAGCATTGTGGCTAGACCAATGCTTGAGATACAACAGGCTTGGACTTGAAATTTGATTAAGCCACTAAATAACCAGGTGCTATTAGGGAGTCAAACTCTCCAAGCCCCAGTCTTTCTGCCAATGAAATGGGGACCAATCATTCCTCATATTTTTGTTGTGAGGATGAGAAACTACGGTCTTAGCACAATGCCCATAGCACGTGTTTGCCAAAGGGGGGGTATCCTTAACATCATTCATGGCCATTATTATGCTCTGTCTTTAAGTTGTGTGGGCATTGGCCAAAACTCCCACACTCTGAAGCGAAGTGGGTGAGGGTGATGGGTGAGGGCTGCGTTTACCGTACGGTGGGGGTCTGCTCTGGCGGCCGAGGGCACGGAGCGGTCAGGTCACGGAATGCAGCAGGCTCGGGGCCGACACTACCAAAGCCCCTAGGCCCTGCAAGGACCAGCTTGTTTCATTAAAACAAAGGGAAGGGTTTCCTTGGAAATCCTATTTTTCCCCAGATTTCCCTCTTGGCTGCTTCTGTGGCCACACATGTTTCCGATGAGTCCACATTCAAATGAATTTCAGCCGACAAATAACTCGATACAGCTCTTTGGTGGGAGAGAATTCCTTCGGGATGAGGTCGTGGTTTGGCTACAGTAAAATTAAAAATAACCCAGAACCCCCCGCCGCCCAGGCTGGCATCAAACCAGGACAGTGCATTTGGGAACCATTATCGGGTTTATCGGGGTAACATATCGCAGAAAACCTGCTTCTGTTTATAGACCATTTTATTATTCCGTTTTGACATTTCCCTTTTTTCTTCAACCTTTTTCCCCCTTAAGCAAATATCTATTAGACTGAATTGAAATGTGATCCAACCAAATATACTGTTTTTCAACTTCAGGCTAAAGCAGGTCTGACTAGAAGCAGAAACGCTTAAGTGAAAAGTTATGATTTACTTTCTTTCTAAAGGGAAACAGTGTCAGAAGGAGAATTTTATGTGACAAGGGAGCTTGTGGAGCACGGAGCAGGGGGCTGGCGGCTGACGGGGGGCCTGGGAAAGCCCTGGAGCTTAGAAGGCCAGGAACGACCCTGCCCGAGCACCCCTGGGGGGAACACTGGGAAGAGTGCACAGGCAGAACCTGCTTTTTCCAAATCGGCAAAATCCCCAGGTTGGATTGTACATATGTGAATGGTCAGATCAGGAAGAAAACCTAGAGGTGGTTGACCTCCGTCTACCCCTGTTATCTTACTATTGGGTAAACTGAGGCCCACAAGGCTGCAATGACTCGCCCAAGGTAACTACACTGAGCTCTGGAGCTCAGCACATGTGAGATTGAGGACCAGCTCTACCACAAGACCCTGGGCAAGAGACTCAACTTTCTTGTGTCTCAAGTCCATTGTCTATGAAATGGGGTGATGACTGTGCCCTGCCTATGTCAGACAGTGATGGAAAGATCCAATGGAGAAACAGCCAATAGAGCAATTACTTCCTGAGTGCTTTTTCTGTCCTGTGTGCTGTCCCAACCCTTCACACACCCACTGGCTACTCACAGCAATCCTACCAGGTAGATTCCAGGATGGTCCCAATCCTGAAGATAAGAGAGCTGCGTGAGGCTCAGATAAGTTCAGTGACACGACCACAGTCAGGTCGTTGGAGGACGGTAGATGCTTGATTTGAACCTGGAGCATCTGATACGAGAGTCTGTGCTCTTGACCTTGACGTGAGCGGGTCTCTGTGACCACTTAAATCAGAACCCCGATTCAAGGGTGAAATGTGAAGTCCATGCTCAGCCGGGACAGAAGCCCGGGTCTTCTGAGTCTTGACCCTTTCTCCTGTGTCCTTTGCCAGGGCCCGAACTGTCCAGCTTCCATCTCCAACTGGGGAGAAGGCCAGGCTGCTTTCCTGCCCTTGTTGTCAGGCCTGGAGCAACAGATGAAATGATGGAATGGAAAGGTGATTTGGACTCTCCGCGAACGCGGCAAAGTGCAGACCCGGAAGGAATGTGTGCTGGCGAGTGCTGGGGGCTCCAGAGGTGGGCCTGCCCTGAAGGCTGACACGCGTAACAGCATTTCCTGGGTAAGGCTGTGAGGTTGTGAGGTCCCTGTGGTTGCTGAATCGCGCTCTGCCTTTGCGTCTGCTCTCCTCCCTCTTCCTCCTTCCCTCTGACTTCCGATTGTTCCCAGGCATGACTGCCTCCTGGCTCCCCTCTTCATAAGTGCCTGAAGGTCTGATGCCCTAACTTCCTCTATCATGTCCATGTTCCTGTCCTGTTTGCTGTCTGTGTTCCAGCTCCACTGCTGTGTGTGTGTGTGTGTGCGTGTGTGTGTGTGTGTGTGTGTATTTTGTTCTGACTTCTTGGATGCACCAAGCTCTCCCTTCCCCCGGGGGCTGTTGCCTTGGCCCAGAATGCTCTGCCCTCCACTCTGCCCAGCTAACAACTCACCCTTCAGGCCGAGGTCCCAGTGTCCTTCCTCAGATACAACCTCCCTGATCCTCTGTCTTAATCTCTCCCTACATCTCCTTGTTTTTCTCTCTCATAGAACCATTCCTTTTCCTTTGTGCCTTTCTGACACTGCACTCATTTAGTTTTTTACCTATCTCTTTATCGAGACCGGAGCTCAACAAACTATCACTGTAATAAACTATTTATTGCAGCCTGTACAGCCTGAGTAGAAATGATTTTTACATTGTAAATGGCTATAGAAGCACCAATATAATATCCCTGATTTTGCTTCTTTGCCCTGCAAAGCCTAAAATATTATTATTTGTATTTATCTTTTAAGATAAAGTTAGCTTACCCCGCTCTAGACTGTAAGCTCCAAGGGGGCATAGACCATGTCTCTTTAATCTACTCCGTGTACCGATTACCTGATTCAGTGCCTGGCATATAGTGGATGTTCAGTCAAAATTGGTTTATTGAAATAGTCAATGAATTCTCCCCTCTTTCCAGCTCCCCCAATGGAAGGCCGTGGGTTTGGTAGGAAGAATTCATGTGGCATCCAAAAATCTCATTTGAACTCCAACTCTACTGTTTGTTAGCTGTGGGGGCTCCGGATCGGTCAACATCTTTGAACCAAAATTTCTTCATCCTTTGAATGAAGTTAATAATGGGAGGGGTGAAATAAGGTTATAAACATAAAGGTGACTTGACAAAATGTAAAGACCATATAAAATGTTAACTATTGTCATACTAATTGATGCTATTGTGCCAAATATCAATTTATTGCCTGTTAGCTCCAAATTCACCTTTTACTGCTTGCTCTGTGATGATGAAGGACCCTGGAAATATTTTCCCTTTGTCAGCTCATGCAATGTTTAGCTTTTCCAGTAGAGGGCGCAGAAGGGACAGGTCAAGAAGAAGGGACTTCACTCTGGTGGGCTGCTTCCTCCTCCTACCATTCTGCTGCCAGAGTCACATTTAGGGACATCTAGTGGGGCTCCCCCTATCAAGTTGTGGTGGCCACCCTATGGACAATTTCCCTCTGACTTTCAGTGCCACCTCTAAGGGCTCACAGGCTCTCCAGCGGCCAGCTCCCAGCTTTGCCTGCATCACAGTAGGTTTCCAGTTTGTCAGTCATGCCTGTGGTTTCTTGCCTCCCATCTTTGGCCCGCAAGCACGACGGAGGACCCCTTCTTTCTTACCAATTCCAGCTGTGGGCCCCTGCCCATCAGTCTCAGCCTCCTTATACCTTGGAGGGGTATTTCAGCTGCAGTTCCCTGTCCACCACCCTCGTCCTGGTGTCTGGGCATCAGCTTTGATCTGGGACAAGCCACTGAGCTTCTCTGCTGTCCACAGAGTACAACCTACACCTCCAATGAGGAGAGCCCCATCCTTGGAGAAAGCCCTCTGTCTTCCCAGTTTATTGGGATGCCCTCCATCAACCTTAGGGAATTCTTAGGTGACTCATCACTCCTTTATAGATGAACTGTCGCTATTGTTCTAGTTAGTCATTATTTATGTTACATTTTCTCTGTTCAAATAACTGTATGCATTCTGTCTCCTGATTGTGCCCTGGCTGATGGAGAACTGTTGTGGCAAGTAGTCTCAGGAGATAGACCCACAAAGATGAGATTTAAGGATTGGTTTGGTTGTGTCTTTAAACTTGAATGTAATGCTGGGTTTTTTGTTTTTGTTTCCTAATGGGAAATGAGAAGCTAGTGGTCCATGACATGCAGTGGCCTGCTGGTTAGTCAAGCTGTCACCTGTGGTTGAATGTGGTGAGGTGCCAACTGAAGATATGCCTTGGGAGCCCAAGTGGCTCCTGCACATGACCATTTGGTAGTAATGATAACCACGCGAGCTGTGGTGTGGGAGGACTCTTCTGAGTACAAGCGAGCAATTTCAGAACAAAAAATGACAAACTCTAGTCCTTTAACTATCAACTCAAGTCCTATGTTAAGGATCAGAAAGACCCTAAAATATGCTGTTTTTTCTTATAACCACAGGGCTACTATTAGGAAAATCAACAAAAAAAATGTATTGGGCAGGTTGCTGAATTAAAATGGCAGTTGCGTTCAAAGTCTTGTCAAGTTTATCACGTGAAAGTCAGGACATTTATTGGGGATTACGAAGATATGAAAGTCTGGCATGAGAACAACTGGTTGGATGCAGATGATACCTCCAAGTTGCTCCGAGTCCATTTGCCACTGAAATTGACTTCTTGGAGACTAGCCTTCCTTTACCCGAAAACCTTCTCATAACTTTACCTGGGGTCGGTTATTCCTGTCCCATGCCTTAATAGAGGCTGATTATTTTCTTCAAAATCTACCACAACCACGTCTGTTGCCCCTGGATCCATAGCCAAGGTCACATCTGTACCGGCTCCAGCAATAAAAATACCTACCAAAGCCCAGGTGGAAATAGTTTAAACCAAAAAGGATTTAAATTTCTGCTAATATATAAGTAGAAAGCAGGGCACATGAGTGGAAGCTGATTTGATAGATGTTAGACCAAAGAAGGTAGAATATAACAATAGAGTGGGCCAAATTCATTTGATATTACTAAATATTCCAGATCATGTGCTAACTCCTACATCTAGCGGTGGCTCTCCTAGCTTCCTTGGGAACTATGAACGTGCTGGAGAGGTGCAGTTTGTAGAGTGAGTAAATGCAGAGGATTTCAAGCCTCCTCTCTACCCTCCAAAAGACCAACTTTGCTGGGGAGAAAACCATATAGATCCATGTGAAAAGTGAGTCAGAAACAATCTCTTAGGAAGGCAGCCACCTGGGAACAGTGGGAAAACAAGCAGCATAAATAGCCACAACTGTGGTGTTCAGAAGGGTGGGCTGGAGGAGTCAGAAACCATTCGTTGGAAGGGAAGGGCTCTTGTTGGAGGTGGAGGGATGCCTAGGTGTGGGGCGGTCATGACAATGGAGTGGGGTAGCTGAAAGAGAGAGGCAGGCTTTTAGATCAAGAGTGAAAGCATGGCCACAGAGCAGGGTCTTCAGATCTGTGGAGTCTGACAAATGTCCCACAGATGCTTAGGGAAACTCAAGGTCCCAACAACAGACTGACTCCCATGTGTAAGTATGACCTATGACCTCAGCATCTTTGGCCTGTGTCTGGGGCTGCAGTGCTTCCTTTCCAGATCCAAATGGCTCATAACCACAGTAATAGCACTTTGATAAGATGCAATAGTATTGCGACTGGGATTTTGGTAAAAAAAAAATATGGCTCAGTCCTTGGGCAAGTGGCTTCCCCTTGGTGAATTTGCCTTCCTGCTTAAACGATGAGAAACTTGCACTAGGCCGTCCCTCAAGCTTTGAGAATTTAGGATTCTTGTCTTTATGTTTTTTAAAGTTAAGTCCATACAAAGTGTCCTATTTGAAGGTCTAGAAACCAGTAAGACAGGAACAGAGGTACCAGTTTCTCTGAGAAGAGACTATCCACATCAGCGTGGAAAGAAAAATCAATGGGCTCTACTTGTCCTGTCTTCCAGACTCTGATGTTCATAACGTTGCTTCACTTTAGGCTTCTGAGCATTTGTAGTAGTTGGTTAACCAAAAGCGCCATTAAAAGAACTACAATCCTATACTTTAGCTGAATATAAAGAATATATTCAAAATCAATGTTAAATGGTTAATTGACCAGTATTTCTTTAGAGGTATAAGCTCCCCAGCCCTGGGGTGTGCAGATATCAGCAGAATGACTCTCTTCTAGGAGTGTCACAAAAGGGCGTTTCTGAATGACATAGAACCCAGAGAACACGTGCCAAGCTGTCACTGTCCGGATTTATGCTGATTAAGCTATGAGATAAATATGTGTGCTGGTCACCTGGGGTTGGCTTACTCCACCTATCATAGCAGAGAAGGAAACACTTCCTCTGTTCGTGGGTCTATTTCTGAATTGCATGGATATTACAACCCTTATATATCAGTACCTTACGCTTTTTTCTTAACTAAGGAAGAGACTTGTGAAAAGAAATAAGAGAAGACACAGAAAGCTGGGTGACTGCCACAAGGCTAAATTGGATATGTCATGAATAATAAAATAAAGATGAAATATGCCTTATTATTTGCAAATTTAACTAAATCTATGAGAAATATTTAATTATAGCTATAAAAGTTGTCATCAAAATGACCTACCCTAATATGAACATAAAAAGAGTAGACAATGAAATCTTCATCAGTTAATTAAAATTTCTTAATTTAATGAAGTAAGTGTCATTCAGATAGATGAAGTTAAACAAATATGGTATGCCCTGTAGTTTACAAATGAAACCCTGAAAATAAAAATGGTTAGAAAAGTAAAATTCTGTCTTTGTTTTTTGAACTTGTTCATTCAGTGCCCTCACTATAGTCTAATATAACATGCATGTTATCAAACATCAGAGCTGGAAGGATCCAGGACAAAATGGATGGGACTCAGTAAACATTTCTGCATGCGTGGATAATCATCTGCTCCAGCACGCACAGGGCATTTAGAGGAAGAAACAGCTGGTGCCAGAAGTACTCACATTGGACTAAGGATCAAATACCTCTTCCAGAAGGATATAGCAGCAATGGTGGCTTTATAGACACTATCTGACATCTTCGGATGAACTGCTCAGTGTAGATGCCGATGACGGTATTAGGTTGAGCCAGGGGTGAAAGAATGAGGACGATCGGATGTCTGTCTCTCCCACTACTGCGTGGCAATCCGCCTTTGGAGATCGCGAAGTGAGTTTAAAAACTTCATTAACCGATCAAAGTCCCAGACCAGGACCTGTTGAGAGGAATGTATCAACGTTGGCTTCTGCAGGAAAAGCAGGCCAAGCTCGGGAACCCAACAGGAGACAATATTCTGGCACTGGGATGTGTGCTGTGTTAACCAGCCAGTGTCTCCAGACCCGCTTGCTAAAGGATTCCCTTGTCGCCTCTATGCAAATCTGTACTTTGAGGTGATAGTTGCACATACCTCCTAAGCTATCCTAGATCTAGTCTTTGAAAGATCAGAGATTGATTGAAGTCTCCATTCCCCGATGCTTCATTCATGTATTGTTACCTCCTCCTGAAGCTATCATTTCCTTTACTCTGTGACATATCAGTGCCTAGGCTGTGGAGTCCCCAAGTCCCGAGATTCAGCTTTGAAGTTTCTTAGGGCCAAAACAGCTGCCCCAAACCAGCACGTTGTGGAGAACCCCGGGAGAGGTGTGATGGGAGCCATGTAGCACTGGTGGCCTGGAGAGCAGTGGTATGACCCAAACCATCCCTTCCCATTGACAACAGGTGATTTGTCACTGATCTTGGCTTCCGGGGAACACTGTGACCTTTAAACCTTTGTACATATTAGCTGTGCAAACACTCGTATTCAAATATTACCTATGTTTCCAGCCTCAGTTTATGCACCACAGCCTCTAGAGAGATAACACTCATAATTAGATGTTCACATCATCTACCTTCTCGTGCTTCCTCCTGGTAAGTGGTATTTATAAGCATTTATACTTACTTGTATCCTCACTACTAATTGTCGGTTCCCTCTCCAGTTCCCTCCCTTCAGTCCATGTTTTCCAAATCATCTTCCCATAGAGCCATCAAAATAATCTCTGGAAGGCATAAATTCAGCCATGTCGCTTCTCAGTTTAAAATCTTTCCCCCTCTTCCTATCACCCTCATACATTTTTGCCTTCTTGTCCAGCCTCACCTTCTACTGGTCTCCCATCTTTTATACCCCCAGGGAAAAAACCCATGTGCACCAGTTATATGAAGTCCTTGATGGTGCCATGCTCTCCTGCCACATGCTGTCACTTCTGTCTGATGTAGTCACCCTCTTCTTCCTGCCCCTATGTCTGTCTCCCTCTGGTCCTCAGAGCTCAGCTCAGCCACCATCACCAGGATGACTTTCATAATTATGTTCTTAGCAAGTAGCACATGGTCTTACACTCAGTATAAGTCATTGGATAACTGAAAAATGGAATGAAAAAGGAGTTCAGAGAAGAGATGAAAAATGTTTTCATTTAGAATTTCCTCCCTTTACCCCTGGGCCAATGCTCTTCCCTTATCACCTTAGGAATTCAGAGATGCTAACTTGAACACTCTCTGAAAAAATCGTGCATGGGCAACTACAGTTCTATAGGTCCAATCTAGCTCTCTTGAGGGCACAAAATGAGTTAATGACAGGTAGTTCAAGTCAACATGCCGTGCATGGCTGCTTCTCAAACAACCCAACTCACTCTAAGGCTAGAATGGGACATTTATTAAAAACACTGGTAAAATCTGTCAGAGTGAGACCTTTCATATCCGTAATTCTTACCATCTGTAACATCTTACGTTACATAAGATCCCCAATTACCAGTAGCCGTGTTAATCCATCATCTGTCCTAAATATTTTTAGCTGTTCTTTCTGTTTTTGTAAGTGTATGTTTTTTAGTCGCCACAATTAATTTTATGCTGACTTTATCAGATTATGGGACCATCCAAAATCTTTTGGGAATGATTTTTCAGAAGGATTATAAAGTGCAATAACATCTTATATTGAAACCAAAGAAAAAAGGACAAGTCTCCTAATTAAGGAGAGGCAATCAAGATTTCCTCTCCTTTCATAGAATATTAAAAATATAATTTCTTACAGAGCTGTTATTTTTATCTAATAAGAAGGCACTCCATAAGGTCTGTGTTACTATTTTGTGAAAGTAATAAAAATGCATCTTCAGGAAATTATTCATGCTAATGAATCTAGAATGCATCTTTTATCTATTCTTCACGAGTACTAGAGTTATTTACTCTTCAAGTTCCAGTTGGACATAAAGAAAATATTCCTCAAATAAATATGAGCAATGGTTTACCATTGGTTGATTAAGAGGACGATGTAGAGCTGTATCTCTATTTCTTTTGGAACAGTAGTACTCTTATATGTCCCTAAATAGTATTGTCTGCTTTGTGAAGTATTGGGCTTCTTCTTTATACAAATATAGAAGCCAAGACTGGAAATCACACCTCAAAGAGGCTTAAAAATGTAACCTTATCGTTGGTGCACTTTGCAAATAGAGATCATTTTATGAGCACTAGACAATATGGGTCCCCACACCTGACCCCACGGGCCTACCCGTGATGTCAGAGGCAGCTCTGGGCGAACAGTTCTGCTGCTCATTGTCAATGGTCTGCTCAGGGGCTGAACTCTCCCTCTCCCCATGTTTTTGTTTCCTGCTTTCTCTGATGTCAAGGAAGCTTGCTCAACCCGTGCACAAGTGCAGCCCAGGGATAAAGCTCAACTAATTGAGGGGTAGGGGGGAACTGTGGGTGAATGCTCCAGCATCCAGCCCTTCAGTGAGAGGCAACTGAGGAGTTTCCCCCACAGTTCTGTAGAGGGTTTTGAGAGGACTGTGCCTCAGTTGTTCACATAAAGTAACCTGTTGAACAAGGGATCAATTGTCAGGTGCTCCTCTTTCCCTGTCTCCTTCTCCCTCTTTGCTTGCTCCTCCTGTCTGGTTTCATCTCCTCAGTAAACTAGCTGTGCCTAAGTGATGGGATCGAGCTCTGTTTTGGGGGGGAATTCAAACCAAGATTAGGCTATAAAGAAAAACTTGATGAATTCCAAAATGGTAGTGGTAGTATAATTTTTTTAATTTTTAAAAAAAATTTATGTTTATTTTTGAGAGAGAGAAAGTGTGGGTGGGGGGGGGGGCAGAGAGAGACGGAGACACAGAATCTGAAGCAAGCTCCAGGCTCTGAGTTGTCAGCACAGAGCCCGATGCGGGGCTTGAACTCATAGACCACGAGATCATGATTTGAGCCAAAGTCAGACGCTTGACCAACTGGGTCACCCAGGGGCCCCGGTAGTGGTAGTATAGATCATACATTCTGGTCATGATACAACAATACCAATGTCAATGACAAAATTAGAGCATGAAACCCAACAAAATCCTCAATTGCTTGGATATTTAAGATCACTCTTAAATAACACTTAAATGTATTAAAAATTATACCCAGAGTATAAAACAGCATAGTAAAAATGGTAATGAGATGCAGCTAAAGGTGTTGCCACAGGAAAATGCATTTCCTGAGTTTTTCCATACACTAAGAAAAAAGCACTAAATATTCCACACGATGTTATTTAAAAAATCAATTAAAAAGTTAATAAATGAAAATAAGAAAGTTTAACCAAGAGAGTACGAAATAATGAAGTAGTTGTAACTAAAAATTAATGATCGGTTGCCATATACAAAGCCCTTTGTTATTTTTAGTAATTAACGTCATTTCACAGATGGCAAAACTGAGACACCAAATTGCCCAAGATCACGCATTTACTAGGTCATGAGAGCTGACTGAAAACCCAGGCTGCTGTCCGAATTTAGAGCTCTTCCTCCTTCTCTTAGGCCACGTGCTGCTACTCGGCAGCTAGGTCATACAGCACACACATGTACATGTATGCGGACACACGTACAAACAGATAAAGCATGCATTTGTCTAATCGAGGAAAAGAAGGAAGAAACACAAACTCAAAAATATTACTTCCACGGAAGTGTCTGTAACTACAGATAAAGAGAAAACAGTGAAACAATGTATAATTAATAAAAATTTTTGCAAAATGTTTTCAAATACAGACAAAACATATCACTTTCTACAAAAACGTGAACTAAAAATCAAAAGAAATGTACATAGTACGTGAACAAGGCTCACACATATGGAAGAAATCAGTAATACTGAGTGCGAATGCCTCCCTAAAAATGTCGGTTGAAATAGTTTCTTAAGTAATTTGTTTCAGGTCGTCAAACAACACGTAAGTCTTTCCTTTTTTTTTTTTTTTCAGTTCTAGAATTCATAGCAAAAAATAAATCTCTCTGATCTTTTTAAAGATCCTAGAAGAAACTCTATGTAAGGATTGTGTACCTGCCTATTTGTACACATACCCACGCATAACAGACCAGTATCACTATTAATATTGAGAAAAATGCTAAATAAAACTAAACCGAAGAGAAGACAGCTATAGACGATACTACACTCTAAAAAAGGATACAGTTTGACTATGTAGAGTTTAGCCCAGGATGTAAGGATGGTACAATATTAAGAAATTTGTCAATATTATTCCTGACACCATTTTATCTCACAGGAAAAAAATACAATCTTCTTACTAGATCCTTAATAGGGCATGTTTCAAAAATTAATGTACTTAACAAGGAAGTTGTTCAAGTCCACCATGAGCTACACAGTATTATTAGGCGATGGTGATAGAATTGTGAGCAAGCTGGAGAAAAACTCTGACTTCATGAAGCTTACCTCTGGCCAAAAATTAGTGGTAATAAAGCAAGTATAAACATAATACATGCTATGGAAGAGTAAATATAGTGGATTATCTACATATACCTAGGAAAGATGCAAAAACCTAAGGATTTAGATAGGGCTCTGAAAAGAAAGTGATCCTTAAGCTAATATAAGAAGACTGGGAAGGAATTAAGTAGGTCAAGGAGTTTAAGGAAGGGTGAATTCTGTCCAAATTCCTCCCAAAATTGCAGAGGATGGAAGACTTCCTGACACATTTTATGAGGACAGAATTATTCTGATATTAAAGTCAGGCAAAATCATTACAAGAAAAGTAAACTAAAAGCCAATATCCCCTATGACCATAGACGCACAAATTTTGAACAAGTTTTTTTTCAAATTTTGTTAATGTTTCATTTATTTTTGGGAGAGAGAGAGAGAGAGAGAGAGAGCAAGCAGGTGAGGGGCAGAGAGAGAGGGAGACACAGAATCCAAAGGAGGCTCCAGGCTCTGAGCTGTCAGCACAGAGCCTGATGCAGGGCTCCAACTCACAAACTGTGAGATCATGACCTGAGCCTAAGTTGAACACTTAACCCACTAAGCCAACCAGGCACCCCTCAACAAGTTTTTAAAAAATCAAAAATAAAGATGTGTAAAAGGACAAAAAATCATGAATAAATGGAGTTTACCTCAGCGATGCAAAGTTGGTTTAACATTCAAAAACCAATCAATATAATTCACCATATTAATAGACTAAAAAGAAAAGCAAAGATGTGATTTTTCTCAATAGATTCAGAGAAAGCATTTTCCAAAATTCAACAGTACTCTTTTTTTAACCCCTTAAACATATTATTAGTAGCTTTTAAAAAGTTTTTGTGTGCTAATTTTACCATCTTTGCCATTTATGGATATGTTTCTATTGTACTGACAAATTTTCCTTGATTCTCTGCACATCAACTAAATTTACTAAATGTTGTACATTGTATATGCTATATTTTTGAGAAACTAGTGTGGTGAATTTGTGTGTGTGTGTGTGTGTGTGTGTGTGTTTTATTTCATTTTATTTATACATTATATATCTATCTTTTTAAATTTCAGTATAGTTAACGTATAGTGTTATATAAGTTTCAGGTGTACAATATAGTGATTGAACAGTTGCACACATCACCCAGTGCTCGTCATGACAAGTGCATTCGTTTATCCTTACCTTCTATTTCACCCATCCCGCCCCCCACCCCCACCCCTCTGGTAACCATCAATTTGTTCATTCTAGTTAAGAGTGTGTTTCCTGGTTTGTCTCTCTCCTTTGCTTGCTTGCCTTATTTCTTGAATTCCACATATGAGAGAAACCATATGATATTTGTCTTTCTCGACTGACTTATTTTGCTTAGCATAACACTCTCTAGTTCCATTCCATCCATGTCATTTCAAATGGTAAGATTTAATTCTTTTTTTATGACTGAATATTATTTCATTGTATATATATATATATATATATATATATATATATACACCACACCTTTATTCATTCATCAATAAGTAGATACCTGGGCTGTTTCCATAATTTGGATATTGTAAATGATGCTGCTATAAACATAGGGGTGCATGTATCCCTTTGAATTAGTGTCTTTGTCCAATATGTATTCTTTTTTTAAAATTTTTTTTAATGTTTATTTATTTTTGAGACAGAGAGAGACAGAGAATGAACAGGGGACGGGCAGAGAGAGAGGGAGACACAGAATCTGAAACAGGCTCCAGGCTCTGAGCAGTCAGCACAGAGCCTGACGTGGGGCTCGAACTCACGGACCGTGAGATCATGACCTGAGCTGAAGTCTGACGCTTAACCAACCAAGCCACCCAGGAGCCCCATGTCCAATATGTATTCTTAATAAAGTTTTTCAGCAATTAAAAGAGATTCTCAATCTGACTAAGGGCATGTACATATAACCTACAACTAACAGCACTCTTAATGTTGAAAGATTAGGTGTTTCCTCTTAGGATCAGGAACTAGAGAGGAATATCCATTCTCACAGCTTTTATTCAACATTGTGCTAAAGGTTAATTAGTGTTATAGGGCAAGGAGAATATACAAAAAGGATTCATGTTGAGAAAGAAAAAGTAAAGCTATCTTTATTCACAGTTTATGTTAAACATCTTATGAAATCAAAGAAGACCTTATGGGGAAATTTACTATATTCACAGATCAGAAAACTCCCTATTTTAATATGTCCATTCTTCCAAATTGATGTGTAGATTCAAAGAAATCTCCATGAAATCCCAACAAGTTATTTTGTGTGTGTAGAAATCAACAAGCTGATTCCTATGCAGAATATGCTGTACCCTCCTGTGGAGATTTACAATGAATAAAAAAATCTGGTACTAAAAAATAGGTAAGTAAAATGCGTTTAACCTTGTTTCATAAGTACTTGAAAATTGAAAACTTTTTTTGATGCAACATCAATTAACATCTCTGAGAACATATTTTAGAACACGTGCTAAAGGTAATAGTATTATATAAACATGGTCAGATATATGTCACGGAAAGAGGAACGTTGGCTGTTTAGAGAATGGTTTAGAGGGAAAGTAAAGGCTGGATGATCTTCTAGGGAAAAGATGATGAAAGTTGGAGGAAATAAAGAAAAATGAACTGGGGAGAAATTGATTTTGAGAGCTCTTTAGAAAGGATAATTGTTAGGACTTAACGATGAGCTGAAGGAATTAGGGTAAGGAATAAGGAAGGTCATTCCTATGAGTTTGGCTTGAATCTAAAAACACTATAAATATGAAAACTCAAGATGATACCTGGCCATTTCCAGAACTATTTTCTGCCCATCTTATGTGATATTCAGAAGTCCAAGGACAAATAAAAATGATTTTCCAGCTACCTAGCAATGTAATTTTTTTAATGAACATATTATCTTTTATAACCAGGGTTCTAGAGACAAAGATGAACCAAGTAATAGGACTTACAGGTTCCAGGATAAATGGCTATGGACTGACTGTTGGACATTCCTAGATTGCTATCCAAGGTGCTGAACTGATTTGTCTAGTTATTGGAAACTACTGCTGTTGCCCTTTTGCCTTTGCCTCAAGCTTAGTTCTCTGATGGAGTATCAGCCTTGTCTCAGAGCAAGCTAGACTTCATCTGATAGCATGCCTGCCCTGAGCAGGACTAACTGACTCTGACTTTTGATTGAGACAAGAGCTTGATTTCTCAGTTGGACTCCTGGCATATCAGCTGCAAGCTGCAAGCTATATGTCCACAGACATTAAAAATATCCTGGCAGGTAGGTAAATATTTTCTCCAGGAATAAAATTGACCAGCCAATGGAGCAAGTAATTTGTTAGTGTGGATGGCTGTGAGCTACAGAAATTCTCAGGGTTTCATTTCAGCACATTCAGGTGTCAGAATCCTGAAGTTTTCCCTTTACAGACAGCTTCTGTTGGCTGCCTGCCTATGTTGAACTTGACCCTATAAGGGACACATTCTCCTCCTTTAGGCACTTAGCATCTAGTATAAAAAACAAATATATAAAGTAGTGTTCAGTGGCCTATATTTAGCATCAAATAAATCAAATTCATTAAAGATCAAGACAGAATTAGCATGGATTGCAGTAGTTGGGGAAAGCTTCTGGAAGAGGAGGAGTAAAACACAGGCCTTGATGTACAGGTAAATTTTAGATAGGCAGTGAAGAAAAGGGGGTACAATATCACAGGTGTGGAAATGCCCATGGCACATGAAGGTAGTGAATACTCAACTGGTTCAACCTAGAGCTCCCTCTACTTTTATCTTCTCAACCCACATTCATGTATAACACTATCACCTTTCTTTGTATCTCTCCCCACAGTGATGGCATTATTTCTCTTACACAAAAGGAAGAAAAACCATATATACTGACATTTGGAAGAAAATAATTCTATAATTTCCTTCAAGTACTATTGATATTTCCTAGTGACATGCTTCTTCAATGTGTAAGGAACCTTTTAAAACTCCTGGTCCTCAAGTCACAAGAGTGAAGACTCTAGCTCTTAGGAAGGGTAGGAATGGGTAATAAAATGTAGCCCCTGGTTTGAAACAAAGCTGTCATGGTGCCAACAAGGACAATTTAAAAATGAACAGTAAGTGCAGGCAGAGAAAAGGAAGAATCTAGGAATATGCAACTTGTAGGGCAAACTGGAAGAATTCGTAGGGAAAAGACATTCTTAAGTGAGTTTACAAGATCTTCCAGCCTACATGAGTCTAAACAAAATTCTGAGTCTTATATAGAATCCTTCATACCATGATTTCAAAAAGTACTTTGATAGAACTTGGAACCTGATGTGACCAGGGCAGAAAAACTCCCTTCTTTGGAGTTTGACTTTGAGCTAAAGAGAAGACTCAAGACCTCTATTTATAAGAGGAGTGTGTGGTTGTAATCAGCAAGTTTTTGTTTGTTTTACCACTACACCAAGATTTTGGCATTGGAATGAACAATGTACTTAATGAACATGAATACTTTAAGTAAATTGATCAATATTATTTAGCATTACTTAATCACTTAAATTGTGATAACTGCATATAGTATAGCCATTTCCAACAGCAATGTCTGCCTGTAAAATCTATCTACTCAATGTTACCCCAAAGCAAGAAGTTAGTGTGAATACAGATTGCACTGTACTCACACGTCACCAGGTGTCATGAATGTGGCCAGCTAAACTCTTCATCTCCATTCTTCCAAGAGAACACCAATTAACAACCAACTTTTTGACTATCATGAAGGGTATTCCTCACTAGCTATATTCCTCTGGACAATCACACACACTCATTTTTTCATTTCTCTTGACTCTCAACACTCATTTAATTAGGGTCTCTCTCTCACCTTTGGTTCCTTTCCTTCTTTCTCCTTCTGGCTTTTGTCCATTTATAATCTGTCAATGTTTCTATTTACAGAAAATTTCCCATTTCTACTCATTTCCCTTTGAGAGCTCCAAATCATCCTAATTATTGTGCCTTTTTCTTCTGTATAAGGCACCATGGAAAGTCTTTTTCTGACCTATTGATAGCACACACAATTAGGTCTCAGGTGAAAAGCTTCAAAGGTGCAGGGATGTCCTAAAAATTTCCATATTCAATTTTTAAAAGAATTGCATTAGGGCTTAAGTTGCCTGAAAATTGTACTTATATAGAATAAGTTAATGGCTGACTTTGCTGAATCCATAAAGTGTTACTGCACTAAAAAAATAGAATACATGGGTATTTATTAGGAATTCTTAGCATCCTTGAACAAATAGGTCTCATGCATCTCTAGATATCAATCATGTTTGTTTATTCTATGTCTTTTTTATAATGAATGATCTTTGCTAAAATGAATAAATACAGCTGGTACCAAGAGCAGAACATTGTAAGTATTTTATGTTGTATATGATGAAGGCGAAAGGCAGATGGTGTGATTTGCTGGTACCCAAAGCAGGTATTTAGCAAGTATAGATGTTCAGCAAATATCTATGATCATGTGCTTATTACCCACTCAAACTTGAACATCATAAAAATAGAGGTATATTTTTAAATATATGTACCAAACTTTAATTTTCATTTCACACTCAAAACTTCTGTACAAAAAGAGGCAAAGCAGGCAAAAAAAAATCACAATGACTTTAGCAAACAACATATGACAATTTTAAAACAGCTTTGTGTATGCAACAGCCTTGATAGATGTAATGGGGAAATTGGGTTCCAAAATTTTTGTCTCTTTAGGATAAAATTCCACTCTTTATCGTTAATATTTTTTTAAAAAGTTTGTTGCTGTTTGGGTACAAGATTGAATAAGAATTCTCTGAATTCTGCTGCACAGTTGGATTCCAAGATTGGGTAGGCTTCTTTTTTCTTTTGAGGAAGCATGATTTTTTTTTAACCTAAATGTGATGATGTATAAAAACCTCAGTTTACCATTAATGTCTTGATATAATGATGATGAGTAGAAGCAAATGATGAAGCATGATATTAACTAACAGTTAAAAGATAGTATCCAAGACTTTCTTTCTGGTTGTTAATCAGTACTGTAGCCCTAATGGGCTACCACAATTCAAAACACTCACTGCCACTTGCTTTCTATTAGTTGTTGTTAGTGATGGATGAAAAATTTCTGCGAACATAGTTATGATGCCAAAGCAGCAGTGCATCTGAGAAATGTAATTTTCACCTGTTGCCTGCCCAAAAATAAATATCTGAGTAATGGCAAACACTGTTTACTTGAAAACTATGAAACATCAAATATGAAATAGAATTAACATTGACATGGATACTGTGGCTAGCACTTTCCCCTAAACCACCCCATGGATCTTGAACACATGTGCATGCAGCACACAAAAAAAATCATGATTGTTTAAGGACTCCTAATGCCTGGAGGACAGTCTGTTAAAAGAATTTGTCTCCCACAGTAGCTCTGGAGTGGACCAGAGATCCATCACCTCTTAGTGATCACAGACATTCAATTAACTTGTCCTCCTGATAATCATAGGCAATAGTTCAGGCCCTGGACTTTTGAGAATCCATGTACGGGTGAATCTTAGCTTTGAAACAAGGCAGCCTGGCTAAACTGGGGCAGGCCAGCAGCCCCTCCCATATGTTTGGTCCCACTTGATAAAAAGTCTAATTAAAAATTATAAATATGCTCAACTATTTACTCTGCAAGTCCTTTCCTCTCTCCAAGACTTAAGCTCCTCACCCGATAAAGGAAAAAAAATGGACTCCATGATGATAAACATTGAGCGCCTCTATAATTCTTGACAGTTGTTGCCCAAAGATAACACGTGGCTGCCAAATAGAAGATTTCTTAAGCTGAATAATCAATGAATTTGTTCATCCATTGTTACCCCATTTTCTGGCTTCCTCTAAGGTATTAAAATCCCTAGGCTTGAAAAGGTCGTGAAGGCCATCTAAGTGCATTTCTGTTCTGATGAGAGAACCCCCCCATCTAGGCAGCTGTACTTGTTCAGCTTGAAAAGCTCCAATGAAAAAGGTCTTTTCTCTCTCTGTTGACTGACATGTAGATATAAACCAGAGAATCTTTTCTGCCACTTGACTGGGTTTGTTGTTATTGTTAAAAATAAAATAAAATTTAAAAAAAGTATGTTTCCCTTTTTTTTTTTTTTTGGAAGACTCAAGAGAATGCCATCTGGACACTAAAGTCTGGAAGTCAATTGTGTCTACAAGTTATTCCTTGGAACATGGTGAATGAAACCCTGATGTACCCAGGCCCAATTTCTGGGATTATCAATCACTGGGCAACTCTTTCCTTCTATCAGAAATAGGCAAATAATAATATAAACCAGACTTAAGGCTGATTTAAAAGTGTCCAGTCTCATCTTAAAGTATGTATGCATAGGCCACATGGTGAACAGGGGAAGATTCAGGAGTGAGGTATCCTGGGTTCTAGTCCTACATGGAGTTGATCCTCTTTGACTTCAGCCTTGTCTCATTTCTGTACCGGAGGTTGAGACGAGAGATTTCTAAGATTCCATTCCAAGCTCTGATCTGCAGAAAGGATGACTCTAGGCCTTGCCATATATTCAAATATATTCAATCATCAAGACAAGATGGGGTGATGCTTCCTGGCCTTTTTTTACTAAGGAAGCATGTAAGAGTCAGCCATTTTATTGGCTCATTGCCTTGTAGGGCTCTTGGAGATTGTTTTAACTGCCCATTTCATAGATGAGGAAAGTGAGACACAGAGCTTAAGTGTATTTTCAAAGCTCACACCATGGATCAGTAAGGCTAGGACTCAACCCAGGTACTCAGACCAAAGGTTTAAACATTCCAACCAGCCAGCAGTGTGGTCAGGGAGGAGCTGCCTTTTAAATATTAGGGAACTGGAAAATGCAGGGATTCCCCTCTCTGAATTCCCCAGTTTCCTGGTAATCAATGAAGTACCCTAGGCCTCTGTTGCCGTATGGATGGTCCCCAGAGGACAGGGCCCATTTTAGGAGGGACTGTGTACCCAGCACCCCACAGACAACTGGAATGTCATCAAAATTACTACAGTTTCACAGCCAAAGGGTTGAAGCGGAGAGATGACTGTCCTGTTGCCTGTGTGTCCTTCCTCCCAACCCGTCCCCCACTTCCCAGACAACCATTTTCACAGCTCAGCTATGACAGCACATCTGTCTATTCTCACTTCTCTCTCACAAACTGATTCAAGCACAGGTGATTTTCCTCTTGAAGAATCAAAAGGGAACGTTAGAGGAATATAAATCCAGAATAAATACGTGCAAACAAAAAAGCTGCACATGTGGTCTGCAGTCTGAGGAGAGAGAGGGGGCGTGCTGAATTCGAAACACTTGAATCTGTGTCTTCACATGCATTTTTCTTTTCTTGGATTCCTCTCTCCCTCTGTCAGGATAACAGTTGTGTTTCTTGTAGCCAAGCTGACACAGGAAATCAAATACTTCATGTTTCTATAAGTATACTTCCCAGAGAGATTACACATCTAGATTTAAAACACTACCACAAACTATTAGGAATTTCAGATTGTTACAGGTGTAGTTAAAGGACTCCAGTAGTAAAGATCGAAATCTCCAAATTTTGACTTTGGAGAAGGGGATTTTGTTTTAGACATCAAAGGTAAGGCTCTCAAGTCAATTTATGCTCTGCTGGGTCGAGTCAGTCAGGATACAAATTAAGGTCCGTGTATTTCAGTGACAAGGAGGAAACGGTTATGTAAATACACAAGTATTAACATCGATCTGTATTAAATTATGTAAACATATACATCTTCTGAGGTCAGTACATAGATCCTCTTCTTTGAGCAGAGCTCTACTGAAGCATTGCTCGAATCTGTTTGGAAGTCGATTCATCATTCAAGTGCTTTGTAGTGAACCTGGATGGAGAGAAAACACTGGGGGTCAGTGTGTAAACAGCACCTGCCAGAGTGCCAGGGATGACTCTCAGCCCATCTTGACCTTGAGAGACACAACTGATATTTATAAATCAACCCGGGGCTTGTGCCTTAGACAACTAACCACACTTCAATGCCCAGAGTATTCTCAGACAGACTTAATATTTGATTCTTCTTTCCAAAGGAACTTTGTATTGTGGTTTATTCAACAAGGAGACTTTTGTCTAATCAAAGAATTACACGGGGGAGATATAAGCTATTCCATTTTCCGGGGAGGTAGACGTCACGTCAATGAGTGCAGGATCTCAACCATCTAGGCTAACCCTGCTGAGTTACAAATTTCAGCATATGGATCGGCTAGCAACATTACCCAAAACTTCAACGTCGATGGTTTTCTACTTTCCTGGGGACTCCTATGCTCACTGCCACCACAAGAGGGCCCAAACGCAGGTCAACAAACAAAACCAGGCAGCACATCTGCACCCTCACATTAAGCTGGTATAGGAATGGTTTATGAAAAGGGAAGAAAAGGGAATTAAATTGTAATCGAACCTTGACCACGTCCTAGACATTTCATGTCAGTTTTCATTTCACTCACTAACTTTGCAGGAGAGGTTACTGCTTCCACTTTACAGACGAGAAAACTGAGATTCAGAGAGGTTTAAATGACCCATTTCAGACCCCAGATCTGACAACGATTTGTGAACCATGCGTGGTTTCTGATTTGGACCCAAATGAGTCTGCCCCAAAAGCCTGTGCTCCTTTCTTTCACTGCACTATCTACAGAAGCCACAAACGCCAACACTCAGAGGCGACTGCCCTGCTTTTCACAAAACCTTGCTTGATTCAATGAAGCTGGAAAGCTAAAAAAAAAAAAAATAAGAAAACATCAGAGGCGCCTGGGTGGCTCAGACAGTCGAGTGTCTGACTTCGGCTCGGGTCATGATCTCGCGGTTCGTGGGTTCCAGCTCCACGTCGGGCTCTGTGCTGACGGCTCAGAGCCTGGAGCCTGCTTCTCATTCTGTGTCTCCCTCTCTCTCCGCCCCTCCCCCACTCATGCTCTGTCTCTCTGTGTCTCAAAAATAAATATAAACATTAAAAATTTTTTTTTAAAAATCAGACGTGAGAGTCTCACTGTGTATGGGAAGCCCTCCTGCTGTGAAGTGGGCACCAGTGGAGAAACGCTTGGTTCACGCACAGAATCTGGAAGGCTCCCGTGTTAATGTTGCATCTGCTCTGAAGAATGATGACCTAGCAACTCCACAAAATAGCATCAACCTCAGTTTCATTCATTTCACGTGTGGCTGTTTCTTCATTTATTAAATGGGGATAATAGATCACCTTCCCTCTGAGTTGTGATGATGAACGTGCTCGGGAGTGGAGAATAAGACGTAAGTGTTGTATGTAGGTAGAAGATTATTGATCCATTCCACTTATACTTATTGAACATTTACTGCATGCACAACACTGAGTGGAACTTGGGAAAATCAAAGATGAATAAGGCAGCAAGGACCATAAACCTTCCAGATTGCAATCCGGCACAGGAATGATTTACACAGTAGTGTGATTCCAGAGATTCCTGTAGATGTGTCATAGCTAAAAAATAAGCATCCCTTCTCTAGAGTGTATTAAGCACACGTATCCTTGGGAGAGAGACTGCTTGGGCATTAGTGGTTGGCAGGGAGAAGCTGAAAGGGGCCACCGCTGCCAAAAACTGGGTATTAAGATAAGGTAGAGCAGGGTTTTCATTCACAGCTGTGTATGCAAGACTCCTAGGGAGCTTTTAGAACAAACACAGAGCGGATGCCCAAGTCCCCACCCCAAAGACTCGAATTCATTCGGTCTGGGTTGGAAATTCTGCCTCAGTGTTTGCAAAAGTCCACCACAGTTCTCATGTGCAGCCAGGTGAAGGGGAGAGTGAGACTCGGGAAGCTTCTTCCGGTGAGTCCCCACTTACCATAAAGCAGCGCGGCGGCCCACAGTTAGGCCCATGACCCGTGGGGTCACACAGACCCAGGGTTAGGTTCTAGCTTGGTGCTCGGCCGGGTGACTTTTGGCAAGTTATCTGATTTCCCTACATCTCAGTTTCTTCCCTCTGTAGAAAGGCTATGATAAAAACGATGCTGACTTCAGCTGGTTGTTGGAAAGATTAAACGTGTGAAGACATGCACGAGGTTCTGCCTGGTGCTCCAGTGCCAGGTCCCTAACAGCATCTAGATTCGCAGTCTCTCGGAAGGGGCGCAGGGTTGAGGCTCACCTGAGGGCATTCAGCAGCCCCTCCACACTGTCCGGGGCCTGTTCCTTCAAAACCTTTATGCAGCCTTTCATCTAGGAGGAGAAAGCACCGCATTTTGTTAATACTACAGCAATTGCGTCCATGATAGTATCTGTTCAAACAACCACGTGTGCATGATCAGATCACATTACTTCTGCCTGGAGAAATCACACACAGAAACGACCAGCAGACCTTCCTAATCCCTCACGTTAGCGAGAGGTCGCCTCTGGGCACTTCTAGAGGTTGTGTATCACTTCTCACACTCTACTGCCATTGAACGTTTCACGTGTGTGGCATTGAGGCTGTGACCCTGGCATTGAGGCCGTGATCCTGGCATCGAGGCCGTGATCTTGGCATCGAGGCCGCGATCCTGGCTCGCACTCCAGAGCCACATGCAGGGCATTCCTCTCAGTGGTTGCTCGGTGCAGACTGACTGCCTCAAGGACAAACCTGATGATTTTTCTGCCATCCCACTTTCCAGGGTGCTTTTCCTCCTTTAGCTGATGGACTGGCAAACACTTAACTTTTTTTCTTTGCTTTCTTTTTCTCTTTTTTTGAACGGACACAGCTAAAGACCAACACCAGGAGGACTCATCTCACCTCACGACCTTCACCAGGTAGAAGTAACCACCACCTCTTTGTGTTCCTAATAGTAGGCTGGCATTTATCAGGGAGCCTTGGAGACTGAAGCACCCAGATCAATCTGTCTCCCTCACTAGATCAGGGGAGGACTCGTGAAGCTCACAGGTTAAGAATGTGCGTGCTTGGAGGCAGGCTCCTTGGGGTTCCTCCATTCTTGCGTTATTTAGTACCTGCGTGGACCTACACAAGTTTTTGGTCTTTTTGTGTGCCCTTGGAATATAATTTATTCAAAATTTGGGAAGTGTAAGAAAGATACATATATAGAGATCACATTCCATTATGCATAGCCTGAAATTTTTTTTGACAGAGGAAGTATCTCCCTGCAAAAAATACAATCACTCATCTTCAACTCAGAAGTTCACAACTCAGAAGTTGGGGAGACTAAGGAGCTCTTTTATAATGGTTTCTTATAAATATTTTCTGTGGGTATGCTTCTGGTATGTAGGAAGCTTTATCTTATGGCCTAATGGACCCTGATAGCTTGATGGAGGTAGCCAGAAGCACAGGGTTGAGAATCATTTGGGAGTCACATACAGGCTCATCAGGAAAGAAATGCCATGGGCAATCAGAGATGTCTGTCACGGGTGCAGGGAGGGGGTAGGCTACAAACATGCCAGGTATGTGTCACTTGCAAGGATGGAATCAAGTTCAGGGATGCACAGATTTGGTCCTTCTCCCAGTGGAGTTCATGGTCTAGTGGAAGAAGGGAGAGAAATAGCTCATCAGCAGTGTGAAAAGTGTTCTTGTAAAACATGCCTGAAGAGCAATGATGACTTGAAAAGGGGAGAAGAGCAGTAGCTGCTCTTTGGGAATTTCTAGTTCTGTCTCAGCCTGATTATAAAGCCTTGGGTGTGAATACGACCCAACCAGGGATGTAGTCGGGCCCAGATCCAGTGAGAGTTTAATAGCATGTTAAGGAGTTGGCAGGCCTTTGCCTGCAGAAAACACCCCTGGCAGGTGTTAAACAATCTAGCAATGTCATCAATATAGGAAGGGATCAGAAGGATGCAAGTCTAAGGATGGAAGGGTCAGTGAGGGCCCCTGAGGTTGTCGAGCGTGAGAGCAGCAGTGACATGGAGAATCATGGGGAGGCAGGAGTATGGATCCGAGGTCCGTCCAGTCCACGGGACCCGGTGACTGATAAGATATGGGAGCAAAGAAGAGGAGGAAAATAATTCCAGGCTCCAAGGGACAATTGCTGGTTTCCAGCTTAGATGTCGGGTCAGAAGATGATGAAACACCTGAGGCAGGAACCCAGGAGAAAAGCAGGTTTGTAAGGGAAAGGATTGTCTTTGATTTGGTGCCAGCCATGTTTCAGGTGTCCAGAGGAGGTTGGGTCTGGAATTCTTGGTGAGCTTTGGGCTGGAGACCGGGGTTAAGGAGTGATTCCTTATCAGATTATTACAGAAGTCGAAGGAAATCAGCAGAAAACACCACCTCACTTCAGCCTGGCTTCCTGGAACCCAAGGGTAGCATCTGTTCTCTCAATGACCCAACCCCTCTGGGCCTCGGTGACTTTTCTCTGATGATTCATTCCTCCAGAAGTACTCTTCCTTCCCTCTTTCTACTTGGGAAAATTCTACCCCTTTCCCAAGATCCACCTCAAACATCACCCTCTGTCTCTCCTCTAAGCGGAATCAGCTTCTCCCTCGTCTGGGTTTCCAGAGCATTTTCTTCGTGAGTGCATATAACAATATGCATCTCAGGGTTTCACAAATAAAGGCTTGTCTTTTCACAGTTGATGATATCCTAAGGATTTATAAACCCAGTGCATGTAGCTGCTGGCTTAGCAGCAGACTGGCATCTGAAGGAGCTCCTTTATGTCATCAAAGAAAATGGCCCATGTTGAACACATGTTGCGTTAGGTAAATCTGAAACTTTCTCGGAGAAACATGCAGACTTCAGTAGGAACAAAGCTTTCTTAGTGAGATCGAAGAACAAATACATTTCATGAAGACTATGTGTGGTTAGATTTAACATTATATCATATTTACGACCTCACCAGACTCAGTAAATGACAAGCAAGGACAAGCTATTTAAAGGTTAGGGTTACAAGACATAATTGTACCTAGTATATTTTTATTTTTTGACTCTGTGACAAGTTACCAAATGGCACTGGTAAATGAGAATGTCCCGTGAGTTACCACGTAATAAACTCCATCCACATTCAAATGATATTCATGGAGTTATTAAGAGTTATTTATACTCAGTCCATAGTATAAAAAATGTTAAAGCCTCACAAAGAATACAGTAAAAATATTTATTGGTATGAAAAAAAAATCCATGCTATACTGTTATGCAAATAAATGTTTTAAAAGAGCATTTATAGCAGGGTGCTAATTTGTTAGGTACACACATGCATCTACACAAACATCCGTATAAAAAGAAGGGACGAAGATATGTTGCCATATCGACAATGGTCATCTGTCTGTGGTAAGGTTACTACAGATACATTTAACATTCTGTATTTTGATTTCCTAGATTTTCCTAATTTTTTATACTAAACACTTTTTTTCTTGGCAAACACAAATCACTGCCCTAAAAATAATACTCTATGAAGACCCATGACTAGCTGTGCTAGGAGGCGAGAACTGCAAAATAAGTAACCCAAGTTGCATTTCTAACTGATAAATTTCCTTACATCCTTCTGACTCGTGGTCCCTCTGGGCATGAAGACTTTCTGTTGGCACAGCACTAAAGCATCAGAGATGCTGCTCTGTGCAGTTGAGTAAAAACAGAGTGTGCTGCCCAAACTTAGCATTGTCAGAATAAGTTAATACCAAGAGGTCCCATTCTGCCCTTAAAAGGCTTTATATGTATTTTTTGGTTTATTTATTTGGTGGGGGGAGGGAATTAAAGAGAGAGAGAGAGGGAGAGAGAATCCCAAGCAGACTCTGTGCTGTCAGCACAGAGCTCGATGTGGAGTTCAAACTCACGAACATGTGATCGTGACCTGAGCTGAAATCAAGAGTTGGATGCTTAACCGACT
The DNA here is from genome assembly GCF_022837055.1 of Prionailurus viverrinus. Lineage (NCBI taxonomy): Eukaryota > Metazoa > Chordata > Mammalia > Carnivora > Felidae > Prionailurus > Prionailurus viverrinus. The sequence continues at coordinate 128,573,881 of NC_062563.1, read as the reverse complement.
GAGCCTCCCAGGTGCCCCCAAAAGGCTTTATATTAACACATGAGATACACTATTGGGTTGATGCTGCAGACAGAAAATCCAGAATGCTAAGTGCTCTGGGGCCAGAGGAGAAGGGAGGTTCTAAGCATGCAGGACACAAGAGATGTGCTCCTGGATGAGGTGACACTCGTGGAGTGTCTTAAAAGAATCCCCACATCAGAAAGAAGGGACGGGACTCGGGGCAGGGCAAAGGGCTCAAGTATACCCCGATGACAAGAAAAGGCATGGCATTTGGGTGAAGCCACCAGTTGGGGGCGGCAGGACAGGAAGTTGGAATACTGTTTGAAATGTGGCCATATCTTGCCATTGTCTTGCAATCCAGTATCTCCCAATGCCGCTAACTTTAAGATGCCTATAACATAAAAATATATTCATATGGCACATCGGATACGTTGAAGGGGAAGTTTGCAGCTAAGTGACTATTCATCTGCTCAGCTCCTCTACCGGCTGAGGGGATTAGTGTCTCTGTGCTTCTGCTGTGCTTTTTGATCAGATGTCTGGCTGTAAGCACATGAAAAAGATTGGGCTTCTTGCTATGAGGACGGCTGCCACGAGGGGGCTTGCCCCTTGGGAGATATCCCTCTCAATGGGGAACGGAGGAGAGAGAGAGAGAAGCAAGGTCTGTTGTGCAACACTCACGAGCTCTTACTTAGAAAGCAGAGTTCATAACTATTCTTACATCGATCTTGGATGTCTTGCAGAAAGCTCCCACGGGATGGACGTGGTCATAGAGGATGATTACTCCCACCATCACCCTCATGCAGAACATCAGCGTTTCTTCGCTTGTAAACCTACTCCTGTACTCCCTGGAAGAGAGAAGAAATGGCAGCTGTGTTTCTTCTTGCCAGAGCACGTTCATTTCTGGCTACTTTAGACTCCTCCAATCATCTCTTGAGAGCAATCCCATACCTGCAACAACCAGGTTAATACGCTCTTAAAGAAACCCATGATGATCATTCTCCTTGAATCTATCCAATCAGCAATTCAGTGTGAAAATAAGGTAAATTAGAGGGCAGTAAATTCTCTTCTCTTCTGCCCTTCAGCGGGCCAGCTCATCACGTACATCACTCCCCGCAACCCATCAATCTTGAATATTTTATAGCAGGTCCCTCTGGCTGTCCAAGATTATAGAGAATAATAGCTTCATTATGGAGAGAAAGAATCAGGCTCATTGCTACAGAGCAGCGATCATGTCTCCAGTCAGAGTAACTTCCTTTGTTAAGACACAGGCTGCAGATTGAATTGGATTGGCAAAGATGCGTAAAATAAATTATGTACCATTCACTGGGCCGGGAGTACTTGTGGAGTGTGAATTTTGTTCACTTACCTTGACAGCGTCCCTGATGATTCAGATAATTTGAGATAATTTTAGATGCTTTCTTAACATCTCTCTCATTATGAATTAGGCCCACAATGAAGATGATTACTATTTCTGTCTTGGAACAAGTCTCAACTTTGGTATAAGTGAAATATTTGAAATTAACACCATCTTACATCTGAACAGAGCATCACATTTTATAAGGTGCTTTTGATGTCTTTGGCCCTCCCAAGCCCTCTACGGCACAGATGACATTATGGGAACTTCATCAGAGGAGGAAACCGAGGCCCACACAGGCCATTTCGCTTGTCTGCCGGCACACAGAAGTAGCTAAAGAGAGAGCTGGAGCCCTGACTTGTGGGTGTGTATCTCCTCATTACTGTGCTGCCTCACCATTAACGACCTCAGCCATTTCTAAAATCTAGCAACTAGTTTAAGCACAAAGAAACTAAGAGAGACAGACAGGCAGAGACAGAGAGGGAAGGGAAGGGACAGAATGAGAAGGACAGATGGACAGAAATCTCCATTATCACCCTTGCTGCAGTCCCACCACCTCTACCCTTTGTTCTCAATCTTCTGTCAAATCTTTCCTCCCACATACTCATAATAATACCCAGTCATTTAGGCCAACCCTCCACGTGGCCCTTCCACATCTTCCACAGCATCTTTGATTTGAGTCACAGTCCTGCCATCTAACAAGCTATGCAGCCTTTGGGAAGTCAGTGAACCAATTTGGACCTCAGCTTCTTCAACCACAAATTGGGGCGACTTACACTTAGCATCCAGTGTTCTTTGTGAAATGGATTCAGATCATATACGTGTCCACGTTAACGTGTTGACCCAAATGTCACCATCGTCGTCACCATCATAATCGCCAACATATTAACAGGCCCTCTCTAGGTGAACCCTGACCATGAATCCACCACCGATGGAACTTACGGTGTTTCCAGCATGACTTTACAAACACTTGTCATCGTACTGAGGCAGTCTGTGGTGTTCTCTATTGGCAGGGTTTTGTTCTAAGAGGGAGACACAGAAGGAGGTTAGTCCTGCTAGTAGCTTTTACGTGTAATTCAGAAAAAAAGGACCTCGGCGTGTAGTTTCACTCACTTCGGAGACAAAGTGCATGGTGGCGTTGCTGAGGGTTTTCAGCATTGGCGTGGCTTCTGCGTAGAAGAGGGACATTCGATTGGCCATCTCATTATTGACTTCATTCTCAATGTCTAGCTGATGAAAGTAAGAAGAGAATATGCAACTGATAAACAGATGGCCAAAGATCCCGACACGATGTCTGCTGGAAAGGGAATCACAGAAGAGGGCTGGCTTCTCCCTGTGCCCTGCCTGATGCAGAAATCAGAGGAAGACATGGGGAATGGGCACACACAGACCAGGGGACCCAGGGGCTCACATGCATGTTGTTGATGCGGTTGCGACTTATCGTCCTTCTGTAGTAGCTGAAGTCATTCTGAATGGCTGGGTTCCTCATCTGAAATTCAGAAGAGAGGAAAGAAGGTCATCTCTCCACATCAGATGGGGGATGCGCATTAGGAGCCCAGACACCAGACTATATAAACATAATAGGACGTCTCTTGGTTGTAACAGTCAAAGCAACTTCTGGTTAAAAATAAATACTCAGAGGGGTGCCTGGGTGGCTCAGTCAGTTGGGCGACCAACTTCAGCTCAGGTCACGATCGCCCAGCTCGTGGGTTCGAGCCCCGCATCAGGCTCTGTGCTGACAGCTCGGAGCCTGGAGCGTGCTTCGGATTCTGTGTCTCCCTCTCTGTCCCTCCCCTGCTCACACACTGTCTCTCACAAAAAAACTATACATTTAAGACAATTTTTTAAAATCCTCAGAGCCTTATTATTTTATCGTATGGCTACAAGCTAGATTTCAGGGAAAGAATCCTTGTTCTCCATCAAGATGGAGTCCTTCTCCACTTGAAAAGGATTCCTCTTATTGAATTTGGCAGATTTTGAATTTCTGTTTACAAACCACCGACCTACATCACTTTTACTGTAAGGAAGGCAAATTCTCAGCTTACGTGTCTCTGTAGGGAAGGAGACACCTCTTACTCACTGATTCCCCACCCCACGGCATTAGCAGAGTGCCTGTACACGGTAGGTACTCAGGACAAGTTTGTTAAATTGTCTGAGCGTGTGCGGTCTAACCTTGAGCTCATCAAATCGAAGGGTAAAATGAAGAATTTCCGCAAACTCCTTCGCCAGGGCCTGCTCCCTCTCCAGGTGTTGGGTCGGTGTGTAGGGCGGACAGGTCAGAGATTCTAATAAACTCTGAAGAGCTTTTTCTGAAAGTCAAAGTGAGTAATACACATTTGAGGTGGCCCAGGGAGATTCTTCAAAAAGCATAGTTCTTAGGTCCTGCAGACATTCTCAGAGATAACCTTTCTTCTCCATGCCTTTTGCCATAACTGTGTGCAGGGTGATGTGTGTGGATAAGAAGAGGGAGCCCATCATGCCTGAGCAGACTGCCTCCCCTGTGACCCCCAGGGCCACACAGATTCATCCGAGTCTCTCACAGCTCGGCTGAACTCTCCAGTGTGCACAGTGCTAACTCCTGCCACTGTTCAGAAACCACAGATACGTGTTTTTGGATCATGTGTAGGAGAGAGCCTTTCAGGACAGGGGAGGAGATGAGGTGGCCCAGAAAACATGGCTAGATAACCTGCACTGCAGGGAAAGACTTTGGGTCCCTTTCCAGCTCGTCTCTGCCCCTATACTCCAACCTGATCCAGGGGAGCTTTCCTGCAAACCCATTGTGATACCGACCTCCATTATTGTCCCCGAAACAGTCTCATTAAATCCTCTTGTCCATTTCCAAACATTCCCTCCAGTTTTTCCTTCAACGTATATCTAACAATGCCAAGTCGTTTAACCAATCCTTGACAGCAAGGGTTGGAACCCAACTATGGCACACAGGCCAAATCTGGCCCGCCGTCAACTTTTGCAAATAAAGTTTTATTAAAACACAGTCACACTTTGTTTCTGTTCCTTAATGTGTGGACCATGACTACTAATGTCCTACAATGGCAGAGTCGAGCAGGTGCAACAAAGATAGGAGGGCCCAGGAGCCTAAAAGATTTACCATCCGCTCTTTACAGTAAAGTTTGCGGGCACCTGATCTACGGTTTTTAATGGTCTTTTACAGCCTCTTCACAAGGACATCTCTTGCCGTTTCCGTTTACGGGAATGCCTGGCCTTCTGAGTCAGCCAGTTCTACCTTGGTGGTATCTTTTTCCTTCTGTTAAAAATCTGGCTCATTAAGATTTCAGTTCATGGGGTCTAGATACACACTTTGAAGAAACAGAAAAAGAAACAGAGAAGAAGCTATCTGAGAGTCTTCAGAGGCTCTCTGTTCTTACAAAACTGTTTTAGCTCATTCAACCACTTCCTTTGGGTCTTAGCTTCAAGTTCTCTTGACACCATGGCTATTATTCTCCCCCAATTTTTTTATTTCTCTGTTTAACTCCTAAAACATGGCATTCACTTACAGAAAAAGGAAAGTAGAACATGACTACCCCTTTCTTCTTTCTAGATATATTACATTAACTGACGGAACCTCAGAGAGCTGTATCCTGGGGGGAGTGGTTATATCACATAGGTGGACACATCAAGCTTCCTGTCAACCAGACTTGACTTTACTCTTGCTTCTGCAAAGCCATTCTGAACCTGTACAGGTTGCTTTTAAGGCTAAAGAGCAGAATGTTGTTTGTTTTTCCTGTGTTTTACTATATTAAATTTATCACATGACTCTAACCAATCAAGTTCTTTTTTGGATGAGCCGGTGATCTGTTTGTTTCAACTCCCCTGTCATTTAGAAATGTGGTCAGACCACAACAAAAGTGTTACGAGTGAGACTTAGCTGAGAACAAGACTAGAGGGACACCCAGGAGCAGAGACACCCCCAATGTGCCAAGAACCTCAGAGGAAGGAACTCTGAGATGAATTTAAGGGAATGAAAACCACACGTGTTGTTGTCCATGAGTGGCCTCTCCTAAGACATTGCCGATGGATGTGGGACATCTCTCAGGTCACTGAGCTAGCTCTTCCTGCTTCTTTCTCAAACTCTGTAACATAACATAACTCCGTCACACACAGGATAAAAACTACACGTACATACTCACCTAGCCTTATGGAAAATTCATAAAATCTCTTTAGCCTCACAACCAGAGGACACACTGCATTCCAAGCTTTTTCTTGAAGCTGGATGTCGTTGGGATTTTGAATCGCCTACAAAAACGCGATAGAATTGTCTGTTTAAAAAAGAAGCAATAGCTTCCACATCAAAATGCCTCAAGACTGAGAAAGTATGGTAGTTGAAGAAAAACACAAGTCCTGATCTATTTTGCTAGTGTGCTCTTAAATTGACATCGGTTCATGGGACTGTCCTCCAAGATGCTCAGTTAGAATGAGATTTTAGCACTTGACCATAATGCAAATGACCCTACAATCAGATCCTATATCATCTTACTTGTTTCTCTTACTTTAAATGCAAAAAAAAAAAAAACAAAAAACATGCAAATCTGATTGGAAGCAATTCAACCTTCCTCCATCACGTTTTGATTCTACTAAAGTCAAGCCAGTGCTTATTAGGAAGTGCAGGTCCTGAAGATGTCTTTCTTTCTCTACGATACATATTCCGTTCCTTCCGTTCTGTGATGTTACCTAAATTACCTAAATTAATGGGGACCACAACGTAGAATAACCACCTTTGAGAAGCTGTCACTTTCTTAGAAATGCTGTTTTGTCTGGGTTGCAGCAGCTTAAGGACTAGAGCGTTAGTGGTGTTTTTTCCAGAAGGATGGCGGCAGTGGCCGTAAAGTGTGTGTGTTAAGTGAGCATGTGTGCACATTTGTGTACGTGTTGATGCTGCCACAAAGCTAATTATTTCACATAAAAGGAGTATCAAGTTTCTTGCCTTTAAGGCATTATGCAGCCTTAAAAGCCATGTTGGCAATTTTGTTTTGGTTGTTGTTTTTCAGGTATTTATTTATTTTTTTAATCTCAAGTCATTGCAAGATGATAGACCTACAGGCTACTTAAAGCAAGGCAGCTCATGGCTGTTGTTTCTGATACTGTGGAACCTACCAAAACTCTTACAAAATGCTGGAAGTCTGTGCAAACCCAGACCTCACGACTTATGCTTCAACTGTTGTCCATAGGCTTTGTATGGACGTTTCCCTTAAATGAAGTAATATACCGATCTATCCTTGTTTAAACGTCAGTCCTGTGATAACAAATGTATGACGGAGAAAAGAATGGCTAATATTTTACACGGTCTACCGCACCGTGTGTTCAGATTAATGTACTAGAATAAAAGAGGCCATTCATACTTTTTTAAAAAACACATTACCCTCCTTGTTCTTCCTAGTACACTAGGAAATACTAGGGCTATTACTTAATCTTGCTGGGTGTGTGTGCGTGTGTGGGTTTCCCTTCTCCTCCGAGGGTGCTGTCAGCTCAGTGTTATCATTGGCATACATCTCGGATCTCTGGCCCCGCGCCCTTGTAAGCTTGCAGGTCTGCGAGGATGCTCTCAGAATCCTGGAGGACGGCGCTGATCTGGTTCCATATTTCCCTCTCTCCTTCCGTGGGCTGGGCATCTGAGCAGAAGGGAAACCAAAAGACACAGAGGGCTTGTGTTTACAGACAGCTTGGGAAGAAGATTAGCATTCAGTCTACCTGATAGACAGTCCTATTTGATTCCTACAGGTTTGGTCTTTACTCGTTGACATAATAAGCTGCTAGGAAAGGAAACTAACACGATTTCTGTATGTTACTTAGTTCGAAACAGTCATCGGTCTCTCTGTGCACGTCAAACCAAGCATGTTGGAATCACTGCGGGTACTGTATTTGTTTGTGTAGAACATGCTTTTTGCACACCGATTATCATGTGCCAAGCAGTTAACTGGGTGACAGAAGAAATAAATCTTGTTTTTTGGGGTCCACATTTAATAGGAGAAGCTCCTGAATATTTCTGTTCTGACTAAAAGCTTGTGAATCTGAGTACAGACGGGAAAAGCAATCCTCCTTACATTTCCACATAAAAAATAAGCTTAAAATATTAGATAATCCTTCAGAGCCATGAGGGAGATGTATCTTTCTGGAACACAATGACACAGAGAAAGCATTGAGACTTCCCATTGAACATGAACTCAAGAAGTACAGGAGTTTTTTTTTTAAAGAGACCTGTACTGTTCATCTTTGGTCTTGACTGTAAATGCTACTCACAAGAATAAGTGACACATTCAGGCTTACATAAATGAAGAGCATATTCTAATAACCACAGAAGCATTTCCCTTAGCTCTAAATTCCCACTTGATTGCATTCCTGTAGGTCATATATGTTCTTGTCCCTTTGAGTATTTTGCGGGAGTTGGTGGGTGGATTTTGGTGGTGAATCTCACAATACCTATAAAATAGGTTGCTTGCCTGGGCTAGTGAGGAAAGTAGCCTCCACTCCAAGCAAAGGCATTGCTAATCGAAGGGGGATAGATGTCACCTCTTAAAAATTTGTTTTCAGGGGCGCCTGGGTGGCGCAGTCGGTTAAGCCTCCGACTTCAGCCAGGTCACCATCTCACGGTCCGTGAGTTTGAGCCCCGCGTCGGGCTCTGGGCTGATGGCTCAGAGCCTGGAGCCTGCTTCCAAGTCTGTGTCTCCCTCTCTCTCTGCCCCTCCCCCGTTCATGCTCTGTCTCTCTCTGTCCCAAAAATAAATAAACATTGAAAAAAAAATTTTTTTTTTTAAAAAATTTGTTTTCAAAAATCCCAGTCCTAAGGTAGTGAATTCTTTCAGGAGACCCCACTCATGAAAGGGTAAGTTAGAGTTATGTTTGTTATAACATTCCCCAGATCAAATCCCAGTTTTGACAAGTCTTGGTGGGAACACCAAGGGCTGATCCTGAGAAAGGTAATAATTCACAGGTGTTACTCTGGGAGTATAAGAGACAGAATTCCTGAGCTAGGTGACATTGAAGTAAGGTGCTGACCATGCCGGCGGGGCTTACAGGAGGGCTGAGTATCAGAGGAAGGGTTGGGCCGGATGCGGCTGCTTCTGCTTCGGCCGCCACCTGCTGGACCTACACTAATCTGAGGCCAGAGCTTTGAGAAAAGATGCCCATTTTTAGATCATTTTCCTTACCATGTCTTGCTAAGACCTAAGAGATTGGTAGAGTTACCTGGGAAATGAAGGGTGAAACTCATCAGAGTATGAGAGTTCTCTTTAGAAAGAAAAATCCCAGGTCCCTATAGACTATTCGGATATTTTGCAAACTCTGCCTTTTAGGAAAGAGATGGATTTCAATGAGAGAAGGGGTAAGGACTGAAGTGCACGTGCACCAGGGTTCAGAGAAGGAAAAGACAAGTGTGGTGTGGGAGGAGAGACAATCACTCAATATAAAGGATGGGCTTGAGCTGGCTGGCCGGAAGGCCAAGGGGAGTGCGACCTGAAGAACATGACAGGGATCTGGCAGGTTATGGTACAGATCCTAGCCTGGGAGGCAGAGGGGCAAGAGGAAACGTGTTATTCCTTTATCCTTTTCTGCCTTTCCACTGTTTCCATAAAATTCTTTGGTGCGATGATATGCATGTTATTAATCACTTTGTAGGCTATCCTTTCCTGCTTTCCCAAACTTTTCTCAAAGGATGTCCTAAATAGAAACCATTAAAACCTCATGAGCTAGGAAGCCTGTCACTGAAGACAGCATTTCAGTGAACAGAATTCCAGGGCAATATCTGAGTAAGAAGAAAGTCAGGGGAGAGAACCATGTGACAAAAATGCAGCACAGAGGTCCCAGAAAACAAGGAAAAACAAAAGCTCATTCCCTCCAACCCTCTCCTCCTTTGGATGAATAAACTGAAAAATCATCAGCCAAAAAAGGCAATTTCCTAGAAAGAGAGAGAGATATTTGAAGAGGAAGAAAAGAAAAATAGGCTGTGACCAAGATTCTGAGGGGTGAGTCTCTTCGAATGTAATTAGAAAGCAGTGTGTAAAGAAGGCACTTGGAGACCAGAAAAGGAAGCCTTCTGAACTTGGCTGTCACGGTGACTCCATCTCAGCAAATCACCCCTTGGTAAGTTTTAGACAAAACCGAATTAAAGGGAAGTGGCTGGAAGAAGACAGCCGGACAAACACAAAAACCCATTCTTCTGGTGATTAACACAAAAGGAGAAAATTTTCAGTCAGTTTTTGAAAACAGAAGCCTTTCTTAGGCGCTTCAAAAAGACTGTTTCTAATAGCGCAGCCCCAAAGGGGTCCTGGCTGCAGACGGGCAAGCTTCACTCTCGCTCCCAAGTGAAGGGACTCTTGCTGATCCAACTCAACACTGACCCTGATGTGACCATAAAGAGCTGGACGAACAACTTGGGGCGGTGTCGCCTCTCTCTCAGAGGCGGCAGATTTGGGGCTTCAGTGAAGCAGGTTCCATCATACAGTAACCCTCTCCCGGCACCACAGTGACCTATGAAACAGGACCCCCGGTCACAGCCTCTCTCTCTGGGGAGATGTTTCTTTTGGCAGATGTCCTGGTGTCTTCATAAAACACGTTTCTCATATGGCCCCATTTAGCAGGGGTGGGGTGGGATGGGAGAAAGCCAATCCATCAGTCCTTCTTCATCCTGACTTAGAAATGTGTCGGCTCATTTTCTTCCATAATTTGTTAGTCTTATCGGATGCCCTTTTTTTTTTCTCCTTCCCCTGTCATGGAACCGAAGTCCCCTCTTTCAGCTAACAATGAGGCCCTTGATGCTGGCAGCATGGTCCCTACCTTCTGGGGACTCAAATCACAAGTGGGGTCAACTTCCAGGGTGGAGAGTACAGACTGGGAGAAGCTCTAATCTGTCTATTTTGCTTTTTCAAATAGAAAGAGGACGGTGTAACCCTAAGTGACATTCGGCCTCGGCTCATATACCTATGGAACTTCATGATTCGCTCTACTTTGATCCCCCAGCTAAGTGATTAGACAGCCAGGACTAATGAACGAGAATCTGATCCATTAGGCTGCGGGACTCTGGCCTTATTTGTTTCGTTAAACCTCCAGGACCTAGGGCAATGCCTGGTACATAATGTCTGCTCAAGAAAGATTTGCTGATTCAAAGAACTGAATGAATGATTTGTCACTCACACTATGTCTTATGACGATTTTTCTGCTTGTCTTTGTATTTGGACATCTTTGGAGACAGAGTCTATATTCTTATTCTCGGTGCCTCCATATGTCCTACCCATTGGAGACACTCAGTGCGTATGTCATGACTCAATAAATAAATGAGGACGTTGACCAGGCGGTAGAGAATGTGAGTGTTGGGAAGCAGTAAAAGAAGTGAAGATCGTGTTACTTCTGGATCCTCTCCTCTGTCTCTTCTTCCCAAATGGCTTCTATACTGTTACCTCTCTCTCACTGTTATTGTTTATCTATCTATACCTATATCATCTATATCTATCTATATCTGTATCATCTATATCTATACCCATATCATCTATACCCATATATACCATATATATCTATATCTATATATATATATATCTCTCTCTATATCTATATCTATATCTATATATATCTCTATCTCTATACCTCTATCTCTATCTCTGTCTCTCTCTATATCCATCTACCTACAATCAAATTGGCTGTTCGTACTTTCATTAACACTTGTGTTTTTAAATCATCCATCATTTAGCTACAGCCTCAATGTCTCTTCAGTGTGGTTAATACACTATTAGGATATTTGTTGAGTGAAAAACCGCACTGAAGTTGACCATCCCAAGTTTAAGGCTGTTATCACTTATTTTCCAGAATATCCCTTTAAGAGGCTTTGGGGTCTCCATATTCAGATTCAGTTGGTACCCATGTTTTAAAAATGTATGGTGTCTTCAGATGTCAAAGAGAAACATCTTGCAAAATTGGTGATTGAAAAGGTCTGCTGATATTCAACCTATCAGCCACCTCCTAAAGCACTTGCTGAGTGAACAGGAACTCTGAATTATGGGTTTTTTCTATTTTTAACACAAAGATTGACCTTTTGTCAAAGGTACACACACGTGCATATGCCCACCAATAACATTATTGATGGAAATGAGTCCTTATTGTCAGTGGTAGCCGGTGAATCTCTCGGTGATGTTTCTTCCGAGAATCACATTCTAAAATTCTAATCATTGTCAATTATTTCATTGCCATTGAGAAGAATAGTTACAGCAGGCTGGGCTGCTCTAGTCTAACAATAAAGCTGTTAAAAAAAAAAACTGTGATTTACACTGGCAATTTCAGAAACCAATACTTTGAGGGGCCCTGGAACAAGCCTATCCAGGCCATTCCCCAGGGAATGATTTAAACCCCTGTTCTGGACTTGCTATTGTGGAAGGTATGAAAATGTATCATGTGCACTGTGACCTTGAATACATTGTCAAGAAATCACTGAATTCCAAGTGCCTAGAATTTTTAATGGAAAAATACCCTCTATCAATGAAGACAGTGAAGCAGTATTCATTTTGTTTGCAGGGGATCTATTTATCCTCCTCGGGCTCAATTTGCTAGTAATTATGGATATCAACAGCCAGGATTCTGGTGTCACTGGGGTCAGGTGGAGGCTTTGCCATGGAGGACTGTGATGTTTACTGAGAGTAGAATGCCTAACATTCCACCGTGTGGATGGAGAGGAAGGTGGCTGAGTGCTATGCTTGTCAGGAAGGAACATCTTTGGTGAACATACCCCAGGGCACAAACCAGGCTGTCAAATCAAAGTGTTCTTATCTTTGTAAATCAGCCAACAACACACTCTGTCTTCACAAGCATCGGGAACACACATACCTTCTCTTAACAACCTATTCAGGACTGTATGGAAAATCTGACAGAGAATCAAACAAATCAACTGAAGATAATGTGAGTAGAAGACACAATTTATTTGGAGATGTCTTTGGCTTTGAAGGAAGCTCTGGCCTTTCATCAATAGGATATATTGCTATCTCTGCACCTCGCCAGCTGTTGTATAAACAGTGAAGAAAGGTACAGCACAAAGATTTGCCCAAACCATAGATTAAATCCATAGCTCTTCTTTTCCACCACGTCCTTACTTCTCTGCCCCTCGCCCCTTCAGGATAAACGAAGATACACAGCTAATTATCTATGATTAACACTTGGGGATATAAAACAGCAATGATTTACAGCAGAATGCTAACTGCTTACAGAAACCCCATAAAATTGCAAAGATCCATTGGAAAATGTGTGTAACTGGGCTGACATATTTATTTGTAGAGGAACATTAGTCATCCTGCACCAGAGCCCAGAGCCCTCTCCTATGGAATTTCCGATGAGGTCCTGTATAAAGCAGGAAGGGTTGAAGCTTGAAGGCTCATCTACTTCAGCTCCATGCAGTGGGACCCCTGTGATGTCACAGGAGGAGGGAACTCAGAGGACAGAGATTTTTGAGCCTTAGTTCCTACTGTCACTTTCGCCACTCACTGCATATGAGACCTCAGGGCCAATCAGTTCATCTTTCTGGTTCTCAGGTTACTTCTTGGTAAAAGGAAGGACATTGACAAGAGCCCTGTCCCCTCTCTAACTGGTCTTGTTGGGATTATGACCTGTAGACCCGCAGAGGATGTTGACAAAGATATAAAGCATTTAAAAAGCAAAAGTGCTAGAGATTTCATGAATTTAATGACCGGATTTCTATGTTGGCATAAATAAATTGCTTTCCAGGTCTGCTCTGTTGGTTTTTGTTTGTTTGCTTCGCTTTTAAAGTGACCAGGAACATCTCCTATCTTCCCCCCTTTCCTCTCCCCAAATTATCTAGCCTCTTCTGAACAGCCTTAGCAGAAGTGAGGGTACCAGAGACGGAGATGTGAAACAAGACCTCAGTAGTGGCAGGGGGTGGCCTGCATCAGCAAAATTGTCACAGATGAGCAGCTAATCTGACATCCCTCCTCGTTTTGAAAAGTAGGAGACCATAGTCCCAATAGAGCAAAATATTCAGAGCCTTTCTGAGAGTATAATGGTTCGGAGGCTTTAGAATTGCCTTCCCAACTACTCCCACCCCCACCCCCCACCCCATGACCACTGTTATTGTTCTCGGTATGCTCTTAAAGGTGGGTTTGTCTTCTAAGAAAATCATTTCTTGGTTACCGCCTGCCAAGAAACATTTCTTCAGCTCAGCCCTAGACTTCCTGTATTTTCTCTTTTGGCTGGCCCGTCACCTGCTCTCCATTCTTCCAGGTAGGTTTCTGTACGACCTGTACTATTACTGTCTATCCAGTGCGTCTGCATCTTCTTTTCCTCGGGAAAATTATAATTTTTTTTTAACGTTTATTTATTTTTGGGACAGAGAGAGACAGAGCATGAACGGGGGAGGGGCAGAGAGAGAGGGAGACACAGAATCGGAAACAGGCTCCAGGCTCTGAGCCATCAGCCCAGAGCCCGACGCGGGGCTCGAACTCACAGACCACGAGATCGTGACCTGAGCTGAAGTCGGACGCATAACCGACTGAGCCACCCAGGCGCCCCAAAATTATAATAGTTTTTGAAGAAGCGGGCATGTTCTCCCAATGTTCCTATATTTATATGCCCTATGTCATCCCTCCATGCCTCTCTGCCTCCTAAGATCTCATCCCCACTCCTCTTGTTCCTCCTGACGCAGGAGATGCTCCGCATATAATTACTGAATTAGCATCAATAAAAAAAAAATCAAAGTTCCTAAGCTTAGACTTCAGGCCCAGCTCTCTGCTGGACACCGGATATGCAGTGATAGAAACATAAGATACCATCCAAATCTTCTCTGCAGGGAAGTTCTTCATGCTGAAGTGAAATGAAAGCAAAGACACCTAGTTGTGTAAGAAGGAATTGGAGGGCGCCAGAACAAGTAAATATGTCAGTAAATACAAAAGATCTATTTAAATTACGCACACACGCAAGCGTGCACACACATATGTGCACGCGCGCGCGCGCGCACACACACACACACACACACACACACACAGACTATTGAGAGTTTAAAATATAAGGAAAAACACCACCACCACACATGGCAAATGGGGAGTGCATAGCAGATGTCGAAGCAAAACATAAAAGGCACAAGGGTGGAGGGAGGGTGATCGGATATGCTGTGACAAGATTATTGAATTCTTTATGAAATGAAGAAGACATTTTGAAGACAGATTGCAGTAACTTAAAGATGTATATTATAATCTCTACAATAAGCCCTAAGAGGCAGAACTAAAAAGCCAACAGAAAAGATAAATGAGAGTACTGAAATTATTCTATTTAATCAATCATGTTTGAAAAGATTCCGAGAAAAACAAAGAGCAAATACAACAAATAGAAATCAACATCAAGACAGGCTCAAGTACAAACATTAATTAAATGTAAATGGGCTGCTGGCCCCAATGAAAAGGTAGATATTATCAGCATGGATGGACAGCTAGAGCCAACTAGCTTTTGTTGTTGACAAGAAGCACACTGTGAAGGTGAAGGCACAGATCAGATGGGGAAACATACGCCATACACACCATAAGCATAAAAAAGCCGTTACGGTCAAAATATAAAATGCTTGAAGATACACTTAACAAAAGATATGCAAGAGCTCTAGTAACTATAAAATACTGCTGAGTGAAATTAAAGAATATCTAAACAAATGGAAAGATATACCATACTCCTAGGGAAGAGAATCAATATCATCTAGATGTCAATTCACCTCAAATTGATCTATGGGATTTAATACCATAATAGTCAGGGGCACCTGGGTAGCTCAGTCGGTTAAGCGTCCCACGCTGACCAAGCATCCCACATGGCTCGGGTCATTATCTCTTGGTTCATGAGTTCGAGCCCCGTGTCCAGCTCTGTGCTGACAGCTCAGAGCCTGGAGCCTGCTTTGGATTCTGTGTCTCCCTCTCTCTCTCTGCCCCTCCTCTGCTCATGCTCTGTCTCTGTCTCTCTCTCTCTCTCTCTCTCAAACGTAAATAAACATTAAAAAAAATAATATCATTATAATCAGTATCTCAGCAAGATTATTTTGTAAGAATTGAAAACTTAATTTAAATTTATTTAGAACAGTAAAGGAGCTAGAGTAGTCAAGGCAATCTTGAAAAAGAACAACAAACCTGAAGGACTTACTCTTCTTGACTTTGAGACTTATTATTTGTTATATTTGGGTATTAATTAGTGAAAAAGATCAGTAAAGCAATAAGAGAGAAGAGAAGGCCCAAACATTACAGTTAACTGATTTCTGATAAGGGCATTCAAGCAATCTACTTGTGCTAGAAAAAGCTGATAACACACGAAAAAAAATAAACCTCTCTCACAAAATACACACAAATTAGTTCAAGACTGGTGACTGGCCTAATTTAAAGCTTAAGTTTCTAGAACTTCCAGAAGGAAGCAGTAGAATATCTTTAGGCCCGTCGGGTAGGCCATGATTTCTTAAAAAGGATATAGCGTGTCCTTCATACAAAAGAAAACAATCTTCAATCACACTTCATCAAAATTTAAAACTTCTGTTCACACAAAGTCAAGAAAATAAAGAAACGAGGCCCTGAATGAGTGAAAACATTTGCAAGCTATTAACTCCCAGATGACAGGTATCCAGATGTAAGGAAATCCCACAGTTTATTGATACAAAGAAAAAGAAACTCATTAAAAATGGGAAGAAGACCTAAGTGGTCAATATGGTCTAAAAACGCTAGGCAAATATTCCATAAGCATGTGAAAAAAGTTCAACATTATCAGTTACCATGGCAATGCAAATTAGAACCACAAGCGAGAAAACATCCCACAACCACTAGCCTAGCTGAAAGGAAAAGGTTGAGGATACTAAGTGTTGGGGAAGGTGTGGAACGTCTGAAGACTAAGCTGCTGGCAAGAAAGGAAATGAGTACATCCCACTCGGAAAACTATCTGACACTGTCTTGAAAAGTTGCATAGAACTGACCCGGCAAATCTACTCTTAGGTATGCTAATACAAGAGAAATGATGCCCACGAAGATTCTACAAGAACGTTCACAGCATGTTTAGTCATAGTAGCCCAAATCTGGAAGCAGTCTAGGTGTTCATCAACAGGGAATGAACACACAGACTCTCCTACAACAAGAGTATTTAGCAAAATGGGGGAACAAATTAGCATCACGTAATAACATGGTTGGATAGCAAAAATATTATGTTGAAGGAGAAGAAGATACCAAAAAGCATAGATTGTATAATTCCATTTATATGAAGTCCAAGACCTTATAGATTAGGTAAATTAATCTTCGAGATAGAAATCAGATCTGACCGGTAGTTGTTTCTGGGTGTTTGTCAGCGGCAGGGGATTGTCAGAGAAGAGGCATACTGGAACTCTCTGGAGTGAAACATCCTGTCTTGACAGAGTGTGGTATTTGTCAAAATTGCCTGAAATATACACTTAAGACTTGTGCATTTCAGTGCATATAAATTATGCCTCAATAAAAATAAATGTTAAAAAGTGGAACAGTCAGGCAAAGAAGAGAAGTTATCTATTCTGAGCAGATGGAATGGCTTCAGAATTAACCAGAAGCAAGAAATCAGATTTTCCAGAAGATGCTTATTATTATTATTATTATTGTAACAGCTTTATCGCGATACAATTTACTCATTCCAAGTATACATTTCAGTGATGTTTAGTATATTGCCATTGTTGTACGACCACCGACATCATTAATTTTAAAACATTTTCTTTATTCCTCAAGAAACTTTGAACCCATTAGCAATTCCCCATTTCTTCCCAACACCCCCAGGTCCAGACAACCACTAATGAACTTTTTATCTCTGTAGATTTGCCTAATCTAGACATCCCACATAAATGGAATTATACAATATGTGCTCTTTTGTAACTGTTTTTTTTAACTGAGCATAATTATTTCAATATATCCATCTATCAGTACTTTACTTTTTATTGCTTAAGAATATTTAAGTGAATGGACACATCACACTTTATTCGCCCATTCATGATTTGATGAGTACTTGGGTTGTTTCCACTTTTTGGCTATTATAAATAATGTTAGTATGAATATTTATGTACAAATTTCTGTGTGGGTACATTTCTCTTGGGTATATACCTAGGAGTGGAATCATTGGGTGATAGGGTAACGTTATGTTTAGTGTTTGAGGAAATGCTAAACTGTTTTCCAAGCCATCTGTACCATTTTCCATTCACACCAGCAGTGTATGAGGGTTCCAATTTTTTCACAGCCTCACCAACACTTTTATTTATTTTGAGAGAGACAGAGAGAGTGCAAGTGGGGAAGGTGCAGACAGAGAGGGAGAATCTCAAACAAACTTCACAGCCCAATGCTGGGCTCTAATTCATGAAATTGTGAAATCGTGACCTGAGCTGAAATCTAGAGTCAGAAGCTCAACCAACTGAGCCACCCAGGCGCGCCACTCATCAACACTTTCTACTCTCTCTCTGGTGAAGTGCTATCTCGTGGTTTTGATTTGCGTTTCCCTCTTGGCTAGTGAATGTTTTTTTTCCTGTGCTTATCTGTCATTTGTTTATCTTTGGAGAAACACCGACTCAATCCCCATGGAATATTTTGATAGATCAAGTTGTTTACTGAAACAGAGTGTCTTTGAAGCAAGGTGACCTTGCATAGATTTTAGTCTACTTGAACTTTGACCTGTCTTAGAGACCTTCCACTCCAAGGCAGATACTGTATGAAGGACTGAAGAAGTGTGCCATTCTAGAGTCATAGGTGTGATTAACGGCTAACTCTCTACTGCCTATGTGGCAAGGGAAAAACAGGGCAAGGAGAACTAAAAGGAGTTTTCTGTGACCAGTTCTGGAGACCTCAGCTCTGGATCTTGGAAAGGTTGCTTGGTTACATCCCCTGTCCCAAACCCTAGGGTGAGTTAATGCCTCATTTGGATGCATTAGTTAAATGTGGTTCCCAAACTGGTTAATCATCAGAACCACCTGGGAGATGTGGGCAAAAGCAGATCCCTGGAACTAGGCCACTGAATCAGAATTTTGGGAGACTTGCAGACAACTATGTAAAAACCATATCTACCAGATGTTTCTAATGATCATTTCAGTCCGGGAATCACTGGAACGATTTCACTGAAAGGCTAATGTCTGCTGCCCACTTTGGGTGCCATTAACGAGTGGATTCAATTGAACAATCATCAACAGACCTTCAGGCATACGTCTTCTGTACAGTGTCTCCCAAACCATCACTCATGCAAGATTAGGTTGCATTTTACTCCCCCTCTGTCTCCCAGCCTTCAAAGAAGAAATGGAAATATGACAGTGGAGACGGAAAAGGGGAAAAAAAAGTAGTGGGTTGAAAAATAAAACAATAAAAAAGATGTTAAGTGGTTGTGTAGAAATGTGAGCAAAGGGTATAGAACTCACTGCAAAGGTCAGACAAGAATTTAAATTAAATCTACACAACTAGAAAACCTTGGGACAGATGTGTCTAATTTTGTATTATATTTTGACCCAGCTTAATTATATCTATTTGACCCAGTTCAATTATATTCCATCACTGACTTCAAAAAGGATATTCAACACTCAAAGTAGAGGTGCCAAATTCATTTAAGCTGTTGCTACATGCTGTTTGGCCTTCCTTCCTCCCTCCCCTTCTTTCTCCTTAACTCTTTGCAATCCAGCCTCTATACTCAGAGGAATAACTCTTGAATCTGTTTTTCCAGGGGCCACTAGTAGTGGGGTAGTCACTGCCCAACTTGCCATTCCCTTTCCAAGCCTTTTCCATCCTGACTACTCTGCAACATGCGAATCCACTTACGTTCCCTCCTTCTTTATGTCTGTGATCTCCTGACTGCCTCAATCTAACGTGTTCTATTCCGTTCCTTCACAGGGCCAGCATCTGTTACTGAGGCTTTGTTTGGCGATCAGTGTTCCATGGGGCTAAGTGCTGGGTTGCAAACCTGAGCGGTAGGGTCCAGGCCTAGTTTAGTCTCGGCTTAGTGAGATGTTCTCCTTCCTTAATAGTGTAATCTCTTTTTCCTCTTTTCCAGGAAAAGTCCTCCAACTTAATCAACCTCCCTTGAAGCATGAGCACACCTAACATTCCTGCCTGCCGTGCTCTTGTCTGCTTTCTAGTTTTCCCTCAGGGAGTTCAGCTATTCTTTTTTGGTCTTGTTTTTTAATCTTGTTTTAATGTGTATTTATTTTGAAGGAGAGAGACGGAGTATGAGCAGGGGAGGGGCAGAGATAGAGGGAGACACAGAATCTGAAGTGGGCTCCAGGCTCCGAGCCATCAGCACAGAGCCCGATGCAGGGCTCAAAATCAGGAGCTGTGAGATCATGACCTGAGATGAAGTCAGACGCTCAACCGACTGAGCAACCCAGCTCCCCTCAGCTATGCGTTTTGAGGACAAACCCAATTACAGACCCGATTACGGACTGTTAGCCCTGAGCTTCTGCAACCGCTGTGGTCTAGCCCAAGCCAGCCTTCCCTTTCTGCCCGCATTTCCTTTCAGCAAGCACGTGCTATTCTCTCTAAATTGGGCTTCTTGTTCTTCAAACATGCCCTTTCCATTCCTATCCCTATTTCCACTGTTGGAAAACTCTTGCCCCTGTATGCCTACAGAAAAATCACTCATTCTTTAAAACCCATTCCAAAGGCCACCTTTTGCTGGAAGACTTCTCCAGTTCCTTCCGTAGTCTTCCGTTTCCTGAAACCAGATGCATTCTTTTTCTCCTTCTTTACTCCCAGGGTGTGGTGTGCCCTTAAGCCCCTTATTTTATCTTGTCTTGAACTATGGGCTGATATTATCTGCAAAGTAGCCTCAGACTCCATTAGGCAATGACTGTCCTTGTTTAGCTCTGTCTCTCTGACATTGTCTGCCTTACATGGATGCTTGTACCCATATTCCACATACCACTACTGAGTTGAGCTGAAATCTACAGACTTAAAGAAAAATCATGACCACAGCTGACCTTTCCTACCCTTCTGGTCCATCATCATTCTGTTTTGAAAATCACTGCTAGGAAATAGGGTTTTCAGGATTAAGAAAAAAGTATTTTTTCCATGAGATGTCTTGGTTCGCAGAGAAATAAGATGTCCTTCCCTAGTCAGAAATGGAGGTTGCTTGTGATAAGCACTTAAGGAGGATAAAAGCCAGAAACCTGTGTTCACGTTCCCATCTTCATAGTGAAGTCATCTTCACTATTGACTTCTGTCCAGTTATTTATCTTTTTAGAGTCTCAGTGAAATAATGTTAACCTTCTCCTTGGGATTGATGAGGAAATA
Source organism: Prionailurus viverrinus (assembly GCF_022837055.1). Classification (NCBI taxonomy): domain Eukaryota; kingdom Metazoa; phylum Chordata; class Mammalia; order Carnivora; family Felidae; genus Prionailurus; species Prionailurus viverrinus. The sequence continues at coordinate 128,553,298 of NC_062563.1, read as the reverse complement.
AATAGTTTATGTATTTTCTATAAATTGATAGTTTTATATTTTCCTTAAATACTATTGCTCTAGTCCTAATGAGCCACAAGGCATGAGAACCTATTCTACATGTTCCTTGTGGAAGAAATGCTTAACCTATCTACAAATTGAGTTTCAGTACCATAAGCCACTATCAAAATTCAGGATGTTTAAATGTTTTTGTTTTTGTTTTAGCCACCATGACCTTTTTAAAAATAAGAAAAGGCTAAGGAACTATTCAAACTACAAGACTGAGCAGACCAGAGTACTGGGTCATAAGAAAGAAGGAGAGCAGCCCCTCTGCTATAGCCAGGGGCTGGGGATCCCCTGAGGAATAACCTCAGAACTCTGGTACTCCGGAGAACACCCTTTGAAAACCAGTGCTTTAAATCCCTGAAGATTTTTATTTTATCACTTGGAAGGCTTTTAAAATTAGACTTGACAAGGAACTCAATACTACTCTTTAGAAAAGCACAGAAAGCCAAGAATCCAAAAACAGGTAAATAGACAAATGGGGGCCACTGAACCTGGTAGGCAATCATAAGCAGCATGTGCAGATGTGTGTAGAATTTAGAGCTTCAAAAAAAAAGTGCAGACATTTGACTACCTTAGGTGTTCATATGCCCCCCCGCCAAGTTTTGAGTGAATGGGGTATTTTACCTCCACGTCTGTTTTGGACTTCGTACATGCTAGTTGCAACAGTGTAAATAAAATGCATGCGACAAGAAGTGGAAGGAATCAACTAAACATGCGACAAGAAGTGGAAGGAATCAACTAAACACGCAAGTAGTAATGGAGGGGGTAGGATAAGAGGTGATTTATCTTGTAAAATTCTTTAAAGTGACCAACAAATTTTCATTTTAACAACAATAGTAACAACAACAAAGATACGTATATGGGAGTTGCGAAAGTTACACCAGTAAAAAAGCCCATTCCTTTCAATGTGTCAAATCACTCTATTGTTGAGTTCCCACCTACACCGCTGGCCACCTATGCCACCTCACCAAACCTAGCCAAGCACAAGCCAACCCAACTCAACCCAACTCAACCAGTCCAACCGAACCTAGCCCAACCCAATCAAAAGCAACCAAACCATCCAAGCAATGATACCAGCAAAATGAGTTAAATCAGAAGTGAGATATCTTCATGGAATATAATCTAGATTCAACACTTTTTTTAGGACCCATGAGTTTTGGGAGTACTTTTCCTTTCCTTTCCAAGTAGCTATTTTAGACTCACGAAAGATTAGGAAAAGGCATATCTAGGGAGCAGTCATCTTTTGCTTTACTGTATCTTGAAAGGGTCTTCTAACATTTACTTAGAAAATCTCTGTTAGCAAGTTTAATATATATGCCATGAAATTCTGACTTATTTTTTGATCTAAGTAGATACTCGAAAACTTAAAGTTTAAAGCAGATTAAAGTTTGCCACAAACAGTGAATACTGGGAAAAGGAACATTTAATGTTCTTGCTATTGTAGAATTGTAATTTAGAAAAGGGGGAATACAGGAGTGAAGGTGGAACCATAAGCTTAGTTGATAAAACAAGAATGTGTCACTCATTTGAAAATATATTCAACCAAGAAAATAAACAAGATAAGAATAATAGCCTCCATGTTTATTCAGTCATAATGCACAAGCCACTTTACTTTAGAAAAAAAATTTTTTTCATAAAAGAAACATAACCTTCAAATTAAAGGGGGGTATCTCAAAATTTTGTAATAGTTTTGTGCAATCAAATAACATAAAAAACAGAGATGACTCAAAAATAATCTGTAAGCCTATTTTCTAGTTCTATAAATTTTTTTGTGTCTAGTGATATTTGTTATATTAACCTACATAAATTAGTATACATACTATTTTTCTTTAGAATATGACATAGAATTTCATAAAAATTATTAAGAAAAATACATGATGATGACTGATGCTAGCTGATGAAAGCTGACTGGTTGTAAAATCCAAGAAAACCCTACATACATTAAAAATTTTTCCTATTAGGTTTCTTAAAAAAATAACAGGAAAAGAAAGAAATAAAATGATCTTTGAAGACTCAGAAAGAACGAACGGTAACATTTGGATTTAAGTATCATATAAAATCTTTATGTTATAACTTCTCTATCAACAAGCTATTAAGAAAGTAAAAGGTTCCCGTCATTATCATTTGATTTTTGGAACTTACTTTCAAAATCCAGGAAAAAATGTGGATAGTTTTCAATTTCTCTGGTAAGGACTTTGAGCAGGTTTCCCATCCCAGCAAACCTAGGAGAGGCAATACAAAACCAAATACCATTAAAAGGATGAAAAATAGACTTTTTTTTTTTAAGAAAAAAAATAGACTTCTTAAAGGGTTGGACATATTTTACTAATTTGTGTACATCACTCTGGACTTCCAATAGCTGCATCTGATATAAAATATCTCCATACCAGATGACTAGTAACTTAGCAACTCCTTCCTCAATCAGGGTAGGATAAACATCTGTGAGGTCCTGGCTCTCCAGAAGTTAGGGATATCCAGTGTAAAACATATAAAGTATGACAGTGAGAAGAACGTCACAAGCTGTCTCTGAAGAATACACTTGTATCTTGGGTCTCATTCATAATAATGACAATTAACCAAAGAACACTCTATTCTAAGAATCAGGTACTTGGGGCGCCTGGGTGGCTCAGTGGGTTGAGCGTCCGACTTCACCCAGGTCACGATCTCGCGGTCCGTGAGTTCGAGCCCCGCGTCGGGCTCTGGGCTGATGGCTCAGAGCCTGGAGCCTGCTTCCGATTCTGTGTCTCCCTCTCTCTCTGCCCCTCCCCCGTTCATGCTCTGTCTCTCTCTGTCTCAAAAAAAAAATTAAAAAAAAAAAAAGAATCAGGTACTTTAGTTATAGGAGGGAGGGCTTAGGTGTATTTATGGGTTTCCCTTTGCCCTTCACCAAGTCCTTGAATCTTTACAGTTAATACTTCAGCATTGCTTTGTTTCCTTTCCACTGATGTGAGAACATACCATGTTAATGGACAAGCACAACAAGAGCATTATTAAAATATCTTTCCAGAAAGGTCAGTTTCTTAAAATTTCTGGAGAAAAGAGTTTAGAAAACACAGATTTACAGCTCCGGAGACCCCTCATGGCCTGTGGAGGAGGCCAGATTTCCCAGAGGTGCAACTACCTGGAAAGTCAGAAGCTCTCATGATTTGACATTTCAGTGGTAACAAGATTGGGTACTTCATGAAGTGTAAACATGAAAAGGTATTCATATTAATCCAAAAAGTTATTTTCAATGAAATTATAGCATAATTGCATGGGTGAATCAAACCAGCAGAGAAATACGAATTTGATACATATTTGCAATCCCAACTTAAAAAAAGAAAGAATAGGGAAATAGTTATTATTGAGGTAGAACACAAAATTTCTACTTCTCTCAGCTCTAGACATTAAACTATTTTCTTCAGGAGGCCACTGGTCCATTCAATCATTCGGCACCTACTCACGGAGCCACAGTTTGATGCTGGATGCTGTGCTCTTTGGAAGGCATTTCTCTAACTCACGACTCAGACACCTCAGTTTATAAAGGATCAACTTGAAAAATCATTGGACCAGTAAAAGAAAACCGCAAGGCTGCAGTTTTGTCTGCACAGGGCTTCCAACAGTGTTTATGCTGACACAGGAATTCCTAAAAATACACCACTGTAAGAAAGATGTGATGAGAGGAGAATGCTTTGTGTGAGACAGTATGCAGCCAGAAGTTCCCTTGGATGCAGAAGGTGGTAGTCTAGTCCCCATTATCCTCCCATGAAAAAACACCTGCACACATCATCCACAGTATAGGTCACTAATGTGGAGCTAGAAAAGGGACTGGGGAAGCCTGATTTCCATCCTAGTTCTGTTACCAGGGCAAGCTGCCTTACTTTTCTCCAAACCTCAGTTTTCTCATCCGTAAAACGAGTTTTTGAAATTTATCGATTTCAGGGCACTTAGGTGGCTCAGTTGGTTAAGCCTCCAACTCTTGATCTCGGCTCAGGTCATGATCTCAGAGTCATGAGACCCCACATAGGGCTCACCATTGAGTATGGAGCCTTCTTGGGATTCTCTCTCTCCCTCTCTCTCTGTCCCTCCCCCACTCATTCTCTCTCTCTCTCTCTCTCTCTCTGTCTCTCTCTCAAAATAAAATAAAATAAGTGAAATGTTATCTATTTCACTGAGTCTTGAGGATTAATGAGATGAAATATAAAATGCTTAGCACATCACGTACAGGAAGTGCTCAAGAAATGTTATGTACTACCAGTGTTAATAATGATGATGATGATACCACCATAATCATTATGATGAGTACAACAGCCTTCAAATACTTATTTAGGATTATCCTATGGAAGGTGGATTAATAGGTTGCATGCAGCTCTAGAGAAGAGAGCTGGGACACTGAAGAAATAATTGAAGAAGATCTTCATTCAGAGTCATGAAAAACAAAACATTAGAGTTGTCTGAGCATGGAGGGCTTTGCCTTGTGAAATAGTGAAGTTCCTGTAACTGGTGGTGTTTAAGTAGAAATGTGTTCTACCAGCCTGCAAAAATATTGCAAAAATGAATTATGTGTTGGGCAGAAGTTTGGACAAGATACTTCTTAGACTTCCCATCTCGTGGTATATGAATATCTGGGCATGCACATACACGTGGGTGCACACACATACACACACGTGTATGCACACACTGGGAAGCAAACACCATGCTTTGCTCTTCCAAAAAGAATCTTCCTTATTCTTCCTGTCATTTTTCTCTTCCTCCCATGCACATTTCTTTTTAAGATACCTTTGAGCAAAAGCCCTGTATGAGGTAGATCCTGCCAAATTCAGAAGCTCAGAACTGGTATAGTCCATCCCTACTGCTGAGCAACATTCACAAACCCTCCTGGGGTCTCTTGGAAAGAATCTGTTTCCAGCTTAATGAACAGTTCTACTTCAGACCTGGAGACACTTCTGGTAGTAAGATGATTCCACAGTTTAATAGCAGTCCCAGCTTCCACATAAAATGCCCTAATGGAAGTTAAATATTCTTGATTTTCCTGGTTTTGTGCTATTAACGTGTCGCAAGAGACCTGAATGGATTTAGCTGCCTCCTAAAACTCTGTCTTGCGCATGATTCTACTGTCAGACTACCTGGGTGGGAAATATGTCAATCCTTTGAAATTAGCAACAGCCTGAAAGGAATACACGTGGAGATACAATCAAATATCACTTGGCTACAGAATTCTAGATGTTCAAAAGGATAAAAGATGTTATTTAAGCTGGTTGGCTCATGTAGTCAAACATTTTGGAACATGATTCTAACATCAACTGGGGTCAATTAAGGAACTCCCAATATTCTAGATGTTTCATACCCCAAACAGGAAATGTCTACAACAATGACTGTGGAACATTATGTAGTATTAGGGGTCAAGTGCAGTCCTATGAAAGCTGCAATTCAATACACACTCTTTGAATAAGCACAGAACGATCTGAGGATTTCTATTCCTCTTCAAGGTCAACAAGATCCCACAGAAGTGTATGCTGGCTTAAGGTCTACAAAGTGAGTTAACATCACACAGACAGTCACTGAGAAGAGACCCCAGGATCCACTTGGAAGGGATCCTCACCCATGGGGCTTGCACCACAGCCCCAGCCATGACCTTCACGGCAGTGACTGCTCTTTGCAAAGAGCTCCTCCATGCATACAAAATCCATTGCTATGCAGCACGTTACTAATGAGATGGTTTCATTAATACGATGATTATTTTTAATATTTCATCTTGTTCCATAAAAGAACATAAGATAAGTTATTACACACTATTAGAAAATGCAAATACTTACATAGCACAAGTGGGGAGAAGAAAGAAATAAAAGTGGAACAGGAAGATAAAGAGCAAGTAGTATGTGAATTATAGGTCATCTGGGCCATAAAGTCTTCATGTTTACTGGAGACAAGTGTTCAATTTGGACCTGAGCTTCTGCGGGCCGGCCAAAGCAAAGGAGAAAAATGTTCTCTTTCAAGATTTGGTGTCCAGAAAATAAAAACAAATGGGTTATGCTAAAGAAGTAGAGCTTCTTGTTCTACTTCTATTTTTTTTTTTATTAAAAAGAAAAAAGGAAAAATTGATCATAGCTAAGAGACAGTTGAGACAAAGAGAAGTTTCCTATGGCTAAGAGTAGACAGAGGAAGTCATGTCTGGGGAGAAGCCAAGTCTCAGGGCTCCCGTGGGTACAGAAGAGGTTTTGCGGCCAAATGGGTGGCAGGCAGGGAAGCTTGGTGGGCAGTACGGGGCTGATGAGAAAGCGCGAACTCTGGTTTCCACGTTGTATTTGGTTAACTCCATGGCTACAGTTCTAATGTGTCCTGCTGCTGGGTCTGTCCAAGGGATGCCAGCTACTTGTCATTCTCCCCTACAGCGTGGGGACATATGCCAGAGAGAAGAGAGAAACCCAGCAGGTGCTCTGGGTCTTGTAGGAGAGCCATAACCCGAGTCCCTTAAAACAAGAATGATGATTCTGATGATGATTCTTGGTGGTTTCTATGCTGTTTATGTAAGTTCAAGGGATAGGAAAGGTCTCCCCAGTAATATAAGAGGGGGAGGAGAACCCAGTTTGAAGGAGAGCTGTATATCAAAAAACATAGATGCTAAAGTACTAAAATAATAGAAACTGAAGTCACAAAGGAGGATGGTACGAGGGATTCCAGGCATAAAAGAGATGAAGCAATAAGGTCTAGAGCGTTTTTATTACTGAAAATAGAATGTTGTCTGTATTGTGAGGTTTAGACTTACTTTAAACACACACACACACACACACACACACACACACACACACACACAACTCCTTTAACATCTTCAAAGATCATCTTAAAGTCAAGTCCTCCTGGGACTTGCTATAGCCACAGTGTGCACCTGAGTGTTGTGAGATCTGAATTCATTTCTGCAAGGAGAGTCTGGCAGGGGGGCAGCAAGGGAAGAGTCCAAGGTCTTGGCTATCAGATGAAGAGAAAGGAAAAGGACATACCAGTTGGATAAGTACTTATGAAGGGGTGGGTCCTGCAAATACGCTCTCTGACTCTTTTACTTGGGATGTCTCCTGCTTTTGGAGAATACTATCGGAAGGTGGTTCTCTTTCCATCAGTTACCACTCTGGATGGCCTTTTACTCTTAGAGACATGAGTCTTCTTCCATGGCTGGATTTTCTAGGACTGTCCCTTCCCTACCAAAGCAAAGATGTGTGGGTATCTGCTTCACTGGGTCCTTGGCATGTTGGCCTTAGCTATTGGCTGGACCTGTTTTCCCATGGCATTGCAAGCTGAGATTTACTGACAAAGAGTAAGACATAGTATTGAGAATCTGAAGCAGAGTAAGTCAAAAGAACAACATGGCCAACGGATGCTCTCAAAAGATATATAGTGTAAGGAGGAGATGAAGGAGATGACACAGAAAAAGTTGAAAAAGCTGCACAAACATGAAGAACCATCCAATTCTCCCATTTTTCCGGAGCAAGTCATTTTGGCTGTGAGACCTGGGGTCCTCATCTGCACGACAGTCCTATAATAATATCTTCTGTGCAACGTTCTTGCAAGGACTAAATAAAATGGGTGTGAAAACATTGCATATAACTGTAAAATGCCATGAAAATATTAGTTTCCATTATTCAGCATTACAACTCACGTTATGGCTTAAGATATGCAGAGAATCAAAGAAATGCAATGTCCCTGGACTCAAATAAGGTGCATTTTTCTTCATCCTTCATGTTTGGGTCTTGGAAGATTAATCGTTTCTTTCTTTCTTTCTTAAGTTTATTTATTTATTTTGAGAGAGAAAGAGAGCCTGAGTGAGAGAGGGACAGAGAGACAGGGAGAGAGAGAATCCCAGAGAGGGAGAGAAAGAATCCCAAGCAGGCTCCACGTTGCTGTCTCTGTGAGGCTCAAACTCACAAACTGTGAGATCATGACCTGAGCTGAAATCCAGAGTCAGAGACTTAACCGACTGAGCCACCCAGGTGCCCCAATCCATGTTTCTTCATGCAAAAAGCTTTCACTATCACCAGACCAAGATGGAAAGGCATTAAAAGCTAGCACTTTAAGATACCTTTCTACATGCCGAACATTGTATTTTAGATAGATTCTTCTTATTTCATCTTCAAAATATACATAGGAGGAAGATATATTTTCTAGAAGTAGAAAATTTAGGAGTATTCAGATTAAATATAGAAACTGATTAAAAATATATAAACACTTATTAAAAACCCAAAAATTCTCAGAAAACCAATATTTATGTAAGTCTGTAATAATTCGAGGCTGGGGTCTTCCGATAACTCTATAGATCATTACCTATTTCCATCACAAAAATTCCAAGCATACACAAACGCTTTTGAAAGTAGGAATAAGTAGGTCACTCTTTTAGTAAATGCTAGAAAAATCCTTGAAAATTGCAAATGTTAGCCAAATGGTTATGTCTATGACTGTGTCCCATTTCATAAATATAGCTGGAAGTTTAAGGAAAACACGAACACCTAACGACACACCAAAGTGGCTTACGAAACACCTCCACGGACAAGAAATGGAATGCCGAAGGACAAAGGGGTGACATGCAGATTTGCCAGCAGTTTAAAGGAGAGGACGTTAGGATTACTGCCCACTCAGTCCCAGGCGGCTTGGTTCCCTCCAGTGTTAGCCTTCCTCAACACTGATTCTATGATAGTGACCTATCGAAAAAGAAGGAAAAGGCGAACTCCTATTCCAAGACAAAGGACTCTGACAGCAGTTCAGTGGGAAGTTTCATTTTCCCCCTTTGTTTTTTAAAATAAAAAAAGCCACCTTTAATAATGACCTGAGGGAAACGGTCAATGACTTGTTAAACGCCCTCAATACACAGGACACGTGGGGGTGAGGTACGCAATAATGGAAGGCATGGCCTCAGTACTCAGGGGATGCCCATTCTATTGGGCAGGGAGACCGTAACCGACTTAAGAATGTGATCTACCCAGGAAGCATATAACAAATTTCTGATAAGTGGTAGGTGCTCAGAAATGTTAACTGAATGTAAAAGTAACAGTATGTACTTGGTACATCTTAAGAACCAATCAGAGACACTATAGCTTTTTATTACATTATTATACCTAGGAGGGACAAGAACATCCACAGTTTAAAAAAAAAATTTTAATGTTTATTTTTGAAAGAGAGAGAGAGAGAGCACGTGTGACAGAGTGCGAGGAAGGGAGGGGGCAGAGGAAGAGGAAGTCACAGAATCTGAAGAGGCTCCAGGCTCTGAGCTGTCAGCACAGAGCCTGACTTGGGGCTCCAACTCACAAACTGCAAGATCATGACCGGAGCTGAAGTCGGACACTTAACAGACTGAGCCACCTAGACGCCCCCAAGAAATCCACGTTTCGTTGAGTGCCCACTGTGTGCCTGGCACTATGTTTGAGCTTTCGCACACTTTAGTTCACTCAAACCTCCCAGCAACCCTTCGGCTGGCTGTCATTATCTGTACGTTTATTGGAAGAAAAAGAGGCTCGAGCGGTTAAAGCATCTTCCTGAGGACTACAGGAGAATCAAAGAGAGAGTCTGGGACCCTGAAGTCTATGCTCTTTTCCCCATAGCAGAAGACCTGGAACTTCAGACCCCCAGGAGGTCTCCGTCTGGGGACCCTGGGAGGCCACGATCTGTGGAAAGTGCACACGGGATGGGCTGTTATTGTACACGTGCACTTTCTTTTTTTGGAAGAGGGTCTACTGCTTCTGTTCCCTTCCATTCCAAAGTGGCCTGTTCCACACTAGCACCGCTCACTGGTGTAGACAGGGAGGGAACTGAACACCGCAGGGGGTGGAGTCTCCCTGAGAAGCTGGCACAAAAGAAGTGAGCTGCCCCAAGGGCGACCCTTGGGATCTGGACTGGCCCAGAGAAGCTCTCCAGCTGGGGGTGTGTGGGGGAGGGTGGGGGGAAGGGGGTTTAGAGAGGAGAGGAGAACAAAAGTCACAAGCTGGATGGTGACTCAGCAAGTCTTCCCAGTACAGAAGTCTGATTCCTCAAGGTTCTGTTACTGGTGTATAATTTTGAAGTGGGTGCTTTCATACTTTTTTCCCCAAATAGTCTCGAAGGAGGAGGGTGTTTCTCCCGTCACTCTAGGTGTGTTAACAGTGCCTGTAGAGATGGCCCTCACGTTCCTGCCAAGGGAGGCTCTCATCTCCCAAGGGTGACAATTTGGGATGTGCACATGGTGTTTTCTACGACTACTTTCTTGGCTCTGAGCACAAAACCACTTCCACGGGACTTAGCTCTAAGCCTGCTCAGTGGAAAACAATGACCGTCTGGATAAACAGTTCTCTGCTAACACACACACACACACACACACACACACACACACACACGTGTATTTTTTTTTTTTTTAATTTGGAACTCTGTTTTTATTTGGAAGAAAAAATATTGAATAATAGTATTAGCTGTATTCCCAGAGTGTAAAGCCAAATAAAACCAATCTGAGCTTGCTTTTAAAAAACGTGGCCGTAGTTTGTGAGGAAATTAATTTGTTTATTATAAGACATAACAAAGGACTCGAGCACAGGGTGCAAGCATTAGTGTGAATGCTGACTGTTCCCTGCATACAGCAGAACTTCAATACCAATCTTCATGAATAGGCACTTGGGAGATTTCTTTAGTAGCTATGACTATCTGAAAAGAGAATTCCTAAGCCAAGACCACCTTGATCAATAAAGAATAGAAGATGAGAAAAAAAATAGATCAAACAGTAGTCCTACACAGTTTTATTTTCTAATGTTTTTCTTCAGGGTCTAAGATGATAAATACCCAATACCTCTATCAGAAGGGATAGGTTCTGTTAGCATTTTAAGTGAGCCAATACCTTCAAGAATCTACAATACTTAGCATCCCTGGTACAAAGATATTAATAAATCAAAGACTTTGATTCTTTATAAGTCAGTATTTGGGGGAATAAGAAGTTCTAGTCGATCCTAATATTTTTCTGCAACATAGCATGTAATCCACAGACCAATCATGAACACAACAATGACATATTTATATAACATCTTTGTCAAAGATGCGTCTGGCCACATTCATCCTCACCAAGAGCATGTGTTAAATGTAGAAAAGGTATTATTGGACCCGTTTTACAGATCAGAACTCACGGGTCAGGTATACAAAGTATCTTTCCCAATGTCTTCCAGTTGGATTCTGGACTTCCTGATCCATAATCCCAAATGTCTTCAACAATACATTCTACATTAGAACCGGGATCATCTTTTTAAAGCTCTTACTTAACAAAAAAGCACTTTTTTGTTACACACAAAAGACACACAATACATTTGGGCCAAAGAAGGGTCCAGAATGGAGATGTCCTGCCTCTCAGTCTCACACTCTATCTACCCAAAGAGTAAATGGGACATCAAATCCATTCTTCTTTTTTTTTTGTTTTAATTTTTTTAATGTTTGTTTTTGAGAGAGAGAGAGACGGAGACAGAGAGCGTGAGCCACTGAGGGGCAGAGAGAGAGAGAGAGAGGGAGACACAGAATCCGAAGCAGGCTCCAGGATCCAAGCTGTCAGCACAGAGCCTGATGCGGGGCTCGAACTCACAAACTGCAAGATCATGACCTGAGCTGAAGTCGGAAGCCTAACTGACTGAGCCACCCAGTCACCCCTAATTCCATTCTTTAAGACATAAAAAGTACAGCTCAGTGTATTGTTGCCACTGGAGGGTTTCTGTTCCATGCTCATCAGGTCTCACCAGAACATGCTAATCAGCTACCTAACAAGGACACCACCAGACGCTTCATAAAACTGTGCACATCTTTCTGTCTCTACCTTGGTTGTCTTACTTCAGACCCTCAGCAGAGCAGAACCTACCTGCATCCAGAAACAGCTCCCAAACCGATCTTCCCGACGCCAGTCTTGTTACCCTTCCATTCATCTCCATACGACTGGCAGAGCCCTCTTTCTAAACACAAATCTGGTTATGTTACTTCCTTGCTTAATATGCTTCCACTGCCCCGCAGTGCCTACAGGGAATAGCGCACCCAGGTAACATGCCCCGGGCACAGAGACACCTGGCCCCTGGCCCCTATCTTCCTCCCCATCCCAGGACCCTTGACTCCACTGACACCCTGCCCTTCTCTAAAGGAGCCCCACTTTCTAGTGCCTCAGGGCCCTTGCACATGTTCCTCCTTCTGTTTACAATTACAATGGCAACCAGCATTTCTTAATGCTTTGCAGGCCATAGTGATGACAGCTTCTCATGTATCACCATATCTTAAATTTTACAGCCACACATGAGGGAGGAATTGTTATTATCTCAATTTTTAGAGATAAAGGAATAATCTTAAAGACTTAGAGACTTGCTCAAGACCACAAGGAGCAGAGCGGGGTCTGGCATCCAATTCCGTCTGACCGCTAAGCACTGGTCCTTGGCAAGGGCCTCCCTGGAATTCCCTTTCAAGTACGAGTTTGGAAACCAGAGCCTTCAGGAGTCCCCTGACTTCTCCCGACTCTTTGGCCTCACCTCAGGTAAAGGAAAACCCACCCACTTGAGTGAGCTCTGCCTCTCTCTGCTCACCTAACATGCTGTGATGACCATATCACAGTGTCCTCCAGCCTGGACTGTGATTCACGCCTGTTCCCTTATCTCTCTTGATGCAAGGTCTTCTGGGGCAGGGCCATGTTTACACCTTACTGTGTCCCCAGCACTTAGCACAGGGCCTGGCCCACGGGTGGCCCTGAAAAAATAAGAAATCCTTAAAACTGCTCTGCCCAGTGGTTCCAAGGCATCAATGAGTCAAGGGCAAAATAAGAAAAACGAAAGTCTACGTCTTGGGCCACGCAGAAAGGTAAAGCTTTCTAAATTTTACTGGTTGACGAAATTCAAAAATCTAGGAGCTGCTAACCTGGTCAGTTACTTGCTCAGGCTAGGAAGCAGAGCTCCAAGGGGAACCTGCTCTCTGCCCTCAGGCCAGTGCCTCCGGCTGGAACCTGCTACCAGCCTTGCCATAAGTCTTACCAGTTTTCCCAGGAGTCTAACTTCCTAACTGCAGTAAGTGCCCTGAGATTTCTCTAAGCAGAACTGAGAAAAGCAGGCCAGTTCTGGCTTTGGGAATGTTTCCGGGGACTGTCCGTCTTTAGGAGGGCTATTAAGACAATGTACCTTCCAGCCTGATCAACAAGGTTCAGAGCTGCAGAAATCATGACAACAATCAGGATGGCAGTCGCTGCCAGTGACACCAGAGGCCTGCGGACTCCCCACACCGCCCTGCAAAGCAAACAACCCCTTTGGCTTGCCTTCCGTGAACCACCAGCGGCATCCCGGGAGATGTCCCAGGAGGAGAGTGCAGCTCTGAGAGTCTGCTATTCATACAGCTCACACACCCTTTCTCTGGTAGCCACAGAGCCCTCTCCTGTACGTACTGCTTTCCCACAACTTGACGGCTTTGAATTATAAGCAAAACCGGTTAACCATCAGCCTGTAATGTATCAGATACAAAAGAGGGGGCTTAAAAAAATAACTTCTCAACTAAAATCAAGGTACGCTGCCTAAACGAAATAAGCACCTGTTTTGCTGGAGGGAAAAATGCCCCGATGGAATGATGTTGGCTCAGCTTATAAATTCCGGGAGCTGAAATCTGCTAAGCCAGGTTAGCGATTTTAGATCGCTGGGCTGGGCTACAAGGCGCTCCCCCATCTGCCGCTTCTGTAATGAAGTCATAAGGTTCTCTGTTGTGTTGCCGAATGGGTTGCCAAGAATCCAACAGATGATTTCATTCCGAGCCGAAGGAGGAAAACTGAAGTAGAGTGAGTCTATTAAAGCACTTTCATCTGACAATAAAAATGAGTTAATGGCTAAAATGTGTTTTCAAAACGTTTTAACACTACAAGTAATGGCACTCAAATGGGAAAATGCCTTGAATATTCTCATCGATCATTAATACCATGGTGTCCCTCAAAAGGGCTTGGCGTTCCCCAGGGAATTCAAACTGCTAGAGTCCAGTTGTAAGGCAATCCGTGGGAATTCTCAAAAAAAAAAAAAAAAAAAGCCAAGAAGACCATTATGGAACCGAACGATTAAGTGCAGGTTTAAAATAGCCCTTTCGATATCTGAGTTCAGTTTTCTAAAATAGACTATTACCTCATCATAGCTGATTTCCCCGTAAACATCAATATTATAGCAGCAAAAAGCCTCCGAGAAATGAGGGCAAAATCCAATTCTTTTTTAGGGATGCCAGTCAGCATGCCCCCCAGTTTCAAATGGTAGCGAATATGGAAACAATCAAGCTGGGGCTTTGCGCTGGACCGGCCCACCACTGGGAAATCATTAGTGAATTTGTTCCCTTTCACTTGTGAAATCAAGAACACGGTTATGAGCAAACTGGTTGGTCAGCCTGTCCCTTAGCTCCAAGGAGGGCTGACAGTCTCAGCCCACCCAGGCCAGTTCTGCCTAATTTCAAAGGGAAAGTGACTCCCTGCAGAGCCAGCAGCTTAGGGACTGAGCTCTAGTCTTGGAAATGCCTTTCCCTGGGCAAGTTATTTATTCCCCTTCTCTGGGTTGGCTTCAGTTCAGCCTAGAAACCAAAAGGAAACACCAAAACACCAAGAAGTTACCCCAAATTTGGGCGGTTCTGACCATCAGTGTTTTAGATTAAACACTGGGAGTTCTCTTGGATTACCAATCTCCATTTTCCCAGAATTCCTTCTTAGGTAAGTGGGTCGACAGGCGCCTGGCAACCCCTTCGTCAGAGGGAGGAGCTGCAGAGAAGATCCTGGAGGGTCTCTGTTCCTCTCTCTTCTCCCTGAATATTCCTTCTCAAGTTTCCAGTTCCTCCATGTAACCTTTAAGTGTTGGCCTCCAGTTGTCTTTCTTCACACCTTTTTCCCTCCTCTCAGGTGGGACCCTCCCGACTCCCAACTTTTGCCCATATGCTGAAGACTTCTCAACCTCCGGCCCCAAACTGGACCTCCCTCCTCAACTCCACGCCCACAAATCTAAATGGATTTCCTGAAAGCATAGCGATTCGGAGGGAGGGGTTAATATCTTTCCCAAATATCCTCCCCCCTCCTTTGTTCAATAAAAGGCATCATCATTCAACTAATTATATGAGCCAGAAACCTGAGTGTCATCTGAGACTTCCCCATCTACTATACTCCACAGATCCATTCTCTCACCAAACTCTATCCACTTAACTCTCCCATCTCCGAGATCCACCCCTCTCCATGCATGCCTTCTCTTTGCTTCGGTATGGCCGATAGTCACTATCTCCACCTCTCTCACCCCCTCGAATGCAACCCCAGATACTCCAAGCACCTGAGATCATGTACCAGTCTCTGAGCATGTTATAGGAAATGCCATGTGCAGAATCAATGCTGCTGAATTAAATCTCTTCCATTTCTGTTATCTTACAATATAACACTAAGAGAAAAAAAAAAAAGCTTTCCCCTTGTCTCTGCCTGGTTTTCATTCCATGGGCAGCTGTATCCCACATTTGTGCTTGAAGTTTCTTTGCCTCCATAGTTCACTGTCGGGTGGTAGGTGAAATATGACCTAGCGTGTTGAGGCACAGGGAGGTGTTATTGAAAGGAATTCTTCTGGGAAGTGAAGGCCCCTGAAGAATCCCACCCACCCCAGGGCCGTGGGTTGACTTGATTCGTAGGTCTAGATTTTCAGATGCTGAGTTTTCCTAAACTGGGGTCCACCTGTGTACCAAAGGTGACGTTTGGAATTGACAGGCCAAAGCATTAGGGGTTTTACGCCCCAGGTCAAATTTATCTGTGGGGGCGGGGGGGATGTGGGATGTCAAAAATTATGTAAGTACCAAAAAGACCAACAAAAAACATTTCACATACTAAAAACCTGAAGAATTTGAAGCCCAGGGAGGTTGGCACGCTCCATTTCATCTCAAGCATTGAGGACATCGCAGGGGCTGCAAAGCTCCCTTGAAATGTCGGAGGCGGGAGTGGTTCTGCTTTTGTTTCCAGTTTCTGAAGTGAGCAACCAGCTGGATTTCAACGTATTCTTCATGGCAGATCAAACTAACGTTCTCAAATAAAATCGCTGGCTTGAACCCCAAGCACGTGATGAGGACCATCAACACAGGCTGGACAGGGAAGGGGCGGTGGGGTGGGTTTGCGGAGCACTGGGAGACCTGGCTCTTCCCAGGGGTTAGCTGGGTAGAAGGAAGGCGTGGTTTAGCATAAACGTTTCCAAGCTGGCTGTCAAATTAAGAGGAGGACAATTTTTTTACATGGTATTCAGGGCCATAAAATCTGACCCAAAGCTCTCTTTCAAGTTTCAGCAACTTTGAACACTCGGTGCTTTGGTCACACCAGAATCTGGACAGTACCAACAGCTCTGGCCCCCTTCTTCCTTCTGGGTTGTTGTTGTTGTTGTTGTTGTTTTGCTTGTGCTATTCCCTTTGCCTGGAATGCCCTTCCCCTCTCCTCTGCCTCCAGATGTTCTGTCTGTCTTTTAGTACCCAAATCAAATAGCATTTTCTCCCAGAAACCTCCTATCTGGATTTCCAAGCTGAATGAACCACCTTTGCTGTGAATTCTTTTCAAGGGCTGTCTTCTTCGTTTTCAGAATGTCACCCATTTCACTTTATCCCCCCCGACTCCTCCCCACTGAGCACCAAACATGGGTCCAGCACACGGCCCTCTTCACTGATGTCTGCCAAAATGGATCGGAAGCGTTAGATGAGTAGTCACCGCATAGCAACAGTAAGATATCAGTTGTGAATAAACTGAGCAGAGAAAATAGTCATGGTAACAGGAAGAGGTCAGAGAAAATAAGCATTTCCCAAAATAGAAGTATTTTGGGGTGCTTAACTCTGTTGTTTTATGGTCACAGATGACTTTGAGAGTCTGATGAAAATCAGCCTTTTCAGAAAAATGCACACATCCACAGACTCACATATTTTTTTTTTTGCATATAATTCCAGGAGGTACTAGAAACACACCAAAGCCCAGGAATGGCAACTCCTCATCTGTTTTAAAATCACCAATTCCAGTGAATGAGCAGCCCAACGGGATGAGGAAAGGCACCTTCAAGTGTGTGGACCAACAGACCACACTGAAGAAGAAAGGGAGTCATTTAATGGGAATAGCATGAGCTCTGGACACCTTGGGCAAGTCATTCTACTCTTCTGAATCTGAGTTTTCCTCATCTGTAAAATGCAAATCATAATACTTCCTTTACAATGTTGCTATTGAGTAAATAAGATATGCAGATTACGTAGCTGGTGTAGTATCTGGCATGCAATCAGCCCCTGACAACAAATACTAGTTTCTGCACCTCCTGTCTCGCATGGCAAAAACTGCAGCCACAGTGCAAACAAGTCATTTCCCTTTCAGCAATAAATACTGCACTGCTGCTTTGGGGCAAGGGAAGAAAGCCTACTCAGACCACCGTCTCCGTGAAGAGGTGAAGCCGGGTGCTGAACGGCTGCTGCAAGCTCATTCGCACGGCTATTAATCATACAAGAGCCCATTTATGACAAACACAGGTCCCTCCCTTTGCATGACAAGGCGTATGGGTCCACAGAGCCCCATTATCCAAAAAAAACAGAGCATTGTGGGCGACACAGGCCAAGCCGAGCGCACACACACAAGCGGACATTGTAAGGCTGTTTGCACAACCCCGCAGTGCTCCTCGAGGATTTCCTGCCAAGGAGACATTTAGATCTCATAGTCTGCTGCAGACATTTGCTCATTCAACATGGCTTCAGGCAGCCGGCTGCAGAAACCCGGGTGCGTGGTCCCCTCTGCTGGCCATCCCCAGGACTGCATGCCGGGGATCCTGGGATGATCCGGCACCCGAGGTGCTGTCAGGATCCCAGCCTCTTCTCTCCTGTCCTTTCTGGAGCAGTGCGGTGCAACAGGCATGAGCTTGGGGATCCGGAGAGCCTAGTTCACATCTCAACAGTATCCCGCACTAGCCGCAGACCTTGGACAAGTCACGTCACCCCTCAGACCTTACTCTCCCAGATGGGGTCCACAGCACTCATTTGCCTGTGACGAGACCTAATGGAGATGACAGCAGGGCAGAGTGCCTGCAGACGGCCAGTGTGGCACGAACACCTGCCTCCAAGGAGGATGGGCGCTGTCCTCTGACGCGAAACCAGGAAAGGAAATCAACAAGCACCTGCTGGTAATGTCTTTGCTTAAACTGTAGCCGGCGTTTAGAGGGGAAGTGTGACCCTGTCTTCTCACGTCTCATCTCTAATGCTTTTTCAAATTGTCCCCCCCCTTACTTTACATTGTGTGTCGTGTTGGTGCGGGCGGCACCGTGTGTCCCCTCAGGCTTTATTTCATCCGGCACCTGAAGTGCCCCATCTTCAGGACACACGTAACTTGAAGGCGGGGGGCGAACTGGCAGAAATTCTCGGCCGAAATGTGTTCTTCAAAGACGACAGAAGGACCACGCCCTTGAACTTCTTAAACTGAGCTGTGATCTGCTTCCTGATGTCCAGCATAGCAACAGCCACACGGACCTAATCAATGTATTTAACAACATTTACTTAACCTCCCTGAGTCTGAGTTTCAATATGAGTAAAACAGAGATTACTTCAACCTCTCCAAAGGTGGCTTTTAGAAACAATGAGACAACATAGGTAAGCAGTCAGATGCATAAGTAAGTGGTAGTTGCCATCATCACTATTACCCTTGTTATTTTTATTGTCTCAGTTCATGACCAAGAGCTCCTCTTTCCGACACAACTATTGATATCTGTGAAGGCTTTAAATATTATCTTAGAGATGCATGCCAATGACTTCCAAATTCACAACTGTTGCCTGACCTCCTCGTCTGAACCCCTGACTCATGTATCCGATTGACTACGTGACTTCTCATAAATAGCTGAAACTTAACTCACCCCAAATTAAAGTGTTGCTTTCTCCCCTCAAAAACTGCCCTGCTCCAGTCTTCCGGATCTCAGCCAATGACAATCCCATGTTTCCAGCAGCTCAGTCCCCAAAAGCTGGTGTTATCCTTGACTTTTCTCTTTCTCTCATACCCCATAACCAAGCTAACAAATCCCACCAGCAGTACTTTTAAGATGATCTCAATTCAATTGCTTCTCACACCATCCCTCACCAGCACCCTAGACCAAGCCACCAGCCATCAACTCCTGCCCGGAGTATCATACTCACCCCTTACACAGATTTCCCAGCGCTGCTCTCATCCATTCCCAACCACCCAGTCAACTGCCTTTCTGGCAGCTTTGCTGATGTTTAAAAAGTTGCATTATGTCACTCCTCTACTTAAATTGTTTCAGTGGGGCCCTGTTTTACTTATAGTAGGGTACTAGATCCTTATCACAGTCAACAAGGCATCCTATGTGATGGTACCCCAAAGTGGTTCATCCCCTGCAATCACTGTGATTCAGCTACCTCTGCCTCCTTACCTTTTCTTTTTTGAATGTATGACATATCTTTCTGTCACAGGACCTTTGCACTTCCTAGTCCTTCTGCCCAGAATGCTTTCCCTCCCCCTCCCATATATCTACATGGTTTGCCTTTGGGCCTCTGTTCAAGGTTTACTTTTCAGTGGAGCTCAACCTAACCAACTGGCCCAAAATAGTATTTCTTCCCACCTCACCTCACCCCACCCCATGCCCAGTCACTGTCTTTATTTTTCTTTCAAATCTCTATTACCATTGACTTGTGTATCTTCAACTCCTAGACTACTGCCTCACACACAGTGGGACTGCCACACATACATACATGTGGAATGGATTAAGTCATTCATTGTAAACAAAACTCCCATGACCCCATGGAGCTTCTCTGTCAACAAAACCTAAGATTTTTCTTCCATATCCCATGGGAGGAGAGGCTCTCAGGTCATCTGGTATTTGGGTCAGACACTGTCTTTTGGATAAGAATGAGGGAGCATTAGTCATTGCAGGGGATGGGGAAATGCATGGTCAGTGAGCATGGTCCTAAGGAGGGACGGTATGAAACCATAAAATAGAAAGTGCATCTTGGAGGGGAGGGGAAGGAGAGAAGGTCAGAAGAATCACTGAGGACTGATTATATACGAACTTTGCAACCAGAAAGTGGGAGCGGGGACATTCCTGGGCAGAAATGCAGCCTGGCAGCTTGGATGGATCAAATGGCTATTGTGTAACTCAAGGCTTGAAGTACACAGGCGATACCACTGACTGTGATGCCTCTGTAATGCCACCAAGTGAACAGAGAGTCATGGGCTCTGTGCCCTAATCTCATTTTAGCCACTTATGTGCTACGGGACCTTGGGGAAGGTCATTTTCCTGCTCTGAGCCTCGTCCTTATCATCTGTTGCCCACCAGGCCTGGCTCAGGGATCTGGAGCTGCTCCATGTTCCAACCTCCTAGGGTTATACAGAGAGGATATGCAACAATTTCCAAATACGTACCCAGGCAACCTAATGCCCAATCATGAGCTAAGCTAATTAGAAGGGGGATGCACCTTTCCTCCCAGCAACACCATTTCACACTAACAGCACCTTCCACATGCCGCCCCGGTCTTGTTTCTTGAAGCCGTGTGGATTGCAAGTTACATGGCAAGGAGAGTGACGACAGAACCCCAGCACTTTCCAATGTCCCCCGCTATATCAAAATTGGCCCACTGCTGCCATCAGGGAGTGCTACGGAGTTAGTCTGTGAAAAAGCAGTAATTCTGGTATCTGGTAGAATGCCTATACTACTACAGAGAAACTGTTCTCAAGCCCTTGTGTATGTTCGAGGCAGTAAATGTTGTGAAATGCAAAGGCATGCAAACTATAAATAATTTTCATACACTCAACAAAGTTTCCCCCAAGTACCTCTACTGGGCAGTGCTTGGATAGCCTAGTTTAATCCATGTGTATTCAAAGGACTAATATGACATTCTCTAATGCAGACCCTTTTTCCTTGGGAATTCAAGAAGCAGTTGAGGACCTGTCAGGTCCCAGCCCTAGAAGCCTCAATCAGGTCTCATTGCAGTTATAATAATAGTACAACTGTAACATTAAGGCATTAGGTTGGCGATAATTTGCAAACACCAAAGGTGTACTTTTTGGCTTTCAAATTTCAAATTTGAAAAAAACAAATCCCATGAGATGACAAAACAATGATGTTAATACAGATCCCAAGGCTTTGGGAGTCTAGTTACATTGCCCAGGAAATGGCAGCATTTTGTTGGAATAATAAGCATTTTTCAAAACTTCTAGAAAGTACCACTATACCCAAAGATTTTGTTCAGTTGGCAAATTTCCACTGGCTCTGCTGGGCTCTCTACCAACTTACAGTCAATATAATTTAGCTGATCCCCCACTGGCAATGAAATCAAATACCTCGTCCTCACCCCACCCTAACACTTGCTCCCAAATTAAATGACCTCTTCCTTCCAATGACCCTAGTAGATATAGACATAGATGATATAGATATAGATATAGATATAGATATAGATATATATAGATTTATAGATATGGATATAGATATAGATAGGTTTTTTTTTTAGTTTTCTAAAACACTTATTTATTATTGAGAGACAGAGAGAGACAGAGCATGAGCATGGGAGGGGCAGAGAGAGAAGGAGACACAGAATCCAAAGCAGGCTCCAGGCTCTGAGCTGTCAGCACAGAGCCTGACATGGGGCTTGAACTCACAAACTGTGAGATCATGACCTGAGCCGAAGTTGGATGTCTAACTGACTGAGCCACCCAGCTGCCTCGAGATTTTCTGTACATAGACAACTCGATAGAATATCTATCTATCTACATACACACATCCTGTAAATCCTGTGTATATATTTCTTCCAAAACTAAAATACTTATACATGTCTGTTGAGCTGCTTGAGGGCAGGTCTTAATTATCGCTCCATCCTCAATACCCAGCACAGTCCTTAACAGAGTAGAGAAAGTTGGTGAATGGTTTAAGGAATAAATACATGAACATCTGCTCTTTTTAGGGACTAGTGCTCAGTAAGACTCGATCCCTGCAGTGGTCTGAGATAAGAGGACAACCCAGTGAGGGCAAGAAGCCATGTTCAAAGCCCACTGTAAAGGATGGAAGGTTCTAGTGAGGACTGCGATTGGGGTAAAGCGAAAGCGTTCCGGAAAAGGGGCGCAAGAGAAGCGGTAACTCATCTGGGCTGGAATAAGCTGTTAAGGTTTCAGGCAGAAGGAGGCTGTGGACTCGGGAGGGAGAAACTTGTCAGTGAACATCCGGCAACCGGTGAGGCTCGGGAGCTGGATGGAAGGTAAGGCCAGATCACGCACTCTTGGCGGGTGGGTGGAGATGAGGGGCCTTGGGAGTGACAGCTGTCACAGGCTCACTTGGAGATCCTTCGGCAGATCCCAGTCTTCCGGTTACGATGAAGGGGCGGGACTGGTATTCCTATGCGCTTTTACACCTGCGTTAAACGTAGTTCTCTGCCAGGTAGACTGATATCCTCGGCTGGCCTGGGGCTTGCCTGGATGCCTGTCCCAGTCCTGGGGTGGGAGCGGTGTCCCCTGCTGTCCACCTCTCACCAGAGCCCCAGGAGTCCTCACATGCCACCCTTCCACGTTCCAGTCACTCCTGCTTACCTGTCTGCCTCTCTTCCTAGAAGGTGAGCACCTCCAGGACGGGAGCTAGGACTTTATGCTTGAATCCACAGCAGGCCACTCAGGGAATACGGGTTTGCTAATAAAAGGGAAAAAAAAAATGAGTGCAGAAGTGACAGCGTGAATACCAAAATCTGTATCCAAGGATCTCGTGTCTGAGTCCCAGCCATTTGCTTAGAGAAAGAGGGAACGAAGAATGGGCAGGCAGAAGAGGGGAAAAAATGTGACAGACAGGGAGGAAGGAAGGAAGGAAGGAAGGAAGGAAGGGAATGTGTTTCCCCTTTCCACCGAGTTTAATGAAGCTATAACTGGTTTCTGGCATATGAAGCAGCAGACAGGGGTCTCATGTTATAGTTGAAAATTAAAAGGAAGGAAACTCGAGCCATCTGAAAGCAATCTACACCCTCAGCGAGGCACAAATGAGCTGAAGACAGGCAGCAAGGGGCTTTGAGAAGAGTCTGCTTCACCCGCTTGGAGGAGATGGTCAGCGACTCACTCGCACAAAGAGAAGCCTGTGACTGTCCCTGCCTTTGGCCCTGCCAATCAGATTTGGAGGCTGAGCTGGGAGAAGCTCAAGGTCAGGGACAGGCATGACAAAATGACATGTCTCCGGGCTGTGGATTCGCATTTGCAGATGTCTCTTTGAATTCCCGTGCTGAAACCTGGGTGCGCTTGCAGAAGTGGGCTTCGCTGCCTCCAGGCTGGTGGGCCAGCTGTGAGCACGTCCTGTCCCAGGTGAGGACATGCTGACATATCACCGCTGTCACGGAGGACCTTGACCTAAAATCCTGGGGCCTCGAAGATGACTTCACTCATTCCCTGCTTACCCACATTCTCCTTGTCAGACAACCACGGTCGCAGCCACTGTCAGTCCTGTGCTCAATGCTATTTTAAGTGCTGCCCACGCATGATCTCATGTGATTCTCCCGATGACCCTCAAAAATAGGTACCCTGTTCAGTTTTAAGAATTATGAAAGTGAGGTCGTTCGCTAAAACAGTTTTTCTTTGGGCAAATGCAAAAGCTTGCAGTTATGTGTCTTCTCCACTAAGGGGCATTATCATCTCACATTAAAAATGCCAGACCAGGTCAGGGTAGGGCCTTAGCACAAAAGCAGAAGTTTGTAAAAAGGACAAAGCAGAGGGATTGATTGCAATGACCTGGATATTTTCTAAACGTTATTCCTCTTAGTAGTAGAACGTTCAAATTCACAGCTGTAGTACCCAATGCGTACTTAACTCAGTAACTCCCTTAATTCCCGTTCAAGGTCATTTCAAAGGCACTGACTGGTCTTAAAGAGTCAGCCAGCAATGGGCCAAGGCAACTGGGGTGGGGAGAAAAGATTAATAGATTCAACCATTTGGCTAAGGAGTCATCCTCCCCAGCTGCTTTCGCTAATTTCTTACGTCACGTTTTCCACCAAGGGAAACACGGCTTGTGGCTGAATCACCTTGACTCCAGTTGGGAGTGTAAAGTGAAAGAAAAAAATAGGAAAAAAAAAAAAAAAAGAAAGAAAGAAAGAAAAAAAAAAAAAGGCTGACATTCTATCCCAAGCTTATCAAAATGAGTTTCTCTGGCTCACGTTGGCACACCTGGAAAACACTCTGGAAGTGTACATTAAGATAGGAGGGGATCCTCCATTCGTGGCCATGCCCCCACCCCTGTGCTTATAGACAGATAGGCTGTTTCTACACAGATGGGCTTCCGGACATGTGACGCTGCTTTCAGACATGCTCCTGCAGGAAACTCACAATACACAGAGAAGGCAGCAAAGTCACCGTGGGGCTTCCCTGTTTGGATGGATGCACCAAGACCACAATTAAAGCAAACAAACAAAGTCACCGAGTTTATCTCCAAGTTTATTTGAAAGCCCAGCCCAGCTCTTGATGACTCAACCATACGCTATCCCGATTTAAACTTCACCCTGCAGCTGGGGTTCCCAGGCTGGTGTCCGTGGCCACCAATGACTAAATTTGAAAGCACTGCTCTCCATCTGCTGCGGAGCTCGCAGCCTCACAGACGGATCAAGTACTGTTTAGGCTGCGTCTTAATCCCACTTGAAGATTGCAAATTTTTACTCAAACACGAGGTCCGAGGCTACTCTGCTGTTCGCACCAGCAGGAAAGCCCGCGCTATATGAAACAACCTCAAGTCACCTGGGCCCAGCGGCGTGTGGGAACCAACACCGGAGAGACTGTGGAGACAGCAACTCACCTTCACGGCGGCCGAGCCTGTGCCCTTGGCCGTACATTTGAGAAGCGCTGCGCTAGACTAAGGATTTGAAGTCCCCTTTTTATTCTGCATCTCCAAAGGAAGCAGTTGTTTTAGGACGAAGGAGATCAGGAGGCTCCCCTGTACTGATTCAACATGCATTTTGTTTTATGAGCGTTTCATTTATTGACCCCACTTGGCACGCATGAAAGTTCAGAAAATAATCAGGGATAGCATTTACGGAGCCCCACGGTGGACCCAGGTCTTGCGCTAAGTGCTTTACACACGGTATCCCGCTCCCGGAGCCCAGGACTAGATGGCTACAAAGCCTTTACGCTTCTCCCTGTTCAAAATGCCTCCTGCTCCTCACTCACCCAGTCTCAGTTTACTCACCTGAAAAAAGGATCAGCCAGAAGCTAGACCAGATGATCACACAGATAGATCCCTCTGATCAGTAAGCTTTTATGAAATGTGGAAGGCAAAACTATATACACATCTTTGTTAAAATAGAAAACCCAGGTGTTTAAATGCAACACTTGCTTCCTTAAGAGGAAAAAAACCCCAGAAAACAATCAACCCACTGTGTGTAGCAATACTTAATTTGACCCTCTACTATTTTGTGTATTACTGACCAAGCAGCCAGCCTCTCTTAGAACTGACACCAGCAGCTCCTCCCGGGCCCGGACCAGGCACTCAGCAACTCAACACGGTCCCGGGCATGACCGGGAAGGGACACAGGCGCACGTGGCGGGGGCGCCATCTTCCTGCCCCGGCTGGGGAGCAGGTTGGCATGGCAACGCCGGAGCCAGTCTTCACTTGCTCCCTCCCTTCCCTTTCACGCTATTATCACTGTGTGAGATCTTGCCCCAGAAGAACAGAGAAGTCCTGAGGGCGAGGTCTGATGTCAGGGGAGAACAAGCGAGGCTTTGTGGGGCCCTTCAAGGAGAGGAGGCCCGGCCAGGGCTCTTCGCGCACACAGAGGGGCCTGTGCTCTCTCAGCGTCGGGGGCAGAGAGGTCTGCTCCCATCCTGCCTGCAGGGCGGGGCCTCCACCAGCACATGGGGGGCCCTGTCCCTCCCCCGACAGGGAGCTGGACAAGGTGGACGGATCTCCACCCGTTGCCCACAGGCTCGCCCACACCAACCCCCGTGACCACTGTCAAGCAATCTCTCTCTCCTTAGCCATTCTCCCACCTCCCGTTCAGAACGGCACCCCCACCCCTCCACCACCCTTGCAGATCTCTGCCTCCTTCTCACAACCTGTCATCTGCTCCCAGTCTCCTGTCTCCAACCCTCCTGGGCACCACCCCTACTCTGAGCCACCTCTGCCTCTGAGAAGCCTCCCGGGTCAGTGAGCTGCCCTGCTGCCTCTGGTCTCCTAAAATGCTTCAGTTGTTCTAATGGTACAGGAGGTGTCACACATCTGATGTTGGTCTGTTTATCACCATTGCTGACTTCGGCTTGGAAACCCCATCTTCTAGGACCAGTTCTGCACACCGAAGATGCTTACTAAATACCTTTAAAATGCTCGAACCCACAGAGCATCCCGAAAATGTACTTTTTGCAATATATTTTTTAAATTTATTTGAGGTGGGGGAGAGAGCAGAGAGAGAGGGAGACAAAGAGAATCCCAAGCAGGCTCTGTCACCGCAGAGCCCGACACGGGGCTCAAACTCACAAACCATGAAATCATGACCTGAGCTGAAACCAAGGGTCGGACACTTAACCGACTTGAGCCACCCGGGTGCCCCCCAAAAACTTACTTTCAAGTAAAATATTCAACTGAGGCTTTAGATCAAAATAAGGAGAGCTAACGCTAATTGAGTCCTTACTATGTGCCCAGCACCACCGGGAGCAGGTGCACATGCTGGCTCATTTAATGAGCAAAGCGGCCTTACTTATGAGGAAGGTGCGATCGACTCTCACTTTACAGATGAGGGAACTGTTGGAGGAGGGATGTGCTAACTGTCTGAACCCACCAGCTAGCGAGCGGGAGAGGAGGACTGTGACCCAGGTGGGCTGGGTCCAGTCTGTCCTCCTAACCATCATGAGGCACAGTGTTTCATGATGACCACCACTGAACCAACCCCACCTAAAGTCCCCTCTGATGCACACTGTCACGTGTCATTCCCTGAAAGTAGGGACACACGCCTTTGCAAATGTCATCACATTGCCAGGCCCCTTTTGTCCCATGTAATGGCAACTGAATAATTCTATCAGATGGCCATGTTCCCCTTCTTCCTAGGCTGGCAGCACGGTCAGGAGAGCAAGGTGGCCTGTTGGGAAGTGAGGTCTTTGGAGGAGACACGTTCGGAGCCCGATTTCCTCAGCAACAATTCTCTCCGCAGAACGCGTCTGCCCATTTGCAGCCTGGGCCTAACTCTGCTGTGCAGGTCAGATGAAGTCCCCTCATCCTGGGACCACTAGGCTGGCAGCTTCCAAGCCCCAGAGAAAGGCGGGCTCGCCATCAGGGCTAAGCCAAGCACCCTAAGCTGATTCTCCTATCTTCCGGCACAGAGAAGAAGCACAGACAGAGCTTCAAGAAGCTGGAAAACTGGAAGAAAGGGGCAGAGCAAGGGCACCAGGGCTCACAGCATCAGGATGGGGGCAGGGTGCAGGCTGAGCCCTTTTAGTCTGAGAACCAGATCAGCCGTTCTGTGCTCCAGGGCTGATGGAGGCCCTTCCTGCCATGAAAATGCGGGGGGGGGGGGGGGGGGGGGGGTGGGTTTCCAGTTTCTCACCTTCCAGAGGTGCTTCCTGGTTCTGGTGGTGCAAAAGCGAACCCCACATCAGGGTCCTGCTGGACAACATGCGGGTTCAGCAGTCATGACTCTCTCTGGGGTCATGTTCGGAAAGGGAAAGCCCTGGACAGTCAGGCCCGACTCCCACGTAGTGACGGTAGAGAGGGGAAGGGGGTGTCCAAGGTCAAATGGTGAGTCCGTGCCACAGCTCGGGCCAGAACCCAAGTTAATCCCGACACCACAGCCATCCTGTCCTTCCTTCCTTTTCTTTCTCATCTCTGCTCCTTCTTTTCAAACTTCACCTTATGTCAGTTAAAGGCATCCAAGAGAAATGCTTACTCGCCCTGGTACAGCCAGGCTTCTGGAGCAAAGAGGGTGAGAAGAAGCTCACGGTGAGGTTTTTCCTGAGAGGGAGAAGAGAAGAAACCCAAGTGCCATGTCGTCTCCTCTGCCTAGCCCGTCAGGTAGAACAAACAGACCCCCCAAGAGAAGAGTCAAGGAAGCCCTGACTGATTCTCCTGGTTCTCCAAGAGGGGAAATGGAGAGGAGGGTACGTCATGGGACTATATCTACTGGAGACTCCAATCAGAGCAAAGCACTCATCCCTCAAGCTGCTTGCTATTGAGATGTTTAAGCCTACTAGAAATGAGGGTGAGCCTGGCTGGCTCAGTCAGTGGAACCCGCTGCTCTTGATCTCAGGGTCATGGGTTTGAGCCCCACATTGGGTGCAGAGATTCCTTAAAGACAACAACAACAGCAATTGGAAGTAAGCCTACCAGAATGGGACAAGGTTAAGTTCAGAGACAGCTCTTCAAGGAGGGAAGGATCTCCAAGTGCCCACAAGCAGAACCCACTGTCGTTATCAAGTAGTGAGCTCCCCGTCCCTGGAAGCATGTAAACAGACACCCGTGGGGCAAGCTGTGGAGAGTCTGCTGGCATCGGAAGATCCGGAGAGGACTCCAAGACAGGATGTCGCTGCTCTGTCCAGTGCTGCATTTCAGAGCTCTAGGTGAGGGCCACGTTCAGGGATGATCCTTAACTGCTCCTCATTGGTTTATCAGAAGGATAGCACGGCATGCAGAGAGGAAGGGGAGACAGTCACAAGTGAGTCTGAGTCCTGACCACCTAGGAGCGGGGGGCCTTGGGCAAGTGGCTTCATGTCTCTGAGCTGCAGTTTCCTCTTCTGTAACAGGCATCCTGGTGTGCTTGTGGACCTCTGGTGCCGGGAGCACAGACCTCAACACACCCAACACGCCCAAGGAAGTGGTGCAGGTCAGAGAGGCCAATTCTAACCCATCCGTTCGTCTTTCAGCCGGCACGAGTGGCTGGAGGGCGTCGGCACCAGGGTGCGTTAGGCTAGAATAGATTCTACATACCACATACGTGTGCGTGTCTGTGCACGTATGTATGTATATACACACACATACACGTATCTGGGTATATACAGACACACAAACATATACATATAACTTTTTTCTTTTCATTTTTTTTAAGTTCATTAATTTTTGACAGAGGCAGAGTGCGAGCATGAGCTGGGGAGGGGCAGAGAGAGAGGGAGACACAGAATCCGAAGCAGGCGCCAGGCTCTGAGCTGTCCGCACAGAGCCCGACGTGGGGCTCGAACCCACAAGCTGTGAGATCATGACCTGGGCTAAAGCCGGACGCTTAACCGACTGAGCCTCCCAGGCGCCCCACATAACTTTTTTTCTAAGAGGAAGGGAGAGGAGCACAGTTCTAAACACCCCCTTGCAGTTTTCACCGGGAAGAAGCGGACCTGGCTGTCTGTAAAGTTGAGTTTTGCTACCAGAGAGCCCTGGTGCAAGCTATACTGTTCCATCAGTGTTTCTGGATGATGGCGATGGATTCCCTCCTCCTCTTTCCACTTCTTTTCTTGGTCCCTCTCATCCGATTCCACTCACTAACACCTCCATGGGGTCAGAGAAGAGATCGACTCAAATTAGTCAACCTGATTATTTTTAGTCACTGTTGGGAACAAGGTGGGAGGCTAAGGAGGAGGCTACTAATGGATTCTAAAATGCAGAGTTGAGGCATTATCTGTGCACGATGATCACCCTGGCTACTTCCTCTCCACCGCCGCCACAGATGTTTGAACACTGGCCCTTATTTATAGAGTGCCATTCTGTACTAGGGGTGTCTCTCGCCCAGCTCCCAACTCCTACTTACCCTTCAATACCCAGCTCATTTGGCCCCTCTTGGAAACCTTTCCTGACTTCCCAGGGCAGAGGACATGCTCCCTTTCTGTACTTTGTGCAGGCAAGGGCCTCCTACCCACTATCTGAGTCTGTGGCTCCTTTGTCATCGTCACTAACATGATCTCCTTGGACGGATGAGCAGGCTTAATTTGTCTTGATGGTTTCCAGTCCTCATACATTCTCAGGTATTGGGACTCAGGTATTGTCTGGCCAGTGAATATGTACTTTCTAAAGAACATTCTTACTGTCCTATTCAACTAGGAGAGGATTAAGAGATAGATATTACCCGTTTGTTTTCTGACTAGAAAAAAAAGGTATCAAGACCTAAATTCCACCATTTCTACTAGAAAAGCTTGGGTTTTTGCCAGCTACTCCCTCCAGTCAGAAACAAGGCTCATGTTCTCACCGCTTTCCAGCAATTTGAGTGCCAAGACCCCACACGAAACCACCAACGTTCAACATCCACTAGGGCACCGGGCGGCAGGAAGGGCCATGAATTCATCAGCTCCAGAAGACCATCTCATTCAGCCCATCTGCATGAACCTATTTCACATCTGAGGAAGCTACGATCTTATAATGTTACCAGGAGTAGGTATAAAATAAGCACTTCAAAAATGAAGCATTTTATGATCAATCAGAACAAATTCAGGGTCAATAAAATTAGACCCTTAGTTTCATCTAACTCCAATCTCCTCAGGCCATCAATCTGGGCTTAAAAAACTCTTCCGGCTCTAGGCTGTCCTCAAGTGCACTCAACACCCTTGGCTGGGCATTCAAGGCTCCTGGTTAGCCTTCCATCTCCCCCCTCTGAAGGGGCCTCTCAGACTTGCCTCACCTCACACTCCAGTGACTGTCAGGCATGGTGACAGGCACCGGGCATCCCCTGCTTATGTCCTTCCTCTGCCTGGAAACTCCCAACACCCCTCCCTGATGTTCCCCACCCTCCTTGCCATTCACTGCTCCTCACCTCTAGGACTGAGTGGAGACGACATGCCCAAGAAGCTGCCCCGTCCTGCCCCTCTGTCTGCATCAGGAGCGTCCCCTTGGGCTCCCTCACAGCCACAGATCAGTTGTGTTGGTTGGTCACTAGCAGCTGTCCCACTAAAAGCATAAACCCCTCGAGAGCAGGGTGTAAACCTAGTCGTCATCTGTACCCAGTGTCTACACTAGCACTGACACAGAATAAGCACTCAGATGTTTGCTGAGTGAATTCATCCTGTCTCTACCCTGAAGGCAAGACTTGGTAATACACTATGTGAATGCATTTCAAGAGAACCGGTAGAAGTGACCTGTGCGAGGTGCCCGTGGAAAATGGCCACTCTAGCAAACTGGCTCCACAATGACCAAATCAGAACAACGACTCATTTCGACCTCATTTACCAATGCAACTTTCTCAAGCAGCTTGAACTAGCATTGGACCATGGGCACTAGAACAGGTCTGCGTCTCACTCATCTCCAGAGTCTTGTTACCAATACAGGTTTTTGAACGGATGGCTCTTACTCTACTGGGCAAGAGCATCCGTCCCTTTCTCTACTCAGGGAGGCTTCGGAGATGGGGCCTTTAGAGATGTTCTAGGGAAGAGGGAGGAAAAGTAGGAGAATCTCTGGAAAGGCCAGCCAGAACACAGAAGCCCACATCCTTACAGTGGCTAATGAGGCCCTACATGATCTGACTGCTTCTCTCTGCCCTCACCCCCTTCCTCTGTCCCCTGCTCCTTCTGCTCCAATCCTACTGGCTGCTTGCAGTTCCTTAAGCACATTCCCGCCTCAGAGCCTCTGCTCCTTCCAGCCTCACTCCCTCCCTCTGTCTACATCCTACTCCAGCAACACCTAGCCAGGGAGGCTTCCCTGGACCCTGTATAGAACAGCAGTCCTGCTCTCCCCACATCCCATCTCTCTGGCTTGCTTTATTTATTTAGGTTTTCCTGTTTTACTTTTTTTCCATAACACTGAACACTGCCTGATACAATGTACACATGTTTATTTGTTGATGATCCCACAATTGGTGCTGTGGGCCTAACACCAAGATGGCACCTTCTTCGGAGCTAACGCACACACAAGGCACAAGGTTACAAAAGAACCCAATGGGGGATCAAAGCTACACTTAAGTAGCTCTAGATAAGACTGGGGAGGAAAAGGAGCTAACATTTGTTGAGGAAGAAACTATGTTAATGCATTTCAACTATATCCTTTGATCTTGACCACAAGTGGACAAGTGGACAACATAGGGCATATTGTCCCCATCTTACCAATGGGGAAACAGAACCTCAGGAATTTGAAATGATCTCAGCAAAATCACTCAACTAAAGAAGCAGAACCGAGATTTGAAATCGGGTCTGTCTAATTCTAAAAGCTCTCCTCCTTCCTCTAAATTATGCTGTAGCCTGGCGGCCACTCTAGGGAAAGAAACCATAAGAGGAAGAAAAAGGAAGGGAGCGCAAGACAATCCTATTCCCTCAAAGAATGAGAATTTGGTGTAAGCAACAAGTCTAGGATGAAACCGGAAAACACCTTAGAGATCACCTGGTCTTGCTTTCTGTGCTACACTCAGCTGTACGAAATGTTTCTGCTTTTAGTTTTAAGGGAACTCAAGACATCTAGATGAAGAAGAAGAGCTTTTGGACAGAGGGCAGCAGAAGGTAACACCAGCAAGTGGAGAAAGATTAACAGGTGCATGGCCTTCTCAGTGTATTGGCATCTCCTTCGTGACTCCTGGTCTTGTCCTGGTGGGCGTCCTGGGCCAGCTTATGCAGATGTGTTAGAATACCAGAACCCAGGCTGCTGAGCCCTCAGTAGAACCTGAGTCATCTGGGAGGGGTGTCGGTTCATGTCACGTCTGAGTTCAACGAAGAAGTTCAAGCAGATGTGGCCCAGTCCTTGCAGATCCATAATGGATCAGGAGGAGGTGACAGAGGAGGAAAGCAGTAACAACAAAGAACCCATGTGCCTGGCAACCTGCAGCTGGTGCGTGGCACTGCTCCTGGATGAGAACTTCGCAAACTAAAAATGTCTCAAAAAATGTTACAGCCAGTGCGAGGCAAACCAGACCTCTGGCACGAGACCCGAATTCCATCCTGGGTTTGCTACTTAAGGACCTTCCTGCTCACCTGAGTCTGCACGGCAAGAATGGGCAAGACAGGAACCCAGATTGTCCTTCGGAGGAAATGAATTCTGCAAGGACAAGTCACCTGGAGGTACAGTTCTCACCTGCTCTCTCCTGTATGCAGTTCTAAGCTACTCTACCTCATGCCTAAACACTCACAGCTCAGGACAGCTACAGCTCCCACTCAGAATGTACTGGTAGAACCCAGGGACCTTTAACCACTTTTTGTATGTATGTATGTATGCATGTATGTTTATTTCTTTCTTTTGAGAGACAGAGAGAGAGCACACAAGCAGGGGAGAAGCAAAGAGGGAAGCAGCAAGGGAATCCCAAGCAGGATCCGCACTGTTAGCACAGAGCCCGACGCAAGACTCGATCCCACAGACTGTGAGGTCATGACCCGAGCCGAAATCCAGAGTCGGACACTCCACTGATTGAGACTCCCAGGCACCCTCCCTTTAACCATTTCAAAACTATAACCTTGGGGTGTTTTTTTTTTTTTTTTTCCTTTTATGTGTATATGGTGTCAGGAGGCATGACTTCTAATCAAAGATGACAAATCTGGTGAAATGACCACCCTTAATACTTTCCAGTATTCTATAAGCACAGATAGCATGCATCCTTTCCCCTAAACAGGAAAGTTACCGTTGTGCTGTCTGCCATAGCCAAAGTCACTTGTTTCTTACCCAGCACTGTGTCTTGTGATTCAGGCTCACCGATCCAGGCTGATGGGACAAACCCACTGAACAAGATGGCCGCGGCAAGTCTGGCTCCCAAGTCAGGGCCGTGCCCGCTGGAGTCCCGTGGCTTCTCTGTCCTTACGTGAGTGATAATCTGCTAAGAGGGAAGGCGAGTCATGTTATTTTGAGAGGCCATTTCCTGTTCTCCTCTAGAAATAAGACATTTTTTAAGGAGACCAGAGAGAATACCAGAATCACAGATTACCAGGGCTGGAAGAAATCAATGCAATAGCCTTCTCTAACACTTTCATTTTGTAGCTGGGGAAACTGAGGCTCAGAGAAAACAGTGTCATTCAAGGATTCAGCAACTTGGAGAATTCAGATTAGAACATGTCTCTAACTCTCTCAGAATTTTTTTTAAAGAGCAGCTTCATGGTCCGGCTGACTTCTCCATTGACCCTGAATGGGAAGGGGTTTTTTTTTTTTTGTTTTGTTTTTTTATTTAATTTTTTAAACAGATATTAAAAAAGGGAGGTGGGACTTTTTCCAGATCGCTGTTTTTGTAGTTTTGCCCCTGGGAGCTAAATTAGTGAAACAGTCTACCTCAGGCATGTGGTTGGGATTGTTCTGTTTCCCATTAGAAAAATATTGTTATGGAACAGAAGCGTCAGGATCACGGTAGTGGGTGGGCTTTGTTTTTCAGTGATTTGTGCCCAGTCAGTAGGTCTCTCTGTCTCTCTGTCTT
This sequence comes from Prionailurus viverrinus, assembly GCF_022837055.1. NCBI lineage: Eukaryota > Metazoa > Chordata > Mammalia > Carnivora > Felidae > Prionailurus > Prionailurus viverrinus. The sequence continues at coordinate 128,519,044 of NC_062563.1, read as the reverse complement.
TCTCTCTCTCTCCATGTTTCAGGAAAACACAGTAACAGATACAGTCCCTCCTCCCATGGGTGTCATTTATTATGTGGCTTTTCTGGCTACTTTGGATTTGAACCGCCCCTCCTGTTTGCAGAAAACCAAAACCCAACAAGCGATCTCACGTTTATTAAGTAAATAATATCTACCAGACATACCAAGTGAATCTTACAGTACATTTTCCTGATTTGTCCTCAAAAATTCCCCACAAGGTACCCTGAAGTCCATTTTCTCAAGAGGTGAGAGAACCGAGCTTCAGAGAACTACGATGATCCGTAGAGTCATAATGGGAAAAAGGCACAGAACCAGAAATAAATGCATGTCTAACTCCCACATCTATGTTTTGCCCATCTACTGTAGACTTCAGTTATTAGGCCAAAACACTAGGACTTGTCTTCCTTATTTTTCCAGTGTTTTAGCTTGAATGCGGGAGAAAGTTCTTTGGAAACTATAAATTGTTGTAAGGACATGAAAGATTATTCTTGTTAGATTCTCTTTCAGCCGGGAGGCTCCAAGGCCCTGCTTCCTGCTGTGCTCCCAGCAGAGGCTCCTGTGTCCCAGAGAAGCTGCGCCTGGGCCCTGGCACTGAGAGGGCCCATCAGGAAATCATGATTATCTACGCTTGGTGCTTTGTTCCTGTTCTCAGACAACAAGGGACAAGGCTGGAGAGCCGGGCTAGGGGGGTGGAGAAAGAGGAAGAAAAAAACAGGAAGTGAAGGGGGGGGGAGGAGGAAGGAAGGAAACGATAGGGAAAACACAGCAACTTTGAAAAGTCCTTGGCCTGATGAGAAAGTGATTTCATGTGGGGATGGCCCTGCATTTTGGGAAAGCAGGTCACGGAGGTAGAGGAGGAAGGAGGTTTGTTTCCTCTGGATTTGGGGTTGTGTTCGTCAATTCCCACCACAGAGCACAGCCTGAGGAAAAGGGTGCCCTGACACAGGGGCTGTTTTCTATGTGCTTGGGTGTAGACGATGAAGAATGTGAATTTCTGAAGAAGGATCCTGGGGTAAGACCGTGTCTCTCACCTCTTGGCTGTGGCTGAGAGGCCAGATGTGCCACGAAAGGACCTGGAAACAAGAGGGAAGGTGTTGAAGTGATTCAGTATTGGAGGAGCCATCCCTCCCCACCACTTTCTTTGTCAAACACCCTCAGAATTATAATACGTTTTCAGTGTATATGATAGAGACTTCATTCTCCCACTGGGGCCCAGCAAGAATCCCACTTTCTTCCACCAGAAAACTAAGAGGGTCAGGCCAGTAGAATGCTGAGCCTCTCGCAGACTATGACTCTCAGGTACTTCCGGAATGTTCTCCCACCCATGTTGACCTCTCTACTCATTTACAGATGCTCACAAGAGTACCCCAACACCCAACGTGCATCTTTAAGGATACAGTCACCTGGTTAAGTTGCACAAGAACACAAATAACCCTAATCATAACCTAATCATACATCAAAGCTAATACTATTAACTCTTTCCAGTCTTTTGATGGGGACAAGGAGGGGGCAGGGAATGCGGAGCTTCCTGACAGGCAAGTCCAGTCCCACCCACTCTAGCAGTTCCCAAACTCACTGTGCACTGGAGAAGCTAACAAAAAGTACAATTCTGGCCTGGCGTAGCAGCCAAAGCTTCTGGAGAGTTTTGATGTCACCAACCTGGCTCTGTCCATGGACCAGCATTTGGGTAACTTGTGATCCTAATCCAGCCCTCAGCATGCCCCAACTCCTTCCATCTTATTGATTTGGTCACAGAGGCCCTACCAGGGAGGAGGGGCTCACTCTGAGGATCTGCCCTTGATTCTGTAAATTATTCCCCCAGGATCTGCCCTTGATTCTGTAAATGATTCCCCCCACCATCCAAACAAACACAGGACAACACAAAGTAAGCATATCCTTGAGAGGAGTCCAAGCTTTTTGAAGCGATGGCTGGTAGTTTCCTGACTGAGTCACCCATGGGCCAGATGTCCATCAGAGAGAACAGAGGTCAAGCAGGGAAGGACACTGACAACTCCCATCTCAGGTCCCCACGAGCACAGCCTCACACAGCAAACACCAACACCGATTTGCTCCTCTTGTCAGCAGCATGGACTGTGGCCACAGCTGTTGCCACAAACCCTCTGCTCCATCCGAGACCAGTGGGAGTCCTCGCTTCTGTAGCACGTGGCAGCCAGGAGAACACTTCTCAAAATCTCATGTTTGGTCATTTTCAGAGAGGTACAGAGCAGAGGGGATAATGACCGCCATTTTGAAAAGGGAGAAGCTGCAATCCAGAGACATGAAATGGCTTATCCAGGGTCATACAGCAGAAGCAGGACTACAACAGGGATCTCTTGCCCTCCAGTCCAGTGACCTGTCACATTGTCACTGTATCATGTGCCCCTGCCCCATTCAGTGGAGGGACTCAGAGCTTACAACAGCTGCATGTCTTCCACTTTAGAATGTCTCTGGAATTAGAAGGACAGGGCAGGGACAACCAAAAGGCAGATGGACAGGGAGAAGACCAAGCATGGAGGACCTGTTCCCACCATCCAGTCTGAGCAGGTAAGGACTCACTCTAAAGCCCCCGGTGCGAGCATGGTCCATCAGAGTCCCAGCCTAGACTCGGAGTCAACAGACCTTGCTGCAGCCTCCTTCCTACCAAGAGCATCAGCCAACATGAAGAAATATGAACGGGCAGGTTTTTAGATAATGAAAATCGTTCCCCTTCTGCAAGTACCTACTGTACGTACATCAGGCGTTGTTAAGCACGGTACCTCTGGTAACTCCTGAAACCTCCCAGCAACCACACTAGGTAGGCATTATTCTTGCCCCTTTTTCATAGATAAGGACACTGACGTGGTCATCCAAGGGACTCAGCTTTTGAGCGGTAGGTAGAGCCAAGATTTCCATTCAGGCAATCCGGATGGAATTTCCGCTTTCAACCACTACCGTGATCCTCCCTCATAGGGCAGTCACGTCAAAAGAAAAAGGAAAAAAAAACAAAAAAGAAAAAAAAACAAGGAAAGAAAAGGGAGGCTTACAGGAAGGCAATTTAGTGGAAAGAGACGGGGAATAAAGCAAGGACACCGGGAACAGATGACACTTACATTCAAAAGGCAGAGGAACGGAAGAAACTCCCCAGCCAGGGAACATTGAGAGGCGCCTCGCCGGCCCAGCCAGAAATCTGGACCCTTCCCACACTCGGGTGGCAGCCCCCGAGTCAGCTGGCACCAGTAAATGACATTCTGGCCTTGGTGTTTACACAGTACTGCTCATGGGAGGAGGAAGTAGGCTGGGCCGAGGAGGGCCAGCGACGGGAGAGTCCTCAGGGCGGGTAGAGGGATGATGTCTTGGGAACCTATTTTCCATGTCACCCAAAGGGACGGATCCATTGGGCAGGTGGGCAAGCGAGACTCTGCCGAAAGTCCTCACCTTAAACGGTGCACACGCTCCCAGCAACCCTAGGTGTTGAGGATACTACCTGCTTTCAGCCTCACAACGACCTGGGGAGCAGGGCAGGACAGGGATCATTCTTTACCATGTCACAGATGGAAAGACTAAGGCCAAAATAATACTAGTCATAAAATCATAAAATCATCATCATCATAATAAAAATAATAGCGGCAATGCCATTTGTTGGCAGCTTATCACGTGTCAAGAAATAAGCGAGATGCTTGACATGGGTGATTTCATAACAGCACCAACTGCTGAGGTCTGTATGATTATTCCCAATTTACAGTCGAGATAAGCTAAGTAATTTCCTCAAGGTCAAAAAACTAGTAAGCTACGAAGAAGGATCTAAGCTTCTATCTACTTGACATTTTGGCCCACGATCTCACCTCTCAGCAGCACGTGCTATGAGACGGTGATGGGACTTAGCCACAGCTGTCGAACAATGCTACCCCTACAGCCAACTTCTGAGAGGTTGAAGCACACAGGTATAGGCTTTTGCCTAAACACATTATCTACTCTGCAACTATACTACGTGCACATACAAAGTGACACACGATTAGGGTGACCATGCGATTTATCAGCCAAACCTGGATACTTCTAAGAGCGAAAGGGGGCATATTAATAATGCCCAGGGGACGACAGGCATAAAGCGGAATTGTCCCAGGCACACAAGACATATGGCCAACCCTAATATAATCCACAGCCCCATGGGGCTGGTTATTCTTACGCTTAGTTGTGTTGGATGCTCCTGGATGACCCCCTGCTTTCCAAGCCATGCAAATGCCCCTCTGTGACCATTCACTCTCCTTTGCTCAGCAGAAGGCCTTCTAAGTCTACTGGGCTCGTGGACCTTACATATAAAACAGGCTGACGTAACTTGATTAGGAAGCCGTCGTGCTATGATTCAAGAAGCAAGGAGGGACTAGTTTCAGCAGTATCTTTTAAAAGGACTGCTGGGTTCCTTGTGCCCTCACATCCAGAACCTGAACGTGAAGCTATTCAGATAACCAGCCAGTCCCCCAAACGTGAGGGCTCAGTGGCTCTTTGCGGCAGCCTACGGCAGCCGGACAGGCGACTGGCATGTGAGCAGCTGTCCAGCCCCACAGGAGAAATCAAGTGCACCGACAGCCACAAGACCCGCTTCCTCAGGGTCAGCAAGCATGGACCCGGCCTGGAGAGGGCAGAGCTGGGATCTGGGGGGTGGGGAGTCCGGTCTGGTGGAGGGGAGAAGGACGCAGCACTCATAGCCTGCTTCTATTTTATTCCTTCCCCCAAGACTCTGCCTGCTTAAGAACCAGGCCAAGAGGAAAAAGAATCTGCCATTGTTTTGAAACCAGGAAATCAGTCTTGAATCAGACTCATACATCAACACAGGTAAAGTGAAATGTTAATGAAGGGCAATGAGCCTCAGTTGGTTCTCTGAAGAGATGTTGTGGCATTCGTTTAATCAAGGAACATCACAGCACCGGTAGGCCAGCGACTTCTGACAGCTCTAGAGAAGCTTGCTGGCCTGAAGAGGCTTAGCGATGCCCGAAGAGGCTCGGGGAGGCACTGGCCTCATCCCGCTGGAACACAAAGGGCAACGCCTGCCATCTGCTTTGGAAGGAGCTTCTGCGAGTGATGAGATTTGATAAATAGGTGAGACCCTTCTTTCCGTTATAAAAAAAAATTTTTTTAATGGTTCTTTATTTTTGAGAGAGAGACAGAGACAGAGACAGAGAGAGACAGAGCATGAGTGGGGAGGGGCAGAGAGAGAGGGAGACACAGAATCCAAAGCAGGCTCCAGGCTCTGAGCTGTCAGCACAGAGCACGGGGCTTGAACTGGCACACCGCCAGATCACGACCTGAGCCGAAGTTTGTCGCCTAACCAACTGAGCCACCCAGGCGCCCCAAGACCCTTCTTTCTAAATTAGGTCATATTTGGGGCGCCTGGGTGGCGCAGTCGGTTAAGCGTCCGACTTCAGCCAGGTCACGATCTCGCGGTCTGGGAGTTCGAGCCCCGCGTCAGGCTCTGGGCTGATGGCTCAGAGCCTCGAACCTGTTTCCGATTCTGTGTGTCCCTCTCTCTCTGCCCCTCCCCTGTTCATGCTCTGTCTCTCTCTGTCCCAAAAATAAATAAACATTGAAAAAAAATTAAAAAAAAATAAATTAGGTCATATTTATAGGTGGTAGGGGTGAGGGCATGGACTTTTTGGGGGGCCACCAATAAACCCACTACTGCTATTGGTATTATCATTACTACTCTTAATATGATTATTCATGTGATTCAGGGGGTCCCTGAGTTCTAGAGAACGGGATGGACTTACCCAATGCCACCCTGCTGGTAGGCAGAAAAGCCATGACTAGACGCAGCTCTCCCAACTGATTCTGGTTTCTTCCGTCTTGGCATGTAGCTTCTTATGCTGGGAACCCAACCCGAGAGCAGCCCAGAGGCCAGATGGTGACTGTCCAGGGTGCCAGGATTCGGGCAACCCTAGACCGACCATCAGAGGTCAACCAGTGGGTGATGGTGGTGGGATAAACGCAAGTCACTCTTTTGCACTGTGCACTATGTGCCGGGTGATGTGCTGCACATCACGTGGCCCTCGTATCAATCTTACTGCACACGGCTGTGCCCCCCCTTAACCTCATCATGCACGTAAGGACTGGGACAGCAGCTCCGAGAGAGGCCAAGTGAGCAGCCAAGGTTGATGGTGGACAGGGGGGTGGAACACACCTCTGAACCCAAGTTCAATCTCTAACGTCCACAGCTGCCAGATCTGACACTGTGCGCGAGGGCCATTGCCAGTGGCAGGCGGTAACAGAACCTGGACAAGAGCCCAGGTCTCTACTCCCGAGCTCACACCTGTTCCATTTCCCAGGGTCGTGGCTTCCCCATCTGTCCTCTTGGTCACACCCAGACAGCGAAAAGGTCACTCCCCCACGAGGATGGCAGAAGGAGACCACCTTCACTGGCCGGAACCTGTCGGAAAACTCTGCCCAGTCTTTCCAGAAGTTCAAATCTCACTCTCTGAACACAACTGCCACCATGGATTGCTGCTCTCCGAGAAGGTATTTCACAGGGTTGGTCACGCCAACCAGAGGTCCTCCTCTGGAGTGGGGGTGGGGGTGGGGGGGCAGGAGACACTTTTGAAACTGAATGCGACCAGCGGCGCCTGGGTGGCTCAGTCGGTTAAGCATCTGACTCTTGATCTCAGCTCAGATCATGATCTCAGGGTTCACGGGATCGAGCCCCATGTCGGGCTCTGCGCACACAGTGTGCAGCCTGCTTGGGATTCTCTCTCTCCCTCTCTCTGCCCCTCCGCCCCCCTCACAATAAATAAACTTAAAAAAAAAAACTGAATGTGACCAGGCCCCTCTCCCTGACACCCCTGAGTGTCCTAGACAACAGGGGCATCTTCATGTTTTCTCCTCCCTTTCCAGGCTGCACCTATAGGAATGTCACCTTTCCAGAAGAAAAGGGGCACAACTTAACAGGTTTGAGGCGTCAGCAGCTGACAGCTGACTTGTCTCCATCAGGCAGGCAGCAGTAAGACAGACACAAACAGTCCAGACTACAGAGGCTGTCCTTAACCAACCCTGGTGACGCAAGGCGGGAGGATGCCTTGATGCGGCAGGAATGCTACATAGGGGCGCAAGGAAAACCCGGTCTGCTCCCAACCTGGCCTTGGCTGGGCTGTGTGACCTTAACTTGGTCTGATCTTGAGGTAGAAAGTCTATTAAACACAGATCTTTCAGCAACGTACACCAGCAGCCTCTCTGGGCCACTTTGAAGATCAAATGAGCTTTCTCTTCTGAAGTATGAAAGCTACTTGTGTTCACGTTTTCTTTCTGCCACGGGATGGGGAGCCCCTAAGAGGGGGGGCACGTCTTTCTTATCTTTACAGGGTAGTCACACCTACTGCAACCAGCCCAGCGTCCTGCACAAATGCCAAAGGCTGATGGTCGAATCTGTAAATTGTGGCTTCCTTGAAGTCCGTGGATGGCTCAGAGTGGCTGGGGAAGAAGGAAGGAGGTAGCAGAGACAGTAGGAAAAGAGGCTGGCATCAGGCTGTAATGGGCTTTACCTACATTGGCGCTTCCCGTGATGCCAGCAGTGAATCAGCACGTCAGATATTGTTGTGTCAGCAGGGAGATGGGGCCACGGAAAGAGCCTGGGGTCTTGAGTCCAACAGCTGTGAGCCGTAACTTCTTTGCATCTTGGCCCCCCTGTCTGTCCATCTCAGGGCTGTTAGGGCTACCCAACGTTAAACGTGACCAGTGCGGTACTCGGCCCCTACGTCAGCTTTAGCAAATACGACCGCTCCTGAATGAGGGGGCAAAGCTGACCTGGACTAGGAGAGTAAACGATTGCTATGGAAGTTCAACGCCCGGGCTGCCCAGGAGTAGGAAACTAAGAAATGGTGCCACGGCCAGACTGCACTGAGCACGATCCGAAAGCCAATCTGGCTGGAGTCATTGGCCGTCCAAATTCCTGACGACTGCGGCGGGCTCCAGCATACTGTGCCAACATCCGCGGCACTCGTCCTCCCCAAGACACAAGAATGTCACACGGCCAATGCCAGCTGTGAACTCCCCACCAGCCCCTGGCCTACAACAACAAAAGGCACTTTTCAGGTGGCTTATGCTGGGTGTTTTCTAGCGAGAGCACCATTGCCGTGAGGCCGGAGGGAGGCAAAGCACTGTGGGTAGAGAAGCTGGTGTCCTGGGAGGCAGTCTCTGCTTTGACCCTGAATCTCTAAGACATCGGGCAAGCCACTCGCTGCCTTCTGTATAATGAAGAGGTGCTTGGGACTTGGGACTCCTGATGTCTACAACAGCCCATCAAGGGAGCATTTCCGTAAAAAACCTAACCTAGGACACATACTGCCGTTTGAGAACGCAACTTTCTTACAAGGCCGACCTCTGCTAAAATTGCCGTACTAATGGGGACTCTAAATCCAACAGGGGTACGCTGAAGTCCAGAGGGTGTCTGCTTTCTGTCCTCACCCTACCAGCTCCCGATGGTGCAACGCTGGGTGAGTCGTTTCCCCTTCTGAGCCTGTTAACTCACGTGAGCCTCAGAGGTGATGCTATCTAGCTCGTATCATTTCCCAGCCAAATCCATTTTCCTAACATGTCACGGGGAAACCCAGAGCGCATTTAACTGGGACGCTGTGAGACTGGCCATCCTTCGCCTTGTGGACAGGGACGGACACACGTTCACGAAACTGGCATGCGAGAAAATGGGGCATTTCCTTCATTCTCAGTAAGGGGAGACAGTCAGAGCCAACAGGGGGAGGAATGATTGAGATCGTACCTGCGGCAGCTGCGAGACGGCTTATCGCGAGGGACAACGGTCACCCTGGCCTAGGCAGACAAATACTGGGGACACGCTCAGACAATAGCACAGCTGCTCCCTTCCTGGGCCCCCTGCTGTGAGGCAAGTCAGAAGCCACACATCAGCATTCAGTGCTGTATTCATCCTCAAGAGTCAGAGGCACTGTGCTTCCTCAACAGCAGGGGGCTGCAGGGGGTGAGCGTGTGCACCGGCTATTCAGGGCCCCAGGCACCCCACACCTCACCAAGGGAATAAAGCAAGTGGCAGCTGCAGACAGGAAAAGGCCCAGGATAAGAGCTGCGCAGAAACTGACTACATGAAAATGTGTGTTCCCTGTGAGGACCACCACCTTCTAACAGAAGCCACTTTCTTAATCCTAGGGTCCAAGTCGCTCCATCAAAGGGCCATTTACATAACCACCCTTTACAGAAATTCTCAGTTTAAGCCCAATGTGATTTACTGCAGTGTTGCGGGTTTTTGCCCAGTTCTGCAGCCTAGACTTACACCTCCATACGCCTCCATCCTTCCAAGTCAGCAGCGGCCTCGCCTCCTCCGTGAAGTCTTCTCGGACACTCTTCTGACCTCTCCCATCTCCGAACTCTCACAGCATTTTCTGTCTGTGCCACTCAGCTAGTGCGCATGGGACGCCTCATCACTTTTTGACTTGGCTGAACCACTCCCTAACTGGTTTCATCCTGCCTGGACTCTGGCCCTGTGCTCTGCAGAAAGAACTTTCTAAAGCACACACTTGATGATGTGTCTTCTCTTCAAGCACTTTCCACCGCCTTCAGGATAAAATCCAAATGCCACATCATGCTCCCACCCCTCCCATGGGGATACCCACATTCCTGTCACCATGAAGTACTTCCCAGGGTTATGTAACGGGGCAGTACCAAAGTTGGGACGAGAACCCAGGTCTTCTGATAACCAGCTAACGGTTCTTCCCACGGTCCCAGCTCAAGTTCAGGTCTAAGGCTGGACCAGAGAAAAGCATTTGGCACTGAACCATGGCCAAGATGAAAAAGCCAAGACCAGCTGAGTCCTTAAGCCTGAGGAGCTGATACTAATTATGGCGACCAGCCAATCCTTCAAGTAACCGAGTAGGTGAGTACACGCCTGAAGCTCAGACATAAGCTGGCTCTCCTTTCACAGGTGTGGAAACTGAGCCTTACGGATGTCAAAGTTCACACCTGGATTAAAACGCTAGCCAAGATCCTACTCCTTACTCTCCAGAATGGTATCTCCAATAGCCCTGTAGCCGTCACCACCTTGTGATCACTCACTATGTCTGATGTTGACCCACAGCACTTAGTTCCTGCTCAGGAGCGGACTGTGTCCAGAAGACCCTATTGCCGACCTCCGTAAGGTCTCTGCTCTCAGATCAGAGCGTCCTACTCCTGCAACTCCTCAGGTGGAACGACTGGGAAACAAAATGCTGATTTAACATAAGAGGGAGAAAATTCCACTCTAACTGCCGTGTACTTATCCAAAGAGGCGATCAATGCCCTCACCAGATGAATGCCTCCCCGTGGCACCCTCCAGTATATCTGTTTATGGGGGAAGAGGAAGAGGAGTGGAAGAACAAGGTCCGGAAGAGAGCGAGGCTACCGAAACAGAAGTACACGTGGGCCCAGTGGTGTCCTGGAGCCAGCCGGCACCTGCTGACCAGAACCAATCACACGTGTCTCTTCCCAACTTCACGTTCAATGACGCCTTTTGAGAAGGAACCAGCCACGGTGGGAGTACTTGCGCCATGAGATTGGCAACCTCTCCTAATCAGGTTTGTTCTGTTTTTGTTTTTCCCAGAGAATCAGTTACTAAACACTTGCAGGCACACCATTAAATGGATCCGTAAGAAAGACACTGGGTTGGGAAGACGGGAGATTTAGATTGTTAACTTCGGCTCTTTCCCTGACCTACTGTTGGATGGGCAAGTTTCTTCCGTTCCTGACCCTCAATTCCTTTAGTCATAAAAGGGGAGCAAAAATCCTTATGCGTAACTATATCAACTAAGACAACAGACACAGGGTGTTTCGGTAAATGCAAAAGTCTGAGGACGTATTTGGCGATGTCGGTAGACATTTGTGGCTGTCACAGCTGGAGTGTGTGGGGTGCCACTGGCATCCAGGGTAGAGGCCAGGGATGCTCCAGAGAACCTGAGAGCCTCCCACACCAAACTGTCTCCTTTGCCCAAACTGTCAGGGGCGCCCAGGTTGAAAAACCCAAACTAAAGATATGCAAACACAGTGGCCCATTCAAGTTCCATAAACACAACAGCATCCAGGAGAAAAATTAAGGGGACTTGGGTCAGATCACAGGAACCTTAGATGGCGGATGGGTGCAGAGCATTGAGATGTAGGAGACAGGGAGAGAAGACAGGAAGAGGACACACTGCTGGACACAACGTACGTGCCCATTAATGGCTTGTAGGAAGAAGAAATGGGTCTGAAACCATGGGGTGCTCTCTCGAGAAAGCCCACCCTCCAGTGCTCTCAGAAACACACCCCTCCCAAGGTGGACACCAGAAGGAAGAAAGTGACCAGCACAATTTCATCTCCTCTGGGAGGGAAATGGTGTCGAGTGCCAGCCCTGGAGACTCAGGTTAGACAAATCATCACCAGTCTGGCGATCAGAGCAGCAGTGGTCAGAAGAGCAACTTTATTTAAGCCACTTTCTAATAGGAGTTGAAACATCTTGAAAGGTGAGGTTTTCAACCCTCCTCCGGGGAAGCCATTGTTAAAAACACACAGCAGGCAGCCTTGCTTTCGACACATTCAGAAACCACTTTTTTAAGACAATCCTTTTATCCCTTGTACCACATGGGACTGAAAATGCATTTAGCACAAGCCGCCCGAAGCGGAAACCGTGTTGGGTAAGAAATAATCCAGGCGTTGCGGCAACCGTGGGGAGCCAAAAGCGAATCAGAGCAGGCGGGCACAGCTCAGACACTCACAGGGAAAAAAGCGATGATGTGTGGTGTCAACGGTCCAAAGGCCTCTGGGGCCTGGAGTCAGCGGGGCTGTGGGGTAAGGATTAGCCACAGCCTCTCTTGGAAGTCCCCCTCAAGACTCCCAACTTGCTGTCCCCGCACTGGGAGAGACGGCGGATTTCTCAAGGAGTAGATGACAGGACAGAGGACCTCCCTCCGTGTCTCCCTGAAGATCTGAATCTGACCATAAACCATCTGACTCACAAAGCCCTTTAATTAAAAGCCCAAGGGTTCGGAGATAATTCTAGATGTGGCAGGACCCAGTGGCTTCTCAGGCACCAGAGCTGTGAGCAGAATAATGAGGGTAATTTGGCCCTTCCTGGTCCGTGAATGACAACTCACTCAACCATAAATTAGACTCCCAGAATGCCAGAGCTGGAAGCCACCTGGGCAACTGTCTGCCCTCCCCCTGCACCCCCTGCACCCCCTGCACGAGGAGCTGGTGGCCCAGGGGGGTGGCTGCCCCAGGCCTGCTGTTGAGTTTCTTACTGACTCTCAGTCAAATGCAGCTTTTCGAGCGCCCAGAAAACGCTTTTGTTCAGGTCTCTATGCTAGACTCCAAGGCTACTTGGAGCTCAGGAACAAGCTGGTTACAATCCAGGCAGAATTCATAGGATGGGAGTAGAGCAGCTTCAGGGAAAGAAATTTCAAAACCACTTACTGAGAACCAACTCTGCCCTTGGCTGAGCATGGCCTTTTCCACTCCTCGCCTCTCATTCATTTCTCACATCCACACCCTGGCACCATGGGTCTCATTATGCCCATAATGGAGATAAGGGAACCCAGGCTAAGAGAAATAAGGAAATGCACCAAAGGCCAAAGAGCTAGTGATTTTTTTTTTTTATTCTGATGTTTGTGCCTTGAACAAATTATCTCCTTTTTTTTTAATTTAAAGTCGTAATATCTAAAGCAAAAATATGACGACTTACTTCTTCCGTAATGGTAAAATCATTTTGATATATGTATTTTTTTTTTTTTTGAGAGAGAGAGAGAGAGCATTTGTGCAAGTGGGGAAGAGGGGGAGAGAGACAGAGACGAGAGAGAGAGAGAGAGGCAGAGAGAGAATCTTAAGGAGGATCCATGCTTAGCACAGAGCCCGATGCAGGACTCGATCCCACAACCCTAGGATTATGACCTGAGCTGAAACCAGAGTCAGATGCTCAAGCTCTGAGCCACCCAGGCACCCTCCATTTTGCTATATTTTTAATAATCTTATTTATTGGATTGGAAGCCGGACTTTTTTCATATTACTGATGCTCAATTTGATGAATATCCTTTAGGTACCAAGTACTTTACAAAACAATCTTGGTTATTAAAAGATAGCCTCAAACAACATCTCTCCCTCATTTTACTGAGACAGACACAAAGGCTCAGAGCATTTAGGTCAACTTCCTGAGATCACGCGGATCACCCGTTAGTGGCAGAAATGGGATTCTCATGCAGGTCTGCCTGAACCCTGTGTTCCTTGTATCCTAACGGCCTGCTTCTACCCTAGTGACTTTGTTGACTCAGTGCTAAGTCAGACACCAGAAATGCTGGAGACCAACCTTGTAAAGTGTGTTAGCTGGGCATAGCACCAAAGGCCTGGGTCGGTGGAGGTAATAAATGAGGCAGCAGTGGTGACCTCATCTTGGGGTCTGAAAGCAGCCACACACCTGAATGGTACACAGGACAGTCACCAAACCCTGCCTGGGAGGCTGACTCCCTGTTTAGGGTTCATCCAGAGGGACCGTAATAGGGAGGAAGGATCCCACCAAGGCCCGCCCTGCAGCCTACTGGGGCCTTCCCGTATCTCTTCCACTCTGGGGGTGAAGCTTCTGAGAACAAAAGTGTGGTGCCTCACTCACATTTTCCAGGAGCTCCCGAGCTACCAGAAAAGATAAATACATGAAAGAACAATTAAGAATATAGTGTGGCAGGGGCACCTGGGCTCAGTCGGTTAAGCGTCCGACTCTCGATTTGGGGTCAGGTCATGGTCTCTCATGGTTTGTGAGTTTGAGCCTCGCATCGGGCTTTGCGCTGACAGTTCAAAGTCTGCTTGGGATTCTCTGTCTCCCTCTCTCTCTGCCCCGATTGGCACGCTCTCTCTCTCTCCCTCGCTTAAAAATAAATAAACATTTAAAAAAATTTAAAAATACAGTATGGCAACTGCCACAACGGGGAGCGTGGGCTGATATGGGAGTGCCAGTAATGGGTGCCTAACCCACACGGTGGGAATCTGGGGGATAAATTAAGGCTTCATAGAAGGGCCTGAACGGAGCCTGGATCCATGCAGGTCTTAGTCACGGAAATGAGGAGCGTGAGAAGGACAGTGGGGAGGGTGCTTCGGCACACGTTCACGATGAGGCAATACATATGGACAGAGATGATGGAGCTTGTGAAGTAAGGAACGTCATGTGGTTACGTATGGTTGGGATGTAAGAACACGACGTAGTGCAGCGGGAAGGAAGCCCGGACGGAAACTTGAGGCAGGGGCTGAGCTGGAGGACAGAGGGCCCGTGAAGCCTCATAAAGGAATCTACCCTCCAAATGGGAGCCGATGACAGGGTTCACTTTTTATTATTCGGCAGAGGCAGAGTAATAACCATCGGGTTTGTATTTTATATCATATACATGTGTGTTGAGATGCATGTATATTTCATGGCTCCAGTGACACGGACTCTACTCAATTACATCTCCACTCTAGCTTTCGATTATTTCACCTTCCAAGATGCTAAAAACATGGTATGCCCACCATACCCCAAAGCATAATAAGGACAAAGGGAGATAGTTAATAAAAGGATTATTAAAGATTAAAAAACGAGAAGCCTGTGTAAACAATTGTACCTGGCTTCTCTCACTACAGGAGAGCTCAGCACGGTAAAATGTCCACCCAGAAGAATGGATTGGGAGGGAGATTATGGGCTCCAGGGCAGAGAAGACCATTTCTGCAGCCACAGGAGTTCTTATCTGGACACCTCAGCCAGTACTGTGCCTGGGGGTGCATCGTGTTCTCGGTGACTATATTCCGGGCTAACGTTCTCCTCCCTTTAAGGGCTGTAAAGAGGCGAGAGAGCAAACACCAAGCACCCGCCTTTCCTATTTACCCAGTTACTGTCTCCAATTTCAGATAGAGTTATGTTCATAAAGCCCTCCTTGAATATTAGAAGATACACAGATGGGTAAAGCATATCAGATAGGCAGACGTCGGCAAGGTCTTTGTCATAAAGGGCGGATGCAGAAATGCCCAGTTCACGTCCTCGCTCACGCAGCCCTGGCTCTGTGGGTGTCTGAGTCCTGCCGAAATCAGGCAGGACAAAGCCAGAGCAAGCTGCCCGCTTAAGCACCTGGAGTGCGGGATCGGTGTTGGGGGGACAAAAGCTTCCTTCCAAGGGGAAACAGAGCAGTTTCCAATCATTGCACAATTACCTTTATTAGCATAACGTCTCCTCATGCATTTCGTAAAATACTTTCCTTTTCCGTCTCAGGAAGAAGGCAGAGACAGAAATTGCTACCACCGAGGGGGGGAAAAAAAAAACGTCTGTAAAATTTAAACCATGGGGCATTTGTTCAAGACTCCTGGGTAATGATGTCTCTTGATATATAATTCATGATAGCCTTAAAGCTTGGCCTACTTCTGACACCGAGATCATATATTTTGGAGAAGTCAGGGAGGGGGAGGAAGAAAATCACTTTTAAATGGTTCTGCTATACTTTGCCTTTTGAGTAAAGCCAGACAATATTTTGGACCATTCTTTTCTACCATAAGGGCTTCCCTTTAAAGCTTTAATTTTTTTTTTCCTCTTGTAAATTGAAGAAGCAGCATATCATCTGTAACATTCTGTAACACTAGATAAAAGATGAGTCTGAATCCATCTGTTAGCACATACAGGCTGGAAACTGTGTGAAAGCTCGCTTTCTCTCTCTCTCTCTCTCCCTCTCCCTCTCTCTTTCTCTCTCTCCCCACCGCTTGCAGAAAGGGGGAAAAAATCCACACTTTTAAAAAATTTATCATCAGCAATCCTACCCAATGCCGACCAGATAGCAGCACTTTTATCCTTTTATGGGCAGATTCAGGAGGAAGCCAGGCTTGCCACAAAGGCTCTTCCCCCTACGCTGCCACATGAATCGGGATGCTGGGGCTGGCTGCGGGCCAGCCCCTTCCCCCACAGCCTGGGGTTCCAACCTCCCCCAAATCAGCGATGATCCCCCCGGGTGCCATTACCTGCCCCGTCTGAGCCCACTCGAGCTGATGCTGGGAGAATCGCAGAACAGCGGGAGACTTTCTGTCCTCCGGTAGTAGGGAAAATGAGCAGGCAGGCTGCCTGGGCCCCATCTGGGTCACTTGGCATTTCCTACGACACTGCAGGTCGGGGTGACACCGTGTATTGCCCTCTCTGGGCTCTGAGAACTGCTTTGCCCGACAATGTGGGAAACGCCGTGTGCCACTGATCAGACCAGACGCGGCAGAAGATCAGAGACCGAAGGCCGGAGGTGGCCTGGATGGGCGCTTGCCAGCACTCATGTCTCAGCTCCAAAATCACCTCCTCCCAATCCATTCTTCTCCTCCCATTCCAGAGTCCTGGAATGCAGAGTTCCTTTGTTTCTTAAACGCAGGGCAGGACCGCAGGACCGGCGTTAATCACAGAGTTCCAAGCTCCATGCCATTAATGAGGTGAAGCTCAAGCACTCACGGTTCAGACGAGGATGGGGGTGGAGGTGACAAGCACAAGCGACCAGGGACTGCCTAGGCCACTGCCCTTCAGAAGGCTCATGTGTATTTTCTTTCTAAGTTTATTTATTTATTTTGAGAGAGACCTAGAGAGCAGGGGAGGGGCAGAGAGAGGGGAAGGGAGAATCCCAAGCAGGCTATGCGTTGTCTCCGTGGGACTTGAACTCACAAACCATGAGATCATGACCTGAGACGAAGTCAGGAGTCGGAGGCTTAACCGACGGAGCCACCCACGCTCCCCCAAAGGCCCACGTGGTTTTTAGGGAAGGCCCAGAGCCGCAGCTACATGCCGTGCACCCTGCACTCTTCAGTGCTATGTCCTGCGGGTTCTTCCTCTGCTAAGGCTCACAGCACCCCTACCCCCACCTCCCACCGCCAGTGCCCTAATTTAGATCCTTCTTATCTTTCTCCTGGACAGTTTTGCACACGCAGCCAGATGACTCTTCCTGAAGCAGCATGGCTATTGCGTCATTCCATGGCTCAAAAGCCTTTAATGATTTCCCCACTGACAAAGAGATACAGCCTAGCCTCTAATTTCTAAGACTCTCTTCACAGGTCCTGGCCAGAATGCTAGCCCTCATCTCCCACTTCTCTCTCTCCTTCCCACACCCTGCCCTGCAGCTCCGTGCCCCCACTCCCGCTGCCTCCCTGCACACCCTTCTCCTCTAATTCCCTGTGTCCGATAGAGTTTTCCTCTTCACTTTACCTTATTTCCAAATCCCGCTCATCCTTCGAGACCACATTCAAAGGCCACTTCCGCTGTGAACTCAACCTTGACCCCCCCCAGGGAAAATTTCTCTGTCCTCTCAACTTCCATAATTTTATCATACCTCAATCACTCCCTTTTGCTGTAACAGGACCCAGACACCTTGTTTTTCTCCCCAGACTGTAAGATATCTGAGGGCAGAGGAGGGCCCAGGTGACTTTAACACATCTGTTCTATCTAGATGCGTCCTGATGCATGATTGGTGTTCACCAATATCACCTAAGTAAATTAGCGAGGATGGCTCCAAGATTGCCGTCGTAAGCTACTTTGTGGGAACACGGCTTTGAACAGATCACATGGGGGCCACGTACAGCATCATTAAAGGAGCACACGGCATGCAGAGGAGGCACGCTGGGTGGGCGGGGTCGAGTGGACCAGGCCCATGACCTCCAGGATGCTAAATCCAATGGTCAGTTCGCAGCCTTCATGTTTACTAGCCCATCATCAACTAACTGTGACACCACCGAGTCATCGTCCGTTCCGGAAAGTCTTGTTTCCTTGACCCCTAGTGACCCCTAGATCGCAGTCTCTTATTGCCCCTCCTTGCTAATGCCGCTCCTCCTTAGTCTCTTTGGCTCAGTCCCTGTCTTTCTTCGAAAACTCTTTATGATGGCATTCTTTGGGACTCAGGTCTTCAGTCTCTCTCTTCTCTATCAGGATTCACACCTTCGGTGACCTTCCCCAGCATCATGGCTTTAAATGTCAGCTGTATTTTGATAAACCTCAAATCCGTATTTCCAGCCTGACCTCTCCCTTACTTGCAATAACCACAGCCTACTCAAAATCTACACTTGGACACCAACCTCGAACTTCTCGAGGCCCCAAACTGAACTCCCTGTCTCCTCCCCCAATGCCGCCCCCTCTCCCAGTCTTTCCCATCTCAGCTAATGACAATTCCATCAGTCCAGTCTCTGAGGACAAAATATTGAGTCATTCTAGCCTCCTCTCTTATTTCATGCCCCACATGCAATCCTTCCGAAAATCCTTCTGGCCTTACCTTTAAAATCTATCTGGCATAGATCAGAATGTATTCCCTTTACTCTGCTCCTTTTTTCCCATCACTTTTTTGACCTTCTAATGTACTAGAAGGTAATAAATACCACTTGATTACCTTTCCCTGATTTATTATGATTATTACTTTATTATCTACCTTTTCTTAAAAATATTTTAATGTTTATTTACTTTTGAGAGAGACAGACAGAGACAGGGACAGAGGCATGAGCAGGGGAGGGGCAGAGAGAGGGAGACACGGAATCCAAAGCAGGCTCCCGGTTCTGAGCTGTCAGCACAGAGCCCAACATGGGGCTCCAACTCACAGACCGCGAGATCACGACCTGAGCTGAAGACGGATGCCCAACCTATTGAGCCACCCAGGCGCCCCACTTAGCTACCTTTTCCCTCACGGATGTAGCATATCCTCAGAGTTTAGAACTACGCCTGGCACAAAGTAGCCATTCAACAAATGTTTGTCCAGTGCTTGAATGAATGACTTTAGCCGATGGTCTCTGAACTGTAGCTTAAAAAATAAACAGCACTTAGCCACAGAGAAAGTCATCTGTAGGTGGGGAAATGCAAGCAGCAAGGGCCGACAGATACAACTTTCTTCAATGTTTTAAGATGCAGCAGTGTCCCTAAAGCCTGCCTGAATGATACAAAACCACAGAAGGAGCAGACCTGAATAGTCCAGGCCAGCCAAGGAAAGGCTCAAGGGACTTCAATGGATAATTATGCTTTTTTGTAAAATATATATACAGTTGGGGCACCTGGGTGGCTCAGTTGGTTAAGCATCTGACTTTTGATTCCAGCTCAGGTCATGATCTCACAGTTTGTAAGTCTGAACCCGTATTAGGCTCTGCGTTAATGGTGCAGGGCCTGCTTGGGATTCTCTCTCTTTTCCTCTCATTCTGCTCTCTCTCTCTCTCTCTCTCTCAAAATAAACAAATAAACTTAAATATATATATATAGTCAAACTGAAATGAAACACACCGAAGTTGGTAAATAATTGTGCATACACATCCCTCTGCAATTTTACTTAGATTATACATTTTTCATATATCCCCCCCCCCCAAGATATGACAAAGATAGTGTCCTTGGCTCTTCTGTATTTGCTCACAATTCGATGTCCTATAAATATGTTTTCAGGACCAGGCCCACGTCAGTCTTGCTCCCTGTCATTCCCTCAGTGCCCACCAGGAATAGTGTTTTCAACGTATTTGTTCGATTAACGAAGACATGAATAAATGCCTTCTGAATGTCTCCTGCCCGGACCAGTTCCACAATATAAGAATATATTCTGAGAAACAACTCTCCACTGGACTTGGCCTCAAGGCAGAAAATGCATTAGCCCTCACTTGCCCCCAGCGCCTAACACCGTGGCCAGCTCCCAGTAGACATTTGACGGACGTGATGCCTAAAAGTCAAGTTCACCTGCCTGCAGGACGGGAAGTGGTGAAGGGCACTGTCATACATCCCTCTTGCTGAGTCTGTGTGCCAGCACCTCAGCGCTCTCTGCTCCACTGCTGTGATCTGACCCAGGGTAGCGAGCGGGCACAGGGCAAAGTGGAACACTGGACTTGGCTGCCTGTGCACCTGCTCCACAGAGCGGTGATGATGGGAACCGGAAAGGCCCTGCGCTAGGACCAGCCGCTATAGTGGACGGGGTGAGTCACAGAGGTCTCAGTGTTTGCATCTAGAGAAAGGACATCTTCACAGGCTGTGGTGAGGATTTGCAAGACCCTTTGAAGGTTGATCTCACTGATTTGACCTCGGATGACCATTTCTTCTATGGGAGCTGCCTGCCACATCCCCCAGTGAGATGTAGCTTATCACGCTATTCGAGAGGCATCTGTCAAGCGGGTGCTGTGGCTTAACCACTGCTCTCTGTGAAAAGCTTCCTATAAGCATGTTTTCTTCCCCAAGCAGACGTTTGTGAAGAGACTTGCCATTTCCAAACTCAGAAGCATGATTAGGGGCTTTGGGGTCTGATTAGAGTCAGGAATGAATTGGGCTGGAGAAGCAAGTTCCTTGGAGGCCACACTTAGATAATCACACATAAGATGGATCCCACTTTGCTGCACATGCTCTCTTCTACTTGTGGGGAGTCTTTACCATGGAAGGGGGCGATTAGTTCTATGGAAAATAAGAAAGTAGAGCAGAAACCCAAAGCAGGACGTTCACTGCCCTGCCACCTGCACACACACGTGCACACACACACACACGCAAGCTGCAGCCACCAGGCCTCCCAGAGACCAGCAGCCGATTGGATTTCTCTCATAGATGCAGGACTTATCAAGGAAATGAATTAACATCAAAATGAAATGGTATAAATTCCAGTTTTCACTGTGGTAGAAATCAGGGGGGCAAGGCATTCTTGCATCCGAAAGTCACATTTCAATAGAACTTGCAGACGTTCCCCAGGGACACGGGGAAATAAGGAGAACACATCCATGAGAACAAACATTCTTTTCATTTGTCGCCAGCACGAGGGCACCTTTATGACCAGTAGCAAAAATCACACGACTTATGTCCGGCATCTATCAGCCTCCAAGTTCATTAGCTCACTTCTTCTTGGCTTGTATATTTATTTGACAAAAAGCTAAGGTCTGAAGGGTGTATCCTGGGCCGGTGCAAAGGGTGTGGGACTTGGGTCGGAGGTTTTGACCTCAACTAAAACCGTCTTGAATGGGCACGTCTGCTCTTTAAGCGTCAGTTTCCTTGTCTCATACAATGAAGCATAAAAAATTGCCGCGTCCACCCCACAGGCTTGCCGAAGTCGAAATGAGCACCTGTGATGAGACTCTGTGCAGTGTCTGATAGGTAATAGGCCCTCCTCAAAATATGCTGACTCTGAATCGAATGCCACGCTGTTACATGAATCCTCTCCTCTCAAAGTGTCTGTATGATTGGAAAGGAAGATGGAATCCATTCACCTCTGACTCCAATATAAGGTAGAGACTAGTTAGAGCTCTAAGATGTCACAGAAAGAATGCTCTGGAAGGTCAAACAAAGCAGATGTTGTTTACAGCCAGGGACATCAGAGAACGCTTCCTGGAAGAACGGACACTTGATGTAGCCGCATGCCACGGTTTACTTTAAAGGTTATGGATGATTATTCATTTATACTTTAAGACACAGAAAAGTCCAAGCCATTATGCTTGCTAATTTGGAGGGGATAGGAGAAGAAAGAGAACATGACAAAGACCTTGTCCCTAGGTCGTTTATAACCTAGTCGGGAAGAGGTCATGTGTGTATACACATGTGCACACACATACACAAGTCCTTTGTCTCTGACAATTTGTGACAAATGATTAGGAACAGTTCAGAAGTTTGGAGCCATGCAGTGCAAGCAGCAGTGTGTAGGGAGGTCTCAAGGAGTAGCCAGCTAACTCTGGCTTTTCCCCTCTCTGGGCATCAGTATCCCCATCTGTAAAATAGACGGGCTTGGTCTAAATCAGACTTTTCTCCACCATGTGGCAAAGATGGGCTAAAGTATGCCTACAGCCATGGGAGACAGCTGGTGAGCTCCAGGTGGCCAGCGCCCCCCACCCCAGGCCACTCTCCTGTGGCCACAAGCAGCTTCATCCATTTCCTCTGTGTGCTCTACAAATGGTACCATGTTCCGTGTGACCATGACATGGACCATTTTAGAAAATCCTTATTCCAGATGATCTCAGAGAATCTTGACTGTCTGATCAACCTAGCAAGCAGAGCTTGAATATTTTCCCGAAAATGCAGGACCCCGGAAGTGGCTAAAAGCAGTCTTAGGAATCGAGAGAAACTGATCCTTGCAAGGGGGGCCCGGCCCTGGCAAGTGAGGCCAGGCCTCCCTGCAAGACCAAAGAAGGCACATCCACTACTGAAGCCTCCTCACTGCAGCTTTCAAGTTTCTTTATTTGTATTTATATTTATCAAAATGGCCTCTGTGATGGCTGGTACCATGTGTCAACTTGGCGGGACATGGGGTGCCCAAATACCTGGTTAAGCGTTATTCTGAGTATATCTTTGAGGACATCTCTGCATGAGACGAACATTTGAATCGGTCAGCTGAGCAAAGCAAATGTGGGTGGGCCTCATCCAATCCCTTAAAGGCCTGAATAGAACACAGGGCAGGGTAAGACAGAACTTGTATTCTCCAACGGTCTTTGAGCTAGCACATGGGTCTCCTGCTTTCCAGAAGCTCCATCATCTCTCCTGGTTCTCAGGTCTTTGTACTTGGACTAGAACCACACCATCAGCTCTGCGGGGTTTCCAGCTTGCCCAGTGCAGACCCTGGACTTCTTGGGTATGCATGTGTACCTTCTGTTGGGCCTGTTCTCTGGAAACGCACTAATCCATACCAGGTGACAGGGGAGGTGTGAATTTGCTCAAGCTATGAAACCACATCTGATATAATCTCCCTTCCAAAAGATGCATTACAGCCATTAAGTTAGTTCATGCAAGTTAGAGAGGAGAAATTGAGCCTTCCTGTATCATCAGGGTTGATATGAAGCAGAAACGCTTAAATACAGTCAATGGAACAACATGGGTCTGAACTGGGCAAACCCAGTGGATTTTGTGGATTTTGTGGATTATGTGGATTTTGTTACAGCACCGTACTGTAAGTGTATTTTCTCAATAGCATCTTCTTTTCTCTAGCTCACCCTGTTGGAAGAATATGATATATAAAGCATAACATACAAAATATGCGTTGACTGCTTGTGTTATTGGTAGGGCTTCCAGTCAATGGTAAGCTATCTGTAGTTAAGTTTTGGGGGAGTCTAACGTTATACAGGGACACAAACTCCTCGGGGTGGGGGCTTCTAACTCCCACTTTGTTTAAGGGTCAATTTTAATTAAGAGATGTCTAACTTTGAAGCGAGCCGGGGGCGCCTGGGTGGCTCAGTGGGTTGAGCGTCAGACTTCAGCTCAGCTCAGGATCTCTCATGGTTTGTGAGTTTGAGCCTTGCATCCGGCTCGCTGCTGACAGCTCAGAGCCCGCTTCGAGTCCTCTGTCCCCCTCTCTCTCTGCCCTTCTCCTGCTCATGCTGTCTCTCCAAAATGAACAAAACATTTAAAAAATATATTTTTAATTTATTTTTTAAATAAATTTTGAAATCCAAAGGACTTATGAGCGACCTGACTGCAGACCAGCACCTCAGCTTTCTCAGCTGTTCCAGCTTCTCTTGCAGAGTTATTACAATAATCTTTTTAATAAAATTAGACCCGGCTCAGAGCTGAGTGCACAATGGGTGCTCAGTAAATGTTGGTTTCCGTTCTCCCGGTTACAAACCCATTCCACAAGGCCCTACAGGTCCTGCTCGACTTCCACCTCCCCCTTCGACCACTCCTGCTTCATTTAGTCCCCCCACATCCTGCCCGCCTTCTCCTCCTGTCTCTGAATCGGTAAAATGTCCTCTCACTGTCTTTTCCTTCTGCCTGGTCCAGTCCACCTCTCCCTGCAAATGCTGACAAGGCTCATCTCCCCCTCCTTTCGGGAGCCGGCTCATCAGACCGCCTTCTCCGAATCACCCATATAGAAGGCAACCTCGTTCACTCTCCCCCCACTCCCCCCCGACCACCCACCGACCACCCAGCTCCATTTCTTCCCTTAGCGCTCACCACAGCCTACCATAGTGCGCATGTGTCGGGGTGTGGGTGTGTGCGTGCGTAATAGACAAAACTTGGGGTTTCATTGTCTTCAGCGGCAGGGAGATAATAGGTGCTCGGTAAATATTTTCCGACAGAATTAGGGAATAAATGAATGAACGAACCTGGCTCGGTCAGCACGGTCCTGTTGCCAATGCACGAGAGCAGAAGTACAAAGAGAAAACATCCAGTCTCGGGGAGAGGCTGAGGACAGGGTGCTCATGGGAAGAGCTCACCCACCAGGGAGCCCAGGCTCGACCACCCCGAGTTCTTCTCCCTCCCCCACCACCGCAGCATTGCAGAGAAGGCCCTCTGCACAAGTGACCGCCTCTCCTAATGGCCAAAACCACCCTCACATACACGATTTAAGCCACACCGTAAAGGTTTTTATAAACACAAATCCTCGCTCACTTTGGCCCAAGCAGCCAGGGCCGAAGTGCCCGCAGAAAGCTCGAGGTGATCCTCACGCAGCCGACGGCTACCCCCCGCGGGGCCGAGGGCACACACTCCAGATCAGATAGGCTTCCGGGATCCGGCCGGAAGTCGTGGCCCCTCCATTCATCAGCTATTGTAACCGGAGCCCAACTGCTCACCCGAGACCCTGGACTTCAGTTCCCTCTTCCATAAAACGGGCATAAATAATAAGGTATAATTTCCACAGCTGCTGTGAAGAGTAAGGGAGACAGCGTAGGGGGGAACCAACCTGAAAATGAGGGCCGTGACCCTTGCACGACACACATCGGAGCTGCATGCAGAAATGTCCTACCCGACTCATGCTCACGGAAGGGAAACATGATCGCATTGTAACTAAGGCCTCTATTTTCCCGTTACTCCTAAAACACAGCCTTCTAAACGAGCTGTTTTCTCTGGCTAATACCTGTGAATCCTGGTGACCAAAGGGTTACATATTGAAACGGATTCTGAAATTTCTGGACCCTCAGGATGAAATCGTTTAAATTCAACATGTTAGAGACAGGTGGATCTCAATTACAGAATAAAAAGCAGGATGACACTGCATTTTTTTCAAGTTTCGTAATACAGTTCACGCTGGCCTCTTAGAACATTGTCTACTCAAGGGGTGCCTGGGTGGCTCAGTCGGTTAAGCGGCCGACTTCGGCTGGGGTCATGATCTCACGGTTTGTGAGTTCGAGCCCGTGTCTGGCTCTGTGCTGACAGCTCGGAGCCTGGAGCCCGCTTCGGATTCTTTGTCTCCTTCTCTCTCTGTCCCTCCCCCACTTGTGCTCTCTCTCTCTCGCTCTCTATCAAAAATAAATAAATTTCAAGAACATTGTCTACTCAAGGTCTTAGGGGGAAAGATGATGACGGTTTGCAATCTCCTGTGTGTGGGATGTGGCTCCTACTGTGTGGGGCAATGGGATAAGGAGCACCCGCCTGCATTTATATGGAGCCCCCTCACCTGAAACGGGCTCTGAGCGTTTCTCCAGCTGCATTTCACACCTAGAGGCCCCACGCCTTCCACCGACAAGCAGGCACTGCTTGACCCAGACCCGAGACAAAGATGAACAGTGTCCCTGTGGATGTTCCTTGTGCCTCAAATGAACATTGTTTCGGAAAGCTCTTGGCCCGAGTCACCTTCACAGCAATTTGAGGCCCACAGCCCGAACTGACCAGAAGTCCTGCCCAAACAGGAAGCCTAGAGGGTCTCCCTGACTGCCCAGGCTCAGGTACAACAGTGGTGAAGGCCCCAGACCTGAAGAGTTTTCCAGTCTCTGCACCGTATCATGAGATTGTTCAAGACAGGAGCGTGGCCACATCTGAGGCAAGACCCTCCCTTCCTCACCGCCCATCTCAGTCCCTCTGTCCATGGGGTCCCACATCCCAGCCTCAATCCAAGACCTCGTTTCTGCTTTTGCTCTCCCTTTGGGGCCGAGACTGGACAGAGCTACTCATTAAAATGGATCATGAATGTCCTGTACTCACTATTGACAAGCAAACCCTTCACATATATCACCCCATTAGCTCCGCCCAGCACCCCAGGAGGAAGATGCTATTATTATCCTTACTTTGCAGATGTGAACAATAAGACACAGAGAGGTTGAGTAACCAGCCCAAGCTCACATAGCTGGTGAATAAAGCAAGTGGTCCGTGCCCTCTGCACAGCCTCTTGCCCTGCCCTCACATCTCGGGGTCTTCATTTTCTTCTCTATATTTAGGAGACTACCAGCAAGATAGGGTAAGGACAACAATAAAAGATAGGAATAATCACATGTGCTTTGGAAAGCCCCAAAGACACCACAGTGGTCAACAGCACTATTATTACTGTCCCTGACAAGGACAGTAGGTCAACAGTGCTGGGGACCCTGAGTTACGTGTGCCCGAGAGTTCTCCGATGTAACGGCATGAGTTCCAACCTAAAGGAGTAAAAGGGTTCAGAGATGTGATTATGCTTGCATTTAAGAAATACACTGATAAACCTGTTTATCTAGTGCACAGTTACAATCCGTGCTTTGCCAGATTTTCTCATCTTAAACAGACTGTGGAAACTTTAATTATATTTGGCTTTTGAGTTCCCAGAGAATGAGAGCAGCTGTGACCTCACGCAGTTATCCAGAACACCCGGTCTGTACTGGTTACCTATTATTTTCTGGGCAAGGTGTGAGGTTTTACCCCGAGCACATGGGGGTAAACGATACAAAATTTCTTCCACCCTGGAGCTGCTATCTCCTGGTGCAACTGAATGTTGGCTAGGTCGTGGTATTTCAGCTCACTAAAATATCAACAGGAAATAGAAGCTCAATCCTATTTTCCTAAGAATCTGACATTCCCATGTTGTTTAATAGGTTTACGAGGCATGGGTTAGGCGGCATGATTTTCTCAACTGTAAAAAGATTATATTGCCTTTCTGGTTGCCGTGTGACTTGCGTGTACTAGTCCCCTCCCACGGGAGGGAGGCACAGTTGACAGAGAACTTGGCCACTCACCCTGTTTAGCAAAGGGAATGTAAGCGGAATAAAGCAGAAGCTTCAAGAAGCATGTCAAGCTTCTGCCACCTTTTGCTCACTGTCTTCCCTGTGATGACCATGACGCATCCCCAGGAGTGCCTGCCCTGTCGGTCCAGGTGGCAGACAGAGAAATGTCGAGCAATGCCAGGAACCAGCCTGCAGCCCCTGACGTGTGGCACAAGAGAGACGCTTGTTGCTACCAACCACTGAAATTTTAGGACTGTTTCTTACCGCCACAAACCTGGCTGATACACCACATTATGGCATATAAAATCATGTCACATTCACCAGTATTAGGTTGAGGACAGCAAAAGGAATTATGCCCATTTTGTGGATGAGGGCCCCAAGACCTAAGCGTGGTTAAGTGATGGGGGAGAATCAAAGAGCCGAGAGAGGAAAATAATGGACACAAAGCCAGAGGCATTATTCTAGCCCAGTGTGATTAAAAACAAGGCTGACACATCATTAGGGTAAAAATCTCTTTCACAAACTACACGTTGATTAAAAGACCAACAAACCACGCAGGTTTCCCTGGTCTCCGGGCCATTTCCTGGCATCGGGGATGATCTAGCCAAAGAGCAAGAGACAGGCAGTGCGAGAAATATGGAACCCGAGGGCGGAGCTCTCATCTGCTTGAACTGAGCGGGGGCTAGCCTCAGCTCTTCTGCTCCATGGCTGAGGGGCACCACAGAAACTTTTCGGGGACAATAGCTATTCTTCTCCGGCCATGGCAAGGCTTCATGAGCTTCCAGAGTGGCCTCGCAGCCCCAGGATGCCCATCACGTGCGTGAAGCCAGCACTGGGAACAGTGTGTCATTTCACCAGGAAATCGGGCCAGAAACACACCCTGACCTTAACACCTGGTCAGGGAGGTAGTAACTCAGGACAGAGGCTCACAGGATCTGTTTGGAGTGACTAATTCAATTTTCTTGTTCCTATTGTTTTAAACCCAAACCTATTGTTCTTTGTCTTCGCTTTATTCTCTCCTTTCCCTCTTATTTTCACTTTTTAAAAAAGCTCCTTTCAACGGGAGTGAGTGAGTCACCCTAATTATTGATTTAGACACATTTCGGGCCAGCTTTACACGCGCCATCCCGGCGTACTGACATATATGGAAAGTATTCTTTAACAGCTAATCTCTTCACCAGAAAGCTCAGTTTCCAACAGCTATATTTGGGGGTCTGAGAGGGTTGGCACCCTGCATGTCGCTTTTCATTCACACTGTTGGTTTCCTACCCTTGACCCAAGCGAGGCTGACTTCTGACACGTCCCTCCCCGCTCTCTGCCCACAGATGCTATTTTCATACAGCACCCAAGGCTTTTCATATCCTGAGCGACATTCTGGCCTTTTTTTTCTTTAGTGTAATATGCACCAAAAATCCAACCAGCCCCATAGCATTTAGGTGCACATATACGTGTGCCTGTTTTTTAAAAAAAAAGTTTTGCGTTGAGTTGCAGAAACCAGACGCTGATATAATGTCAGGAAAAGCCATTCCGGACGCCGGGAGAAAGCCCACACGGGCAGCCGGAGACATACCAAGAGAAGCAAAGCTTCTAACGATTGAGTTGTGAGCAAACTTTAGATTTCATCCAAACCTCTCACCGGGTACCACCTTGCTAATGGAGGTCGCTTACCAGGCATGTCAGTAACACTTTGAAATTTGTAGAGAGCTTTTTAACTTCTTTTCAAAGTGTGTTATGTTCATAATAACCCCAAGAGGGAGCATTACCAGGACAGAAGGTCAACTCCACCGACGAGAGCCTGGCAAGGTTGTGACTTGTTTTAAACAGGTCATTGGTGTGTACAGAACTAAGTCCCCATTCTTCCAATGTCACGTACTGTGAATTTTTATTCCCCTACTTTTATTTTTTTTAAGTTTTTAAAAAATGTTTATTTTAGAGAGAGAGAGAGAGAGAGAGAGAGAGAACAAGCAGGGGAGGGGAAGAGAGAGAGGAGGACAGAGGATCCGAATGAAGTGGGCTCCACGCTGACAGAGGCAAGCCCGATGTGGGGCTCGAACCCACGAACTGTGAGATTGTGACCTGAGCCAAATGCAAACGCTCAACCAGCTGGGCCACCCGGGGGCCCCATTCCCCACTTTTAAACATTTGCAACATGCATCTGAAGCCAGGACATTCAAGTGATCTCATCTCAAACGCCCTGAATAAAGCTCTTCTAGAAGTCCCCGTAGAATGCAGGCTCTATGAGGGCCAGGCTGATCTATGTACACAAGCACCCAGCACAGTGTTTGTCCACAGTCCATTCTCAAAACAAAAACAAAAACAAAACAAAACAAAAACAAACCAAAACCAAAACCAAACCAAACAAAAAAACATTGTCGAACAATTGCAAGACAAACTAGTCTTCCTCCAACTTTTCTTGTTTTTAAGCAAACCTGCCACCTGACAGGCCGGCTACGAAGGAATTACTGTCCTTCCCAACTCTCATTGATGAACGCTCTGCAGCTCACAGCTATGTCAATGGCATACACACGCTGGCACACACATACATGTGGTTGAAAACCCAATTTCATCACTGCCTTGTTGACATCCCCCAATGGCTACCCACGGAGTTTAGGACGTCCGGTTTCAATCCCACTGCCCCAGACCCCCTTACTCTGACCCTACTGGGCCACTTTTACCACGTGCTATGATTGGGCCAAGTCGCTGTAAGTCTCCTTTGCCCTGAAGATGCAGGGTTGCAACCGGGAGCAGTTTCTGAAGGCAGGAGCAGACAGCCGTGGGCAGCCCCTCATGCTGGCAGTCACTGGAGGCCCCGTGCTTCTGCCTGGCCCTCTTCCCTTAGCCCATATGCACCTCACACGCTCTTTCCCCACCTCAGAAGCAGCCCAAGCCTCTCAGAGACCGGTGTTCCACTCTGTGAGGGGAAACTCCCTACCGGGGAAAATGCTCTTTTCTCTCCAGAAAGGTCTCCAGAGTTGAGGCTTGCCCGGTCCCCGCCCCAGCAATCCTCTAAGAGAGCAAAGTGGTGAGTGGAAAGTCCTGGCAGGTCTACTGACACGCTTTGAGGGTTTCTCAAGGCTCCTGTTCTAGCCGGTGGTCACTTTTTGTAAACATCAGTCCCTAGCAGGGAACTGGGCCATCCTGCTAATCCCTGGGGATTTCTGGTGAGGCCCTCTTCCTCCTGACTCCAGTGAACCCCCTCCTCCCTGCAACTTTCACTTCCAGCTTTTTCCTGGCACCTTACTGTCTCCCTAGCAAGCCCATCCGTTTGATGGCTGTCCAAAAAGGAACTGCCTAATTGGAGTTTAGAAGCGGCATTCCTTCAAAATAGCCTTTTTTTTTTTTTTAATCAAAAGGATCACAAATAATCTTTAATTAGAACACTTGGCCTTAAAAAAAGAAGAAAAGGAGCAGTGTTATAAACGCTGCCCTCTTCCTCTCCCCTGGGCCTGTGCTGAGGGCTCGGGACGTGAAAACTGTGGATAAGCGGCCTTCCCTCCAGGGTGCACAGGCCAGTGTGGGGACAGGTCAGGGGAAAAGGTGTTCATAAAAATACCGTGAAGGCTCGCGGTCAGAGGGAACACCAGGCGAGCACTGAAATCACAGGCCAGCTCCAGGCTGTCTCCCCAACCTTTCTTCCGGCCACTACCCGCCTGTCACTCTGCTATAGACCCCGGTCTTCTTGTGGCTCCTTCAACGGGCTGGGCACGACTACCCTGCTCACTCTCTTCCTGGAGCATGCTTTCTCTAGAAAGCTACGTGGTTCATTCTCTCACTTCCTACAGACCCTCCCTTATCTCACCCTTCGTGAGGATTTCCCTGACCCCCCCCCCAAGTCCAAGCAGCAACTCTTCCCCTAAATTCCCCCACTCTCTCCTCACTCTGTATACCATCTCTACTCCGTTTCTCTTCATGGAATATATGACATCTAACATAATCATTTTACTTGTTGACATGCTTATGGCCCACCTTTCCCCAATAGAATAAAGCTTCATGGGGCAAATTTTGACTGCTTCACTGTGAATCTCCAGAAATTGACACAGAGGAGAGGTCACCAACTCCCTGTGAGTGCCCAATAATTGTTCATTGAATAAGTGGATGGATGGATGGATGGATGGATGGATGATGGACGGATGATGGATGCATGGATGGGTGGATGATGGATGGATGGATGATGGATAGATGTATGGATGATGGATGGATGGATGGATGATGGATGGATTGATGGATGGATGGATGGATGATGGATGGATGGATGGATAATGGATGGATGGATGATGGATAGGTGTATGGATGATGGATGGATGGATAGATGGATGGGTGGATGGATGATGGATGATGGATGGATGGATGGATAATGGATGGATGGATGATGGATAGATGGATGGATAGATGGATGGGTGGATGGATGATGGATGATGGATGGATGGATGATGGATGGATGGATTGATGATGGATGGATAGATGGACAGATGATGGATGGATGGATGGGTGGATGATGGATGGATGGATGATGGATAGATGGATGGATGATGGATGATGGATGGATGATGGATGATGGATGGATGGACTTGGTGGGGAGTTGGGGGATGTATCCAGGGTACTAAATCTTAAAGGACCTTTTAGGTTAATACAAAGCATTAAGAAAAGAGAATGCCTAGCCCACGCGTGATCTTGGGTAAATCATATTACCACTTTCTCCTCTGTAACATGAAGCTAATGCATTATATTGGCAAGTCTATGATGAGCAATGAAACTAAAACAGTTCAGACTAACTAAAATGAGCTGAGGATGGCACAGGCTAATGCAACATGGGAAGAGACAAGAGGAACCATGCCTTTCTCCACAACCACCAGATCAAGTTCTAACCACAGCAGACAGAGACTGAAGAAGCCAGGCACAATGAGGGTGAGAGCTAGGTGGGTCGGCTGAACTTGATCCTGTGGTTCAACAAGGGGTACTTTGGTCCTAGGCCAAAAGCAAAGCCCCCAGCACGCCATAGAACTATATTCTAAATTGTTAATTCAAAAAGCAAATCACTTTTCATATGCTACTTGCCTTTATGCAAATAATTGCATCTCTCTGAGCCTTCGTTCCGCCATAAAATGAAGCCCACATCTTCTCCCACTAAGCGACATGTAAAAGTTTCTAGAACAGTGTCTGCCACTTTGAAAGTGCACGGTAAAAGTTTTCTGTATGGAAATACAGTATTTGCATGCAGTTTACATTAAAGTAGGGAGAGCCATGGGACTCCTTTCTGGAAAAAGGCAAAGAACTCCAAATGAGTGTATTTTCTGGGGCTTAAGTAGAGTCATGGCAGGGGAAAAAATTGTATTTTCTTAAAAAAATAAGATTGTGGCCTGGAAGCAGTGTGAAAACTATGTGGTGTGGGAAAAGTGTAGGACTTTGAGAGCCAGGCAGATTTGAGCCAAAATCCTGGTGCCCCATTTTCAATCCTGTGTCTTAAAGCGAGTTTTTAAAACTCTTTTGTTGGGGCGCCTGGGTGGCTCAGTTGGTTAAAAGTCCAGCTTCAGCTCAGGTCATGACCTCACGGTTTATGGTTTATGGGTTTGAGCCCCGCTTCAGGCTCTGTGCTGAGAGTCTAGCGCCTGCTTCAGATCCTGTGTCTCCCTCTCTCTCTGCCCCCTCCCACTTGTGCTCTGTCTCTCTGTCTCTCAAAAATGAATAAACGTTAAAGGAAAAAAAAACCCTCTCTTGACTTGATTGTCTTTATTTTCAAAAGAGAAATAGGGGCACCTCTGTGGCTCAGTTGGTTAAGCGTCTGACTCTTGATTTTGGTTCAGGTCACGATCTCTGAAGTTTATGAGTTCAAGCCCCATGGAAACAGCACAGAGCCTGCTTTGCCTAGGATTCTCTCTCTCCCTCTCTCTCTCTCTCTCTCTGCCCCCCTCCCCAAATAAACACATAAACGTAAAAAGAGAGAGAGAGAGAAATAAATATATCTACTTTGCAAGGTTGTCTATAAGGTGAAAAATGTATATAAACAGATGAACAAAATAGAATTAATAGGTGCAAAATGCATGCTGAAAAGCATAATTAATTTCTACTAATATAAATGAAAATTTGAGTGTACTTTGAACAATGAGGGGCCATGTCGGTCCTGGGTAACCTGTAAATCACTAGGCAGAAAAAATAATTCATGTTGCATAGCCCATGAAATATCAAACATACCATAGCTATTTTTGTTTATATGAGCTACTCAAAGTATTTCCTGAGGTTGAGGCTGAAGAGATAAATTTATACAAGCCACAACCTTACTAGCAGGTTACCCAGTGAACAGCGTAAAAGGGAACCAGGGGGTGGAGTCTTGACACAGTGTTTCAAAGGAGGAAAAAATAAGAGACGTGCACATAGCACTCCATTCGTCGGGCACGGGCTTACACAGCCCTCTCCCTCTCCCTCCCAGAGGCAGCCTTGAGCCCGGGAATCCAGAGCCAGGCTTCCCTCATCGACCCAGACCCAGGATTCGCTTTACACTTCATCCAGTGAAACTCACTCTTTAAAGAGGGACTGTAATCCAGGGGGAAACTCAGTTCCCCAGAGACTCCCCAGGCAGTGCTCCCTCCACATCCCGCTAGGTCTCCCTGCTCCTTGGAAGCGTAGGAAGCAAAACTGAGCAAGGATTCCTAGCTCCCTTCCTAGCTCCTAGCTCTTTCTCTGCCCTCACCTCCAGGCTCCCGACGCTGCTTTCCTTCAACGAGGGGACCAGAAAACCATGTTTCCTGGGCAGAGGCAGCTGCCACAGTGTCTCTTCGGGGTTTCTCTTTCTCCTTCTCTTCTCTTTCTCTTTCATAACCTTTTCCTACGTCCCCCCAACCAGTGAGTAAATAAAACTGAATATTTTCCTAGTCCTTAATTTTTTTTCAAACCTATATTAGGCTCTTCTTCCATTTATTTTTATTTTTTAAGTAGTATGCTCAAATGATTTGAGTGTTTTCAAATATGTCCAGAGTAAGATTTGACAGGGTCCTGTGTTTCCAAAGCAAAAGAGTTAGACATTTCTCCCTAAAAAAAATGTGATCTGGTTGCTTCCTGCCAGGGAACCTCAGAATTGCCTATCTCAGTGGTGGTCCCCGGTCCTTGAAACACAAAAGGCCCCCTAGCCCCGTGGGAGCCCCTCAGCGGTCAGTTCCTTAGTGAGCTACACAAAAACCAGGGTTCAAGTTGAGGGGGAGCCTTGCTCAGAGAGCACCTGGCAAGGCTCTGGCCTTGGTAACACCTCCCTGAAGTTGAAGGGACTCCCCATCTTGCACATGCACACACACACACACACACACACACACACACACACACACAGGAGTCCAGGCCTCTCGAATTTACGAGGACCAGCCAACCCCAGGAAGCACCCTGGGGAACTTCAGGACCAGGGTGCCCCGGTGTTGACCATGTTCACCACTCCCCAGTGGCTCCCACAGTCTGCAAACTGAAGGGCCTCAGGATCCTAAAACTCAAGGTCACTTCTCCGTTGTGGAAACCCCCCGTCTTCAGTCAGGCCCCTGGTTCCTATCATGAAATACTGCCAAGTGAGAATCCCCTGGATGATCAGGGTGGGTGCTCAGATAGGAGCAGAGCGACCGATTTCTTATACGTCGTGAGATCCAGGAGGACATGCGAAACTTTCAACCTGGCAAAAGCCAGAGGCATGATACATCAACTGTAAACTTAAAGGGCAAAGAAATAGAGAAGGAGAGAGAGAATAAGGTTGGTCCCCAAAGCCCTGTACCTCCATATTCTATAATCCATATTTAGCCCACAAAGGTGCACAGTATTTCAGTTCCCTGGGTAGACCTCCCCTGGTTCCATGCTCTACAACAGGGAATTTTCACTCTCCTTCCCGACACCGCTTCAAGAATGCCTAGCAATGACCTTCACTACAACCCCAGTCACGAGAGCAGCTGCTGGGACGGCCACCTCCAGCAGGGCATCGGTCACCTGCCGTGCATGCTCAAGCATTGAGTGAGCCCTCCCTGGGCATCAGTGCAGGTGGATCCCACACAAACCAGCCCCCCACCCCCGAACCGGAGGATCAGAGTTGTGAGAAGTAAAGGAACAGCCGGAGGAAACCGACGCACGGGGCAGGGAAGCCTCTTGCCATTCCCCGGCCTGCACGGAGGCCCTACGGAGGACTGAAGCTTCAAGAACACAGCCAGCAAGCCGCTCAGCACTTTTCACTCTGATGAGGGCCCCCACCTCCACCCTAGCCACTCACAGCGGGGGAAGAAAGACTTAATTTACTTAGAAACAGAGTTCCTGGTGCCCAGAGAAGGGAAGCAACATGCCCAAGCTGACTCAACAAGTCAAAAGCAGACCCAAGATAAGAAGCGAGACCTTCTCACGCTCTGGTTACCGCTTTCACTTCCCCATGCTCCCTGGCCAGGCCCCGGTTCCCTCTCATATGGCTAAAATGATGAGTAAGATTTAAAAACTCCCTTCTACCTTCCTCCAACGGCCAATGATGAAACTTGCCTAGAAGCCACACTAGTCCAAAAATTCCCAGTTTATTTTTAGTCCTACGGAATTTTTTTAAAAACTTACTTCGTCCCATTGAAACGCTGGAACCTATTCTTCAAAATTTTTGTTGTTATTGCTGCTGCTGTTGTTTTGTGTTTGTGCCAAGAATGGTCATTTATTTCCTATTACAGTTGACCCTTGAAAAACATGGTCCACTGACCCACAGATTTTTTCAATAAATGCAGGACAGTAGCGTAAATCTATTTTCTCTTCCTTATGATTTTTCTTAACATTTTCCTTTCTGTATTCCTTCCTGTATTATATAGGAATACAGTATATAATACATGTCACATACAAAATACGCATTAAGGCTTTTGATGAGCACCAGATGAGCCGTGTCACCAAAGCATCTAGTATCAAAGGCAGGACACTTGAGGGGCGCCTGGGTGGCTCAGTCAGTTAAGTGTCCAACTTGATTTCGCTTCGGGTCATGATCTCATGGTTCACGAGATGGAGCCCCACATCGGGCTCTGCAGGGACAGTGAAGAGCCTGCTTGGGATTCTCTCTCATCCTCTGTCCTCTGTCCCTCCCCGTCCCTCGCTCGTTCTCTCTCTCTCTCTCTCTCTCTCTTCAGGGAAGCTACGTGTTCTTTTGGGTTTATGAATAAGAGGTCCACAAACCCTTCTTTGATATTCTTTCCTTAGATGTACTTCTAAATTCAGAACCTTTCAGATTTTAGAACAATAATACAGTGCATGTACTATGTCATGTATACCCTGGCAGGCTCCCGGACACTCATCCTTCTGATGAAAAACTTATTCACCTAGAGTGGTATAAATGAAACCCATGAAGAGTCTCATGTACAATCAGGCCACCTTTTGACTTCAAATGAGTTATGAAAAACAACACTTTAACTTTTCAGAGCATTTTGGATTTTGGACTTGCAAATAAGGGAATGTCAATCTTGCAACCTTATTCATTACATCTGAAGGTACCCAAGGGCCCAGATTTGAAACCTCAACACTTCAGAAAGAAAACACACCTATGCACACTTACAAGATAAGGAAAAGACTAAGGGTGGGAAGACAGATTATAGATTAAGTGCAACACTTGTAATGTTCCAGCAAACAATACAGCCAGGTTCGATTCAAGTATAATAGGAAGACTCACAGCTAGAAATATAAGCTCAGAGGAGTGGATCTGGGGGCTTTGTCCAGGGGCAATTCAGCAATGTGTCCATCAGAGAAAAGAGAAGCCCCGTGTCACTTTCTACCTCACACAACAAATAAAGAGGAGCCTAAAAGCAGGAGCGAAAAATTTTTCAAATTTTCTTCAAAGACCAGGCAAAAAAAGGAGGCTGACACCTGGCTAATTAATTTCTTCTTTCCAGTATTCCTGAGACACAAATATCATTAACTTCAGTTCGTAAATTACAAAATTTAGCAAGTCTAAGGAATCTGCCTAGAGGAAGAGCCAGGATTTCAACCCAGGTTTGTTTGTTTCCAGGTGCACACTTGCCCTGTAGCCCCAGGGATATTCACACAGAACTTCCATGTGTACATTTCACCCCTAGACATCTCAGAGAGTTATAGTCTGCTTGTAGCTTTCACAAGGCTGAATTCTGGTCCCAGCCTTGGAAAAGTCTCTGATATGGGTTCCTTATCTATCTATCTATTTATCTATGTCTTTCTCTTGACCTCAGTGTTTGTAAAATAGAGGAAGTAGACCAAAGGTGTCATTCTTGTTTTGACGACATGTGAATCTGTCATTCTGCAAGCTCAGTCCACGGTTTTCTTGTGCTCCCATGACCTCCAGCTGTCTCAGGGAGAAGTCTGAAAAATAAGTTATACACAACCTGCCTCAATTGGGTGGGCTCCACAGCTCAGCAAGGCCATATGCTGCACACACCAGAGGCTCAGCTCATTACTGCTGGATGGCATTCTCTGATGAAGTGGGCTAAGCAAAGGACACCCTCCAAGGATGTCAGTCCAATGCCGAGATGCCGGTCACAGGGAAGCACTGAAAACACAGCTATATTTTCTTTCCTTTCTTCTTCTTTTTTTTTTTTTTTTTTTTGCCAATTTCAAGGTGTGGAGGGAGGCCCATCTAGCTCTTTGAGATGAGGATTTTCCCCAAGACACATCTTTTTAATTCCACACTCCTCACATATGCACGGTTCTCATTTCTCCTACGGGTGGTGGAGAGAGCCCAGGCTTTGCAGGCACACAGATGTGGCTTTAGGTGCCAGCCCACAACCTTCCTAATGAAATGGCATTCTGCAAGTTCCTTAGCACCTCTCCATTTCAATTTCTCCACCCAGAATGGGGCTATCTGTTTCCAAAGCTCATCAAAAGATGACTAGAAGTGACAATAAGTGCTCATGATTCCTGCTGACAATATTTACATGGTTCAGAAGCTGCCACGGCCCACGTGTTACCGAAGGGACCACAAGACTCAGAAGATGAGAATTTAGGCTGCTAGGGAATGGGCAGTGTGGGTGGAAGACCCCGGGTCTTCTCTGACTCCCTGTTAGTTCGCCCCTTGGCCACAACATGCTGCCACCTTATTCTAGGCTACTGGGACCCAGCCCCATGGTTGCCCCTGGAAGGGCCTATGTTTGGTCAGTGGGAAGGACAGAACTTGATGGAGCGTTGACGAAGTTGTGTGTTTCCCTCTGTTCCTCACCATCCTAAAATGATTGTGCATTTTCATTTGTTCTAAGGCCTGAGAATCATCGAACCAAATTATTTTTTGAAAAACATTAACTTAAGACAATTGCAGTAACCAAGGCATCTGTGAAGCCAAGCCCTCCATACCCATGTCAGCAGAGACCCTGGAATGTGGGAGGAAGCTGGTGACTCTGCTCCCCACCTCTGCTGAGTATTTGCAACCCTTTTGTCTCTCCCTGTCATCACTGGCTTTGACTTATTTCCCTGATGCTCGATCAGAACGTGGTTCCCTTTCTGTGAGGGAGAGCAAGGTTTCTTTGCTCCTTGAGAGGATTATTTGAAAACACACCAGCTCTGCCTCGGCAGCCTTGCTGACTAAGGCTGCCAGCCTTGCTTCCTTCCCCATCACTCAGGAAAAGGAGCCCAGGGGCTTATTATGATCATTAAGCTAGATGTGGAAGGGTCCTTTTAAGTCATCAAATCCAACCTTCCCGTGTCACCAAGAGAGAAACCGACCAGGGCATCGAGGAGCAGAGCTGAGAGCCACGCCCGGGTCATCAGCTGTCTACGCCACGTGCTTCCCTATCCCAAGCCTCTCAACCTGCAACATGTCAGGTGTATTTCAGATGCTCCGCAAACAATACCATGTGGACAGAAATGGACCGCCTTGCAGCAAGAGTCAAAACAATTATATTTCCCTCTTTCTCCGGCACACGAATGCCAAGCTGCGTTTAGCAATGTGTCTCCTGCTCTGCTTCCCCACGGAGTGAGAGCCAGCTGCGGGCAGGGATGATGCCACACTGATCACTACGTGCCATCTCTGGCAGCAGAGGGCAAGGGCCTGCCCTGTACGTATCTGTTAAATAAGTGAATGAGTGATCTCATCTTTACGCTTGATCCATCATAAAACTGCAATTAAATGCTTTGGGGGCACACCATTTCCCCGGTTTCATTTTAGAGATCTAATTATCTACACCATACAGAATTTTTATTGGAGAGTGAAGTCATTAAATAAGCAGACACCAGACTCTGGCCCTGAGATAATTGCCAATAAGAGCACATCTGTCCGCAGCGCTAAGCTGGACCAGGTAAACACATTGCTGGGGAACACGGCACCATTTTCACACCTGATTCGCTGGGACAACGGGTTCTCAGACCAGGGAAATCGGGCTTCTGAATTCCTGAGAAAGGCTAGCGGTGAGTAATTCCACAATTGCTTCTCAATACTTTCCTATTCCTAGAGGTGGGTTCTAATGACAGTTATAAAATCAGTCCCATTTATTTCAGTGACAAACCGGTAATCCATTCGTGTGCAGAGGACGCTCCTTTCAGCATCATCAAACGCTTCCTCTTAACTTGGACATGTCAGATTCCTCTTCCATTCATCACCTCCCAGAATGAAGCCTCGGCCAGCTGCAGAGAGCTCCATTAATGCTACGCTGAGAGCAAAACTCTAATAAAGTCTCTAAATATTTACTATGAGTCTAAGTTACTGACCAGGTCCTCCCTGTTAAAATCTGCCCTTGTTCTCCAAACACAATTACTTTAGGTCACTGACACACCAGCCAACGAAATGACAAGACTGTATACCAACGCACAAACAGCGAGCAAGCAGGACCCAGTTTTAAATTCCGGCTGATGGGCTCTGTGTTGTTACCTTGCCCCTCCCGGTTTCCTTAACTGTGAAAAGGGGCCGATAATACTAATGTCACAGAATTCTGGGGAGGATTTGAGAAAATGTGTATGTGGTAACTTAAAAAAAAAAAAAACAAAAAAAAAAAACAAAAGGAAGCTACACATGCCCAGAATAAAAAGCACGAAGCATTCATTTGCAAGTATCCTTTGACAAAGCAGCCAAGAAACACAAGAGGGAAAAATGGTCTTTTCAATAAAAGGTGCTGGGAAAACTGGACCCCTTTCTTACACCATACACACATATAAGTGCAAAATGGATTAAAACCTTGAAAGTAAAACCTGAATCCATAAAACTAGAAAATACAGGCCATAAGCTCTCTGACACTGGTCGTGGCAATGAATTTTTGGATTTGACACCAAAATCAAAGGCAACAAAGAAAAAATCAACACGTGGGACTTCATCAAATCAAAGTACTCTCACAGATAGTAGCTTATCCTTGAAACTCAGAGTGTTCTTTGCCATTTCAAATAGGTTCCCCCTTGAGAAAACAAAAGTGTTGGGGATTTGCATAGAGTCCCCGTGTGGTAAAGGATCATTTCTCTGGTGAGAGATAACTCAACGCTTAACCAGCAGTTGAGGGTCCCGAGCATGGGCAATTTGCAACCTTCCCAGATAATGAGTGGATCTCCAAAGGCCAGAATTAGTCCAAAGAGCTCCCCACCTCTGCTAAGAGGACCCAGAGGCCTAGTACCGGAGAACTCTTTCCTAATCAATCAGACTAAATACTGGCAAATGCACTACGAGGTGGGCACCATGCCAGACCCCATAAAGACATTAAGATCGTTTACATCTCAGAAGGCAAGTAGCGTTATTGCCATTTTACAGATACAAGAACTGAGGCTCGGTGTGGTTATCTAGTCCAGGATCCTACAGCTACAGAGTTTGGAGTCATAGCTGACTCCAAAATCCACTTCTTTCCAATCACCACGCTGCCCTGTGAGGGAATTCACGCAGCCTCTGAGAAAGGATTTTAACCAGGATGAAATAGGAGCCAAGCACACGATGCCCGATTCAGCCTTAACCGTGACCTAGTCAAATTGTCATCTCCGGGCCCTGCATCACCGTGACTTTGTCACACCACCTCTCTGACTGTATCCTAAGGATCTCTTTCCATGTCTGACTACATTCTTTGAAAAAAGGAATAATGCGCATGTTTTTTGAAATCCCCAGTTCCCACAATTATGTTTGGTGCCGAGTAGATGCTCAGTGAATGTCAAGTAGGTGAACTAAGTGAATGCAACGTCAAGGGCAGACAAGATGGCTTTAAGGAATGCCTCTAACCCTGACATTTCACGGCTTAATTCTTTCTAGATCAGTTCTAATCTCTGGGCAGTAGTTCGGGGTCTCCAACACTGAGATTTCCCAACGGGATGAGGACATTCAGGTGCTTCAAGCTATCGACTGTTCAAAGCACCCCCTATAGGCTACTCCACGCCATCCTTCAAGAGCAAGCTAACATGGATAGACGCGTAAACCCCATTTTAAAGACTTGAAACTGAGGCCCATAGGAGTGACGGACGCCCCCAGGGCCAACATTCGACAATGAGGCTGCTGATTCCCTAGTCTTCTCATGTTACCATTTGCTTCTTCAGAGTATTATTAATAAGCCTGGAGCATAGGCAAAGTGAAGGGAGAAAGGGGAGAGGGTGAGAAAGGAAGGGAAAATAAAAGGGAAGAGAGGAAGAGACAGGGCAGCTTCTCTGGAGAGTGTCACCGACAACTGGCA
Organism: Prionailurus viverrinus; assembly: GCF_022837055.1. Classification (NCBI taxonomy): domain Eukaryota; kingdom Metazoa; phylum Chordata; class Mammalia; order Carnivora; family Felidae; genus Prionailurus; species Prionailurus viverrinus. The sequence continues at coordinate 128,477,690 of NC_062563.1, read as the reverse complement.
GTCGGTGACCCTATGGCCCTGGAGAACTCTGAACTCCTCACCCAGGGCTGGCTGGGGTGGGGAGCGTGGGTTTACTTGGCTCTCCGTGCCCCTGACTTACCCAGTTGCAGCTAGGCCCTGAGAGCAAAAGCAAACTGAATGCTTCTTGGTCTGAGTCAAAAACAGGAAGTCACAAGTGGCTTCTCTCGCCTCTCAACTTGGGTCTCCAACAGTTGGGGTCAAGGGTGCACCAAAGGACCTGACAGGGAGCTCCCTGGCAGCTCGCCTCTGTGGGAGTCCGCAGCACCTCTAGAACGTGGGGGTTGGGTTGCTCTGCTGCCCCGGGGAGTTGGCAGTTGGGGAGCAGGACCAGGAAGCCCACAGGGTGGGAAGGCAGGGAGATGGGCTTCACGATGCCAGCTCCATCCCTGAGTGCTAAAACCAGTGTGACCTGAGGGCAATAGTCACTGGAGCTCAGTTTCGTCATCTGCAAAGTGGGGACAGCCCCTACGGCACGGGGCTGTCGTGAACAGCAGCAGTGAGCCCCTTACCATACACGGAGTCCAGTATTAGCACCGAGGCAGTCTGCCACCCCCTGTGTGCTGCCCGCTTCCCAGAGATGCAGATGGGAGGGGGTGTGGATGGGTGGGTCCTCACCTCTCTCCCCTCACCGGAGCCCAGGGCCAGAAGGAGGTGAAGTTCTGCCAGCCCCCAGCCTGGGCCCAGTGCCCATGTTTATGACTGTTTATTTCAGACCAAGTAGAAAGGAGAAATTAGAGCCATAAAAGACAGGACAACAGACCAATAAAAACCAGCTCCCAGAAGAGTCAGAAGGAGGAAGAGAGGCAAAACTGTCACCATAGCAACACAAGACAGTCAGAAGCACGCAGGGAAAACAGCCCCTGTTCTGCCTCCTCTCTTCACAGCAAAGCCAGCCTGGGACCCCATTCGGAGCTCAAGGGAAAGCCAAGGACCCACCCTAAAGCCTGAGCCCCCAGGCCCAGATGCCCGGCCTGACCTGGCTGGCTGCCACCCTCCTCCTGCTGGCCCTCGTGCAGCACGGGGTCCCAGCCCTTCACAGTCCCAGCCCAGCTTGCTGTGCCCTGGGGACTCAATGATATGCAGATGGCACAGGCCCTATCCAGAGGGACGGTGATGGGGAAAGACCGGAGGAAAAGTTTCCAACAGAGTAAGGCAGGAGGCCCACAGAGCTGTGGGGGCTACTAAGGCCCCAAACACTTGCCCCATTACTCTGCCCCAAGTCCTTGGGGAGCAAGCAGGGAAGCCAGCACATGGGTGAAGAGGCCAAGCCCGGAGCAGTGGCCTGTCAGCGGCTGGGGGAATTTGGAGGATCTGGGGGTGGGGTCAGCAAATACCTCTAGAGGTCTTAAATGACAAAGGTCTTGGTTCTGGTCTCTGGGGACACTGGCCAGCAAGTCAGAACAGCTTGGAGAAGGACCTAGGAACCCACTGGCCCATTTTGACAGAGGCTTCTTGGTCCTTCAGCTGGCAGGCAAGACAGGTGTCTCCACCGAACAGCATGGCTGGCCTGGGACCAGCCTTTTGGGAAGTGGGTCAAATTGTTCTCAAAGCTCAGGATCTGTAAAGTCCCTCTTGCCAGCCTGGGATTCTGAGGAGAAGGAAGTGATCTAGAGAGGAGGCCTGGGTCCTAGGCACAGCAGTGTGCTGGCTGGCTAAGAACATCTGGGGCAGGTGGCAGCAGAAAGGTCCAGGTATGCAGGCACTGGGGAAGCGGTCATCCTTGCCTCTCAGGCTGTAGAGAAAGATGGGGATCCCGGGCCTCTGGTGGTGGGAAGAGGGAAGCAGAAGGATGGGGTCTCCTGGAAGAATGGCTCTGGAGCTGATGATACCTGGCTGGGGGCCGGGGATTGAGCGGTTGAGGGGTGAGGGGGGTGATCTAGAACACAAGCAGGAGGCAGTCCCGGAGAGCAGGGCAACGGGCGCACAGACGGACATTTGGACGGCGATCGCAGGAGAAGGGCTGAAGGACTGGGTTCTCGGCTCTCCCTCCCTCCCTCCCTCCCCTGAAGGCTGCAGGGGCATCGGGGGCCGGGGAAGGATGGCAGGGTTCTCCCGGCGCCTCCCGAACCCCCTTCCCCGCCGACCCCCACCCGTGATCCCCGCCGCGTCCCCGCCGCGCTCACCCGGGCTCGCCGCCGCCCTGCTTGGCCGCGCGTCCGCCGCTGCCCCAGCCGCCGCCGCTGTGGACGCCTCTCCCGCGGCCGCCGCAGCCTGCGAGACGGCCCCGGAGCCCCGCCCCGGCCCGCCCCCAGCCCGGCCCGCCGCGGCCGCCCCGCCCCGCCCCGGCCCCCGGGGCTCCCCACCCCCGCCGGCACCCGCCTCGCCCCACGCTAGCGCGGCCACCCCTTCCACGTCCTGGGGCCGGTGCCGGCCATTTCCACACAAGGTAGCCCCTGCCCTTCTTTCGGCCTTGGCCGTTTGGCTTTGCCCCGCAGGAGGAAGCCCGGACCAGCCCTTATTGCTTCCACACACTGAATTCCTCCGTACCCATTATTCCCTCCAAGAAAACCAAAAAAAAAAAAAAAAAAAAAAGAAAAAAAGGCCCTGCAGTCAATCCCTAGATAGATGGGCACGCCCACCCTCAATTTAGTGCCCACGCCCCCCCACCAGACCACCCTAACCTCTACCCACACTCTCAAATTACTTTGGGTTCTGAACCAGCCTTCCTCCCTGTTCCTCCTTGCTCATACTGTGAACAGATTCCCAGCCCTGGGGGCTGCGGTTATCTGATGGGACCACCAAAAAAGTCTTGCAAATTCTCAGTCCAAATAACGTTAACTACCCTAAAGAGTAAGCCTGCAAAAACACTCTGAAAATTTCTATGATGCAAAGGGAATGTAAGGGATTACAGTGTCATTGTCATGATCATTGTTTTAAAACATCTGCCACGGAGGCTTTATGCATTAGAGAGAGAGGTTCAGGAAACCAGAGAGGTGCACAGTGCCAAACAGGTTGTGAGTCAGAGCTCCTCTTGGGGGTGGGAGGGCAGGCTTCTCCTGCTTCCTTTCCCAGTCAGTCAGCCAGAGCATCATGAAACATCTATTAACCCCCTACAATGGGCCTAGCCATGTGCTTGCAGCCATGTCGGTTTCCCCGGGGGGGGGGGGGTGGGGGGGGTGGGGGGGGGGGGGAGGGTGCTGGGGGGGCAGTCTGGGAGCACAAGGAGCCCAGATCCCAGAGCGTGGGGTGCTTCCGGAGACTTTGGTCAACCTGTCTTCTTTCTGAGTTCCAGTGCCTCCACAAGGAATGTGATGCCATCCCAGCCTCTTTCAGACTCCAGAAAGCTTCCTTGAGCTGCCTAGCAAGCCACCCACTCTGAGTTTTGGTAAGAATTCAGACAAGGCCCAGGAGAGCACAATCTAGTTAGAATAAAATAGTATCCCACTTGGAAGTGTCCTTAGAATGAACACGTTCCCCTTCTTTTGGTGGCCAAGCCCCCGCCCCCCCCCCCCCCCCCCATGCCTAGCCCAACCCCTGTTGTCAATCCCTGCAAAGATAATCCATTTTCTCTTTGGGTAGCTCTATTAGAAGAGCCTTCTCACTCCACCCCCATACATACACACACCGAAACTTCTGGCTTATTCTCTCCATCTTGGACCTGGCCAGGCTCTGGGAAGGACAAGGACGACCCACCCACAGATGCCATTCACCCCATAAAATGCTACCATTTCAGGGCATGGGGATACTCCTTACTTTACACCTGTCTGTCTCTAATAATACAGCTTAGGTTAGTGAGAAGAGACTATTTGATGTATGAGATTTCACTTCCACACACTTAAAAGACAGCTTCTGTTTCAGTAATTGAGGGATACCTGTATGGTATTGCCTAGCCCATTATGAAATAATAGGGTTTCTAATTATCAGTGTGGAATTTAATAATTAAATGTTTCCTAAGACACAATAATCAGATGAAATGGTCTTTCAACTTCATTAGTAATACTAATAACAGGTTTAGAAGTTACTATAATAAAGATTATAGTGAAATTAAACTGTCATTGAAGGGGCAGCTAGGTTAAGATTAAATTTCAGATGGTTTTCATTCACAATATAAGTTTGCTAAAATGAACCTTAATGTCTTAATTAAATTAACTTTAAACCGAACTGTTCTAGTTTCAGGGGCATCCTCTTCGTGTATTTATTTCTTAAAAGAGATTTCTCAAGCTTTGACAAAGGGCTAGGTACTGTGCTAATGATGGCATAAAGGTGCATGTCCCTGGCCCTAAAGAGTACTCAGCCTGGTTTATGACAAGGCAGAATAGAAAGCAGACTAGAATAGAGGTATTTGCTGTATGGGCCCAAGACAAGAAGGAATTCAATGAGATTGGGGGAAATTGGAAGCAGATTCTTTCTTTTTTTTTTTTTTTTAAATGTTTATTTCAGAGAGAGAGAGAGAGAGAGAAAGAGAGAGCATGAGCATGAGCAGGGGAGGGGCAGAGACAGAGGGAGACACAGAATCTGAAGCAGGCTCCAGGCTCTGAGCTGTCAGCACAGAGCCTGATGAGGGGCTCAAACTTACAAACCGTGAGATCATGACCTGAGCCGAAGTCAGACACTTAACCAACTGAGCTACCCAGGCACTCTGGAGGCAGATTCTTTCGAGCTGAACCCTGAGGGATGAGTTAGTCTTCAGTAGACAGGAAATGGGGTCAAGGACTCTCCAGGGAGAGGAACCAAAGGGACACCCTGGTGGGAAGGGGTTCAGTATGTCTGCAGTACCTGAGGGACAGCACAAAGTGGGCTGAGAGTGAAGAATCAGAACATGAGCCTAAGAAGGCTGCCTTTGACCCTGAGAGCTCCAGGGAACTGGGTGGCCTTGACTGGAGTGCCAAATAAAGAGGCTGAGGACAGGTGAAGTTGCTTGGGGACTGGGGCAGAGAAAGAAGAGGCTGCAGTGAGAATGGTCAGGTGAGATCTTCCATCATCACTGGGAGCCTGTGGGCTGACCCCCATGGACCAGGTTCTGCTCTCTCACATTTGAAAACACATTCTCTAAAAAATCCTCACTGCTGAGAACAATGCTTGGCACAAACTCAGTGCCTGCTCATATTTACTGAATGAATGGCAGGGTCATGGAAGATAGACATCCTCTCTGGAGGCAAAGTCTCAAGGGCTGATCCCACTTAGAGCTCCCTACCATCCACCGAGATCCATCCATTCTAGGGCTGGTAGAACATTCCCTCTAATCCCTGGACAAATTCTGTCTTGCTTTCTCCCCTCATTCATCCAAAAGACTTCTGCTTCCAAACCTTTGCTTCTCTGTATACCTCGGGTGACTTCCTCTCCATCGCCGGTTACCAAAGACTGCATGTTCTGATGCTCATGATGTCTGGAGGGCGGTGGTGGCACTGTTGTGTCCATGCTTCTTTATTCTGAATTCCTCTGAAACTAACAACCTGAGCCACTTCTGATTCATCACATACACAAGTGTCTTGAGGACAAGGACCTTTTCCGAGACACGGATAAAACCTCCACTTGATTTGAAATCAAAGGTGAGCATAAATCCCGATCCTGCCACTCACTGGCTGTATGAACTTAAGTTACTGAAGCCTTTGGAGTTTTGGTTTTCTCTTCTATAAAATGGAAGTAATAAAACCTACCTCAGGAGGTTGATGTAAAGGCTAATGTAAACTGCTTTGTAGCAGTGAAGAACAATTGTGTGTGTGTGTGTGTGTGTGTGTGTGTGTGCACGTGCGTGTGTGTGAGTGTATGTTGCCTCCTTGTCCCTTGAATAATGCTGGGCATACAGTAAATGTTCCCTGCAGATGAGCTGGTTATTGGGTTGATTCATAGATGAGGATGGGAAGCAGAGGCTGAATGATCCCGTGTTCTGAAGCGCTACAGTGCTCTATGCTTGCGGGAAAGGACTCTCTCTCTTTGCCCTCCTCGTTTACTTTTCTCCAACAGGAATTATACGGCACTTGCTTTCCCTCTGGCGTTACTATAATGGCTTCCAAAGGTGGTGGATGTCCTTGCCAATTACAGACCGGGGTTCCTTTATGTAACTAGGGGTTTCTACGGAAACATGGCCCAGGCTTCAGAGGGAGCATAATAGATCTGATTATGAATATTGAGCCAATTTTCACAGCTGACATACCGCACACTTCCTTGTTGCAAAAAAATCACAGTCCAAACTATGTAGAGAAACTTGGTAAAGGCTGAAAATTCTGCATGTGGATGAATTGGAGCTTGTGACTTAAAATATCTGACTTTAATCACTTTTTAAATCACTGAGCGTGTCAGGCTCTTTCGGATCTCCCTTCCTTTGCACGTGGTTCCGATCTGCCTTGAACGACCTTCCATCCTGGTCCATTCATCGCGTTTTTTACTTAGTTGTTTTGTTTGTGTGTTTGTTTTTTGTTTTTAATCCCAGCTCATGAGCAACCCCTCTATAATGCCTCCTGCGGCTCTCCTGGGTGGAGTCCATTTTTCCTTCTTGTGTGTGCCCACAGTGTGGCATTCACACCTTCACCGTAGCATTCACCAGGCTGTGTCTTACATGTGTTTCTGTTTAAAACACCTTATTTAATGTGTACCTTATGTGGTTTCATTCATTAACATTGAACTCACAGCCAATAACACTGTAACGCACGCTTGAACGGAGCTTGTCTAACACGTGTTTTCTCGTAAGACACACCACAGCCTTTGCACACTTTGCAGCACAGACAGCACTTCAGCACTACGCTTGGGGGCCACCTGAAACAGTGAAATCACCACCATAAAGCAACAAACATGAAAAACATGGCACCGAGTAGACCGTGGAAAGGCCACTTGTTTACAGCTGAAACAAGAAGACAGAATTTCGCCTCAGTCAACCTCAGCTAGAAACATGTGTGTTGGCGACTTGGGTTTCTCAGTGCTTGGTGCACATTGGAAAATGACACATTGGAAAAGCACCAAGAGTATTGGTTTTGAGGTTACAAATCCACTTCAGTGAGTGGCCAAATTCACAAACACAAAATCTGCAAATAATGAGCATAGACTCTATGTGCCTCCTGCCTAGACTGTGAACTCCTTGCAGCCAGTATCTGACTTTTATCTCCCTGTGTACCTTTCCAGCACCTTGAAGAGCAACCGAAACACACAAACCTGGCACTCCATTAATGACGCCTGATGAGTGAGCCATTCAATCCTGTCTTGCATTCCTTTAGCAATTTTCCCAACAATTTATAAATTTACATTAATAAAGCGGCAAAATGTCTCTGGGTTTTCTCCCATATTTGGTTCCTTGTGGCTATTCAAGAAGAGCCCTACCTTTGAGAGCAAGGAGCCTTATATATGGAAGATCCTTCTCATGTGAAAAATCTTCCAAGATGGGTAAAAACATGGCAAACGGCAACATCCACTCAAATTCCCCTCCCCAAAGAGAAGAAGGAGCAATGAATTCCTAGGATCTGGAAAAACAGAGTCACATGATGGCCAACAATGGAGAAAGATTACAAAGCCCAGGAACTGAAAGGGAACACTGGCAGTAAAATATGGAGTGGTGAGAAGAAAGGAAAGTCGATGACTGGAAGCAGGAAAGTCATGGGAACCATGCAGGAGTTTTGCAGAGAGGTCAAGATTTCAGTCTGGGCTCCCCTCCCCCACTTAGAGCAGCGTGACTCTGGGCAGGTTTCTCAACTTCTTGCTTCCTTGGGAATCACATACATATGAAGCAGGGGGATAGGACTTATATAACCATACAAGGTTGTTTATGTGACTGACATTTATTGATGCCACTGTGCGCCAGACAGAAATGTGAAAGAGGTAACAAATACGCAGATAATTAATTAGTACCCAACACAGTGCTTGATGTAACTTAGCTACCAAATTTAAACTTTTTAATGTTTATTTTATTTTATTTTTTTTTTTTGAGAGAGAGAGAGACAGACAGACAGACAGACAGAGAGCAAGCAGGAGAGGGGCAGAGAGAGAGGGAGACACGCAACTGGAAGCAGACTCCAGGCTCTGAGCTGCCAGCACAGAGCTTGACGCCGGGCTCGAACTCACAGACCACAAGATCATGACCTGAGCTGATGTCGGCCGCTTACCCGACTGAGCCACCCAGGTGCCCCACTCAGCTACCAAATTTAAAAAGTGATTTTTATTAGTTCCACCACTAAGGTATTTCTGCTTCCATTCTCTCTCTCTTCTCTCTCCTTCTTTCTCTAATTTGCAAGGTTTCAATGTCAGATGTCTAGTCTCTTCTGAGTCCAACCCGTCTCATAGCTTTTCATAGTCAGTTGATCTCAATATTCGGCTAGCCAGGTAAATCCAGAAATTGCTGATTGCATCAATTTTTGGCAGCTTTGACAAAAGTGAGTCAGACCCTCTAGGGGACTCTGCCTCACCACCCACAAAGCTCACACCAACTCCAAAATCACCTTCAACAAAGTAATGACACATACATGGGGACCTTTGAGTGAAGGCTGAGAGCATTTTATAGGCATTGCCTAGTCATTTATGCAGCATCGCAAACAGGTAAGTGGGGTTCATTTCTGACTATACCCATTTTATAACCAGGGAAACTAAGGCTTGATGTAACTCATTCAAGTTGTCAGTTGAGTCCTAGCCACAAACTAAGAAAATGAAACACGGGTGTCATGGTTCGAAATTTAGAACCAAGCATTGAATTCCTTGGACAACCAGATCGTCTTCCTTTTCCTTACAAATAGTTTCTTGGCTTTTCAGGAAGCTTATCAACGAGCAAGCAGACAGGTTAATTTGGACGTAAGCCTGGATTCTCTCTCTCGGTCTCAGAAATTGTGTCCAATTTGGGGAGCTGAAAACAGAACCGGGTACTAAGATGATGTTAAAATTCTCACCAAACAGAATAGTTTACTGCACTGAACTGCTTTGATAGCCCTGCTAATAATGTACGAATGTTTCACATTTATATGCACGTGAGTACTATATGTGACCTTCCCGTAAATAGCCGTGGTAATGATTTTCACTCCATTGTATTTGTTTTTTGACTCCTTAATCACTTGAAAAGTGCCTTAAAGTAGTGACACTTGATATGTTTAGAACTCATAATTTTTTTTTAATTCTCCCTTGAGCCACTGCTCAGCTCAACCCCTTATCAGCTCTGGCTTGAGTTACTTGGACAACTTTCTGTTTGGTCCTGTGCCTTCATATTCAGTCCACCCCATCCTCTGTCCATCTGAAGCTCCAGCATCCTCTCTGGGAGACGTACATGATGGTGGCAGCCCCAGGACACGGTCATACATCTTGGCAGAACTCACATGGCTGTTTATAGTCTCCCCTTAGCTTGTTCGTCATGATGCATTTCTTTCCACTCTTTAACTCAGAATATTATATCACTCTTCTCTCCATGCCTGTTATTTCCTCTCCTTGGAATGCCCCATGTCTGTTGTCAAATAGACAATCTCCAAGTTATCCTTGCAGGTGAGAGAACAATACCTTTTAATAAAATCTTTTCTGAATCTTGACCTTCAGCCTGCCCAGCCCACTGACTTACACGCACCTTATCTCATGGTATTTTATTTCTGTGCATCACTTCTTTGGCTCCTGAAATTTAGAAAATGTATGCATAGGTACATGTACATACATATATGTATGTATCTCATATGTATGCATGCATATACATATATGCATATAAACATGTAAAAATATAAATGTACCCCACTGGCATACATATATACATATTTTATACATCTATACATATAAGTATATATGTATAACATCTGTGTTCTCAGTGCTTGACATCTAATGTCCACTTGATAAATATCCATCTGGTTGATCTGAGTTCAACTGAATCCCTCAAGATCCAGAGATTAGAAAACCTGTCCTTTCAAGTTAGCTCTGGAAAAGTAAAGTATAACCAAGCTTGAAAGAGCAACATCGGATCTTTTTAACAGAAGAATGCTTTTTTAAAGTGCTTTTTTTTTTTGAAGAATAAAACAAAAATTCTACAATGTGCTTTTCTAGCTGTGTGATCTTAAAATAAAATCCACATTAGTGATTATTAACCAAATCCAACAAATAGTTCTCGGCTTCTGATGTGGAAACGCTTCCTCTCCTCATATGCCAACACCTCTACATTTTCTTTGTTTTAATTATACTAAGCGTCTTTTTGTTCTTCCTGGGACATTTGCCTGGGAGGCTGGGGCAAGCTATAAATAATAATCATCATCATTATAAGAAATACTGTTTACAGAGTCTATTCTTGGAGCTAAAGAATAATCCATGAGCATGCCCAGCACAGCCTTGGAAGGACTGCAGTGGTTTCTTGGGGACAGTCTTGGGCTCTTGAATATTTCACCCATCTCATTAGCATCACTCATGTGGCGTGATTGCTCAGATGGCAGCTCCTTCATCCAATAAACTCCATCAAACTGCTTCCCATCTGTTAATGGGGAGGAAATAGGAGATTTCAGAAAAAAGATGAATTTTATGTTGTTGTCCATAAATGCAACTGGTTTTCTGATTTCCACATTTCCTGTATACCCAAGGCTTTCATGAATCTATTTAATACGGGGCTTTTTTTAGAAATAAAAAGAACATTATATTTTATTACACACATTTAGGCATTTCAAGGTCTTAAAAGAATCTCAGAGCAGAAAGGGCTTTAGAAATAATCTAGTTCAATTTGTTCATTTGACAGATAGAACAACTGAGTCCCACAACGGGAAGGTGATTTCCCAAGGTCATATGGTAAGTAAATGGAAGAGCTGGGATTGAAAACATGGTGTGGTGGTTCCAGGCTCGTGTTTTTTTCTCTCCCTGATGCTGAACAAATCTTCACCACCACCCCCTTCTGATTTGAGCCCTAAAGATTTCAGCTTGTTGCATATTTAGGATACTAATCTTCTGCACATAAATTCTCAAGTTACCCCCACAATTTCTTATAAATCCCAAAACTATTTTGCTGGACAGTATTGCGTCTTGTCCCTGAGAGGGATGAGCCTAGGTAGTGAAAGTCCCAGGCCAGTTCTGGAGACAAGACCTGGAAACAGCCATTCTAAACAGGCATCGTGATCTGGGGGGGTAGAACTTGTCCTTAATCCTGGGTTCTAGGAACAAATCTGCTTGATTTGTTCTATGATTTGCAGCAGGTCAGTAAACTTACCTTGTTTCAATGCTTTGTTCACCGTGGATAATAAATACCTGCCCTGCCTTCCCTAGAGAAGTGTTGGGAGTATCAAATAAAATGACAGATGTGAAAAGCCGAACAAAAAGAAAATCATTATTTCATGTAGCAGCAGAAACACAGCAGCCTATTTTGCTTTTGTTTATTGCCAAAATGGCATGCATGGTAATGTGATGCTAATTTCCTGCAGGTGATCAGGTTTTCCTTGGCCCTTACTTTTCTCCTACCAGACATCACTGGAGTTTGGGACACATTTCAGATTTTAGCATATTTAAGAATTTACTTAGTATTTACTGTATGCCGGACACTCTGATAGGTGCTAGGGACATAAGGAAGGATGCTCTCATGAATTCACTGCTCAGGTGGGAAATAGACAGGAAAAGATATTAGAAATCAGAATATGAGAAGCATTTTAAGGGATTTTGGGACAAGAATTCGACCTAGTTGTGAAAAGGGTTTCCAGGAAAAGTTGTGACAGGCTGTGAAGGACTGGTGTAAGGGAAGAAAAAGGAGAAGTTAGAAATAACGACAGATGAACTGCAATGTTGATTTACCTGGAACATTATGAATTCTTTGGTTAAACAGATATGACTGAAGAGAGAATAGATTTAGACAGTGTTTATTACAGAGGGACTTTCTGATACCCTCAGAAGCTAACATTAGTTGAAAGTGAGTGGGAATCTTCAGTAGCTCAAGTTTAATTTCAGCATGCATCCATTTCCTTTTTCCTATCTTTTTCCTATCTTTCCTATCTTTGCTGGGGAATACACATACAAAGGATAATGTAACAAATAACCATGTTCCCATCACCTAGACTAACATCTTGTAATTTGTGCTTCATTTTTTTTCTATTAAATAATAGGATATGAATGTTTCATAATAGGACATTAATGATTAACAATGGGAGGTTCATGATTAATGATTAAATGTTCCCGTAGGTAATAGAAACTTCTAATGCTAAATCAATTCTGGTTCTTCTCTCCCTCTGGTTGCTCGGGAGACTACACTTTCCTGTCTTCTTTGCAGGATCTTGTCACTAGTTCTGGCCAATGGTTTGTGGGCAGATGTAAGTAAGTCCCTTCTGGGTTGGGATAGCCAACTGCCAATGTGAGACAACAAAAACGTTTATCCCTCCTGTTGCAAAATGCAATGTTTATCATCCTAGGGCATGGAGAAAGGATCACATTTAGAAGCTACCCCACCTCTACCACAAATGTATGATGAGCATTTAGTGTAAGACATAAGTACATCCTATTAAGCCACTGAGACTGAGATTTTGGAGTTGTTTGTAACGACAGCATAACCTTATCTAACCCAACTGACACATCTTCCAGCCCCAATCCCAATCTTCTTTACCCAGAGACAACCACTATTATGAAGTCATTGGGAATATTTCCATTTATATTTTCTAAAAGTTTCCTAAATAAATTATGTACACTTAATATATGGTATTATAATGTATGGCCTTAAAGTCTTCATAAAGGCCATCGTATGGTATTCTGGTTCTCACCTTTTTTTTTTTTTTTTAGAGAGAGAGATTGAGAGTGCAGGGAGGGAAGGGGCAGAAGGAGAGGGAGGGAGAGAATCCCAAGCAAGTTCCCTGGTCATCACAGAACCTCGACCCCATGACCAGGAGATCATGACCTGAGCCAAAATCAAGAGCCAGACACTCAGCAACTGAGCCACCCAGCTGCCTCTGATTCTCACCTTTCTTTATTTAACAGAATGGATTTTTAGGACTATCCATCATGATAAGTATATAATTATGTAGATTATGTACATGTTTAGTTTTATCAGATACTGACAAATTCCTCTTCAAAATGGTTTTACTATTTTAATATTCATAGTATCTATATATGTGTGCTTACCTCTCTCTATATATTTCCCAACATTTCTATTGTCAGTGTCTTTTTTATTTGTAAAATGTAATTTTATTCGTTTCATTGACATTGTCTTGTTTAGTAATGAGATTGAGCATTTTTTCATATATTTGTTGATTTTTCAGATTTTCTCTTCTGTAAAATATCTGTTCATATCCTTTGCAACTCTGTTGTGCCATTTATAATGCTTGTTTATTATTTTATTATTTACTTGTAAGAGTTAAATATTATATTCTCAATACATAATACACTGTTGTGATTAATCTGTTCTTATGGTGCATCTTGGTAGCTGGTAGATAATGTGTCTACTTTTTCCCTGATTCTTAAAGAAATTTTTTGGCTGCCTTTGTATTTTCTCTTTGATATGGACTTTAGAATATATACCTTGATTAATTTTTTAATTAATTTTAAGTGTTTGTCTTATTTTTTTTAACTTGAATAAGGGTTGGCAAACTATAGCATATGGATTAAATCTGGTCCACCCCCAAGTTTTTGTAGACAAAGTATTATTGACACACAATCACATTCATTTGTTTATGTATTCTCTATAGCTGTTTTTATGCTTCAAGGCTGAGTTGAGCAGTTTCAACAGAGACCATGTGGCCCAAAATGTCCAAAGTATTTATTATCTGGTCCTTTACAGATAAAAGCTATCAACCCTTGATAGGGATATTCTGTCAGTTACAGACAAGGGTAGCTGTGACTAGGTCTTTCAAATCTTTATTTATTAATTTATTTTTCTTATCTTATTGCATGGGCTAAGAATTTAGTGCAATGTTAAATAATGCTGCATAAATGGGTCAACCTTGTCTCATTTCTGAGTTTATTGAGAATACTTTCAGAATTTTAAAATTAATTATAATAATTCAATAAGTTATTGGTAGCTGTTTTTATAAAATCAGGAATATTTTCTTCTAGTTATAATTTGACAAGGGTCTTTATCATACATGATGCTAAATTCTATCTAATTATTTTTCTACAGCTCATATAGGTTTTCTTTTTAATGTATTTAATGTGATAAAATGTTATTAGTGGATCTTCTGTTGTGAAACTATTTTTGAAATTTTATGAGAAATTCTACTATAAACTTCTGAGTTGAAACAATTATATTTTATTTGGATTTTTGCATTTGTGTTCACAAATGAAATTGGTAAAGTGTTTATTTATTTTTTACTTCCCTTGTTTGTTTGGGTATCAAATTTACAATAGCCTTAGAAAATCATTCAGGTAGCTCTCCTTGTTCTCAGAAATAGTTGGGTGTGTGTGTATGTGTGTGTTTAAAATAAACAATAATTATCTGTTTTTTGAAACCATAACTCATTTGTGAACATTTTAAAATATGATGTTCCCTGAAGAAGGTGCACATTTTAATTCTCTATTCAGTTTTCTGAATGAGATTGTTTTGTTCAGGATTTCTATTTTCCTTGAGTCAATTTTGGTAATACATATTTCTCAAGAAAATGTCTATATCTAAATTTCAAATTTACTAACATAAAGTTTTGCAACACACCGTTATGCATTTTTAATATTTTTACTGTTTTAATAATTATAGAACTCAACATAGGATCTTTTTATTTTTAATATAATTGACATTATTCATTTTCTCTCATTTAAAAAATCATGCTAGGGGTTTGTATATTTTGTTGGACTGTCAGTATGTAAACTTTTGGTTTTTAGTGATTATTGTGCATGAATTTCTGTATTTGTTTTTGTTTATTTTATCTCAGATATTAAGAATTGAGTTAATAACATCATACTTTATAATTCCTATATTCCATTTTAACTCTCATCTTTATAACTTCTTATTTTTGACTTTTTGAGGTGTATTATGTTTTTGCTTTTTTTAGTTTCTTAAATAGAAGACTGAACTCACTTTTATTCTATACCTTTTCATTTGTGAGTAAATGAATTTAACACCACAAATTATCATCTAATTGCTGCTTTAGCTATCTCCCAGAAATTGTGATACGTGAGTAACCTAAATGTTATACTGTGCAAAGCTTTCTTTGTTATTAAGCACTATATATAACTTCTATTTGGCCTTCTTTTACAGTTGTTAGGAGTATATTTTTTAGGTTTAAAAATTTTCAGTTTAGGAAGTTTCTATCAACATATCTTCAAGCTCACTGATTCTTTCCTCAGACCTGTACAATCTACTGGTGAACCATGGAAGATATTCTTTGTTTCTGTTGCAATGTTTTTGATTTTTAGCATTTCCTTTTGATTCTTTCTCAGAGTTTCCAAGGTGTTCTTACATGCTGTCCACTTTTTACATTATAACCTTTAGCATATTAATAATAGTTACTTTCAATTCCAGGTCTGATAATTCTAAAATCTATACCATATGTGAGTTTGGCTTTGATGTTTTGCCTTGTCTCTTCATACAGTGATTTTAGTATTATTTTTCCTCCTTCTTTTCCCTTCCTCCTTCCTTGCCTTTCCTTCCTTCTCCCCTCCTCCTCTTTGTTGCTGTTGTTGTTCTTAATTTTTTTAAATGTTTATTTTTGAAACAGAGAGAGACAGCCTGAGTGGGGGATGGGTAGAGAGAGAGAGGGAGACACAGAATCTGAAGTAGGCTCCAGGCTCCAAGATGTCAGCACAGAGCCCTCATCACGGAGCCGGATGTGAGGCTCAAACTCACGGACTGCGAGATCATGACCTGAGCCAAAGTTGGATGCTTAACCAACTGAGCCAGCCAGGCGCCCCATTCTTCTTCTCCTTCTCTTCCTCTTCCTCCCACCTCCTTCTCTTCCCATCTCCTCCTCCTTCCCCTTCTCCTCCTCCTCCTCTTCCTCCTCCACCTTCTTCTTCTTCTTCTTCCTCATATTTTGCCTTTTAACATCTTTGTAATTTGTTATTGAAAGCCTACAGGATATATCTATCAGGTAAAAGAAACTGAGGTGTGAGGTTTTGTATTTATCTGGCTAGCAGTTAAGCTGTGTTATTGTTTCCTGTGGTTTTGGTGCCAGAGGCTGAAATGTCCTCTAGTGTCCTTGTTTTGTCTCTCCTGCTATCTTTGTGGTTCCCTTTTTAAATGGGGTTAAGGTTTGCATTTCTTCTGGTTTTAATCGCCTCTTGTTAAAGAAGAGCTTGGTTGATGTTGTACTAAGATGTTGGGAAAGGAGAAAAATTGTACAGTCCTATGATTAAGTCTTACTCCTGTAAGTCAAGGGGCCCTCTTAAGGCTAGGCCCCAGAAAGTTTTAATCTCTCAAACTAGCCCTCACTTCATTTCCAGGTATTAGTCAATTCAACTTTAAGTGTTCTTACCAGGATCTACCCACGGTTGCAGCTTCTGCTTCTGTGAGCTCAGTTCTCTGATATACAAAAGTGTGTTGATTTTCAGTTCAGTTTTTCAGCTTTTTCTTGTTGTGAGCATGGGAGCGAAAATTTCCAAGTTCTTTATATATATATTTTTTTCATTTCTTCTTACTTATTTATTTATTTTTGTTTTAGAAAGAGAGAGAGATAGTATGCGTGAGTGGGCAAGAGGGGCAGAGGGAGAAAGAGAATCTCAAGCAGGCTCCATGCTCAATGCAGAGCCTGACGGGGGGCCTGATTCCACAACCCTGGGATCATGATCTGAGCCAAAATCAAGAATTGGACACTCAACTGACTGAGCCACCCGTTTTTTCCAAGTTCTTGGCATGTTGAAATGAAAGTCTCCACATCTGAATTAAAAAAAAAAAGTTCTTGTTTAGTTTTACTTACATTTCGGTCACTTGTGTTCTTAATACATATTTAGTTTTTAGAAATGGTTCTTGTGTGCTTGAAAAGATGGCATAGTCTCCATGTTTGGAGTGTCATAGGTTTCAGTTTGTTTTTAGTTGACTTACGTTTCGAGGATTTATTATTCTTATATTATCTATTTCTTACGTTGTGATTTCTATTTTAGTCTTCTATTTCTGCAAACATTTAAAAATACTTATTTTACAGTCTCTTAAATATGATTCTATTATCCCTAGGATTCCTTGTTTTTCCTCTTGCTTCGTCTTCCTGATCATTCATTTTCTCATAGGCTTTATAATTTTGGCTATGATCTCGTTGGCAGTGAAGATATTTTCCATGAAAAACACATGTAACGTGCTTTAGGTGACAGTTTCTTATTTGCATCTGCTGGGACTTTATGGATTTAACCATACTGGACTAATGTTTATGTTCATTTATTTGGGGTCCTGAACTATTCAGGTGGCTTAAATTTGGATCTCTCATCGTGTCCTGATTACCTGCAGGTGTGTCTATTTTTGTCCATGGGTCTAGGTGAATGGGAAACTCCATTATAGCTTTCTTGGATTAGGTGGGCAGATTTTCTTACCAATCGTGATGCTAGGGGCTGCGGAATAAATTCAGGCCACTCAGTTCCAGCTGCCCACCCACATGAGGCTGCTGGCTAAATTTCTTTTTCTGTGTGGGCATAATCCCTAGTCCCAGCTGTTAAGGCTTATAACAGGTTCCAATTCTCCTGTAACGCTTTTCAGTTTTAACTCTCACTTCCCATTTTTGAGATTCCCTCTCATTTTTTTTTTTCAATTTGGGGTTTTCTCTTCTTGGTCTCAAGTTAGGCTATGAATTTATGATTGTTAGCTGATTTGTTTTTCTGTTTTTAAGCCAGCGATTCTATCCTGTGTTGAGTAAGACAAGTCAGCTCTTACTTTTCAGAGTACAGGGGACGCATATATTCTGAAAGGAAGAAAGACTCCCCTGTGGGCTGGCCCACACTCGGTAGGTACAAAGGAAACACCGGGCTGAAGCTGGCTTATTCTTGACCTCAAATAAAACCACCTCTTTGGCAAAGAGGCAGCCCTGCCCATTACACAGCTAACCCCTTCCACCACACCTTCCTTTGGCTTCTGAAGTCCCTGAAGACTGTGCCTGACTCTCCAGGACCTGCAGAGCTAATGTCTGCTCTGAGTGGTGCCCGGCTGGATCCCCGGGAGACACCTCCGCCTCTAGCGTGTACTTAGGCCCCACGTGAAGTCCTCTGTCCATCCCTACAGGAAAACAGGACACCGGCACCTGAGCTACAGCTGCGGTTGTTGTCACAGACATTCATGCCTTTAGAACGGATGTCCCCTTTTTCTCAGTCTGGGTCAATCCCTAGGCTAAGTGACTTTAGCTAGACAATGTAATTGCATTTAAAGATACCCAAAGATGTAAAAGACCATTTCGTCTGTCTCAAAATTCATAAACTTGAAAAAAAAAAGAACTCACCACTGTTGTTTGATGACTTCAGGCTGTTAAGGCAATGTGTCCCTTAGTCCACATTTAAAAATTTTGGTTACAGAAAATTATCCACACCCTGAGGTTACGATGTAATGAAAATAACGCTACGTGAGTTCATTAGTCTCTAATGTGATTTTTCTCCTCATTTCATTTCCCAATAAGGAAAGCTTTTCCAAATGATGGATTTCAGAGGCTGAGGAGAAAGAATTATGATTGGTTTCTTCATGGTTATTATCAACCATAAGAGAAAAATTCAGCCAGTTTGCAATTTTCAAAGAAGTGGAGAGATTGCTTTGTTAATATCTATTCAGTTCGTTTTCTATTTCGGGAATTGACAATTCGAGTGTGGTTGCAGAGAAATAAGTGGTGAGAGCTTCAGCTGCAGTCCAGTGGTAGTGCTCCAACTGCAGAACCACTTTGAAGGTGCTTAGAGTGAAGGTGGGAAGGTAAGAACTCTAGCCTTGTGACCCAGAACTGCACGCTTAGCCTAAACGATGGCTTTTGGTAAAAATCACTATTGTCATCCAAAAAGTATTTCTTAGGTGACCTTCTGTGCTTTGTTCTTTATAAAGGCTGGAAATATACCAAGGTTCAATGGGAGATGGTGTAGGCACTTGCAGACATTATTAAAGGGGTGACTATCTTACACAGAGGGGTACAAATACCTGAATAGGCAAGGCTATTACATAAAGAACTGGCATATTGAAACTCTCTATAGGCCAAGGGGATGTGTTGGGAAAATGCACTGGAATGGAAGAGGGGAGGCCTGGGTGTTAGTCTGGGCTTTGATAGCACCTGGCTGAGGGAAGCTGGGAATCACCCAACAACGTCCTTGGGCCCCGCTTTCCTCATGTGAAGGCGGACAAAATTAGAAAGTCAGACAATGGTTATTGATGACAAAGTCACACTCGGTTTCTTGACATATGGTCAATAAAACATGAGTCTCTGCCTCCAGGAAGCTCAATGTATTCGAGAAAAGCAAAAAGCCCCAAGTGCCATGGCTACAACTATGGCAATAATGGAAGAATTTCTGGCCGGTGTTCCTGAACTGCTGTAGAATGAAGCCGAGTCAGAAAAGGTAGATTATCAGGTATGGCTTTCAGAGGGAGGTACCGGGAAATGCATATTTAGGAAGAAGGACTGTATATGTACCATTAAAAAAAAAAGAAATCCAGGTTGGGTGAAGGCCTAAGTAAAAGCCTGGGTGGAACTGTTACCAACTTACAGACCCAACACTGAGCACTGAGAGAGGAAGAGAAGGCTCCAGGAACCCATGAAAATAATTTCCATAAAGAACGGTGGTGCAAGATTGGCTGGTGCCTGGGAGAGAAGGAAACTGGGTCTCCTGTGACACCTGAGGACAGCAGTATGGGTAAAGGTGACATTACACGGAGGCAGAGCTCAGCCACACCTAAGAGACCACTCAGGGAGAAAGGCAGTGTGGCTGTCCTAGCCCAGACGTCGCACGGACTTCCCCTGGGACAGGGCGGGTCGTGTAGCTTTCTGGCCCCTTTTTGCACATGCGCTACAACAGATGTGTGTTCCAGGGACCTTCCAAGACCTTTTTCCTTCGCTGTGACTTTGAGGAAGAACTTTCTGTTGGAGTTGCACAAATCAGAGAGGAATATAGTATGGCAGGGACTCCCTTGTCGTTGGCTATGCGCAAGGCTGCTGGAGGGGATAACTTTGACCCTGGGTCAGGGAGAGGGGTTGGGTCACCTTGAATGCAGGTCTGGAAACACACTGTTGGCAGCAGGCTGCAGATCCAGGAAGCCAAAGTCATCCGAGAGAGGGCTGCAGCGGCCCCAGCTCGCAAGGTCGAGGGGTGGAGGAGGGCAGATTCTCCGGAGGCTATGACGGAAGGACAGAGCCAGCTGGCCGAGAACTCACACAGAGAGGGAAAGGGAGAAGATGACAGGGCTGTTCCCGGAATGGAAGGAAAGACTCTGTGGGCGAACACGAGCCCAGGAAGATGAACGAATGCATCTGTGTCTGCCAAGTTCACTGCTGGGCAGTGGGATGGAAGCTCCAGTTTATGATTCAATTCCATGCATCCTTGCAGAGGCTGTCAGAGCTGCTCAGGGCGTCACCACGCAGGCACAGAGGCAGCCCGCCCCGTCCAGGCGCACAGAGCTCAGCCCTCCAGGCAGAGACGGCCTGCTTTTGCCCAGAGCCAGAACCATGGCCGTCACCGGACAGGCCCAGACTGAGCAGTGAACTTGTGGAGGCCTGAAAACGCACATGCCGATCCTGATGCAGACCCTGAGACTTTCCCCGGAGGCCCGGGGATGGGTGGGTGCCGATCAGGAACAGACGAAGCTGGAGGGTGAGGTGAAAATGTTCCGCCATTACTTGCTAAGGAAGACAACTTAAATTTTGATGGTTCTCAAGGTAGCTGTGTTGAAGCCAACGCGTTCATATTCTCAAGAATCTCAAGAATTGCCTTGTAATCATCTGGACAAAATACCACAGAGCCAG
Organism: Prionailurus viverrinus; assembly: GCF_022837055.1. Classification (NCBI taxonomy): domain Eukaryota; kingdom Metazoa; phylum Chordata; class Mammalia; order Carnivora; family Felidae; genus Prionailurus; species Prionailurus viverrinus. The sequence continues at coordinate 128,456,997 of NC_062563.1, read as the reverse complement.
TAGAGGTGGGGAACACAGTTTGGGGGGGGGCAGGGGAGCACAGAGGAAAGAGACAGGGCTGGAAACAGAAGAGGGTGGATGGAGCACAGCATTAGCCCAGGAAGGCTTATTTTAATAATAATTCACAAGAGGGTTTGTGGGAACTCATCAGGAGGGCAGGAATTTTCTGTGCCGACAGTGGCACCCATTCCACTGGCAATTTATTATGATCTGTACACATAAATGCACTCTGTCCCATAGGCCTGGGGGACCTCTGATGATAGGTCCTTGCAGCTGACTCTCCTAGGACAGTGCCAGACACACAGCAGCCGACACTCGCTGGAGGTTTCTCCAGATAATGCCTTTTTTTTTTTTTTTTTAGCTGATGTATTTATTTTGAGAGAGGGGGAGAGAGAGAGAGAAAACAGGGGAGGGTCAGAGAGCGACGGAGAGAGAGAATCCCAAGCAGGCTCCGCACTCTCAGCACAGAGCCCGATGTGAGGCTCGAACTCACGAACCTTGAGATCATGACCTGAGCCGAAGTAAAGAGTCGGATGCTTAACTGACTGAGCCATCCGGGCTCCCCTCGAGCTAGTTTCCCAGTAAAACTTGCTTTATTACCGGGTATCTCCTCCTCTTCGTAGGCACTGTCGCTGAGACCCCGGCCCATGCTAGCCTGGCGCCTGACACCCGCAGATAAGAAAGCTCAAAAGCAAATGAAGCCGGAGGCCACTGGTAGGATGTTCTGGGATTCTCGACAAGAGCCTGACCAGGCTCCTCCCTCAGCTCCCAGCAGCATCTGGTCTCCACAAAGGCCATTTCTGTGCCACTTGTAGAGCGTCCCTTCTTTTTGTTTCCGCTCGCTGGTTCTTGTTTGACCCCATGTCTTTGCCAGGTTGGTGTTTCAGTTTCTCCTCCTCTCCACTTGCAGTTCCCATTCTTTGTGCCCACCGAGGCTCAGCATTTGATACTCAGAGTCTAAGAACTCAGAACAGAAGGGAGGCAAGCCGGCTTGGGAGAGGCACTGGGGACAGATGGAAGGAGGAGGCCCCTGCTTCAAATAAGAGAGCAATTTTCTCGTTATGAAGCTATAGTACGTCTTCTGAGAGACTCTAATTTTAGAAGAATTATCCTTGGAAAGGGGTTGGGTAGATGAAAGGAAGAAATGAGAAAATATATTTGAAGGTGGGCTGGCACAGATCATAAAGTCAGTTAAATGTCACAATAAGTGATTTCCTATGATTTTACTCATTTTCTCTTCTCCCTACACACCTTCCTTCTCCACACAATTTATCGAAAGGCTGCTACTGGAAGAGGTCACAAGTGAACTCTCATAACAACTTGGACTTTCGGAGAAAATGGCAATTATTATTTTTTTTAATTCGCATGCAGTTAAGTGGACTTGCCCCCAGATGTCTACACATTGGTGAGCCAGAATAAAACAAAGCACGCACACATGCCGAACACGTACGGAACAGAACCAATACTATCCAGACCCAAATTTCAATCTGGTGTAAAGCTTATTCTGGTCTTAAAATTCGAATCATCTCTTGAGATATGATTCAATCTCTCTTTGGATAACAACTGACCCATCATTGGGGAATCGCGCCTCCATACTCCAGTGCCTGGGACAGAGCCTGGGTATGTGAGGAGAGGTTACTGAGGCCTCTGGCGGTGGGAGAGCAGAGACCCCAGGCACTCTTCTGGTCTGGAGACTCGCACCTTGTCCTACCTGAGAAACTTCCCCCTCTTCGGGCAATTGATATAGCAAGAACATCTCTCTTTTCAGAAAAGACAGTTCACAACTTACATTCCGGAACTAAAGAAAGGATAGAATCTTCAAATCTAAAAACTCAGAAAGTGCTGCTTGGGATGAATTAAAACAAACAAACAAACAAACAAATGATGGACATTCCTCCCCTTTCTGGTAAAGGCTCAGAAGAAAGAAGAGAAATCCTCTCAAACTTTCAGAGATACCACAGTAACCAGGGGACTGTCGGAGGCTTGAAGATTAGATTATCCCTTAACTTGTCTTTGGCAATGTTGGAAGCTAAAAAAAAGGAACATGCTTTTTCAAAGTTAGGAGATAAAATTATTTTGAAACTAGGATCCTAGAAGAGACTCCAACTAAAATTTGAAGAGAGAGGAAAAAGTAAAGGCATTCAACCAGTGCAAGGACTCGTAAAATTTACCACTTAGAGAGCCTTCCAATAACACTAAGGTTTTGCTTTGTTGAAGTAAAGGATATGGATACCAGCTGGGTAAGTCACGCAACAACGTGAGGACTTTGACCTGCAAAAGTGAGGCAGCATATGCAAACATTGAAAGGCTAAAGGAACAAAATGAACAGAGAAATCTCAGCTGATTAAAACAAAAGCAGGACAAGGAAATCAAAAGAAACACCAAGAAAGTGGGCTAAACTGGGGCGGGGCGCCTGGGGGGCTCAGTCGGTTCAGCGTCAGACTTCGGCTCAGGTCCTGATCTCACGGTCCGTGAGTTCGAGCCCCGCGTCGGGCTCTGCGCTGACGGCTCAGAGCCCGGAGCCTGTTTCAGATTCTGTGTCTCCCTCTCTCTCTGCCCCTCCCCTGTTCATGCTCTGTCTCTCTCAGTCTCAAAAATAAATAAACTAAATAAATAAATAAACTAAATAAAATAAAATAAATAAAATTTAAAAAAAAATAAATAAAATAAATAAATAAATAAAAAGAAAGAAAGTGGGCTAAATAGAAAATACAGTGCAAAACTATGTCTAACAGACATAACCACGATGAATTCGAATGAAAGAGAGCCTCAGGTAGGGTGCTAGCTCTGAACTGTCCACAAGTCGAGTAGCACACCTAAACCAAAAGGAAACAGAAAAGGCACCAATGAAAGCAACTATTTTATCTACGCCAGGCCCACGGCTGTCGAACAAATGCTCAAGCAGCAATATTCGGTTTAGGCAAGAAAGAACTGAAAGTGAGGACTTCCAAGCAACACAACAGAGAGATAAAATATTTGATACAATTTAGAGCCTTAAGCTACGACCTGTGGGGTTTTTGAGGCCTCTAAGAATCTCGTTTCAAAATATGCAAAGAAAACCTGACACGTTCTAAGGGAAACAGACAAATCCACATTCATGGGTGACGTGTTAATACGCATTTTTCTGAAATCAGCAGATTAAGTAAACAATGAAAAAAAGATTGAAAGCTGAGCTCCTCGACTCTTCCCCACAGTGTTGGGCCGCAGATGGGTCACACAAGTGCTGAGATACTGATCCACGTGGCCATGGAGTGGCCTGATGGGACCTGAGGCAGCCACAGCCTTGGACCAAGTACCTTGCGCTTCAGACAGCTCTGTTCATTTTCTGAAGGTGCCCTCCAGATAAATTCTTCTGTGAGCTGTGCTCTGACCTGAGCAAATTTGGGAATGACTGTGGGTGATTAAATGAAATCTGGAACATGATGTGATGGGACGTGTATGATACCTCACATGTATTTGTGTTGTATGTATTTGCATATAGTTTCTATGAAACTTTGTACCAATAAAGACCAAGAGCACATATTTTTTCAGAAGTGTAAATAATACAAAAAGTTGACTGTGTTGCATCTCAAAGAAAATCTTAATAAAATATAAAAAAGGGGGGCGCCTGGGTGGCGCAGTCGGTTGAGCGTCCGACTTCAGCCAGGTCACGATCTCGCGGTCCGTGAGTTCGAGCCCCGCGTCAGGCTCTGGGCTGATGGCTCGGAGCCTGGAGCCTGTTTCCGATTCTGTGTCTCCCTCTCTCTCTGCCCCTCCCCCATTCATGCTCTGTCTCTCTCTGTTCCAAAAATAAATAAACGTTGAAAAAAAAAATAGAAAAATCTCTGACAAATTAATCTAAAACAGAAAAAATAGTAAAAAATAGAAAGGAACAAACGTAGAGATAGTAAATGAAAATGATAAAAAATAATAAAAATAATGCATTCTTTTTCTTAATGAAAATTGAAGAACTAAAAATCATGGGTGATTTTTCTGGTGACATACAATTTAGCAAAATTGAATCAATAGAAGTTAATATACCTATCTATTAACATGAGAGAAGTGGGGCAGAGGGAGTGCAGGGGGAAAGTAGCCAAGATCCAGCCTTATAAAAGATTTTTCTCCAGGTAGCTTTTATAAGTGAGATAATTCCTGTATTGTATTAGCTGTTCTAGAAGCACTTACAGTATTCAGCTTTCCAGTGGAATTCAAAGACTCTTGCATTATTATATCCAAGGTTTCTCCCAACGCTTGCCATGTGATAATGGTTCTCCATCAGAAAAACAATAAAATTCTCTATTTAGCAGATAGAAGGACAAGAGCCATGGAATCATCTTAATAGATATCAGAGACATTCTTTTTTTGTTTTCATTTTTTTTAACGTTTATTTATTTTTGAGAGACAGAGACAGAGACAGAGGACGAGCAGAGGAGGGGCAGAGAGAGAGGGAGACACAGAATCTGAAGCAGGCTCCAGGCTCTGAGCTGTCAGCACACAGCTGGACGCAGGGCTCGAACTCACAAACACTGAGATCATGACCTGAGCTGAAGTCAGACGCTTAACTGACTGAGCCACCCAGGTGCCCCTCAGAGACATTCTTGATAACACATACACACACATACACACACACACACACACACACACACACAATCCTCAGTGAGTGAACAATAAATGGAAACATCCTCACTCCCATAAAGTGAATCTACATAGTTACACAATTTCCTCAAGGAAATCAAAGAGTAAGAGGCACAAATACTAGAAAACAAAACCAGTATTTGCAGACCATTTAATTATTCAATGATAAAATGAACACATGAGAATAACAAATTTTGTTAGGTGGCTAGACGGAAGATGAACGTGAAATCTGAATAGATTCCAATATATAACTACCTCTTGAAAATTGCGAGGAAAACATGTACTTCCTATGGCCACAAAATGAATTAAAAATACCCAGAGAAAGGCTAACAAAAATAGGCACAGCCTTTGGGAAGCGAATTAGGAAACCATTGAAGGGTATAAAAAGAATACCTGAATAGAAACGTCCTAATATTATAAAAATATCACTTCACCACATGTCAGTTTACAGATTCAATACAACCCTATCTGGATGACCACAAGATTTCTAAAACAAAACTTAAGGGATTCAAATATTTATGTGGAATTGAAAATAATTGTAACCAATTATAATCAATTGAAAGTAATTGTAACCCATTGTAACCAATACAATTGGCTAACTAGGAACTGATGATTTAATTGAAACTTAAATCCCTTTAAAATATGTTCAGAGGAGGCAGTTTTTCTCTGTCTTTCGATGAAAACTCCAGCAGACAGACGATTTTCCTCCTCATTCTCAGACAGCAGATAGTTCTATGGTTACTTAAATTCCAAGCAATCTCAATCCAGAGAGTAGAATTTGAGGTCCAAGATACTAAGTGAAAAGTCCAAACTTTAAATTTCGAGTGAAATCTTCTCCCTCCCAAGCTTTCCACTCTGGTTATTTTTTATTTCTCCACCTTACCTTACCTGTCCCCTGCACTCCGCGCCCTGCCCCCGCAGACACTGGCTTGGTGCCTCTGCAAAGGGGCTTCTCATTCCCTGGGTCTGGGAGATAATCACTGTGCACTCTCTTGGAGGCAATAGTGTGCATGCTGGGGGCCCCTCTGCCTGAAGACCTCTTACCTGTGCTTCCCAAGTAGATGGCATTTAGAAGTATCCTTCTGACTCCAATTTGAAATTTTATTTTGTTTTAATCGGAAAAGATATTAATTTTCTCAAATGTCAGCTTGCTCTCTACAGATATTATCAGAGTTTTTCCTTTTACATCTTGTTAATATTCTAAACTGCTTTAATAGATTTCCTAAAGATGAATTACTTTGACAAATAGAAAAGGAGTCCTATTCTTTCCATTTGCTGAAATTGCTAATTGCTAAAATTCAGGGCTGAATTCACCGTGCCCTGAATAACCTTACAGAGCAGGCTTATTTTTATATCGTTTGATATATACAGTGTGATTCGCTAAGACGTAATGTATTTACATATATACATTTTCTTTTCAGATGTATTAGGTCTGTGGTTTTCTTTTTAAGTGTCGACGTAATGTTTTGATATTAGAATTCAGCTATGAAAATAATTGGGAAACATTCCATTTCTTTCTGTGCTCTCAAAGCATAATAACATGAGAATTATTGAATCTTTCAATGTCTACTTTTAAAAATATTTTGCATTACTGCCATTTTAAGGGGCTGGCTTTAAGTGACTGAGTTTTAAGTATCTTTCAAAGCTATTAATCCATCAGATTTTGGTTTTGTTCACGAGCTAGTTTTGGGAATATGTATTTTCATAAAGGGTTTTCAAATTCATTAGCATTCTGTTATACACAGAATTTTCTTACAATTTTAAATTTTCCTTTAAAGGTTCACATTTTTTTTGTTTTTAAAAAAAATTTTTTTTCTTAATGTTTATTTATTTTTGAGAGAGATAGAGAGACATAGCACAGGCAGGGGAAGGACAGAGAGAGAGGGAGATAGAGTGTCTGAAACAGGCTCCAGGCTCTGAATTGTCAGCACAGAGCCCAATGAGGGCCTTGAACTCGTGAACCAGGAAATCATGAGCTGAGCTGAAGTTGGACGCTTAACTGACTGAGCCATCCAGGCACCCCTACATTTTGTTGCTTTTTAATTCTGCTTTACCTCTTCCTTTCCATGATAAAATTTACCAGAGGATTACCATTTTATTGGTTTCTTCCCTCAATTCCATTTTTTAAATTTAATTTAATTTTTGTTGTTTTCTAATTCACAATAAATTATAGTTTTTATGCTTTTAGGAAATTATTCTTGGTTTATTTTATTTACTTTCACTTAACTTTTTGAGCCTGAGCTTCTCTGTCTTTTGTATTTAGTAATAAAAAAAACCTTTAAACGTATGAATTTCCTTTAGATATATAAATGGATAGGTCTTGCTATGCTGTGTTTTTGTTGGAATTAGTTATTAATTTATTAATAATTTATGACGTCAAATTTGAGGGGGTTTTTTGAAACAAAAGCTATTTAAAAGAGTGGTTTTAGTTTTTTTTAATCTTGTTTTTGTTTTGTTTTGTTTCACTAGAAATTTCCTCTGTTGTTGAAATGTGGTTAGTGAATATGGCCTGTAAATCTTTATTTTGGGACTTTTTTCTCTTTTGAGTTTTACATGACCAATATTCTGTGTACGTTCGGAAAAACAGTGTACTTTAGCCTATCGTGTTATTGTTCATTGTCTACTTGTTATAGCAAATCCTGAGGAAGCTTTGTTAAAAAGCTTTCCAAGGGTTCGTGTCCATTCGTGTTCATGTCCAAGTATTCTATGTCCATTGTGAAGTAGCCGTTTCAGTAATCTATAATGTGCCATTTATTGTTTTTTTTCTTGAATTCCACTTCGTTATTATAATGCGGCCACTGCAAGTTGTATTCTGTGTTTGCATTTTTTCCCCGGTATATTTTAGTTGGTTGTTTTATTTTAAACTTTCGACATCTTTTATTTTCGTAACTCATTTCCATTTATTATAGATAATGGATGCACTGACCTCATTCCTGCTGTTATTTGACGCTTTCTGTTAGTGTTGCTTTCTTATTATTTTCCCTCTGGGAAACTGTATTCTTTGGAAGTTATTAATCCTAATTCATGTCTTCTCATGATTACTTTACATTAAAAAATACACCTGTGTCTCTATCAATGTCAAGAATGAAGCAGAATGTACATATTACCACCTGTAATCCAAGCAAGATGGTAGGTGGAGCCTTCAGAGCGCTGGAGGCTTTTGTTTGTTCTGTTCAGTTTTTAAGTGCATTCTACTTTTTCTCCCGAGATTCCATCTCCCTGTGTCCCCTTTGCTCTGAGTGCTGAGCACAGAGCTCGCTTTTGTAGACTCCTGAAAATGTTCATATACCCAGTGGTACCGGTCCATCTAACCATCTCCCAGGTTGGAGGCCAAACTTATAACTGAGATGGGCCCCCACAGAGGCTGTAGGGGGAATCTTGCAATTCCGTCTATGAACAGATTCTTCTCCACGCCCATCCTGTCAATCTAAAGTCATCCCGTGTCCCTGGCTGCCTGTACATGTGTGTTTAAAGCAATGTGAGAGGACTCTTACTCTGATGAGTTCTGACACGTGACTTTATTCTTCTTTCATCCTTGCTCTCCATCCTGGACAATTGTCCAGGAGACGTTATGATATTGGCCGGAAGCTAGGAGGGATGGCAGTAGGATTGGCTTCATTTGCTTACTGCCTGGGAGGGTGTCACCCTTTAGGTGCTAAATGGCTGCTCTGTCCACTCTCGTCTGTGTCAGGCACATAGTGTGAAGCTTCACTGTTTTCCAGTATTGTTGTGTAGTTGCTGTCTTGTTCCCTGGCTGATGTACTTCAGCGGAAAGTTGGAAAGGGGAGTGGAGATGCGGAAGGAATTAAATATATGGGCCATCAAGACCCTGGACGTCCTCGGTGCTTTATGGTATAATTATTTGTATTCTTGTCTTGTGTTCTTTACTAGTCTAAAAGTTCCTTGAGGGAATGGTTCAGCATTACATTTCTACAACACATACACAGGGGCTTTCACTGTTACTCCTGGATGACTGAATATTGAGTTAACACCGTTGTATTCATATCCTTTTTTATACAGTTGTAAGCTTCTTTGGGGGTTCGATACTTTCTTAGGCGGTTTCCCAGAAGCAGACTGTGAGAGGAAATTCATGTGCAAATGATTTATGTAAAATGTGCTGCCAGGCTAAACCAGTAAGGGAGTGACAGAAGTAGAACAGAAAAGGGGAAGGAGGAAGAAGCCAAGGAAGGATGAAATTACAAGCAAAGCTCCAGGCTCAACCTGATTCCAAGGGGAGCTCTGGAGCGTAAATCATGCCTCAGAGTGGGTCTCCCCTTGAGTCTCACGGAGTCTCATACTCTACGCTTCGGGGACCAGGGGTGGTGGGGAGATGAGGAAGAATGTAAAGCCCCAGGTCTTCTGGCTCCCTGTGATTTCAGGCAAAGCGTCTCTAGAAGCCCAAGGAAGAGTCTCAGGGGAGGCCTTACAAAGCAAAGAGGGAGAAACAGGTACCTTAAACACTACAAGGACCTGTGGGGATCTGGGTGGAGCCCCAATAGTGTCTGCTTCAGACATTGTTTTGATTGTAATTTCTGAAGCCACTGCTTCCCAGAGTATCATTCATTCTCTCAGTGCATAAACTTGGCCCACATTGAGGGATCTCCCTTTTCTATAAGCGGAGGCAAGTGTGATCACTTCAGCAAGGGACCAGGGCTCACGTTTCTGTGACCGGTCGGTGCTGGATCAAGCGCAGAAAATGCTCACACTGGGTCTTTCCTTCCGGAAGGTTATTTGGGGACTCCTGATGGCCACCTGCTACTGTCACTTTCACATGGAGTTTTCCTGTTGTTGCAAAAAGCAAAAACGCTCCTAAGGAAACACTCACTGCATAGACACTTTGGTCTAGACTTTGCATGGACTTGACAAACTCACTTTTGAAGATGCCTGACGTTTTTTAATTAGAAAATATTATTTAAAAAACTTTTTTTGAGGAGCCTCCCTACCATTTTCCATAGTGGCTGTGCCAGTTTACTTCTTACCAATGGTGCACAAAGGTTCCTTTTTTCTCCACATCTGCACCAACACTTGTCTCTTAATCTTTTTAATAATAACCGTTCTGTGGGCTTGAGCTTCTGATGCCATATTCTTGCCAAGACTAATGTCAAGACATTTTTTTCCCTATGTTTTCTTCTGGGGGTTTTATGGTTTCAATTCTTACATTTAATTCTTTAATCCATTATGAATTTGTTTTTGTGAGGAATGAGATAGGGGGTCTAGATTCATTCTTTGCAATATCAACTCCTGCCAATACCATCTATTGAGGGCGATATCTTTCCTGCATTGAGTATTCTTGTCTCCATTGTCAAATATTAGTTGACTGGATATGCATGAGTTTATTTCCAGGCTTTTAGTTTTATTCCATTGGTCTATGTGTCTGTTTTTATTCCAGCACCATACAGCTTTGATTACTATAGCTTTGTAATATAGTTTGAAATTAGGAAGTGTGATGCATCCATCTTATTATTATTTAAAAAATTTTTTTTAATATTTATTTATAATTGAGAGACAGAGTGCAAACGTGGGAGGGGCAGAGAGAGAGGGAGACACAGAATGTGAAGGAGGCTCCAGGCTCTGAGCTGTCAGCACAGAGCCTGATGCAGGGCTCGAACCCACAGACTGTGAGATCATGACCTGAGCCGAAGTCAGACGCTTAACCGAGTCACTCAGGGCGCCTATTATTATTATTATTATTATTATTATTTTGCTTTTGGATTGTTTTGGCTATTTGGGTTTTTTTGTGATTCCATAAAAGTTTTAGGATCCAGCAATCCCACTTCTTGGTATTTATCCAAAGGAAGTGAAGTAACTACCTCAAAAAGATATCTGTATTCCTATGTTCATCACAGATTATTCACAATAGTCAAGACATGGGAACAACCTAAGTGGCCATTGATGCATGAATGGATAAAGAAAATGTGGTGTATAGATATACAATGGAATATTATTCAGCTTCCAAAAAAAAAAAAAAAGCAATCTTGCCCTTTGCAGCAATATGGATAGACCATGAGGGAATTATGCTAAGTGAAATAAGTCAGACAAAGAAAGACAAGTACTGCATGATCTCACTTACATGTTAAACCTGAAAATGTCAAACTCATAGAAACAGAACAGAATTGTGGCTGCCAGAGCCAGGGGAGGTGGGGATAATGGGGAGATGTTGGTCAAAGAGTACAAATGTCCAGTTATAAACTGAGTAAGTTCTGAGGATCTAACATACAGTATAGGGCCTATGGTTAACTATATTTTATTATATACTTGAAAGTTGCTGAGAGAGTAGACTTTAAATGTTCTCACCACATACACAAAAGTAGTGATTAGTATGTTATGAATTGTATTATATTATGAATGTGTTAATTAACCTTACATGGTAATCATTTTGTGATATATATACACATATATATACATATATATGTATATATGTATATATATGTGTATATATATACATATGTATATATGTATATATATATACATATGTGTATATATATATATATATATGTGTGTGTGTGTGTATATATATCAGATCCACATTAAACTTTCCCAATGATATATCTCAATTATATCTCAGTAAAGCTAGGTAAAATAAAAGTAAATTAAAACTTACATGGCGAATGTTACGGAGAAGAATAAGAAGGAGAACAGATGAAACGTGATAGGCTATTACCTGATTATTGTTGCAGCCAGATAATGGGTTCACATGAGTTAAATATAATATTGTATCTACTTCTGTAAACGTTGGAAAGTTTTTATTCTAAAAAGCTTTTAAAAAGGATAAGAAGATGCCTGGGACTTAGTGGAATTCAATATCCACACAACCTAGTAATCAGATTTGTCTGTGAGTAACCCCAGACCTGGAACTTGATTTAACAGCATCATCCTGCTCTTCTCTTAGAAAAAGGCAAAATGTGTAGAATATGAAACATACTGTATGATGTAATTAATAAAATATACGATAATAATTATTCAATTTTACTCAGTTCCACAGACTGTCATAAAATTCCTATTATGTGTCAGGCATGGTGTTAGGCTAGGGAAGATTTAACTTGTGAGACTTCTAGTTGGGTGGGGGCAGGGCTGGGGGCGGCGTGCATGGAAGGGACTGGAAAGAGATCATGCTGTAGCTGGCGGTGCTTCTCCAACCTGCCTGCACATCAGCTTATCTAGAGTGATTAAAATAAACCAACCAGTGAGAGAAAAGGATGCAAGAACGAATCATGCAAGTTTTTATGAGAAAGGTCCTCATAAATGTTAACTATGGAAGGTCATTATCTTATGACAAGTACATTTCAGAATAGTCTTTCCTAAAATGTACTGTGCGACAAATCCATGGGAGTAACTACTAAGAGGAATAAATGAAATAAGAATCTACTCTTCTATCAGGACAAGAAGAAAACTAACATACAAATAATGAAACCACACATCTTTCTCACTTTTAAGTCACAGGTGTAAAATCCCCAAACACAACACTAGCAAGCCCAAATCAGTAGTACATGTAAACATAGACAGTGACCTTGGAAATATTCTTACTGACTCTATCAGTTTTTAAAAAGTTTTCCATTTTATTTTAGTTCAAATTTTTTGGCACATAGTTATTCCTACTCTCCTTTAATTAAAAATCTCCACAGAATTGGGGCATCTGGGGCTCAGTTGGTGAAGCATCTGACTTCATTTTGGCTCAGGTCATGACTCAGGGTTCAAGAGATCCAGCCCCGTGTTGGGCTCTGTGCTGACAGTGTGGAGTCTATTTGGGATTCTCTGTCTCCCTCTCTCTCTCTCTCTCTCTGCCCCTTCCCCCCATCAAAAATAAATAAATAAACTTAAAAAAAAATCTCTACCGAATCCAAAGTATGTCTCTATTTTTTGGAACATTATTTTTAGCCTTCAATTTTATTTTTGCTTGATGAGTTTTTCATATTTTATTAGGCTTTTGAAGAGAAAACCATTCCTGATATTTTGTTTACTTATTTTCTATTACTATTGTATTTGTCTATTTAACTTTCTTTTCACTTTGATTTTTGTGTCATTTTGCTCTTCCTCCACTGTTTTCAATTTTTATTGTTTTATTTTTTCAATGTTTTGTTTAATTTTTGATTTATATAGAGAGACATAGCGTGAACAGAGGAGGGGTAGAGAGAGAGCAGAGAGAGGGAGACAAGGAATCTGAAGCAGACTCTAGGCTCCGAGATGTCAGCACAGAGCCTGACACAGGGCTTGAACTTGTTGTGAACTGCGAGATCATGACCTAAGCCAAAGTCGAGCCTTAACCGACTGAGCCACCTAGGCCCAGATGCCCCAATTTTTATTGTTTTCTAATTGAGACAATTGGCTTCATGTTTCTAAGTCCTAATTTTAAGGTATAATATATTCTGCTCATTTTCAAATACTGATTCCTTTTTTTTCCTATTTAATCATGAATTATCTAAAAATGAGGTAGTAGTATCCAGCTTTATATACATTTTACATTTAGTTTATATGTTAATATTTATAATCAATAAAATTTATACTTACTAAAGTTTTTTTTATCAACTCACTGTGCTTTTCTTCTCACCTTTTCTTTTTTTTTAATTTTTTTTTCAACGTTTATTTATTTTTGGGACAGAGAGAGACAGCATGAACGGGGGAGGGGCAGAGAGAGAGGGAGACACAGAATCGGAAACAGGCTCCAGGCTCTGAGCCATCAGCCCAGAGCCTGACGCGGGGCTCGAACTCACGGACCGCGAGATCGTGACCTGGCTGAAGTCGGACGCTCAACCGACTGCGCCACCCAGGCACCCCTCGCCTTTTCTTTTTGATGAACTATATCCTTTAGTATATGTTAATCATTTAGAAACTGTGTTGTTTTACCTTTCACATTTAGACAAACAATCTGATGTTTTTGTGTGATGTATATGATTTAAAGTAAGGGTCAAGATTTATGATTTCCAATATGAAAGTCTGTTGGAACTAGAAAAAAAATGATTAAAGAGCTTGTCCTTTCACCATGGCTTTGTAGAGCCATTTTTTCGTAAATAAGTTGCCCATATGTATGTGAATCTCTTTCTGAATCTGCTGTTATCCTCCACTAATTTCTTTGTCTTTAAGCCAAAGTCATATGCTCTTAATTACTGTAGCTTTCTAATAAATCTTGCTATATGATAGTGTAATTTCTCCGATTTCATTTTATTCGTGGTGATCATCATAGCTTATGTGGTCCTTGGCATTTCACTTTAATTTTAGTATCAATTTATTAATTTCCCCTGACAAACAATCAATATAAATGAAAGAAACAAAGTCCATCTGCTGGTATTAATATTTTGTTTACAAGCAATTCTTAAATAAAATTGGAGGGAATTGACATCTTCATGATATTGGGTCTTCCAATCTATGACATCCTATATTCCTGAATTTATGTTTTTTGTAATTTATTGCAGCAATATTTTACACATTTTTGTATAGAGTGTTCATGTATCCTTTGTTAGAGATATCCTTAAGTGTTTTATAATTTCTTTATGTTCTTTTTAAAAATTTATTTATTTTAAAAGCAACAAAGAGCAAGCGAAGGGGGAGGAGACAGAGAGAGAGGGAGAAAGAATCCCAAGCAGGCTCTGCACTGTCAGCATGGAGCCTGACATGGGGCTCAAATTCACAAACCATGGGATCACGTCCTGAGCCAAAATCAAGAGTCAAACGCTCAATCGACTGAGCCACCCAAGTGACCCTCCTTATGTTCTTATAATGGAATTCAGTTTTAAATTCATTTTCAAATTTTTTGTCGTTGGTATATGAAAAGACAATTTTTGTTTATTGACCTATCCAGAGAAGTACCTCGCTAAAATAATTTCCTAAATCTACTAGCTTTATGTAGACTTTTTGATGATTTTTTATCTATAGAATCATATGTTACAATAATAATAAAAAATAACAACATATTAATAATAAAATAATAATAAAAATTTTATGTATTTCAAAGGTTTTATTGTTTATTTATTTTTCTTACCTAAAGGCATTGGTCAGGAACTCCAAGACATTAAATAAATGTGAAGCTTGTTAGTGTGTTTTAGTTGAATACCTTTATCAAATTGAAGTATATTCTTACATTTTTTTTAAATTATTTTTTTTATTTTTTAAACGTTTATTTATTTTTGAGACAGAGACAGACAGAACATGAATGGGGGAGGGTCACAGAGAGAGGGAGACATAGAATCCGAAACAGGCTCCAGGCTCTGAGCTGTCAGCACAGAGCCTGACACGGCGCTCGAACTCATGGACCACAAGATCATGACCTGAGCCGAAGTCGGACACTTAACCAATCAAGCCGCCCAGGCGCCCCAGTAGATTCTTACATTTTAAAAATATCATTAATGAGGGGGTACCTGGGTGGCTCAGTCGGTTAAGCGTCTGACTCCTGGTTTCGGCTCAGGTCGTGACCTCATGGTTTGTGAAGTGGAACCTTGCATCAGGCTCTGCATTGACAGTGCAGATCCTACTTGAGATTCTCTCTCCCTTTCTCTCTGCCCCTCTCCTGCAGGTGCACTTTCTCTCTCTCTCTCAAAAATAAATAAACATTTAAGAATATATATCATTAATGAGTATTAGATTTTTATCAAGTTCACATTTAAGAATGAATTCATTTTCTGCTGATAACTGAGATATTAAAATTTTAAAGCAAAATGTAAATATGAAAATTGACTCAAGAAGATATAAAGGGAGACAAATGGTAAAGACTTTCAGTTATAAAACAAGTAAGTCATGGAGATATAATGTATAGCATGATGACTGTAGTTAATAATACTGCACTGTATTTGAGATTTGCTAAGGAGTCAACCTTAAAAGTTTTTTTTTTTAATTTTTTTTTCAACGTTTTTTATTTATTTTGGGGACAGAGACAGACAGAGCATGAACGGGGGAGGGGCAGAGAGAGAGGGAGACACAGAATCGGAAACAGGCTCCAGGCTCCGAGCCATCAGCCCAGAGCCTGATGCGGGGCTCGAACTCACGGACCGCGAGATCGTGACCTGGCTGAAGTCGGACGCTTAACCGACTGCGCCACCCAGGCGCCCCAAAAGTTTTTATCACAAGAAAAAAATTAACTAAACTTATTCTGGTGATCATTTTGTAATAGTGTATATAAATACCAAGGCATGATGTATGTTGGTATGTCGATTATATCTCAAAGAAAAAACCTCACAAGAAAGAGAAATGAAAACCTTAAGAAATTACCATCCATCAAAAAACTTTGATTCATGGTTGAAAAGCCAAACCACCAACCACTCTGTATGTTCCCTATGCTCATTTGGCTAAAGAAAGACATTTTACCAACTGTCAAGGAAGGGACAGTTAACCCCTAATGTATAGAAAATACTGAAGAAAATAGAGAAAGAAGTAAAACTGACTATTGCTTTTTGTGAGGTCATTAGAACCTTTAAATCAAAATTTGGTCACGGCTCGTTCAAGATAGTAAATATAGGGTATCCTTTTGAACACCTGCTTGTTGCATATTAGAATTTCATATTCTAGCTTCCATTTCTCTTAGATTCTGTTGCTTCTGCATTTTAGATGTGTCTTTTTTTTGGTTTTGTTTAATCAGTTATTAAGGCATTGAGTTTCTCTCCCATTCCGATGTTGGCCCCTTTATTGTTCTTTTCAAGAGTTTACATTCTCTTTTTGAAATTTACCCATTATGTTTTCATTCTATCCTATTTGTTTATATTTTCCCTTCCTTAATTTGTTTCTTTGGATATTTTAAACAAAGCTTATTGAAGTCTCTCCTTTACCAAACTCCCTTCTCCTTGCAGCTGCTGCTGACGTCACACGGCAGTGTTACACGTGGTTTCTCATACTCAATGGAATTCCTTTTTGTGGGCGTTCGGCTGTGGACTGACTTGTAGAGGCAGCCATGTGGAGACCTACAGGATTTACCGGAGCTAGGTCACTTTTTAGTTTCCCAATTCAGCAGTTTTACAACTTCTAAAAAGTGTTTAGTAGGGTCACATGAGGGTGCCCTTTCTAGCCTTAGAGCTTTAATTTCTCTGTGGCAACTCTGCTTCTATCCCCTCCTTGGTTAGGTCATCCTGTTTCTTATCCACTGGTTGGAATATTCCCAGGCTCAGTCCACAGCTTTGGGCTTCATTCATACAGTGAATCCAGTTCTAGACCCCTCCAAATGCATGGCAGTGTCGCTTCATTTTTGCCACAGGTGTTAACTCTTAGCTCCTGAGACAATACAAATATAGGAATTTACTTTGATTTATACTCTTACTTATCTGTGAGCATTTGAATTGTCTCTTTTTTCTCTTTCTCTTTGCTTTCTTCTTTCTTTTTTCTTATCGTAGGAGAGGCAGAGGAGCGCAATGGGGCTCATTATCAGCTTTACCATCTTGCCTGAATGTCAGGAGTAGGAATTAATAAATACTATTTTTTTAAAAAAATCCGTATCTTTCTCCTGTTTGTGAAATACGTCTATTGTTTATTTTGAAATGGATGAATTAACTAATGGATGGTTAGCTCACTCCCTGAACAAGATAATGAAGTTGTTCTCAATTCAATTTATAGCTTACTAGGTACTTAGTGCATTTAGCACATCAGATGCACAATGTTAAAAGGAATAAAAGCAAATTCATGACCATCAATGCCTTCCTAAGTCCCATTAGAGCTCATAGAAAAGGCCTTTGAAGTGAATTTAATGGTGACTTTGTTTGGCTCTGGATATTTAAAATCAAATGCCCCGAGAAAGTTCCATAAAGTGAAGAAATAAAAAGAGTTTTTCTTCACTTAGCTCCTCCTTCTGAAATGCATTTTGCACCTGCATTTGTTCAAAAATCCTGGGCCCAAGATCTTTGTTCTCCATGGAATACGCGTGTGCTTCCTGCATTATTTAGAATTGGATGCATGCCTTACTTGTAATTAGCGGGTCAGATCAGAGTTTGGGGAGCCATCCAGATGGCCTACAACCCAGGAAGGGCTGTCTGGAGTCTGAAGTACTGACTTATAATGTGGAGAAACCAGAGTCAATAAGTAAACCGGGTTTTTTCTTCCTCCTATGTACATGTGTGTACATGTGTGCACAATGCCCAGGAGTCTTGTACCATTAAGAAAGTTGGCATCTACAATAAAGTTAGAGCTTTCTGGTCCCGCTGGGACTCTGGTACACTCAAGGCTCAGCCTGCCTCAAAAGGCTTTAGTTGGACATCATGGGCTCTTCAAACTGGAAATGACTTAGAGACCAACTTGCTTATTAATCTCATGATGTAGATGGGGAAACTGAGGGAGAAGTGAAAGAGGTACCTGTCCCAGAGATCAACATCCAGGCTTGGTTGCTCTGAAAGAAGAGAAAGGAGCATTGCCTCCTGAGTGCTTAGATCCTCCTTTGTGTGTGTAATAAGGAAAATGGCAGCTGGGAGATTCTTTGCTGTCTTTCTTCAACTGTCAGTCACCTCTTCCCACCACTTACCATAAGAAAGAAGAGCACCCCCAACCGTGGCCTCCCTCCTAGCCCAAGGAGACCAGGTTAAAATCAACAACAGTCTTGTGTTGATATTGGTTGTGTCAGGAGGTGTGGGTTCTGGGTTTTCCAGATCCTGTATACTCCACACTAAGGTCTCCATACTCTCTCCCAGAAGAAAAGAGTTTCTACCTTCCTAAAACAGTCTGGCAAGATCAGAGAGTAATACGTAACCGATAGAGATGCTTCCCAGAAAGCCAGTTTTGATAAAGGGGAAGCAGGGAGGGTCCTAGAGCTCTGACTTACAAATGGCACTACCTCTGGGCCGGGTGCAGCAATCATAGGCCATTCCTCACAGTCCCAGGTGGCTTATACTAGCAAGCATTTTAAGCATCTTGATATTTACTTCCTGTTCTGACAAACTATTTAAAAATCGACTCTGGATTTGTTTTTAATCAGATACAGTAAGACATATAGACACAGAAGTGATTGGCACCAAGGAAGACATTTTTACTCAAGGTTCCCTAGAAACAGGAGGCCCACCCACACAGGGCCACATGGGGAAGCATCATGGTCAGTCAGGCGGCAGAAGGAACAAGAGGGAAAACATGGGCTTTCTTGTGGCTTCTGAAGGAAAGGCGAGGTAAGGCAAGATAAACAGACTTTGCATTGATTTGTTTGAATAATTTCAGTAGGCTCTTGAGCAGAGAGGCTGTCCCTAGCTGTCTGAGACCTGGCTTTGGGATGAATAAGGCAAAGGAACATTACCTCCAAGAGTGTAAGAGCCAGAGAGAGGGGGTGGTTGGGAGTGTGGGCTCTGGGTTTGTGAACTGTGCACACGACAGATGCACTAGCAAGCAAGACTTCTGCTATCTCAGAGAATTAGCTGGCCCTGGGATGGGCATCTCTCCTTGGTCAGTGAACCTCCAGATGCACCAAGAATATAGAAAATAAGGAATATAGTTAATGCACCAACACCCCTACTTCTGATTCTGCCCTCCCTTAGCTCCCCCTGCCCTGGGCCCTCATACCTCATCCCAGCTTCTTCCTTTCTCATTCTGAACCAAACTTCTGTTTCTGACACCTGCTTGGCTGACATTCTCTGGCAGGTAAGCGCCCCGGGCTTCCCTCTTGACTGCCTCCCAGGGCTTCCCTCTCCTGCATCAGTGCCAAGAGAGGGAGGTTGGAGAGTGGTGAGGGGGAGGGATGCCTCCGGAAACCTCACCTGGAAGAAGGAACTGGCCCTCCCCCCACGACTCCCCCACTCCCATCAACAGTTGTCATCTGGGGAGAACTGGGTAGTGAGGTAAGGGACAAAAGGCACGCATTAGAAGGCACTAATTAATATCAGGGAAGATGGAGGGAGTAGTGCACATTTTCCTTTCTTCTGTCTCCTGAGAGAATACAGCGCTTCTTTAAGGAATCCCAGAATCATTCCAGTGAAGCAAACTCTCCCAGCTCCAGCTCTTCTTTTGTAAGATGGGAACAATAATACTGCGTTTGCGTAGTTATATCAGCCTCGAATGGGCTTGGGTCTGCCCATTTTTTAGTGTCGGTTTGGCACAGAGTAGGTGCTCGGTAAACAATTATTCTCAAAGTCAAATAATTTAATCTTCATGACTTTTTTTCATTCTTTCTTTTTTCTTTTATTTTCCCTTTGGCTTTAAAGGCATCCAAAATGGAAACAACCGTTCAAGCCACTGCAGCAACCTTACACCCCATGTTCCCAGGCAGAAGCGTGGACGTTTCCAAACCTAACAGTCTTAGTCCTGGTAATACAGTTCACTGATGAAATTTCCATCATGTTTCTGCTGTCCCAGCATTTTTACTCATACTAAGACTTACAAGACCAGAGCCGGTACCCACAGAGCTGAGGGGTATTAGAGACTGCATTGGAGCACGTTGTGGGGCTGGGTAGAACAGACCAGGCCAGGATGGACAGGAAATTAGCATTACGGGTTAATTAAGATATAGTGAGTTACTTAAGGAATCATGTTTCTGCATTATTAGTATAAGAACGCGTAGCCAATGTAAACGTTTCCACACCATAGATTTGGTAGAGTTAAAAGGAAAAGGTCAACACGCACTCATAGATGCACACAACCTACATATTGCCCAGAGATAACCACACTTAACTGGCTGTGTTATCCTTCCAGAACTTCTGTCATGCATTTGCATACAAATACATCTACATATGCAGATGTGGTCGTATTAAAACACATGTAAGTGTGGTTATTCCACATGCCATGTTTTGTAACTTGCTTTTTTGATTTGACAGGTTGATTTGTTTAATGTTAGCACAAATGGATATTCTACATATTTTTTAAATGCTACTTTTATTCCCTGATATGGAGGTATCACCCACAGTTTATTTAAATAATTCTCTTTTGAGTAATTAAATCTGTTTCCAAACGTCTACTCAGCAAAAAAAAAAAAAAAATTGCTTCACAGGACATATATACTGCTTTGTGCAATTGTGTTTTTCTCTGGAATACTATTCATATTAGTTTGCTGTGGCTGCCATAATAAAATATCACAGACTGGGTGGCTTAAACAACGGAAGGTTATGTTCTCAAGGTTTGAAGTCTAGAAGACCAAGATTAAGGTGCCGACAGATTTGGTGTCTGGTGAGGGTCTCCTGCCTGGCTCATAGACTCCACCTTCTTGGTGTGTGTTCCCATGGTCTTTCCTGGATACACGCTCCTGGAGAGAGAAAGAACTCTGGAGCCTCTTCCTTTTGTAAGGGCACTATGTCACAGGGCCCACACTCATGATCTCATCTAGACCTAACTACCTCCCAAAGACTCTATCTCCATATACCATCACCTCGGGGATGAGGAATTCAATCTATGAACTTGGAGGCAGGGACACAAATATTCAGTCCATCACAATAATGAATAGTAAACAAAAATATAGGTTTCTTTTTTTGAGAGACAGAGAGAGAGAGAGAGAGAGAGAGCAGGAGAGAGGCAGAAAGAGAGGTAGATAATCTCAAGCAGGAGCCTTACTGTCAGTGTGGAGCCTGACACGGGCTCGATCACATGAACCATGAGACCATGACCTGAACTGAAACCAAGAGTCAGATGCTCAACCAACTGAGCCACACAGGCGCCCCCAAATATAGTTTTACATAAAGACAAATATTATGATAGAGGTAAAATATGACAGAATGTTATAGAAAATATTCCTATAGGTTGAGTGATACAGACAGACTTACCTCAGGAGGGGACATTAGGCTTTTGAGACTTAAGAGATAAGAAATAACCTTGTACACGAACAGAAGAGGGGAAGTCTCTGCTGACAGAAGGAACAGCAACTAAAATTATGTTTGGAGTGTGCCAGGAGGAAACAGAAGTCAGTGTGACTGAAGAATGGCAGGTGACATAGAAAGTGGTACAAAATTAGGTTAAAGAGAAAGGCAAGGGAGAAATCCTAAGATCAGTTTAGATTTTATCTTAAATTCAGTCGGAAGCTACTGTAATTTCTTTAAGGTAGAGATGTAAGTTATCTGATTCACACTCAGAAAAGTCACTCCACTTGCTCTGAAAAACAACAGTAAGGAGTGCAAGAACAATGATGGAATGCAGAGTTATCTGGGTAACTCGTTGTCATGATTTGAGCCACGGTGTCAGTAGGGAAAATGGAGAAGAGTGGAGTCAGGATGTATTTCAAGAGTGCAACTCATAGGACTTACTAAGAGTTCATATGTGGGGACCAAGGGAAAGAGTGAAATCCAGGGGCACGCGTAGGTCTTGGCTTTGGACAACGGGGTGGACTGCAGGGCCATTGACGCAGATGGAAACGATGGTGCTTGGGGAGGAATAGGATGGAAGGCAGGGTGTTTTAAGGGAATATGAGACTCAGAGGACTTTTTATTTGTTAGTTATATTTCAAGCGACAATTACCAGTTGTGGTGAAGCTTAGTAACAGCACCCATCATACACCTGGCCTGTAATATGCGCTCAATAAGTTGACTCAATTATTAAGTTGGTCCCCTTTCACATAGTATAGCCCTAGAAAGAGTTGACCATCAGCCCCATAGTCTTTTGGAACCCAAGATTTTCTAAGCTGTCACTCTCTTTCATCCTTTCCTTTTTTCCCCCTCCTTTGTCTTCCTCTTCCCATGCCTGGCCAGTTTTCCAGATCTCACAGAATTCTAGAGCAAAGAGAAGCTATCACCCATGTAGGCAATACTCTTCTAAGAACACACTGACATGGAGGTACTTTGTGAAGGAGGTACTCTAAGAAAGCCAAGTGCAGTTTGGAAGAAACCAGTTTTTTGAGTCATGGAACATGGGACCTAATTCCATTTCCACCACTGAGAGGCTCTGTGAACTTGGACAAGTTACTTAAATTTTCTATGTGTCTCTTTCCCCATTTGTAAAAAAAAAATGGGGTAATGGCACCTATTTCATAGGGTTGCTATAAGGAGTTAAAATGTGTAAAGTACTTGGAAGAGAACATGTGTTCCATACTGAGTATGTATTCAATAAATGTGAGCTACCGTCTATGTTTGGGTTTTCAGGCACATAGCTGAATGACCTCCCTCCTAGGAATCTCTCCCTAGCAGAGATTAATGCCTCAAGAAGGAGGTGTGGGATAGCTTCTGAGGTCCTTTCTGGCTCTGACATTTTTGGATTTGATGACTAGTGAGACAATAATTTGAGGGGTGGGTTGTGTCCAGAGATGGAAGGAAAGCAGAAGTTTTGTTCTTACTCACAGAAAGCTGAGACACGTTCAGGCAGAGCTATGAATTTGGGCTACAAAGTCAAAACCACTTAAATTTTTCAATAATGCCTTTTTTTTCCCCAAATGTCAAAACTTCAACTGCTTTTCTGGGCTTGTATGTCCTATTCAGATTTTAAAGTTTTCTTTGATAATTGATTTTCGGTGGTAGAGGCAGAATGATATAGAGAGAAGACCATGAATTCAGAGTTAATTCTAAATTCAACCTTTAGCTCCTCCACTTACTACAGAGTGGCAGAATGTCTCTGAGTCTCAGTTTCCCCAATTAAAATAAAAAGAAATAATAACACTTGATATGCAGGTTTATTGTGAGAATTAAGTAAAACAATGTACATAAAGAGACTCAGCAAGATGAGAATTATGCTTTTCTTCTCTTCCTATCCCACTGGACTACCAATCTGTCTCCGCCTACTTGATCCTAATTTCCTCCCAGATTCAAAAAATATCAATGCAGATAGCTCTTTCAGAACCTGGGGAAATATGGATATATATGCAATAGTAGGTCTTGTTATTAGGTGATATTTATATATTAAAAAAACCCTGCTGAAACCAGATTTATGACTTGAATTAATAAAAAAAAGAGTAGTTTCGGCAAGTTCCAGAAATATTACTCAGAAATAATGCTCTTTCCAGACCTCTAATGCTGAGTAAGGTAAACTGAACCTCTCATTTTAATAGGCCACTGATAAATCCCTTTATGCCAATGGGGAAATAAGTTAAGGCCAAGATATTTTTAACTGGTCTGCACAAACACATCTTCATTTGCATCCAGCAAGATGTAACCTTAGCAACAGTGTGTATTTTTGGACTCCTTTTCATTTAATGCAAATGAAGCAGCACTGATATGCCGGGAATCTGATGACAGAATTCAACGTGACCAATTCATGTGTCTGAGGTCTCCAAGTCCTTTGCCAGCCCGGTAGGATTCTGATTTCCTATCACCAGCATGAATCAGTATGATCCAAACTGGAATTATTCTAGAGCACTGATTTCTGTTGTTCACTTTTTTTAGTCACATTTAGCTGTCACTCCTGTTATAAATGATCTAAAATTTGGAGGAAGCTGTCTATTGTGTAAAGAGCTTAGGTTTCACATTTCAACAGATAATTAAACACAGGTCTACATTTTTTCCAACGTGAGAGCAGTTCCCTGCCATCTGTGAACCATGGTATCTTCTGGGAAATAGAGGCAATCATGAATTGGGCAATTTTCCTCCCTTATGATGTCGTGAATATTCACTAACATTTAATACTTGAAAGTGATTTTTAGGCAGGTAAGATGGTCATCAGTTCAAGGGCATGCTTTTACAACTCACTACCCTCCATTGTGGCTGCCATGATGCCTGGCACATAAAAGTTCTGGTGCTGAATAGAACCATCATTTCTTTTAGGTTATGGGAATGAGTTGGAGGAGATTGGTCTCTCCAAAAACTGATTCCCTCCACCTTCTGTAGTTAACACTTGGTTTGCGTCACTGTGTTTGAGCAATTTAAAGATGGGGATACGTGGGGGCACCTGGGTGGCCCAGTTGGTTGAGCGTCTGACTTCGGCTCAGGTCATGATCTCAGGGTCCGTGGGTTAGAGCCCCGCGTTGGCCTCTGTGCTGACAGCTCAGAGCCTGGAGCCTGCTTCAGATTCTGTCTCCCTCTCTCTTTGCTCCTCCACCGCTCACGCTCTCTCTCTCCCTCTCTCTCAAAAATGAATAAACATTAATAAAATAAAATAAAATAAAATAAAATAAAATAAAATAAAATAAAATAAAAGAATATGGGCATATGTGGAATTGTTTGTTTATGTGAATTGTTTGTTTATGAGGAAAAATGAGAAATTCCCATTTTTCACCAAAAGTGGAACAACAAAAACCTAACAGGGGGCTTTGCCAACCCTATTTGAAGAGCTGAAGCTACCCTAGCTACCCTACTCATTTTTCACCTGCTGTCATTGTGGTCTTCACTGGTCTTCAGTAGCCACAATGGTCTTTAATCTTGTTTATCTATTGTGTGCTGGAATAAGTGATTACATGAGTAATTACACTGTCAAATAGACAATGATGACATTGTCAAATTGCCATCACAGCTCATCAGGTCATAGGGTAACAGATAGGGCCATAAATCCATGGATAAACGATGGATTAGAACAAAGAAATGTGTGTGTTAAGTACCTCCAGGAGTATGAGTGTGTGTCTGAGTACGGACATGGATGGGTCTATGTGCATGCATTTGTGGCTATGCTCATGAATGGGTGCACGTGACTTTGTGGATTAGGGTTTGTGGGCGTGTATAGAAGTCTGTGAGTTCATATGATGTGTCTGCACATGTATGTGTAAGTGAATTTACACGTGTACGTAGTTTGTCTACGTTTGTTGTTATGTAGGAGGAAGGGAGTGGCTGACGATTAGGCATCATTCATTTGTTTATTCAAAAAATATTCACATAGGAGATGAGCAAGCCAGACCTAGAGTCTGTGAGGTCACTGGTTCCGTCGATAGAAGAATCATGACAAACAGAGATGGAGAAATGCTGGCCTCACTTATGTGCTTTGAGCAGCGCTGTGGCGAAATCCTCTGTCCATGGAGGCCCAGGTGGCAGCTCTGGGTCACAGTGAACCCCCTTAATGATCTCCAAGGTCATACACATTAAATCGTAGAGGGCTCTGTGTTTCCTTTCCTGCCTTCCACCCATTTTCCTTCTTTACATGGCCATCTCCCTTTCTGCAGATGGGACTCTTCTCTAGTTAGGAGGGGCACTGGCCTGGTGTGCTCCTTCTGGTGCAGTTGGAGATGCCATGTCCCTGGCCAGTCGGTTCAGTTTTCATTCCCCACAACCTAGGCCCTAGGATGTCTATAGGGGCTTAAGAGAGAGTCTAACTCACTTCCTATTGAGTGTTTATAATTAAGGACCTTGGTTAGGAAGATTGGTAGTAAACCAATCATCGTCAAAGTAGTATATTTGAGTGTTCTAGAGAACAGAAAGAAAGCTTATTATTTCCACTTGTATTAGAACATTAGGCTCAGATGATACCTTCATATTTCTTTCTGGACGGGAGAAAGGAGAGCAGCACATTCCAGAAGGAAGACATGCCTGCCTATGGTTCTCAGCGGTGAACTTTTATGGGAGACTCAGGTCTCCCATTTCAAAATCCTTCAAAATCCCACTCCCTGTGATGGTTAGTTTTATGTGTCAACTTGACTGGGCCACGGGGTGCCCAGATGAAGCATTATTTCTTTGGCCCTGCCTGTAAGGATGTTCCTGGATGAGATTAGCATTTTGATTGGTAGACTCAGTAAAGTAGATTGCCCTCTCAAGTATGGGTGGGAATCATCCAATCCCTTGAGGGACTGAATAGAACAAAATGTAGAGGAAGGAAGAATTCACCTTTGCTTCCTGGCTGCCAGCTGGAGCTGGGATATCAGTCTCCTCCTGCATTCGGCCTGTGATTTACACTGTGGGCTCCCTGGTTCTCAAGCCTTGGAACTTGGACTGAAATCATACCACCAGCTTTCCTGGGTCTCCAGCTTGCATATGACAGATTGTGGGACTTCTTAGGTTCCAGGATCCGATGAATCAGTTTCTCATAATAAATATCCATACCTGTATTTTTCTATGGATTCTGTTTCTCCAGAAAATCCTAATGCATTCCCTGATCTTTCTTTTCCCAGAAGACTCGAGGCTCCTGGTCTACCCCGTGTACTCCTGGAGCACTTGGAGTTACTTGCACAACACATCACACAGCTCCTTATAGCTCAGGAGGCACTTCGCCCAGTGCTTACTCTTGGGCGATCTTCTCACAGTGCATATGAGATGGGTCATTAGAACTACTGTAAAAATGGAGAAAGTGAAGTATCCAGAGCAGGATCGTACAAGGCAACACCAGAGCGGAAGGCTTGAATCCGGGTCTTCTGACTTGAACATGCTTAGTGTTTCACATGCTCACTTGTTCCAGAAACTAGGAGTTACTCAGGGCGGGGGCTTCTCCTGGTGCCTCCTCATCAGTGAGTGTGGGGCCTCATCTGGTGTATAGGATGGATTCTCTAGCAACCAGCCTCCGAAATTGAGATCAATGTGCAGGAAGCTCACTGAGGTGGCCCCTCAGTGTCGATACCTATGGGGAACGGCAGCATTCAGATTGGGCAGAGACGTTTCCCTGCAGTGTAGTCACAAGACAGGCCTCAGCTGATGCTCCAGACAGCTCTGGAGTGGGGATGTCCCCTGGGTTGTTCTAAATAGAAGAAAGAAGTCTGGGCCTCTGGACCCTGTCTTTGGACATCGTTGGCCGCCTCCAGGGTGGGCGTGACCTTGGGTGAAGTGTTTACCTTTAAGGAAGTACAATTCAGGGATTCGGAGAGAGGAACTCAACTGAGGGCCATCTGCTACCAAGACTCTCAGAAGTTGGGGGAGTGAGTGACTCAGCCTTTTGGGGCAATCAGGGTGATGCACCATAGAAAGGACAGTGAGGAGAGAAATGAGTGTTTCTCCACAACATCTCCACAACATACTTCCCTGCTCTCTTACCAGCGAGCCCTCCCGGCGCATGTTTGGTATGTCCTGGCATTGGGTGCCCTAGATCTTTAAACACTGCTGCTTCTCTGCCGTTGTCCTCCTGGGATCCGTTTCAGGATGTTGCCTCAGTGTGTGCACGCATGTGTGTGTGTGCTTCTCACCCGTATCTACTAAGGCTCATTTCTGTGTTGGTTTCTCAGGCAGAGAACTCAATATTTCCTCGCTGCCCTGGCTGCCATGTAAAATTGGGATTGTAATGGCGGCATCTGAGCCCCGGCATTGCTCTGTTTCTATGCTCAGGGCAGCTCCGGGCCCCAAACTTGTGACCTTGGGGAACTGCCCTGACACTGCAAGAGCAGAGTCTGCACCCCCTGGGTGAGTGTCTCCAGGTTGGGTGGGTCTGCAGCCTCCTGGGCCCCTCTGGGACCTCTAACAAGGGAGGACCCCAGCCGGGAGGGTGGACTGCTGCTTTGGCAGCGAGGGGTGAGGACAGATGCCGAAAGGCCGAGGCCAGTTCTGGAACAGTGGCTCCATTCTCCACAGAGGGTCAACGGTCACGCTGCGGCAAGTTCACTAGGGATGTTTCTGAGCCCCTGAATTCAGACTCTGTGGGACGTGATTAACTAGGCCATGGGGCACGACCCCTCCCCAGACAGTTGCACCACTGCACAGATTGCTCCCATGTTCCCGAGGTCACACAGAGGGCCTGGTGTGAAAGATCTCTCCTCCCCCAGGAGTTCATCCTTGCCCACGGCTCGCACTTCACATTTTTCAGTGGGGGGTCAGACTCGATGATCTGTCTAGACTGCCAGTCTGGAATCCAGCCACTCTGAGCTGCCTTCTAAGCTGAGAGGGTAAAGAGGGAGGAGAGGGCTTCTTCCTTGGGCCATTTCAGGGTCTCTGGGAAGAACCTCTGCCTTTGCCATGAAACCCCTGCCAAATGATACTAGAATTCCCTTTTAGCAGATGACAGCATTTATCATAAAGAACACGGTAGGGGAGTAGATAGAGGGTGCAATGTCTGATCTTCAATTTTGGGGGCCCAGCTCAGAGATGAGGCCCTTCCTGGGAGCGATGTGCTGTGGGGGCTGGAAAGGAGTGAGGGCGGCATGGGAGCTTGGAATAAAGAAGGCTATTTGAAGGTGGGAACATCATCAAAACCGGTGCTTCATAGCATTGACACTGTCTCCTCTGGCAGACACATGACCTTGGGAAGGTCCAACAGAGGACATACGAACATGACTTCTCAGACAGACCGCAGTGCGGACCTGGGGGCCCATGGGCTGTGTGTCACCTCATGCCCACAGCAATGCTCTGTGTCCCCAGGTGCCTTAGGAGGAAGCTGGCTCAGAAATACAATTTGGATGCTCATTTGTAAATGGATCACCTTGCTTGCAGTCAAATGAAGCTTTCCACAGCAGGTGATGTCTGAGACGGGGCTTGTGCAACGGGTTAGGACTCCAACAGATAGCCTTTGCCCCAGTCTTGTTCTGCTCTGGGAGATCTCGGTGGGAGGGAGCAGCACTCAAAATTGTTGGGGGTCACCCCCCAGGGACTGAGCCATATGCCAAAGCCCTCATCACTGAATAGATAAGCAGGTGATTCCAGAAGCAAGAACTGAGAAAGAAAGCTGCTTTGAAAGTTATAAAGAAAAAGAGGAAGACCACAGCAAAGAAAACGTACAAAAGACAAACATGAAGATGCCACGTTCTTTGAAAATAAAAGGCAATTTCGTTGTACAGAGTTCTTTAGTTTTCACGTCTGCTGTCAGAAACCTCACAGGACAGGATCAAGGAAGGGCATGGCCTAGAGTGGTTTTCATTCCTCGACAGAGGCACTCACTTGTCTTTAGAGGTGGAGAAAACTGAGAGGTGGCTGTAACCTCAGGAGAGAGTCCTGGCTACGGCCAGCGGCTTGGTTGAGGGCGCCATGCGTCCCTGGACAGGTGCCTTGTCCTCTCCAGGTCTCCCTTTATAAATTCATAGACTGAAAGGCGCCTTTCCATTCTGACCCTCTATGGATCTCTTTTTAATAGAAATCACACTTACTCCTACACTCAGAGCTTGCCTTCATAACATCTGTAGCTACACAAACTTCCCCGAGTCAGAAAGAAATAGCATTTGTGAAGTGTCAGCTGCTCAGAAATGACTGGAAATCGGTGTGTGTGTGTGTGGGGGGGGGTTTCCAAGCTCATCCCCAAAACCCACTCTGTATTTCGAACACAGGGGAGGCTAAGCAGACCCGCCTTCTTGGCACGGCTGCCTCTCGGCGTGTTCTTGCTGCCTGCACCACGTGTTCTCGGGGACAGAAATAGAATCCGTCTGTCACACAGCAAGTATGCTCCTTGGAGGATGGGGTGTGTGTGTGTGTGTGTGTGTGTGTGTATGTGTGTGTATTTTTTATTTAATTTTTTTTAAAGATAATTCTCTGGAGTGGAGGGTGGGAGCCCTGAGAGGCTGTTGGCTCCCTGCTAGACGAGTCACTTAGCACGGCACCCTGGTGTCCCCAACTACACACAGAGCCAAGAATACTCAGCACAGATCCTGCAGGGATGTCTGGGGGCTACGGAGGGGGGCTCGTAGACCTTTGGGTGTAAAACTCCACAGCAGTGCGAAGTGTTACCAGGTGGTGGGGATGCAGAAGCTGCCTTCTGAGCATCCTGGACTCAGGATTCCCATGAGCTAAACGGAGCTGGTAGCTCTGAGCTCATGCAACCAGTAGACCACAGACCACGATGCTCTGAAGTCACAGCTCCCTCCGCCCACTTGGAGCAGAGCTGTTGTCCTCAGCCTCCCTGCCAAGGGGGCATCCGGCTGCCACATTTACCACCTGAAGTCTGCAGAGCGGCCAGTGCACTTGCTCACATCTTATCTCGCGTTGAAACTGTCAACAACTCGAAAACCCCTTGATAAAAAGTAGAGTCAGGAGTTCAAGTCCAAACTCCCTCCACATATAAGCTGTGTAACCTTGGGTGGGCTTTTTAGACCTCCCTGTGTGTCTATGTCACCTGTAAATTGGAGCTTGTGAAAACATGTGTCTTACCAACCTCAGGGGTTGTTGTAAACATCGCAAGAGAACATTGGGCGTCAAGCTATTTTACGCATGCCCTGGGCTGAGCAGAGGCCTGAGGAAGCTCATGGGGCCAGACACTCACAGCTGGCAAGGAGGGATAAGAATAACACCCAGATGACAACTACCAGGACAGAAGCTAGAACCTGAAGCATAGGACATTGGGAACATTGGGAACATGAGCAGGCAGGAGAGGCAGAGGCATCTGTAAGCGGTTTGTGAAGAAGAACTTTACCAGAAACCCCACTTCCATCCCAGAACTTCTTGGACACCTCTCAGCCCGAGGAATCATTGGCTTTCTCATATATGTGAGTCCTGTCCCCCAGCCCTGTGACAAGTCCCTGAGTGGCCAGAGATGCTTCTTTCCACGTCCTGTCCTCAGAACTATCCAGCTCAACACCAGTTAGGCACATCGTGGGGGCTCAGCACCCCTTTCGGAGCTGTCTCCTGCCCCTCGCGGCCCCCTCACTCTTGGAGGCACGCATGTGCTGTTCCCCTGAGACGTGCAGCTGAGCCAGGTCATGGCACCCGGACACCTCGCTTCTCCGTTCTCTTCTCCCCAGGACCCCTAATGAGGCCACAGCCTCAGCATCAGGCTCCTTCAACCTTTACTCAGGCCCTTTGTTCCCTGTTCATCCAAGAAGGATGGGCACATTTCAGACCCCAGGTGGGCACAGGGGGGAAATCAGAGATAAGCAAGCTTGGCTCTAGCTCTCCAGGATCTAGCAAACAAGCCCCCACCAGGCCTGACTAGCTCGTTGCCGAGCTCCAGATGTGGAAAGTCACATTTGAATCGAGGCCATGCCAACAGCGAGCATCTAGAATAACTAGATACTTCCTTTCATCCACATAGCAGCTCTGCAAGAATTTTCCTGATGGGGAGACTGAGGCTCAGGCGAGAGTAGTTAGAGTCAGAGCAAGGATCAGAGATAAACAATTCTAACCCTGGATAATATATCTTCCTAATAAACGAAGATGTTTCAAATGGCGTGCTCAATGAGAGGTCCAAGATAAATTTGGGGATGAGAACAGTGGAAAAAATGCTCAAATATGTCTTGTTCTGCCTAGGATCAGAACTTATTCAATAAATGAACATGAGTCAGTGGGGAGGTGGCATTTTCTCCCTGGAAAACATGGGTGTAATCCACAATTAGAGCTTCCAGTAAAGTGGGTGGGCACCTTCTTGGAAATATAAATCACGTCCAATAGGCAAAGTTGACCAGCTGTAGCTACAGAGGCTGGGGCCAGAGGACGCCAGGAACTTAGTGTTTTATGTCATAACCACCTTGAACCTGCCCCGAGTTTGGCCAAAAATTCTCAATTGGAATTTCTTCTTCTTCTCATTTGCTTCTACAACCCCTCCTCCTCCCAGTCATCACAGTGATAATTATTTTTTTAAATGAATATATATATATATATATATATCCACACATACACACACACACACACACACACACACACATGAATGTGTATGTGTGCATGTGTGTGTGTGTGTGAGACAGAGAGAGAGAGAGATAGAGAGAGAGAAAGAACCATGTGACATCTGTGGTTAAAATACTACATTGGTTTCCTACCTGCACAGGTAAAGTCTAAATTCCAGTATGGCTTTCGGAGTTGTCTTAGCTTTGGTTGTCTCCAGAGCAGATCCTGAGACAAGGATTTGATTCTGGCATTCATAATAATGAGCTTTAAAGCCTACTATTTTTTAACCTGTTGTAATTTCTATTATTTTACTTGCCGAATTAGCGAATTCATAGGATAATACATACGCTTTTTTTTCTTCTGTTTTGTTTTTTGAATCTATTTCAAGTTGGTTGTCATAAAAATTCCTTGATCCAAAAGCACTTGCTAAATGTCTTTTACGTGCCAGTCCTAGTGGGACACACCTAGAATTTATTATTCTTGTCCTTGAAAAATTTATTATCCTGCAAAGAAGCTGACATAGAAGCCCAGGAAATAACTCAGAAATTATTCCAGTCACTTGGCAAGCCAACAGGAGCTCATACCATGGGGTCGTTCACCATGGGATGGGTCAACGTTTCAAGGACATGAAGCTCTGGCTGAGTCCTGAAGGAAGAATAAGATATGGTATTTCTTTTTTTTTTAATGTTTATTTATTTTTGAGAGAGAGAGAAACAGAGCACAAGTGGGGGATGGGAAGAGAAAGAGGGAGACCCAGAATCCGCAGCAGGCTCTGGGCTCTGAGCTATCGGCACAGAGCCGGATACGGGACTTGAACCCATGAACCACGAGATCATGACCTGAGGTGAAGTCGGACACTCAGTCGACTGAGCCACCCAGATGTCGCAAGATATGGTATTTCTAATGTGGGGAGGACATCCTCAATTGCACAGAGCAACAGCCGGTATAGCAAGGTATGAGACAGAGGGAGATCAAGACTACGATGAATCTCCTGGCTGTGCTGGAGTAGAGCAGGAGATATGGTTGGAAGGGAGACCTAGGAGAACTCGGATGCCAGCCAATGGGATTTGACATCAGACAAGCCAAACCCAGTCACTTCTTAGGAAACAGGGGGGCACAAAGATGTTTGTGATTGAGGAAGGGTGATGTGGCAGTTGTGTGGAAGGTGGATGGAATGGAGATGAGAGCGTAATGTCCCACCATGACCTTCAGGAGAACAAGGCTTGAGGTGAAGACGGGAAAAGGAGATGCATGCTTGATGGAACATTGATATGAACAGCAAGAGAAAAGAAGAACATAATGGTGAGGACTTCAAGGTTTGGCTCTGGGCAAGAAGTGTGATGGATGTGTCAGGTGTTAAGAAAAACTTACCCAAAGAGGCAAGAATTGTTAAAGCCATATGAATGGGGAGTGTGTGTGCAAGGACAGAGAATTGTGTTGTGAGAACAGGAGGTCTGCAGCAGGGAAGGAGACAGAAACAGTCAGAGGTGGGGTTTGCAGCCCCTGTCTTTGAGCACAGCTTGATCTCGGACATACTACTTGAGCCATTCTTTGCACTGACTTCTCAGAGCATCAATAATGCAACATGGAAATTGCAGGTCTGTCCCTGAATAAGGACACTGGAGTGATGGAAGTAAGTCATTTGAGAAGCTCTTCCTTTATCGAAGTAATCACAAAAATGGCCTGTGTTTGGAATCTCGTGTGAAATCTGATGCTTGGCTTTTGGACACATGACCACAGAGTTTCCATACTCTCTCTCTCTCTCTCTCTTTGGCTGATGACTCTACTTAATTTTGTATGTAGATAAATACGCAGCCATTCAGAGCATGTACAGAAACGCATTCATAGGTGTTTTGCTCGAGAACCCTTAAGCTCAGTGGCTTAATATTTCTTCCCCCTCCTTCACCGCCATTATTTCTGCCATCCTAATGCCCTGAGGGGAATGGTACATTTGGATCAATGATAGAAGGTCAATTACTGTACTCCCAGTTTCAGTGGGAGAATGGAAGGTTATATATCTTTCAGGGCTTGAGTCAGAATCTAGGGTGGAGAGAACAGAAAACCCTCCAGATGGTTCTGGTAGAGCTCCAGGAGGCAGCTCCCCCACAATGGAAAGAAGGGACCTCACTGTCTCCTAGTTCAAGCACAGACCGGCTCATCCTTCTACCGAAACTGAATGCTGCTTCGCCCCCTCCTCGGAATCCTGAACCTGGTCTCCACCCTGTACATCTCCAAGACCAGCTGTAGTTCTGCTTCATCTAAGCAATCACCCCTGCCTCACACAGCTGAGGGAATCTTTTCAATGTGCTTTCCTTGCCTTTCATTCAGTATTTGATTACCTGGTCTCCCCCACAGACCATGAGCTCCTTGAGAGCAGGCACCGTGTTTCCTGCATCTCTGAAGTCCATATCTGGCGTAGTGCTTGGCCCAGGGTCAATCCCTAGTGAAAGCTTACAGATGGAATGACAGAGCAGATGCGCGAACAAATGAATGAAGGCTGTGGTTAGATAAGACAGTCTTCCCAGCTCTGGGGGTTCAGATTCTATGACACATGAGTTGTTGCACACTGTGGTGGTTTTTCAGGAACTTCTCATTTGTGTGAAGCATTTTGAAATTCCCCAGGCATCATGTACTCTATCTTATCTTTACCTCCCTGCCATCCTGGGAGGTTAACAGGGAAGGCATCGTTATTCTGCTGTCATGCACGAGAAAACTGAGGTACTTGAGAGTCAAGGGATGTGACTGAGGTTGCACTTTAGCAGGTGGAGGAGTTAGGACTCTGACTCGAAATTGTGTTTTTTTCTACTTCATCACATTTGATATTTTTCAATTTTCATTCCCTTGTGCCTTTTAGGATTTGTCTGATATTTCTCTGTCAAAGCCAAGTAGGGGACTCCACACTGAATGCCTGATCATTTCCTCTTCTGATGCTTTTGGAAAGACACCACTTTCCCTGCCTGGAAATTCTAGAAGGAGCTGTTATTTCTGAGATGCCCAATGCCTGACTTCTGCCTCCTCACATTTCCCAGTTCTCTTCCAGAAGTCATGGGGATCCAGAGGACTTTAGAGCCACCTTTAGAGTCATGGAGCGAGACGGATTGGCAAACACTATTTGGTTTCCATCTTCTTAAAATAGAATGCTAGAATATACATTGTTCTATTTTTTTAAATAGTTTTTCTTCTTTCTCCTCCCACAACCCCCCTCTGCCTCCTTGCATGTCTATTCCTCGAGGCATTTTAAAGCTCCTCACAAGTACGGGTAATTAATTGTATTTACTAAGCCATCCTTTGCTTTATCACATCGAAAACTTAAGCACATGTTTGTTTGGTTTGTTTCCTTCTGGTAAAGTCTCTGGCTAGAACACAAGAAACCTGAATTCCAGGCGTCTTGTCTTAGTCATTGGCTTTGTGACTTCAGAGAAGCCATATAATATTTCAGTTCTCTTGTTGATCTTGCTGCATTCTCAATAATTTACACAATCGCCTCCTTTATCAGACAGTGAACAACCAGAAGGCAGGGACAATATCTTGTTCAAATCTGTATTCTCGACACCCAGTACAGTTTCTAGAAAATATTGGTTGAGTTCAATAAAGCACTTGAATGCCAGAGAGCAAGTGGAAAGCAATTAACTGCAGGAAAGGGACACCAAGAAGCCTTGATCATCTGTCTGATGCTTTCCTTGATGCTTGAGAAGGAAAACAATAGGGGCAAAGGGGGTGCTGTGCGTGTGTGTGTGTGTGTGTGTGTGTGTTTGCACACTCGAGTGCACAGGTGGCATTTGTTCTGAGTGGAGGACATCGAGTTACTGGCAGCAAGAGAGGGAAGGGAGCCATGAGTAACAAAAGCCCAGACCAGAGAGTGGATCATTTAATAGCAGGGTTGGACATGACCAGAGGACCCTGAGTCAAAATGCTCTAGTCAAATACGCAACAACTACCTTGTCAAATACCCATGATCTTAGTACCACTGTGTGGCAGTAACTGGGAGCCAAGAGTTCTTCAAACTCATTGAAAGACATAAGGAAAGTTACCTATCATTTAGGGCGACCTTCAAATTTCCAAGAGGGCAGAGGGCAATGAAAATTGTTAGCTGGGCTTTGGGACGTGCAAAGCTGCACACAGCTTATTGAATATATCATGCTGATTTCTGGGGAAATAGAGGATTTCCCCAAATAGGATTTGCTTATTTTGGAATTGTTCCATATCAACATTGCCAAGGGAGAGGCTACAAACTACCAGAAAACCAAAATATTAGTACAAAGGATTGCTGGACTGGGGACAAAGAATACCCAGAAGGTAGAGGTTTTGTCCAAGGAAAGACTGTGGGCCATGTGTGTGTGTGTGTGTGTGTGTGTGTGTGTGTGTGTATGTGTGTGTGTGTGTGTATATATATATATATATATATATATATATATATCTTCACCTCTCTCTCTCTCCCTCTCTCTAGAGGCAGGGGATGCAACAGAGTAACCACATATGATTAGTATAATTGAGATGAGGATATTATGGACAAGGAAATCCTGCTCAATAATTTAAAAGTACAAGAACTATAACAAAGGAATGCTAGGAGGGGACTCAATGTGTACTTTATAGGAGTAGCAATGTTTTGCATACCATAGTCTTCTTGGGGAACGATTTCAACACTAAATTGATCTTCAAGGTAATGCAAATAATTAAATTTATAAAACAAAAGACTTAGTGTGAAAAGGTTCAGATTCTCAGCCATCTCTGAAATCCTTACGTATCCTGAGGCTGCCCGGGTGACAAAATCCCTAGGATTAAGCAGCATAAGACTCCAAGATGTGCACCTCCATCCTTCCCCACGCACTTGGGGGGCACGTCCACAGCTCAGCTACCTGTGGTTCCCCTTGTCAGAGTGTTCTGTCCTCTTTTGATCACTCTCCCTTATGGGACGGGGAAAATAAAACAACCAAAACAAAAAACACACAATTCCTGGAGCTTCACCCCTTATAAGTAAGAAAGCTGCCAAGGTTTTCTTCGAGCATCAAGCGAACTTTTCCATAAGAGCTCAGCTTTTGTTCATTAAACTGTGTTTCGTTAAACTTTTTTCCCTTAAAATTCAGAAATGGGCTCTTTCCCGTTATGATCTCGCAACGTTAGAGGTAATAGAGGGGCCTGTTTGCGGTGCGTTTGTGTCTTGTGGGGCAGCTGCTTCTGCATACAGAGCTCTGATAGTTGTCTGGGGTCCCCTGCATCCTCCTTGTCTTCCCAGGGTGTTACTTTGAGTGGAGTCTCTATCTTAAGGGTCAGTAATCCGAGGACCAGAATGATCCAACAGTAAATGATGTCCTAAAACATCACAAGCAGTATCTGCTTTACACATGTAGCCACCTTTCTCATAACATAATGAACTATAAATCTCAAAGCCAGAATAGTTCTGAGACCACCTATGGCCCAAGTAGGGGAGGGAACTTTAACTCAGGGCATCCTTCATTTGAATGAAAGTGAATGTGATCCCTGAACAAAATGTCTAAAAGAAACTAGACAGACATTGCATTTTCTTTTGCCTATAGAGTGAAGGGGCATGCAACACTGAAATACACTCACCCGTTACTAAGCTGTCAGATGAGAGCTGACCATGGGTTGGCAAAACTGGCAAACTGGAGGGGTGTGCTTTCGCAGACGCTGGTGTCCATATTCCCTACAGTGATCTCAGATCTGTTGGTTCCCTAGCCCTTTAAGGACTTGGCATTCAGACATTTTCCACTTAGAAAGACTCTGCACCAGGCCAGACCTCTCCCAAACCTCCCATCTTGTTGGAGCCCATTCTCTTCCCTCCTCTGAAGTTACTCTATAAGGTGGACTTCACATCTGACAAGCACCAGTCACCACAGAATTAAAGCGTGGCCTGTCTCGGCCAGAGCCCACAGTGGGGAGGCGATTGGACCTAAAGTACACACTCCGCATTTCTGGTTGGTAGTTTTCCGGGTTCATAATCTCTTCTTAGAGCTTCTAGGAGTCCTGAGTTCTAATCACTGCCCTGGCACTCACTCATTGTGTTTCTTGGCAGTGTCCTTCTCTCTTTACCACGATTTCTCCATCTGAATTTTCAGGCATCTTATTTGGTGCTGTACTTGAAAGCAGAAAGCAAAGCTCAAGTGAAGAATACATCATAATGATTTCCCAGCCACAGGGAAAAAAGTTTCATATGTTTGTTTTCACTGAAATGTTGACAACCTGCGTCTATTGAGACATTAGTCTCCTTCCTACTCAAGGGACCTTCTCCCTTCCCCTCTGAGTTGAGTTTCACATCCTATCTTCCAGCAAGAGACTGTTGCAAGGCTGTTCAGGATAAAGATATATTTGTCCTTCACTTAGAATTAATCTTGTCCCTGTCACCCACATAAAATATGGCATCTCAGGTCATCGCTGAGAGGAAATTCCAAGTCTGCTAAATGCCTTCCTGCTCCTGACACAGGAGCACGAGCAAAGCTCCAAACGGGCTCTGGAGCCTTCCTCCTTTTCCAGCTTCACCTCCCCCAGCTCCCCCAACATGATCCCCACTTCAGACACACAATGACTTGTATTTTTCCATCGTCCGTGTTCCAAACGGCCTCTGGGCCTGCGTATACTGATGTCTACTTCATCTGGAGATCTTGCATTCAGTTTTCAAAAAAAAAAAAATCCCACTCCCTGAGATATCTACATGTCACTTTGCTGCTTTGAGGGGGAGGTTCACTCTCAGTTCCATCACTGAATATTTGCATGATTTCTTCTCTTATCCTCATGGAAAGACTGCTGGGTACTTCCTTGGGAGACCAGGAGCCAGGCACTTTGAGGCACAGAATGTTCTATAGGGGGTTCCCAGCTTTCCAAGCCAGAATTCTGTGACCGAAAACATTTTGCCTCCTGACTTTATTGTAGGCCACGATTCGTGTCCTACTTTGGAAACTGACAAAAAATAGTTTCCAGGAAGGCATTCAGAGCCCCAGTCCCCCACTACAAATGATGTAGGTGCATCTTTTGAGTCTGTTATTAAGTAGTGCGCCCATAGACACGAGGAGAACTTTCATTACCAGTGATTATTATTCCAGGAGCCAGATCTTTGAAAAAAAATCACATCAAAATGAAAATGCATTACTCATTTTTCCTGAGGGTTTATGAAGCTTGTCTAGTTCCTTTGGTCTTGCCTTAGGAATCCTGCATTTTCACATGATTACTTTTGGAGAGCCAGCTAGAACTAATTCTTCTATGCAATCACAATATAGAACCAGTTCATTGATTGTCAGCCCAGGAACAGACTAGGCCTGGGTGTCTGTTGCATTTAGATTCCACCCTCCCCCCCCCCCAACCAATATTTCAGATTGGCTTCAGTTCTCTTTCTTCAGCTCTTGAAAGTAGAGTTTCAGGGTCACACAGACCGATATCCCAGGACTCAGTGACCCCACTCTCTCAGAGACAGGTGACAGCAGTTTTCCATCCTCCCTCCACCCCACACCTGCCCCCAGGTGGCCCAGTTTCTTCACCGCAACTTAAGGAGGCTGTGCCCGGGTGCTGGTGCAAGATGGGGCAGGCGGAGCTGCACCAACAAGGACCCATAGCCTTGGAGCATGGGGGGCAGGGGCGGGAGGGGGGAGGGGTGGGACTGCCTTAGAACCTCCAAGGCCTTTGGCACTTTTGCTTACGATGGGCCCTTCCCCCGTTAGAGTTGTGTAGTTTTTTTTTTTTAATGTTTATTTATTTTTGAGAGAAAGAGAGTGAGTGGGGGAGGGGCAGAGAGAGAGGGGAACACAGAATCAGAAGCAGACTCCGGGCTCTGAGCTGTCAGCACAGAACCCGACCCGGGGCTTGAACTCGCGAACCTCAAGATCATGACCTGAGCTGAAGTCAGGTGCTTAAACGACTGAGCCACCCAGGAGCTCCTAGAGTTTTTTTTTTAAATGTTTATTTATTTTCCAGAGAGAGAGACACCATGAGCAGGGGAGGGGCAGACAGAGAGGGGGATGGAGAATCCCAAACAGGCTCCACACTGACAGCACAGAGCCCAATGCGGGGCTCAAACTCACAAACCGCGAGATCATGACCTGAGCTAAAGTTGGGTGCTCAATCGACTGAGCCACCCAGGCGCCCCAAGACTTTTTTTTACTTATGTTTTATGACCGCACTGGTGTGAAGGTGAATACAATATGGGCTGGATCCACTATTCCACGTTCATCATCATCATGTTCCATTTTCCTCCCTTAAATACATCGTGGGCCCTAGGCACCACGCCTAACCGGGCAAGTCAGCCACGGGTGAGATGTGCCGGCTTGTGTAAGCAGCAGAAGGCAGGCAAGTGGGGCCAGGCGGCGCAGTGGGAACCCTGGGGTCTCCTAACTCAGAGCAAGACAGTTAGACGTGAAGCCTGAGCCGAGTGTTGAGGCTGAGCGGGAACTGACCAGGCAAAGAACGGCGGAAAGATCTTTGGGAGAGAGCAGCTGACATGAGAGACGAAGACAGAAGGAATGGGGCCGTGTGTACAGACGGACAGAACCTGTCTGATGTTGGAGCAGCAAGCACCGAGCAGGGGTGGGCAGAGACGGGGCTGGAGAGGCAGAGGCGTCCAGATGGGGACACAACCCGCAGTCACTTTAGCCGCACAGACTTTGTCCTGAGTGAACATCTAGGGCCGGAGAGGGATTTCCAAATGAGAATAGCATGACCAGATTCCAGAGCCCAAACACTGGGAAATACATGCAAAAGCGGAACTAGGAAGGAAAGTGAGGTGTGAGCCTCTGTGTGTGTTTAAATGTGTGCCTGTGTGTGTGCATGGCACGCATCTGTGGGCGTGGGCGTGTGTGAATATACCTGTGTGTGTATCTGTGCGTGTCTGTGTGTAATTGTGTGCATGGGTGTATCTGTATGTGTGTCTGTGTGTGCATGTGCGTGTCTGTGTGTCTGTGCATCTGTATGTGCGTCTGTATGTGCCTCTGTGTGTGTGTGTCTGTGTGTCTATGCACATGTGCACTCACCCGGGAGAAGCTAGAGGGGTATTCCGCTCCCCGGGGGCCTGTCTGAAGGCCAGTAGACTCTCTTTCCCTCATGTGCCACTGGGCTGAACAGCCCGGCCTCTGACAGAGTCAGTTTTAGAGGCAGAAGTGGCACAATCCGGTCTCTCAAAACTCTTGTGAAAAATATACAGTTAAAAAAGATTTTTCTTGCGATATCACATGTGATGACATTTGGTGTGGTCCTCCACAGAGACAGGAAGAGAACAACCACATGTGGGAGCCCCCAGCTTTCCCCCACCTACTGAGCTTAATGGCAAGGTCAGCCCTGGACCCACGGTTCCCCCAACTGGCTCCGCCCCCCATGGCCCCCACGTGCCTCTGTGCAGACTGGTCCTTTGCCGACACACCTTCCCCTTTTGGCTTGTTTGCTGAACACCTGCTGTCTCTAAGATGTGGGGCTCAAGTGCCTCCTACGAAGGTTCCCCTGGCCCTCCCTCCTCAACCCTGCCCCCCAATCCCCGGCCCACCATGCTTCTTCCCTCCTCTGGGCTGTGGCAAGGCACTGGGTACCCTCACTTATGAATATGGTTGGTGGCCACAAGCAGGATGGGTCCTCGAGGCTCAGGGACTCTGTTTCAGGATATGGGCCACTGCCCAGCACACAGGAGCTGGGCTAGCCTTGAATCAATACACCTTTTAATCATGAAACTTTGATGCTCATTTCTCTTCATTTTAGGCAAAATACCCCAGATATGAAAAATATTCCAGATACAGGTTTTTAAATTTTGAGTTGTACTGAAGTTCCTTTTACAAAACTGCCCATGCTTTAATCCTTCATTTGTAGGGCATTAACTCACTTCTTCAAAATTGTTAAGTCTCATACTACAGAGCCTTTTTTTTTTTGGTTAAAATACTTTCAGGCTTACAATTCATGTCAATGCATTCTACTATAGTGGCTTTTCTAATAGAACAAAACGGAATCATGCATGTGCTTAATTAGAGTTCAGTTTTCTGGCTTGATTTTTCTGCTTTACACAGAGGAAGGCATTTAGGAATGAGCTGAATGCATGTAATTCACATGGTAAATCTGGATGATGATGTATGTGTCCAGGGCCCTCAGAGGAAATAAAGATGATGGAGTATATTCTGGGCCCCCTCAAGATCAAGGCTCTTCTGTTCACGAAGGATGGAGGAAGAGAGCTAATGGCTTGTAAATTCCTACGTATGTGCCCAAGTCTGCATGCCGGCTGGTGTCCCGGAGGCTCAGTGCTCTCGTCTGGCTAGCTGTGTCCACTGGACCCGGAGCAGAAAGATCCAGGCTGGGCTCTGAGCCTGGGATGGGCTAAGAGTGCACTGCTTCCATTTATTGAGTATGCGTGGTGCCAGGCACCGTGTGAGTATTCTACAGACATGATCTCATTTGATCCTCATCGTTCATTCATTCAACAAACGTTTAATAAACAGCTTCCAGGCATCATAATGGACAATGAAGACACAGGCATTATTAAGATTGGGAGCATCCCAATTTTCCACTGAGTCTACATCATGTTTGGGAAGGTATACAGGCAATAATTAAGCATAGAAACAAACGAATGTTATGTCAGGAAAGCAAACAGGGCAGGGAGATAGAGCATCATAGCAGGGTGTGTGCTATTTTATAGAGAATTATGAAAGAATGTCTCCGACAAGATGGTATTTTGACAGAGGCCTGGCTGGGATGATGAAGTGAATCACGCAGATAAACAGAAACAAGGGCTCAGGGAGAGGGGAGTGCAAATGTGAAGTCCTTGAGTCGGGATTATGTGTAGTGTATTTGAAAAACAACAATCATCCTGTGAAGTAATTACTATCATTCCCATTTTACAGATAAGAAATCACAGGCATTGTGAACAAAGCAACTTGTCCAAGGTCACAGACCCAGTGAATGGTAGAGCTATAATTTGAACCTGCTTCTCTCTGACTCCAAGGCCTTTGTTCTTCCCATCCATTGCCACATTTAAAGGCAGCTCTTGGTGGTTGAAAAAGAGAGTGGGCTGACCCACTCATCCTGCTTCTCCCTCCCAGAGAAGTTTCCTGGAGCCTTCCTTCATCTGCCTAGCAAGCCATGTATATTGACCGAGGAACGGTATGCCCATGTGGGCAGGGCAGCAAGGGAAACCCTGTGTTTGAACCACCTGCATTCTCACTCGGGAGACAGTTAACAGAGGAACAAAAGCCAAGCTTAGTGATGCTCAGAGGAGCAGAGATCCCTTTCACCTTGGGTGGCCCAGAAGTCTGGCTGGAAGAGGTAGGATATGGGCTTGGAGCGTGAGAGGAGTTGATAATCTTCTGGGTTAGGGCCTGTTCAGCTATTCTGCCATTCTCACCTATGGTGGGCAATATTTGTTGACCATTTTTTCTTTCCCTCCTTCTCTTGCCAAGGCTCCCCTGTGGCCAGAATGTTGTCTGTCCCACTGACCTTGACCTTGGCCATATGGCGAGCACTGCCTAATGGATGTGGGTGGAAGTGATAGGTGCCTGTCTTGATTCAAAGCTTTAAGAGTCATGGCAAGGCTGCACCAGTCTCCTTTAATCCTCTACTTCACCATGAGAAAAAAAAACACCCAGGTAGTTGCTGGCCCCAGAATGAACAGTCATGTGGAGCAGGTGTAAACTCAACCCAAGTCAGGGCCAAGCTCAGCCAATCCCGACAGACTTGAGCCAAACCTAGCAGATGTCTACAATGTCACAGTAGACACGTGTCCACCTGTGCATTGACATAACTATTTGTTTTAATAAGTCCATGAGATTATTGGGATTGTGTGTTACCCGTGTTACCAGTGTCATTATGGCAGTATTTGAATAATACTCCTTTGTCCCCAGTCGTAAGTAAATGTAGGTAAGCTTCTTAACGGCTCTAAGGGGATAGGGCACATGACAGAAATCAGCCTGAAAATATATTAATTGCTCAGGTTCAAAGATTCTACAGTTCAAGATCCTACGTGTGACTTTGGAGGGATCTCAAGGATTCATAGCTACAGATGGCACTTAGCATAGTGCATGGGGGGTTCAAAATCAAAGGTAAGTCCCTGTATCCTAGTATGGTTATTCCTTATAGTGGTGGCTATTAACTGTGCTCCACAGAATCCTGGGGCACCAGAAAGGGTGCTGAGGGGCCATCCATGGTACAAGAAGGCCAAGGAGAGGAGGGATTCTAGCCCCATCCTGGCTGAAACTCAATGTCCTCTACTTTTATTGGTTGTATACCATCGGATTCCTTATAAGATTTTGTTTGAGGTTGAAATCCCCCAGTGAAAAATGTTTGGATCACTGATGTATGTGAAAAGCTCAGACTCTGCACTCTGATATTTAAGGGCCTTTTTGACATCTCCCTATTCTCTCATCTGATGGTAAAACTGTATCTCTTTTAGCTCCAGCCCCTGCTCCCCAAAGCCTGTGCATCCCATTTACTGTATCGCACGTGCAGGATCCCCCCACCTCCCGTGCCTCTCTCCTCTCTATCTGGAACCGTTGCTCCCTCACTATCTGCCACAGTCACTCTCTGTCCCTCAGGGCCCCACATCAGTGTAGAGAAAAGCCCTCAGGGAGCCCCTAGTCTGACCTCTGATTTGCGATGGCGCACTGTTGACGTGTAAATTCCAACATCTACCGTGTACTTACTAAAGACAGGCACCGCTAAGCATTTTACCTGAATCAGCTCAGTGGATCCCTCAGTATTTTGAGCTGCAA
The DNA here is from genome assembly GCF_022837055.1 of Prionailurus viverrinus. NCBI lineage: Eukaryota > Metazoa > Chordata > Mammalia > Carnivora > Felidae > Prionailurus > Prionailurus viverrinus. The sequence goes on along the minus strand of NC_062563.1, from coordinate 128,412,551 downwards.
ACTATTATTCTTCCCATGTTACGGGTAAGGAAATGGAAGCCCAGAGAGGTTAAGCCACTTGATCAAGTCACACAGCTGTTTAGTTCATCGCCAGTGACTGAGGTTACACGGACTCCAGAGTCTGCATGTTAACACAATACTGCCTCCCTCGTTTTAGCTACAGAAAAGTTGTAGTCTTGTTCGAAAAGGATTGAAGACCATACGGCTGGTTTACGGCCTGCAGGCCAGCACCCGGTCTCCTCGCGCCGGCCCCACGAGCTGACCGCAGAGCTGTGCCTCCCGGCTCACCAGCCCCAGCCGTGCCCACGATGGGGTGCAGAGCTGCTGGCAGACAGGAGGCCTCACCTGTGGGTGTGGCCCATCCTGGGCATTTCCTCTTGCCCAGTTCCAGCGTATCGCTGGAAGGCACATTGAAGCACCTCTGGGCCAGGGGCTTTAAACTGACCGCCTACTAATATCATCCGGGAAGTCTTGAAAACTCCATTGAACCCTACTCTCAGGGACTCCGACCAAACGTCCAGGGGTTGGGCTGGGACTCTGGTGTTGTTAACACACTTGCAGGTGATGCCAGTGTGCACCCAGGATGAGATGCTCTGCTCTGCCCCAGCACCCTGCTGCCCCACTCATCTGACGGAAAGAGAGAGGACTTTGAAAGCCCCAAATAGTACAAGCCCAGTCTGTAAGCTAAGGCCCTCTGATCCCAAAGCTTATTCTCTCTCCACTAAGCAGAAAGTTCTCCCAAACCACTCCAGACGTCTGCATTCTCCCTCTTCCATGGCACACGAGCACAGAGCTCAGAGAATGAAAACCCCAACTGGTTGGGAAAAAACAAAGGCAGTTACTTGAGCACGGAACCTGCGATGTCACTGAGGTTATTCTGGGGGCCCCGATCAAATCACGCGGGGTCAGGAATTGGAAGCATCATCAGCTTTTTCCATTGTTCTTTGTATTAGATTTAGGTCGAGTAACCCACCCCCAGCACTCCCTGCTCCCTGACCTCCTGGACCCTGCACTGGGCACAGGGTGTGAGCTGAGCTGGGCTGAGACCCCTCCTCCTACCCGCTCACGCCATTCACCCCAGTGCGTCAGATGCAGCACAGCCTGAAGACTGAATTTTTTAAATACGCTTGTAGAGAATTACCAAGCATATTGTATTTTATTTTTTGTTCGGCATCAAAGGCCTTTAAAATCTGACATGCCACTTCCAAAAACAAAATCACAGGAGTATGGGCAGGCCAGCTTAACTGGGGGTTAAAAAATAATGCTCACTTTTATAGCCTTTCGCTATGGAGTTGTCCCTGGTTACTGTTCTGCCTCTGTCTCCACAGAGACCACTCTGGGCCCAGTAACCATGGTGATAGGAGGAGAGGAGAGCAGATGGGGAGCTCCACTTCCAGAATGTAAACACCCTCCTGTTGGGGGAGGTGTGGGGAATGAGGGAGGGAGGGGAGAGAGCCAAGGGGGAGGGAGAAGTCACACTATTCTCAACCCAGGAATGGCCCACTATGCTGGGGACAAACCAGAAGGCGTGAATTTTTGTTGTCCAGCCAAACTCTTCTCCTTGACCTCAATAATGATTTATTCCCATCTCTTCCCTTTGCAATCAGACCCTTCTAGACAATAGCATTCCTAGGGAAATGGAGACAAAGGTTTCTGTAACATGAGGAACTGGAGGCATTTTTAAAACATATATGATATATTTTTAACGATGCATTTATTCAGTTTGGAGAATGCAGGTCTGAAACCGTGTTGATTCAGGTCCAATGTAACTGTGGTGTGCGGGGAATATCACAACCCAGGAGAGGAGCCACTGTAGGTAAGCCTGGTTCTGTTACTCACCCCCTGGACACCCTTGGACCAGTCCCTTCTTCTAGGGACTTGGTTTCTATCTCCAAGATTCCCTAAAAGCACCGTTGACTTTGAAATCATGTGGGAAAAAATCGTATAGGGTGTTAAACTGAGACTTTCTGCTGAGACCCCAAAGGCTGGCACCAATAAAATAGATGCTAAACTATTACACAGGGCATGTGAATAAATGGCAAGATTGGCTTTTCAGTCCTTAGTCGAAAAGAAGGTGGAAGAATGCACAAGGCAGATTTCTTTGGAGAGTTTCAGTTTTCTGACTATCACCTCCAGCTCACGGGAGAGAGGGCTGTGTGCCCTGCCCACCGACCACCTAGCGCCCAGGCAGGACCGGTGATAAACCGACTCAGAAAGGTTGGCCTGTGACCCTCTGGAATTTGCAGAAACACAGGAACGTGGACCTGATTTGGAGTGGGGGTCCTGAATGCCACAGCCTGGGGGTGGGGTGAGAAAGCTGGTGAATTCTGGAAATACTAGGAAGAGATGATAGAGAAGGAGAGAAGCTGAGATTGGACAGAGCCGGGGAGGTTTCACGTTAGGCTGAAATAGACATACTTGTTTTATTTATTGAGGGCAAGTGAAAAAGCAGAGAGGAGCCTGAGACCTCGCCCAGGACTGGTGTGGGAGGGGTGTCTGTGGAGAGTATTTAATGAGGAATGAGGAGAAAGAATGGCGTGGCTTCCTGTTTGCCCCCTACTGTGACAGCTGGTTCAATAAACTAGTTACAGGGTGTTATGGGCTGAATTGTGTCTCTCCAAAATTTGTACGTTGAAGTGCTAACCCTCAGGACCTCAGAATGTGACTGTGTTCGGAGACAGGGTCTTTAAAGTGGTAATGAGGGTAAAATGAGGTCATATGGGTGGGTCCTAATCCACCGAGGGTGGCGTCCTTACACGAAAGGGAGATTGAGATACAGACACACTCAGAGAAAAGGCCATGTGAAGACAGGGGATGGCGGCCATCCACAAGCCAAGGAGAAAGCCCTCCGGAGAAACCAACCCTGGGGATACCTTCATCTCAGACTTCTTGTCTTCAGAACTGTGAGAAATTTTCTGTTTTTAAGCCACCCTGTCTGTACTACTTTGTTACAGCAGCCCTAGCAAACCAAGATGCTGGCTGGGATTATCTCGGGACATCAGCGGCACGTATCATTGGCCTGAAGAGGTGAGGGCCCCTCCACAGGCCCCTACAAAGGTTTTACTTCTCGAGACTGAGAAGGGACATGAAGGTTTTGCTGTTTTCCATGACCTCCCCAGCTCACTCTTGAATCAGTGCTACCACAGTCGCCTTGATGCACCTGCCTCGTGGGTCTGAGAGCTTGGCCGTTCTGCCACCTTGGGTTCAGACACACAGGGGTCCATGCTATTTCTCCGGGGTCTCAGAACTAGAAGTCAGTGTCAAGGCCAGTCCACTTGGAGGGGAGTTAGGAAGTTGCCTGGGCCATGGTCGTTCGGGGCAAATGGGACCACCAAGCCTGACCCAAACCAGTGGCAGCCCAGAGCCCTTCCTGGCTTGCTCACCGGTTCTGACAGTGCTTTTCCTGGGGTCTTCGTGCCTGTCCACAATGTCCAGAGACAGAGGAACTGCAGAGCCCCTCCATCACCATGATGGCCAGTACAGGATTCCCATTCATCCATCTAGGCAATTGTCTACTGGCCTCAAATATACCAAAAAAGGGGGCAAGATATGAAAATTAAAAAAAAATTTTTTTCATGAGCTCTCTCTAACGAGTTCTTTCTAGGTCTGAAGATTTCCCTTTTAAAGGGAATGAAACTTTGTGGAAAGGCACCGTGCATTCCCAGGCAGCTGATCGTGAGGCAGGGGGTGGGTAATGGCAGTGGTGTCTCCCAAGCCTGTTCTTGGAGACCAGGCCAACCTGGGCCCTGTAGTGGAAAGTTCAGTGAAGGCCAAGTCCACTGTCCTGCTTGCAGAAGGAGAACAGAATGTTCCTTTTCTACTGCAGGCTATGCTGCCTCTGGCCATTGAGTTAGTGACACAAAGATGTCCAGGTCTTTGGGACAGTCCTCTTGGGGCCACGGTCCTGAGAAGGAAAACTACCTGAGCGCTGGCATCGCTAGGAGCTATGCTAGGAAGTTTTCTTGGTTGTCTCTGGTCTAATGCCAAAGCCTTGGAAGGTTGGCAGTAACATCTCCCACCACGTAGATGAGGAAAATGGTGTTTAGAGAAGGTGAGGAATTTGTCCAAAGGCACTTAGTAAGTTTCAAATAGCAAGAGACATGCTAGAGTACCCTAATGTTCAGTGGTCAAGAACATTGCCCACTCACAAATTCTAGAGACAGGCTCACATACTGAAAAAAGGAAAAATTATAACCAACCTTCAAACACCTGTAGTTAACCCACGTCTGGTCCTCTCCACGTGCCTGGCTGGGCTCCAGGAGGGGAAAGCTCACTGGATGGGCATACCCGATGACACTCTTGTCATTCGGTGCCCTGTGAGATGGATCCCCAGGCCAACTTCTTGCTGTCTCTTATGGCCAAGACTAGCACACAGATTGTCAGCTGCCTAAACTGACCTCGGAAGGACAGGCTGTACCGGAGCTCAATCTTAAGATGAGCTAGAAAGCCGGTCAGGCAGAGATGGAGTGGTAATTTTCTTTCTGTGGCCTAAGCCATTGCTGCGTCCCTCCAAAGGATCTTTCTCCTTGCAGGAAGATGGATGGAGGCCGAGGTGGGAGTTTTAGACTCTAGAGTGGGTCTTACAAAGGAAACATCATGGATGGTGGTCCTAGAGCCAGTTCATTGACTTGAGGACATGACCAAAGTGAGATGGAGCTGGTAGCTCCCCCGAGGCCTGGCTCTTCTCCCACCCAGCCGGCTAGAGACCTTGTACCAGTGGAACCCACAGACCCTTCTGTCTCTATGTTCCTTATCTACGCTCAGAGCCTCTGGGTCACCTGTCCTCTCTCAAACACATCACCTATTCTGTGTTTCTCAGCATCCTACCCTCCTTCTCCTACAAGACTTTGTCCCTTCGCCTTCTGGAACTACTGATCTGTGGGAAACAGTTTCCCATGCCCTTTTGGGTTCATCAAATATTCTATATCCCAAAGTGTCAAATCTCGATTACCTTCAAGGACACAACTTCCCCCGCTAGTTCCTTTCGTGGCAGATGCCGATTCTCCCCGAAACCCCATATGTAGAGTTGGGAAATGGGTTTGCCTCTGTGGTGGATGCCTTTGGTGCCTTGCCTAGACTTGCGTTCACACTGGGGCAGCAGACTCCTATGTGTGTAAATGTGGGCTGCCAACTGCTCACAGCTGCTCCATTCTCTACAGGATTGCCCTTGACCAAATGGGGCCACCTTGCGCCAATCACCAACAGCTGACTGGCACTGGAGTGCAAAAGGCTGGTCCCTTGCCTCAAGTTGGGGCCAATCTGTGGGTACAGTCTGTGCCCCAGAGCTCCCTTGGTTGAAACTCTCTTCCAGGTAGGACCACATTCTTGCTTAGCTTTCTTCCTTGGCTTTACCCTGCTTCCCTCACTCATCTTCCCCTGGAAGCACCCACTCAATGAATCACTTTCACAAGAATCCCTGCTGCAGCATCTGCTTCTAGGGAAACTGACATAGATGATTTTTTCTTTGTTCCTTGGGGCCTCAGTTTGTCACTCTTAGATACCACCATCTTCTGGAGCTTCTGTCCCTCTGACTGTTAAGTTTAAGCATATAAATCTTTGCTCACGGCCTCCTGTGTTCTGGTTGTCCATTTCTGTCCCTCACTCCTAACACTTGTGTACTTCAAAACTGCCAGTACCCTGACCCCTCTGCTCTCCTGTCAAATCTACTCTGTCCTGCTTTCTTTTTTTCTTCCCTCCCTCCCTTCCTTCCTTCTTTCCTTCCTTCTTTCTTCCCTCCCTCCCTTCCTTCCTTCTTTCCTTCCTCCATTCCTTCCTTCTTTCCTTCCTCCCTTCCTTCCTTCCTTCCTTCCTCCCTTCCTTCCTTCCTTCCTCCCTTCCTCCCTCCCTTCCTTCCTTCCTTATTTCCTTCCTTCCCCCTTCCTTCTTTCCTTCCTTTCTTTGTGTGGGCTTTAGGGCCCATCCTGTCAACCTTCTCTGTCAATGTCCTTTCCTCTCTGCCTTACTATCTTTCTGTTGTACATTTCCGGATATCCCTAATTCTGCTTCGATGACACCAACTCTGAGCCTCACTGGGACCTCTGGGGAAATTCTCACACAACTGTGCAGAATGCTGCCAGAGAACATTCATGGTCTCCAACCCTGATGCTGCCAAGAAATCCTTCTGTTCCCAAGTCAACTTTGTTTCCCATCGTAGCTATTTAAAATCTACTTGATGATTCTCAGGCTTCCTACCCACCACTTCCCACTCCTTCCCCGCAGATAACCTTATCTTCCACTTCACAGAGAAAATAGGTGGTTCAGGGGACCATCTTCCTTTACTTCCTGACTTTACACCTACAGACTACTTGCAGTCATTCCCATCTTTTAAAAACCTCCTCTCTATAGCCAAAAAAAAAAAAAAAATGCCGTGTTCTTCCTGTGATGTCTCAGATCTGATTCCTTCACTCTTTCACTTGCCCCATTGAGTATCCCCTCCATCATTCACCTTTCCATTCCCCTCCCCAGATCTGTCTCTTTTGCTCTGCTGTCTTCTGTCCTGTGTATGACTCTGAACACAGCCCCATCTCTCCCTTCCATTCACAATCAAACTTGATGACAACATTATCTGTGCCATCTGCAGCTTACCCCCTACCCTCCTCTGAAGCTGTGCTCACTCAGACCCCAAAACAGCCATGTGAACATAAGCTCTAGAGTCACTTCTGGTGACCTCCTATGGGCTGCCCCATGGCTTTTCTCACCATGCCCACTCCCTCCTATCTCCACCTCTCTTCCTTTCTGTGACTTCCCAGACCACTCTCCAGCCCTTGGGCCATTTCTTCTCGGACCCTTCTATGAGCTAGTAACTCTCTTTTCTGTCTCAATATGTGTTCCCTGGGGCATTTCCTCTGTCCACTTACTGAAGACCTTTGAGTCCCAGCATTGATGACTGACACAGAGCTTTAGATTTATCTATCTAATCACCTTTTAGGTATCACTATTCAGAAATCTCAAAACCCTCCAATCCCAGCATATGAAAAATGGAGCTTGTGACAGTTTGCCCATGACATCTTTCTCCTTCTGTGTTCCCAACCTTGGTGGGTATAGTTCTCAACCTTGGTGGGTTTAATGGTTGCTCTCCCAAATAATATGTCCATCTGGACCTGTGAATGGGACCTTATTTGGCAGACATAGTTAAGTAACGGATCTCAAGATGAGATCATCCTGGATTAGGTGGGCCTTAAATCCAATGACAAGTGTCCTTAGAAGAGAAGAGAAGAGAAGAGAAGAGAAGAGAAGAGAAGAGAAGGGGTTAAGCCCATGTAAAGATGGAGGCAAAGACTGGAAGGGTGTGAGTAAGAGGCAAAGAGCACTAAGCATGCTGGCAGCCACCGAAAGCTAGGAGAGAGGCACGGGAAAGATTCTCCTTCAGAGCCTCCAGATGAAATCAACCCTGACATCACCTTGATTTTGGACTTCTGACCTTCAGAACTGTGAGAGAATACAATTCTGCTGTTTTAGGCCGCCAATCACTAATTTTGGGGTAGTTGGATATAGCAGCCTCAGGAAACTATACAGCAGGTGGTATTACCTCCTTTAAGCTTCAAGGGCCGAGAGGCTACAATTGGTTCTGACCTCCCAGTCAGGGCCCCACCAAGTCTCATAGTTTCTTTCTGCTTTTTCTTGTTTTATGGCTTTTCTCTACCCCCGCCTTCATGGTTCTGAGCCTTAGTACAGAGCAGTGATCATTGCTTGAGGGCCTAGGTGTGGGTTCTGGAGTTGGATATCTGGCCTGTGTTACCTTTGACAATGCATTTAACATTCTAGCATTTTAGTCTCCTCATCTTGAAGTTGGGGATGATCATTGTACTGACCTAGCTGGCTAAGAGTTTAAACTAGGCAATTACATGTAAAACACTTAAATAATGCTTTTAGCACAGTGAGTGGTCAAAAGAATAAGCTGTTATCACCACCAGCCATCTTCCGTGGGTTATGACGGAAGCCAACATCTGATCTCTTTGCCTCCCAGCTCACTGTGGTCCATACTTTGGCTGGACTAATGCATCTCAAGAGCAAATATTTCCATGTCTCTCTCCAACCTACATCTCTTCAGTCATGCACTGTTGTTTAGGATACACCCCACCCTCCTTCCAGTGGTGTGCAGGGTCTTCATGATCTGTTGGTTGCTTTCCCTCCAGCTCCACTTCTCCCCACTCATAATTTGTGCTCCAACCATCATCAACCCTCACTCAGCTGCCTGCACCAGGCTCTCCCCACCAGTGGGTCTTCACCCATCCCCTTCTCCCTCATTCTCCTTCCTGTTCACGTGGGTAGCTCCTGACCTACACTTGAGAGGCCAGGGAGGGCTCCTCAGAGAAGGCAGGAGTGAAGGCGGAACACGATGCCCCCTGACTTTCCAACACTGGGCAAGGTGCCCCACACATGGCACATGCCATCCTGGGCCCGCCCCCATCAGAGTCCTTACCACACGATTCCCTAACCTCCAGTTCCTTGTCTTGGTTTCCCACCAACTACATGCTTTTTGAAGACAGAAATGCTTCTTACTCGCAGATCCTTTCTAATAGTTAGCTTGCTGCCTGGCATAGGCTTAGACACCTGGCTACTATCTGTTAAAGGAATTCATTTATTGAACACTTTCTATGTGTCAGGCACAGTATTTCCTTGAATGCTGGATTAAGAGGGTAATGTTAACTGATATAACATGTCAATCTGAAATCTCAGTGACGTACAAGAGATGCTTATTTCCCGCTCCTTTTAGGTCAACTGGTGGGGGAGTGGGGATGGGAGCTTGGGTCCATGAACTTCTTAGGAAGCCAGACTGACAGATGTTCTGCCATCATTAAGACATGTCTTCCAAGGCCACTGTGGCCACCAACCTCTGTTCGGCAGACGGGGAAATAGAGAAGATGGAGATTACATGAGAGGGTTTCACAGGCCAGGTTTCAACATGTGACATTGCTCCGACCCTTATTCTGAGGCTGGAACTCGGTCTCCTGGCCCTGCTACAATGTACAGGGGGCTGGAACACAGACTCTTGCTGGGGTCTCACTTCATGGTAGCATGTGTTTTAGGGGACAGTCAGCCATCTCTGCCCCACATGCATGGTATCATTTAACTCTCACTGTAACCCTGCAAAGAAAGTAGTGTTGGCCCCATTTCACAAAGGAAGAAACTGAGGCTGAGAGGTGGGAAAGGGCTCATTTGAAGTTACCCCTGCTACGTGGCAGAGCCTGCATGGAGACCCAAGTGTGCATAACTCACCAAGCCTTAGTGTCCCCACTGGGAACAGTTCACCAAGGCTGCATGGCACGTCCTCCTGCCCTGGTCTCCTGGTCCCGTCCTCTGGACCACCTTTGTGGCTACTTCCCCGGGTGTCTCAGCCCCTGGTCACCTTTGGCCATGGTGAGCACCAAGGACACCTGGCTCCTTCTAGGAATTTCTCCAAGGTTCTAGAACCCAACCACATGACCATTGGTCAACTCACTCTTGGCATAGACTCAGGACTGCCCTGCCCCTCAGTTTCCCGGGAAAGGAATGGAATCGACTATTGGGATGAGGCCCTGGAAGTTCACTGATGCTCTGAGTCAGTACTGAACCTAGATCTGTGTCTGCCTGTCTTATAAAAATGAATTTCTGAGCTGAAATAAGGCCTTAGCTCAGTTACTTGCTGAGTTTTCTAACGTATGCAGAGGTGTACTCTTGCGTGTAGGGCCCAAAGTTCAAGGCGTCTGCTTGTTTCTGGCAGAATTGGCGCTGATGCTGAACTTCTAGCATGACATTCAAGGCCCTTCATGATCTGGACTCTGGCTAAAACATCAGGCTCGATTTCCACCTCTCCTGCCCTCTCATCCTCACGGCCTGAGTGAATAATTTATGTTTCCCAACAGGAGGCCTCTTCACCTGTCCTGCCATAGCACATGTTGCTTCCTCTGCCTGCCTGGCCAGGTCTGCACTGGTGTCCATCAGGACCGTCCTCATCCTCCCAGATGGTGCCCGCAGCCCGTCGCTTCCTGGGAGCCTCCCCGACCCTCCACAGAAGAGGTACTCACGAGCTTTTCTGTAGGTCCCCTGTCCCTTGTCCTTCTGCATTTCAGTATTCTTCAACTCGGAGCCTCATCTCTCTCTCTCCTCCAGTGTGACCCCTGTGCAGGCGCTGTTGGTTTCCTGGTTTGAATCTTCTCTGCTCAGGAAGTCAGTGAAAGTACTGTGAAAGGATCAGAACGTGCTAGAAGTGGAAGCAACTCAGACACCATCCATTACACGCTCTCATAGTTTATTTGGAGGAAGAAACATCCCTTGGGCTCAAAGAGTTTGAAGTTTGCATGGCTGGTTGGCAGGGAGTCCGAGCCTATCAGCAGTGGTCTTGACTGGTAGCATACGGCGGGGAGAATCCCCGGATCTCACAGGCTCCTGAGTTGGGCCTTTTCAGAGACTGTATTTTGCTTGTCTTGTCACCCGGCGCTTTGAGGACTCTTGTCAGTGGCATGTTGCCCACGGACAGCGGTGGGATCCCTCCAAGGGCAGAGCCTCAGATACGGCCGTGGGTGGTGGATCTGCTGAGAGAGGCAGGCACCGCAAACCGGGTCTTCAGGATGGACGCTGCCTCCCTTCCCTGCGAGGCTCTGCTGCTGGAAGGGCGGCCGTGAGCCCTGAGTGGTTTTGTAAAGAGTTGAGGGAGCAGATGAAACCAGCAGAGGCAGAGCAACGGGCCTTGGAAGGCGCACCTCTCAGCGTCCCGCGGTTGGCTTGTGTCCCTGAGTGCCAGCGGCCTCTGGCCTACGAGTGTGGGTAGGGACAGGGGTGGTGGGCGAACGGTAAGTAAAAACAACTGTGACGAAGAACCAGTTCCATGACCCAGGCTGCTTCACAGTCACAACTGTTTCTGCCTTTTCATCTCGTCTGCTTGTTTTCGATGCTTCGTCGAGACCAGCTACTCCTGAGAAATGGAAAATGACACTGCGTAGACAGCCGAGGTTTGGACAATCCCGGGCCCTACCAGACTTGGGATTTTCAAACGATTTCATCAGAGAAAATCAGTGAACAAAGAGAGAGGATGACAATGTCTTCAAATATCCTCTGCTGTTAGCCAGTGACAATGCAGGCTGATTTGCACATAAATTACATCTTGAGGATTTCTCCCTCAGACCCTTATCGAAGGGATGATATTTGACCCACGGAGGGGGCTTATTTTCTCTGGCCAGCAGTGCTGCCGGCAGACAGCCTCCTCTTCCTGGGGCGCCCCCTTCTCTGCCTCCGGTCTGTCCGCACGGCCTCAGCCCCGAGCTGGGCCTCCATCTCGCCGCGAAGCTCTGATCTGTCAGCCTGGCTTGGGCCTTCCCCATGCAGCCCTGCAGTTCACTTCAGGACTAAGCCACGGCCACGGTCATTCTTCTAAATTGTCAGGCCGCACCACTCTCCTGTGTCAAGCCCTTCGATGACCATCTATCGCTCTCATAATGCCGGCCCCTTACCACAGCACACCTTCCCCGGGTTTTGCCACTGTTCTCTCCGCCTCTTTGCTTAACATTGAAGTCAAGCGTTGTCAAAACAGCCCCCAAACTCCGGGCTCTCTCTCAGCACCCCATGCCTCTGCCTCTGCAGCTCCCTCTGCTGGGACCCCTAGTCCTGTCCCCTCCTTTCCTTGTGGGCTCACGCGTCACCTCTTCTATGAAACTTTCCTGACCAGCAGGATTAGAGGGCGCCCTCTCTCTTCTGCGGACCCTTGGTCCGGCTACCTGCACTATGCTGTCACCTCGTCTGCCTGCTTGTCTGTCTGTCTGTCTGTCTGCTGGATGGAGTAGGAGTTCCTGAAGGTGGAGTCATTCCGTCTTGGGAGCCTGGCACGGATTAAGGGTTCAGCGGATGTTTGTTGAATCTGAGAATGAGAACAGATCTCAGACAAGATGGCCCGTTCGGTCCTCTCCCTAGCCCCTGCCTGCCTTTGCATCATGCGGAGACAGCTGCAGGGCCCACGGGCCAAAGCCCCTGGGTCAGAGAAACAACTGTCTTGTGTTCTCTCCAAAAATGAAGATTGCAACATCCTCGTGGCCTTGAGTTCAAGGCTGTGGGAGGAGGCCACGTGGGGGCGATGGCGGGGGCAGGGGGCTATGGGTGGAGACTTGGGGACCACTGGCCAGAGTCCCGTGCCCAGCTCCCCGCTGAGACTGGCTGGCTGCATGAACTCTGAGAAGTGGCTGTTCTCCTCAGCCCCCTTCCCAAGTTGCACTTTTCCCCATATCCAGTTATGTGTCAACCCCTTCTCATCCCCTGGGAGCCAGCACCAGCACCCGAACGTATTTTCTAAACATCAGCCTTGGCTATTTTTTGTATGTCATCCGGCTCCAAGGGCATTCAAACGACCTTCTAGCTGGAAAGCACGGTGTGCTGGAGAGTGGTGCCACCTGCTGGCCGTGGGGAGTTACTGTCCACATTCCCAGTCTGGAGGCTGCTTGCTGACTTCTAGGCCCACCGCCCAGCACACAGGCTATGTGACAACAGGGTCTATGATGGCCTCCTGAAGGCTCCGAATAGACCTGCTATCATCAAGACATCTGTCCAATGGTGGTAGGTCTGGGTGTGTGTGGCCACGTCTAGAATAAAAAGCCCAACTTCTTGTGGAGAGTGACTGGGCAGGGATGTTAACAATTTATTCTTTGAGAATTTGAGAGCTGAGGGTGGTGCAGAGACAGACCAAGCTCCACCCACCCACTTCTCAGACAGCCAAACTTCATTCTTTTCAGAGAGGGGATGCGATGGGATAAATTACTTAAAAAAGTGAGGACAAGAACCCAGGTTTCTGGGCTCTTCATCTGACATTCATCCATTCTAGTATTTTAGAACAGCATTGGGATGTCCTGCTCTTAATTTGGATTGATGTTTTAGATGAAAAGGAGGGCTACCTTCCACCCCAGTATGAATGTCCATCCCAGTGTAACTCTCCTTGTATTTTCCAAGTGTTTATCGGCTGACTCCAACTCTGGTCCTCCTTCCTTCAGAAGGTTCTCCTGGAGCAGTTGGAAGTTTCTCTTCCAAAGCTCCACTGGCAGCTGGCCGTTCATCTGACATGTACAGGGGTCTTGGCTTAACACCAGGATGCAGAATACACAAGACAAAGTCCGGCGCTCAGGGAAGACTTCCATTTCAGTATGTGGTGGGAGATAGATGGATGGGTAGATGGACAGATGGACAGAGAGAGATAGACAAGTAGATGGATAGATTATGGATAGATCATCAGGTACTAACAAGTACTTTGAAGATGACAAATGGGAAATGTGATAAAGAATAACTTCAGGGACAACTAGCAGGAAACTTTGTTCTGGAGAGGTCTCAGCTACAAAGGAAGAAGAGGAGGGAAGAGAAATCTGAGAAAGAGGAAGAGTAAGTGTAAAAGCTCTGAGTCTGGGACAAGACTGGCAGGTCCAGTGTGCAGAGAAGGCCAGGGAAGGGGTAAGCTAGTGGAAAAGGGGAAGAGTGGAGGACGATGGTATTGGGGAAGTAAGTGAAGACCAGATCTGGGCAGTTAGATGGGTTTGTATGCTGCTTGCAGTAGAAAGTCACTAGAAGGTCTAAGCAAGAAAGTATCACAATCACGCCTCAGGCAATTCTCATGTGCTTTCTGCTTGATGACTCCTGCCTCCACACCTCCTCTTTGCCTGCAGAAAGTCTTTCCTCCCCACCAGGCTGTAGTAGGTGTCCCTCCTCTGGGCCCTGGGGCTCATGCCTTCTTATCACTATCATTGCATCTGCCATCTTGTTTGACCAAGTGGTAAAGAGGCCAGATGTGGGACAAACTGCCTAGGTGCAGAGACTCTACTCCTCAGAGGCAGAGTGGCTTCGGGTGATGTGTTCAATGTCTCTATGCCTCTGCTTCCTTGTCTGCAAAATGGGGATAATAGCCCATCTGCATGGAAATGTTTTTGTGATTAAATGATATGTGTAAAATGTAACAGTGATGGGCACAAAGCATCTTTCAGGGCCTCTGGCAAACATAAGCATTGCTCGTTGAGTGCGGAGACTCTGGAGGCAGGGGGTCCAGCCAGAAGCTGAAGGTAGTAAGGTTGGAAGGCTAGGCTGCCAGGAGTATGAATGAAGAAAAAGGATGATTTGTTGACCTGATTATTCCCTTAGCCAACATGGATGAGTAAGACAGAATGTCCTGTCATCTTTTAGGGCATCCAGCTATGCATCCACAAAACGGTAACCATGGTCTCTGAATTGACTGTCTCAGAGAGGTGTTGAGGGGCCTAATATTATAACCTATGACCTGTCAGGTCCTGATCGCCTCTGAGCCCACACTGTGCGATGCCACAAAGCTGCTTCTCCTCTTTCTGTGATTTCCTCGGTCGATGGATATGATATAACCGGCTCAGGTTGCAGTCCAGGCTTACAGCCGCACACATTTGGACACATCTAACTTCAGCCCCTCTAGACAGAAAATAAATCCCTGTCAAATCTCCTGGATCCTGAATTCTGTTATGAAAGATCCTGACTATGCCTTAGACTTTCAGCTCCAAGTATTGGTAGCTGACACAAAGCCCATTTGATTGACCACCTATCTAACAAATTCCTTCTTCTCTACCTCTATTGCCCCCTCCCTAATTTGAGGGCGCCTCAAACCTCTCCTGCCTTCCTGATTGTCAATCTAGTCCTCTACAGGCCGTCCTCCACATCGCTGCCTAAAGGATCTTCCCCGAATGAAAATGTGACGATGTTCTCAGTTCTACTTCCTCACTGTTCACAGGAGAAAGACAGAGCTAGAGAGTCAAGGTTCTGACTTTGATTCACATCTACATGGACACTCTCCGCTTCCCACTTGATGCTCTATCCCTCCTGAGTCACTCCAGGTCTGTGAACACACCCCTCATTTTATTGTATCAGTGGTGGAGAGAAGGTAACTAACCTTTGTTGAATCCCTACTAAGTGCCAGGTCAGTGCACAGTGTTTCATGCATATGGTCTTGAAATCTCAAAAAAGTATTATCATTCTAACTGTACTAATTAGAAAGGCATAGATGAGTTCACTGAGGCTCTAAGAGGCTCAGTAACTCAGTGAAAACCATGCAGTAAGAAAGGTCTCCAGCCAGGCTTCCAGTCTACACACACTTTCTCTAGACCCCTTACTACCTTTGGACTCTGATAAGTAGGTAGAATCTTCTGACGTCCAAGGAAGAAGAGAATCATGGGTACAAATCATTGCCTCAAATGTCCTCTTCATGGTCACTCGGCTCCCATGGCATTTGTTCATACCCATTTCTTAATGCCAATTTTCTGCATTTATTGTCATTTGAGCCTCGTGTCTTAACCTGAATTTAGTCAGGACAAGAGCCTTTGCAAGCTTGACAGGAATCGGGGCTTCTGCGATTGTCAGAGGAGCTGAGGGAGAGAGGTCTACAAGGCTGCAGGCAGAGGATGGCAGAAACAGCCACAGATGACTTCAGCCTGAAGCAGTGAGGCAGGTGGGGAAACCAGTGCTCACTGGAGAGTCTGAGGAACCGTCATGTCTAGGGGTCAAGCTAGGAGCTCATGGAGAGGTTTATGAAGCCATTGTGTCTCACCTTCATGACCTCCCCAGTTTGTGGCTTCTGCTTCAATCTCCATTCTCCAAATGTCGTGAGAGTTCTTTTCGTGGCAATGCTGACGTGGAACTGTGTGGAGAAGGTGACTCTGGATCCACAGCTCCTAACCTTAGAAGAAAGAGGTGGTGGAGTTCAGTTGACAAAAGACTTTCCAGCACACTTCTCCACAAACCTAGGAGGGCGGGGATTGTTATCTTCATTGTACAGGTGGGCTGAAGGGGCAATCTGCAAGGTGATCCAGGGAGCAAGTGTTGAACCCAGGATTCACATACAAGTGTCCTTGACTCTAGAATCCAGGGTGGTTCTTTTTGTTTGCTTATTTCGTTATTTTAACCCCATGGCACCATGCATGAGTATCAGCTGGTGTTGCTCATAAGCAAATTGATTGCCCTAAATGATCACACCTGGTGTCTGAATTCCTACCACCAGCCCTGTCTCCCTTGTTCATGTGAGGCTTTGCTTCTTTTTGTAGGCTGGACTCTTGGGTCCATGGGTGTGAATTTTCTGCTCTAGGTATGACACCATAAAGACAGACCTATACTGTCTTTCTTTAGGCTCTGACCCCCCCTCACCAATAGAGGTAACATTCAGAAACAGATCGGACACTGAAATTCACATTGTAGTTGTGTCTATTAAGTTCTCCCATACCGTGTTCAAATTAAAGCTTGTATGTATATGTAATTATATATTATATTATGTATTATATATATATATATATTTTTTAAATTTATAATTGGCCTCTTTCAAAGTTACAAGCATGCAAATACAAGGCAGGCTTGGGAGGTAGCAGGGCATGGAAGTCCAAAGCTCTGATCCCCAGTTCCCTATGAGAGGATCTGTGGCCTCACACTAGTTAACTCCATGTGCCCAACCTCCTCCGATGAGATAAGGATCACAGTAGCACCACTTCCTGGGTGCCTTGGAGCATCCAGTCCACAGTGACGTGGTGGATGCTATTGTTCTGATTATCACTCCAAAAACAGGTTTGAAACCTTTTCAAGAAAGGGTTGAAAATTATACCAGAGGACTAGGGACAGAAGAGTTACTGAAATGGAGCTCCACATTTAATTTTTAAGTGAAAACAAAAAGAACAAAACCTAAACAAAGCAAAGAGTAAGCACAGTATTTCATATCGTTATTATGGTAAAGCTAAGCCCACTATGCCCAGCTAGTTGGTTACAAAAGTTGATTGCTACCTTGGCGATGAAGTGAACTTGAAACTCTAGAACAGCCCTAGCCTCATTTTCAGCAGCACATGCCCATGCAGCTTCTGGTTTTAAATTACCTTGGGCTATTGTCTCTACTGTCACAGTGCAACATAGGGCAGCCACTTCTTCGTGCCTTTGGGACTGTCCCCTGGTCCGGTCACCACCATGTGGCACTTGAATGGTTTATATCAGCCTCAGCCTCCTAATGGACCTCCCTGACTCTGCCTTTGCATCTTCCCAGTCTCCACTGGGCCTGAGTAAAAGCCCAGGTCCTCACAATGGACAGTGCAGCCAATTGTGATTTGACTTGGGGACTTCTCTAATTTCTTACCCCTTTCTTCCTGGCTCACTCCATTCCTGCATCATTCTCTGCCTGCAAAAGGGGTGATGAGTCTCTGTGAGAAAGTTGTTGTCAGTGTTTCCCATGAGCAGGAATAATTTTCTACTCCCATTTCCTTTTCCTAACCTTTCTCTTCCTTTTTCCTCCTCATCCCTTTCTGTTACTTTTATTGCTCAGTTACTAAATAACTGACCATGTTTCTTGAACAAAATGGAGGTCAGATCCCTTGGCTTGAAAATGGCATCCATTCTGCTCTGAGTTCCAAGCAAATTGCATCAACATGATTCGGAGATAGCCTTATGAAAAGGTTAAAGCTTGTTAGCAGTAGTTTCTAGACACTTCAGTTATGAGCTTTATGTTTTTATCTCAAGGAACTGGCTTCAAGGGTAGAGATCTCTAACAGTTCTATTGAAAGTTTCCACTATGGTGGGAAGATTTTTTGGAAAATCGAAATGGTCAGCTATATTAAACTAGATTTAAGAAAAATTAAATCCTGGTTAAAGATTATTAGAATATCACTCCAGAAAATTACTTAAATTCTATTTTTTTTTCAGAATGAGGTTGTAAATAACTTCATATAAAAACATTCTTTCCCAGAAGAGATGTAGTATAATTTTTCCTGCTCAATGTTTTGGAGAGAATAGCTCAAAGCCAATCTGGACAAAACTGATCTTCATCTGGTGACACATGTCCCCCAGATGAAAGTGTCAGCTCTGAGTCTGAATAGGATGTTAACTTGTTCATGATTTGTACACAGGGCAGCTACAAAGGACCCAAGGGTGTTCCATTAGATGCTCGTAGGAAATACACCAAAACTCTGTCATGGCAGAGTGGAGTAGCCATCTGCCTTCGGGCCCAGTGGGAGAGGCCACCATCTTGTCATGCATAATTGTTTCAGAATGAAGTCAATCTTGGGTGACTAACTCTGCCCTAAACATTCTGATGAGTCCCTTGAGTGGTAGTGGTAGCCTGAGAAATATCTCTGTCCATGGGCATCTTTTAACTTAGATTTTCTAGTTGTAAAAGAAAAGAAAATTTTATTGAAATTTAGCACTTAGAAATTTCTAATAATTATACAAATGAGAAAATAAACTACCTACATTATGAAGTGTATAACATGAAATTATTGTCTTATCACCCCAAAATATTAAGTTAAAAAAAACGTAATGTGGGATAGGACATCCTGGATCCTTTCTTTCTAGTAATTGACGTTGTCTTTATATAGTAACTACAAGTTTGTCTGTATTTTAAAAAGATTTTACGTTAACCTTAACAAAAATGTAGTTTTAATTGACTTAAATATTTTTTTCTATTACAGTTATGTTCAAAGTCTTTTCTCTTATAAAATAAAGCTTATTCTTCATAAAGTGTATTTTTCTTTGTTTTATTGAAAGATAAATAGCTCACTGATTGTTTCTTTAAAAACACCTGATGAGGGCACCTGGGTGGCTCAGTCGTTGAAGTCTCTGCATAATCTCACAGAGATTATCATAATCTCACAGTTTGTGAGTATAAGCCCCGCCTTGGGCTCTGTGCTAACAGCTTCTGATTCTGTGTCTCCCTCTCTCTCTGACCCTCCCCCCCTCACGCTCTATCTCTCTCACTCTCAAAAATAAATAAACATGAAGCACAATTTTTAAAACCCATCTGATAGGACAACAAGGCATACAGCGTAAAGGGTATTTCACTTCCAGTCTATAGCTTCAGTCCTCCTTGCAGGCTATGGAGAAGAAGTCTATTAATGGAAGAGCACAAGGCTAAAATGAGATCTTTGTCAGTCTTAGCGAAGCCCCAGTCGGAGAGCAGAGGAAGAGGTGCAGAGAATCTCCCCATGGAAACCCAGGTGTGAGATCACCTGCCGGGGGCATGCTCAGAGATCACTGGGATGAGCACCCACCTCTGTCTGTAACTCCCATCCGTAAGAAGCCTGGAGTTGGGTTTGTGCAGAGGTAGTCCTTGGAAGGCCACCAATGCCTCCTTTCCCGTTTGTCCCAGAAAGAGGAGAAGGAGGACTCTTCTCCTTCTCAGTGAGAGAGGCTTCAGCATCAAGGTCTACTCAGAGAACTTTGTGTTCCCTGGAGTCTGACGTGCAGAAAGCACTGGGGTCTGAAGTGTGCCTAAGAGATTCAATAGCTAACGTTACAGACTATGCTTGCAGCAGTAGTACCGAGGAAGCCAGGACTATCCTGGGAGCAAGCTGCTCTCCTACCGCTGCTGAACCAGATGGGTGAATTTCCCCAAGGACCAGAAGACCCATATGAGCCCTTGGAAGAACCGTGAGGGAGGATGCCTAGAGGTGGAGGCAGGGGCGATGTGACCCAGTGGAACGGACCACAACATGTCCACAAAGAATGGTGTCTCCCATTTTAAGAGAACAGCAGGTAGAAGTCCACAGTAGGGGAATCACTGAGAAACCCACAAACACACTCACCAAAAAGCAAGGGCTTAATGATAAGTCATGACTCTACCAGCCTGGTAGGACCTTTCCTGACTCCTTTTTCCTTCCATGACTTCTAACCATAGTGGGTGGAAGAGCTGGGAGAGTTTACACACACACACACACACACACACACACACACACACACGTGCGTGCAGATACATAACACACAGGTATGTATTTACACACATATACATACATATACATGTGTACAGATACCCCAGCTGCATCCGCTCCTGTGACAAACAGGTGGAAACTGTAGGTAACTTCCTACCTCCTTGAGCAGGACAGAGTGTATATATGCCTATCGTGGCCCTTCTTCACCCGATCAAGTCTTTTAAGCTTGGGTCAGACCTGCATGGGGACACTAAGATATATCAAACTTGGGTTAGAACTTGAGGTTTTCACTAATATTCTACATAGGTCTTTTTAACTATCAGAATGAGCCTGCTTTTATGTGAAAGTGACCAGGGGACACTTCCTTCTAATAGTTTGACCAACAAGAGCTTTGTGACCCGCCTGGTTCTTCATCTAGGGGACAGGAAAACACCTAACCCCCAGGGCAGAGGGAAGGGACAATGGGGAGAACAACTAACCACCTACTCACCCTACTGAGTACTGCCTATTCAATACTACGAGTATACCATTCCTTTTTTTTTATTCTCCCAGAGGCCGTGATTGCAAACACAAGTGAGTGAGCGTGTACAAGAGGGACAGGGCCCCCACTCTGACCCCCTCCCCGTCTCTCTCTGTGCCATATGCTTTGTCCTGCTAGTGGGACTGAGGAGGCATCTGCAGTCTTCTGTGTGTCACCGGAGCAGATGCCACTGGCTGGTAGGTGTGGAACTGGGGTGGGCAGACAAGCTGTTTCGAGCCTGACTTATGCGGCTCCTGTGGGACCTGGGGTACCCTGGAGAGACCGGTGTGAATTCTCAATCCGATTCCCAGCTGGCTGCACAAGGCCAGCTTTCCCCTGGACAGGCGGGGTACGACCTCCACCCTCATCATCTCCTCCTTTCCTCTGTGCAGACAGCAGAGTCCTAGAGCATTCAATCGTCTATCCCTTGGGAACTGTAGGGGCCCTGATGCTCCATCATGGCCCATTCCTGCCTAGAGGGCTCCATCCTTCTCTGTGGGCCTGGCCTTTGCCCAAGCCTGGTGGCACCAGTGTGGCTCAGCAGGCACTGTGGTTTAAGAAAGATCCAGGCACTAGCAAGATGACCCTCTGCACTTTATGCAGACACCCACACGTCATGAGGGATTCTTGTTTCTCAGTTGCATCTGGTGCCCTCTGGCAGAGCCTTCCTTCGGTCTACTTCCTGGGGGGAATCCGGGTAGGGAGGGTAGCTGGGAAAGAGACAACTGTCTCAAGTTGTTATCATGAGTAGGCACTTGCCATCACTCTGCATTAGATCAGCATGTAGGAGTATAGGTACACATTCTTCATTTGGTTATATGAGAGGTATATAAACTCTTTGCCTAAGCAATTCCACCTTTAGGGATTTATTCTCCACATAAACTGGAATCCGTGAGCAAGTTCATTTACAAAAACATTTATAAAAGCAAGATGAGAACAACCAAACTACCTATTTCTGTAAGTGCTGGATTGAAGAATTATGTAATTCTGAGCCTGGGTGGCTCAGTCGGTTAAGCGTCCGACTTCGGCTCAGGTCACGATCCCATGGTTCGTGAGTTCGAGCCCTGCTTGTGTTTCTATGCTGACAGCTCAGAGCCTGGAGCCTGTTTCAGATTCTGTGTCTCCCTC
Source organism: Prionailurus viverrinus (assembly GCF_022837055.1). Classification (NCBI taxonomy): domain Eukaryota; kingdom Metazoa; phylum Chordata; class Mammalia; order Carnivora; family Felidae; genus Prionailurus; species Prionailurus viverrinus. The sequence continues at coordinate 128,391,269 of NC_062563.1, read as the reverse complement.
TCTCTCTCTGACCCTCCCCCACTCATGCTCTGTCTCTCAAAAATAAATAAATGTTTATAAAAATTTAAAAAAGAATTATGTAATATCCATATAGTGGAATATTATTATGTGACCACTAGTAAGATTGAGGTAAGTCTGAATGTTCGGTCATGTGTATATTTAAGTGAATAAAGCTCATTTTCAATTACTGCTAAACAGCCCCTAATTTACACACGATAACAGTGTTTCCTTATTGGGACCCAGTTATGTGGCTTCCGATGTTTCCTTTGTCCAAAGAGGATCAGAATGAAGATCTTTGTCCTCAATTTTTTTTTCTGTCTTTTTTTTTTTAAAAACAATTTCTTTACAAGAGTCCTGGCATTAGAATATTTGGATCCTACAACAGACACCTCTGCTGTTTGGACACATATTGCTAAATGGATCTCCAAAAGAGCTATGCACATGTACAATTTTATCAACGGAGTATGAGGGGGTCCATCTCCCCAGAGCCTTTTTTTGTGGTAGGCAAACTTTGGAGAAGGCCCCCAATTTCCCCCATCTCCTGGCCTCTGCTTTTGTGTAATCCTTTCCCTTGGGTGTAGGCTGGACACAGTGATCTGCTTCTGAGGAACTGAGTGAGGGAAGTGATGGAACGTCATTTTTGTGATTTAGACTACACAACACTGTGACTTTGTCTTGCTGAGATGCTCTCTTGCCAGCATTTTCTCCCACCTTCTCAGCTTGCATTGTAAAAATGTGATGATGAAACAAGCTGCTGAGTGCAGCATCCAAGCTGCCAAGGAACTGGGGACACCCACCACCCAGCAGCTAGCAAGGAGCTGAGGTCGTTACCCCAGCGTCCACAAGGAACCCAATCCTGCCAGCCACCACCCAAGCACACTTGGACGTGGATCCTCTACAGTTGAACCTTCAGATGAGACTGCAGCCACGGTTATCACCATGATTTCAGCCTCAGGAAAGACCCTGAAGCAGAGGACTCAGCCAAGTCATGCCTGGCCTCAAGGCCCACAGAATCTGTGAGAGGATAAATGCGTGCTGTTTTAAGCCTCTATGTTTTGGGGTAATTTATAAAGCAGCGATAGGTAACTAATACACTTTTACAACTTCTTATTTTAGGTAAGTTATTTCACCTTATAGCCTCTTTAATAAGCCTAATAAATTCTTCTCTGTGCATGAAATAATACAGAAGTAACAACAACAACAACAACAACAACCTTCCCATTTTCTCAAATGAGGAACCAAGGTGCTGACCTATGTTGTGACCTTCTGTCACATGGCCCCTCCTTCAATCCATTTAGTTGGGCAAAGAGTTGTTTGTGTGGAGCTTTGTTTCTGGGACCCCTCCCACCTGGATCTTCCCTTCTCTGTGTGTTCCCCTCCAAGTGCTCATTCACTACTGACTTGAGATCCTAGGATGAGCTGGAAAGCACAGAGGAATGAGAAGTTCAGGGACTCAGTGCTTGAATCTCACGCCCTCAGGAAGATCCTTCACCTTTCGTGTCTCCTCTGAGATAAGCCTTGTCTTTGGAAGCCCCTTCTCCTCATTCTGACTTTCCAAATGCTATGCATGTTTCAGAACCCTAGTTCCTCCCTCTGGGGCCCATCCTTCTCCTCTTAATGTCCTAAACATCAGAAGCACACATATAGAACCCTGAGTTTTCTGTGAGCTAACCTCTGATTTTGTAAGATGTTGGAGCCCTAGTCAGTGGTGACCAGTGAATGAGTCAAGAACATTATGTTCCTAAGACAGAAAGGCGGCTCTCAGGCAGGCTTGTTATACAATACTCTAAGATGACATTAAAAGGTCACACAATCACCATTTTGCCTTATTACCAAGGCTTGGAAATATACTTAATACAGTTTAGCTCTTAATTATATTTAGTTTTATAGTACTGAAAGTCTTTCAATGAATATTAACTTGGAGCCGGACATTAAACATTCACTGATGGACTAACTGTAAACTGCCTGGCCCTTGCCAGACAGAGAACTTAATTTTTCAAAAGTGTGGGAATCTAATTAGTGATCATACTGAGGTCCCTTGAGGCCACCTGTGATGTTTAACTGGCACTGGTGGGTATCCGGTTGGTGGCTTGAATCAAAGAGTGATCTTTATTAAAGCTGAATGTAATTAATTACATAATTTTGAAATGTTCAAGTCTAATTTCACTAAAATTACATCATGAAACTGGGCTATTACAGGATTTTTGGCAGAAGGGAAACAGGCATGAATAATTATTCAATGTTAATATCATGGATATCATGAGTATCACTGGATTCTTTTAACTTACTGTCATCAGTGATGAAAGGGCCCTGAGGTTGCCCACATATGGATTGTTGAACAAGTGTTCATTGTTGAAGAAGCGTGTGTAATATTGATCTAAACAATTAGCCGGCTATGGGACTATTTGCACAAATATTAGCTGCTCAAAACCAATAAGCTAGTTGCCCATTAGGCATAAAGTACTTGGGAACTGAAGCTGACTCTTGTCGCAAATCCTCTGGTCTTCCTGGGCTGTCATCTTAAGTTATATCAGAGAGCAAACACCAAACAAAGCCAATAGTGTTTCTCAGCATCTATCTCAGTGATCTATTGTCATAATAATGCTGTGTAGCAAACCATCCCAAGGTCAAAGTCTCACGAATCTGCAGATGGGTGGAATGCTTTGGTTCTGTTGATCTCTGTGAGCTTGTTTTGGCAGTTTTTCGCTCCCGCGGCCAGTAGGTGGCAGGCTAGTGGCGAATCTAGTGTGGCCTTGGTTCGTACAAAGGCCTCTATTCCACCGACGCATTCTTATGATGATCTCAGGGATGTGTGTAGCAAAGAAAATACAAGCTGTTCGCCCTCTTGTGGCCTGCGCTCCGTCCGTAGTGGCACTGTATCACTTTTCCAATATTCTATTGACCAGAACAGGACAAAGACCAGCGCAGATTTGAAGGAGGAAAAGAGACTCTCCCCCTAGAAAGGACTTGAAAGATGTGACACAAAAGAAAGGAAAAATTGGAGTCATTCTCTAATCTATCACTGCATCCCAAAATGGATGAACTTATTCATGTTTGCATCCAGAAAATATACAATTATTCTTCACGGTATCGTTATGTTCTATAGAGTCACTGCCAGCATCAAATTAATGAATGTTTCAAGGGTTGGAAATACAGGGTTAAGTTCCTGTGAATCTTAGGTCATATTTTTATCCCCTTAAATGCCTTTTGTGTTATATAGATTTGTTTGCCAACGTCCTTGTGAAACAAGCCGGTCTCATCAGCGCTAAAAATGTGCTGTTCCACGAAACTCTTTTCTTGTATCACACTTAGTACAGATTTGTAAAATTCTTCTGCAACCTTCTGATCTTCAGACTTACCTTCCCTAAGTGTGTGATCTCTAATACAGCACCCTCTCAGGGCCCATTGGGGTATGGAAAGAAAATATTAGAGCTTCTAATTGCATATTTTTAATCTCATTTGTTAATTTAAAAATATGTTGGTATACCATCACCACAATAATCCCTTTGCTCTGAGCTACTCTAATTTCTCACTTGGAAAAATGGAATAGACCCTTAATTAGTCTCTGCTGTTGTCCTTGTCCCCTACTCCACAGCTAGTCTCTCCACAGCTGGAAACATACTTTTAAAATGTCAGTCATAATCTTCCCTTAAGAGCCTATCTACCCTAAGGTTCCTTCTGATTCCCTTTCTTCCTACTCTCTGTGTCTTACTTACTGCCAACCACAGAGGCTTCCTCTGTCCACAAATGTGCCAGGCACTCCTACCCCAGGACCTTTGTACTGGCTGTTCCCTCTGACCCAAGTGCCAGGAACTCATATACCAGCATGTTCAACTCTCCTGCCTCTGAGTCTTATTTAAGTAACATCTTTTTAATGTGCCCTTTTACCCTCCACATACTCGATCTCCCTTACACAATTTGTTCATTTTTTTCTCCCACAGCACTTACTACCTTCTAACATGCTGTATAATTTTCTTATTAATTAAGTTTATTGATTATTATCTAATTACATGAGGGCAGGCATTTTTGTCTTTTTTATTTGTGGAAATATTCCAAATGCTCAGGACAATGCCTGGTACATAACAAGGACACAATAATGTCAGCATATTTTTATCAAAGGATGGGTTGATTGAATAGCTAGTTTATTTATTTATTTTTTTAAGTTTATTTATTTTTGAGAGAGAGAGAGAGAGAGAGAGAGAGACAGAGTGCCAGCAGGGGAGGGGCAGAGATAGACATGGAGAATAGTTATATTTTATATATAGTGCATAATGCACTACTAATGTTATAGTGTATATAACTTTATAATAAATAAATACGTATTTGGGTAGGTGTCCACCTTTTCCCCCCTCTCACAGGAGTTTCGAAGAGACCTTTAATGAACCCGGCTTATATGTGGGAGGTAGGATTTTGAAGCAATCATTAAACCAGCTCTGTGTCCACGAGATGGCGCTCTTTGCCAATAAGTCATCAAAAGTAGACACAAGTGCTGAGCACCTCACATTCTTGGTGTTTTTCGAGTCCCGCTACTGTCACATAATTATTACTGGTCCTGATGCCATCGTGTGACGTATCCATGCTGGGTATTTGAAGAGCTGTGTTCCTGAAATTCCTACCCAGTGGGGAGGGACTTGAGAGTATCACTTTGCGGATGTCAGCTGCTCTTTGCCAAGGTCACAGGGTGCTGACCCGTGATGTAGGAGGTGTGGCAGGGCCATGGTGCTTGTGGGGGGCTCTAGGGTCTCAGCTGCTCTTCAGACCCTTCTGCTAGAGGGTCTTTTTCCCAGTCTAATGCCACAGACCTTCTCAGGACTCCGCCTGCTGGCAAGACCCATCACCCCTGCAAGGTATTTTGCTGCCTGTTGTATACCAGGCACTGGAAGGGACGCTCTGTGTACATAGTTGGGTATTTTCAACCGCCCTGGAAAGAGGGATTTAGAATTCCATTTTACAAAGCAGGAAGTTAATGTTTAGAAAGATTCACAGCAAGTGGCAGGGAGGAATTTCTTGCTCAGTAAAGGAAACATAACGCTTCTGCGCTGTTCTTTCTCTATACACAGGAATCCAAGGAACAAAGAACTCAGAGGTGAGCAAGTTCCGGTTCCCTGTCCTCCGGGAGTTCTCCATGTGGTTAGAGAGGGACACACAAACACGCACGCACGTGCACACACACTGGTTCAAGGCAGATTGTGATGAATGCTGAAACAAGCGTATGGAGAACTTGCCAAAGGGGCACTTTGTTCCTGCTTACACGTTTCTGTGTTTTTTTGCCACTAGGGAGAAATGCTTGTTCCTAACTCCTCGTGTGGGATTTTTCCGGAGTTTTATTTAGGATCTCGTTAAAACTGCAGAATCTGCTTCAGTGGCTCTGCAGACGGGCCTGGAGTTCTGCATCCGTCACAGCCCATCGGGTGATGCAGCCGCTGCTGGTGCAGAGGCCGCCCTGCGTAGGAAGAGGCTGCAGTGGGGTTTGGCCCAAGAGCAAAGAATGGTTTTTACATTTGCAAAGGGCTGTGGGTGGACGGAAGAGAGACCATGTGGCAGATCACGTGTGGCCCTCAAAGGCAAGATGTTTGCTCTGACCCTTCGCAGCCGAAATCTGCAGCCGCCTGCGCTAAAGTAATTCTGCTGCTCCCTTTCTGAACTGCCTGGCAAGGGCAAGTTCTCTCCAAGGCATGGAAGAAAGAACCCGCTAAGCTTGGTCAACTCCACCCGTCCCCAGATTGAGGCTGGAGGGCTCTTCTTGAGCCCCCAAAGCCAAACCTTTCGTGTTTCCTCCGTGCTTTTCTCCTGTGTGTCTGTCTGTCCCCTCACTGGACTCGAGGCCAGTGCCGTGTCGGCAGCCAGGCGGGCATTCTGGACCCGGCTGATGGACTCACACACAACCCGGAGGACACCCGCGTGCTACTAAATGACTCTGTGCCCGTCCAGACCACCAACCAACTCTCCCATCAGAGGGCTCATTACACTTCAGAGTCGGCCTCCGTGTTGGGAAGCTGGTCCGCATGGCGGGCCCCCGCGTGGCCCTCCAGCGGAAGGGCTTTCCGGTCCTTCCCAGGCCACCTCAGTGAGCTTCTCCAGAGAGCAGCCGTCAGCAACTAGGCAGCAACAGGCCTGAATCACGGAAAAGTCGGCCTGATTTGACAAAAGCAGCAGCCAAACGGTTTTTGCTCTTGGAGGTGTAACCATGGCAATGAGATCAGATGGAGAACTGTTCCTTAACGCAGACGACACTCAAATGCACATGGCAGTTTGGGGTAGTGGGGATGGGTTTAAATTTAGAATCCAAGCTTCATGTCATGGAACAGAGAACATTAGAACAGGGCCCGGCACACACCTTCCTCAGCTTCCTCCCCTCCCAGGGCCGCACAGTCCGCTGTAGGCAGGGCCTGTCTTCATCAGGTGTGGTGTTGACCTTGCTCATGGCATTCTTCTACCTGCTGCAGCTATCATGACAGGGATGTGCTGTTAGAAAGTCCACCCACTGTGGCAATTGCCAGGAGTATTAACAGAGCAACTAAAGAACTGAACCCCAAAGGTGTAGTTGTTCTAATCATTCTGTATTCGAGCTAGCTCTCAAAATCCTCACCTCAAACCCTACATGACAGGTGCCACTAGTCTCCCCACTTTACAGATGAGGAGGTCGAGGTGCAGAGAGGATGGTGATGCGGGAGTGTAAGGCAAGCTGATGCCCCACAAATTCCCCACTAGGTGTGTGTGACATTCCTCAGGCACTCCTGGCTGCCCAAGGAAAGAGGAAAACAAACTGCTAACTGATAGACATCACCAGTCATGCAGGACATGAGTCTTCTTCGGTTTACAAAAGTCAATTTTATCAATAGCCTAATGTCCGGAAACCTATGGACGCAGTCTCCTGGAGCCCTAACATCACCCTCCCCTTCCCGGTGATGTAGGCAACAAAGACAAGAATGGTTGAATTTCCCCATAACCTGCAGCCCACTGACAAATCCTTGAGGCAAATACAGAGTAGAACATTCCTCCAGGAACCCCCTACTGTCATAATATTAATGCCCTGCTGGAGGGAAAACAACCTCAACTTGACAATAGCTAGGCCTTATGTATCGTAGGAGTCCTCTTTAGCATATGACATGCCTTCTGGAAGTCTCCCTTGTGCCTTTACCTCCCCCAGCTTCATAGTATATAATCGGCCTCTCCTCGCCACCCCACTGCAGCTCTTTCTTTCACGGGTCCTGTCCCCGTGCTCTAACAAAATCACCTTTTTGCACCAAAGACATCTCAAAAATTCCTTTTTGGCCATCAGCTCCGGACCCCACCAGCATTCCCAAACCCCATCAGTGGGCCGTTTGACCCAGGAGACCGGCTGAGGGCCCGCACTCTGCAGTCTCATCGTGGGAGAAGTTTCCCTAGCAAGTCTGCATGTTAGCAGACCCAGGTCCTTGGACCCAGCAGGGGGCCCAAAAACACAAGCAAGGAAAAACAAAACACAAAACACAAAACAAAACAAAACAAAACAAACAAACAAAAAAAACCAAGTGAGGCTTATTGGGGCTCATGCTCCAGCACAAGGGAGGGCAGCACAAAGGGAACCCTCAGGCTGACCCCCCAAGGAGAAATCAGGGAGAGTTTTTTTTTAAAGAAACCTAGGTGGTAAAGGAATGCTGTCTGAGCACCGTAGAGGCTCATCAGGCAGCGTGGTTAATCAACGTGTTAGGTCTCCACCCCTGGGTGCGATTTTTAGTATTATAATGAGGGGAAAGTGGGTGAAAGGTCAGCACTGGGGTCCCCCTTGGCCCAGACTGATTTGGTCGGGTCTTGGCCAGTCTTTGTGGTAAGCACCCTCCTTTCAGGGAGCACCTCGCCTCCCCGTCCTGCAGGACACGAGGACAGGCTGCTCAGGAGGCAGAGAGCTTGACCTTCTATTTATCTGGTTTATGGAGGTTGTAACCAAAGAATGTTGGATTTTGTGGTCAGATTTGAGGGCACCCGACTCCAGTTCCTGCTTTGTCTCAGGTGGGGAGACCTCAGGAGTATTTAAGTCAGTGCCATTGTCTGGACATCCGGAGAGGACAGTCTGCTCCCTGAAAAACCCAAGGCTATGGGTGACGTTTCCCTGTGCTGATGTGCGTCCTCCCTGAGCTGCGGATAGGAGGAGAGGTGGTGAGAAGGAAACCGAAGGCCCCCGGGGGGGTGGCTGGGTATAAAATCAATCTCACTTCTCCGAAGGCAATTTTTCCAATATGTGTAAAGAGCTTTCAAATGTTCCTATGTGTTTATCCACTAATTCAATTTGTAAAAATCATCCTGAGGGAATAATCAAAGTTCAGGTGTTGTTTTTCTAACAATGTGCACATCACAGCTTATTTATTAAAGGATACTTTCTTTTTTTTAATTAAAGTTTATTTATTTTGAGAGAGAGTAAGGGAGCAGAGGAGGGGCAGAGAGAGAGAGAGAGAGAGAGAGAGAGAGAGAGAGAGAGAATCCCAAGCGGGCTCCACACAGAGCCCAACACGAGGCCTGATCTCAAGAACCATGAGATGCTCATCTCAGATGATGATCTGAGACTAAATCAAGATCATCTGAGCCTAAATCAAGAGTCTGACACTCAACAGACTGGACCACCCAGGCGCTCCTATTAAAGGATATTTTCAAAAGAGCCTACATAGTGAAGAATTGGGGATTGATCAAATAAACAAATCCATGAAGTGGAATAGTATGTAGCTAAAAATTGTATTTTTAAGAAATTTTTAGTGATGTAGGGAAATATTTGTCAAAAAGCTGTGTGGAAACATCAGGAAACACAGTTACATATGGCATGAACTCATACATTTATATATACATGATTGAGGAAATGAACAAACTATTTCACAGAGATGGAATTAGGGGGCATTAATTTCTTTATATTTTCCTAATCCTTATAATACACAGAAACTCTTATAAATAGCAAGAGTTTTGCTAACAGAAGAAATAGTAATAATAAAACAACCCTTTCTATTCATTAAGTGCATATAGTGTGCTTGGCAATGTAAGGAAGTGAATTACCTATATTTAAAGTATTTTTGCTTACAAAGTCTGGCAAGATAGGTTTTATCAAAAAGGAAATGGAAACTGAGAAATCAGTTGATGTGCTTAAAATCTACTAAAAGAGGGGCAGCTGGGTGGCTCAGTTAAGCACCTGACTCTTGATTTCAGCTCAGGTCCTGATCTCATGGTTCATGGAATTAAGCCCCACATTGGGCTCTGTGCTGACAGTATGGAGCCTGCTTGGGATTCTTTCTCTCTCCCTCTGCCTCTCCCCCTACTCATGCTTTCTCTCCCTCTCTCTCTCTCTCTTTCTCTCAAAAAAAATTCTACTAGAAGAACAAGTTATTAAAGGTAAAAGTTATAAGCACGTGTAGCACACTCAAAAAATGAGAAGCAGTCTATTTAGCTGCAGGATAGAGTTGAGGGAATCATGGGAAATGAGGAACCAGAGGAGAGTGGGGGCAGATCATAGAAAACCTTGAATGTTTTATTCTATCGGCATAGAGCCTATTCTATAGGTAATGTGGAACCAGTTGCACAAATTAAAAAGAAAAGATCTCTGCCCTTCCTCACTCATGCTCTCTCTCTCTCTCTCAAAAATAAATAAACATTTAAAAAATTAAAAAAAAAAAAAGAGGTGCCTGGGTAGCTCAATCAGTTAAGTGTCTGACTTCAGCTCAGGTCATGATCTCGCGGTTTTGTGGGTTTTGGGTTCAAGCCCCGCATCAGGCTCTGTGCTGACAGCTCGGAGCCTAGAGTGTGCTTTGGATTCTTTGTCTCCCTCTCTCTCTGCCCCTCCCTCACTCACGTTCTGTCTGTCTGTCTCAAAAATAAATAAACAATTAAAAAGATTTTAAGAAGGGAAGGGAAAAGGGAAGGGAAGAGAAGGGGTGGGAGGGAAGGAAGGAAAGGAAAGGAAAGGAAAGGAAAGGAAAGGAAAGGGAAGGAAAGAAAGGAAAGAAAGAAAAGGTGTGTATGTGTGCTTGTGTGTGCACAGGGCTGATGAAGTGATAATGAGCAATGCTCAGAAGGTTTTACTGACATTGCATATCATGTCTTGCCTTCTTCATTGGACTATGTCTCCATACACTTGCCCCAGCATAAACATAATCAACTTTTGGAGTGGGTTCTCAGAGATATCCAGGGTAGAAAAGCAGAGGTAACCCAGCCCTCCAGGCAGCTGAAAGCAGAGGAACACGAGTGAACGAGGAATTATCTTTAAAATCCTCTTTCTCTGCTCCTTTCTTTTATAGCATCATCAAGTCGTGGAGCCTCTTGTCCCACAGGGACTCCAGTTGTCTTATGTGACTAATTTCACCCCTGTCTCAGGCTCTAGGGTTCAGTTTACGCTATGAGCCTACCGTCCTTGGCCCGAGCTTTCAGCTTGGGGGCCACGGCATCTCACTCCTGCACGATGAAGGGTGTCTGCGTGTCTGCACCGTGCCCTCCCTCCCATACAACTGAGTCTCTCAGTCTGCATGGGTCCTGGTTCCCAGAGTCCTTAGCTGCTCAGACCTCCTGAGTGGGACGTCAGTCCTGTATTTGACAATTTGGTCCCTTAATACCCAAACCGTTCATTGGATGGCACAACATTTCAATCTTCTTTTCACCTGGGTGTGTGCATCTATAAATATTTAAACTTGTAGATTCTTTTGTAACACTGTCAGGCATGGGTCTTCAGACTTCACTTACATTCACACCGGTAATCCCTGGGAGAACTCGTCCAGGCAGGAGGTATCTCCACTTTATGCCCAAGGAGCCTAAGAGGGCCTCAGTGACTTGTCTGGGATGCGGCCATTAATTAGGTGCAGCCAGGATGTGAATCCCACAGCTTTGGTATCAAAGTCCGTGTTCTTAATCATTGCGCCATGCTGCCACTCACATTTAGAATAGGACATTTTCTGAAAACAGTGACATAGGGAGTCATCATTATAACGCAGTCACAGCTAATCTTCAATCCTCTACCCGTGGTGCCTCAACCCTCAAGCTTTGATGTAACATTCTGACTGATTCTAGGCAGATGTGTGGATGGCGATGCCATTAACTACTAGGTTGGAATGCGCTTTCTCTCTGTTCCCTTTGCCTCTGCTACATAAAAGATCCCTTATTTCCCCTCTCGCTTTTTTTTTTTTCCGGGAAATTCTTTCCCGGTGATCTCCTTGTATCTGGGGCTTTACTACCCATCCCTTCGTTGATGGTTCCCCTTCGCAGCCTCCAGCTCTCTCCCACATTCCGGTCCAGCAACACACTGCACATTCCCTCCTGCGTGTCGCACGAAGATCCCAAACCCAGCAAATCCCAAACCGGGCACCCGCTCCACTTTCCTGTCTTGTTGATGGCACTGCTGTCATTCTATGGCGACTCAGAAATCTGAGTCAGCCGTGGCTCTTCTTGCTTTTCCTGCCTCCAGCATCTCTTAAGTGTCCCCTCCTCTTTTCTGGAATCAACTCTTTTCTGCTAACACATCTGGCTCGGATGTATCCTTCTCCTGGGATGGTCTCCTGGATCTGGGACAGGGTCAGAAACCGCGGGGTCATGGGCTTCCCGAAACATTGCACTCCTTCCCGATTCCCCATTCCCGCCAGTTTGTTCCCTGGAAAACACTCCCATGCCAAGACAATGGGGCTGGAAAGTGGGTTAAGAGGCTGAGCAATTTCTATAAAGGAGAGAGCCCCATAAACTTACAGCACATGAACAGGGCAGTGCACGTGTGGAAAGCCACGGAGTCTCAGGGGAAATAAGGTCTCAGTCCTCACTTTCAGCCAAGTTGGCTGCTCAGCCCTAATACCAGGCAATCTCTCTGGCATCTGAGCATGTACAGCTCCTAGCTATCCCTCAAGGTCCAGATTAAATGCTACCTCCTTCATGAAGCTTTTCCTGCTATAAGTTTGTGGCTCTCTAGACTACCTGAGTAATTTATTCATCCCCTTCACGTGTAGGGAACACTTACTACATTGTCGACACTTTTGTGTACTTATCTCTCCTTCTAGATAGGAAGTTCTAGATCAAAGTCTACTTCACCTTTCTTTTTGGTCCAGAGTATGTCTTGCTTCAAAGGTCCTCACTGAAGTTGGCTGAGTAAATGAATAAATAAACAGTCTGCCCCAAACAGTGCTAGACTGTGTGGAAACAATGGCCACAGTAATTCACTTCCTGTCCATGCTCTTGAGTAGATTTCCTTCCCTGACACTGGACTTGTCCGTGTGACTTGGTGTGGCCCGTGGGACAGCGCTTGGCCATCGAGGTTTCCCTCTCTCTCCGCACTTGGGACTCTGAGGCCACCATGGGAGTGGCCCAAGCCATCCTGCTAGATGCTGAGTGGCAAAACAGAGGACAGATGCTCTGAACTGCCACTGGCCAAGTCACAAGAGGGCGCCTGGCAGAGATCAGCTGAGCCGACCCAGATACTATCAGCTGCCCCACAGAACAAGATGAATAAAAGGCTCTGGTTTCAAGCTACTTAGTTTTGGCAGTGGGTTTTTATGCAGTAAAAGCGAATTGGATACTCGTGGATTGCCAATTTCCAGCGAACTGGAGTGCAGTCAAATGACTAGCCCTGCTGCCCACACTCAACAGCACTAGCATCCTGGAAACGTTGCTGCTGGATGGGTGGAAACCATTCCAGTCAAATAAACAGACTTGCTAGTCAAACAGCCCTGGGCTCAAGTCTAGGATCTGTCACTAGCTGTGTGACATTGAACAAGTTACTTCACCTCCCAGACAATGGCAATTACCTTTGTGGGTTGTTGAAAAAATGTGTAAGGAAATCACGTTCACGAAGTAGCTGCCATAGACTACCGTACAGCATATGGTGGATCTACATTGGCTGTTTCTCTTGGTTGGTCTTTGACTGGAGGATAAAGCTTTGACTGTCCTCGCACAGGAAAATGCCCCCCCCCCCTTTCTTCTTTATCTCTCTTCTCACCCTTCTTTTGCTTGGATGCACTCACACCCCTCTCTGCCCATCCCTCCCTCCCTTCCTCTCTCTGTCTCTCTGTTTCCCTCTCCCCACTCCTTCCCTCTACAGGCACCTCTTTTCTATGTAAATTTATTTACCAAACTGGCCAAACCAGGTACTACAGAATTTCCCCAAATTAAGCCCCTGGCTATTTCTGGGGAGTTAATTACTTACACAAGTGCACAAGTATGCCCTGGAATTTCTAGACTACTCGGTGTTCCTGCTCCGTGAATACTTCTCACCCCCAAGACCAGTAAATAAATAAAACAGCAACCAGGTCAGGAAGATAATCTAAATGCTCTCTGTGTGGGGTCCTTCCTCCTGCATTCTCTGAGCCTCCATGAAAAATCCTGAGTGAAAAGACTTGAGGCATCTATTTCTGTCTCTCCTCTTCTCAGGCAACCTGGGGCCCCAGAATTGGCATCTTTCTTGGGTGCTGGTTGCAACATTTCCCCAACTATTTACTATTTATTGGGTAATTAGCATTGGGCTGTGTCCTCACGTTCTTCCTCTCTGAAGAGGCAAATAGAGGAATGACACTCTATAGCAGGGCTGGGGTGGTGGTTACACATTGGAATAGTAGGTATATCATGTGTTCCAGGCACTAGGCTAAGCATGTAATGTGCTTTAATGACTCAGAAAATTGAAAAATAGTGAGCTCATCTAAAATAGACCCCCTTCTCCCACTTTCCACTGCCCCAGTCTTCTTGGCCTCATCTCCTGTTTTTTCTTCTTCAGATCACTTATGACCCTTTGACTTTATATTATTTACCTATTTGTTTACTTCTTTATTGTCATCCTCCCCATGGGAACATAAGTTCCATGAGGGAAAGTGCTAAGTCTGCCTTGACTGTTGCCGTCTAGAGTCCCATCTGACACACAGCGGGCCCTCATTTTCTGAACAATGTGGGGTAGACATTAGAGTAATGGGTGAGCAGTTAGTGGTGTCTCCCGCCCAAAGGAAGGAGGAGCTCTCTAGGACTGGTGCTGTGTCGATTATGAAATACACACTCCATCACTGCGCCCGGGGATGGCATGAACCTCCGTCAACACTTCATAATAGACAAGTCTTGAAACTCCACTAGAAAATAGTAATAGGTGCAGGAAACAAGTAATTTCTGATATCTGAGTTTTTCAGACTACCGAAGAAACTCAGCACTTAAGTTCCCTTGGGTAGACATACTTTAAGCAGCAATTGCAAGGAAAATTAAAGAGATGTATAATTGGTCTTTTTACTCATTCATTTGCATTCCCAAAATAATTTGGGTGGGTACAACCGAGTTTTGTTGACCCAAGGTTACCAATTGAAACTATAATCCGTAGGCAGTATGCTGTACTTAAGGATTGCCATATCTTTCTTCCCCAGGGACTCAGAGCCCTTGGAAGGCAGACCTTGCCGACTGATCTTTATATCTTTAATGACCAGTTCAGTGTTGGTTTACAGTAGATGTTCAGTAAGTGTTAAGTTGGATAAATGAATAGATGGAGGGACATTCCTAGCATACTGTGCTGTGACTAGTAATACCCTCAAGGACAGACCAGCCTTTTGGCTAGCTAACCTGGCACGTGCTAGCTCCAGGCTGCTAGCCCTATTTTAATTGCTATGTCTCCATCTGAGCATTTTTCTCCGTTTCTCCTCATGACTCCAGTTATGTCTCATTTCTGTTCAGTCAGCTTGTCCACCAAGGATAATGACCAAAATATTTAACGGCTTTGCCTGCAACGGTATCTTTTCTCTTTCTGACTCTCTCTTTTTATCTCTTATGGACGGAGGACAAAAGCACGTGTTTGTTAGCATTTGTAGCAGATTAAAGACAGTTGAAAATTCTTTGACACGAATCGCATCAAGTGGTGGGTCTGCATCCTTGCGTATTAAATCTGGATGGCCTTGGTGACTGCTCTGGCTAAAAGAACACAGTGGAATTGGCTGTGTCAGTTTCCCAGCACAGGCTTAAGAGACTGGTGGCATCTGCTCTCTGTGGCTTGGGCCCGTCTCTCGGACCCCGAGGCATCAGGTGAGAAGTCCATGTACCATGGTGGAGGGACACTAAGAGAGTGTCTGAGCTGGCACGGGAGAGGCGAGGGGCCCATCTGAGCCCAGCCTACCAGCCACGCCACCAAGGTTCCAGACGGGAGAAGGAAGCTGTCTTGGATCTGCTGAGCAGGCCAGCTGCCAGCTTGTAACTGCCAGTGAGTTCAGTGGATGCCACAGAAGGGGAGGGGACCATTCGTTAGCCACACACTGCCGGGATGCCTAACCCACAAAAATGATGCAATATAATGAATTTGTTGTTTTAGGTCGCTACATTGTGGGGTAGTTTGTTATGCAGCAATAGAAAAGCAAAACAGCATTCATTATCAAATAAGATTAAGGGCACCTGGGCGGCTCAGTGGGTTAAGCATCTGACTCCTGATTTCGGCTCAGGTCACGGTCTCACAGTTTGTGGGATGGAGCCCTGCGTCAGGCTCTGCGCTGACGGTGTGGGATTCTCTCTCTCCCTTTCTCTGCCCCTCCCCTGCTCGTGCTCTCCCCCTCTCTCTGTCTCTGTCCCTCTCAAAACAAATATATACACTTTAAAAAATGTTTAAAAATAAGATGAGTCTTGAATAGTCATTTAGATAAAATTAATATGTTAGCTTTTATGCTAAAAGGGGCTTTGCGATGTAATTATCTTAGGGTAGTGATATGAGGAAATCTTCCTGGGTTATGCGGATGGGCCCCATAAAATCATGAGTCCTTACAAGGGGGAGGCACCAGGGTCAGAGCGAGGAAGGGATGTGGTAATGAAAGCCAAAGCCGTGACGAAGGTGATGTGCTCAGAAGAGGGAAAGAGATACTGAAAAAGGCAAGGAAACAGACTCTACCCTAGAGGCCCAGGGAGGGGAAGGCAGGCCTGCTGACGTCTTGATTTGACCTGGTGTTACTGGAACTCACCAGCTGAAGTCCTAACTCCAGACCTTCAGAATGGGATTCTATTTGGAGACAGGGTCTTTAAAGGGGTAGTTAGGTCAAATGAAGTCATGTGGGTAGAGACACGGAACAGGAGAGCGTGCAGAGAGGGAAGACCATATGAGGAGAGCAGGGGATGACGGCCTCCACAAGCCAAGGACAGAAGCTTCAAGGAAACAACCCTGCTGACACCTTCATCTTGCCCTTCTGGCCGCCAGACCTGTGAGACATTCGTTTCTGTTGGTCAAGCTGCCTGCTCTGTGGTGCTTTGCTGTGGGAGCCCAGGCACAGTGGTCTCACTAGTTAGAGGTCATTAGCAGCAGAGTTGAGACTGGACCCCAGGAGTTCTGGCTCCTTGGGCTCTTCTTGCTGCTTAAGGTCCTGCTCGACTGCGGCACGGTGATTATGAATTTCCTGGATCCTAATCTCAGCCTCCATTGATCACCAGCGATGCTAATCTTGGACAAGCTATTTGTATTTATAGGAGGTGCCTGTGTTTATAGCGTATTTCTGTGCTGCAATCAGGATCAGATGAGTTCCCACCCATGGGGTGCTTGGCATGCAGTTCAGTGAACCTCAGAGATCGTTTCTGATCTCTGTATCCCAGATTGGGAGAGGACGCGTGGAGTTTTCTAGCAAAATCCCGGAGATTTGGGGAAGGGAAAAATCGGGTACAAGATCACTAATGAGAAAACTGCACCACGAGGGAGAATGTTTCTCTCCTGGTGTAAAGTGTTAAATTTTGCAGCAAAATTTCTACTCTATCAGCTATAGAATCAGTAATCATTTGCAGGGGTGGAAACTATTATTCATCAATGTCACTGTCATCAAATAAAATGTAAGTGCCTACAGAGACACAGTGTGGTCTAAGGAGGCTTGCGAAGAACCTGTAATTACTACCCTGACGTTCAAATCAGCAAGAAAAGTGGGAGCTTTTAAGGCAGGAGCTTCCGGCTGCTGTTTTTGTTCATGATTCTCATGAACCTTGAAATGTCTGACCCAGGCAGTCCCCTCACCACACCCCTCCCCCCAGCTCTTTCTTGTCCAGCAACTTCCCGAGGGGGCACTCCTCCTCTAACCTGGACACTCAGGGTTTTGTGAGGATGTTCTCAGCCTCTGGACAGCCCGAGGAAGTTTCTTGCTGCCACTGTGAATCTGTGATCTCAGCTCCAAAACCCAGGGAGGCAAGCCCAGGGAGGCAGAAAAGGTCCAGATGCCTGTCTGTGCACCTAGGGAAGCTAAAGCCAGTCCTCTCCTATTTTGATGTTTTGTCTTTTCGGCTCGCTGTGCTCACTGCAGTGAGACATCATCAAAAGAATGAGTGTGCAGGCCTGTGGCCACACTCAGCTGCTCCAGAAAAACCATCAAAACCAGCCACGTGTGGCCACTGCAAGCCAAAGCACATTAATGCTAAAATTTAGGACATTCTGCATCAGAAAACACATATTTTAGAATAAAAGAGCACAAAATACTCTATATCTTTCTCCTCTGATGGTTTTCAAGTTTTGTTTTAACTGTAATCAGAATTATCAAATCTAATATTTTTATCAGAAAAATTTATTTGAATCCCCAGGTTAGCTTTAGGAGCCCTCCCTACACAACCGTGGAGTGTTGTTAGTCATAAGAGGCCTTAAATGCCAGACTAAGGGTTTACATCTCATTAAATCATATGATTACTTCTGACTCATGCTAGTTGTTAACTCTTCATGC
The DNA here is from genome assembly GCF_022837055.1 of Prionailurus viverrinus. Classification (NCBI taxonomy): domain Eukaryota; kingdom Metazoa; phylum Chordata; class Mammalia; order Carnivora; family Felidae; genus Prionailurus; species Prionailurus viverrinus. Next base: position 128,373,648 of record NC_062563.1, on the reverse strand, counting down.
TGTCATTCCTTCCTTCCTTCCTTCATTCATTCATTCCGTCTGTCAGTCAGTCATTTAACTTGCGTTTTAAAGATTTACTCTGAACCAGATGCTGTGCTGAGTCCTAAGGATTCTAAGACGAATGAGCTGGAGTCCCCACCCAGAAAGGGATTTACAATATGGTGGGAAAATGGTAACGATGACTACGTTTGGATAGTAGTCTACAATATGCCTCCATAAGCATCTCATTTATGTAAAGCTTTCTCAAAAACGCTGGATCGGGTGGGTGTGAGCCAAAGAGAAGCTTCAAACCTCTTCTGGGCTCTGGAGACCTCTTTCCTGCTTGCCCCATCTCTCCCTGGGCATTGATGGTAAGATCACAGAGCAAATGTGAAAGCACCTCCTAGGAAGAGCCAGCAGACAGCCTGTGTGTCTGTCTGAGGGTTCATTCCAGGGTGGAGAAACCCCCAGTGGAACCAGAGCTACTCACGGTGCAGCTCCTTCCCAGGCACTGTGGCCTGCTACAGGCTTGGCTTCCAGGCCGGGGGAGGGGACAGATGGGAAAGAGAGACCAAGTGGAGGAGGGGAAGAGAGGGAAGCCATCAAGGTAGACAGGCCCAGCATGGCCTTGTAGAATCTTCTAGTGGAATGTGAGTTGCTGTACTTATTTTCTAATAGTTCCTGTTGCAGGTTTCTAACAACAATCCCTGCAGTATATAAATACTATTATAAATACTATTTACTCATCAGTTATAAATATTGTTTTATTTAATGGAATAACCTGGGGAGAGATATACTCTGGGGACAGGCCTTCATAATGTAATGAGCATTGCATTATGTATGAAGGATTTATGAAGATACCTACAAGGCTTTAGCAAGAACATTGCAGAAATAAATTATGCTTCATGCTTGACATGGGCTCACTCAGTCATCTAAATAAGCAAAAAAACCCAAAAACCAAAAACCAAAAAACCCACCCCAAAACAAAAAATGTTTTCAATGGCATGCACTGGGGAAATCGAGATGGTAAGATACAGCCCTTGTGCTCCAGGGACTCACAGGTAGACAGACAAGCAAATGGACTATTATGCTCTGGTACGAACAATGCAAAGGCTGAAAGCCCAGGTCTTATGGGATCTCTAATTTGGGAACTAAAACTCCATTGGTCATAATCCAGGTAAACACTACAAGGGATTAACATGGGCAAAGGCCAGGAGGCAAGGCCTGGTCTAGGATCTGCTGATGCAGTAGAGGATGGTTTGAGGACTTACAGGAGATGAAAACAGAGAGATAAGGGTCAGAGGATAAGCAGCTTTTTTTTTTTTTTTCAATTTACTTATTTAAATTCAAGTTAGTTAACATACCGTGTAGTATTGGTTTTAGGAGTAGAACCCAGTGATTCATTACTTACATATGACCCCCAGTGCTCATCCCAACAAATGCCCTTCTTAATGCCCATCACCCATTTAGCCCATCCCCCCACTCACCTCCCCTCCAGCAACCCTCAGTTTGTTCTCTGTATTTAAGAGTCTCTTATAGTTTGCCTTCTCCTCTGTTTTTAACGTATTTTTTTCTTTCTTTCCCCTATGTTCATTCGTTTTGCTTCTTAAATTCCACATATGAGTGAAATCATTTGTGTTTTTCTGATTTATTTCACTTAGCATAATACACTCTAGTTCCATCCACATTGTTGCAAATGGCAAGCTTTCATTCTTTTTGATCTCAGAGTAATATTCCATTATATATATACATATATATGTATATATATACACACATATATGTATGTATATATATATATATATATATATATATACCACATCTTTTTTATCCATTCATCAGTTGACTATTGCTGATAGCGTTGCTATGAACATTGGGGTTACATGTGCCCCTTTGAATCAGCACTTTTGTATCCTTTGGGTAAAAATACCAAGGAATGCAATTGCTAGGTTGTAGGGTAGTTCTTTTTTTTAACTTTTTGAGGAAGCTTCATACTGTTTTCCAGAATGGCTGCACCATTTTGCATTCCCACCAGCAGTGCAAAAGTGTTCCCCTTTCTCTTCATTCTTGCCAATATCTATTGTTTCCTAAGTTGTTAATAAGCATCTTTGAAGGTTCACTACCCTCTGAAAGTTCCTATGCTGAAAATCTGAAAAAATTCAGATTTGCGAAACTTCCCTTAGAGGTACCTGAGCTCCCTGCCTCTCTACTTCCATTCACCTTTCCTCCCTCCCTCCCTCCCTTCCTTCATCTAATTTTTTATCCCATTGGTTCTAGAGAGACTAATTCTTCAAGTGGCCTCTGCAGTCATTGGGATGATGGATCCTGCAGTTAAAGTTGGGAGTACTAATTCCACTCAACTGTTTAATGGTCATTTGTCTTCCCTGGGCCTCAGTTTCCCTGTATGTAATACGTGGGAAGGGTTAATAAGTTTGCTGTAATTGTCACTTTAGACCTGCATATTCTTTATTTCTCTCATCAGAGCTTAAATCTGCTAAAGAAGGATTTTGAAAAGGGAAGGATTTTGTTGGGAAAGGTTTGTTGAGTAGCTATTTCGTTTGAAGGAGTAAATTTTGGTTTTCAGAATCTCATCAAAGAGAGACTGATGGGGGAGGAAGATGGAGCCACTGTTTTACTTCTGGGCAGAGGCTCACAGGCCTGTCGTGCATCCAGGAATCCATTCTGTGTCAGAACATCTCCAGTCCAGCCTCAAGGCTGGGGACCAGTTTCCGAAGCCTGTGGAATCAGGGTTCTCCTACAGTTTGGCTTTTTTAAGGCTAATATTTCCACATACTGTCTCCTTGTCTCTTTCAGAATCATTCATTTCAGCCATTTATTAATTTCTTGCTATGTGCCATGCACTTGTTAACTTAAAATAACACATTATCGGGGCGCCTGGGTGGTGCAGTCGGTTAAGCGTCCGACTTCAGCCAGGTCACGATCTCGCGGTCCGGCAGTTCGAGCCCCGCGTCGGGCTCTGGGCTGATGGCTCAGAGCCTGGAGCCTGTTTCCGATTCTGTGTCTCCCTCTCTCTCTGCCCCTCCCCCGTTCATGCTCTGTCTCTCTCTGTCCCAAAAATAAATTAAAAAAAAAATTTTTTTTTTTAAATAACACATTATCTTGTTTATTATCCACCAAAGTATGTATCTTTACTCGAGTTTTACACATGAAGAAGACAATGTTCCTCAAAGAGGTGTGGCCACAGAACTGTAAGGAGAGAACAGGGGACTTGACATCAAATGTTTCTCTACTCCACACGGCATTCTCCCCAGTCACTAGAATGAATCCATGGCCTCCTCCTTTGTTGGGCTGCCTCATGCTGGCCTCCGGGGATCAATAGCTCAGGGGCAAGTGGGACACTTTTAGGTCTTTTTCTGGCCTCTGCCAGAAACCTGGACTCCCAGAATCCCACTGCATGTTCCCTGGGTTCAAGTGTCCACATGCCACATGTTCGTCACACTGGCCCAAACACACAGACACACATGCCCTGATTACCCACTGGAGGCCCACCATTGCCAACACTGTGCTTTCTACTCTTTATTATGTCCAGAGTCGGAGCTACGGGAAAGAGCATGGTGTTTCTCTCTGATGGCTCCCTGGGTGTTCATCTCTCACTCCCAACTAATCTTTGACCTCTTCAAAGGCAAGCCCCACTTTCTCTACAAAGAAGCTGGAAAAACTGAACAAAGGGCTCTGAGTCAGTCTCTGATTCCATTCCATTAGAACCCTAGAACGGTGGGTTGGGGTGGTGGTGGTGCTGAGGGAATAGCTCTGGGTTCTTCCAAATTCTTTTAATGGGATGGGTACTTCCTGCTATGCCCCTCACTGGATCCTATCATTAATGGACATCTTGAAAAGAATCAATGATAAGGAACACCTTTTCATCCTCCATGGCCAGGAACAAGCAGCTAATAATTTAATCAGTAAGTATGTTTCAGACTTTAAAAAAAAACCTATTTAATACTTAATTTGAATTGGATATTATCCTAGACACATTTGCATATGTTACTTTATTTACTATCACGGCCATCTTCTGTTCTTTTCCTCCACCAACCCCACTTATAATCAAGAAGTCAGGCTCCAGAAGGCAGGCTGTCTGGCTAAACTTCACAGGATTGAGTAGCCACCATTCCACGACTTCAAACTCAAATTGTTTTATTTCAAACCTCATGCTGTTGGCATGTAGTCAGTTCCAAGTGCAAATTAATTTGATGGAACTGATTTTTACATTTAAAAAAAGATGGTGTTTTGGCTGCATCTTGGCATGGCCACTCAATGAATGTGTGGCTTTGGGCAAACAATTTAAGTTCCCTGTGCCTCAGTTTCCCATCTATAAAATACTGGCAATAATAAAACCCAGTGGGAATTTCCATGGTTCTGCAACGAGGCAGTAAGGTAAGTGGTCCGAGTGGAACAATTCTTTCCTCTTCTGTAACTTGCGTGATTTGTCAGCTAACTAATGGCTTATTTTCAACATGTGCCCTTCATGTATGCTGCATTTTTTTTTTTTCAGGAGGGTCATTGCTTGAATTCTCTCTCCAGGAACTAGAAGGCATCTAAGAGGAACCCTTTCCTTTGTGACTAACGGGGATTGAAGACCTCTAAAAGAAAGAGCGCCAAGGTGACCACTCCAGAACGCATTCCAATGCATTTCCTGCCCACGCAGCGGCAAACAGCTGGTGCTCAGTCTCTTAAGAATTGTGCAGATCTCGGGGCGCCTGGGGGGGGGGTTCAGTCGGTTAAGTGTCGGCTCAGGTCGTGATCTCACGTTCGTGGGTTCGAGCCCCACGTGGGGCTCTGTGCTGACAGCTCAGAGTCTCCAGCCTGCTTGGCATTGTCTCTCCCTCTCTCTCTGCCCCTTTGCCCCTCCCCTCTCTCAAAAATAAATAAACATTAAAAGGTTTTTTTTTTTTTTTCAAATTGTGCAGGTCTCTGAAGCTTCTTAGTTACTGAATAACTAGCAACTTCGTCATTGTAACTTCCTGGGGCAGAGACTGAATTTCAGTGAAGCTTTTCCTTCGGTGACACAAACTAATGAATAAAAATGGGACCTAATAGCCACCCCTAGAGGATTAGGTGTGCTTTATGGTGCAGAATCTGTTTTCTATGAAGTACTTGAGTAAAGAAGCATCTGCCTGTCACATCTGTTTCAACCTTTTAAGCTGAGGTAATGCGAAACAGCAAAAATAGTCTAATCTTTGGAAACACAAATATTTTGTTTCACATTCTAGCTCCGCCACGTGTTTGTTACAGCATCTAGTGCTTGTGTGCAGCATAAATAGTCTGACCTCAGTTTCTTAAACTATAAAATAGGAGCAATAATTGCTAGCTGTTTCACAGAACTGTTGTGGCAGCAAATAAAAACTGCGGGGGAGGAAATTGTTATTTATATGCTATAGAAGACATAACAGCAGTTTTGGAAGCGTTTCCTCTCTCAGGGATTCACTCCATCTTCTGGATTCTATTCTTACAGATCTCCATCCACTTCTCACATCTCACTTGTGCTATGAGTCTCCTATTCCTTAGTCCTTAATGATAGAACCCTTTTAAAGGAAGTAGAACTTGGGCTTACTTCTTCTTCTCACCCAGCGATGTACTTAATGGTACCTGAAGTTCTGATGAAGAGGGCAGCTGGAAGATTCATCCGGCTTTAAATATGAAGTTCAATAAATTCGTACTTGGGATTGAACTGAAAACTCCATTGAAAGAGAAAAGCCATTATTAATGACTCCCGTGTATCAAGGTTCCTTTCATTAAAGGAGTTTAAAAGTCAAGGGCTATCCAGTGAGAGGAAAGATACTCACAAAAACAGTCCCTCGATGTGTCCCCGGGTCAGAAAACATTGTGATAAAAATTGCTACTGTCAAGTGAAAAGTTCTTAATGAAAGAGCGCTGTCTCTCTCAGCGCTTGCGATCAAAATCTCTCCATCCGGATACATTCTCATTGCCAGCGTGTCTGCTGCTCTAGTCTGATAAATAGGTGTTCCCCCCATCACCTTTGCAATCAGCTTCCCTTGTGCCAGAGGCAGAGGCAGAACAAGGACGGCACTGTGTCAAAGCTCTTCTTTCTTTAAAATGTTTCCATTTCTGTAATCTCCTGATCCCTCCCTCAACTACTAATTAAAACACTCATTACTTCATTCCTTAATTAAGAATATGGGGGGGAGCACTGGGATGGCTCAGTCAGTTGGGGATCTAACTCTTGATTCCGGCTCGGGTCATGATCTCACGGTCATGGGATCAAGCCCGGCGTCGGGGTCTGTGCTAACAGCACAAAGCCTGGTTGGAATTCTTTCTGTCTCCCTTTCTCTCTCTACCCCTCCCCTGCTTGTGCTCTCTCTGTCTCTCAAAAGTAAATACATAAACTCAAAAAGAAAAAAAAGAATATATGAAATATGTACTGTATTTCAGACACTACCCAATATGAGAACAAAGAGGAATAAGAGTGTCCTCTCAAATAGCTGACATAATTGTGGGGAAAACAGACAGACCAATCCCCACGTACGATACAGTACTGTAATGCTTTGCCGAGGATGGAGAACAGGATAATGGATGTCCACGAGTGCCACTGGGCATCAGGAAGCCATCACAACTTAGAGTCTTCAAGGATGAGGAGTTCTAAGGACTGAGAAGGGCATTTGAAGCAAAGGAAAACCCATATGCAAGAATACAAGTGTGTGAGGACGCATGACAAGGTCTAGGAGTGGCGAAAAACTGAATGCTATAGGAGCTAGGCTACGGAAGGGGGACCACTAGAATAGCTGTAATGAAAAAGACTGCCAACACCAAGTTTTGGTAAGGACATAGCAAAAGTAGAACCCTCTTACATTGCTGTTTGAAATGTAAAGTGGTCTGGCTACTTTGAAAAACAGCTTCATAGTTTCTTACAATACTCAACTTCCATATGCAAGCGTAGCCGTCTACTAGCAATTCCACTCTTAGGTGCCTCCCCAACTAAAGGGAAACATGCCTACCCGAAGATTTATATGCAAATACTCAGAGCATGTGTCATAGTAGTGATAAATTGGAAGTAATCCACAAGTCCATCAACTGGTGAATAAACAGAATGTGCTAGATCCAAACAATGAAATACGACTCGGAAATAGAAAGGAACAAAGTACTCATGCAGGCAGCGACGTGACAGAACCTGAGAAGCATCATGGAAAGTGAAAGATGCCAGACACAAATGGACTAAATTAAATTGTACAATTCGTGTGAAGGTTGCAGAAAAGGCAAATCTACAGAGGCAGAGCTTAGGGCGGTGATAGCCTGAGCAGTCGGTGGAAGCAGGGGTTGACTGGGAAAGAGGGGACTTTCTGGGGTGATGGAAGTGTTCTAAAGCTGCACTGTGGTGATGGTAGCAGGACTCGATAAATTTAGTAAATATCATCATCGACGCCACTCACAGGTGTATTCTGTGATATGTAAATTATATATCACTGAAAGTGTTGTTGTCGTTTTAAGTCCATAAGATGAAAAAAAAAACACTTTATCTGTGTACTTGCTGGGCCCTTTTAATGCAACCACATTACTGATATGTGTTCGGTTGGTAATAGCTTGCTCCAGATCTTGAATCCAAGATGAGCCTCCTCTTTTTTATCCATTTTTCCACCTTCTCTGTTGTAGCAAGTTTAGTCACATTGATGTTGGTTACCTCTTCTGTCTAATCGTCAAATATCCTTTTGTTTTTGAGGGCTTTCTATTGAAGGGTAGTCAATCAAGAGTTCTACAAATAGAGTTCTACAAAAAGACTGAGCCTGGGTTAAGCGTCCAACTCTTGATTTTGGCTCAGGTCATGATCTCAGGGTTCATGAGTTCGAGCCCCACATGAGGCGTTGCACTGACAGGGAAGTGCCTGCTTGGGATTCTCTGTCTCTCCTTCTGTCTCTGTCCCTCCCCTCCTTGTGCACCCATATGCATGTGCTCCCCCCCTCTTTCTGTCTCTCAAAATAAATAAATAAACTTTAAAAAAGAAAAAAAGAAAGAAGGAAAGGAAGGAAGAAAGAAAAAGACAGAAAGAAATAGAGAACAGACAGGAAGGAAGAAAAGACAGACAGGGAGTGAGAGAAGGAAGGAGGGAGGGATGGAGGAAGGAAGGAAGGAAGGAAGGAAGGGGAAGGCATCCTCTGACATGTTTTTTCCCCAAGGAACAAAAGCTCACCAGGAGTGATATAGGAAAAATATAATGCTTCTATATTATTTTCCATTATGTTGGGAAGTCAAGGGAAGATGAAAGGGAAGGAAATCAGTCTTGCTTGAGTCTGAGTTTCCAGGACCCCTGGGCCACCGTGTGATTGCAGGTGCCGGGGCAGCCACTGCTCACAGAGCAGGTCAGAATGTGGCTCAGCTCAGCTGGCAAAGGGAAGGAACATGTTCAGGTGGCAGAATACCTTCTCTGGTGTTCCTAATCCCAGAGGTTTGAAGGCTCCAATTCTAGCACTCATCAATTTTACCGTCTCAACTTCCCTAATATAAAACCAGAGCTCCTGAAACCACATTGCTTGAGATGATTTTATAGCCCAAGACTGGCTTGGAAACACAGGAGAAATGACTTCCTGATCACTGATAAAGTCCTTTGGCAACAGACTCCTCCCGGGAGGTCTGAGAATAACCATCTGGGCTGAAAGCACTTGAAGAGCGGAAGGAATTATGAAGCAGGGGTGGGAGCTGCTCTTTCAGGCCCTGGGGAAATGCAGCCCCGTCTAATGTGAATTACAACCAGCAGCTACACGCTTGCCTTTCAGCTTTGGACCCCCAGAAACCTTTATCGTTTTCATTAAAATTAAAGTTTGTAATTGTGAGATTTTTCAAAACATTAAAATAGAACAAATACATAGCTGCCATTTATATACTCACAACCAAGATCGACTAAATGTTAATTTACTCTTGGACATTTTTTTTGTATCATATGTGCCATAGACTGCATGTTTGTGTCCCCCCAGAATCTATCTGTGGAAACCTAATCCACCAATATGATGGCGTTCGGGGCCGGTGAGGACAGAGCAAAACAACAGCCATCTATGACCCAGAAAGCAGGCTCTCCCCAGACACAGAATCTGCTGGCGGCAACTTGATCTTGGACTTCACAGTCTCCAAAACTGAGAAGTAAATTTCTTGTTTATAAGTCGCCCAGTCAATGGTATTCTGTTATAGCAGCCTAACTAGACTGAGACAAGAGGTTCTTTTAATTTTTTTTTAATGTTTATTTATTCTTGAGACAGAGACAGAGCGTGAACAGGAGAGGGGCAGAAAGAGAGGGAGACACAGAATCTGAAACAGGTTCCAGACTCTGAGCCGTCAACACAGAGGCCGACGCGGGGCTCGAACCCACTAACTGTGAGATCATGACCTGAGCCGAAGTTGGATGCCTAACTGACGGAGCCACCCAGGCACCCCGACAAGGTGTTCTTTTTAAAATAAATATAATTAAACTCCATTCCTCTGACCAAATCTTTTACCCTCTCTCCCTCAAAATAGCCACTATCCTGGATCCGGTGTTAATGATTAATATATATGTTTCGTATTTTGCAACATGTCTGTATCTGTATATATCACATTTAGTGTTCTTTTCAAGTTTCAAAATTCTTGCATTTTTAAGATTTTCCATAAGTTGTAACATCCGTACACTAAAGTGCACTCAGCTAAAGTGTTCAATGCATTTTGCACATGTGAACTGTTATAGCAGAAAGTTTGCCCATTGTCCTTCACGGACTGTCCTTATTCCTCAAGGCTACAACTACTCTGACATTCATCACAATGCAAGAATATCTCCTTTTATTGTGCTTCGCTTTATTGCACACTTCACAGATTCTGTGGTTTTTTACAAATTAAAGGTTTGTGGCAACCCTGTGTTGAGCAAGACCACTGGTGCCATTTTTCCATCAGCATTTTTCTCCCTTTGTGTCTCTGTGTCACATTTTGTTCATTCTCAAAGTACTTCAACGTTTCCCTTATCATTAGATTTGTTCTGGCGATCTGTGATCAGTGATCTCTGATGTTACTGTTATAATGGTTTTGGGGTTCTATGAGCCATGCCCCACACAGGCTGGTGAACTTAATTGCTAAATGTTGTGTGTGTTCTGACTGCTCCACTGACTGGCTGTTCCCCCTGTCTCTCTCCCTCTCCTTGGCCTCCCTCTACTCCCTGAGACACAGCAGTATTGACATCAGGCCAACTACTAACCTTACAATGGCCTCTCAGTGTTCAAGTGAAGAAAGAACAGCGCATCTTTCACTTTACATGGAAAGCTGGACATGATTAACTCAGTGAAGAAGGCATATTGGAAAAAGAGACAGGCGGAAAGGTACACCTCTCGTGTCAAACAGTTAGCTAAGTTGCGAATGCAAAGGAAAAGTTCTTGAAGGAAATTAAAAGTGCTACTCCAGTGAACACACGGATGATAGGAAAGCAAAATAGCTTTATTGCAGGTACAGACAAAGCTTCAGTGGTCTGGATAGAAGATTAAGCCAGTCACTACAGTCCCGTTAGCTAGAGCCTAATCCAGAGCAAGGCCTCAACTCTCTTCAGTTCTGCGGAGGCTGAGAGGTGAGGATGCTGCCAAAGGAGTGTGAAGCTAGCACACGTTGGCTTAGGAGGTGTAAGGAAAGAAGCCTCCTCTGCAATATACAAGTGCAAGGTGAAGCAGCAAGTGCTGATATAGAAGATGCAGCAAGTTGTACAGATGATCTAAATGAGATAATTCATGAAGGTGGGTACCCTAAATGACAAATTTTCAATGTAGACAAAACACCCTTCTATAGGAAGAAGATGCCACCTGAGACTTTCATAGCTAGAGAGGAGAAGTCAATGCCTGGCTTCAAAGCTTCAAAGGACAGGCTGACTCTTGTTAGGGGCTACTCCAGCTGATGACTTTAAGTTGAAGCCAGTGCTCATTTACCATTGTGAAAATCCTAGGGCCCTTAAGAATTATGCTAGGTGTATTATTCTTCCTGTGATCTATAAATGGAACAACAAAGCCTAGATGACAGCACATCTGTTTATAGCTTGGTTTACTGAATATTTTAAGTCCATCATTGAGATATACTGCTCAGAAAAAAAGATTCCTTTCAAAATATCATTGCACCTTGACAATGTACCTGGTCACCCAGAAGCTCTAACAGAAATGAAGATGTACAACAAGATCAATGTTATTTTCATGTCCATTAGTTAACACAGCATCCATTTTGTAGCATGTGGATTAAAAAGCAACTTCAACTTCCAAGTCTTATTATTGAATAAATACGTTTTGTAAGACTATAGCTCCCCTAGATAGTGATTCATCTAATGAACCTCGTCAAAATAAGTTAGAAACCTTCTGGAAAGGAGTCCCCATTCTAGATGCCATTAAACACATTTGTGATTCATAGGAGGAAATAAAATATCAACAGAAAGAGGAGTTTGGAAGAAGCTGATTCTAGCCTTCTCGTGGATGACTTTGAGGGGTTCAAGGCTTCAGTGGGGGAAGGACCTAGACATGTGGTGGACACAGCAAGACAACTAAAGAAAAAATGGAGCCTGAAGATGGGGCTGAATTGCTGCTATCTGAGGATCAAATGTCAACAGATGAGGACTTAGGGGTCCTGGATGAGCAAAGAACATGGTTTCTTGAGACGGAGTCTACTCCTAGTGAAGATAGCGTGAAGACTGTTGAAATGACAACAAAGGATTTAGAGTATTACGTAAACTTAGCTGATACAGCAGCAACAGGGTTGGAGAGGATTGACTCCAATTCTGAGAGAAGTTCTACTGTGGGTAAAATGCTTTCACACAGCGTCAAACGCTACAGAGAAACCATTCATGACAGGAAGCGTCAATCAATGCAGCAAACTTCATGGTGGCCTTATTTTAAGAAATCGCCACAGCCACCCCAGCCTCAGCCCCACCACCCTGATCAGTCAGCAGCCATGAACCTTGAGGTAAGACCTTCTTCCAACAAAAGGTTTACAACTTGCTGAAAGCTCAGATGACAGTCAGCATTTTTTAGCAATGAAGGATTTTTGTTTAAATTAAGGACTCTTAGGGGCGCCTGGGTGGCGCAGTCGGTTAAGTGTCTGACTTCAGCCAGGTCACGATCTCGCGGTCTGTGAGTTCGAGCCCCGCATCAGGCTCTGGGCTGATGGCTCGGAGCCTGGAGCCTGTTTTCGATGCTGTGTCTCCCTCTCTCTCTGCCCCTCCCCCGTTCATGCTCTGTTTCTCTCTGTCCCAAAAATAAATAAAAAACGTTGAAAAAAAAATTTAAATTAAGGACTCTTAACTTAAGGTCCCAGAACTCTGACCCCACTTGGCTGTACATTTCGTCATCTAATTACATCCCCACCCTTTCTCAAACTTCCAACAGCTTTTCTCTGCTCTCCTAGAGCTCTGTCATCAGTAAATTCACTATTTTCTAAATATCTTCTAAGACTATTCACCTTCTTACTGTACCTGAAAACTGAGTATAGCCAAAGTGCCTTGCCCCGTCTAGAGAGCTTCCCAGGTGGGTGTTGTTTCCTTTTTCCCCCCTCTGATCTCTTGTGAGTGGCAGCATAGAGAGGTGGGTGAGTGTGTTGGTAACTTTTGATTATTGCTTTTGACACACTTTATTTAGCTTCTTTAAAGTACCTTCCATCTCCACCCCAGTTGCAGTATTCTTCCCACATCCTGATGACTCCCACTTGACTTGCTTCTATTTCCCCCCTTCCATTCCCTTCCCTTCTCAACTCCACAAATCCCCTAGGTGATCGCATCCTGTCCCACATTCTTCCAAGATCTCGTGCCTTCACTTTCTTATGTGGCATTTCTGCTTAGAATGCTAGGGAACATCTCAAACTTAACTTGCCTAAACAGAATTCTTGACAGTCTTTCCTCCAAAACAAACCACGGCCCCCTGCCCCCATGGTCTCCTCATCTCAGAAAGTGCTATCATCATTTAACCAGTTCCTTGGGCTCAAACCCCTTGAGTCCTCATTTCTTCTTCATCTCCCACATCCATGAGGAAGCACTATTGGTTTTACTTCCAAATACACCCCATAAACACTGACTTCCCTTCATATCAGTGCTGCCACAGAAATCATATCCATCTTCATTTCTTGCCTCTGACTCTGCAACGGCACCCTAACAATCTTATTAGAGTGGCTTCCATTTTTGACCTTTCAGAATCAATTTTATCCATACTAGGCAAACCTAGTTTTCTAAAGTTAAAGTCAGAATGTGCATGCTCTGCTCAAAATTCACATTTCACTCAGAATAAAGTCTAGATGCCTTTCCAAGGCCTACGGTCACAATATAACAGGACACTTGTCTACATTCACTAGGTTCATCTCTTGCCAGTTTTCCAGCACTTACTCCATTGGTCTCCTCCTCACTGTACCTTGACTATATCATGTATGTCCCTGCCTCAGGACCTTTGTGTTTGTTGTTCTCTCTTCCTGGGATGTTCTTACTCCAGAGGTTTGCAAGACTGGATCTCTCATTTCATTCAGAGTTTTATTCAAGTGTCTTCTGTTTAGAGAAGACTTCTTCAGGCTTCCCATTGAAAAGAGGCTGCCCCCAACAATCTTGACATATTTACTGTGTTCTAGTTTCCTTCATAGCACTTATGAAGATTTTATTCATTATAAATTCGTTTGCATACTTAGTTTTTTTGCATATGTATTTCCTTCTCTAGAATTTAAGTTGTATTTCAGTATCCAGAAAAGTTCCTAGCACATAGTAAATGCTGAATCACCATTTGTCAAGGGAAAAAAATAATAATGCAAATATCTGAGAGGTCTTCATATTCTGAATAAAAATTTTGTGCTAGTTATCACCTCGTATGAAATACAGTTTCCTGGAATGAAGCTTGTATTTTCACACTGATCGTGGCATATTTTGAAATATTTTAGAAAGTCTTCACTTTATTGTGGTCATATCATCCACTTTTGCCACCATGGATTTTGTTCTTTCAGTGCCATTAATGATTCGTTCCTTTATCAACACTTCCCAATTTGGGTTTATGTTTGGGAACAGTCATGCTGGGTGCTGCACCAGCTTCTTCTCATATTATCAGTGCATCCGAGCAGGACTAGTGCTGGGTCACACTGAAATATATTTATTGCTTCCAGTAGCTCAGAGCCAACTGCCAGTATGTGGTCCTTACATATGTAGCATAAATACACAAATGTCAGAGGCAGTGGAATATAATAATAGTACCTAAAACGTGTTGGGTACTCCCATGTCCTGATGAGTACTGTGAGAAGTATGTGAGATGTTTCATTCTCAGAAATACCAAATAAAAGCTGTGCTGGCTAGTTAACAATAGGTTTATAACCTATTGGAAAAATGTATGAACCTCCCCCCACCACCCACCACCACAATGGAGTCCCAAACCCTTAGACACTTCACTTCCTGGTTTGTCTTCTCTCTCCATTAGGCAGGCTTATTTTTTGTGGGCTTTGCAATGAACATGCACCGAAGAACTAAAGTACCTGCCTCATCTCGAGGAATGTACATTTGTTCCAACCAGACTACTTTTTGGCCTTGCATGGGCATAGGCGACTTTGGGTGAGGTTGTAACCTCTGTAGTATTTAACCAATGAGGAATCAGGGGAGGGACTTCATGCTAGGAGATAAACTGCCTGCTGTAATTGCCCCAAGTTTATCTGTCCATCAGATAGACACCCGTTCTTGCAAGAATGTTGACTAAAGTCTTGTTTCACTGTGCTCCAAGTTTCCATGTCCCTCCTTTAGGGCAGTGGACTTATTTCTCACAAGTACTTAGACTTCATTATATAACCTTCACAACAACTGTGTCTGATAGATATTTTCTTACCCCTATTCTAAGAATGAAGAAACTAGGAGACAGAGAAATTAAGTGACTCGGTCAAATGTGGCTAAGAAGAGAAAAAGCTGGGAAGTAAATCCAATCATTAAAAGATAGAGTCCAAGCTTTTAAATACTGAGCCAAGATTGTGCCTTTTTAGATTTCAGGAGTTCAGGTGTCCACCAGACATTTATTATGAGTAAGTCCCTCCTTTTCTTTCTTATTTGGAAAGCGGAGATACTGATCTCTGTCTGTTACACATCACAAGGTTTTCATGAGGATCAAATGAAAATGATATGATAATACAATTGGACTTTAAAAGTTATAATGGGCTGGATAAATGTCAGGTGATTGGTATTATTATAAAAGCACCAAGTATAATTACAAAGTAAGGTGACTAAATTATTTAAAAAAAACACTAAAATGTATTGTTGTTTGATTCGAATTGTTACCTTGAACGATTATGTTTTTGTCCAATGTTCCTACTTGTCTTTTTTTTTTAATGTTTATTTACTTTTGAGAGACAGAGAGAGATAGAGCGTGGGGGAGTAGCAGAGGGAGAAGGAGGCACAGAATCTGAAGTAGGCTCCAGGCTCTGAGCTGTCAGCACGAAGCTGGTCACGGGGCTTGAACTCACAGACGGTGAGATCATGACCTGAGCTGAAGTCGGACGCTTAACCGACTGAGCCACCCAAGTGCCCCTAATGTTCCTACTTGTCTTTAGCAGACATGTTCTTCTGAGTATTATCGGCAGGGTAGATTGTGGGCTGTACCTTGATTTCCATTAAAATTGAACGGACAGCTAAATGTTACTTACGGTCAAGTCTGGTGATCAAGTAGGGGAACGCTAGCAAAGAGAAACAAGAAATAAGTCATAAAGTTACTCTGAAGATTTCTCCAAATGTAACCCAGTATTGAGTCACAAAGAACTGTTGAAATGAGCATATTGCCTACACCCTTGCCAGTGGAAGAGGCTTCGCTTACACGTGCATGACTCCGAGTTAAGGGTCATTGAGCCCAACTCCTTTTGCCTGTAGGAGTCTCTTTGACATGGTCAGCCATCCCGGAGTGTCTTCGCACATGTCTCCAGCCTTGGTGAATTGGTCATTTCTGGAAAAAGTCTGCTCCACCAGACTGGGGCAGCTCTGGTATTTAGAACAAGTCCCCTTACATTAAGCCAAGTTCCACGATCATTCTGAGGAAACACAAATGTCTCTTGGGGGTTCACGCAGCATAGTAATCAAGCTCCTGGGGTTTTAACTTCAATTCCAAACCCCAACTCTCTCATTTTCTACAGTTGACTTTGGGCAACATGCAACTCTTCTGGAAGCCTTTATTTTGTCATCAACATGATGGAGGTGATTAGGACTAATCCACCTACGGGGTGGTTATAAGTCTTTAATGAGAGATTGTGTACCCGGTCATAGCCCAACAGCCATTTTATGCAATTTAATAAAAGGTTCCTCTTCTTTAGGACCATTTACTGCCCTATAATAACTATCTAAATCTGTAAGACAATGAGCAAGTAGCTTGCTTCAAGGGACTGCCCTTCCTATAAAGTGCATGTTGTCCACCCTGTGGCAATCTCCCCATACATATTAACAACATTTACTGCTCTATTTCTAGGCCTTCCCAGTCACAGGCCACTGGACTAGAAGAACTGTAGGTCTGTTTCTCTGTGGTCATGGCTGGAGCAGTATTCTTGTTGCGGATGGCCAAAGAGGGTCTCTGTCTTCTTGTAAAAGTAAGAATAGGGAAGAATGGATCACAGCAATCACTCTAGTGTTCAGTGTTTGTTTAAAATGCAAAGTGGAACAGTGATGGGAATGTTTGCCTTCATTACCCCATGAGATTTTAAGATAAGGAATATATCGACCTTAAACATTTAGCTATTGAAAAGTGAGCATGAAGCACAGAAACGTGAACCTGAAAATGCTTCTGGAGGATCTTATTTAAATTGTAATGGGTTGTCAAGGGAAACTAATGGGCCCGAATTATCAGATAATAGAAGCGTTTTCTTTTAGTACTACACATTGAAAGCACATTACATGTCAGGAACGTTGTTAAGTGCTTTCCATACAAGGTAGGCATTATCTTATTTGTGATCCCATAACCTGTTCCTCCTCAGGTCTTCCCCCTCAGTAAATGACCAGATTATCCCCTAAAGTAGAATGGGGGGGGGTCATCGGCAAGCTGACACCCCACAAACGACCCCACCTCAGGTGGGATCCGTGTGATGTTAGGCACTGCTGGCTGCCCAAGAACAAAGGAAAGGGAAAAACAAATGGTTAACTGATAGAGATCGCAGTCATGCAAGACATGAGTCTCCATCAGTTTACAAATATCTCGGTAAATTACAAGAAAAGGGCAATCTCATCAATAGCCTCATCTCCAGAAACCTATAGCCCCAACATCACCTTCCCCTCCATAGTGATGTGGGGAACCAAGGCAAGAAGGAAACGGCAGGTTAAATTAAATTTCCTTATAACCTGCAGCCCATTGACAAATACTTGAGGCAAATGCAAAGTGTATCATTTCTCTAGGAACTCCCTTCGGTCTTAATGCTAATGCTTTGCTAGAGGGCAAAACAACCTTAGTTTGATGATAGCTAAGCCTCCAGGATCCAGAGAGTTATTTAGCATCTGAAAGTCCTTTTGGACACTTCCCCAAGTCTTTATCTCCCCCAACTCCCGAGTATATAAAAGGTCACCGCTCATACTTGGGAAACAGCTCTTTCTGCCCATGGGTTCTGTCTCTGTGCTTTAATGAGATCACCTTTTTGCACCGAAGATGTCTCAAAAATTCTTTCTTGGCCGACGGCTGAGGACACCACCATCACCTCCAAATCCCATCACAGACTCTATCTTTTCTTTCTCCTCTATTATGATTTGCCTCTTCACTGCATTTCCACTTCTACTTTTGCTCCTCCACAGCCCATGCTGTAGACAGAGGCCAGATTATGTAAAAATGAGGTTTAGACAAAGTCATCCTCTTGCTTGATACTTTCAACAACTTCACTTTGCCCTTAGAATAAAATCTAAATTCTTCCTGGTCTGCAAGGCCCTGTGTGATCGAATTCTGACCCTCTTCTCAGCTCACCTCGTAACTTTCTCCTTAACCACTTGCTTTTCAGCACCCAGGCCCTCCCAAGAATTTGGCAGCCCCAGGGCATTGGCGTTCACCATTCTTCCTGCCTGGATGTGGGGAACAAAGGCAGAAGGAAATGTAGATAAAGTTACATTTCCTTATAACCGGCACCCCACTGACAAATACTAGAGGCAAAGAAGGAGTTTAACATTCCTCCAGGAACCCCCTACTGTCTTAATGTTAATGCGATGCCAGAGGGAAAGACAGCCTTAGCTTGACAATGGCTAGGCCTCCAGGATCCTGAGAATTTTCTTTAGCATTTGAAAGTCCTTTTGGAAACTTCCCCAGGTCTTTACTCCCCCATCTACTCAATAATCAGTCACTACTCACACCCCCAGTGCTGCTCTTTCTGCCCAGGGGTCCTGTTCCTGTGCTTTAATAAAACCACCTTTTTGCACTGAAGGCATCTCACAAATTTTTGCTTGGCCTTTGGCTCTGAACCTTAACTTCCACATCGTGCCTGAGTCTCTTTCCTTCGAGGTTCCTTCTCAGTTCTAAGGTTTCTGATTCAATATCTTCAGAGAGGCTTTTTATGATGGGATTACCAAAAGTAAATCTTCCCATCACTGTCTATCGAAACACCTTGTTTGTTTTGTTCAGGGAATTAATCACAATCTGTAACTTTGTCATTTACTTGCTGCCTTTTTATTCTGTGTCTTTCCCTCTAGAATGTACACTCCAAGAAGGCAGGAAACTTGTGTGTGCATGTAAGTTCCTAGCAAGATGCCTGGTATATTGGATACATCCTGTATATATTTGTAGAATGATAAATGAGTTATTTCCTTAAAACTTTCCTGTTACAAAAATATCATCTTTCCAGTTTTGCCAATGAGAGACACTTAGTTTTGGGGACGCTAGTAAGTGAGGGGCCAAGGAAGCAAGAATAGACCAATTTGACTTTTCCAACTGAGCTTTTGTTTACCATTCTGTCGTACATAAATAATTGGTGGTGGTTGTGGTGTGTGTGCGTGTGTGTGTGTGTGTGTGTGTGTGTGTGTACTGTCTGTGTGTGTATGAGTGTGTGTTAGTGATGAAGTTTTGGGGTGATGTGGGGTTTGTTAGTCCAGAGCCGATGACCAAGAAAGAATTCTTAAAGAAGTCTTTGGTGCAAAAAGGTGATTTTATTAAAGTATGGGGACAAGACCTGTGGGCAGGAACAGCTGTGCTCTGAGTGTGGGGGGCAACCAAGAGACTTTCACATGCTAAAGACTTACTGGAGGCCTAGCTGTCATCAAGATAAGGTTGTTTTTCTAGCAAAGCATTAAGGGTAAGACAGTAGGGAGTTTCTGGAATTTAGGCTATAATAGGATTGCCTTTTTCTGGCAAACTGGTGGCTACTCTCATCAGTTTGACCATTTGTTTTTCGTCCTTTTCCATTTTGGGATAGCCAGGTGTGTCCAAGGAGTATCATACATATCCCATCTATGGGGGGGGGCGCGTAAGGGGTGCTAGCTTGTGCTTTGCCCTCAGTTTGCAACGCACGCCCCCCCCCCCCCCCCACTCCTCATCATTAGTGTTATGTATTTAGAAGAGAGTTATCAGATACCATAACCCTAGTTTACCACAATTGCCAACCACAGATCCACTTGGCATTTATCTAAAATAAATGGAGGGCTGCCTGGGTGGCTCAGTTGGCTAAGTGTCTGACTCTGGATTTCAGCTCAGGTCATGATCTGATCTCATGATTTGTGAGTTTGAGCCCATGTCTGGCTTTGCACTGACAGTGAGGAGGCTGCTTGGAATCCTCTCTCTCCCTTTCTCTCTGCCCCTCCCCTGCTCATGCTCACTCTCTCTATCTTTCAAAATAGATAAATAAACTTTAAGAAAACCAATATAAATGGAATTAAATATAAATAAATACAACAGAATATATTATAACAGAATAAATAGAAACGGAATTGCATAAAAGGCTAAGATGAAACCTTATGTGCTTATAATTCAGAGGGAATCAGACTGTGATATTTTTCATTCTGGAGTCTAACTTTCATGAGTATTAGGTTTTTGGCCAGTTTGTTTTATTTTCCTCTTTACCAGTACACTTGTTTAAAGCAGTTTTTGTTGTTGTTGTTTTGTGGCTGGTTGATTTGTACTTTTCATTTCGTTTATGTACTATTTTACTTCAAAAAGCAGACCTTCCTTGCTATGTTCATTCATTTATTCACTCATTCATTCAGGAATAATGAATGGGACGTGTACCGTGTGCCAGTGTGTTAGGTGTAGGACACGTAGATCACCCCGAAAGCATTGCGGGAGCTCTGTTCTTTGTGCTTTCTTTAGTGGCTGCTCCAGCAGAGTATCCGAGGCTCCTCAGCTCTAATACAAAAGAGGTCCCAGGTGATATGAGCAAGGTATATTCCTGGTATATAAATCCTAAAATTGTTTTATAAATTCGTCAGTACAAAAATCAATATTATGTCTCTGATCCTAAGGACTCTGGGAAGGAGTTGAGTACTAATGCTTGACTAATCTCCTTTGGTTTTCCTGTGCTAACTTACGAAGATACAAAACACCATCGATTCTATCAGCAGTAAGGAGGAAATCAGTCTTACTAATTCAAGTGGAGTCATATCTCTACTGCTAAATTAAAGCTCCAAATATGAATTTGTGCTTCTTCATTCACGAACACACACCTTCTGAGTCATCGGAGGGGGCCTTGGATGGAAAATCTGAATAGAAGTTACCCTTTTCAGGAAGATGAATGTCAGAATCCACTTTTATGAGCCGTGTGTGCCTTTTAGTTAACATTTAGGAGAGTACGTATGACTCTGAGTGGGTCATAGACTGAAATCAGAGCTAGGAAGGAGCACATTTTGAGCAGATGTCTCTAGAATGGCCCTGATTGCTCCCTGCAGCTCGAGTAAGATGACCTCACCCCAGTGGGTACGATGTGGAATTGTAGACAGACCACTGACCAGGAAGGAGGAGATACAGTCTATGGCCCCAGACCTGCTCTGACATTTCTCGGTGACCTCACATAGGTAACATCTTTTCTGGGTATCCATAAATGAAAATAACCATCTTTTTACCTCTGATCTGTTCTGAGTATGGCATCAGATATTAAGTGAGAAAGTGCTTTTCCTGCTGTATGAGAAGTGTGTTAACTTCTTTGGATCTCAGCTTCCTGCTTTGTAAAATGGGGGCTATATAGTACTTTGTAAGATGTTGCAGGATTAAACGGTATGAAGCATTTAAAAGCCCTTGTCTCTTACGAAGTGCTCCCTACACAGCAACTGCTATTCACCTCTTACATTGCCTGGCCCACTTCTCTGTTCTCCCCTCGCGAAGATGACTTGGCTTGTAGCTGTTAACTGTGTCTGATTTGAAGGACCTGGATAATCGAAGCTAACTTCGGAGATTAGTTCAGGAGCACACTTCTGGACAGTGATGCACAGGGGTATGATTCAGATGTAGTCTTCAGGACTCTGGTTTATAAGGAACTTAATAGTATCTCGCCTACCCTAAAAGACAACTGTTTTAGCTTCTTTATCACTAAAATGTGCGAGAATCATTTCTCTGACCCAGGATGAACATGGATTTGATTCCGGGTCTACAACCTTGCCTTTTGGAGCAGCTTCTTACTGCTTCCACTGCAGGAAATTCCCCCCAGAGAGTGGTGGCTCATCCCGCCTGCCTCAGTGCCTGATAACAGGGAAAAGTGTTTCGAATTTGGAATCAGCCTCGGATGCAGGTTTCCTTGGGCATATCACTGCCTATTTCAGGCATATATATAGGGAAGCTGTATAATAGGGAAGGTTGGAGCTGTGCATTCGCAATAACCCTCCCCAGAGACCTTGGCTCAGGACAAGTTCCAGGACAAGGGCTGGGGCAGGATGGGATTGAAGGTGGAGGGGACCAGAGAGGGGACAAAAGTGATGAGGTTGGAACACAGTTTACTTTCTCGGCCTGAGTGGCTGATGTTTTTGTTTAAGTGAAGAAAGTAGTTAACTCTAGGAGCTAAAGGAGATGTTTTACGATTTTCTGAGACCAGGTCCAAGAAGTGCTGCTTCAGGACCCACACTACAATGTAGGATACACAGTTGTCTAACAGCCCCCGCCAACCCTATCTTTCAGCTTCCAGAATGCAGCTTCGACACCTGGAGAGCTCAGGAAGCCACCAGGGGAAGTAGCTGTGTCTGGCGGTGGGTTAGCAGGTGTGAGCAGTCAAGACAGGTGTTTGCTGCCCTGATAAGAGGCTACTGGAACCATCTTAAGTACGTGGGAAACATCCCCCAAAGAAGCTAACATAAATAGGGAAGACTGAGTCAAAGATTCTAACCTAATTCACCGAAAGCTAAAAAAAAAAAGTGCGCACTGATGTTACTGTGTCTTATTTGTATGCACGTGCTGATAGGCCTGGAAACACTTTTCTTTGTTTCTTTGTACATGTTTCTTTGTACTTTTCATTTTGAAAAATTCAAATCAGACACACGGGTAGAATGATTTGATAAGCCTGCCCCACCCCATACCCATCTCTAAGCTTTAACAGTTAAGAATGAAGGTTAAACTTGTTCTATCTATACCCTCATACACTGCATTGTATTCAAAGTATTTTGAAGCAAATTCAGAGATCATATTTTGTTATCTTTAAATATTTTTGTATGTATATACATAAGAAATAAGGATTGTTGTTTTCAATGTAGCCACAATACTAGAATTGCCAGATTTATCAAATAAAACACAGAGCATATTGTATTAAACATAGTTACATAAGCAAATTATATTTTGTTTATCAAAATTCAAGTTTCACTGAATATTCTCCATTTTATCTGGTACTTCTATAAAATATCATTTTTATAACTTAAAAAAATTACCCATGGTTCCACAATATCAAATATTCAGTCAACATTCAAATTTATTTTTCTTTCTTCTTTCTTTCTTTCTTTCTTTCTTTCTTTCTTCTTTCTCTCTTTGCCACCATGCTGTACATTCTATCCCTATGACTTACTCATTTTCTACCTGGAAGCTTGTACCTTTTGACCCCCTTCACCTACTTTGCCCACCCCCCCATCTCTCAAATCTTTCTTTCTTTCTTTCTTTCTTTCTTTCTTTCTTTTATTTAAATGTTTTTTATTTATTTTTGAAGGAGAGAGAGAGAGACAGAGCATGAACCAGGGAGGAGCAGAGAGAGAAGGAGACACAGAATCCGAAGCAGGCTCCAGGTTCTGAGCTGTCAGCACAGAGCCCCACACGGGGCTCGAACTCACAAACCGTGAAGTCATGACCCGAGCCGAAGTTGGACGCTTAACCGACTGAGCCACCCAGGCACCGCCCCATCTCCCAAATTTCTAATTGTCTCCTAGTTGTCATAAATATTTTGTTTTGTTTATGATTGCTTTATTCAAGATATATATATTTTAAAAAAAGGATCCAAAGAATGTCCACACAATGCAATTTGTTGATATGATTTCTGATCCCTTTTATAGCTATAGATTCACTATCCATCACTATTTTTTCCTTTGCAACTTATCTGTTGATGAAAAAAGGTCATTTGTCCTGCAAAGTTTCCTATTGTTTGGATTTTGTTGATTGCACCCTGTGGTGGTGTGTTAAACATAGGTCTGTCTCTGACTTTTCTATAAATCTCTAGATGAGTCTGGGGCTTGATATTCAGATTTGAGCTTTTATTTTTTTCTATGATTCATAGGAGGTATTATGTTTTTACATTAGGAGGTAGATAACATCTGGTGATTCTTTTGTTACGTTTGTGCCTTTAATGAAGAATGCCTGGATTAGATAATCAGGGGTTGTAAAACAGTATTGCTTTAATTCTTAATTCTATTGTCTGTTTTTCATTATTAGCTGAAAAACATCTATAAAGATAAATAAGAATGAGACTACCATTAACAACATGGTTGCTGAAAAAAAATTAAAATTTTTGTCGGTCATTTTTTTCCCTCTAAAAGTATATCCCATTTGGATGTACACATTTTTACGTTTTAAAGTTGCATGCAATGTTTTCTTTACATCTTTTTTCTACCAACTGGAGTTGGTAAATTTAGTTCATTTATTCATTTTTTTTTTATTTAGGTATAGGGGTGCCTGAATGGTTCTGTCGGTTAAGCATCCGGCTCTTGGTTTCAGCTCAGGTCATGAACCCACAGTTTGTGGGTTCGAGCCCCGCTTCCAGCTCCAGGCTGACAGCACAGACCTTCTTGGGATTCTCTCTTTCCCCCTCTTTCTCTGCCACCCCACTCATTCCCTCTCTCCCTCTCTCTCTCAAAAATAACAAATTAAGCTTTAAAAAACAAAAATAAGGGTGCCTAGGTGGCTCAGTCGGTTGAGTGTCCGATTTGGCCTCATGTCATGATCTCCTGGTTTGTGGGTTTGAGCCCCACATTGGGCTCTGTGCTGACAGCTCAGAGCCTGGAGCCTGCTTCGGAGTCTGTGTCTCCCTCCCTCTCTGCCCCTCCTCCAC
Source organism: Prionailurus viverrinus (assembly GCF_022837055.1). Taxonomy (NCBI): domain Eukaryota; kingdom Metazoa; phylum Chordata; class Mammalia; order Carnivora; family Felidae; genus Prionailurus; species Prionailurus viverrinus. The sequence goes on along the minus strand of NC_062563.1, from coordinate 128,349,330 downwards.
TCACGCTCTGTCTCTCTCTATCCTTCAGAAATAAGTAAACGTTAACAAAATATTTGAAAATAATAAAAATAAAATAAAATTTAGGTATTTTATGACTTTAATATTTTATTATCACATAAAGTAGTTTCACTGCTTCAAAATCAAATCTACAGAGCCAGATCTGTTCCAAGAACTCTGGTTTCTATCCCTGTCTCCTCCTTTGCCTCCTTTTCCTGTTCCTCTTTTATAATTTTTAAAAAAATTTTATCGTTTATTTTTTCCATATTTTAAACATTAAAACAGATGTATTTATATCAATGTCTTCACATTCTTAAATTACTATTAAGGTACCACTCACATGGGTTTTCTTTTCTTTTTTTTTATTCTTAGTTTTCTTAATAATACCTTGTAGAGATCACTCTGAGGCAAAAAATAAAGATCTTATTTTTTCTGGTTTATTCAATTAGCCCATATCTGACAGACACAGATGGACTCTTACTTCTCCACCTTTGCTGCCACAGATAGTTCTGGAGTGTAGACAGGCTGCAGAGCTCAGTGGTGCTAAGGTCATTCAGGTGAGCTCTTTGGAATATCAGACCACTGACTCATGGCACTGACCGACCATACTTCATGCTCATGTTCTGTCACCTATTCTCATGTGGGTTCAGGCACATTATATTAATAGTATAATATGGAATAATAATAATAATAATAATAATAGTGTAATAGAGGCATAAGCGTTCTCTCAGTGAGAAGCAAGATATCACAGTTTGCTTGTTTATTTTTTCATGGCAAAAATGAGAGAATAGAATAAAATGACATACGAGAGATGGATTAGAGAGCAAAACTTTTTCATAATTTTACCAAGTTCTGCACGTTAATTCTTTGTAACAAATCATGGACCATTCCCTAGCATTTAAAAACAAGCCACACTAAAAATCACTTCTAGGTAATCTATTCAATCTAATTTAATAGGCACTAATAAATTAAAACATACTTTTCATGAAAGAAACCATTTTTTTTTTTAAAAAAAGGATAATGATTTTGAGGTCAGAAAGGAAGTATTCTAATTAATGCTATTAGGAGCAAAATTTAGCACAATGTTCCTAGAAAGCAGACAATAACATTTATTAAGATGCTTAAAACTATTAAGTTAAAGTGGCTTGAAATGATGAATTTAAAATGCATCTCAAGGCTTCAGCTTCCTGTTCAGATAGAAAATCTTTTGCCAGATCAATCCATTTGGAGAAAAATTCTGAAAATATAACAAAAAATAGCTGTTTGATAGCATCAGAGAGCAAACACAGCAGCAATGACCTGAGCTGGCCAAGAGCATGAAAAGGGGATTGCGGCAGCGAGCTGGAAGGTCTCTACCCACTTCCCATTTGTCCTGGGGTCACTGGCATGAGGGAGACACAGGCCTTAGCTGGTGTTTCTCAGCTTGCTTTAGCAACTCTGATATTCCTCTCCTAAAGACACCATTTCCTTTGGTGAGAGGTAAGGCACAATGTAGGAATCCTGAGGAGCAGGAATGAGGGTTTGACCTTCATACTGAATTATGATTGGTTCATAGCCCTGTGATCAAGGGATAATAGGATGATGATAGAAGACAGATGTGGGGGACATGTGAGAGCATTGAGCAAGACTGAAGGCAGGAAGGCAGATCTGAGAAGACCATGGGGAGGTGGTTGTGATAAAGGAGAGGAAGTGGAAGAGGAAAGAGGAGGAAGAAGAGGAGGAGAGGGGGAGGAAGAGGAGGAGGGAAAGGAAGAGAAGGTGTGGACAAGTCACTGAGGAGGGACCGCTTCTAACTGATTTCATACTCTGGTCCTCCCCCCCCCCCCCCCACCTTCCTGGCTCCCACTACAACCAACACTATCCCTTCACTACCATCACCTGCTAATTCCTTGGTGAGATTCCAGGACATTTATTGACCCCTAAGTCCTATTTCTGACTCCACAATGAACTTTCTGTGTGACCTTGTGGCCTCAAATCTTCTCTCTGTCCTCTAAAATCCCATCTTTATCTCCAGTCTCGCCTACGCCAATTCATTCTGTACTAAATGTTGGATGAATACTCCTCTAGCATAGCTCTGATGTGCATGTCACTACAAAACACAGAAATACACCTACAAATACTCTCCTGTGCCTATAGCACAAGGCCCAACCTCTGTACCTTACCCAGCATATGCCATCACACCCCCACTCCCTCTATACTTGGCAATATTCTATCCAGTAATGGACCCATTGCTGATTGCATAGACTAGCCAATTTCCCACATTTCCTTTCTTTTTCACCACCAAATCTAGCACAGAAAACACTAGCTTCTTCTACCTGCTGCAGGCTTAGAAGCAGGACAATGCAGCTGCTTTGTCTCCCTTCCCATTAGGTGACCAACCATCCTGGTTTGCCTGACACTGAGAATGTTTCCAGGAGACAGAGTTTCAATTTTAGAATTGAGAAGGTTCATGAAAAATAGGGGAGAGCTGGTCACCTATGTCTAGTTATGACTGAAGACTTGGTGATTCCCCCTGATGCGACTTGGTCTGTCCAATCAGGGGAGGAGCATGTCTGTCCTCATCACTTGCAAGTTTCTGGTGGGAGTGTGGAGGAAAGCAGGGAAGGGATATCTGCAGAGCATGCTAGGGTGAAGAGGACACAGAAATGACCTCAGTGGGCCCAGATCAAGAGGGGCCCAATGTGGGGACTGCACCAGCAAACCTATTCTCTATATTTTCTGAAGCATACATAGAATCAAGTATCCAGGCCTATAGAAAGTGAAACATCACCAGGACAAGATATCATCCAACTCAGTCTTTTGTATCCAGTTAATAAAGGATTTTATTGCCATTGCACAAATGAATCCATTCAGAAAGGAAGGAAACAGTCTTGCCCAAAGCCACACTGAGAGTTAGAGACAAAACCGAGAATAGAATTCTAAGCCCTGGTTCCCAGGCTCCTCACTCCAGACCCAAAATTTCCTGCCCCACTCCCTTCTGTGGTGCTGGAATGAGTTTAGGTGATCATACAATGTAATGCCAGGATGCTGAAGGTATATCTGTTCTCAGAACAGGTCTAAGGTGTTTGAGTGAAGAAGGACCTGTGTGCAAATACCATATGGTCTCTATATGTCCTTCAGTGGAGGAAAGTTAGGCTTTTTCCCCCAAAGAGTACTGGAAACTTATAGATATTCTCTTCTTCTGCATGTAGTTGAGGTCATATGAGGGCCATGACCGTACCCAAGAAGAGGAACTTGGAGTACATTTTAACATAGTCCAAAATTATAAGCATATAAGATGTAATGTGGGTAAGAATGAAATTACAAGGAGGGTTCTGGATTCCTATATTCAGGGACCTATGCTCTGTTTCTCACTTCCCTGCTAACATGCAGCTGCCTTGCTTTTGATTGCCCTTCATTGGATCCAGTCCTCCCAACTGCACATAAAGTGATGGTGCCTGTAGACCTTTGATGGACTTGCCATTTTCTGATGGTCTCTGAGACTGTGGTTCTGAGGGTGATAAGCAGCCTGCAGAACTACTTTACCCACTGGCTTGCTGATGCCTGAGATGCCACTGTTGGGACCTCATCTATCACCAACATTCTTTGTGAGCTTTGTGAGCATTCACGTGGCTTAGTAGGACTGGGGTGTGATGCTGAGATGAATTCTGTTAGATGCCAACACTTCTTTGTGAATGAGTGACTTACTTCATGTTCTTGGCTTCTAGGTGCTCTGAAAAGTTTCATGTATTCCCTGCTTTGAAGAGGATGGATGAAAATAAGTCCTGGGCTGAACCATAGGCAAGAAATCCATGAACACTGGGGAAAAGAAGCAAAGTAGGAGTCTTTGTGAGAGTAAAGGAGCATAAAACATCTAGAGGATGGCATAGAGAGGGCTTGAGACCAGGAGAGAATCACCCCAGGGTCTGGGAGGCTTACATATGGAGAATAACCCAAGATCTCAGAGGTAGGAGGATTGCTTCACTCAACAATCAAAAATTGTAATTATTGACACAAGAATATAGACACAAATATGTGCATCAATGTAGTTTGGTGGAAGGAGTTCTACAGGAAGAGTAGAGTCTTGTTTTCGGCAATTCTGCTAAATACTTATGTAACCTTGAGTAACTTTTTTCCCTTTACTAACCCCCAGTCTCCCTGCTGTAAAATGCACTGGGAAAGTGGCCTCTTGGGTGAGACTTGAAGGAACAAGGAGGATGTGTTTCTGCTGAAGATGTTGCAGAAAAAAAAAAACATGACTTGGGCTCAGTGGTGGACTGGAGAGAGCATGGGGTATGTGCTAGAAACAAGGGCTGCATATTCTGTAAGTGGGGAGCTAAAGGCACAATCAGGGAGGGGGAATTGGGGCCAGGGGCATATTACTGATGACGCCACATGATGTGCTAAGGAGCATGGGCTGTTTCTTACTGGGGAATGAAAAGCTTCCTGCATGGTTGGCTCTGGCTGTCACTGATATACCTGTGTCCTAACATGGAAGCCTTCCTCCATTCACAGAGGGAAGGTTCAAGCTAAAACCAGCAGGCTCCAGGGGACCTGAGTGGCTCAGTCGGTTAAGCGTCAGACTCTTGATTTTGGCTCAGATCATGATCTCATGGTTCATGAAATCGAGCCCCACTGACAGACAGAGCCTGCTTGGGATTCTTTCTCTCCCTGTCTCTCTTCCTTTCCCCTGGTCTCTCTCTTTCCCCACCCCTCTCAAAATAAATAAAAAAACATGAAAAAATTAAAAACAAAAATAGAAGCAGCAGGCTCCAGACTCTCATGATGTTCTGAAATCACAGCAGCCTGTGTCCCTATTCACACTTCATTTGAGACTCATATTCTCATCCCAAGCCTGACTAGTGACCTAAGGGTCCCTGTTTCTTTGTTCTCCAGAAGCCAGTCTCAAAGGTCATGAGAGAAAGAAGGAGGACCTACAAAGTTTGCTTACAAGATGCTTACATACTTTAAACAATGCTAACTGGGTTTTGAAACAACAGCTGCCATAAAAATATTGGAAAAGGGGGGCTGACAAGCAAATTTCTCTCATGTATAAAAATGACAAAACAAATGATGTCTTTACATCAGAGCAAAAGAGATGTGTGTGACCCAGGTCCTGGCATCCGGCATCTGGAATGACATGGAACAGTCTCACTCTCTCCACTTTTCCTGAGAAAAGACAGCTTCATAGAGTAAAGACCCCTGTCAAGGTCTGGGACTCAAGCACAAGGCGAGGGAGCAAACTTGGAGCCACAGGGACAAGCTTTCTTGGGATATAAGAAAAACCACCCTCCTTCCCCAGGAACTGGAAAGAGGAGCTGTCTGACAGGCACTCTCCTCCTCCCTCTGCTCTGCCTGACTCACATACTTGTTGCAAAACACTGACCAAAGACCAGTGGGAGCCTCCCAAGTCTGGTCCTCACAACCCCCTTGGGGCTGTTCATATTTTAGAAACAAATTAAGGCATGCACACATTTTTCAAAACCATGTCCTAATAGTGGAGAGGAGCTTGGATGAAAGCCATAATCTCCCTTCCACCCCATTTTCTTCTCTGCCCACAGACTTGCCCTCTAAAGCGGCTACTGCATACTGTTTCCTTTTGTCATTATTCTGGTCATTATTTCCATAAGTCTAAATAATGGAGTCAAACGTCTATTTCTTCTTTTGTCAAATTTAAATGTAAGCTATTGATTTCCTGCTATGGGAGACTGACTGAGCTCACTGACCGAACCCTCTTCCCACCACAAAAGAGCATTATTCCACTATTTCTGTTTTTATTTATTTTTAATTAATTTATTTATTTTGAGATAGAGGGAGAGAGAGAAAGAGAGATAGAGAGGGAGAGAGAAGTCATGAGCAGGGGAGGGGCAGAGAGAGAGGGAGAGAGAGAATCAAAGCAGGCTCCATGCTGTCAGCACAGAGCCTGGCCCTATGTGGGGCTCAATCTCATGAACTGTGAGATCATAACCTGAGCCAAAATCAAGAGTCAGAGGATCAACTGACTGAGCCACCCAGGTGCCCCCTCCACTATCTTTAGTTACCTTTATAAGTGTAAATAATGTATGCACACACTTCTAGTCTATTTACCTACCCCTCCTTTACTTATTATGATTGGATGTTAGCAGTTCACCTTCCTTTACCTTTTTCCTCTCAGTATCAAGTGAATTTTCACAGTTGATTATATTACCCTCTATTCTGCTACCATGAAGACCATGAAGTCTTTAGTGAAATCACTTAAAGACTAATTTTTAAATTTTAAAATATGAATATCTTAATATTGTTTTTTGGAACAATAAATGTAACATTGTGATCATGTTCCCTTCTTGGTCAATTTGTTTTTGTTTGTTTGTTTCCTGGAGTTTCCACTTCATTTTGGATCACTCAATATCCTGATGGGAAACAAAGGGCCCACTTGAATGGGATAATTGAGAAGTATTTAATAAAAGGTCTGCTGACAACACTGCGGGAGGTTAAGAGGAAACCAATGGAAGCAGTGAGGTGTTTAGGAATTTGAAGCATTGGACAGTAATTTGCAACTCAAACCCCAAAAAGGGAAGGGGAAGGAGAAGATACCAGGCCTGGGAAAGAGAGTACCCGTAGTGATGGAAGAGGAGTTGACTTTAACAGAGTCCCAGCTCACTTGCAGAGAGCAAACAGGAAGGAAATCAGGAACAATGCCTGTCAGTCTTTTCCATTGGCCAAACCCACCTGGAAGCCAGAGGGGACGTGTGCCTGTTGATAGAGTTCATGAAACTCAGCATCCTGAGACAAAGAGCAGGGCAGAGAAATTTAGAAGGTGGGTCTGGAGGGAGCAAGTAAAAAATATTCAGATGGCCTTTTAAAAACCTTTTCTTTAGGGGAGTCCAGGTGGCTCGGTCGGTTAAGCATTCAACTCAGTTTTGGCTTGGGTCATGATTTCATGGTTCATGATTTCAAGCCCCAAGTTGGGCTCTGTGTTGACAGTGTGGACCCTGCTTGGGATATTCTCTCTCTCTCTCTCTCTCTCTCTCTCCCCCTCTCCCTCTCTCTCTGCCCCTCCCACCAAAGTAAATAAATAAACTTTAAAAAAATTAAAAAAAATTCTTTATACTTAATATTATGGCTCTTTGGTCACTATCGTCCTTTGTCACAGCATAGACTTGTACAGCAGGTTTGCAAAGAGAAGTAAATAATTGATATTCAACCTTGACTGACAAAAGTAAGGTTTGAATTCTACAGCAAATTCGTATCTTTAAAATAAAAGCTCCTAAGTATGAGGTTTTTTTTTTGAAAAAGAAAGTGGATTTTGTTTTTGTTTTTGTTTGGAGTGGCAAAGGTTAAGTGCTCTAGGAGACAGAATGTGTTTATCCCACATTTAGAGAGAAGAATAAAATGTCAAATATTGCAAGAAAAGTTTCCTAACTCTAAAGGAATATAGTTGGTGAGAAAAGGCAGATTTGAAGTTAAAGTCTGTAAACCTTGAAAAGGTCTCTGCTACAAACCCAGGAACGGAGACATTGTCTAGTTTCTATTTTTAGTTATTTGTAATTTCCCCTGAGGTATTGTGGTGAGACTGCAAGCCTTATAATTTAAGAAACAGGTTCAACCTGGTGCTTGAGTAGAAACTGCTGAGTGAAAAGTCTAGGCTGATGATGATGACAGATAGATAACATTTATGTAATGCTCACTCTGTACTAGTTCCTAAGCACATTGGATATATCACCATTGTTCATTCTCAGAACAATTCTGAGAAGTAAAGAATACTACTATAATCATTTCATCAATGAGGGACATGAAGCATGAACAGGTTAGGTGCCTGAGGCTAGACTGTTGGTCCTTGGTGGGCTGGAATCACACTCAGAAAGAACGACTCCAATGTCTGTACTTTTTCTCACTCCACTTCACTACCTCAGAATGGGCCCAAAGACAGCCACACATCATATGATCTGTCTGGGGAAGGCAAATGTCCAACTTTTATTATGCATGTTCTCTGGGAAGGGAACAGAAATGTTTCAGTGTAAGCCAATCGACCTGGATGGGCTTTGGGGTAGGGTAAAGGAGCATACAGAATGAGCTGCATGAGCATAGTGACCAGTTAACAAACAGATATTAGAACTTTCTGTCAGCCATGAAGGGATGGTGAAGAATGATCTTCATCTTAGATGACAACACAGATGTGTGCTGATAACTATGGGCCAGTTGTCTACCCCACAATTCTTGGATAGTAAACATAAGCCCCCTAGTCAATTGCAGGCAAATAGATAAAAAAGAAGTTCCTAAGAATGACATCATCTTGAGACAGACCTTCAGGAAAGGAGAAGGAGAGAAATAAAATATTGAATTGACTTAGTGTTTTCTCGAGACTCAGTATTAAGCCAGAAGTGACTGAACGTTTCTTGAATTGATAAGATTGTTTTCTTCTACCAAAATGGAATGGTGGTTCCTCCCATACAGTAAATTTCATTATAGAGAAATAAAACAAGGGGTATTTTTATTAGTGAGAAATTTTGACTGTGAAATTTGTACCTACTGCTTTTATCCCTCCTTCAATATTATTTTATCTCTGCGTCCTCTTTCATAGGGAAGTCGGTAGCTTTTTTCAAGCCTCCTTAGTATAGTACTTCATTTACACATCTCCAGAACCAATCCCATCATATGGAAGCACAGTTCAGGTCTTTTGAAATCATCCCACAGTAATACCTTTCAGAACAGGGACCTGTTTTTCTTTCCTTTTCCTTCCTTCTTCCCTCTCATCCTTCCTTTGGCAAAAAAAAAAAAATCTTTTTCTGAATATTTTCTCCTAACCTAGTATTTGGTACATCAAGTAGAAACTCTGCTGATAATCTTTTCCAACTATATGAGAGTGTGACAACTGATTGAGTCACTGAGGCCCTCTCTTACTTAACCTTAACTCTCTCATCCCTGAGCTTCAAGAAAGATACACACCACCTGCTTTGTAGGAGAGTAAGTATGGTGAAATTAAACAGCACCTGCCTCCATCAAGACTGAGCCAATTCTAGTTGCTGGAGAGAGTTGGAGGTAAAGATAGAGAACTGACAGCAAACTAGACTCCAGAGATCCTTGGTAATGGCCCCAGGACTATGCAGTTACTAATTTTTCCCATCACTAACGTATGATCCTCCTGAAAAAATACTTCCAATAAATAATGAAGGTTAAATATCATCCTTATTGTGAAAGCCTTCATATTAAAACTTTAATCCATTAAAATAAAATATTAATTGGTGTAGAACTTTTTAAAGGACTTTTAGCTAATATTATCTGCCTGTTTTGCCTGTGTACATTTCTAGAAGCCAGAAACCTAAAATTAAGTTATATATCCATATGATAGAGTCATAAAAGCAATTGTATAAGATTTATTCTTCTGATTATGATGGAGTAACTAGTCCCGGTCTCCTGGTCTATCCCTCCAATATCAGCAACCATAACACTGAACAAAACAGATAAAGCAATTCTTTTTGGTATTGATCAACAGGCAGTGCAAGACCCCAGTCCACAAGAAAAGGGAAACTCAAGAGGTGAACCCTGTGATTGCCCTGGCTCTCTGCCAATGAGACATCTGCAAGCAGAGCCTGGTGGGCCCACTGACCTGAGAAAGTAGAGATCTGAGTTCAGGACAATGGAAATGGCTGTTAATTCTGGGGCAGAGCACTGGAGAAGAGGGGGTGGTAGAATGGAGGGCTGAGCCAGAAGCTTGTGTGTAGGGGGCAGTTCTTCAAAGTCCTTAGCTGAGAGTGAGGCTGCACATGCATGTGGGATGTTGTGACATTTACTTGAGAGTGGCAGCTACGGATCTGAGGATTAAACAAACAGCCTAGTGGTGTGGAAGGGATGAGGGACAGTGATGTTTTGGTCTAGCCGGAATGGATAAAATCATTAACATCTCATGAACACTGCACGCATCTAGCTAAGGCACCACAAAGGCCGTGTCTTCAGAGCAATAGAGAAAAGTCTATTTTAGACCCACCTTCAACAAAACTAAAATGAGCCCTTGATGAGATTTACAGGCAATACAGAGTTTGAAAGTTAAGTCCTGCCAAGTTAGAAGAAGTCAGGCAACAGCTTGAGTGTTCCACAGGTCTGGCCTAACAAGACCTAAAACCAAGTCTAGCCAAGTTCAGTTTAATTAGCCAGTGCTTGAACTACCTAGTAGAATAAAATTCAACATTTAACGGACATCCATTCAACATTTAACAGAATCCAGAATCTGTAGTACATATTATTGACAAAATCCAGTAGACAATCAAGAATTATCAGGAATGCAAAGAAATAGGAGATTTTGATAGACGATCACGAAAAAAATTCAACCTTGAAATGCTCTAGATGTTGGATTTAATATGTTGTATTTAAAACAGCTATTATAAAAAGTTTGAGGGTCACCTGGGTGGCTCAGTCAGTTAAGCGTCCAACTCTTGATTTTAGCTCAGGTCATGATCTCACAGTGATGAGATCGAGTCCAGAGTTGGGCTTTGCCCTGAGTGTGGAGCCTGCTTGGGATTCTCTCTCTCTCCCTTTTTCTCTGCCCCTCCCCTGCTAGTCCTCTCCCTCTCTCTCTCTCGCTCTCTAAATAAATAAATAACCATTTACAAAAAAAGAAATCATGTAATATGCCAAAAAAAAGGAACATAGATTCTTTTTTTCATTTTTTAATGTTTATTTTTGAGGGAGAGCAAGTAAGGGAGGAGCAGAGACAGTGGGACAGAGGATCCAAAGTGGGCTCTGCGCTGATAGCTGAGAGCCTGCTATATGAATAGGGCAGAAAAAAAAATATTGGAAGAAACAATGACCAAAAATTTCCCCAATTTGCTTAAAAGTTTTAGCACATAGATCCATGAATCACAGTGAATTCAAAGCAGGGAAAAAAATACAAAAGAAATCAGACATCGGTACATCAGTTAAACTGATAATAGATAAAGGAAAAATCTTGAAGTCAAGTACAGAAAAGAAGACACATTGCATACAGAGCAACAATAGATAAATGACAGTTAACTTCTCATGCAAAGCAAAGAATGGAATCCAGAAGACTGTGGAATGACAGTTTTAAATTGCTTAAAGCAAAACCAAAACCTTTAATCCAGAACCCAATATTAGCAAAAATAGCCTTTAAAAACAAGAGTGAAAACTCACTTTCAGTAGATTGGAAGCTGAATGCTTTAGCCAGCAGAATCTCAGTACAACAAATGTTCAAGTACAATCTTCAGTCGAATTTCTATGCTGTACACCTGAAAGTAATGTAATATTCTGTGTCTAATATACTTCAATAAATTAAAAAAAAAATTCTTGGGGCGCTTGGATGATTCAGTCAATTGGTTGAGTGTCTTACTTTTGATTTTGGCTCAGGTCATGATGTCACAGTTCATGAGTTTCAGCCTTGCATTGGGGCTGTCTGCACAGAGCCTGCTTGGGATTCTCTCTCTCTCCCTTTTCCATGCTCTCTCTCTCTCTTTCTCTCTCAGAATAAATAAATAAACTTAAAAAATAATTCTTGAGATCAAAGCAAAATGATCCCAGATACAACCGGGATCTATAGGAAGAAATAAAGAGCACAGCACATGGTAATTAAATGGAGATTATCTCTATCTCTATCTATATTTGTAATGCTATGTTTTATTATTCCAATGATTTCCATAAAAGACAACTACTGGTTTAATGTACTATAAGAAAAAGGGTGTGATGGTAAATGGAATTATATATTTTTTCTAAAGTGATTACATTTGTGAGGTGGGGCTAGGAACTACGAATGGGAAGCATTAGACGTGAAGTTAGAAGTAAGAATTGGGGAGGCACCTGGGTGGCTCAGTTGGTTAAGCATCTAGCTCTTAACTTCGGCTCAGGTCATGATTTCACAGTTTGTGAGTTTGAGCCCAACATAGGGCTCCACCTAGAGCTTGCTTGGGATTCTCTCTCTTTCCCTCTTTCTCTGCCCCTCCCCTGCTCAAACACACACACACACTCTCTCTCTGTCTCTCTCTCTCTCGCTCTTGCTCTCGCTCTCTCTCTCCCTCTCAAAAATAAGTAAATAAACTTACAAAAAAGTGGGAATTGGGAAACTGAATGTGTGAAATGCCAAGCATAAGTACTATGTAGTAGTACCATATGGATTCTATGTCCATATTGTTAACGATGTACACTGTTAGCCCTGGGGCATGACTAGGATAGTTGAGAAGCCAATGGAGAAAATCAAATGGAATACTAAAAAGAAAAAAAAAATTCACAGTGGGAAGGAAGACCAATACACAAGTAAAATGTGGACACCAAGACTCTTATAAGGCTCTTACAAAAAAGACAAAGGAGAATGCCAGAATGGATTGAAAAAAAAAGAAATACTCAAATATATGTGATCAGGAGATGTATTTTCAAGTTGAGGAAAAAACTAATAGTAAGAGGATGCAAAAGATAATCCCATAAAAATAAGCATTAGAAAAATGGTTATATTTTTAAGAAACTAAATAGACTTCAAGTCAGCATTAAAAAGTAAAGAAGGCATATCACAATAATACAAACAGCCATTCGTTTGGAGGGAATAGCAATCATAAATATGTATGAATCTAAAAATAGTTTCAAAATTCCTGACTGCAAAAGTTATAAAATTAAAAGGAGAAACGGACAAATCCACAATTATAGTTTTAGACTTCAACATTCTCCTCTCACTAATTGATAGAACAATCACTAGGTATACAGAAACTCAGACAAATCCTTTCAATTAATTTTACCTACTTGAAACTTTTTCCTTCCAATTTATTGAGGAATAACTTATGTAAAACAAACTGCATCCATTTAAAGTGAGCAGTTTGTGGAGTTTTGGAAACTGCTCATGTGTGAAGCCACTGCCACGCTCAAGATGGGGAGTGCCTCCATCACTGCGGGGAGTTTCACTGCAGTCTGAGTCTGTCTTCGTCCCAGCCCCCCATTAACCACTGATCTGGTTTTTGTTCCTGTAAGATAGACTGCTTCTTGTATAACTGGAATTGCTCTGTGTGTATGCATGCGTGTTTATTTTTGCATGATATAAGCATATGGATTTTTTTCATACGTTTTGATGTGTTAAATCTGTTATGTCTGTTATTAATTTCGTGTACAAATTGGTCCATGTTGGGCCAGTGGGACTCTCTTGAAATTGGCTATTCTGCCATTTTGCCACAACTCCAAAAGTCTTCCATAGTTCATCTACTTTCTGGCATCACAAATATTCCAGACTATGCGTATTTTTTCTTCCAGATTTGTTCTGGTTTCTTTTGGTGTGAAATGGTTTTTAGACACCAATATTTGAGTTGTGATGTTCTTTTTTACAAAGTGAGTTACTATTTTTAGACCCTACCAATGGACGGAACTAGGAAATACACATTATCTTGTAAAGCAAAAATATAGCATGAATTCACACTCATGTTTTACAGTTTAAAGGATCCAAAAAGATATCGTCAATTGATTTTCTTTCTTCTTTTCTTCTTTCTTTCTTTCTTTCTTTCATTTCTTTCTCTTTTTTTTAATTATTTTTTTAATGTTTATTTATTTTTGAGAGGGAAAGAGACAGAGCACAAGCAGGGGAGGGGCAGAGAGAGAGGGAGGCACAGAATCCTAAGCAGGCTCTAGGCTCTGTGCTGTCAGCACAGAGCCCAACACTGGGTTTGAATTCGAAAACCAGGAGATCATGACTTGAGCTGAAGTCAGATGCTTAACTGACTGAGCCACCCAGTGCCTGTCTTCCTTCCTCCCTCCCTCTCTTTTTTCTTTTCTCTTCTTTTCTTTTCTTTTCTTTTCTTTTCTTTTCTTTCCTTTTCTTCTTTCTTTCTTTCTTTCTTTCCTTCTTTCTCTTCTAATTTATATCCAAGTTAGCATATAGTGCAATAATGTTTTCAGGAGTAGATTCCAGTGATTCATCCCCTATGTATAACACCCAATACTCATCCAAACAAGTGTCTTTCTTAATGTCCCTTGCCCGTTAAGCCCATCTCCCCCTCAAAGCCCCTCCAGCAATCCTCTTTGTTCTCTGTATTTAAGAGTCTCGTATGTTTTGTCCCCCTCCCTGTTTCTATATTATTTTTGCTTCTCTTCTCTTATGTTCATCTGTTTAATTTCCACATATGAGTGAAATCATGATATTTGTCTTTCTCTGACTGACTTGTTTTACTTAGCATAACACCCTCTAGTTCCATCCACATTTTTGCAAATGGCAAGATTTCATTCTTTTTGATTGCCAAGTAATACTCCATTTGTACATACATATACCGCATCTTCTTTATCCATTCATCTGTCAATGGACATTTGGGCTCTTTCCATTCTTTGGCTATTGTCAATAGCACTGCTATAAACATTGAGGTGCATGTGACCCTTTGAAACAGCATAGCTATATCCCTTGGATAAATACCTAGTAGTGTCATTGTTGGGACATAGGGTAGTTCTATTTTTAACTTTTTGAGGAACCTCCATACTATTTCCCAGAGTGGCTGCACGAGTTTTCATTCCCATCAGCAGTGTAAAAGCATTCCTCTTTCTCTGCATCGTTGCCAACATCTGTTCTTGCCTGAGTTGTTAATTTCAACCATGGTCAATTGATTTTTAACAACATTCTGATTCAATGGGGAAAGCAACTTAAAAAAAAACAACAATAAGTTCAGAACCAATTGGATATTCATGTGGGAAAAAAATGAATCTTGATCTCTAACTTTCAGCATGCCTCCCAAAATAATAATTAAAAATGGATCATAGACCTAAGTATAAAATACAAAAGTATGGATTTTCCAGAAAAAAATCAGGAAAAATTTCTTAGCAACTTTGAGGCAAAGATTTCTTAAAACACAAAAAGCACTGATCATAAAAGAACAAACATCGATAAATTGGACTTCATCAAAATTGAAACCTCCAGCTCTCTGAAGCATTTTTAACAAAATACAAAGTCAAGGCAGAGATGTGAAGAAAATATCCTTCACACATACATCTGACGAAGGAACCTTATCTATAATATATAAAGAAAAATATATATTAAAGAAATATATATATAATATATATATATTAATATATAATATATTAAAGAAAAAAAACACTGCAATTAAACATGGACAAAAGACTGAATGGACACTTCAAAAAAATATACAAATGGCTAGGTGAACATATGAAGAGTTGGCACTCCCTCTGTAAAGCACCAGACAGTAAATATTTTATACTTTATGGGCCATACAGTTTCTGTTGCAACTCTTAACACTGTCATTGTCTAGCTATCGATAATACATAAACAAATGAACATGGCTGTGTTATAATATATCTTTATTTATGGATGCTGAAATTTGAATTTCTTATAATTGTCAAGTATCGTGAAATATGAATTTTTCATTTTTAACTATTAAAAATATAAAAACCATTCTTGACTCATGAGCCATACTAAAGCAGGTGTTGGACTGGATGTGGCCCACAGGCAAGGCCAGGTTTAAGTTCATGTGCCCTTCGCAATCCACGGGGTCCTGCACTTAGAAAGGCTTCTTGCTTTGTTTCATGTTTTGCTGCTGTCATCTTGGAATTTTTTCTTAACTTTTATGCAAATGTCCCTGTGTTTTTATTCCCTGTATTCTATGCAGCTGGTCCTGCCCATAGACCTCCCTTGCAGATGCCTGCTTTATGAATTGTTCATTAGTTATAAAGCAAATGCAGATTAAAACCACAGTGGGAATATCACTTCACACAAACTGCAATGGCTAAATCATAAAAAGACAGTGCTAAGTGTGGGTGAAGATGTAAAGAATTTAGAACTAACTTTTAAGGGTGCCTAGCTAGCTCGGTCGGTTACACGTCCAATTCTTTTAAAAAAAAATTTTTTTTTTCAACGTTTTTATTTATTTTTTGGGGGACAGAGAGAGACAAAGCATGAACAGGGGAGGGGCAGAGAGAGAGGGAGACACAGAATCGGAAACAGGCTCCAGGCTCTGAGCCATCAGCCCAGAGCCTGATGCGGGGCTTGAACTCACGGACTGCGAGATCGTGACCTGGCTGAAGTCGGGCGCTTAACTGACTGCGCCACCCAGGCGCCCCTACACGTCCAATTCTTGATTTCAGGTCACGAGCTCATGGTTTGTCGGACTGAGCTCTGCGTCAGGCTCTGTGCTGGGCTTGGAGCCTGCTTGGGATTCTCTCTGCCCCTCTCCCTCTGCCCCTCTCGGTCTCTCTAAAATACCCCAAAGAACAACCAACCAACCAAACAAACAAACAAAAACCCTAAAACCCAAACAAAAAAAAAACCCACAGAAAACAACAACAGAAAAATAAATGAGAACTTTAGCATATTGCTGGTAGGTATGTAAAATGGTATCATCACTCTGGAGACGGGTGGTTTCTTAAAAGTTAAATATACACTAACCATAGAAAAGCCAGTAGTCTCAATCCTAGATATTTACCAAGACAAACAAAAACACGTGCTCATGAACAGACTTGCGTAGACATGGTCATCCATAGGTAAATGGATAAACAAACTGGCATATTCACACAGTGGAATACTTATCTAGTAATAAAAAGAATGGAAACGTGATACCCACCAGATGATTGGGATGAAAAACATGATGTTGCATGGAAGACGCCAGGCACAAAAGAAATACATCCTGCATGATTCCTTCTACTTGGAAGTCTGAAACCAGCAAAAAGTAACCTATCAAGATGGACATCAGGGCCAGAGGAATGAGGGAACTTCTGGAATGATGCACATGTTCTATGTCTTGATAAGGTAGTGGTTGCCTTAGGTACACATTTGTCTTTTCTCAGTGTTTGCATGAAACAACCTTCAATGTGATGAACAGCATCAGAGGGGTGATCTTGGGGGGACTGGCATATGCCTGGCCTGTGCTTCAGCACAGAATGTTCATTAACTGCCGTGGCTTTTAGTTTCTTATGTTTGCCATACTTAGATTTCACTATCCTTTTCAAATATTAGCCAACATTTCTTTTAGATATACTGTATGCCCATAATTTCTCATTCCACTTCAATTTTTTTTCTTGTTTACTTCTAATCGGCCACACATTTGGATATCAGTAAACATTATTTCAGACCTTAGTGTAGACTATGGGAATAGACTCCCTGTCCCCATCAAGGAATTGAAAGGTCCTCCTGAGTGTAATGAAGAGACTTTGAAATACATATTCCCTTGCCAGACATCGGTTTCGTTTTCCTTCCCCTAAAGTTTTGGGATAAAAAATTCCACATTCTCGCCTCTGAAAATGGAATAGCTGTGACTCTCCAAATTACAGTTTTCCTTGACGCCAAGAAAATACCAGATAGCTGGAATATCAAAAGGAGATACTTCCCAGCCCACCAAGACTGCAGGATGGGGGTCATTTGCACTGGAAAATAGTGTTTGCAGTTTGCATAGTGACAGTCAATCCAATTTCAGAGACTGAGGTGAGAAGAGTTTGTTTTCTTGGGAAAGAGCTGTTCTTTCTTTAAAGGTTTATGAGAAATAGGTTTTTGTTAATGAGATGGAAAACTGCATATGGCCCTCACAGGAGCTGAGTTGTTGTAAAGCTTGGAAAAGTTTTGTTGTTGAAATCATGTCCCAGTAAGGGTCAATCTGCTTGGGAGAATTCTAGGGCATTTGAGAGCCTTCCTGCTTCTGGGGGCACTTCCAAATTCACACCCATTCTCTGGAGGATATGATTTCCAGGTAATAATATAAATTTCTGAGAAGATGGCACCAAGATTCTTGACAGGTATTTACCTGAAGGAGCAGATATTCACTGGGGAGGAAGGCAGGGAAGGAAGGAAGGAAGGGAGAGAGGGGGAAGGGAAAGGGTGCAGAGAAAGAAAAGAAAAAAAATAGAATCCAGAAAGTTTCATTGTATAATATTATAAGCATTTCATAGACCTGTTTGAATATTTTAAAGGAAAGTTTCATCTTCTCAAAAATCTTTTGATATAGTGTTGCTAAGTTTTAAAAAAAATCTTTTCTTTTTCTTTTATTTTAGAGAGAGAGTGTGTATGAGCAGGGGTTGGGGGGTAGAGTGAGAGAAAGAATCCCAAGCAGGCTCCACACTCAGTTCGGAGCCTGATGCAGGGCTTGATCCCACAATCCTGGGAAGAGTCCGATTCCACGACCTAAGCTGAAATCAAGAGCCACCCATGTGCCCTGCTAACATCTTCTAATGAACAAAAAATACAAACAGGAAGCCATGAAGCTCAGAGAAGTTAAGTAACTTGCAAATGGTATCAAACTAATCAATGTTGGGTCAGCTCAAAGCCCAAGTTCTTGCCCTGCTCTTATGAGGGAAAGCTCTGGACCCTCTGCTTTCCACCATGGAACATGTGATCAATACATCAGGCTTGGAAGACAGCACGGTAACAGATGTTACAGTCTGAGCTGGATCTAAAAACCTAATTACCTGAGTCTGTATTTTTCTCCTGCTCATTTTGAATAGAACTCAGCAGCAGTGACATTTCCTATTTTCCTCCAGACACACTTTTATGAAATCTTTTTCTGGCGCTTACACATTTAAAACCAAGATGATGTGAGCTTGGTGGAACTGTTCATTATTTCAGCTTGTGTGCATTGACATAAGGTGTGTCATTGTCTGACCCAATTGAGACTTCTAGACCATCTCCCTTTTTTTTCTTTAATAAAGTTTGACAAACTCTGCACCAAGGGCTGACCACACTTTCACCCCCATTACCAGAAGGCATCTTACTGCTACTTCTGCTGAATTCCCAAAGTATGGCCTCCCACTCAATGTGCTGCGTGCTTGCCAAGCAAACATAAAACACGAATGAATTATACATCTCCTGCTTTCCCTTTGGTAAGATCAGAGGCCCCGGGAAGTCTCAGCACAAAGGATTTCCTTTTAATTCTTAGGAAGAATTGACACTTTATAGTGAAATTTTCCTAATGGCTGAAGGACATACTCAATACGTGCCCTAGGATGACATTTACAACTCACTACAACTGGCCTCTGTGCTCACCTTTCCATGGAGCTACTCTCCTCCAGGTCCTCGATCGATGATCTTATTTTTGCTAAATCCAAAACAAATTTTCATCCTATTCGTAGTTAATCACTTTGCTGATTACTCCTTCCTTCTGGCACTCTACTAGGGCGTCTATGGCAGAACTTCACCCTTCACCCTTCACCCTTCCTCCCCACCCCCACCAGTGCAGGCCTTTTACCTTGCTGTTCTCCAGGTCTCTTCCTGAGAGCTTTCTAATTAAATTTTCTACAGAAATTCTTATCCCAACCCTCAGATTTTAGTTAAAACCTATGTGCTGATAACTTTCAAATTGACCTTTTCAGCCCATTTTCCCCCATCCACCTAAGATCCTTAACTTTAATGACTCCTAGGCATCCCAGTGCACGTCTACATTTCACATGCTTCTCTGAGCTTGTCAATCCCCTTAAAAACCACTGTCCTATGCTTTCCTATCTTAGGGAATGCCCTCCACACTATCCCCCGAGCCAGAAACCTGAGAGTCATGCTGAACTCTTCTTTCTCTCCTATTCCCTTCTCTTACAGGTTCTCTCAATTTTACCTCCTATATATGTTTAAAGTCTACTCTCTTCAAGCTTCAGTGTTTACCAAATGCTTTATTAAAATGTCATTAGAACTAGGTCTCTCTCAATTGCATCTTCTCTAAGTTGTTAACCCTTTGGCCACCCTGGAGAATCACTCCACATGTACATCAGCTGCATAAGTCTCCTCCTAAATACTTTGATGGCTCTTTAGCACCAGTAGATAAGCTGGAAGCAGAATGAAGCAAACAGGATCCTTTCTCATCTGCCTCTAGCCTCCACCTCCACCTCTATCTTCATCCATACTCTGCTTCTCAACTGTATGAAGTTAATACTTCAAGTTGACCTCATCTTGTTGTTTGGGCTCCTATTTATACCAGTCTTAACTAAATCTTGTATGAGACAAACCGAATGGAGTTGATTGATCCCAGTGCCTACCGGTCAGATGAATCAAAGTGGCTGAAGTAGTGATGAACTCATGGGAAATTGAGCAGAAACCAAGATGGTATAAGAATGAAGCAGGAGTGGCTCTTGTTGAGACACAAATACCTATGGGTTTCTTGCATTTCTGCACGTCTTGTGAGCAATGATACACTGACAACTTTTGATGTGGATGACTTTTTCAAGCTTGTTTCCATAGCAATAATAGACCTTTCTGGGGCAAAGGTCAGGCAGAATTGCAGAGACCATTATAAAAGATTGGGGTTTCCTGAGTGCAGGGTTTCTTGTAAACAGCCATTTGCACATGCAGGCACCACCCACATCACCCACATCACCCACATCACCCACATCACCCACATCACCCACATCACCCTGTGGGAACTGGGGTCTGGAGGCTGGTCAAGAGGACGATGACACGGGCTACTGCTATTGCCATGAGTAACAAGTCAACTTTGCATCTGACTCAGGAGTCTCTTATCTTCCAAAGTGTCTGGAACTATAATAGGATAACTTGTTCATTTGCAAGAAGGGCAAAATCTCAGACCCTTAGCAGTTCTTGACAGTTAAAAACAAATTTCATACCATCCATGGTTTTTGATGAATGTATTTTAAGGAAACATTTGTTTGAAGACTTTGGAGCACTACTAAGATCGAAGATTATCAGGTTCCAGATCTTCGAGGAAAAGGACACACAGGGAGGTGAGGTCACTGCAGCACTTTACCCTTTGAAACTGTTTGGATCCATTTGCCTCAGTTCAACACCTTGGGGAAAAATACAATAAGATTAATTTCTCTTCAAGGTGATTGTACATTCTGTCTTTGAAGATATCTTCCATGTATGTCCTGAAGCTTCTCGTCTCTTGATTAATCATTCCAGTTCCTTCCATAGACCTTCATGAGAAATGATTTGAGTCCATTATCTGTCCTGGTTTGCCCTTCCCAAAGTGAGTTTCAGTTTGTTATTATCCCATGCAGAATGTGGCACTCAGAAATGAAGGCAGTTCTTCTAGTGATATAACCGATGCTTCGGTAAGTATAACAATGTGTTTCCAGTGAAAAGAATACATAATTCTGCTATAAACATATAATAAAATATTATACAACAATGAAAATGGTTTTGACAAAGGTTGTTTATCTATCTATCTATCCATCATCTATGTACGCACCTACCTGTCTACCTACCTACCTACTAATACATACTGTATTGAATAGTATCCTCCCAAATTCATGTTCATCTGGAATCTCAGAATGTGATCTTATTTGAAAATAGGGTCTTTGCAGATGGAATTGGTCAAATTCAGATCATACCGGATTAAGGTGGGCCCTAAATCCAATGACTGGTGTCCTTACAAGGCTGTGTGAAGACACAAACACACAGGGAGACTGCTGTGTGATGATAACACCAGAGACTGTAGTGATGCATCTACACGCCAAGGACTGCCAGCTACTATCAGAAGCAAGGACGGACTCTTCTCTGAAGCCTTTGGGGAGATCATGGTTCTACCAACATTTCATTTTGGAATTCTAGCCTCTAGAACTTTAAGGGGACAAATTTCATTGTTTTAATGGTAATTTGTTGGGACAGCCCTAGGAAACTAACATAGTTTCTGGTAGTTTTATCCCTCTGCTCTAACAAATTGCCACCAACTAGTGGCTTCAAACAATACGAATTTATTATGTTACAGTTCTGGAGGTCAGGAATCCAAACAGGTCAGCAGGGCTGCATTCCTTCTGGCGGTCTAGGGGAGAATCTCTTCCTTGCCGTTTCCAGCATCTAGAGGTTTCACTCATTCTTTATTTCGTGCCTGGCAGCACTCTAGCCTCTGCTTCTGTCCTTAGGTCTCCTCCTCTGAATCCATCCCTCCTGCCTTCCTCTTCTAAGGAGCCTTGTGATTACGTGAGGCCCACCCAATATAGGTCAGGACAATCTTCCCACATCAGGTTCTTAATCACATCTGAAAAGACCCTTCTGCTACGTAGGGTACCCTATCAACAGAGTCTGGAGATATAAATGTCAACATGTCTTGGGGACTATCTTTATCTAGCAATCTAGCTATTTACACACATTTGCGTGAGAATGGGAACAAAAATGGGAAGGAAATGTCCCCAAATGTCAAAGTAATTATTCCTGTAAGATAATAAGGTTTGTTTTTGTTTTGCATATGTAGCAAATACATCAAATGTATGTGGTATCATTTTATGTGCCACATGTAAAATGTTGTGCTGGCATTTTTTAAAAATGGAGATGTTGACCTGAGTGCCACAGAGAATAACCCACATTCTCCCTGCACTTCAAATTCCACTTAAGTCAATAATATGCTAACTCAGGGGCTTCAACTTTGGGAAAAATCCCTGGGCCTTGGGCTAGGAGACCAGCTTTCCCATCGGACAGTTCAGCTGTTCTTTTTGATTCAATTCCATTGGATAGATTTTTATTTTTTCACTGGACTGCTGATTTCTCCTTTACGTGTTTCACAAATGCATTGTTGTCTGCTCAGTGTCAAGCACTCGTTTTCTAGGTGCTGCTGACGCAGAGATGCGTAACACATTCTTCCCTTGCTCTAGAAGCCACAGTCTAGCCAGGGAGACAGTTGGAGAACAAAGACTGTGCCATAATAAATGTTGTGTCTTGGGCTGTTATAGGAGCAGAAAGGAGGTAGTGACAGCATGGCCGACCAGTGATGGAGAGTCAGTGGTAAATGAGCAAGGTTAGGTTTATTTCTGATGAAAATAACACTAAAAATTCTGGAAGACACAAACACATTTCTACAGTTGTAATGATGACGCTTTTAGAACTACACAGGCTTTGAGGGATTTCAAGTGGCATAATTCACTAGGTGGACACACACAAGTAAGAGCAGACCTACCTCCTGATCTAGTTCCTCAAAGTTGGGACTTGCCCAAGGCTCTCTTCCTCCCTCTTTCCTGTGCCTACTGAGTAGGAAGCACTCACCTCTTGAGCTGCCTGCAGAGGAAGTGCAGGTTGGCAGGAAGGCCGTGTCTTGTGCTGTTTAGGTGAGTCCCATGTGGGCCTGGCTCTCAGAGGAGTGTTATGCAACAGGGGTGCCTGGGATTGCCACCATCCTCAAATTGTAGGTCACTCGCT
Organism: Prionailurus viverrinus; assembly: GCF_022837055.1. Lineage (NCBI taxonomy): Eukaryota > Metazoa > Chordata > Mammalia > Carnivora > Felidae > Prionailurus > Prionailurus viverrinus. Next base: position 128,326,340 of record NC_062563.1, on the reverse strand, counting down.
TCACTGAGCATGTCTCTACCCCTGGGGCTTCCTGTCCACCTGCTGAAAGGGTGAGAAGTTCCCTGGTGCAGGTGCAGCTGGACCTGCTGAAGGAAGTGACCCACGTATTCTAAATCTTTGAAGACATGCTACAAGTCAGCCGAGTTCAGTACAATACGTGCTACCCTTTGTTTCCGCCATGCAGCATAGTAATTAAGTCAGGAGCCAGACTACCTGGGTTCAAATCCTGGTTTGGGCATGTTTACTAATCTCTTTATGTTTTGGTACAAGCATAAAATAGAAGTAGGCTTGCGAAGCAGATTAAATTATGCGATGCATGTGAGGTGATCAGCAGAGTTTTGAGCACAGGATAAAGCCCCAATATGTGCAATCTAACATTTAATCCTCTATTCATTCAATCATAGCTGGATACGGAGCCCTTCCTATGCGCAAAAGATAGTGCTTCACACTTCGTAGGAAAGAGAAGATTTTCAAGGCCAGAGCTCAAGTGTTCCATGAACACAGAATTTGATGGGAAAATAAGACACATACTCTAGAAATGGTGAAGAAGCAAAGGAAGGCATTTTACAAGGAAGAAATGAAAGCAGAGAGGTGAAGTGATTTTCCTGTGCCTGAAGATCCCTCCCAACTCTATCTTCTCTCTGATTCCAGAATTGTGTCAAAGACTGCTATCACAGATAAGAGAGGCTACAGGACTTTAGAGAAGGAAAAGGCCAGGGTAGTGCCTGTGGCCGGGGATGTGGGGGGCAGGGTGTGTGTGGCTGGGAGGTCCTGGAAGGAAGGGGTGCAGGCAACAGTTTTAATGGCTCTGAGGTGATCCTGATATCCTACAATACAATATTGATTTTGCGAGTACCTACTTTGTGAAGTATGTTGTCCTAGCATAAGAAATGTATAAATATAAGAAATATATACATAAATAATTCATATATTTATATGTGGAGGTAGAGAGAAAAATGAGATTTGCTATGATTTCCATTTCCTTTGTTGTTGCTCCTGCTGATTGTGTGTGTGTGTGTGTGTGTGTGTGTGTGTGTATGCATTTCTTTCAGAAAAGCTGCACAGTTTATAATATACTCTTGGGTCTTGTGGTTACCACAGTATTCATAAATAATATACATAAACCTGTATTTCTTGAGGTATATACTTTTATCAGTATGCTGAATTTTTTTCTGAAAAACAAGGAAATCAATACAATTACATTTTTTCTTAATTTCCTCATTAAGAACATTGATGTCCTAATTTTTATTAACTATATTGTCTCACATTGTGTTAGTTTATAATGGTTATGCCTTTTCTGCACCATAATTTCCGTATTGTTTTTAACTCTGGTTCTCAATTTAAATAGACGTGATGTGAATTTAGTTCATTCACAGAAATGACATCAAAGTTCTGACTTCTTTTGTTTGATTAATCTTTCAAGTTCAGTAACTTACCAGGATATTTCTTGGCTTTAGAGGTATGTATCAGTTTTCTGAAAAACAAAACAAAACAAAATGACAAACAATAAACAACAACAGCGGCCTTTAAAACTTCACATGCAGATTTTCTGTATTTTAGGGAAGTATTTTCACATAATATATTTGAATATATTCTGTTTCATTTATGCTATCCTTTATTTTTAAGAAAAACAAACATGCAGAATTTCCGTGTTCTTTTTTTTTTAGCATAGATTTCATTTTCTCTCCAATAATGTTGATCTCTTTGTAATTTTCCAATTACTTTTGCACAATTTTTTCTTAAGCTTATGTTCTTCCATTTTGACTCTATTTAAAGCTGTTCTATTCTTGATGCTTTTGAGTTGTTTTTATTTCTGCACTGGCTTTCATTATTATCTTTTTTCCCCCCTGAGGTATGGAGTTAAATGTTACCACCTTCTGTGATCCTGAAATTTCTTAGTCAATCTGTTTTTTCTCCTATCTTGGGAAAGTACCTAAGAGTAAAATCTCTGGAACAGCATATGAGAACAACATCTAACATTTAAGATAATGACAAAACATTTTCCCCCAAATGTTTCTGCCAAACTGCACATTCTAGAGCAATATCAGAGATTAAGTTAGTCCTTATCCTAACACTTGGATTGTATGACTTTTTTTTTTTTCAAATTGAATAGCTCTTATATTTTCTACTTGGGTCTTTAATTTTGATATTTAAGTCCTTAATTCATGGGGAGTTGATTGTTGTATGACATGAGAGAGTCCACTGTTCCTGCACATGTATAAATAAACAGTTTTTTTATCGCCCCGTGTCCATTTATTGAACAGACTTTCTTTCCCATGCACACCTGTCATACCATCTCTGTCATTCATCAGGGCTCAACATCACGTCCCCTTGATCCAGTTGTCTACAATACCAGGTTGTCTTGATTACTTTTGCTTCTCAGGAAGATCTAATAGGAGATGGGGCGTATTCTCCATTCTTCTCCTTTTTCTTCTCCTCCACTTCTTCCTTTCCTTTCTAAATGTCTTGGCTATTCTTATTCTTATTCTTATTCTTATTCTTATTCTTATTTATTTATTTAATTTCTCTAACATGTATTTTAGAATGCCCACCTGGAAAATTTCTCCTCAAAACAAAAAAGATACCTCACATATCCAGGCTAGGAAATCAGAGAAGAAATTCGACAAAGTATTTTCTGAAGGCAGATTCAGGGGGTACTTGATGATGTGGGTTAGCATAGGAAACAAGGGGCCATCCTGCAAAGGGCTTGAGAAAGCATGCACAGGGGATTATATTGTAAAGAGAAGTGGAGGTTTAATGACAGGGAGCCTCAAGTGACAAACACAGGTCGAAATTTCACTCTGCAAACCACAGAGGAGAGAATCCCTAAAGCTGTCTGTGTAGGCTAGTTGACTGATAGTGTTCTAGCAAAAAATACTTCTGAAGACTTTCGGAGATGTATCGGGGTAAACAAGATATCATTTAGAAACTTGAGAGGATCTTCCAAGCCCTGTGTTATTTACATTCTTGCTCCCTAACCCAGGATCTGCCTCCAATCCCGGTCTGGCACTGTTGTGGCAGTTCTGTGTCTGATGATTGCATTTGTTCGTCCTGTCCAGTATTCTAATCTGCTTGTCGCTGAGATTAATATGTTTGGTCACGTTTCACAAATGAGGAAGTGAAAATTCTGTGAGCCAGTGTGGATCCCTGCTGTCTCCTGGCCCATGTGGGTAGAGTGGAAATTGAATTTTGCTACCAAGAAACGAGGTAGACAGCTGCTGAGCCCTGGGGGACCATATAACCTGCCAGGATCCTTGCTACCCTCCATCTCAGCACAGCCAAGTCCACTTTTTGTTGTGTGTGAGCTCAGCTATGCATGAAATTTAATAGTTTCCATGGACAAATTTGGTCAGCATGTCCAAATACACCCAAGACTCTGAGAGAACAAAATAAGAATACATCGTTTTATCAATACTCCCAAGCAAAATAAAAAAAGATAACTAGTCCTTTCACAGTTACTTCATTTAAACAGCCTGACGTCATTGCTTTTCTCAGAGTGATGATTCATCAGCAAACACTCACGTCAGTAGAGTGTGTTGACCAGGGAGGAAGAAATAACAGATACAGTGAGAGATTGCAAAATCCATTTCTTCCTGATAAACCCACTGAGTTTCGACTTATCCAGCTTATGTAACAACAGGCAAAATAGGACAAACTCTCTGGTTTCCAAGGAAAAGGAAACTCAAGCATATCACTCTGCATGGCAAGCCCACAGGAGCACACAACACACACAAATGCACGCATACGCATGGATATACACACTTCACACATTCACATAGTATTGTGAGACACATTGCAGACAATATATATGTATACATATGCACACGTACATATATAAACACACACAGACATACCCAAGGACACGTGTATGCAAACAGGCACATATGATGGAAGGCACAGACCACACATAAAGCACAAATACATAATATACTCCTTTAAAGTTCTAAAAGGAGACACAAGAGAAAATGTAATATATTTAAAAAAGGAATTGTGCACTCACTGTGTGATTAATTGCAAATGCATTAGTGAATGGTTTGATATAAGATTTGTCAAACTCATGATGAATTCAAGGCCATTTTTCGATCTGATGTTGGCTAGTGAAGTTATATGCTTGAGAATGCATCATGTAATAGAATCCCATAACTTCATTGGGCTAACAGAAGTTGAGGGATTGATGAAAATAATGGGAGGGAGGAAGGTACCCGCGGGTGTCCACTATCTACAGGACCTGGCATTGTAAGGCTAGAACTTAGAAAAAGCAAACTTTCAGGAAGAGTTTGCCCAACACTTTAGGAAGTATTATAGCTGCCAGCAGTAAAAGAATAGGCAAACAACAAGGCATTTGATTGTCATATTACAACTCCCAAATGAAGAGTAAATGTGAGCGTGATGGGCTCTGGAGAGTATGATCAACATCTTCCCCATGTTGAAAATAAGTTGTAACATCCTCTGCTTTAAAGTCAGTTATGACATTAGTTCAGGTTTTACATAACTTGCAGAAGAGAAGGACCTCAGATGAGTGGCAGCATTTCTCTTGACACAACAGTACATCTGGAACTGTCGGAGGAATGTTCATATATTATCTCTTGATATTGTTGAGATCAAATTTCCATACTCACACAGAGCTCTCATTTCAAATAGAATTCAGTATAAACTCAGAAAATTTCAAACTTGCTACTCTCCTCTCAAGCCTATCTGGATTTTTCAAAGCAAAATGGATGAGATTCTTTTTTTTTTTTTTGATAGCCATCTTATTAATGATTTCCTTTCCTTCCTTCCTTCTTTCCTTCCTTCCTTCCCCCTTCCTTCCTCCTTCCCTCCCTCTCTCTCTCTTTCTGTCACAAACATCCCTTCCCTTAGAATACCCCTTGCAGTAAGCTAGAGGTAAGAAATACAGGGAATATGTATCTATCCACCTTATATATCTTTAGGAACACTGAGTTTCTGCTTGAAGCACTATGAAGCCTAGTTTTGGTCTAGTGGGAATCCCCAGGTTCTCCAGAAAAAGGCAAGGCCATTTTGGTAACATGTCTGTCCTGATAAGATGCTCACTCCCCTCCTCTCTGCTCTCCATATAGTTCTGGATGGTTACAGTCTTCTGCTGGCTGAAGGATGAAATAAATGGCAAGGGAATTAGGAACTTACTGTCATTAGGAGTTTGTAAAATATTTATGAAAACCTGAGTGGGTGAGAATTGGTCTGGGATATCACCTAATCCTAAAGGATAGAGAAATATGAAAAATGGCTAATCAAATTTCTTAGGATCCAGGAAGACAAAGATATCTGTTTTAATTCATCTTACTCACAGGACTCCTGGAGCCATGATGATTGAATGGGAGAGAGGGGGGTCTAATTTATTCTAATAAGTATTCCACAGGAGACAAGGAAGGAGACTAAAATAATCCCAAAATACTCCAGAGGAGAAATGTTGAGCAGGAACCATGAAAGAGATGATGTATCAGAAATCAATCGGTCCAGGGGCGCCTGGATGGTTTAGTTGGTTGTCTGACTTCAGCTCAGGTCATGATCTCACAGTTGGTGAGTTCAAGCCCCACATTGGGCTGTGTCCTGACAGTGTGGAGGCCTGCTGGGGATTCTGTCTCTCCCTCTCTCTCTCTGCTCCTCCCCCACTTCTATTTTCTCTTTCTCTCATAATAAAGAAACTTAAAAAAAGAAAAAGAAACCAGTCAATCCACAGAGAGGCTATGCTACACCGAGTGGGAGAAGATAAAGGAAGCAGAAAACTCTGTCCAGCCTATGAAGAGGCTTGTGATACAGGTGCAGTGGGGCAGCAGGAAGTATCCCAGGCAATATGTGCTCCAGAAGTTCTGGAGCCAAAGGAAAAATGCTAGGTAGGCTGGAAAGGCTTCTTGGCAGATGTAAATACCAGGAATAGAGCAATGGATTGATAGAATGTTCCTAAGATACTGAGAGGCCCATTTTTGGCTGGCCCCAATATCAGTTTTGGAGTATTTGGAAACACAAAAATAACAATAGTTATTGTACATAAATTATGCATCAATCGTATGCCAGGCGCTGCTGTTTAGTTTTATATGTTATATAATGCTCACAACTTTATGAGAACTTGTATTATTAGGCCTATGACATATTAAAAACATAATGTTTTACCTGTGGAACTGGCCCAAGATCACACATCTACTTGGGCTTTGTAGACATTAAAAGGATCATAACTCAGATTTTTTTTTTTTTTTTACAAGCAGAGCTACTGAATAGTGGAATATATTAACCAAAACCTTTGGTCCTTGGGAGCATCCAAACAAATAGGTGGTGAGCTTGAGTTGTGAGCCTTTCTGTACAGGTCAAATTTTGAAATGAATAGGAGTTAAGATCATTGATAATTTTAAGGCTCCATGGCAGTCAACTTTTAAGTAAGAAACAAACAAAAATGAATAAATAAATGCAAAGTGAATTTTTATCTCAGCCTTGGTATAAACATCGCCTGGAAGATGTCTCCTCTATTCACTGGTGTTTCAAAGGCCATTTCTCTGGAAAGTGCTGGTGCAGTGCATATTCCATTTATAAATTCTACCTCTATATAGCTTGTGGTTAATTTGTCTGCAGACCTTAAATCTGGCAGAATTTTGTGAGCTGAGACTCTATGCAAGTATAATTAAGAGACATTTTACAATTTTAGGTTTTAAATGAAGGCTTAAGTGCAGAGAGATTTTTTTAAAGGTGAAGAACAGAAAAGTGCAAATTAAAGAAAATTACCCTTCATCAGATATAAAAGAAATACATACTAAAGTGGAAACTTTTGGAAACACAGAAAAGTAAAGATGTTAAAATAACCATGACCCTTAAACCCAACATCCACAGATAATCACTCTTAACAATTCAGCATAATCCCAACAATTCAGCAAATTCCTTCCAGCTCTTCATTGCGTGGTTGAAATAATATTTTCTACAATAAGAGTTCTCAAACTCTTTGGTTTCAGAACCATTTTCCATCTTAAAAATTATTGAAGATTCCCAAGAGTTTTGTTCTTGTGTTTTGTTGATATTTACTGTCTGGTATTAAACTTGGCAAATAATTTAAACATTTATTTGTTTAAAATTGCAATAATAAAAGCAAAAATTTAGTGAAAAGAATGGCATTGTTTTAGAAATCTTTTTAATGTCTGACTTAGTAGAAAATAGCTGGATTCTCACATATGCTTCTGCATTCAACCTGTTATGATATATTGCTTTGCCTAAATATATGAAGAAAATCCAGCCTCACAGATACAGAATTGGAAAAGGAAGGAAAAAAAAATTTTTAATTTTACAGAGAAAGCACAAGGGGGGGAGGGGTAGAGGGAGGGGGAGAGAGAGAGAATCTTAAGCAGACTCCACACTCAGTGTGGAGCCCGACGCAGGGCTCTATCCCAGGACCCTGGCATCATGACCCAAGCTGAAATCGAGATTTGTGCACTTAACCATCATAGCTTAAGCACCACATAACTTAACCTGGCTACCCAGGTGCCACAGGAAGGAATATTTTAATTGTTTTTTTTAGATACTCATGATGCTTCTTATAGACTCTGGAAAACTCCACTATACAGTCATAAGAAAAGGAGAGTGAACATGTAAATAATGTCATAGTATTATTATGAACATAATTTTAATTCACATACTTCTTAAAAAAGTCTTGGGGACCCCTACCAGCTTCTCTATTAGACTTTGAGAATCCCTGCTTCATATATATTGTTTGTCACCCAACAGTATATTTTAAACATTATTAAAAGTAATTTCAATTAAAATCTGTTATAATTGATTTAACCATCCCCATGTTATTTGGGCATTTTGGATGATTCCTGCATATATTAACAAAAATAACACTGGAATAAATAACTTTTAGCCATAATTGTGCATCTGAATTTCATACCATGTTCCTTTAAGGCAGATTACGAGAAGTTGAAGATTGTATTTTATGGTACTTAATATATTTTACCAACTTGATTTCAAGAAGGATTTTACCACCTATTCTTCAACTATGATATAAGACAGATATCTGAGTGCGTAGCAGCACTGAATATATTACATAAATAATCTTTGCTCTGCTCTTAGGAAAAAAATAATTTATATTTCAAATTCTTTGCACATGGATGCATGAAGTTGACTATATGCTTATTAGTTACCAATGAAAATACTGTACATGTAAATATTATAACAGTAGGTTTCCTGAAATCAGTGTTGATGATCCATTCTACCACTGTGAAAAGTATTTATAAATCTGACCAAATACTGCAAGGATTTTCGCTAAGAACACATTAAAAGTTTTTTTAAATGTATTTATTTATTTTTGAGAGAGAGAGAGAGAGAGAGACAGAATGCAAGTGGGGGAGGGGCAGAGAGAGAGGGAGACACAGAATTGGAAGCAGGCTCCAGGCTCTGAGCTGTCAGCACAGAGCTGGATGCAGGGCTCAGACTCACTAACCGTAAGATCATGACCTGAGCCAAAGTCAGACACTTAACCAACGAAGCCACCCAGGTGCCCCAATAATATAATATTTTAAGTGTGTGTGTGTGTTAGTTCGCAAGGCTGCTGTAACAAAGTTGAGTGTCTTAAACAAAAGAAGTTCATTTGCTTCCAGTTCCGGAGGACAGAAGTCCAAAATCAAGCTGTGGGCAGGGTCTGTTCTTTCTGAGGGCGATGAGTGAGAATTTGATCCTTGCCTCCTTCCTACTTTCTGGTTGTTTCTGGCAATCATTAGCATTCCATGATGTACAGAAGCATCACTCCCATCTTTACCTATATCCTCACATGGCATTTCCCCTGTGTGTGCCTGTGTCCAAATTTTCCCTCTTTAGAAGGACACTGGTCAGATTAGGGACCCACTCGAGTCCAGCATGACCCCATCCTAACTTAACTAATTACATCTGCCATGACCTTATTTCCAAATAAAGTCACATTCTGTGGTTGTGGGAGTTAGGATTTCAACATAAAATTTTTGGAGGGACAAAATTCAATCCATCACAGTATGACTCACAGACTGGCACACTTGGTGTAGCATAAAATTCACAGATTCAGGGTGAACCCTGATATACTCCCCTTCCCAATAAGAAATTTTATGGCTTCCTGTGGCCTATTTGAGCATAATAGTAATGTAATTTCCACTGCCACCACCACCATCCATTACATGGGTCCAAAATTTTACTCATTACAAGGAGTTTCTACACACTTGATATCACTTGACCATCTTGGCTACTTGAGCAAGGCAGGTTTGAGATTACAAAACCTATTTTAAAGGAATCTGAGGCTCAGATTGATTGCCTTGCCCAAGATCACGGTGAAAGACAACAGCTTCACCTTGTGTTTGGATCAGAGTCCGGATGCAGTTTTAAAGACCATAGCTGTAGGTGACAGCCAGTCAAAATGGTCTTTAACAGAAACACACTTTACACATTAATTATCACAGGGATGGTGAATTAGCTTAAGTAAGAAAATCAATATCCTAGAACAATTGTCTAATCTTCTAAAAAAACAGTTGCAATTTCTTAGGTTTTGTAATTTTTATTGTTATCTTAAGTTGTGTGGCCGAAGGTAACTTTCACAAGCTTTATATTCAGGCAGTTTTTTTTATCTTTGTTTGAGGGTCTTGTTTCTTCCCATTAATTATCAGTAAATATAAGATAAGTATATGTAGGCAAAATAATCAGAGGCAATATTTAATCTCACATAAGACCTTTGCCCCATCAGCCTAATTTCTAAGAGAAGTGTTGGCTTATTATATTTCTATGGTTACAGAAATGTAAATATTCTAAAATTTTTTAAATGTTCATTTATTTTGAAAGAGAGGGGGTAGGGAAAGAGAGATAGGAGAGAGAGAACCCCAAGTAGGCTCTGCACAGAGCCCAAAATGGGGCTTGATCCCACAAACCACGAGATCATGACCTAAGTTGAAATCAAGAGTCAGACGCTTAGCTGACTGAGCCACCCAGGCGCCCTGTGAAATGTAAATATTCTATAAGTTCCACTTACTTTTTTGATCATATGAAGAAAGGTAGTATCAACAGTGTTTCCATTTTCCACTCATGTCAAAAACGTCTCATCTCTACAATTGTCATTTACATTTGCAATATCAATATCAGTCGAAATCTCAAGTTTATAGTTTTTTATTCTAGTCACAGAGTCCGCTACTGGTAAATCTAAAAGCCTGTAAAACTCAAGAATAGGTTGTTCAAGAACAGATCCTGATGTGTTCAGACCACAAAGAAAGGCAGGACAATGATGAAAACAGAAATCAGGATTGCGATTTTCTGTGCGGCAGGAGCAGGGGATGACCAGACAGGGAAATTCACTCAGGAGCATCCAACATACTCATAATGACCCATTCATTTCAGATGCAAGATAGTGACTATGGGTATTCGGTTGCAGTTTTTCTTTTGCATATATTTAATATTTATTAAAAATGTATTTTAAATGATATGTCTGACACATAAACTGTATCTCTGCTGGAAAAATAAGAGATAAGATACAGGTTGGCTAGTTGAATTAAGCATCCCTGAAAGCATCACTTCATGCCTGCTCCACTTTGGTGAGCACATTCTGTGTGGGCTGAGAGAAGGAAGTTATAAATCAGGCCCAGTTCCTGCCTTTGTGGAACTTAGCCATGCAGGAGGTAATAGTCACCTCAAGAAATAAGCGCGAGTTTGGGGCAATCTCTGCTTTCTTCATTACATATCTAGGTTCTTTTCTAATGATCCGATTTGTAGAGGGAAATCAGTTCTGTTCACCTATGATTCACCTAATGCACCACTTTGAAAAAGCTTCTAGAGTCTCTGATCATGACAACTGTCACCTAAAATTCTCCTCCCATCACGTCACCGTCACCGGGGCTTGTAGTATATACTGGGCTCTGTGCCTTAACCTGAAGGGCCATTTGCACTATCTCCGAAGTCGCCCAGCTTCTCCCCTCTAGCTCCACCACATGGCCATCTCTGGCACTGCACCCCAGTCTATTTGCTTCTGCTTGCGGATCTGGACAGAATGGTGTGTGCAAAGAGAATGAGAAGGCCTGCACACCCCAGGTTGTCCAAGTGGCGTGCACGACTCCTTTTAGGTATCTAGTAAACTCTCTCTAGCACCTCAAAGCCTTTCTTTACCTTAACCTGGGATTGATATCCCTCACCTGTATCCTCCAGAGATCCCTACACCTGCCTCTATCAATAACATTTATTTACTACAATGCAAAGTAATTATCTGTTGATTTTCTGCATCCCTGCTAATTCTCTGAGCTCTCCGAAGTGTATGAATCTCAGGGTTTCATACAACCTATAGTATTCGTAACCAGTAAAACCAAATAGGCCATATGGCAGTATTTGCAAATAAAAAAAAAAATGAGTGATTCATCTAATTTGTTAATTTTCTTAATCCTAAAATGCAGGATGCACATCTTCTTGGAGGGAGTAGGAGTTGGACTGGCCTTTGACAGATAAACTTGGATTAGTGGAAGGGCAATAATATACCCGAAGGGGAACCACATAAGAGAAAGTATAGACGGAAGAACTTGAGAGTTGTCTTGGCAACAGTGAAAGCACCAGGCTGATGAGGTAGGAAGTTCACATCACTGTGGGGGATGACGATGGGTAGGGAGATTGGGCAAAGTAGGACAACAGTTGGGAATCGATCCTGTGTGAAATGAAAATGGCAATGAAGGACTTAGACCACTGGAGTGACCTGATGAAGCTGTCACTTCTGAGTTAATAAGAGCAAAATGACTCAACATTGAGACCGGAAATGTCAAATCGAAGCTTGTCTTTTGGCCCTGATTACAAACACATAATCAGTCCTAAACAGTACCTGCCTCAGTCTTCCTTGAGGAGAATGCTTGGCAATTTGGGAGCAACAGGAGAGACCGACTCATTGCAATTACTCTTTAGAAAATGAAAGAGGTAAAGGAAGTAATCCAGCTGACAATTTCAGGGAAATTGTGAAGTGCCTGTCAGGTTGCAGTAATTATGTGGCAGTCTTTTGTGAGCTGTGATGGAGGACGGTCTGGGTAAGGAGAAAACCTCAGCAAAGTAGCATGTTTTCCTCCATTTAACAGTTTTAGAAACAGACTGTGTGATGATGATGTTTCTGTACCCCAGGCAAGCTTCCGGGGAGGAGGAAATGTCCTGAGGAGGGGGGCCCCTCTCCTAGACTACCTGGAAAACATGACATGACCTGCCTCTCCCCAGGCCTCTATCCCACACACCACCCCCCCACTTCCTCTTGGCTCTCATCTCATGGGAGCTGCCCCAGCACCGGCATGGGGGAGTTTAGTGAAAAATCGAGTCAAAGAATTATTTGGGGGCCGGACTGTGGGTTTCCATCACGGAGGGCAATGCTGTTGAGGGTTTAAGCGACCTCCGAGTAACAGCACACTGCTCTCACTGCAAGGCAGAGATCAAGTTATTTTCACTGCTGAAATTGAGTTGATGCTGGAGGATGTGGCTGAGGCCTGCTATAACAATGAACCATTAGATACCACAGGGAAACTCTCAACCTCCTCATATTGGGTCCTGGACTGTAAAATTTATAGCATGGAGGTGAAGTGGAGAATGTGGACTTACTGAAAGTAGTGAGTTTTCAAGGAGAAAAAAGAAAAGATGGGACTTAACTTCTCATCCCTGGTGTCTTTTACCACATTGACAGCTGAGAAAAATCATTCCTCTTCCGAGCGACGTGTGATCCGAGAAGCAGACAGGGAGAGTCAGACTAGTGCAGCTCCCTCCAAAAAGAAGAAATAGGACTGGAAAGGTGTGAGCCCACCTAAAAAATCCTGAAATGTCAGTGTTCTCTGCATGGCTGGAGAAAGAAGGCATTTTAATAGCTGGATGAGTAAATCTAGAGCCCTTATGGGTATCACTGAATTTGATTTACAGGTAGGGAGACAGGGAGGGTACAGAGAGGGTCGATTGTATTAAGGGAAGACATGAGAAGTTTCATAAAGGAGATGCCATTTGACCTTTAGCCCTAAGAGCCAAGTGAACATTCCAGACAGAACGCACAAAAGGCATGGGTTTTGAAATGGCACGACATATCTGGAAAATCACAAGTATCCTGTGTAAACCTGGGGCAGTGAGCGTCCTAAACAGTACCGAGATTATGTAAGTGCACAGGTGGCCGGGGAGAGGCCTTGTCATCGTCAGACGACCTTGTCCTGTTGGAAATGGAAGGACCGCTGAAGGGGTTAAAAATTATTTGCTCCCTGAGGCTCTCTGACATTTCTCTGATCCTTGAACCCTGATCTTTTGTTTGTTCCCGCCTTCAGCTCAGCTCTGCTTCCTCTCTGGCTGTCACTGTAAAAGCAGTTTATTTCAGTTGAACTCTCCAGGTCTTACTTGATGGTATACAATAAATTCTTTTAGAATTCAATTGGATCCTCTGACCTTTCACTAATAATTGAGTGAGGATTGGGAGACGCATAAGATGATAAAAACATGACCCTGATTTTAAGGAGCGCCTTTTACGGTGCAGGAAGACGTGTGTCTACAACACTAAATCTAGAACAAATCTAAAACAAATTAAATACTTTTGGAGCACAGAAAAGGAACCACTAAAGTCTCTGCCTAAGACTTCTAGTTAAAGGGATTACACATAGAAATATCCACAGGTATGAGGGGGCAGTTTTATATGCCAGGCATGGTTGTCATATTAATGACTGTATTTATTTATGTCTGCTCCAACCTTGTTCCATATGTGCTGGTAATCAATTGGAACTTGTACATAGTTAACGGTGTAAGTCGATGAATGTCTGGAGGTCTGTGGGAGGTGGGGCCCGAGGACACCAACACAACTGATTTATTTCTGAGGTCACACTGAGAAAAGAGCTACAGCTTGCAGGTGAGGGAGAGGGAAGGTCAGGGAACTTCCTGCACTGGTGAGGTGGCAGAGATGACTCAAGCCCTGAGGACAGTGACCTGCAGCTGACTCAAGGTGTCTGGGAGTAAAACCGGGGGAGAGAGTGGTGGTGGTAGTCCGTGAAAGAATTTGGAATGGACCAACAAGATTACTGAATGGCCTCAACGGCAAGGGAGAGCTTATATACCTCACCCTCTGGTTTACCTGATTTTATGGAGTCCTCGTGGCTTTGTCTCAGAGCTATAACTTGTAGATAACTAACTGGTAACCATGCCAATGATTCTCTCTCATAGATATGCAAACACATTTTGTCCAGGAGAGAGGACAATTGATCCCCCAACACCTCCTTGGGGGGATGGAGATGTATATATATTTGGCTTTGAATTCTTTTTGGAACTGATTATAATATCTTTCTGGTTCCCTCATTAAATGAGTTAAGTGAAATCTTTGACATGTTAAATCTATATTTATATGAGAGTCATGATTTTGTCTTAGAAAATATCTTTTAATATTCCTTGTTAACTTGAACTTTATTTCTATGTGGGTTCAAGGATCTAGTCACCTTTCTCCTTAACCTCACATTTCCAATGTCAGGAAAAGGGCTCCCTAGTCCTCCTAGTTCATAACACAAGTTCATGTTGGCTAACCCAGACATCTGACAGGTGAGTGGGGGTCATTTCATCCTTTCAAAATGTCTAAATAGACTATTTCTCCTGCCATTCCTTCCAGGGAAGAACATGTGTATGAGGTTAAAGCCTGAGACAAGGATTTCTTAGCTTGGCTTTGACTTTTGAAATGTGAGTATCTTAATTTAATCGAATAGTGTGTGTGCCCTAGCTGCCTTCCAATGTACTCACATCTCATATTTTCCCCATTTATTTATTAGTTGTGGCTAGAGAAAATTTCTAAACCAACAGAACACAATGACCCATTGGGGAAGTAGTCTTAAATCTAAGCATTATTTACATAAAAAATAAAATCCAAAAGGTAGTTCACTGGGTGGAAAGAAATCTTATTTGGGGACGTTCAAACAATGTTTCCATCTGATGTTGTATCCTGCTTGTACATTTGATGGCCCTCTCCTTTGTGGTTCAAATGTGTCCCATATATTCCTATCTGAATGGCTGTAATCCTTGACTGCATTTATTCTTTGATGTATCTGTCTCTGTCACTAAATTGTGAGGCCCTAGAGAACAAGAGACCTATTTGATCTTTCAACATTGAGCACAAGTTTGGAATATAGTAATTTTCAATTATGTATCTGTGTCTCTGGACAGCTCTCACAATTGAAAGTGTACAGAGCCAAAATCTACCCATCTGTAATTTCAACCCTTAGGGTGCAAATGTGTCTTTTGGAGTTGTACAGATCAAATGTGTTGTTCCCCAGAGTCATGCAGAGAAGGTGTGAGGATAAACTGTTACAAGAGAAGGCATTTAGAATAATGGAAGCCACTAAATGAGAGTCTTTCTATGATTTTTCCATGTCTCTGCAATCCTCCAAGAATTGCAGAGACAGAAAGGAGAATAAGTAAAACTTCACAATTAGCCCATGGCTGAAGCATGCTTGTGAGATAGAAAATAGTAAACTTCAATTTATATATAGGTTGAAGAATAAACGTTAGAAATAATGGGTTGCCTCTGGAGCTGATGCCAGAGCTGAGATCACCTGGGAGCACGTGGAAGAAAGCTGTGTGCGGTAGGGTCCCCTATGTGACAGAACATGTGCACCAACAAGTGTTCACAAGCAGAAAGCAGGACCCACTTAAGGAAGGACGAATGTGATTAGTGAAGATCAGAGCTACTGGGGAGTTAGCAATTCTGGAATCTAAGCATGTAGAAGGGAAAAGAGATGCTTATTGTACCATTCTAAATGTTCTGTATGTTTTCAAAATTTCATCATTGTACGTGGGAAAACCACAAGGAGGCCATGAAAAAGCCCCAAAACAAGGTAGAGAGAATGTTCTGTGTGAACACAAGAGAAAGGTCAGTGCCCTTGTGAGCCTATAAAAGAAGGGGGGCTCTGAGAGGGGTCTGGAGGGAAGTATAATTATCTACTCAGCAGTTCTGGGCAGATATGGTCCCCCACTGACTTTTGACGTGGTGCCTGGGCACTAACCTGATCATCTGAGGTTTCAGACCTTCTTCAGTCCAGGGATGTCTGTCAATATAAATACTCTCCATATTCATCTGTCCTCCTGTCTTGGGTTACCTTTGTTTTTGAATTGGGGAAGCTCTGACTTGCTTCAGAGATAAAATTGGTGGAAATCACAGAGCAGCAACAAGTAAACATTCCAGATAGATAATAGGAGCCAGCAGATTTTAGATTTTAAGTGCTAAAATAGATCTAAGGCTCGACTTTACTTCTGGAACAAGTTACTAAACATGGAGAGTGAAGTGCCCTTCTATAATCAGTTTTCTCTACCAGAGCCTTTTAACTATTGTATTAACTTGATATTTTTTTCGGGGCGCCTGGGTGGCTCAGTCGGTTGAGCGTCCGACCTCAGCTCAGGTCACGATCTCGCGGGCCGTGAGTTCGAGCCCCGCGTCAGGCTCTGGGCTGATGGCTCGGAGCCTGGAGCCTGTTTCCGATTCTGTGTCTCCCTCTCTCTCTGCCCCTCCCCCGTTCATGCTCTGTCTCTCTCTGTCTCAAAAATAAATAAATGTTAAAAAAAAAGATATTTTTTTCACCTGATTGGAGAAATTATCTTTGCTCACATACAGCATAGGAAAATAACATTTATTCAGGACATGCACAGAGCCAGGCATCGTGGTAGGTGCTTTCTCTACATTTTACCAGAATCTTCCCTACTTGGGTGTCATGGAAGCTGAGGCATCATCACAGAGTTACAGGTGTGCTGAGATGTGGAAACTCTCCACCTCTGAAGAGTTTGACTAGGGACTGGGACAGCCAGAGCCCCTGGACCAGATATGTCAGGCCTCAAAGAGCCAGACCATATTTTCTGCATGTATGACACGAAAACATCTGGGACTCACTGTGTTAAAGCATTTATTCCTCATGGTAGCCTGTAAGGTAAATATTACTTTCACCATTTTGGATATGGTGGGTTCAGAGGAGGCTCCAGGTAAATTAGTAGCTAGTAAATTAGCCAGCATCAGATCTCAACATCCATGGGGTGGAAAAGCCAGGAGTGCCATTGGGTCTGCTTGGTAACTAGAGCTGAGATTTTCCTTCACATTGTACTCTCCAGTTTACCAGGATGCTCATAGATAGCCTCAGATCTAGAAGGCCTAGGACATCTCTGCATCATACTTGCAAACTCACAGAGGGCAAGGACTAAGATTTGGAAGGTGAAGTAATAAAGGAACTGGAAGGATCTCCCGGGAAGCATCAAGTTATGTATTGTGTGGGACTTTCTGGCTGAAGAGTATAGTTTGTTCACAGCACACCAGTGGGAAGAGGTTGGAGATATAACTGGGTTCAATTCCTAGATGTCCTGAGTGACAGGTTAAGGAGACTGGGTGATGAAGCATATAGTGGGGACACAATGAAGCTTCTCTTTCCTGTAATTTCCCCTTCAAATAGTTTGTACTACTTGTGTGACTCAAATACAGTTAGGTGTCCTCTGTCCCTGGGTGGACCTAGAGTCATTTTCATGTGAATGTCCAGGCCAAGTGATCCAGTGGGCTTTCCCATTCAATAGTGGGACACCGATGCATCCTCGGGGGTGTTATGGTCTCTCTCAAATTCGGTTAGTCTGCTTCCTCAGCAGCTGGACCAGTGCCCATGCTACTACCATTGTTTGTCCACTGCTTTCTATCCCATCAAGGCCACTGCCTTTGATGCTGTGCTGCCCCCCGTGTTTGTCTCTGACCTGCTGCTTCTCCATCTTGACACTATTCACATCCCACTACCGCTGCCTCTTGGCTTTGCTGATTTCCTTCTGACCACCTTCATTTGCCAGGACCTTCCCACTCCAGACCACTGGCCTGCCACTTTCTTGGACTAGTCTAACCTCGGGCTGACTGCTCTATGCAGCCTCGTTACACATTTGATTCCTTACAAATCAGCACCCAAAGGTCAGCTGCCGCCCATGCAGCTACTGTTCCTCCCAGGGCAACAGCCCTAATTTAGGTTCTTTCAATCTCCTAGATAGGACCCATCACCACACATGTGGGTTCAAGCAGCTGGAACATTGTTTCAGGCAACAGCCACCATGCTATTTCTCCCCTCTAATCCTTAGGCCCTGTTATGAAGCCCGGCTCAGTACAGACTTCTTCCCTCTGGGCAGATTGTCTCCATGAGGATCCACGTTCTTTCTTGAAATTTCATTCCACTGGGCTATTCCTGCCCCATTTACCAGATGTGTTTGAAGATGTGCTGGCACCCTAATCGTAGCACTATTAGAGTAATTTTCCCGGGAGGCGATCCAGCATCCATGTTCACAGGGGGATAACAGCAGTGAGGAAGTCACATAATTCATATGCATTTTTCTCCTTATTTCAAAAGCATGTCATGTTTATTGCAGAAGTTTTCAAAAACGCAGTAAAGCAATAGGAAGGCAATGACTATCACGGATAAGTTACCACCCTGAGGTAAAAGCAGTTAACATTTGGTGAATGTCATTTATATTTATTATGTGGCTGCTATGTGCCTGGCATTGTGCTAAGCACTGGCACTACATAAATAAATAATAAATAAATAAATAAATAAATAAATAAGAGTCCTACCTGTCTGCATAATGTCTTATAACCTGTCCTTTCTTTCATAGTATTATTTTATGAGGCCTTTTTTCTTTTTATTCTTTATTATTCCTTTCTCAGCTTTCTGAATTTCTCTTGAACCGTGAATTAGATCACATTCAGACATCTGCCTTTCTCAGAATTGTCCAGAAGTCTTTCTTTTTCCTGCATTGCAGTATTTTTGTCCCGTACTTCCCTTTCCCTCCCCACCCTCTTTAATTTGTTCTTAGCCAGTGATTCAGGGAACTGTCGTCCATGGTGTTCGTCAACAAACAGCAGGAATGGACAGACTCTGGCCCACTTCCTCCCACTTGTATGCAGTTTGAGCCTTTCCCTCATATCTGCTTCCGGTGGCTCTGGCCCTTCAGCTTCCAGTGCTCAGCTCCTGTATTTGCTTGCTGGGCCGTATTCAGTGGAGCTGAGAGCCTTCCCCATCCCCAGTGCCTGGTACCCGCCCTCTGAGTTACTAGATCTTGTCGGGCGGCACGCGAGGGACTGTCATTCTCAGTGTGCCCTGTTCCCAGGGTGGCCCTTTCCTGTCTGCATAGTGTTTTCCTTGTGGAGTCTAGAACGGACCGGAAGGCAGTTCGCCCTGTTCCAGGTGTGCTCTGAGAGCACCCAACCGGCAGATGGACAGGCACTCAGCTTTTGGATTGGTTCAGATATTGGGCCAAATTCTCTGAATTTGGGGGTGGATAATGGGAGAAGTAAAAGTGTCTTTCTTTAGGTCATCTCTATTTCATAAAATGGAGCAAAAGGCACATGTTCCTCTATATTGTTCTAAGCCCATTAGAGTTAACAGAGAATTCTCTCATTTCTGACGTTAGGTGGTCAGTCTGTCCTCATCGTCTCTGTGGTTACCTTCAGTTTCTCTCTCTGTCTTTGTTCGTATTTTAGTTGGAAGTTGGGAGGGATGTCCTTACTCCCTGTAGGTCCTCATGTCACCCTCTCAACAATAAGAGTTGCTTTATTGAGCACTTACATGCCTGGTATTTTCTAACTACTCGAGTTACATTATCACTGCTGTTCTAATCCTGTGAGCTAACTATTACTTTCTCTATCTTACAGACAATGAATCCAAGTCTGGGGGGTTAATAAGGTATTTGCCCAAAGACACTGAATTTGTAAGATGCACAGCCTGGATTCAAACCTCGGACTCTTTCACACCAAAGCCCTTGACATTTATTTTTTAATTTTTAAAATTTTCTTAATGTTTGCTTATTTTTGAGAGAGAGAGAGATAGAGAAAGCACGTGCAAGTGGGGGAGGCACAGAAAGAGAGGTGGAGACATAGAATCTGAAGCAGGCTCCAGGCTGAGCTGTCCACACAGAGCTGGATGCGGGGCTTGAACCCACAAACCTTGAGATTACAACCTGAGCCGAAGCCGGACACCTAACTGACTGAGCCACCCACGTGTGCCGACAGTTCTTTAATCTCTTGAGGTCTTTAAGGTCAATTATCGTGTTGAGTTATTTGGGGAGTTTTCCTCCAGTTATTCCTCTGGAAAGGAATTAGGATGGAGTTCATGCAAAATTTCTACTGATGCATGGCTGTATTGCAAGTGAAGAATGAGAACAGTCTGGAATATTACTGTTATTTCCCCTCCCTCTCTCTTTCCCCACCCGTCCTCCCTCTTTTCCTTCCTTTACAGCCCCGCTTTGTCCCTTTGACTATAGTTTCTCCTGCTACACTGAGTCTGTGAGCCGGTATTACTGACTTTTCGCATGCATAAAATTCCTAGCACAGTGCAGTTGGTTGGCCATAAGCGGGTTCAAAAGCACTGAAGTAAAAAGCGGCTTCTCTGCCATCTGAAAATGGAGCATTGCCAGAACCAGAAGGAGTTCACAACCGGAAGCAATTAATTGGTGGTGTTTTCCTGTGTTTGTGGGAAGAAGGGGATGGGGATCTCCAAGGACCAGCAGAACAGCTGCCAAAGCTTTCGCAAACAGTGGCTCAGCTCTGATGGGGCTAGCCGGTGATCTGCAGTACCAACAGGAGAATGTGACTCACACTCAGGATGCAGGCCTAGGCCACTCCCGTCACATGAGGCACGGTGGAAGAGGCTCCCTAGCAATGGCCTTGACCGGTGGGTTGAGAAGGCACACGGGATTACTCACACTCCAGCCCTTCCTCCCGGATTCAGCGAGCGTGGTCGGTTAAATCACAAATAAAAAGAAACTATCCATTTTCTGCATGAACTCAATAATATCAAGTCTTTTATTTGCAGTTCTGCTGATTTTGAAAAGCAAATAGCAATGCCTGTGTCAGACTAAAGCAAATTAACTATTTTGGATTCAACAGCAAAGCCTACCCCTGCGTGAACAAATTATAGTTATGTCTGATTAAAATAAAAAAAAAAAAGAGCTGTTGACTGGTTGGTGAATGATTCCCTTTCTCCCAAAATGGGCCTGAAATTTTATTCATATTCTCAAAATTTGCAGCAAGACCCACTCCCTAAAAGTCACCCCATTTATTTGCATTAATATATTCACATGCTTTACCTCACTCATATTGCCAACGTGCACAAATGCATGTATGGATATATTCTCATATAAAAGTCAGCAGATTGGATCCACAACCCACCACTGTATGATGAGTGCCCATTACTAGTCTTGGCTGAGCATGCCGGGATCTGTCTACACATTAATTCATAGTGACAACTCACAAGAGTTCCCTTAGTGAACCTGTCACTTATCCATCCCATAAGGAAATCAGGTTGTCAGACCTGATAGAGGAAATGTATAACAGTATCTGTCAGAAATCTGAAGCTACCACTCTCAAATAGACCTTCCAGAAAAACAACAGCCTTCAGGCCTAGAGGCCACTAGGAAACCAAGACATGCTTTAGGTAGTTTCTTGCGGAGAAGCGCTGTGCCTCCCCTCAAGACAGCAGCAGCCTGTGAGACATTAAAGACCACAAATATCTTAAAGAAACTCTCTTTTTAATGTTTATTTATTTTTGAGAGAGAGAGAGAGAGAGGGAGGGAGCACGCGTGTGCACACACACACACACACACACAGGCACTCTTGTGGTGGGGGTGGGGCAGAAGAGAGGGAGACACAGAATACAAAGTAGGCTCCAGGCTCTGAGTTGTCAGCGCAGAGCCCAACGCGGGGCTCGAACTTACAGACCACGAGATCATGACCTGAGCTGAAGTTGGACGCTTAACCAACTGAGCCACTCAGGCACCCTAGGAAACTCTCTTTTTAAATAGCTAATTACTGATATATAATCTACACACCATAAAAACCACTCATTTAAAGTATAGTTCAGTGTTTTTTAGTGTCTTCACAGAGTTATGCATCCATCACCACTATCTCATTTTAATCACCCCTGAAAGAAATTCATACCCATTAGTAATCATATCTCATTCCCGATACTCACCCCCCCCAGCCCCAGGCAACCACCATTCTACTTTACATTTCAATGACTTGTCCATTCTAAACATTTTACAGAAGTAAAATTATACAATGCGTGGTCTTCTATCAATCACTGGCTTCTTTCACTCAATATTATGTTTTCAAGATCTATCCATATTGTAGCATACATATATTAATACCTCGTCTTTTATTGCCAAATTATATTCCACTATATTGATCGACTACATTTTATTTATCAATTCATAAATGAATGGTCATTTGGGTTGTTTCCAGTTTTTGGCTATTATGAATATTACTGCTATGAAAATTCATGAACAAGTTTTTGTGTGGGTGTTTTTCATTCTCTTGAGTATATATCTAAGAGGGGGAATTGCTGGGTCATATGGTCATTATATGTTTCGTATTTTGAGGAACAACCTAATGCTTTTCCAAAGAATTATCTTACATTCCCATTAGCAATGGATATGGGTTCCAATTTTCCACATCATAGCTCTTATTACTGTGTTTTTTAAATTATTATTATAGCCAACTTGGTGTGAAATAGTGGTTTTGATTTACCTTTACCTAATGGATAATGAATGAAGAAGAAGAATGTTGAGCCTGTTTTCACGTATTGTATTGGCCATTTCTTTGGAGAAATGTCTATTCAAATTATTTGCCCATTTTTGAATTGGGTTGTCTTTTCATTATTAACTTATAACAGTTTTTATATATTCTGGATATAAGTCCCTTGTCAAACGTATGACTTGCAAATATTTTCTCCCATTCTGTGGGTCATCTTTTCATTTTCTCTCGTCTTTGAAAGACAAAAGTTTTCAATTTTGATTAAGTCTAATTTATCTATTTTCTTGTCTCTCTTATGGTTTGAGTGCTCTTAAATAAGAAACTATTGCCTAACCAGATGTCCTAAAGTCTTACTCCTGATTTTCTTTTAGGAAATCTACTGTTTTAGCTCTTAAATTGAAGTCTCTGGTCCTTTTTGAATTAATGTTTGTGTATGGATGAGGTAGGGGAAAAAATCCATTCTTTCGCATGTGGGTAGCTGGTCGCTCTGAGCACCATTTGTTGTTTGTACAACAACAGATATGGATAACCTGAGTTCCTTTTGGGGAAGAGGTAGAACAGTTAATTCATTGTAGGCTTCTTAAAGTTTACATTGAAATTTTAAATCATATGAACCAAGTAATGGAAATACACCAATGAATAAATAATTTCTAAGCCAACAGTTGCCAAAAAAATTTAAAAAGATCATTCTAAAAGGATACAGAAATGGGGAGAAATAAAAACCAAAGAAGCAAGATAATAGTAAATAGAAGACAGACCTTAATAAAGACAAAAGCAGAAAGTTAACAGAGAAAATATAAAAGTGATTTACGAAACAAAAAAATGCTGGGTCATAAAAAGGGGACAAAGGTGTATAAAAATTGGTTTAGAAGAAAGATAAAGTAATAATAATTAATGTAAACAATTAAAAAGAAGTATAGAAAGTTATAAATGTATAAGTGATAAAATTAACAATTTTCTTGAACATTTTAAGTTATCAGAGATGACTTTAGAAGAAGTAGACAATATAGATTGACCTGTAAATAGCTAATAAATTGAAACAATAGAAAATGTCCCTCACTCAAAAGCAAAGAGGCCCATTTTACAAGGCAATGTCACTGCATCTTCAAGGAATAATCTCTCTTATATACTTTTTCTCAGCCTGAGGCCAGATAAGTGTTTTATATAAGCTTACTATCAACACCTGATAAGGCAATAGAAAAGAGGAACACTGTCGACCAACCATTTGTAAGTATATAAATATAAAATGTCTCTATGTTGACAGAAAGATCAAATGTATCACAGAAATGCGAAGATTATCC
Source organism: Prionailurus viverrinus (assembly GCF_022837055.1). Taxonomy (NCBI): domain Eukaryota; kingdom Metazoa; phylum Chordata; class Mammalia; order Carnivora; family Felidae; genus Prionailurus; species Prionailurus viverrinus. The sequence goes on along the minus strand of NC_062563.1, from coordinate 128,302,544 downwards.
AGTATCAGAATGTCTTTTAAAAAAAGAACTAAATGAATTGCTTATTTCAATGTATGTAAAAATTATTGTAGACATAAAAATGCTCTCATTTGAACAAAGATAGAAAGGTATTTCTGTTACCACATAAAGGCTCTGCAGCAAAAATGCACATAAAAATTATATTTAGTGAAAAAAACTTTAAAAGCATTTCCATTACAGTTATGGGAAATATATGCCCACCTTCACTGCAGCTATTCAACACATGTTGTGAGGTTATAACCACCTACTAGGTGAAAGAAAGAAATGAGAATAAGGGCCAGAAAGAGACAAAAATGCTGTTATTTGCCAGATACTATTTTCTACAGGGAAATTCAAAATTCTACAAAGTACTATACTTAAGAATCTTCAGCTGGTTTTCCAAATAAAAAGTTAATAATAAAAATGCACTGTTTTTTCTTCTTTTTTTGTTATCAGCAATAACCAATGTAAAATACTGAATATTTTAAAGACATCAGAACATCAGTAAGTTTATTTTATTTTTTTAAATATTCCTCCCTTTTCCTTCCCTTTCTTTTCTTTTCTTTTCTTTTCTTTCTTTTCTTTCTTTCCCTCTTTCCTTTTCTTCTTTCTTTCTCTTTCCCTTTCTTTCCTTCTCTTTCCTTTTCTCTTTTTCTTTCTTTCTCTTTCATCTATCTATCATCAACCTATCTATCATCTATCTATCTATCTATCTATCTATCATTTGCATGTTCCCTTCTCAGTCATTACCAGGAAAGACCCTGGAATGAGCATGAACTGTGTGCTTGCCTTAGGGGATAATAGAGGGGATAATAGAACTCAGGCTCAGGAGGAGGCAAATCTCATAGGAGAGCGGGAAGGAGGCCGCAGCAAAAGAAGCACTAGGAGCCTGTGCTGAAAGCAAAGCTCTCATTCCTCCAGGACCTTGTCGTGCTCCCCCTGCAGGCCAGTCAGCTCCCTGCAATGCCTGCCATGGAGTGGATGTGAAGGAAAGGGGAGCTGAGTAGACTGTGCAGCCTCCCCTGTGACAGTCCTCTGCGTAATTCTGCCCCGACTCCTAATGAGAATTAGCAGATGGAGGCTGGGAACACATTTCCTTAGGTGTTTAATTTACTCCTAATAACCATATTGCAGACATCTTGGGCAAAAATCAATCTCCTTTCTGTTTACATCAAAACCCCGATCTCAATTCACTGTCTTAAAATCACCGGAGCAGAACTTTTATATCCATATCTCATTTTGTTTAAAAAAACCAAACAGCATAAAATCGTTTCTGCCCATGTGACATATATTTTTGGGAATATTCTGTGAAGTAAAATTCTTTAGGTTAAAGGTATCTCAGGAGTGTCTAATGTAACTAAGAGCAAAATTCAGGCCAAAAACATAGCCTCTCTCATAATGCCAAAATGATGTTCAGCAAATATTTACCTGAAAATAAGTAGATTCTGCATGTATTTTTCAAAATCAAAATCTCATTATGACCAAAATAGATGTAACTTTGGTTGAAAATGTAATCAATTATTGGCTTGACAGCAATAAAAATCATACTGAAATAGACATAACCCTATGAATCGGGATAAGGATAACCAACCTGAGTTTTATATATAGGGATCGTTAAGCAGTTATTGCAGTGGGAAAGAGAAAGGGAGGACCTGGGATTTGTATCAAGCTGCCCCTGGATTTTGGTGGTAGAGGGGATACCAATCCAGTCCTATATGGAGTAATAACTAATGAACCTCATCTGGACTCAATGTCTCCAGATGTTGCTGGTGGATTCAGGGTAACAGTCAAACTCAGAGGTCACGTGGAGAAATGAGAGAAACTTACTCGCAGTGATACTTGGACATGTGGCTAGACCTAGATCTGTCTACAGGCAGAAGGATCTCAGCCTGTGAATTAGCATTTCAATTCCAGAGATCAAATCCCTGGCTTGAGGAAGACTAACAAAGATAATGGAGTCTCTAGTATAAGCTATACTATGATCAAGAAAAACACGGGCCCATCAAAAAGACTGGGGCCACTCACCATATATGGCACAAGGTGGATCTTGAAAAAGGTAGTAGCCCCATTGCCAGATATATGATCAAGGTCAAGAACAGGAGAGATGATATGGATTTGGTGCTATGTATTAGACCGTGAGGCTGAACTCATACATGATTTTGACTGAATATGGTGTGGGGATTAGGGAAAGCTGGGAGGAAGAGCCTGGTGCCCAGGACCAAGTAGAACCTGCAACAGTCTAGTTTAGAGTCGCTTAGGAAGATTTGACTCTGTGCTTACCTTCATACTAAATGCATCAGACTGACTCTTCATCCTTTCTGAGAAATTCTAAGGTTATTTCCTTATTGACCCCTATATTTGGAAGCTGGCAAGTAGGTTCTGACACGAGGAAGAAAATACATTTCTGGAGAGATGAAGATATCAGATGAATGGTTGTTTCTCTTCTCTTCTGTTTTTTTTTTTTTTTCCACCCACCAGGGTGGGGGGTAAATTCTGGCCTGAGGAAGAAGTGTGGAGAACAAGTTTTGTCTCACTGGAGGTATCTGTGAGGAGGGTAAGTTACCCTCCGAATCTAAAAGTGCCAGGCCCATCTCCTCATCGGTGATTTTGTGGTAACAAACATTTCTCTCCAGAAACACGAGTGAAATGTCAGAAGCTGCAGACGTCAGCTATTTCTATTTCATGGATGAGTACCTTTCTATTTTATCACCTAGTAGAGAGTGGTTTCATCACTTTAAAAACAATTAGAATTCTCTTTTTCCTCATGCAGTTTAAACCTTTATGGCACAGCCTAAGAGACACCCCCTCTTTTCCTGCTCCCTATATAGCCCACATACCAGGTAATCCTTCACAAAGGACTCACTTTTGAATTCACCTATGGACGTGGAACAACTGATAAGCTAGAAGCACCTTTTGAAAGCCATGGAAAAATCCTACTGTAACTGAGTCCATTCTGCATTGCATATTCGTGGGGTCTGAGTTCAGTTATTTGAAAAGATTAAAGGTTTCCTTGCAGTATTTTATGAAGTCTGGACATTAGGGATGGGATGCAATGGATGAGCTGTGTGAGACCACTGTGGTGGAAATAGTTTTAAATGAGGTCAGAAGGCCAACTGGATGCACATCGCTGCAGAAGAAACTTCCTTGAGGATCTTTTCCTTTCTCTGCTTTCTTCACTGTATCTCATTCCACCAGGGGCATCCCCTGTGTTGAGCCAGTTTCCTCCAAGTGAACTAAAGGGAGCCCAGGTTAGTAGCATGACCTAGATACCGAAAAAACCCAATGTGTGTCTCCTAAAACAGTGTATAACTAGACTGGTTTCTGTTTTAAATCTGACCCAGCAATTTATTTTAACTTGTCAGTTTAACCCATTTAAATTTATGGTGATCGGTATATTTGGACTTATTTCAAAATCTCGCTCTGTCATTTTTGTCCCTTTGTTGAACCTAGATCTCATTTGTCTCCTTTCATGCATTTGAAAAATTATTTTTATTTGTCATTTCTTTTATTCTTCTCCCTCCAATTTAGAATTTATGGAGTCGTCATGTGATTTACCGTGTGTATTTTTAAAAGCCTGAAATTAATGAGGGTCACACATCTCCCACTGATGCTGAGCAGTATAAGAAAGTCAGGACTTTTCACTGCACTCTCCCCCAAATTTAAATTGTGCCATTTTACTTCTATGGTGTAGCTAATATTACTATATATTAATATTAATATTGTTATCTTTATTAAAAACGACAACATTCAGTAAGTTAACCCACCTATTTACCAATTTCTTTGCTCACACTCTTTGCATCTCAGAATTTCCTTCTGGGATAGTTTTTCTACTTCCATAGTATATCCTTTAGAAATGCTTTTTATGAAATTCTGCTGGTGAGATACCATCTCGTCTTTCCTTATCTAATAGGTCTTTATCTTACTTCTTTCTGTTCTTGAAAGATTATTTATTGGATACATAATCCTCGGCTGGAAATATATTCTCTCAGCTTTTTTAAAGTATTATTCCTCCATTTTCTGACTTCTATTGTTATTCTTGATTAATTAGCCATGTGTCAGTTTAATTGATATTCCTTTGTAGATGATCTATCTTTATGTTCTGGCTTTTTAAACTAGGTGTTCTCTTTGGTTTTGAGATTTTATTTAAAAAAAATTTTTTTTAACGTTTTTATTTATTTTTGAGACAGAGAGAGACAGAGCATGAACAGGGGAGGGGCAGAGAGAGAGGGAGACACGGAATCGGAAGCAGGCTCCAGGCCATCAGCCCAGAGCCCAACACGGGGCTCGAACTCACGGACCGTGAGATCGTGACCCGGGCTGAAGTCGGATGCTTAACCGACTGAGCCACCCAGGCGCCCCTGGTTTTGACATTTTAAAGTTTTACCACAGTATGTCATTGAAATTTATTTATTATTTTTGAAATAATGATTTTTAGAAAAATTTTTTAATGTTTATTTATTTATGAAACAGAGAGAGACAGAGCATGAGAGGGGGAGGGGCAGAGAGAGAGAAGAAGACACAGAATCCGAAGCAGGCTCCAGGCCCCCAGCTGTCAGCACAGAGCCCGACGTGGGGCTCGAACTCGTGGACCGTGAGATCGTGACCTGAGCCGTAGTTGGGCGCTCAACCGACTGATACACCCAGGTGCCCCTACCTTTTTTTTTCAATCTGACTATTTTAATACTTTCTATTTTAAATTCCGTAAGATATTATCGTCAATATCTATTTAGATTTACCACACAGATACCTTTTCGTTGCCTTCATTTCTTTGTCCATCGTTGATACTTCCACTCAGCGGCATTTTTGTGTGTGTGTCAGAAGGACACCTGTTAATATTTCCTCCAGTGCGTGTCTGCTGCTGATGACTCCAATGTGTGCCTCTGTCTAAAAAGTCTTTATTTAACTTCCTTTTTGAAGGCCACACAATTCTACATTGGCAACTATTTTCTATCAGCACTTTGAAGATTCCTTATGTTGCCTTCTGGTTTTCATTATTTCTACTGCAAAGTTATTTACAAACCTTCATGTTGTTTCTTTGAGGGTGGCATTACCCCCCGCCCCCACTGCATGCCTACCCTTGATTGCTTTTAAGCTTTTCTGTCTATTTTCCAAGAATTTTTATTAGATTCAACTTGATATTTATTTCTGTGTATGTCTCTTCGGTTTACATACCGCGCTATTGGTTTTTTTCTATCAAATATGACAATTATTGCATTTTTATTTTTTAAAAATATTTCCTAGTTATCTGCTGAAATTCTTAATTTCACATCTATTTTTTAATATATTAATATACATTTTAGTGTTATTAAATTTATTTTCCGATAGCTCAAATATCTGGAATATCTGTTGTCTGCTGACCATTATATGTTTTTCGCCTTGATTTTTGATGAATTTTTATCCTTCTGCATGCCCAGTTAACTTTTTTATTATATGCTGGACATTTCATTTTATATATGAAACATATAGAAATAATTTAAAGCTCTCAATAATATTATTGTTCTCTAGGAAGGATTTGTTCTTGCTTCTCACAGGCTATTGGGGTAGGAGTAGCTCACCTTGATCTAATCAACAAATGAGCTTTAATGCTGGACTTTATTTTTTATGGGGGATGGTTTACTTAACTATAAGTAAATTCCTAAACTAGAGTAAATCCCTAACTCCTTGCATCTTAACTCCATCAAGAGTCCCACCTGAAAGCCTAGGGTGTTTAAGCAACATCTTCCTTTTGGTGGGCCAAGCTTCATTATTTTCTATTTTAGTTCCATGAAATGGCCAAAACCTCTAACTGGAGTTTTAGCTACATCCATAGATGAAGGAAAGAAGAAGGAAACGAAGGAGGGAAGGAGGGAAGAGGAAAGGAAAGAAGGAAGGAAGGAAGGAAAGAAGAAAAGGAGGAAGGAAGGAAAAATGTTTCTCTTTCCACAGTATTATTATTTCTAAATTTCACTTGTTAATTAATATTTGTAAAACTGCCTTCAAGATGAAAGAAATTATCTGAATAAGAGTCATGTAGGGGAGATTCAAAGAAACTGCTGAGAGATCATCCCCTTTTATTAACAATATTAAATCCTTGGTACAATATGCCCCTTTAATATGTAAGCTGACTGATATGTCCACGTGGTGCTAAAATACAACAAGAAGATACAAGCAGCATGGTCCAGTCTGTTGACATGTGCCCAAAAGAATCAAGAAAAGACCATTATTTTTACACACATTCATGAAAGCCTTCTCCTGGGAGCTGAGGAAATAGGCAGCTATTGACTGTGACCGTCTCATACCAGGGTTGGAGAATTCATTGTCAACACTTGCAATAAGGTGTGAAGTAGAGAAAGGTCACAAAAAGTATCCTGTAAACAGGTAATTCTGTTTCTGGTCAGAGATAGGGGCAGCAGTGCCTACTAGTTCAGGAAGTTAAGTTCAAACACTCATTCCTACCCTATTTGTCTATTAACTATCCAATTCATTGTCATTGTTTTATGCTCACAAAATCTCTGACAGTTATTGTCACTTCCTCCCATTTAAAGATAAAAAATTTAAGGCTCACGGAAATTAATGATCTCCAAGTCAAACAACTAGTAAGTTCTGGAGCTGGAACTGAGCTCACACAGTGTTCATCAAAACTTTCTCTTTCATTGTTGTAAAGCCACCATCCTTCCCAATTCCCTGCTGGGGTGATTCTCAGCAGTGAGTACATAATTTTCATCTCTGGCAAGGGTTGAGGTACTTGGTTTTCCGCTTTAGTACCTCTCTCTATAGGACTGAGGACAAATGGCTGAGGAGACATGGTGAGGGGATTGGAGGCCCTCGAGAATGGTAAGAAACCTGAGCCCTAACCCCTAAAATCTTGAAATGAGTTTGGACATGTCTCAAAATGAACATATTTATACCTAACTCTTAAGAGGAAGGAAGGGAAAAAAGGATGCAAGGAGGGAAGGAAGGAGACATATTGAGAGAGACAAAGACAGAGAGAGACAGCGACAGAAAGAGACAGAGCGAACCCAATTCTTGATTTTTAGGCTACGTTTCTTGGTGAACAGACCTTTATCCTCTTGTTCTCAAGATGGTTTATAGCTTCATAGCTCCGTGAATCCACTGTGCAAGCACATGAATCACAGAACTCTTTCTCACTAAGGTTCTGTCCCTACGGAGAAATCCTACAGTAACTGGAGTTTTGAAAATAGAGCATTTAAATCATCTTTCCAAAAGTGCGAATGGAAATAGTCCCAGAGCACCCAGAACCTTCCACAAATGTTGAGACAAAGCTAACTGAAAAGATTACCAGGGAGAGTAAATGTGAGAGACGTGATTCCCCTTCCCGTAAATGCTTCTCTGGGAGAGGCACTCGTTAACTCCCACTGCAAAGTAGGCCTGCTGTCCAAGTCAGCAGTGAATTACAGAAGAAATGGTGCAGAACTTCACAGCCTGGAGAGAAAACCCCAGCTGCCCTGAAGTGGAGCTGTGAGATGATTCCTATATTTCAAGGAGAATTATTTTCTTTCTGCCAAGTCACTGAAATAAACAATCACAGTTCTAAACTGTGAAAAACAGGAAGAAACACACTTGGAAGATTTATTATACCCATTAGTACTCCCTGTAGCATAATGAAGGTAGTAAACATCAGCGCATTTCCGTAACACCCAAAGTTAATAAAACCATTTCACGTGTGTCGTCTTTAAGTTTTCCAACAACCTCTGGGAGAGAAATATTATGTTTTTTATATTATAGATGAGAACCAAATGTTCAAGTAGTTTTAAGTGACTTCTCTATGGTCACACAGATGAAAAACAAGGATGCCAGACTCAGGGTCCCTATCTTCTCAATTCTAGTCCCGGCTTTTAAATCCCAGTCATCGCTATTGCAGAAATGTCTCAGAAGCCACAACTGTGTTACCATAACCTTGACTACATTCATTCTTTACCTGGGTCCTTTACTGGCATTCCTTTAGGATTTTCCTATTTCTGTAATAAGTGTCAGAAAATATTCACTATGTATTTCCATATCTGGTATTTTACAGCACGGGGTTCTCCCACTTAAGAATTTGGGTCTTGGAGTCAGTATGTTAGAATCTAGGCTTTGACTTTCACTAGCACTGAAAACCTCACTCAACATCCACAGTCTTTGCTCAAATAGGAACAATAACATTTGCCTTAGAATTCTCCTGCATCTCCAGGCCTTGCGAGCAGTGTGTGTTCAACAAATGGCAGCTTTTATTTTTGTTTCCACTCTACATGTGATTATACATTGTACGCACACGGACCAAGGGTAGTCAACAGAGAGACTAGAAAGAGATGAGGACAGTACAGGGAAGCAGTGGTAACGAGTACCACAGCTGACGTACCACTGCCCCCCTTCAGACTCTCGCAAGTCAGGATGGGAGATAAACAACGCGGTTCTCATTGACAGTGTTAGGACCCCTTCTCCTGCACCCAGTACATCTCTCACTTCATTTGAGACCTTCTCCCCTCAATTGTTTTTGTTTGTGGTGTGTGTGTGTGTGTGTGTGTGTGTGTGTGTGTATTTTATTGATGTTTTGTTCTGTTTGTAATTCCCATAGTACTGTGAGCTCTATGAGACCAAGAATGTTTTCTTTTTTCTCTTACCAGCAGGTAGAAGTGAGCACTTGTCATATTTTTTAATGCTTCTTTTTAATTTTTTAATTTATTTTTTGAGAGAGAGAGAGACAGACAGACAGAATCTGAAGCAGGCTCCAGGCTCCGAGATGTCAGCCCAGAGCCTGATGTAGGGCTCGAACACATGAACCGTGAGATCATGACCTGAGCCAAAGTCAGATGGTGAACCAACTAAGCCACCCAGGCACCCCAGTACTTGTCATATTTTGACAGCTCAATACCCACTTCTCCTTCTCAACAGCTCTCTCCAATTCACAGCCCCCTTCTCATGTGGTATCTCAGTGGAAGTTGGATCTATGTTCCAACATTTGATTATGTAAGCCTGAGGGCCAAATGTTTCTTCTCCTTTCTGCCTTGGACACTGGGGACAGGTGTAGAGTTTAAAGTCAGACAATGAAACATTCTATCCTGGAAGTCTGGACTCTGAGTACATGTCCCAAATCCACAAAAAATATTAGAATGTATTTCTCCCTCAGGAAGTGTGTCCTGATTAGACTTGTTGACCGCTGTGATACCATGGCTTCTGTTTTGCTTACAGCCCTCCAAACAGGCACTGGTTTCTGCCTCTGATACAGTCGGGGCATCCCCACCGTAAGTCAGATTTGGTTGCTAGTGCTCGAAACCAGTGATTCCAAAACAAGAAGGTGTCAATATTATTTGAATTACATTCAGTTTAAAAGCATCACCTACCAGTTTACCAGAGAAGTTCAAGTTCTACAAACTATTTATAGTCACTTGGTAGTAGCTGGTGGAAGATTCTTTTGTATACCCATTTCTGATATCAAAGCCTCAATAAAACCAGAGGATAAAATGTTGAGTCCTAACTCCCTGGGGGTGGTTTTATCAGAAGTTAAATTAATGAAGTTCAGATATACCGCTTTGTTAACAGCTGGTCTGCTGGCACACAGAGTTTAGAAGAGCTCAGACTTGTTTAGAAGTACCATTTCCTCAGATGGCTTTTCAAAACCTTTCAATAGTGCTTTTGCCTATCGTTCCATAGCAGTCAAGTCAAAGCTGAAATTCCCTACTTAACACACTGAGTGGAAAGGCATTTTTATTTATTTATTTATTTTCTTAGGATTCTGTTTTCTCTGACTAGATCCTCTCAACTCTAACTACTAGTGTAGATCAACCCATGATGATAATTGATTTCTCAAAAAATATACACAGAAACATTCTTGTTGAGACTCAGCATCTCTCCTGGAAAGACAGCATAAATATGTTGGTTGACAAATAGTCTCCTCAACATTTGTAAGAGATGCAGGATACAGAAGCCATTCCCCTCTGCCAAAAAGGACCTTATATTAGGAAAAGCCAACACTTTATTGGTTTGGCCAAAGATCAAGGCAATAGTTTCAGGACAAAATCATAATGTGGAAAATTAAAAAAATATAGAATAACGTAGAATGTTACCAATACGAGTGAATGTAATTTCAGGAATGCACAAATAAAATCCAGAGATCACTGTGATGTTTACTGTGAAGGTGTAACAGAACCTGGTTAAAAATTTTAAAGTAAATAATGCAAGAGGAAAATATTTTTGTAACTTCCTATCATACCCAGAATGATATTCCTGGAAATATTACCAGACTAGGAACCAAGATATTCTGGTTCCAGTCCAGGATTTATTATGTGTCTCAAATTTCCCATTCATAAAATAAGAGGGCTGTACATACTGATCCTTAGTTTTCTTACACTTCCAATGTTCATAGACACATATATGTCTCATGATACAGAAGAGGACATTGCTTCTGATAGGTGCTTTCATAAACACTACTGAGAACACAGTGTGGATCAGACACTGCAATAGGCTTTATATTTACAAAACAGCTCTTGGCAAGGTTACATATTCCAGGGAAAAATTACTACCAAGTAACAGTTACTATAAAAGAGAATGTCCTGATCGCAGACATAGAGGTAACCATAGGGCATGGTAGTAGCACTAAGGAAGATCACTTACCCAGGCTCAGGGTCCAGAGAATGTTCCTGGAAGAGATAATGTCTGTGCTGAATTTTAAAGTATGTTAGCCAGGTAAAGAGGAGGGACTAGAGTGCACCAGGCAGAAGAAACAGCTTGAGAAATACACAAAGTGTGAAAAAGCCTGCTGTGCACAGGAAAAGAGAAGTAGCCCAGTGCTTCACAGTATAAAATGCAAGGCTGAAAGTGGTAAGACATAGAAGAAGCTGAGAGGTAGGTGGCTTTTCTGCATGTGGCATATTCTATCATTAAAGCAATAAGGAGTAGCTGAAGGATTTTTATAGAGGACAGCAAAATGGTTATATTTGTATTTATATTTTAGATCAGTTATTCACGTGGAGAATTGATTTGATGATACCTAGACTAGAAGCGGAAGGTCCACTTAGAAGTCTTGATGGCAAAGTCGCACCAGATGGGTGTGAGAATGATACAGAGGAGTCAGTTTCTAGAAGTTGGAGGAGTGCTCTTACAAGAAAATACAGTTGATGGTCTGTACAGAATTGATAACTACATGGTACATGGGGAAGAACCCCAAGCATATAAGACCAGTTTTGCTGAGCTGAGTATCCAAGGATCAGATTTCAGTGAATACTGAGGCATGGATGTGATTTTTAGGGCTGAATACTGAAGAGGAAAGTACATGCAGAGAAAAATCCCCAGAAACTACTACAGGGATTCCCTTGAGTCTCTGGCTAAATACTCTGTTTAGGGTTAGACTCATGAGACTAGATAAAAGACAACTATCAGAGAATGAGAAACTACTGGTGACCAGTAAGCTGGGCAAAACTAAAACTAACACAGGGCTCACAGGTGTTCAAATTTCAACTTACCAGACTAGAAGGCTATGCTGTATTCATTATGGGCCCTGGGAGAATCACATCTTATTACACCTTAGAAGTAAAAATAAACTAGGTGTAGGATGGACCACCTTAACAAAACTTAAACTCAAGTTTCGAAAGGATGAAGTTGATCATTCAGTAAATTAACTGCTTGCCAAAAACAAATTTTAATATTCTTTAAAGTAAGACAATAAAATCTAGACACTCTCAAAATCTAAGAGCATAAAATGCACAATGTCCAGCATCGGATCCAAAAGTATGTAATCATCTCGATAAAGAAAAAAAACCATATTTGATACACTTCAAAATCTACTCTTGACACAAATAGGAACAGAAGCAATCTTTCTCAACATGATAAAGGGTACTTATAGAAGCCTACAGCTAAAACCATCCTTATTAATGATAAACCAAATACTTTCTATTAAAGAATGCGAACAAAACAAGAATTCAGTTGTCTCTTTCATTTAACATTATACTCGAGGTCTTATCCAGTGTAATAAGGCGATAGAAGAAATAAAAGGAATTTAGATTGGAAAGAGACAAGTAAAACTCTCTTTCTCCCATATTTACTATCATAGACTACACCATAACCCTGAAAATATCAACCAAGAACCAACAGCAGGGTGTAGTCTATTAACTTACTAGCTTTTAAAGAATAAAGAAAAATCCTTTTCTTCATATAGATAAAATGAACAATATTAAATTATAGTATTTAGAATGTATCCTGGTAGAATATAACTATAAACAAAGACAAGATAGTGGTTACCATTAAAGGTAGACTACCGGTTAATTCTGGAGGGAGAGAGGAGAGATTGGATGAAACAATGGAGGGGCTTCTGAGATGGTTGACAAAGTTCTATTTCTTTAAAAAAATTTTTTAATGTTTATTTACTTTTGACAGCGAGAGAGACAGAGCATGAGTGGGGGAGGGGCAGAGAGAGAGGGTGACACAGAATCTGAAGCAGGCTCCGGGCTCTGAACTGTCAGCACAGAGCCTGACGCGGGGCTCGAACTCACAAACCACAAGACCATGACCTGAGCCGAAGTCGGACGCTCAACTGACTGAGCCACCCAGGTGCCCCAACAAAGTTCTATTTCTTGACCTGGCCGGTGAGAACAAGAGTATTTATCTTATAATAATTCACTAAAATATGCATTTATTTGTGTGGTTTTATGTATCTGGGTTTTCTTTTATAATAAAAATGTAAAAAAAAAGTGAAGCTAAATACAACAAAAATGTGCGTGTATTTTATTGATATTTTAAAAAGCAGAAGAAACATTTGGATCCATTATAGGTCCCAAATATGGGGAATTTTATATCTTGAACCCAAACTGTTTTATGTATTATCTCTAAATGATAATGTGTGATGTCTTAATTAATTAATTGATTTTTAAAAAATGTTTATTTATTTTTGAGAGAGAGAGAGAGAGAGAGAGAGAGAGAGAGAGAATGCAAGCAGAGGAGGGACAGAGAGAGAGAGGGAGACACAGAATCTGAAACAGGCTCCAAGCTGTCAGCACAGAGGCCAACACGGGGCTTGAACTCACAAACCGTGAGATCATGACCTGAGCCAAAGTTGGATATTTAACCAACTGAGCCACCCAGGCGTCCCAGTATGTGATGTTTTAACTACATTCATTCAACAATCACTTGATGAATATTGAGTATCTGAGGTGCAGATAGAATGATGAATGAGCATATTAAATATGCTTGTCCTCGTAAATAAAGACATGCAAATTAAAACCATACAAGACATTAAGTGCAGCAGGGCAGTACACATTAGAGAGTTATAATAGCAACTACATGCTTGAGGACACCTCAGAAAATTTACACTGATAAAATGATAGTTGAAGTGTATATTAAAGAAGAGGAACTTTCTGGGAAGATAAGGGAGCAATATTCTACACGAATGTGGTTTGAAATATCATGTGGTGCTTTTGGAAAACACAAAACATACATATAGTTGGAACACACAGTGTGTAGCCTGCCAGGGGAGAAGACGCAGCTGGTGAGAAAAATTACAGTGACAAAGGATCTTGTGTACTATGCTAAGCAGTTCTGGAACTATCCAGAAGAGAGAGAATTTCTAAAGGATTTGAGAGTCAGATAATCATTACTGTAACAATAACACCAGTATGAAAAGTGGGCTGGGTGGCCATTCGGAGGTCTACACCCGGCGGCAGCAGGCAGGGTGGAGAGGAAGATGATTTTGTTTTGTTTTGTTTTGTTTTTACCTAAGGCTTAGCAATAAGTACACTGTGGACTTAGAAGAGCTAAGACTGGTACAGTCTGAATTTTTAGTTTCCATAGTGGAGATGAAGTTTGGAAGACACAGTACATTTGGATGAAGTCTCTGTGCTACTACACAGGCACTAATACCAGAGACTTGTAAAAAGCATGACAAAGATAATGAATACCCTTTTTTAAAAAAAATGTACCATCTTTCAGGAAGAAAGCAAAAATGCTGGTCTCTTCAAGGTGTGTTTATATTTTGGTAGAACATGTATAATAGAAATAATTAAAATACTCTAGCTTGCATCTATAACAAAGAATGAATTCAGCAGTTCCCTGATTTCTACAGTAACAGGGTCTCCAAATAATGTCACATGCCTCAAAGAACTTGACTATCCAGGGGAACAATGCTACAATACAGCATGATATCGGAGATAAGGAGTTCTCAGGACTTTCAAATTAATGGAACTAGAACATAAATCCATCTGACATTTATTAAAATACACTTTCCAAAGTATACTTTCCTTTGTAAACTCTTCTCTGGTTTCCTGCCATCAAACTATCTTAATTCTCACATTACTTCATTTATGTACATTAACATTTGCCATATTTTATTCCAGTTATTGGTGTTCATGGCTAGTTCTTTTATAAAGGCACATATTATATAATTAAATGTCTATGTGTGTGTATATATCATATACATGTAAATATACAATTATATAATCATCATCATCATCATCATCATCATCATAAACAGCACCTAAAATATATAAAGCTTTTATTCTGTGACAAATATTTTTTGGAGCCACTTATTTATTTAATAGTCATGAGAACCCTATGAAAAGGTACCAATGTTAACAACTTCATTTTATAGATGAGGAAACTGAGATATAGCAAGGTTGAAGATCCTTCCCCAGATCACACAGGGAATTACCATTTAAACATAGTCCTGATCCAGAACATCTGCATTTAACCACTGTTGTATTCTCTCTCATGGTCCATGATCTCCCACAACACTTCAGAGAGTACCAGATGCACAGGGGAAATAAACATTTAATTAATAATTGAGCCATTAGCAGAGGATAGAAATTGTGGAGTCTGTCCTCGCCAGGGGGAAAGATGATAGCAGCCTGGAAGCCCTAGGTTTCTAGCTCTCAGCCATCTCCTGGGGACATCTGATATTTGAAGTAGGGATTTGCAGACCAAAGCTTCAAATCTCACCTGTCCCCCAGGGGAGCAATGAGAATAGGAATAAGAAACTGGCAAGGAAAGTTGGAAAAAGATGCTGTTCTCCATTAGCTTGACTGTAGCAGGATTCTCGCACAGAGGGATGGGACACCAAGGCCTTTCTTTCCAAGAAGTAGCTTTATTTGTGCTAGCACAGGCTCAGCAGGTTAAGACCCAAAGGTTGAACCCTGAGCGCAATGAGGTGTAGCACTTTATGCAATTTCTACTGCTTTGTCTCCCGTGTATGGTGACACATACAGTCTGATTGGACATAGTCCAAGTTACAGAGTCATGTCAGAGCTATGCATATGTGTATAGAAGTTGGCTGGGCCACGTTGCCTTCCTTTGTTCTGAGAAGGCCCCCACCACATTCCTTAGGGAAGGGCTCTACCTCTACCACATGACCATCTGCCCCAAATTATGAAAAAGGAAAGTGTTCTTCAATCCACCTGGCAAGTCACTGAAAGAGAGAGGAGCACAGGTGGCTCAGGAAGGCATGCCATTGAAATAGTGCATGTATAAATGGAACCATCATTAATGGGATATCTCAGGACAAATAATTTCCTTGCAGACACAAAGATCTGCCCCATGCCTTTCTTCCCCAGTGCAACTCAGAGGGCTCTATGCAGTCATTCTGCAGCCAGAAGCCAAGTGGATGAATTAACTTTGCCTTCCTGAAAGCTGACCCAGGGTATGGAAATATAGAATGGAACCTTGGAATTGGAGGGACTTGTGGAGATGATCTGGTCCCCATCTCGGAAAGGAAATCTACTCAGAATGGGAAGTAATGGCTAGGTACTTGGCAACGTGAGTGTGCCCTCGCTGCTGAGATTCCATGTGTACAAATAGCGTTGCTGTCAGAGAGGCTGCATCCACGCGCAACGTCCCACTGTCCCCCTCCTGTCATAACTGCCACTGGTATTTGATGGCTCTCTTCTCCTTACATAGAGGGGAAAAAAATTTTAACTTGAAAACCACTTGTGTCAGTGCTATTTGTGGGCAAATCCAAGTTTTCTGTTGCTTACCCAGTGAAGTTATTTCCTTCACATGGAGCCCAAGTTTGCATTTCAGCCATTCTGTCTTGTACTTTACAATCATATCAGTTATGTTAACTCACTTTTCCCCAATACACTCTTTCTTACCATATCCCTCTGCAGAATGTTGTCTCCATGCCCTTCCTCTTTTTATGATTGTCAAAATTGGTCTTACCTGTCAAAAGCCCACTGAAATATCTCCTCCTCTTTGAAGGTTTTTCCTTCCTGAGTGCCTTTTTCCTTCTTGACTCTTCAGTATCTTGAATCTGTAATACAACACAGCAGAGTCAAATATGTCCTTTGTTCAAGTTGTCTGCCTCTACCGGTATTTTTTTTTTCTCTTAGTGCATAGCTTGGTTTATGGAACATGGTATTGGACCAGTCAGGGTTTGGTAAATTACACTCAATTGACTCATAGTTGCTGGGAGATTGTGTAATATAATGGAAAGAGGACAGAATTTGAAATTGTAACGTCTGTATCCAAATACCATCTTCAACACACTAGTTATGTGATCTGACACAAATTACTTAGTCTTGTTAAACTTCGGACTTTTCATATGTAAAATCTTATTAAAATGTTTAACACACAGATTTATTGTCCAGACTAACCAAAATACTATTTGCAAAAAAGTGTATTGTAAACTGTAAAGTTATACACAAATCATTGTTGTTAAAAGCTCCCAGTTGATTTGCGATCATGTTTGACCAAGAATTGTTGCTTCATGGGCCAATATGCAGCTTTATGCTGTTACTTCAAACGAAACAAGCTGGCCGTATCTGCTTCCTCAGACAGACCCCCCACTCACCATATCACAGCTGGATAGAGCTTGCTTTCAGATTCAAAGCCTTTTTATAGCCACTTTGCCCGCAAGCCAACAAAACAGAACACACTCTTCCTACTGCTAATCAATGCCACATGGAGTACAATGAGCAATTAAGCCCAGAAAAAGGAAGAGGACATTGATAATAGAATGCTTGATTACTGAGAGATTAGAACCTGAAATTGTGTTTGCGTTCTCTGTTGGAAGGTATAATTTAATTAGCTAACTTGGAAAGGTTGTAGATGTGACAGAAAACTAATATTCTGCTTCTGCAATTTCATAGCCGTTTTCTTTCAGAAAGAAGAAAAAAAAGTTTCTGGATGGAGTCTCTAAACATACAGATGTTGGTACCTCCATTTATCTACACCTTGGATCCTGTATTATTATAAGAGCTCTCACCACCCTGGCTCTGACTCTGCCACATCACCAGAGCAAAATCACCCCAGGAGCATGCCAGGTTGGATGCCCCCCTTTCTGCCAATTGCTCTACTAGAACAGAGTTGGGAATGATCTTTCACTAATTGCTATCACCTGGCTCCAAAGTCAACCATCAGGCTAGCTCTTCTGCACAATAAGGACCTTTTGAGTCTTCACTTCCCTTTGTCTTTCTAAGCCAGTCCTGGATTCTGACAACACGCCTGTTGCAGGTACACTGGGTGGCCTTTGGCTAAAAGTGCAGAGTAAAAGGCCAGCTTTGCTCAACCAAATTCCTATTCACGTGGTGGGAATGGCATAAATCTTTGTTCACACCCCACATGTTAGGACTCTGGGTGGGAAAGGCCGTGGGTAATTTACCTTTCGGGGAGTGGAATGCAAAACCTATCAACTTCCTTGGGGGTTAAAAGCATGAAGTGGTTCACTTCCTGGAAAATTTCACACATAGCAACAAGTTGGCTTTGGAGAAGCTAGTTCCAAATGGCTGTTTCCAAAGGACAGGACCAACAGTCCTCAGCTTCATGGCCAGAGGCCAAGACCCTCATATTCTAGTAGTTCACAGCAACTCCTAGAGAGAAGGAAGAGAGAAGTGGGCTTGAGTTGGGTTCTAAACATTGCTAGCTCATGAACAGGAAAAGAGTCTCGCTGTGGTGCAACTCTTGCTTATGATTAATCCCATTTTATGGAAAAAAGCATATGGGAAAAGGAGCTGAGAGAACTTTATCCAAACCACCAGCTTTAGGGTATTTCATTGCTTGAGGGTAAACACCAGTAAGCCATCTTTTGGGGAGCTTACTTAGAGAAGGTATTGGGAAATCCCAAGTTTTCATTATGAAGGCCTGTAAAGAAACCCCAGAGGGTTTAATTTAGTTGGCCTTGCCCATCATAACTGATAAAGATCTCACAGAAATTTTCTGACTTTAGCAAGAATAGTCAGCACTGTCCAGCTATAAAACATCTAAATAAGGAGATCCATAAAGCAGGGTGGCAGTCGTGGGTTGGGAGTAGGGTTGCCTAAATAGATAGGTAGATAAAATACAGAACACACAGTTAAAATTGAATTTCAGATAAACAGCGATTTTTATTTTTTAGGATCAGTATGTCCCAAGTACGCATAAGACACAATTTTCCTAAAAACTATTTGTTGTTTACCTGAAATACAAATTTAATAGGGAATCTTACATTTTCAATTGGGAAATCTGGCTTCCTTACTTGGGGAAATTCTTCTGTCCCAGAAGGTTGGAGGCTCTTATACTTGTTCTCTATTAACACCTGAGAATGGATTTTATGTCCTGCCCTTATCAACAATCTCAGAGTCACTTAGGGATCAGACTTTCTGGTTTTGGAATCCTATAGCCCCAATACCAGCTTATAACTTTGGGCAAGTTAATTTTTCTGGCTTTGCTTTCTTCATCTATACAATGGGAATAATAATAACTGAGCCTGTCTTATACTGCTGTTGTGAAGATTAAATTAATACATTTGATGTCTTCTGAACAGTTCTAGGAACACAGTAAATACTCAGTAAATATTTGTTAAAAATGTGACTATTTATTATTATTATCATAGCTAAGAGTAGTAAGGAAAAGGATGTTAGTATAGTAGACCATTAGTATTCTTGCACAAGGATACTGACCTCCACATCCCATGACCTTGGCCTACCAATACAAGAGCTTCTAATAACAAACTAAGTCATGGCACCATGAACAGATATTACACTCACATCTGGAAGGAAGCTGGTGCTTCTGTTAAGGCAGCAGCTACTTCTAATGCAAAAGCAGCTGCACATCGAACAAGAAAATGGAAACTAAAGTCACAGCTGAGAGGACATGGCATGGATGGAGAACAGGGTAATCTAGACTTTTCTTTAATGGTACCATTCATTAACCACCCTTCCAGAAAATCTGAAATACTGAGGTTCTTTTTTTCTGTCTTTTAATTAAACGTGTGCAGATGATTGAGTGACTTTCTCAGCCCAGGCTGACCCCAGCAATCTCCACTCTCCCCACCTCAGGTGAGGATCTCCACTTGCCTTTTGTCTTTACAGCAGCTTCCACTTTATCCATTCCTAAAGCCAACCTGTGTAGGAGGATACACTCTCCCCAGTGTCTTGATTTAATATTATTTCTAAAGATAAGCACATATGGTCTTTGGGCTTTTAAGAATTTTAGATTAACTCTCTAGGGAGGACTGAACAACAGAGCCCTGTCGCAGCGCCACCGTTGAATGACTGGAGCACCAGAGCTGACAGCTGCAATATGGGTCTGTCATCTGTCTCTGTCACCGACCGTGATGTGCTGTGTGGCCTGGCTGGTTAACCAAGCTGGGTCTTAGTTTCTGCACCTGTGAAAGGAGCATAATTCCATTCCTGCCGCTGCCCACCGCAAGGGGTTGTTTTGAACGTCTAGTCTAATGGAATAATACACGTGGAAGAATGGTGCAGACCAGACACCAAAATGTTGTTGCTTTTATTGTTATGAACTCTCACAGCCTGTGAGAGACTGGAAGCTTGTGTGTGAGACGTTGCCATATGCTCTCTCACACATTAGATTTGGGGCACTTATTCATTGCGAGAGCAACATTCAAATTAAAATTTTAAATTCGAGAGTGAACTGTGTTGTTTCTGAATCAAATATTTTCATTTCTATGGCCTGAGTGCGATCCAGGATGTTGCCCTTGAGAGAATGCTACTTCCTCTAAGTGGATTTGCCTGGCTCATACAGTGAGATCGGAGTGACAAGTGGCTATATGATAAAGAAGTATAGAATCTCGGTAAACTGTCCAGTAAGTCTCCCAAGATGATGCTCTAATTTCCGGTGGCCAAGGGTAGCATTCCCCCAAATACCTTCTTTGACAGAACTCCCAAGAACGCTAGAAATACAAGCAGAGCTAAATCAAAATTTTAATTGAAAAAAACAAAGATTAACTTGATGACTGGTTCACACAGGCTGTCAAAACTTACTTTGCTTCTTCCCTGAGCTGCTGGCTTCACTGACACCACGAGGGTTTATTTCTTACTCACCTCCCGTTCGCTCTCACCTGTCCCAGAGGACAGCACAGCGGGCTCCTGCCTCTCTCTGTGTCTCTTCAGCTGAGCTGTGCTCAGTCTTTTGTGTCCCTTGGCAAAAACATACAGATAATTTCCAGAACTCTTCTCACATCTGTGAGATGGGAGAGACTGTAGTTTTTGCTTGTTTGTTTGTTTGTTTTTTGTTTGATTTTTATGTTGCCAATGCTCTTTTCTTTGAGGAGTCTTATTGATCTCTTTTGGAGCATTTCCTTTCCTTCTATCTCCTGAAATCTTCTGTCACTTTCTTATATTGTAATCATGGGAAGAAAGAAGGAAAGGAAGGAAGGAAGGAAGGAGGGAAGGAAGGAAGGAAGGGAGAGAGAGAAAGAAAGAAAGAAAGAAAGAAAGAAAGAAAGAAAGAAAGGAAGGAAGAGGGAGAAAAGGAAGGAAGGAAAGAAGGAGAGAAGGAGAGAGGGATGGAGGGAAGGAAAGGAGAAAGGAAGACTTGTTGGAAATTTTTGACATTCTTCTGGGGTCACATTTTGAAAAATATTTTATTACTAAAAATTGTATGTATCTAATGTGTACAACATGATGATTTGATGTATACACACATACATACACACACAGTGAAAATATGATTACAGTAAACTAGTTAGCATACCATTTCCTCACATTATTACCCTTTGTGTGGGTGATGAGAACACCTGAAATCTACTCTCTTAGCAAATTTCTAATATTCGATATGAAGTTATTACCTAGGGTAATCATATTTTGCATTAAATGTCTAGACTTATGCATCCCACACAACTGAGACTTCATACCTTTTGACCAACATCTCCCTATTTCCCCCCTGCTTCCCCCATAACTACCTGTCAATTGTCTGCTTCTAAGTTTTTGGCTTTTTTAAGATTCCTCATGTAATATCATGCAGTATTTGTTTTTCCATGCCTAGCTTATTTCACTCAGCATAATGACCTTTAACCTCTCATTATAGGCACCTCATCCATTGTGGTATTACTTGGACATAGTTCTCTGGAATACGGACTGGTTTTCCAGTGTGGCCAAAATGCAGAAGCTTTAGAAGCAAGCAAACGACTCCTCTGGTCATGTTACCATCCTTGTGCTTAACATGCTCCCATGGCTTTGTAGAGGAGCCATTCGCCAAAACAAGTGGCATAGTCAGAGGTAGGATGCTTTCCTCCAAACGTATCGTATCATTAGGTATGACACAGAGTCTTTATGGTCTGAGGTGGGTCAATGTTAACGAAGCTTGATTCTGCACCACAACCCTAGTCTTAGTCTATTTATTTCAATGGCAGATTGAATTCGACAAGGCTCCCTTCTAGACTGAACCCTTTCTGGATACTCCCAGGAGGGAATCTGGCACCGAAAATTAAAAAGCACAATCTGGGGCGCCTGGGTGGTGCAGTCGGTTAAGCATCCGACTTCAGCCGGGTCACGATCTCGTGGTCCATGAGTTCGAGCCCCGCGTCAGGCTCTGGGCTGATGGCTCAGAGCCTGGAGCCTGTTTCTGATTCTGTGTCTCCCTCTCTCTCTGCCCCTCCCCCATTCATGCTCTGTCTCTCTCTGTCCCCAAAATAAATAAACGTTGAAAAAAAAAATTAAAAAAAAAAAAAGCACAATCTGTCTCTCACTTGCCTCTCAGCACTCATATTCAGTGCTGCAATGTGACTGTCACTCAATGGATCCAGGGGGTGGGACTGAAAAAGTGGGAAGACCCTGTCTGAGTAATCAGTAAACTGTTGGTGCAGGCGTTTCGGGACACACCTAAAATTGGAGCACTGGCGGCGCCTGGGGGCTCAGTACCTTAAGCGTCTTACTTTGGCTCAGGTCATATCTCACAGTTTGTGGGTTCGAGGCCCGCGTCTGGCTCTGTGGTGACAGCTCAGAGCCTGGAGCCTGCTTGGGATTCTGTGCCTCCCTCTTTCTCTGACCTTCCCCCACTCACTCTCTGTCTCTTGTCTCTTAAAAATAAACAAGCATTAAATAAATAAATAAATAAATAAATAAATAAATAATAAAATGGGAACACTGGATTATGAAGCAGAAATTGAACTAGTAGGTGAGCAGAGATGGTGTGAGACAAAGAAGGCCTCTCATAAATTCATGGATAAAATCCCAACACAAATTTATAAATCTGAGAAAGTCAGGGAAACTCAAAGTCTCAAAAGTCATTATTCAGAGATAAGGAGATTAAAGAGCCGCCAGGTTTTTAGAGCAGATGACCGGGATTTCCGTTCTGTGTTAACAATCGCTTGGCCTATTGAGTATTTTGGAAAATGATTGCCTTTCCCACAAGAAGGACACATATGCAAGGAAAAAAAGTACATGTGGACACACACACGATATAAGGAAATAAACAAACCCATTTCACTGTCCTAGGAAAAGAGGTCCTCAGACCCAGGTGGGCTGAAACTAGGCAAACAAACAAAGGAACAACCACCACCTTGTTACTTATTTTCCAAGTGTGTGTCTTTAGGGCAGGCCTGGTTTCTAACACCTCATGCTCATCTCTTCCCTGGTTCACCTTCTGAGCTTTGAGGATGAAGTAAACATCTCACTGAAGTATGTTAACTGTTTAGTTGGCCTGGAGGGGAGGGGAGGGGAGGGGAGGAGAGGGGAGGGGCATGGGATTCTCCACAGACACAGAGATTTCCTCTCTAATGGAGAAAACCTCATTTTTATTTTGACTCAAATAATTCCACTAGCTAGTGGCAGAGAACATCTCCTGCTTCTCACTGAGCTACTAGAGATGGGCTCTCTGTGACTCTCAAAATTTCCTTCTTCCCTTTACTGGGAGAAGAGCACATCAATCACCAGTGGCAGATATTATATGATAAATTCATGACTCCCGTTTTTTGTTTTGCTTTTATTTATTATTATTATTATTATTATTATTATTTACAAAGAGTTGAATCTAATAAAGCAGAAGAGAAGCCCACTCTTGTAACCAAACTAACACCTACTTCCACTTAGCAGTCAGGATCTCCTCATAAACATCATCATGCTTAACTCATGTTTGCAGCCACTGAACTAGAGTTGAGGAAACAGTGGGTTAATTGTACCAAATGCATAATAATGATAGTTCCTTCTACTTGATCTGCCCCATATCTTCATGCGCAATTGTTAATTGTTTTTCAAGAATGAGCACAATTGGCACCTTCTTTAGGGATCTTGATTTATTGACTCTGTATGTGGGCAGAGCTCTAAGCAGCCAGGTCTCATGCTGAATGCCACAAGAGACTGATAGATTTCCAAAAGAATGGAAAATATTGCTCAGGAGAAATAGTCTTAGAAGATAAGGTCAGAGTGGCAGGCCAATTTCTCCATGGATAATGTCTTCAGTTGACACGATGGTAGAGGGTGGCTGCAATTGGAGAGAATTATGACAGGAGGCAGTGGAATAAAGTCTGGACCTGGCTTTCATGAGCTTTGTCTAAGGTGTTCTTTTGTGGCCTGCCATCATTCTGTGTGCTAGAATTATCTGTGTCTCATCTCTATATTGATCCAGAGGGAACTGTAATGTGTAATAGCTACCTGAAAAGGTAGTCTACAGATAACAAGAAATCTTCCCTTTCTGTTTATATCGTTCAGCTATGCTTGAAGTTATTCTTTATAAGGTGCTACACAAAGATTGACTAGCAAAGAAGTTGCCTCCAGACAGGGCAACCTCGCAGTCACATCTCACTCTCTGCTCTAGTAGAAAGGTGTGAAAGCGCTTCAGTGGGGCAGAATATATCTGGGCTGTTTTCTCTCTCTCTCTCTCTTTCTTTCTTTCTCTCTCTTAAGTTTATTTATTTATTTTGAGAGAGAGAGAACGAGAGAGAGAGAGAGAGGGAGAGAGAGAGAGAGGATGAGAGAGAATCCCAAGCAGGCTCCGTGCCGTCAGCACAGAGCCTGACATGGGGCTTGAACCCACGAACCGTGAGATCATGACCTGAGCCATAATCAAGAGTTGGATGCTTAACCTACTCAGCCATCCAGGTGCCCTTGGGTTGCTTTCTAAAGAAGAAACCACTAGTCCTGCTCTCTGCTCAAAGATAAATAAAACCTCCTTAAAATAGATTAACAAGACTGGAACAAGGACTTGGAAAAAACAGTGCTGGGTATTTTCATTCAGTTTTAGTAAATTTCTTGTTTCTCATAAGAAGCTAAATTCAAGATGGAGGAATTGTTATGAATGTCTTTTTATTTTTATTTTTATTTATTTATTTTTTTAATGAGCTGTTCAGCCATGTGCTCAGAGTAAATGCTTTCAAAAAGCATTAGTCAACTGGTTCATTGATTAGGAATGGAAACAAGAGTTCACACCAACACCAACCAGTACAATTCCCCCATCAGGATCCCTTCTCTGTCATGGTACCCTCTTCCTTTGGCTCCACTCTACTCCCATAATATCACCCTGGAGTCACTTGGCTGCTTTTTCAACTTTCCTCTCTCTGTCTCATTTCTCTGTGGTGAGGCAAAGGGTGAACATCAATCTGTTGTTTGTGTTTAAAATCTGCTAGCTAGGAGCCCACTTAAGGAGCAGATTAGAGGGTCTTCTGGCTTTTCTGGATCAGAGTCATACTTCTCAAAATTCTAATAGGACTTGTTTCATTGTTCAGTGAGACCCAAACATTCTCAGGAGGCTTGCACCATGGTTGGCAAATGAAGTTAAGCACAGATATATAGGGAATGTCTGAATTCCCAATCAGGGGGAAAGAGCACTGGAGGAGATCAGACTTTCTGGGGCATGACTCCAGCCCTGGAATTAATATACTGTGTGATCAGGAGTGAGATCCTTCCCATTTCTCTAAAAGGAAGAGGCCAAAGAGATTATTTCTAAGCATTATTCTAGCTTTGATATTTGTGTCTAATTGTAAGCTTCTTGGGCCAAGTCAATAACTTATTATTTTTTCTCAAATGACAGGATCTAGCAAATGGAATGCTTTCAATAAATATTTATCAAAAGAGTGAATGAAAAATGGAATTTCAAGTGATAATGGTATAGTAGCACTATCTGCCTCATTGTTAGCAATCTGATCTGTGGCCTATTGGCTGAAAATACAGCTCTGGTTTAGAGAACTGTTTCCATCCTTTAACTTTTTGTTAGCTCTTAGGGGCTACAGCTGTATATACAGATCTGTGAGGGTTAATTTTACGTGTCAAATGGCAAGTCTACTGTGCCCAGTTGTTTGGTCAAACAGCAGCCTAGATGTTTCTGTGAAGGTATTTTTTAGATATGATTAACATTTAAACCAGTAGACTTTGAGTGAACACATTACGCTCCATAATGTGAGTGGGCCTCATCCAATCAGTTGAAGGCTTTACAGCAAAGTCTGAGGTTCCCCAAAGATAAGGGAATTCTGATTGCAAACTGCATTCAAACTTGAGCTGCAAAATCAACTCCTCCCTAGACCTCCAGACTGCTGGCCCGGGCTTCAAATTTCAAATATTTCCCCCAAAATGAATCAGACAATTTCTTTTTTTTTTTAATAGTTTTACTTTATTTTTATTTATTTATTTTTTTATTTTAGAGAGAGAGAGAGCACATGCAAGTGGGGAGAGATGGGAGAGGAGAGAGAGAGAAAAAGAATCTTTAAAAAAATTTTTCTTAATGTTTATTTATTTTTAAGAGAGAGAGAGAGAGACAGAGCATGAGCAGGGGAGGGGCAGAGAGAGAGGGAGACAGAATCTGAAGCAGGCTCCAGGCTCTGAGCTGTCAGCACAGAGCCCAATGCGGGGCTCGAACTCACAGACTGTGAGATCATGACCTGAGCCAAAGTCGGACGCTTAACCAGTTATGCCACCCAGGTGCCCCGAGAGAGAGAGAGAGAGAGAGAGAGAGAGAGAGAGAGGGAATCTTAAGCAGGCTCCACTTTTAGCACAGGGTCATACGAGGGGCTCAGTCTCACGACTCTGGGATCATGACCTGAGCCAAAATCAAGAGTCAGACACTCAACCCACAGAGCCATCCAGGTGCCCCTCAGCCAATTTCTTAAATCCCCCCAACATACATTCTCTAATAGGATGTGACACATCCTATTACCTTATTGATTCTGTTTCTTTGGAGAATCCTGACTAATAAAAGCACCTGTATATTTCTGATAAGAGAGGAACAGTTGGTAAACGTCCTTATTTGAATGTCCAGTGCATCCTGCTAGCTTTAAAGGTCATCTTCAACTCCTATAGCATCTTGCTGCTATATCCACTTTCTGGTTTATGACTATGTTTTAAAGCCAATGATTCCAATATTTTCTACCTCATATATTCTTGTTTGTGCAAAATTAACAGGTCACTCTAAGTTGGAAAAGTCTGGCAAGATCCTCCCTTGAACACCAGTGACAGTGTGTTCAAGGAATATAAAGTAGGGGTTCAGTGACCTATGTCTCTGTGGTCATATGACATTTAATTCCACGTCTGCAGCATCAAGTTGCCTATGAGGTGTAGTGGGTTTCTCCCTAGACTTTCCCTTCTTCTTGCCTCTTCTCCACATTTACTCCACAGACCTTTCCAGGATAATCTCAGCTACCGAACACATAGGCTTGTAATTCCAGATACTCTTTCCATTCACACCTCTCTTAAGAGCTTTATACTCCCTAGGGACCCCCAACACTTGAATGGAGTTCATCACTACCTAGCACTTGCACAGTAAGCGAGGGCATCTCTGTATCTCTGATTATTATATTCTGCTAATGGTTTACATCTCCTGCCCCATTACCAGAGTGTGTTTTCCTAGCAGGTAAGATCGGAGTTGATTTTCTATGTCCAGGATCTAGCACAAAGTAAGGTTTATTAATGGATGTGAGATAACTGATTGGCTATATGAACTTATTATACCCACATGTTCTGAGCTTTCTTTGGCAAACAAAAGACTTAATGATTATGTATTCTAGGCGGAAACAGATTGATACATTTAATGAACACAAGTCACAGAGAGTCATGACAACTCTTATTTAAAATGTAAAAATGGATGAAGTACAGGCGTGATTATAGCTATAAATAAAGCTCGCAATTCACGCTTAAATCCACTCCCTTTGTACTGCTCCAATAAATCTAGGCACTAGATGAATGCTAAATAAAGGTACCGTTTGGGATAAATGGTCTATTATGGAAAGGGCATTTTGAAGGCTATACCTAGCTTCCCAGGAATAACCTCACCGCTCGGGAAGGAAACATTTAGCACAGCACTAGTTGCTTCATGCACATTATCTGATTTATTCTAAAAACAAGCCTCAGAGGCGGTAGGTACAATGCCCCTGTCGAAATCTGAGTTCCCGCAGTGCGAAAAGGCTCACACATACGGTCTGATACTTACCGATGGTGGGTTGGGCTCTGAACCGTTTCCTGCCTGACATCAGAGACTGAGACGGCCCGTTCTCCTCAGATGCATCATGAAGATACAGTTGGGGTTGCTGCTCTTTTACAGCCCTTGGCTCCACGGGGACATAGATTACACGCTTCTTTTGTTTTCCCTCCGTCACAGCGCTGGGCACAGTGCCTGTGTTTGGGAAGCACTCAGAAATCCTATCACACACTTCCAGGTCTGACGGACCCAGGGCCACCTTATCAAGGTCGCTCTCTGAACGCTATCACATGTAGTATTTATTTCCTATGGTTGCTTACTTTTGATACCGAACGATCCCTTTTGAGGAAGCCTCTTACATGTGCACGTGTTATCTTTGTATTTTCCTGTTTACACGTTATGTGAGCCATGCAAATCTAGCAACGGGAGCGGAAGGTAAGGGGTGGGCGACACACTGTCAGCTGGCAGAAAGTGGGACCCTTTGGGTGTCCCGGTGAGAGAATATGGAGTCACTTCTAACTCCCTTACTAAGCTGCCGGTTCTCAGTAGAGAGCAGGCTTTCCTGAACCAACTTACTTTGAATCTGACAGATTAATAACGGCCCAGCCACAAGTGCTTCCTCACATCCTTTGACGGTTACTATTCTCTCTGCCTGGAGACATCTGCCCTGAGATGTTCACGGGGCTGTTTCTCTCAGTTCATTCAGGTCTCTGTTCAGATGGCACCGAATTAGAGAGGCCTTTGTTGGCCACACTTATTCAGTAGAGTCCCATCATTTTCTTGCCCCTTCCCCAGCTTTATGTTTTGCTGTAGCACTGCCTAGGGTCTGATATATATTTATGTGCGGACTTGTTTATTATCTGGGTTCTTTCACTGGAACACAAGCTTCCTGAGAGCAGAGCGTGTGTGCCTCTCATCAGTGCATCCTCAATGCTGAAAAGACTGTTAGTACTTAGTAGGTGTTCAATAAATATTTTTATTTAAAAAATTGTTTTAATTTAAATTTTAGTTTGGTAACACACACTGCAATATTGGTGTCAGGGGGAGAATTCAGTGATTCATCGCTTATATAGAACACCCAGTGCTCATCACAAGTGCCCTCCTTAGTGCCCATCACCTATCTGGCCCATCCCCCCACCCATCTCCCTGCTGGCAACCCTCAGTTTGTTCTCTGCATTTAAGAGTCTTTTGTGGTTTGTTTTTCTCTCTCCTCTTCTCCCTGCCTTCCCCTATGTTCATCTGTTTTGTTTCTTATATTCTACATCTGAGTGAAATCATATGGTATGTGTCTTTCTCTGACGGACTTATTTTACTTAGTGCAATGCATTCTAGCTCCATCCACATCATTGCAAATGGCAAGATTTCATTCATTTTGGTGGCTGAGTAATATTCCATTGTATCTATATGCCACATCTTCTTTATCCATTCATCAGTTGATGGACATTTGGACTCTCTCCATAGTTTGACTATTATTGATAATGCTGCTTTAAACATTGGGGTGCATGCATCTCTTAGAATCTGTATTCTTGTATCCTTTGGGTAAATACCTAAGAGTGCAATTGCTGGACCATAGGTTAGTTCTATTTTTAGTTTTTTGAGGAACTTCCATACTGTTTTCCTGGGTGGTGGCACCAGTTTGCATTCCCACCAACAGTGCAAGAGGTTCGTCTTTCTCCTCATCCTCTCCAACACCTGTTCCTGTGTTGTTAATTTTAGCCATTTTGAGAGGTCTCATTATGGTTTTTATTGTATTTCTCTGATGATAAGTGATGTTGAGCATCTTTTCATGTGTCTGCATATCTACTTTGGAAAGGTTGTTATTCGTGTATTCTGTCCATTTCTTATCTGGGTTATTTGTTTTTTGGGTGTTGAGTTTTAAGATTTTGGATACTGACCCTTTATCAGGTATGTAATTTGCAAATATCTTCTCCCATTCCATAGGCTGCCTTTTAGAATCACGGTCAACTCCAGCAACCTAAAGTCAAGTATTTGATGCTTAATAACCCATACCACCACCACACACACACACACACACACACACACACACACACATCTTATCACAACCATGAATCTCCAGGATAGCATATAATACCTTTCCCTTGAGATTGGTCATTTGTAACCATGGAAAAGACCTTGAATGACATATTTTCAGAAGAGATAAATGAGCTACATTGGTTTTCATTTTATTTGACTAATACAGTGCATGTATTTTAAATTCCTCACAGTGCCCCTCATTCTCATTGGTACAGGTATAAACAATGTTGTATTGGCAGCAACAAATATGATCTGCCTGCTGCTGGAAGTCCAACTTAATTCATCATGCCTTCTTTACTAACGATCAGAAGAGGAAATCGCATTTCATGTTTAGACTTACCAGTGGTTAGGTGGTCAGGGGCTATTTTGAGTGGCAGTTTTCCAGTGCTGGAGAAATTGTAAAACTCACACAAACAAATGAACACACAAGAGGGAGGCGTCTGGCTCAGGAACTGAAGATGTGAATCCTCTCACTAGCAAAGCACTGTTTTGTGATCGATTCCCTTTTCTACATGTTCTTTGGAAGCCTAATGCTGGCTTCAATATTGGTATGGCAAATGCAGAAATGGGAGCCATCAAGGGGACCTCCTCTTAAGTGAACCAACCTGCAATTGAGTCTTTAATTCACCGGTACTGACACAGGATTCCCGTTGTAACCTTTCGTCCTTTTCATTTTCAAAAAGCAGGTGGGGGGCTCCTGGGTGATTCAGTCAGTTAAGCGTCCACTCTTGATCTTGGCTCAGGTCATGATCTCATAGTTCATGAGTTTGAATCTCACATGGGGCTCTGTGCTCACAGCACAGACCCTGCTGAGGATTTTCTCTTCCTGTCTCTCTGCCCCTCCCCTGCTCTCTCTCTCTCTCTTTCTCTCTCAATAAATAAACTTAAAATAATTAAGAAAATAAAAAGCAATGGTTGAAATTAATACTTTAACCTTTGGGAAAGCTGCAAACAGGGCAGTGAACTCATGTGGTCTGAAAAAGGGGTGCCCAGGTTGGTGCCAAGACTGGGCCATCCTTGCTTAGCTCCAGGGCTGACCTTTGGGGTGGGGCGGGGGGCCTGGCGTTTATGCTCTGAAGACGATGTGGTGTCAGGAAGACAGGGACTCTGTCCGAAACTAACACAGACACAGTGATCTATTCTAGGTATTAATATATGTTTGTCTCCATAGATACCAGATTAAAAAGACCAATTGTACAAATATCTTTTCCAAATGTATTCAAATTCTATCACTGATTTGGTAAGCCTCCTAACATCTTATTCAGTTTCTTTCCTATTTCTCCTTTAATAACATGCAAATGCTTTATTAAGCCTTTAATAGAGATTCTATGAGCAGAAATAGAATTTTGCCTTATTGTGAAGACATGCGTCTGGTTTTCTTCTGTGCGGTGAGCAGATAGGAGCATAAGGATTAAAATTCCCTCCTCATTCTAACGATGTACGTGTCTCAGAAAACTGGTTTGCTCTAGTAAGGAACACACAGCTACATATTTAGATACATTTAGATGTCAACTTGCAGAATTATCTATTCACCGACTGTGATGCATAAATAGGAACTAAGGAATTTTGAAAAAGCACAACTACCCCCCTCCACTTTCACGTGAGTACCTGCTTTCTGAAGGATGAAATACATGAGCTTCTAGTAATCGACATGTAGGCTTTTATCTTTCTTTGCTTAATGCTTTGACATGTGACCCTGAACCTCACAAATAAACCCTGACCTTTCTCCAGCTGGCCTGACACCCCCCCCCACCAGAGCCAACTCACTTCTTACAGCTTCCTAAAGCCAAAATTGGAGGGGTGCAATGCTCATTTTTCTAGATTCTCCTTTGAAGAACTGAGGTCCACCGGCCGCAGCCTTGCAACTGTTTGGATGTTTCAAAGTGCAGCGGGTTCACCAGTGTGGAGATCAAGTGAAATCATGTATTTGACTTCACTTGGGGATGAGTATTTCATCCTCTCTTATTTCAATGCATCCTTATTATGTACAACAATAGTCCCTCGAGTGTAAGGAAGACATTTCCCTTTCCAAAATGTATCCTCACATATTTTATTTTGATCTTCAAAGGTACAGACACATCATTGTCTGGATTCTACTGAAAAGAAATACGAAGTATAGGAAAATTTTTAAAAAGAACTTTACTTGGATCCACAGAGCCACTTGTGGATGGAAAATGTGCAGGTCTAGAACCCTGGCCTCTAGATTCCTAATTCTATGTTGTGTTCATAAATATCCCTTTATCTGTGTCTCATAAATGACCAGGAATTGAAGTTACAAATATAATACTATGTATTTTGTTTACAATGAATCATACATTCACGTACTTCTCAAATGTCTCAAAATATAAATGGATAAATACACTGTAAACAAACTAAAGTGTATGTGCGTGTAGAGATACGGCACACACACAAACGCACACTCGCACACAAACACTCGCCGTTCTAATTTTGAAGCTGAATCCTTTTTGAATCATTTGGAAATCCAATGAATGCTGCCTCAAAGGTGTTCTCTTTGTGGGGTAATAAAACAATATTAAAATTTCTATAGCATGAAGTCTGGATTTTTAGTCATTTTGCCCCCATTTAAGTTAACACAACACAATTCTTGATCATTTAGAGAGGAAACACATAACAAATTAATAAAAGGTCAGAAAATTTTAACAATTTGAGTAGCAATCAAGCGCTCAAATTATGTATCTGTTAGTAATTATGAGTAGGTGTCTGTAGATAGCAGCTTCCTGCCAATTCTCGAGATACTTAATCAGCTCACAAATTGGTTTTTTTTTGGGGGGGTGGGTGGGTAACATGTTAAAAATGTATTAAAAAAAAACAGGACAAAAAAGGCATCTCTTCATAGGATTATTACCTAAAAGGACCTATAAGGGAATTCCTTGCTTCATGAACCATCACTTCTAGATGCTCAAGTAAATCACTGGTATTCAGAACACTGGAATCTATTTACTTTCCTTATTGACCAGACATCTCCGTGTTTCTTGTTTCTCTATGTAAAACTGCATCCAGGGATAATAAGTGAGTTTTAATCACCTGGAATATGTGAAATATTTGTTTCCAGCACAGCAAAAAACTTTATTATTGATAGTACTATTCACGATGCGTTACTATTCATACATCCCTCATATTTTCCTGATACATACTTTCCAACTTTACCCAGAGCCATCTTAATTTTAGCCCTGGATTACCAATTCCACAGTTTGCATGAAGTCTACGTGGGTGTGGTACAATTTGGGTCCGGAATGGTAGCAAATATTTATATACTGATAGATACATAAATATAAAGATATGTAGTATATATAGTGCCAATGTGACCTAGAGGGACTGTTAATTATCAAAATGAAGAGATGTCTTTCAAGTGGAGGGCCAAACTCCCTTGTCTCTTGTTTAGTAACAACATGCGTTATGTCTGTTACCATCAGGGTGGGTGTGGAGAAGACCGTGACCAACAAATTAGCTGCTCTAACTTAGGACACTGGACAGTGCTGTGTAATGGTTAAGGCTACAAACTGAAGCCCCAGCCAACAGGTTTGAATCCCAACTTGGCTGCTTGCCAGCTCTGAGACTGGTGAATGGTTTTGAACTGTATGTCTCAGCTTCTTTATCTGTAAAATGGGAATAATGCTAATATGCACTTCAAAGAGTTATTGGATAGACTGAATAAGGTAAGACATGGAAAGGTCCAACTGTCTGAACCATGTACATCTTGTGAAGGAAGTTAATTTTTATCCAAGAGATAAACTATCAGATAACAGCATATGGGCTTGGTCTTTTCTTTTCCATTTAGAAAGCGATGGAAAAATGTTGAAATAAATTCATACTGGGAACACATCACAAAGCACAGTCTCTATGGGACTCTCTATCTCAATACCATCTCCCTCTCTGAAACCATAAAGGAGCTCAGATTAGAGGTGAAGCTGGGATTCTGAGCAATGACAGTCGCTTTATGAGTCAAAATAAAATGAACTCAGATAAACTGGGCGTTGAAGGCACTTTCTGCCACTTCAATGCCATGTGGAATGGAATCTAATTATGGGGGATAGAAGAAACCTATCACCTCCCTGCTCATGCAGGAACACACACACACACTCCCCACATACATCATAATGACCCACACTATTTTAGCAACTTTCCTTTTCTTGACACCTAGATGTTCTCATATAAATCTATTTACCAGACAGCCTCCCATTTAGAACATCCGATTTCTTTAAGGATCTTAATTCTTTATACCAGGCTGCCCTATACACACACCCTCTCCATTTCTGAAAAATGCTACTTTTTTTTTTAAAAAAAAAATCATGTTTCCTTTGGGGCTTACAAAGTCTAAGCACATGCACGACCTCAACTGATCACATAGCAACCTTATGGGGTAAACAATGTAGATAGTTACCCCACAAGACAAGCGAGGCAACTAGAGCTCAGAGAGCCATACCTTGACCTAGGTCAGTCAAGTGTTAGATTCCAGGAGTCTTGGGACTGAATCTACACCCTCTGAAACCTGTGTTCCTGAGCTTCACCCCACAGTCTCCAAGGTAAAAAACGTGAGCTTGCATTAACTTCTTCAAACTTCTCTCTAACCCAGGAGTTTCCTCAAGCCTCCAGAAGGGACTCAGGAAAGCATGGATTCTGGCAAGAACTCAATCAAGCAATGGTCAATTCACATCAAGAGGTGAGATACCTGGACAATGGTAACACCCTACTGGCATGCCTCTGCTCCAGGAAAACAGGTAAATAAACAAACAAATAGGTATTCAGGTTTGTTTTATTGTTGTTGTTGTTTTCTAAAAAGAGAGAGGATATGAAATGAGAAAGATAATCTCAATATATAATTCACTGCTTATGGTTCAAACCCCTCAGGCTAAGTTGACTGTCACAACTGCTTTCTTAACAAAATCTTGTTTTGCACCTTCCAGAATCAAAATAATCTTATCTTTCATTGCAGAAAAACAGGACACTTTGTTCCAACCAAATCTTTCTTTCTGATGCTTCAGAACACACTCTTTGTAACAGAGGGCCAAATTCCTGATTTTCAATCTCTTATTCCTCTCTTCCTCCCCACCTTGCTCCCTCCCTTCCACAACCCAGTGACCAGTCTCGACCAGATTCTACACAAGTTACGAGGTCTTGGGGATAAATGTATATATAGCTTTTTTTTTTTTAAATCACTATGCCATCATTCATGTTCCTTTCTTCTCTATCTACAACCCTACCTTCAAATATCCACTGAGATGTTTCTTTTGATTCTTCAGAGGCCCTTGCCAATGTTCTCTCCTGGGAAAATAGAAGCTCAGTAACTTGGCAAGAGAGTTTGGCATCACTGAGATCTTCAAGGAATGGAAAGGTAAGGAAAAGAAGGGTGAGACTAATAGGCAACAAGTGACAAATAACAGGTCATATCAGAGTATGGTCAGTAGATTTTCTCAGTTCATTGACTGAAAATCAATGCTATAATGTTAATGGTCTCTCATGCCTCTTATGAGAGACTATTAACATCATAGCATGGATTTTTATGAACAAGCATAAATCAGTTAGTAGGATCTTGAAAAGGTGTGTGTGTGTGTGTGTGTGTGTGTGTGTGTGTAAATCACACTATTGACACTATAGGACTTATGCCTCTGTGTAGCAACATATTACTGAGGACCCATTCCTGCCTGTGGAATGTTTGAGCAGACTACTTAGCATGACAAATGCAACCCAAATGTATCATGAAGATAAGAAAAGCTCACAATGGCTGTTTCTAGGAAGGGCCCAGAAGACACTGAAAAACCTGCTTAGTGTTTTCCCCAAGGCCCTATCACTGTAGGATCAGACAACAGTGCTCACACCTGCCTGACACTGGGTGATTTGCAAAATGCCCTTCTGCCCAGCAAGGTAGGGGCTGGTCACTCTTTGAATAGTCTGGGTCTGTGATGAGAGGCTGTCCCCAGGAGGCTGATTAATGTCCATGTTTACTTCTCACTCCAGCAATTCTAGTTGATACAACCAAGAAACCAATGACACAAAACACCCACCTGTGAAGAAACTGCAGCCCCTGCTTTGAACCCCCACATTGGGCTCACAGAGAGGGATGGCTGTTACTCCACTGATATTTGTCTGATTCGGATACATAATGTCCTTCCCATCTGGCGGGGACCAACCCAACAAGAGCTGCCTGCACGTCTTGTACACTTTGTGGGTCTCCATTCCCCAAAAGCAAATCTTCATTTGCAATTTATTAATTGCTTTAGAACATCAACAAATGGAGGATTTGATGATGTAACAATAATTATTGAAATATGCTGTTGGCTAAGCACATTCGGGATCAGATTGCTGTAGATTTGAATCCCACCTCTGGAATTTACCTACAATGAGAGGAGGCAAGTCATGTTACCTCTGTAAGCCTCAATCTCTAATATGCCCAGTACTCTCCCCACTGGAAGTCATGACTATCTGAGGATCATGTGATTACTTAGAAAACACAAAGATGTAGGTAGGACATTTCATGTTTAATGACATTTCATTATCCTTGTGAATTCAAGAGGTTCTACGGGAGAGAAGAATCTCACTGCTCATGTTCAAGACAGAGTCAATTTTGACCTATATTCATGTAAGCATCAGAAGGAGGCCCTTTCCTAAGTGTACACCATGTAAAGCATAAATGCTTATCTTTTCAGTAGCCATGTATTATTTTATGGTATCTGTGTCTCTGACAATCACAGAAGCTTAGAAGTGGAGAATAATATTGTCCTTGTTTTTGAAAGCTTAAGCTAATCGAGTTGCATTTGTAAAATGGAAAACTAATTCCCTGTCAGGTAATGAAAGCCCACAGGATAGGTCCCCCTTAGTAGAATGACTAACGTGATAATACACAGATGTGTCTGTCTCAGAGTAACTATCAAACTCTCAGGAGTCAATGGGGAGTAGGAGAGAATTCTAACGTGTCATAATCTCCCCTTACTATTGGAATGGGGACAATGGGCATCTCCTTTACCTGCTTCATGTATACCTGAAGAGACTTCAGTTAGTAAAACCTTCCTTGCATCTCTGCATTACTCCATCTGCCCCTCCCCACTGAAGGAGGAATCAACTGTCTGGCAAATCTGGAAACAGGAACAGCCACCAAAGCAAACCTCACCTCATTCTTGTTGGGATATGCCTGTGTCTGGTCTCCGCTCCACCATGGGTTACAGGACTTTCCCCCTGAGAAGGAGACCTGCTATTTCAGAGAGACAACTTTACTAGACAGGTAACTCTATCTATTTTAGGGCTCAGTAGTATCAAACTATCACTGCTAAATGTGTAAGCCATTTTCTCACAGCCAACGGTTTTGAAGCTGGCAATTTGATCTCTATTTGTCTGACTTGTCTATCTCTCGATCGATACAGAACTTGGGTGGGGACAAGAGGGACACTATTTTTTTTAATTGCCATAAAATCCAGCAAATATCGTTCTATTCTGATTTAATGTTAAAACTTTGTAAAGTTAATATGCGTCAATACTTTTTTCATCTATTGGAGGGGGATGGTAAAATGACCTTATGTACAGTTATAGGATAAATTATAAAAACCCATACCATGCATTCTCAACAGGAGTGATATTACCTGCCTTCAGCATACATCACTCACGAATTTCACTGGTCACCTTGACTAGCAGCAGGGAACTGGTCATTGTAGCCTTGTTCTAGCTGGGAGGCTGCCCAAGGAAGGAAGTTATAGAGTTATGGGCAAAAGTTTCTTCCAGAAGTGGTTCAGAGAATTCCCAGTAATCACAAAGTTCAAACCCTTCTCAAGAGGCAGGAGTTGGTCTAATCTGAGGAAGCGGGAGTTTCAGCAGTGTGGTAAAAAGGTAAGAGACAGGGCAAGACCAAGATTATGTTCAAGAAAGCTTTCCAAATGTCGAAAGGGAAATTTGAAGTGATGATGATACTGCCATCTGTGGGGATCGCGTAGTGACCACACATCTCATCTAACCCAATCTTAGGAGCTCTTTAATCTTTGCCATATTCATGACAAGGACATGCCCAAGCTGACAGGGGTTCCCTGATCAGCTGAGCCTCAGGTGCTAAGCCTGATGAGTGGTGCTAGGCCATTGAGCTGTGGGGTGGTTTCTTATGCCACCATAGCTGATGTAGAAGTGTGTAAGTGATGAGAGTTACTAGTCTAACGTTATAGAACTTGTGAGTAGCTGAGTTGAGATTCACAAGATGTTAACACTTCAAAACCAGTTCATATAAGTTCTATATCCAGACACTGGACTAGTTAGGATGAAATGCATGTTTTGCCCTTGAAGTTTAGCTGGGATACAATACAGAGGTCTCACATGGACTCCAGAAATCCAGAAAAACCAAAACTTGGATTCCCAAGGGATTAATACTGTAATGTTAACATTAACACTGTAAGCTCAGTAAGGACAGAAATGTATCTGCCTTGTTTGTTGTTTTATCCTCAGCACCTAGTATAGTGTCTGCATAGATTAAGTGTCCAGTTGAATGAATTAATGAATGAATGACATCATTCACTATATAATTTCAAGTTAGTCCATCGGATATTCTTTCCTGCTTTGTCAAATATTAGTTGGCCATACATTTGTGGGTCCATTTCTGGGTTCTCTATTCTGTTCCATTGATCTGAGTGTCTGTTCTTGTGCCAGTACCATACTGTCTTGATGATTACAGCTTTGTAGTATAGCTGGAAGTCTGGGATTGTGATGCCTCCTGCTTTGGTTTTCTTTTTCAAGATCGCTTTGGCTATTCGGGGTCTTTTCTGGTTCCATACCAATTTTAGGATTATTTGTTCTAGCTCTGTGAAGAATGCTGCTATTATTTTGATAGAGATTGCACTGAATATGTAGATTGTTTTGGGTAGTATTGACATTTCAACAATATTTGTTTTTCCTATCCAGGAGCATGGAACCGTTTTCCATTTTTTTGTGTCTTCTTCAATTTCTTTCATAAGCTTTCTAGAGTTTTCAGTGTGTAGATTTTTCACCTCTTTGGTTAGATTTATTCCTAGGTATTTTATGGTTTTTGGTGCAACTGTAAATGGGATCAATTCCTTGCTTTCTCTTTCAGTTGCTTCATTGTTGATGTATAGGAAAGTAACCAATTTCTGTGCATTGATTTTATATCCTGCAACTTTGCTGAATTCATGAATCAATTCCAGCAGCTTTTTGGTGGAATCTTTTGGGTTTTCCATATAGACTATCATGTCATCTGTGAAGAGTGAAAGTTTGATGTCTTCCTGGCCGATTTGGATGTCTTCTATTTCTTTTTGTTGTCTGATTGCAGAGGCTAAGACTTCCAATACTATGTTGAATAACAGTGGTGAGAGTGGACATCCCTGTCTTGTTCCTGACCTTAGGGGGAAAGTTGTCTGTTTTTCCCCATTGAGGATGATATTAGCGCTGGGTTGTTCATATACAGCTTTTTTGTTCTCAAAGTATGCTCCTTCTATCCCTACTTTCTTAAGGGTTTTTATCAAGAAAGGATGCTGTATTTTGTCGAATGCTTTCTCTGCATCTATTGAGAGGATCATATGGTTCTTGTCCTTTCTTTTATTGATGTGATGAATCAGGTTAATTGTTTTGCAGATATTGAACCAGCCCTGCATCCCAGGTATAAATCCCACTTGGTCATGGTGAATAATTTTTTTAATGTATTGTTGGAGCTGGTTAGTATCTTGTTGAGGATTTTTGCATCCATGTTCATCAGGGAAATTTGTCTATAGTTCTCCTTTGTAGTGGGGTCTCTGGTTTTTGAATCAAGGTAATGCTGGCTTCATAGAAAG
This sequence comes from Prionailurus viverrinus, assembly GCF_022837055.1. Classification (NCBI taxonomy): domain Eukaryota; kingdom Metazoa; phylum Chordata; class Mammalia; order Carnivora; family Felidae; genus Prionailurus; species Prionailurus viverrinus. The sequence goes on along the minus strand of NC_062563.1, from coordinate 128,263,218 downwards.
AGTTTGGAAGTTTTCCTTCCATTTCTATTTTTTTGGAACAGCTTCAAGAAAATAGGTGTTAACTCTTCCTTAAATGTTTGGTAGAATGCCCCTGGAAAGCTACCTGGCCCTGGACTCTTGTTTTTTGGCAGATTTTTGATTACTAATTTGATTTCCTTACTGGTTATGGGTCTGTTCAGAGTTTCTTTTTCTTCCCGTTTCAGTTTTGGTAGTGTATATGTTTCTAGGAATATGTCCATTTCTTCCAGATTGCCCATTTTATTGGCATATAATTGCTCATAATATTCTCTTATTATTGTTTTTATTTCTGCTGTGTTGGTTGTGATCTCTCTTCTTTCATTCTTGATTTTATTTACTTTGGTCCTTTACTTTTTCTTTTTGATCAAACTGGCTAGTGGTTTATCAATTTTGTTAATTCTTTCAGAGAACCAGCTTCTGGTTTCATTGATCTGTTCTACTGTTTTGTTTTGTTTTGGGTTTTTGTTTTGTTTTTTTTTGGTTTTGATAGCATTAATTTCTGCTCTAATCTTTATTATTTCCTGTCTTCTGCTGGTTTTGGGTTTTATTTGCTGTTCTTTTTCCAGCTGCTTAAGGCATAAGGTTAGTTTGGTCACTCAGTGAAAGGTGATAAGACCATTAAATTTAGGTACAATTTAATGAGAATTACAAATATTATTAGATTATTAAATGCTAAGACATTTCTCAAGAGCCCTCCAGAAAAAAATTAATCATTTGTAACGTCAGGTCCTCACTTTGGCGAAGTCCTTGGAAATGAAATTGCTCTTTCCCAGCAGACTGCTCTATAAATGCCAAGCTTACTGCCTGAATTCATTCTAGGTTATGCTGCCTGAAGATGATGAGATTGCTATGTTGGACTTCTTTGGAACAGATGGGAGGGTTGCTTCAAATAGTGTTTTCTTTTCCAATCTTTCATCAAACATTCTCTTGTCCCTATTTTTATACTGAGATCTAATTAGCATTTTATCTTTGATTTCAATTTCACAAAAGACATGAGAAAGGCCTTAACAAAGATTAAGTGAAATTGTGATTTATTTTTATGTTTTGTATTTCCTTTTTATGTGCTCCATTCCCTGCTGCCCCTGACAAGTTCTAAGAGTTGAAATAACTCTATGGTGGGTTTTGCAGCTAAGTAACTGTTTGATCTTAGGCCAGTAATTCAACATACCTGGGCTTCAACTTGCTAAATTTCTAATTTGAATAATAAAAATGCTGTGTGGAATTAAATTTGAGGTCCTTTTCTTCTCTGAAGGATTTATGATTCCATGTGTGAGGGGCCACTAGGTAGAATGAATTACTGTGCTGTGAATCAACCTTGCCTTGAGGTTGAATGATCATAATTGGATTATCATTGAAGAAACGTCATGAATCAGGCACTGCTCTGGAAAGGCAGCAAGATAGACACACAGTGAGGATTCATATGGATTTGGAAGAATATCTTAGAAAGAACAAGGGGTCCAAATATTGCTATGTCTCTTGAGTCAGAAAGCAGCCTGATAGCATTTCGAGACTGGCATGTTCTAAAAGGTCCCAGAGGCTAAGCTCTTCCAGTTTGGTTAGAACAAAGGTAAACTCAGAGTGTCTTCACAAATGGGGATTCTTTGTAAGGACATGAAGAGAGAGGGGAAAAAAAGATATTCTTTCAGCAGTGATATAGCCATGCCCCAAAGGCAACCAGAATGTCATGATATATTCGTAACTCTGGCATCATGGTCTCCAATGATCTGCAAGTTTAGACAGAGTGCAGAGAGAAAATATATTAGAGCATCTATTTATGTTTTTTAGCTTACTATTTATCTTTTTAAACTTTGAGTGGTTTTCTGATAACACATATCATAAATAAGGATAGACATCTAAGTCATATACACATAAAAATATATTATTAACTGTATGTGGCAGAGAGAGTCATGCTTGCCAAATAGCTTCCTTACATTTCCCAGCCCTGTGTAATTAAATGGATTTATCTGGAAACTCTTGGAAAACAAAATTTGAGCAGAAGTGACATGTGTCATTTCCCTGTTGAAGCCATGTAAACCTCACCATAATTCTCCAGTCTCCCTTGCCTCTGGCTGTAACTGAGGAGTCTGCATGTTCTAGATGCATGTAACTATAAAGTGGTGGATCCATCTATCCACCTGGGTCTCTGAGTAACTACATACAGCAGAGCTCCCACTGGCACTGGAGAAGAAATGTATATAAGAAATAAAATACTGTTAGTTTAAGCTAGTGAGATATTGGAGTTATTTGTTACTGCAGAAAAGCATAACTTTTCCTGACTAATGAAGGATGCCTATTCCCATTTTGGGGGGGGGGGATAGAGTGAAAAATTTATATAATTTGTTTACTTTTGTTTTTGCTAACACTGTCTTTAGGTTTCCCAAGTGATGCAACCTGACAAGTTCTCCAATCTGTAGATGCCACTCATCTTTACTGCAATTAACTGCGGTCAAGGTACCAGGCTCATGAAATGAGAAAAGTCCTTTTTGTGATCACTTCTGCCATTAGGGGGAGGGACTTTTGGGAAGGGACATGTTACCTCAGGAATTTTCAATTGAACATGATTCATCAATTTCACACAGAGACATCAAGTCCAGGAAGAGAAGCTAACAAATAATCTTGCACTCAAGGAACTTATCTTTGTCAACTCTGTGGTCCAATTTCTCATAGATCTTAATCAGCAGAAGGCCTTTAATAAGTGATTTGTGAATGAATGGAAAGTCTGGATGAAGAAATATATGCTGGAATCAGTGGCTTTCGCAAGAGGAAGGTGGCAGTGTATTAAGTACGAGGGAACTGTCTTTGGCAGAAGGCCAATCCTTTGGGAATGAGGTCTTCTTAATGAAAAATTCTGCAAACCTGTTTCAATTCACACATTCATTCAACAAATAGTTATTGGGTGCCCTTTAATGTTCTCAGGTCACCTTCCCAAAATAACTGCAATGAAAATGTTTTCCACTTTTTCCTCTTCATCTAGAAAGATCTATTTTAAACGATGGGATTGTGGATTTGAGCACTGCTTTTTGAACACAGTCACGAATCCAGGCATTTGGTCCAGGCAGTGCCGGGAGGAGAATGGGTAATGATTTTAACAGAGCCTGCTGCAAACGCCTACTCGTTCTTCCACAAGCAACTAATCTTAGGTCTCAGCAATGCAATATCCCAGTGAATAGAGGGATGAAATGGACTAAGAGGTGAAATGCTGCCAACAACAGAAGCCAGAAGTACCTCACTCTTCAAGGATCTCTCACTGGTGTCAGCTTGGGTCAGAATGGTGTTGCAGTGGGCTGGTGCTGGGTGCTACTCTGACCTCTTTGCCAGGGGCCAGGATGAGAGCTGGTGCTGATAGCTCTTAACGTAATGCCTGGGCAATTTCCTTTTGAATAGAAAAGGAAATGGGTGAAAATGCTCTCATATGTGCTTTTAGTAATGATGTGCAGAGAATTTTAAACAAGACTGTAAAGGTTTAACTTTAATAATTCATCAATCAAGACACCAACTACATGCTTGGCAGTAGGTAAAGACCCAAGCGAAATCAACACAGGACCCTGTCTTTAAAAGCTTTACATTTTTACTGGTGGTTACCAAAGAAAATGATCAATGGATAAAAAGAATCCAGAACAGAAAAATGGTATCAGTATTGACGAGCAGAAGAGTATAGCAGACAGGAAGGCAGACTGTGGAGGAAAGTGGCTGAGTAGCCTGGGTTCAAATCTCAGCTCCAGCACTTAATAACAAAATAGACCAAGGCAGTTTATTTAACCTTTGTGCAATTTTCTCATTTAAACTATGAGAATAATATGAGTACTTCAAATCAGAACAGATGAAGTGTTTAGAAATGTGAGTAGCATGTGGTTAGGAATGACTGTTAGCTATTATTAGGGCAATTGAGATGTAGAGGGATATTATTTTGGTTGATTATTTTTTCTCATCAAATAGTCTTCCTGTATCATTATCTTCCTGTTAGAATTTGGTTGATCTGAGGAACTTTACTGAGTTAACATAATCTGTTATGGTACATCAAGACCACTGGTCTGGAATTCTGGCAGCAGGGATTCACTATCTCCATGGCCTCCAGATAGATGAAGAGTTGTCCCAATGCTTAGCTCTCTCCTGGGATCACAAATTGTTCTTTTGAGAAAGAAAGAAAGAAAGAAAGAAAGAAAGAAAAAAGGGAAAGGGTTTCTTTAATGAAGGGCTAAAACCTTCATTATGCACCTCCTTCTATCCTCTTCAACCAAAATTGCCTCTCTTCTCTCCACTGATCTAAATTCTGTGTGTCTCAGAATCCAGGGGTCTATGCAGGATCTATATTTAGGGATGAGGTGGAAAAAAGGAGTGAATTTTTGAGTCATGAATTATCTCAGTGAATCTCTATATGCCCCAACCCTTCTGAGAGTTTTAGTTAGAAGTGAAAATCTGGTCCATTCAGAGCATGAAGCCTCTCTATGTCCCGAAGATTCTTTCTGATGATAGATTTATCACTGGTTCAGCTTCCTCATTGGCCAGATCAGCCTCAAGGGGAATTGTTAATGAAGGCTGTCTGTGTCCCTGATCTAGTCCTGCCTATCAGCTACTTCTTCGTCTTAGGGCTTTTGATTATTCACCAACTTATGTGACCAAGGCTTGCTCACCTGACACAGTTCACTCATACTGATGATGGCCACCACATCCCAGTGTCTATTGTCTTATTTGTTAGCATCATTGGTCAGGACGACTCCATCCTTCATGTAAACCCTTCATAGTATACCAGTGCACTGTCTCCTCTGTTTGACCTGCTGCTTGAAGGTCAGTGGAATAATCTCTCTTTAGATTTCTCTGACTTCATTTAACAACTCATCTGATAAGGTTGGGACAATCTCCCCTTTGGTTGACTCGAAGCCAATTGATTGGGGACCTTAATTACATCTTCAAAATCCCTTGAACTTTGCCATGTAAAGTACGCTACTCATGGGAGTGATAAACCTTCATACTCACACATCCTGCCCATATTCAAAGGGAAAGGATTATACAGGGCAGGAATCTTGGGGCCATTTGAGATTTCTGCTTACAACAGTTTGGAAAGATCTTTAAACAAGTATGAAGATCCAGCACATTTTTCCATTTCATTCTCATGAATACTTTTTTTCAGTTTTTCACTTAACCATGCAAATTATAGTAGGCCTGGCATGTGGACTAAATTAAAGCCTAGTTTGCACTGTTGCCAACCACAGCCATAAAATGGAGTCTAGTCTGGGACGCAGGAGATTTATGTTTTAGTCACATCCCTACACACTGATATGTAGAGTATTCTCAGGGGATAGGCTGTATCTCACTGAATTTCCATTTCTTCCTACTTGTTGGACACTATTACCAGTTATTCTTCCAGCTCTTAGGTTCTTTTGTTCAATAATCTGTAGGTATAACTGTTTGATGACAAATCCATGATGAAAAGTTGAGTAAGTGGGAGAGGGTAAGATGAGCCAAAGACCATCAAAGATAAGAGAAACGAATAGAAGATGAAAAGCCTGGAGTCAACTCCTCAGCATTGTCCAGAAAAGGCAGGCTCTGCTTAGGCTTTAGGAACCTGGGTCCTCCCCAGAAAGGTCTTGTGAACATCCTAGGAAGCCAGGGGAATATATATGTACTCCCAGGCCACAGACTTGCCCTTTAAGCCTGAAGCCAAAACAACATTTTTCCTGCTGGTATCTGAACTGAGAATGTGAATGTTAGCTTTGCCATTTTCATGGTTAAATGGTTTTATGCTGGGAACTTTGAAGCTAGAGGTTTGCATAAATCAAATTTAAAGACAGATTAGATATCCCCAACTCCCATATGTACAAACCTCAATCTTCAATTTTCAAAGGGCAGTAAAATTTCTTAATCAGCCCACATATCTCCATGGTTGGAACAGTTCCCACAAATATGACAGCAAGAGTTTTCTATCAAAGCTGAATCTGTCTGGGGGACGATCAGTTTGCAGGCTTTCCTTCAAGTGTGGTCAAGCTTCAGTTAGGATAAATGGCAGGGGTTGGCCCTGGGATGGGTGGCCGTGTGATACAAGGGTAATTGAATATGGCTGCTCCAAGCCTGAGATGGTTTTAACAGACTAAGAGCTCTGGAGACAGCAAACCTGACTCAGAAGTTGGCTGTGACTTTATGAGCCCTGGGACTTATTAACTGACCAGTTTTTCCCTCTATAAAATAAGGGATAATTATAACTACAAATTGCATGGCCTTACAGTCATGGGGTCACTATTGCCCAAGGCTGACCCTCAGCCCTGCATGTTCTAATTACTCACTAGGGTTGCCATGTTCTTGAATAACCATTGAGGTCAATAAAGTAAAAGTTAATAATCATTGAAGCCAGTCTGTGATGTGTCAAGCACTGTTTTAAGCACTTTGTATATGTTTTCTTTTATACATAACCACATGTTATAGACTGAATTGTTTCTTCCCCCAAATTTGTATGCTGCAGCTTTAATTCTCAATGTGAATATTTACAGACAGAGCCTTTAAGAAGGCAAATAAAGTTATATGAGGTCACAAGGTGGGTCCCTGATCCAGGAGTACTAGTGTCCTTATAAGAGGAAGAGACACCAGGAACGTGCACACATAGAGGAAAGGCCATGTGAAAACATGGTAAAACACAACCATCTATAAGCCTGGAAGAGAGCTCTCAGCAGAAACCACTCTCCAATACCTTGATCTTGGACTTCCAGCTCCAGAACTATGAGGAAATCATTTCTGTTGTTTAAGCCCCTCAGTGTGTTGTGCTTTGCTGTGACACCCCTTATCTAACTAATACAACCTTCTAAGATAGGTGACATTTCTATTTTACAGAATTGATTGGGGCTTAGACAGGTGAAGTCAATGGTTTCTCATAACACAACTCATGGCCACTTTACGAATATATACAGGTAGAGGCAAGACACATGCTTCTTTTTGTACATGGAAACCACACACTGCATACCTCCTTCAACTTTCAGCCCAGGGTCTGGAACATAGAAATAATTTCATCAACAAGAAATGAAGTATTCCTGATTCAACTTTTTGATCAAATTCCTCTACACTTAGGTTTATGTGGTTGGCAGCCAGCTCCTGGTAACTTCACAAAGAACATGCGTGAAGAAATTCCCATTAACGTTGTCTAGATTTTGTTCAGAAAACTTCTTTCTGTATATTCTGTTTAACTATTTTTATTTTATTATTTTTTTAATGTTTATTTATTTTTGGAGGGAGAGAGAGCGTGAGCAGGGGAAGGGGCAGAGAGAGAGGGAGACATAGAATCTGAAGCAGGCTCTAGGCTCCGAGCTGTCAGCACAGAGCCCGACATGGGGCTTGGGCCCACAAGCCGCAAGATCATGACCTGAGCCGAAGTCGGACGCCTAACCGACTGAGCCAACCAGGCGCCCCTCTGTATATTCTGTTTCAATCAACACTTGGCTTAATAGTTTTCCAAAGACTTTTTTTTATATAAGCAAAACATGGAGGATGTTCCAAAATTTTCTAAGAAAAAAATCCTCTGGATTCAGGGTCTGCTTTTCTCTTCTTTGCAAAGGACAGACATTACAAAGGGGTAGGGAACTGAAGGACGTGTTTGTCCCTTCCTCCCCCATTATAGGGGCAAATACATGACCACAGGGGTGTACTAAGGCCTAAAACAATGGATAGCACTTGGGCACTAACCACTTTATATTTTCATGTCACTCTGCTGTACCAGAGACAGTTGTATCCATCCTTAGGTTTCAGGCAAAAGTTATAGAGGTCTAGGAATGCTTAACTTACCCTAGCAGTCTCTCCTCCCTTAGTTTTCTACCATATCATACAAAAGAAGATTCTGCTTATTGAAAGATTTCTTCACATTTGAGAAAAGCATTTTAAATAAGCTCTGGTTTGGGGTTTCTAACATTTCCCTGTTTATGCTGCAATTTTGAGAAAAATCCTTTAGACTTAATATCAAGTTGCCCTTCATTGACTTGTTGATTCTGTTTTTTTTTTCTTTTTAGGGGGAATGGTTAGCATTCAACACATGGATCTCTAAAGAAACTTTGTAGGGGCACCTGGGTGGCTCAGTTGGTTAAGCATCTGACTTCAGCTCAGGTCATGATATCATGGTTCACAAGTTCAAGCCCCATGTCATGCTCTGTGTTGACAGCTCAGAGCCTGAAGCCTGCTTTGGATTCTGTTTCTCTCTCTCTCTTCCCCTCCTCTGCTCATGTGCTCTCTGTCTCTCTCTCTTAAAAATAAATATATATTTTTAAAAATTAATTAAAAAAAAACTTTGTGCAATCATGGCCAGGACATAACTGCTTGATTGGGGAAAGAAAATGCAGAAAAGTTGACTGTTGGGAGGCCATGTGTTCCAAACACTTTGAGATGACTTAAGAGTTCCCCCTTCAAAAGTCTGTCTTTAAATCACGATGGGAAAACCATTTATCAGAAATACCAATGTGCTATATGCTCAGGCTTGAGTTCCTAGAAAAATTGGAACAATAAATCATCTTTTTTTTCCTATAGAGTCTATCAAAACTCCCATATAAATCATGCCATGCTTAAAAATTATATGTGTAATGAAGTATTCTGAAAATGGCAGTTCAAACTCAGATCTCTTAGTTATAAAGCTAAAACACCACTAACACAACCAAGTGATATATCTGTTCATTGTATCTTCCTTAAAATGTCAAAATTTGATACATGCAGAATAAAAGGATCATTTTAAAAGGTGTATCACATATAATTAATAATCAAAATATACTAGAATAAGGATATAATTGAGTCATCTGCTCATTCTGTACCCTTTTCATACATGAGCAGCCCAAGACTCTGAAAATTTAAGTAAGATACTCAAGGTTGCACAACTAATCTGTGGGGGAATAATGCTCTAGTCCAGCTTCCTTGTTGCTGTAGTCCAGCTTCTTTATGCCTTTGGGTATCAGAGGTTTGGAGGGTCATGAATTCTCACTCCATGTGACACCGAGTGCTCTGATATATAGCTTACTGATCTCTCTGGACATATCTTAGCCAAGCAAACCTAACCAATATGCTATATTTGACAAAAACACAGAAAGTATAAGAGATAAAACTATTTTTTCTAAACAGTGTCTATTATACTGAAGATAGTTAAATCATAATAACTAGGGAGGCAGGAAAATTGTATGTGGTTTGCTTTGATCATTTCCATGGTCTGTGTTGTAACATTTTAGGACAGTTCAAATGCAATAACAGCTGAAATAAAAATGCATTAATATGAAACCATTAACAATAATCCTGAAAATCTGGATTGCAAATATTAACTATAATTTTACTATGTTCAGAATTTTTCCCAAGGAAATGTAAGGGTCTAAAGATGACTAAGAAATAGTTCTTCCCATTGAGGAATGTCTAACCGAGGACATAAAAGAAATCTATAGAGAACTAAAATCAAACAGAAAAGGATACAGGCCATAGACTAGATGCAAGTTCAAGGTGATGGAAACATCAGAGAAGAATGTTATCAACATCGATTTACCTTATTCATGGCAAAACTACTCAATTTTCCAAAGAGCTTTTCAACTGACTGATTTTGAAACTTTTTATTCTCCAAGCAATATATCCCCAGCTGGAGCAACACAATAAAAATAATTGATAACAGCTTTTCGGCACTGCAGTAAGAGTCCTGTATCATAAACTTACTTAATCCTCACAACTCTATGAGGTATGTGTTCCTAATAACCCCATTTTTAAAGAGGAGGAAATTGTGGCTTAGTGTAGTTTAGTAAATTGCCCAAATTTGCACAGTTATTAAGTAGGGAACAAAGATTTGAACTTAGGCAGTATGAATCCTACACCCACAGTCTAAGCCCCCCACTGTACACACCAGTACTAACAGTCACAAAAGATTTGAGTAACTCGTTGACTTTCTATATGTTGTTATTAAAAAACACAATAGTTAAAAATTAGTGGCAGCTCTCATGAATAATGGCCTTTGTTTTGGGCAACTTGATTTGTAGACCCCTTTTCTAGCATAACTATGGTAGCAATTATTGACTATTTGATGTTCTATGAATGTATAATAATAAAAATGTAAAATATGCATATAAGAACTCATTTTGTGCCTATTATCTGGTTTAAAATAGAGAACATATGTCTGGATCATTCAAAAGTGATAACCTATCACTAAGAAATGTATTTCAAATAAAGATAAAGCATTTTCTGATACTTTTACCTGATGGGAGAAATTTCTATTGACCCTGCACTCTTTTGTAGTCTGAAGATATAAGTTCCAAATGAGTAACATCAGCTGAGGGTCTTTATTTGAGCTTCTGAAGCTCAAAATGATATGATCAAAAATGTCTCCAAGTATTGCCAAATGTTATGATTCCTGTTCATAGACAAAAGTCAAAGGAAAATCCATAAAACTGAGTAAATAATCTCATGTTGCTACTGACAGCTTTCTCCACACTGAGGTATTTAGGTATTAAGTGTAACAACGGAGAGTCATAGAAATATACAGATTCTGTGTCTTCGGTTACATTGTGACCTAGAGAACAATGACCCTACTCATACTTACAAACATACATATTTATTGGGCAAGAATTGGCCTGCAGTTATACTGCTATAATCTCTACTTTACATATGAGATTACTGAGGCAAAGAGAGGTGATGTGACTTGTCCCAGACCACTCAAGTGTGCGTTCGTGTGTGTGCCTGTGTGTGTGTGTGTGTGTGTGTGTGCGCGTGTGCATGAGTTGCACAGTGAGGAGAAAGGAGGAGAAGGCAGAATGCAATATCTGGATTTCTAATGAAATGTTTGTTTTTCCTTTTTTTAAATTTATTTCCTTGGAGACACACATATTTATGGTCCACAATGTTGCAGCTGTAAAATATGGCCTAGTCTGCTCCTCTGATTGAAAGATGAGTTAATACAATGGGACATACAAAATCTGAATTAAACATCTCCATGACAAGGTCACAGTGATATATACAAGTTAATTACAGCTGAGCCATCAGATAAATGCTACTGTCTCCTAAGTTTCTGTAAGATCCCCCTAAGAACTAGATTTCTCTTTAGCAGGACTGCCTTCACTCTCCCATGATGACTGGACCCTTGAGGTCCTCTGACAAAGAGAGGTGTACCTATATTGCAACGCTTCTCAACAGCTGGACTATAGACATTTTGGACTGGGTAACTGTTCGTGGTGGGAGACTTTATTGTGCATTGAAGGAGATTTAACCATTATCTGGCCAGTTTTCACCAGATGTCAGTTGTGATGATCAAAAATGTCCCCAGGTATTGCCAAATGTTCCCAGGCATGATGGGGTAGGGGGAATCAGCCATGTTGAAAACCTACTTCACCACAATACGATTTTAAAAGTTGAGCTATGGTTCCCATTAATAGTCCTAGCTATGTAACCTCAGGCTGGATTACCATTGGCTGAATCATACTTTCAATCTAATATCTATAGAGCAATGAACAGGTATTAGATATGGTGTACATTCATATGTTGTGTCTTGCCCTTGAAGAACATTTTACATAAGTACATAAACTTCATCACCAATAATGAATGTAGTTTTTACAAGTTTGTAATCTACATAAATGTATGTAATTTTTTCACCGCATTAAGTCTTAATTTTTACTCTATATTACAAGGATTTTTTTCATGTTTTGATGTGGCCTATATAACCTTTATTTTATGAGCCATCTCATGATACTCCATTAGACAATGATTAATGTCTGCTCTATTTTAAAATATCGATCATGGTTCCAATTATTTACTATCGTAAGTAATACCTCAATGAACACATTCATATTCATGTCTCTTTGAGAATAGTCCCAGAGCTAATTAGTAGGCCAAAGTGTGAAGATATTTAATAATATGTGATGCAGAGTACTGTGAGGTTTCTAAGGAATATAGAAGCTCTGAGTTCAACATAAGCATCACATGGAAACACTGGTTTTCCTCCACCTTCTAAAGCACTGTTAATAACCATGTTGAGTACTTACTATGACAGTGCCCTGTTTAAGTACTTTTCATGTGTTGCTCATTGATACTCATCCTAATCAGATATAGTGGGTATTGTTATTAGCCCTACTTTACAGAAAAGAAAACTTAGCAAGCAGAAGGTTAACTATCTTGCTCGAGTTCACACAGCTAGCTTGTGGAAGAACTGAGATTTAAACCCAGTCTGGTTTTAAAACCTTTGATCTCAGGGGTGCCTGGGTGGCTCAGTAGGCTGAGTGTCCAACTTCGGGTCAGGTCATGATCTCAGCATTTCGGATTTCGAGTCCCATGTTGGGCTCTGTGCTGACAGCTCAGAGCCGAAAGCCTGCTTGGTATTCTGTGTCTTCCTCTTTCTTTGCCCCTTCCCTGCTTGTGCTGTCTCTTCCTCTCTCTCAAACTAAATAAACCTTGAAAAAAATTTAAAACCTTTGGTCTTAAATGTTCTGCTATAGAAAGATCCCCACACTGCTCTCTACATTTTGCTCACAGGAAGACTATGCAGACAGGATGGCAAGATCCTTAAAAATTAAGGTTTCAATCTATAAAATTAACATGTAGTGAATGAAGTAAAACTTATGTAAATGCCAATGTGAAGGTAATGTCAATAGATATTAACGTATGATTTAGGTATTGTAAGATCCTAGATATGAAGCTCAGATTCCTAATCCCAGATTTAGTTCAATAGTACAGAACAGAAAAAAAGTCTCCTACGATCACTGTTGGGCTTTTGCTCTGGGATAGATGTGTACATTAAAACTTATCCTTTCACTTTAAAATGTTTCTAAAATTTCTAAATGCATTTTCTTAACATTTTGTATAAAGATGAGTTAATAACAACCTAAAAAATTAAAGCCAATATTGTCATATATACTATCATTGTCCAAGTTGGCTCATATATAATATTAGAACCTGGGTTTATTCACACATTTTATCACATTTACACTAAAATACAAGCTTCATGAGTGTGGAAACTTTCTCATTTTTATTATTCTTTCTCCAGTATTTTACACCAGCCCTGGTACATAATGGCTACTAAGCAAATGTTTTTTGAGTGAATCGATGAGTCCTTGTCCTATGCCTACATGATGTGCTTACTGAGGGATACACCCATGAATAATGTTCCATCTTCACTCTCAAAAGTCTTATAGTTTAAAAGGAATAAGTATGCAACAAGTGAGTACAAAGTATTGTGGAATATATTAAAATAGAATATGATAATACACAAGGTTCCAAGTAGTACAGAATGTGGGATGATATACTGGGAAGAAAGGATTAATCAATATTGCAGAGCTTAGGCCTGGATGGGAGTTGAAAAGAAGAAAAAGTTTCCTGAGTTGTCAAGGAAATACAGGGAGGATGTGGCCTGGAGATAGAAGGCAATGGATAAATGCATGGAAACATGAGATAGAATGGTGTGTTCAGAGAATTCTAAGTAGTCCACTCTTACAACCAAATACATTGCAAAAAAAAAAAAAAAGATAGAGTACTATATGGATTAAAACATGACTTGTCTAATCAATGGCATCAGGAAGAGAGCAGGTTGTAAAATTTCATAAATCAGTGAGGAACCTATTTCATTCTTTAATTTGCAAATATTCATTGAGCGTCTACGGTTGAAGGCACAAGCCTAGACCCTGCGGAAACATGAGTCTTGGGGAGCAAGACAAACAGTATTCTATTTGCATGGAGGTTAATTTCTAGAAGATGGAGACAGACAAGACAATGAACAGGTAAATAAAAGTTAACAGTAATTTTCAGTAGTCAAAAGGACAATGATGAAAACAAAACAATGATATGTAAGAAGACAGGATTCTTCTTTAAATTGGGTTATATGAGGCCTTCTGAGAGGTAACATTTGAGCAGATCTCGTTATTTGGAAAGAACCAGGTACACAAAGATCTAAGGACTCATGATTCTAGGTAAAGACAACAAAAAGTGCAAAGCTGAAATTAAAGGTAAGGTTGAGCTTGGCATATTTGAGAAAAAACAGAAGAGAGGGTACCCGAATTTTAGTGAGCAGAGAGAGGGAAGAAAGGTAGTAAATGAGTTCAGGAAGGCAGTCAGGAATGAGTTCAGTTTTAGGCCTTAGTACGGTATTTGAATTTCTTTTTCTAAGTGTTCCTAAAAGTCACTGAAAGGCTTTACACAGGAGACTGCACCATATAGAACAGATGTAATGCGTAGTACCAAAATCAGAGAGACCAGTTGGGACATGATTTCCAGTAGTCCATAAGAGATGATGGCAGTTTGGCAGGATGGAGATAATAGATTTGGCGAGTGGTGGCACCAGTTCGTGGGACTGATCAGTACTACTGACCGTAGGCAAATGCCTATTTGCAGGACTGTTCTGGTCAATTAGTTACAGACAGATCCTTCAGAGAAAGCCGGTTTACTCACTGTCTCCCTTTTTTCTCTCCCCAGCACTGAAATGCCGGGCAACTATGCTCTCTGAGAGAATCATCTTCTCTGTGACCTGGTTCTGCCTTAGGAAAGAGAAGCTGACTCTCAGAATCTTACAAGAACAATTACACTCACAGAGGCTCTGGATTTTGCATTTCTACGAGACATGGTTTGACTATATGGCATAGGGTAGTGCTTACCTCAGGGTCCTGGTGGAACGCCTGGCATACTGATTAGGACACTTCGCAGTGATTCGGCATCTCCTCCAGCCTCTTACAGGCCTCTGTCTTTGGAACACCTGCAGACTTTGGTTTAGAAAAGCACAGTGATTAGCCCCCAGTGTCCTTTTCAGGCAGAGCTTTACTTAATTAACCCTCTTATAATGTTTGCCTTATAATATTGGCCTGATCCTCACTCCTCCCGACTCAGAGGAGACAGTAAATGAAGAGACAACAGTGCTTTGAGACCTCCCTGTGGCCATTTCTTCATGCAGGCCTACAGGGCTCTTCCTAATCTTCGCAATCCCTGAGAATCCAATTTCCATGACATGTCCCTGGAAATCCTTCGTAGTCCCAAAATGCTCACCATTTCTCAGAAAAATCTAAAACTTTGGTTATTCTATTTTTAAAAACGTTTTACTGTAACATACAATACATGCATACAAAAAAAAACCCCTCACAAAATGCATTGCTTAGTCAGTTATTAGAAGGCATACCCAACCCAACCCACCAAGCACAACTCAGGTCAAGAAAGAGCACTTTGTCAGCTAACACAGGAGTCTCTTCATATACCCTGACCCAAACATTACCACTAATCCCATCTTTATAATCACTTCTTTATAGTTCTATTTCCCAAGTGTGCATCCTTATGGTCCATAGTTTAATCTCCCAGTTTAAAAATGTGTCATGTCTTTTAAGTCTATTTTAATCTACAGGTTCCCTCTACATCTCTTTCATTTCCTTGTATCTGGTGAAAAAAACAGGGTCATTTTGCTTGTAGAGTTTCTCACCATCAAGGTTTTGCTGATTACATACTCCTGGTAGAGTTCAACATCTTCTGCCCTCTGCATTTCTTGCAAATTAGCAGTTGAATCCAGAAGACTGATACATTTCATGTTCAATCACTTTGGCAAGACTAGAGGTGGCATAATGCTGTTTTGTCATGAGGCACAACATGTGTGTGTGGTCCCTCTTTTTATTTTGAAGTTTATTTATTTATTTTTGAGAGAGAGAGAGAGCACGAGTGGATGAGGGGCAGAGAGACAGGGAAAAAGAGAATCCCAAGCACACTGTCAGCACAGAGACTGACTCAGGGCTCCATCTCACCAACCCTGAGATCATGACTTGAGCCAAAATCAAGAGTCGGAAGCTTAGCCTACTGAGCCACCCAGGTGCCCCGGTTTTCACTATGATATCAGCAAATGTTGATGCTTGTGCCTGCATCAATTAGTTCATCGGGGCTTGCAAAATGCTGATATTCTAACTCTGGCATTTCCTTTCCATTTATTAGTAAGATTACTTTTATAAACAGAAAATGTTTCATATGTTTTTTGTGTACTTTAGTGGCACAGTTCATGTATAGAAGGTAGAATAAATATTTGATTATTTCTTTCAACTTTTAGAAAGAGGTGGGGTTCAGGGTATTGCTTCACAGGGCTCCTCCTGTCTTGTCTCATGCAGTTCACAGATACAGCAGTCTCCTTTCTGAGACTGCCTGGTTTTGTCCCCCCCACCCCGCCTTTATTTAGAATTCTTCTGCCTTTTCCTCTTCTATTTCTAACCTGCTCACCACTGAATCTTCTCTTAAGCAGTTTCTACTCAGTGTGGGGCCCTGTCCTGGAAGGGAGCATTTGGTGACTTAGTTTTAAAATTTTTATGGCAGCTGGACTGCAAAGCCCCTTCAGGCATAACTATAGACTCTGTTACTGGAGAGGACAGACCTACACTCAACTTCCACTGCTGCCCTCAGATCGGTTCACAGCATTTTAAGGCAAATGCCTATTGGCTAGTTTGAGATTCTAGTCTCAGGGTCCCTCTGATACCTTGTTGCTTCTCTCTGCTGATGTCAACACAGATACGGATGCTACTCAGGTCCGAAACTGTCGCTGGCTTGTCCTCACATGCTTGTACTTGGGGATTCATGGAGATACCTGTCACTTAGTTTTGTCGTAAATGTTGTCCATGGTTTCGGTTTTGCTATCTAGTTTTTAGGTTGGTTTCATGTGGGTATTCAGAAGGATTAATAGACAAACAGAAAAGCTATGTCTCTGCTACAGCCATCTTCTCAGAACTCCCTCCAATTAGTCTAAGTTTTAGTTCATACCCAAGCATCACTGCTGAAGTTCTGGATATGTTAGATTGGTGAATACCAAATATGTAATCCTGATATTCCACATGTCTCAAAAGTCATCATGATACTCTCTTTAAAAATTCCTCCAATAATAATTCAATTAGTCAACCAATTTAACTAATCAGTACTCATGCTATGAGTGATGTAGAACCATTGGGTATTAAAGATGGAAGAAAACAAAGTAACTTATTTATTAATTCATTTACTTATGCATTCTTCCATCAAACATATGTGACTAATTACAGACAACATACTGTGATCTAGGACAAGAAGAAGATATGGCTCAACTTTTTCACTATGATAGAAATAGTCCCTTCGGCACCTATGTTGTAAGTGCAACCGCTGTGTCATCTTTTATGCTGTGTCCTGCTCTAGGGTCATAGTGAATGTAGAAACTCTGTGGCCACATCAGGATTTGCTACCTTGGGAGCATCACAAGGCTTCTCTGAGTTATACCCTCAAGATGTGCATAATAGTACTGTTTACCTACAGGTGTTTTTTTTTTAATTTTTTTCCAACGTTTATTTATTTATTTTTTTGGGACAGAGAGAGACAGAGCATGAACAGGGGAGGGGCAGAGAGAGAGGGAGACACAGAATCGGAAACATGCTACAGGCTCTGAGCCATCAGCCCAGAGCCCGACGCGGGGCTCGAACTCATGGACCGCGAGATCGTGACCTGGCTGAAGTCGGACGCTTAACCGACTGCGCCACCCAGGCGCCCCTACAGGTGTTTTTTTTTAATGTGTATTTATTTATTTCTTTGAGAGAGAGAAAGAGAAAGGGGGGAAGAGCAGAGAGAGAGAGGGAGACACAGAATCCTTAGCAGGTTCCAGACTCTGAGCTGTCAGCACAGAGCCTGATGCAGATCCCACAAACCGTGAGATCATGACCTGAGCTGAAGTTGGATGCCCAACTGACTGAACCACCCAGATGCCCCTACCTACAGGTGTTTTTAAAACTTAAATGATGTAATAGTTCAGGAAGCATTTTAAAAAAATTGTTAACTGCCTTCCACATGTAAGATTCATCAATTTAGTCATTTAATA
Source organism: Prionailurus viverrinus (assembly GCF_022837055.1). NCBI lineage: Eukaryota > Metazoa > Chordata > Mammalia > Carnivora > Felidae > Prionailurus > Prionailurus viverrinus. The sequence continues at coordinate 128,245,442 of NC_062563.1, read as the reverse complement.
AATATTTAGTATCCACTATGTGTCTGGGGTTATATTAGGCTTTGAGGTTACAACCAGTGACTGAGAAAAGATTCTTGCTCTTGCTTAGTGTCCATTCTTATGGAAGAAAGACATTAAACAAATACATGATCAAAGTCTCTTAGGTGATGAGTGCCATGATACATTTACAACAGGATGAGGTGATCAAGAGAAACCAAAGTGCTCCTTAGGCTCAGTACTTATGCCAAGTACTTTGTTTTTCTTCTGAGACTTCAATAATAAAAAAGGAAACTGACATGCTGAGATGATGAGGGTATAGAGTGTGGTAGCCAGAGGAACAGTTGGTTTAAGGCTCAGTCAGGAATGCATTCAATATGACCAAGGAACAGAAAGCTGGTGGGCATGGCTAGAGAGACTAGGAACCTGAAGCAGAAGATGAGGTTGGAGACAGGCAGCTGCTAACTGGATCATGAAGGGCTTCCTACTTCAGAAAGAGAAGTTGGATTTTTTTTTTTAAGAGAGAGATAGAAACCGTGGAACACTTGAGAACTCAGAATCACTTCAATAGTCCAGATAAGAAATGATAATATGACAAGAGAGATGGTAGTGGCATAGATTGGGACCATAGCAGTGGAAATGAAGAAAAGAGGCTTTATTAGCAAAATGTTTTGGATATAGAATCAAGAGGACTTGCTGATGCATTGTGTATGAAACATTATATAATGTGAGTAATCAAGGATAACTCCAAAGTTTTGGCTTAAGAAATTGGAAGGATGGGAAGCCATTTACTGAGCTAGGGAAGAACAGAATGGATGAAATTTGGGAATGAGCAGAAGTAGCACTTGGGGAAGAATCAAGAGCTCTGTTTCAAATATGTTCATTTTTAGATGCATATTTGACATTTAAGTGGATATGGCAAGGAGGACTTAGGTATATGTGTCTGAGCCTCTTGGAAGAGGTCAGAGCTGGAAATATAAGTATTAGATCACTGACATGTAGATAGTATTTAATGCTAAGTGAATTGAAGAGGTCACCTAGGGAGAGAGTGTTAAAGAAGAGGCCTCTAGATTACAAGGAGTAAAGAAATTGGAGAAGACTGAAAAAGAGGGGACACAGAGACAGGGACGAAACAGAAGAGTATAAGGTCCCAAAAGCTAATGGAATGATGGATCTCAGTAAGAATGGAATCATCATTATAGAATGTTGTAGAGAGTTTGAGTTGTAGGAAATCAAATAGCTATGTCCTGATTAAGGAGATTATAGGGAAGGCATTATACTGCTTTCTGGCCCTGCTGAAAACAGTGGACTGGTATCTAGTTAATGCATATAGTGGGGTTGGGTCTTTGCCTGTGTCTTGAATTCCTTAGACCAGGTTATCTATGGAATATCTTATCTTGTTCTCCACCCTACTTTTGGCATCTGCTCTTGGTATTCTTGGGAAAACCTTGGTTTTTTTGCATGCTTTCTATACATTTTTACTGGCACTTAGCCACTGACATATTGTGCAAAGTTTTCCCTATGGTGTATGCCTAATAAATGTTGGAGCTTGAGAGCGGCTTGGGGAAACTTCCCTTAGCTTCCTTCTCACCTCTCTTGACTTGTGGAATTTTAAGTAATCCTTTCTGCCATCCCGGGCTTTGCTGGACAAAGCCGAAAGCCAAACCCACAAAGTCGAGTGTTGAACCCACAACTGGTGTCCCTGACGTGATAAGCCAAACCCACATTGAGTAAATTAAGGGTAGAGAAGTGACGATGTGATTTCGCATCATTGAGGTCATTGTCTTCAGAGAGAGCATTACAAGCAGCAAAACCAGTGACAATGCAGAGTTTAAAATTAGTATGTGTCCTCAGACCCTTTCCAGATGTAGGGCACCAATTAACTACTTCCAAAAGTAAAGGTTAACTTGGCTTAGAATTAATATTAATTTCTAGACAGCTGTAGAGGGCAGAAGACCAACAATCTAGATCCCTTACAGATGTTTTGTCCAATATGGTAGCCACTAGCCACATGTGACTGTTTAAATTTTAAGTTAATTAAAATTAAATGTTATTAAAAATTACTCATCACATTTTAAGTCAAGTGACTACAATAGAGGACAGCACAGATATAAAATACCTCTATCATCACAGAGAATTCTATTAGCCAGTCCTTCCCTAGAGGATGAGGACAGATCCCTCTTCACTGACATTGACTGCTAAAGGAAACAGGGGCTTTGGTGATTTAATTAAGGAATTACAGAACAGGGAATCTGACTACATCTCAATCGTCTCTGCCTGCTCACAGATTTGCGAGATACACTGACCACAGCATAGTCCTGCATGATTTACAAGGATGGTGGCAATGAAGAAAGAAATGCCACAGTGAAACAGACCAGCAGTTATGAGGGACCATTATCCACAACACAAATGAGAATTATATCAAGAAATTTATCTTGACCAGCTAGGTGTGCCAAGGCACTGAGACAGTTGGTGCCAAGCCACTAGCCTCAAGTTCCAAGTAGAGTCCCAAGAGAGAAAAGAGAACAAATTGGTTCCTTTGGTCACATTAAATTGAAAAGTCACTCATTACATGGCTCTCTGTATGCCCTTGTCTTCTCCTGAGGTGTCCTCTCCTTCCCTTCTTATTGCCAACACAATCAAATGCTTTCTTGTGCATGAAGCCTCCCATGATGCCCCTCTTCATTGTGTTTGCATGCCACTTGTATAAGTTATGCAGAACTTGACATACTGTGGCTTTTCATGTAGACTTTTGCAAATGGAAAGAGTTTAGACTTTGGCAGAAAGCCTTGGATATGAATCCTGATTTTACCTATCAACTTGCATTGTGATTCAGATAAGTTACTTTTCTAATCTAGTTTTCCTCTCTGTAAAACTGGAGCATTGAGGCCTCTTTGGAAGGACTTTGAAGTTTTAGATGAGATAATGTGTGAGAATGTCTGCAGCACCATGCCTGACAGAGTGTGGAGGCTGCAGAATCAGATCAACCCTTCTGCCGTATTTCTCCCTACAGCGAGGGATGGCTAGGAAGCTAACACTGCTCTTTGGAACTCCATATCACAAGATTCTTTCCAGGCTTTTCATTTGCCATACTGTATAACTACTACCTGAGAAAAGCACGAATTACTTCAGAAGTTCACAGATATGCATGAGGTAGAGATTAGTCTTGGCCCTCAAACGTGTATATAAAGAAACAAATGATCCATCGGGAGCTTCAACTCAATTGGGACCGAGGTATGTGTTTATTCTTCTAATGTATATCTGACCCAATGACTCGAAATTAAGTTCTAAAGAATAAGCCTCAGAGTAATATCTCAGACTCAGTGAATGCTACCCAATAGAACTTTCTGCAGTGATGAAAATGTTCTGTATCTTCCCTGTCTGATACAGTGGCTGCTAACCACATGTAGCTTTGGAACACATGAGATGTGGTTAGTGCAAATGAGAAAGTACATTTTTAATTTATATTTAATTTTGATTATTTGAAATTGAAATTAAATAACCACATGTGGCTAGTGGCAAACATCTTGGAATTCACAGCTTTAGGATATTAGGATGGGGAGGCTTCAGAGATCGGTAAGTCCAATCTCCAATTTACAAAGGTAGAACAACAAAAGAACAAATATTTCCTGAGTGCTTGTCGCATGCCAGACCCTATACTAAAGACTTTCATGTTGTTGCCTTTTAAGATTCCCGATGGCCTCATGAAGTAAATATCACCAACATTTTACGTTTAAGAAAATTCTCTTAGAGGCACATGGTGATGCTTATTTCAGTTAGTCTAGGCTAGTGAGGATAGAGAGGTGTGTGTAACTGATGTGGATCACCCTATATAAATTTCAACCTCATGCACAAGTCAGTCCCTGCCATACAGAAGCCTACAAAGAATTGAAAAGTGAAATGAAAAGCCAGTATCAACATCATGACAGTAGAATAAGTGAAGATTCCTCTCAATCACCTTCACTCTCCTGTCTCTTAACTTTCAGCCCCAGGAAATTTATCTTTATGCCTCACCCAATTTCCTGGCAGCCATGCCTGCCCTAATTATGTAACACAATTTTTACTGCTAGCCTAAGCAGGACATAATCAGGTGGTAGGACTGCTTCAGAAATATGCTGATCGTGCACGGGAAATTAACAAACCATTCCTCTGGCACCAGTCAATCCCATTAGCTGGACCGCAACTCCCATACGCAAGGAAAATTGAATGCTGACAATTCTATCCAACACATTAGAAAGTTTCTTTCCATTTATTCTTATGTCAACTCTTGGGAACTCAAACCGAGGTGATTGATTTGTGCAGTGTATTGTTGTGTCACCTCACTCTTCTATCTGACACCTATTCCCATATCCCTTTTCTCAAGGCACAGTTTGAATGATATCTTTCTCCCCAACCTCATAACCCTAACATTTCAGACTTTCTAATTGTCTTGGCTTATAGGTGGCAGACTGTGGGACTTTGGGGGCCTCCAAAATCACATGAGCGAATACCCATAACACATCTCCTCGTCTATATTCTATGGGTTCTGTTTTTCTGGAGAACTCCAGCTAATGCAATGTGGTTGTATTAGAAAATGACATAGCTTGGGGCACCTGGGTGGCTCAGTTGGTTAAGCGCTGCCTTCGGCTCAGGTCATGATCTCACTGTTTGTGAGTTCGAGCCCCATGTCAGGCTATGTGCTGACAGCTCGGAGCCTGGAGCCTGTTTCAGATTCTGTGTCTCCCTCTCTCTCTGCCCCTCTCCCACTCATGCTCTCTCTTTCTCAAAAATAAATAAACATTAAAAATTAAAAAAAAAAAAAGAAAGAAAATGCCATAGCTTCACTCTACTGTCGAGAAGCCACCTCTAGTCCATCCTGTATGGATTAACAGGCAGAGAAGAGCCTTGATGGGAGACCACGAGGATGATTTCCAGGGGGATGCCTTTCTTCCAGAGGACAGCTTCAGGCTCCCCCTGAAGAAAGAGAAGAGGTTTTGCCCAAAAAGTCAGAATTAAGAAGTCTTAGCACCACAAACACATACTCAGAATCAAAGGAAACATTCCAAGTGTGAAAAAGATAGTTCATTCACACTAAACAGATCAAGAGGCTTCAGGAGTGGGAAAATGTTCATGGTGCTGAAACACAACATATAAATACTGTTCCTGGAAAGAGAACACTCAAGGCTCTCATGGGCATGTCTGGAAAGGTGTTGAAAAATCAGGGAGGCAGAGACATTGCAGCTGCTTTGAGAAGTAAATGACCATCTCTGAAACCGGAAATAGGGAGCATGAGAGCAGAGTCAGGAATAGGTTCAGAAGTTAGAGCTACAAGGAAGAAGAAAAATGTTTCCTTCTTACAACCACTGCTGACACACGAAAGGTGGTACCTTAATTGTTGTCACGTCATGACAGTGGAACAGCAGAGACACAAGAGTTTGCAAGGTTTTCACTCAATGCACAAAATTCCCAGGATGTTTGGCTTTTCTGGAACCCCAGGACCTGTATCATGAGCAGCCCTCATAGCCTCCCTGCCCTGTTCTTAAAGGTCAACAAGGCCCACAAGGCTGTGGCCCCAATCCTTCCAGATGCTTCTCCATGAGAAAGTTGGAGACATGTTACCATTGTTCTGTTCACATATTGCTCTCCCCACAGTATATTAGGGTGGCCCAAATTATCATGTTAAGGTTTAAGAGGACCCAACTTTCATAAAGAAGAGATTTATATAAGATCCAAGATAATTCTTACCAGAGCAAGGTGAAATCTGTCCGCATGAATGCATAGTCAGGCATTTCTCAACAGGCTTTAATATAAAACAGTGAGAAAGGCCAAATGAAGGAACACCTTATCCGCATGCTTATGGGATTAGAGCTTGTTATTCACACCAATTCCCTCTCATAAATTGGTTTCCAGAGTCTGATATTTTAAAATCAAATCAGGTCTCCAAAATCCATTTTAGGTTGATAGTCTCAATAGCTGACTTGAATTGTTTTCTGATCTAGAAATGGAAATCTTAAAGACTCAGCCATGCTCTGCTTAGGTTGCCTGGAAACTTCACCTGAATTAAGATTCCCATGCCTCTCCTTTGGACAAAGTACTACAGAAGATCTACACAGGGTGAATGTCTCCTTTCCCTCACATCCTCATGATTTATCTTGGCACATCAGGAGAGTGCATTCATGGACACAAGGAGTCCAAAGATCTGCTTTTTTAAAATTCTTGATGACGTTGGGTTGGCAGAGAAGTTATTTCCAATTTGCCTGAAGAATAAACCAGATGAAGGGAATAAGAGTTCTGAAATAAGTCAAGTGGCTACATCCATCTTAAATAGCCCTGCCCTGGAAATGGGGCCACGAGAACTGGAAATACAGATGCCATAGTTGAGGGCAGTTTCCACATTTACACAGGAAGATCTAAATGTGGTATACAAAGAGATACATGAACATGGACTCTCAAGCTGAACTTGATTAGCAGTGGGCTAATTACACAATCCCTGTACACCTCTATTTCCTCATGTGTACTTAGGTAAAGGTAGCTCTAAGCATTCTTATGGGATAAAATACACATAAAATATTTAAACAGGACTTTGTAAGAGCAACATAAATATTAAGTATTTGATTTATCATTTTTATTGTTGTTGTTACATGGGACTTTCTAAAAATACCTGCTTAAAATAGTTTGGAGCCGTATTAAGACTTTGTCATTAGCCAACATCTTTATTCCACCACTGCAATCCTAATTCTGTTTCTGTATGTTTTTCCATCTTTTCTGTAGTGTACTGAACAGGAAAATGCCTGTATACACTGAGACACAGGATCTAAATTTTGGCAAGATGTTGTACTGGTTCATTCATGTAACACTTTTACAAATAATGTTTTAGAATGGATTATGTGCATATCACTGTGCAAACATTCTGGGGGTGACAAAGACAAATAGATGTGGTTACATTTTCCAAGTGTTTATAGTCTAGATAAAGGACAATAAATAAATAAGAGAAAAAATATACCTAGCACTACAAGGCAGGCCATGCCTAATGTCAGGTGAGTGGAAAGGACTTTTTTAAAAATATTTTTATTTATTTTTGAGACAGAGAGAGACAGAGCATGAGCAGGGATGGGGTAGAGAGAGAGGGAGACACAGAATCCGAAGCAGGCTCCAGGCTCTGAGCTGTCAGCACAGAGCCCGATGTGGGGCTTGAACTCACAGACTGCAAGATCATGACCTGAGCTGAAGTTGGATGCTCAACCGGCTGAGCCACCCAAGAGCCCCTGGAAAGGACTTTTAATGCAGCCTAGATCAGTGCTCCAGCTGGACTGTCCTGGCCCTCAAAAACTGGTAGAATATGAATGAGTAGGTGATGGGGTGAGTACAGTCCCATTATAGTACTTTTAAAGAAACATCCCCGTGAAAATAGCACAATATGATGGCAGGTTAGTTTAATTTTTCCTTCTTTTTTTTTTTAAGTTTATTAATTCACTTTGAGAGAGAGAGAGCACACACAAGCAGGGAAGGGGCAGAAAGAGAGAGAGACAGAGAGAGAGAGAGAGAGACAGAGAGAGAGAGAGAGAGAGAGAGGGAATCCCAAGCAGGCTCCATGCCACCAGCATGGAAACCAATGTGGGGCTCAATCCCATGAACCATGAGATCATGACCTGAACTGAAATCAAGAGTCGGATGCCAAACCAACTGAGCCACCCAGGTGCCCCAAGTTTACTGTTTCCAGTAAAATAAATTTCAGCTTCATACTTTCCTTTAGTTATTTAGACATGATTTATTTCAGTCATTTGAGCATAGACGTAATATATGAATTACAATCTTTGCCTTATAAGTCCAATTCCTGTGTTTCCTTAAGGACAGTTTCTAGAGAATGCTTTTTTCCTGTGTATGGACCATACATTCCTGTTTCTTTGCATTTCTCATAATATAAATTTTTTGTTAAAATTTATATATTTAAAAAATATGTGGCATCTCTGACTTATTTATATTTATAAATATAGATTTATATTTCTTCTCTCCGCCTTGTTTATTGTTTTTGGTTGTTCTTATTTCTACTGTTTGTTTACTGTTTGTTCTTTGCTGGGTGTAACCACTAAAGTCTTTAATCTACTTAGTGATCACCAAATCCTTGGACAGAGATATCTTTTCATCTCTTGCACCAACACATCTAACACTTTGTTATGAGGCTCTGGGTTTGTTGGGATGTGTTTTCAAATCTCCAGCTGTCAGTTTCCAACTCTGCTTTAGCCTTCCCTTCCTGCTCATCCAAAGCCTTCAGGTCAGCCAGAAGGGAGAGATTAGGGCCTTCTCATATCTTCCTAGGCATTTGCACCGCCCCTCACATGCATGTGGTGGATTGCCAGATTCTCAAGAATATGAGAGGCTTGCAAGGCTCGCTATGAACACTACATTCCCCAGTTTTTCCTTTTTAAGTTCTTTGTTCTGCCTGTTGTTAGCCACAGCTGGTACAGTTGCCCCTGCCGCCCACAATGTAAAATTCCCACTGAGTGGATTCCAGAGAAGGTCCAAAGGAAAACAATGGTTTGCACTGAGAAAATAAAGATGTGCCCTGAGAGTGGGTATGAGATGTCAAATATGGGTCCAATCTTGATAGTTCCCTGAGGATGGGATATTGGAGTGAGCTTCTGGTCTGTTCTGTTCCCTGTGGTGGCCGACGTGCTGCTAGTTTTCACAGCTGGGGTCGTTGTGAGGTTGCCAGTCTTTAAGGCCATCACAGAACTGGAGAAAGGGGAATGGAAACTGGCAAGTTAAGTTGCCAAAAAGCTCACTATTCTTATTGAGATCCAGTTTTTCTTCCCAATTGTTTTTCTTGAACAAATAGTCTTTGGATTGTTGCAAGCTTTTGGTTAATTTCCAGAGTTATAAAAAGTTGCTATTGACATTTTGGTCCATATTCTAGTTACTGGTATGCAGGAGCATATTTTTTTCAGATGTCTTCTCTGTTCCATCTCAGACGTGTTGCCGATGGTTGTATATTTTGTTTTTTCACTATTTATGCAAATATATTTAATTGTTTTAATGCCACAGTATAGTTTCCATTTGCTGTTTATAGATACTTATGTTGCTTCCACTTTCTTTGTTATCATTATAAAAAATGCTGAGATCATCATCATTCATACCAGACCAAACTGTCTTACCCCTTGAACACATCTCTGTTCTTGTCATTCTGATCCAGCAGCTGGATCCAGCCCTCCTTCTTTGACCCTCATGTGCTGCCACCTCTGCTCTGTGACCCAACCCAATCGTTACTTCCTCTGCAAGATCTCAGGGTTTTCCACACAGTATTTGCTGCCCTTGCATAACACTTAGCTTTAATTTCTAGTACAACATTTATCGCGTGGTATTGTACCGACTTGTATGCATGCTGATATCTCACCTAGACTCAGGTCTTTGAGAACAGAGATATTTTCTGGTTTATTCTTTACTCTGAGTCCTTAAGGGTATTAACTTTCTGTGCTCTATCATCCTCTTATTCAAAAACTGCTTCCCAGAATTCCATCCTTGTCTTTTAAGAATTTATTTAATATGTGTATTCTGGGCATTGTATGTTTAAGCCAATGCATTGCCCAAGGGTGATTTTTAACTTACCAATAAAGCCAGGTAATGCAGACTGTTCTATATGGTTCCCAGAATTCTCTTAGCTTATCCCTAGCCTGTATCATTTTGGTTTTGGCCTTGTCTCAATTCCTGATCCCAGGATTTCATTTCCTTTTATACTTCCATTTGAACATGGTACCTAAGGTGTTTACTGTCTTGAACCATGATCTGGGTCTCTATATTCAATGCCCAATCCCATTCCTGCTCTCTCTGCCACCCTCCCTCTGCTCTCTGCACTGGTTCACCACAGGAGACTAGAACATTCTATTGCAAAATCAATTCTATGGCATACTGGGAAGAGGAGGAGTTCCACAGGGTGTTGGCAAATCATAGGCACAGAATTATAGCCCCTGGAGAAGGACATCAAATCTAACCATATGGTATGTCAGATCTTTTCCCGATCTGGACAAGGTATGGAGAATCAAAGGATCCCCAGATAACAGACCAGTGACAATTTTAGAAGTGCAGGGTGGTAGGGGGTGTCAGAGAGAGAGCCAGGATGTCCTAGAAATCTGGTCTAAAATAGGGCATGGAAAAATAAAAGAATTCAGTCTTCTGAGTTTGACACATGGCAGGGTCAAATACACTGGCAAGTTTCCGATGGACTATCCCTCTGGCCCCTGAACAATGACGTCTACTTTGTTGAGGCCCAGGTGGGACTCCCACCAGCCTGCATTGCCCTGTAAGGTCAAAATTCCAGACACAAAGGGAATTTTTTCACAGGGTGTTCAGGGGGGTGTAGCTCCCTGGGAACCATGGAGACTCACTGGGACCTTGTGCCATCAGACATAAAATAATAACTGCAATTTCAAAACCCTTTAGGTTTGAGTAATAAGTCTCTCTTGTACCCTGACCACTTGACTTCCTCTTAGTGCCAGAGTAGCTGGCAGGTAGGTATCTGTACAGGAACCGCACAGCATTCATTAATTTGCTCATCTGCCCTTTATATAAAAAGTGCTGCTTGTTGGACAAAATGTAGAAGAGAATATAGTCTGCTGATTTGCTGTGGAGAGAGAAGGGAAAAAAAGATTTAAATATTCTCTGTCACTTGGCAGTTTCAAATGCTTCATTGCATCTATTCACAACAGAAAGAACTGAATGTATCTAACAAAAAGGTGCCTGTCCTTTGATTACTGGTTCTGGAATGGTCTATTAGATTTCCTGATGTGGGCACTTGCTTAAAATGCAGAAAATAGTGTTCATCTATTTTCTTCTTGATGTTCACTGCAGTTTGGACATAATGTTCTTTTTTTTTTTTTCCTTTTTTTTTTTTTTTTGGTATGATAATTACATCAGGCCAGTCAGCCCTTTTATGTTTGATGGGCAGGTCTGAGCACTGAGGCCAAACATAAATATTTTGAAAATGAGAGGACTAGATAGCCTTCTAGAGTAAAGATAGTCCTTGTAACTATTTTATTCAGGAAATAATGAGAAAATATAAGGTCCTTGAAGTGCTGAACACTATTGTTTATTTTTTTTTCCCTTTGTCTACTTTTCCTTCTGACACAGATGGTGAAGATAGCATGAGAAGTGTTAGCTGTAGATCTTATTTTAAACTGCCCTTAGAAGAAATGTAACTTTTTCTGTTATTGACTCATATATATCTAATCTATATCTATATCTATATCTATATCTATCTATCTATCTATAGATATACATACATATATTTAAGGGGAAAAGTATCTTCTCTGAGGAAGCAGGTTTTCAATAATCTGAGGTCATTTTTTTGCGGCTTAAGGTTAATTACTGGAAAATCAGTGGGATTTCAATCACGGATAGGATTTGGTTATCATAATAAGTAAGACACTAGAATTTTCTGAGTTCTTCTACAGGAAGGGGATTACTGGAAAATAAGTCCATTCAACTAATAGACCCGAAACAACCATGTCATCCCCCAAATGTTGGAATTTCTCTGAGAATACTGTAGCATGATAGAGTAAAACTCCATTTATTCAGTGGATGATCCGGGCCATCGAGGGAGTGCTCCAGGAGCATGGAACCTACCCTAGTAGTGCCAGAGCTATTCTTTTTGAAAGATTTTAAAAGGAGAAAACTTTAACATTCTGAGGAAAATGTTTCCGAATTTATTATACCTCCCTCAAGAGGGAATTCTCTTGAAATCCAGTCCCATGGCTTGAATTATGAGTATGATAAAAGGGTTTTTAAGGTCAAATACGTTCGGGCAGTGCTGAGTTAAACAATTCAAAAAAGAAAAAAAAAGGCTTATTTATTATTATATGTATTAGTTTGTATGCTAATAGGCAATGCAAATCATCTAAAGGCTTACATAAAATGCAGTAGTTCAAACCCTTATCCGGCCATAAATTCTGCTGCTTTTCAGCAATTCATTGCTAAGGGATTGCTATGTCATGAAATATGCTTACAGAATCTTTTCATTATAATCTTCCCTGCCTTTTAAAATAAACTACACTGAATATTTCTCTTCGTGACTAATATATTGTTGGTGATCAATAATTTCGAGTTGTAACAGATGAATGACCTTAGATGCTATTGAGGAATATGGAGTGATTTCTCCTTCCATAAATGCCAAATAGTGATGTGTGTGTGTGTGTGCGCGCGCGCGCGTGTGTGTGTGTGTAAAAGGAAGCACACAATGTTGTTTTGTATGTTCATAAAGAACATAATTCTATTGGTAGCTGTAAGTCATGTCCATGACTCTGGTGTGATATTTCTGTCCCTTTGGGCAACTGTCTGTGCGCATGCCTGTAGCAATGTCTTTACCACCTGTTATTTTTCGTTCTTCAGTTGCTGCACATTAGGAAGCCAAATAAAGGGTAATTTGGGAAAATAGCATAGGGCAGGGGAAAAGGACAAGCAGGGCCATTGCAAATCACTTAGAATCCTGCAGACTTGACTTCAGAATCTGGCTCTGCCCCTTTCCAGCTGTGAAACTGAGAAAAACATACGGCCACTGTGAACCTCTGCTATTTCGTTTACGCAGTGAAAGCAGTGGCATGTATAGAGTGGAGAAAGCTGCTTCCTTTCTCCCTGTCTTCCCACCTACCCTAGGTTCTTCCACAACCCATGAAAGGAGAAGTTTCTCGTCAAACAGCAGGTGGAGGTCAGGGCCTTTTTCTCAGAGAGCCCATGTGGGCACTGACACACCCAATAACGAGATAGTATTTTTCCATTTCCTTTCTGCCGCTTTTCACTCTGTTTTCAGAGTCCAATCTGGAATCTCTAAGGAAGGAGAGGTGCTCTGTAGAGATGCACTTGCTCTAAATTTTGGTCACATTTCCACCAAATGTCACAAATCCAGTACATCTAAACACACCTCCCTCACAGCATCACAGGGAGAGTTAAATGAAGATTCTACAGCTGCTGCTGGTTCTTATCCACCAGGAAGAACTCTTCTTATTATAACTCCTTCTCAAGTATGAATTCATGAACTCCAAATAAGGTTCAGATGATCTCTTGCATAAATAAAGTGCATGTGCTTTTGTGTGAACATCACAGATCATAGCTATGTTCCAGATTAAACGCCAGAAGAAACAAATATTGTCATATTCTGCATTTACCATTGGTATCCAAGAAAGGTTTAGCTAAATTTTAATAAATATAATACATAAAACAGAAAAATTATTCTTCTTAACCATGTCATTTAATAGGTTCTATCACAGGGGCGCCTGGGTGGCTCAGTCGGTTAAATGACTGCCTCTTGATTTTGGCCGAGGTCATGATCTCACGGTTTGTGGGTTTGAGCCCCACATCGGGCTCTGCGCTGACAGTGTGAAGCCTGTTTAGGATTGTCTCTCTCTCTCTCCCTCTCTCTCTGCCCCTCCCATGTGTTCTCTCTCTCTCTCAATCTCTAAAATAAATAAATACACGTAAAAAAATTTAATATGCTCTATCATAAATGATAGCCTCATAGAAGGGTTGCCTACCTGTGACATCACCCCAGTTAAAATATTTGGAACCACAGATTATATTAGGGCCTGTTCTTAAACAGTTTTAATTCAGTCACTTATTACCTATACATGGGATATACTTTTCTCCCTCCTTAACCTATATTGTTCATCTATTTGATCAAGAAGAAAATCATCCCCTGGGCCATGAGTAAAAAGAAATATTCCATTGCCATTGTGTGGGTTAGTCTGATCTATGTATTTGGTGAATAAATGTAAATGTTAAGAGAGATGCTCTGCTCTCTTTGCCCCATTGTCCTGATAAAGATTGGATTTGAATTTTTAAAAATAGAAAACATAGTATAGAGCTTGAGATAGAATATTAAAAAAAAAAAACAAACTGTTGGCCAATGGAATAGAAATGACAGTACCTTCTTCCCCCCCCCCTTTTTTTCTTTGATCTACCCCTGCCTTTGGCAGATCTAACTTTTTTTGTTGTTGCTAAGAATTTAAAATTTCTTACAGAATACTCTGGGAGGAAAAGCTCTTTATAGTGTCCAGGCAAGTGAGAAAATGTAAATGATCCAGGAAAGTAAACCTTACAGTACGATGCTGGTATAGCATTTCTAATTTCATGTCAATTATCTATTTCAGTTAAAGTTCAATGGTTTTTATTGAGAATTATTCTTTTATGACCTTAAACAATAATAACACTAAGTAATTTCAGACAAAAATCATGTGTTATTCATAAAGGAAAAGTAATCCTCTCTTACATTTTTGCCTTGCTCTTTCATTTATAAAGCTCTCACATGTGACCTTTCACCTGAACCTCATCGCAGCCTCGTGTGGACAAGCTGTGATAAACATGAGGTATTTGAGTACTGAGACATTAAGAAACTTTGCCAGTGTCATCCAGCTATTGAGAAAGCAGCATGGACACGTATGGAAATAGGTCTAGATTTCTGGTTCTCACATCCTTTCACTTCCTTTTTGAAAATTAATAACACGCATTCATACACAGACCATGTACTATCGTCGCCCTAGAGGCCTCAGGGATGTTGGAGGTGAGCTGCTCTCTGCTTTGGGGAGTTTCATTTCAATAAGGGGAAGGTGGACTAAAACCAGATAATAAACACATGTAATAATATCAGATAGTTACAAGTGAGGAAGAAAAAAAATAACGGGGGGGGTAGGGACAGGTCCTTGGCCAATATATCTAGGGAGGTCACTAAAGTGTATCGGCTAGGAATCCCACAATGTGAAAATCCCAGTTAAAGTAGTTTAAAGTATAGGAACATTACCTTACATAATAAAACATGGAGGTAGGCAGTTCCAGGATTGGTTGACTCAGCAGTAAAACAATGTCAGGGTCTGATATGTTTTTGGCTTTCCTCTCCTGGATACATGATGGCTACTACAGTTTCAAGGACCAGGTCCTCATTTAACATGACAAATGAAGGCGTGGGCTCTCTTGTTTCTTTCATAAAGGCAAAGGAAATTCATAGCTGTAACTAGACTGTTGTTTCACTAAATGACTAGGCACCATAGACTAGCCATGTCGATACATAAAATTATCAATCACAATAGCGTATGAGAAGGTGACCTATAAAATGTAAATTCCACTCTTGAACCCCATTATCTCCATCCTTCCAACTTCCTCTCTGGTTCCTACACCAGCAATCCCTCAACCACTGATCCTATTGACTTTGTACTTTTTTTTTTTTTGGTAGTTTGGTAGTTTATTTTATTTTATTTTTCTAAATATATGAAATTTATTGCCAAATTGGTTTCCATACAACAACCAGTGCTCATCCCAAAAGGTGCCCTCCTCAATACCCATCACCCACCCTCCCCTCCCTCCCATCCCCCATCAGCCCTCAGTTTGTTCTCAGTTTTTAAGAGTCTCTTATGCTTTGGCTGTCTTCCACTCTAACCTCTCTCTCTCTCTCTCTCTCTTTTTTTTCCTTCCCCTCCCCCATGGGTTCCTGTTAAGTTTCTCATGATCCACATAAGAGTGAAAACATATGGTATCTGTCTTTCTCTGTATGGCTTATTTCACTTAGCATGAATTCAGCAAAGTTGCAGGATACAAAATCAATGGTGACTTTGTACTTTCAGTTCTTCCCCATATGCCTTTATTCCTTCAGTAATTCAGCTTAGATTCCATGTCTCAGCACTATCAATGCTCTAGCACAGACACTCATGTCCTCTGGCCCTCCTTCCCTCTACTGTGCTTGTCTATCAAGGACCCAGTCTTGGTGAAATATACCATTCATTCCATTCCTGTACAGGAATTATTGAATGTTACTGGATTGAAATCATACAACTCTATTGACAGGAATCATTTCCTATTTATGACCACATATTTCAAATGGTCACTCAATACTGCTCAATGATGTCACTGCATCTCTCTACTGAATTCATTCTCCCACACAACAAGATGGCTATTTCACACTTTTTTTTTATACTCACAGCTTGAAGGACTAATCACCACTGTCAGCTGATCATCTCCAGAAAGAAAAAGAACGGTACTGCAAAGAAAGCTACCTCATTTTCACAGGACCAGCCTATTAACCCACTAGCATCTGAATCACTTTTTTGACATCTTAGTAAATGGAAGATGCAAGTTCTGATTTCAATCCAAATCCTCCACTTACCCCTGACTCCATCCCATCTTACTTGGTATGGATGTGAGCTTCTATTTTATACATCTCCTCTCTAAATGACCACTCCAATCAGCACACCAATGTGCTTCTGAAACTCCAAATTGCCCTCCAGATACAATTACGTTTCTCTGTTCTTAACATCAAAACCCTTCAAAATAACGGTTAATACTTCCCCTCAATGTTGTTCCCTAATATCACCTTCTCAACCTACCTCTAGGCTTTTCTATCCCCCATACCACTGAAATAGCTCAATCATTGCACCAAAAAACTACATCTTGCCAAAGGCAATGATCAATGTTCAGTCACCTTTATTTGATTTCTCAGTAGCATATGACTGGGTTGATCTCTCCTTTTTGAAATATTCTCTTACCTCAGTCTCAGGAAAACTGTCCTCAAGTTGTTTTCCTTCTATCCCAGTGTACCTTCTTTCTCAACCACCTTTCACGCATCTTTGTCCTCTTCCAATTTAAGCGTTAGGATGAGCCGAGGCTATTTTCTCCACCCTTTTCTTTTCTCTCTTCTTTATTTACACCCTTCCTAGGTAATCTCACTCAATCCCAGCCACCAAATTCCCCCAGACCAAACCTCTTCTTAGATTTCGTGCTCTGATATCCTACTGCCTACTCAACAGCTACTCTTCGGGGCATTACAATCGTCCCTGTTGCAATATGGCTGGAGTGACAGTGTTGCCACTGTCTGCCAAATCTGCTTCTCCAGCAGCCCCAGCTCCAACCCCATTTCAGCATTCCCCATCTCTCCCATCCAGTCACTCAGGCCCAAAATTCATTTTCATCTTTCTCTTTCTTGCACACCCCAAATTCAATCCAGCATTAAGCTTTGTTGCCACTACCTCCAAAACATACCTTAAATCTGAACGTCTCTCACCATCTGCCATTCTAGAGCAGTAGCATCAATCACCACCCCCACCCTATCTCCCAGGACTGTCTGATTGCCTGTGCTCCCCAAGAGTCATTTCTCCCGTCACAGCCACAATGATCTTTCAAAGAGCAAATTATGTCTGTTTGCTCCTGCTGAAAACTCCACAGTGGCTGTTCACCGCACTTATAATGTAATCCAAACTCTGTCCTGGCAAGTTGCTTCTTGATCTCTCTGTCTCTTACCTCCCTTTCTGACATCGTCCCCTCTACTTTCCCCCTTTTGTTCACTCCACATTATTCTATTTTATCTCCGTTATAACATTCTTCTGTTCCCTCAAATTATCTTAATTATTAAATTGCTCATTGTTTATAAATATAGTTTACTGTCTATAAGTCCCCACTTGAGTATAAATTCCATATGTACATCTTTTCCATATACCCTGCTGTCTCCCAAGTACTTGGATTGACCACTGACACATGAGTGAAATATATGCTTACAATATATCTTCTGTTTGGTCACATTTGGTAGAAATGTAGATAAGAGAACTATTTTGCTTTCCTCTGAACTTGACTATAAGAAGACAACAACCCAACATTACAACAAATGAAAGTTGACACCCAATCTTGCTGTGGGGACACTGGGGGTTGGAAGGATCTGTGGCAAAGAGGAAGGTATGCATCTCACACAAAGGGGAGACTGCTATTCAGCATTAGGCACCAGCCACCCTGGAGGAAGGTAAGCCCAGTGTCCCAATATGCTTAATTTTATTTTCTTTTAAGGAAGCCTTCAATACTGATTTTAAGTGGTATCTCCAGATATATAAATATTCAAAATCAACTCAATTCCTTAAAAAAAAAACCCTGTATGAAAACTGAACATAATCCACATGCAGAATTATTTTGGTTTGTAGACTTTCATTTTGCAGCTTTTGCTGTAGGTAATTTCATGGGCAAGAAAGAAAAACATAAAGAAACTTAGTGTAGTGTCTTGGCTGATGATGAGGAAAACAGTGGAATCTGTAGGCAACTCAAAGAAGCTTTGTTTCAGAATTTTACCCCTACATAGGGCCTGACTAAGCATTTTGGAGTTGGTCTGAGGTCTGAAGCCCCTACCTTCACAAGCAACTTTCAAAACAACAGAGACATTTTCTCTTCCTTCAGGACACTGGTTGCTGTGGTCCATGAAAGCAAAAATCACACAGAAACAAGAAGAGGGTAAAAATAACTAGAGGCTTATAGGGGTGGGGATAGGGGCAGCGGCACAGAAATCAGAATTCCTCACCTACAGTTCAAGGGGACTGGGGCACTCATCTAATTCGGCTCATACTTGCGTTCAGTATCTCCATTCTGTGACCAGAATAATGCTGAAAATTTATCTTGAGAAATATTTAAAATCACATTAATAAAGAACAAGGAGTATGTATTTCCTGTTCCATTTAGACACCTTGCAAAGGTATTGTTGTTACAACTCAGTTCTCTTTCATCTAAATAAACATTCTCTGGCACTTTCCTACGGCCACACACAGTATTTGTTGCTGTAAAAACTGCTGAATTAAATAGTATACAGACAGTCCCTGACTCATGATGGCTCAACTTACAGGTTTTTGACTTTACAATGGTACAAGAGCGATGTACTTGTTCAGTAGAAATCATACTTCGAATTTTGAATTCAGGTCTTTTCTTGGGCTTGCATTATACTGGGCAGTGGCAGTGACTGCACCTCCCACTCAGCCAGGTGATCACTAGAGCAAACCACTGACAACACTTTCACACATATACAATGATTGCTTTTCACTCTCAGCACAGTATTCAAGAAATTGCATGAGATCTTCAACCTTTACTATAAAATAGGCTTGTGTTAGATGATTTTGCTCAGCTGTAGGCTAACGTAAGTGTTCTGAGCACATTTAAGGTATGGTAGACTAAGCTATGATGCTGGGTAGGTTAGGCATATTAAATTCATTTTTGACTTCCAGTATTTTCAACCTATGATGGGTTTATCTGGATGTAATCCCATTATAAGTCAAAGATTATCTGAACAGAATTTGCCCTTAATGAGAAAAATATATTCTCTACCCCTTTTCTCCCATGTCAGTTGGGATCACTCCCTCATCTCTAGAGCCCCTTTAAAGGAGAGTTGGACAGAACTGGTGGCAGTTAGCAAAGTCTTCCACATAAGTGTTAATTGGTTTATTATGTTCATGTCATGTTTCTATCACCTTGATTGTAAGCTTCTGGAGGGGAAGAACTGAGTTTCAAACTTCTCTTTTTTACCTCAAGGACCTAGTATGGGTTGGGCCTCCAGGATTTTCTCAATTATCCCATGTTAAACTTGGGACAGCTTAAAAGTTTTGTGGTAGACAAGGACACTTGCCTCTGGCTTTCCCAGGAAAGGGACTAAGGGCACAGTTGGTCAAGCTTCTTCTTTTCTTCTTTTGTAGTTGTTATTATTCCTCCTAATGTAGGAAGAAGAAAGTTCATACTCCTCCATGGAAATCATAATCCTTTTTTTTTTTAACCTTGGCTGGCTCTTTTCAGAATTTCTGCAGAAATTCTACCAAAAGTTATACCTTCCAGAGTATGAACTCCACGGAAAAAGACAGTTGATTCCACAGTTGGGAAGTTTGGCTTTTGTTAGGGCTATGAAGTTTAAGAGGACCATAGTGGTATGTGTTCCATGTCATTCCAACCTTGAACACTTATAGTGAATTCCACCATTGGAGAAAACTAACCTGCTTTCAAAATATATTGAGATCAAGATACTTGCTAGGTACAAATGGTAGGATGAGCCTCCAAAATGACAAGAATTGTCTCTCTATTCGGAACAGGCAGAAAGAAAGTGTAATGGAACAATGTACTTGGAACTCTGTGTGAGCCCTCCACCAGTGAAATACTGTGAATTACCAAAGCCTTTAATTAATGTATTTAACACCTTTATTTGGCAAATTAGTCTGTTTAATCCTATTTATACCAAGGGGCAGAGAGAAATGAAATGACTCCGAGTCATAGAAGCCGAGGGAAACAGGCTTAGCCCGTAAGTCAGTCTTACTGGACCATTTGCAGAAAAAAATAATGGGTCTTCCCCCCCAGAATCTATTTCAAGCAATTCCCTCTCTGAGTGTCCCTTTTGCTGCTATGCATGAGGAATGAATGGGAACCTACAGAGTAGGCCTAGAATCAAAGAGAAAGAAGGCTTTGTTACTCTTCAAGGTTCAGCAGAAAAGAAATGCCCAGAAATCATGGATGACCTCAGCAAAACTGAGCTTTATTTATACACCTGCAAAGGAAAGAAAGAAGATCGAGGTCCCCAAATGGTCTTGCTAGGCAGCCTCATACATTACTTCATCTGATTCTATTCTCTCAACAACACTCTGGCATAGATCTATTAACCATATTTTACACACGAGTAAGCCACAGCTCAGAGAGGTTAAATAAAGCAGAATCTATTAATTAACAGTATGTGGCCTGAAATAATTCCATAGTCCATCCTCAGCAGGACACTGTTCAGCGTCCACACAGCAATTAAGAAGCTGTGCAACCTTGGAAAAATTACTTAGTGTCTCTGTCTCTATAAAAATGAAGGAGCTGGAGTTATCCATTGTGGATAAAGTGATGAATGGCGCAACCTACAATGGGAGAGACACATGAGCAGAGGCATAACTACTCAACTGGTAATAATGCTTGGGATAATGTATAGCACAGGCTATTAAGAGAGCGGAGAGGTACATTTAATATAGGCTAGGGGTTAGAGAAAGCTACACTTGAGCTCAACCTTTAGAATTTGTAAGATTTGGGGGATGTGGTGAGAGGGAATCTAGTAGAGGGAATAGCTTCAGACAAAGGTGTTGAGAGATACTCAGATAAGCATGTCAAGAGTAAAGCAGGGAGGGGGCTGGATACTTTCAGCTAAGTCAGTAAGAGAATGAAGGTTCTGTATACAAGAATGCTTAGATATTTTGCCTTGAAAAGGAAAGGAACTGGGGCACCTGGGTGGCTCAGTTGGTTAAGCTTCTGACTTTGACTCAGGTCATGATCTTGGGGCTTGTAAGTTCAAGACCCACATTGCACTCTGTTGTCAACACAGAGCCCGCTTTGGATCCTTTCACTCCCTCTCTCCTCTCCCTGTCTTTCTCTCTCCCTCTCTCAAAAATAAACATAAAAAAAGGAACCAATAGAGGGTTTTAAGCTGAAGATAATTCTGCGTGCTGTAAGAAGAATGGATTGTAGAGTTTGGGACTCAAGGCAAGGAGACCAGTTAGGTGACTGTTGCTTTCTCCAAAAAATAAATGAACAAGAACACCAGAAATTGGGCTAGGGAAAGGAAATAAAGGAAAAAAAACCCAAAAAAATCTATGATGACCTAGTTAGTAAATGCACTCTGTCAGTAGACAGAAGAGGTGAATTACAAAGCAACGGTGGAATGATGGATTCCAGAAGAATTTGAAAAGAATTCTTAATACTTTGAGATATTAACTGGCAGTTAAGCATAGAGGATCAGCGTTCTGGGGTCAGGGAGACTTGGGTTTAAATGCAACTGCTGCTACTTATCAGCTTTGTGATTGTTAAAATATTACTTAACTCCTCTGAGGCTAAATTTCCTCATATGTAAAACAGGGAAAGGTAGTAACACCTATCACATGAAGTTGTTGTAAGATTAAATAAGGAACAAAATAAAGACATGTAAAGGACTTGGCACAGTGCCTGGCACATAGTAAATGCTCAAAAAATAATTGTGTTATTATTATGAGCCAGAAAACTCCCATTAACTCTCCACCCCCAAATCCAAATAGCAGCAGGACGGCATTCACATACACCATCCATGATTATTGCTTATTAAATTCATCAAGTAAACAGTTCTTTTGAAACTTCTGAAAACAGCTTTCGCAAAGAATTTCCAGTGCCAATGTCCATGGGCATTCCAGTTCTATTACATCTTTGCTTATATTGGACATTAAAATCTCAGTTCCTTTTTTTCTCTCTTATTCATTATAGTAGTAGGTCTTTATATACAAAACACTTTACTGTGCCTGTTCATTGACTGTGCATACAAATAATAGGACAGAATAGGAAGGTGCTGGTGAAAACCAAAGTGAAATGATTAGAGACTGATTTGAGTCAGCAGTGAAAAAATAAGAAAGAGGAAAAAATCTCATAGAGTGTCTGACTTTCCAGTTCTCTTCACCAAGAGAGGTCTGTGCAAACTGTGCCTGGCTCCAAACTTAGTTACTCCAGCTCTCTGGCTCCAAGTAGGGAATTGATGAAATGTTATCAAGCATCATTCTATATTGCACTTTGGGAGCTCCAGCATTTATTTAGAATGAAGTTGGAAGAATTGGAGGAAGTAAAAGCCAGATTAGAATTTGAAGACAGGCACAACTTGTTCTGAAACTGTCAGGCAGCTCTACAGAGAAGCCCCATGCAATCTGATAATCAGCTTACAACTGAACTGTTCAGATTTGTGATGAACTTTACCAGATCTTCTTCTCTCCAAGCTCTACTAAAGTTGACTAATTACAGTTACAAAGTTTGAACCACTAAGATTCTCTCTAATTGTGGTATATAATTCATAAGAAATGTCACTTGAAAATCAAATATGAAAGTACAGTTAACTCCTAAGATACATTACTAACATGAACTTATTCTATGAGTTTTTCCAAATAATCAGTGCATAAAATATGCGAGATATTCAATCAGGCATCTGAAAATATTCTTCTTGCTATATTCTTGACTAAAAACTTGATTTAAGTCTCCATCACCATCTCTTGGATTATTAACAGTGTTCTCACTGGAATATCTGTCTCCATCCTGGTTTTAATTACCAGGGATGATGATGATGATGATGATGATGATTCAGGCTTTTTTTTAAAGAGAAGTTTTAGGTTGACAACAAAGTTGAGAAGGAAGGTACAGAGATTTTCCATATACTCATTGTCCCATGCATGCAGAGCCATCCCCATTAGCGACATCATTCGCCAGGGTGGTACATTTGTTACATTTGATAAACCTACACTGAGTGACATAATCACTCAAAGTCCATAGTTTACATTACAGTTCGCTTGTGGCACTGTACATTCTATGAGTTTAGACAGATCTATGACATGTGTCCACCCGGCATGCTTCTCAAGAACAAATATAAATCAATGCTACAGTGGGAGTTTTATAAGTAACTCAAGGACATTGGGCCAAATGGTCATTTAACTAATAAAGCTACAGAAAGCTAGTTTTGAACATGTAGGAACATAGGAAATACCATATTCTTGAGTTCTTTCTGAGGAATATATTATAGGATGGGCTCCAGCCTACTAAGGGTTGACTGAGGGAAATTTTAACTTATCCCAATAAAAAGTTAAACTATTTTACTATAGCTTGGTAAGTTGATACTAAAGTCCATGTGGAAACATTAAACATACAACAACATATAATATAGTTATAATAATACAGTTAAAGAAGATTTATGAGGGAAGGAGAATTCATTTTAACAGATATTAAAACACACAGCCACATCTACTAAACCATACTAATGCATGAGTAGATAGAAGATTAATGGAATGAAATAGAAAGTCCAGAGACACAATGTATTACATATAAAAATTTAGTACATTAAAAAGGTAGTGTCTCATATCATTGAGGAAAAGGGCTTTTAATAGATGGTGTTAGAATAACTGGATAGCCATTTGAAAAGTTTAGGTTAGAACATTTTCTCACATCCTACATAAGAATAAATTCCTAATATATCCAACAATGTAAAAAATATAAATCTATTTGAATATATTAAAAGAAAAATTCTTATATAACCTGAGTGTAAAAACAGTGATCCATTATACAAAATCCAGCCTCAATTTGAAAAAAAAATTAATAAATTTTACAACAAAAATATTTCAAATCATGGTATAATAGCAAAATCACAAGAAAAATGGACGAATTGGAAGAAAAACATGTTATGTGGGGCATCTCGGCTAAGCGTTGGACTCTTGATTTCAGCTCAGGTCATGATCTCTTGGTTCCTGTGATTGAGCCCCAAGTTCCTGCACTGACAGTGCAGAGCCTGCTTGGGATTCTCACCTTCCCTCTCTTTCTCTGCCCCTCCCCTGCTTGTGCTCTTTTTTTCTCTCTCTCTCAAATTAAATAAATAAACTTAAACAAAAAATAAAAATGATTTATGTGTCACAGATAAATGACTAACAGCACTAAAATATGAAGACTTTATTTTTAGTTGGTAGGGAGTAGACCAAAAATGAGCAAAGGACATCAAAAAAAAAATCACAAAAAATGTTTTTTAACATATGAAAAGATGTTCAATTCTATTCATAAGATCAGTGCAAATTTAAAACCACACTAAAATATCATTTCTCACTCATTAGATTGGCAAGAAATCCAATAGCTTGATAAAACACACCATTCGCAAAACTGTAGGAAAACAGTCACTCATACAATGTTTATAGAAATAAAAACAGTATAACAATGGAGAGAAATTTAGCAGTATCTAATAAAATGAATGTTCATTTAGCCAGAAATCCACTAAGAATTTACATCTTAACCCAGAAATCTGCTAAGGCTTTATTTGATGCTACAGGTCCAAAAGCAGGAAAATAAATTTGCATAAGGTTATTATTTGCAACATTATTGGTAATTGCAAGGTGTTTGAATCAACCTAAATGCCCAAATATAGAAGAATTGCTAAATAAATTGTATTACATCCACACCAAGTAGTGCTTCACAGATGTAAAAATGAATAAGGAAGGCCCCCGAACTGAAATGGAATGAATTGCAGGATATATTGTAAAGTGGAAAAAAAAAAAAAAAGCAACAACAAAGAAAACCACACAGTATATATAGTGTGCTAACTTTTGGGTAAAAAAGAAGATAATATAATAAGATAAGATACATATATATGCTTAGTGTTGCAAAATGCCAACATAGGAAGGATAAACCAAAAACAATAAACTTGGTTATCTGCAGGGCATGAAAGGAAAACTAAGTGGAAGGAATAGGGGAGGGAAGACATTTCTGGGAATATATCTTTTTTTATTATTTATTTATTTATATTTTTATTTATTTATTTATTTTTTTGCATAGTTTTCACTTTAAAAAGTATGCTGGTGCTATACACCTTAACAAAATACAATGAAATCAACAAGCCTGGGATAAAAGAAAATCATGTAAACAAACAAACGAACCCTACTGTATTTCAAAACACATAGACGCCTCTGGTAGGAAAACTGCAAGAGTAAATGAGGTTGTTTTACTCCTTTGTAAATGACAGTCCAGCCATTTTCACGAAGAATTCGCGCCCCTTCAGCTCCCCACTGTTCACACGAGAAAGGGTTTAAGGAGCGAGGGTGCATTCGCGCGTGCATATGGGTGTGCCCTGTGCATGTGAAGCACACGCGGAGGAATGAGTAAACAGAATTGGACAAGTCTAACTTCAAATCGCAGATGTGGGATTTGAGGAGAGTAATGTAACCACTAGTTAGATGTGGTTGGGCACGAATACCAGCCAACCTGGTTCTGACTTTGTCATCTTGCACACCATATTTAACGTTCTTGAGTCTTAAGTTTCTTCTTCTGTAAAATTACACTTGATCTTAGCCAAAAGGCCGAGAAGTGATTCTTCTTCTGTAAAATTAAAGAACTAGTCATACCTACATCCTAAATTTAGGGCAGGGACTGAGTTCATTTATGCAAATAGATGAGGTAATTCATGGAAAGGATTTCACTGGAATGTAAGCACCACAAAAAGTCAGATTCTTTTGCATTTTGTTCACTGCTGTGCCTTCAATTCTAGACCCTGCCTGGCACACATCTGGTGCTCATCCCACATCTGTGGGATGAATGAATAAAAGCCTTTTCCTGTCCCTGACACATGAGAGCTATGCAAATGTTATATGTGTTGCCATTATCTTCATAATTATGAACATCCTCATTATTATTAATGTATATACAGGTGTTCTGTCTTCAAAAAAAAAAGGGAAAATGTACAGCCCCTTTCAATTGCACATGCAATATTGCGTGTCATTGCATAACATAAAGAAGATTGACAACTGAGGAGTCATCTGGGGAAAAAACCATGACTGGATGGCAGAAAAAGAGTATATTCAGTTCTTTTTTCTTTCTCCCTCTCTTTCTCTTTCTATCTTTTATACTCAGTTCTTTCTTGACTCATATTTTCACATTTGTTATTGTGGTGCCTCCCCTACCCTGCTCTCCGATAGCTTGATGAAGGGAAAACAGAAAGAAAAAAGCAGCCAGAAGCTAAAATTCTCCATCTGAAAGTACAAAAATGAGGTCTCAGTTCTCAGCGTCAGTAATTGATCCCTTTGATGTTTTATGTTAGGAGAAACTCAGGCCCTGAACAGAAGCTCCTGATCTCATTAGGGGGAAAGTAAATCCTTTCGAAATAAGTCTTCTCACAGCTTAATAACTTAGGTTTCAGTTCTCCTTGAGAAAAATTCTTGGCTAGACTGCACCCCAGAGCCATCTTTCTTGCAAACTCTGACATCTGAACCTCTGGACTGAACAATGAAATGGTTTACAGTTGGAAAAGGAAATGTCTTTGATGGAAACCCAAACCCACGCTGTCCATTGTCATTCCAGCATGGTTCAAATCAAGAAAGGTTTTGTTTTGGCTCTGCTCAGTTAAGAAATTATTTACTTCGGAAAATGAAAACTTTTAGAATAAAAATAACATGTTTCACAATGACAGGTGGAGGTTTGTGCCATAAAGACCAACATGGACTCAGGGCTCCTATAAGGGAAAGACTTCATCAGGCTTTGAAGAGTTTTATCTGGAAAGAACCCAGGCCTAGGTCCAGCTCTGATGTTAAAGGACTAGTTATATTGGGCAGTTCACTTCTTCTAGACTAATTACCTCCTTTTTAAAATACTAAGTGGACACTAAAGCAGAAGGCATTACAATCCCAGACTTTAGCCTCTACTACAAAGCTGTGATCATCAAGACAGCATGGTATTGGCACAAAAACAGACACATAGACCAATGGAATAGAATAGAAATCCCAGAACTAGACCCACAAACGTATGGCCAACTAATCTTTGACAAAGCAGGAAAGAATATCCAATGGAAAAAAAAAACAGTCTCTTTAACAAATGGTGCTGGGAGAACTGGACAGCAACATGCAGAAGGTTGAAACTAGACCACTTTCTCACACCATTCACAAAAATAAACTCAAAATGGATAAAGGACCTGAATGTGAGATAGGAAACCATCAAAACCCTAGAGGAGAAAGCAGGAAAAGACCTCTCTGACCTCAGCCGTAGCAATCTGTTACTCGACACATCCCCAAAGGCAAGGGAATTAAAAGCAAAAATGAATTACTGGGACCTTATGAAGATAAAAAGCTTCTGCACAGCAAAGGAAACAACCAACAAAACTAAAAGGCAACCAACAGAATGGGAAAAGATATTTGCAAATGACATATTGGACAAAGGGCTAGTATCCAAAATCTATAAAGAGCTCACCAAACTCCACACCCGAAAAACAAATAACCCAGTGAAGAAATGGGCAGAAAACATGAATAGACACTTCTCTAAAGAAGACATCCGGATGGCCAACAGGCACATGAAAAGATGCTCAACATCGGTCCTTATCAGGGAAATACAAATCAAAACCACACTCAGATATCACCTCACGCCAGTCAGAGTGGCCAAAATGAACAAATCAGGAGACTATAGATGCTGGAGAGGATGTGGAGAAACAGGAACCCTCTTGCACTGTTGGTGGGAATGCAAATTGGTGCAGCCACTCTGGAAAACAGTGTGGAGGTTCCTCAGAAAATTAAAAATAGACCTACCCTATGACCCAGCAATAGCACTGCTAGGAATTTACCCAAGGGATAGAGGAGTACTGATGCATAGGGGCACTTGTACCCCAATGTTTATAGCAGCACTTTCAACAATAGCCAAATTATGGAAAGACCCTAAACGTCCATCAACTGATGAATGGATAAAGAAATTGTGGTTTATATACACAATGGAGTACTACAGGGCAATGAGAAAGAACGAAATATGGCCCTTTGTAGCAACGTGGATGGAACTGGAGAGTGTGATGCTAAGTGAAATAAGCCATACAGAGAAAGACAGATACCATGTTTTCACTCTTATGTGGATCCTGAGAAACTTAACAGAAACCCATGGGGGAGGGGAAGGAAAAAAAAAAAAGAAATTAGAGTGGGAGAGAGCCAAAGCATAAGAGACTGTTAAAAACTGAGAACAAACTGAGGGTTGATGGGGGATGGGAGGGAGGGGAGGGTGGGTGATGGGTATTGAGGAGGGCACCTTTTGGGATGAGCACTGGGTGTTGTATGGAAACCAATTTGACAATAAATTTCATATATTGAAAAAAAATAAAAATAAAAAAATAAAATAAAATAAAATACTAAGTGGAAAAAGGAGGCAAGTTGGACTAAACGTGTCTAAAGTTCCTTTCCAGCTTTTCAATAACTACAAGAGAGTTCAAAATAGACACCACAGTTGGCCCACAACACAGCCCACATGCGGCAATGGCTTGCCAGCTCCTCCTGCAGTGGTGACCCTTGCTAGCATTTTCATGCCTGTTAGATCCACTTCACCTGGAGAATTCTGATTTCCCAAGCTTAAATCTCCATTCCTACCACTCATACCAGAAAGCCTTCTTAGTTCTTCTGGACAAAATTCTCCCTGTGCCACCAATTGTGCCCTCCTTCAACACTTATGCTGGTCTGTCTCCTTCCTGTTTGGTGATCCCAGAAGAAGAGAGCCCTGTACTGCACACTGGGTGTTCCCTCCTGTGCCTGGCCCAGGCAGCTCACATGAGTAGCCTCAATCTGCTTCCTTCCTCAGTAAACCCATGCATCCTTTCTCCGCAGGTCTCTTTCACGTGTCTTTTACAGTGCCCTAAAATGACTTTCCGTTCCATTCACAATGTGACATGCTGTCTTTTGTATACCTAACTGCATTGTATATTAAGTTCTTTAATTTTAGCCTGAACAAAACTTTCGTTAAAAAAATGCATTTGTTCATTTGGAAATCTCTTGCTTTTGTGGGATTCAAAAATTTCAAATATCTAAATTCAAAATTTCTCTTACTGAAAAGTTAGCATTTTTGTTTGTTTTTCTTTTTCTTGAAAGATAATTCCTCAGGCCAACAATCATTTGAGTGATGAAACAGTGATGTGGGGAGAATCAGCTATTCCCTCCCAAGATTTGTTCTTTGGATACTCAGGTATGCCTCCCTTTCTCTACAGTCTAATAGGTGGGTGGGACATTGAACTTGATGACTTTTTGCCCACAGTCCAGGTTGTGGCTCTTTTTGGAGCCTTCCCCTGCGTTGGCAATAATTGGTGTGAAGCTGGCTTCAACCCTTGACCATGCAGCAACATGGGACTAAGTTTGGGCTTAGTAGATCTCTCGCTACCCTTGTTTGATTTATTGCATGTTCCATTGTATAAATGTGGAATATGAAGGAAGGTAGAACCAATATCAGCCCAAGGAAAAGCCCTATTCTTCACTCCAGCTTTTTCAGAGAGCCCTACATTTATGGTGGTAAGAAGAGTGATAGTCAAGTCTACCATGTGCTTCTCAGCCCTTAATGAAGCTTGTTTTTGATACCCATTCGTCTAGTTTTCCTTGGTTGTATCCTTCCTCTAGAACTTTTGAGGGGAGAAGAGATGAGCTATAGGCTGATTCTCCAGGGACTGATTATGAGAAAACTCAGAGGTTCCTCTTGTGCCTCTGGACTCTATAGCTTTTGCTACCGTAATTCTGAGTACAACAGGCAGAGAGAACGCTGGCCAGGAAACCAGGAGACAAGGCTCTAGCTCTTGACCTTTTGACTTCACTTTAGTGTAAATAAGAAGATGGAGAAGAAGGAATAAAAGGTGTGTGTGTGTGTGTGTGTGTGTGTGTCTGTGTGTGTGTACGTGCATGTGTGTGCATTCTCCAGTTTCATGAATGGCTAGGTCTAAATACAACAATCTGATTTCTCTATTACTCCACAGAGTATTTTAATGAGTTTGTTTTTGGGGGACGAGGAAGACAGAAGGCAGTTATTTCCAAAGATGAAATTATACTTGTAGCAAAGAACAGATTGTTTTAATGGTTAAAACACTTTTATTACTAAAAACAAGCTTTCCTTTGAACCAACAGTTAAAAACAAAAGGAAAATGCTTAGTAAACCCTAAATCATTAAATTATTGGAAGCAATCAGAATAGTTCTTACACCCCCTTAATTAATAGAGAATGAACAAGCAATTCAGCTGTGGGTGGAATTTTTACTTTAACTCAGTTTAAAACAACTATATATATATCTATCTATCTACATAGATATAGATAGATATAGATACAGATATAGATTTCTTTGTTAATTCTAAAATAAATGCACTTATCTCCATAAATCCTAGGAGTATGCACCACACCTACAGCACAACACTTGATGGATACAATTGTACATAATTATAGATATAGCTTACTGAAATCTCTCTCTCTTCCTCATGCCCATCAATTTTTACGTGACAGGCTGTGAAGTGAACCTGATGAAAGAATAGAGTCTTAGGGAAATATGTATGCTGTATTATCTAGGACAATGTCCAAAAGATGTGTGAATTCCTGCACCATTTTCCCCAAAATGTTAATTCCATTTAAGAGTGTTTAAGAAGTGCTGCCATTCCCATTGCAGGATGTTATGTATTCCAACAGCTGTAATTATTATGTTATTCTAAATAGTGAGCCAAACATTGCCAGCAACTTGGCTACCCATGATCTGAAATCTGTGCTTTGGGTTTGCCAAATTCTACTTTCTCCAAATGATGATTCTTGAGATGCTTGTTAACATTTCTTAGTTCTTTTGCAAGATAAACCTTCTCAGATATTTCAACTGTTTCTTAAAGCTCTTAATTCAAGTCTATGGTACTGTATGATCATCTTGTGAATATGTTCCAGTTCCCTGGATGTCCCCCACTTCTGGTTTGAAAATGGGTTTATTGTTTAATTTAAATTCTAGATTCCCACTACCTGCTATGTTAATAATATAACTGTTGATTGTCTGTTTCTCCAACTAGGATATAAGTAAGTGCCATGAAAACAAATATTGATTATGTCCCTTGCTATCCTTACTGCTTAGAATAATGCCATCACATAGCAGGTGCTCAAGAAATATTTACTGTATAAAACTGAATAAGTGAATGTACCATTTTTCAACAATATGTTAAATCAACATGTTAAACTAAAAATTTAAAAAAGCTGTAAATCATCCACAATTTCATAACCCAGGAAAAATTAATATTCAATAACAAATTTCCTGAACTTCTTCGACACCTGAAGGCCTGACTATATAAATAAATGAGAGTTTTTTAAAGCCCTGATAGAATCATAGAAATATTTAATAATGAAAACACTTTTAAATTTATAGAAATCAGATTATACACTGCATGTATGTATGTATGCATGTATGTATGTATTTATTGAATTTTAGAGAGATCGAGAGAGAGAGAACATGAATGCAGAGAGAGAGAGGGGAGAGAGAATCTTAAGCAGGCTCCACACTCAGTGCAGAGCCCAATGTGGGGCTCTATCTCACAAACTGTGGGATCATGACCTGAGTGGAAATCAAGAGTTGGATGCTTAACCGACTGAGCCACCCAAGTGCCCCTACATGTTGTTTTATAATAAAAGTATTGAGCTTAATTGTAATAAATTTTACAGCTGTAAAAGAAAGTGAAGCAAGTAATTTCCAACATGGAGAAATATTTGGCAAAACAGATAAATGTCTTTTCATTTCAAGAGATATTTTTTAAAGGTCCCCTGGAAGCTAAGAAAAATGAATAGCAAGAGCATCCATCAGAGTGCCTGCATGGCTCAGTTGGCAAAGCATCCGATTCTTGGTTTGGGCTCAGGTCATGATCTCATGGTTCATGAGTTTGAGCCCCACATTGAGCTCCATGCTGACAGTGCAGAGCCTGCTTGATATCCTCTCTCTCTCTCCCTGTCTCTCTCTCTCTGCCCCTCCCTTGCTCATACTCTCTGTCTGTAAATAAATAAATGTAAAAAGAAAAAAAAAAGAGCATCAACTTACTCAAGTAACAACAACAACAACAACAACAATAACAAAACATCTTTATGAGTTAACTTTAGGCTAGATGATTGAACTTCCTGATATGAAAGACAGTAATGATCACTGTTATACACAGTTCATTTCTGCTCCTAATTTCACAATTTCATTATTAATGGAGTTCAGGGTTTTTAAGATGTATATTCTGTTCACAATTCATAATTCTCCCTGTTTTTGGTTTTTGTTCTATACCTAATGGGTTTCTGGTATTTTCATCCTGGTTTCCCTTCTCTCTTAGATCTTTATCTCGAGTTCTCTCTGGGTGGCTTTGACTGTTGAGTCATTAATTACAGAAGGTCTGTGAGGGCTGTTTCCTCACATTCCTTCAAATTAGCAAACTCTTGCCTGTGTACCTAGATAGCGACATGACTGGATATGATATTCAGAGGCTACATTTTCTTATCCTCAACCATTACCTACTTCTATTAAATGCTGTTGTGGGGAAATTTTATATCAGCCAGATTGTCCCCTCTCTTAGGTGACTGCTCAGTGTTCTCTAAAGACAAGAAGAATTTTTTTTTTTTGCTCACTCAATTCAGTCACTAACCTAGAATATCACTTACTTTCAATTAAAACACATCATTTCTTTGTGTTACACAGATTTTTTTCATCTGAAAATTAAGTGCTTCTTCAATTTCTGAGTTACTTTAAAATAACTTTTTGATATATGATATCAATGATACTTGATTTTATCATATATTTTATGATATATACTTTTTTCTATTTTTCATTCTTAACATTTTTCCTATAATCATTTTAATATTTTGTCTTTCTTTTTACATCCCCTTAGATATTTCAAATGCTTTCTTTATGCTATTAGCTTGATTATTTTAATTACTCTATGATCTTTTCTTAAATATACATATTAGATCAGTCTTGGAATTTTAGTATGTTCCCTCAAGTTGTCATAATCCTGTCTTTGAACTTATATTTTATTGAATTCATTTTCCAAAGTTCTTATACACTATAAGCATCTGACAGCATTTAGTCTCTCTTTCTCAGCTTTGTTTTCCTCCAAATTATGTTCTTTCATTTTTTTAGATGCTACTGTTATTTTTTAAATATGTTTTTGTTGCATGTTTGAGGTACCATCTTTTGATTTCTGTTATCTCTGCCCAGCCTTCCCATTTGTTCAGTTGATATAGGTGTGTGTGTGTGTGTGTGTGTGTGTGTGTGTGGTTTTTTTTTTTTTTTTGACATGTTTCCTACCTTATCTGGGACTATTGCCTATCTTTTGATATAAAGTTTGAGGATTTGTTGTTACTTTCTACCTATCTTACTGATATCTGAGGAAGAGTAATCAGCATAAATTGTAACTCTCGCTTCATCTGGTAGTTGCCCGTGGACTTTTGGCTATGCTTTATCTCATTGTTTCATGTTTATGGTTTCTCATTCATTCATCACCCACTTGGACACAGAGCCTGGGATTTGGCTTCATTCTGACACCTTTTCTCAGAGACCTGGCTTCTCTACCCAATTCTTTTGTAAATCTGGCACTGAAAAATGAACACAAAGTTTAACTGTGCTCCGGCTGTGCTATGCACATTGATGTGTTCACCTTCTTTGTCCTAGACAAATGCCAATGTTTAATGTTTCTGTTTTCCTTGCTAGGTGATCTCATCTGCTGACATATCATGTGCACACACACACATTCATATATATATACACACACATACAACCACACATATTCATTTATTATATATATTATATATCATACATAATATATTATATATGTAATTATTTTTATAATGAAATAAATATCTAAATGATATATATATAAAATATATAATATATACCTATAATATATATAATAAATGATTACAATTTCCATGTCTTCAGCCAAGCCATATATTCTGGATCTTAAACTTGCAAATCTAATTGCCTCTGTATATCTTCACCTGGTTTTTTCCCCAGGTGATCTATGTTCAATATACATTAACTTCAACTCTTTCTCTCTTGAACCCCTCAAAACTTTCTCTTTATTGCCTATGTTAACACCTTCCACCCAGTCACCTACCTAATTCATCTCTGCTCCTCCCTCTTCCACATACTCTTTACATTTAATCAATCATGAAATATGATATGTTTTATCTGTAAAATGTCTATTGAATTTATATTAATTAAACTTACTCAATCTGTGTACAAAAATATGTTTACACTAATGTATAGAAAAACATTTTTATGATAGATGAGGTTGGGAGAAATGCCAAATTATCATGGGAAAGCACATAAACTATGATATATTCACACACCGGAGGATTGTGGAGCCACTAAGATAACTTTATGAAAGTACTCAATGGCACAAATATCTCTAAAATTGCAGGTAAAATCAGGGAACAAAGTCTACAAATTATAATCTCAACTATATTAATTATAATTATTCATAAACTTACTAGAAGTAATAATTATAATTACTATAATTATTCACAGGTTGCTTTTGTTTTCTCTATGATGGTGATGTTTTACTCTTTTCTACATGTTTCTTATAATAAAATCAATCATTTATAGGATGTTTACTATATACCAAGCATTAAACTAAGTGATTTACTTACAGTTTCTTAGTAAATTCTCAATTGTCATGCATTAATATATAAAAAGAAAAAAATATTATAAAGATATTTCTTAAATGCCTTTTCCTCCCTCTCTGCAGTAATTCCTTTAACTTAGAACCCAAATGTAAAGCACAGTGATTCCCAAATGTTCTTTGTTCACTATGCCCTTATGCCTGGGTAAGTTTTCTGCAGCACACCTAAGCCAAAAGAAACATAACAGTTATGTTTACTCAATAGTTAGGTTCAAATAATTTAATAAGTGTTTATGTCCTAACAACTAAGTGATCATTTAGAAATAATATGAATTTAAAGAAAAATATTTTTATTTCATTTTTTTAAAGAAGATTTTTAAAAATGTTTATTTATTTATTTTCGAGAGACAGAGAGAGAGAACACAAGCAGGAGAGGGGCAGAAAGAGAGGGAGACACACAGAATCTGAAGCAGGCTCCAGGCTCTGAGCTGTGAACGCAGAGCCTGATGTGGGCCTCAAACCCATGAACCATGAGACCATGACCTGAGCCAAGTCAGATGCTCAACTGACTTAGCCACCCAGGCACCCCTACTTCATTCTTAAATAACCAAAGTTACCTACTAATGGGATGTGCACGCCTGTTGGGCTCTGCACATCTTTTTAAGCCTTTTACCCTTATTTCCTGTTCCATGTTGATTTTCACATGGTGCTTACTTTTTATCCTAGAAGCCTCCCCAAACCTAGCCTCACATACATATAGCATCATGGTAAGAACTGTAGATCAACCTCATGTTGAAACTATGAACAAGATAATTGTTTTGTTTCCCTGCAGAATTCCTACAACTTGGCTGAGGCACCCTGGGATGCCATTAACAAAGTTTAGAAACCATGAGCACAACAGTTGTTTATACGTATCTCCTCATCTTCCTCACTATCCTCTATCTGGAGAATTTTTATCTCTTCGCCTTAGCCCAAAATAACAGTCTTTAGTTTTATCAAGGTTCGATGTCAAACTTTGTAGATGTGCCTCAATATTTTGACTATCAATTTTGTGATCTTGATGTTTCTATCAATTCTATAAAATTTTGGCAGCACACCCAGTCTTTATCCAAATTATTGCTCTGCTGGATATTTAGGATTCAGCTACTATTGTCCTCTCTCCAGTCGACCCAGAAGGAAAATTTAAGGACTTCACCTTGAATATATTAAGCATGAATCCCTCTGTAGTATATCTGAGAGTGGATTACCCCATTGTTCTACAGGAGATCACAAAATCCTCACTAAATGCCTTGTTACATCTTCTAATGTGTCAAATTAGTTACATTATTGGAAAAATAGTTACATTTTTTTCATTCACTCATTCATTTCATTTCATTTCATTTCATTCATTCATTAAAAATATTGGTTTTAGCACTTAACAAGTCCAGACACTATTTTGGTTGCAAAGAACAGAAGTAGAATCTGTCCCTCCTCTCACAATGCTCATGGGAGAGAGACAATAATCAAATAATCATACAACTGCAAGTAAAACACCACCTATCACAACTGCTACAAACAAAAGATATGTGGTACCAAAAAGGCATTAAATAAAAGATCTGGGCTAATAAAGAGTTTGGGGTAGGAATGGGAGGATGTGCCCAAGTAATTATTCGCCTGAGATCTGAAGGTTATGCAGGAGTGAATCAGGAAAGAGGTGGGGAGGAAGTGATGTGCCAGCTTGGCTAGCGGCAGGCAGTGAGGGAAGCAAGGTGCCAGGTGAAGTGGGAGGGGAAAACAGGGCCTGGACCAGGCAGGAGAAATTAGTCACGTACTCCTTGTTAAGGAGTTTGGTCTTCATCATTTGAACCAAGTGTTCTATGGAAGGGATGCTTTGACAAATTTGCATAAAAAATCACTCCACATCTTAGAGTGCTAACTGGAGACCCCACTACTGTCTACAGATCTTCAAGAATCCACCCCAGGAATTCAGTGAACCCATCTCATAGGCCTCAGAGGACCTTCATCAAGGCCAAGTGGCTTGAGCTACTTTAATGCAGCTGAAAGTTCTCTTATAACCCGTCTGTGTATGTGAGGCCCTCTCCTGGCCTAACAGAGATGTCCTTGCCTTATGCTCTGAAGATCAGTGTCAAACTAGGGACTGTGCTGGGTGACTGTGGACCCTCCTGTACCCAGCAGCATCAGCACGGCTACTCCTCTGAGTTACTCCCATGCCCACTGAGGCTGGAGGACACCCTCATTTCACCAAATCTGACTCTAACTGAACATTATTTGAGTTTGATCCTCACAACCAACTTGTAGAATAGATACCACTGTTATATCTGTTGGATGTACCTGGCCACTGCTTTTATTTCTCTGCCTTGATGAGCAGCAACCGATACTCCCATGTCTCTCCAGAAAAACTGAAGAAAAATCCTACTCTGCACTGATTATCTAGAATATTATCTGACACAGTAAAATACTGGAAAGCAAAATGGGCACTTTCCTTTTGAGTAGGACTTGCCAAACCTACCAGAGGTCAGTTACTCATTACAGGATCCCACGTTACCACTGGTCATGGCCCTCTGTTTAGATGCTTCACCACAGTGTGC
Organism: Prionailurus viverrinus; assembly: GCF_022837055.1. NCBI lineage: Eukaryota > Metazoa > Chordata > Mammalia > Carnivora > Felidae > Prionailurus > Prionailurus viverrinus. The sequence continues at coordinate 128,208,254 of NC_062563.1, read as the reverse complement.
TCCACGGACCAAGAGCACCCACACCACCTAACAGCCTGTTAGAAATGCAGAATCTCAGCCCACTTGTGGATCTACTCAACCAGATGCCCGGGTGATTCATAGGCACACTGAGGTTTGAGGCTTTCTACTTTGGAGCACTCTTTCTCAAACGTTGACAAACACCACAATTGATACGGGCCACTAAGAGAAGTGGGGTAGAGCCCGTGCCCCAGGCTATTTACCAAGTTCTTCAGATAATTCTGATAGAGACAAAAGTTGGAAAAACATAGCTTTAGAAGACACAGGTGTGTAGGAGAGAAGGTGCTATAGTGGCAACAACTTTTTGTTTGTTTGTTTTGCTTTTAAAGAAGGTGTGGATCTTGATTAAGTCACAGAAGGAACAGTGATCTGTGGGAAATCACACCACTGGGCACTGGAAGCCTAGATTAAGTTTCCTGCTTTCCTGCAGATGAACTTCAGGAAGGGGAATGACATGGCAGCAGCCATTCTTACGTGGTGGCGGTGACTGCAAAAGCTGCTGTAGCTCCCGGGTCCTGAGCTCTGGTGGGTGTGCCCAGAATTCTGGCACCCAAATGGTCATGTCCCCAGAAACCCAGCTGCTGACTTCTCTCTCCACTAATTCACAATCTGATTTCTAATAACTTGCTTAAACCTGTGAGCCTCAGTTGTACTTTCATGAATGTGAAAATACAAGAAGGGGATATAGTCCCTCATGGGGCCCTTATGTTTACTTTTCCCACTACCTGGAATGCTCCTCCCATCAGTCAGCTGAAAGGTCAACTTTTTCAGAGAGACTCCTCTAAAGACCCTGTGGATATTAGATTCCCTCCTCCTCTTGCCAAGGGCATCCTTTATCCTGTCATTCGGATTCTCTATCATTGCATTAAAAAAAAATGACAGACCTTATCTTTTAAGATTACAAAAAAGTGGAGCAGCAAATACAGAGCTCCTCTATCCTGCTCCTTCTTCACATCACACAGCCTCCTATTATTAACATCTGACATTAGTGTGTGCATTTCTTCCAAATAACAAAACAATATTGATTTATTATTATTAACCCATGTCCATAGTTTACATTAGGGTTCACTCCATGTGTTGACAAATGTATAATGCCATATATCCACCATTGCAGATTCACACAGAATGGTTTCACTGCCCTTAAAATCCTCTGTGTTCCACCTGAATCCCTGGCAACCCCTGGTCTTTCTACTGTGTCTTAGTTCCATCTTTTCAGAATGCCATATAGTTGGAATCATAAAGTATGTAGCCTTTTAAGATTGGCATATATATAGTTTCTGAATATTCCATTATATGGATGAATGAACCAGAGTTTAACCTATTGAAGGAAAACTTGATTGCTTTCAGTCTTTAGCAATTATGCATAAAGTTGCTATAAACATTTGTGTGCAAGTTTTTGTGTGGACATATGTTTTCAACTCATTTGAGTAAATAAATACCTACTAGTGTGATTGCTGGATCATATGGTAAGACTATGTTTAGCTTTATAAGAATCTGCCAAACTGTCTTCCAAAGTGGCTGCACCATTTTGCATTCCCATCAACAATGAATGAGAGTTCCTGCTGCTCTACTTCTTCGCTAGCATTTGGTGTTGTCAATGTTTTCTTTTTTTTTTTATCTTAGCCATATCATTGTGTTTCACCCTAATTAGAAATTATCTTGTTGATTTATTTGGTTACGGATTTAATAGTTGTCTCCCATTCACCACTAGGACAAGACTGAAGATTTTGTCTTCTTGTTAACTGGTACATTTGTAAATAGACTTAGTAGAAAAAGAAGGCCAAGCTCACTGGAGACATGCAATAAACACATAACGAAAGAATGACTAAATGGATAAATTAGCCTTAGGAATTGTGAAGGAGTTGATTGTTCTCTTCATTGATTCCCACACCTACCTCACTTAGTCCCAACTTGCATCAATTCTTTCATTTTAGTCTCTCCTTATGCATTTCCCTCTTCCCACTATTATTGCCAACTCCCTGTTCCCTACTTTGGACTTGCTGTTGGAATTGGGGGATGAGTACTGCACTATTTTTATTGAGCATAAATGCAGCCCCAGAACTTTAAAACTAACTTAGTGCTATTTTTTAAACTAAGATTTCTATTTATTCTCTGGGTTATTCTTTGATAGGAGGGCATAGCCTGGTTTTCCCTTGTTCCTGCTAATTTGCTATTTTTGAGGGAAAAATGGAATTGGCAACACGAATAACTTGTTTTCCATATCTCCAAAGGTCATAACTACTACAAACTGATGAGATGAGAGTGTTCTTTATTCCTCATCCATCATAGACACCACAAATTTTCACCAATAGCTTTCAGGGATCAAGCTGGACAAGACTCAGGAAACACATATTTGGAATGGTCACTGGAGCTTGGGATAATCATATCAATGAGTTATCATTGTTGTTTCTAGATGTCACTATAGCTGAACCTAGACTGCAGCTGGGTTTAAGTTGAGACCATTGAGATCAACCAAAGGTACAGGAAAAAAAATTAAGAAAAAGTTAAGAGGAAAAGAAACTAACCAAATTTATTTTGTGCAAAGCTGTTCCTCATCTCTATTGTGGCCTTCATAGGATCCACTTAATCATCTTAATATCTTTGGCCAGGTCACGTGGTAGAATGATCACTAAAATAGGATTTCTTCTCTGGCAACAACCTGCAGTGTGACTTTAGAGAGGTCATGAAAATTTCTATTATTAAGAACATCAACTTCAAGGGTATGGGTGGATAATTCCATATTGTTTCCTCCGGGACTGGCCAAATACATTTATCAAAGAGAATTTAACAGCAAGAACGAATCCAATGCAATTTTGCTAGAGCTTCCTTACCACAACTTCCTGAATTCACTGCAGAGTTAGGAGCCTACTTCTTTTTTTTATTTTATTAAAAAAAATTTTTTTTCAATGTTTATTTATTTTTGAGAGACAGAGACAGAGCATGAGTGGGGGAGGGGCAGAGAGCGAGGGAGATACAGAATCGGAAGCAGGCTCCAGGCTCTGAGCTGTCAGCACAGACCCCGACGCGGGGCTCGAAACAGCAAACTGTGAGATCATGACCTGAGCCAAAGGCGAACACTTAACCGACTGAGCCACCCAGGTGCCCCAGGAGCCTACTTGTTTTTTCATATATTTGGGAAGATTGAGACCCAGTGAATGAGAGACATTACCAAGGACATGCAGTGACTGTGTGGCAGAATTAGGACTAAAACCCACAACTGCTGGCTGTAACTCAATGCTTCTTCTTGTACCTTCCTTCAAATAGTCTTTTTATCCTTTCTGGTATGGTATTCAAAAGGAAAATGCAACCATTGCCCCATCATCAACAGGACTCATCCATAGTTCCTAAGGGATGGTTAGTCATGTGTGCTGCTAATCCAGAGAGTAATTAAGGTAGCCTAGGTCTTATCTCCATTTTAAGATAGAGCACATGAGCCCTCAAGGGTACTTTCTTCTTCACAAGACACCAAGTCCACCAGTTGTTCTGTACTTCTTGAATGAGACTTTCTAGAGGTGCCTGTGGCTATCCAAAAATATCCTGTAAATTTAAAAACCATATTATTTAAGAAAAGGATTATTCTTTGGACCTTTTATAAAATGGGAATAGCTCAGCCAAGGAACATTTTGTTGTTGTTGTTGTTGTTGTTAGAGATTTAATTTATTTGAAGAATTCAGCACATTCCAAATTCAGAAAACTTTTCAATGTACAATTAACTGTATTTCAAAATCAGGCTTATTCTATTGATGAAAGCACTTGCTTAAAGGTTTAGCTTCCTTGGAGTTCCTTGGAGTTCCCTGGAGTACTTGAAAGCAATAAAGAATCATTGAAAATATTCTCCGCAGAGTTTTCACCCATTCAAAATGGTCTCTCTTCAATTAGTCCAACTTTATGAAGCTCTCTGATGATAACACACTTTCCACATGGAATCATATGGAATCTTGGATTTGGAGACATCTTGGTAATCATTTTATCTTACTTATTTTCTCTTGTGGGACTGGAAGACTAAAGAGGAATGACTTTTTCAAGGTCTCATAATGAGTTTCTTGGTAGAACCAATGATATTTAACATGCCTTATGATTTACATATAATCACTTTTAGAAAGGCCTTTTTTTCTTGTTTATTCCTTTGTTTTGAGTTTTTCTTTAAATTCTAGTTGCTTAATATACAGGGTAATATTGGTTTCAGGAGTAGAATTTAATGGTTCATCACTTACATACAATACCCAGTGCTCATCACAACAAGTGCTCTCCTTAATGCCCATCATCCATTTAGCCCATCCCCCACCCACCTCCCCTCCAGCAACTCTTGGTTTGTTCTCTATAGTTAAGTGTCTATTTTATGATTTGCTTCTTTGCCTTTTTTTCCTTTCCCCTATGTTCATCTGTTTTATTTCTTAAATTCCACATATGAGTGAAATCATATGGTATTTGTCTTAGAAAGTCGATTTTAAAGCACTCATGAGACAGAATAATCTTCATTTCTTTTCAAAGATCTGAAGCCTTCCTAAGGAAACAGGATCCAGACAGCTAAATGCATGAACAGAGTTTGGAACCTGCTGTCTCTGAGTAGCACATTTGTAATGACTATAGAACCTTGTTCGGTTCATTAGCATTATTTAAAACAAAACAAAACAAAACAACAAAACCCCCAACCTCTCTCTTCCTTTTACCTCTCCTCATTCTGGAAACTCTCTCAAATGAGAGGAAACCTTTGTGTCCTTGTTCAAACTATTTTCTTACCTCTTTCTGACAAATTCTTCTTTATTCTGCCAGGTTTATCTCAAAGGAGATGTCTTCTGTGAAGAGATATACCCCCTTCCTGGCCCCGGGCAGTTATTAGTCTCTTTTCTCTGCTGTCCCTGAACTTTGCATGTATCTCTGTCACAGCACATTGCACATTATTTTGTATTTATTTCATACCTGTCACTGTCTCACTGAAAACTGTGAAATTCTACAGATCAGGAGCTAAGTCTTATTTATCTTTTATACCCAATGCCTAGAACATGGCAAGCGACAAAATAATATGTGCTCCACAAATATTGTTGAATTTCTATCAACACCCATTCATTCATCTCTGAAATATGAAACAGGTCCAGTCACTGCTATGAGGTCCAATTGACAGGTTCCTTTTGAGCCTTTGAAATTGTGAAGGTGAGAACAGGTATAGAATTATCTAGCTCACACTCCGAAGATCTCATTCTTTAAAATGAAACAAAGGGATATGTAGCCTCTTGGATGTTGCTTTCTAGTCAGGAGAAAAAGTGACCTGTAGCCAAAATAAGTTGGTAGAAAATAACAAAAGTACTTCTTAGCACCTGTGAGCATGGAGTCTCAAATCAGTTCTTGTTATATTCTTATCCCCACCCTTCTTTCCATGGCTCAGCATTCAATAAACATTTACTATACGCCAACTTTCTCACAAGACAGTGTGAGAACAGAGAAAAGGGATTAAGAAGTTCTCAACTGGTTTTCTATGCCATGGATTTGCTGCCATAAACCATGGATTTAAAATAAATTATTTCGTTTGTAAGACATGATTTTCCTGTTTTTGCAGAAGATAGTATTAGTCTTAGAGGGACAAGTTAGTTTGCCAAATATTGTATAGCTCTTGATTACTGGCATTGGGGATTTGAATTAATACCTGTCTGAGTTCAAAGTCTGTGCTTATTTCACTGCAATTTAACGTTAAAGAGAAAGACACAGCCCTTGATCTGAAGGAGTTCGAGATAAGAGTGGGCACCTGCCACACAGGATGGCGAGCCATCAGGTATTAGCTTGCCTTCTACCATTTGCCCTCAGTTACAGAACTATGTAGACCTCAGTTCGGAGAAGCTAGAAGAGTCTTGGAAGGCTGCCAGCTAACCGTTTCAAGCAGAAAGTCTGGCCAAGCCCTCATTCTTTAATTAGTAGACAGGACATTAATTATCACAACCCTAGGGCAGAATCAGCTCTTTATCTACATCTGAGACTTTCTCCCGGCAGCATGAAAGTAGTGAAAATACAGCTTTATGGGCTCAAACTGGTACCTGTCTGCAAGTCCTTCTGTAAGGCCCTGACCTCTTGGCTTCTGCATATCTGCTGTGTTCCCCATCCTCAGCTAGTTCACTGTCCTGCCATTGCTATACATATTGAAGTAACTTCTCTCAGAGGGATGGATTGGCTTGACAAAGTATGAATATAAAGAAGTACAGAGATGGTAGAGAGGAATGGTGTTGTTAACCTGTATGTCTAGTGTTACAGACAGAATGTGTGTCCCCCACCCCCCACCCCAGCCCCGCCAAATTCATATGTTGAAGCTGTATTCCCCCAACATGATGGTATTTGGAGATGGGCCTTTGGGAAGTAATTAGGGTTAAATGAGGTCATGAGGTTGGTCCCCTTAATATAGGATTAATGCCCTTATGAGAAAAGATACCATAACACTGGCTCTCTCTCTCTCTCTCTCTCTCTCTCTCTCACACACACACACACACACACATGCACACACACACACACACACACACACACACACAGAAGAGATCATGTGAGCACACAGCAAGATGGCAGCTACCTACAAAGCAAGAGATGACCCCTAATGACACCTACATTTCAGTTGCCTTGATCTTAGAATTGTTGGCCTCCAGAACTGTGAGAAAATAAATTTTGGTTGTTTAAGCCACCCAGTTAAAGGTATTTTCCTATGGCAGCCTGAACTAACTCAGACTTCTGGATGGGCAGATTGGGACAGGACTGTGTGAGGGTTGATGGTAAGTCAATAAGCCTGGAAGGTACCAAAAAAAAAAAAAAGATATTTAATGAGAAGAGCTACAAGATAAGACCTGGGATTTATGATGACCCAGATAGAATGGCCATATCTGATAGCTTAAAACTCTAAGATCCTCCCTGCTTCTTTGTATTTTGTTTTTTCCCAGCCTTTATAGAGCATCTCCTCTGGGAAGAGCAGTGTTAGCAGTTAGAAGACTGAGAGTTGGATAAAACACTGACCTTGACCATCAAGGAGGCAATCATAGAAGAGCAGATGAAAATGGGATGGGTGAACCTGGAAGGTGGCTGAGTGTGTAAGTGGCTTCCTGGGGTTTTATGTTAGAGTGCTACTTTTCAAAGTCCTACTCTAACTCCTTTTCTGCCATACCATCTACATGCAAGGATCCTGGGATCGGGGGTGGTGGGGTGGGGGGGAATAAGTTACCATTGTCACCTAACTGTGGGCATGCTGCAAGGACGAGGCAGTGACCAGTCCTTGGCACTCTTCCTAACAGGTGTTGATTTATGTAGAAGCAAACAGCTTGCAAATGATAAAAGGTGAAACTAGGACTTGGTGGCTACCATATTGAACACTAAAGCTCAAGGACTTGATGGCCTCTCTGGGTTTGCCCTTTGGCATTGCTGATTAGATCCCAGGCAGTGTCTGGGGCTTGGTGCCCAATAGCTGCTGTTTCTTTAGGAAACACATTCATTGCCAATCCGAGATGATGCTAGAACTTAAATGGGAAGGAAACATCGAATGGTGATTTAATTTTCAACAAGAAATAAGGAAATAAAATTATAAAATATTAGGAATGAACTGTAAGAGAGAGGTCTGGAAACTCTAGGTGGGGAACTATAGTCCCATATCACACCATTCACAAGATCATTTGAACAAATGGAGGGAGAATCCTGCTACTGAAAGGGGAAATTGAATATAATAATTATTTTCTTTAATGCAAAGTATTTTACCAGTATGCAGATTTTATATTACATCACAGGATTTTAAATATTCAATAAAAATTATAAAAATGTACTCAGGAAAGTAAGTGTAAAAAAATTAAAAGTTTAGATAAAAGGACAATAAATCAGGATATGGTGAGGGTAAAAATAGAAATACAGGTAGATGTAACAGAAGAGAGAATCTATGAATAGAACCAATTCTCTATACTAACTTTATGCAAGCTAAATATACTCTCTAAAAAAGATAGGAAAAGGTAATTCAGTAATTCAGTAAGTGCTATTTAAACAACAAACCGAGGGGTGCCTGGGTGGTGCAGTCGGTTAAGCGTCCGACTTCAGCCAGGTCACGATCTCGTGGTCCGTGAGTTCGAGCCCCGCGTCAGGCTCTGGGCTGATGGCTCAGAGCCTGGAGCCTGTTTCCGATTCTGTGTCTCCCTCTCTCTCTGCCCCTCCCCCGTTCATGCTCTGTCTCTCTCTGTCCCAAAAATAAATAAATGTTGAAAAAAAAATTTTAAACAACAAACCGAAATAAAATTTTGACTGTGAATTTAGTTTGTGAGACCAAATAAATTTTGGCTAAATTTGGACTTAAATACATATATATATATATATATATATGAAATTATATTACTAGAATAGAATATTTATTAAATTGGTGGGTAAGTCACAATTTCTAATCTCTGAAGCAATAGATGAAATCTGAAATAAAAGCAATAGTAAAGACTATGAAAATAAGTGTTTAGAAATCAAGTTCTTTAATCTTGGTAAGATTAAAAGGGGGGTTGTTTATGCTGGTTCTATGGTATCATAGACTTTAGGTTATGATAAAGAGTTCTCTTAGGCTAAGCAAGAAGCAATGAAATGGCCTAGGAGGGCTTGGGACCTGGCCAGCAGACAGCTGAGGGAGGCCACCCACATGCCTGTGGGATTCAGGGCCAAGTAAGAAGACGGTCAGGCAAGATGGTGGGGAGGTGGTGTTTGGACCATGTGAGGAAGCAACCACTGAGGCAGATGCCCAGTAGTTTCCGGAGATTGATTACCGTGGGAGAGGGAGCCAATAACTAGCTATATTGGGGATAGTGACTGAAGGATGGAAAAAATCAAAATTAGAATGAAATCCATAGTGTTGGATTGGAATCCGAAGTATTGGTGTGAACTCATGGTTCGCATGGGCTCAGAACTTCATGTTAACTGGTGAATTCTCTCTTTTATCTGTGAGATCTGATTTCTTAAGGACTATCTGTTGCTTAATTTGACAGACTGGGCCTGGCTTTGGGGGAGGCACAGAGGATGTGAGGAGGAGAGAGAGAACAGGGAGAGAGAAGAGGACTCACAATTAGTTTGCAAAGCAGACACCATACTCCCTAAGAGGTAAATGCCCTTTGGGCTTGAAAACTGATCCCTCACTTCTGAGCATGAAGACATTCCTAGAGGTATAAGCCAGTACATTCCTCTGCTGACGCCCTGTGCATCATTCTTTTTTCCCTGGTTTCAGGGGAAGTTGTGTGTGAGGAAAGGTGAGCATTACTCCTGCCATTTTGCCTCTTAAAAGTATTTCAACCGAGAATAACTCTAGTTTGGGTGTGTTGGAAATGGGAATCTGGCCCTGAGTCTGGGCAGAGCAATATCTGAGAATATCCTCACTCCATTCCTGCCATAGCACAGAGATGCTAGGGCTTGCAATTCCTTGAAATAATGAAGGCAATAACTCCAAAGTCTCCTCTGAGAAGGAGCTCTAATGATAACCATCTCAGACTTATTTATTCCATGTCACTGCTGATGAATTTATAATCTTCAGATCTTGACACAATTCAAGGAGGATGGTAAAGAGAAAATGATTTTTTTAGAACACCACACAACATTGGCAGGGTCTGCTACCCTCTGTGTGGCTGACAAAAGACACCGAAAGATGATCTTTGTCTTTCTCCAGGAAGGCAGATGGATTCTCCAAAATGGTGTGTCTCCAGCTTCCTTTTTAATGGAGACAATGGAAGAGGTAGCCTGGACTGGAAAATCTCATCAGGAGTCTCAGGATGCACCTAGTCTCTAGAAATGGAATATTCTGCCTCCAATCATTCACTGAGGCCTCAATCTCTTCTGAAGGCAAGGTCATAGATTTTTTTTTAATTACTTGGTGAGAGCCTGAGTTTGATAGATAGATTGAGAAAGCAGGAAGATACTGGCTGTCATCATGGGTAGGAAAGAGAAGTAGAGATGAGTTCCGTTTGTTTGATTTTGGATAATAATGCCCAAATAAACCCTTTCTGACATGTCGCTGAAGCCTAAAAGCCTTTAATCAAAGGATAAAGTTTTAGTGAGAAACTAAGCTTAAATTCAAATTCCAGGGAATAGATCTATATGAAAATATCACAGAGAACTGAAAATGACTGACTGGTGGATATTTTCCAAGCACAGGTTATAGAAGTATAATAGGAAATACTAAGGGTGATGAAATTTTAGAAGCAACAGACATAGCATGTCCTTCCACTAAGAACTATACAGAAAAAGCAAATCAAAAACTGAAGAATAGAAAAGAAATGAGAAAGAGTAAATTAAACCATAAGTTTCAGGGTTTCAATGTTATTCTATTCTGAACCACAAGAAAAATAACTGATTAAAAAAAACTCCCCCAATTCATTTTGTGCTGATAGTATGAATTCATTACCAAAAGCTAATAAAGGTAGCACAAAGAAAAAAAAAAACTATTTTAGTTTAACTTACTAAAACAGGTGCAATAATTTTAAACAAAATATTTTTAAATTAAATCCAACGGCATATTAAAGAATAACATATCAAAATAAGAGGATTTATTCCAGGAACACAATCATGGTTTACCATCAGGAAAATCTATAAACAGGGGCACCTGGGTGGCTCAGTCAGTTAAGCATTTGACCCTTGGTTTCTGCTCAGGTCATGATCTCACAGTTAGTGAGTTTGAGCCCCACATTGGGCTCTGTGCTGACATCATGGAGCCTGCTTGTGATTCTCTGTCTCCCTTACTCTCTGCCCCTCCCCTACTCACTCTTTTTGTCTCTTTCTGTCTCACAATAGATAAATAAACTTAAACAAATCTGTAAACATAATACCTTATATTAAAAAAAGAAAGAGAGAATAACCATAAAATTATGTCAGTAGATACTGAAAAGTCACTTGAATCTAGCAACCTTCTCTAATAAAAATGGTAAGTAAATTAGCTCAAAGGCCAACAATTTACAAACAGTAGCAATGAACATTGGTATAAATAGTAAAATAATAAACCTACTTCCATTAAAATCAGAAATAAGACAAGGATGCCCTGCATCACCACATATTTTTGATGTTTCTAGCTAAAAGAGAGATGAAAATTAAACTAATTAATCATTAGAAAATACTATGAGAGACAAAAATATACTTTCACATATTATGATTATATACCTAGAAAAAAAATTAAAAATGCTAGTCAAAATAAAATTAAAATCCTACTTGAATAGTAATAGAATCATATAAAATGATATCTATCTAATATATACACATAAATTCATTCATTTTTCATTCAACAAATATTTTTGAATATTTTTTTATGCCAGGTATCGTTTTGAATACTAGAAATACAGAGGCAGATAGCAGCTTCTGTGGAGCTTATGTTCTAATGGGAGGAAAATAGATAATAAAAAGCTTTTAAAAATCAATAGAATATCATATAGTGAACACTGTTATGGAAATAAAGCAGGTTTGTAAAATGAGCATAAATAGAGAGAGATTGGGTTAGAGGGGGTTCTTTATGTGGGATGATCATGGAAGGCCCAGCAAGGAGATACGATTTAGATTAGACATGGATGGCAAAATTCCACCATTTTATTCTTTTTTAGTTTTTATAGCATTTTATTTATTTTTGAGAGACAGAGCATGAGTGGGGGAGGGGCAGAGAGAGAGGGAGACACAGAATCTGAAGCAGGATCCAGGCTCTGAGCTGTCAGCACAGAGACTGGTATGGGGCTCAAACTCACGAACCGAACTGTGAGATCATGACCCGAACTGAAGTCGGTTGCTTAACCAACTGAGCCACTCAGGTTTCCCCATCATTTTCTTCTTAAGAATAACAAAGTAGAAGTCCCTTTACATTGGCGACAGATCTCTGAAATGTATCTAGGTCAAATTTTACCAGAATGCTCTGTACTTTGGTATAGTCCACTTGTTTATTTTTGTGCCTTGCATTCTTAATGTATCCATGAAATCATTACCAAGACAAATGTCATGATGCTTATTTCCTATGTTTTCTCTAGGAGTTTTACAGTTTGGGGTCTTAAGTTAAAGCCTTTAAACCATTTTTAGTTGATTTTTCCATATGGCGTAGGGTTTAATTTTTTTCTGTTGCATGTGACTATTCAGTTTTCTTGGCGCTTTTCCCCATTTCTGGCACCCTTGTTGAGTATCAGTTGACCATATATGTGTGGATGTATGTCTGGGCTCTATTCTTTTCCATTGGTCTATATGTCTGCCTTTATGCCAGTACCATAATACTTCAATTATTAGAGTTTTGTAAGATATTTTGAAAATAGAAAGTATTATGCCTCCAGCTTTGTTCTTTTTATCAAGACTGATATTAGAGGTCTCTTGTAGTTCCATATAAACTATAGAATTATTTTCCTATTTCTGTAAAAAAAATACCATTGGCATTTTAATAGAGATTACTTTGAATCTGCAGATTGCTTTGGATACTATGCACATTTTAACAATAGTAAGTCTTCTAATCCATGAACATAGGAAATATTTTCATTTGTTTGTGTCTTAATTTCTTTTATCAACATTTCTGGAGTTCAGTATACTTCCTTAGGTACATCTATCTCTCAGTATTTTATTATCTTGGGTGCTATTATAAGTGGGACTGTTTTCCAAATTCCTGTTTCAGAAGGTCTATTATTAGTATTTAGAGACACAATGATTTGTATATGCTGAGTTTGTATTCTGCAGCTTTCCTGAATTCATTTATTCATTCTAATAGGTTTTTTTGGGGATAGTCTTTATGGTTTTCTATATATAGGATCATATCATCTGCAAGTAGGGACAATTTTATTTCTTCCTGGTAGATTTGTATTCCTTTTATTTATTTCTCTAGACTAATTGCTCTGGCTAGGACTTTCAGTATCATGTTAAATAGAAGTGGGGATGAGAGTTGGTATCCTTGCCTTGTTCCTGCTGTTAAAGGAAAAGCTTTTAGTTTTTACCTTTGAGTATTGTACTAGCTGTGGCCTTTTCATATATGGCCTTTATTTTGTTGAGGTAATTTCCTTCCATTCCTAGTTTGTTGAGAGGTTGTTATTTTTTTTCTTGTCATGAAAGATTGCCGAATTTTGTCAAATGCTTTTTCTGCATCTTTTGAGATGAAAAAGAGAGAAGACTCAAATAAATGAGATCAGAAGTAAAAAAAGAGACATTACAATTATCCTGCAGAAATAAAAAGGGTAAGAGACTACTATGAACGACAATATGCCAACACACTGAATAACCTAAAAGAAATGGATAAATTCCTAGGAACACACACACCTACCAAGATTAAATCATAAAGAAGTAAAAGGTCAAACATACTTATAATTAGTATGGAGACTGAATTAGTAATCAAAACCTGTCTATAAAGAAAATTTTGGGACCAGATGGCTTCACTGGTGATTTCTATTAAACATTTAAAGAATAATTAATGCCAATCCTTCTGAAACTCTGCAAAAAATTGAAGAGGACAGAATGCTTCCAAACATGATTTTGAGGCAAGGATTACCCTGATACCAAAGCCACAAAATGACACCACAAGGAAAGAAACTGCAGGCCAATGACTTTGATAAACATGGATGCAATATTCCTCAATAGAATACTCGTAAACCAAATCCAACAGTACATTAAAAAAAAATCATACACCATGACCAAGTGTGATTTATCTGTGGAATGCAAGGGTAGTTCAACATTTGAAAATCAATTAATGTGACATGCCACATTAACAGAATAAAGAATAAAATAACAGATGTTTCTTTTTTATGGCATATGTTCTCATCTGCTTTCTGATAACAAATTAGAACTCTAGCAGTCACAAATAGAAGCAAGTATCCAAATTTCTTTGAAGAAACCAAGGAAGACATTTCTCATATTAAAAGAAGAATAAATTTATAGAAAAACAGTCACGTACCTGCTAGAATTTTGAGAAGATCTAAGAAATATTGAGGAGTCCATTTCTTGGCCAGAAATCCTGTGTATGATTTTTTTCAAGTCTGCCCATAATAATTACAAAGGCTTTACCTGGCAAGTTTCATGGGGGAATCTTCTCTCCTCATACCAGACTTGGTGCACTGCCTAATCCCTTTCAGTCCAGTCACACTAGACTAAAGATTTACTCAAGATTGCATTCCTTGTCCAGATGCCTTTATTCAGAGTTCTCTTTGATTGGGCCCTTCAGCTGAGGTCTATCCCAGGTGTCTCTGCAAAAGCCTCCTTATGGAGGTAAGGCAACACTGAAGACATTTTTCTCTCCTCTGATTCAGCACTCAGTACCTTCCCACTCTTAACTGTCTCCTATCACTCTCCATGAGCCATGGAGTCCATAAAACCACAGGAAGTTTTTGTTGGAGGTCCCTTAGCATTAAGATGACCTCCACATCTGTGCTGATTGACCCAGTGATACTGGTCCACAGGGTAAAATGGAACAGTGAGGAGTCAGCAGTTTCTCCAATGTAGCCTCTTGCTTATACTAGCACTGTAAGTGGTTAAAGCTTTGATTTTTACTTTCATCTTTTGCTTGTTTTAATCAACTCTGACACTTGGCAGCTTAGCTGAACCCTGGACAGAAAACAAACCTAAAACTTGCTTAGGAAAATGTGCTTAATTAGGAGGTTGGAAAGTCCTTGAAGCTTGGGAATTCTATGAGGGTTTGGGAGAGCAGGTTTTTTGGGTTGTTTGTTTTTGTGTTTGTTTTTTTGGTCTTGATTTGGAAGTCACTATGAGGCTTTTTACTTTTAGAACATGAATGAGTAGTACTGTCAAAGCTGGATGGGATGTGGGAAACATATCCTCCAAATACTCTTATTTAACAAGAGGAAAACTGCTACCCAGAATGGTGATGAGTTAATAGCAGAAAAAGGACAAATCATATATGTAGCAACATGCTTATGATTTGTCTTGGGGAACTAGCCTGGCCTTTACAGAGAAATGGAATGAACAAGCACCTGAACTCTGACTTGACATTTTCTTGACCACCATCATGACCTCTCTCTCTTTTGAGCCCTGCCAGCTGTTAATTTCCTGATGAAAGTCTGCTTGACTTAGATAGGTTCTGACCAGCACCAAATACAAAGGGCCTACATAGACTCTTTACTCAAATACAGGCTCAGCATCAGCCTATTTTAGACTACTGGTTCTCGACCAAGGGTGATTGTGCCCTGACAGGACTTTGGTGATGTTTGGAGACATTTTTTTAAAATTTTTGTGGCTTTGGAGGGGTTGCTAATAGGCCTTAGCAAGGGTAGAGGCTAGGAATTCTTCAAACAGCCTACAGGACACAGGAGAGCCCTCCAAGACAAAGAACTATCCAGTCCCAACTATGATAGTTTCGAGGTTGAAAAACTCTTTATTATGCCCTCCCAGATTCCCATCCACAAAATGCATACCTTGGAAGGACCCTTCTATCTTTGCTCAGTACATCTATCGGTTAAATGCTTGGGCAGGTTGATTTCTGAAATTGCTTCTCATTCTCTGTACTATAATTACAGCTGTATTGTCAGGAATTAAGAGTGGTTTATTGTTCTAGAAAGTATTTTTTTAAACCATACTTCCTACTTTTTTCTTTTATTTATCAAAGTCTGATTCTTTGCTGATTAGCCCAGCCCCTGAGCAGTCCAAAGGAGCTAAACAGTACTTCGCTCATTTGTTTATCCAGCCCCAACTCTAACCCAGAGCCATCCATGTTGTAGAGGCCCCCCTCATCAACAAAGAATCCTACCACCTGTTCCAGTCTAGCAGCCCAGCGCCCTCATTTACATGTCCTGATTCAGCAGAGAAAGAACTGTGTTTCATGGGCATGTGTCTAACTGTCAAATGCTAAGAAAACTAGTTGCTGATAGGAAGTGTTGACAGGCCCTCACCCTGGGGGCTGGATTGCTCAGCAGGACTCTGCTAAGTGCTGGGAGTAACAAATGGCATTTTCCAAGCCTCTAAAGATAAGTATGAAGGACTGTAAAAAGAAGCAGTGAAGATGGGGCCATTACTCTAGACCCAGCTGAGTGCAGACATGAGGGAAGGGAACAAAGGAAAGCAAAAGAAGATAATTAAATCTTTTGGTTTTTTTTCCCTATGCTTCTACCTTATTCTTTTATGTCTCTGTCTGCAGGATAAAGTTAAGTGTGAAAGATCCTATTCAGGTTTCCATCCCAGCCCTTCATGCAGCCCAACCCAGGGGCACTGAATGAGAGAATCATTTAAAAATCTGGTCTAACATATAAAAACTTATAGAGACACATAACTTTTTCACTACTCACCACTGAGTACCCCTTACAGGTGCTGGCTTCATGCACCATAGCACTGAGATGACTTTGAATATTTGCCAACTATATGCCCTTTGTAATCAAAATGACTCTGTCACTGAAGCTGGGTATATTTTAAATGCTGGTGTTTATGTATCATCATCTATATGCCATTTTCAAATATCTGAATGCCACTGTGGAGGACGGAACAAAGATAGGCAGGCAAGCAGGAGGAAGGAAGGAAGGAAGGAAGGAAGGAAGGAAGGAATCACCTGCTATGTGGTCAAGAATCCCTCAAACAAGACAGTAATGCAGAATGTTTTGGGAAAAAAAACAAAATTATTTTCCATATTGGATTTGATTTCTTAGGGTAGCAAAACATACAGAAGCAACTGTGAGACTTCCTGTGCATAATAGTGCCAGCTGGACATTTAACCTATGTCTGTGGAAGATGGCTCCAATCAGGCAGAACAAGCCTCTGTGGTCAGAGAAGAATCTGAAAAGGGAGCCGAGAATGAGATAATATCAGGACACTGAGAGGCAGGCTGCAGCCTGACCACTGAGAAGGTAAAAGACATAGAAGGCAGAAACAACAGATTTTTCACTCAACACTTCAAGTACATTCACATTAGTTTTCCTATTTAGCCAAGTGGTATAGGAAGGGGTAGACATTTCTATGCCCGGAAGCTAGGATAGTGCTTTGTGAGTAGGTGGAGAATAAACATTGAGTTAAAAGCAATTTTTATTAAACACTGAATTTTGACAAATACTTAAAAGCAGAAGTGAGACTAAAACTGGTTTCCAGACTGATGACATCCTGGACCAAAACCAGTAGTCATTCTGCCCTCAGTTCCATGGTGCTGGTGGAAATCACCATATGCTCTGCTTCCCAGAGGATGAAGAGCTTCAGAAACCATCACCAAAACAATCTATTCTAATGAAGCACCAAGAAAGTATTCTTCCAAATGAATTTAGATTTTTATCTTCTTTAAAATTATGTGTTTATTTTTTTCTAACACCATAAGAAGAAATAAAAGCTATACTCCAGGAGATAGTCTGATGTCGAAGAAGATGAGAGGAGAAAGGCAGCATCGTTAATGGCCCCGTGGCACCAGTCTTGGTTGGCTAAAGAGCAGGAAGGGATTAAAGGCATCACACAGAGACACTCATGGGTCATAAAGAGAAGTCTCACTCACCTGAACAGAGCTCTGCTTCCTCCCCCATATGTATTCCTAAAATTAGCTATCCAAAAAAATATCTTTCAACAAGAAATAGTAATAATAATTACTACTTACATTAGTAAAGTAATATAATTGATGCAATCATAAGATGAGATAAAAGGAAAAAGAGAATAGGAAAAAATATGAGATGAAGAACATTCAACAGAAAATTATTGTGACATAGTAGGTGAAAATTGTAACCAAATATATCCCCATGGCTTAAAGAAACATTATGAAGTAACCATACTATGAGAACACAATCAGAGGTATATGAACCTAGGGAAAGCATGATGTGACAACAGAAAGTGACAAATCATGAGCTGACGAAGCACAGGGCAAATCAACATGTCAGCAAGTGGGATCAACTCAAAGGGAGATGACAAGACTAAACATACTTCAAGGAATGAGACATGACAACAGAAATGATGAGTGTAAATATGAGATTTTTAGAAACAGAAGGAAATGATAGATTTACTAAAAAGGAAAGAGACATTCAAACTACGTCTATTAATAGCTTCCCAAAACATTAATATACCCAAAGAAGAGAAATGAACATTTGCACAAAAAACCCAGATACATAAATCAAAATATATTTTTAGAAATAAAAGACTTACATAGAGATTGAAGGCAATGAACAGTGATCAGTGGGAGATGGGACATAAATATTGTGAGCCCTACAGCCGTCTAACACTGCCTTGAAAGAGTGCCAGACCACAGATCATGGAGCAGGAACCCAGGCAAAGCCCCGTGGGCTTCCTGACTTAAGGAGACAGAGCCAATGCTTTTGGGAGACCAAGGTGGCTAGAGTTGCCATCACAGAGTCCCAGAGAGGAGAGAGTGGCAGACAAAGGACTCTGCGGATCTGAGAAATATTCTCCCAATATCCTGCAGAGTATTGACCAATGCAGCCATGAGATAAACTTTCTAAACCTGGGGATGAAGTTATCTGAAAGGATAACAGAGAATAGTGCCTGATGCTCAAATGCTTACAGGGTCAATAGAAGTACTTGTTCCTACGACCTAGACTTGATTCACAGAGAAAAAGAATAAAAGAAGAATCCAGAAGATAGAAACCTTTTTTATGAAATATGGAAACCTGCTCCAGATGAGATAGGCAATCCAAACCAATCAGTTATCACAAGAAATAGAGAAAGTTATCAAAGATATATCTGCCAGAAATACCAGATCCAGATGATTTCACGAGGAAAATCTGTCCAAACTTTAAAAGGGAATATCTCCAATACTATCTAAACTCTTTCAGAGTGATAAAAAAGTGGAAGAAAAACTTTCAAATTCATTTTTCAAATTTAGCACAATATTAATAACAAATTCTGTCAAATATGATATAAAAAGAAGGGCGCCTGGGTGGCTCAGTCGGTTTAGCGTCCGACTTCGGCTCAGGTCATCACAGTTCCCAAGTTCCAGCCCCATGTCGGGCTCTGTGCTGACAGCTCAGAGCCTGGAGCCTGCTTTGGATTCTGTGTCTCCCTCTCTCTCTTCCCCTCCCCTGCTCTCTCTCTCTCTCTAAAACGTAAATAAACATTTAAAAAAATTTTAAAGATGTTACCAAAAGAAAACTAAGTATCATTTATGAATATTGGTGAAAACATTTAACAAATGCAATTAAAATTGCATATTTAGCCACATCAATAGGCAATATCAGGATATACATAAAAAATTCTAATTACAAACGGGCATTTACTATAGAATCAATTTGACATTGCAAATCACTAATGAACAGATGGGTTATTTAAAAAAAGGTTATTTAAATAAGTTTAAACTGGAACAATTAAAAAGCAATCTGGAAAAGAATAAGTAGGACACATTAGGCCAAAATAAATTACACAAATAATTTGGACAATTATTTAAATTTGAAAAATAAAACTACAAAAGTAGTAGAAAGAAACATGAATCATTACTTTTAATAACTTTGGCCTCTTTAACCATAATATACATCTAAGAAAAGCTTGTTTATGCATAATAGAAGTCTGAGAACCCACAACATAAATGACTGATTAACTGACCCAGTGATGAAGCAGTGGGTGGTCGAATGGGCTGGAGCAAAGACAGGATTGAGTGGCCAAGAATTGTTGGTTGTTGTAGATGGATGATAAGCTCGTGGAAGTTTATTGTGTATTTCTTTCCATTTTGGTAGAAATTTAAATAACAAAACATTTTTTAAAAAGACAGAGTGTTGCACCATATAAATAATTAACCTAAAGTACACATTATTCTATATTGTCCAACAGATTTAGTACATGATGCTTTTTTCCCATTAGAAAGAGAATTTATGAGCCCACACTAGAGTAATAAAAGGAAAATTACATGTCTCGATGGAATATTGCTAGATACTAAGTTGCATAATAAGACATCAGTGGATTAAGCTGTATATTTGGAGACATCGAGCTGAAATAATAATCATACATCACGTACGGAAAAATACAAGGATTTCTTTTAAGTTTAGAAGTAAACTACTTTTTACTTATCAACATAATCACATAGAGTTTAATAAATCATCTTTGAAATCAAATGAGCACAAAAAATTCAGAACAGTTTTCAAGGCAAAAGACAAAGTCAAAGGACAAATGGTAAACTGAGAAAGGAAACAAGTGCAAGCCACATCACAGCTTATTGTGCAGAAGCCTCAGGACAAGAACCGTGTGCATTTTTGCCAATCTATAGGCAGAAGGTCAGCAAGCTGTATGAGTACTGTTCTCTCGAGAACTGGAGGGATGTATGCTTGGGTCAGGTGCAAATAGATTCTCTTTGGGGCTGTGCTGAAGGAGGGGTTCTTTGCTTCCTTGTTGCTCTCCCCTTCAATAAGGAAAGTATCAGGGCAGTCCTGCAAGTCCAAGGGAGGATGGTCTGAGCTTGGGTGCCTGCTGGCTAGCAGAGCTGCATATTGCTGCTGGTTCTACCTCACAGTCTTGTGGACAGTTAAGACTGAACCAAGCCCATGTGACGAGGGAAAGGAGGTGCTACTGACTCATGATCAGACAACCAAGAGAGAACTGCTAAGGTTACCCACAAACATTCTCTTTTGTCTTTCCACACAAAAAGGTCATTTTGCTAAGACATAAAGAGTTCCTATACAACAATAAAATACTGACAATATAATACAAAATGGGCAATGTTTATGAACAGAAAGTCCATTGAAAGAGAAAAGTATAAATGGCTCTGAAATGCAGGTAGAATCGCTCAGCTCTAGTAATACTTATACTAATGCTCATCCAGGAGAGGGGCAGGTATGTGGGCACAAAGTTTCCTGTTAAATTATGTTTTACAGGTTTTTCTTATATTTAGACGTTTCATAATAATTTACAAAGAAAAACATTACAATAGGTACACCCTATATATTTCCTATATTTTTAAACAAGGGAAAGGTTGAAAATGTCTATCTTGAGAGTATTGTTTAAATAAATTATAGGGGTGCCTGGGTGGCTCAGTCGGTAAAGCTTTAGACTTCGGCTCAGGTCATTATCTCACGGCTCATGAGTTTGAGCCCCACATCAGGCTCTGTGCTGACAGTTCAGAGCCTGGAGCCTGCTTCAGATTCTGTGTCTCTGTCTGTCTCTCTGCCCTTCCCCCACTTGTGCTCTGTCTCTCTCTTTTGGTCTCAAAAATAAATAAACATTAAAAAATAAATAAATGAATAAATTATATTGCTTTCATTCAAATACTAAGCAGTAGTTTAAAAAGAATGAGGCAGTTGCGTATGTCCTGATGAGAAATAATTGCTGATATATAAATATAAAAGTACCCTGAAGAACCTCGTATGTAGAATTTCTTCATTGTATAAAAAGGAGAGATTATGTATATAAAAGACAGACACACACAATCTCTTTATGTATTTATAAGAAATGGATAACAGTGATTGCTTCTTGGAGAGGAACTAAATGGTGGAGAGATAGGGATGTAGGAGTCCAGAGGAGAAACTTACTTTTCAACATATTTTCTTCTAAACATTTTGGATTTCCTGAAATTTGCATGTATTACGTATTCCATTTAAAATGAATAAAAGTGTCATGCATATCTTAAATGGCATTCTTTAAGAACACTCAATATAATATTCTACAAATATGTATTGAATGCCTACTATAAACTTGCTGCAGAAGGTACTAGGGATATAGCAGATCCGGCCTTTAAGTAATTTACATTCTAAAGGTGGGAACATTTCTAAACAGTCTCCCCCTCTCTTTTCAGTTCCAAGTCTTCTCTGGCTCCCCAGTCCTCAATTCTAGTCTTTTCTGTTGAAAAGTAGACATTTCACTACTACATTCACCTTCCTTTCCTATTCTTTACTCCCTTTGGTACAGACTGTGCACCAGGCAAACGTGATGACTTTCTGTCCCTGATGTATATTCACACTTCCCCATGCCTGTGTGTTTGCTCATCTTACTTCCTCTAATTGTGCCTACTTCACTTCAGTTCCTTTGTCCAAATGCTCTTTGTTTTCCTTTTTATGTCCCAGTTCAAAGACCAGGACTTCTCAAAACTCCTTGCTTAACCTCTTTGAAAGGCAGCCTTTCTTTCTCTCGATTACCGGTTTTTATTTTATCTTCCTGCATTCTAGCATATATAACTTTATTTATATTTATGACATTTGTGTTAGTATCCATTCTCATTGAAGGCAGGGGCTATTTCTTAGACATCTCTGTATCTCCCATAGCTCCCAATATGTTGTGATTAGTGAACATGCAATCACCAAATAAATTATTAAGTAACCAAAATAATGAACAAATAACTGAATGAATGAATGAAAAATTATTATAAAAGGTAGTGGCATTGATGTATATCCATCCAAGAGAAAATAACACGAAGCTAATATGTGGCATTATCTAATGGGAAGGGAATATCCAACATGAGTGTATTAAATCTGCTTCACCAAGAGATGTACTCCAGAGAGCATGAGGTTCAAATAGACTGCCTCCACCCGCCTCCTAACTCCGAGCAAAGCAAATTCTCGTCATCTGCAATGTATTAAGCTACAAGGACTCTGTCCGTCACCCTGGCCCATCCGCTGATTTGTCTTTGTAGGACTCTAAAAGTCTTTATTTTTAGATATAATGAAATATAATCCTCGTACCTATTCTAAACTAAATTAGCATGCTTATTACTTTTAGGTAACAGCATTAGACTGCACAGTACCCATTTATTTCAGCTGGAAAACTGGATATAATGTTCACTTTAAACCAAGACCAAAAATAACTCCCGTTTTAGAGTATCTGGCTTCACATGGGGTACCTCAATTTGGGCCATCAGTGATCCTGTTAGATTTTGCCACCCCTGCTTATAATAAACCATCAATGGTGGTACTTCCAGTGTCTCCTTAGTCTGAGACATAGTGCATGGTCTTGGATAAAAAGATTCAAGCTGGGAATTCTAGAATTACCGAACCATTTTATGTTCCATATATTTGATAGTTAGTCCCTGCTGTTTTTTCTTCTCTGTTGCTAGGTATATATACTGGATTTATATTTGAAAATACAGTTGGTACACTAGAGAATCTATCATTTTAAACCTCTCTTTTTAAAGGGGGCCTGACCCTTCCAACACTTTCTGTGAACTCAAAGTGCTAGCGCAACTTGAGAGGAACTTCGGAATTGGAAATCTGACTTGACTTCCTATCTTTTCATTCAAGGTGCTCTGACTAACCCTTCATTTGAAACCTCTATCTCACTCTCTCTTTTCTGTGTGTTTGTGTTTGTTTAGCTTGATCAGTGGACTGACTTATAAAGTACACAGAGACAAGAGAGCATAGATCAGTGAACATTCTCAAACAAAACAGAACTCATGTAACCAGATCAAGACAGCTTGCTCTTGAACAAGAACAGCTTGTTCTTGACAGCTTGAGCAACACGGTTCCCGGCACCCTAGAAGTTTCCCTTGCAGTCCAATTCCAACATCACTTTCTCTCAAAAGTAACCACTATTTAGGCTTTGAACAGCAGAGATTACTAGTGGCTATTTTTGTTGAAATAAATGGAAGAACACATGTGTGCTCTTTCATGTCTGGCCCATTTGATTCAGAACCCTATGTGTGAGATCCTTCTATGGGATTGGGTGTGGTTGTAAATGAGTTGTCCTCACTGTTGTAGAATACTCCCCTGTGTAAATATGCCATTGTTTCTTTTCCTGCTCTACTCTTCATAGGCAATGAATAATTTCCAATGTGGGGCTAATGTAATTATAAGCCTTCTACCGTATGTCTTATGGAAGAATATGTAAAATTTCTTGTTTGTGGGGTGTGTGTAAGTTTAGCTTTAGGTAGATACAGCTCAATAATCTGTTAGCATAACACTCTCACCAGCGATACAGGAAAGTTCCAGTTACTCCAAATGTTTGCCAACACTTGCCATTTTACAACCTAAATTTGCATTTTCATGCTGACTAACGAAGCTAAGCCCTTTTTCATTTGTTTACTGGCCATTTAAGTATCCTCCTTTGTGGAGTATCCATTTTAGTTATTTGCCCGTTATTAAGTTAAATTGCCATTTTCTTATTGATTTCTAGATTATACATATGTTTTGTCAGGATATGGGTCCTTTGTTGAACCCGTGTATGTTAAACAATGTCTTCCATTCTGTGAGTTGCTTTTACCCTCTCTTAAAAGTTTGTTTTGAAGAAAAAAAGCCCTTAATTTCAATATAGATAAATCTATCAGTTTTTCTTTTGTTTGTGCCCTATTTAGGAAATATTTGCTTACCTCTATTTTATACAAATGTTTGCCTATGTTTCACCTGAAAGCTTTCTTTATTGTGTAACTTTTACATTGAGACTTACAACTGGCCTAGAATTAATTTTTGTGTGAGTGTTTTGAAGTAAGCGTCAAGGTAATTTTTTTCCCCCTTGAAATCAATTGACTCAGCACTATTTATTAAAACGATTACACTTTCCCCACTGCATGGCAGCATCACTTTTGTCATCTTAGGTGACCACGAATGTATGAGATCCGTTTCTTGACTATTCAGTCTGTCCCGTTGCTAGATTTTCTTTCTTGTCTTAGTATCATACTGTATTAATTGTTATGTCTTCACAGTAGGTATTGGTAGCTGGTACTTTAAGTCTCCAGGCTTTATTTTTCTTTATATTGCCTTGGTTGTTTTTTAGCCCATACAAAGTTTCAGCTTGTCATTTTATCTCCCTCTCCACTCCCACACACACGCGCACACACACACACACACACACACACAATATGCCAAGATCTCACCTGGATTGCATTGACTTTACACATTAATCTGGGGGAAAACAGACATCTTCAAAATACTGAGTCTTCCAGTCCATGAACATAGTTTATCACTGCTCTTACTTAGGTCCTCTTCATTTGTTCAACAAAGTTCTGTAGAGTTTATATCTATGATGCAGAACCAGTTTTGTTTTCTACCCATTGCACATCCATATGTGAATGACCACTATGCATAACTAGGTCAGAGCTGGCACCACATGTGGCTTACCAACTAAGTCCAGTAATACACAAACTGGTTTACGCACTTTTCAATGGCTCAAATCCATGGATCATAGGCTTGGATGTTGCAGAAATGTCAAATAACTACAGGAGTTTCTAAACCCTTACTCTTACTTTCTGCACATATCTCATTGCTAACAAGTAAGAAACAAAATCATGGACTGGCTCTCCTGCATGAACCATACATTGAGTAGCAATGGTATAGAGGTTTTGTACATCTTTCATTACAGTTTTTCTACTTAATTTTACAAATTTCTTAAATGTTTATTTATTTTGAGGGAGAGAGAGAGACAGAGCGAATCAGGAAAGGGGCAGAGAGAGAGGGAGACACAGAATCTGAAGCAGGCTCTGAGCTGTCAAAACAGAGCCCGATGTGGGGCTCCAACTCACGAGCTGTGAGATCATGACCTGAGCCAAAGTCTAAAGCTTTACTGACTGAGCCACCCAGGCGCCTCTCTACTTAATTTTTTATGTTTTTGTAAATGGTGTCATTTTTAAATTTCCAGATATAATTTTTGAATTAATTATTTCCTTCAGCATTTTGCTTCCCTCAAAGAAATAAACCTTCAGATGCCATTGTTTCCAAGAACATCTGTTTCTAACAGATTCTCTACTCTTTTGGATCTGCCATGTTTGGAAAAACAAGCTAGGTTGTTTTGGCATCAAGCCTTTTCAGGAAAAGGAAAAGTGTTTCTCTGTTCCCTATTCCCTACTCAATTTTGGTGACAATTGGGCTGATATTAGCTCACATTAAATATATGGATGATATTTTTAAATGAGCTTAATAAATTGGTAACTTTTCTACCTATGTAAATGATAGATTAAAAATTCATGCATCCTGTGGGAACTTAATAATGATCTATTGAAAAAAAAGATAATAGTATTAGACCATGCATTATTTCTCTATTCTACCTTGAGGGCTGATTATCATATTTATTTTCAATCAAGGCCAATAATAACTCATACTTTTAGAGGATATTTGCTAGGACAAAACCTACGATGCAGGAAATTTAAATGATTTATCTGAAATTCTTAAGGTTGCCAAAAGCAGAATAAATCCAGAACTTTCTCCCAACTTCCACTCCTGCACTTTCCCTTCTCAATTAGTTCACAGTATATACCGAAGGCTTTCTCTTCACCCTCTATATAGATTATCTGTAGGTGTTGTCTGAAAGGATAGAACAGTGGAATGAGTCTTTCTTTCTGGTTTTAAAGCCCCTACTTCCCTTCATTAACACAAATTCTTATTTCTCTTCCAATCAGCCTTTCTCCCTGGAATCTCATAGATAACTCTTGCCCAAAAAGTCAGGTACATATGTGATCTTCCTCCAACAAAATATTACTTTTTGGCTTTTATCTGTGATGGATAAAACAACTTTAAGTTTGCAGACAAAATTATGATTTTCCATTAAATGTATGATCACTCTCAAAAATCAATATAAAAAATCAATATCCAGAAAAGCTTATGAGCAAATATCTCATTAATCATCAGATATGATCTCTAGAAGCACCCTAGCAGGTATGCATTGAGAAAAAAATGACCAGTAAATACATGGTAATAAATATGCAAATTCACTAGAAATCACACAAGTTAAAGCCAGGATTTGTTTTTGTTAATCTCTTTGAATAGAGGTGAATTACATAATCTCTCACAACCTTGGTGTCTTCCTATGCTAAATCAAGAAAAATATGAATACCTAGAGTTTTTGTATTAAATGAGACAATACCTGTAAACTACTACACGATGACCAGCATATAATGTGTACATAATATATATTAGATCTTATTTGCAAGATATTACAATGCATTATAGTTAAAAATAATGTGTTTGTCTTTATCCCACAATTCTCCCTCCAGTAAGGCTTTTTTTTTTAATATATGAAGTTTATTGTCAAATTGGTTTCCATACAACACCCAGTGCTCATCCCAAAAGGTGCCCTCCTCAATACCCATCACCCACTCTCCCCTCCCTCCCATCCCCCATCAACCCTCAGTTTGTTCTCAGTTTTTAAGAGTCTCTTATGCTTTGGCTCTCTCCCACTCTAACCTCCTTTTTTTTCCCTTCCCCTCCCCCATGGCTTTCTGTCAAGTTTCTCAGGATCCACATAAGAGTGAAACCATATGGTATCTGTCTTTCTCTGTATGGCTTATTTCACTTAGCATCACACTCTCCAGTTCCATCCATGTTGCTACAAAGGGCCATATTTCATTCTTTCTCATTGCCACGTAGTACTCCATTGTGTATATAAACCACAATTTCTTTATCCATTCATCAGTTGATGGACATTTAGGCTTTTTCCACAATGTGGCTATTGTTGAGAGTGCTGCTATAAACATTGGGGTACAAGTGCCCCTATGCATCAGCACTCCTGTATCCCTTGGGTAAATTCCTAGCAGTGCTATTGCTGGGTCATAGGGTAGGTCTATTTTTAATTTTTTGAGGAACCTCCACACTGTTTTCCAGAGTGGCTGCACCAGTTTGCATTCCCACCAGCAGTGCAAGAGGGTTCCCGTTTCTCCACATCCTGTCCAGCATCTATCTATAGTCTCCTGATTGGTTCATTTTGGCCTCCAGTAAGGCTTTTGAACACACTACTGTAATTTAGTCACCCTGTTCCCTTTCACAAAGCTTGTAGTTTTATACTGTCTCTCCATGGGCACAGTAAGCGTGGTCTCTGGGAGAGGGATTTATGGCCTCAAGGAGCTATGAGCAGAAACTCTGAAGTCCAAGATGTAATATAGGTACTCAGCTGCTGCATTTGCTCACATAAAACACCAGGAGCACTATCAGTATCCCCAGAAATAAATACATACTAAAAAGATATCTGATCTTCAACTATTTAGTAAGTTTTCACCAAGCTCCTTCTGTGTATTCAGGTCTGGACTCCACATCTCTTGGACAATAAGAGGAGAAAAATAAAAGGCTATACACCTGCTCACAAGGAGTATAGTCCAGAAAAGAATCGGGGAAGGGAATGAAGATGTAAGCAGTTTAATTGTGAGAGATTTGACTTGTTCCTGATCCTCTTTCACTCTTTCCTGTTTTATCTACAGCACAAAGGAAGTACAGAATATTGAGGACAAATCGGCTGTTCTTAGAACTGCTTTCTCAATAAATTCAACTCCAATGGAAACATTGCAGAGCCCTAACTTCACCCTGGAGGATCCACATAAAATATCCTTAGCATATTTGCAAACTCATTGGTATGCTCTGTAGACTGCTTTTCTGTCCAATGGCCTAAGAAGCTGGGAAATTTACTGAAGCACCATGTTGAAATAAATGTGCAAGAGACTCACTAAAGAAGCCGTGAGTGAGGCCAGCCAACCACACACCATCTGCATCAGTCCAACACTGCTGTTTATTTACTACAACTAGTTTGTAGCAACTCAAATTCAGGACCTAAAATGGTCACTTAATTGCTTAGAGCTCACTGTAATTTTGTAGAGGAAATCATAGATTTTCAGGGTATTTGCAAATTAGAAAATGACACCTGTGACAATCAAACATTAAAAAAAAAGTTAAAAAAAAACTTTGAAACAATCCATAAATGACCATGTGGCATTGATAGCAGTTTGCTCCTCTTCAAGATTTGGCAAGGGGCGCCTGGGTGGCGCAGTCGGTTAGGCGTCCGACTTCAGCCAGGTCAGGATCTCGCGGTCCGTGAGTTCGAGCCCCGCGTCAGGCTCTGGGCTGATGGCTCAGAGCCTGGAGCCTGTTTCCGATTCTGTGTCTCCCTCTCTCTCTGCCCCTCCCCCGTTCATGCTCTGTCTCTCTCTGTCCCAAAAATAAATAAAAAAAAAACGTTGGAAAAAAAATTAAAAAAAAAAAAGATTTGGCAAAAAACTAAATGGTAGCATCCTTCAGAGAAATCAATCTCTGCCTTGTTAGTATGCACCAGCTCAAACATTGTCACTTCTCCCCGCTATAACCATTCTTTTACAAAATGCTCATGTGAGTCTCAGTGGGCAAAAATCAGCCTCATTCTCTACAGAGCTACTGAGGAAGAAGATGTAATTAATAAGCTTTTCTTTTTATTTTCCTTTTTAAAAGACATTTTAAGCATGTTATTCTCCAACTCAAAGACATTCAAAAGTTGCCTATTTTCAAACTTGTTAGCTTGGCACTCAGAATCTTTAGGACGTGAATGTACAGTTTGAGTTTTCTATTACAGTTCTGCAGAGCACCATCTGTTCCAGAACCACATATCAAGTCTTGATCCTTTGAACTTATTACTTGCACTTCCATTTTTCAAGTTTCACCCACATTATTACCTGCACCCACAATTTACACCATTTCTATCTCTTAAACTCTTGAGCCTCTATGCTATTCAAAGAACAGCTTAAATCTCACCCTCACCATGGAAATTTTTTAGAATACTTCTGTATTCCTTGAGTCTTCCCAGTAAGTATTTTACATATCGTCTATTTGGTGCTGCTACTATTTGTTGTTGTTATTGGGAGAACATGTGTGTATATCAGTTATTCAACTGACATTTATTAAAGGTCTCTTCTGGCACTGTTCTGGGCCCAGTGGGCACTTCTGTGCCCTTAAAGGTCTTTCAGTTTGACACAGAAAGGTACAAGCAAATAAATCATCAGAGCACCTGCAGAGATTTTTGTGGAGGACAAACAAAAGATAATTAAGTAAGAAGAGGATAAAGGAAAGATCATAGGAAACTTGACAAGGAAGTTGCTACTTGAGGTATATCTTGATGTAAAATAAAACAAATAATAACGAATACTTATTCAACACTTAATATTTATGCTAGCTCTAATTGCCTTGTATCTATCGCCTCACTCAATCCTCCCACAACCCCATCACATAGGCATCATCAGCAAATCTCAAACTTTAATGTGCAAATAAATATTCTAGGTATCTTGTCAAAATACAAATTGAGACTCAATAGGTCTGAGATTCTGCATTTCCAGCAAATACTCAAGTCATGCTGGAGCTGCTGGCCTGGGACCATACTATGGGTGGCAAGGAGTACCATTATGTTTTCTGGTTTCACAGGTAAGAAAATTGAGGCAAAGAGAGGGTACACAATTTGTCTAAAATTACACAGCTAAATAGGCGATGGAGCCAGAATTTTAACTCAGTGTGTGTGGCTTCAGAACCCACAATAGATAAGGTTATGTAGGCAAAGATCGGTATGATCAAAATCAAGACAGCCTGGAAATAGTCAACCAGTTTGAAGTACTGTAATAGTTTAGTTAGGCTGGAGGAAAGAGTAAAAGGAGGACAATATGCACACGATGATGAGCACTGGGTAACGGGGGATGGATAATTCTCAGTCCCTTTCTCTTGAGGGTCTCACCATCCCCTACCTCCTGAACATGTGCTATTTCGGCTTTTCCTGGGAATATCAGCATCTTCCTCTTTCCAGGAGCTTATGTCCTGGGAAGATTTGAAAGGGAGGACTTTGAAGTGGATGCATTTAAATATCCAGTTCCCTTTTCTCCCCTCTAGGAATAGAAAATTCAGAAACAGAAGGCTGTTTTCTGTCATATATTACATTCTGACATAACATCACTAGTGGGCACTCGTCCACTGGTGCACGAATTAGGGCTGCCTCAGAAAGAAAGGAAAATAGAGGCCCATTGTGTTAAAATTCTTCAGAATGTCCGTCACACATATGGTCAAATATTCAATATCAAACTAGATGGCACACTGAAGATGTTGCTGGAAGAGTGGGCATGGTGTCAGGAGTGACAATCTTCTCTTCCTTGTCAAATCAGACTCATTAAACACCAGCAATGTGCTAGGCTCTTTGCTGCACAACTTATACAGTATCTCTTTTCCTCCAATCAATTCCACATGTTAGGGTTATTGTTCCTATTTTGCTTATGATAGAACTGGAACTATGAGCAAGTCAACTCGTAGTCTCAGGTCACAGAGCTAGTAAGGATCAGAACTGAAATACAAATCACATCTGCCTGGCTCCAAAACCCCTATTCTTGTCAGCATATCTTGCTATTTTTATTGTGCAACCTATCCATGATAGATGGCTTAGAAGCAGCCCTTCACTTTGATGCCCTCAGCATATGGATACATGGGGAAAGATCTATTTCTTCTCCATTGCCTCCATCCCACTTTGCTGGACAGGGAGTGCAGCTATTTAGGGGAAGAGCTAATCAATATTTCACCAAATGAAGGTATCCGTGCTTGAACTTGCTTCAGAGGAGCCAATTCTAGGCTTTATTATCACATATGAATGGAAACAGATTAGGGGGCTGGAAATGTCTAATGGAAAAAAAATAATAACCTGTTTTGACAAGCATTCCTCAGAATCAGAGGTCTGGAGGGCAAGCCATTCCCAGAGTAGGGTTCCTGCAGAGTATGCAGGAAGGAGGAAAATAACATCCTCTGAGTTGTGAGTAAAGTTACTACAGCTCTGTCTACAAGTCTAGACATTGAGGGTCACTGGAAGCCTCCCAGGACAACCTGGTCAGGAATATTCATTATATTAAAATGTTATTTTCTTTTAGGGGAATTTTGTGTTGTCATTTTCTCTGATCCATGAAACTTAGTAAGAAAGAAACAGGTGAGAAGGGAAGTATTTAGGGGAGGTTGTGAGAGGTCAGAAACAAACATCTCTGCTTTCTATTTCAACTACAATTTAGCTGCTACTAAAAAATTGCTTCCTAAGTTAACAGATGTTTCAAGAAGTATTTTAGGTATTTCATTTTATTTCAACACCGTAAAAACGTTTTAAAGTATGTACTGGTCTCCTTTATAAAAGAATGGGCTCTAGTGTCTTATCTGAGATCATACCACAAGCACAGATTTCAAATCTAACCAAGGTCAGCCCATCTCATGCATCTGCTCCCAAGCTGTCTCCCATGTAATATCTAGAAGAGATGAGGTTATAACCTGCTCACTGTGAAGACCATGCGTCGAAAACCATGTCCCTTCTGGTAGGAAATATTCAAAATTAAGGAAACCTAAAATAAATACCTTAAACCTATTAAACTTCATAGACTGAAGAGCTCGTGAGAATGAGACAGCTTTTTCTATAGAGTTTATTTAAGCATCGCTATGGTAAGAGACTGATTTTTTGAAACTTAATAGCCAGTAAAAACGGGCTAAAAAATACCCTAGATTTCAGTGAAGATACAGGTCT
This sequence comes from Prionailurus viverrinus, assembly GCF_022837055.1. Classification (NCBI taxonomy): domain Eukaryota; kingdom Metazoa; phylum Chordata; class Mammalia; order Carnivora; family Felidae; genus Prionailurus; species Prionailurus viverrinus. The sequence continues at coordinate 128,176,241 of NC_062563.1, read as the reverse complement.
CTGAACTGCATTGGTATAGCCGCCTGCTCCCCTTCAATAAAACATCAGGGCCGTGGCAGCTGTGGCAGAGCAGAGCCTGCTCAACCCAATATCATAAAAGGAAAGACCCAGTGTGTCAGAAAGAGTGGCAGTCTTAATCAGAGAAAATCTCTTTGTTGCATAATGGCAGGTCATTTGATCAAGTGTTCTCTCCCCATGACACTAACATTTTCAAGTTGAGGTTCAGGCCTGAGTTGTCCCAACACTAATTAGTTGGAAAACAGACTGTGATTAGAAAGCCATAGGAGGATAAGCCAGAAGTGGCTAGTGGCTAAATTGGTTTCCTACAGAAAGGAATCTTTGTTTAGGAGCCAGCTGTGATGCCCAGAGAGTTACATATCCGATCCCTTCACACAGTAAACTTGAAAGACTAGCGGATGGGAAGATCCATTGAATAGTCTCCAATAGACATGGCCATGGAGATACCACTGTGACTCTCAGTGCCAAGGTTGTCTGACCACAATAGAGGACAGTCCTTCCAAGCGTAACTTTTTTTCTCCTATGTAAATCTAAATTTGAGAGCTACCAGATGGGCAGTTTTTCTTACTAATCACTTGAAATTTGAGTCATTAGTCAAATGAACTATTAAAGGTCTTTAAAAATTAAGACTTTATTTATTTATTTATTTATTTATTTATTACTGTAATTTTAGAGTAGTCATATTCAGAACACAGTTGATAGGATGGTACGGAGATTTCCCAGAAACCCATGTCCTCATACACAAATAGCTTTCTGCATTATCGGTATCCCCCATTAGAGTGGTACATTTGTTAAAATTGGTAAACCTGCATTGACATATCATAATCACCCAAAGTCCATAGTTAACATTATAATTCACTATTGCAGTTACATATCCTTTGCATTTGGATACATGCCTAATGTGTATCCATCATTATGGTATTTGATACAAAGTATATTTACTGCCCTAAAAATCTTCTATGCTTTGCCTATTTATTCCTCCACTGCTGAGACCGCCGCAGCCCCTAAACTTTTTACTGTCTCCAAACAGTTGCCTTCTCCAAAATGTCTTATGGTTGGAGTAACAGAGTGTAGACTTCAGTTTGTAGTGTCAGCCCTCCAACTTTGTTCTTTTACTTCAATATTGTTACTGAATATTCAATATTATTCTGGAACTTTTGCCTCTCTATATAAACTTTAGAATAAGTTTGTCAATATATACAAAATAACTTGCTGGGATTTTGATCGGGATTGTATTACAACTATAGATCAAGTTGGGAAGAATTGACACCTTGACAATATTAAGATTTCTTATCCCTCAACATGGAATATCTCTTCATTTATTTAGTTCTTTCATTTTGTTCATCAGAGTTTTTTAGTTTTCCTCATACATACTTTGTACAGATTTTGTTAGATTTATACCTAAGTATTTCATACCTTTGTGTGCTGATGTAAGTGGTATTGTGTTTTAAATGGCAATTTTCACTTGTTCTTTGCTGGTATGTAGGAAAATAATTGACCTTTGTACCCTAACCTTGTATCCTATAACCCTGGCATAATCACTTATTAGTTCCAGTAGATTTTTTTTTTTTGCCAGTTCTTTTTTTCTACATAGACGATCATGTCATTGTAAACAAAGACAATTTTGTTTCTTCCTTCCTAATCTGTATTCCTTTTATGTCCTTTCTTATCTTATTGCATTAGATAAATTTGAAAAGGACTGGAGAAAGGAGACATCCTTGCTCTATTCTTAAGAGAAAGCCTCTGAGTTTCTCACCATTACGTATGATGTTAGCTGTAGGTTTTCTTGTAGATATTGTTTATCAAGTTGAGAAAGTTCTTCTCTATTTCTAGATTACTGGGATTTTTTATCACGAATTTAAGCTGAATTTTGTCAAATGCTTTTTTCTGTATCTATTGATGTGATTGTGTTATTTTTTTTTCTTTTTTAGCCTATTGATATGATAGATTGTTAATGATCTTTAAAACACATCTTCCAACTCATCCTCTACATCACTCTTACGACAATTTGAACGTGCAAACATAATAATGCTACTTCCCATGTATTATTTATGAATTGCACTTTATTTCCCAAATGATAAAATCTAGAACTATTGGGTGGCAAAGAAGACCCTTCATAACCTGACCTTTGCTTAGGTATCCAGACTTGTATGCATTCTCTAATACCCTTACAGTCCCTATTTCAGGTGAATTTAATTCCACATAGTTCACTGACATCCTAAGTTTAAAACATCTTCTCTAGCCTTGTCCACTTAAAAAATGTCTGTATAAACTTCAAATCTCAGCTCAAATACTTCTCTTCTATAATACCTTCCATGATGCTCCTCAACAGATTTAGGTTCTTATTTCCCAATGTGTTTATAGAACTCATAACAATAGTCAGATTACACTGTAAATATATGTTTATTTTCTATTTCCCCTAGTATACTGAACATTATTTTATAGAGAGATCCTGTCTTTCATATTTTGGTACAAAAATACTAGGCACCTTATGCCTAGAGAAGAATCTAGAACAGAGTAAGTATCTCATCTATACACATAAATAGATACAAAGGAGAAATAAAATAAATGCATATCTTTGGAACCTATCATCCATATACTTCTCAATTAAACCATGTGGTTCGTTTTACCTATGATCTTTCTCATTAAATTTGGGTTCTATTATATTTGGTTAGCAGTAGCAATGAGGGACTAAGTAAGTTTCTGAAAGGATCTTTCATTACAGTTGAAAATATTTACCTTTACCCTCCTCTCTTTAGCCATCAGCCACCGACCATCAAAGGTATAAAAAAGCTCATCTTTAGAGTGATCTGAATAATTATGGCTATTTGTCCTCCTCATGCTGGAGCAGAATGAGAATTTTCTGGATGCTTTGGCGACTTCACATTTTGATCTTCTTTCAACCTTATCCTTTTCCTGTTTTCCTTATCTCTTCCCTCAAATCCAACCTGCTAGATGGGACAAAGAAAGACATTCTTTTCCTCCTGCCCAACCTTCTTCTCCGACCCACTTTCATCTGAGAGGAAGCTTAGCCTGCACCTTACAGTCAGGTGACAGTTGGCCAGAGACAGAGTTGGAAAGGCCCTTAGACTACAGCCAGAGTGGAAAAAGCCAATGCATTAGATTTAAGTGATCATCATCATTTATATTAATTACAAATTCTATTAGTCTAGAAATCCATAAATGAAACCCATCTAATCATGAATTAATTTGTCACTCATCAGCTTTGTGGCTACTAAGTTTCAGGCACCAAACATGGACTGAGCATAAAAACTGGCAACACAGCTGGGCCCAGAAATTAGTGGATTCTGGTAGCTGAAAAGCACCTTGCATGGACCACACCAGGGGCAGGGAGCTGAAACAAAATGAATTCTCAAATCAAAGTATCTCAGAGTAATATCAAGAGAGTAATGAATTTCATAAAATTATATCTCTAAAAACTGTCAGTTAGGTCTTACAGTGATTAGATATATTATTTCAAAAAGCATTTGGTGTTTATTGGTGCATCTACGTTCCTTCTTTATCTCATTCCAGCAGTTCCATTTGGCACAGATTTTTACCTATATAAAAGGCTTTTTGGGGCACCTGGGTGACTCAGTTGGTTAAGCATCTGACTTTGGCTCAGGTCATGATCTCACAGTTCATGAATTTGAGCCCCGCCTCGGGCTTTCTGATGTCAGTGTGGAGCCTGCTTCAGATCCTCTGTCTCCCTCTCTCTCTCTGCCCCTCCCCCTCCCCAAATAAATAAACATTAAAAAATTTATTTTCTTCCCACTGATAGCCAGTCTGTCAGTAGGTGAACATAAAATAGAATAGAATAAAATAAAATAAAATAAAAGAGAGTAGAGTAAAATGTAGGCCACATGGGTTATTCAATTATCTGAAGTTCAAGTACAAGCTTTGTGTTCCCCAAAGAGAAAAGAAATGCCAGGAACCTGGCAGGAGTTGTCAACAAAGTGGCCTAACAGATTTTTTTCATATACATATACATATGTGTGTGTGTGTGTGTGTGTGTGTACACACACACACACACACACACACACACACACATATATAGTGTTTACACACATATATAGTATTTAATGTATATTTAATTTATATATATACATAAATTTTATATATATATATAAACTATATATATATATATATTTTGTGATCAAAACAGCATTTAGTACTGCAATGCTTTAAGTTTTCAAAGCACTTAAATATTTGTTTGATGCTCAGTTTCATAAAAGCTCTACACGTTTATTTGCCCCAGCCTCTTCCCTCAGGAAGCTCATAATTCCATGGTAGAATTATCCTGCTTTACAAGTTCCTATATAAAGGTGGACTCAGTGATAGTTCTTTTTCTTTTTTTAAAAAAAGTTTTTAATGTTCATTTATTTTTGAGAGAGAGAGAGAGAGAGAGAGAGAGAGAGAGAAAGGCAGAGAGAGGGAGACACAGAATCTGAAGCAGGCCCCAGGCTCTGGGCTATCAGCACAGAGCCTGATACAGGGGAGCTTGGACTCACAAACTGTGAGACCATGACCTGAACTGAAGTTGGATGTTTAACTGAATGAACCACCCAGGTGCCCCCTCAGTAATAGTTCTAAAGTTTAAAGTACAGAGTAAAGTGTTTGGAAGTTGACCAGAAGGAGTGATGATTAGCACATTGATACAGGTTGAGTTGGTTCTCCTCCAAGTTCACATGTTGAAGTCTTAAACCCCTACTACCTCAAATAACTGACCTTGTTGGAAAGAAGGTTGTTACAGATGTCATTAGTTCAGGTGAGGTCATCCTCGCGGATCCTAATCCAATATTCCTAGTGGCTTTGTGAGAAGGGGAAATTTGGGCACAGAAACATGCACAAGAAGAATGCCAGGTGAAGATGAGGCACAGAGAGAGGTGATGCCTCTATGCCCAGGAATGCCAACACACCACAAGCAGCTAGGCGACAGGCATGGAACAGGTTCTCCCTCAGAGTCTTAGCAGGACTCTACTCTGCAGGCACCTGGATCTCAGATTCTGCCCCCTAGAACTGTGAGACAATACCTTTCAGTTGTTTAAGCCATCTAGTTTAGGGTACTTTGTTACAGTAGTCTTAGTAAACTAATACATATTCTTTCAGTCATCACGCTTTTTCTCCTTAACCTCTTGAAAAGTGTTTCCATTTCTGCTCCTTAACACATTTTCAAAGGGCCCCAATAAGAGTCTAATCTTCAAACAGACTGGCATGGCCTCCTTCCTCTTCCTCCTTGGCCCTCTGTGGCATATGCCTACTGATATGGTGGACAGGTGGGCAGGGGGCCAGTCTCTCTGGGGGAAACCTCAGAGCTGGGTAAGGGCTCAGGTCCCAGGATAAATGTCACAATTGTGTCTAAAGTTGACTGTGGAGTTGAAGAAAATTCCCACTGAAGCATCTTTTTTTCTGTGCTTGGGAAAACAAGGGTTAAATAGAATAATAACTCAGGGTTTTTCAACCTCGGCCCTATTAATGTTTTGAACTGGATAACTCTCTGCAATTTTTTGCAAAAAATACACACACACACACACACACACACACACACACAGTTCCTTGCATTGCAGGGTGCCCTCCACCCTCTAGATGCCAGTAACATTTCTTCCCAGTTGTGACAATCAAATATGTCCACTGATAGGAGTGGGGGGGGTTGGGGACAAAAGCACCCCAAAGTGGGAATGGCTTGAATGACAGTACTGAGACAAGCAGCCAAGCAGAAGGCAAAGAGCTGCAGCCTAGCTGAGCCAGGAGAGCAGGGTGAAGAGGGCAGACATGAGGAGGGCCTGATTCTAGAGAGCTTGCCAATGGGTGAGCAGAGGCTCTGTCAGTGCTTCTGGGCCTCTGCTCCTGTCCTTTCTCTGGCCTGAATACTGTCTTATCAATTGATTCAATCACTATCCTTCGAAATCCAGATTAAGGCCATCAGCCTTGACCACATCATGACTCAGAACCCTTTCCCTTTCCCTATGAGTTCTACCAGCCTGGACAATCTCTGCCTCTCTTTGGACACCCAGCCAATCAGTCATCTCAAGTTGTTGTTGCCCTAAGTGTGAAGCATCCTCCCCAATTACAATATAGCTCCAGAGAGATGGGGAATGGTCCTTTTCTACAGGGCTTTGCACATCAGGGATATTCCAGACACCCTTGAGAAAGGAAGGAATGAGATGATTACAAATGGTTGGACACTTTCTGATATATAGAGAGTCCTTTCCAGAGCCACCTCCTTCTGGATTTGCATTATGCTGCCTTTCAGAGGAGATGGTTAAAACCCCCCGGGGTGGAAAGTCCCCAGCAGTAGTCATCTGACAATCAGCAACAAGATTCCTGGACTCAACAGGCCACGATGTCCCTTTAATCCCAGCTACAATAGAAATGACAACCCCATCATGGCAGGTTTTTGTGCTTTTGGTATAGGTGAAGACTAGAACATTCTTACAAAGTTCAGTTTTTGAAAAACACAGAACTACAGAACTACTCTTAACTTTTGTGGCCATTGCTGCCTTGCTCACACAGCTCCCACATGTGGTCATGGGTCCATTCACAACAATCTTTCCCAAGCAAATACACAAGTCTCCACACATCTAGGAATACTTGAGACTACACAAGAATCTCCATCAGCTATTTGGCATACTGATTTTCTCTACATCCACAATGCTCCCCTGAAATAACCAACCTTCTGACCCACAGCAAGGACTCCTTGGTGCCAGTATAATTAGAGAACTAGGCACCTGCAGAATAAGGGCCACATTCTTATTATATATTATATAAAGGGCCATCACTGGTCCTTGGGCTTCAGTCCCTCCTTTTCCTGCTCCACACCTAAATCCCACTGTGTACTTAACCACTCACTGCCCCTCAAACAGACTTGTCCTCTGTCTTCCATTTCTTCTATTGTTTCCCAGGAAAACATCTACTCACCCTTTGAGAATCAGCCCAAAAGGTATTTACTGACTGAAACTTCTCTTTAGCTTCATAAGTAGAGTAGATTGCCACTGTCTTAGGCCATCACTCTTCCCCACACCTACATCCATTATGTACTCACTTTGTCCTATTTTAATTACTTATTTTCCTGCATCGCTGTCTCACCATTTCTTAACTATTTACCGAGTAACATTGTTTCACTCATCCCTGTACGTTCAGAGACATGGGCCAGACTGTCCTAGGGTTGTTTCTACAATATCTGGTGCTTTTTATCTTAAATAATGATCAATTACTTGAGAAACATTCCACATCTTCTAGGTTAAGTTACTGGGGAAAATTGAACGACATTAATTTAAGTATTTTTATTGTTCCTCATTTCTCCATCTTTCATGGCATCATAAAACTACCCATGCGAGTTTTAGATACATAATGTTTATTCTGAAATGATGGATTAACATTCATTTGACTAAGGTATGAACTGTCTCAATTATATTAAAAATTATTCATTAAAACTTGTGTATGGCATATCAATCTTTCCTCAGAAATAGAGTCCCTTATTTGATAATAAGGGAACATTCTCATTTAGAAGGAATGCACTTAAATTTAAAATCTACTTCTACATGTTCAAGGATTTGGTACTCCTAGCTGAAGTGTTTGTACTCATCAGGAATTTAAAAATGCATTTTTTTCTGATCATAAAACTTTTGTTTGATCATTTGGCAAAATGATAATTGCTAGCTTTTATTGAGCAACCCTCAATATTATCATGAATTGGTTTATTTAATTCTCATAGTAGTACTTTGAGACGGATTGCCCTTCTCCTGGCAGATAAGGAATTTGCAGCTCAGAGACATAGGTGACTGGTCCAAGATCACACAGCTGGGAGGGGTGAACCTGGGATCTGAATCCAACTGTCTTGCTCCAGAAGGCCCGCTCCTACCCCCCACGGTGTGCTGCATTTACCCAGATCAGTTTGCAATCCAAGACTCTTCAGTCTGGCTACTAATAGCACCTTCATGTGTGTGACCCTGTACAATTTGAACTTTTGGCACACGTACTAGATAAGTCTGGTAATTCCTGTGCTTGTTCCTCATGTTACAAATAAGTAATCTGTGCCCCAGCTGTGTAAAATGATTTGACTAAATTCAAAGAGCTAAAAAACAGCAAAACTTAGGCATCAAGGCCAGGTATTCAGGTTTTGTTACTTTCGGCTCGATGCCTAATCCATCCCCTGGCATGCCTTGTCCACATATTTGGGCATGTGTAAGAATTAGGAAATTATTCATGAGCGTATACACAAACACATGCCAGTTTTGCCTAATCCTGAGGCCTTTAAAAGTAACATGAAAAAGAGACATTAAATGTTAAGAATTTGCCACTTTTGTTTAAACCCCAGGCTCGATTAAAACATATGTTAAAAAATAGGCATGAACTGTCACAACTGCTTCATTCTTCCTAGGGATAGCGAGGGTTCATACTTGGTGGATTGATTAATGTTGTTAAAAGGATGTTTAAAAGGTACTATCAACGTATGATTCCCTATGTATGATGAAAATGAATCGATACTTATTAGCTTAAAATTGTAAAAAAGATGCAATTTTCCCTGCAGGTTAGATATGCTCATGGTCAAGGTCATTCAAGACTCAAGTTGCTCACAGTACAACCAGAATGCTTGCTCAGATTTACTCGTAGACTTACAGTCTGTGTTTGCTGGTGAAGAACATGGGCTGCATACAAATAACTTCACCTCTGCAGCACAGAATTTAAATCAGCCAAGCGAGAAGCCAACTAGTCTCTCCAATACATGTTAATCTGCTTCCAGAATAGGCCACAGACTGACTAAATATTTTGGTTGCATCAGAATTTCACCACATCAAACATAACTTCAAATAAGGGGATTGTCAAAAGCAATTGGTTTTATAGAACTACTCAACATTTATTACAAAGAGCTCAGGTCTGTTCATCTCTTGTTTGCATCTTCACTGACGAATAATAAACACACAACAAAATGTGTATATTTAAAGCGTTCAATTTGATATGTTTAACAAACATACAGGCATCAAACCATCACCACAATCAAGACAATAAACACACCTGTCACCCCCAAAAGTTTCCTCGACCTTTGTAATCACTCACTCTTGTCCTTGCTTTTCCTGTTCCTCATAACCAATGATCTGATTTCTGTCACTATAAATTCTTTCTCATTTCCTGAAGGTTTTCACAGATAGAAACAAATAGCATGTACTCTTTTTGCCTGATTTCTTCATGGAGCGTAACTCTTGTCACATGTTTACAACATTCATATTGTCACATGCATCATCAGTAAGTCATTTGTTTTCATTTATGAATAGTGTTGCATTATATGGATATACCACAAGTTGTTCAGACATTCATGTGTTGATGGACATTTGAGCTATTTCCAGTTTTTGTTTTTTTACAAACAAAGCCACAATAAACAATTTTGTTTAAGTCTTCTTATGGATATATGCTTTCTTTTCTTTTAGGTGAATATGGAGAAGAGTGGCTGAATCACATGTTAGGCATATGCTCAACATTTTTAAAAGAAGCTGCCAAAACCTTTACCAAAGGAGTTGTATCATTCTAGATTCCCACCAGCATCAGATGAAATTTCTTGTCTGCCACATTCTCACCAACACCTGGTATGGTCTGTCTTGACTTTTAGCTGTTCTGTTAGAAGTGTGATGGCATCTTGTACTTTTTAAATTTTTTTAATTTTTATTTTTTTAGCAAAATGTCTGTCCAAATCTTATGCAAAATTTTAATTGGGTTGTTTGTTTTCTTATTGAGTTCCAAAAGATCTTTTTTTTCTAGATATAAGTCCTTTAGCAGATGTGTGCTTTTCAAATAGATTTTCTCACAAGCTGTCTATTGGTTTTTCATTCTTTTAGTAATCCCTTATGAGAAGCAGCTGTGTTAATTTTGAAGTCCAGTTTTCCCATTTTCTCTCTCATGGGTTATGATTTGGGGAGAAATCTTTGCTTAACCCAAGGTCAAAAGATTTTCTCCAATTTTTTTCCAGAAGTTTTATAGTTTTAGGCTTTATATCTAGATGTATGATCCATTTTGAGAGATTATATGTTTCTAGGAATTTATCCATTCTTCTAGGTTGTCCAGTGTGTTGGCATATAATTTTTCATAATATTCTCTTATAATTTTTTGGATTTCTATGGTATTGGTTGTTTTTTCTCCTCTGTCATTTATAATTTTGAGTCTTTTTTTTTAATGAGTCTGGCAAAAAGGTTTATCAATGTTGTTGATTTTTTCAAGGAACCAATTCCTGGTTTTATTGATGTGTTCTATTGGGGTTTTTTGTTTTGTTTTTTTTAGTTTACATATTATTTATTTCTGCTCTAATCTTTTTTATTTCCTTCCTTCTGCTGGTTTGGGGTTTTGTTTGTTCTTCTTTTTCTAGTTCCATTAGGTGTAGGGTTAGGTTGTTTGAGACATTTCTTACTTGAGCTAGGCCTGTATTGCTATAAACTTCCCTCTTAAAACAAGTTTTACTTTATCCCAATTAGACTGTTATGTTTTCATTTTCATTATTCTCCAAGTTTAAAAAAAAATTCTTCTTTTATTTCTTTGTTGACCCATTTATTGTTTAGTAGCATGTAACTTAACCTCATGTATGTGTGTTCTTTTCAGATTTTTTTCTTGCGGTTTAGTTTCATAGTGTTGTGGCTGGAAAGGATACATGGTATGACTTCAATCTTTTTTTAATTTGTTGAGACTTGTTTTGTGGCCTACTATGTTATCTCTTCAAGTTCCTTGTGCACTTTAAAATAATGTGTATTTTCCTCAGTTAGGTTGGAATGTTCCAAATATATCTGTTCGATCTATCAGGTTTAATATATTATTCAAAGCCACTGTATCCTTGTTGATTTTCTGTTTGGATGATCTAACCATTAATGTAAGTGGGGTGTTTAAGTCTCCTATTAAGTATTATTATCAATTCTTTTCTTTTTTTTAAGTTTATCAATTTATTTTGAGAGAGAGAGAGAGAGAGAGAGAGAGAGAGAGAGAGAGAATCCTAAGCAGACTCCATGCTGTCAATGCAGAGACTGACACAGGGTTCAAACTCATGAACTGTGAGATCATGACCTGAATTGAGATTGAGTCAAATGCTTAAGCGACTGATCCACCCAGGCACCCCTCAATTATTTTCTTTATGTTTGCTATTAGCTGCCTTATGTATTTGAGTGCTTCCATATTGGGTGCATAAATATTTGCATTGTGATATCTTGATGGATTGTTGCTACCCTGGGTTTTTTTTTTTCATTTCTATTTGCATGATAAAGCTTTTCCATCCCATCACTTTCAATCCATATGCCTTTAGGCATGAAATGAACCTCTTATAGGCAGCATATAGATGTATCTTGCTTTTTTATCCATTTCATCATCCTATGTGTTATGATTGGCACATTTAGTTTGTTTGCATTCAAAGTTATTATTGATAGGTATATACTTAGTGTCATTTTGTTTCTTGTTTTATGGTTGTTTTTGTAGTTCTTCTCTGTTCCTTTCTTCTCTTGCTCTCTTCTCTCATGGTTTGCTGACCCTCTTTAGTGATATACTTGGATTCTTTTCTCTTTATTTTTTTACATATCTATTACTGGATTTAATTGGTAGTTTCATTAGGTTTATAACATCTTATGCATATGGAAGTCTATAGTAAGTTGATGGTCTCCTAAGTTTGGCCCCATTTTATTTATTTGTGTATCTATCTATCTATCCATCTATCATATATCTATTTATATTTGAGAGAGAGAGAGAGAGATAAAGGGGTAGAGGGAGAGAGAGAGAGGGAATCAAGCAGGTTCCATATCCAGTGGCCCAGTGCAGAGCCTGACATGGGGCTTGATCCTATGACCTTGGGATCATGATCTGAGCCAAAAACAAAAGTTAGTCACTTAACCGACTGAACCACCCAAGAGCTCACCCCCATTTTAAAAGCACTAATTTGTTACTCCTCTCCCTGACCACATTTTAGGTAGATAGCATCATATTTTACATCGTTTTATTTTGTGAAACCCTTGACTGGTTATTATAGATACACTTAATTTCACTGCTTTTGTTACTTCCTACTTTTCTTATTCCTGCGTATGGTTTTTTCTTTCCACTCAGAGTCCCCTTTAACATTTCTTGTAAGGCTGGTTTAGTGGTGATGATTTTCTTTAACTTTTGCCTGGGAAACTCTATATATCTCCTTCTATTCTGAATGATAGCCTTATAGAATACTCTTGGTTGCAGGGTTTTTTTTTTCTTTCAGTTCTTTAAAGATATCATGCCACTCTCTTCTGGCTTGCAAAGTTTTTGCTGAAAAATCAGCTGATGGCCTTATGGGGTTACCCATATGTATAACTGTTTTCTTTTCTCTTGCTGCTTTTAAAATGCTCTCCTTATCACTACTTTTTGCCATTTTAATTACTATGTGTCACGGTGTGGACCTCCTTGGGTTGATTTTGTTGGGGGCTCTCTGTGCCTACTGCACCCAGATTTCTGTTTCATTCCTTATATTCAGGAAGATTTCAGCTATTATGTCTTCAAATAAATTTTCTGTTCCCTTTTTTCTTTCTTCTCCTTCTGGGATCCCTATAATGTGAATGTTATTATGCCTGGTGGTGTTGCTTTGTCCTCTTAATCTATTTTCATTTTTTAATTATTCTCTTTTTTCCTCTCCTACCAAGCTTGATTTTTTTACATTACTCTGTCCTTCAGGTTGTTGATTCATTCTTCTTCCTCTAGTCTACCATTTATTCCCTCTAGTGTATTTTTAAATTTCAGTTATTTAGTTCTTCCTCTCTGATTGGTTCTTTTTTATGCTTTCTATATCCTTGTTGAGGGTCTCACTGACATTTTCCACTCTTTTCTTAAGTCCAGTGAGTATCTTTATGACCATTACTTTAAACTCTCTATTAGATATATTACCTATCTCCATTTTATTTAGCTCTCTTGTTGTGATTTTGTCCTATGCTATATTAGGATCATGATCTTCTGTCTCCTCCTTTTGTCTAATTCTTTGTCTGTGTCTCCTGATTTTGAATGTAGTGGCCTTATGAAGAAGAGGTCCTGTAGTGCCCTGCAGTGCAATGTCCCCTGTTCATCAGAACCTGGCAATTTGGGGATGTCTTCTGTGTGTGTTTCATGTATCCTACTATTGTTCTGAGTCATGTGTGCCTTCAGTCCAGTCATCTTCAATGGCTCTCTTTACCTTTTGTGGGCAGGGTTTGGTACTTAGGTTGTTAGTGGGCCACTCTGGGGGTGACTAGGGCTTAAAATGAGTGAGACCAGGTGTTTGCCAGAGGTGCAGTAGCACTGAACTACAGGGCACTTTCCTTGTGTTGTACCCTGAGAAGCTTTCATTGGCGGACAGCACCTGCAGTCAGACCAGATGTCCACTCCCAGCCCACTGCTGGGACTGCAGTCAGACTGCTATGTGTGGTCATGTTCCCCTCTCCCTGGAACAGGAATCACTTTGGAGTCATGCCGGCCCCTGTTGAGGCTGCTTGCATACTGCCAGGCTTGTGTCACTGCTTTGGATGGGCTCAGGCCAAGACTATATTGGAGGGGGCAGGTCTGCAGGAGAATATGGGGGCAGAGTGCATGCTGTTAACAAGATCTGCACAAGTCTGCTGTGGGAGGGGACTGAGGCTGGTTTAGAAAATTCCTGTGGTGAGGCAGGGAGGGAACACATCTGCAGAAGAGCATGAGGGGAAGGCAAAGGGTGGAGAAGCAATGTTAGCAAGGTTTGTGGGAATCTGTTGTGGGAGGAGATCTGGAGTGGAGGCCTGTCTTGAGGGTATGTGTCCACAGAAGAATGTGGGGTAGAGCACACTGTTAGCAAATTAGATGAAGACTGTTCGTGTTGAGCTGGTTCCCACAGGTCCCTGTGTCTAGTTGGAGGGGTGTTCTTGGAGAAGTCTCCTAAAGATCCCAGCCCTCCATCACATGCTTAGTAAAAAAATCTCCTTCACATATACCCCTGAAGTTTCTCAAACTGCTATTTGTATGCTGTATCTCCAAGGGGCTGTTTGATGTGCTATCTCTGCAAGGGTTGGGACTCAGTTTCCTATTGCCCTCCAGCTCTCCCAGAGACAAGCCCACTGATTTTTAAAGTTTAGGTGTTAAGCCCTACTTATTGTAAGAACTTGTAAAGTTAGGTCCCTCTGGTTTTTAAAGCGAAATGCTATGGGGATTCAGCTTCCCAGAGTGTGTCACCCATGGCTGGGTGCTTGATGTAAGCATCTGTTTCTCTTCTCTGTATGCACCTGTGGTGTCCCTTCCTCCCAGGGACAATCCCATGAGTCTGTGTGACTCTTGACTGGGTCTCCTTCCTTCCTACCCTCTTTGATATGGCCTCTTTACATTTAGCTGTGGAGAGTCTGTCCTGCCAGTCTTCAGGTTGTTTATACTGGGTTATTTATACTGTTGCGGGTTTAGTTGCATCCATTGGTCAAGGTGAGTCTGGGATCTTCCTACTCCACAGTCTTTCCCAAAGTTGGGCTCCAATTTACCTATCTTGATGTCAATATCATTGTCTTGGTGACTGTTGCTTTTACAAGACTTGAAGTCAAGGATTCTCCAACCTGTTTTACATTTTCAAAGGTGTCTTGGTTATCATAATTTCTTTGCATTTCAATATAATATTTACAATCAATTTGTCAGCTTCTGTAAAAGGCTTACTAGGATTTTTATGGTGGTTACTTTGAATCTATAGATTATTTAGAAATAATTGACATCTTAACAGTAAATAATCTTCTGCCCTTTGGAAAAAAAATGTATTTAAGTCTTCTTTAACTAAGGTCTTAGTTTTCTCTTAATATTTTTTATTTTCAGTGCACATGTCACTCACAACTTTTGTCAGATTTACCTGTAATTATTTCACATAGTTTGACACCATGGTAAATTACATTTTAAAATTTCAACTGAATAATCTTCTAATCTTTTTAGTAGATCCCATCAGGTTTTTCACATAGACAATGATGTAGTTTAGAAATAAAGGCAGTTTACCTTTTTTTTCTTTCAATCTAGATGCCTTTTATTCATTTCATTTATTTTTCTTGCCTGATTGCACTTAGATCCTCCAAGGTAATGTTGAATAGAATTGATAAAAAGTGGACATCCTTGCCTTACTCCTGACCTTTGGGGAAAGTATTTGATCTTTCACCATTAATTATGATGTTAACTATATGGTTTTAATAGATACCCTCTATTAGAGCAAGGAAGTTTCCTGGTATTCTTAACCTGCCAAGAATAGATGTTAGATATTGTCAATTTTTTTTTCTGGATTTGTTAACATGGTAAATCACATTGCTTGATTTTTGAGTGTTCAATCAATCTTTCATTTTGATCATGATGTATTGTACTTTGTATACATTTTAAAAATCTTCTTTGGGGGCATCTGGATGGCTCAGTCAGTTAATAATCCGACTTCAGCTCAGGTCATGATCTCACCGTTCGTGGGTTCGAGCCCTGTATCGGGCTCTGTGCTGACAGCTCAGAGCCTGGAACCTGCTTCAGATTCTGTGTCTCCCTCCCTCTCGACCCTTCCCTCACTCACACTCTGTCCCTCTCTTTCTCAAAAATAAACACACATTAAAAACATAAAAATAAAATCTTCTTTGGAAAATTTTCCTCTATGTTCATGACAGATATTGGTTTTTATTGGAACATTTCCTGAAATATATATGCATGGTTTGTGTGTCAGTTAATGTTAGCCTCACAGAATGAATTAGGAAGTATTTCTTCTTTTTCATATTCTGGAATGCTATGTGCAGAATTTTAGAACTTACCAGTGAAACCACCTAGACCTGGAGTTTCCTTTATGGTAAGGTTTTTAACCACAAGTTCAATTACCTCAATACATTCAGGTTATCTGTTTCTTTGTGAATGAGCTTTTTTAGTTTGTGTTTTTCAAGGCACTTGTCCATTTCATCAGAGTTTTCAAATGTATAGACATACTGTCTTTAATAACATTCCCTTTTAATATCTGTATAGTCTATATTGATTTCAGCTCTCTGATTCATAATTCTTATAAATTCTGCCTTCTATCTTCTGTAATCAAATTCTAGAGGCTTATTAACTTTACTGATTTTTCTTGAAGATCCAGTTTGAAATCTTGATACATGGAAAGAAATATTGAAGTATGCAAGGGAGATAAAAGGATAAGTAGAATACTGATAGACTCTTATAGCCTTAATTTACCTAAAATCAAAATATTTTTAATATCAAAAAATAAGAACACCTTTTCAAGGAGACTTGATCTTACTAATAAGAGGTGGCTAAATATAATAATATTCGATGGATTCTGGAACCAGACTGCCTACATCTGTGTCCTGGCCCTGCCTCTTATTGGCAATGTGAGCTTGGACAAGTTACTTAACCTCTCCATGCCTCAGTATTCTTATCTATAAAACACTGATAATAATAGCACCCCTTGCAGAATGTTGTTGTGTGAGTCACTATAGTTAGTATTTGTGAAATGATTTGAAAACTTCTGGCACATGATGAACACCACAGGAGTGATAGTTGTTATGATAAGATAAAAACAATTGAGGAATGATTTGCCATACTTCAGAACATTGTAGTATTTCCTACTGCAGATAAACACTCTATGTTTTTCTCCCAAGGAAAAAAAACAAAAACAGTCCAAAGAAATAAACTGGACACAAAGGAGGAATTGATGTTTGAAGAGAATAAATTCAGATCCTACATTATACCCATCTTTCTCTTGGATACATCTCTAGACTGTTCATGGGTATTGTTTAAAGTTAGAAATTCTCTTATCTAGTGGGGCCCGAACATTGTTCTAACTATCCTTCCTAGGCTCACAAAAACAGACATAATTTCAAATACTATGTCACTATGTTCTCTGTACTTATAAACCACCAGTATGTCTCTCATATGTCAACATTTCAACATCCACTGTGCATTTCCAAGATTGTCACACCATCCAAAATAGGAAACAAAGCCCATACTCTATTTCTCAGCTCAAACTGTGTAGTTCTCTGGTTCAAAAATCTCATTATACAAGACGAGAAAAATGAGGCTTCCAGAAGTGACATACTGACTGATAGGTGGACTTTCCCCCTTTCACAAATTAGAACTTACTGAATTAAAGTTTTCCATGGAACAAATATCCTTTTATAAATAATTAATGGAAATATAAAAATGGAATGTTCAGCAACTTCACAAAATTCAGAGCATCAACTAAGAAAGCAGTGAATATAATCAATGTTTTGGCATTTTCATAGCTAGCTGTATAATAGATGCCAGACAGGATAAATAATAGATTTTCACATCTAGAATCCCAAAAAGCATACCATTCTGATTCTCCAAGGTCCCAGTTAATGTTGGAGAATATTATATACCTTGGATTCTGGCCCTATTCAGCAAGAGCCAAGTTGTACAACACACTAGCCATCATAAAAGCTCTTCTTCATGAGTATTCTTACCACTTGAAGTTTAAAGCTATTCAATAAGAGTGCAAGTCAAATACCCAGGGGTTAGAGGCCTTTCCTGACAGCACTTTCCATGTTTAGTGATCTCTTGGGTTAAATTAAACCACTCAACCTATCTAGGAATTTGGAAATATAAAGAGAAATATATAAGCTGGATGGAAGCACATTAATTTAATAAATAGAACTATCCCTTCTCTCACTTAACTGCTGACACTTAAATCCACTCATTTATAAGCACAGATGAGGTCTACGGTGCAAATCTCCCCAAGGAAGAAATAAGATAGGCTTGTCCACACTAAAGCATGAATGACTACATGACACAATTCCTTTATAATCTTGGGAAGGGGAAGCAGCCTCCATGAGCTTCTATAAACTTTTCTATCACCTCCCAAAATGTAGTCACCATTTCTTCCCTGTTTCTGAGAAAAAGGCAATATTTTTTTTTAACCGCTAGAAGAATGTATCTCTTACATGTACATGATGGCTGAAGTCTGTCTCCTGAAATTTGAGTCTGCAACTTGTCTTAAGGTAGATACTTTGAGGATATGGTTCTCTTTCTAGTGGGTCAGAGTTTTTACTTTCAGATGTTACTTTTTGAAAGAGAAAAGGGAGAGTAGATATTGATGACTGACAGACTAAGTCTTCAAAATTGGAGAGGTACATTCAGCCCCGGTGATTTGCTCAAACTCCCACCAAACGTACTTCATTCAAACCTGTTCCCACCTCACCTGGAGAAAACCTTCTTTCACTCTCTGTGGCCATGGACTATGACTCAAAATATACCTGTTCTACCCCCCAAAATCAATTACATATTCTTTCCCAGAACTACATAGGTTATTATTTGTTCCTCCCATCTAGATAAATATTTTTATTTTGCAGCTGTCTCATCTTTATAAAAAAGATAATAAAAACCCAGAGGTCTGGTGATATACCTTCACCAATTGCAGTGTCCCAAGATAGCCTTTCATTGATTTATTAGTGAATATGCCCATTCATTGCTCTTTAATAGGCACTGGGTTAAGCCCAGATAATGAAAAATGTCATAGGGCATCTTCTCTCCTGATCAGGGGCTCACAGTCAAATAACAGAGCTCATAATATACAGAATAAGTACCTATTATGTGTCAGGTTCTGCTCTAGGTTCTAGGGAGTTGACAGTGAACACAAGAGATAAAAATCCTTGTTCTTCAGCTGTTTGTATTATAGTGAAAACCTTTAAAAATTATACAGTATTTTAGAAAGTATTAATTTCTATGGAGGAAAAAAAAGGAGGATATTGAGGAAGCCAGAAGAATGCAAATTTAAATAAAGCCTGAAAAAAAAGCTTCTTTGATATGGTCACATTGAAGCAAATACTGGGAGAGCAAGCTAAAGGGATCTATAGGTGAGGAGAGTTTCCAGAAAAGAAAAAACATGAGTGCAAAGGCCCTAAGGCAGGAGCATGATTCATACATTTGATGAAAGAAGGAAGCCAGTGAGGTTGAGTCAAGTGAGCCCAGGAGGAAAGCAGATCATGTATGGTCGTTAGTCCTTACTAGTGACTTGCAGACTAAGATGGGGTTTCACTGGAATGAATTGAGCAGAGGTATAGCAAGATCTGCCCTTAGCTTTGAAAGACTCATTTTAGTTGCTCTGCTGAGTAGAAACTATAAGGCAAGGGTGAAAGCAGAAATTGTTTAGGACACCACTGCAATAATCCAGGCAAATGGGGATAAAGGCTAGGATTTGAATGAAAGAGAGGTGGTGAGAAATGGTTAAATTCTGCATGTATTTTGCAGATGGAACCAATCTGATTTCAATATAGATGGGATGTGGTGTGTGAGAAAAAAAAGAGTCAAGAATGACTCTGAGTGCTTGGTCTGAACCAGTAGAAAGATGATATTTCCATTTACTGAGATGACAAAACTTGTAAGCAGAGCATCTTGGGTGGTGATGGGGGAAGATCAGGAGTTCAATTTTGGATTTGTTACTCATCCTGGTGGAAATGTCAAGTAGGCAATTGGACAGGCTGAGTTCAGAGGAGAGGTCTGGGCTGAAGAGATACATTTAGAAGTCATTGGCATTTGGGTGGAATTTAAGAATGTGAATCTTGATGATATCATGGGAGTGAGTATACATAAAGAAGAGAAGGACTTGTCCAACTCCAGGAGCTCTGTCATGTGTGTATATGTGTGTGTGTGTGTGTGTTTATATATTTTTTTATTCTTTTTTTAATGTTCATTTATTATTTATTATGAGAGAGAAAGAGTGAGCATGCAAGGGAGGGGCAGATAGAGGGAGACAGAGAACCCCAAGCAGAGCCCTATGTGGGGCTGAAATTCGTGAACTGTGAGATCATGATTTGAACAGAAACCAAGAGTTGAATGGTTAACCAACTGAGCCACCCAGGTGCCCCAACATATATATATGTGTGTGTGTGTGTGTGTGTGTGTGTTTCTAACGTATATCGTATGTTTTAATCCATTGCAAACTAATATTTTGATAAAAGCAAACAAAAGTAAATTACTAGAAAGGGGGAATGAAATAAAAATAATGGCATACATAACACAGGCCTTCATTTTTATTATTAGATTTAAAAAAGTAAAAGTACATTTCAATAATATAAGAAAAAAACACAATCAAGAGAAAATAACCAAAACTACATATTGCTCATTGAAATTATGTGTCTGGTGAGTAATAAGAGCATTGAGTTTGTAACTTCTTATCCTTTATAATTATAATTAAATAACATATTATGAATTAAATACTGATTCCCCATTTTCAAAACCTGAACACACACTGCAGATATCAATATCTAATGTTTAAAAGTGATAAATGAGCTTGCTTCTTGCTTGCTGATTTATCTACTCTAGGTTGGACTGATGACAACAGTATTTATTCAGGGTAATATATGCCTAATTGTTCCTATGTTTTGTTTATATATTACTCATGGTAGAAGAGGCAGGTTGATGGGAATGGAAAAAGAAATGTTAAAGCAACTTCTGAGCCTCAGAATATTCTTTTTTAACTTTTATACAAATGAAACAAAGGAAGTCATATTTTCAACATTTGTCTTTAATCTTTCATCAGTAGTCACTTTCAACAATTTATCTGATAACATTTCGATGATTCAAATTCTTTCAAAGAAGAAATTTTGTGTAGTTTTCAGTTGACTAATTAAACCTAAAACACCACATGTTGCAACACGATTCTATTGCTCATTCCCAGGACCCAGCTTGTATCAGTTGTGACTCACCACTTGAGTCCACCGATGCTCAAACTGTCCCCATTATACTATGAACAATGGGAAGATTCTACTGACTGCAGATGTGGATGTATCACCAAGGTCACACTGTTCTAAATGTTTATAGATGTGTTCTGTCAATATCTGTCTGCATCTTGTCATGAACTGGTAACAAACAGGGGGCAGATCAGCATTGTCCACTCTGTGATCATGCTATAGTACATACTGGTCTGTGTGGATAGCAGGGCACTGCACAACTCCAGGGAGCACCAAGGATATAGATATCTCTGTGAATGCACCCCCTGGTGTTAATCAGTGTAGCACCCAACAAAACTAAGAACAAAACACTGGTAGAGGGTATTGTTTAGAGCTCAAGTTGATGAGAACTCCATGAAGCAGAACAACATGCGTAGGATGAGTCAGGCCAGGAGACTATTGTGTTCTAGAAGGTAAGTAATCTACTAGGTCAAATGTTATTGATAGGACAACCTCAAGAAATGACCTCTAGAATTTGCATTATGGTCATTGATGATCTAATGAAACATGTACAGCATGATTAGGAAGCTTAGAGAAGGGTACTACCAACCAGATGAATTCCTCACCCAATATATTCTCCAAGAGAACCTATTTATATGGGCTTTATGAACCTTAATTATTTTGACAATGGAGGAATG
Source organism: Prionailurus viverrinus (assembly GCF_022837055.1). NCBI lineage: Eukaryota > Metazoa > Chordata > Mammalia > Carnivora > Felidae > Prionailurus > Prionailurus viverrinus. Next base: position 128,154,928 of record NC_062563.1, on the reverse strand, counting down.
AAAAGCCTCCCAAAAGGAGGTAACATCACATATAAGGCTATAAGGATACAGAATATAAACAGCCTACTCAATTCTTAGATTATACAAATTACCAGGCTCAGATCTCATTCTGACTGCCCTAAGGAGGGACGGTTTTCACTGCTGAGATGCCACAGACTCGCAGGTACCTTGCTTTGCTGATATTCTTAGTCTGAGCCTACAAGAGTGCTGTTTTCCCCTTGCACCAAGCATGGAGCTTGGCACCTGGCATCTATAGAATGTGTATCAACTTTCATGATATGTGTTTTTTCTGGGGGGGGGGGGGTTGTTTTTGTTTTTAATGATCAGGATCAGGACAACTATTTGAAAAGAAATTGATTGGGAGAATATGTCTGTGCAAGAGAGATGGCTCTGGGGAATCAGACTCTCTCAATGCAAGTGCTCCTTCCACCTACTAATCCTGCTGGAACATTCTGCCAGCCTGTGTATAAGTATCCGTTGTCTCATCCTGCTGCTTCACCCTCTCAAAATGTCTAGCTGCTGCTGCTGCCTCTGCTACATGGAAAAACAAATTCAGAAAACATCTCACTGAGTGAGTCAGGTCCCCTTTTTCATTAGACAAACACAGTGAAGGTCTCCATAGAAGAGCGCCTGCCTGGGGCTGCTGCTCTCCAGGACCTACTTCCAAGATGGGTTTTAAAGAGCTGTGTGTGATTTTGCTACCTCCCATTAGCAAGAAGTGAATTAGAGTGTCTGCTCTGGCAGGACCCAAAGAGCATCACAGTGTTTCCTCAAGAGTCAACATCCATTTCCCTTTCCTTTTATCTTAGCAGAAGGACGATGTAAGATAATTCTGAAAATAAAACAATTGACATTGGGGGTTTTATGCAGGTAAGATGTCTGGTCCTAGACGTGACCTCATGAGAGGTCACTGGGAGCTGCAGTGTGGAGCCATATGACCCAACACTGCCCCCTCTCTGCTCTTCACCTGTGAAAGGTGTGGGCTGGACTCCATGGCCCTGAAGGTCCTTTGTAGCCTGGGCAGTGGTGATGCCTCATTTCTGTCCTTTACATCATTATTTATGGGGGCGTGGGCTCAATTATTTTGACATTTAAATGCTGAGTAATTTTCTCAAAATACCATCTCTGAGGGATGCGGGCAGTTTGTGTTGTGTTCTAGACAGCAGTATCAATGAGATGGCAACAGTGTGTGGGTGCCTGGACCCGGTGGGGCTTGGGAGGCTTTTGAGGTCTCAGAAGGCAAAAGTCAAGAGCTGCTTTGATCAATTCAAATGTCTTGTGAGCCCCAAAGTGATAGAGGAACTTGAGCTGCTTCATTGGTTGAACCTGAAAAGAGAATAAGCAGGACGGTCCTGAGAGGGAGCAGAGCTGGCAGGAGAGCCCCATTGGAAAGCCAGTGCCTCGAATGAAGGAGGGGAAACAAACCTATCTCTGTGCTGGGTCCTGAAGTTAAACACAAACCCACCTGTTTGACCGGGGAAGGGAGTCTAGTCTTCAGGGAAAGTAGGAAACAGCTGTCCCATGAACAAGACTCTTCAGCAGCCCTAACCCTGCACCCGGCCCAAACCTGCTGAAACTAGGGCGAGAAGAGCCACCCCAAGGGTGACTGCTAGAAATGAAATCCTGAAAGGGCAGAGTTGGAGGGATGTGGTCTGGGGGCAGCTGTGCTTAGTCAGCCATCTCATCATCGTGCCAGGGCCTGGAAGTGAAGGGGACTCTGGTGACATGGCGAGGATGGTGGTGTAGTGCCTCAGACCACCCGGTATCGAATCAGAGGGAAGGACTTCAACAGAGTGAGTTCCAGTAAATCAACTGGGAGCATGGAGGGAAAAGAGATGTACTGAAAAATGTCCCACGTTTTTGTGGCCTGAAGAAATACTTATTACCCAGGCTTAGGATTTTCACCTTGAAGAGTCCAAGGAACCCTAGTGGGAGTTGCTTCAAGAAAGAACAAATCTGTTCAGATCAGGGCTCATTGTCAGATTTGTTTTTGTATTACAGGGACCGGCCAACTCTGGCGAACCAAAGTGGCATCTGGTGGAATCTTGCAGAGGTTCCTCTCATTTATCTACATACATCTGCATAAGAATCCTCACTGGGAAACAGTTACCAGCACTCTCTGGTGATTTCAAAGGCTCTGATCTATTGTGATGCCTCGTGTACTATTTGAAATGCCTTTGTAAATATTGTTAAAATGTCAATAATACGCAAAGCAATCTACACATTCAATGCAATCCCAATCAAAATTGCACCAGCATTCTTCTCAAAGCTAGAACAAGCAATCCTAAAATTTGTATGGAACCACAAAAGACCCCAAATAGCCAAAATAATATTGAAGAAGAAAACCAAAGTGGGAGGCATCACAATCCCAGACTTTAGCCTCCACTACAAAGCTGTAATCATCAAGACAGCATGGTATTGGCACAAAAGCAGGCACATAGACAAATGGAATAGAATAGAGACCCCAGAATTGGGCCCACAAATGTATGGCCAACTAATCTTTGACAAAGCAGGAAAGAGTATCCAATAGAAAAAAGACAGTCTCTTTAACAAATGGTGCTGGGAGAACTGGACAGCAACATGCAGAAGAATGCAACTGGACCACCGGGAGAACTGGACAGCAACATGCAGAAGAATGCAACTGGACCACCTTCTTACACCATTCACAAAAATATACTCAAAATGGATGAAGGACCTGAATGTGAGACAGGAAACCATCAAAACCCTAAAGGAGAAAGCAGGAAAACACCTCTCTGACCTCAGCTGCAGCAATTTCTTACTTGCCACATCTCCAAAGGCAAGGGAATTAAAAGCAAAAATGAACTATTGGGACTTCATCATGATTAAAAGCTTCTGCACTGCAAAGGAAACAATCAACAAAACTAAAAGGCAGCTGACGGAATGGGAGAAGATATTTGCAAATGACATATAAGAAAAAGGGTTAGTATCCAAAATCTATAAAGAACTTATCAAACTCAACACTCCCCAAAAAACAAATAATCCAGTGAAGAAATGGGCAGAAGACATGCATAGACACTTCTCCAAAGAAGACATCCAGATGGCCAACAGACATGTGAAAAAGTGCTCAACATCACTCCTCATCAGGGAAATACAAATCAAAACCACACTGAGATACCACCTCATGCCAGTCAGAGTGGCTAAAATGAACAAATCAGAAGACTATAGATGCTGGAGTGGATGTCGAGAAACGGGAACCCTTTTGCACTGTTGGTGGGAATGCACTGGTGCAGCCGCTCTGGAAAACAGTGTGGAGGTTCCTCAAAAAATTAAAAATAGACCTACCCTATGACCCAGAAATAGCACTGCTAGGAATTTACCCAAGGGATACAGGAGTGCTGATGCATAGGGGCACTTGTACCCCAAAGTTTATAGCAGCACTTTCAACAATAGCCAAATTATGGAAAGAGCCTAAATGTCCATCAACTGACAAACCGATAAGGAAGATGTGGTTTGTATATACAATGGAATACTACTTGGCAACGAGAAAGAATGAAATCTGGCCTTTTGTAGCAATGTGGATGGAACTGGGGATGCTAAGTGAAATAAGTCAGGCAGAGAAAGGCAGATACCATGTGTTTTCACTCATATGTGGATCCTGAGAAACTTAACAGAGAACCATGGGGGAGGGGAAGGGGGGGAAAGTTAGAGAGAGGGAGGGAGGCAAATCATAAGAGACTCTTAAATACTGAGAATAAACTGAGGGCTGATGGGGGGTGGGGGAGAGGGGAAAGTGGGTAAGGAGCATTGAGGAGGGCACCTGTGGGGATGAGCACTGAGTGTTGTATGGAAACCAATTTCATAATAAATTATATTTAACATAAAAAAATGAAATGCCTTTGTAAATAGGGTTAAACAATAGGATAAATTAATTCCATTATTTTCTTCCAAGTACGTAAACACATTATCTCACAGACATTTACTAAGCAGCTACTGCATACCAGGCACTGGGTCAGACACTGATGACATTAATGAATGAGACTTGGCGGGGATGCCTGTGGAGACTTTAGTCAAGTTCAGGAGAGAGAGAAAAGGATGGGAGGTTGGTATTCAGTGTGTATCATGTTAACTGTAATTCTGCGTATCATGTTAACTGTGTGAGCTTCAAGGAAGTCATGGACTGTCCTTGAGAAGGACAAGCATGAGGGAAGGGTGTAAAGAGGAAAAAGTGTGTGAGCTAGATCTGGAGGCAAGAGGAAGATTTCACACTGGGAAAACAGGGCATGGAATTGGGAGGAAATTCTTTGTGTAAGGATTGGCATATGCAAAGTACTGGCCTGAAATCTTAATATTTACCTATTCTAATTAATGAAGAGTAACCACCATGAGCTCAGACTGACCAACTGCCAACCGGTCAGGAACCAGTCTTCTAGTTCCTCAGAAATGATAAAACAAAAGAAAGAATGAATGGGAACAGCTAGGCTCTAAGCCTAGAATCCACCTGTTTCTTCACTGTCAATGCTCCAGTCCATGAATCCTCCTTCCGGGCAGTAGGGGCAAAAATAGAGAAGTATAAATAACCAAGGACATCGAAAGCAGAAACATTTTCATGCTGAAGCAAATTATAGACTGATTACATTGCAGGGGATCAGAGCTGCTACTTTGCTTTTGGCAAATCTATAAGAGGAAATGAAACTCTTATGGATTGGAAAGATGAGGATAAGAAAAAAAATAAAAGATTTGGCTTTTCTCAAGCCACAGAGCACACGGCTGAGAGTGAGGGGCTTGGCAGGAAATGAAGTTGGAGGCACAAGCTAAAGCCAGATTAAGGCTGAATGTACTGTGCTAAGGAACACAGACTTTACTCTGCATGACTGAGAGCTTTTGAAGAATTTTAAGCAAGGAATTGGCATCACCACATTTGTGTTTCAGAAAGATTACCTTGGCTTCAGTGCAGTTGGATGGATATGAGGGCAAAGACTGAAATCAATAAAATGAGACTGCTCAGTGTTGTTTCTATAATCCAGGAAAGGCACAACTGATAGCTAAAAAAAGGAACAGGGACTGTGAAAGGCAAAATGTGGTGCCTGACCTGATGCCTGGGGTGAGCATGAGGAAATCATGAGTGACTCAGAGGTTTCTGGACTGAGCAACTGGGCACGGGCTGGTGTCATCCTCTGAGCTAGGCAATACAGGAAGGGGGGCGGGTCTGGTAAGGCGACGTGCAGTGGACAAGAGTGGGCCAGCCATATTGATGTAAGAGACCAATGGGGTATCCACATTGGAAGTCCAGATGTCTGGGGTTGGACACATGTGGCTGGTGCTCAGAAGAGACATGTGGACTGAACACAGAGATTTGGGAGACTTCAGAAGATGGGGTAGTGAGAGCACCAGGTGAGGAGGAAATGGTGTAAGGCACCAGTGCAAGGAAGACAGCAGAGAAGAACCCAAAGCGGTGCCCAGAAGGCAAGGAGGAGTTAGATTTGGGATTGTGGGAGTGGTTGAAAGTGTCAAGGGCAGCAGCAAGGACAGGAAGGTTAGAGATGAGAAGTGTTTTGGGCGAAGCTATGGTTATTGCTGTCCTCAGTGCAGGAAGTCTGAGCCAGGCTGTGAGGACAGGACAGGTGGACGAAAGTGAACTGAGGAGTGACCAAGAGGGGAGGAGGCGACTATGAGGGAGGAAAGAGGTGGAGCTGAGCTAGCACAGGTTGCTGAGCTGCAGGAGAGATTGGTGCCTGCCGCTTCTCTTTTTCAAGTGGGAGACAGATGTGCATATGGTCACGTTTGTATACTTTGTTAGGTGGAGCTGTGGACAGAGTCAAGTCCTGCAGGAGCACATTCCAGGGCGCAGGTAGGGAGACTTCACTTCATGTGGGAGAGAAGGAAGAGAAGGATGGCCATGTGCACTTGTGGAGGAGTTTAGCAAGGTGGGAGCCAGAGGGCTGAGGGATGTCCAGCCTGATTTGCTCGAGTTTTAAAGAAGTCAAAAATTTACCAACAAATGAAAGTGTTTTATTTCCCATGAATGATTACCCTGATCTTACAAAGTAAGTATCATTAAATGTCACAAAACCCTTGGCAATCTTCTTTTTATCTAATTGGATCTGAGATGGCCTTGTCAAGAACAGCAGGTTGGTAAGAGTACATAAAAGAAATATTTCAGGTATTTGGAGAAAGCAAAATCACATACCCTAATAAAAACACAAAGCAAGCACAGGCAGACACACACACACACACACACACACACACACACACACACAATTCTAAATCACTGGCAGAAACTACAGGAGCCATAATGAAGTGGTAAGAACTGACCACTAGCAAAACTTGATCCAAAATCAAACCGATGTAGCTCCCAAGCATGCTATGCCTTAGCCTATGGATCCCTCAGAAACTCTCTCCCTAGCAGGGAATCAGTAATAAAAAAAAATGATAAAACTTGGTACAAGTGCAATGAGAAAAGTCTCCGGGAGAACCTTTGCTAAGCTGGAAGTGTGTCTTGTCCATTCCCTCGTTCCAGAGGCAACCCCATATGAATGTGTTTTTTGATGTTCATTCACTAAAGAATGAATAATTTTTAACACTAGTTTCCCAGTAGTTCTGCCAAGTAATGATAAGGTCCATTTAGGTGAGGCAGTGGCCACAAATTTCAGAAATATTGGAGAGAAGATAGAGCAAATGGGGCAGGGGCGGGCCAGGGATGAGTTAACAGTGCCACTGGGACAGGTTGAGTGAGATTATTTCCCTCATTTACTTTCCAATGATTCAGAGGCAGCTTTGTTCAATTATAATTTGGCAGGATTTGCATATTTGGATCCTTGTTCTTTGGGAACTCTGGGGTCCTAAGTATGTCCCAGGCATCAGAGGTGATCTTTTAGGGGAGTGATTCAGCCATCTTGGTCTATAAATTTCCTCAAGGGATCATTCCTGCCCCAGTCTTATCTGTGGCAAAGTACAACTCAGGCTTATTTTGTGCTCAATCATGAGAATTCTTGAAGGCATGCAAAGGAAAGTATTTGATAAAGACAAAGCTAATTATTAATTTGAGGAGGAATTTAATTGTATTTTATGTCCAGGCAAAACAAAGTTAGTTTCCATTATCTTTTGCTTTGATTACCTGTGTCTCTATATAATATTCAGTTACAATGAATATTTTTTTTCTTACAAATGTAAATCCCCTCTCTCAATTATTCTTAAACAAAACTTAAAATGGGTAAAAGAGCAGATATCTTTAAAGGAGTTCTCCTAGACTGAGTCAAAGACACCCTATTTTCCAGAGAACTGTCTACCCCATTCATTCCAATGGACTGCTGACAGTCAAGTCACATGAAAGATCCGGTCCCCATGGCCAGGTCTAACACAACCTGAACAGACTCCCAGACCATTTCATAGGAATCTGTAATTGTGGCTAAAGATTTCAATCCCAGCATGGTCCGGTGTCTGGAACAGAGAAGCTGTAAACCTCAAAGCTGGGGGGTGGGGGCTGGCATTTCCTGCCATCTCCACTGAGTCATAGGAAAAGCCAGCAAGGAGGAGAAGAGAGAAATACAGAGAGAAGCAGCATGAGAGAGGGAGAGAATATGCCTCCACCTTCATTTACTGCATTCCTAGTTCCATAGGATCACATCTCCTTCTTATTTAGCAAGCTTTTAACTGCAAGTGCAGCACCCCAAAAATACAGATAAAGTTCCTCGAACTGTAATCAGCTTCTCACATAGGAGTTTCCAATCCCTGGCACACATTTTCCTTAGAATCAGCAAGAAGTCCTTTAAACTCATTCCCTCACAAAAGATACAGTATTAACTGAAATGAACCTCATCACCCAGCTTCATTCTGAGGAGCCTTAAAGGTTTTGGCAAAGTATATTTTGACAATGAAATTACTTCAGACTTTTTGGCCGAGGTCAATTTGGACCTGAATGTCTTTTGCAGAGTTTCAGTTACGTGTTTCTGTGTGTGCACATACATGCACACTTGTGAGTGCACACGCAAAGGCACTTGCAGGTTCCTATTGTATGTAATAGGACCCTCGCCTACCTAAAGTGCACAATTGCAATGTGAGCCAGGAAAATCAATGGGCTCAGCTATCAAAATCAAGTCTGTCAACCTATCATCACAGTTCAGCATATCAACCAAATGCGTCTATTTCCTTAGTTGGGAGAATCGACATTCTGGAGACATTTTCCAGCTTGGGATCCTCGAAATGTTCCAAATGTATGCTATATGGTCACAAAATGCAAGGATGTAGTAACATTCCAAAAGGCCAACACGAACCCTTCCAGTAACGGCAAGCTCATTACCTCACAAAGCAGCTCATTTCCTTTAGTGAGACAACACACTACCTTCCAATAACATCTTCTGATTCATAAATCTAGAAATATTAAGCAATAGGGACCATAGGTTTTTAAGAATTAAAGTTAAGTGCTCCATCAAAAATTATTTCTGGAGTACAATCCAAAAACAGTAACTCCAACAGCACTGATTTAAAGATTACTTGTGTAATTATTTATCCAAAATGTTTCCTTCAGAAGACTTAGAAGCTCTGTCTAAATTGGTAGATCCATGCCTATCTCTTTTTTTTAACAGTCAAACAAAAATGTTAGTCCCAACCAAAAATTCTTTTTTTTAAATTTTTTTAAGGTTTATTTATTTTTGAGACAGAGAGAGACAGAGCATGAATAGGGAGGGTCAGAGAGGGGGAGACAAATAATCTGAAACAGGCTCCAGGCTCTGAGCTGTCAGCACAGAGCCCGACGCGGGGCTTGAACTCATGGACCGCGAGATCGTGACCTGAGCCGAAGTTGGATGCTTAACCGACTGAGCCACCCAGGTGCCCCCCCAACCAAAAATTCTAAGAGCAACATTACAAAAATGTTTTCTAACATATTTTATAGCAAAAGTATCATATTAAATATGGGATATGAATTCATTTTAATATGTTTGATATGATGAGGGAGTGGAACCTCCAAAAATAAAAATGTCCAGCACTTAAGAGTGTCCTTAAAATGCCTGTAGAAGAGAGGCTCTATTCTTTGTTCATGAACAATGTCCATACAAATTGGTGTGATCTTCTGAAGCCAGTGCTGAATGAGAAGAACAGAGCTATTTTTCACCTGAGTTTTTTGTCCTGACTTAGGGAAAAGTTCACCATCTCCAGAAACAGGAAGTAAGGGGACCCCGGCTTTGTGGAGGTTGGTGAGGGCCCTACTGGGAAGGGGAAGCCCAGCAAGGTGCGTGGCAACTTGCCCCAAACCCTTATGGCTACAGCATGAATTACATCTGACTATTTATTGTTGGGGACAAGGTTGGCATTTTCCTCAATCATTTATTTTTTCATTGACATTTAAGAAAAATGCATCCATGCAACTACTTTTTATTTATTGTACCCATTATGTGCCAGCTAACATGCTAGGTACTGCATATTATATGTTCCCTCATAGAGTTTATAGTCTGAGAAGATATAGAGTATAAGCAAGTAAATGAATATTCCTATCATTACAGAGGGTGGTGAGGGTTCTGAAGGCAATAAACCCAGTAAAGTAATAGAAAATAGGCAGTGTCAGGTAAACCATCTCCAAGGAAGACACGCCTAAGCCTGAAAAATGAGAAGCAAACATCCATAAGGCATGACATGGGGAGTGGCCTGGGCAAGAGGGGCCATCTGGCATGAGAACCTCTGCTCTTGAACCCAAAGGAGGCCTGAATTGGCAAGGAAGGCAGGGGTCAGATCATTGAGACCCTGACAAGAAATAAGAATTTTATACTAAGTACAACAGGAGCCCGTGTCTCTCTTCCACAGTGCTTCCATAGTTGTCACTCAATAAATATTTGTTGCATTCATAACATAAGTTTCTTGACCTTTACTAACCGCCCCCCCCCCAATAAAATGGGACTCGGTCCATGTCTCAGAAACCCACAAGGAATGGAGAAGACAAAACAAAACACCTGAATGTGGAAGGATCATGTTGGGCAACAATGCAAGCACTAGGAGTAAAGAATCAACACTCCAGGAGCAAGAAGACAGATTATAAGGTCCTCATGAAGGGAGGCCTACTCATATTTACTGAAATCCACTCTTCGTGGCTCTTCTAAGCACCACTACCATGATCTCATTCCATTCTCACAGCAACTATGGTAGGTAGGTATTATTGTAGTCTCATGTTATAGATATGGCACGAAGGCTTAATGAAGTTATGTAATGCCACTGTCAGGATTTGAAGCCAGGATCATCCACTTCTAACCACTTGATCTTTTTTCCATTGCACTAGAGAAAAGTAATAGATATAGAACAAAGTGATAAAGGACAAAGGATAGCTTAGAGCAGGTTTGACAAGACCAGGCATTAATAATGACCAGCACTGACTGAGTGCTTATTATGGACTAGGCTGTCTTCTAAGGACTTCATATGTATTCACTCATATAATTTTTTGTAACAGCCTGACAGAACCTTGGGAAATAACTGCTGTTATCACTACCTTTTTACAGGTGAGGAAACTGAGACACAGGCAGGATAAGTAGCTTTAAGGTTACAGAGCTGGAAAATGGTGGATCAGGATTTGAGCACAGTTTATGCCGGAGCATGTGCTCCCCACCATGATGCAAGAGTTCTTTCAGTAACTACCTGCCAACAGCTAGTTTGTAGACACATCTGTTATATGGGGAGAGCTTGCTAATTTGTATTTCAGTCAACTCCAACCATTCATACCCAAGTGTGAACCTAAGAGAATACTCCCTGAATCAAAATATACGACAAAAGAATTTAATAAAAGGACATCATGTCTCTGCCTGATCCTTCTGCCGAGAAACTCCAGCCAAGAAATATATTTTGGCCATGGCATTAATCTGCTCTAAGAAAAACTTTTGTTCCAAATGCTATGCCATTTGTTAGTCAGAGATTCACAAGAAAATGGCCTATTCCTCAGCGATGGGAACATTAACATTCTCTGGTTTCTCTTTAGGTTTGAGATTTTCACTAAAATGAATCACAATTGCTCCATGAAAATTAACAACTATCCTTATTAATGAATATTGGTACCTCAGCTTTTCTGATAAACATAAAAATTTAACCCAGTTAATAAAAATAGGCTGGCAACAGGGGCTCCTAGGGCTGGCTCAGTCAGTTGAGTGTCTTGACTTCAGCTCAGGTCAAGATCTCACGATTCATGGGTTCGAGCCCCATGTTGGGCTCTGTGCTGACAGCTCAGAGCCTGGAACCTGCTTTGGGTTCTGTGTCTCCCTCTCTCTCTGCTCCTCCCCTACCTGCACTTTGTCTTGCTCTCTCTCAAAAATAAATAAGCACACACACACACATATATATCTATATACATATGTGTGTGTGTATATATATATATATATATATACACATGTGTGTGTATATATATATATATATATATATATATATACACACATACACACACACACATACATACAAGCTGGTGATGGAAACATGGGAAATGGTTATACAGTACAGTAATGCATAATATCTACTTTAGCATATCAATATATATTTATATTTATATTTATATTTATATTTATATTTATATTTATATTCATATTTATAGGGGCAAAGATGCAGAGAGCCCACATCAACCATCTAAGCAAGGGAGATGCTGCGTGAATATTGCCCAGGGAGAGGAACAAGTCTCCCTTTCTCCTATATATCATCACCTTCACAGTATCTGGAACTGCAGATTATATAGGACATTAAACATAATCAATAGGACTCCAGGACAAATTTTTATTCTCCATAAAATATAGGAGCAAAACACATTTTTTCACCATACCAATCTACCTTCAATTCCCATCCCCTGCTCCCATAACTAGTTTCATAAAATTACTGCCTGGGAACAGACTGAATTTTGCCCATTTCCTAGAATTCCAGAACAGCTGAGATTTGCTATAACCATTCTTAGTACAAAAAATATATTTAGAAGATTCATTAATAACGGATAGGGAAGTATAAAGATTATAAGCTGCATATGAATCATAACATTCCTGGGCAGCCATAAATTCCAAAACTCATTCCCCTGACTCATTCTTTTTTTTTTTTTTTAATTTTTTTTTTCAACGTTTATTTATTTTTGGGACAGAGAGAGACAGAGCATGAATGGGGGAGGGGCAGAGAGAGAGGGAGACACAGAATCAGAAACAGGCTCCAGGCTCTGAGCCATCAGCCCAGAGCCTGACGCGGGGCTCGAACTCCCGGACCGCGAGATCGTGACCTGGCTGAAGTCGGACGCTTAACCGACTGCGCCACCCAGGCGCCCCCCCTGACTCATTCTTATTAAAATTTACTTATTTTTCCTAGAAGTGGAGATTCTAGAGAGCAGCTTCCTAGATTTTCTACTCCACTGAGATGCTAAGTCTTAGAAGTGAGAACAATTTTTTCTGTACTGTTGCAGACCAACTGTCACCTTTTCCTCGGCAATTTCATTACTTTTCATAATATCTTTTAAAAATCTTTTTAATGTTTATTTATTTGTTTTAGAGAGAAAGACAGAGCACGAGCAGGGGGGGGGGACAGAGAGAGAGGGAGAGACAGAACCTAAAGCAGGCTCCAGGTTCTGAGCTGTCAGCACAGAACCCGATGTGGGGCTCAAACCCACAAACCATGACCTGAGCCTAAGTCAGATGCTTAACCCACTGAGCCACTCAGGCACCCCACATTTCATAGTATTTTATCCTGAACACTTTAAGCATATAAAAAAGTAGACAGTATGCATTACTGTACTGTATAACCACTTCCCATGTTTCCATCACCAACCTGATCATTATTGTCTAAGTTCATTGAAACTGCTACAACAAATTCCCATAGACTGGGTGGCTTAAACAATAAACACTTATTTCTCTAAATTCTCTCATGTCTCTTCTTATAAGGCATTAATCTCACTCATGAGGGCCCCAGACTCATGACTTAATTACTTTCCAAAGGCCCCACCTCCTAATACCCTCACTCTAGGGGTTCAGATTTCAGCATATCAGTTTGGGGGCACACAAACATTCAGGCCATAGCAATTATCGTTTGATTCTTTTATCTCATCACTCCTTTCTGCCCCTTCTGTATTAGTGTGAAGCAAATTATTTCAGTCCTAAGTATTTCATATTGTATCCCTAAAACAAAAGAATTGCTATGGAACATAACCATAATACCAGTAGCATACTCTAAAACATTAATGGTTCCTTAATATCATCAAATATTCTCAGTGTTCAAATTCCCAATTGCCTCATAAATGTCATAAATTTGTTGTAAAGTTTGTAAAATAAACAGATCCAAATTTGGATCCACATATTATGATTGGGTGATACAAACTTTAAATCTCTTTTACTCTATAAGTTTCTCTTCTATCTCTTTCTTTCTCTTCCTTTGTCCTTATAGTCATTTCTGGAATAAACTAAGTCATTTATCTTAGAGTCACCCATTCAGATTATGTTGATTAAACTAACTATGGTTAGTTCCTCCCTTCTCTGATTCTCTTGTAAGTTAGCATTAGGATCTGAAGATCTATTCATAATCAGTACCATTACTATTCCACAAATAGAAGTATGTTCTTCCACCAGGAGGAATATACTTGTTGGCTCCCTTCCAGTGATATTAGCAGGCATTGATATGCAATATCTAGTTCCATTAATTATGGCAGTAGTCTTCCGTCATTAGTTGGAGAAAGTATAAAGAGAAATCTCCCTTCATCTACTGTTTGGTTGCCCAGTAGGCTAGTGGATATAGGAAAGATAAGATAAAGGTTTTACTCTTTTCCTTCTTTATTCAAGGTGCTGATGCTACCAAAAATCCTTTTTAAGGAGAACTTAATGACTTCTCCTTGAAGTTGCCATCTTGTTTCTTTCTTTTGCCATTTTGCTTTTCCTGCCTAGGCTAGAAAGTCATTTTCTATCCTCATGAGGTCATGCAGTGCACTTTTGCTAAATCATTCCCCAATCCCTCCCCTTTCTTCTTGAATCCCTGTGTTGTTATTAAATGCCTGTATCACAGTCTTGTTTAACCACATTGGTGTTAGAAATAAGAGATCACAGTGCATTTCCTTCTTCTTGCAATTCTAAGACATTATAACGTCATAAATATCACTACAAGTGAGAGACTATGAAAGAATGTCATCCCTAAAATACTTGAAATAAACAGGACTAAAGACAAAAAAGAAATAAACAGGACTATACAGGCTCTTTATCCACCTCATATTACAGAAGGATTCATTCTAGTCTCTCTGTTTTGTTCATCTAAAACAAAGAAACTGCAATAGTCTTTGTCTTTAAAAGAAATATAATTTATTGTATTTACTAGAATAGAATAAAACAATGGGACTACTATTTGCATTATCTGTGATAAGCAGCGGCCCTATGTTTTGCTTGGTGTTGCTGACCTCCCCGGGTACTTCCCCTGTCTGTAGGCACTTACCCACAGTTGGTTGTCCCATCATCCAAGATGGGGCCAGAATTGGTGTCAGAGTGAACTCAAGGGAAATGTTTTACACAAGCCCAATTTATAACTTCAGCGTTATCCTGTGGTTTGAAATTGTCACTACTATTTAAAATCCCAGTATTCTCATCTGTAAAGTGAAAAATAACACAAGCTTTCAAGGATATTATTCAGATTAAATGAGATAATATAGGTACAATGCTATTATGTATTTACCAAGAGCTGCCATTAAATAGCAGTGGTAAATATATTGTATTCCAAGCCTGTAAAAAAAAAAAAAAGTAAAAGTTTCAGAAAGCAGATAAAAAATTCACTTCCTTTAGTTCTTTAAAATCCATTCAGTGTAATAATCACCTCCTTTACTAAAACAGATTCTAAAACCTCTCCTAAAGAGAACACTCACTAGGCTGCAGCCTCCTCCCTTAGATGGTGAACTTCCTGTAGAGAGACACTCCTTTTATCTTTGAGTCCTAAACTTATGACACCTGAAACATGTACAAGTTCAATGAATAGCTTTGAACTGAGGTGACCCAACCTTAATGACATTACAATGCCTCACTAAATTCCACTATTAGATAGGTATAAAATTGCTTTCCTTGGAAGGGTAAGAGAATTCTAGAAGATGTTATATGGGGCCATGCTCTATGTCACACAGATAACACATGGTGGGTACTCAAACAATGCAAGAGATCATTCAGAGAGTTTCCTGAATTATATCTCCTCCTCTTATTCTGTCTCCATCATACAGGAATTTGGCACTCATCTGCCTGTCCTCAACAGGGAAGAATGCTTCATATGTCTCACCTCTAACTGCAGGGCCATTGAATCTAGCCAATTAGGTGACTTATCTGCCCAACCTTATCACCAAATCTGGAGCCAATTCATCTTGGTTTGCCTGGAACACTCTCGGTTCTGCCTGTTATCCAGTGTATTTATTAATGATGCCTCTTTCATTCTCAAAATGCCTAATTTGGTCATCCTAATGGCAAGTTACTGGCAAGGCATGCCGTAGGTCTCATTGGTATCCCTAAGTGCACAATTTACTCTCAACAGATGTTTGTTGGTTGAAAAAAGGACAAGAGCTTTGCTAACCCATCTAATAAGAGTCAGGAGTTCCTGTCTCTGTGTGCATTTTTTCTCTTAGCTCTTCCCTGAATGGAATATCTTCTCCAAAAGACTTATTTCTAACGTATTAATAATACTTCCATTGCCCTTAAATAATTGATGGGTTTAAAAATATCAGTCAACAGAAACAGAGTGATGTGGAATGGAGGAAAACTGAGTATTTTGGCAGAAAAAGTAAAAGCTGCATTAACGAGCATATAAACTTCACTAATGGAGCTTACCAGCCTTTTTGATAAGAGTTTTCATATCTTTTGTTACCACAACCAAAAAATCCCTGTCATGTGACCAGTCCAACTGCATATTCAAGACTGATGTTAAGATTCTTGTGGAAATCGGTGCCTTTGTCAACTTGGGCTGGCAGAAACGAGGTGGTGTATGCAGACTGCCTCAGAAGAGAATACAGAGCTTGGCAAGACACAGCCAGCAATGGGCAGGGAAGCTCTCTAAATAAACTGGCCTCCATGACAACCACATGGAGGGAGGTTTACTGGCCTGTTTTTATCACTTCCAAGGGAGGTAGCTACTCCTTAATGAAGGGTCAAGGACTCAATCCAGTCAAGAACTAATTGCAGGTAACTTCATTTTACCACAAACATCACCCATGTTGACTAAAACTCTAATATTCAGAGTATGAGAACATTGTTATAATTGACGTAACAAAATGTCCTCTCATATAGTCCACTATTAGTGGATCTCTTCTGGGAGTGATTTTTTTCCCCCAAAGGACATTTGACAACAACATTTGGAGACATTTTTCAGTGCCATGACTGAGACTGCCATGAAGTAGTCAGAGGCCAGATACATATGCTTCTAAACATTCTAGAATACAAAAAGACAGCTCCCACAAAAAGAATTATTCCACTCAGAGTGTCAATAGCATCAATATTGGGGTGCCTGGGTGGCTCAATCGGTTAAGTGTCTGACTTCGACTCAAGTCATGATCCCATGGTTTGTGGGTTCCAACCCCGCATCAGGCTCTGTGCTGACAGCTCAGAGCCTGGAGCCTCTCTGCCCCTCCCCTACTCACACTCTGTCTCTCTCTCTCTCTCTCAAAAATAAATAAACATTAAAAAAATAGTATCACTATTGAGAAACTCCAGTCTCTACTGATTAAAATATATAGTATTAGAGAGTGAACAATTCTATTCAATGACCATTTACTAAGAAACTAAGCAGCACAAAGTTTGCCTTAGATTTTGACAGAGATGGATTTGACACGGGCCTGAGAGATCCTCTTCTGGCAATTTGGTGGTTTAGAGATCTGGAAAGCCTCCTGTAATACAATTATGAAAATTCTTGATGCACTATTAAGAATACTCTTGTAAAAGATGGAATGAGGATATAAGGAAAAAAAGAATTCTGTCCACATCAAGAAGTCAGAATACTGAGACCAAGAAGGTAGGCACACACTGAACCACCTCTCATCCTGGGAGTTGATGGAATTTTGTGAGATGGTGATTCTGCTTCCTTGGGAAAGGGGTGGGGAGCGGATAGTTTTGCCTTTTCAACCATATCAATGTTTTATATATTCAGAAAAAATTTGCTTAAAAAGTAGAAAAAGCAAACCCTAAATATGAAAATGAATAGAAACAAAAGTATATCAGATATGTAATAGTATATCAAACTAGTAACAAAACTTACAAATAAAGTAAACACTTCAGGTGAATTTGAAAATGAAACTACATTTTTAGGGGTATATATATATACATACATATATATATATATATATATATATATACATATATATATATATATATTTAAATAAAAATAACTTAAAAATCTTAAACAATGATCAGTAATTTTATTTCTGTTGGTAGAAATGTCAGCTTTTTTCATATTAAAACTCTTTTATGTGTTGCAGATACAGGTTGCCCAGGAAACAAAAAAGTATGTCATGGGATACAGAAAATTAGACTATGTTGATGCTATTAAGAATCAAATTTGCAGTGTAAGAGAACAGAAAATGTAAAATCAAAAACTAGTTGATAAAGTGTGTATAAGGTGAACTTGAATTGAGAATATAATATGAACACATGATCTTTAAAATATCTTTCTTATTACTTTCCACCAAAAGAGCCTAGAAGCCCTAATACCCCAACAGTGTTAAGTGCAAAGGCGTTTTTTTATCAGAGCCCAGCAGGGGAGCCAGAACAGGAGGGAGAACTAAACTGAAGTGGATGGTGTGATCTGGGACTACAGAGGGATGGGATGTCCAGAAAGAGCTGGAGTCACAGCCACTGTCAGAAGAAGCGGAGCCAGAGGGAGGCAGGCCCTGGTTTCATGCTGTCTCTGCCCTCCAGTCTTCCAATACCTCTCCTACCAGCTGACCTTTCCTAGAGGCCACTTGACAAGGAAGCCTGGGAAATTGAGTCCACTGTCCCTTGATCAGATGTGAGCAAAGGAAGGATTGGAGAAAGCACATGATGAGCAGAATAATACTTGTAAAGAAAAAAGAGTGAGAGTGATGGGAAGAATTTTAAAAGAATCTGCCTCCATTAGAGGTAACTGACACCAACTCCTTACTCTGAAAATCAGTAGATATAAAGAAAGACTCATCCTGTCTTTATAAGAGATTCTGTAGTTTATCCCCAGTTGTAAAGCTCTTCTTTACAAAAGAATGCCAACTAAATAATGAAGGAACCAATACGATCAATCAATTGCCATTTTTGCCACATTCAGTGAATGTTAGATTCTGAAAAGATTCATGAGTAAATATTAAAATCATTCGTTACAATGTTGGGAAACAGAATTTTTACACAGTGCCAAAACATCATACCACAGAACACTTGCTATATGCAAAAGAGAAAATATTTTTTGACAATGGAGTGATGCTAATATTATGGTAATAACCATATGATAATCACCACCTTAATCAAGTGATCACACTGAACACTACTGGTAATAACAGCACAGCCTGCCTCTGTGCTCCTTGAAATAATGTAAGGTGAAATACAAAACACTGGCTTTGAAATATTATTGCCTAAAATATTTAACCTATATCCTAAAACCTTTAGGCATAACGTCCAATTTACAAGAAATATAGGGAGAGAAGAACAAGTTAATCACCATAAGGAAATAATCAGGTAGATCCAGAAAATGAGACATTCAATTAGACAATTACATTCGACAAGAAAAATTAGAACCATGACAAATTGAAAAGGATAGAAGAGACATATCTCAATAAAAAGCACAAACAGTGGATCCTGGCTTTCAAAAAGTTATTGAATAATGTCATGTATTATTGTTAATTCTCATATGTAAGATAATAGTAGTGTAGCTATATAAAATAATATCTTTAGTGGCTCCTGGGTGGCTCAGTCAGTTAAGCAGCTGACTTCAGCTTAGGTCATGATCTCACTGTTCCCGAGTTAGAGCCCTGCGTTGAGCTCTGTGCTGACAGCTCAGAGCCTGGAGCCTGCTTCAGATTCTGTGTCTCCCTCTCTCTCTGTCCCTCCCCTATTCATGCTCTGTCTCTTTCTGTCTCAAAAATAAATAAACATTTAAAAAAAATAAACATTTAGAAAAATTAAAAAAAAAGAGTTGGTTAAGCGTCCAACTCTTAGATTCCACTCAGGTCATGCAAGCCCCGCATTGGGCTCAGTGCTGACAGAGCAGAGCCTGCTTGGGATTGTCTCTCTCCCTCTCTCTCTGCCCCTCCCCCTCCTCTTTCAATATAAATAAATAAACTTAAAAAAAGATAAGTAGGATGAGACTATACATACTCTTTAGAAACTTTTTTCACATAAATTATCATTTAGAGAAATGTTCATGTTACTAAATTAGGTTTAACTCATTGTATTTGAGCATAAAGTTAACAACTGTATCACATTTGTGATTGTTTACATGGTCTGTGTACACAGTGTGTTTGTGCATTATGTATACGTATGATTCCTCTGTTATGCTCTTTTATGGCATTCTACACTTCTTCAAGGATCCAACAATCATAGTTTGTATTTGTGCATGGTATCTGGCTGTCGGGTTTCTTTTCTTAATGTCAGTATGGCCAAGGAAAGTAGAGTGTTGACAAGATACAGAATTATGTTTGTTTTGGCCACTATTTTATACCTAACTCTTAGAACAGTGCCTGATTCAAGGTGCATATTTGAGTATTTCAAAGTAAATTTCTAAAAGTGTAAATGGTAGGTTAAAATATATTATGAACATTTAAGTTGTTAGATATTGTAAAATTGCCTTCTAAAGGGTTTATGCCAAGTTAAAATTTAATAATAGAGAATGAGTGAGTCATATTTTATTTATTATTTCTTTTCTTTCTTTCTTTTTTATTTATTTCTTTTATTCCTGTTCATATACTTTTTTTTACCCAATCTAATTCTTCTTGCATGAGGATTAGAATTTGTCCTTTCAAACTATATTTTTGAATTAATTAGCAAAAGTGGTTCATAATATTCTGTTTTCATCTTTTTAATGCCTGTAGGATTTGCACAACTGTTTCCTCATATTGGTAATTTCTGCCTTCTTTTTTTCTCTTATTTTTTCCTAATTAATCTGGCTTACAGTATATCCATTTTATTGATCTTTTCTTTTTTAAAAAAAAAATTTTTTTCAACGTTTTTATTTATTTTTGGGACAGAGAGAGACAGAGCATGAACGGGGGAGGGGCAGAGAGAGAGTGAGACACAGAATCGGAAACAGGCTCCAGGCTCTGAGCCATTAGCCCAGAGCCTGACGTGGGGCTCGAACTCCTGGACCGCGAGATTGTGACCTGGCTGAAGTCGGACGCTTAACCGACTGCACCACCCAGGCGCCCCTTATTGATCTTTTCAAAAAACCATTTTTACTCTTTTTTTTTTCTCTCTATTTTCTATTCAGTTGATTGGATTCCCTTTTCCTGGGATACAGTCTGGAAACTCTTGTTAGGTGATAAGTTGGACAATTGTAGTCTCATCTTGTTTGTTTTCATTTTCTCAGGAATAATATTCTTTTACTGCCTGTTGTCCAATATGTAAGAATAATTTTTTTATATATTTTGTCCAGGAATTTAGTTATCAAAGGTAGAAAGATAATCCAGTCCTTGTTAATCCATTATGGGAAGAAGTGGGAATCTTTTGTTTGTTTTGCTTTTATTGATTTTTTCATGTTCATTTATTTATTTGGTGGGGGAGGAGCAGAGAGACAGAATGATAGAGAATTCCAATCTGTGCTATCAGCTCAGAGCCTGATGTGGGGCTCGATCTCACAAAATGTGAGATCATGACCTGAGCTGCAATCAAGAGTAGGATGCTTAACTGACTGAACCACTCAGGCACTCCTGTTTTGTTTTGAATTAAGAAAATCATACTTTTTCTCCTTCTGAGTGCAAATTATATTAATAGGTTTACTAAAGTTGAAATATCTTAGGCATTACTGATATCTTAGTTTTTCAATTTATATGACTTTAAGGACCTGTTAAATAATATTGAAATGAGTTGCCAAATACTATCTTATTTATATATTTACATCTATATTCAAATTTTATTGTTCTAAACTTTCTTCTTTTGTTAAACCATTTTGTGTAGCAAAGGTCATCCAAGCTCTACTTAATGAAATGAGAAGTTGCTTATCTATTTTTCTGCATGGAGCAAATTTAAGCATATGTTCATGATATTCCATAGCACTCAACCTTAAAAAAATCTGGGCTTCATTCATTTTTGAGGGATATGTTTTTTTGACAAACACTGCAATTTTTTAAAAATCAGGATATTACTGGTTTTGTATCACTTCTTGGGTTAATTTAGTTTATATTTTCCTAAAAAAACATTGATTTTATCCACATTTCCAGCATAGTGGGGTATCATACAAAAATTCTAATACTTTTTACTCCCTAACTCTAAGTTCACTGTCTTTCTCATTCTTTTTTTTTTTGTGTGTGTGTGTGTTTATTATATTTTTGAGAGAGAGAGAGAGGGGGGGACAGAGTGTCAATGCGAGAGGGGCAGAAAGAAAGGGAGACACAGAATTCAAAGCAGGTTCCAGGCTCTGAACTGTCAGAACAAAGCCCTACCTACAAAGGGCTCAAACTCAGGAACCATGAGATCATGACCTGAGCCGAAGTCTGAAGCTTAACCAACTAAGCCACCCAGGTTCCCCTGCTTTTCTCATTCTTGATTCTGTTATTTGTATTTTCTTTTTTTCTTTCTAGACTAGCCAATTTTTAGTTACTTTAGTGGCCTTATCAAATAATTAGCTTTGATTTTACTGAGAAAATCTATTTTTCTTATACCTTATTTGTTATTTTACTTTTACTCATTTCTTTCTACAATTTTAGTTTTTGTTGCTATTTTCCTTTTCATTCTGCACAGTATCTGAATGCTTTGAATTTTTTTGTTAACTGGATAAAAGCACTTAAGTATGTAAATTTCTTCTGAGTACTGCCTTGGCCACAGCATGAATTCTTTAAATGAATTCTGTTTTTTAGGAAACCCTAATAAAAATATTTAACACAACAGTATAATTCAAATGACAACATAAACAAATCTGTTCTTTTCTGATGGCTCAGTTCAGCAGTTCCTTCCTATCATCTGCATTTCTGCTGTGTACCAGGTACAGATATTGACTCAAAAAAAAAAAAAGAAAAAGAGAAAAAGAAAAGTTACCATAATAGATCATTACCCACAGGGCTTTCTTACACTACTAGTTACCCTAGATCCTATATCTGATCCCTACTTCATTCCTGCAGTCTTTCATTTCTGATTTGACACTAGACTAACTTTCACATGCTACCTACTCAGATGTGGAGCCTCCATTTGAGCTATATTATGGCAGTAGATCTTTGGCCTGCTTCTAATATCTTCTATGCTGGGGTGTCTGGGTGGTTCAGTTGGTTAATCATATGACACTTGGTTTTGGCTCAGGTCATGATCTCACAGTTTCGTGGGTTAGAGCCCCACATTGAACTCTGCACTGATAGCACTGAGCCTGCTTGGGATTCTCTCCCTCCCAGTCTTCCCCTCCCCCTGCTCACACTGTCTCAGCATCTCTCAAAATAAATAAATAAACTTTAAATAAAATAAAATAAAATATGCTAAATGAAATAAGTCATAGAGAGAAAGACAGATACCATATGTTTTCACTCTTATGTGGATCCTGAGAAACTTAACAGAAGACCATGGGAAAGGGGAAGGAAAAAAAAAAAGAGGTTAGAGTGAGAGGCAGCCAAAACATAAGAGACTCTTAAAACCTGACAACAAACTGAGGGTTGGTGGGAGGTGGGAGGGAGGGGAGGATGGGTGATGGGTACTGAGGAGGGCACCTTTTGGGATGAGCACTGGGTGTTGTGTGGAAACCAATTTGACAATAAATTTCATATTTAAATAAATAAATAAATAAACAAACATTGAAAAAATTAAAATAAAATAAAATAAAATAAAATAAAATAAAATAAAATAAAATTTTGTGTGCTGCTCCTATCTTCACTGCAGAGTATACAGTCTTGCACTCGGTTATAAAAGCTTATATGTGCACGCGTGCACACACACACTGACTACACATTTAACTAAAGTTTGCTAAGAGCTAGACCTCAAAGCCTACCAGAGGCTGTTTCTATAAACATCTTCTTATGCTAAAGTTATAGCGCTTGCACAGCTGAACCTAGCTCATTAAAGCCCTCCTCCACTCCATATCTCCTTCTTGTGTAACACAGGAACACATTCCAAAAGTTCTGCTACATTTTGATTGAGTCTCTCTAACCTCTTCCAGGTTTGCACTGTAAAAATGTCATTCCTGCCCTAGAATCTCATTTACTGCTCTTCTTTCTACTTATTTTCTTTCTTTTAAATATTCACAAATTATTAAAATATTACCTTACTAGTAAATGTTATTTGAAAACATATTTTTAGCGAACGCATATTTGTAATGGATGACTATACTCTTAATAAATAATTCTTTGTGTTGTTTACATATTCCTTTTCATTTCCATGTAGCTTCATTTTTTGTATGTATCTCTGAATGTACTGTGAAATATATTACTAGAGGTAAAGATTATAGGTTAAACAATATGGATATTTTAAGGCTTGATTCCTACTACTACATATTTTCATTTAAATGTTATACTACTTACAGCAACAACAATTATATATGTTATATTCCTCTTATTTCACTTTAAAAATTATTGATCTCTTTTGTGCTTCTTCTATTAAATAAGTGAAAGTAGTATCATTCCATTTAAACTTGCATCTGTAACAATTAATAATTTTGTAAGTATTTTCTAACGTTTTATTTATTTTTGAGAGAGACAGAGACAGAGCGCAAGTGGGGGAGGGTCAGAGAGAGAGGGAGACACAGAATCCAAAGCAGGCTCCAGGGCTCTGAGCTGTCAGCACAGAGCTTGACAGGGGGCTCAAACTCATTAACCATGAGAACATGACCTGAGCTAAAGTAAGATGCTTAACCAACTGAGCCACCCAGGCGCCCCAATAATTTTGTAAGTTTTTAATTGTGCTTGTTATCAACTTGTATTTCTCCTTCAATAAATTTTTTGGCATACTATTTTTTTTTTAATTTTAGTTCCTATTAGTTTGTGAGAATGCTCCATGAAGAAAACATATCAACTTATATTTTATGTGACACAAATATTGTAATAGTTTTAAATTTTAATGTAGTCAAACATATCAGCCTCAGCCTTCAAAAATTTTCTTATTCTTTATATGCTTATAAAGTCCATGTTCCTTGCAAGATAAATTAATAATCATGTATATATTTTACAGCTTATAATTTCACTTTTTAAAACACTGTACACATCTGAAATTAATTTTGGTGACTTATAAGGTTTAATAATTTATGGAGAATGTCCCTCATAAGTCGAACTCTCTTAATACAACATGTTGAAAACTTTTCATAATACAGTCACCTAGAAAAAAATATTTATGTAGATTTGGTCATATTTCCAAATATATACCTGAAGAATGGATAACTGGATACTTTTATGGATTCCCACTGATAGCTTTACTCTTATTTTCCAAAGCTCAATATTCCATAAAATGAGGAATAGTTGATTCTCAATGTCTTTTTTCTATATTAAGATTCAAAAAATAAGAGAAATTTATAGGACATCTCTTCTATTCTCAAATTCCAACCCCCCAAAAAACCGTCTAGAAATGAGAATTTGAATAAGTAGTGGTTGAATTCTCAGTCTCCATTTCCCACTTAAAATCTTGTATTTAATAGATTTTGAATGCATAATGCCCCAAATAGAATTATAATAGCCATGATGGGTTTATGAACTTAGCTTCTCTATGACTTGAATCATAGAGAAACTTTTGTCTCTTAGAAATAGAGACTAATAGCAATGAACCTATCATATTCCTCATGTCACTCCACCCAAACCTTCCCCCATGCCATCTTCAGAGCAGCAGCACACTATCTTATAAGGTCAAGACACTGTTCAAATGGCAAGATTTCATTCTTTGTTCATTGAGTAATATTCCATCGTGTGTGTGTGTGTGTGTGTGTGTGTGTGTGTGTGTATACCCTACATCTTTATCAATTCATTAGTCGATGGACATTTGAGTTCTTTCCATAATTTGGCTATTGTTGATAGTGCTGCTATAAACATTGGGGTGCATGTGCACCTTCAAATCAGCCTTTCTGTATCCTTTGGATAAATACCTAGTAGTAAAATTGCTGGGTCGTAAGGTAGTTTTATTTTCAACTTTTTGGGAACTTCCATACCGTTTTCCAGAATGGCTGCACCAGTTTGCATTCCCACCAACAGTGCAAAAGTGTTCCCCTTTCTCCTCATCCTCACCAACATCTGTTGTGTCCTGAGTTGTTAATTTTAGCCATTCAGACAGGTGGATGGAACTAAAATGTATTATGCTAAGTGAAAGAAGTCAATCAGACAAAGACAAATATATGATATCACTCATATGTGGAATTTAAGAAAAAAAAACAATGCATATAGGGGAAGGGGAGGAAAAATAAAATAAGATGAAAAACAGAGAGAGGCAAACCATAAGAGGCTCTTAACTATGAAGAACAAACTGAGAGTTTATGGACAGGAGGTGGGTAAGGGGATTGGCTAAATGGGTGATGGGCATTAGAGAGGGCATTTGTTGCAATGAGCACTGGGTGTTATATGTAAGTGATGAATCACTAAATTCTACTCCTGAAACCAATTCTATCAATACTATACTATATGTTAACTGATTTGAATCTAAATAAAAATATAAGATCACGAAACTGTTTTGATACAACCAGAAGTAAGCAAGTAAGCCTCCCTCTCTGCCTCACTAGCAGTGAGCTCTCACCAGTAGACTGAAGAAAAAGAGGTATCATTTATTGATTGGAATAACTGTAGTTGCTTTGAGGTACATATTTTGAGTTTTTCAGATGCAAAATACAAGGCACAGGCAACGAAGTTGCAAAAGATCACATGGACACTAAAGGGAAGAGCTAAGCTTCAACCTACTCTTTTTAGATTAAATTCCCTGTTTTTCTTCTAATCCAAATTGCCATTCTTAGACTGATTGTGGGGATCGACTGGATGAAGACAGTTTATATAAAAATTCAATGGCCTTCTAAAGGATTATTTTATATTCCACAGAAAGGATAGCCCTAAATACAATTGCATTTTACCACTGGTTTTGCAAGTCTATCTTGCACTCTCATGATATGCTAAGGCAAATGCACATGTATGTTCCTGAGTTTCTAAATAATTATGTAAAGGATGGTTCAAACTGAGTTCACATTATTTGACAATAAACGAAAATCCAGACTCCTTAGGATGTCAGTTACATAGTCTGATATTGGCATCCTAGAGATTTATGAAGGCTGGATGGAAATTTGACCATTTTTTGTCAAATGCCTTCATAGTTCATTCCGGTTCTGCCATCATTGTCAAAGCCTTATGGTATCTGAATGCACAAAGCCTGGTTATTTCGTAGACTGCTGAGTTTTTTAGTCAGTTGCCAAGATTCATGGAACAAATTACATTCTTCATACTCCCTAAAGTGATGAAGCATCAGAACTCGCATTGATATCATCTCTGCTCTGCTATCCAGAAATGCTAGTCTTATGAGGCAGCATTTCCAACCAACATTATGTAGCTGACACCACACTGAAGAGCAGCAAAAGTACTCTAGGCCATTGTAATTGCAGGCATGCCCAAGGGAAAAAAAATGGTAGCCATTGACTACTCCTGTTGCCAGCACATATTAAAATCAGGAGAAGGAAGACTGGTTAGAGTCAGACTCCCAAATATGAAATGAAGTTATATATCTGGACCTTCATCCCTATATTCTATCTCCTCACCACTTTTATCCTAAACCATAAACCCAGACTTTGATATGATAACTTAACCTCAATTCTAGATTATGTTCTTTGCTGCTAGTAAGGTTCAACCTTATCTGGTCCTGACTATGGACTCTACGGTAGACTAATCTCCTTACCCTACAAACCAATTATATTATATCTACCATAAAAATATGTACCATAAAAGT
The DNA here is from genome assembly GCF_022837055.1 of Prionailurus viverrinus. NCBI lineage: Eukaryota > Metazoa > Chordata > Mammalia > Carnivora > Felidae > Prionailurus > Prionailurus viverrinus. The sequence goes on along the minus strand of NC_062563.1, from coordinate 128,127,983 downwards.
TAATCAGAATGCTATTTTGTTTCCAACAGAATCACTTATAAACAATAAAATAGCACAAAGATTGATTTGATCAATATTTTGAGTTAGAATGAGCCGTCAGAGAGCTCCACACAGCTTTCCATCTTGTCATTTTCATTAATCTTAAGGTAGATAAATCATATTAACTAAATATGTTGTTCTAAATTGGATGGTATTATAAACTAGGGAGAAAGGACCCAAAGAAGGTAATTGTAAATTGCTGGGTGGCAGTGGTAAACAAAACACACAAGATTCATCTCAGGAAAGGAAAAGCTCCTAGAAGAAAGTTTATATGTTTATTTTGGCTGCACTTTATTTCTTTTTTCTTTTCTTTTCTTTATTTAAATTCAAGTTAGTTAACATACAGTATAGTCTTGGTTTCAGGAGTAGAACCCAGTGATTCATCACTTACATATAACACCCAGTCTCACCCCAGTAAGTGCCCTCTTAATGCCCATCATCCATTTAGCCTACTCCCCTCCCACCTCCCCTCCAGCAACCCTCAGTTTGTTCTCTGATTTTAAGAGTCTCTTACAGCTTGTCTCCCTCTCTGTTTTTATCTTATTTTCCTTTCCCTTCCCCTGTGTTCATCTGTTTTGTTTCTTAAATTCCACGTGTGAGTGGATAGGATATTTGCTGCACTTTAAAGAGAAATGACACAAATATAGAAGACCTAGAAACTGACACTTGCAAATATACAATTTTTACAGATCACAAAAGGGAAGCTACAGCTTGGAAGGGAAAAGCTCATCTAAGTCCATTAAATCCATCAAATGATGCTGGTGTGAACATTCAAGTAGCTGTGTTAGATACACTTTTCTTGCTCAAGTTCACTACTCTGGGCACTAGGAAACAGTGTCTCACCTTACCAGTTATTACCCGCATGACTTTGGGCAAGGTACACAAATTTCCTAAGTGGCAAATGCCTTATCTGCACAATGAGGATAATAATAATTTCTACTTGGTGGAATTTTTTAAGAATTAGATTTAAAAATGTACATAAAAAGCCTGAGAAAGTACTTGTTATTTAGTAGGTGTTTGATACATGTTCACAATTTTTAAAATTTGTTGTTGTTGTTGTTTTCATTTTTCACTGGTCCTCACAGATTGTACATGGTGCTGCTTTAAGGTGAAAAAAAATATTTAAAATGACAAGAAATGTATAAGCAAAATAAGGTCTAAATCTGTCAATCCAGGTCTAAAACTATAAATTTAATTAGCAGGAAGGAGTGAAGAGACCATATCATAGGCAAAGAGGACTAGAAAGATAAGTTTGAATACCTGACCTCTAAAAGTTTACAGTCTAGAGAAAAATACAACTAAGTGTAAAGGGATGCACTGATTTCAACCACAGAGACACATGTTAAGTGTTAAGACACATGTTAACTCCAAATGAAAATATCACTAAATCTGTATTGAGGAATTAGAAAAGCCTTCAGAGAGGAAATGACATTTGAATTGTTGCTTTAAAGATGAGTGGGAGTTTTGCAAATGTAGAACAGTGCTGCAGCATCGTAAAGGTGGGGAAGAATGTTTTTGGAGGCCACACAGTTAAAAAAAAAGCATGGAGTGAGTAGTTGGATAGATCTGAAGCAGAGAGAACGAGAGCCAGGAATAGAAGAAAGAAGAGAGGGAAAAGATTCAGCTGAGAGAGAGAAGTCCAGTTTGCTAATACATGGAGTGGCATGCTGGAAGTTTAGACATTGTCTTGAGGACGATGGTAAGTTGGAGGACAGTACTTGAGGGAAAGATAAGTCTTCAGAATGCAACCATGGAATAGGACTGCAAGGAATCTGTGAGAGCACAGATGACGTGAGTGTATATCCTGGTCAAGAGAATCTCCGAAGGAAGAAAATCTCCACAGACGATATATAAAGGTTCAATCGAGGGGGCATACACAGTTCGTTGAGCTATACTCTGAAGAAAGAGTAAGGGCATACAAATGATAGATCCTAGAGTTTATTGTGCTGAATGGACACTTGAGAGTCTGTCCAGATAAGAAGCCTCCTGTTGTTGTAAAATGCTGACTCCCTGATCTGTTGGTCAGGAAAAGTTTGTATGGAGTTTTCCAAAGACCCACAAAGCCAGGTCCACTATGGGCTAGGAGGAAAGATAGAAAGTATAGCTGAATCACCCTTCAGAGGTAAAAGAAGCTGTTGAGAAGGGACTATGGAAAGGAAATCCAGACCCAGTAAGAAGTACTGCTTTGTTACCCACAGTATGAGGTTTTTTTGGTTTTTTTTTTTTTCCTTGAAAAATGTCTGGTGGGGCACCTGTGTGTCTCAGTCAGTTTAGGGTCTGACTCTTGATCTCAGCCTGGGTCTTGACCTCAAAGTCAATAGTTCAAGCCCAGCATTCAGAAATGTCAGGGAAGGGTCCGTAGGGAAAGGAGAAACACATCTATCAAGGACCAAGTTTGGAAGGACTAACTTTGGAACAGGCAGGAAAACAAATATGGGTTTTGCAGATGTAATACTTGAGATTGAACTCCAACTCCATTATTTGGCGACTGTAGGATCTTGAATATATTATTTAAATTGTCTTAAGTTCCAGTTCCTCATCAGCAATGTGGGGATTACGGCACTCATATCACAAGGCTGTTGTGAGAGTGATGAATGATAGAATATGTCAAGCATATAGCTCATAATAGATGCATCACACCAGTGCAAACATACTAATTTCTCTGCGTCACCTCCACCGCTGACTAATCCTAGCAGCCTGGAGGTATCAAACACACGTCTCTTTTTTTGATTTTTTTAACATTTATTTATTTTTGAGACAGAGAGAGACAGAGCATGAACAGGGGAGGGGCAGAGAGAGAGGGAGACACAGAATCTGAAACAGGCTCCAGGCTCTGAGCTGTCAGCACAGAGCCCGGCGCGGGTCTCAAACTCACAGACCATGAGATCGTGATCTGAGCTGAAGTCCGACGCTTAACTGACCGAGCCACCTAGGCGCCCCTAAACACACAAGTCTTGATAACTTTATCCCAGCTCTTTACAGCATTCAAAAGCATGGAAGAAGGGATAGAAGCATCCAGGCTTCAGACATGAAGAAGACCACAAAAACTTGCCCTGGCTCTCTCATTTGTCCTTTTGGGGGCTTTTGTTTTTTATCATTTCCAGTATCATTAGGAGAAAAGTTGGTGGTTGCTTTTAGTGCAAGTACTTTCCTGATAAGCTGTTAATTCCATGGGGCTCATCTTCATATGGCTTTAAAGGACAAACAGTATAGTATAGATTCAAAAATACTCTCTGTTTCATTAAAACAGTATTCATAATCAATAGCTTCAGTTATGCCTGACAGCCTTTGACAATCAATTCCTCAAAGGGAAGTTAAAGTAATGATATGAATTAATTTGTTTTAGTCAACAGGTATTGGGAATTTGCAGCATCTTTTTTTTTTAATGTTTATTTATTATTGAGAGACAGAGACACAGAGCATGAGCAGGGGCAGGGGAGGTAGAGAGAGAGGGAGACACAGAATCTGAAGCAGGCTCCAGGCTCTGAGCTGTCAGCACAGAGCCCGACGCAGGGCTAAAACTCACAAACTGCAAGACCATGACCTGAGCCAAAGTCGGTCGCCTAACCAACTGAGCCACCCAGGAGCCTCTGCAGCATCTTTTAAAAATCACTAGAAAAACAAAATTCACTTCTATTATTTCCTGAGTTGCAGACTATGTTATCAATAAGAGATGACTAATTCTCTACTTCTACTGTACCTCCACTATACCCTGATTCCCCATCATCTTATTAACATAGCATTCTTTTTTTTTTAATTTTTTTTCAACGTTTATTTATTTTTGGGGGGACAGAGAGAGACAGAGCATGAACGGGGGAGGGGCAGAGAGAGAGAGGGAGACACAGAATCAGAAGCAGGCTCCAGGCTCTGAGCCATCAGCCCAGAGCCTGACGCGGGGCTCGAACTCACGGACCACGAGATCGTGACCTGGCTGAAGTCGGACGCTCAACTGACTGCGCCACCCAGGCGCCCCTAACATAGCATTCTTAAAAATATCCATATCACCTAAATTTTCAGAATTTATCTAATATCTTCTAGAACACAGGCCTGCAACATTATGAAGAATCATAAATTATTAAAATTAAACTATGGTAATGTCTTGATTTACTCACTGAATACATAATAAGAGTGCTCTCTCTCATCATTATTAAGGGACCGAAAATGTTATAATGCAAAGAGTTGATAAGAGTCAAGTGAGGTTAGTTTTTCCAGGGCCTTGAACAAGTCACTTCACCCTCCAGTGCCTCAGCTTACCCATCTATAAAACTAGGGTGATGGTTGCCCTGGCAACACCTCAAATTCTTGAGAACATATTTTTAAAATGTTATTGAAAATTATAACACACAATGTAAAAGTCTGATGGAATTATTGGTATTGGAAATGGTGCAATTTATGTTGAGTTGTAAACTGTCAGTTTATCAAAGACTTGTTTTCAGCATTGAGTTCACTAATGTCTGACTCTCTCTAAAAATAACCAGCAATTTCAGTAAATTGTGAAAGGGGAACATTTGCACGGCTTCCTGTCAGTAAAGACCATTTATGTGCTTGAAAGAAATGCCATTTAGATATGACAAATATAAACCCTGAAATTCTCTATAACTAACATTGCTCAGCAGAGAGAAAATTCGCTTAGAAACCTACCATGTCAACAGGATATCCTGGCATAAGAAAGCCTTTATTCTGATAGGTGAAGTTGAAGACAGTTCATAAGACTCACTCTTTTTAAACTTTTTTTTTTCAAAGTCCAATGATTACCACCTTCTAATTTACAAACATATGGTGGTGACTCCCCAAACTATCTCTAACACATGTGACTCTGTTGAGATGAAGCTCCATTCATTCAATAGCCAATCAGACATTCTATGCTCAACATATCCATGACTAAACTTTTCAGCCTCCACATTAAGTGTGGTCTCTCCCATTCTTCACACGGTCATGACTGGTTTCCTCTTGCACAAGTCAAAACCTATTCAGTCAACTGAGCCACGGCTCTGCACTATCCTGGGTCTGTTTGCCTTGTATATACAAAACATCCTTCTTTCATGCCTCTTGTGTGTTTGGCTCTGTGTCTAATTCCAGATGTACTTAAAGCAACCTTATTCCACCCATACTCCAATAAGTAGTAGGTAGAGAAAGAGTATGGAGTAGGAAAATGGAAATGAGGTCAGCAACATTTTTTGCTTGATTCTAGGACTAAGAATTAATGTTTGACATGTCCAGAGATGTTGAATTTGATTACCTTTTTTGGTGTTGAGAGAAGAGACTTAAATTTTCAAATGCTGACTCATCACTTACTAGCTTATGACCTGGAGAAGGTCATTTGGCATATCTGACTTCATGTCTGCTATAAGCAACCAACCAAAGGAACAATCCATCTATGTCTGTATCCCCACTCAGTTCCAGAACTCAAATCAAATTCACTATAATGAATAGTGCCAACTACCTTAAAAACCTTCTAAGTTGTCTCCTCTCTACTATTTTTCCCCACTTCAGCCATTATCCCCAGAACAAAGTGATCATTCTAAAGATCTATTGCATGCCATTCCTTTTCCAGGTACTCATTGGTAGCTTCCCATTATTGAGACTAAAATCCGTATCTGAGGAAGGGCCACCAGACTTTCTCACTTCCTGGATATCAACACTATTATTCACTGTGCCGTAGGAGTCCTGACTTTCTCTCCATCCTCTAGGCAGAAACATTTTCTTCCCACGGGTGCTTTGATCACATGCCCTTTCTACCTGGAACACCATGGGTATTTGAATGGATGGCTTCTTCTCAACAATCAAGGTTTCATAGTAAATATATTCTTCTAGAGAGAACTTCTCTGTCCACCCAGTGTAAAATAGGTGCCAGTCAATATGTTTGTTTCTAAGAGGGTATAGACTTCATCTATTTTGTAGGCTGTGGTATCCACAAAGACTAGAATGGTGTATAATACATAAAAGTCACTTTTCAATAAACACTAGTTGAATTATTTAATCAATCAATCAGTGTAATAGCACCATGCTTATTTTCTTCACTATTTCCATCGTATAGTATATTAATATCAACCCTTAATTTGTTTAAGTTGTTGATTGTCTCTGAAAGAAGGTAGAGAGCTTGTCAGTTTTGGTTACTGTGTTTCCAGTACCCAGAACAGTGCTTGGGGCTCCAGATGCCAGATTCATATGATTACTATATGTCTCACTGAGCTCAGTATAATACTATGCACAGTGCAGCCTCCCAAATATTGGTAAGTCTGTTTTGATGTGAATTCCTTTATTTTCCACTACAAACAATAAAATACTCACCTGAGGGGTTAACTCTACCCTAAGGCCACAGAGAAGCAGATCTGATCCTCTGTCTCAGCACCTACCAAGAAGTATTTATATATAAATATACATATACATATATATAATATATAAATATATATAATATGTATAAATATATAATATAATATAATATAATATAATATAATATAATATAATATAAATATTAAAAAAATATATATTTGATTACCTTCTAACCCCCAAATTGGGACTCTGAATTTACTTAGGTACAAACACCCATCTGACACATACGTGCAGCCTTAATTTTGAACGTGGCTATCAGCACCATGATAAGTGTATGTTTTTGTTTATTTGCCTTGCTTGTTTATTTGTTTAAAGTAACTGTCTGGTCCTCCAGTTTTGTTTATTAGTTTGAGTTTTAAAAGGATATTACATTTAGATACAGAAGATACTCTATTTTAAATAAATTACAGTTTTACTTTTTTCCTCCCAATTCATTAGCAATTTGTTTTTATGATATAGTAGATCTGTTTTTAGAGATGATAGATGATAGATAGATAGATAGATAGATAAATAGATAGATAGATAGATAGATAGATAGATAGATAATAGATGATAAATGATAGATGAACTAAAATGGCAGATATTTGTATAGTGCTATCTTTGGTTTTTATATTTTATATTTTATATTTTCTGCTCATTTGTTCTGTAGGAATTTTATATTTCCAAAGGTTTCATGTGATCATCCACAAAATCTTCAGTATCTGCTGTACTTTCTCATGGTTTTAAAAGCCTATTCTTTTTATTTATAGGTATTGGTGGAGTTGTGTCCTCCATTTTATTTTTTCTCCATTGAGGTAAATTTTACATAAAGTTGTTTTTTTTTTCTCTTAAGTTTATTAATTTTGAGATGGGGGGTGTGCAGAGAGAGGGAGAGACAGAATCCCAAGCAGGTTCTGCATGGTCAATGCAGAGCCCAACATGGGGCTTGAATTCATGAACCATGAGATCATGACCTGAGCTGAGAGCAAGAGTTGGATGCTCAACCAACTGAGCCACCCAGGTGTCCCTAAATTTTACATAAAGTTCTCAGTTAAAGATATACTCATTTTATTAAGGTGTAATGTTAATACGTTGAAATCTGTACTTTCTAGTGTATGGTTCTGCAAATTTTGACAAATTCATACACTTGTGTAACCACCATGACCAGAACACGGCACAGTCCCAGCCCCACCCCCCCCCCCCCACCCCGCACCAAGGAACTCTGCCCAGTGTAGTAAAGTCATCACGTAGTCCTTAGTTCTGAGCAAACACGGCTCTGTTGTCAGTGTCTGGAGTTTCACCTTTTCCGGAATGTCAAATAAATGGAATCATACAATATGAAGCCCCTTAATCAGGCTTCCTTTACTTAGCAAAATCTTTTAAAATGTATTCATGTTTATTGTGTGTATTAATTCATTTCTTCTTATTTTCTGAGTAGTATTCCACAGTATGGATTTATTCCACTGTGTTTATTCACTCACCAGTTGTGGCAGGCAGGTTAATGGCTCCCTAAAAATAACCATACACCTAATCCTTAAAACATGATTATGTTACCTTACATGGCAAAAAGAGACTTTGCCAATGTAATTAAATTTGCAGGCCTTGAGATGGAAAGGTAATCCTGGCACAAATATAATCACATGAATCAGAGAGATGGAAGCGTCCGAAGGAACTGCTGACCTATTCCTGGTTCTGGAATGCAGTGTCCATGTGCAAGAGCCATAGAGGAGCCTCCAGGAGCTAAAGTGGAACCCACCTGACCACCAGCAAGAAAACTAGACCTCAGTCTTATACCACATGGAACGGGGTTCTGCCAACACCTGAATAAGGAAATACATCCTTCCCTAGAAACTCCAGAAAGGAATAAAGCTTTGCCAATGCTTTGATCTTAGCCTGGAGAGACAGCTAAGTAGACTTCTGTTCTCCAGAAACATAAGATAATCAATCTGTGTTGTTTTCAGCCACTAAGACTGTGGCAATTTGTTGCAGCACCCATAGAAAATGGAGAGACCAGCTGAAGAACATTTGGGTTGTTTCCAGTTCAGGATAATATTGAAAAAAGCCACTATTAACCATGAGGTACAGGTTTTTATGTAAATGTACGCTTTCATTTCCTTTGAGTGGAATTTCTGGGTTGTATGATAAGTGCATAAGTATTAGAAATTGTAAAACTTCTTGCCATATGTCATTTTTCATTTTTCATTTTCACTTTCTCAATGTATGAGGGTTCCCACTGGTCTGAATCTTCAGCACCCCTTGCTATGTACAGAACATTTTTCATTTGTTTTTTTGATAAGTATTTGGTGTCGTCTCATTGTGGTTTTAATTTTCATCCTTAATGGTTAATGATTTTGACTTAATAAAGTATTTATTCAAATCTTTTGCCAAACTTTCATTGGATTATTTTCTTATTATTGGGTTTTGAGTATTTTTCATATAGTTTTGTGTATTGGTTTCCTAGCACTGTGAATATTACCACGAACTTGGTGACAACACCCATGTATTATCACATCATTTGTGTGTGTCAAAAATCTGGCCATGGCCAACTGGCTTCTCTACTCAGAGTCTTACAAGATAATTCAAAGTGTCAGCTGCTGCATTCTCAGCTGGCCTCATCTGGTCTCATCTGGAGCTCAGGATCCTCATCAAAGTTCAGTCAGATTGTTGGAAGAATTCAGTTTCTTGCTGCTGTAGGTGGGACCAACATCCTGGTTCTTTGCTGACTCTTGGCTAGGGATGCTCTCAGCTAATAAATGCCACTCTGAAGTCCCAGCCAAGTAGCATTCTCACAACCTGGCTGCTTACCCAGAATCCCTCTCCATTCTCTATGATGGTTTCCTAGCACTAAAGTAATTATCTTATCACATTCCCTTTATTATGTCATCTAATCAAGGGACTATCCCATCATATTAAAAGGCTCAGCCCATATTCAAGGAGAGAGGATTGTATAATGCTTATGTATCAAGGGACAAAAAAAGCTGGGGACCATCTTAGAATTCTGCCTACTACATCTGGATAGATATAAGTCCATTGGAAGATATGTGTTTTACAAATGTTTTCTCTCAGTCTTTCACTTTTCATTCCCTTTTTAAAAATATCTTGAAGAAGTGTTTAATAATGAAGAAACCAAAGTTTTCATTTTTTTTTCTTTTTATCTATCCTATTTTTAGTGTTGTATCTAAGAAAGCTTTGCCTGACACAAGGCACAATGATTTTCTCCTACTTTCTTCTCAAAGCTTCATAGTTTTACATTTTCCATTTGAATATATGCTCTATCTTGAATTAATTTTTGCATGTGCTACATGGTATGGGTCAAAGTTTTGTGGGTTTTTTCTTTTTTTGCATATTAATATATAATAACTTAGTACCAAGTTTCAAAATCAGACAGAGTGAAACCTCTATTTGTTCTCCTTCAAAATATTGTGACTCTTTACATTTGTATTATATATTTATATTTATATATAAGACAAAATAGATTTGCCCTGCCAGATCAATTTTAGAATCAGGTTGTCAATTTCAACCGAAAGGAAAAAGATCTTGCTGGGGCTTTGATTGGAACTGTGTTGAATCTACAGATAAGTTTGAGGAAAACTGACCTATTAACAGTAATGAGCTTTCCTCTAAATGAACATGATACAGCTCACCATCTTTTTAGGTATTCTTTTCTATCTTTTTCCAGGGTTTATAGTTAACAGCATACAACTCTTATACATATTTTATTAGATATAAACCCAAGTATTTCATGTTTACTGGTGCTACTGTAAAGTATATTTTTAAAATTCAATATCTGATTGCTCATTACTAGTACATAGAATGATCTTTAGGCTGACTTTCTGTCCTGAAGCTTCCCATTTATTAGCTCTAGGAGGTCTTTGGGAATTCTTTGGGATTTTTCTATATAGACAATCATGTCTATAGAATTTTTTATTAATTTATTTAATCTCCACTATTGGTTTAATTTCATACATTCTTTACTGTTTCAGTTTTTGCCCCTGAGTTTATAACATATCATCAATTAATTATAATAATTCCACATAATATCATATCACTACATAATTATAAGAACGTTACAATATAATGATTTCCTCTTGTCTTTTGTGCTATTTTTATCATATATTTTTTTCTGGATATGCTAGAGACCCAAAATACATCCCTATTATTTTTATTTTGGAGACAATTACTGCTTAAACAAGTATAAATAAGAAAAAATATATATTTAATCTTATTTTAATTATTTCTAGAGTTTTGTAACTTTTTTGCAGATCCAGATTCCTGTGTATTATCATATTTTTGTGCCTGAAGAATTTCTTTTAATATTTCTTCTAGTGTAGGTCTGTCGAACAAGAATTATATCTTTTTTTTAAAGACTTTTTTTTGAGACAGAGAGAGAGAGCATGAGCAGGGGAGGGGCAGAGAGAGAGGGAGACATAGAATCATAAGCAGGCTCCAGGCTCTGAACTAGCACAGAGCCTGATGTGGGGTTTGAACTCATGAACGGCGAGACCATGACCTAAGCTGATGTCAGACGCTTAACCAACTGAGCCACCCAGGTGCCCCTCTTTTTTCTAAATCTTCTCTGTGAAAGATATTTTCACTGAATGTAGAATTCTGTGTTGGCCTTTTTCTTCTCAGTACTTTGAAGATACCACTCCTTGTCTTCTAGCTTGTATAGTTTCTGATGAAAACTCTGTCATAGTTCTACCTTTGCTCTTCTGGGTATTTTATTTATGTGTTTCTTCTTATTTATTATTATTATTATTATTATTATTATTGTTGTTGTTATTTTGGTCAGGCTTCCTTAAAGATTGTCTCTTTTCCTTGGTTTTCAGCAGTTTGAAGATGATGATGATGATGATGATGATGATGATGTGTGTGTGTGTGTATGTGAGTATGTGTGTTGATTTTATCCCATTTGTGTTCTCTGACTTTTCTAGATCTCTAGTTTATGTTTTATGTTATTTTTTTGAAAATTATCAGTCATTTTCTCTTTAAATAATTCATATGTCTCATTATCTGTCTTTGCAGTCTAGGATTCAAATTACACGTATGATACTCAGACTTTCTGATGTTACCCTAGATGTTAGATGCTTAGATGAATTTTGTCCTGTTTTTAGTTTTCTACTATATTTTCTCATGTTTCAGTTAATTTCAATTGACCTATTCATTGATTTATTTTTTTATTTTTTTTTTATATTCCTTAGGGTTATTGAGTCTACTGATGAATCAGTCAATAGAATGCTTCATTTCTGTTACTGTATTTTAACTCTAGCCTCCAATCTAATCTCCTTTTATAGTTTTCATCTCTCTAATGAAATTCCCCATGTGTTCATGCATGTTTTCCACAGGATTCTTTCATATATTCATTATAGTAATTTGTAATTCCCTGTATCATAGTTCCAATATGTGGTGCTTATCTGAGTCTGGTTCTGTTGACTATTTTGCCTCGTAACAGTGGGTTTGTGGGGTTTTTTTTCCCTGCCTTTTTTGTGTGTGATGGATACTTCTTGTTGGAAAGCCAGACACAATGTACAGGACAGGAGATCTTGAGGTAAAAGCATTTTATGCCTGACGTATGAACACATCTTATTCTACTTGGCTGTTAGTTAAAAGTGTTTGTGTCCTCCAGGCCTGAATGGCAAGGTATGCTTTTTATTATCCCATACCCTGAGATTAATATTTTTCATGATATCTTGGTAAAAATCAATGAGGAAGAACATATGAATGGTTGAAAACTCCCTTTGTGTACAGAACCCAGGAACCTTACATTATCCTACACTGAGGCTTTAACAATTCATTAAACATATTAGCTGAATTTTTCTTTCCAACTTAAATGGAGGACAAGTCTTCCTCTTCTGCTCTGCAGATGTTGGTCATTTCGTGTTCCATCTCACTTTGAATACACCTGCCTTTCCTTAGGTTTAAGGCCAGATGCTTACTTTGCTACCTCACCTCTTTGAATTTGACAAAATTATGATTTTTAAAAATTATGACCTGGGTTTGCCTTGTTGGGATGGGAGCAATAATCTTTCCAACATTCTGCATCCTAAGTGAAAGGTAAAAGTTCACTATTTTCTTAAGACAAGAAAAATAACGCACATTTATGTACATACTAATCAAACCAATCTAGACATCAATGAGAACCTTAGTTATAATAAATGAATTCATCTTAAGTGTTTCTAGAAACTGTAATGTGTCCAAGCAATCAAAGAATTACAAAGAAGAGTCAAAATCCACTCCTGCTTTTAAAGAGTTTACAATCTACTGGTAGAGAATAGAATGATAAGGAGAAAAGTACAAAAATGCAGTGTCAGACTCTTTCTGCTATTCCTTTCTATCACCTTTAATCAATGATAAAATGAGTTTTTTCCTATCAAAGATTGAAGTTTAAGGCTTAATCTTGTGGGAATTCAGACAGTCATCTCTGAGAGGCATTAAGGAGCCTGAAGAGACCCTAGAGCCACCTCACTATAGGTTTCTTGTCTCAATAAATCACTGTAACAACTGATGATACAAAACTTTAGAGAGTAGATTAAGAGAATTTAGAATTAAATTTGGCTCAAAAACAATGCTGAAAGTGATAGCTTGACTCTTACTGGTTTTCTTTGATGGTATTTGAATATATTTTCAGCAATTAATTACTACTTCTCTTTGATCATGCCAAGGTGGAGAAAAAGATTAAAAGGGAGGTACTAGTAGATAGGAACAAGCAACGTCTGAGATCATAAGAACCCAAGGGATAGTTCATATTCAAATACATACAGAAATAAAGAGTTTTAAAATCCTCTGCAAAATAAATCTTAATCTTGGGTTATATAATATAGTATGAGGACAAACTTGGATTTTGAAGCAGAGAAAAGAAGAGAATAGAATCAACCAGATGTTCAGACAAATTGCTGAGGCCCCACAGCAGTTTTACTTAATGCCACCCTATCATCCGCTTTAGACAATTTAAGATCGAGAGCACAGTCGGACTGACAAATACATTTGCTCAAGACCTTCTCCATTATAATTCCATTAATATCTCTGGGCCCAGAGCCAGAGAGAAACATCTGGTAGGGATTATATTTTTACAGAGATAAACTTGCAGATGTTCCAAATTATTTTTAAGAAAATTTATCTATAAGATATTGTGATACCAAGATGGAAAAAATGACAAAAATGAGATCAAGAATTATGCATTATAGAAGTATTTTGGAATTTTTTTATATTTTAATATAATGAAATCAATACATTCACATGTTAAAAAATAATTCCATAAAGAGGATAAGAGGACATTTAAAATATTTCACCCCAGTTCCTTACACTCCCACCCCTCCATTCAATTTCCCTTACAACTGTCCTTGTTTTAATAAATTTGATAGCTCTCACAATTCCAAAGAGTATATTCACAGCTCTATTTCTTAAGCTTGAAGCTTAAATATTTATGTTTAAATATCGGCTCCCTATGTAAAACAAGAAAATATTAGTTTATTCAATATCATTCCTCTTCCCTCTACTCATCTTATTTATGTTACTAATTTAAACCTTCCAGTTATTATTTCACAGTTAAAAATAAAAGTCTCAAATCTGCAATTCTTCATCTAATATATCATTAGCTATTAGACTGCATCTAACACCTTACCACATCATAGGACAAGGGAAGGCAAGTCTTACTCACTGGCTGTTGTCAGCCCTACTATTATTTCTACCTTCTTGAATTTATAGCATTTGAATTCTGCTTCCTAACTATTTGAAGACATCCAAGCATTAGCTATAGGAAAATAATAAAATTGAAAACAGAGGAAGATAATTTAAAATATTATAATTTTTCACATTATGTACTGCACGTTCAGTAGTGACTGATTCCTAGAGAAGGACATGTCAGCCTATCTTTAAACTCTTGGCACTCAAAGATTTCAGGCTTCGAGGTCAAAAGATGATCTATTTTTCTTTACTACAGCAATTGATAAAATACATGATACAATTGTGTTTTCTTCACAACTGGATGACTTTCTTATACCGTGTGCTGGGTTACTATTTAAATAGATTGTCCTTTATGGAGCACCTGGCTGGGTCAGTTGGTATAGCATGCAACTCTTGATCTCAGGGTCATGAGTTCAAGCCCCATGTTGGGTATGGAGATTACTTAAATAAATTGTGCTTTATATTTTTAATTATGATTATTCAAATCTTCCATTGATGTCTTATTGATCCTGAGATCTCCATTGCCCAAGAAGAAAGAAAAGTTTCAGCTCAGAATATGAGTTAGTGTTTTATTTATTTATTTATTTATTTTACTCTAAAGACAGATAAGCCTAGTTCAGGGGAAAAAAAAACAGTTGGCTATGATAATTTCATACCCCAAATGCTTATTTTATGAGAGTAGGGGGAAAAATAACGAATATGAAGAAATGGAAGCTCCAAAATAGAGCTCTTTGCCTAAACATGGACTCAAGAAGGTGCAGAAGTTCTTACATCACACGTGGAAGACCCAGACAGGTCAAAAGAACGAACAGACTGAAAGATGCATGGCAATGAGACTGGGAGGGAAAGAGAGTGTTGACCACATAACAAGAAACCACAGCAGAGAACAGGCATCAGCAGCCTATTCTAGCACATACCTCAAGCTAGTTTTCACAAATTGCATCCATCAGCAATGACAGGGGCCAAAACCCAAAGACCAAATATGGTGAGGTATCTCAATGAAAGGTCACTGAGAACACATTGGATATCAACTGGATCTGAGTTAATTAATAAAATGTAGTAACAGTAAAAAATTAAGTAAATATAGAAGATTTGAAAAGTATAATGTGACTTGACCCAATGATATTTATAGCACAAAATGACTAAAATATACTTCTTTTTTGAAGTGTATATACCAAGATAATCCATATGCTAAACCATAAAGTATGAATATATTTCAAAAATTAAAACCTTAACAAGTGTGTTATGTGAATAAAACAGCATTAAGTAAGAAGTCAGTACTTATTTAATAGTAAATACGTATTTAGAAATTGAACACACTTATAAGGAACCATGATGAAAATAGTAATTTAAACTGAATAACAGAATAATAAGAACATCGAATTTGTGGCATACAGCTAGCAGGGTTCAGTGGGGAATTTGTAAACTAAATGCTTATACTAAAAAAGGTAAAAGATTTGTAAAATTTATTTAACTTATCATTTTAAGAAGCTAGAAAAAGAACAAATTAAGGCTAAAAGAAGAAGGAAGGGATTAAGAGAAGTGGTAATTAGTGAAATAGAAAACAAACAAATAACAAGCTATAAAGTATATTGATAAACCTCAGAAAGACAGATAAGGATAAATAGAAGTGAAAAAATACAAGTTATCAATGACAAGAAGAAAGGGTGATCTAAATATAACTGTAGCCATGATTATAAAAAGACTTTAAAAAGATAGTGACACTATTATCAATAATTTTATGCCAATAAATTTTATATCTTAGATAAAATAGACAATCTAATTAGTAAACAACATACATGAAGCAATGGAAAGTATAAATAACACTAGATTTATTAAAAAGCTTGAATTAATAATAACTTTCTCTTAAAGAAAAATCAAGGCCCTGATATCCTGGTTAAAATCTATCAAATACTTATGTTAGAAATAATACTAAATACTTAAAGACAAAGGTGTCCCAAGAAATGTACAAAAATCTTTCACCCTAATAAGTAGATTTATCAAGGTCAACAGATAAAATTAAAAAAATTAAAAATTAACTGTATTTCCATATTCAAGCATCATGTGGAAAATTAATTTTAAAACAATTTAAACATCAGAAAGACATGTAAAACCTCCAGTGAAAACTATACAGTGTTACTACAAGACACTGAAGAAGACTGAACTAAGTTGAGGGATATAATATTTTCATATGTTAGAAAAACAATATTGTTAAGGTGTCTATAGATTCAACAAAATCTCAGTTGGCTTTCTGATACAAACTGACTATTCTAAAATGTCTATGGGAATGCAAAGCATTTACACTAGACAAAATAGTATATAAAAAGAAGAGCTAATTTAGAGGACTTATTATCTAATTTTAAAACTTATTACAAAGTTACAGCATCAAGACAATGGGATATAGGTGAGAGGTAGACCAAAAGATCAATGGAATAGAACGGAGTCCACAAAAAGACACGTGCATATATGACTAAATGATTTTTAAGAGATAAAGGTACCAGAGCAATTAAATTGGAAAATGCAAGTTCATTTCAAAACCTTCTATTGAAATAACTTGATAAATTTATGGAAAAAGTTCCCAGCTTCTCCCTAACACTATGCACAACAATTAATCTGAGATGAAGAGAGATCTAAATGCAAAAGCTAACGCTGTAATACTCCTAGAAGAAAAAGTAGACCCTATCTTCCCAACTTGGAGTAGGTAAAGATTTCTGAGATAACTACACACAAAAAAAGACCAAATGGAAAGTTAAATAACACTGAGCTGAACATCATTAAAATTTAAAACTTCTTCATACAAAACAAAATTGCTGTGATAATCAAATGTTATAATGGATATGGAAACAGTTTAAAGGATATAAATGCCAAAAAAAAATATTTGCCTGTAATGAACAGTCTTTATACACCCTTGCATTTAGAGTTATTCAATCAACAAACCTTTATTAACACCTACTATGTCCAAGCACTAGGCTAGGCTGTATCCAGTAACTTACATTGACAACTGGATGTAAGAGGAGCTGTTCCAGGCTAAGTAGAAGATACAATTGCTATTAGTTGAAGGTTATATAAATCTGTTTTAGGACTCCGGGACTAGACCTAGAGGGTGAGGAGAAATTAACCAGTTGAAGAAATAAACAGTGGCGTTTGGGAGGTGGGGGATCGCACAGAGGTTGAAGTCGAGAAGAGATGTTCCAGGAGAAAGAACAAAACCTGTATGAAGGTTTTGGGGAGAGAGAAAGATGGAGCATATTGTGGAAACCAAGCAACCTTTAGGATGATTGAGTATAGAGCACAAAAATGGAGTGGGGTGGGAGAAGAGAGGTGAGGAATAAAGCTCCATACAAAAGCAGGGGTTTCATTTTTTGTAAATTATACTTAGAAGATTAGATTTTTATTCTGAGGGTAATGGGAAGAGAGCCAAGTGTTTTATTTTCTTGCTTTTATCGGGGAATGATTGGACACACTAGGAATCCTTTAGCTTTCATGTATACAGCAGACTGTGTGTGTCAGCAGGGTTGTGGAAGACAACTTAAGTTGAAAGTTAAACTTAAGTTGAAGAAACCCACAAGGAAACTGAACAACAGACAACAGACAAGCATAACCTGAATGAAGCAGCAGCAGCAGGTAATCTGGAAAGAAATGGATAGAATAGGTTTGAGAGAGATTTGATAGAACTCGGCTCTAGACGTGGAGACTGGGGAAGGATGCAGAGTCAGGGATGTTCTCCATGATTCTGTATTTCAGGTTGGAGAAGCTGTCCCGCCTTACCCTATGCTGCAAAAGGGTCAAAAAAGATGAGTAGTCAAAAGTGTCCGTGAGTTTGAGCAAGAAGGACGTCTCTGGTGGAGTAGTGAAAAGATTGCCAGTGTTACCATGTCCAATGGGGAAGAGGTGAGTTCCATTAGTTTACAGAGTGAATAGAATAGGTCACTAATTTTGAAGACATTTTTTTTTAATGTATAAACTATGAAGAGAGAGGGAAAAGGCTGCTGCTGAGGGAAACAACACAGAGATTTTTTCAAATTGAGATTTGAGCATGTTTAAATATATTGTAATGTATAGGGGTGCCTGGGTGGCTCAGTTGGTTAAGCATCAGACTTCAGCTCAGGTCATGATCTCACGGTTCGTGGGTTCAAGCCCTACGTGGGGCTCTATGATGACAGCTCGGAGCCTGGAGCCTGTTTCAGATTCTGTGTCTCCCTCTCTCTCTGCCCCTCCCCTGATCATGCTCTCTCTCTCATAATTAAATAATAAACATTAATATATATATCAATGTATAGAATTGTCAAATCACCATTGTACACCTGAAACTAATATAACACTGTATGTTAACTACAGTGGAATTAAAATAAGGAAGGGAAGAAGGAAGGAAGGAAGGAAGGAAGGAAGGAAGGAAGGAAAGAAAGAAAGAGACTACAGTTACAAAGAGGAAAGGAATAATCCACTGGTGATTTTCTAAGGACTGTGTGCAGGAGGTAGGGAGACATTAGACAACAGGTAGATGAAACCCACATGAAGATGAAGGAGTCAGCTCAACCTTGAAGAAAGGATATCTTTCCACTTTATTCAAAGGATATTTACATGTATGGAGGATAACAGCTGAAGGAGTTTCTTCCACATCCCGTGTGTGTGTGCACACACATGTGTGTATGCAATAAGAAATGAAGACACTGTCTAGGAAGAGAATTAATGAATTAATAGGAGGAAATTTTGAAATAATTTTTTTAAGAAATGTGAAGGGCAACCAGAAGCATATAAGTTTGCTAAGAGTCCTTGAGGTCCTAGTTCATGTTGGTGACCTTGCATAAGTGTGGCATTAAAACACATGGCTGTGTATTTGGGTTCAGTTGTTTTCAGGGACGTAAGCTAACATATAAAGTAGTTGGACCATTGCTTCATTTTAGTGATTTTTCAAGTGAATGTGACAGAGGATGGGGAGGAAAGCTGAGGCTATTGGCCAGGGTGATTGATGTGAAAGACCCCGGTGCGTAAGCTGGACACACAAAAAAACAAAACCTGGAGGAAGCTGAAAGATAAAGAACAGGTCTGGAAGTCTGTACACCATAGATCTTGATAAGGTCATAGAAGTCAGTTACTCAATAAGAATCATTGACAAGGCACTAGGAAAGATAGGAAATTCTAGTTAGAAAGTAGCAAGTTTAAACATAAAATCTTAGAAGTTGGATAGCTGCTAGGATTGTCGAGTTCTAGAAGCACATAATTGAAGTGGAGTGACACACAGTGCAATTGGAATGAATAAGGTCAAGGTTTGGAATGGCCATCAGAGTGGAAACGGAAATGACTCATCATAGCTTGAGTGGGAATGAAGAGTGAAATATGGTAGGATAAATAATGGCTAAGAACGCAAAGGAATAGTGCACTGAGATTATTACAAGCAGAGAGAAACCTGTGCAAGGTCACAGACACCCAGAAGAATGCAGCAAATTTCAGAGTTACAAATTGTGCTGCCTTGAGCCCAGGGCAGAGGAGGAAGGGAGTGGAGAGAATGAGCTGCAGAGGTCTTGTATTCACATTTTACTACAAGGAACTCATGAAGGTGTATTTATTTCCCAAAAGATAAGGATATACATAAAGAGATGTTTACAAACATACTTGTCTAACCTTTGTGGATATAAGTAGCAGGTTGTATGACAGGAGGCAAATGAAATGTTACTGTCTGTCTATCTGAATTGAATAAGTCATAGAAAACTGTAAATAGTAATTATTACCATTGCCAAAATTTGCTCTCAGTCTCTAGAAACCTTCTGGAAGCTAAAAACTTGATGAGGAGGTGACTTTAAAAAGAAAAAAAAGATGTTTGTAGCAAGAAAAAAAACAAAAGAGCTGCTGGTGGAGAGAGACAGAGATGGTCCATAATTAATATGAACATCAATCTTTTTGAAATGTCAGGATGAAAGCCTATTCTTGCTGAAATAATTTGATTCAAAGTCTCTTAAAATAGCACAAAAAGCAAGAGAAAGGGGCATTGGCAAGGAAGAGGTTGGTAAAAACAGTAGTACCTGGTTTCTTCCCCTATTTCCTTGGTGTACAAGGTCCTGGGGTTGGTGTCACATGCTGGGCCACACTGCTTTGGTCCCCAGACACTAGGAGCCTCAGTTTCTGCTTTGAGCAGTAGAGATGTCTGCAGACAATGGAAAGTGCCTTGATTTATATTACAATTCGTAAGTGAAGTCATGTTCTAGAGGTATTTTAGCCGAAAGTGTAATCTTTCCTCATCATACATCCTAGAAACACCCCTCCAAAATGGTGATACTGTATTATATAACACAATATGGCAGTAAAGCATTATCATTCCCTTTTATTAAGTGGCTCTATGGGACAAACATGTACTTTAAATGTATCACTTCTGTCAGTTCTTACATCAGCCCCATGTGGTAGATATAATCCTCGTCTTGGAGAGAGGAAAAGAGAGACTCAGGAAGGTTAAGAGTTAAATAACACATTAAATTTTTTTTTAATGTTTATTCATTTTTGAGAGACAGAGACAGAGCATGAGCAGGGAAGGGGCAGAGAGAGGGAGACACAGAATCTGAAGCAGGCTCCAGGCTCTGAGCTGTCAGCACAGAGACTGATACGGGGCTCAAACTCATGAACTGTGAGATCATGACTTGAGCCGAAGTCTTACGCCTAACTGACTGAGCCACCCAGGTGCCCCTAAATAACACATTTTAGATACAAGTTGGTATCCCTGTGATTGCCCCCCAGTGACCTTTCCACCATGTCACCCTGCCTTCTGACCAAGTCTCCCTGGTCACTGGCACTTCCTCAGAAAATGTCTGGAAAAGACATGATAAATTATACCCTGTTGCTGCGCACAGCAGTGCTCATTCCAGCTCAGTGGCTCCATGGCCATCAGGGATCCAGCCCAAGACCCCAGGAGAGTACAATGAATCCATGCCATCCTTTATGTCCACACCTGAAAGCTCATCTCCGTGAGAAAGCACCCAAAGCAAAGCATAGATTTTCGTCCTTCCTCAAATGCTGGAAGGGGCTCCGTCCCTCTGAGAGAGGACCAACATATCCCAGTGATGATCTCAATTTATGCATTTTTTCGCAAAACATGCATTTACTGAGCATCACCTAGGGAGTATATTCTATGATGAACATTCAGCATACATAAATCAATAAAACAGTGCTCCCGTGCTCAGTGAGCTCACAGATCAGTGAGGGCAAAGCCATGAGGGTAAATGATTACAAGGCAGCATGGCAAGGGCAAAGATAGCATTACGCAAACTCCAAGGAAGTAGGCAAAGAGAGAGATGTAAGAATAAGCAAGGATATCATATTCTTGATGGACACTGTGGAGCACATTCAGTCTTTCACTCACTGCCTCCAGGGACATTTTGTTTTGTCAGAAGTTCTACCACCTTAGCCATATTGAAAAGTGACATAATCAGGGCCTGAAAGTTAATTCAGTTTTTCAGCCATAAGTCAAGCCAGGACCAAAGAAAAACTAAATAAACATCAAAGGTTTACTTTCCAAAAAGGCTAATTGATGTATTTTTAATAATCAAAATGTGTTTCTACTAAAAAAAATGTGATTATAAGACCAAAATATACTGGTTTGTTCATTGCTGGCTTCCGGACATCAGTCTTTTCTTCCCAGATTTCTAAAGATATTTTTATCTAGATATATATTTTATCAATTAGCTGTGCTCACTGTGGGCAACAGAAATCCTGGCAAGTATGGGTGCCTGGGTGGCTCATTCCATTATGCATCAACTCTTCATTGGCTCAGTTCATGATCTCACGGGTTCATGAGATCTAGCCCCACATTGGGCTCTGCATTGACAGCATGGAACCTGCATGGGATCCTCTTTCTCCCTCTCTCTCTGCACCCCCCTCCATTCTCTCTTTCTCTCTCAAAATAAATAAACTTGAAAGAAAGAAAGAAAGAAAGAAAGAAAGAAAAGAAAAGGAAAGAAAAGAAAAAAGAAAATAGAAGAGAAGAGAAGAGAAGAAAAGAAAAGAAAAGAAAAGAAAAGAAAAGAAAAAAGAAAAGGGGCACCTGGGTGGCTTAGTTGGTTAGGCGTCTGACTTGGCTCAGGTCAGATCTCACGGTTTGTGGGTTCAAGCCCCACATCAGGCTCTGTGCTGGAAGAGCCTGGAGCCTGCTTTGGATTATGTCTCTCTCTCTCTCTCTCTCTCTCTCTCTCTCTCTCCCTCTACCCCGATCATTCTCTGTCTCTGTCTGTCAAAAGTAAATAAACATTAAAAATGTTAAAGAAAGAAAGAAAGAAAGAAAGAAAGAAAGAAAGAAGTCAAGTAGTTTTCTTTCCTTTTTTTCTTCATGAAAATACAAAGTCTGGTAGCAAGCTGTGGTTAGTATTGATTCAGAGGCTCATCAAATTCTCTATCACTCTCTGCTTTTTCCTTCCAGTCTGTATTAACAGAGAGTTACTGCCTTTGCATAGTTGCTGCTGTATTAATGGAGAGCTGAGCTGATGTGTGTCCTAAGCAGGAAGAAGGGGAGGGCTAGTCAAAGAAAAGTGGTGTGAAGTCTGCCTTTCTTTCCTGGAAGCCATGCCCCCAAAACCTCTATTTACATCTCAAAGAACACTGCTGCACTAGAGTGGATGTCACATGTGTTACATCTCAAAGACAAACACCACTACTGTGCCATCATCCCAGCTGCAAGGCAGGGTAGGAAGTTTTTATATATGTACAATATATATAATATGTATTTGTACTGGTCCCATTGTTGCTTCTCTCCTTGTAGGGCTCTGTTAATAAGATGGATGAATGACTATTGAGGATGCAAATTTTAATCTCAGTCAGAACCTTCAACATTTATTTTTAGAAAGCAGTATTGCTTTGGCATTTAAAGAAAACTTTTATAAATCACTCTATATTAATAAATTCTAATGCAGCAGGAAGAGGTACAAGTTAGTGTGCTCAGCTATACTACCAGTACCACAGAAATATTTATAGTTCTAAAAACAAAGACCTGCAGACAGGAAGTGAAGGTATTGCTGATTCATTTGTATCAACTGATTGAGTCTATACACCTGGATTCATTTTTGTTGTAGCCGTTGCTTAACAACTTCATATTCATATGTTTAAGCACTGGTTCATAAACTATGTGTCTCTCCTGGAAGAGAAATGGGAAGTGTCAAAAGGAAGAGTCTTATATTTTTCTGCTTTAATATCTTGAGGCTTGGGGAAAGAGAAAATAGAGCATGAAGCAAAAAATGCAATCTGATTTGAAGTTGGTATTCTTAGCGTAGCAATTCCAGCTAGCAAAGCGGTTAGCTGATTGAAAATAGTACCCTTCTTAAAACACAAAACTGGTATGTGTGTATGTGTGTATGTGTATATATGTGTGTGTATACATACATAGTTAACATGTGCATGTTTGTACATATGTGTATTTAACATCTCAAACACATATTTTCTTTTGAAATGAGGCTCACGTATTTTAGGTTGTTTTGTTTGCTTTACTGTTGCCAAGGAATAAAATGACTCCCTGGAGCAAATCCTGTCTTCCATCAGGAGATTTGTTAATGTTTCATGCAGAAAAAAAAAAAAAAAAAAAGCTCCAAAGAGTTCTCCTCAATGAAAGGAATGTATTAGTTGATCAACTTATTTCACTTGAAAAGTGATTGACCAAAGTATTCAGCTCTCTGCCATCTTTGTAAATGCTCAGCAATTCTAGCCGTTGTATTTACTAATTTCTGAGTCACTACTATATCCTGGACAAATATTGCGGGACATACTAAAATACATTAGTAAATCAAGTGGTCTTGTCGGCTGAATAATTTATGGCATGATAAAACATTTATTTACATCTACAATGAATCAGGACCTCTGCAGAACGCTGGTGATACTGATAGGACCTCATAAATCCGTATCTCTAATACTCTATGGTAATTATAGTACCACACAGTGAGTTCCATGATAGAAGCATGTGATCTCTAAAATGTTTTTCTGCAATATGAATTGAATAGAGAAAGCTGAGAGGAAATATTTGTAACCAAACCCAATATCTTTATTTTACACTGGTAAATAAATATACAAATATACTTATCTTTTTTGCAAGAATGCAATACTCCAGCATTTACTCAAGTGAATGACAAATATTCTTTTTCCTAAACTAAGCACCTTTTAGCATGCCTTACTAGATACTTATGTGAATTACACTCATACTCTTTTTTAAGATTATTTTGAGAGAAAGAGAGAGAGAGAGTGTTAGGGAAAGGGTGGGTGGGTGGAGAGAGAGACAGAGAGAGAGAGAGAGAGAGAGAGAGAGGTACCAAACAGGCTCCGCGCTCAGCATGGACTCTGGGATCATGACCTGAGCTGATATCAAGAGTTGGATGCTCAACTGACTGAGCTACTCAGGCGCCCACTCATACTCTTTTTTAAAGGCTTTGATTTCTTATTAATTTTGGAAAATCTTTTTTAAATGGTGTTTTTCAGAGATATCCTTAATAAGTCAACATAGTCTGCTGATTCCAAAAAGCTGAGAGCTACAAATTATTTTGATTTTAATAAAATAATACATGTAAAATATTTTATTTTTCTGACTTTGGAAATGTAACTATACCCTTTATAAAGTTGATATTCAGTGTATGTGTGTGTATATGTGTGTGGGGGGGGATATCTGTGTGAAGGCTGTGGGAAGGTAAATGTTTTCATTTTCCATTAATTTGTTATTATAAATTATTTTGAAATTTTGGTATAAATGAGATGCAAAAGCTATTGACTGTCTTTGTGCCTCTTATCTAGAAAGAACTGGGAGCTTCTTCCTTGTGCAGGGACCAAATTCTAGAGACAGTTTTAAAGTGCTTGCAGATCCTCTAGACTTTTCGATGCAGGCTATTTAGTTTTGTATTTAAAAGGAGGCAGTATCACCAGTGGATATAAACATAGGCTTTGGAGATGGACAGGAGCAGGACTGAGCTGGATAATTTGAGCAGAGTGCTCATCTATAAAATGAAGTCTTAACATTTATTTCATTAGGGTAGTGTGAGAATTTAAATATTTAATGTATATGAAGTGCCCGTTCCAGTATGTAGGAAATGTCCCATGACTAGGAGCTATTATTATTATTATCATCAAACTATTTAAAACACCTTTGCACTTACTCACCTTACACTAATTAAGACTGTCTAATTAATATTAGCTAAGACATAGTAAAAGTTATTCCTTTCCAGTATGAGAGGGCAGAGACAAGTGAAATAGGTCCCATTTCAACAATGTTATTTACTAATATATGTTCAAATGTCAAGTGATTTATATTCTTATCCAAGACACTCATAACTCAGAAAATGATCAGTTCATAGGTAGAACTGCCAAGATATTAAGTGGATGATTTAGGACCAAATCAATTGGCCAGATATTATGAAAATATTCAATATGTTCCTTCAGAAGAGAATTCAAACATTTATGAAACTATGTTTCCTGTCAAGCTGTTCAAAGCATATTTTTGCTTTCTACTACCTCTTTGCAATAAAAAAAGAGAGAATATTCATGAATAAACCTCATAAGAATAAAGCATGACCTCAAAAAGGAAAAGTACAAATTACAACTGGAAGTTTTAAAAAGAACCCTTGAACAAACGAATAAATGTATCCCACTCCTAAAAGAAAGTTAAATACCAGAAAGGTATCAATTCCATATTTAAAATACACTAAGTCCAACAAAAATACCAGTAGTACTTTTTACTAGCTAAAAAACTGCATAATTCTCCTAAAATATATATATTGAAAAAAGTGAGAAAGAAATCATCTTGAAATATATTAAAATACAGTATTATGTTGAAATAGTTACATTATCAAATTAATCTGTATATCTTTTTTAAAACGTTTTATTTATTTTTGAGACAGAGACAGAGACAGAGCATGAGTGGGGGAGGGGCAAAGAGAGAGGGACACAGAATCCAAGGCAGGCTCCAGGCTCCGGGCTGTCAGCACAGAGCCCGCCACAGGACTTGAACTCACAAATGGTGAGATCATGACCTGAGCTGAAGTCAGATGCTTAACCTACTGAGCCACCCAGGCGCACCTACCAGCATAATTTATTAATGAATTAAAAAGTACTAATGTTAAAAAGGATATATCAGAACACATAACAAAATAAAACACAACAAGATCTCTAAAAGGAAAGAGAAAAAAGTAATTTATAAACCTGACTTAAAATTAGAACTCTATGTGGACTACTGCTTCCCATCCTCTGCTGGATTGTGACCTCTTATTCAGAATATTTTTCTTATACACGAAGATGGATTTTTTTGGTCTTCTTATTTATATTCCTGTATACATCCCTTAATGGATATTAGATGTTCTCAGGGTAAATTCAGAAAAGGGAAAATAAGGACATGACAACCTTTATGGGTGAGATGCATGTCATTTGTAACTACCTCCTAGAACCTAGCACAATCCTTATACACAATTGGCATTCATTCAGACTTGCTGAATAAATGAATACTTGGATGAGAACAATACTGGTGGTAAGTCACAGTAGCTTTCACAGAATCAAGAAACATAACAGTATGGCTGGAACCATACTCTCTATCTACCAAAACATCCAAAATAAAACTGAAGTTGACATTATAGACTTAATCATTCAAGAAAGACACTTTTTCTTCACATTTTTAAATTTTAGAAATTCCATAAATTTAAGCAGAGAGGAAAACTGAGGTAAATGCATTATTTTTGTTGTTTTAGAAGCACACTGTGCTAGTTAATTTTATTTGTTCAAGGGCTCATTTGCAAGCATTAAACCAAGCGTGGGCTTGAAGTCTGTGAGTCCAGATTCACATATTTAAGAAGATAAAAGCAAACTGTGATCCATGAATGTGGATGAAAACTAAAGGCTCACAGTTAATCACATTGTAGTTTTTAAATTTCTACAGCCTAGAAGCCATAAGTCACAGGTCGTTTAGGTCTTTCTGGATGTCCCACAAAGTCTCTGAGCTGACCTTCAGCTTCATCATCATTCAGCTTCTGGTTGATAACACTGGTTAATCCCCAAGCATTCAGGATAGATGGAAGGCTCACGGAGACTTTGCTCTCCATGTCATACATTCCCTTCATCATCGTTGACTCTGGAGGAGTCATGGATAGACTTTTCAACACTGATTCAATGAGATCAACCACACTTAATCCAATAGTCCAGCTGGTATATCCTTTTAGCTTGATGACTTCATAGGCACTTTCAACCACCGTCTTATGTACATCTTTACAACTTTCACTGTCATTGTCTGTTTCCATTTCTGGATTCAGTTCCTGGAGACAAAATACCTCCCACATTCACTTTATTCTGCACAGCCACACTTGAGTTGCCATGTTCTCCCAAAATCCATCCATGGCAGCTGCTGGGATGAATGTCAAGTTTTACAGCCAGAAGATAGCAAAATCTAGCTGCATCTGGATTATACCCACTTCCAATCACACTGTGCTTGGCTAGTCCACTTAATTTCCAGGTAACATATCCACTGGGATATGAGAATATCCACTGGGTTGGAAACCACAATTATGATGCAGTCAGGACTGTACTTGACTTATGTAGGAATAATGAATTTGAAGACATTCACATTCCTCTGTACCAGACTGAGGGGCTCTCTCCCTCCTGCTGCTGGACTCCTGGAGTTACCACCATAATCTTAGAATTGGAGGTCACAGAGTCATCATTACCTGCCAAAATTTAGGTATCTAAAGAAATAAGTTCCCATATTTCAGGTCCATTATTTCTCCTTTGAGTTTATCTTCCAA
Source organism: Prionailurus viverrinus (assembly GCF_022837055.1). Taxonomy (NCBI): domain Eukaryota; kingdom Metazoa; phylum Chordata; class Mammalia; order Carnivora; family Felidae; genus Prionailurus; species Prionailurus viverrinus. The sequence goes on along the minus strand of NC_062563.1, from coordinate 128,100,213 downwards.
AACATCCACGAGCACAAGTTCATCCTCCAGAGATTTTCCCAGAATGCTGATGGCACATGCCATACCAATTTGTGCAACATCCACTATAGTAATCTTATTGTTTTGGACAATTGCTCTTCTTCTGCAACTGGTGCAATCAGTTTTTCCTTGTGAGTTGCCATTGTGCCCAGGAGAGATGTGAGAATCATGTGAGGAAGATAATAAGGTAAATACTTTCTACTTATAGACCAGAAAGAATTTGGAAAGTTTTCTGAACTCTCTAACATTGTTATCTTTCAGTATAAGGCCTAGAGATGAAACAACTTTACCAAATATCAGGTCAGTTGTTAGCAGAGTAGGGTATGAGCTCAGCTCTCCTAGGTCCATGGTTGCTACTCTTTCCACCATACTCTTATACTAACCAAACATTTCTTTCTTTTTTTTAAATTTTTTTAAACGTTTATTCATTTTTGAGACAGAGAGACACAGAGCATGAATGGGGGAAGGTCAGAGAGAGAGGGAGACACAGAATCTGAAACAGGCTCCAGGCTCTGAGCTGTCAGCACAGAGCCCGATGCGGGGCTCGAACTCACTGACTGCGAGATCATGACCTGAGCCAAAGTCGGACGCCCAACTGACCGAGTCACCCAAACATTTCTTAGTAAAACACAAAAGTGGTGGGTAGAGAAAACAGGAGCCAATAGCATTAAATTTTAGAATAGGTAAGGAAAAAAAAAACCTTGTATTTAAATAAACTTATTACAATTAATACTTCAAAAGATATGTAAAACAGGATATATTTAATCAATCAGTATCTATTTGTTTACCATACATTTATTAATCATCTACCATATGAAGACACAACACAAGATGTAGGAGATGTAATGATGAATAGATCAGAAGTTGTTCCTGCCCTCATGGAGTTTTGAGTTTAAGGACTAAGGGTCAACAATGAGATTGAGATAACACAATCTGGAGATTAGGCTACTTTGGAGTAAAAATGTGACTACTTACCTGGACCATTCTGTTTAATTAAAATTAACTGAGGAACTGAGATTTTATAGAAATATAATAAAAAAATTAGTGCCCATGGGTGGCTCAGTCAGTTAAGCATCCAACTTTGGGTCAGGTCATGATCTCATGGTCCATGACTTTGAGCCCCACATCAGGCTCTGTGCTGACAGCTCAGAGCTTGGAGCCTGCTTCAGATTCTGTGTCTCCCTCTCTCTCTCTGTCCCCACCCCCCATTCATTATCTGCTTCTCTCTCTCTCTCTCAAAAATAAACATAAAAAGTAAATTAAAAAAGAAATATAAGTCAAAAATAATCTCTAAGAGAAAGTATTTTCAGGTGACTATCTTCTGAAGTTTATTTCTCAATTTTTACATAGAAAATCCTGCACCTTAACAACCACAAATCCAAACCAGTCTTCAATCTCTATATCGAACATCAGTCCTCATTAAAATGTACACAAAGCTGTCTCCAATGACATCTACTGGAGAGAATCAATCTGAAATATATATGAGATCTTCAAGGGAGGTAAAAATAGAAACTTTTAGGAATCTTTGAGGAATAGTAAGTACTTCAAATTTACCAAATAAAGATCCAGGTCTGTACACATATCCACACTTTTCAAAGAGTTTGCAAATCAATCATATCACTAAGGCTCTAGGATTTGAATGGTAACACGTTTTGATATCATGCTGGAGTGGCAATGAAGGCATTGGCTTTCCCAAACTGATATACTGAAAAGAAAATTCTTCTGCACAAGGGTCTTATAGTAAAGTCAGATGACCCTGCAATCCTGGAGCCCTAGTTTCCTGGGCAACATAAACAGAACAGAGACAAGAGCCTAACACAGATATCACCTCCTGGTGGTACTTTGTTAAGATGAGTCCTGGAGGTGCCTAGAAATTCCTAAACTTTCTTTTCCTTGAACTCTGTTTTCCTAAACTGGAGAAGGAAGAAAGCAGAGCTATGGAGAACTGAGTTGCAAAAGGCGTCAGGATGCTGGATCAGCTTGAGATGACAAGGTATTTCTAAAGGAGCAAAAAGGTCAGAACCAAGGGTGATGAGGATAAAGCTATTACAGAAATCCAGAGCCCAAGGAAAACTTAGGAAGGATGACCATTCTAGGACCCAGAATCCTTCTGTGCTACGACAAGGACTGTTGGTGGTTTGTGAGGTTGACTGTACACCAGGTACTAAGCTTACTGCTTTGTGTTACTATCTAAGTCCTCACAGCTCAATGAGTTTCCATCTCTTCTGCCCCTGACAATTATCCCAGACTGATATGTCCCAATACCTGTCCTACCCCCGACTCCTAGATGTGTCTCCACAGCATAGACCTCCTTTTCTATCATCTACCTAAATCTTAATGGAGTTGTTTTCATATTTAAATACAATTACTTCTTCCTTTGTGAGTTCATCTCTCCTATTTATGTTTTCCAAAAGTACTGAAATCCAAATGCCTCTTTGTTAAATAAGAGGGGAAATATGATATTTACCCAGAGGGCACTTTTTATAAAAGGACTGCTGTACACATCAGTGAATATAAAACTGTAAATAACCTTGGAAGGAGGTCAAGGTTTTGGCTAATATTCCTCTTTTTATGCCCTGCTTGGTAATCATCAAATATCTAGTACATGGTCTCTATAGGGCAGCCAGTAAAGAACATTCAGAGGCAGGAACTCTGATGCCAGATGACAGAGAAATCTAGGATTCCTGGCCTGGTTGCTTTTTTACCGTTTCTACAAGCATGTAAGTCAGCCTCACTCATCAGTCAGTCCAAGCATGTAATAGCAATTGCTCATCCAGTCACTAAAATCAAGGAAGAGGTGGGGAAATCAGCTACAAGCAAAGGTTTATATTGACTGTTAACACCAAAAGGTTGTTTAGCATCACAGCAGACATGACAAAGAAAAGGGAGTTTAGAACAAAGAATCCCTAAATAGCAAAAAAGGTCACAGAGGATAGTGTATTTCCAGCTCTCCTGTCTCAGTTGGTTCTTTGCACTGAGTATTCTAACCATTTTCCTGATTACCAAGGGCATCTCTGATTAAAACAAAGAGGAAGGAAAACATGAGCCTGTTGTTTATGACAGCGTCACACCTGCATGTTTGTGTTAGGTACACATCTGTGTGTGCAACTGTCTCTGGGCATATGTGCATGTAAATGCATGATTGTTCACAAACACACTAAGTGCTTGAAACAAAGTCTTTGGGTTATCATGTAACAGCTATAATAACAAGAATACCTCAGGCACACACTTGTTGGCCTCATATTAAATTTAAGATCCCTTGCTTTATACCCAACTTTTATGACTTCTTCCGCCCCCACCCCCACCTGCTTTGAGGATCCAGAACCTTTACCTCTTAGAATAGAAGCTTTGAATGTCCCTTTTCCTTCCTCCAAATAGTCCTCCCATCCACCTGGAGGAGTTGCCAAGGTCCTTAGAGGAAGGGAAACTTTTTCTAAAATACCTGGAGAAGGTTGAAGTGAGTAGACAAGGATACCTGGGTTTCCTGGCCATAATACAGACTGCCTCTTGGTCTTCCCTACAGGTTTTAAAAGCAAGTTCCCCGCTTCCGTAGAAGTCCAACCTTGCCTTATCCATTTTGAACCATCCATATTAACAAGCCTCTTTCTGGCATCATGCTGCCCTGAAGGTATTATGGTTCCTGGTACTTTTAGTTAAGAATCCCAATCTCTAACAAGGAGATCCAGACTCAGCAACATCTGGAAAGAGAAACTGACAAAGAATGGCAACAAATTGCTGCAAGCTGATGGCAGAGAGTAGAATTACTATTAATGGGAAATCATTGAATTTTGGCTTCAGTTAAGCCTGAAACATTAAGCATTTTCTAATGTTTCTCTCTGTGGTAGTAAATTGACTGAAAATTGTGATTTTTTTAATGGAAGATGTGATGAACCATTCAGCTACAGCCTCAGTTCTTCAGCTGACATTTTCTCTTCTACTGTTTATTTGCTATTTTAGTACTCAGAGCTTTAGAAACACAACTCCTCTTTTTTTAATTTTTATTTTAATTCCAGTCAGTTAACATACAGTGCTATATTAGTTTCAGGTGTACAATATAGTGATTCAATAATTCCATACATCACCCAGTGCTCATCATGACAAGTGTGGTTCCCCATCACCTATTTCACCCATTCCCCCACTCACCTCCCCTCTGATAATCATCGGTTTGTTCTCTCTAGTTAAGAGTCTATTTCAGGGTGCCTGGGTGGCTCAGTTGGTTAAGCATCCAACTCTTGATTTCGGCTCATGAGGTCATGAGATTGAGCCCCACAGTGGGCTCCATGCTGAGCATGGAGACTGCTTGGGATTCTCTCTCCCCCTGTATCTTCCTCTCTCTCCCTCTCTCTCCCCTCTCTCTGTACCTCCCCCACTCACTCTCTCTCAAAATAAATAAATAAACATTACAAAAGAGTCTGTTTCTTAGGGTGCCTGGGTAGCTCAGTCAGTTGAGTGCCCGACTCTTGATTTCAGCTCAGATCATGATCCCAGGGTCTTGGGATAGACCCCCAAGTCAGACTCTCTTTTTCTCATTAAGCCCCTGCTTAAGATTCTCTCTCCTCTGCCCCTCCCCTGATTGCTCACTCGCTCTCTCTCTTTAAAATAAAAAAATAAGGGGAGGGGAAGGAAAAAGAAAAGAAAAAAAAAAGAGGTTAGAGTGGGAGAGAGAGCCAAAGCATAAGAGACTCTTAAAAACTGAGAACAAATTGAGGGTTGATGGGGAGTGGGAGGGAAGGGAGGGTGGGAGATGGGTATTGAGGAGGGCACCTTTTGGGATGAGCAGTGGGTGTTGTATGGAAACCAATTTGACAATAAATTTCATATATTGAAAAACATTTAATTAAATTAAATTAAAAAATAAGAGTCTATTTCTTGGTTTTATTCCCTTTTTTCCCTTGTGCTGTTTCTTAAATTCCATTTATTAGTGAAATCATATGGTATTTGTCTTTCCCTGAATGACCTATTTTGCTTAGCCTAATACTCTCTTGCTCCATCCATGTTGTTTCAAATAGCAAGACTTCATTCTTTTCTATGATTGAGTAATATTCTTGTGTGTGTGTGTGTGTGTGTGTGTGTGTGTGTGTGTATGTGTGTGTGTGTGTGTACCACATCTTCTTTATCCATTCATCAATCGATAGATACATGGGCTGTTTCCATATTTGTCTGTTATAAACATAGGGGTGCATGTATCCCTTTGGATTAGGAAACACAACTCCGGTTAACCAAAGTTTTTCCCTGTACAATTTGCTAAGAATCCAAGGTAAGTGAATCATTATTCAATGCCACTTTTCTCAAAGTTTCAATTTAACTTTATACTAGTGTTGCAAAGTGATATTGATCTTTATTGGTGTGTCTCAGATCATTGGTTGTGACAAGAATCGGTCTAATTTTTTTCCAAAAACTGTCTCCCAACTGTGCTGTGTTACTCTCCTTTCCTGATGGGCAATATTTCCCTTAGTGACATCTTGGTCTGACTTCTTGGTTTTCTTGTCACCTTAACTTATTAAAGGAGTCATATTCAGGCACACAAGACTTCATGTGAAGTGAGAATCTCAATCTTAATTGAAGCATATTTAGTATGAGGAAAGAAGACTCATGTTGCATGGTGTATGTGTAGGTGAGAAGGGTGGGTTATAATCTCTGCCTTTAAACATTTGGGGATTATTTGGAGGAAGAGACAGAAGACTTGGACTCTATAATTTCAAAAGTTAGGTCTCAGTGAGGGATGTTTCCCGGAGACATATTTAAACTCAATATATGGAAATTCTGCCTACAAATTAGTTGTCCAAAAATAGAAAGGCTGACTTATAAAGTTGCACATATTCCTACATCAGATAAAAGGTTGCTCAGGGAAGAATCCTTCATTATTCCTTTTACTCCTCCCCACTCACTCACACCCACCAGCCCCAGCCAACATCTCATCCATTAGCCAATCCTGCCAGGCCTACCTTGGATCTTTGTTCCTGTTATGACTGTCCTCGTACAACCATCATCACTTACTGCCTTGAATATTGGAGTAGTCCCTTACTTGGAACAGCCTCCTGACTTGCTTCTTCCACATTAGCCTTCCTACAATCTTCCACCAACAGCCAGACTGGTGTTTATAAAATACTAATTACATTATGTCTGATTCTGCCTGTAAAGCCTCTGTGATCTCTCATGGCATTTCAATAAAATCCACATTTCTTCTTAACAGAAGACCATGGGGGAGGGGGAGGGGGAAAAAGTTACAGAGAGGGAAGGAGGAAAACCATGAGAGACTCTTAAATACTGAGAAAAAACTGAGAGTTGATGAGGGGTGGGGGAGAGGGGAAGGTGGGTGATGGGCATTGAGGAAGACACCTGTTAGGATGAGCACTGGGTGTTGTATGGAAACCAATTTGACAATAAACTATATATGTAATAAAAAAAACCCCACGTTTCTTACCATGACCACCAAGACCTACAGTGGTCTTGTCCCTGCTGACCTCTATCTGAGTGTATCCCATTTTACTCACGTCTGAGGCTGGTAGTCACCAGCCTCTCCAATCGCAGGACTCCTTGATGAGTCCTGGATGTGCTGAGCCAATCATTTCAGGTCCTTTGAACTTGCCATTTCCTTTGTCTGGAAAACCAGGGTCCACATGGTCCACTCCTTCTTGTTATGCATTGTAAGGCTCAAATGCCACCTCTTCAGAGTGGCTTTCTATGCTTCCTAATCCAAGATGCCCACACTACTTCCTTGATCTCTCTGAATCACATCACTCTATATTATATTGTTTTAGAATAGCACTTAATAGAATTGACTTATCCCCTCATTCAGAAAATAATTATTAAGTGCTTACTATGTTTCAGATGCTTTTTGAGGCAGTGGAAGTAGGTGAACACAAGAGCAAAATCCATGCCCTCATAGAAGTTAAGTTGTAGTTAACATTCTCCATCGCAGTCCACATTATGTTCACTTTTCGTTCATTGTTTGTTTCCTTCCACTAGACCTCTACAAGGCAGCGATCTTGGAAGCCTTTTTGTTCCTAAAAGAGTACCACTAAATAACTGTGACCCAATAAATATTTGAAAGAATGAATAAATGAATAGAGACTTTTGAAAACATTTAAACCTTAGGTTAATGAATTCTATCCATCAAAGCACCTAGTTTCCTTCTCTTCTTAACCCAATGTCAAAGCTAAGTCAAAGCTAAGTCAAAGCTAAGAGGTTTTAAAGAAAATCTGGTCCCATGCTATTTAAAGTATGGACAAGAGAGCAGCAGCAGCATCTGAGGCCAAGTTAACAAATGCAGAACTTCAGGCCCCATATTTCAGAACTACTGGATCAAAATTGGCATTGGATGAGATCTCAGGTAATTCCTGTGCACAGAGTTTGAGAAGCACTAAGATAGTCCGTTTACCTTATGTTAGAGATAGTAAACTGAGGCCGATAGAGGACGTGGACTGCCCAGGGAATAAGATCATATTCTTATTTGATCCTTCTTTCCTTTAAACCATGAGGCTTCCCAGGTTTCACATTTGTAGTTCAGTAGGGGCCAGAGGCCAAATTTTGAAACCTGCACAGTGACACCCATGGTGAGTATTTCTAGAAGCCTGGCCCTCAGGACCCCTGATGTCTACCTGCAAATATGCCTGCCACCTTCACATCCTACTCTATCCACACCCACTGTTGAGTGATTTCTAGAGGGGAGTGCTTTCTCTCAGAGGTCGTTCCTTTGTGTGCACGTAGGTCCTGTTTCCTCAATAACAAAAAATATTTTTGTCATTTTATTCTCAATAGTCAGGAAGTTCTCATCTGAAACCTTTTTTTTTCTTTTCTTTCTTTCTTTTTTAGGGAGGGTTGTTTTCAGCTCATCTTACAAGAGAGATGCAAATGTTCTCTCTGTATTATTTCTGTGCATACGTGCCTTTGCTGGCAGAGCCCTGGCTTACAGTCTCTGGGCTGATGTTTTCCTCGCTCCAGTGACTTGGACTCTGCAATGCAGTAGAAGTTGTCTCTGTGATTGAGCAGCTTCTGACCTGCCCCGTTCTTACCGGACTGTCAGGCTTCCTCTGCAGAGAAGCTGCCGGTGACGCTGTTCCATTTCTAAGGTCTCCAGGAGATGTCTAGCAAATAGCATTCCTTTGGTTTAACAATTAGCAGGGAAAAGAGGACTTTCAAAGGTTGTATTTTATCTCTTGTAGTCAAATATCTGCATTTGGAGCCTTTAGCCGAGGCTCTGCCTGAAGATGGTTCTGTCCCCTACCTGGCCCAGGACCGATGCACCTTTTCTCACATCAAACCGCGGCACTAAAAGAGCAAGAAGAATCTACAGTAATAAATGTGAAAAATCAGTCTAAATTCTCACCTTGAAAAAGGTAAAACCGGTTCTTCTCTCATGCAGATGGATTTGAAATACTGCAGTAAATACTGACCTAGTAGTACAAATAAGGAAAAGACATAATTTGCCTTTCCTTAATTGTAGAGGCCGTAGCAGGGGTTTGGGAGCCAGATGGATTTGGGTTTGGATCACAGTTCTGCTGCGCTACCCACACTGTGACCTTGAGCGTAATACTTAATCTCTCCAAATCAAGGATTCTGTATCACAATAAGGGATTAATCCACCCCCAAGGGACACGTTAAAGCTTCCTGAGGCTCCTGGGATGCAGTGGCATCAACAGACGTAGATGCTTTTGCAGCTGTGATTATTAGCAGTGGCAGCCCTTAATGGTGCAGGTAATGGTGTTGGTGGCATATAAATGTACCATGTGCAGTCATTCAGATAAGTGGCTGTGGACCTGGGATTTAAATTGATTTAAAACGTGTTCAAGTGTATACCCAATGGATGTGGATAATCAGTCAACAGGGAATGGTAATTAGCAAATTCCTGAACCGTGGCTCTATCTGCAAGGCCAATAGACAATTACCTGCTGACTCAGAAGGTCACAACATGAGGTGACAGTATTGGCTGAAGTGGTCCTTGTCTGAGCAGGACAGGGCCCAAGCTGGGGTGGTGGCCTGGGTAGGAGCTCAATGTATCAGAAGACAAGAAATAGGATTGAAATTCTGAATCAGGATCTCTGGGATTAGAACCTTGCTATCTGAGCCTTCCCCTGTGGTCTCTATGCACACAAACTTTTGATAATCTCTGGTTAAAAAAAAATGCCTCCCAGTACACTGTCCGTTCAGACAGCACTAATCCATGAAAAGGAGGCCTTGGTCAAAACAAATAATTACATGTATGAGACAACTAAACAGCATGAGGCAAAGGATTTCCCCACAATCTTATCCATCTTTATACATGCAACCCACTCTCCATTTCCTGGCAACATATACAGGATTAAGGACTTTCTGAAATGTGCAGAAATGGCCTATCCCTTTTATGAGTGAACTTTATCTGTTTTCCCATTTTGTGAAATTCTAGTATATTTTATATAGCATGTAAAACATTAGATGCAATTAATACCAGAGAAGTGGACAGGAATTTACTCTCTCAACTCTACATTTTTAGTTGTCACATAATTGTCTATCAGTCAATTACCAAGTATCTACTAAGCATCAAAACTGGCAAATTGCCTAGGGAAGGATAAGGTCCAACACATTTTCCCACAGATTTTACAATCTAATATAGAAAAAAGAAATGCAAGGAAGAAGTAAATACTAAAAGAGTCACTATTGAAAATGAATACATTGATAGAAGTAATAGCAACAACAACACCCATTCACTGAATGCCTCCTATAAATCACAAACCATACTAGATATTTATATAAATTATACCTGATTCTTGCAACAGCAATACAAGAGAGGAACCATCTCCTTATGTTACATAAGAAACTGAGGCTCAGAGAGGTTAAGATATTTGTTCAAGGTCATATGGGAAAAAATGGAAGGGCTGAAGTTCACACTTCTAAAGTCATTACTTTTTTAAAATTAGGAGTATGGAGAAAGAATTCTCAATGATACAAATATATCGCCAGATCATCTCGTCCATGCTGACATGGGGGATGAGGTTGAGAACTTGGTCAAGGGCATGAAGCTAACAAGAACTCAGGTATCTTTACTGCAAACTGAATCCCTGCATCAAAAGTGTATAGTATCACACTCATCTATTCAATACCAGACAATTATAGCTCAGCAACTTTCTGTCCTCTTCCTCACCTCCTTCCCTTCTTCCCTTATTCCCTGCCTCCCTGTCCCCTTCCCACATCAGTCAACAAGCCTCAAAATAGAATATATTTAAACTAACAATTCTTGAATATGTTCGGTCTATGGACCATGTCATCTAGAAAATGTGTTATGCTTTTTCATGCTTCTCTGCATCTTCATAGGCAAGTCACTGCCTAGAACGCCAGTCATGCCCATCTTGAGTAGGTAGACCTCATTTCATGGCCTGTCCAAATATGTGTCTCTAGATGAAGCCCTTTGCCAACTCACCTGTGCCAACTTAGTCATTCCCCCATCTGTGCCTTCACAGCGCCCACTACTTTGCTTCATCAAAACACTAAGTTTTAAACTCCTTGAGAGTAGAAACTATTTTTCCTTCATTCTTTATCCTCAGTATCTAACTTAGGACCAAGAATTAACAGGTGCTCAAAAGTCTAAGTGGATGGTTGATGAAAAGATGGGCATAGTTTTGCCTCAATTTTTAGTGGACCCCAGAAGGCCCCAGCAGTACAGAAACAATCTTCTGCTGAACAGTTAGCATAGTCCGCCATTTCCAGACCTGGAGAGACAATGAGAGGAGATCATGGCCATGGGAGAACACTGTCAGAGTCCCCAAGGGAGCCCGAGGGACAGTCAACATTACTATAATTAATTGAAAGATATTATGGATTGTGACCGTGGCAGGAAACACTTTTGCCATTAGAAAATGGATATCTTACAGGTTTACTGGGTAGAATTATTCAGAAAGCTAGTGTGTTTTCAAACATCCCGACCTTTTTCTATTACTTCAGTATAAAAGCTCCTGGACTCTCTATTTGACATTCTCTCCCCAACAGACTCACATTATTACATAGACCATCTTCCATTCACACTGATTACTCTTGTGTTTTCTCCTCTTTAATAAAAGCTGCTCTCGGGATGGAACATTTTATCAACTATTAGTAACTTAGCATGGATTGGAATGACTCCTTCTATGAGTAATTCTCAAGACTGATTTGACATCAGTCAGTAACAACATAGCATGAACTTAAAGTAACTTGGAATAAATCCCTGAGGAGTTTCCATCCTGGAAAACAGGGCTTTGGGCTCTAAGAAAGGAATCAGGGCTCAGAAAAGGAAGGAAGAATGGTGGGGAAGCTCTCCATGGAGTGTCTCAAAATATCTGAAGTGGGCAGTCACCTAGCCCAATATTATTGTTCTCATTGAAACCACTGATGATTATTATGCCCAAGGCACTGTGCTAGACACTTAAATGAGCATAACTTACGATCCTCACAATAATCTTATAAGTCAGCTCATCCTATTTATCACTTTTGTCTCAACTTCAGGGTTTTTTGACCGCCATTCAACTGTACTAGAACCCTCCCCAAACATCTTATATTATTTCTCAACAGCATTGATCACAATTTTATTTATAGGATTGTATACGTAGGTGTACAATATCTTCCTAAGAAGATATTAAACTAAGAAGATATTAGACATTAGATTAGAAGTCCATTAAGATAATGATCATATCTGCTTTATTTTTATCTATGGCTCTATCCCTAGCAACTAGCAAAATGCCTGCCTCATAAGAGGTATCCAATAAAAGTCTTTCAGTTCATGAATGATTGAAAGGAGCAAATATCATATAACTATTACTAAACCCACTTTACAAAGGAAGTCAAGGTCAAGGTCAAGTTTTAATAGCTTGAATATAGCTGAACCAGTTCTCCCAGGTGTGCTTGACTTCCAAACACATGCACTTTCGACTACTCACTGCCCCTCTTTCAGCTTCAGGCAGGAACATACTTGTTAATGGGGTATCAGCCGTGCACCCACCTTCTTTCTCCTAATCCTCCCATACAAATATATAGACGAATGTCTTTTGATGTCTGCATTAGAATCTTACTCATAAGCTTTGGATAGACCAGCTACTATTATCAGATCAAGAGGTCTTTTAAAGAAAGCGAAATTTATTACTATATTATTTTCTCTGTTGTTTTTCTGGATAAGGAATGGCAACCGGATTTTAAAATAAAAAGAAATCAAGATAAGAATAGTTCTAGAAAACATCCATCCAGGAGGCACTCTACAAGCAGAAAAGCATTTTGTGGCTTGAAGATAAAGCATCACACATATATGCAGTAACTGCAGGAAGAATTCTGGAGAGTTCAGAAGAAAACACTGACACTCCATAGAGGCCCTGTGCCTGGGGAATAAGAGCTTGGGCTGGGGGACCAGATGACACTAGTGAGCCCCAGATCCTCCTATGTCATGTTGATAAAACCTTCTGAACAAAGTTGTCCTGAGAACTGAATGATATGCTATATTTGGAAAGTGCTTATAAAAGCCTTCATAAATGTGACCAGTTGAAGGCTGACAAAACAAAGACTGGGAAATGGCCATCATATTTTATTGGACTGCCCAAATTCACAAGAAGCTCATGACATGTTTGAAGAGACAGAATCAGGGCTTATAAAGAATCCTGACATTTTAGTATCTGGGACCAGTAAAGCTGTACACTATTTTAATCTAAGAATAATTTTAGGCTTGGTTACCGTAGACTTTGCCTGATGTAGAAAATAATGCTCACAGAATCTATCAGCTTCCTGCTTAGCTCCAAGAGTAAGTTAAAAAGCCATTGGTATCATGTGCAGCACAAACTTAGATTAAGCAATTTATAGGCAGAAGAGAATGTCTAATTTGCACATAACTGATGGCAGGAAAATGAAAGATAAGTTCATAACATTTCAGCTGACTCTGCAGTACAGCTTGGCTTTTTATTTTTATTTCCTTCAAAGTTAAAAGGAACAGAAATACAAGCACAATGATTTCACTGCTTGTAGATGTGACTCTTTGTCCTGTACTCAAAGCTCTGCGTGATCTGGCTGAAACATCCCAGGATTCCAGGCTCACCTGTGAGGGGTTCACTGATGGAATCACCTATACATGGTCCCCCCCCTACTCCCCCGAGGATACCTTTTGCATTCCCAGCTCATGGTGTCCCTCTTATCCATACAGTCATGAATGAATTTATTCTTTCATTCAAATGAGTCACTTTCTGGTGTTGGGAGATGCTGATGAATATGACAGGCATGGACCCTTACCTCAGGGACTATATAGCTTGACAGGCAACTGCTATAAACACATGCTAGGTTCATCTTCCCCCAGTTTCCATCAGTTGGTATACTGCCCCTCTCTTCCAAATATTACTTATTTCCTCCTGTCTTTCCTAAACTCTCTGATGGGTGCAACTCTTCTATTTGCCTGTACTTCCTCCTGACATTTCATAGCTACTACTGTCTACTAAGTGCTCTATGGCTAGTGCTGGACTAAGCACTGTAGACAGGTTATTGGATTTAATTTTCAGAATAACATTATGAGGTAGATAATTTCAAGAAACCCAAGTTTCCCAAAGATGAGACTGAGGCTTAGAGATCCACTCTGCCCAGGGTCACGCCATTCTAAGTGCTGGAGCCTGGCTTCAGACCCAGGCAGCCTGACCTCAGAACATGGGCACTCAATCATTATGGCTTTCTGCCTCCATATTTTATCCCCATCATTCTTGTCCCTCCTCACCCTCTGGCCCAAGGCTGAGAGTTTCTTGAAGGCAGGCTTGTCTCATTCACCTCTCATCCTACCCTGCCTGTCCCACCCCACCTCCCTGTCCAGTGGGACTAGATACTGAGTCAATATTTGACTGATTTAATTGAATTCTACGGATACCCAATTTAAATTCTATGATCTATTCTTAAACCATCTAGATGACCTTTTGAGTTCTTATAACACATCAGCTCACTTTGTACTTCAATATTCTGTGGTTTCATTTGCATAAACTCCTTGGTGTTTGTGTCTCCGGATATTTTATCATGCTAGAGCTGCATTTGCTTTTATTCATGCATCTATTATAGAAAGTGAGGAAGGAGTCTGACTTGTCCAGGAGGCTGAAAAACATTTCAAAGGATAGACGGGTCTATGAAAAACTTCTGGGTTATTCCAGGAGGGTACAGTTCAGGAAATGCTTTGAGCAGAGGTCAGCATTTGTCTGCTTTGTGCAGACTCAGCTTTTTCAGTGACAGGTCATTGGATGGCAGCCTCCATCACCAACATCAGAGGTCTGAGGGGCAGAACCCAACCTGCCCAGCCATGGTTTCCCTCTTAGCAATTCTCACCACAAATCCTTTGTAGAAAGTATAGGGTACTTAAGTCTAATTGCAAGAGAGTGATTTGAACATTGATCTTATATAATAATTCTGATCTGCAATCAAGGCCTTCACTGAGACTGAAAAGATGTAGCTCCCAATAACTATGTAGCCCACACAGACTTCAGTAAACTATTTCCCTTGGGAGAAGATGGGCACAAGTGCTGGTGCAAGTGGGTACAAGCAATACCATTGTCCTGAAGATTTAATCAGAATCATGTAGAAGTCTGCCTTTTATCCATAATTTTGGCAGAACTATAAGTTTCCTGGATCTCTGAAATGAAATTCTTAAAGATAGGAAAATCATGTGGTTACTTGCTGTATGAAATTATTTTGTTACTAGCAATATGAATAGGTAGGTAGGTAGGTAGGTAGGTGTTAACAGTATGAACATGAGCTTAAACTGCATTATCTGTACTATCATGGGCATCAAGGCCAAAGGAATGAGCAATAGCATTGAGGTACTGCCTCCCAGTTTCCCAGTATCAAGCTCCTGTCTTATTCACTTCTGGCAAGAAGTGGACTCTTGGGAATTATGTAAGATCTGTGAGAGAAACAAACTCTAACTCGTTAATATAGGGCAAGGTGATGAGTACTCTAGTAGAGGAGAAAATGCCCAATGCTAAGAAAATGAGTGAATACAATTTTGTACAGTCACACACTAGGACATGACATTACGTTGAGATACAAAAATACTCCTACACGACAACATAAAGAAATCTCACAGACAAAATGTTGAGTGAACTCAGTGACAAACAAAAGAATACATGTAACTGAATGATTCCATTTATATGAAGTTCAAGAATAGGGAAAACTGTTTTAGAGAGAGGATGGGAAAGGATGTACTCCAAGGAAGGGATACTGAAGCATTAGATCTGCTGAGGAATAACTACACGATTTCATATTTCAACATTTTTGAACATGCTACTTCCTGCCTACAGTGTGGCCCCCTCTCTTGTCTGCCTGGTGGAAATCTGTTCATCCTTTAGGACTTGGCCCTGGGAAGACATTCATAAGACCTTTCCTTACCCTTTACGAAATATCTCTGGTAACTGGTTACCAAAACTACTATCGGTTTTTCTTTGGCAAGATGGAACCAACGTCGGAGCAAAATGAATAATAAAGAGGTTTGTTTTTCACTAGATATTTTTTATTGTATGTATTACCTATTTAAAATAGAATTTAGAATTAAAATAGAAAATAAGTGAAAGTGAAAGTTAAGTTCCTGAGCTACCAGTTTACTATAAATTAGGAATAAAGGGGTAGACACTCTAACCCCCTAGGAGCTTTCTTCCTCTCGCCTACCCCAATCCAGAGACCACTTTTTCCTTCTTAAGAAGACATTGAGCAAAGATAAATGAAGCTGGAGTATGGCAAGTAAAGAGAGAGTTAAAATCTGTAGGTTGATCACAGTAAGGCTCTCATACAAAGTTACAGTAAAGCTCTTACAGGAGAAAAGAGATTATGAAATACAAAACTCAAAAAGAACGGAATTCACCAATTACCCAGGTAAACACAATAATGGGTCAAATCTCCCCAGACTGACCCTCCCTTATGTGCATTCCGTGGTCTCTCATAGTCTATGATGAAACAGGGAAAATTGCTATAAAATAATATGCTTTTCACCTTGAAAGCAGAGGATCTGACTTTGGAGAGCTGGGGATATTTTTCTGAAGTAGGATATGCAATTGATTATGGGTAGCATAAATTTAATGTTACCATAAACTACAAACCACAGCTAAGATATTGTCTTCTGGAATCCTCATTTCTAATATTAAACTGCTCTCATAACAGAATAGTCAAACTGTTTTCATTCAACCCTGAAACAGATATTTATTTCACATTTACTCTGTGTAGTATATAAAAATAATAAATCCTCCTAGTTTCATCATATTCATGTTTAATAAATTACGAGCAGGAGGAAAGTAAAACAAAGAAACAAGTATGGGATTTCATATGAAAGGGTTGTGGTTCAAGCCACGTCTCTACTATATTTTGTAACATGATACTAAGCAAGTCACTGTGTCTCTCTAAATCTTAATTTCTCATCATAATATTGGATTGATAAGACTGAAGAACAGGTTTTTCAGGAGCACCCAAAACAATTACAGATTACAGCATGTATTCTACAGCAGACCCTTAATACAGTTTTGACTCTCTTTTATATATTTTCTCCCTATGATATGTTAGCATGGTGTGTATTAATTATAAAACTACTACCTTCCGGGGCGCCTGGGTGGCGCAGTCGGTTAAGCGTCCGACTTCAGCCAGGTCATGATCTCGCGGTCTGGGAGTTCGAGCCCCGCGTCGGGCTCTGGGCTGATGGCTCAGAGCCTGGAGCCTGTTTCCGATTCTGTGTCTCCCTCTCTCTCTGCCCCTCCCCCGTTCATGCTCTGTCTCTCTCTGTCCCAAAAATAAATAAACGTTGAAAAAAAAATTTTTTTAAAAAAATAAAAAAAACTACTACCTTCCACTTAACCAACCAATCAACCTGTAGAGCACAAACATATTAAGGAGTCAATATGATGTAACTGTTCAGTTTGGGGTGGAAAATATTACAATTAAAATCTCGGTTACTGGGGTGCCTCAGTGGCTCAGTCGGTTAAGCGTCTGACTTCGGCTCAGGTCATGATCTCATGGTTCGTGAGTTTGAGTCCCGTGTCAGGCTCTGTGCTGACAGCTCAGAGCCTGCTTCGGATTCTGTGTCTCCCTCTCTTGCTGCCCCTCCCCCATTCACGCTCTGTCTCTCTCTCTTGAAAATAAACATTAAAAAAATTTAAAAATCTTCTCAGTTACTGTTTGTTTTCAGGAAAATTATCTGATCTCTAGGAGTTTTAGTTTTCTAGTTTCTAAAAAGGGGGATAAAACCATCTTCTCTTAAGGGCTGATGTGAGGCTAGCCTAGGCTACACCCTGCTTAAGAAGTCACCGAGTAAGCATTTGTTTTGCAATTTCTTTCCCTTAAAAATTGGTGTGTTTTTCCATTTTTAAAAATAATTTTCTGAAATCCATTGAGATAAATGGAGACACCTCAGAATAGAAAGCCATCAAGAAAGTCATCAGAAGTAAGAGGGTAAAAAGGAAGAAAAGCACAAAGCTCGATTCTGTTTTCTGAAGAAGAAGCACCCTCAATAAACTCTTGCTAAAAACACAGCCACTCTTTGGTGACTGGTCAGTTGCCAAATGTCACCTTGTAAATCATCCACCCCTCAACACATCATGGGATTCCTCTTAAGATGTGGGCTTCTTCATCCTTTTTTCCAGTGGACTTTTTCAGCAAAGACCAGGCACTGCTCCAGCATCCACTTACCTAGCAGCTGCTCGGTGCCAGGAAACGGACACACAGACCTCTTACCAGTTTGATCCGATCATTGCATTTAAGCTTCAAACCAACTCCCAAGTTCTTTTTGTACACTTCGTGACTGACCCAGCCATTCATGGCCAAGCATCTATTATAGAGAAACTCCTGGGCATGTATGCCAGCAAATATGTTCAAGAAAGTTCATGCCTAGGGCTGAATCGTGTCCCCTCAAAATTCATGTGTCGAAGCCCTAACCTCTCAGTATCTCACAATGGGAACTTATTTTGAAACAGAGTTGCTGCATATGTAGTTGGCTATGTGAAGATGAGGTTACACCAAAGTAAGGTGAACCTCTGAAACCTTTGGTTTCTTTTAGGAAGAACACCATATAGACAAACACACACACAGTGAGAGCACCACATGAGGACTGTAGCGATGCTACCACAAGCCAAGGAGCCACCAGAAGCTGGGGGAGGGGCCAGGAACAGATCCCTTTCCTCGTACTTCGGAGGGAGAGCCACCTTGCTGACACCCTAATTTTGAACTTCTGGCCTCTTGAATGGTGACATGATAAATTTCTGTCATTCTAAGCCACCCAGTGGTGCTATTTTGCTATGGCCACCCTAGCACACCAATATAGGCTGATACTCAGTATGCACTGGTACCACTGATGAGTTGTCAAAACATTGAGCTAGTTTTCCTCTGGTTAGTATATGGATAGTTATGTCACTGCTCTGAGTCTGTTAGGCACCCCTGGCCTCCTGGCCCACCCTAACTCCTTTCTTGGGACCCATGGGCTTCCCCCCATGATAAAAAAGTAAAATTTAAGGCCTCATGAACTCAGAAAACTTCAACAACCTACTTAGGCTGGTTTACTCTCTCCATGCAAGAGGCTGAAGGATACGCACATTCTCCTCAGCTCACCACTTCCTCATTGCACCTTAAGACAGGGCCATGTTCTCTTCACATTGTAAGGATTTTACCTCTAAGCTCTCTAGAGAATAAGATGTGTACATATTATAATTATATATATAATATATGGGAATGTAATAAATATCCCAAATCTATACAATTCTCTATAGTTCCTAGTTCCCATCAAAATGGAGATCCTGAAGTTAAGGGTGAGTTAAACTCACCTACCCAAAGTTTTAGACGTAAAGATCTAATAATATATTCCTAAGTGTGTCCATTCAATGATTTCCCATCACAAGTTGCATTGTCCATGTCTTGTTTCTGCGACCTCACACAGGAGCCATTCCCACTCAGAATTCCTTTACGAACTAGCATAGGACACACATGCTTCCCCTGTCTCCAGACATCCAGAGAAAACACAGATGGAGTTGCTACCTCTGTTAAGCTGGGGCAGGAAAACTGTGATGCTGCCTGGCACATACATAAAATATTACAGGCTATACCTTCATTGCAGGTAGGCCTCTCACAAAATGATGTGATCCTGTGATCTCACCACACTAGATCTATCAACAGCTCACTATGCTCTAAGGGGAAACCGCTTTGTAGACATGACGTCATATGAAGTCACGACTGCCTAGCTGAAATAGTCATCCATGCAGGCCTGTGATAACACCTGTGTAGGATGGACGTGGATGTAAACTACAGTTTTAATAGGAGCCCTGACTTTCTAGAAAGATTATATTTCAGAACCCGCATTCATGCATTTCAGTTGCCATGGGCACAGGCAGCTGTGTGGATATGAAGCTTTTAAGTTAAGCAGCCAAAGGAGACTTTTGATTAAAGCAGATCTCAGCTTGCTTAATGAGTAATGATAGATCCTAAATCCAATACACCAACTCTTTGAGGGCATTGTCAATGTAGTTTATTTGCTTCCAATGACATTTCTTAAGTCACGTTTGTTGCATGAATTAGTGAATGAATGAATAGTTTAATTAATGGGTATAGATTGAGGGACTGTATATGATAGGCATTTTGCCAACAGGCAGAAATGCAAAAATGAATAAAATATGGTTTCCGCCCTCAAAGATCTCACTCTTCAGTGAAGAAGGAAGTTATACATAATGGTAATTTTTTAAATAGACAAGTTTTATGTCCAAGAGAAACCGTTCCTGGGAGAAGAAGGCAGTGCCAGACAAGGCTATGAAGGGGGCAGTGATACTGAAGCTTAGTCCTAGTGGATGAGTGGGCTTTGCTCCAATACATGTGAAGACAAAGAACATTCCAGAAGAAGGAAGAATGTTTAGAAAACCTAGTCATGAAAGAGCAACATCCTTTGGGAATGCAAGGAATATTTCTCATTCAGACAGATAGTTCTAGCATTGCTCAAGTACCAATCAGTAATGCCTTTAATATCTGGCAATCTTAATCATCCAAAACATGACCTGGAAAGGGCTCCTCAATGTGGGCACAACCTATAACAAAGTCCATGCACTTGATTTCTTTGTGGAATGGTGACACCATCTTCAGAACAAAAACCTAGGTAGGTAAATGCTTCATGTGACATCAAGTTTACTCATTTGACAAACACAGTCTTCAATAGTTTTTTTTGGAACATACACAAGGGAAAACATAAACTGAGAATAAGGAAAAAAAAACAGAAAAATGCAGAAATCTAGTAATCATCTTACTAGTCCTTCTCTTCCCCCAATAAGAATACATCCAGCTCCCAGAGCATATAACAGGAAAATATAACTTTGTAATGATCCTTCTGACTAGGAGACTGGTTAAGATTCCAAGTCTGAAATGTGTTAAAGTAAGGTAACAGGCAATGACTCCATCAAGTTTCTCATCAAAACCACCTAACCATTAAAAAGTCTGGCTTCTTCAGGGTGTTAGTTTTTACTCATTTTTAAACGTGTTCGAGGAATTATCCATTTCTGAAAGGTCTGACTGGAAAACTGAGATCAGTGCATTTTCACTTACCTCATGATTAGTGAAGCAGATATTGGCTTCCTTATCCTATGATTCTTTTGTGTGATGAACAAAGTCACTAGGTTAATCAGAAGACAGTCAGTTGAAATACATATTTTATTTAGACATCCAGAGGCAGAAATATTATTACACCAAGTTTTAAATTGAAAATCAAGTGAAGGCATTAAGCAGGATTTTAAAGAGATGAAACTACACTCTGAAATACTCAAAGAGGCTGCTCTTATAAGGACAGGGGCTGGGAGTTAGGCTAATGGAAGGTTTTGACTCTCCTTGCACGTTTCTGCAAAGATGCAGAAAAATGCAAACATATGCAATATTAATCATACACAACAAATCCATGACATCTAGTACCTGGCTTACATCCAAAGAAAAACGGAACTGGATCTCAACTCTACTACCTGTTAAAATGTTAACCTTATTCTGAATCACGGTTTAATCTCTCAAAATTGATTTATCTATCTAGCTTTTGGATACCTTTGAAATTCAAATGAAGTAAGTCTGTAAAAGCATGATCCTCATTCCATGATTTTTTCTTTCAAACAGGAGTCTTTAGAGAGCAAAGATGACACCTGGGAGAACTACTGCCATGAGTTTGCTCTCCCAGTTTTACAGGGCTCTTGTGAGATTAGCGATCATATATGGTAAGTGCTGGCACATATGTAAATGGTCAGTAAAAAGTAATTGTTGTTATTCTATGCATTTAAAACTCCAGGAAAGAATTCCCATCTTAAATTGTCTTTCTACAGGAGATCATTAGAGAGCATTTCTGATTTAAAAATAGGTACCAAGGCTCTTCTTCAGTTAAAAACCTGACTCATTTCTCAAGTTACAAATATAATACCCTCATAGGTTTTTTGGTTTCTGCAATGACAAGACTTTCTGCTCAGAAGCAGATTTAGTATGAAGTGTAATCCTCCAGGGCTCTTACTTTGCAAAGTCCCCTTGAGGTTCTGGAAGAGGCAAATAGTGTATTCAATCAGTTATGCGATTTTATAAAATTTGCAGAATAAATGTGTTTTAGCAGCAGACAGTTAAGACCATTGACTTTCCACTTTATCTGTCACACTCCCCTTCCTGTCAGGCACAGAGCACCTAACCAAAAGGTATGGAGTGCCTAGAAAAAAAGAAAACTGAACTTGAGATATATTCAGTTTGGTTTTAAAGAAATATACTGATGTGGTTCACAACACTTCCATGTATAGTTAAGTCTTTGATAGTCATTTTGTTATAGGGATGTCTTCCAGGTACACTACTGTCACCAACTGTGGCAAGTGACCTCATATCTTGACATGAAGGTATAGGGCAGAGGTTGAAGGCTGATAGGAATAAGTCCCATGGTACCTGGTGCTAGAATTAAGTGGGTAATAGAAAAGAGACAAAGTTTGAAAGGAACAGAGCTGAAAATTCTTCCAAATCCTATAACTTAACATGAAAGATGGTAGAGATTTTCCTAAATTTAACAATGACCCCAGAAATATAAATACTATTGCTAAAATTATTATTGATCAATATTTTTTTAATTCAATTAACCTCTATAGACAAAAAGGTGAATTTTTTTATTCTCTCTATAGATAATATTATAAAATATCATCATACAAAAATATAATCAAATACAGCTTAACCAAATAAACAAAGAAAAAATATTATAGAGGTAAGAAAAGCAGTTAATAAAAACTATGATAGCTCTCAACTTTAAAAATTTTTCATGTGCTGAGATTTTTCATTTTTTCGCATGTATATTTTTCAGTCTAAGTTAATATTTACTTTTGTATCTCATTTTTTCTTTTTTTTCTAAAAGGAAAATCCCCAAAATAGGTGTTTGAAGTCCCATAAAATCTGCATCAGTCAATCCCCTCTCAACATTCACTCAGATCCTGAACTGTCTATATACACAGTACTTTTGGTGGTCCAAGTAGCACTTAATTATCCTCTTGACCTCCAGCATTTAATCAGTAGATAAAGGCACTAGGAACAAAACGGAGATCAAATATCACTTTTATTAATGGATACCCAAAGACTATCATAGGGCTCCAAAGCATGCAAGGGAGACCTGAAGCCAATCTGGGTGGCCTATTTTGTCCCACATGGGAGGCAATGAGACCTGACTCACCCACCAGTCACAATCAGAGCAGGTAGAAAATATTTCATGTCTTCCTGAAACTGGAAAGCCTATTCCATAGGTTCATTTCATACAAACTGGAAACCCATCTATTCAATGCACCTGGGCACACTGAGTTCAAAGAGGACAAGAAATAATAGGAAATCCAACATCCACATTGCCTTTACAGTGAAATCACTGTGGTGGCTAAAAAAAACGTTCTCCAAAGTAGATAAGGATGTACCCAATTAAATTAGCTTCACCTTTTTTTTTTTTTGAATGTGTGTGTGGTGGTGGAGTGCTGGAAAGGAACAGAACAAGTGTTTCTTCAAATATCCCCTCTCCATGGATGTTCCTTCCTATGAA
This sequence comes from Prionailurus viverrinus, assembly GCF_022837055.1. Taxonomy (NCBI): domain Eukaryota; kingdom Metazoa; phylum Chordata; class Mammalia; order Carnivora; family Felidae; genus Prionailurus; species Prionailurus viverrinus. Next base: position 128,077,217 of record NC_062563.1, on the reverse strand, counting down.
AAAATGAGTAAAGGGTAATAATGATTTATCATTGGAAAGGGTCTAAAGACTGATTTAAATAAAAGACTCAAATTCTTTGAACTGATAGCAAAACATAGGAAACACCAACATGTATGTATCAACTTTACTGTAGAATATACCTGTTAACCTAAGTTCTTTGGGTGTTTGCTAAATCTTGGAACAAATATGCACATTCTCCTGCCTTATGAAAATTTTCAGAAAGCCAATAGTTAACCTAAGGATATAAAACAATCATTCTGTAATAAATACATAACCTAAGTCTGCTACTAAAGTTAGTTTGCTTCAGGGTCTTATACCATTCCAGGAATTTATTTGTGTAGGTACACTTTTGCAGTATGAAAAGAAGCATATTTTGATGTATTTGTAATGTCAAGGAGAAATAACCTGTAAATAACAAACAAAAGAACTATAAACATTTAACATGCATTTACCATGAGCAAAGAGAGAACCTCACTGTGTCTGCCTCAGGGAAGCAGAAGAACCAGATATGGAATCAGGGAGTTGGAACCTATTGAGGGATGTAGGTAACATAGTGAAGTGAACAACAGAATAATGCAGGTGTTCTGAGCATAATTATGCTGCTGGATAGCCATATGATCTTTAAAAAGTGAACTATATTTTCTCTGGACCTCCACACTCTCATACACACCTGTGTGTGCATGCACACGCACACACACAGAAAAAAATGAACTCATCCAGCTGTTAAGATCAGTGACAAAGTAGAGGATTGAATTCTTGATACAGTGCTTCCCAAAGAGCATTCATCTTGATTCCAATACGTGAGAAAAGTTCTGAAGAACAGCTTTCCATGGTCAAATAATTTTAGAAAATGTTGCATATTTTCCCCGTTGATATATTCAGTGTGCATTAGTCTGTTAGTCTAAGATGTACAACAGTAATGTAATAGTTTTATCTTTGTTTAGCATAATGCTTGAAAAATGTATTTATTAAAACCTTTTAGGACAATATCTATGATATATAATTTGGGAATGTCCTCTGAGGCAACATTTGAGAGTTGCAAACAAATTCTTTAGAGACCTACAACACAATACTGCATTTAGATAACATAGTCAGAACCCTGCTTTGAGCTGTCCTCCTGTGATAGTGCTGAATTTGTTATTTGGAATGCCAATGGCCAGACATAGGAGAATCCTTTGATATAAAACATGAAGTGGAGGGGGAGGGGTGTTGGAGGAGGGAAGAGTATGTTGATCTTTAATAATATTTTTCTTAATGCAAACAAAAACTTTTTTTCAAACCTTTAGTTAAATTCTAGCTAGTTAACATATAGTGTAATATTAGTTTCAGAAGTAGAATTTAATGATTCATCACATAACATACAACACTCAGGGCTCAAAACGAGTGCCTTCCTTAATACCCAACATCCATTTAGCCCATTCCCTCACTCACCTCCCTCCATCAACCTTCAATTTGTTCTCTATAGTTAAGAGCTTCTTATGGTTTGTCTCTCACTATCTCTTTTCCCCCCCTTTCCCATGTTCATCTGTTTTGTCTCTTATAATTCCACATGTGAGTGAAATCATATGGTATTTGTCTTTCTCTGACTGACTTTTCATTTAAAATAATATATTCTAGCTCCATCCACATGGTTGCAAATGGCAAGATTTCTTTTTTTTTTTTTTTTTTTGGATGGCTGAGTAATATTCAATTATATCTGTATGTGTACACACACACACACACACACACACACACAAACACACACACACACATCTTCTTTATCCATTCATCAGTAAATGGACCTTTGGGCTCTTTCCATAATTTGGCTACTGTTGATAGCCAAACTGCTACTATAAACATTGGGGTGCATGTACCCCTTTGAATAAGTATTTTTGTAGCCTTTGGATAAAAACCTAGTAGTGCAATTGCTAGGTTTCTTTTGAGGAACCTCCATACTATTTCCTGAGTAGCTGTACCAGTTTGCATTCTTCCCAATAGTGTAAGAGGATTCCCCTTTCTCCACATCCTTGCCAACATCTGTTGTTCCCTGTGTTGTTAATTTTAGCCATTCTGACAGGTTTGAGGTGGTATTTCATCATGGTTTTGATTTGTATTTCCCTGCTTATGAGTGATATTGAACATCTTTTCATGTGTCTGTTGGTCATCTAGATGTCTTCTTTGGAAAAATGTCTACTCATGTCTTCTGCCCATTTCTTAACTGGATTATTTGTTTTTTGGGTGTTGAATTTGATAAATTCTTCATGGATCTTTTGGTAGCAGGAAATCATGTGGGGTTGAAGATTCATTGACTTAAATATGTTTGTCACCATGCTAGGACCTCATGTGGGAAAAGTTGACATATAGTAAAAAAAAAAAGAAAGTCACAAGTTCTAACTGTGAATTATGTTCTATGAGAGATACAAAATACTATAAATTCATGGTACTTATTTTTTATTTTTTTTATTTGAGTAGAGAGAGAGAGAGGAGAGAGAGCATGCATGCACAAGCGGGGGAGGGGCAGAGAGAGAGAGGGAGAGACAGAATCCCAAGCAGACTCTGTGATGTCAGCACAGAGCCTGATGTGGGGCTTTAACTCACAAACTGTAAGATCATGACCTGAGCCAAAATCAAGAGTCAGATGCTTAACCAACTGAGCCACCCAGGCACCTCTATGGTCTTTATTCTAAAAGAATTTAAGATTCCAGTTGGGGAAATAATGCACATATATGTAACCAAAAAAAAAAAAGAAAAGAAAAGAAAAGAAAGAAAGTTGTTAAAAATAGATTAAGAAGATAAAGCAGAGACAGTGGAGCTGTAGGTATTTGCAGAAAGGATAAATCCTTCTGTGTGGTAAGGGAAAACTACATAAAAGAAATGGATGGCTCAGGCATTTCTCTTTTTTTAGTTTATTTGTTTATTTTGAGAGAGAGAAAGCATGATCAGGGTAGGGGCAGAGAGAGAGGGAGAGAGAGAGAATCCCAAGCAGGCTCTGGGATGTCAGTGCAGAGGCTGACATGGGGCTGGATTCCATGAACTGTGAGATCGTGACCTGAGCTGAAATCAAAATCAGATGCTCAACCAACTGAGCCACCGAGGCACCCCCTAAGAATGATTATGCTGAGCATGGAAGGATGGATGGATGGATGCATTGATGGATGGATAAAAGAGTAAACATCAGAAATGATAATGAGAACAGTTTAAGATAGAAAACTGATCATGTATCAGAATATCTCAGGTAGAAATACCACAAATAATACCTGATAATGAGAAATTTAAAGCAAAAGCTATCAGGCCCAAGATTATATATATATATATATATATATATATATATACACATACACACACATATACATGTATACATATATATATGTATATATAGGTATATATACATATATACGTATATATGTATATATACACTACCTGTATATATATATATATGTAATATATATATAACAGGTAAGTGTTGAAGGAATAACAAAAAGAAAAGAAAAAAGAAAAGAAAAGAAAAGAAAAGAAAAGAAAAAGAAAAATACATGTTTCTGAACCACAGGAGCTCAAGATATATTGATACAGAAGAGGAAGAAATAGGCATATACACAAGTAACTCAAATAAAATAAGGTAGCAGTTCAATCTTTAGTGTAAGCCAAACCCCAGATTATAGAGTACAAAGGAGGGAGTTAAAATTTGACTGTGATATTCTATAAAGATTAAATAAAGGGGGTAACATTTAAGCCAAGTCTCTAAGAATAAATTATATCAAATGAGACAGAGAAAGAAGAGAGCATTTCAGAAAGTCCAGACCAAAAAGCAAAGGAATGGAGATGCAAGCAGAAATTGGATGATTAAAGAATGTTAAATAACAAATGTGCCTATGAGGTGCAGGTGGCAGTGGATGAGACTGACAATAGGTGAAAGGGTCTTCACAGTTAAGGGCTAAAAACTGTGAAGGGTCTTGAGTGCCATATTAGCAAAGGATTCATGCATTATTAACTTTATGGTTAAGTTTGTTTTAAAACAAAACTTTTCCAACCATTCTCTCAGGATATGCAGGGACCACTGAAGAGCCAATCCAGAGAAGACAAGATCAGAAGAAAATAAGAAAGCACTTGCTTCCAAGTTCCACATCTTCAACTCAGTTAGAATAGCTCTGCTCCGAATATCATTTCATGTTCAGCTTCCACTTAGGGTTTGGTTTAAACAAAAAAAAACCTATAAGTTTTTAAAATGTTTACCACTCTCGGGGAGCCTGGGTGGCTCAGTTGGTTAAGCATCTGACTTCAGCTCAGGTTATGATCTCACAGTTTGTGACTTCAAGTCCCACGTCAGGCTCTGTGTTGACAGCTCAGAGCCTGGAGCCTGCTTGAGATTCTGTGTCTCCCACTCTCTCTGCCCCTCCCCTGCTCGTGCTCTGTCTGTCTCTGTCTCCCTCTCTCTCTCAAAAATAAATAAACATTAAAAAAAACTTTTAAATAAAAATTAAAAAATAAAATGTTTACTACCCAAAGATTTGAAAAGATAACTGGTTTTCAAGTACAAGATACTATAGAAAGGCAAGGATGCTTTAGGAAGATATTGTAACAATTTAGGTAAGATATGACTAACCTTTTATTAGAGAAATCAAAACTAGTAGAAAATGGAAACATTCCAAAAATATTTCTGAGTTATGATAAGCAGGAACTATCTGTTTACTGAATGTTGACATTGAGATACAAAGTGGACATACAATGATGACTCTAATGTTTATGTTCAAGGGCCTGGAAATATGAGTGTATCATTCACTGAGGCAAGGATCATAATCTGAAGAGAAGAAAAGCAATGGGACCTCTTCCATTTTATATATGCTGATTTCATATCCAGGCTTGCAAGCAGATAAAGAGATACAGTTAGGTATTTCCGGAGACAAATATGGGTTAGAGATATATAGCTGGGTGTTCAACGGATAATGAGTGGATATATACCTCAGGTGTAAACCCCCAAGGAAAAATTATTAACAATAAGAGGGATATTAAGAGAAAATGTTTTTCTTTAACATTAGTTAGTTATTTACTTTAGCAGTAACTATGTTAAGAGTTTCACACGCATTATTTTATTTAATTGCATGTGAGTTCTATGAGTAAGGAACATCACTATTGAGGAGAAAAATGTAGACATTAATATCTGAAGTGGAACTATCTATATTCAATTCTGCCTTGGCTATTTACTATCTGTGTCATTTGGGGCAAATTATTTAACTAATCTGTGTTTTGCTGTTCTTATCTGTGAAATGAGGGTAGTATTCCCTAGAGCTGTGATGAGAGCGATATACACTCAATGCAAATAAGATGTTTATCACAGTTTCCATGCCTGGTAAGTGTTCAATAAATGTGAGCAATTATTTTCCATTCCGTTTTACAGATAATTGAAGATAAGTCAGAGAGATTAAATAATAACTAACGACACACTGCTAAATAAATGGCGAGTGTCATCCATTCCCAAGTCCACTTTTAACCTTTACACTAGTCTGACTCATGTGCAGAAGGAAAAATAAGTCAAGATGGTAACCTTGGGAAATGCCTACATTTAACAGCAAGAAGAAACCAGAGCAGTAGGTTAAATAGATTTAGAAGGCATGGTCAGACTACCAGAAAAGGCCAGGGAGGATGGTGTTGCTAAACTATTGGAAGAAAGGGGTAGCCAGTAATTTCAAAAACTTCAGAGGATTTTAAGAGGAAATGCAATGCAAGACTGTGAGATTCAACAGTCAGACATTCCTGGAACAGTTAAGAGAGGATTGAGCAGAATGGATAGAAAAAACCTGAAGCAGAACCATTTAAGAAATGACTGCAAAGGAGGGAAATATATGCAGTAAGTGTAGAAGTATGAATGGAGAATGTCAGTGTAACATACAACTTAAGGGAAAGCTTAGTGCAGGCTTTTAGAGAATGGGGAAGCCTTGGCCATATTTTCATATGGAGACAGGAACCAGTAAGGAGAGAAAGGGTGAATATATTAGGAAGGGGCTAATCAATGCATCACGGTGAAGGAGGACGTAGGAATACATGGGGGAGAGAACACAGTGGCACAGTTTAGCTTTTGAAAAGAAAGACTCTGGTTACAAGAGAGAACAGAAGACATGTATAATACTTACCGTGTGAGGGAAGCATGTGGAATTTAACCCCTAGTGGCTTCAGATTTTTTTGTGTGAAGAAAGAAATTCATTTGTAAGCACTGAGAGAGGGATTGTGTAGGGACCTCGAGGAAGAATAAAAATTTCTCCATGGGAATAAGAGAAAGATTGCTGAGCAACCATGAAGGCCCTGCTGAGCTTAGAGCAAAACAGCTGATTAAGCAGCTTGCACAAGGAAGTGAAAGAGATAATGAATTTCCTATCCACAGAACAAGTTAAAAGGAGGCCAAGGGATATAAAGCACTCACACAAATGTAAATGGTGCTTATAAGTCAATACATATTTCATATAAGGAAGAGACAGAGAATACAAACAAGTATTTGGATAAAGCATAATACATAAATATATGTAACAGGCTGTGCAATATTTGTCATGGAGCGTCCTACAGAGGTACAGGCATTACAATATCATTTTTGGACATCTTATTCACAGGACATATATGTGGCAATTTAAAAGACTATGATTCCAGTTCTGACTGTCACTAACAACTCATTAGTGGCCTAACCTGATTAAAACATGTTTCCACTCTCTGGGTTTCAGTGTCCTCACCTACAAAACGAGGTAGAACTGGAAGCTCTCTAAAGGATACTCCAGTTTAAGGACTGCAGGACTCTATATTATTCATAATAATATTCGCTGCTTTCCCTCTCCACCTGCCATGCCTACAGGGATATGTTCTTTGAACAGGATATAACTCTTAAGCTGACATTAAAGGGATGTATTAGAACTCTCAGGATATAGGCATGTCTCACTGACCCAAGGGCAGATACGCAGCTAAGGCTCAAAAGGGAGCTGCTTCATTCTTATCTTTCTCTGCAGCTTTCTGTGCTACTTAATCTGCATGGAGGAAGATGGACGCACCACAGCTCTGAGGTTTAAGGGATCACATCAAATGATAAACTAGGATCTTCGAGTTCTTATTCCAGCTGGCTTCAATGGATTTGAGATTCACTCTAGTTCAAAATATTCTGGAGAAAGGGGTAATTTCACTACACACACACACACACACACACACACACACACACACTTATGGAAGCCCACATATGAATCAACTACAGTAGTTCTAAGCTATGCAAAAATTTACCATAAGGGCTTAAGTCAAATGGTGGCAATGATCAAAGGGAAGAAAGGTCCTCAAATATTTTTGTCTCAAGATCAGCAAATTGTTATACCGAAACCAAAAATATGATATCCCAGAAAGTTATGTGCACTGACTTCATCACTGCTCCCCTTAATGAGATCCATATCTCTAATTATTTTCCCCACCAGGTCCAGGAACACCCTCTTTTAATCACCTGTGGTTTCTATCCCTTCCTTTTGCATTCTCAAGGCAGATAGGAGAAGCATGTGAGTGGACTGTTTAGTACATTGTAGGCGCTTAATAAATACTCCTGAAAAAAATGTGGCAGGCTAAATCTCAACCACTGAATATCTAAGAAGGTTTTACCCAAGAGAAAGCATAAAGGGGCATCTGGGTGGCTCAGTTGGTTGAGCGATTGACTCTTGTTTTCAGCTCAGATTATTATCTCACAGTTCCTGGGTTCAAGCCCCATATCGGACTCTGTGCTGACAGTACAGAGACTGCTGGGGATTCTCTCTCTCCCTCTGTCTTTACCTTCCTGCATGCTCTCCCTCTCTTTCTCTCTCAAAATAAATAAATAAACTTTAAAAAAAAGAGAGAGAGAGAAAGCATAAGAATCTTTCTCTGAGTTAGAATAAATTCTCAATATATGGCGACATGGTACCTGGCGACATGGGTCAAACTGTGGAGTTAGTGCTTTGACTAGAATTCTGAAAGGGATTCTTGTGCAAGCCCACCAAATGACACCCATGGATACTTCATAAATACACCTGAAGCTGAATTTATGACATGATCTCATGTTTACATCTTCCACCAGCCTTGCCACCATGCCCACAGGAAAATAAGTCAATTCATAGGTCTAATGATTTCAGTTTCATTAGGAAACATTTTTTACAATGGCATTAGCAAGTAATTTTACTTGTTAACTGTGTCTCTTTACCTAAAGCACAGGCCTGGCATAAACAAATGCATTTGTAAGTGCTTGCTCAAAGCTCAATCATTCATATATCCATCGAATAAATGGGCACTTACTTCCATTTGGACCTGCAGCCACAAATTTCATTTACTCAGAGAGATATATTAATTAGTATTAGAAAAAGTTCTTTTATCAACACAAATCAATCAGAAATGTCCACTCATAGAAATGTTAATTTTAAGAACTATGTAATATGTGTAAAAATAAAAATACCAAAACAAAAATGAAAAAGAGATATTGAAAGAGCATATCCATTTTATAGTAAGGGAAGAAGTATTTAGGAAAAGAATTGGTTTTTGCAAAACGAATATTGTTTCAAAATATAATCATAACCCCCTTGCTAATAACCACTGGAGAACTTACATAGAAGACTAATTATGTTTCATAAATGATCACATGGCTCTTCATAATTGATATGAAATTCTGTTTTTACAAGCTATTGTCTACCTGTAGTATGAATGCACGTTATTAAAAGTCTCCATTGCCATCCCAATAATGTAAAAATTCACTAAGACACCTGTATTTAAATCTAGTTTCTATGAGGGTTGAGGGGGGGTGGGAGGGAGGGGAGGGTGGGTGATGGGTATTGAGGAGGGCATCTTTGGGGATGAGCACTAGGTGTTGTATGGAAACCAATTTGACAATAAATTTCATATATTGAAAAAAATAAAATAAAATAAAAGTAAACCTAAATGAAAAAAAATAAATAAATCTAGTTTCTGACCCAGATATAATTATACTAGAAGGATACTGACATATAAATATATAAGTATATAAACATGCAAATATTAGAAATTATTTAATAGCATTTACGGGCAGTAAAGTTGTTATTTGCAATTTAATTTTTTCCTCTACTGTTGCCAAGAAACTACTGTAGTGAAAGTCAAATATATTGAATCGTCAGAATTAATCCATACTTATACATGAATAAAAATAAATCTTCCCAACAATATAACCAAATACACTTTGATGGCTCCTCCTATGCTTAAAAACACTTCAATATCCTTATTGTAGTGTGATCTGGTCCTCAAATACCTTTCCTGGTTATTTCCCTCTCTAAACTCTGAACATCCTTCTGCCTCTGTGTCTCTGCTCAGGGCATTCCTTCTGCCTAGAATGCCTTTTCTCACATCTTTACCCAATGAAATACTATCTAGACTTTCAAGTTCATACAAATGCCTTTCCCTCTATGAAATCTACCCATAGCTCTCAGTGAAAAGTGCTTTGGTTCCCTGACTCTCCATGGTATTTTGTGTTTCTATGATTGATCCATTCCTACCCAGTCTGCCACTTTTCAGCCTCACGAATTTCCCTTGCCTCAGGTAGTTATTTGAGTCCTTGGCTGTCTCCTTGCTCAATTAAATCTTGAAGGCAGGCACTGTCTTTCCTTCCTTCTTAGCATATCAATTTTCTTTACAGATTCTGATCCACTTTAGGTATGAAATAAGTATTTGTTGGATGAGCAAACAAAAAATAGTACTTGAAAAATAATCCACATAGTGGTGAATTAGATGATAATTCTTTAATATTTTCTGTATTTTCAGGATATTCCACAATGTATGTATAACTTTTAATCAGATTAAGCTAATTTTTAATACCCAGCAATTCTGAAACCAATTCTAGTCACCACAAGAAAATACCCTAATACATCTAAACATGCTGAGCTTCCCTCAGTACATACCCATTTAAACATTTGAACTTAACTGACACTCAAATTGGCCAAGAAAACCCACCATCAAGTCTTTGGAAATGCAGGAGTTTATGTTATACTATGAGAAGAAAGAAAATGTGCAATTGAAGGCCTTAGACAAACATAAGTCATTTTTAATACTCTGAACACATGGGCAAAAAATAAGATTAGTTAAAACACTTTCTTATAATGGAAACTACTCACCTGCTGTTATTAAATTTTTGGCATAGAAATCTATAGTTTGAGGGTCTGATCAGGTTAATTGCTTTAACTCTCTATATATCTGTCTGTATCTAAGTCTAGCTAGCTAGCAATCTAGCTATAATGATACCTGGAGGGAATTTCTTAACCTAGGAAAGTATGTAACAAATAAAATAGTAAAAATAGAATTTTATTCACCCTCTGGAATGAGAATATATACAGTTTACTATGCAATGTAACAAAAAAGAACATTTAATGGGTTTTGTATCAGATTCTTCATCACCAGGAATCTAACAAGCATGCTTAAAGATTTCTTTTATTTTGTCTATTTATTTCAGTTTATTTATTTATTTTGAGAGAGACAGAGACAGTGCAAGCAGGGGAGTGGCAGAGAGAGAGAGAGAGAGACAGCGACAGAGAGAGAGAGAGAGAGAGAGAGAGAGAGAGAGTCCCAAGCAGCTCCACATGGCCAGTGCAGAGCCAGACATGGAGCTCGAACTCACAAAACTGCAAGATCATGATGCCAAAACCAAGAGTCAGACATTTTAACCAATTGAGCCACCCAGGCACCCTCATGATTAAGGATTTAAGGGCAGCAACATACACTTTTTAGGGGCTCATGTAAAAATATCTGGACAACCCCAGGTATATTTTATAAAGATGCATTCAATACTCCAATTTTATACTTTGAAAATTGAATGCTTAACCTTTTGTACACAGTCTATGAAAAATAAAGGTAAACAATATTTCTTAGGCTGTTGAAGTTCTACTTCAACCACCTGACTTCTTTCACTGCTCCGTAGAGGGATGGATGAGTGATGCCACATCTTCCCTCCTCCTTGTCTGAGTGCTAGGCCTGCTCTTGTCACCTACATTCTCCATGCTGTGATTATCCTTTGCAGTCTTCAGATAAGAAAAATAAAAGCTTAATTTTCCTTTTTTGTTCAGAGAGTCAAACTCCATCAAGGTCCAGAAGGAAAGTAAATCCTGATTTGGGCAGTGACATGACAGTTGCTGGAAATATGACTGCCCAGGGCATTACTGTTTAATCATGCCTGTCTGAAGCCATGTGTGCTATGTACCAACCAGGGAGAAATATCAGCATTTTCACAAACAAAAGAAAGCTGAGATTCAGTTAACTAGCTTTGGATGTTTCCTTTTTAGATGCCCATCTGAGTCACGAGTATCCAAATTCATTAGTAGCAATGAATATAATAGCATTCTCCAGTTTCATTCTACTCAGCTGGTTTGGGGTAACACAGATACTCCAAGATGGGAAGAAAAGCACCCACTTAGGTAGAATCATTTTCATCCAATAAGGGTGATTATTTGGCAGACGGGTTCGATAGGATAAAGAGTTGAGTTTGCTTTCGTGTCCATATGGTTAAAATCCTCCATGACCTATTTTCTCAGATTCTGATCATTCCAAGATGTGGACACTAATCATGAAAGTCTGAACTTCGCTTTTATGGAACTCGTCCATAAATACAGCAGGGAATGTCTTAAGCACTGCAGACTATACAATTTGAGTGTCAGCCATCATCACCACCCATCATGGGCTTGACTTGCCTGACCTCTTTGAACTGATTAGGTTGGATGTGAATTCAAGCTTCATTAGAACATGACGTGAGTGCATTGTCTTGAGCTCTCCATAACACCACGTCTGGCTTCTGAGAAAAGGAAGGTACCACATATGTTTCCTTGAAAAATTATTATGAAAAGTATAATAGGCAATCTTTTGATATAACACCAAGAGGATAAAACCCGCCAAATTATAGATTTCTACTAATTGCATCTTATTGTATATCATATCATCAAAGCTTTTTATTTAAAAAGTACTCAGTGATCATTTGCTAGATAAATGGATGAATGGATTGCAACCATGTCAAGATAGGTCTAAAAATGACCAAAAACTACAAGTGAACTTGAAAAAGTGAAACCATTATTGTGTTACAAAAGTGCCATTATGGGTGATTTTTTTTATGTTAAAAATATCTTTCTATATCAGCAAAAATGCTTCAATAATAACCACAACTTGAGTTGAAATACAATTCAGTTCATCAAGGACGGGTCAACTAAGCATATTCTTCATACTATAGAACATACAAGAACACCTGTGCCAAGGCCTCTGTCCTTGAATACCACATTATATCCTGGAAGATAGAACATAATCATGAAACAGAGAAGTTTCTAAACAGATCACGACTTAATGGAACTCTCAAATGAGCAATACACAGAAGCCCTGGGAGCAAAAAAAGAGCGCTCACTCATACTTGAGGAAAGTCTATAGAGCCTTAAACACTCAAGAGTGAAGGCTTTGTTTCGCCTGCTACAGCAATTAGAAGGTGGAGCTGAAATCAATGTGGCACCACTGGAGCACTATCCAATTTGGGGCTGCAGTCACTCATAGCCATCAATTTCGTACTGCTTTGGGGTTTGGTTCACCTCGCCCTTTGCCCTCAGATCCTCTGTAGCTCCAAGGTGTCAAGCACAGTCATTGCTTCCTTGAACATTACCCAAGGATCATTATTGTGCTCTAAATCTGCAAGAGCTACAGGAAGGGAAAAGTCATATAAAGGCTTTCTGACAACTACCAACCGCTGCTGAAGTTCCCCTTCTGTCCCCAGCACACACTTCAATCTTATTTCAAGCAACAGACTGGTTCTTACTCCTGATCCTGAAATTCAAAACTCTCCACATTTAGTTCTCCCCAGATGAACTTCTGGCTTCATCACTTGCCACACTGTCCTCTCCCTAGCTTCCCTTCCATAAATTCAGCCCTATCAGTCTAGTTGACATTCTCCAAATATACTCAAAACTCTTCAGCCCGTGGAATTCTGCCAAAGTCTTTCCTTCTTCACATGCATCCTCTAAGGTCTTACTCAAATACCACCCATCCCCTACCATGGATCCAAACTAACTTCCCACTCTCCCTCCTCTAAACTATTACATCTTAATTACAGGATATTAAATATTTTCCTAGGTATATCTTGCTTACTTATTAGTTTTCAGAAATTCACTCACATTTTGTCCAACACCATACACAAGGACAAAAATAAGTCAGGCTAATGTAGCACTGTGCAAAAAAAAAAAAAAAGTGTCTATCTGAATACTTTAACTGAGGCACCAGTAGTCAGGCATGGTCTACAAGATCAAGATATTTATTTATAACCATACATGGAAGGAGGTCATTAATTTGACTTTGAAATGATGATAAAAGGATTAATTTAGAATAGCAGGAGCTACATTCTAAAGCTTCTGGGATGAGACCTGTTAGGAGTGTTTTGTTACATGGGTATTAACAATGGATGATAGGGAACAAAAATATGGTCTGAAATCAATTTCTAATGCTTCACCAACAGCAAAGGTGGCCTGAACTAGCACATCTGCTTTTTTACTTCAGAGTGCTTGTACTATACTGACCACATCAGTAATACGTCAGCTTTGCATGTCAACTCTTCTGTGACAGGCTAAGGAAAGCCACAGGGCTGCAAATGACTCTCTGCATTGGTTTTCTCTTCCATTATCTGAGAATTTTTAACAAAATATCATTAAAGGATAAAGCCTTGTCTCTATAGACCAATGAGGAGTTAATGGAAGAATAAATACCCCCATGGGAGAGCAGGGTTTCCTGAAGAGAAGGAAAGAATCTTCAGCACAGGGAAAGAGCCCTGTGGAACTCTTTAGAAATCACCAGGAGACACTTCAAGGAGTTTAATGTTTGACACATTTATTTTGACCTTGTGATATAATCTGGGTTACAGGACAATGCCAAAAGAGCTCTGAGTTAGGTAAGCATTTTACCAAGTGCAATATTTTTATTCCCTTCAATTAAAAAATTATTTAAAAATACATAATTCTATGGGTCAGTGACTGTATTTGATAAATCCCGGTGATTTTTAGGTCTTGAACACAGTAACTATCTCAAAATTCCCCAATCCTATATATGTTGTGTCAAGATGACTTTAAAATCCAAATAATAATGAAAGGCGTTGAACTTGATCTCTGAGGTCCCTTTCCACTCTGGTGTTCAAAGGCTCTACTGCATTTTTCCTGGGTAAGGTTGAACTGATGCTTGAGAGGACATTAGTGAAGTCCAGGATTAGGAAAAAATGTAGAAGATTTTTTGCTCTAATCAAGAGAGGAAACAGCCTGTTTGCACTTTAATTCAGGTCAAAACTTGAAAGAGTTTCAGATCTGTTTCCATATTGTGTTCCAGATTCAAAATAAGTGATTCCCCTTGTGTTCAAGAAACCTCATTCTAATAAGGGAAGCACAAACAATAATTTCAATACAACATGAAATGTTATTATAGTGTTAAATGCAAAATATCCTCACAAAGAAGAACAGGTATACATGCCACATTCTGGGTAATCAGAACTTGTTTAGGGAAAACTAGATGTCAGTTTACGCTAGAAGTTAGCTAAAAGTTGGTCAGACAAGGAGACAGACAAGGACAATCCAAGCAGCTGTCACTGAATAAGCAAAGGCGTGAAAGAAAAAAACAACACAGTGTGTTCAGGAAAATAATAACACTTCTCTAATTCTAGAGTATAAAAGAAAATGACGAACTGTCAAGGAAGTAGAGGAAGTAGGTATGACTTTCCTCTAACCATATAAAGGAAGGGAGTCAGTTATAAAACTATGTGACAAATGATACAGAGCCTTATGACTAATTCAAAATTCAGCCATGGTGGTTGTATTCTGCTTAGAAGAGGACCTGTCACTATGTAGATACTCAGTAAATATTTTTATAAATAAATGAATAAATGGCATACAATGATTTTGCTCTTCCAGTGATAGGAGGAGAAAATTTATGAAGGCAGACACTTCAGCTATTGGTATTTGTTTTCCATTGCACTTAGAAGGCTGAATAGAAAGCAGATGCCAGATTAGCTCTTGGGTAAAGTCCGTTTCCTAGAATGCCATTCTCAGTCCAAACAACCCAGGCCACAACCATTATCACTTAGTCAATCCATCACTATGTTGATCAAAGGATCTGGAGAGAAACACTGGGCTTTCCTGAATAACACTTTCTGACTACCGTATAAGAGAAACCTCAAATTACTAACCTCATTGTCAGGCAACTGAGTAAAAATAAAGTAACAAACCAATAAGCCAATAAATACATGAATAAATAAAAGGGTGACATCACCAGAACATTACTAATTCCTTTTGGGCAGAGAAAGATCCATCAATAGGTAAACATATCAAAAAGGCATAGAAGAAGATACGTAGTAACAGTAAGTATGATAGTGTCTTGTGTTGATGACAAAATTCTGAGACATGCCACATATTTATCTTCAGGGAGGTCTGGATATTTCCATGCCAGGGACCATACTGAGCAAGATGAATATCCTAAAGCTGAGCCATTTAAGATTTACTTTGTGATGTGACAGTTTGATATATTTGATATCATTACACCAAATTCACTATTTCCTAATTTAATTTTATGACTACTGCTATTTTGATTTGAAAATGTTTCCCCCATTTTAACAAGCAGTTCTGTTCTTCACTGACTAGGACACTGTAGTGAAATTAATGTCCTACTGTTCTGTAGCCTCTGCATAATTTTTTCAGATTTCATGGAACCCAAAAGTTGCACAGTTTAAAGTATGTTTTGAAGGGAGGACATATGGCAGGCAAGCAGCCACATGTTGTTTTGGACTAAAAAACAAAATAATAATGGAAAAGGGTTTAGAAAAGTGGGAAAAGATCAAGTCAGTCATGCAGTTGAATGTCAAATCAAGGAATTTGGCCCTTCTGAAGAATCTCATGAGGCAATCCTTACATAATAGTGGACTTATGGTTACCTTTATAAATGAATTCTAATATATTTTAGCTTAAATGTGATCCCTATTTTAGATGATGAAGCAATAAACTATTGGCTCACGCTATGAAAATTTATTGTCAGCATAGTTTCTCTTAATGATACAGAATCCTTTCTGGACCTCATGATTTGGAAGCCATTTTATTTCCTGCAATTTTATGCTTTTTTATTTATAAAATAAATCTGGATTTACAATGAAAAGTGATTACCAAACCTTAATATTTCAATGTGAACCTACTGTCCTTTTCTCAAATGTAAAACAAAGAAACTTTACCTCCGAAAATAACCATGCTATGTCGTTAAAATAATCAAACAGACTGAAGGATTATATGACCAAGCACTCAGTGACTATGCATGTACATGCATATCCACACATAAGCTTGCACACAAACACAGAATTAAGGTCTAGTCAGGAGGCAGAAACCATATCTCTTAATTTAACAGAGAAAAATGTAATAAAAACAATTTACCAGTATAAAAAATTGACTAGATAACTGTTTCTACTAGAGTATTCCAGCACTCTGACTTACTTTTTATGTCCATAAATTACTTTATTCTGCACATCTTACCCCACAATTAACAATGTCAAAATTCTGGATCCTACTTCTGAGAGTTGCACTGATATTCATGTACAGTCTTATAATCACCTTTGTACATTTAAAGTCTGACAGAATGACTTTTTTCTTAAATTCATCATATTACACTTTAATTGGATATATTACTTTGGGGTTCTTCATGACTCAATTCCATTTAATTGAATGTCTATCATGTGCAAGGCCACATATTCAGTATAGTACTAAAAGTCCTAGCCAGAACCAATATGCAAGAAAAAAAATAAAAGCCATCCAAACTAGAAAGAAGTAAAATGGTCTCTGTTTGCACATGACATGATCTTATATGTAGACAATCCTAAAGAATCCACCAAAACTGTTAGCACTAATAAATTCAGTGAAGTTGCAGGATACAATATCAACATACAAAAATCAGTTGTATTTTTGTACACTCACAAGAAACTATATGAAAAAGAAATTAAGAAAATCCCATTTACAATAGCATCAACAATAATAAAATGCTTAGGAAGAAACTTAATCAAGGTGGTGAACGATCAGTAAACATTGATGCAAGACTGAAAACTGTAAGACACTGATGAAAGACATTGAAGAAGACATGAATAAATAGAAAAGTGTCCTGTGGTTGGTTGATTGGTTTTCACACAAGAAGCACCTTTAAGAAAGTTACCATTTGACAATCCTCTTTACCTGAAAAAAGTTTGTTAACTGTCCTCTTAGGGGAAACGGACAATTTATGAAGCCTCCTGCTGTATTCCTTAGGTCCGTGCTCCTGCAGCAAGGTAGTTCCTGGGACTTCATTTGAGGGCCTTTTATGGCTGCTGTTCCCCTTAAGATTCTGCATTCTCCCATATCTAATTACTCTGTAAGTAAGACCTGTTCATTCTTCTGTATCTCCACATTGGCTCTGGGGCTACCCGTACCTCTCTGCTGCCTCCTTTTTGGTCCTGTGGGGTTACAAATGCCAGGTTGCCCCACTATCCTTTTTTTTCTTTTGGCTCTCTGGGGGCTCCTCACTGTATGTGACTATGTTAGTCTGGAGCCCTCAATCCAGATGCTCATTCAACCAACTAGGACCTAAGCAGAAACACTTGGTCTAATTTTGAGTTCAAACGCAAAGACTGGTTCTTTGTCAAGTACCACTTCATGTATACCCTTCTCCCTAGAAAAACACATCAAAAAAGATGGCTCTTAAGATGATGTAAGATGGCTCTTACATCATCTGTATCTCAAACTTTCTCCAAAAATAAAAGTCCTTATTTATTAAAATACTTCACATCTCCTTCTATGATTTTTCAGTAATTAGATAGCATAATGAAAGGCATAATTTTTGCCTATGGTAATATGGCACATACAATTACTCTTAAAACTGAAAACTTCCCCTGATTGTCATTAAGAGTGTTCTTAGTTGCAAAGCAATTTGGGGTTGTAAATACTGTCAGAATGTTTTTGTCTGTATTCTGGCTCAACTAAGTATGCAGAGCATATAATAGTTGAGAGCTCATACTCTGAAAATAAGCCACCTCAGTTTTGTGTTTCAGCTCTGAGTTACTAGACATGACTTTGTGCAAGCTGTTAATTCTCTAAGCCTCATATTTTCCATCTGTAAAATCCATTCATTCATTACACATACTTATTGAATTCCTACCATTTTCATTATCATTATAATTACCATCATTCTGTTCAGACTCACGTGAGGTACATATTTATGTCACTGGGTTTGACTAAAATGATTACGGAGTATTCAGTTGGTTGGGGTAAAACATACATAGCAAAGCCACAGCTCAGGTGGGAAGAGTAAGGTCAACCTAAGAGCAGCGTGCCTCTTTTCAATATTACCATAGCACTCTCTGCTTATTAGCATGGTAGCATTTTTCAAAATGTTTAGTGTTTGTGAATTTATTCCCCTCCTCCTTGACTTAAAGTCAGGGGCTATATTATTCATTTCTTTATTTCTAGGTCTTGGTAAATACCATGCACAATATGGTAGAGTTTAATGAATGGTTTTTAAGTGAGTAAATGAATGAATGAATAATGAAGTGTAGGTAGTGAGAGTTAGGAAAAACAATAAGACAAAATAAGAAAACAGAGAAAAAAATCAACCTGGAGGATATGCTCCACCCTCTAGCCAACCACAGAATATCTGTAAAACAGAACTCATTTGGGAGGGGGTTGACAGAGAGACACCTGTGTTTGAATTTTGCGCTGTAAAGTTTGGTGCAGTAGTACTCAAAGGACAGAAATTATAAGCTCAGGAGTAACAGGGATGCCATAACTCTAAAGGAAGTAATTCAGAAAACTGTATTGTTATCAACAACATAAAAAACAACCGGTGTTGGGGTGCCTGGGTGGCTCAGTGAATTAAGTGTCTAACTCTTGGTTTCAGCTTGGGTCATGATCTCACAGTTTGTCTAAACTGTCAGCATGGAGGAGGGCCTGGGTGGCTCTCAGATGGTTAAGCATCCGACTTCAGCTCAGGTCATGATCTCACAGTTTATGAATTCAAGCCCCACGTCGGGCTCTGTGCTGACAGCTCAGGGCCTGGAGCCTGCTTCGGATTCTGTGTCTCCCTCTCTTTCTCTACCCCTCCCCACTCATGCTCTATCTCTGCCTCTCAAAAATACATAAACATTAAAAAATTTTTTAAACTGTCAGCATGGAGCCCACTTGGGATTTTCTTTCTTCCTCTCCCTTTCTCATCTTCTGCTTGCACATGCTCTCTCTCTCTCTCTCTCTCTCTCTCTCTCTCTCTCAAAATAAATAAATAAACTTTGGGGAAAAAAAAGAAACAACGGGTCTTAGCAAGGATGCAGAGAATGGGGAATCCTCCTGCACTGTTTGGTGGGAATGCAAAGTAGTGCAACCCCTCTGGAAAACACTATGAAGCTTCCTCAAAAGTTTAAAAATAGAACTACCCTACGATCCTATAATTGCACTACTAGGTATTTACCCAAAGAATACAAAAATACTAACTAAAAGGGATACATGCACCCCAATGTGCATAGTAGCATTATCTACAATAGCCAAACCATGAAAATAGCTCAAGTGTTCATTGACTGATGAATGGATAAAGAAAATAGTGTGCATAGATACAATGGAATATTGCCATCCTTAAAAAAGAATGAAATATTGGCATTTACAATGAAGTGGATGGAGCTAGAGTATTATGCTAAGCAAAGTAAGTCAGAGAAAGAGAAATACCATATGATTTCACTAATATGTGGAATTTAAGAAAAAAAAAAACAAATGAACATAGGGAAAGAAAAAGGGAAATAAACCAAGAAACAGACTCTTAAATGTAGAGAACAAACTGATGGTTACCAGAGGGGAGGTGGGGAAGGGAGGATATGGGTGAAATAGATGACAGGGATTAAAGAGTGCAACTGTTGTGATGAGCACCAGGTATTGTATGGAAGTGTTGAATCACTAAATTATACATCTGAAACTTGAATAAGTGAAAGAAGTCAAGCAAGCAAAAAGAAAGAAAAAAGAAGAAGAAAGAAAGAAAGAAAGAAAGAAAGAAAGAAAAGAAAGAAAGAAAGAAAGAAAGAAAGAAAGAAAGAAAGAAAGGAAACTTGTGAGTTTTTTATTGAACTTCAAGCAATTATAGACCGAGATGAAACACTCCCTTCCCTTTGAATATATTAGCACTGACACTAGGAAATGGCCATTCTTGCTGAGCCAGAGTGAAAGACAAAAGCAGGAAAATATGACTATGACATAGAACCAAGTCAATCAATGTACAAATGGATTTCCCCAAGAAGACAGAACTCAAGCCAATCAAAGCTAAGCTTCATCAGTACTTTGTAAATAGAACTGAGCATTTGGCTTATGGCCACATCACTCCAATCTCTGCCCCTGTCTTCATATTGTTTTCTTTTCTACATATCCCCCTCTTCCTTGGTGGAAATAGGAATTGATTGAAAACTAACACAAGAGAAGTTTTTGGGTGCGATAATGAACATGTTCTACAACTGGACTGTGAATATGGTTGCAGAACCCTACATTTACTAAATACCATTGAATTATACACTTAAATAGGTGAATTTTACAAGTTATACTTCTGTGGAGTTTACAAATTTAATTTAAAATTAATAATTTTATTTTTTTAAGAGATGTTAAAAAATCAAACTACAAACAACAGAATCAGAGATGATATAGCCATCAAAGTATTTATAATCAGAATATATTTTTATATATTTTTAAAACTCCTAAAGTCCGAAAAAAAACCTGGCAGGTAATTTTTTAAGGTATAATTAACATCCAGTGTTATCTTAGTTTCAGGTAGCAGGTGATTTTTGTAATGGATAAAAGGAGAATACTTTGCAAAAGGGAATGTCTGAATAGTCAATAAATATATGAAAAGTTGTTCAACTTCCTCAGCTATCAGGAAATTACAGGTAAGAGCACACTGCAATACCATTACACTCCCATAATAGTGGCTAAAATGAAAATGATAGTCGATACCAACCATCGGTGAAGATTTGAATCATAGGAACTCTCATATATGTGAATAAATTGGTACATTTTGGAATATCATGTTGGGCTACCTAATAAGCTAAACAACAATACCCATGACACAGCAACTCTACTTCTACTTGATATATACCTTATAGAAATGTATATGTATGTTCACCCAACAACATGTCTGAGAATATTCACAGAAATAGTATTAATAGTATCAAACTAATGACTGTACAAATATATGGATAATGCACTTTGTTATATGCATACAATGGAATGTTCTACCGCAATGACAATTAATGAGTTATTTCTTCATGCAAGGAGTGTTATGTAGTGATCTATTGGAGGCATGAGAAGAGCCTTTGGAATGCTAATGATGTTCATTTCACAGTATGAGTTGTGGTTATATGGGTGTTTACTTTGTGATAATTCACCAAGATGTAGAGTTATGACTTACATCTATAACTGTGCATATGTCATACTTTACTAATGATGCTCAATTGGAAAAGAATGTGTGGTGGCATGCCCAGGCCAAACAACTATGTAGTGTAAATCACAGACTCTCTTATCTCTGACACCTGATCTACTACCTTACCATGCCACTGTATTATCCAATACTATTCTTTTTTAAAAAAGTTTGTATTCTTCCCATTTCGTCACTGGATTACTTGTTTTTTGGGTGTGGAGTTTGGTGAGCTCTTTATAGATTTTGGATACTAGCCCTTTGTCTGGTATGTCATTTGCAAATGTCTTTTCCCATTCCGTGAATAGACACTTCTCTAAAGAAGACATCCAGATGGCCAACAGGCACATGAAAAGATGCTCAACATCACTCCTCATCAGGGAAATACAAATCAAAACCACACTGAGACATCACCTCATGCCAGTCAGAGTGGCTAAAATGAACAAATCAGGAGACTATAGATGATGGCGAGGATGAGGAGAAACAGGAACCCTCTTGCACTGTTGGTGGGAATGCAAACTGGTGCAGCTGCTCTGGAAAACAGTGTGGAGGTTCCTGAAAAAATTAAAAATAGATCTACCCTATGACCCAGCAATAGCACTGCTAGGAATTTGCCTAAGGGATACAGGAGTGCTGATGCATAGGTGCACTTGTACCCCAATGCTTATAGCAGCACTTTCAACAATAGCCAAATTATGGAACGAGCCTAAATGTCCATGAACTGATGAATGGATAAAGAAATTGTGGTTTATATACCCAATGGAATACTCCATGGCAATGAGAAAGAATGAAATCTGGCCTTTTGTAGCAACGTGGATGGAACTGGAGAGTGTTAATGCTAAGTGAAATAAGTCATACAGAGAAAGACTGATACCATATGTTTTCACTCTTATGTGGATCCTGAGAAACTGAACAGAAGACCATTCAGGAGGGAAGGGAAAAAAAAGGTTAGAGAGTGAGGGAGCCAAAACATAAGAGACTCTTAAAAACTGAGAACAAACTGAGGGTTGATGGGGGTGGGAGGGAGGGGAGGGTGGGTGATGGGTACTGAGAAGAGCACCTGTTGGGATGAGCACTGGGTGTTGTATGGAAACCAATTTGACAATAAATTTCATATTTAAAAATAAATAAATAAAAATAAATTAAAAAAGTAAAAGTTTGTATTCATTTTGAGACACAGAGAAAGAGAGAGAAGGGGGAAGGGGCTGAGAGAGAGAGAGGGAGAGAGAATCCCAAGTAGGCTCCATACTGTCAGTGCAGAGCCTGATGCAAGACTCAAACCGACAAACCATGATGTTGTGACTTGAGCCAAAATCAACAATCAGATGCTTAACCCACCGAGCCACCTAGGTGTCCCCCCCAATACTATTTTTAATATAGTCAAGTCAGCTTCTAAAATTTAAGTTCATGATAAAAAGTAATAATGTTCTTTGTAATATTTGCTAATACATTATTGTGGTTGGGTTCATTTATTTTTTCTTGATTCTATCTTAGAATTGTTTTCTATTCATAACCTATAGGGAAATACCTTACTCTAACAATTAATTCTAAATCATAACATAAAGCTGTGTGTGTAAGTAAATTCTATTAAATATTAATCCTTGAGACTTTATCATCCTATCTTTTCCTTAAATTTTATAGGTAATATCTTGATTTTGAAATTTTTTTATCTGCTGATAATAGTATGTCTTGATACTCTCTTTCATTGACTATATACACCTTATGGTCTGAATAATATAGATCTTACAACAAAATGACAAATTTAAACTTTCAAATGTCTGTTTTGGTGGCTTATTCTGTATTTCACTCAGGTTCACTAAAATTCTAAATGTAAAGCTTTATAAAAATTTCCTACATTATAGAAGATATCAATACTATTTTTTTAACTGGAAAAAATAAAACTGAATTCGTACTGTTTAACATGGATATTCATACAACTATAATCTAAACTTGGTTATTCATATAATTAAATAATCTAAGCAACTATATATTCTGTCTGATATTGAGTCAATTATTTCAGTCCCTTTAGTTAAAGTGACAATATGATATATCGCTGTTATGATTCTTTCACATAGTTAAGCAAAGATATTACCTATTTTGACACTGAGAAATACTCTTTAGCTTTGTTCTACATTGATTTTACATCAGAGATTGCATATTCCACCTGTAATGTGGAATTCCACCTGTAAAAAACTAATAGAATTATGACTCAAAATATTAGGTCATACTATTTTACCAGGATTTCTTATTATAAGTGAATAGTATATGAAAAGAGAAAGTAATGGAGTAGCAAATCTATTTAGTAATTCTTGGCACATAAACTTTTAGCAATACGTTTGAATGAACGTTTGAGTTAGCAATACGTTTGAGTGAAAAATACTCTCCACTCTAACTCACAACTCTTGCATTGAATTTAAGTTAACATGGTGGGAGCAGTTTCTCATAACACCTGCAACCCTCTGTTGCACTATCCCTTTTCATGTCAGTAAATGTGAGCATGTTGAGGGCGCCATGTGTAATTGATCTTTATACGCTTAGCACCCAACAAGGTGTATGGCACATAAAAAGTATTTAATAAATGGTTGTTGTACAAATGTCCATTAGTTCTTCCAGAGCACATCTTCTTCCCCTCTGGAAATTTGTGAGCTCTTTCTGTACCTCATAACTTAGCAAATTTACCAAAACCAAAAAGGAAGACTAGTAAAATGGCAGACATGTAGCCAAACAGCAATGCAATCACTGAGGGAGATAATCTCAAACGTCAGGACACATGTTACAATAGCTTCAGAGTCACCTAGATCTAGGCTTTGAATCTGAAATGCAGATAGTGAAGAAAGACTAAAGACTAATAAATAAAACAGTAAAATCACAAATCTATATACTGTCCTTTTCTTCCCTACAGTGCAAAGCGTTGAATTCATTTAATTCAACTTTCTCCAATTCTTTAGTCTTTAAAAGAAAAGAGGCCAATGATAATGCACGTGCGCGCGCACGCGCGCGCACGCACACACGCACACACACGTGCACACACACACACACAAAACTTATTAAGAATACGTTCGACCAAGTATCTTACTGTAGATGCCCTGAGCACAGCAAGCATTTATCCTATGTTTAAGACTTGGTCCCTACTATAGATAAATGTTTGTGTCCCTTAAAATTTGTATGTGGAAACCTCATTCCCAATGTGATGATATTTGGAGGTGGGAACCATAGATCATGAGGGTGGAGCCCTCATGAATGGGATTAGTATCCTTGGAAAAGAAACTCCAGAGAGGTCCTTCATCCCTTCTGTTATGTGAGCACAAGTGAGAAGACAGCTGTCTATAATCCAGTTTTCATGTCCTCACCAAACAATGAATCTTCTGGTGACATGATTTTGGACTTATCAAAGACTTCATAATAGTGAAAAATAAACTCCTGTTATTATAAGCTACCGGGTCTCTGGTGCTATACATGAGAGGTATGTTACCTTATTTATATGTTTACCACATACTGTGATATTTGAAATGTTATATGCTGAAAAGGCCACTCTTTAGCTTTGTTCTACATTGATTTTACAGTAGAGATTGCACATTGCACCTCTACAGGCCTTTGATCCAAACTAATAGAATTATGACTCAAAATGATAGGTCATACAAGAAATTGGATTTGATGAATCATTCTTTCCTTGAGTTAACACCAATAAGAACTAATAAACAACAACAAGAAAACATACAATGATCTGTTCTCTTACTACCCTGGAAGGGATGGGAATTTCTGTCAGCTATAATAATTATAATAAAAGTGAATAATCTCATTTACTACAGTCTGGAGCTAAGTAATCTATACATGGATTGGAGAAATTATATCTGATGCTTCTGTTTTCAAAAGAAAACTGTATCTATGGGGAAAAGCCTCAAGGGAAACAGTGAGACGTCCTTAGTGTTAACAATCAGGCATAGCCTACATGATTGCTCTCAAAGATACTGTAAAGAGGATCCTTAGTCAAAGTGAGAGCAGACACAGAAAGACAAATTCTGTATAATGTCACTTATATGTGTAATCTAAAAACAACGAACTCATAAATACGGAGAAGACTGGTAGTTACCAGGGGCTGGCAAAATGGATGACGGTGGTCAAAAGTACAAACTTCCAATTACAAGATAAATAGGTTTGGGGGATGTAATGGTCGTCTCCCTTTCTGGGCATTATTTGTTCCATTGGGCACTTCTCTCAGAAGGATCTGAGATGGTCCAGACCAGCTCCCTCTGCCTCCTGGGGAAAACACAGAGTTAATTCTCTGTACAGTCCTCTAAATTTAGTCCTCTGACACAGGTTGCTTCTTCCAGACTCTCCTCTAGAGACAAATTTGGGAGCATAGCTTTGCCTTGGTACATGCCCCTTAAAAATTCTAAGGGACATGGGTCAATTAGAAAATTCTGAGTGTTTCTCTAAACACTACATGCTCTCCCCTCCTGTATTGGTAAGGAAGAGGGTGGCAGAAACACACCATATATCAACAACTCTCTTACTCAAAAAAAAAGGCTTCTCATCCAAAAAAGTTTCCCTTCTCAATTTAAGGTATTTTAATAACTTAATGTACCTTTAAGTAGATATTAAGATCTCAAAATTGAGATCTCAAATTTGAGGACTTCATTGGCGAGCTGATCTATTATCTTTGCTTTGTATTACTCACAGTCTTTGGGACCTTTAGCCCAAAATAAATACAAAGAGTCTCATTTTGTTATCCTATTTTATATTGATGCAACA
This sequence comes from Prionailurus viverrinus, assembly GCF_022837055.1. Taxonomy (NCBI): domain Eukaryota; kingdom Metazoa; phylum Chordata; class Mammalia; order Carnivora; family Felidae; genus Prionailurus; species Prionailurus viverrinus. Next base: position 128,051,045 of record NC_062563.1, on the reverse strand, counting down.
CTAGTTCTCCCTCTTACTGCCAGCAAGAGAGGACCACCAACTTCACCCTGAGTCAGACTATTACTGATAAGTATTTGGGATGAAATGTGCCTTTCAGAATTGCTGCCATCCACATTCCAATCAACTCTTATGTAAGCTTAATCTATCTCTCAATGACACTGGACCCAATTTAGCCTCCATAATAGGTGTCTTAGATACCTCTGGGGATGATAAAAACCTAAGGAGAAGCCGTCCTGGAGTAGATATAAACCCAACCAAGAGTGGATGTAAATGGAATCAGCTTGTGACTATCCAACTTCTATATTTAGCACCTAGCATAACGGCTGGCATAGAGTAGACACTCAATGCGTTGTAGGTCTCTTCTCGACTGAACCTCATTTTTCAAATTAAGAAAATAACATACAATTTTTTTCCATTTTCCCCAATTCCTCTGGAGATAAAAATCATGAGATATCACATATACAAGAGCACTGTATACACTCTGTCTGTACATATATTTTACCCAGAAATATTTCATGAAACTAATTATCTGATAGAATGGGTTCAGAGCTCATTTTGAAAACAGGATGAAATCCAAATTTACTTCAACTGTGTGAAGAATGCATAGATGATAATATTTTCATTTAATGCCAGAAAAATAAGACTAAAGTGGCAACAGCCCTTACCCAAAGCCAAGCAAATTCAGAGGCAGACAGGTTAGTCAGTTCTTTACAGGTATCGTCAGTCCAACACTAGATAAAACGATGAGAAGAGCATGGTAAGACATCCTATGTTCCAACTTTAGGAAAAAGGCTAGCATTTACAGTTGATGCCCTGGTGATCCACTCTCCTTCTGATAAACATCTCTATCCATCAAGGCACTCATGAGCATAACTCCTGACCGAGGGATAACCATGCAATCTGTTTTCATCAAAGAAAGAAAGAAAAGATTGCCGGGGATTGGTACATAACTTAGTATAGCAAGACATTTACTGGGCCTTTGCAGCAATGCCATTTTACTTATAAACAGTTTAGAGGAGGAATATTTATGGCCCTTCGACCTCTCCCACTGGCCCTGAAAGAAATTGGATTTTCAACCAAACCCATTTACAGGGATAGAGCTATTCATTCTAATAAAACCACATGGTAAGTGCATTAAGTAAGGGAAAAAAATGTCTTTTGATGAACAGAGACATTATACCCACAGGAATGGCAGCAGCCTCAGTGAAAGTTAAGCTTGGCTGCTTCTGGTCTCACTTGAAATTTTTCCAGTTCTTAAAGCATGGTAATACTACAATAGGCTGCTTTAGAGATGCACAAGTGTAATTAAGCAATAGGCCCAATTTCAGCCTTGATACTTGGGGCATGAGGTGATTTATGATGAAAAATGCCACAACCCCTTAAGAGGAACTTGAACTTCTAATATATATACCTCTAGTACCAAATTCACAGGAAAATGATACCAAAATGTATGGAATATGATACTTATCTTTGAGAAATACTTTATCTATCTGGAGAGAAGAGACCAGCATATGTAGTATACAGCATTACAAAATTAAGCACAACTGGAAGTTAAAAAAACAGACTGTCAACTATTAGAATTCAGATGAATTTCCCTAACCTATGGCAGTGAGATCTGTGAAAAGAATATAAATTCAAAAACGTTTGGAGGAAATATGGACTGAGCTTAGCAATTGACACATGATGGGGCACCTGGGTGGCTGTCGGTTAAGCGTCTGACTTCAGCTCAGGTCATGATCTCATGGCTTGTGGGTTTGAGCCCCATGTCAGGCTCTGTGCTGATAGCTTGGAGCCTGGAGCCTGCTTCAGATTCTGTGTCTCCCTCTCTCTCTGCCCCTCCCCTGCTCGTGGGCTGTCTCTCTCTCTCTCTCTCTCTCTCTCTCTCTCTCTCTCTCTCTCTCAAAAATAAACATAAAACATTTAAAAAAAAGAAATTGATATGTGAGAAAGAAGAAGATATTAATGATCACACCCTTGTTCCTGACTGAACAGAATTAATGAATGGTGGTGACATTCACTGAGACATGGAAAACTGAACGAAAATTGGGAGGAAAAATAATGAGTTAATTTAGATGTGCTGAGTTGCAATGTTCTATGGGTCATTCAAAAACATCCAACAGGGGCGCCTGGGTGGCGCAGTCGGTTAAGCGTCCGACTTCAGCCAGGTCACGATCTCGCGGTCCGGGAGTTCGAGCCCCGCGTCGGGCTCTGGGCTGATGGCTCAGAGCCTGGAACCTGTTTCCGATTCTGTGTCTCCCTCTCTCTCTGCCCCTCCCCCGTTCATGCTCTGTCTCTCTCTGTCCCAAAAAATAAACATTGAAAAAAAAAATTAAAAAAAAAAAAAAAAAAAAAAACATCCAACAGTGGTCTGGTGACATAAATAAAGTCCAGTGGGCATATATATATATGCTGGAGATGAAGAGCTCATGGTTGCCAGGGAAATAAGGTTATCTCTGAATATTTAAACCTTTTCTTTTTACTTTTGAGATTATATAAGTTAATCTCTTGTGACTTTACCAAGCTTTAACCTTGTTTTTAAAGAAAGATGTGTTATATTTAACAATATGTAGAAGAAACATAGTAATAATTCATATGTTGCTTAAGGAAAGGCATTCTGAATTATACCTAATTGTCCAATCATCTGTAACTGTCTCCTTAAATTCATTTTTAGTGCTCTCTGGCAACACTTCGGGAATAAAGTCCCTAAAAGGAATAAAAGCTGCCAGGTAGCATATAAATCTAGGCTTTCCACCTTGGGGAAGGCAAAGAAATATTTGGCAAGAATTCAGTTTATTGTGCCTGCTGGTGTAGGAGCTATCATGCTCTGGAATTGGGGTCGCTCATCCAAGTACTAATCAGTGGAGTATAGGTAGTGACATTTCTGCTGGGTGAGCCACAAGCAGCAGGAGAAGCAAAGAATATAAATAAAACAAAAAGACAGGCAACAATACACACACACACACACACACACACACACACACACACACATTTCAGCCTGCAGAGACTAGGTTTTAAATGGTCATGGAAAGGTCTAAGCTTGGAGAAGATGGGGCAAAGAAATCATACATTAGGCAGAAAAATGGGACTATGAGAATACATGACAAGAAGCAGTTGCTTCTTTATCTTTATACAAAAGTCCTCCAATTTCCCTAGGTGCTGGAAACCAAAACCAATTTCCTTGCTAATCAGCAAAATGAAAGAGCAAGTCTATATGCATTATGAAGAGAATTTAAGAGAAAATTCCAGTTTTTCTCTACAAATATAAGCAGTTGATGAACTAAACCAAGCAGAATGAATAGGGGGAGGGGTGGTGGTATGAAGTATCTTGAGAAATACTAACATAGGAGACATGGAGATGCCTGCAAACATATTGCAAGAGGAAATAACGGGACTTGACTGAAATTAAAATAATAAACTGCTGGATAATAAGAAGCCTTAGGGGACCAGATCTAATTCATGAATAAGAGTGTTATTAAAATATTATTTGTATATAATTAACGAAACAAGACCATAATTCAGTGTGTAATGTACAAAAAGGTGAGATTTGAGGACTGTGAATGCAGAAAAGTACTCAAAAGGACAAGATGAATCTCTATCATTTCAAAAGGAAAGAAGAAACACAGATTACTCCACCTCTGGGGCTATCAGACTTTTTTTTTTTTTTTTGAGAGAGAGAGAGCAAGAGTGTGTGAGTTGGGGAAGGGAACAGAGGGAGACAGAGAGAGAATCCCAAGGAGGCTCCACGCTCATGGTGAGCCCAACTCAGAGTTTGATCCCACGACCCTGGGATCATGACCTGAGCCAAAATCAGGAGTCAGATAACCAACTGAGTGAGGCACCCAGGTGTCCCCAGAGAAAGATTTTTTAACTTGGCTGCTTAGATATAACAAAGTTTAAACAAGCAGTGTTTATGATAAATGCAGAATGCATGGATTCTTGCCAAATGAAAAGTCAGATGCTAGCTCAGTGAATATGAAGTGTTGGTACCAAGGGAAATGCGAGATGTTTGTGCTACAACTGGGAAGTGAGAAAGAATATTTGACCACAACCACGACTCATGAAGATTGATATGAGTTATGCTGGGAGTAAGAATGAAACATTATTTCTCTCCCAATGGAAAAATAAGGAAGCCATTGGTCAATTCAGAATGTTCAGATATGGGTCAATATGTTTTCCTATGAGGTCCTCTGTAAGCCAATAAAGCAACATAACCCTGTGTTCTGGGGGAAGAGAATGGAATCATTGAATTTGGATACCCATTTCTGTCCCCACTCAGTGATACCATGTAGACTAGAAAAATAAAGGGATAAAGTGACCTGGTGTGCAAAAATGGCATTCAAAATATTTCTTAGCTTATAGGTCATAGACCCCAACCAATCAGAAGAGGCCAACCAGAATGTACATAAGCCATGAATACCTGCTACATCCATACCAGTGAGGACCAGTGGAATTTCCACCCTGTGAGTTTTATTTGCTCCTCAAGGTCACAATGGGTGGATGAGACTGTTACTATGCTTCTAAAGGAACTTTTGCTTCTAAGGAAGCTAAGCAAACCTTGCAGCCATATTATTTCTCTATTAATATCTTTGTAAATCTCATGTTAATGGGATTGTTAACAGTAGAATTCTTCCAGCTCAATGACAACAAACCTGCTGCCAGGTCCTGCCAAACACATCTCTGAAACTTTTGATCATTCCTTATATTTTTATTTGCATTTACTTCTCCACTGTCATTACTTTCTTGGACTTTTCTATCCATGTCCAGCTGATTTTTCTATCTATATTTCTTACCTCTTCCATTCATCCTTCATACTGCCACAAGAAAGGAGTGCTAAAAATATTAATGATCTGCATAAAAAATACTCACTTTATAAAAATGAAAGGCACATTTCTCTTCATGGGACTCAAAACTTATTTAAAAATTGGTTTGAACCTTCCTTTTCACCTGCAACCTTTACTGCTACTTAATTCTCCATCACCCCAATGCTCCATCATCTTTTCGAGTTTGAGGGCTGAATAACTCCTAGCTCTACAAAGAGTACTTTGCTTATGCACTCATGTAATTTTGATGTGGGCTTGTGTTTCCCAGCCCTTAGATATTTTGAAAACTTCAGGACTGTTCTAAATTATTCACTTCCTCTTTCTGTAACAAGATCATACCTTCCTGCCACACTGACATCAGGCTTGGCTATGTGATTTGTTTGGCCAATGAATGTGAGCAGAAGTAATATTTCTTTGCAGAAAGTTTAAGAGTCATGACATAATCCTGACACCACTCTTTTCCTTTTGCAGTGAGACTAGCATGTCCCAATTAGAGGCTGCTCCCTCAGCTTGGATGACAGAATGAAACTGCGTGGAACAGAGCTGCAGTGGATTCACACAACATGAAGAATAGGCTTGATTAATTTTGTAAGTTATTCAGCAAAAAAAGACTGTTGCAGAGATCTCATTAAATAAGGTCCAAATATCATTTCCAGGTCTGTGGCAACTCAAACTGCTGCCTAGGTTCTCATGCCTCCCTTCCTCTTACATAGTCCTCTCTACATTCACTTCAATGAGTGTTACCTGGATTCTGTCCCATGTAAAACCCCGTCCTGAAGTCGAGCCCCTTCACAGTTCTCTGGAACAAATCTAATCATATTCAGAAGTCCATGAGTGTGGAAAGTTTGGATGGCTGAGTGACTGGATTACAGCTCACAGTACACAGTCTTCTGTTGACACCCTTTCAGCTCCTCATACTCCACAGCCTTCTAAAACCTTGCTGCAAATCAGGACCCTCTCCACCATCCACAGTGCTCCCCTAGAAAGGTAAGTAAGCACCATGCTCCTATGGCATCTCTGTCTTGGCATAGCCCCTCAGAGCAGCCTGTTTTCTCCCAGATTTATTCCCATCAACTATTTAAACCAAAATTTCATTTGATCTGAAATTATATTTTAATGCTATCACCACTAAAGTCCTACCCGAGGAGATAATATCTAACATCGTATCAGACTTTTCCATCGTAAAAGCACTTTCAAGTCCATTATCTTATCATTTCGTTTCTATTTGGCCTCAGTCACTGTGGAGGTAAGTGCCATGACTTAAATATTACATGGAATCTGTAGCTCTCAGCACAGTACCCACCACATGGTGGGTACTCAGTCAATATCTGTGGGTGAATGATGAATAAATGAAAGCATGAACACAACTATTAAGTGACAAGTCAATAATCATATCTTCTAAGGGACAGAACAGGGATTTCAGGTCACGTCTCAGATTCCAGTGGCCATGGCCTTATTACACTGTGCTTCTCACATGAACTTCCAGCCCTTTCACTGTGGAAGGGTGCAAACAGAGGTAGAGTGAACACAGTCTAGTGATTTAAAAAAAGGGCCAAATATCAGATAAAAATTGGACTAAAAGCTTTTAACATGTTTTCCAATCTGCAGTTTCAGTGAGAAGTCTAAGAATACTCAGATTTTCTATAGGTATCTGTAAAATGGAGTTTTTCCTCTACAGTGTGTTTTGTTTACCTATATGAAACTGTGTGAATGCAGATAATATAAATTCAGCATATCTGGGTGTTCCAAAGGGACAACCTAAATTGAGATGTCAAAGTCACAAATTCTACCAGCAAACACTTTCTTCCTCACTCTGCAATGATAGATGACAAGTTGTTTCTATCTGTTAAATAATTCATCCTCTTCAGTGTTTACAAGTTACAAACATAAGAGGATTTACACTTTGATAATCACACTAAACTCGACATTTTGAAAGCCTAGACTCAGTTTTTATAAATGAATAGGCTTATTATTTCCTATCTGCTGTTGTCACAGAAGGAATGTAATCATCATTCTCTCCTAGAAACGCATAATTTGGAGTCATACAATATGTGTGCAGGTTTTATCTCAACTACGTATTGATTGTTAGACCTGGAGCATGGCATAAAGCTTCAGGTTTGTGATCTCTGAAGTAGTATGAATAATGAACATAACTGAGCAGTGAGGATAAAATGAGATAAGATGGTGGCTTTCAAACTCTCATTTTATCAAGATTCAAGGGTGAGGAGAGGCCAAGCCAGAGAAGCCACAGACTCCACCCCATCCTCCACTGCTCAGACCAAAGAAAGCCAGATTTTAACTTTGCTGATCTCAGCTGTGAGCCCTCAAATTCCCAGTTCAATTATTTGCTGACCACATCAGTAGTTGTTTCCATTAGGAACACTCCCTCACAATTGTCCAACACTGTAGAGATATGAATCTCATTTCTAAACCTTACATGATACCAGAAAATTATCTTTCCCACTTGGATGCTGAAAGACTGAGGCCCTAAAAGATTAAGTGACTTGCCATGGTTTCCAAGATGAGGCAGCGTTCGCTCCCAACCAGGGAGGTGTGCTCTTCCTGTAGCTCCGGGCAGCCTTCACGGTCCTGTTTTCTCTAATACACAAGATACCATCTTTAATTTGAAAACTGTTTGCCTTTTCAGATGACCTATGTTCTCACAATAAACAAGCCAGATTCTCATTTTTCTTCAAAGAATGAAATTTCAGGCTTATCTTAAGGAGAAGGTGAAAGCATCAATTCAAAATCTGATATGACTTATAGCATAGCCTATGTTTCTGTTTCTAAGGCCACAAAGAACACATTGTCTCCAGAATATGGAGATAGTCATCCCAGCCCCAGCAGAGCACACGAGGAGGGACATCTGTCCCTCGATGGGAACAATAAATGTACTAGCAACAAGTATCACCTGATTTTCTTATTGACACTAACATTTTTCACATTTAAGAGGAGAAACTATATGGATTTTTTTAAGTTAATATATTCTGTCCTTCTCATCCATATCCCAAATGCCTTTCCATGGGTATACTGAGACATTTTCTCTACTTACCGAATTCCTTAATTCATCCAATTTATTAAACAAGTACCTATCCTATGCTGGACAAGGGGCTAGGCACCGTGAATACCAAATTTATAAAAGTCAGTTCCTGCCATCAAGGCATTTGCAATATGGCTAGAAAGAAGTAACTTGTATAAATAAAAAACAGAATGAGAGAAGTATGTGAGAGAGAGGTACAAAGAATTATAGGAATCAGCAAGTAAAGACTACTTTGACCGAGGTAATCAGCAGCAGTTTCTGGGGTGAGACAGTCTGGTGCTGCAAGTTCATGAGTACATGGACCCTCACTTGGTAAAAATGAGGGTGGGGGAGGGGGTTATTCATGTTGGAAAGAACGATAAGGCCAAGGAGACAGTCTTAAAAGGAGCGAAATATCCTTTTAGAAGTTAGGGAGTCTAGATTTCATTTTAGCTCCAACATTTTCATCAGCTATATCACCCAAGCTGTATGATCTTGGACAAGTTATTTGATTTTCCTTTACCTTAATTCAATTAATCATTTTTAAAATAGAAAGTAGAATAGATGTCATCATAAAAATATGGATCTTCAAACATCATTTTGCTTGAGTTTTGGGGTCTATTTTTAAAGGTCCCTGATAATACTTATTGTTAACTTAGACACATTCATTGGCATAACTTATAGAGTTCAAAAAATTGGGCCAATATGATTGAAGTGAGAGATAAATAAAAGAAGAAAAACATTTATTTATTTAATTAATTAAAATTTAGTTGGCTAACATACAGTGCAATATTGGTTCCAGGAGTAGAATTCAATGATTCATCACTTACATACAACATCCAGTGCTCATCACAAGGGTCCTCCTTAATGCCCATCACCCATCTAGCCCATCTCCCATCTACTTCCCTCCATTAACCCTCAGTTTGTTCTCTATTGTTAAGACCCTCTTTATCCCCCACTTCCCATGTATTCATCTATTTTGTTTCCTAAATTCTGCATATGAGTGAAATCACATGGTATTTGTCTTTCTGATTGACTTATTTCACTTAGCATAATACATTATAGCTCCACCCATGCCATTGAAAAGGGCAAGATTTCATTCTTTTTAATGGTTGAGTAATATTCCATTGTGTATATATACCATGTCTTCTTTATCCATTCATCAGTTCATGGACATTTGGGCTCTCTCCATATTCAGCTATTGTTAATAATGCTTCTATAAACATTGGGGTGCACATACCACTGCAAATCTGTATTTTTGTATCCTTTGGGTAAATACCTAATAGAGCAATTGCTGGATCATAGGGTAGTTCTATTTTTAGTTTTAGAGAAACCTCCATACTTTTCTCCAGGGTGGCTGCACTAATTTTCATTCCCGCCAGCAGTGCAAAAGGGTGTTCCTTTCTCTGCAGCCTCAGCAACACCCGTTGTTCCTTGTGTTGTTAATTTTAGCCATTCTGAAAGGTGTGAGGTAGTATCTCAGTGTGGTTTTGATTTCTATTTCCCTGATGATGAGGGATGTTGAGCATCTTTTCAGTGTCTATTAGCCATCTGGATGTCTTTGCAAAAGTGTCTACTCATCTCTTCTGCCCATTTCTTACTTGGGTTGTTTTTTGGGTGTTGAGTTTGATACATTCTTTATAGATTTTGGATACTAATCCTTTATCAGACATGTTGTTTGCAAATATCTTCTCCCATTCCCTAGGCTGCTTTTGTGGATTGTTTCCTTTGCTGCACAGAACCTTTTTATCTTGATGAAGTCCCAATAGTTCATGTTTGCTTTTGTTTCCCTTGCCTTCAGCAACATGTTTAGTAAGTATAGTAAGTAAGAAGTTGTTCCAGCCAAGGTCAAAGAGGTTGCTGCCTGTGTTGTCTTCTAGGATCTTGATGATTTCCTGCTTCACATTTAGGTATTTCATTCATTTTGAATTTATTTTTGTATATGGTCCAGTTTCATTCTTATGCATGTTGCCATCTAATTTTCCCAACACTATATATTGAAGATACTGTCTTTAGAGACAGGAAGGGAGATGGTGGCATAAGAGGACTCTGGACTCACCTCGTCCTTCTGATTGCTTAGATTCCACCCACATTGGCCTAAATAACACAGAAAACTGCCAGAAGACTAGCAGAATGAACTCTCCAGAGCCAAGGGTAGACAAGAGGCCCACAGAAGAGGGTAGGAAGGGAGGAGAGGTGGTGCATGCTATATAGACTGGTGGGAGGGAGCTGGAGCAGTGGAGGGGCAGCCCTCTGGGCAAGGCAGGGCCCCCAAAGCCTGGCTTGCAAAAGCAGAGGGGCCAGATTGCATGAGTTCTGACAGCCAGCAGGACTTAACATCTGGAATGTTAAAAGTCAACAGCTCTATTCTTGGAGAGTGGGGAGGGCAAGAGGACTCCAGGAAGGAGAGCTGTTGACTCCAGGAAGAAAAGAGCTCAGCGGGGAACAAAGGCACTGGAAAGCATCATCTCCCTCTCCCATTCCCCAGCCGAAACCCCAAAGGGAACCATTTCACTGAACTTGCTCACACTGCACAAACACACAACGCTGTGCTTCTGTGGATCCATCCCTCCAACGGGTCTGCCTCCTTCCCAGTGCTGCAGGGCCCCTCCTCAGTCGACCACTGAGGGCAAAGTGAGCTAAGCCTGCCTCTCCCACCCCTGTGTACCTTGCAGATCCACCCTGTCTAATACACACTTGGCCAGATCCTGGCAGTGTGCAAGCAGCCCAGACAGGGGCCACACCACTCCACAGTGAGTTTTGCCCCTGGAAGAGGGGAAGATAAGGTATGCACCAGTCTTACTGTGGCCCCAGCAATGGGCTTGGGGCAGACATCAGGTCTGACTGCGGCCCCACCCACCAACACAAGTTTCTCCAGACAGCACAGGGGAAGTGCCCTGCAGTTTGGAGCTACTACAGGGACTACTCAAAATGACAAAACGGAAGAATTCTCCTCAAAAGAGACTCCAGGAAGTAGTGACAGCTAACAAATTGATCAAAACCGATTTAAGCAATATAACGGAACAAGAATTTAGAATAATAGTCATAAAATTAATCACTGGGCTTGAAAAAAAGCATACAGGACAGCAGAGAATCTATTGCTACAGAGACCAAAGGACTAAGAAATAGTCATGAGGAATTAAAAAAATGTTATAAATGAGATGCAAAATAAAATGGAGGCAGCCATAGCACGAATTGAAGAGGCAGATGAGAGAATAGGTGAATTCGAAGATAAAATTATGGAAAAAGAGAAATCTGAGAAAAAGAGAGAGAAAAAAAATCCAGGAGCATGAGGGGAAAATGAGAGAACTAAGTGATACAATCAGACGGAACAATATCCATGTCATAGGAATTCCAGAAGAGAGAGAAAGGGGCTGAAGGTGCACTTGAACAAATCATAGCTGAGAACTTCCCTGATCTGGGGAAGGAAACAGGCATTGAAATTCAAGAGGCACAGAGAACTCCCTTCAGAAGTAACTTGAAATGATCTTCTGCATGACATATCATTGTGAAACTGGCAAAATACAAGGATAAAGAAAAAATTCTGAAAGCAGCAAGGGATTAACAGGCTCTAAATTATAAAGGGAGACCCATAAGACTAGTGGAAGACCTATCTACTGAAACTTGGCAGGCCAGAAAGGAATGGCAGGAAAACTTCAATGCGATGAACAGTAAAAATATGCAGCCAAGAATCCTTTATCCAGAAAGTCTGTCATTCAGAATAGAAGGAGAGATAAACGTTTTCCAAGCAAACAAAAAATGAAGGAATTAATCACCACTAAACCAGCCCTACAAGAGATCATAAGGGGGACTCTGTGAGTGAAATGTTGCAAGGACCACAAAGAACCAGAGACATCACTACAAGCGTGAAACCTACAGATATCACAATGACTCTAAACCCATATCTTTCCATAATAACACTGAATGTAAATGGACTAAACGCTCCAACCAAAAGACATAAGGTAACATAATGGATATAAAAAAAAACAAGACCCATCTATTTGCTATCTACAGGAGACTCATTTTAGACCTGAGGACACCTTCAGATTGAAAGTGAGGGAATGGAGAACTATCTATCATGCTTCTGGAAGTCAAAAGAAAGCTGCCGTAGCCATACTTATATCAGACAAACTACACTTTAAATTAAAGGCTGTAACAAGAGATGAAGAAGGGCATTATATAATGATTATAGGGTCTATCCATCAGGAAGAGCTAACAATTATAAATGTCTATGCACTGAATACGGAAGCCCACAAATATATAAAACAATTAAACACAAACATAAGCAACCTTACTGATAAGAATGTGGTAATTGCAGGAGACTTTAATACTCCACTTACAACAATGGATAGATCATCTAGACACAGGATCAATAAAGAAACAAGACCCTTGAATGATACATTGGATCAGATGGACTTGACAGATATATTTAGAACTCTGCATCCCAAAGCAACAGAATATGCTTTCTTCTCGAGTGCACATGGAACATTATCCAAGATAGATCACATACTGGGTCACAAAACAGCCCTTCATAAGTATACAAGAACTGAGATCATATCATGCACGCTTCCAGACCACAATGCTATGAAACTTGAAATCATCCATAGGAAAAAGTCTGGAAAACCTCCAAAAGCATGGAGGTTAAAGAAAACCTTACTAAAGAACGAATGGGTCAACCAGGCAATTAGAGAAGAAATTAAAAAATATATGGAAACAAATGAAAATGAAAATACAACAATCCAAACACTTTGGGATGCAGCGAAGGCAGTCCTGAGAGGAAAATACATTGCAATCCAGGACTATCTCAAGAACAAGAAAAATCCCATGGGAATTCAAGCTGGTGCAGCCACTCTGGAAAACAGTATGGAGGTTCCTCAAAAAACTAAAAATGGAACTACCCTATGACCAAGCAATTGCACTACTAGGCATTTATCCATGGGATACAGGTGTGCTGTTTCAAAGGGACATATGCACCCCATATTTATAGCAGAACTATCAACAATAGCCAAAGTATGGAAAGAGCCCAAATGTTCCTGTATGGATGAATGGATAAAGAAGATGTGGTATATATATACAACGGAGTATTTCTTGGCTATCGAAAAGACTGAAATCTTGCCATTTGCAACTACGTGGATGGAACTGGAGGGTATTACGCTAAGTGAAATTAGTCAGAGAAAGACAAAAATCATATGACTTCACTCATATGAGGACTTTAAGAGACAAAACAGATGAATATAAGGGAAGGGAAACAAAAATAATATGAAAACGGGGGGAGGGGGACAAAGCAGAAGAGACTCATAAATATGGAGAACAAACTGAGGGTTACTGGAGGGGTTGGGGGAGGGGATATGGGCTAAATGGGTAAGTGGCACTAAGGAATCTACTCCTGAAATCATTGTTGCACTATATGCTAATTTGGATGTAAATTTTAAAAATAAAAAATAAAATTAAAAAAAAGAAACAAAAAATCCCAAATACAAAATCTAACAGCACACCTAAAGGAAATAGAAGCAGAACAGCAAAGGCACCCCAAACCCAGCAGAAGAGAAATAATAAAGATCATAGCAGAAAGAAACAATATAGAATCTAAAAAACTGTAGAGCAGATTAATGAAACCAAGAGTTGATTTTTTGGAAAAATAAAATTGATAAACCTCTAGCCAAGCTTCTCAAAAAGAAAAGGGAGAGGACACAAATAGATAAAATCATGAATGAAAATGGAATTATTAAAACCAATCCCTCAGAAATAAAGCAATTATCAGGGAATACAATGAAAAATTATATGCCAACAAACTGGACAACTTGGAAGAAATGGACAAATTCCTAAGCACCCACACAGGGTGCAAATTCCTAAGCACCCACTCCAAAACTCAAACAGGAAGAAATAGAAAACTTGAACAGACCCATAACCAGCGAAAAAATTGAATCAGTTATCAAAAATCTCCCAACAAATAAGAGTCCAGGACCAGATGGCTTCCCAGGGGAGTTCTACCAGACGTTTAAAGCAGAGATAATACCTATCCTTCTCAAGCTATTCCAAGAAATAGAAAGGGAAGGAAAACTCCCAGACTCATTCTATGAAGCCAGCATTACTTTGATTCCCAAACCAGACAGAGACCCAGCAAAAAAAGAGAACTACAGGCCAATATCCCTGATAAATATGGATGCAAAAATTCTCAACAAGATACTAGCAAATAGAATTCAATAGCATATAAAAAGAATTATTCACCATGATCATTGGAATTCCCCATGATCATGGGATTCATTCCTGGGCTGCAGTGCTGGTTCAACATTCGCAAATCAATCAATGTCATACATCACATAGATAAAAGATAAGAACCATATGATCCTGTCAATCGATGCAGAAAAAGCATTTGACAAAATTCAGCATCCTTTTTAATAAAAACCCTCAAGAAAGTTGGCATAGAAGGAACATACTTAAACATCATAAAAGCCAATTATGAAAAGCCCACAGCTAATATCATCCTCAATGGGGAAAAACTGAGAGCTTTCCCCCTGAGATCAGGAACACGACAGGGATGTCCACTCTCACCACTGTTTTTTAACATAGTGTTGGAAGTGCTAGCTTCAGCAGTCAGGCAACAAAAGGAAATCAAAGTCATCAAAATTGGCAAAGATGAAGTCAAGCTTTCACTTTTTGCAGATGACATGATATTATATGTGGAAAACCTGATAGACTCCACCAAAAGTCTGCTAGTACTGATACACGAATTCAGCAAAATCGCAGGATAAAAAATTAATGTACAGAAATCAGTTGCATTCTTATACATTAATAATAAATCAACAGAAAGACAAATACAGAAACTGATCCCGTTCACAATTGCACCAAAAATCATAAAATACCTAGGAATAAACAAAACCAAAAATTTAAAAGACCTGCATGCTAAAAACTATAGACAGCTTATAGAAGGAAATTGAAGAAGATACAAAGAAATGGAAAAACATTCCTTGCTCATGGATTGGGAGAATAAATATTGTTAAAATGTCAATACTACCCAAAGTGATCTACATATTCAATGCAATCCCAATCAAAATTGCACCAGCATTATTCTCAAAGCTAGAACAAGCAATCCTAAAATTTGTATGGAACCACAAAAGACCCCAAATAGCCAAAATAATATTGAAGAAGAAAACCAAAGTGGGAGGCATCACAATCCCAGACTTTAGCCTCCACTACAAAACTGTAATCATCAAGACAGCATGGTATTGGCACAAAAACAGGCACGTAGACAAATGGAATAGAATAGAGACCCCAGAATTGGGCCCACAAATGTATGGCCAACTAATCTTTGACAAAGCAGGAAAGAGTATCCAATGGAATAAAGACAGTCTCTTTAACAAATGGTGCTGGGAGAACTGGACAGCAACATGCAGAAGAATGCAACTGGACCACCTTCTTACACCATTCACAAAAATATACTCAAAATGGAGGAAGGACCTGAATGTGAGACAGGAATCCATCAAAACCCTAGAGGAGAAAGCAGGAAAAAACCTCTCTGACCTCAGCTGCAGCAATTTCTTACTTGCCACATCTCCAAAGGCAAGGGAATTAAAAGCAAAAAATGAACTACTGGGACCTCATCAAGATAAAAAGCTTTTGCATGCAAAGGAAACAATCAACAAAACTAAAAGGCAACCGACAAAATCGGAAAAGATATTTGCAAATGACATATCGGACAAAGGGCTAGTATCCAAAATCTATAAAGAACTCACCAAACTCCCCACTTGAAAAACAAATAATCCAGTGAAGAAATGGGCAGAAGACATGAATAGACGTTTCTCTAAAGAAAACATCCAGATGGTCAACAGGCACATGAAAAGATGCTCAATGTCGGTCCTTATCAGGGAAATACAAATTAAAACCACACTGCTATACCACCTCATGCCAGTCAGAGTGGCTAAAATGAACAAATCAGGAGACTATAGATGCTGGAGAGGATGTGGAGAAAGGGAAACCCTCTTGCACTGGTGGTAGGAATGCAAACTGGTGCAGCCGCTCTGGAAAACAGTGTGGAGGTTCCTCAAAACATTAAAAATAGATCTACCCTATGACCCAGCAATAGCACTGCTAGGAATTTACCAAGGAATACAGGAGTGCTGATGCATAGGGGCACTTGTACCCCAATGCTTATAGCAGCACTTTCAACAATAGCCAAATTACGGAAAGAGCCTAAACGTCCATCAACTGATGAATTGATAAAGAAGTTGTGGTTTATAGATACAATGGAATACTATGTGGCAATGAGAAAGAATGAAATCTGGCCATTTGTAGCAATGTGGATGGAACTGAAGAGTGTTATGCTAAGTGAAATAAGTCATACAGAGAAAGAGAGATACCATATGTTTTCACTCTTATGTGGATCCCGAGAATCTTAACAGAAGGCCATGGGCGAGGGGAAGGGGAAATACAAAGTTACAGAGAGGGAGGGAGCCAAACCAAAAGAGACTCTTAAAAAACTGAGAATAAACTGAGGGTTGATGGGGGGTAGGAGGGAGGGGGAAGCGGGTGATGGGCATTGAGGAGGTCATCTGTTGGGTTGAGCACTGGGTGTTGTATGGAAACCCAATCTGACAATAAATTTCATATTTTAAAAAATGGAGATACTGTCTTTTTTCCATTGGATATTCTTTCCTTCTTCGTCAAAGATGAATTGACTATATAGTTCTGAGTCCCTTTCTGGGTTTTCTATTCTGTTCGTATCTGTTTTTGTGCCAGTACCATACGGTCTTGATAACTTCAGCTTTGTAATATATCTTGAAATCTAGCATCATGACGTCTCCAGCTTTGTGTGTGTGTGTGTGTGTGTGTGTTTCACAATTGCTTTGGCTATTCAGGGTCATCTGTGGTTCCAAACAAATTTTAGGATTGTTCGTTCTAGCTCTGTGAAGAATGCTGGTGGTATTTTGATAGGGATTACATCAAATGTACATAGATGTTTTAACAATGTTTGTTTTTCCAATCCATGAGCATGGAATACTTTTCCAATTCTTTGTGTCCTCTTCAAAGTCTGTATTTTAAAGACTATTTAAAAATTGGTGTTCCACACTGAAGCCAACTGTTATAAATGGCTATGGAAAAGATTACACTAGTTCCCATGAAAATAATGAATTAAATGAGAGTTCAAAACCTCAAAGGGAAGAGAATGAAGTTTTCCTATCTCATTTAATATATGTGATACATGTTCCTATATTAGGAGGAAGTAATACTTGCAGTTCCACAGTGCAAATTAAATGATAAAAATTAGTATTAAAATAAAAGAAAAGTTCTTTTGTGGAAATTGACAGGCTGGTTTTAAGGCATATATGAATATTCAAACAGTCAAGAATAGCCAAGATAGTTTGAAGAACAATGTCTGAGAATTTACTCTAAAGGATATCGAGATTTGTTATAAATCTACAAAAATTAATACATTTGTTGATGTAAAGATGAACAAATAGACCACTGGTACATTTCAGCATGAGCTCTGAAATCTCTTTTCTTTTTTCTTAAATTTTTTTTTTTAATGTTTATTTATTTTTGGGACAGAGAGAGACAGAGCATGAACGGGGGAGGGGCAGAGAGAGAGGGAGACACAGAATCGGAAACAGGCTCCAGGCTCTGAGCCATCAGCCCAGAGCCCGACGCGGGGCTCGAACTCACGGACCGCGAGATCGTGACCTGGCTGAAGTCGGACGCTTAACCGACTGAGCCACCCAGGCGCCCCTGAAATCTCTTTTCCTGTCTCCACACTTTCTCACCAACCACCTGAGATATGGTTGTATAGTACAATAATTAGAACACAGCTCTGAAATAAGATTCCCAGGATTAGACTACCAGAGAGAACCAGGATGTTCTCACAGCCTTATCTAAGGCTTGTCTGTGACCCAGCAATGTTCTTAGAATGTGCACTAACTCTACGTCACACTCTCAAAGACACTCTTCAAATTAGAATAGAATTGTTCTTATATAATGTAAAACAATACAATATAAAACCTCTTGCTTTGATGTAGACGATATGACCCATACAGTAAGGGGATGTGTTGCAAGAGAGGAATCAAAATATCATCGTATAGCTAATCAAAGACTCAGTCAGTTTTAGCATTCAGGTTTTAATTATTAAATAGGTAGGATTTTCTTCCTTCCTTCCTCCCTTCCTTCCTTCCTTTTTTCCTTCTGTTCTTTCTTTCTTTTTCTTTCTTTCTTTCTTTCTTTCTTTCTTTCTTTCTTTCTTTCTCTTTCTTCCTTCCTTCCTTCCTTCCTTCCTTCCTTCCTTCCTTCCCACTCTTTCTGTTCTCTCTCTATAATACAGTAAAACTGTCAGAATGCTCACTTTTTATCTTGGTAAGATAATCTCTTGGTGTTCTCAAGGTCATCTCAAGTCTTCTCTATGGGCACCATCAGCTCTCCTCCCTGCATAGACTTATATAGCAGAAACATTCCATTTTAAGACAAACGACTATTTCTAATATCTTCATCCAGAACAGGTTTAATGAAGCAAAAATGAACTTCTGGAATATCTTGGGAGCCAATTGTGGCTGAAAATTTTAAATAAAACATAAATGATCTACTAAGAATTTTAAAGAAAAGGAATAAAAACTTGCTATTCCTTCAAGTGACAAGAAGGGAAATTTGTTCCACCACAATGATTTAATTCAATTGTAGCATCTGGTTTCTTCTGAAATGCATAAATAAAATTCAGAGTAAGAATAGAAGGAAGATGTGGAATTTGGAGAAGGAGTCTATCAGAGTGGTGCCAACACCTTTGAAAACCTGCTATTGCAACAGCACTGTGTCCACATTACAAGTCAAATATAAGCAACGAGCAATGGTGATAGAAGGGACTGGTGTCAAGCACAAATGGATCTGTATTAAGTCCTCATTATTCCACAGCATGTGCTCTACATCCTGGACACCAACAAATACTCACTGTTCTCTACATGTGCCTCAGACCATTTGCTCCATATGCTTCTTCTGTCTGAAATCCTCAATATTTTTCTTTTACATTCATATAAACCCAGGCCCAGGCCCAGGTAACTACTCCATTTATTTAATTAAAAAACATTTTTTTAACATTTATTCACCTTTGAGAGACAGACAGTGAACAGGGGAGGGACAGGGAGAGAGGGAGACATAGAATCAGAAGCAGGTTCCAGGCTCTAAGCTATCAGCACAGAGCCCAACACGGGGCTTGAACCCACGAACCACAAGACCACGACCTGAGCTGAAGTCAGAAACTTAACCAACTGAGCCACCCAGGTGCCCCATTTAACTTTAAAATAATTAACCTATTCACGTAGACCAAACCTTAACAGTCTTCCTCCATTTTTGTTCCCCAGGCACCACTTATCTCCACAGAAGCAACCAAGAGAATTATTCCCCTGTGTGTTCTTCAATCAAGAGGGATATTTTGTAAATACATGTGTATGTTCCCATATTTTATACACACATGCCATATTAATTGTTTGTTACCATGATCAGGTTATTAAAGTTTCCACAGCAGTGTTCTCATTTGTAAAATGGGAGAAAATTTATACTACTGGAATCCTAGAGTTATTTTGAGGATTAAATAAGTAAAAGTGTGTGTGTGTGTGTGTGTGTGTGTGTGTGTGTGTGTGTGTGTGTTATTTAGAATAGTATCCAGCATGGGGCTCCTGGGTGGCTCAGTCGATTAAGCGGCCGATTTCGGCTCAGGTCATGATCTCACAGTGCATGAGTTCAAGCCCCGCGTCGGGCTCTGTGCTGACAGCTCGGAGCCTGGAGCCTGTTTTCAGATTCTGTGTCTCCCTCTCTCTGACCCTCCCCCATTCATGCTCTGTCTCTCTCTGTCTCAAAAATAAATACACGTTAAAAAAAATTTAAAAAAAAAGAATAGTATCCAGCACAAAGCAAGCTCTATACAAGGATTAAATATTACCATATTCATCTTCATCATCTTAATCATAATTTTATATCTCCATGAAAAAATAGGATTTAACTATTGCATCTGCTGGCTCTATAATAATCAATATATTTTTGTACATCATTTATTTGAAGATTTCTTCTCCCAGGGGATTTAAGGTCTTTACTACTTTTCTCTATTGCAATGGATAACTTCAAATTTTTGTGCACTTGTCAAAGTACCTCCTTAGCAGGAAATCTTAGCAGCAGGGTCAATGGCAATGTTTTAATGGCCTTTAAATAGAAATTTATGGGCACAAACACAACATGAGTAGATGCAAAAACTTCCTTTCCAACTTCAAACCACCAGAAAGAGATTTTTTTAATTGCTCACATTTTTAAAAAAGGGAATTTTCTAGGTCAAAGGAATGAAAAAGACACACTTAGATGTAATGGTCACTACTCCTTGAACCTATGGAGCTCCCGAAGGACTGGAATCTGAAGCACACCTTAGGGATTAGAGTTTTAATTGCCACATGGAACCTAGAATTAGGTCAGAGAGCCCACATGTTATAGGAATCCAGCATTGGACATCATCTGAACTGAAAAATACCTGCCCATTTCCCTAGATCACAGAAAAGAATAAAGTTGCTTATTCCAGGCTGTGATTGGAAAGAGAATCAACTACCAGAAATCAGAAACCTACTTTTACTCTCAAGTTTATATTAACTGAATATTTCAAAAACTCTGGAATTAAGAACCTAGCCTGAAAGCTCATTAACAATGAAGAATCCCATCAAACTTGTACAGAGTCACCGGTGAGATCTTTTAATAGAGAGGCCTTTAATGACCAAAGATATGTGGAAATTCTAGGAAGTATCCACAATGTTAGTTATGAAAAAGCATAATGCCAAGAAAGACAGTCTGTGGAATTAACAAATGGAAGGATTTCTCATTGTAGAAATGGAGATAACAAAATTTTACAATAAGTATATGTGAAATGTTTAGGTAATAAAGAACACGTAAATAAAGACCAAGTAAAAGATCATAAAACAAAAGAAGTCAAGTAAAAACGTGTAATTTAAAAATAAACTCATTATGGGGCGCCTGGGTGGCTCAGTTGGTTACGCATAGACTTCGGCTCAGGTCACGATCTCACGGTTGGTGACTTCGAGCCCTGCGTCAGGCTCTGGGCTGATGGCTCAGAGCCTGGAGCCTGCTTCCAAGTCTGTGTCTCCCTCTCTCTCTGCCCCTCCCCCGTTCATGCTCTGTCTCTCTCTGTCTCAAAAATAAATAAACGTTAAAAAAATTTTTTTTAAATAAATAAATAAACTCATTAGAGAATTAAATAGTACAAGGCAGGAATCATGAATTTGGAAGGCATATCTGAAAAAAATAACAAAACCATAGCATTCAAAGTTAAAGAGGGAGAAAATGTGAGAAACAAATTAAGAACATGAATAATGGATATAATTTATAACATAACTTCAAAATGAATTCCAGGGGTACCTGGGTGGCTCAGTTGGTTAAGCATCCAGACCCTTGATTTCAGCTCAGGTCATGACCTCTTGACCTGTGGGATCAATCTCTGCATAGAGCTCTGTGCTCAGTATGGAGTCTGCTGACGTTTCTCTCTCCCTCTCCCTCTGCACACCCCACCCCACCCTGCTTGCACACAGGGACTCTCTCTCCCTAAAAAAAATAGTTTATTAATAAAATAAAATAGTTCTAGAAGTAAAGAAGATGGGAGAGAGGTAATATGCAGAAATTTGAAGAAAAAAATAGTTGTAACTGAAGGAAGAGCTAAGTCTTCAGATTTAAAAGGCAGAGTACAAAACAGTATATACCTCTATGTATATTTAGTGAAATATAATCACTATATACCTCTATGTATATCTAGTGAAATATATACCTCTATGTATACCTCTATGAATACCTCTATGTATATTTAGTAAATATATATACCTCTATGTATATTTAGTGAAATGTCAAGTATCCTGGATAAATAGAAAAATTTTAAAGCTATCATAGAGTAAGAAATGTTTATCTGTAAAATAGCAACAATCAGGAAGACAATAAGATTTATCATCAGCCACCATTAATGTAAAGAAATTTTAAAAGCTACTTTAATATATTGAGAGAAAACAACTACCAGTCATTTTTATACACACACACACACACACACACACACACATACACAGACAAATTAAGGACAAATTTTTAAAAATTGTGTCACCAAGACTAATAGAATTTTTATTCAGATTCTACTGAAGTAATCAATAAAGGCTATATTTCAAAAATAAAGGAGAAAAGGAATATAAGAAGCAATGATGTACAAAGACATAAATAAAATTATATTTTAAAATTTTAAATTTCACTAAATAAAAACTCAGTGAAATTAATTATTACTGTATGTTTAAAAATGTATTGTGGGGGTACCTGAGTGGGTCAGTGGGCTGAGCGTTGGACTCTTGATTCTCATGGTTTGTGAGATCCAGCCCTGTGTCTAGCTCTGCACTGGTAGCATGGAACTTGCTTGGGATTCTTTCTCTCCTCTCTCTCTGCCCCTCCCATGCTCATTTGTATGCTCTCTCAATCAAAATAAATAAACTCAAAATTATATATATATATATATATATATATATATAACTTTATATATGTGTGCATGTATGTGTGTGTATATATATATATATATATATATATATATACACACACATATATATGTAAAATAAAAATGGTCCTAGAATTAAATCTCACAATATTGTGGGTCCTCCATATGGCTGGGTCCTCCTGGAGGTTTTCAATTCTCAGAGCTGTCTACACTGGGCCTCCAGCAATTTATCAATTATATATATATATATGTATATATATATATATACATATATATATATATATATATAGAGAGAGAGAGAGAGAGAGAGAGGAAATTAAAGGGAAAGAGAAGACTTCCAGTTTCCAATTCTAATCATGTAAGAAGCTTAGAAGCTACCACTCCATCCTAACAAGTAAAAAGCTGAACTGCTTGAAAAGTCAACAACTCTTCTTGGACACATAAGAAAAGGCAGGACATGGAGCGAACCACTGCTCCAAGATTGTAGAAGGCAAATACAGGGAGCCATGGCTTACCAAGTAGAGACACAAGAGTGAAAGCCAATGTGAGAACCCATTCCAAGGTAGGAAAACCTGAACTGTAATTGATAAATTGCTGGAGGCTCAGTGTAGACAACTCTGAGAGTTAAAATCCTCCAGGAGGACCCATCCATATGGAGGACCCACAATATTGTGAGATTTAATTTCAAGACCGTTTTTATTTTTATTTTTAATTTTATTTATTTTTGAGAGAAAGAGCATGAGCAGGGGAAAGGCAGAGAAAGAGGGGGACAGAGAATCCAAAGCAGGCTCTGTGATGACAGCAGTGAGCCCAATGCAGCCTGTGAACTCTCAAACTCTGAAATCATGACCTGGGTCAAAGTCAGATGCTCAACTGACTGAGCCATCCAAGTGCCCCTAGGACCATTTTAAAATACATCACAGTCCTTTGTTCTTTTTTTTTTTTTTTTTTTTTTATTTTTTTATTTTTTTAAATTTTTTTTTTCAACGTTTATTTATTTTTGGGACAGAGAGAGACAGAGCATGAACGGGGGAGGGGCAGAGAGAGAGGGAGTCACAGAATCGGAAACAGGCTCCAGGCTCTGAGCCATCAACCCAGAGCCCGACGTGGGGCTCGAACTCACGGACCGCGAGATCGTGACCTGGCTGAAGTCGGACGCTTAACCGACTGCGCCACCCAGGCGCCCCCACAGTCCTTTGTTCTTAACAGTTCTTTCCCTCAAGAGAAACTAACTAACCAGAGCCTAACCTGCTGGGGTTCTATCAGAGCCTAACTGATCTGGGGGAAGGGAAATGGCCAACTCTAGTCCCCTGTAACTTTCCATATGGAAAAAGGAAAATATCCAAGTCCAGCTCATTCTAGCCATCCTGTCATCTTAAGGAGAGAAAAAAAAATTGAGAAACATGCTAAGTTTACAATCCAGAGGAATAGGCTCATTAAAAAAGACTGAGATCTACTCTTAGGATTATAAGCCACTTCCTCTACTCCCACACCTCAGCACCACATTATGAAAGACCAACTTACAGAAGTTACTTTTAACCAGCACATCACAAAAGACTACCAAGAGAAAAATTACAAGGCATACCAAAAGGCAAAAAACACAGTTTGAAGAGACAGAGCAAGCATCAGAACAGGCATGGTATTATTATGGTTGAAATTATCTGGCCAAGAACGTAAAACAACCATGATTAATA
Organism: Prionailurus viverrinus; assembly: GCF_022837055.1. NCBI lineage: Eukaryota > Metazoa > Chordata > Mammalia > Carnivora > Felidae > Prionailurus > Prionailurus viverrinus. Next base: position 128,027,024 of record NC_062563.1, on the reverse strand, counting down.
TGTTAAAGGCTCAAAGGGCAAAGTAGACAGCATGCAAGAACAGATGAGCAATGTAAATAGAAAGCTGAAAATCTTAAGAAAGAACCAGAAAGAAATGTAACAGATAGAAAACACTATAACAGAAATGAAGAATACCTTTGATTGGCTTAATGGTAGACTGGTTACAGCTGAAAAAAGAATTTCTGAGCTTGAGGATACATCAATAGAAATTTCAAAAACTAAAAAGCAAAGAGAATAATGACAAAAAATGAAAAAAACAAATATCCAATGACTGAGAAACAATTACAAAAGGTGTAATATGTGTAATGGAAATGTCAGAAGGCGAATGAATATTTGAGACAATAATGACTGAGAATTTTCCCCAATTAATGTCAGGCACCAAGGTCTAAATGGAGGAAGCTCAGAAAACACCAAGCAGAACAAATCCCAAACAAAACACTACACGCACACATACCATTTTCAAACTACACAAAGATAAAAGAAAATCTTGGAAGAAGCCAAAGATGCAGGAAAATTCACAGAATAACAAAGATAAAAATTATATCTAACTTCTCCTCAGAAACCATACAAGCAAGAGGAGTGGAGTAGAGTGAGATATTTAAAGGGTTGAGAGAGAGAGAAACACAAAACAACCAACCTAAATTTTGAACCTCCAAAATTATCCCACAAAAGTGAAGGAGCAATAAAAACTTTCTCAGAAAAAAATTGAGAGAATTTGTTGCTAGCAGACCAACCTTACAAGAAATGTTAAAAGTTTTTTTAGAGAGCAGAAAAACTATGTAGGTCAGGTTTAGATGAATTCAGTGATGAATTCTAACAAACATTTAATGAAGAAATTATACCAATTTTCTAAAACCTCTTTCAGAGGATAGAAGTGGAAAAAACAAAACCTTTCTAACTCATTCTATCAGGCCATCATTACTTTAATATCAAAACCAAAGACATTACAAGAAAAGAAAATGACTGACCAATATCTCATGAACATAGGTGTAAAAGCCCTCAACAAAATATTAACAAATCAAATCTAACAATGTCTGAAAAGAATTATTATACCACGACCAAGTAGGAATTATCCCAGGTATATAAGGCTGGTTCAAAATTTTAAAATCAAGTGATGAAATCTATCACATCAACAAGCTAAAAAAGAAAAAAATCACACAACTGCATCAATAGATACATAAAAAGCAAAACAAAACAAAATTCAAAGCCTATTCATAATAAAAACTCTCAGTAAACTAGGAATAGAGAAGAACTCCCTCACTTGATAAAGAATATCTACAAAAAAATCTACAGCAAACATCATACTTCATGGTGAGAAATTCAAAGATTTCCCAGTAACATCAAGAATAAGACAAAAATGTTCCCTCTCACCATGCTTTTTCAGCCTCTTACTGGAAGTCTAACTAATATAATAAGGCAAGAAAGGGAAATAAAAGGTAAACAGATTTGAGAATGAAAAAAGTAAATCTTTGTTTACAGATACATGATCATCTGTGTTGAAAATCTGAAAGAATCAACAAAAGAATTCCCGGAACTTAAAAGTGATTACAGCAAGTTTGCAGGATACAAAGTGAATATACAAAAACCAAACTCTCTCCTATATATCAGCAATACACAAGTGGAATTTCAAATTAAAAACATAATATCATTTACATTAGCATCCAAAAAGTGAAATACTTAGGTATAAATCTAATGAAATCTAAAGATCTTTATGAGGAAACTATAAAGCTCTGATGAACAAAATCAAAGAAGAACTAAATAAACAATTATTCAGTGTTCATGGATAAGAAGACTCAATATTGTTATGATGTCAGTTCTTCCCAACTTAATATGTAGATTCAATACACTACCTAACTTCAGGATCTACTCTGAAGCTAGGTAATCAATACACTGTAGTACCAGCAAAAGAATAAACAAATAGATCTGTGAAACTAAACAAAGAATCCAGAAATTGACTGACCTAATCGCAGTCAATTGACAAACAAAGGCAATACAATGGAGCAAAGATAGTCTTTTGAACAACTGGGCATCCTCATGTAAAAAAAAAAAATCTAGACACACAAAATGTGCTCATAATGGATTACTCACAAAAATCACTCAAAATGGATCATAAACCTAAATGTAAAATGAGAAAGTATAAAACTCTTAGAAGATAAGATCGGAGATAACTTAAGACCTTGGAAATGGTGATAACTTTTTAGATATAACACCAAAGTCATGATATATGAAGAAATAATGAATGAACTGGACTTCATTAAAATTAATGACTTATGCTCTGCAAAAGACAATGTCAAGAGAGTGAGAAGATAAGCCATAGCCTGAGAGAAAACATTTTAAAATGCATATCTGATAAATGTAAATATAGAAATATAAAAAGAATTCTAAAAACTCAACAATAAGAAAACATACAACTTGATTTAAAAATAAGTCAAAGACCATAGCAGGCATCCCAGCAAAGAGGATATATGGATGGCAAATAGGAATATTTAAAAAAGGAATATAAAAAGACACATAATATGTCATCAGGGAAATGCAAATTGAAACAATGAGATACCACTGCACGCACATATTAGAATAGCAAAAACCTGTAACGCTAACCACCACCAAATGCTGGCGAGGATGTGAAACAATGAGAACAAATACATCACTGGTGGGAATGCAAAATGGTACGGCCACTTTGGAAGATAGCTCAGTGGTTTCTTACAAAACTAAACATACTCTTACTATATGATCCAGCAATTGTCCTTTTTGGAATTTATCCAAAGGACTTGAAAATTTATGTCCACACAAAAATCTGCCCATGGATGTTTACAGAAGATTTATTCATAATTGTCAAAACTTGGAAGCAACTAACATATCTTTCAGTAAGTGAATGGATAAATAAACACTGTGATACAGTCAGACAATGGAATATTATTTAGTGCTAAAAAAATGAATTATCAAACTATATAAAAAATGGAGAAAATTTAAATGTATATTACTGAGTGAAAGAAGCTAATTTGAAAATGCTACATCCTGTATGATTCCAACTATGACACTCTGAAAAAGGCAAAACTGTAGAGACAATAAAAAGATCAGTGGTTTCCAGGGGATGGAGGTCAGGGGTCAATAGGCAGAGTATTTTTTTAAACATTTTTTTAATGTTTTATTTTATTTTTGAGAGAGAGAGAGATGGAATACGAGCGGGAGAAGGGCAGAGAGAGAAGGAGACACAGAATCCGAAGCAGGCTCCAGGCTTTGAGCTGTCAGCACAGAGCCTGACTCAGGGTTTGAACCCATGAACAATGAGATCATGACCTGAGTCGAAGTTGGACACCTAACTAACTGTGCCCCCAGGGGATTTTTAAAGCCGTGAAATTACCCTGTGATACAATAACAATGGATATGCATCATTATATATTTGTCAAAACCATAGAATGTACAATACCAGGAGTGAACCCTAGAGTAAATTATGGAATTTGGAATTTGTCATATGTGATTATGACGTGTCAATATAGGTTCATCAGTTGTAACAAGTGTATCACTCTGGGGAATATTGATAATGGGGGAAGTCATGAATATAGAGTGGGGGGCAGTGGGTATATGGTAAGTCTCTGTACCTTCCTCTCAATTTTCACTTGTCAGCCTGCTCTGAAAAACTGCTTCTAAAAAAACAAAGTCTTAAAAAATGTATAATAAATTAAAACATAAAATGAAGGATTGTTTTTGAGCATTATATGTGTGGGGATAGGGGAAATTGTGGAAATGGAATCTTCTGAGAAATATGAAAGTTTACTGAGTTTCCTAGATGGTTCAGGAGAAGAGTATACACACACAAGAATGTATTTCATTGCATATATATCATTTGGATTTTGATTAAAATATGAAATTATGTCTATTTGGCAGAGTAATCGCTAGCTGAATAGAAACAGAACCTCTATTTATAACTTCCAAACTTGTAAAGGAAAAGGGAATCATAATAAAAAGTCTATTATTCCAAAATAAAACAAGACTGGAAAAAAACAAGGTATGAGACACACAGAAATTACAAACGTGCAAATATGCCAGTAATTCATAATAAATATAAATAGGGTAAATGTATTAGAGAAGAACTGTCAACTGTAAGTAAAAAGAACTAGTCAATAGTAGACCACTGCTCTCTCCTAGACCAATTTTAAAACCAGGTTAAAAAAAAATAGATATCCTCTGCCTAAAGACAGCTGGAGCAACAGTACCTAAAGAAGCTATGACTTCCAAGAAATAACCTCTGAAAAGGCAAATGACATTTATGCAGTGCTCATGAAACACACACAAAAAGGAAACTACAGGATATACCTGGAAAGGAACTTACAGACTGTTATAGATACAAACGAGCCAAAGATGGCTTACTGGCCCCTAGGCTGTTTATTTCTTCACTATAGGCTGAGACCCACCAGCACCAAAGACTAATTGCTCCAAACTCAATTTTTTACACATCCAATAATTTTAAAGATAGCTGAAACAATCAAAGTTTTAGTCATTTAGAGCTGGCCTGATTTGAATACCCCATCACACCTCCCACTGATAGCCCGGGTCTTTGGAATTATACCTGCCAAGCTATCCTTTGGAGTTTTCTGACCCAGAGACTCCCCACCTACTACTGCTCAGCCTCCTCTCCCATTCTTCTGTCCCCTAGGAGTTCCCTTGCCCTCCTCCTTTTTGGGATGGTGACCCCATCGCATGTCACCCTGTCCAAGGCCACCAATAAAGTCTGTTATGTGTTACTACCTCTTATGGCCACACCTTTTTAATTGGTTAGCCCCAAATCAAAGCCCTTAAACTCCCTACACAGATGACTCACTCCAGGCTCTCAGCTAAAAACTCAGAAAAACTACAGTGAATCAGTGGTAGACTCAGCCTTACTAGGGATCACACTGAGACAGTCCATGATTAAATTAAAGTAATAATCTGACACTACTAGTTAAAAGAAGGATGAGCCCATTTAGAAGGAAAATAACCTTTAAATAGCTTCAATTTACAATTTATATCATTCAACGAGAAATTAATAGACATACCCAGCAATCAGACAACCAAAAGAAACAAAGGCCATAAAAATTGGCAAGGAAGAATTCAAATTTTCATTATTTGCAGATGACATGATAAGCTATATAGAAATACCAAAAGACTCCACCAAAAAATTGCTCAAACTAATGCATGAATTCAGCAATATTGCAGGATATAAAATCAACATGCAGAAATCTGTTGCATTGCTATACACCAATAATGCAGAAGCAGAAAAAGAAATCAAGGAATCAATCCCATTTACAACTGCACCAAAAACAATAAGATACCTAGGAATAAACCTAACTGAAGAGGAAAAAGATGTATACTCTGAAAACTATAGAAGACATATGAAAGATATTGAAGAAAACACAAAGAAATGGAAAAGCATTCCATGCTTATGGACTAGAAGAACAAGCATTGTTAAAATGTCTATACTACCCAAAGCAATCTACACATTTAATGTAATCCTTATCAAAATACCACCAGCATTCTTCACAGGGCTAGAACAAACAATCTTAAAATTTGTATAGAGCCATAAAAGATCCTGAATAGTCAAAGCAATTGTGAAAAAACAATAACAAAAACAAAATCCAAGAAACTGGAGACATCACATATCCGGATTTCAGGCTATATTACAAAGCTGAAGTCATCAAGATAGTATGGTACTGGCACAAAAACAGACCCATAGATAAATGGAACACAATAGAAAACCCAGAAATAAACCCATAACTATATGGCCAACTCATCTTTGACAAAGCAGGAAAGAATATCCAATGGAGGGGTCCCTGGGTGGCTCAGATGGGTAAGTGTCTCACTTCAACTCAGGTCATAATCTCATGGTTCATGAGTTTGAGCCCTGTGTTGGGCTCTGTGCTGACAGCCCGGAGCCTGCTTTGGAATCCGTGTCTCCCTCTGTCTCTGCCCCTCCCCTACTCATTCTCTGTCTCTCAAAAATAAATAAATGTTAAAAACTTTTGAAAAAAAAAGAAAAGAATATCTAATGGGGAAAAGACAGTCTCTTCAACAAATGGTGTTGGGAAAACTGGGCTGTGACATGCAGAAGAATGAAACTGGACCACTTTATTACAGCATACACAAAAATAAATTCAAAAGAGATTCACCTAAATGTGAAGCAGGAAACCATCAAAATCCTAGAGAACAACACAGGTAGCAACCTCTTTGACCTTGGCTGGAGCAACTTCTTACCAGACACATCACTGAAGGCAAGGGAAACAAAAGCACACATAAACTATTGGGATTTCATCAAGATAAAAAGCTTCTGCACAGCAAAGGAAACAATCAACAAAACTAAAAGGAAGCTGACAGAAGGGAGAAGATATATGCAAATGACATATTGGATGAAGGGTTAGTATCCAAAATCTACAAAGAACATATCAAACTCAACACCCAAAAAACAAATAATCCAGAAGAAATGGACAGAAGAGATGAAAAGATACTTTACCAAAGAAGATATCCACATGGCTAACAGACACATGAAAAGATGTTCAACATCACTCATCATCAGGAAAATACAAATCAAAGATCTGAGATACCACCTCACACCTTTTGGAATGGCTAAAATTAACAACACAAGGAACAACAGGTGTTGGCAAGGATGCAGAGAAAGGGGTTCCCTCTTATACTGTTGGTGGGACTAAAATGATGCAGCCACTCTGGAGAAGAGTATGGAGGTTCCTCAAAAAACTAAAAATAGAACTACCCTTTGACCCAGCAATTGCATTACTAGATATTTACCCAAATGATACAAAAATATAGATTTGAAGGGGTACATCCACCCCAATGTTTACAGCAGCATTATCAACCATAGCCAAACTATGGAGAGAGCCCAAATATCCATGAACTGAATGAATAAAGAAGATATAGTATATACACACAATGGAGTAGTACTCAGCCATCAAAAAGAATGAAATCTTGCATTTTGCCATGGCATAGATGGAGCTAGAATATATTATGCTAAGTGAAATAAGTCAATCAGAGAAAGATAAATACCATGTGATTTCACTCATATGTTGAATTTAAGAAACAAAACAGATGAACACATGGGAAGGGAGGATGAAGAAAAGAGAAGGAAGCAAACCATAGGAGGCTCTTAATGATAGAGAACAAACTGAGGGTTTATGAAGGAATGTGGGTGGGGAGATGGGCTAGATGGGCAATGGGTACTAAGTAAGGCACTTGTGATGAACACTGGATGTTGTATGTAAGCGATGAATCACTGAATTCTACTCCTGAGACCAGTATTGCACTATATATTAGCTAACTAAAATTTAAATTTAAAAAAAGATATTAATAGACATACCAAAAGTCTATATAACTATAATCCATGAAAAAACACATAGGAACAGATATACAATTGATAATGATATTATAATTTCCTCATAAAGATTTTAAAATAAAACAGATAAAATTGTGGAGAATTTACCAGAGAATTTTAATCTTTAGGAAAGAACTGAATGGAAGTCCTCCCACTGACAATTCCCACATCAGAAATTAGCTTAGATGCAATATATATGTAAATTAGAAGCCCAGAAGGACAGGACAGAAAGAATGGGGAAGAAGCAACATTTAAGAGATAGTGGCTAAGAATCTTCTCCAACATTGATGAAAGATACCATCTCCCAAATTCAAGGATCTGTGAAAAATCCTAAAAAATAATATATGCAAAGGAAATGGCATTAATGATAGTTAAACTGCTGAAAAGTAAAGGAAAACAGAAATATTTAAAACTAGAAAAATAAAGATGCATTACCTACAAACAAGAATAATAAAACTGATGGCTGACTTCTTCATGAAGATGATAGAAACCAAAAAAATGACAAAAATATATATTTAAAATTCTGAAAGAAAAAGAAATGCCACATGAAATTCTATACTCAGTGAAAATGTCATTCAAAAATAAAGATGAGATAATGATGCTTTTAGATAAAGAGAGAATCTTCCACCAACAGCCGGCACTAAAATAAATCTACTAAAGAGAAATGTTCAAACAGAAGGAAAATGATCCCAGAATCTAACATGTAATTGCAGCCTAGAATAAAGAGAAATAAAACAGGTATATGATTATGTAGATATAAATGAATAATGACTAAATATTGACTACGCAAATTAATAATAATAATTGTGATGTTCAAAATGTATATAGCATTAAAATACATGTCAAAAGCATATGCCCACATATATACACTTATAAAAATAAACAAATACACTTACAGAAATGGCCAGAAAAATATAAAATAATAGCAATGGTTTAACTGTTCTGGTTTTTTCATGATTTTCAAGTAATGGGTTTTGAATAAGTGATTTTAGTTTGCTTTTTATATATTTCTCTAGTCTGCTAAGCACATGAAACAGACAAAAATCGCTACCTCACAGAGCTAGTTGGAAAAATAAACATTAAAATTACTTAAATACACCTAAATGAAATAATTCAGACAGAAAAAGATAAATACCACCTGATTTCAACTTATACATGGAATCTAAAAAACAAAGAAACAAACAGACTCTTAAGTACAGAGAACAGACTTGTGGTTGCCAGAGGGGATGTGGGTGCGGAGATGAGTGAAGTGAGATACAAAGGGGATGAAGAGGCACAAATTTCTGGTGCACCTGGGTGGCTCAGTCAGTTAAGCGTCTGACTTTGGCTCAGGTCATGATCTCACAGTTCATGAGTTCAAATCCCTGCATTGGGCTCTGTGCTGACAGCTCAGAGCCTGGATCCTGCTTTGGATTCTGTGTTTCCTTGTCTCTGCCCCTCCCCTGCTCACACTCTGTCTCTCTCTCTCTCTCAAAAATGAATAAGCTTAAAAAAATTTTTTTAAGTAGAGGTACAAATTTGCAATTATAAATAAGTCATACAGATGACAAGTACAGTACAGGGAATACAATCAATAATATAATAATGTTGTATGGTGACAGATGATGACTACCCATGTTGAGTACTGAGTACTGTATGGAATTGTTGAATCAGTATGCTGTACACCTGAAATTAATATAACATTGTATGTTAATTATACTTCAATAAAAAAAACTTAGAGCAGTAAAATACATAATAAAGCAGATGGCAATAAAACTATAAGATGCATTGCTATTACAGCCAAAGGACATACGCGCACACAGACACACACAAATATGCAAAGATGCCGATTACCAACTAGGCCAGCAGCTCCCGCAGCTTACCTAACAATTTTATTCAAAGAGCCAGGTTTCCCGCCACACATGCCCACCCCACCCCACCCAAACCCCCAGCAGATCTGGGTTTTTCTATGTTAATATTTACCTCCCCACCCCAGTGGATGGATGATGGGTTTTGCCAGGGGACTTTTCTGGTGTTAGTACTCGAAAGCCCTGTATCCCAGGAATCCCTCAGTCTCAGGCAAACCAGGACAATTTGTCATCCTACAACTTTACAAAAATAAAACCATATGTTCCCTCATTCCAGTTACTTTACAACAAGGCTGTCACCCTTGAAACCATTGTTGCCCTTAAAAGCTACGTTTATTGATCAGAGCATCTGCCTCTGGTTTTGGTTTTCAGAGTTAGAATAGATAACTCCTTCATATTCTTATTCTCCAAGTCATGGAGAATAAGAATAGACATGTCTCCAAGGCACAAATATAAACAGTATAATGACATACATTGGATTGTTACCACTCAGTGTTATTAAAATAATCTCACATATCTCTCACATTATCCTCTGTTTTTTCTCCTTCATGTTGGCTAAAAATATGCCCCACTTCTTATCAGAATTATCTCTCTTGAGAATAGTTCAGTATCATCCACTCCAATGCATCTGTGGTAGGGATTGCCACAGTTATCATTTTCTGAGTGCATATCACCAGGGGGCTAGATATGTCACACATATAGTCTTAGTTAATTCTCAAAACAATCCCACAAGCTATATATTGTAACTATTTTAAACGTGTGTTAACCACTTCAGAGTGGTTCAGTAATTTGTACAGAGCCAAACAGCCTGCTATGGCCCAGGCAGGGAGAGAAACCATGGTCTGCCTACTTGTAAAGTTCAACTTTTTAATAATTTATCTTAAAATTTACTTTGAGAAGATTTATGAGTCATCAAACATGAGATCGAGGTTTTAAAAGTGATTAATTCTTCCAACCTCTAGTTTTTGTTAAACACCCCTTTCCATTCTGAGCTGAATAGATTTAAATAATATGATCTAAAGTGACTTAAATTATGCATCCATTTTATCTAGGCATACAAATGTCTCTCTGCTATACATTGCTCTCTAAATAGAAATTGCCTTAGATAAGAAATTTTTTTAATAGCTGAAATAATTATATAGTTTCTAGGTGAGTCATTCTGCAACTTTTAGACTTTGGGAAGATTCCATATTTCTTATTATCTGCTACGGAATGGTACAATCACAGCCCATTATTAAGCATTTTTTTACTAATATCATTGATATATTTGTGCATCAGACCTACAGTTAAAATTCACCCTAATACCAAAGATGTATTTTAAAGTTTATATTGGGGCATTTCAATAACCTCATCAGGTATTTAACCACACCTAACTAGATAGTATCCTGGAAAAAGACTGATAGAAAAAAGATCTGTTAATTAAATTCAACTGAAGTCCACAAATAAGTACTGCTTTCCTCCTCCCTATGCAGCAGGCACTCAACCTGCTACCAAAAAGACAGAGGTCAGAGGTACCTGGGTGGCTCTGTTGGTTAAGCGTCTGACTTCTGCTCAGGTTATGTACGATCTCGCAGTTCTTTTTTTTTTTTTTTTTAATTTTTTTTCCACGTTTTTATCTATTTTTGGGACAGAGAGAGACAGAGCATGAACGGGGGAGGGGCAGAGAGAGAGGGAGACACAGAATCGGAAACAGGCTCCAGGCTCCGAGCCATCAGCTCAGAGCCTGACGCAGGGCTCGAACTCACGGACCGCGAGTCACGTGACCTGCCTGAAGTCGGACGCTTAACCGACTGCGCCACCCAGGCGCCCCCGATCTCGCAGTTCTTAAGTTGAAGCCCCGCGTCAGGCTCTGTGCTGACAGCTCAGAGCCTGGAGCCTGCTTCAGATTCTGTGTCTCCCTCTCTCTCTCTGCCCCTTCCCCCTCCCTCAAAAATAAATAAACATTAAAATAAGTTTTTAAAAAAGGAAAATAAATACAGAGATGGCATCCTGCTTCTGTCTCAATGAACTCTGGATCAACCTGGACAATCAATTTGACTATCGGCAAATAAATTATTACATGGTGTGGCAAATATATCAGTAGGCATATGTATGTAAGTGACATAGAGGAGGAAGTGATTCTAAAGGTGAGGAAAGAATATCAGGAAGGGCTTCTCAGAAGAGTGGCCGGATAGGGGATGGGGGTCAGGGTTGGGTGAAATAGATAAAGGGGATTGATTAAAAGTACACTTCTACAGAAGAGCACTGAAAAATGTATAGAATTATTGAATCACTATGGTGTACACATGAAACTAATATAACCCTGTATGTTAAACTGGAAAAGGAAAAAAAAGAAGGGGTTGTGTCTAAGCTGGATTTTGAAGGGTGACAAGAAAATGCTGCCATTTGGAAAGCCCTCATACCTATTCCAACCGATTTGATCCCTCTCCTCTTTACTTTCAAGTTTGGTCAGTGACAGTAAGCCAGATATCCTACATAGACTCCATCCTTCCTCACCCCTGGACTGCTCTCATTCAGTTCAGAATCAATTGCTATCATCCTGCTTTGTTTACACTGTATGCATCCTATTAGACCACCGTCAGATGCTACCACTGTTTGAAAATTTCCTCTGTCACCACTGGGCATGAGCTTTCCCTCCCTTTGGAAATAACACCTAGTTCCTGTGTCATATAATCATCAAAATTCTGCTTTGTGTTTGGGTTATTGAAGTATTCATTCGATCTTTCTAAATAGATGGTATGCTTTCTGAAAATGCAGAACAAATCTTATTAATACCAGCACCTCCTTCTCACATTTCTCCACCCATCACTGACCAAAACACTGAGCCTGGTGTCTGTAACACAGTAGGGGTTTCCATAACTAGTACCTCTTTGATAAAGGAAATTTTGTCTGAGAAATGATCCATAGGAGTCCTTGACAGTAAAACATCGGGAAAGTTTTTTACTCCCTGTAGTGAGCATATTCCTCCTATGGAATATAAATGGAATTTTAAATAAACTCCAATATTGACATGTACTAAGATGTCATCCATTTAAGTGGATCATTTCATAAGAAACTAATACTTCATTAATGCTTACTTTCTGATTTTCAGTCAGAGATGGAGAAACTGAAAATTTCCTTTTGTGATTTGTCTCTAGTGCTCACTCAGCGCACTTAACTAATTTTAAGCTCTAGAATGTAGACGAGCTCCCAACTCTGTCTGGGATCTAGATAAGGGAGCAAGAGCAGAAAAATGTCAGAAAACCCAAGGGAAAAAAAAGAACAAAAAAGTTTTGAATGCTTCTGAGTGGTCAAGAAAAGAAAGGGCTGAAAAAAAAATCAGGTTTTAGGAAGAGAAATCATTTAGCAAAAACAACCAAACATAACAACAAATTAATTTCAGCAGGGAAATAGGGAAAGTATACATTTTTGGAAAGATAAATAGCTCAGAAATTTTCAAAAAACTAAAAGCTTATAATATTTAAAGTTAGAAAAGAGTAGTCAGCCCAGGAAATAGCTTCACCAGTATCTCCAAGGATCCCATAAATGATTCATGTCTCATCCCTAACGGATCACAGTGCCCATTTATTGTCACAACTTCCACAGTGAAAAAACCAAGGTGCTCTCATTTCCCTAACTTATTTTTTAAATAACTGAAATGCGAAATAAAAGAATACTGTACATTCCTAAATTTTCCTTGCAGAATCTGTATTTCTTATTTCAATTCTTGGTAGTCTTCCAGGGAGTAAAACAAAACAAAAGGAATGCTAAAAGAATTTCTTCATGAATTTAAATTATGCATTCCGCTTCAGTGCATGGAGCAGCTCCTTTTAAAATTAAATATCTCACTAAAGCTAGCAGGGAAGGTTGATGAAAGATATATACTTCGTATTCAAGGTCATTTCTTACTTTATCCTTTTGATTATGTTCTATTCTTTTCCATGTCCTCACAAGATTTTTTTTAAATGAGAAAGATGGAAAATTACTTAGAAAAGAGTTATATTTGTATCCATCATTAAGCCACTTTAAATTTATGTTTAAGAACTTTGATCAGAAGATCTTATAAGATGAAGATAAATCCAGAGTACTGCTTGAGTAATTTCAGTGGGAGCAGCCAGTAAAAGTCATGGATAACCGACTATAGCTAGGAAATTATCTCAGTAAAACTCAGATTGAATTACTATTTTTTTCTTTATTTCATGACATAAAATAAAGTACAATATTGTGTTCGGTGTTGGGGGGTATCAAAAAGGGAAACTTTCCAATTCTAGTGTATTAGTTATGGTAGATCTACCACTGTAACTAATAAACCCTAAAATAAATAATGGCTTAAGCACAACAGGCCTCTGTACCAGTTCCAGGCTAGTGTCAAGGCCAGTGGAATGTCCCATCTCCATGCAGTCATCCAAGGACCCAGGCTGTCAGAAGCTCTGCTATCTTGAGCACATGGCTTCCAAGATTACCATCTCCACTGTGGGCAACCAGAAGAGAAAAAGAGCATGGAGGAGTGCAAGTGTGTATGGGTCTGGTCTGGAAGTAATACAGATGACTTTCACCTATATTTGTCAGTCACCTGGCTGCACATGGAGGTGGAAGTGGGTTTGCAGAGTTTCAATCCCAGACTTAGGAGATGCTTCTCAGGAGTAATTCCACAACATGGAGGAGGAAGAACACATAGCTGGTGGACAATTTGTCATCTCAACTACAATCGTGTAAGTCACAGGAAGGAGCACTAAGTGCGACCGCTTGTCAGTAGATCTGATACTGTGAGTAGGCAATCTAGAATCAGTTAACTTCAGAATATGCCTTCAAGTTCCTTATCTCTTGTTTGTAGATACAAAGTTGATGCTTCTTGAAAAATAAAAATTGAAGACTCCATCCATATACTTGAAGCTGTGAGCAGGACTCAGGAAAACTTCCAATACAGAATTAACACAGACCCAATTACAAAAGCACAGATGATCAATGTTGGGCTAAAGATGGTGGGCCAAGCACAAGCCTCAGCCTCTCTCTCCCTCACTTAAAAATCTTAGAAATGAAAGAAAAGATATGAAATTTAAGCTAGGATAGGCAGAGGTTAAAGGTATGAAAACACCAGAATTATGGATGATAGTAAGACACACCAGAAGGCATGAAAACAGATCAGCAACCCAAACCCTGCTGGGCATGAATGAGATGCTTCTGATCACTCTCTGGAACACATGGCTTTGCCTTGACTTCTCAGATTGTAACTAACTTGCATAACACCCTTCAATAATTGCTAAATACAATATTCTCAGCCCATTTATCTATTTTTACCAAAACATGGCATATGATGTTATAGCATCATTTTCCATTTACACATTTTATGTCATTAGAGTATTATTTAAATGCTTCATGGGATATTATCATGTAGACTTACTATAATTTATTTTTTTGCAGTTAAAACAATATATACCTGTATTCTATGATCTAATCTCCATCCTCATTAAAAAAAAAAATTTAACGTTTATTTATTATTGAGAGACAGAGAGAGAGCACAAGCAGGGGAGGGGCAGAGAGAGGAGGAGACACGGAATCTAAAGCAGGTTCCAGGCTCCGAGCTGTCAGCATAGAGCCTGATGCGGGGCTCTAACCCACAAACCGTGAGATCATGACCTGAGTCGAAGTCGGGCACTCAACCGACTGAGCCACCCAGGTGCCCCATGTTTTTAAATTTTTAAAAATATTTATTCATTTTTGAGAGACAGAGAGAGGCAGAGTGCAAGCTGCGGAGGGGCAGAGAGAGAGGGAGACACAGAATCCGAAGCAGGCTCCAGACTCTGAGCTGTCAGCACAGAGCCAGACACGGGGCTCGAACCCATGAACCGCGAGATCATGACCTGAGCCGAAGTCGGCAGCTTAACCAACTGAGCCACCCAGGTGCCCCTCCATCCTCATTTTTATATCATATGTCATTTAGTCCTCCCAACCATGCTCTGTAGTGGGTATTTTTATTATTATCCTCAACTTAAAAATGTAAAAACTGAGATTCCATGATATAATGTACCTTTTACAAGATCATATGTTGATTCCATTTTTATTTACCTGCTTCTACAATCTATGTCAAGCTCAACTCTATTTCCTAAATAATGACTGTATTTCAAGCATTCTTTTGTACTCTGTATTGTAATTCTGCCACAAAATTGGGAAGACAAAAGCAATTCAGTTCAGCCTGGGAAAAAAAAAATCACATTTATCAGCCTGCACCAGAAGATGCAGTTTATTGGTGCCCCCAAGCTAGCTTTCAGATAATACTTCCACATGATCTACAGCTAATCCAGAAATGGCCTAAAAAACTGGATGGCTGCCTTGCAATGAATCCAAGAAGAGAGCTATTTTAAAGTTCTCTTCTTGAACAACAACAAATAAAATAATACAGCCTTCAAATGGTTGATTTTTTTTAATAAGACAAAACTGGAAAAAGAGTTCATTCTGCTCCATAAAGAAAGCACTGAGCTTACTTAACAGACTTTAGGAGTCTGTTTATTATTATTATATTAATAATGCACATTTGATTGTGTTAACTCTTCACAGACATTTTGGCGTGCAGGTAGAGAAGGTATTCTCTTGCCAGAAGTTATGCTCACAGTCACCTAATAGTAATATTAGAACCCTACCCTTCAAGTTTAAAGTCCTCATGTAAAAATTTTTTTTTAATGTTTTATTTTTATTTTTGAGAGAGAGACACAGAGTGTGAGCAGGGGAGGGGCAGAGAGAGAGGGAGACACAGAATCTGAAGCAGGCTCCAGGCTCGGAGCTGTCAGCACTGAGCACAACATGGGGCTCAAACCCACAAACCATGAGATTATGACCTGAGCCGAAATTGGACACTCAACCAACTGAGCCACCCAGGCTCCATGGAACCTTATTAGTTTTATAGATGTACCTGTCTTTCTGTTGGGTTAAGATGGTAAATGAAGAACTTGAATTTTATACATAAATTCTTGCCTCATGCAAAAATACTGGCAAACATCTTAAACCTTAAAACTTTCCCAGAAACAGAAGCCATCAAAAAGTGTTCAGAAAACAAAATTGAGAGCATCTTACCAAACACTTAATGGGAGCCTATTTGTGATAAACACTACAGGAAAAAGTAGAGAGGAACAAGATGTCAAGAGCTCAGTATCTAGAAGAGGGGATGAGATAATTACAAATTACTCTAACACAAGGGAAATTAAAAGGTGTCATAACAGTGAAACATAAAATGTGACATGTATACTTGAAAGAGGGAAATATGTTTATTTGAAGGGATGATAAAAATCTTTGGGAGAAAGTTACATTTGAAATGGGCCCAGTCAGACTGATCTAATTTCTGGGACTGGAAATGAAATGGAACAAGTGGGGCCCATTTCAATGGGGAGAAAGTTTAATACAGCTGAAAGAGAGCTCCTGCATAGAAGACCATAAAACACAAATTTTATGTGCCCTAGAGTTTGTATTTAAATTCATTGAGAACTTTTATATGAAGAATAATATATTCAATATATTTGGGAATCAGAGAAGATAAATTTTGTTCTATATTGTTTAAGTTGGCTTGAAAGCAGCTTCTGTTGAGGATAAGGAGAAAATAATAAAGTTGTTTCTGCTTTCTAACATAACAAAGGTCTCAGTGGGGAGGGGAAAGCGCAGTCAGGATAATGGATATATTTTGGAAGTAGAATTCGCAAGACATAGAAAATTCACTGAGGCACCTGAGTGGCTCAGTTGGTTAAAGGTCCAACTTCGGCTCAGGTCATGATCTCGCAGTTGATGACTTTGAGTCCCAAGTTGGGCTCTGTGCTGACAGCTCAGAGCCTGGAGCCTGCTTCAGATTCTGTGTCTCCCTCTCTCTCTGCCCCTCCCCAGCTTGTGCATTCTCTCTCTCTCTGTCTGTCACTTTCTCTCTCTCTCCCTCTCTCTCTCAGAAATAATAAATGAATAAACTTAAAAAAAAAATAAAATTCACAAATTGAGCCCAGAAATTGAGTAGGCTTTAGAGAAGTTAACACATCAGATTCAAACAGGGCAAACTACTGGAAAATTTGGTAATGGTAACATACTTTACATATCTCTAATATCTTCTATTAGAGAATTTTAATGTTTCTTCCTTTTATCCATTTCATTACTTTCTCTTTATCCTCATATCGTGCCCATTCTACCAAGAAGGAATTCGAGGTGCAGTGAAGCCACACCCCTGGGCAATGTCATGTGCTCCAGACTCAGCTGGAGTTGCCTGGACTCCTGGTTCTCTAAACTACAAACAACTAAATTACTTCATATTTTCTCAGAAAGCTAGATGGGATGTTTTAAGTGTACTTGTGGAATTCTTACCTGAATAGCTCCCATTTGAGAATGGATTAATTAAGAGATAACAAGTAAAAATCCTTCGTATCACAACAACCTCTGTAGATGGCAAGATGGATCATTATTTTAGCTTTCCACCCTCCGAACTCAACCAAATCAGATTCTTAACACCATTTGTTAGACAATATAATTATCATGCACTCGCTTTGGAACACAGGTTGGCCTTGATTAAGGAGAGGCAGAATAGCACTGCAACAGTGTTAACAGTGGGGTCTCTGATACCAGTCTTCTCAGGATTCAGTTCTACTTCTACCATTCTACTACCCATCTGACCTTGGGCAAGTTACTTGACCCTTCTGTACGTCAGATTCTTAGTCTATAAAACTGAGATGGTAAAATTTGTACCTACGTTATAAGATCCTTCTGAAGTTAGAGGCACTCTTACATGTACCAATTAGACGAGTGCCTGTCACATAGTGTGTACTCAATAAATGTTGAGTATAACTTAAGCATCCTGTTGTTCTAACCAGACAGTAGCTCCTTGAGAATAGAGAATGACTTAAGTAGTCCATTTTGTACCTTCTAATGTTATCAACCCCCCAAGACCAGGTTCTTGAGCCTCAGTGTCATAAAAATGAACAGTGAACTTGAGAGACAAAAAAGGAGGAAGAGCTTACTAGAGACAACTTGTATAAAAGGAACCCACAAGAAAGACGAATATTGCTCTCTGAAGGGGTAGCATTCAAGGTTTATAAACACATTTTTCCAAAGGGTGAGGGGCTGGGAGTGGGGAAGCATCCTTCAGTCCCACGGCCATTATCTTGTGCTCATTGCTTTCTGGTGGACACAAGACAATCACAGGATGCCTTTATTCATGGTCAATACTTTCTAGGCCTCCTGGAAAACAGAAATACTTATGCAAACAGGGTTTAAACTGTTACTTCTAATTTTGCTCAGATAACCATTACTCCCTAATACCTGTTATCTCTCATTTGTTCTCTTTCCCAAAAAGAGGTATTTATCTCTAAGTATATGGAAAATTTTAACACTTGCTTTGGACTAGTGGCTTTACAGAAGTTAAGTCCCTCTTGTTTTCCCTAAACTGTCTCTCTAGGATGCCCTGCATGATACATTTAGGTTGAATGAAACAAAACTATTCTAGAGAATATATTTTGGTCTTTAGTGTCTGATAGCATACTCTGTTGAGGGCAAGGTCTAAAGGGGCAGTAAATTTTTCTCACTGAATAGAGAAAAATCCAGAGTTCAGGATCTCAAGAAAATTAAGATTGTTCAAAGGGAGTTGATTTTTGGTTATTATTACTTCTCTTCAGATACTTTAAGTAAACTGCTAAATGTTGACACAATAGACCAGTTGAATTTAGCTTAGTCTAACAAGCTGGGCCTGAAAATAAATCCCTGGTTAAAAGCCAGCCTTAAATTTCAAGGACAAATCTGCAAAGGGCTAGAGAAGAAAGGGAAGTTGGTGCTTGAATGTGCATGGAGCTCAGTCAGCCAGACTTGCATTCAAATCCAAGTTCAATCACTTACTAGCCATGTGTCAAACACCATACGCATCCTCATATACTCACCCTCTCTCTCTCTCTCTCTCTCTCTCCCCCAACATGAAATAGGTTTCCTAAGGCAAGATTTTAATAAGATCTCTCCAGCCAATCATACAAGTAGATAGTGATCATTTGTAATTATCATATACATTTCTGAGTGTTTACTTAAAATTTATGAGATAAAAATTAGAATTTCTATAAAATATAACATTAAATATCTATCATTTATTTTGACCTCAATATGACCGCTCTTGCACTTTTTATGGCTGATATGTTGCTAAGCATTTTCTTATTTGATTACATAATTGTATGCATTAATTGGCTTTTATTTTTAAAAAATACATTTTAAAGCTTTAAAAAGTGTCAAAAATAGCGGAATCATGAATGAGATCTCAAAGAAACCTAGAATAAATGCTAATGATCCCTGAGAAGAGAGATCAAACAGACGAGAGAGGGTGGAGTTGTAGCTCTTGGATGACAAAGGACAGACAGCACTGATGAAAGAAAAGGGTGATGGGGAATGAGAAGAGCCCTCCCTCCACACTTATCGGAGGGAGTGATCGCCCAAAGCTGCAGTGTGGACGAGCACTGCATCAGGAATTTACGTCCTAGTGGCACAGCTGCCGAGCAGATCAATGGGGGCAAGCGTCCACTAAATCAGGTAGATCGAATTCTACTGTACCAGTCACTACTGAGACCTGGTGCAGAATAGCATGATACATCAGGCACAAATGATTGGCAATAAAATCTCTCTGACCTTCAGTCTCCTTGTGTCTAAAATGAGAAGAATACTAACAGCCACACTTATCCCTAGGAACCTAGCGGTTCTCTGCTGAGTGGATTGGTCAGTTCTCACCACCGGGAAGGGAGTGTCAGCCCCTCCACCTACTTGCCGGCGCCCCTCTGGGAAAAGCAGAAACTTGAAAAAGGTTCCTCCTCACCCTGCAGAAGAAGTCAGGTGTAAGTACAAATGATCAAATGTGGGTAATATTTATTAAATGTTTGCAATGTTCCAAGAGCGACTGTAAGCACTTTATACATACTATTTAATCTTCATGACAGCCTTATCATTGTGGATATTATTACTGTTCCTCGCCCACCGAGTAGAAAACTGAGCCCAGGGATTCAACACAAAACACTTGGCTTAAGTGGCAGGACCCCAGACCTAAGCTCTGTGAGTGCATCAATCTTCGACCTTAACCACTGCACCACACTGTCTCTGGAAGAGCTGGTTCTCCAGAGAGCTGAATTCTGACTCTCTCTGAAGAGGAGACAGTTCGGCTTGAACCAGAACAAGAAGCCTCACTGAGTGTGAATCACAGGAGGTCTTAGAACACCAGGTTCTTAACAGCCTCAATTACCAGCTCAGCTTCAGATTCAGGAAAATTAATTCACATTGCCCTGGGAAAGGAAATCCTGGTTAAGACTGACAGCCTGGTAATCCAGTGGAAGAAAATGGTTTAAACAGAAAACAGGAGAGCTTAACTTGTGATTAATAGTTATTTCTTCTTTGTTCCTTTTTTCAATGTTATTTTTTTGTGTTGTATTTTAAATTAATATACTGCTCATTATTCCTACTGTCAAAAGAAGCATTTTTGAGAAAAGAACTAGTAAGAGTATTTTTCACTCTATACTTGCCTATTAATAGATGTCTATTTCAACTGGTCACTAAAAAATAAATCTAGCAATAACCAAGGCACTTCCTGAGAAGGCAGCATCAAAAATGAGCTGTTCTGTGCAGAACCTCTAATGTGTATAAGCAGGCAGACAACACAGAAGTTACTTATGGAGGCCACTATCACAGGAGAAAAGGCTTTCTGTTACGGGTCAGCAGACCTGGGTTCAAGTGCCTCCCAAATGATATATAAACTCCACAGCTTGGCATGAGAGTTCTTCCTGGTCTGCCCTCCAAGTATCCTTTGACTGAGATCTGCCCTGGGGGTCTTTGAGCCATTGAGGTCTTTTACTCCTCCACAAACATCCAGCTCCAAAGACACCTCATCAAGTGTGCCCTAATTATTCATCTTGTGTCTCTCAGAGGTTAGAATGACACCTACTACATGGTGGGTGTTCAATGCACTTGGCTAAAGCCAAAACCTGAAACCGTGAACAGAGCTCAGAGTATCCATGGAACCACTTGGCAAGGAATTGTTATGGTTAGGCCAGTTATGTGTGGATGTTTGAAGTGAAATAAAGAATGCAGATATAATCTATTAAAATAGAATGACTTCACAAATGGTTATATGGTTTTTATAATTTAGGGGCATCTTCTATGTGCCAAGCACTGAGCTCATGTGAGTAAATGGAAAGGCAGACTGAATATCAAATGCGTGAAAGTCAGCCAAGACAAGAAAGCAAAAACCAGACAGAATGCACAGAACACCATGAACACAGAGTAGAGACCGCACCCGAGGAAAGGCACTCATGCAGTTGGGAGAGACTGGTGGGGGAGCCTTTGTAACACACATATGCTTTATTTCCCAATTTACACAGCAGGAACTCAGGATTAATCAAAGCAAGGTTGCCACCAGTCTACACAGAGCAGGCATGGCACACCCACTTGTATGCAACTTTTCCTTGGCCCATGTTTACAGCAGGGCTCACTGCCTGTAGCAACACATGAGGTGGGCCTGGAACTGAGAAAAAAGCTGAATTCTTGCTACACCCGCTTCCTGCATACACGGGCTAACATCGCCATTTCTGAGAAGCTTACACTGCCAATCAGTGCCCTTCCACATTTCTATTTCTATTTTCATTGCTTTATTTTTATCTTCGCCAGGATCTCTTGGTCCTTGAACCAATTAGCACCAGTCAGGCCATAACCTCAGCTAGCAGAGAGAAAGCAGAGTCAGTGCCCAGATCTCTTTTTTAAATTTCTTTATTTTTGTTATTAAAGTATAGTTGACATACAATGTTCTATGAGTTTCAGGTGTACAACATAATGAGTCAATAATTCTATACATTTCTTAGCACTCATCATGATAGGCACCATCTATCACCATATGTTATCACAATATTATTGACTACATTCCCTATGTTGTACTTTTCATCTCTATGACTTACTTATTTCATAACTGGAAGTTTGTACCTCTTATTCCCCTTTCACCTATTTCTTGAAATGAACCTTAATGATGCATTGTTAGGTAGGCATCTGTGAGAGAAAGAGCTATAGGCACAGATTCTTAAGGATGAGAGAGATCCACCCTCCCATGGTTTTTCTAAGTAGATTTCATTTACCTTTAGAAATGGACATTTAAATGGAAACTTCATCAAGAATAAAGAATACAATTAAGGGGGGGGAAGGTATTTGAATATTTGGACTTTGGACTCCCTGGGAGGCAATGTGGAATGTGCAGATACATCCCAGGCTGCCCCCTCATTCTTGCACCTAAATCTCCAATGAGAATCCCAAACCTCTTCTGGCCCTGGGCACTGCCCCATCTCAGGGTGGTCTTGAACAACTTGTCTCACCATTAGACATACTGTCTCACAAATATAATGATCTTTAAGTTCACTTTAAGCTCTACCTTGTAAGATTTTAAATTTAATTAACTCTTAAGAGTAAATGAAGAGTTACAGCCTCATGAGAAAAGAGCTTGCAAATGAAGACTCCTGGTGAAGAAAAGGGAGTTGAGTATTTGCCCTAAGAGGCAAACCATGTGTTTGCTACCAGTTGGGTGGCTTTCTGTGCCACTGAATGGATCTAATCCTATGCCTTGTTTGTTAGTAATTCAGAACAAGAGCTGACAGAAAATGCACCCAATATTGTGGATGTCTAACCAAAGTCAAGGGGAGCTTTAGATTCTGAGAAGCCATTGAAGATATAGTCTTAGTTGACAGTGAGATTTCTGACTTGATAGTCACAAGGTGGGCAAGTGCACAATAAGGGCTCCTCGACACACACAGTCACACCTGAGAGTGATCTGAGAGCAAAAAGTGACTAGGAGTCCCCCAACCGGACCTACAGAAGAGAAAACAGCCCTAAGAGTCTGAAGATGAGATCAAATGATAATATTTTTATTATTTTTTAATGTCTATTTATTTTTAAGAGAGAGAGAGAGAGAGATGCATGCACGAGTGAGTGGGAGAGGGGCAGAGAGAGATGGAGACACAGAATCCAAAGCAGGCTCCAGGCTCTGAGCTGTCAGCACAGAGCCCAATGTGGGGTTCGAACTCATGAACCGTGAGATCATGAGCTAAGCTGAAGTTGGACACTTAACCAGCTGAGCCACCCAGGAGCCCCAAAAGATAATATTTTTAAATATATTTCTCACTTTGAAGTCTAACACTCACAAAAGATCCCACTAAACACATTTTAATGGAATGTAAGTCACAGATACAAGGCAGGTGTAGGACAGCAAAAGCAAAAAGTTACACTGGAGGAAAGGTTTGGGGTGTTGGGGATTTGTTTTTGAAATGTTCTTGTTATTTTGTTAACACAAACACTTAGTCTTCCACCCAGAATGTCAAGCCAGGGCCAACATCAAGTCACAGAATTAGGCCAAGTGTGTCTGTGAAGGCCCCGTGGAAACAGTAATAGCTTTTAAAAATCTCATTTATTTGTTAAGTCATTAGACTGTATGAAGTATAGGAATAAATGACTAGTCCATAGGCATGTCCTAGATTTGAGTCAGAGCTAGGGAGAGAATTCAGGCCTCAGTTCCATGCTGTTCCTACCAGAGTATGCTGTCTGTGCAGAGACCTAGCCCAGAAAACAAAATGACCACATACTCCTCCATGGCCAGACTTGTGGTCATCTTACCCAGTATGACATTCTGCCAAGGGCTCTTGGCACATGTATGCTGACCAGATGAACAGAGACCACCTTTCCAGGAACATGGCCAAATCATGATTTGCAGTCACTCTAAGAGCTCAAAACAAACAAAATGGTCTCTTACGTGTCACTAAGTAACAAGAGATGAAAACAAAATGGCTCTGTGGTTGAGTTCATTTCTAGGACACTGTGGGAGCTACACATCCGAAACAAGTCTCCTATTTCCTTTTCTATCAAGACTATGATTCGGTCCAGGCAAAGTTCCTTAGCACACTTTAAAATTTGCTTTAGGTTCTTCCAGGAAAATGTTAAAAACTGCCCAGAAGTGAGCTTTTGAAAGAAAACAATAGCCACTCTTTAAAGAAAACAGAGCCCACCAGAACGTACACACTCCTTATGCAAAGGGTCTGCTTTAATCTTAACTGCACTACATTCCGTTCTCCTCTGAAAGTGGGGAGCATTGGCTAGAACTCTGTATGGCCCAAACACCATAGGCTCAAAATTTAAACAGACTTATAATTTCTGAACATATATATAACTGAAGATTCATAGTGAGTCTGTGTAAGAACCACCCACCTCTAAATGTTAGAGCATCTGAAGGCATCTCTATCTCCACTCATCCCAGTGAGTGATCTCATTCAGCCTCATGGCTTTAAATATCATTTACGTGCAGATAACAGCAAATACACATTTCATCTCCAACTTTTTCCCTAAGTTTGTCATCTCTTATGGGCTGAGTTGTGTCCACCCAGAAATCATATTTGAAATTCCTAACCCCCTTACCTTAGAATGTGATGTTATTTGGAGATAGGGTCTTTGTTAACACAATCAAATTAAAATAAGGTTCAAAGGGAGGGTCCTAATCCAGTACGATTGATGGCATTACAAAAAGAAGACATTTGGACACAGACATGCACAGAGGGAAGATGATGTAAGGAGGTATAAGCAGAAGACGGTCATCTACAAGCCAAGAAGAAGGCCTGGAACAGATCCTTCCCTCTCAAATATTAAAAGGAACCAAACTTGTTGGTACCTTGCTCTTGAACATCTAGCCTTCACAACTGTAAGACAATGAATTTCTGCTTTTAGGCCACCCAGTTTGAGGCACTTTGTTATAGCAGCCTGGGCAAATTAATACAGCAACTCAATTTGAATGTGTAATAAATACCTTAAACTCAACATGTCCAAGCCCATAACTTGGATTCTACCTGCTCCGACCTGGTGCTCTCCAACATCCCCTATTTCTATAAGTGGCAATTAAAACCTGTAGATCCCTATGACCAAACCCAGTGAAACCCTAACTTTTTTCCCTATTCCTTAAATCATTCATTCCTTAAATAATTTAGTATTTGATTATTATGCTTTTAAATAATATCCCAAAATGGGCTACTTCTCACCCCTGTCCACTTCTGTCATCCAAATCAAACTTCCATCACCTCTTACCTGGATTTCTGTAATAGTTTACTTACTTGTCTCCTTCCTTCCACACTTGCCTTCTTATAATCCAATCTCCACACAACAGCAAGAGCGATCCTGTTAGGTGAGACCTTTTGAATCCTCTGACCAAGACCCCACAAAACTTCTTTATATTTATTTATTTATAGTCATATCAAGGTGTGCAAGGCTCTACTTGAGGTGTCTCCCTGAATACCCTCAGACCTCTTTTCCATTCTCTCTCTTTCCATTTCACATCCTCTGTTCTTATTTTAAATTTTTTTCAATGTTTGTTTATTTTTGAGAGAGAGACAGAGCATGAGCAGGGTAGAGACTGGGAGAGACAAATCCCAAGAAGGCTCCAGGCTCGGAGCTATCAGCACAGATCCCAATGCAGGGCTCAAACCCACAAATTGAGAGATCATGACCTGAGCCGCAGTCAGACGTTCAATGCACTGAGCCACCCAGGTGCCCCTCACTACCTCTGTTCTAATCAATCTAGCCTTCCTTCTCCTCAAACAGGCCAAGCATATTCCTTCCCCAAGACCCTAAAGTTTACTTCCTTTAGATATCCATTATACTATGTCTTTTCCTTATTCAGGTTTCTTTTACAATGACACTTAATCTAACACTTTATGACCATTTTATTTAAATAGTACCCCCAGATATTTGATTACTTTCTGTTATGTATTTCCCAAAAGGCTCCCTGAAGGACTGGATGAAGTCTAGTCTGTCAATTGCTATAATTCTGCCATCTAAATAGTGCCTGGAATGTGGTATGAAATATTTGTTGAAGGAAATAAAGAAAGGAGGGAGGGAATGGAGGAAGGAAGGAAGGAAGGAAGGAAGGAAGGAAGGGAAGGAAGGAGAGAAGGAGGGAGGAAAGGAAGGAGGGAAGGAAGGTAAAGAATTTATGTGTATCTGAATATCAGTAAATCTATCGGGCAGGCTTCTAGACAGCTATTTTCATGAAAAATGTAGGCATTTATAACATTAATCCTAAGGAAAGGAAAAAACCTTTCTGAGATTGAGTCAGTAAGTAAATCTTGAGTCATCAAGGGGGAAGTTTGATCTGAATATAGCATGGTAACTATCTCTAGGACATGTCTTCTGGCCCAGTTCTCACTGGCCTCAGATCTAAATCCTTTAAGAAACAGGGCAGCTATGGGTAAAAATCTGAAAGTGCTTTTCACTAAAATTCTGTACAACACTGAGACCCACATGTATTGCTGTAACACAGAGGAAAGATGGACAACTTTCACCACATGTCGTGGAGCAGCTTTTATACCTGAAAGGTTCAAGTGTATTGCTGGAGTCCTTGACAGAAACCAAGATACCACTCTATGCCTAGTGGAGTTTATAGTGCCCAGAAGCTACCGGAAACCTATGGAGACCATGGGGCACAGCAGAGCAACATCAGTAGCCCAAAAACAAAAACAAAAACAAAAGCAAACAAACAAAAAACCTTGCAGTGATAGGCAAAAGGGACCCAATAGGGACAGAATTCTTTCATGAAACATTCTTTCATGTTTCATGAAAACAAGTAATTTGCTCCTCAGGGACTTCTAGAAAAAGTTGAGAGGGCAATATTTTAGTGAGCCAGAGGTACGATATTATATAGATTTATCTAAAGACCTGTGAAATTTCAGTTCCTATTTGTGTGATCTCACTTGCCCACCAAATTTGTGAGTCCTAGAGAAATTCAGCATATATGTATGCTTTTTAAAATTTTTTTTTAGTGTTTATTTATTTTTGAAGGAGAGAGAGACAGAGAGTGACCAGGGAAGGAGCATCAAGAGAGGGAGACACAGAATCCAAAGCAGGCTCCAGGCTCTGAGCTGTCAGCACATAACCTGATGCGGGACTTAAACTCACAAACCATGAGATTATGACCTGAGCTGAAGTCCGATGCTCAACCAACTGAGCCACTCAGGCGCCCCCATAGAATATGTTTTAATAAAGATACTTGATATATAAATTTTCTGAAGAATTAGAATGATTTAGCTCTTTTATATGAAATGAGGGTTTTTATTAGGAATATTAAGTGAGGGACTGTCCACTATTGATGCCCTCAAGCTGGTATAGCCTATGATAATATCTGCCCCCAAATTAAATGGCCCTATGCATACTTGTGCCTGCTCTGTTAAACTGTGTCAGAAGACATATTTAAAATTAAAATTATTAGTTCTCATTTTCCAGTGCTGTCAATGTACCTGCTTATAGAAATTGTATTTTTCCTTCTACTTGCTGTTTCCATTTTGCTTGAGGAAACTACATCCCTGGCTACAGTTCATATCAATTCAAAAGCTACACAGAGGTCAAAGTCTATCCCAGAAAAGGCAGGCATGCCATAGAGAATAAAAAGATAAGCATGATCTCACTTATATATGGAATCTAAAGAAAAAAAGTCAAACTCATAGTAACAGAAAGTACATAAGTGGTTATCAGAGGCTAAATGGTAGTGGAAAAGGAGTGATTTTGACCAAAGCGTATCAACGTTCAGGTATGAGATGAATAAGCTCTGTCAGTTCTGGAAATTTGATGTACAGCATGGTGGCTGTACTTAATGTAAAACTGTATACTTCCACTTTGCTAGGAGAGATCGCCAGTGTTCTGAGCACACAAAGAAATACAAAAGATGGTAACTATGTGAGTTAATGGATATGTTAACTACCTTGATTATGCTAATCATTTCACAATGTATACATATACCAAAATATCCCATGTATACACCCTAAATATATACACTTTCCATTTGTCAATCATACCTCCTTAACGTATTAAAAATAAATATGACAATTTAAATTTTTTTTAACGTTTATTTATTTTTGAGACAGAGAGAGACAGAGCATGAACAGGGGAGGGGCAGAGAGAGAGGGAGACACAGAATCTGAAATAGGCTCTGGGCTCTGAGCGGTCAGCAAAGAGCCCGACGTGGGGCTCGAACTCACGGACCACGAGATCATGACCTGAGCTGAAGTCGGACGCTTAACTGACTGAGCCACCCAGGCGCCCCAACAAATATGACAATTTAAAAAAATATGCATATGAAGCCACCTCTCTCCTCTCATATAAGTGGGTGAGATCAGAGGGCTTCTGATCTGAGGGAAATACTTACACCTTATTTGTGAGGAATAAGCTTGGGAATTCCCTGAGCTTGCACCAATGGGTTAACAAGGTTATAAAGAATTAGAAAGCCATAGCATGTACACACGCACGTTTGTGTAAACAAGATTAGGTAAATAAGATTAGGTAAACCGGGCAAAGGCCCCAGGATAGGACAAAGGTATAGGAATAGGGAATCTCAGGATGAAAACACCCAAGATGAGATAAACAAGATTAGGTATTCATGGCAGAAATGCCCCCCAATTTAGTACTATAGCAGAAAGCTGCTTTCACAGGAAGGAAGGACCAAATTAGGTAAACAGGTAAATAGGGCTATAGACCCCAGTGGGGTGACGTTGCCCAGAGCAGAGCTAATTAGCGAAAGAAAGATGCTTTGCTGACCCTGAGATAGCATGCTCTGTTTTTCTTGTCCCCTAGGCCAGTTTAGGTAAACAGAGGTGGGGCCTCATGTTTGCTGTAAAGAACCTTCCATGTAGCACCAGAATCTTGTTTTGTATTGACCCAAATCCCTAACACCACATATCTCCAAAATCCCCCTTTCCCCACACCCATGAGTTAATGTTCCCGGTTTGATTGTCTCTCTGTACACACCCATCATGCTTGTAAGCCTTCTGATCCTAATGAAAAGGGAGCAAGCACCCTTACTCAGGGCTCTTATCTCCTCCTGGACATTAGCCTATCTTGCATTTTCAATCCTGTGTCCCACTCTCTTGATGGACAAGAGAGAACTCCAGACCCAGAGTCCACAATACTTATTGAGTCCATGAATTTTGTCACATCTGCTGTGTCTGTTCAGAAGTTGTTTATACATGGTTCCTGGTCCTTTATGTATTCAAATGAGATGTTGCTACTGAAAGACAGCTTGAGAAGAGTAAGATTTTGCTGTATTCACACACACACACACACACACACACACACACACACACACTCACACACAGTATAGTACATTCCAAATTTAATTATGTAGTCTTGGAATAGTTATTGTGAAGCATTCTGGATAACAAGAGTTTAATTAGGAAACCCATATTGTTACAATAGCTTATTAAGAAGCTAATATTTATTAAGTGCCTATTCTATGCCAAGGACTTGTATATCACACCATATACAACATCTCATTCAGTTCTCATAGCACCATTCTATATTTCATAAGTGAGAAGAGCAAAATCAGAAAGACTGGCAAACTCACTCAATCTTGCACTCTGAATAACAGACAAAGGGAGGATTTGAACCCAGACCTTAGAATCCTAATGTCCACCTCTGTACCATACCATACTCTTCCCTTATTTCAGTCCTTGCTACAGAAAATTACTGGAATTTAAGTGGCTCTATAGGTCTGCTTTTGTAAAACCAGGCATTCACATAGCATGAACTTCTTTTCTGAGCGATGACCCTTCCAGACCATGGGATCTCA
The DNA here is from genome assembly GCF_022837055.1 of Prionailurus viverrinus. NCBI lineage: Eukaryota > Metazoa > Chordata > Mammalia > Carnivora > Felidae > Prionailurus > Prionailurus viverrinus. The sequence continues at coordinate 127,997,230 of NC_062563.1, read as the reverse complement.
CCCTTATCAGCATTGAATAGGGAATTAGGCTAAATACAGATTAAGTTTTACTTGTGTGTCAGAAGGCTTTGGGTACTTCTTAATGACTAAATCCCTGATTTGCTTTATTTGGCCCATTTTTCTTTTCCTTCTTTACTCTCTCCTAAAAATAAAACCAAAGGCAACGATTCTAGTTACTTGGGTCCTGCTTCTTAACTAAAGGTTTTTATACACAGATATATACCCTTTCCCTGCTCCCTCCCAACAGGAAGCCAATTACTATGGCACATTTGTTTAGCTAAACCTAAATTTGTAAAATGTATTTCTACAAAATAATGGGCTAATTTGTATATAATTTTTGTATTAGATTCAATAAATATTGGCTTATTGGAGAGACCATGCAGGAAGCACATTTATATGAGAAAAGGTCCTGCTCTGCCCTGCCCTCACAAAGCTTAAAATCCCTTATCATCCTTGGTATGAAGAAAAGCCTTTCAAGGAAGTTGGAGATGAAGAAACAGATGAAAGGGACTACATTTGTAATCAAAATGTGAGTAAAAAAATGTATTTTGGCAAACAGCATTGACTACTTTAGAGAGAAATCTTGTTTGCCACTCAGGGAGCCTAAATCTCTTGTTGATATGGGAAATAAAAGGGAACTTGAGAACTAAAAGCAAGAAGTAGTCTATCTGCATGTCCTCTCAGGCCAACATGATCAGGTGCAAGGATATTCCAGCGTCTCTACTTCTTCTGTAAAAGGAAGCAGGTAGAAGTCTCTTAGATTTCTAGAACCAGATATCTTGAAAAAGAGTCACTTATCATGGTTCAAAGTCAGAGGGAGCCCTGGCCTGACCCTTGCTCAGCTCTTGCTAATGGGAAGAAGACAGGGAGTGAAGAGGGGAGATGGTAGACATTAGAAAAGAGGGATATGAGCCAAAGCAAGAAGGAAGAAAGATTAAAATGGTATGTTTGTCACAGAACCCAAAGTAGCCCTGGCATAAAGGCAGAAAGCAAAGAGAGTTCTTCTAAAACTCAAAAACTATCATCTATCTATCTATCTATCTATCTATCTATCTATTATCTATTTATCTATCTATCTATATAAATTGGAATTTCCAAAGAAGTTATCCTAAAGGCAGCCCTTAGCAGCCAATGAAATAGGCTTGACAGAGCAGTGGGTATAGATCTGTCTCCAGGATCATCAGTGCCCATTTTAATGAAAAACAATATGCAGAAAAATTTTCAACCTCTCATGCTATATACAATAGTTTGGAAGGTTGACATGAGAGAGAGAGAGAGAGAGAGAGAGAGAGAGAGAGAGAGAGATTAATGTCTGTGTTTCTATGTTCAGTAATCCTACTGAGCCCCAGCATCTTGTGCATCTTGTGCTAGATACTTGAGATAGAGATAAAAGTCAGACACAGGTCTGAGAAACTGTCACAAACAAGAGGAATCTAAGGAGATATGATAACTCATTCTAATGTGGTGTCCTAAATGGGATAATAAAACAGAAGAACATTAGAGGAGAATCAAAATAATCTGAATTAAAGTATAGACTTTAGTTAATAATAAGGTATCCATATTGATCCCTTCATTATGACAAATATACCAAACTAATGTAAGGTGCTAATAATAGGAAAACTGGATGTGGTATATATGGGAACTCTGTACTATCTTCTCAATAATTCTGAAAATCTAAAACTGTTCCAAAAATAAAAAAGCTATTTTTAAAAATTGGATTACACATTGAATGAAACCCAAATCCCTTATCATTACTATCATGATCTGGCCCCTGCCCACCTGTTCCACCTCACCTCGCACATCTCTCCTTTTAGCTCAATAATCTGTTTTGTTGTTGTTGCTGTTTTTTGGTTTTTTTAAGTAGGCTTCACGCCCAGCATGGAGCCCAACACGGAGGTTGGACTCATGACCCTGAGACTGAGAGCTGAGCTGAGATCAAGAATCGGACACCCAATTGCCTAAGCCATCCAGGCACCTCATTTGTTCAATAATCTTTAGCCAGATCACTCCGTCATGTTTTTTCTGTGTCAGGGCCACCACATGTACTTTTATAGCCTCTGGGGATGTTTTTCTCACTGACATCAATCACTCTTCCTCATCACTCGGGTCTCAGTTCAAGTGTCTCCCCCTCAGGAAGAAGCCTCTCCTGAAGTCCCAGTATAAATCATATGCCCCTAACTCTGATACCCTCTCTCTCTCATAACTCTATATGTCTTTGTCTTCACATTTACTATTGGTTGGAATTATCTGTTTACTGAGTGTTTATTTGCTTAATGTCTCTCTCTCTCTCACCACAGTTTGTGTTCCTTTTGGGTAGAAATCATTTCTGTCTTGGTCACCCAATCATTTCTGTCTTGTGCTCCTAACCTAATGCCTGGCCTATGATAAGTGTTCAAAAAAATATATGTGGATTTTACCTTCCTTTCTCTACAGGGCAAGATCCAAGAGGACTGACTCTGAGTGGCATCATTCTTAAAAATGTTATCTCCTTCGAAAAGAGTAAAGGTTTATAAAATTATAATCTGAGAGTTGCGGCAAGATGGCGGCTTAGGAGGACGCTGGGCTCACCGCACGTCCTGCTGATCACTTAGATTCCATCTACACCTGCCTAAATAACCCAGAAAACCGCCAGAGGATTAGCAGAACAGAGTCGCCGGAGCCAAACGCAGACGAGAGGCCCACGGAAGAGGGTAGGAAGGGCGGCGAGGCGGTGCGCGCTCCACGGACTGGCGGGAGGGAGCCGGGGCGGAGGGGCGGCTCGTCGGCCAAGCAGAGCCCCCGAGTCGGGCTTGCAAAGGCGGAGGGGCCGGGCGGACTGTGTTCCGACAGCAAGCGCGACTTAGCGTCTGGGAGGTCATAAATTAACAGCTCTGCTCGGAAAGCGGGAAGGCTGGAGGACAAAGGGAGGGAGAGCTGCTGAGCCCCCTGACAACAGAGCTCAGTTTGGTGGGGAACAACGGCGCTCGCCAGCGCCATCTCCCCCGCCCATCCCCCAGCCGAAATCCCAAAGGGAACCGGTTCCTGCCAGGGAACTTGCTCGCTCTGCGCAAACACCCAACTCTGCGCTTCGGCGGAGCCAAACCTCCGGCAGCGGATCTGACTCCCTCCCGCTGCCACAGGGCCCCTCCTGAAGTGGATCACCTAAGGAGAAGCGATCTAAGCCTACCCATCCTGCCCCCGAGCACCTTGCCTACCCACCCCAGCTAATACGCCAGATCCCCAGCATCACAAGCCTGGCAGGGTGCAAGTAGCCCAGACGAGCCACACCACCCCACAGTGAATCCCGCCCCTAGGAGAGGGGAAGAGAAGGCACACACCAGTCTGACTGTGGCCCCAGCGGTGGGCTGGGGGCAGACATCAGGTCTGACTGCGGCCCCGCCCACCAACTCCAGTTATACACCACAGCACAGGGGAAGTGCCCTGCAGGTCCTCACCACGCCAGGGACTATCCAAAATGACCAAGCGGAAGAACTCCCCTCAGAAGAATCTCCAGGAAATAACAACAGCTAATGAGCTGATCAAAAAGGATTTAAATAATATAACAGAAAGTGAATTTAGAATAATAGTCATAAAATTAATCACTGGGCTTGAAAACAGTATACAGGACAGCAGAGAATCTCTTGCTACAGAGATCAAGGGACTAAGGAACAGTCAGGAGGAGCTGAAAAACGCTTTACACGAAATGCATAACAAAATGGAAACCACCACAGCTCGGCTTGAAGAGGCAGAGGAGAGAATAGGTGAACTAGAAGATAAAGTTATGGAAAAAGAGGAAGCTGAGAAAAAGAGAGATAAAAAAATCCAGGAGTATGAGGGGAAAATTAGAGAATTAAGTGATACACTAAAAAAAAATAATATACGCATAATTGGTATCCCAGAGGAGGAAGAGAGAGGGAAAGGTGCTGAAGGGGTACTTGAAGAAATCATAGCTGAGAACTTCCCTGAACTGGGGAAGGAAAAAGGCATCGAAATCCAAGAGGCACAGAGAACTCCCTTCAGACGTAACTTGAATCAATCTTCTGCACGACATATCATAGTGAAACTGGCAAAATACAAGGATAAAGAGAAAATTCTGAAAGCAGCAAGGGGTAAACGTGCCCTCACATATAAAGGGAGACCTATAAGACTCGTGACTGATCTCTCTTTTGAAACTTGGCAGGCCAGAAAGAATTGGCACGAGATTTTCAGGGTGCTAGACAGAAAAAATATGCAGCCAAGAATCCTTTATCCAGCAAGTCTGTCATTTAGAATAGAAGGAGAGATAAAGGTCTTCCCAAACAAACAAAAACTGAAGGAATTTGTCACCACTAAACCAGCCCTACAAGAGATCCTAAGGGGGACCCTGTGAGACAAAGTCCCAGAGACATCACTATAAGCATAAAACATACAGACATCACAATGACTCTAAACCCGTATCTTTCTATAATAACACTGAATGTAAATGGATTAAATGCGCCAACCAAAAGACATAGGGTATCAGAATGGATAAAAAAACAAGACCCATCTATTTGCTGTCTACAAGAGACTCATTTTAGACCTGAGGACACCTTTAGATTGAGAGTGAGGGGATGGAGAACTATTTATCATGCGACTGGAAGCCAAAAGAAAGCTGGAGTAGCCATACTTATATCAGACAAACTAGACTTTAAATTAAAGGCTGTAACAAGAGATGAAGAAGGACATTATATAATAGTTACAGGGTCTATCCATCAGGAAGAGCTAACAATTATAAATGTCTATGCACCGAATACCGGAGCCCCCAAATATATAAAACAATTACTCATAAACACAAGCAACCTTATTGATAAGAATGTGGTCATTGCAGGGGACTTTAATACACCACTTACAGAAATGGATAGATCATCTAGACACACGGTCAATAAAGAAACAAGGGACCTGAATGAGACATTGGATCAGATGGACTTGACAGATATATTTAGAACTCTGCATCCCAAAGCAACAGAATATACTTTCTTCTCGAGTGCACATGGAACATTCTCCAAGATAGATCATATACTGGGTCACAAAACAGCCCTTCATAAGTTTACAAGAATTGAAATTATACCATGCTTACTTTCAGACCACAATGCTATGAAGCTTGAAATCAACCACAGAAAAAAGTCTGGAAAACCTCCAGAAGCATGGAGGTTAAAGAACACCCTACTAACGAATGAGTGGGTCAATCAGGCAATTAGAGAAGAAATCAAAAATATATGGAAACAAACGAAAATGAAAATACAACAATCCAAACGCTTTGGGACGCAGCAAAGGCAGTCCTGAGAGGAAAATACATTGCAATCCAGGCCTATCTCAAGAAACAAGAAAAATCCCAAATACAAAATCTAACAGCACACCTAAAGGAACTAGAAGCAGAACAGCAAAGGCAGCCTAAGCCCAGCAGAAGAAGGGAAATAAAAAAGATCAGAGCAGAAATAAACAATATAGAAACTAAAAAAACTATAGAGCAGATCAACGAAACCCAAGAGTTGGTTTTTTGAAAAAATAAACAAAATTGACAAACCTCTAGCCAGGCTTCTCAAAAAGAAAAGGGAGATGACCCAAATAGATAAAATCATGAATGAAAATGGAATTATTACAACCAATACCTCAGAGATACAAACAATTATCAGGGAATACTATGAAAAATTATATGCCAACAAATTGGACAACCTGGAAGAAATGGACAAATTCCTGAACACCCACACTCTTCCAAAACTCAATCAGGAGGAAATAGAAAGCTTGAACAGACCCATAACCAGCGAAGAAATTGAATCGGTTATCAAAAATCTCCCAACAAATAAGAGTCCAGGACCAGATGGCTTCCCAGGGGAGTTCTACCAGACGTTTAAAGCAGAGATAATACCTATCCTTCTCAAGCTATTCCAAGAAATAGAAAGGGAAGGAAAACTTCCAGACTCATTCTATGAAGCCAGTATTACTTTGAGTCCTAAACCAGACAGAGATCCAGTAAAAAAAGAGAACTACAGGCCAATATCCCTGATGAATATGGATGCAAAAATTCTCAATAAGATACTAGCAAATCGAATTCAACGGCATATAAAAAGAATTATTCACCATGATCAAGTGGGATTCATTCCTGGGATGCAGGGCTGGTTCAACATTCGCAAATCAATCAACGTGATACATCACATTAACAAAAAAAGAGAGAAGAACCATATGATCCTGTCAATCGATGCAGAAAAGGCCTTCGACAAAATCCAGCACCCTTTCTTAATAAAAACCCTTGAGAAAGTCGGGATAGAAGGAACATACTTAAAGATCATAAAAGCCATTTATGAAAAGCCCACAGCTAACATCATCCTCAACGGGGAAAAACTGAAAGCTTTTTCCCTGAGATCAGGAACACGACAAGGATGCCCACTCTCACCGCTGCTGTTTAACATAGTGCTGGAATTTCTAGCATCAGCAATCAGACAACAAAAGGAAATCAAAGGCATCCAAATTGGCAAAGATGAAGTCAAGCTTTCGCTTTTTGCAGATGACATGATATTATACATGGAAAATCCGATAGACTCCACCAAAAGTCTGCTAGAACTGATACAGGAATTCAGCAAAGTTGCAGGATACAAAATCAATGTACAGAAATCAGTTGCATTCTTATACACTAACAATGAAGCAACAGAAAGACAAATAAAGAAACTGATCCCATTCACAATTGCACCAAGAAGCATAAAATACCTAGGAATAAATCTAACCAAAGATGTAAAGGATCTGTATGCTGAAAACTATAGAAAGCTTATGAAGGAAATTGAAGAAGATTTAAAGAAATGGAAAGACATTCCCTGCTCATGGATTGGAAAAATAAATATTGTCAAAATGTCAATACTACCCAAAGCTATCTACACATTCAATGCAATCCCAATCAAAATTGCACCAGCATTCTTCTCGAAACTAGAACAAGCAATCCTAAAATTCATATGGAACCACAAAAGGCCCCGAATAGCCAAAGGAATTTTGAAGAAGAAGACCAAAGCAGGAGGCATCACAATCCCAGACTTTAGCCTCTACTACAAAGCTGTCATCATCAAGACAGCATGGTATTGGCACAAAAACAGACACATAGACCAATGGAATAGAATAGAAACCCCAGAACTAGACCCACAAACATATGGCCAACTCATCTTTGACAAAGCAGGAAAGAACATCCAATGGAAAAAAGACAGTCTCTTTAACAAATGGTGCTGGGAGAACTGGACAGCAACATGCAGAAGGTTGAAACTAGACCACTTTCTCACACCATTCACAAAAATAAACTCAAAATGGATAAAGGACCTAAATGTGAGACAGGAAACCATCAAAACCTTAGAGGAGAAAGCAGGAAAAGACCTCTCTGACCTCAGCCGTAGCAATCTCTTACTCGACACATCCCCAAAGGCAAGGGAATTAAAAGAAAAAGTGAATTACTGGGACCTTATGAAGATAAAAAGCTTCTGCACAGCAAAGGAAACAACCAACAAAACTAAAAGGCAACCAACGGAATGGGAAAAGATATTCGCAAATGACATATCGGACAAAGGGCTAGTATCCAAAATCTATAAAGAGCTCACCAAACTCCACACCCAAAAAACAAATAACCCAGTGAAGAAATGGGCAGAAAACATGAATAGACACTTCTCTAAAGAAGACATCCGGATGGCCAACAGGCACATGAAAAGATGTTCAGCGTCGCTCCTTATCAGGGAAATACAAATCAAAACCACACTCAGGTATCACCTCACGCCAGTCAGAGTGGCCAAAATGAACAAATCAGGAGACTATAGATGCTGGAGAGGATGTGGAGAAACGGGAACCCTCTTGCACTGTTGGTGGGAATGCAAATTGGTGCAGCCGCTCTGGAAAGCAGTGTGGAGGTTCCTCAGAAAATTAAAAATAGACCTACCCTATGACCCAGCAATAGCACTGCTAGGAATTTATCCAAGGGATACAGGAGCACTGATGCATAGGGCCACTTGTACCCCAATGTTCATAGCAGCACTCTCAACAATAGCCAAATTATGGAAAGAGCCTAAATGTCCATCAACTGATGAATGGATAAAGAAATTGTGGTTTATATACACAATGGAATATTACGTGGCAATGAGAAAAAATGAAATATGGCCTTTTGTAGCAACGTGGATAGAACTGGAGAGTGTGATGTTAAGTGAAATAAGCCATACAGAGAAAGACAGATACCATATGGTTTCACTCTTATGTGGATCCTGAGAAACTTAACAGGAACCCATGGGGGAGGGGAAGGAAAAAAAAAAAAAAGAGGTTAGAATGGGAGACAGCCAAAGCATAAGAGACTGTTAAAAACTGAGAACAAACTGAGGGTTGATGGGGAGTGGGAGGGAGGAGAGGGTGGGTGATGGGTATTGAGGAGGGCACCTTTTGGGATGAGCACTGGGTGTTGTATGGAAACCAATTTGTCAATAAATTTCAGAAAAAAAAATAAATAAAATAAAGAATAAATAATCAAATAATTACTTATCAAAAATAAAATAAAATAAAATAAAATTATAATCTGAAAAAAATATATATGTGGAATCAATTAATTAAATGAGAGAGTGCAGTTCTATTCCAACACCTAAATCTTTTCTTTTTTGACATCTTTGTGTACTAAGCACCCAACACATTACCTATCATTCCATTTACATATACTCAGTAACTATTTACTTATTATGCTAGATGTTTGGGATACAAATATAAATCAGAAAAAGTCTACTTTCAATGAGGCCACTGATGAATAGAGAAAACTAGAAAGCAAAATGGGCAGTTATAACCCAGTGTGATACATGCTGTGGAAGCCCAGAGGGTGGACATCCAGCCCAGCCTGAAAGTTCAGTCTCCTTTCATACAGAAATGCTGAACTTGGAAGCCAACTCTGACACTCATGTTCTGTTTGACTATGGAAAAGTAACTCTATAAATATATGCTTCACTGTCCTTATTTCCAACATGAGAAGTATGGACAAGATAATATCTGAACTCCATTATCTAACATTCTTCAATTCTCAATGAAGTACAGATTTTATGAACCACTCTGAATTTGCACTCCAAGGAGTTGACAACTTCACAGTTCTTTATAAATAGGTCATTTCCCCAAATCTTCTGTTTTCTCCCAAATAATGGGAAATTGTGATGCCCCAAATTTTCAAGTTATTCTCTGATCCAAATATTCTTTTTATGATAATCCTAGATCATATAATGACAGTTCTCATTCCAACGTAAAGTCATCTTAGTGGGCTTATGAATATTCAAGCTAAAACCTAGAGAGGAGTATAAAGGGTGTGACATCAGGAACTTTGCACTTGGTGATTAAGTAGACTCTATGTTGCTCTCATAACAGGGTTCATGGAAGTTTCTCACTGCCAATATGTGAATACAAAATATAAAAATATAAATCAGCTTCTATAAATAAAGATAACTTCAAAAATTTTGGCTTTATTATATTTGCATAAGTACTCCCTATACACTCACTTCATTATTAAAGATCAAGGTACCAAAATATGGCAAAAGGCATAGTTCTAGAATAGGACCTGGCACATAGTCAATACTGAATAACTATTCATTTAACAAGTATGAAGTACTATATGAAGGTCTGAAGACAAATGACCTGCAGGAATGTGACGAAGAGAGGTCTAGTCCACATTCACATGCTTCAGAGAGATCTAGAAAATACTCACTGGCTCCCCCAACACAGGGGTCAGCAGTGACCTCAGAAAAACCACTTAAGCTGGCATATTAGGGACCAAATCCAGACTAGAGAGGGCTAAGCAATGAGTGACTGAGGAAGTAGGTATCATTCCTATCAAAACTGCTGTAATGGGAAGAAAGAGATATAGTGGTAGCTGGAGGGGAGATAGAATTTAGGTGGAGAAATGTTTAAGTTGGGGGAGATTTGTGTAAAATAAGTCCCATAGAGATGATGTTAGTGTATATAGAGGCCAGAGAGAGAGGAGATAAGTAGTATCTCCTCTCTCCCTCCTATATATACAAGAATCAATATCAGGAGATAATGAGGAACTGAGTGAGAATAAGCTAAGAAATGCAGAAGGATAGATTGTCCTCAGGCAGGAGAAGCAAGAAAAAGAATTACCAGCTGGATAATATAATAAAACCAAAATTTTTGAAGTTATCTTTATTTATAGAAACTGATTTATATGTTTATATTTTATATTTACATATTGGCAGTGAGAAACTCCATGAACCCTGTTATGAGAGCAACCATTTATACTGTAATGATAAAGAAGGAATTTGAAAGGGATGCACTTAAACAGAGAGGTAGCAGGAACATTTTCTAAGACTGACTAGACTTCTCCAAGGTATTATGTTCTTATTGGATCTGTCCAATCAATAGGTCCAGTGAATTGGATATTCATCTCTCTTCCTTCCAGAAAAATTCTAACAAGCACTTGGAATAGTAGCAAGAAAATTGGGACAGAAAGTATGAAATATAGTTTCAAGTCATGGCTCTATTTATTAAGCCTTCACCTCTGAGTATAACACTATTGTAGCCCTCCTTATCTGTGGGGAATATGTTTCAAGACCCATAAGGGATGCCTGAAACTGTGGATAGTACTGAATGTTATATATATTGTTTTTCCTATACATACCTGTTAAGTTTAAGTTATAAATTAGATACAATAATAGATTAGTGACAATTATTAATAATAAAATAGAACAATTATAATACCATACCGTAAAAAAAAGTTATGTGAATATGGTCTCTCTCTCTCTCTCAAAATAACTTATTATACTATACTCACCCTTCTTCCTGTGATGCTAACTTATTATACTATACTCACCCTACTCCCATGATAAAATGCCTAGGTGATGACATGAAGTGAGGTAAATGGCATAGACATTGTGACATAGCATTGGGTGGGCTACTACTGACCTTCTGACTATACATCAGAAGGAAGATGATCTTCTTCTGACCAATGTTTATTGAGAATAGGGAGGGTGAAAAATGGCAGCAGAGCAGGAGGGCCCTAGGCTTGCCTCCTCTCAAAGATACAACTAGATAATTATCAAATCCTCCTAAATACCCCCAAAATTGATCTGAAGCCTGGTAGAAACTTCACAATTAAAGGTAGAGAAGAGGCTATACTGAAGAAGGTAGGAAGTGCAGAGATATGGTTTTGAAGAGAAACAGATTATGACCTCTGCAGTGTGGAAGGTGCAGTGGTCTCAGAGAAGGGCAGGAGACAGACTAGTACACAGGGGAGTACAAAGGGAAAATGAATCCCCATAGCAACTGGCTTGGAAAGCATGTGGAGTCAGATTTCATGAGTTCTTGTAATCAGCAGGGCTCACAGCCTGGAGTTCTAAAGGTCATTGGGCTTAGCTTGAGGAGAGCCTGGAAGTACTGGGGCTGCTTTTGGAGACAAAGCAGGACAAACAGCCCGTGGACATGTAGCATGGAAATAGAAATCTGAAGAGCACCTGGGGCACTTAGTAGGAAGAGTATTTGCTCATCTCAGAGTATGTCCAAGAGGGGCAGTGTGCACGGAGAGAAATCCCCCAGGAAAAAAGGAACTGGCAGGCACCATTTCCCTCACCTCTACATAAACACAGATACCTGTAGGAACTAACTCTGCACCAACACTCACTTCTACCTTGCTTACAGCAAGACTCACCCCCACCCTCCAGTGGAACCAATCTTCCCAGTCATGCTTGCTTCAGTCCCAGCATGTAGGCCCACTCCCCAAGACAACCAGCCCAAATCCCTGCCAACACCACATCTCCTGCCCTGGGAGTTTTGTGGGGCCTTGGTTCCAGTGGCAGTGATGACAGGTCTCATTTCACAAGCAGACCAGAGTTTCACCTAGTTAAAACTCAAAACATTCAGGTCAGGGACCAAACACACTCATAGCAGGCAAAGAAAGCCTTTGTAAACAACTAGCCTGAAGGATAAAGCAACCAGAACAAAACAGCAGAGCATATGCAGCATACATAGGAGACACTCCTGGAAGCAAGAGGCCACAGGAAACAGGTACCCTACATGGCAGGGCACCATGAGACCTCTTCTTCATAATGCCATTACCCTCAAGATCCAGAGACATAGCTGTTTCCTAACACAGAGAAGAAGGCATAGAGACTTAGACAAAATGAGAAAACAGAGAAATTTATTGCAAATGAAAGAAAGGACTTAGCCACACCAGAGATCTAAGAGAAACAGATATAAGTAACATGACTGATATAGTATAATCATAAGGATACTTACTGGACTTGAGAAAAGAATGAAAGACATCAGTGAAACCCTTAACACAAAGATAAAAAAGAACCAATCAGAGATGAATATTGCAATAAATGAGATTAGAAACAAGCTTGATGCAATAAACAGCAGGCTGGAAGAAGTAGAGGAACAAATTAATGACCTTGAGGATAGCATAATGGAAAGTAAGCTAAAAAAAAGAGAGAGAGAGAGAAAAGAATTATACAAAATGAGAATAGACTAAGGAAACTCAGTAACTCCATCAAAATAATAACATTCATATTATAGGACTCCTAGAGGAAGAGAGAGAAAAGGGGGCAGAATATGTATTTGAAGAAATAATAGCTGAAAACTTCCCTAATCTGGGCAAGGAAACAGATATCTAGATCTAGGAAACACAGAAACTCCCAACAAAATGTACAAAAGCAGATCAACAATAAACCATATTGTAATTAAATTGGCAACATATAGTGATAATGAAAAAATAATTTAAAGAAAAATAAAGAAAGAAAAAAATTTAAAAGCAGCAAGACAAAAGAATACAGTAACATATGAGGGAAACCCCTAAGGCTATCAGGGGATTTTCATCAGAAACTTTCCAAGCCAGAGGGAATGTCATGATATTTTCAAAGTGCTAAACAGAACATTTATCCTAAAACAGCAGAATACACGTTCTTTTCAAGTGAAAATAGAACATTCTCCAGAATAGATCACATATTAGCCCACGAAACCAGACTTAATAAATCCGAGAAGATCAAAGTCATACTATTCAACTTTTCTAACTATAACACTATGAAACCAGAAGTCAAAACAAGAAAAAATTTGGGAAGACCACAAATACATGGAGGTGAAATAACATACCATTAAACAATGAATGGGTCAAGCAGGAAATAAAAGAAGAAATAAAAAATGTGCATGGAAACCAATGAAAATGAAAACCCCGTGGTCCAAAACCTTTGGGTTGCAGCAAAAGTAGTTCTAAGAAGGAAGTCTATAGCAATACATGCCTACATCAAGAAGCAAGAAAATCTCAAATAAACAACCTAAGTTTACACTAAAGAAGCTAGAAAAAGAAAAACAAACAAAATCTAAAACCAACAAAAGGAAGAAAATAATAAAGATTAGAGCAGAAATAAATGATATAGAAACAACAACAACAAATAGAACAGATCAATGAAACCAGGAGTTGGTTCTTTGAAAAAAATCAATAAAAATCTATATATCTCTAGCCAGACTGATCACGAAAAAAAGAGAAAGTACTCAATTAATAAAATCACAAATGAGAGAGAATAACCAACACTACAGAAATACAAACACTTGTAAGAGAGTATTATGAAAAACTATATGCCAACATATTAGACAACCTAGAAGAAATGGATAAATTCCTAGAAATAGATAAACTGCCAAAACTGAAATAGGAAGAAATAGGAAATTTGAACAAAACAATAATGAGCAAAGAAATTGAATCAGTTACCAAAAAATTCCCAAAAAACAAAAGTCCACAACCAGATGGCTTCACAGGCAAATTCTACCAACCACTTAAAGAAGAGTTAATATCTATTGTTATCAAACTATTCCAAAAAATAAAAAAGGAAGGAAAACTTCCAAATTCATTCTATGAAGCCAGGGTAACCTGATACCGAAACCAGATAAAGATACGACAAAAAAAGAAAACTACATGCCAATATTTCTGATGAATATATATATATTCATAAATCCTCAACAAAATAATAGCAAACCTAATCCAACAATACATTTTAAAAAATCATTCACCACAATCAAGTGGGATTTTTTTCCTAGGTTGCTAGGGTAGTTCAACATTCACACATGAATCAATGTGATACATCAGATCAACAAGAGAAAGGATAAAAACCATAAGAACATTTCAATAGATGCAGAAAAAGCACATCTATTCATGATATAAAAACCTCAACAAAGTACTTCTATAAGGAACATACTCAACATAAAGAAGGCAATATATGAAAAACCCATGGCTGGGATGCCAGAGTTGCTCAGTTGGTTGAGCGTCTAACTTCAGCTCAGATCATGATCTCACAGTTCGTGAGTTCAAGCCCCTCATTGGGCTCACTGCTGTCAGCCTGTCAGTGCAGAGCCCACTTTTGATCCTCTGTCCCCTCTCTCTCTGTCACTCCCTGGCTTGTACTCTCTCCCTCTTAAAAAATAAATCAGGGGCACCTGGGTGGCTCAGTCGGTTAAGCGTCCGACTTCGGCTCAGGTCACAATCTCGTGGTATGTGAGTTCGAGCCCCGCGTCGGGCTCTGTTCTGACAGCTCAGAGCCTGGAGCCTGTTTTGGATTCTGTGTCTCCCTCTCTCTCTCTGACCCTCCCCCGTTCATGCCCTGTCTCTCTCTGTCTCAAAAATAAATAAACGTTAAAAAAAAAAATTTTTTTTTAAATAAATCAAAATAAATTAAAAAAAAATAAATTTTTATTTTTTAAAAATAAATTTTTAAAAAAGAAAAGAAAAATCTCTGGCTAATGGGGAACTTTTCCTTAGTGGGGAAAACTTGGGAGTTTTTCCCTTAAGGTTGAGAACAAGACAAGGATGTCCACTTTCACCACTTTTATTCAACACACTACTGGAAATCTTAGCCACAGCAATCAGACAACAAAAAATAAATCAAAGGCATTTAAATTGGTAATGAAGAAATCAAACTTTCACTATTGCAGATGACATGATGCTATATAGAGAAAAGCTGAGAGACTCTACCAAAAATATGCTAGAACTAATGATGAAAGTGGTAAAGTTGCAGGATATAAAATTAATGTAGAGGTATCTGTTGCATTTCTATATATCAATGATGAAGCAGCAGAAAGAGAAATTAAGAAAACAATTCCATTTACAATTGCACCAAAAATAATAAGATACCCAGGAAAAACCTAACCAAAGAGATAAAAGATCTGTACTCTGAAAACTATAAAACACTGATGAAAGTAATTAAACATTACAGAAAGAAATGGAAAAACATTTCATGTTCTTGGTTTGGAAGACCAAATATTGTTAAAATGTCTGTATTGCCCAAAGCTATCTACACATTTAATGGAATCCCTATCAAAACACAAACAGTATTTTTCATAGAACTGGAACAAACAATCCTAAAACCTGTATGGAACCACAAAAGACCCCGCATAGTTAAAGCAATCTCGAAAAAGAAAAGCAAAGCTGGAGGCATCACAATTCTGGACTTCAAGTTATATTACAAAGCTGTAGTAATCAAAACAGTATGGTACTGGCACAAAAATAGAAAAAATAGATCAATAGAACAGAATAGCAAACACAGAAGTAATGCCACAATTAGATGGTCAGTTACTCTTCAACAAAGCAGGAAAGAATATCCAATGGCAAAAAGAGAATCTTTTCAACCAATAGTGTTGGTAAAACTGGAAAGTGACATGCAAAATGATGCAAATGGACCACCTTCTTAAATTATACACAAAAAATAAATTCAAAACAGATGAAAGATCTAACTGTGAGACCTATTTTTATTTTATAAAAATAAAAATACTAGAATGAACACAAGCAGTAACTTCTCTGACATCAGCCATAGCAACTTTTTCCTAGATAGGTCTCCTGAGGCAAGAGAAACAAAAGCAAAAATAAACTATTGGGCCTTCATCAAAATAAAAAAAAACTTCTGCACAGGAAGGCAATAATCAACAAAACTAAAAGGCAATCTACAGAATGGAAGAATATATTTGCAAATGACAAATCTGATGAAGGGTTAGTATCCAAAATATATAATGAACTTGTAAAACTCAATACCAAAACACAAGTAATCCAATTCAAAATGGGCAGAAGACATGAACAGACACTTTTCCAAAGAAGATATTCAGAGGGCTAACAGACACATGAAAAGATGCTCAACATCACTCATTATCAAGGAAATGCAAATCAAAATTACAATGAATATCACTTCACACCTGTCAGAATGGCTAAAATTAACAACACAGGAAACAGCAGACGTTGGCAAAGATATGGAGAAAGGTGAACCCTCATACACTGTTGGTGGGAATGGAAACTGATGCAGACAATGCACCAGTTTGGAGATTCCTCAAAAAGTTAAGAATAGAACTACCCTACAATCCAGAAATTGTACAAAAGGGCATTTACCCAAAGAATACAAAAACACTAATTCTGATTCAAAGGGATATATACACCTTTATGTTTATTGAAACATTATTTACAATAGCCAAATTATGGAATCAACCCAAGTGTCCACTGATTGATGAATGGATAAATAAGATGTGGTATATAATGGAATATTAGTCATAAAAAAGAATGAAATCTTGCCATTTGCAATAGCATGATGAAACTAGAGAGTATAATGCTAAGCAAAATAAGAAAGAAAAATACCAAATGATTTCACTCATATATGGAATTTAAGAAACAAAACAAGCAAAGGAAAAAGAGAGGGAAACAAACCAAGAAACAGACTTTTTAAATTATTTATTTATTTTTTTATTTAAAAGAGAGACAGTGTGCATGGGGGAGAGGGGCTGAGGGAGAGAGAGAGAGAGAGAGAGAGAGAGAGAGAGAGAGAGAATCCCAAGCAGTCTCCACACTCAGTGTGGAGCCCAATACAGGGCTCAATCCCACAACCCTGGGATCATGAAGTGAGCCAAAATCAAGAGTCAAATGCTCAACTGACAGGTTTTTTTAACTGTGTTAAAAAAAGGTTGCTCTTTTTTTAAAAAACATTTTTCATTTTTTAAAGAAAAAGACTCTTAAATGTAGAGAACAACCAGAGGAGAGATGGGTTGGGGGATGGGTGAAATAGGTGATAGGGATTAAGGCGTGCACTTGTGATGAGCACCATGTAATGTGTGGAACTGTTGAATCACTATATTGTACACCTGAAATAATATAACACTGTATGTTAACTAACTGGAATTAAAATAAAAACTTAAACATACAATCCTTAACAATTAAGAAGAATAAACTTTAGATGAATGGCATGAAATCAAGAATTGTATAAATATATAGTAAAATTTTTAAAATGTTTTAAATACAAAAAGGTTTATTGAGGATGACTGAAACCTCAGAAATTGAAACTGCAGATAAGGAGGGACTACCGTATCTGAAATAGTAAAAGAATGTTCCTATACAGTGCAGTGCTTGAGCACACAGCAGTGCTCTATGGGAATGGACGCAAATTCCCTACCTGCCTGATAGTGTTGTTATATGGAAAATAAAGTAGTGTTGTGAGAGTGCTTCATTCATCACAAAGTCAAAAAAATCTACATCCAGATAAGGAATTATAGGTTTGTTTGTTTGTTTCCTTAGAAAATCAACATTTCAAAATTTTTTTTAAGCGGAGGGCATTAAAAGTATTAACTTAGAAGACACTAAAGTGTGGGAGGGTAGGATGGAAGGAGAGATGCACTCAATTCTTCTACTGCACATTCAGAGCATACACAAGTGGTTAAAGGGAGAGCAGTAACCTTGAAGCCACCCTGGTAGGCAGGAAGCCCAGCCAATGAGAGAAGCGCCCAAAGGAAGAGCAGCAAGAGTGGCCTTCAGCCAAGTATAGATCTTACTTTCTATTCTGAGCTGTACTTAAAGCTTGCTTCCTCTCTTGGCATATGTCCTATCTTTAATAAAGCAGAAGACAAAGTGGTCTGTGTGAAAAGGAGGCAAACTTTAGGAAACATTATCAATGACCCACCCCTGACCCCCAGCCATGCAGAAACTCAGCTGCCCAGAATTCGCTCATGAATCTGCCTGTGGTTTGCCCAGGACGCTGTACTTCCTATAATCACTCCCACTTTGTTCACTGCCATTCTATAAACAAGGACATCAGTGAGGCTGTGTCCCCTCCCACCTGGCTCTTAACCTCCTCTAATATGACTTCTCAAGTTCATCCACTACATAGTTGCTGCTTGGCAAGGTCAGTGCTCAATAAACATTTGATGAATGAATGACTGAGTGAATGAATGATCATTCTATGAGCAGAGCCCTGCACTGCATGTGGTGGGTGACGAGACACTTCATCTTGGTCCTGGCCCACAGGAAATTCGTAATACATGAACAATAACGGGAGCTTGGTGGTTTATCATGAGCTAATATGGTTTGGCTTCCTTAAGACCCTGAGCAGCTCTCATAATCAGTATATTCTGGAGGCAGTTTCAGATCAGTCCAGCAGCTCCTTAAAGCACAGTGTTTGAGGGATGCACATATTCATCCCCTCCCTCCTGATGTCAGAGAAATGTGTCTCTTGGCTGAACAGTGTATGAATGGAATCTATAGTAATAACAGCTAACATTCATTGAGCATGCACTACCCTTATAAGTGCTTCACACAGACATGCATGCAGTCCTTGAAGAGGATTCAGGATTGTTATAATCTCCATTTTATAGATGTGAAAAATAAAACAAAGAGATTCTAAGATATCTGCCCAAGCCATACAGATTGTAAATGGCAGACCCAGGAATCAAATGCAGATAGGCTAATACCAGAGCCTGAACTCTCAGCCAGTAAGTACCCCATACTGCCCTAATGGGAGATAGGAGGAAATAGCAGGATCCTGAGGATAGTGATGCTTGCAGTGGACTTTGGAAATGAGTCAAAGCAAGTACATACTCAAGGATAAATGTTTTTTGCTCAAAGTTACAATATACCATTATTGCAAAATCATACTAAGCTCTTATTATGTACAGGGAACCCTGTTCAGTACAGTGAGATGACAACAATGAGCAACAATTGAGTATCTTCCATGAGTTGATATAAATTTTTGTTAATCTTGACAAAATTCTTGTGAGTATTTTACAGATGAGGTAAGTGAGACTCAGATACTAGACTAGGTCATATTACTGGACTAGGAGAAACAAAATTCTGTCTGACTGTGTAACACCTGAACTCTTCTCCCAGAAGCACATAACTTTTCCAGGATGAGATGTAAGTGTCCGGTTTCCCAAACTAGATTCTTGAGATCCTGATGGTGACACATTGTGATGTCCTGGATCCTATTCCCTGCCCTCATGCCTTCTTGCATGGTCTTCCTTCAGATTAATTACAAGCTAAAACATGACAATTAAGTGAATATCCACACTGTGGTATGGACTAAGGTATCCTCTCTTTTCCATTTCCAGTGAAATTGGCTTAAACATCATTCGCCATAGGATTAGTACCCCACATATTTCCAATATCTACAAGGAAATTGGGTTTCCTCTGAGCATATTAGACTTCTCTGGATCAATCCATTTTTCATGTGAAATAATATCTGGAAGTATGGGGACTTTTGGCACCCATTCAGATATTGGCTTTCCCACATCCCTCCTTTGACCAACTGATAAACTCCCACCCTTGTTTTCTTACTGGATGTTGGAAACATTTCTCCCCACATCCCACTCTAGGATGATAATTGCAAGCTGGGTCTCTTCCAACCCAAAGAAAAAAATTTTAACTTTTAATTTGTCCAGGATAGTGGGTTGAATCCCAGATTTTGTCTTCCAACATTCTTCTTCACACTAGGAGCCAGGTCTCACTTCTGGAACTCTGACATCCAAACAATAATAAGAAATGTTATCATGGAGGGGAGCCTATCCACTTCATTCTCTCTAAAGTCCTTTCCTCCAGAAAAAGAATGGGAAGCTCTACCAATTGAGCTTAATCACTACTAGGGAAATAAATGACTCAGCTCTCCAGCCTGCTTGCATATTCCCATCCATCCTCAGCCTTCCACATAATTCAAGCCAGATTCTCTTGGCATAAGCACTGTTTCCTAAGAAATATCCATCATCATTCCTCATAGTCAGCAAAGGGTATTTCTTCTCATCAGTCCCAGGATTTTGCTCCTAATGTACTCCCCACTTGGACCTGGATAATACTTTCTTCCATGGCTAAGTCCATCCTCACCACCTGTGACACAATGTCCTCAGTCATTACCAGCATAAGGCTCCACAGACCCAAGTAAAGAGGGAAATTTGTGAGTATGGTCACCAATCATGTTCTGAGGACTATCTCCTCCCAAAAGTAGAGGTGGAAGTCATACTTTTCTCAACTCTCCAGGTTCTCAGATGTCAAAAATTTGACCTCCGGTGGCTAAATCGTACTCGTAACATCATCTTCCCTAATCTGAGTTGGGGCTACCAGTGCTGCTATTTTGTTCCAGGCTATTCTCCGAGAATAGACAATACCACTTCTTTCTCCCCTTTGTCTAAAATTAACCTTACTGATTAGGGAATTGGAGAAATTCCTCAGCTCTACCTAAGCAGTTCAAATTCTTATAGGAGAATTGTACCATAAATAATAGTAACCATTCACTTTAATCATCCTTTGGATCAGTCTCTTTACTTTTAAAACATATTCAGAGGTGTTCAATGGGTTGGTTCATGGTTTTTTAAAAAAAATGACATGCAGATAAAAAGAAAACTTTCTTCCTTGGACTCTAAGGAAATTCTACCCCAATTACTGACTTCAAACAATTTTTTTAGCTGAATAGTCTTTGAGAGACATATTTGACATTTTGAGGTTGTAGATGGATTATGTATATGGCGGGACCTCATAGATTTCCTGTCAGTTAGCTTCTTTCCCTGTCTGAAAGACCTTTCAGTATTGTAGTATCTCCATAATATGATGTCTATTCACAATGCACGATCTTTCTCTCCAGTGCCTGAGAATACCTCCTCTTTCATGTTGCAATTGGCTTCTCCCAAGGTATGTTTGCTAATCACGTTCCTCCCAAGATAAGCCCAGTTACCTGAATATTATTGTTCAGTGGTTTGACCTAAGAAAGCATATTTCTCATGGACTTCCTAAGCTCAGCTAGGAGACACTAAATGCAAAGAAAGCATGGGTACAAAGATTCCAGTTTCCAAGATTCTTTCATGCTTACCTTTCTAGAGGATTTCTTGAGCCAAAATATTTGCAAAGTACTGCACATAACTGATTTTCTATCTGAAATATGTAGAGAGATAGAAAGAAGCTGAGGCTATAAAGATACTCTGGAAGTTTTTTCATAAATTCCCTCTGAGTTTGGGGTGGTGTTTCAAGGACATGTACGGTCCAGGTGGTTTAATATGTCTTCCCCTATACCCTATACCCCTATACCAAAACTCTTTGGCAGCCATCGTAAGAACATGGCTCTGTCCTAGGATAAGAATTTTGTGAGCTGGATATTGTAAAGTGAAAGTTCATACTGAACTTGAAATGTCCTATTTTATGAAATAGGCTCAAACCTAATATAACTTTCAGCAATAAACTTAGGAGCAAGAGGGAGGGCAGCTGGCTTATGACTCATCTCTTGAAACCTACCTATAGTTTCCATAGTATTAACTGACTTGTTGTTTCTCTTGTTTTCTAATCATACCATCATTCCCCCAGTGTTATCTTTGTTCTTCAATATATTGACTCTGGTGTAGAATGCATTCCCTTTCCTTGATATTACAATATATTCCATCTTACTCCATTAATTCATTACTTAGTAGACAAATACAAAATACAAGTTACAAATTATGTCCCCACCCTAAAAGATGGTGGAGTCCTAACCCTCAATTCCATATTATAATATCGAATAGTGAACATGACCTTATTTGAAAATAGGGACTTTTGGGGTATCTGGGTGGCTCAGGAGGTTAAGCGTCCAACTTCAGCTCAGGTCATGATCTCACGGTCCGTGGGTTCAAGCCCCATGTCGGGTTCTGTGCTGACAGTCCAGAGCCTGGAGCCTGCTTCTGATTCTGTGTCTCCCTCGCTCTATGCCCCTCCCCTGCTCTGTCTCCCTCTCTTTCAAAAATAAACATTTAAAAAAATTTAATGAAAAAAGAAGAAAATAGGGACTTTGCAGATGATCAGGTTAAGATGAGGTCATTAGGGTGAGCCCTAATCCAATATGACTGTGTCCTTATAAAAATGAGAAATTTGGGGGCACCTGGGTGCCAATCCATTAAGCATCCAACTCTGGATTTCAGCTCAGGTCATGATCTTGCAGTTCCTGATACCAAGCGCTGTGTTGGGCTCTGCACTGACACCACAGAGCCTGCTTAGGATTCTCTCTCTCTCCTCAAAATAAGTAAACAGGTTTTTAAAAATGATAAATTTAAACACAGAGACAGAGACACATAGAAAATGATGGGAAGGCAAAGGGAGATCACCATCTACAAGCCAAAGAATGCCTGGGATTACCAGAAGCCTACAGGCGCAGATTCCACTTGCGATTCCTTTGAATGACCCAACCCTGACAACACCTTGGTTTCAGACTTCTAGTCTCCAGAACTGTGAGACAATAAGTTTCTGTTATTGAAGCCACCCATTTTGTGATACTTTGTTATAGAAGTCCCAGGAAACGAATACAATTATGTAGCAAATTTTACTGAACATTGAGGAACTAGTAAAGGGTTTACGTTGGAGGGGGTGGTTACATGGTCATGATAATAACAACTTAAAGTTAAATATTAGACATTCCCCCTGTTTAAATGTCACTCAATTATTTCCATCATATTAGGCAATAGCTCTTCTTCCCCATCTCACCTCTCCTTTGTTGGGCTTCAGGCACACATTTCTATTCATTAGCTTAGCTGAGGGATGTAGCTGTCCCTCCTGATTTCTGGACACCAACTAAATCCATGGTTTTAGGATCTCAACCTCCACCTTCAAATAGCTAATCAAAGTGTTTCTCTGCCCACTGAGGTACTCTTCTTCATTACCAAGTAGATGTTTCCAGTAAAGACTCCAATCAGTCCTTAAATGCACCTTCTTATCTGGTTGTCTAGGTTTGCTACCCATCTTACAGGCACAGAGACTCTCCCTAAGGTCTGAGGTGCTCACTTTAGAGAATCAAGGTGGCAACAAGGTCCCAGAAGAAGCCTCAGAAGAGATGAAGCCATTTCTCATATTAGGGCTCTGTTCCTACTCATTTCCTTCTCTTCCATTCAGCTGCTTTGTAAATCTCTGTCTTAAATAGCACATCTTTGTTTCTATCAGTCCCCATATCCCTCATGGGACCAATTCTCTGATTATAATTGAGAAAAATGAAACCATACAGCACAGAAGAAGCCCAATGTAATCTCTGAAACTCCTTAGACATTAATTAGAACACATAAGTCAAAACATGACTTGCATTTGCCTTGCACTAGTAGGTTAATACCCTGTGTAATTGTTTTCTTACCACTTTCTTCACTCTCTTTCCTTTCCTTTAGTTCTTCACAGCATAAAGGTAGGTTTACAAAGGGTGATTCTTCACTCAATCAACATAATTTTGTTTCCATTTTTTTGGCTACGGATAAATACTTGTGATTCTCCATTCATTTTCCAGGTTAGAGGCCTCAGAGGTCAATGAGACACCATCCTTTCTACCAAGTCCTATCCCTAATGGAAATCATTCATCTCCTCCTTCTGACATCCACTTCAGATAAAAAAACAATGACTACACATTTGGGATCATGAAGTCATGGTAGTAATCCTGAATTAGGTATCAAAAGTTCTAGGTCTGATTTTCAGCTCTGCAATGTATTTGCTGTGTGATTTTTGAGCAAGTTATTTAACCTCTAAGACCTCAATTCCTCTACTTGTACAATTTAGGTAATACCACATAACTTCTTCTTCCAATTCAACATTTTCTTTTGCTTCTCTTCCAGTTTCCTCTGTGTGAATAAATACCATATTTATTCTCTTCGTTCACTGTAGAAACATGTAGAATGAGTTTTTCTTTTTTTTTTATTTATTTATTTTTTAATTTTGTTTTCAACGTTTATTTATTTTTGGGACAGAGAGAGACAGAGCATGAACGGGGGAGGGGCAGAGATAGAGGGAGACACAGAATCGGAAACAGGCTCCAGGCTCTGAGCCATCAGCCCAGAGCCCGACGCGGGGCTCGAACTCACGGACCGCGAGATCGTGACCTGGCTGAAGTCGGACGCTTAACCGACTGCGCCACCCAGGCGCCCCTAGAATGAGTTTTGATCCATACTCTACTCCAACTCACTCTTATCCAATTTACTGCCAGGTGCAGTTAAATCTGCTTCTCAAACTTTCTGCAAATGGTCCTGCAATTCTACCTTACTTCCAAAAGTGTAGTCCAAGTGGCATAATCTCTTACCTATGTCACTAAGATGTTTTCCCAACTGATACCCCACTATATATATATATATATATATATATATATATATATATATACACACACACACACACACACACACACACACACACATCTTCTTTATTCATTCATCTATCAATGGACATTTACGTGGCTTTCAGAATTTGGTTACTGAAAATAATGCTACAGTAAAGGTGTATGTATCCCTTTGAATTAGTGTTTTCATACTCTTAGGTAAATACCCAGTGGTGCAATTACTGGATCATAGGGTAGTTCTATTTTTAATTTTCTGAGGAACCTCCATTTGTCTTCCACAGTGGCTACACTAGTTTATATTCCCACCAACAGTGCAAAAGTGTTACTTTTCCTCCAAATCCTTACCAACACCTGTTGTGTCTTATGTTGTTGATTTTAGCCATTTTGACAGGTGTGAAGTGATATCTCATTGTGGTACATATACACAATATATTAATGGTTAATAATATATATAATTATATAGATTACATAGATTAGCAGTAAATTAGGTTTCTCCCAGGTTGAATGAAAAATAAAATACAGCAAGAAAAAACCTCTTCTGAAGAACCATCTTCTACACCTCACTATGAGTACCTGTTCCTTACTGCTGTTCCTTAACTGTGATCAACAATATTAGTTGCATAAAACATCTAATAACTTAAATGCATACTCTCTGGTAAAAGCAGGACTCAAAAATATAACTTTAACCTAAGACTATAATCACCACATCATTCCATATAGAGTTTAGGATCTATCTGAGGGGAGGAGATTTTTTTCTCAAGAATAGATTCCTTGTCCAATTGCTTACTCACCTGTAAGCAGAGAAGATTACTAACTGGCAGAGAGACTATGAAGATAGCCCTGGGCCCACTTAACCATTCATGAGGAAGGCAATGAAAGAGCAAAATGAAATGGAGACAACTGAAAATTTGGGAGGCCAAAGGTAACCCTGAAATTTAAAGTATGCCTTAACTGTTAGCCTCTAGACAACCAGAGTAGACACAAATCTTCCCTTGGGAAAGAGCAACTAAATGATGTAAAGAGATATAAAAGTTTCCTCCCCAGTACTTTCCTAAGTTGGAAGAACATGAAGAGAGAAGGCTCTCCATCCATTCTTCTTTGGCCCAGCCAAAGGAATCTGGCAACTTCATATATGAGCACTTAAAAATCTATGAGAAGTAAGGTTTTTATTGGAGATACTGCATATTAAATATTTGATGCAAGATGTGCAATGACCAGAGGACCCTAATATAATGATAGTAGGAACAGAGAAGTTTCCATATCCCTGTGCTATTCATATTGTGAGGATTTCTTCTCTCTCCTTGCTTCCCAACCTCTGAACTTCTCCCATTGTCCCACACCCACAAACCCTCTACATATACACATACTCAAATTGAGAACAGTTGTGTTACTTGAGTTAGACAAAAAAAGAAACACATCCCTGAAAGCACACTGCCAAGAGAGGTCATTGGTCATGGATATCCAGGAGGCAACAAGATGCTTCTGTGCCATATAGGGTAACTGACTCTCTAGGTTTACCCGAGACTGAGGAGTTTCCCAAGACGTAGGACTTGCAGAGTTAAAACTGATTAAGTCCTAGGAAAATAAGGATAAGTTAGTCATTCTACCATTCTAGGCAAGCTGATGAGCAACTCTAATTTTGATTATCTCAGACTTATGCTTGTGGTCTCAGATACAAGGCATATACTCAGAAGGACCAAATTTCTCTGTGACCAACATGACTGGTATTCTTTGCTCCCTTTACTCTTGGTAAAGCAGAGCCATGCACCAGGCCCTTCTTGTGTGTCTGCTGCAAAATGTTCAGGAAAGAAAAGAATAAGATTATTCAGTGGCTTCTTGTCTCTAAATTACTTTTTATAACCTTCCCGTTCTCACATCCACAGAAACTTGAAGTTGGTGGGAATGCTATGTAGAAACCATATATCCTTATGCTCGCAGAATCAAGATAGACTCAAATAAGGGAATGGCCCTTAGAAAGGCAAAAGAAAATGTTTCTTGGTTGGGGGGAGGGGACAGAGAGATGGTTCCTTTCTCAAATAGATAATGTGAAGGAGTTAGAATAAATTACGTTAGTACACTTCAGAGAAAATATAGTGTCCTGGGAAAATACAGGAAATTGGATAAGAAAGGAAGAAACAAGTCAAGATATGAGATGACAATTTTGTAAATTTTCATAAGACAAAGCCAACAACCATCTAAGCCAAATTATATTTTAAAAAAGAAAAACTGACATTCCTGAAGATAACAGTTTTGGGGGCAATGAGGATCAAGACTTTGCAAAAACAAATCACGCCAGACAAACGGTTATTTTTAATTTGGAAATTATGAAGCAGGAGAAGGAAGAACAATAACTGCAATAGATCTTGATTTTTATGAAGTACTTGACATTGTTTAATGAAATCACACTTGAAGCATTCATTGAAATTGTTTCAGATTAAAGTAAAAAGTACAAAGAAAGATGTGTCGGAAATTGCAAATGGTGAGTGGTTAGATGGTATCAGGTCTGGTGCTGGGTCCAGCTCGGTTTTTGTCTTCATTAATGATATGGTGAAGGCAGCCACAATGACCTAACTAAACCCCTCAGCCTTGCTTAACTGGTGGTGGGAGGGTGAGGAAACTGGTTTGGAGAATTGGTGAAAAACACATTTGTGAGGACAGACTGACTCATCCTTCAGCACCTATTTGACTACAAAAGGTGAGCACTAGCAACACAAGGTCAAGTTTAATTCTGAACCAGTACTTCTGATGGGCTGAGGATCTATAATTCCCACAAGAGCATAGTTGTTTTGTTTGTTTGCTTGCTTGCTTGCTTGCTTGCTTTTTCTTGTTTTGAGTCTATGAGCTCTTCTGGAGAGTTTTGCTATCAGAGAAATAGCTGAGGAGAAATATGAGGTCAAAAAAGGAATTATTTTTTTAAAGGGGGTGGAAATTACCACTAGTTGTTGTTGTTGTTGTTTCCTGATCGGAATAGTGTAGTAGAGAAAACAAATGGAATTTGAGAGAAGAAGGAAAGAATTGCTAGAACAATTTCATTGAGTAGACAAAAGGGTTTGACCCTTTCTAAGAGTTTGGACAGTTTATATGTAGTAATGGGGAATATTTGGGGAGGGTGGCTGGGTAGATAAGTGGGAATGGGGAATGGGAGAGGTCACTTCTCACTGTTCTATTTTCAGGGATGTAGAGCAGTGCTAATAAAGTGGGACCTACAGATAGGCACTGGTCCTCTACCCATTAGATTCTAGCTTTCAATGAAATGAAGACATAAATTGAGGGTGTGTTTAGAAAGTATTATGGCAATTTTTGGAGTGTTTTTATGTCTATTGAACCTAATATTAAAATTTTAGGCTCATATTTTTGCTCTTTGTTTTCTTCTTTTCTGTTTTTTGCACATCAGAATAAATACTCACTGTATTTTACAGAAGTAACAGGTTGGAAATTTTAAAAATTTAGAAACTAAAAATGAGCAACATACTAGAAATAAGAAAGAAAGAAAGAAAGAAAGAAAGAAAGAAAGAAAGAAAGAAAGAGAAAGAAAGAAAGAAAGAAAGAAAAAAATTATCTTTCCCACTCACAGTTTGGGAAGCATTGATAGGGCTCAAGGCCATCACCAACTGAAAGTGGGGGTGACAGAAGAGGTGTTGGAAATTTAAGGCTATGGGAGATGTGAAATACTCAAAGAAATGCAACAATAAACACACTATTGTAGTGTGGTTATTAGACAAGCAACATCAGTAGCATCCGAAAACTTGTTAGAAATGCAAATTCTCTAGCTCCACACAAACTCATGGACTCAAACTTAGCAATATGTTTTCATGAAGCCCTCAGAGTGACTCTGATACATACAAACGTTGAGAATCACTAGGCCCAGGAAATGTAGTAGAATTAGTGGGCACAGAACTAACTCCACTGGATTATAATTCATAAATTTAAAGTGAGTTCAGAAAGCATGGTTCAAATTTTTTCTCCTTCTGACACTTCCATTTTAGGACTTCTGACTTACAGAATTGTAAGATAATAAATTCGTATTATTTTAAGTCTCTAAGTTTGTGCTTATTTGTCACAGCAACAACAGGAAACTAGTACACACTCCTTCTAGGAACCCATACAAATGTACACAGCCTCCCACACTCTTTCTTCTTCACCCACAGTATGGACACAGAGGATCCAGGACAGGACTCCAAGTCCCTGCTGGACAATGGAACTAGAATGGCAGCAGCTTGGGTCTTGGAATCAGTATTTAAGAAACCATCTTTATTAAACTGAAATGTGAGAGAGAATCAAACATCCATTCTTTTAAAACTTCAAGTTTATGTTAGAGGACCTAGCTGAAACTGACTAGTATTAGTGGTGAGATTATGAACGTCATGATGGGAGTGAGAAGCAATGAGGAGTCTGACCATAAGCACACAGAATGCAGCTCTCTCTTTAATTCTGCCATTGCTGTTATGGAAGTCACAAGAGACCTGGTAATATTTATACATAATAAAAACAGCCTTGTTAAGAACTATGACCACATCAAAGGAAAATAATTAGCACATATATTAATGAGGCTCTTTTGTAGTCTTACTGTAAATGGTAATTGTTTGTATCTTAAAACTTCATGCCTTGATAAGAAACAAGATATGAAAACACTAGTCATTCCTAAGCCCCTGATGAGGAGCATGTAAGTTCTCCTCTATGTCTTTACGTGAGACGCTATTGACTATAAGGAAGACAAAAGATTGAAGTTCAAACAAATCAAGTGAACACAGCTGGCTTAAGAGGGTAAGTGTTAATCAATAAATGTATAGGCGCTTTTTTTTTCTAATCTGTCTTTGGACTTGATTCCTTTTAGACTACCCAGAAAAACGCATATCAATTTGCACCAAGCTACATTTTGTCTGCCTTCTATATTTCCAAAGTTCAGTTTAACCAAAACACTAATTGCTTCTTTGCATTTACACCCACATTGGCCTCATCAATGTATACACCAAAAATCCTAGGAAGCATGGCCATAGAAATGGAAAACAAATTTCATAAATTGGAACACCTGAAGTGTTTATAAGGAAGAGTATCTAAAGACAATGGGGAAAGACTCACATTAAATTCAGTCACTCAAAACCAGATTGTAAATAAATAATAGAAAGTTAAATTGTCAAAAATAATTATGCAGTGGTAGCCTAGATTAAACAAACAAATGGTAGTGATGGTGAATATGTTTTATTCTGAAATTTTAAAATATTAATGATTGGCACTTAAATAGAGAGAATGCCATTTTACATTTTGATGCCAAAAATTGATTTTAAAATATAAAAAAGACAAAAGGATTCTACACTGAGGTCATTACCAAAGCCCCTTGGGAAGACTAAGATGAAGCTGGGTACTGAGAATATAATAATTCCAGAATATGAGTGGCACACAACAGTAGAAATTTCTTGAAAAGTGACATTTCTTAATCTTCTCTACATCTTCAGCATGATAGTACCTAAAACCAGTTTTCAACAAATACATCTATCTTAATGAAAAGAATGTATGATCATTTTATTCGTACCACTTGGAAATATGGGTTTTCATTCAGTTAGAATGAAAAGTAATTCTCCATGCAAAAAAAAAAAAAAACAAAGGCAATAAATCCAATAAAAGTCAGTCATTTGCAAAATTGCCCAATTAATTCCACTTTTGAAAGTGACTGACACAATGTAGCTAAACAGTCATCACTAGGCAAGGATAAACAACTGAATGTAAGTAGATTTGCCATGGCCCCACCAAGGTACCAAGTTATGCCATGTCCATTCTCAAATTTATATTTTCCTTTTGTTCCTGTCTAATCATGATGTTCCCTTGCTGAAATTTGAAATAATAACTTACCTTAGCTGAGACTTTGGGGAGAATATTCATTATCAGCTATGGCTAGCTAAAGGACAAAATCATTGATTTTCAAAAGCATTTTGAACTGTGACTAAATTATGTGGTCAGAGCTTGCAATGATTAGCAATAAGTCAGAGAGGGCAATTTTTCTCTTTTAATAGCTGTGCAGTTAGTGATGGTCCACAATGACATTCAGCAGTTGAATCTGTAATAACTCAGAGGTTATAATTTAACAACCCCCCTCCTCCCAGCAATATCACATATAGATACAATCACACTTATTCCATTTTTATGGTATCAGCCCCCTGCTCAAGAATCTCTGCTAGATCTTTCTGATCTATCACATTGCTTTGAGCTGACTTGTGTTTTCCCAAAATTCATATGTTGAAATCCTAACCCCAGTACCTCAGAATGTGACTGTATTTGCAGATGGGGCCTTTAAAGATGTGATTAAGTTAAAAAGAGGCAATGAGAGTGAGCCCTAATTCAACAGGTACCCTTATAAAAGAGGACATTTGGACACATAGGGAAGCACTAGGGTTCAGGCACCCAGAGGAAAGACCACGTGAGGACATGGCAAGAAGGCAGTCATCTACAAGCCAAGGAGAGAAGCCTCAGAAGGAATCAAACATCCTGACACCTTGATCTTGGACTTCTACCTTCAGAACTGTGAGAAAATAAATTTATGTTTTTAAGCCACCTCATCTTTGGTATTCTGTTATGGCAGTCCTAACAAATGCACATCAAATCTAAACTCTTTCTAACATTAAAAATCTTCCCCCAGCCATTTTTTTTAGCCCAAGTTCCCAATTTACCAACATGCACCCTCAGATCTCACCTTACAGCCCTACACATGATATGGGATATCCCATCTTTACCTTTTATCTTGAATGCCCCTGTCGGGGAATTTCTCTTATACAATTCACAAAGCCCAAGTCAAGAGTAGCTCAAAGTCTGCTTTAATCCAACCCATGCTTATCTCTTCCTACTCCTAACACTTACCTGGTGTTACCACATTGGAAATTGAACTATTTTGATATCCCAAACACACTCAGTTTTAATGAGAGGCATGAAGGCAGTATAATTAGTGCCTAAAACAGAGGGTAGCATAGAGAGACATTCCAAAACTATTGATTAAATGAATCAAACACTAACAGAGGACTTTATTTTCTTATTTTTCACATGATAATTTTTATATTTGTTAGTCAACTAGTTAAGAAAAGTTAATGAGTTTTTCATATGTTTCTAGTTCTCTATGAGGCATTGAAGATACAGAGATAAATGATATAAATTTGGTCCTCTGGCTTACAGATAGGGAAAATGATTAATTAGGGTTAAAATGTCTGGTAAATGCTCTTTTCTCCTATTCTGTGCACAATTTCTTTTCATAATTTCTTGCATGGTGAAGTACATAGGCAATCTAAATCTTAGCAATTTACTTGCTAAGTAATTGAGGAAGATGATAGCAAATACTGATCAGAGTCCTATATTCTTCAGATAGGCTGCAGCCCTCCCCAGATGCCCAAGTGCCTGGGAAGCTCACCACAGCTCTTTCCTACTTCTGGAAATGCCTGCACCACACTACACAAGGGAGGGTCTGAAAATTAACATTCAAGTATTGATAACTCTGAAAAAGACAGCCAAGCCTCTTTCCTCTGCAAAAGGTGATGCCCCAATCAGAGATAGCATGACCAAACCTGGGCTACTTCCCAGGTAGACCATAAAAATTCCAGTCTAAGTCTTATATTTCAGCTGGATAACTTTGAGAAAATTATTAATGGTGTCGCTTTAAGTGTCGTAAGTATCCTGTTTGGATAATAAATTGTATGGTTAAACTAGGCAGAGGCAATTTACCCTTGGGAAGGTTATAGGACCATGATCACCCTTTAAACAAGTATGAGTAGTCAGGCTTGTTTTATCTGTACTAGTTGTAGTGACTTAAGAGAATATAGCAGACTCTCTTGGGCTCTTTTATAGGCCACAACTGCCATAGCTTCCTTTTGGTCATTGACACTCCTAGTTCCAGAGCTTACTTCCATATCATGTCTTCCACCCAGGTCTTCCTAGCCATTCAGTAGACTCAGTGGGTATAGTGTCACTTCTCCTCTTGTCCCGCTTTTCCCCCATCTCTGTCTAGTACCTGCTTTCATGCTTACCCCCTGAGTCTGTTTTTTGAACCAGTTGGACCCACAAGCTATCCTAGGTCCCACCCATTTTCCTCAGTGAGGTCAAGGTAGCCCCCAGAGGCATATATTCATTGACTCATTCAATAAATGAATTGTACCATGTGTGAGGCTTTATTCTGAGGCAGAGAAGTAAGAGGGATAACTAAATTAGCAGCTCACGTGACTTGAGGGTCACTGACTGTACTAGGCTGTAGTAGGGGTAGGACTATTACATTTAACACTCTCAAGAGCACTAGGAGTAAGTATTGTACTGACACTATTGTACTAGGAAAAAATTCAGAGACATAGAGGTTGGTTGCCTTACTTGCCCAAGATCATTTGGAGAGGAAGGCTTAACTCAGTACAACAACAGGTCTGTTGACTTCAGCCCCACTGCTCTGAATTTGTTTGCTATAATTCTTCTCTGAGGGAAGTGTAGGTGCAGTGGTACCCTGGGAGTGGGGGCAATGGGGGAGGGGGCTGGGGACCCTCTGGTGGAGCCCTTTAGGATTGGGAGCTGAGTAGTTTAGGGAAGCAGCTCGGTCTTTGGAATCAATGAGGGACAGAAGGAAATCCAGAGTGAGGAAAGGAAATGAACAGGCCTGGTTTCATTTAAGACTAGATCTAGGTCCCCAATGTGAAAGTAATGAGGACAGGGTTCAGATAGGGTTGCCAAATAAAATGCCATATGCCTAGTTAAATTTGAGTTTCAGTTAAACAATGAATATATTTTAGGATAAGTATGTTATATATGTGTGTATGTAAATATATTTTATGATTGATTTTGTTTCTTCTTGTTTTGATTTGTTGTTGTTGTTGTTAAATTTGGCAACACTGCTTTCAAGTCTTCTTCTGGATGTTTATTCCTCGGATCAGAAAGTAGAAGGGACTCAGGGAAGAGCCCCACCTAGAATGTAATAGACATTTGGTAAGAGTGTTGCCCCTGTGTCATCCCGAAAAAACCTGGGGGTTTGGGACAAAGAATAAAGCTGACAGGCTATAGGAGGATCAGAAGGCATTTAAACACAGCTTACCCCACAGTCTGAAATGTGCTTTCTCTTCCCACCTAATCCATATTTAAAAATCAAATTTCCAAGGTAAACCCAAATACAAAATACCTGCTTATTAATTAGCTCCTGCTTAGATAGATTTAATGCGTAAATCCCAATGTGGGCCAAAACCAGATAATCCCACAAAGTACATTAAGTATGACCTTGTTTCCAATGCAGTAACTCCTTATAAAATAAAACCCATATTCCTTAGCATAATATCCAAGGCTGACCTCAAACTACCTTTTCAGACTCAACTCTCTCCACAAAGCCCTGAAGTTCTGTCAAATACAAAGTACCTTGGAGTACAGTCAATGAGTGACAGCCTTGAGTCTGCCTATGCTGTTCTTCTCCCCAGTATCTTTGGAGATGGATCTGTAGATATCCAAAGTCAGAGAGTCAATAGTTCCCCACCCTTGCCTTCTAACTTATCGTGCCACCAAAATACCTATTGCATACACTGGAATTACAATTACTCTATATGGCCAGTGTCACCAATTGAGTTCTCAAGAAAGTAGACACTGATATGGAGTTAAGAGTGCAAAGATTTATTGATCAGTAGTATTTGTGAAAGTAAAAGGGAAGAAGCAGGATCAGGAAGGCAGAGCTGTCAAGGAGATACCAATCTAATGATGCTTTGCCAGCGTAATAGGGAATTCCAGAACAAAACTTGCCTACCAGAGAAATCCCAAAATGGGCATAAATGGCTAGGCCCTTGTACCACTGCCTTCTTTAGCCTGTGGCCAATATCCAAACAAAGAATGGTGTGACCACAGTCAGAACTGAGGCAGACCCTGACAAAGCTAATAATTAGAAGCTGGCAACTAATCATACTCCATGGCTGAGGAAAGACTCCTTTTTTTTTTTTTAAGGGAGACCCTAAGAGGTACATCTTCCATGGCTACCACAGCTGGGAAGAGATTCCCAGGCAAGGCTAGTCCTAGAAATTACTTAAGAGACATTTGTTTATTTTTTTATGTTTATTTATTTATTTTGAAAGAGAGATAGAGCACAAGCAGTGGAGGGGCAGAGAGAGAGGGAGAGAGAGAATCCCAACCAGGCCCTATGTTCAGTGCAGAGCCTGACACAGGGTTCGACCTCACAACTGTGAGATCAGGACCTGAGCTAAAATCAAGACTCAGATGCTTAATTCACTGAGCCACCCAGGTGCCCCAACTTCAGAGACATTTTAGTCTGAACTATTCCCTAAAACTTTGGCATGACACCTGATTTCTGCCATTCAAGAGTTATCCATTTTAGGATATTAAAGATCTTTGAAATTTATGAGATTCTCAATATATTTCCTAAAATACATATACATTTCTAGACTAAACTATTAGCACAAGTAAACAGAAAAAAATAATGACAATTGTAGCAGTACTCAATGATAACTAATGCCATGGACGTCATGGTTTGACAGCCCAGGATATAAGTCCTGGATAAAAGAAGGAATAGTTCATTGAAAGCAAGAACTCGTAAGAACTAAGCAATGGATGACCTACTGTTTGAGTTCAGGAATGAAAAAGGAAAAGGAGGAAGTTCAAAAGAGGCAAAACAATATGGGCCCCTTTCTGAGCATGCTTCTAACCTATGCCAGGAACATTAAGATTCCTTATTAGGTTACCCAGTGACCCAAGTTAGCCCTGTGGAAGAATGCAGCTGGAGAGGAAACTCTTTCAATCTGGAGAGTCTATTGCTGTGAGGTAGGACTTTTTGGAAGGAGCTTTAACTTGAGCTGTTAAAGCTGAATGGGCATCTAGAGTTCTCTGGCTCCTGCTGGGGCAGGCAATATCTCTCATGGAGGCTCCTGAAGCCCCCAGAGAGCCCTTATGCATCAGCCTTAAAGCAAGCCTTACTTTCCTGGAGGCCAAAAGGAGCCTCATTAATATAGTTTCTCAACAACTACTTAGTCAGTGCTGACTGTGTGTTGGGCACCATGCTATGCTTTGAGGATACAGTGAGAGATGGGACAGAATCCCTACGTTAACAAAACTTCCAAGTCAGAGACCAAGAAGCAAATGCTCAATTTCAGTCAACCATAAAGAGTGCTACTAAATGTGTGAGAAGGGGATTGTGTGGGGTCTTCCAGGAGGGCGTGAAAGCCTGCCAGAGAGTTCAGAGGAACTGGCCTCAGAGAGGGAAATTCAGAACTAGATTCTATAATTTTGTAAAATTTGGCCAGAAGAATGAGAAAGGTTTATGGGCACAGGGTATATCCAAAGACAAGAAGATGAAGTATAACATATTTGGGAACTGCCAAGAAATATGTTGAAAATGAAGAAAAGAGGCTGAGAATTAAAAGAGCAGAAATTGAGAAGCATTAAGAAATGTAGCTGGAGTGCCAGATAAGAACCAGATCAGGAAGGGCATAGTCTTATGCTAAGGAATTTTTATTTTATCCTGGAGGCAATAGGGTGTCACTGAGTGATCAGTGCAATGCCTAGCACATAGTCAGCACTCAGTATTAGTAATTATTCAATCATTCATTCAACAAATGCTTACTGACCACTTAAAGGACTATGTGCCAGATATCTTTCTACACTGGGATTTAAAAAAAATAGTGAATAAAATCTGACATTAAATATTCTTTCTTGGAGATGCACATTATCTAGTGGGAGAGTCAAACATCAGTAAAAAATAACACACTATATAATATTGCAACCGCACCGGTGCTATGAGAGAGACATGCATGATGCTGTAAGGTTTCTGTGAGGAAATGGCAATGCCCCGAGGTCTCAAAGAAGAGCAGCTACAACTAAGGAAAGCAGGTTAGGGATACAAAGAGAGTTCCAAGCAATGAGGAAAACTTGAGCAAACACCTTGAGGAAGGATGTTGCATGGCTTGACTGAGAGAATGAAATGTCAGGTGCCCTGAACCCCCAAATCTCAAGGGAGTATAGAGAGAGGTAAAGCTGAAGAAATGGGAAAAAGTCTTCCCATGAACAGACTTGTGTGCAGTGATCAGGACTTTAGTCTTCCATGTGTGAGTAACAGGAAGCAAGGGATGTTTTTAATTCAGGTTCTAGAAGAGATGCAGGAGATCCATTATTGAAATTTGGCTTCTGAAATGATTTGTCTTATTGCAGTATGGAGACTGGAGTAAGGGAAACATGAACTTTTGAGGACACTAGCTTTGAGACTGGAAGTAGAGGATGGTAACCTGTACCATGATGATGGCAGTGAAGATCAGATTTGCAGACCTGGGTATCAAACTAACAGGACTTTCATTGATGAGAGAGGTTTCTGTCTTATATAACTGGGTGGATGGTGCTGTCATTTACCAAGATGGGAACTCTGGGCCCTTCCGGTGGAAAACGAGTTCAGTCCACAACATGTCAAGATTTAGCTGTTATTGAGAGAGCTAAGTACAAATGTCAATTAGGCACTGAGTTCTGAGATCAGATATATATATAGAGAGAGTGTAGGTAGTAATTGATACTGTAAATGGATGAGCTAACCTAGAGAGGAAGTATAAAATGAACTGAGCAGATGTGGCTTATGCAAATGGTCACACTGACTGAAGTATAAAGAATGGATTGGAATGAGCAAGACTCTAAGACAAGTTTAAAGGATGTTAAACTTATGAGAAATGTGATGAAGACGATTATGATGATGATGACATCATATAAAATAATGGCAGTGTGGGCAAGGAAAAGTAAACTGACATGAAAGATGAACAGATACATTTGACAGAATATGAACAGGAATGGGAAGAGAAGAGACCCATGGTGACATAAGACTTGTTTTTGGGACACCTGAGTGAGTGATGTTGTCATTCACTATGAAATGAGTTTGATAAATGAGTTTAGACAAAGTCAAATGTGAATATTTTTAACACCAGGAATAATGCAAGTAAGCAATTGGATTTTGAGTCTGTAGCTCTCCTTGGGTCAGGAGATACAGCACCACCCTAAAGATATACATCAAGAAGTTATCTATCATTTATATCAAGGTGGAATATGAATCTATTTATTTATTTATTCATTCTGTGATTGCTATTGAGTATTCTACTGTGTTTTAATCGTGGGATCTGCTAAGATGATTCAATGAATATGTGGTGAGAAAAGAGATGGAAATAGAGGTAACACCTTAGACACCACCAATATTTAAAACATAAGTGGAGGAGGCAAGAGAAAAAGCTAAGAAGTGACCCAATTCCATTCAATGTAGTAGATATTTCACAGTTATAATTTAAACTGCATATAAAATACTATTTTTTAAGTACCTGGTCTAATTCCCATATTTTATTTTGCTTTGTTTTCTGAAACACTTCAAACATAGAGAATTACAGAAAATAACAATAAATTTTTTTATACCTACTGCCCAAATCTATCAAATTCTAACAAAATGGAGGATAGTATAGCAGGTAAAAACACAAATTTCACAACCAGATTACGCAGTGTCAAATCCCACTTCCTCCATTAACTTACTCTCAGGTAGTCTAGATCTGGTTATTTAATTTCTGTGTTTGGCACAGAGTAAGTGCCCATACTTGTTAGCCTTCTTGGTTTCTTTTTTTGTTTGTTTTTTTTTTACTTCTTTCTCCCACCCCCATTATTTTGCAATACATTCTTCAGTTTGCCTTTATTTTTTTTTAACAGTTTTATTTATTTATTTTGAGAAAGAGAAAGAGAGCACATACACGATCACACAGGGGAGAGGCAGAGAGAGAGGGAGAGAAAGAATCCCAGGCAGGCTCTATACTGATATTCCCAAAGTGGGCCTCAATCTCATAAATCACTAGATCATGACTTGAGCCAAAATCAAGAGTTGGACACTTAACCAACTGAGCCACCCAGGCACCCCAACATTCTTCAGATTGTTCTTAAAGAAATAAAACAAAACCGAAGTTTCCAAACTCATTGCCTTCCCACTCCTCTCAGGAATTAACCACTATCTTGATTTTATTGTTGATCCTCTTATGGCGTTTTATCTTACATCTGTATGCATTCATAGATAGAATAGAACATGGTTTCAAATATTTTCAGATGCACACAAATGACATTGTTTACATATCATTCTGTAATTTGCTTTATTTATCTACATTCATTTATTTGTCTACGTTCATTTATCTACATTCATTTTTTTAATATGGTTATATTGTGTTTTGTAGTTCAATTTAATTGATTTTTAACTCTGGTATATTACTCCATTTCACAAATATACCACAATGTATTTATCAGTTATCCTATTTGTGGACACATATGTCAATAACTTTTTCATATTTATAAACAACACTTCCATGTCTTTCCTTTATGATCAGGAGCAAGACAGGGATGTCCACTCTCAGCACTGTTATTTAACAGAGTACTGGAAGTCCTTAGCCACGGCAATCAGACAACAACAACAACAACAACAACAACAACAACAAAAAAGGCATCCAAATCACAAGGAAGAAGTCAAACTTTCACTATTTGCAGATGACATGGTACTCTATATAGAAAACCCAAAAGACACCACCAAATAATTGCTAGAACTGATACACAAATTCAGCAGTCATAGGATACAAATTCAATATACAGAAATCTGTTGCATTTCTATACACCAATAATGAAGCAGCAGAAAGAGAAATCAAGGAATGAATCCTATTTATAATTGCACCAAAAATCATAAGATACCCAGGAATAAACCTAAGCAAAGAGAATGTATTCTTGCCATTTGCAACAGTGTGGATGGATCTAGAGTATATTATGCTAAATGAAATAAGTCAGTCAGAGAAATACATACCATGTGATTTCACTCATCTGTGGAATTTAAGAAACAAAACAGATGAACATAAGGGAAAAAGAAAAAGAGAGAGAGGCAAACTATAAAACAGATTGTTAACTATAGAGGACAAACAGGGTTGCTGGAGAGGGGGTGGGCAGGGAATGGGTTAAATGGGTGTTGAGGATTAAGGAGGACACTTGTGATGAGCACTGGGTGTTGTATGTAAATGATGATTCACTAAATTCTACTCCCGAAACTGGTATTGCACTATATGTCAATTAGCTGGAATTTAAAGAAAAACTTGAAACAAACAAATGAATAAGTAAAATAAAAATAAAAAAGAAGAAAAACCTCAAGTCAACAACACACTTAACAACTCAAGGAACTAGAACAATAAAAAAAAACAAAGCCCAAAGCTAGAAGGAAATAATAATAAAGATTAATAACAATAATAATATAATAAAGATTAGAATAGAGTTAAAGACAATAGAGAATAGAGAAGCAATAGAGAATATCAATAAAACTGAGAGTTGATTCTTTGAAAAGATCAACAAAATTGAAAAAAACTTTAGCTGGATTAAGAAAAGAAAAAAGGCTTAAATAACTAAAATCAGAAATAAAAAAAAATGAAAGAGGAGACATTACTACCAATGTTACGGAAGTAAAAAGAATTTTAAAAGTGTGCTATAACAATTACATGACAAAGAATTGGATAACCTGATGTATAGGACAAAATCTGAGAAACATGTGACCTACCAAAATTAAACTATGAAGAAACAGGAAATCCAAATAGACCTATGACTAATAAGGATAGAATCCTATCAAAAACGTCTCGACAAGAAAAATCTCAAAAGTCAATGATTTCACTGGTTTAAAGAAGAATTATCACCAATCCTGCTCAAACTCTTAGAAGAAAATAAAAAGGAGGGAATATCTCTTAACTCATTGTCTGAGGCTAGCATTACTGAAACCAAAGACACAAAGAGACACTACAAGAAAAAAAAAAAAACTACAGACCAATAACCTTATGAATATTGATGCAAAAATTTTAAAAAATACTAGGAAACTGAATCTCGCAGCATATTTTAAAAATTATTTACCAAGACCCAGTGAGATTTATTCTTGGAATGTAAGGACAGTTTAATAAACAAAAATCAATACATGTAAGACACCACATTAACCAAATGAAGGGGGATAAAAAGCATATGATCATCTCAACTGATGCTGTAGAAG
Organism: Prionailurus viverrinus; assembly: GCF_022837055.1. Lineage (NCBI taxonomy): Eukaryota > Metazoa > Chordata > Mammalia > Carnivora > Felidae > Prionailurus > Prionailurus viverrinus. The sequence goes on along the minus strand of NC_062563.1, from coordinate 127,956,919 downwards.
TATTTGACAAAATGAGAAGGGTGATATTATAACAGATCCTATAAAAATTAAAATAGAAATAAGGAAATATTTTGAACAACTTCATGCCTATAAATTTTACAACTTTAGATCAAATGGACAAATCTGTGAAAAGCACAAACTATGAAAGCTCATTCAGGGAGAAATAGACAACAAGAATAGCTCTACACCTATTTTTTAAATTAATTTATAGTTATAAATCCTTCCACAAAGAAAAGATTAGTCCCAGATGATTTTGCCCACTGGAAATTTTGCTAAACATTCAACAAAAATGCAATGCCAATTCTATACAAAATTTTTAAAAAATAGAAGAGGAGGGAATCCTTCTCCACATACTCTATGAGTATTACCCTGATTGAAGGAGAGGAAAAAAACGAAAAACAATAGAAAAAAAAACCAGAAAATCCCATCTCAATATTCCTCATGAACATAGACACAAAAATCTTTAACAAAATGTAAGCAAATTGAATTCAGTGTATAATTTTTTTTTCTTTTTTTTTTCTTCAACGTTTTATTTTATTTTGGGGACAGAGAGAGACAGAGCATGAACGGGGGAGGGGCAGAGAGAGAGGGGGACACAGAATCGGAAACTGGCTCCAGGCTCCGAGCCATCAGCCCAGAGCCCGACGCGGGGCTCGAACTCCCGGACCACGAAATCGTGACCTGGCTGAAGTCGGACGCTTAACCGACTGCGCCACCCAGGCACCCCTGAATTCAGTATATAAAAAAGGTATACATGATTACCAAATGTCCCCCCCCCCTGCCCCAGGAATACAATGCTCATTTAGTATTCAAAAATCAATGTAATTTTCAATTAGTACACTAAGGGAGAAAAAAACAAACGGCAATTACAATGATTGCAAGTAAAAAGCTTGTCAAAATTCAACATTCATTCATAAGAAAAGCTTTCAGGAAACAAAGAATAGATGGAAACTTCCTCAACCTGATGAAAGACATTTACCCAGAACCTAAACCTATAATCATTACTAATTGCAAAATAGTGAATGGTTTTCCTCCTAAGATCAAGAAGGAGGCATGTGTGTCTGTTCTTACCACATTTATTCCAGATTGTATTGGAGGATGAAGAGGCCACATGTAGACACATTAGTACATAATCCTACCTGAGCTATTTGCCAGTATCAACTGCCATCCATGTGACTGACTCAACTTGCATGTCTAACCCAATTAAACCTTTATATTTTTAATGTTTATTTTTTTATTTTTGAGAGAGAGAGAGAAAGAGAGACAGAAAGACAGAGAGAGAGAGAGAGAGAGAGAGAGAGAGAGAGAGAGAGAGAGAGGCAGAGAGAGTAGACACAGAATCCAAAGCAGGCTCCAGGCTCTGAGCTGTCAACACAGCCCCTGATGTGGGGTTCGAACCCACCAAACACGAGATCATGACCTGAAACGAAGTCAGATGCTCAACCAACTGAGTTACCCAGGTGCCCCTTAAACCTTTAGGTGTCTCCAGTCCCAGTCACCATTTGGTAGCAACCTCATGGTCAACTCCAAGGAAGAATCACCCAACTGAGCCAAGTCTCTCCATAGAAATGCAAGAGAAATTAAAACAAAAGTGTTGTTTTAAGCCACTAAATTTTGAGGTAGTTTGTAACCCAGCAATTGACAACTAAAATAAAACTATCTATAATAGCAAAAACAAATCAAACTATATTACTTGGAATAAACTTAATGAAATCTCCTGAGTATTGCTGAGACATTAAAGAAGCACGGACATGTTGCAGTTTCCTGTCTGTAGGCAGCCAGCAAGTGCTAAAAAATGCAGCCTCTCTTTGTCATGTTCCCAATAGGTGAACCAGTCTGTGGGAGACTTTTGCAATTAACAGATTGTTCTTTCTGAAGTCAGCTTCTAGAACAACAGTCTATCCCCATTTCCCTGCCCAAGGAAAGATTCTCCAAAGATTCTCACATTTTACTTACGGAGAGATTTGCAATCTTTCTTCGTTCCAAGGAGATGAAAGGAGGCTCTAGAGTTTTCTCTACACTACAGAAAGACTATATAAAAAAAATCTATGCCCTTTAATAAAATGATTTCTATTCTCTGATCTAAATTCAATTCCTAGGAGTTCAGTCTACTGGGAACATTAACACTGCCCAGAGCTGACTCAAGTCAGCATTGTGTGAGACGTGTCAGGAAATAATGGTCAGCCACCAAGCAGCCCAGAAATGCTACGTGGTGTAGTTAGTACCTCAGACATACTGCCACCTTCAGATGTATCATTGTTTGAATGCATCACTGTTGTTCAGCACTTACTCTGTGATGAAAACCTTGGTATATACCTTATTTAATTCTTTACAGAATACCTTTTTCTTTTCCTTTCAAATTCCAAAGTTGCAGATTCCCAACCATGCTAAGAAGGTATTTTTAGTCCCATTTTTTCATATAGGAAAACTGATTCTTAGAATCTAGGATCTATGTTCTATCTGAATTTGAAGTTTTTGCCTGGGTCACCTCCACTTTGCTTTTGCTTGCTATTATCCCTGTTTGCTTACTTATCTGTGTCTCCCATTAGACTGTGAGATTCAGTTCAAAGACTATGCCTTAATAATTTTTATATCTCTAGGAAATAGCATAGTGCTTAGCTCTTAATCATTATCCACAAAATGGCATTTAAAATTTGGATTAGAAATTATATCATACATATCTTAGTGTAAGTGTTATCTCCCTTAACCAGGCTGTCAGATCCAGGAAGGAAGGGGTCACATTTTACGCACCTTTGTATCCTCTGTGTCTAGTGTGATGGCTGGGACACAGTAAATATTTCATAGTAGAATAAACGACAGATTTAAGTTCACCCAATTGCCTTGGCCTTCACATAACTGGCTGTGGAATTCCCAAAACAGCTATAGACAGCAGTAAGGGTATTAATGAAATAAGATTCTGTGAATAATTTAGTAATTAACATTGCCTACATTTGCATCCATTTGCATAATACTTCTTAGCTTATGAAATGCTTCCACATCCATTTTCTAACATGAACTTCACAATATTCCTGTGAGGTACACAAAGCAAATGTTATCAGCATTTTATAGATGAGATGCTGTCTTGCCTAATGATACAGGACTAGAAAATGGTGACACTGGATATAATACTCAGGTTTCCTGTCTTCCTATGTAGAGTTCTTCCCACTGGATCACCTTTCACCAACGTGAATAACCGAACATTGATTTTGGAATCCAACCATTTATAGCTGTGAGCTGGCAGTCGGGTCTTAAATTTTTGAACTTCAGTATCCTTATTTGTAAAATTGGAATAGTTATTCTTCACCTGCCTCCCCTAACATGAGTCCTATTTATTAAAATGTTCATTATTAATATTAATGTATAAAAATATAGTTGAATATATTAATTTGATAATATAACTAAATTATAATATAGAATAATATAAATGTTATTGAAAGAATCATTTTTTTTATTTTTATTAAAAAGAAGATAAAATAATAAGTGAATACAGTGTGAAAGTACTAAAATTCTGGATATAACTATCAGGAAGAAATAAAGAAATCTTCCCAGAAAGAAGCAGAGAGGTTTCACAAGTGATGTCTTTCCTGAATTCTGCTCCTTGTCAACTTCCTGAGCCTGGGAGTTCAATGAGGTCAAGCCATCTGCGATCCCAAAACAGCCCTTATCAATAATTTAGGGAGCCTCCAGCATCAGGCCTGGCCAACTCTTTCTGCCCTGCAGTCTAGGATTTGAGCTGCATTGCTGCTGCTCTAATCTACCGCTTCACTACCTCTTCACTACCATTCACATTAAGAATGCCTTTGGCAATTGTGTAGATTTATGTAAACTACCTCATTAATCCAAAAGGGGGAGCTGTTTTGGACAGTTGTCAGTGAGATTTCGAACTACCAGACAAAAGTCACATTTATACGCTAGTCACCAGCATGACGTCTGGATTAACAATATACTGCTTTAGGATATTATAGACAAGTGTCAGATAGTTTTTCTAGCTCAAGTCTAGTTCTAGACAAAATTTTATTAACCTCTTAGGGTTTTCAGGGTGCTCAAATCTAATTTGCAAGAACACATGAAGTCAACAGGTCTGTGAAAATGTCAGAAATACCTTGCTGAGGACAAATGCCCATGGGTCAAGGGGGTGAGTCTGAGTCCACTTGAATTTCCCACTATCTCCAACATAAATTCTCAACTCCAGGGGCGCCTGGGTGGCTCAGTCGGTTGGGCGGCCCACTTCGGCTCAGGTCATGATTTCGCAGTCCGTGAGTTCAAGCCCCGCGCCGGGCTCTGTGCTAACAGCTCGGAGCCTGGAGCCTGTTTCAGATTCTGTGTCTCCCTCTCTCTGACCCTCCCCCGTTCATGCTCTGTCTCTCTCTCTCTGTCTCAAAAATAAATAAACATTAAAAAAAAAATAAATAAATAAATTCTCAACTCCAGCCAACAGCACTGCCCACTGACTTTCAGCACCTTCCCACTTTCCTGTGGCTGTGATTATGCTCACTCAGACCATACACCTAGAATATATTTCCAGCTCCTCTCTGACCATAAAAATAATGGCTGCCATCTATTATTATCCAACAAGGTACATCGACCCCACATTTAAGTCCCTGAAAGATTTTTGTCTCCATTTTACAGATGAAGAAATGGAGGCTCAACAAAGTTAAGCATTGTATTCAAAATATACAACTAGTGATAGAACTAGGATTTAAACTCTGGTCTGTTTATTTAACTCAAACCCATGCTCTTCCCACTGTGCTTCTTCTCTCAAGACCAGCTCAAAGTCCACCTCCTCCAGAAAATCTTCTTTGAGCATACAACTCTGAAGAACCTCACACTTCCTTCTTCCCTACGCATTGGCTATTCAGCACATTTTTCTGGTGGTGAGTCTTGGTCTTTAATGGTCTCTTCTACTAAACCATGAAATTATTGAGGACAGGACATCCTCTTGTTATTTCTAGTGCATCTTACCCATTACCCACTATTTTTTATCGCATCAAAATGAAAATTTTTGGTGAAGACGAACATCCTATTTTATTTTTGCATACTTTAGATGTCTTCAGCAGTGCCATGTACATAGTAGACAACTGGATGTTGGCGTGAATTTAAATTGGATGCAGACTAACTGTCCATTTGAAAGATGAAAGAAACTAGGATGCAAAGAGGTTAAGAGCCCAAATCCTTACATAAATTTTCTGACAGTTAGGTCTCTTGATTCACTAACCAATAGATTTTTCCATTATACCTAAAGTGACCATTTAATTTATTGCCCAGACCAGGACATTTTTTATTTAAAAAAAAAATTTTTTTTAATGTTTATTGTATTCATTTCTGAGACAGAGACATCATGAGTGGGGGAGGAGCAGAGAGAGAGGGAGACACAGAATCAGAAGCAGCCTCCAGGCTCTGAGCTGTCAGCGGAGCCTGACACGGGGCTTGAACTCATGGACCATGAGATCATGACCTGAGCCAAAGTCGGTCGCTCAACCAACTGAGCCACCCAGGCACCCCAAGACCAGGATGTTTTTAAAAGCCAAAGAGAACAGTATTAAAAATGATTCTGGGACAATAGACGGAAAACAGGAAGTATTATCACCTAATTATTTATCACTATCTACCAATGGCAGTAACAGCTGCATATGATTATACATAGTGCTTACAATGTAACAACTAGTATTCTGAGATTATAAGTATTAGCTATTCATATAGATATATATAACATTATATATGTGTGTGTGTGTGTGTGTGTGTGTGTGTATAAACAATTTTTTTAATTCCATAAAAAAGTACCATTGTACAGATGAGGAAATTGAGGAACAAAGAAAACAAGTGACTTGCCTAAAGACACACATCTAATAGATATTGGAGCTAAGATTTCTCACTGGGTCTCTCCTCCTCTGGACCTCAGTTTTGCACCTAAAATCCATGGATTTTAGACTACTTTTTCTAGAAGTCTACTAGCATGAGATACTCCCTTGATGGTGGATATGGTTTTACTTCAGGGTTTAGCATGGCTAGCCCCTGATGGGTACCAAGAGAAAAAATTCATCTTAGTTTGAGTCCATGGGGCAATTCTCCTTGACTCTTGAGGGCCTTGATGACAATAGGCCAGCTTACTCACAACAGCCTGTGAGATGGGTACGGCATCTCCAATTTCAGATGGGAAAGGAGAAACTCTGGAAGGTTAAGTGACTTACCCAAAGTCCCATGGTTAGTCTATGGAAGAGCCAGAATTGAGACCTTGTCTATCTAACTCTAAAGCTGTGATCATTGTACTCCAGCAATCTGACACAGAAATGTCACACTAATTATCAAACAAAGCTTGTTTTTTTCAGCATCTATAGTTTCATGACTCAGTAGCTCTATGGCTCAGAAGTACAAGCATTAGGGGTGCCTGGGTGGCTCAGTCAGTTAAGCATCTGACTCTTGATTTCAGCTCAGGTCATGATCTCACAGTTCATGAGTTTGAGCCCCACATGGATCTCTTCACTGTCAGCATGGAGTCTGCTTAGGATTCTCTCTCTCCCTCTCCCTTGCTTGTGTGCTCTCTCTCTCTCTCTCTTTAAAAATAAATAAACATTAAAAATAAAGAAGAATTAGCATCTAGTAAGAAAAAGAAGCATTATTGTGGGGGTTGGGCATAAGGTAAGAAGAGAATCCCATTCAATTCAAACAACTTTACTTCCTATCCCCTTCCTACTGCTCACACATACTTAGAAACTAGATATAACCATGGTGTTTATGAAGACAACACAAAAGTATAATGCTAAATTTCTGAGGCTCCACGGTTGCCAAGGAAACAATAACTTCTCACTCACAGGGAAGCTTCTTGGAGGGACATGACTCAGAGATGCTAGGAATTGATGTCTTTACAGAGAAACTGTCTATATGAAGCACAAAGGGACATCACTATACACCTCTCCCACTTGAATTTCCCAAAGTACATCTCTATATCCCAACTACTCTTGTTGCATTAATGCTGGGATATCAACATTTCTACTGCTTTTCAGTTTGCTGAGGACCGTGGGTCCCAGCCCAATCTGGTTCTTTTAGAATTCTTCTCCAATATTAGCAATAGGCACCAGAACCAGCACACAAAGGGCACTTTGGGGGATAAGCAGGGCCTTCAGACACAGACCCTGAACTACCTCTCTCAGCCCACCTTAGACCTTATTCCATTCCTGATGTTCTTTGTTGTTGGCTTCTCACTCCAATGTCCATTTATGTTCCAGTTCCCTTTCTGCTCTGACCTGCAACATCTGTTCCACTTGTGGATGTCTCTGTCTTCCCTCACCCTGGTATTCTGCAAGCCAGCCTTTCAAGATAACAGTGTTCTCCCAGCCTCTGCTTTCATTCCAACTCTCAGAAACTTATCTCCTGTGGTCTAGCCTTCCAGGTAACCCTTACCCTTTTCCCAGTAGCCAGATGCCTACTGTCATGGGCTAGACTCAACTCATAGATAGGACCTTAATAGTCACAGTTTCAGTTCTCAGCCTGATGATATCCTCCCCCTCTACATCTCATTAGGTGGACAGTAAGCTCTTGCTGGAAAACCACATGGTCAGAGTGCTCCCTGTCAACCACCACTGCACTGCTCTATCAAGAGTGTCTCTTCATTGGTGTTGGACCTGCCTTCCAGGCTGCACAGAGCTGGACCCCCTCCCTGTCCCAAGAAGCTCCTTAGAAGGGGTACAGGCCACTCTCAATCTCCCTGCATCAGGTCCTCCCCTCTGGCCATTTTCCACATGACCATACACCATTCCTGTCAGTGTATGGACAGTGCTCTATTTCTTCACTATGACTTTGGCTACTTGAAAGGAATGGCCACATAACATTCATAAAACAACACTAGAACTCTGTGCTCCATTCCTCCTGAGGTTTGGTTACAGATATCCTCACTGACACTCTTCCCACTGGCCTCAAGTACTGACTTATGTTTTCAGGCTTCCTTGTCCCTCCTTTTTTTCAGTGCTATCTATATTAGAAATCTTAAACATAGTCCTTTACATGCCTACATTTCTACTTTCCACAGGGAAACAGTATCTTGTCCTATCCATCCCCTCTCCTAACAATATTCCTTCAGATTCAAAGAACACTTAGTGAGTGCTAAGAGCATTTTCAACTCCTGGCTTTACTAGGAGTTCCTGGATTAGACACTCCCAATTCTTCCATCAAGCACCTGCTGCTGAACATTGCCTTGGAGGGAAAAGAGTTCCTTCTCTTCTGTATAAGAGTATCTACTTAACTCCGTTTTTAAACCAGGCCAACTATCCCCCAAATCCCATGGACTCCTCCACAGTAGCCAATAAAAATGAATCTGGACATCCCAGCACCATTGGTGGCAAGTGTCTCTGAAGTTTCCCTTCACTTTTCTCCTTCTCTCTCACCTCTGGAACTACTATTCACCTCCCTGACTTCCACAATCCATAATCTGTCCCATACTAGTCACGCCTCAGAATGAAACCCAGATTTGCTTTTTGGCATTGTTCCAGGTATGACTTCTCTTAATAGGTGTATGTTTGCTCATCTCACAGTGTTAGCTGATCTGCCCAGAGACCTGCACAGTTTGAACTGAGGAAGCACCAGTATACATCCTATGCACTGCATCAAGGTTTTAAAAACCCTGCTAAATATATCAGATCCACTTTAGCTATAACCCCAAAGGAAAGAGCTTATGGGGAGGGGGGTGGTTAAGCCCAGCAGGGATTCTTTTGGTCAATGGAACTTCTCACTAAATCTCCAGCTATCGTTCCAAGTTGATGCTCTTGTCTGATTTCCAGACAGATAAGCCGATTTCTGAAGCCTAACACACAGAAGCAAAACACCGACTATACAGCCAGAATTACTAAACTCCTTCATGGTCAGCCTCGAAGGAGCTACTGCCGACGCTCCAGCTGTCTCTTCAGCACACAGGCCAGAAAGTACTAACAACCACTTAATGAAACCTCATCCTGGCCAAACGTAATGTCATCTCATTCGCTATGCATAAATTAGTTACACCTAATGAAATTTTGGCTAGAAATTTTCATTTTCATTTTTAGAGATTATGACCACCTAACCACAAAAAAAAAATACAGCATTTTAAACAAATCTCCTATAATAGTTTATGCATCCATTGCACAGAAGACTGATTAGATATAGACCATGTTTGATGGAATTAGCATCTAATCATAAGACCCTATCCCAAAATATACAGCTGAAAACACAGATGGGAGAGTAAGAGTCTACGGAAAGACAAAATGAAAGCAGAGCCTTGATGTCTCCAGTTTTATCCTTAGAAAGCACATGTTGTTACAATTTTTAGTCACCAATGGAATGCAGTCTTGTCTAAAAGAAAAAAAATACATATATATGTGTGTATATATATGTGTATATAAACTAGTTAGCAATATATGTTAACTAAATATATTTATTAACTAGTTGTTAAATAGTCATATATGCTAACTAAATATATCTGTGTATACTTAGTTAATATATATAATTAACTAAAACCTGAGCCATCCTAGGCACTTAGGTCTTTTCTCCAAGACAGTGCAGGCTACAGGGCAAATGCCCTAACCGGGCACGAAGGCTCAACAAATGAGCTTTGTGTCCTTTGTTCATCACTTCCCCCTTCCACCCTTTAGGCTGACCCTGTGCTGAGCACCTCATCACTCTTCAACACAACTAAACTTCAGTATAACTAAATCCACATGTCTGGGCCAGACCCAACCATCCTGCATACAAGGTTTCCCATTTTTCCCCTTCCCAATTTTTCCCAGTTATGAATGCCTGACTGCAATCCCTCCTCACTCAGGAAAACTTCCAAAATAAATTCAGCTCTCCAACTTCCCCCTTATCTTCCACCCGTTCCGTATACAGCCTACATCAGTATATTAGAAATCAAATCTCTCCTTCTTTAACACATTCTCTTGGATCATTGTCTCATTTAACTCCTGCATCTCCTAATGTAAGACCAATCTCACTCACTATCAAAGAGTTAGTCAGTCATTTCACACCCATTAGGATAGTTACTATCAGAAAAACATAATAACAAGTGATTATGAGGAGTGGAGAAATTAGAACCCTTGTGCACTGTTGGTGGGAATGTAATAGAGTACAACCACTGTGGAAAACAGTATGTCTATTCCTCAAAAAATTAAAAATAGAAACACCATATGAACCAGTAATTCCACTTCTGGGTATATATCTAAAATGAGTGAAAGCAGGGTCTCAAAGAGATAGTTGTACACCCATGTTCATAGCAACATTATTCACAACAGCTAAAATATGGAAGCAACCCAAGTGTCCATCAATGGAGTGAATGAATAAGCAAAATGTGGTATATATGTGCAATGAGTATCATTTAGCCTTAAAAAGAAAGGAAATTCTGACACATGCTACAATATAGATAAAACTTGATGACATTATACTAAATGAAATAAGCTAGTGACAAAAAGATAAATATTGTAGGACTCCACTTAAATGAAGTACTTAGGGTAATCAGATTTATACAGACAGAAAGAATGGTAGGGACGGGGGAGGGGAGAATGGTAAGTTATTGGTCAATCACGATGGAGTTTCAGTCTTGCAAAATAAAAGGAGTTCTGGGGCTAGATGGCGGTGGCAGTTGCACAGTCCTGTGAATGTACTTAATGTCACTAACCTCTACACTTTAAAATGGTTAAGATGGCAAATTTTATGTCATGTGTACTTTACCACAACAGCAAAAAAAGAAAAAAAGAGAGAGAGAGAGAAAAGACTCAGGCAGAAGGAAAAAAAACTAGCATTCTTAAGGTCTCCTGTGCTAGGTAACTTCCATAGGTTATTTTTTTATCTTTGTAACAACCTTTCTTTTAACTCCATTTTTCAAATGAGTAAATGAAGCTGAGGCTGAGAAGGTCAGTAATTTTTCCTAGGTTTTCCAACTAGCAAGAAATGCAGATATGAAGATAGGCCTACCTGACCTACAACCACTGCTCATATATTACTCTTGAACATTCCTTCATCACTTCACATATAGCTTAACCCCCTGGAGACAGAGGAATGTACCTTAAATGTTGGTTTCTCCTCATTAGCATAGCCAAATCTAAAGTAAGTGCTTTTTTTTTTTCAGTGCAAAAATATGATTTTACTAATTCATGGGGATAGGACCCATGGGCAGAAAGACCTGCCCTTGGGTTGTGAAGAGTGACTGATTATATACTATAGAGTTGGGGGAGGTAAAGACAAAAGAGAGGATTCCAAAAGGACTTTCATATGCTAAAGAGGACTAGTAAGATACTGGAGGCCCAGCTATTGCCTGGCTCAGGTTGTTTTTTTTTCTAGCAAAGCATTAACATTAAGACAGTAGGGAGTTCCTGGAGGAATGTTTTACTCTGTCTATGTCAAGTATTTGTCAATGGGCTGCAGGTTATAAAAAAAATTAATTTTATTTATATTTTTGTTTTGACTTTGTTTCCCACCTCACCATGGAGGGGAATGTGATGTTAGGGCTCCAGAAAATTGAGTCTGTGGGTTTCTAGAGGTTAGGCTATTGGTAAGATTGCCTTTTTCCTACAATTTATTCAGACATTCTTAAGTGTTTCTTGAATTGATTCTCTTCTCTGCTTCCTGAGAGAGTGAAAGGACCAGAACAAGAGAATGCCTTGGTGTCATTTTCACCTGAGGTTACTGGACTTGACTCAGGACAAACCTGTGATCAGCCAGACTGCCTGGATGTGCCCTTTTCCACTGCGATCTATGATCTGACAAAAAGAATCTATTTTAGGATTTTCCACGTCCGCTCTGATTCTGAGTAATGCCTGAGACTTGTTATCTAGCAATTAAGCAAGAATAGATGGGAAATTGTATTTACATTTTCCACACTGTTGAGCTTTCTATACCTAACCCTGAATACTTAATACTGTGCTGAGTTATGATTCATCAGGGAGTGATGGTTTTATTTATAAAAAACAAAGCTTAACTCTCAGTAGGATGGTTATCTTTAAAGAGAAAAGAGAATAGAACATGCATTTTAAAATTGCCAACGATGAAAATGAAAAATAAATGATTTCCATTACTGAAAGCGAGACTTTTCAGAGCATTCTTCTCTTGCTTCTCAACCTTTACCAAAATAGTAACAGTAGTACTAATTTCCCATTTTCATTTGACTTGTTATCCATTCGGAAAACCCTTACCCTAACAGTCATATGCCCAAAGTCTAGTCTTCCTTCAAGGTTCAGCTCCGTTCATTCTTCCATGAAGACTTCTCTGACCAACTCCCCATCTCCCTTCCTTCCTGAGCCCACCTCCTGCCATCTAGCTTGTCTAGCAGTCTGCACGCTAGTCATCGCTCTTCATTTTTATCATGCTATTTATTTACACTTCACATCTTCCCTCCAAACTGTGTAAGACTTCAGAGTAAGAGATATTATTTCTCTGAACCATTGCCCAAATGATATGTAGTCAGTCAGTATGTATTGTTGACATATATTGCATGTATTGTGTTTATTATGCTTTACTTATGTATATATAGAACTTAAAGTTTAAATATATCCAATTTCTTTTAGAATATAGGGCAGAAGAAGGTCTACAGTTATTGTCAGTAATGTGGTTTTCAAAAGGCTGCCAGTTTTACTTGGGAGAACTATTTATGGTGAAATGTCCTCTAATGTATTTATATCAATGGACCCAAAAGAAGCTGGGACAAGCACAGACAAGGGTGAACAGGATGTGGTGGTTCCTGGGAATGCTGGTAGATTCCATTTTTAAGGCTCTTCTAATGCTAAGGGCATGTACTTTGAGGACATGTGGCTACCTGATTAAAATTAACTCCCCAGAGACTAGCAGATGAAAGCAATATTTAATTATCAGTGCTTAACTTCCTTGCCATCTTCTAGATAACAACAAAAAAAATCTGTTTCTATTAAATTCTGATTCTAGTACAGTGCTTCTCAACATAGTTTCACTTTAGAATCATCTGGAGTGATATGGAAAAACACAGATTCCCAAGCCCTACCTCCAGAGATTTGGATGCAATTGGTCTGGGCATCGTATCTGTTAAAAGTTCCCAAAGTGATTTTAAAGTGCATCTAGAATTAAGAACCACTAATATAGTGTTTGATGTATTGATTCCTCACTCTGAAATGATCCTAAAAGTAAAAATCAAGATTCCATGCCCCTACAGAAAAATCAGTATGTATTCCACTGAAACAGAAAGGGTATAATAGTAAAAGATACAGTATGGGATTGGTAAATGTCCAATGACATTTCCAAATGTCTGGGTACCTTAGATCTTAGGCAGAGCCACACTGTAGTTGCTAGGATCAATACCTAGCAAATAACCCAGAAAAGACCTCTCTGCTAGAAGGATGACAGTCACTACCCTCTGACACATCACTAGGCATTTCAGTCTTCATTGCTTCTGAGAGATGGGAAGTTGAAGCCATGCAAAACCAGTTCTTGTCAAAAGAGAAAAGGCCATTTCTAGTGTCAAGTATTCCCTTGAGCAATGGGAACAAGTTCAAAATTGGGAGAAGAAATACAGACAGATAAAGTGACTTTATGAGCAAGCACAGATTTGTGGTTGACCAGACAATCATCAGAAGTAGCAGAAGCGTTCCCTAACTGCAACATGGAGGTAAATCCAAGTCCCTAAGGATAGAATGAAATCTTCCAGAAAGAAGAATAGGCTGTTCTCTAGTTGCATGATATGAATCACCCTTTAGAGTTGGAATCCATTAACAGTTGACTTGGTTACAAGAGATCTGTTGGTGATAAGGGAAAAACATACAGTGTATTCAAAATGGTGCATTCTGTAGCTGAAATGATTAAAAGGAACATATTTCAACTCAAACGTATACAAGATGGGGGGACTTTTAAGATATGTAATAGCAGCACTTCCCATGGCAGTCAAAAGTCCACCAGACCACATATCCTGTGCTGTAAAATTGCCTCTACATAGCCCCCAAGCACCTAAAATTCAGCCAGTGACTGAGCCCAACATACCTTCTATATTGTCAGTCTTTAGTGGTAGCACTTTTCAGCAGCCTATGCTACAAGCCTTAAGCTTACCTTGATTCTTTGTCCTTCCCCCTTTTTTCCATCCATGTCCAATTGCTTAACAAGTTTTACCAGTTTTCTCTCTTTTTATCTCCAGTACTATAGCCTAGTTCAAGTTAGGCCTTTATCATTGCTTATCTACTTTTTAAAAAAATTTTTTAAATGTTTTATTTATTTTTGAGAGAGAGAGAGAGAGAGAGCATGAGTGGGTGAGGGGCAGAGCGAGAGAGGGACACAGAATCCAAAGCAGGTTCCAGGCTCTGAGCTGTCAGCACAGAGCCCAAAGCAGGCCCCAAACTCAAAAGCTGGGAGATCATGACCGAAGTGGGATGCTCAACTGTCTGAGGCCCCCAGGCACCCCTATCATTGCTTATCTAGATCATGTGTTGTCCAACCACAACCCTTGGACCAAATCTTGCCCTCAACCTGTTTTTATAAATAAAAGTTTTATTGGATGACAGCTACACCCATTCACTTACAGATTGTCTAGGACTGCTTCCAAGCTATAATAACAGAGTTGAGTAGCTGCAACACAGACTATATATGGCCCAGAGAGGCAAAAATATTTACTAGCCAACCCTTTACATAAAAAGCTTGCTAATGCCTGGTCTATGTCATTGTGCCCCTACATCCAAACCATCCCTCCCACTGCTAATGGAATAGTCTTTCAAAAACACAACTCCAGTCATGTTCCTCCATAGCTTAAAAGCATTTAATGGCTCCTCATTAAAATTAAGATCCAAATTGTCAGCCTGGCATTCAAGATCCTTCACTATATCTTCTCACCCAGTCCCAGTCTCCCTCAGCTCCTTTATTCTTCTCTGGACTAGGCACAGTAGCTTTCTTTCCTGGGGAAATGTATGCTCCAATTTGACATGAAGGTCATGTAAGCATGTTTCAATCCAAAGAGGGCTTATTAGGTCATCATTTCAATAAAGCAAACTCTGCCTTAAAGAAATGTACTTTCCAGTTTATTTTACTCTATCATAAAATGGCCCAGCTAGGGAAGGGGATCAGAAGGCTTTAACAGAGGTAGACATTAAATGGAAGGAGTTCATCATATTAGAGATTAGGGGAGGGCTTCCAGAGGCAATCCTTTGAACAAAGTTACATAGTTATTCAAAAAAAGGTGGGGGGTCAAGGAAGGCAAGGTATGTATGAAAACAAGAAGTTTGCTGCAGTGAATAACCCCAGATGAGATAGAGAGGGAGTTAATGCCATTGTACAGACTTGCTGTATATCTATTATCAGCCAAACTTCTGATGATGGTAGGTTCTTAGAAATTACCCCACATATGAAAAACCAATCCATGATTGCTAAGCAGGGAAATGTCAGGATTAGATTTTCTTTATAATAAAGGAAACTGGTGACAGTGAGAAATACGTGGGAAAAAAAACAACAACAAATAGTCCAGTATGGACATACTTTTAATAGCCCAGTGAAAAATGAAAAAGTTTGAACTTGGGTAGTGGCAGTTGAGACCAAAAATGAAATGAGCAATTAAGTGGGTTTGGGAACTCTGGAGAAAGGAATGAATACTGAATCTAAGGCTTCTAGTTTATGCAGTTAGCTGACTGGATAGTGAGACTTGTAGTTAAAATCAGGATTCAAGAGAAGGAGCTGGTCTGGAAGGCAAGTGGCAGGTGCAGATCATAAGTTTAGTTTATATATGTTAAGTTACGTGCTTAACTTAAGCTGGAGATTATCTAGGTGGATCTACCAAAGATTCAGTTAAAAATGTGTACCTGTCCATCCAATGAAAACCTGAGGCTAGAGACTAAAATATCATCATAATATACTATAGATGCTCATCGCGGATAGTTGAGACAAATGAGCATCAAGAGTAAACGCTTCTTGTGACTGAATTCTTACCTAAAAGTGAAAGTGAAATAAAGTGTGGGAGTGGCAGAAACCCTGAGGGGATGGAAACATGTTATCTTGGCTTCAAGGTTCCCCAAGAGGGAAGTCATGAGCATCTAGGTCCATGTTGGTTCCATGGGCCACAGAAAAAGAAATTGTAAGCTAATCAGAGAAATAAGAATTCTGACTGTCTCTACCAGAAATGGAACCGAAGGGAATGACACCACTCAGAAATTAACTTCAGAATGTTTTTGAAAATAACCTACAAATAAAGAAAAGGGAGAGGTATCTTATGAGGAAATGTTGAGAGAGGATTATTCCTGAGTATGTCAAAGTCCTAATTAACTGGATATGAGTAATTCTGGGAAGCCGAAGAGATGCAAAATACCCACATGTGATGAAAAGGTGGCTGTAATTACACTCATCCTTCTGGGGCCATCCTAGCTTTGCTAAAATAGGACCAGGAAGCAGACTAGTGAGGTCTATCTTCAAGAATAAAAGCTGAGAGCAGAAGACGGAAGTTCCTATGGTCATATCAAGGGAGTGAGGATCTAAAAACCAAGGGGACCATGACATTGAGAACTTTGCTACTTCATCTTCATCTTCCGTTCTCATTTTGGCTTTCCTTTGCCTCTTTTCTGCAGAAATCAGCAGTAAAGCCCTTATAACGTAAGCCTATCAGTTTACTTAAGGGTGCAATAAAGAAGGAAGGAGGTATTAGCAGACAATTGTGGTCCACATGTCAGTCTGAAGAGGAGGAACCCAAAGAGATCAATTGACAGGGATAGCCATTAAAGGAGAGAAATGCAGGCTGAATTTCTAGGTTTTACATCAAAGAAAGAAAGGAGCTCCTGAAATGTCAGCCTGTACCTCAGAAGATGCCAACAAAGAGCTCTCATTTTATCTCAGATTTTTAAAGAGCATATTATGGAAGGTACCAAAAGGGAAATGCATCTAAGGACAAATATAGTGTGTTACGTCTTTATCAGGAAGGCTGGAATTCAGAAACCACTAAAATTTCTAGAGACAATCAAAGGGAGTAATGAAGGGGTTCACCATGAGATGATGGTCAGATGCTAGATGGTCAGATGATGCTAGATCCAACACTCAGTGTAAATGGTAGTGACAGGATAGAATTAAGGCATGATACTCAGTCATTCTGGCTTCCTCTTCTCCATGAAGAATGATCTCAATTCCTTCATTCAATAAACATTCATCAATCATGTATTAATCATTCATTAACATAAACTACTACATTAGATATTCAAATAAACACACAACCTGTGCACTTCAGAAGGCTCACAGTCCAAGGAGACTAAAGCCAAGTGAAGATGGGGCCCCAGACAAAAATTAAGTCATGTGAGAGCACATGGACACTGTCAGGCCCAGTCAAATCCCCAGACCCTAAAGTGTGGTATAGACCCACTGCTCATATCTCTTGAGGCACAGAAGGGAATGAGAGAGATGCCCAAAGACTGGAAATGAACAAATGCAGTCACAAAAAGAAACAAATACATCGGCTTCATCAACAGAAGACCCAAAGCATGCTATCTTTAGACTCTGGCCAGCTGGCAGGGCCTACCAGGCTAACAAGGCCAGAGGCTGCATCTTTGTTGTTTTCTGATTCTCTACTGCTGCTGCCTCCTTTGTGCAGACTCCTAGAAAAAAAATCAGTCTTCCTTGTAAAGCAATAAGACACTGTGGAAATAACGCAGGCTTTAGCAGTCAGACCAGCCTCCACACCCATCCTTCACTTGTTATCTGTATGAACTTGGCTAAATTCTTCAACCTTCCTGAAAGTTTCTTCATCTATAAAATAGTTTCTTCATCTATAAAAAAAATGGAATAAAAGTTCTGCATTCACGAGTTTGTCGTAAAGATTCACTGAGAAAATATATTTACTATTTAGTTCAGTGTCTGGCAAATAATGGCTGTTGAATAAATAGTATTAATTATTATTCCTATTATCCTTTTGCCTGCGATACAAGCATACTCCCTTTACCGACTTCTTTCCAGTCTAGTCCCTTGCTGTTTGACTAGGAATTCATATAGAAATGTTTTCCATGGAAGCTACAGCATCTCTCAGCCAGCACACTGACTCAGGAGATGGCTGTTTGGTGGGAAGCTGACAAAGCTCTCGGTGCCTGAACACCTTTGTACTCCACTCCTCTTGCACACTGCCCTCTGCTGACCAAAGACAGTCCCTGCAATTGACCTTTCAGGTCCTAAGAGTCAAAATACAAGAGAGATCCTAACTCCGACTGACTTCTAGAATTAGTTGTTGATCATTTATAGTCATATACAAATGAAGGAGATGATCACCAAGAGCCAAAATGGACTCACTAAGAAAATATCTCCTGCTAAACTACCATCATTCTTTTATGATGGCATTATTAGTCTGATTATCAGAACATGCATTAAATAGTATTGCCATACAATACTTGCCAAATGTTTCCTAATAAGCTTGCAGAAAAGATGCAGAGCTATTAGCTGAAATAAAAATCAGACAGGAGACTCCATGACATGACTGAATAATCAAACCATAGAATTTATGTTAATGAATCTTGAAGGTTTCTCCAAGGCTCCATCAACCATCCTATCCCACTCAACATTTTTATAAATGACATGAAAGAAGATAAAAGACATATTGTATTTTCCAATGACACAACATTGGGCTGAACAGCTCATGTGATAGAGACTTCACCTTCCAAATAATCTCACAAAACTCATGTTAAGAAATAATTACTGGGGTGCCTGGGTGGCTCAGTCAGTTAAGGAAATGAGTCTTGGTTTTGGCTCTCTCCCTCTCTCTCTGCCCCTTATCTATTCACACTGTCTCTGTCTCTCTCAAAATAAATCAATAAACTGAAAGAAAGAAAGAAAGAAAGAAAGAAAGAAAGAAAGAAAGAATTACTGAGTTTCTCCTATGTTCCAAGCACTAAAGACAGACTGACAAACAAGAACTCTATCTTCATAGAATAAATGGCTCGTGGAAATTTAGATTTTTATTTGGAATCATCTAAATTAAAATACTGAAAATAGTCATTTCTTAAAATACAAAACACACCTATTGAAATATATATTCCACAAACTACTAGTCTAAATCAACAATATTTATTCAATGACTAAAATAATTCTTTAATCAACATCATAGGTGAAAGTCACAGAAGAATTCAAATAAAAGTGAAAGTTGCAAAGAAGTCTGTCCTAGTTGGATCATATATGGGTAATTGTGAAATGTACAGAGATCTATGTTGACAGACTAAAAAGTGGCCACAGGTTATGACCAGAAAGGCTCTAGACCTCTTGCCACAGAAAGAACACACTTAAAATCAAAACCAAACATGTTTGTTGCATCAGAGACACGAAAACTAAGGAAGGAGACAATGTGTAGGGCGGGTGTGTGCATGTGTGTGTGCCCGCACGCGTGCACATGAATGGGAATATTTATGGTAATACATTAAGGAGCAAAGTGGCTTTTTTCAAACACTGAAGACATGTCATGTTATTCACTATGGTGGACTGCTGTCGATAGATACAGTTTTTCCTACAAGCATGCTCTCCTTTCATTATATCTTCTCGTTATAGAATCCTCTTTCCTTTTGGCAAACCTGTTCTATATGGTCCAGATAGATATGCCAGATTCTCACCCCTCCAAGCAACCCCCTTCCCCCTTTGGGGTGCCATAAGACCCAAACCTGATCAGAGCCTCCATTGGATTTTTGCTAGTAATATTAGGCAAAAGGTGTTCCTGTTTCTTTGAGATTGCCACTTTAAGGCTCTTCTAAGCCAAGAGCTACCAAGGATCATCTTTCCCACCACTTGAAAAGAGCCCAACAGAGAAGAAAGTTAACAGAAAAAACAACTCAGATTTAAAGAGATGAATTGCTGTGACATGGTTTGAGTACTTATAGTCACCTTACCTGATGTTAGACCAATCACTAGGCCTTTTTAACAAATTATCTTTTTTTTCAAGCACTTTCAGGAGGTTCTATTATTTACCCTAAGGGGCTCCTGGGTGGCTCAGCCGGTTAAGAGCCCGACTCTTGATTTCAGCTCATGTCATGTTCCCAGGGTTGTGGGATCAAGCCCTGTGTGGGGCTCCATGCTGAGCATGGAGCTTGCTTAAGATTCTCACCCTCTCCTTCTGCCCCTCTCCCCCACATGTGATCTCTCTCTCTCTCTCTCTCTCTTTCCTTCTAAAATAAAATTTAAGGGACTCCTGGGTGGCTCGGTCGGTTGAGCGTCTGACTTCAGCTTAGGTCATGATCTTGCAGTTCGTGGATTTAAAGCCTCGCGTCGGGCTCTGTGCTGACAGCTCAGAGCCTGGAGCCTGCTTCGGGTTCTGTGTCTCCCTCTCTCTCTGTTCCTCTCCTTCTCACGCTCTCTCTCTCTCTCTCTCTCTCTCTCTCTCTCTCTCAAAAATAAAGATTTAAAAAATTTTTTAAATAAACAAAATTAAAAAAAAATCCTCACCATCACTTTCACTAAACATTAAGTGCTTTATGAACTGTGTCTTCCTTACTCATCTTTGTAACCCAGTGCCAAGCAAAGCTGTTGGCATACAGTAAGTACTCAATAATCGTGGATTCAATTAAGTGAACCAGAGTTTCAAGGAGTCTGAATTTTTTCTCTATTAAGGCCATCTTCCTAAAGATTGCATTCTTTAATTCATACCCAAAATTCGTATGTTGAAACCTAATCCTCAATGTGATGGTATTTGCAGGTAGGACGTTTGGGGAGTTAATTAGGTTATGAGGCTGGAGCCCTCATGAATGGGATTAGTGCCCTGATAAGAGGCCACAGAAAGCTCTTCTTCCCCTTCTGCCCAGTGAGAATATAGTGAGAAGACAGTCATCTGTGAACTAGAAAGCAGGTTTTCATCAGCCACCAGATTGACTTTCTAGCCACCACCACAGTGAAAACTAAATGGTGTTTAAGTCACCCAGGTTGTGGTAGTTTGTTACAGCACCCTAAATTAAGACAAACATGGTTCAACATCAGCAACCAATCTACCACGGACAGCCTCTGTAGAGATGAGACTGTGAACCTCTGAGGGTGGGCACCTGGGGAAAGCATCCTGTATGTGGGTTCCTTCTTGGCCAGACTCTATGATTCTAGCTGATATGTACCCTCTCTGCCACTAAAAATGCCTTTGATGATGTTTTCTATACATTTTCATTGAAATTAATTCACCTTTTGGCCTTTTCTTTGTCTGCTTTATACTTTAAGGTCTATGAAACAGTAATTACTGGAAAAGGTTAGCATAAGGCAAGCTGAAAGAAAACTGAAGAAGCAGCATTGAGAATAGGGGAGTTAGCATCTCAGCTCAGGTTGAGATTCAGAATGATTAACAGACAAGGTGACTTAGGCTTCCTCTCTGTTAAATGGGCCCATTATCTATCAAAGAGATAGCATGTAGAGCTATTTAAAATATGAATAAATACAGAACAATATTTAGCTATATGTTTGAGGACTGCCTGAAGGAGTAATTACATGAGGAAAAAGGTAAAAGGTGGGGAAAACATAAACATAAAATGGAATATCCGAGTGTAGTGCTGTCAAGGACCAAATGTGTGATTTACTGATCTCTAGGTAGATACCACTGTATCAGTCACATACTTTCATATTAAATGATCTCTGTAATCAGAACATCTCAAGTTTAAATGAATTAAATCCTTTAATTTCAATATCTTGTCAATTTAGTATTTGGCTATTACATTTTTAACTTGGACATAGCTAGACATATAAATTTAAATCTGAAAACAAAGCAAAGGTCAAAGATTCATTATAAAATGAAGCCATGAGGCATTTTGACCACCAAAACTGAGACTTTGAGTAGAAATTAGAAAATGTGGTCCTGAATAATGATAGTTCCCTCCACACTGGTTTAATGGTTCTGCATAGAAAGTAATTATCAGAAATGATCCTCATGGACCACTGTTGAAGTTCTTAATCCGTTTAGCAGCTTCTTTATGTGTGATTTACACTTTCCTTTGCAGCTGTAGCAAACACCTTTTTTTTCTGGTCTTTGGGAAATTATTTTGCTACAGTAGGTAATACTAACTCAGACAATGCTATTCCATTACTAATGTAATTTGTGATGTATGCTGCAGCTAAATCCTGCCACTTTTTCTGTAGGACAAAGTTGACTCATATCTACACAGATAAAATAATGGCCCATGTCCTCATAGAAATAAGGGAATCACTGTGATATTTCAATATACACTGAGAGGCATCTATTCTTTCTTTACCTGACCATCCAGAATCCCGAAAGACATGCACAGGCCAGAGATGGCAGGGCAGAGAAAGGAAGAGAGGCAGTGAGCTTGGATGAGGGAGACAATGGAGGAAGGAAGGAGACATATTGCAAAGTGTAACAGTCTGAGCATCTAATTTCTAGAAGAAAACAATCTCAACTTCTAGAATAAAGCCAGTATTGTTATCACCTACTCTTCTATTCTGAAAAGGAAGACAAACATGCTTACAGGGAAGAAAAAAATGATGCCATTAGATTTAATTCTACATTCTGACCAGTCCTTTTCTGTTACATCTCATATCCAATCATGTGAGAATGTCAGTAAAAACAATCTTAGGTAAAAGGGAAGGTACAAGACGAAAATTTATGTAAGACTGAGTGCATTACTTATTTCTTTTGCAAAGCTGTCTTATTGTTCTACTGTTCTTTGAATAAAAAACAAAAAGGCCTTCAGATACCAGCAAAGAAATGTCGCTTTCACTACTATTTTCTTAGCAATATGGAAAATATTTAGAGGAATAACATGTACATACAAAAATAACTCATGAGTCAAAAATCATCCCCATGGGAAATACTTTTAAAAGTATATAATTAACTGCAAACAAAGGCGAATGAAGGACACCTTTCAAAGGGAGCCATTTCCACAGGGTTGAATTAGTTCGCTTTTCTTTCTTTTCCAAATACAAAATGACTTTCTTTGATCCTCCTCCCACACACTAGTTCAGGTAAACCAGGCAGTATGAAGCTTTTTAAATACTGAGATAAAATATTTCAAAGGTCATATAGCCATCGGAAAACGGTCCTTTAACATTTTACAACTATTTAGAGATTTTGCACAGACGTTCACTAATTTTACAATCTTTGATCGTCGGCATTTCCTAAAATTGAAACCTAGAAGATTAGAAAATGCTGAATGCGTTGCTATCTTGTCCTCGGCATCAGCAACCATGTGTAAGACATAGCTAAGGGGAGATGTCAAATTCCAATCTGAGAGATAGCAAAGGAAGTTATCATTTTGCCTAATCTTAAAATAGGGACTGAATTCAGCAAAAATAATTCTGGCAAAGTGAAATGATAATTAGTTCACTATATGAAGAGTAAATTAATTAACACAGTAAATGAGTCTCCCTTTTACGATACAGGAGCACAGTGTTCAGAGGAGGGTCCTGAGATCATTCCACCCTTGACTTGCCTCTTCTTGGCACTGTCTATACAGCAGATGTGCCCAGAGAACACCATTACTCTCAGGCCATTACCAACACTGCCAACTCGGCGTCAGCAATAATGTCTTCTCTTTGTGGAATTGACAAAGCATTACCTTGATAATTCTGGGGTATGTGTCAAAGACTTGAGTTGAGTCAACAAATAAGCAGAAGAATGTTACACATACAAGTATGTATTGTCATAGGTGCTTCAGTGCTATCATCACTAAATCTGACCCCACATTAGAAGTACACAGATGGGGCGCCTGGGTGGCACAGTCGGTTAAGCGTCCGACTTCAGCCAGGTCACGATCTCGCGGTCCGTGAGTTCGAGCCCCGCGTCAGGCTCTGGGCTGATGGCTCGGAGCCTGGAGCCTGTTTCCGATTCTGTGTCTCCCTCTCTCTCTGCCCCTCCCCTGTTCATGCTCTGTCTCTCTCTGTCCCAAAAATAAATAAAAAACATTGAAAAAAAATTAAAAAAAAAAAGAAGTACACAGAGATCTTGGGGCACGGGAGTGGCTCAGTTGGTTAAGCGTCTGACTTAAGCCTAGGTCATGATCTCATTGTTCTCCAGTTCCAACCCCATGTAGGGCTCTGTGCTGACAGCTCAGAGCTTGGAACCTGTTTCGGATTCTGTGTCTCCTTGTCTCTCTCTCTCTCTCTCTCTCTCTGCCCCTCCTCCACTCACACTTTTTTTTTCTCTCTCAAATAAACTTAAAAAAAGAAGTACACAGAGATATTTACAAATGCAGATTCCAAGGCCCTGCTCCAGAATCTAGCTTTTTCAAGTTACTAAAGCTGAAGAGAGTAGGAATGGGGGAACATATGAGGCTTTCTTGTGTTCAAAACCATAGGATTAGGGGCACCTGGGTGGCTCAGTCAGTTGAGTGTCCAACTTCGGCTCAGGTCATGATCTCACAACTTGTGAGTTCAAGCCCCACATCGGGCTCTGTGCTGACAGCTCGGAGCCTGGAGCCTGCTTTGGATTCTGTGTCTCCCTCTCTCTCTCTGCCCCTAACCCACTCACATTCTGTCTCTGTCTCTCTCAAAAATAAATAAACATTAAAAATTTTTTTTTAAAACAAAACCATAGGACAAGCAAGAGGCTGGAAGCATCCAAGTCTCCTAACACCAAAGATATTTAGTTACTTACTGTCTTCTCTGTGCTGTATTGCCTGACTTTCTCTGAAATTAAGTAACGGGGTTACATGATTTCTGGATCCTCCTCCTCCTGCTTCTATTTCAATTGCTTTCACTAGCAATTAGCACAAATCCACCCTCCTTACCGTGGCCTAGAGGCTGGGCCTGCTTCATAACATGTGGCCCACACAGTCACAATTAGAAGGGAACATGCTTGCTCAAATTCTTTGTTGTCATCATCTTGAAATCTTTAAGAGTTTTTCATAAAGGGTGCCTGTATTTTCATTTTGCACCAGACCCCACAAATTATGCAGCCAGTCATGCCTAGAGGGGCCCCATGATCTGGTCCCAGCCTACTTCAATTCATCTCCTTCTGCTCTCCTCTTCCTTCACCGCACCGGAGGCACCCTGGCTTGATTTCTGTCCCTCACACATGCTGAATTCATTTCCATCTCTGAGGCTTTGCACGTGCATGGGAGCACTTGGTCACCGCCTCAGAGGCCTGGCCTCACCATCATTGGAGCTTACTCCCACCACTGCTTATTGCATTAACTATTTTATTTTCTTCAAAGAACCTATGAGCAATTAAAACCACCTCAGTCCTTTACACCTTAGCATACGTGCTTATTGCCTATTTCTCTATTACTGGGATATAAACTTCTTGCAGGCAGGGATTTTATCTGTCTCACTCCCTGCTGTATCTCCAGCTCCCAGAAAGCTGATAGATGCCTGACACAGAGCAGGTATGCAATACCTTACCAAAGACAAGCTGGTTCAGATCCCCTGTGTGCCAGTGTATACTTTCCAAAACTTCTGTCACATTAACAGTATGCTGGGAGCAATTCGGAAGCTCTGTGACAGATCTGAAGAGCCTAGAGTTGAGTCAAATGCAGAAACTACTATGTACCTTCAGTCATTTCCCAGGGATCAGCCTCAATTTCTGTCATTTCCTAAGCTATTATTTCCAATTATTATAAAGAGCCTAAGGATGAAAATTAGGGAAAGGACAATATCAGCATATGGAAGAAGATTTCCACTCAGGAAGTATACAGGTTGCCTTATAAATGATGATTTTCCTACCACTGGGACAGTCCAAGCAAAGGCCCAATAGGCACTTGTCAGGAGGCAGCAGGAAGACTGTTTCTTCTTTAAAATTTTTTAAAGGTTTATTTATTTTTGAGAGAGAGAGAGCGCGCGCACGCTCAAGCAGGGGAGGAGCAGACAGAGAGAAACACAGAATCCAAAGCAGGCTCCGAGCTATCAGCACAGAGCCCAATGTGGGGCTCAAACTCACAGACTGTGAGATCATAACCTGAGCGGAAGTTGGATGCCCAACCAACTGAGCTACCCAGGCACCCCACAGGAAGACTGTTTCTACTGGTAAGTAGAGTTTTCCTAAGTCTCTTACAATTCTGAAGTTTTGTATTTTCGAAGCTTGAGAAACCCTGCAATGTCAGATACATCTATATAGATTGTAACAATCAGGGTGGGGGCATTTCATAGCATATGCCAGTAATAAGCCACCATGCAATTATCCCTACTCTCTATAAAACACAATATAACCACATAAATATAATAAGTGGCAAAACTACAAAGAAGTATGTCTTAGATCAGTATCTAATAAGCCCCAAACAATTTAGAAATGCCAGGTCAAGGCATAAAGCTTAGCCTGTAAGATTACATGAGGTCTCCCACATTTATTAATTACACATTTATGTCTCAGGACTCTACCATTCTCTGGCCAATGCCAAAACAATGACAATGTGCTTAGGGGTGTTTACAAAAAGACAGATGGCAGAACTAAAAAGGAGGCCTCTGACTTTGACTGCCACCCTGCCGTGTAGGACAGAATGAAGAGAAAGTGCTACTTGAACTCCAGTCTTTTAATCACATTGATCTTTCCTAGTAACAAGAAGGAAATGTGTCCCAATCAATTTCTTAGGAAGTGAGCAACCAGGTTATCAATGTCTTCCTGGAGGGACTGGAGCAGAGAGCTGGAAAGACTGAAGAAGGTATAAGAAGCCGAGATGAGACAACATCTCCTGAAGTCCTGTAGATTTCCTATAGATTTTAAAATACATTAAAATGTATTTCAAAGTCTCAATAATATAAGCTAATTAGGGAAAAAAGAAGGCCAAACACAGGAAGGCTGAATTATGGTAAATTTCAAAGAACTCAAGACAATTGTATAAAGCTCATTAGGAGCTTTGTTTCAAAAACAACCACAACAAATAATTTCCAAGTTTGAAAAGCCAGTTTCCTTGAATAGATAAAGAGACCCTGACAATTTTACATGCTATTAATTTGGTAAGCAAATCTGTTCCCCACACATTGAACAAGAATGACTGCAGATTTCAAATCAATGGGCACTGAATTAATGGCATCCCTGCATAGGACATTTCTATGCTCTTTCATGCCAGACAATTCTGGAGTCAACACTATATTCAAGCACCAACTGCTACCCAGAAATCTGAACCATGAAATCCCTAGTAACACCTACAAAAGCACTTGAAACTAGTAGTTTCGATTAGGCAATGTGCTCTCTCCATGATAGCTTTCTCTCAGACATTTCTCCTGTTACAGTCATGACAGAGAGTATATTTCTTTTAATGTTTATTTTCTTTTTTTGAGAGGGAGAGAGAGAGAGACAGACTGTAAGCAGGGGAGGGGCAAAGACAGAGGGAGACACAGAATCCAAAGTAGGCTCCAGGCTCTGAGATATCAACACAGAGCCCGGTGCAGGCTCAAAGTCACAAACCGTGAGATTATGACCTGAGCCAAAATCTGATGCCTAACCACTTAGCTTAAGTGACTAAGCCACCCAGTAGCCCCAGAGAGTATATTTAAAATATAATTAGAATATTCATACATTACTGACGAATCCTCGAAAAGCTTGGATCCCAAATGTTGACAAATGAATTAAAGTCAAAGATGACCTTCCAGAAAGGCAGAAAGGCAGAAATGCAGTAAGGACTAGCAGAAAGAGAGTGGACTTTGAAGCCAACCTACTTGAATGCCAACTCTGCAATTAGCTCAGGGGGAGAGGGTGGACAGAGTTTTCATCTGGTGACTGAGGGAAGGATTCTGTCCTGAAGGGGGTTTAGGAGCACCAAATTGAATAAGAAAGGTAAGGGGCAGGGGATCTCCTCAAACTTATTACAGAGTTTGTAATTAATATTGCAGCTTTTTAAAAAAGCATCTTCAAAAAAGAACATAAGAGCTGTAGAGGACCACAAGAATCACTTCATGTGATGCTTCCGTGTAACAGGTGAAAATCTGAGTCTTGCTTGGCCTGACTGCCACATCCTTCTCCACCTGAGGCCAAGTCTTAAGGACAAAGCCTTCCTTAAGCAGCAAAGCTAAAAGAAAACCACTTAGAGCAAAGTCTTACACTACGCAGACCATCCTACTGGATAAGAAAAATAATGGCTCTGGGGCACCTGGGTGGCTCAGTCTGACTTCAGCTCAGGTCATGGTCTCACAGTTCGTGAGCTCGAGCCCCACAAGTTTGAGCCCCGCGAATTCAAGCCTGGCATCAGGCTCTGTGCTAACAAAGAGCTCAGAGCCTGGAGGCTGCTTCAAATTCGGAGTCTCCCTCTCTCTTTCTCCCCCTTCCCTGCTCATGCTCTTTCTCTCAAAAATAAATGAATGTTAAAAAAAATTTTCTTTTCAAAATAATGGCTCTATTTGTTGAGCATCCACCAGGTGTGGACACTGTGCTAGACATCTTACCTTACCCACCCTTCTGTGACCATTCACAGCAGCCCTGCCTTGACAGACAAGGAAGCTGCCACTAGCAAGTGTCAGTTATGTCCTCAGGGCCACAGAGCTGGTACCAGGCAGAATCTGGAATCAAATCGATGTCCGCTTTTGCTGGGAACCCTGCACTTTCCAAGTAAAGAGGTGGAAGAGAAAGTAGGGAACCTTGAAAAGAGTAAATTCTGCGGGAAGTGACAGCAACCCCGACAGGCTCTCCCAAGGAGAGAAATGCAATGCTGCTGGCACAGGTTATGTAAGCCTGGCTCGTTGGAGATGCGCTGGAGCATTTCGGGCACAGACTGCCAGGCGGATGCCTAGGAATCATTACCTTTAAAAAAAAAACTTTTCTTCATTTAAAAAAAATCGCCACCCTGCTCAATGCAGAGGGGGAAAAACAGGCAATATCGAGTTTTCAGAAAATCTAAATTGGAAATCAGCCAATCCAGCTCCAGGAGCAAAGGGAAACAGTTTGCTGCAGAGGATTCAATAATGAAATTCTATGTGCATTTGGGCTGGACTGTATGGGGAAAAGCAAATGGAACAAGGTCAGAGTCCTTAGCCCTAAAATCAGCTGTAATAATTGGACAGTGGGGCTTACAGTGAATACAAGTTCTATAAAACAGCCACTTGACTGGGAATGGGAGAGAAATTTTGCCACAGAAAAAAAGAAGGGAACACACAAACACATTAAGGAATCCACAGCTATTTTCACCTTGGGACCACTTCTCCATTTGGAATTGTTCTTCCAGCGGCAAATCTAACATGGTACAGAGTTGTGCTACAGAAAACATTTGTCTAATCGGGATTTTGTTATTGGTCCCATCTGTTTAACAGGATTGCTCATCACCTCCAAGTTAACTAAAATCTGTTTGTTATCAACAAATTACGTAAGAGCCTGGTAAATATTTTATGAATAGAACTGTAAATATTTCCTTCTCTGTTCACAGGAAAAAGTGATATTTACCCATGCCTTCCACTCCTTTAGGCTGCTTGATCATCCCTTGTAGGTGATCGAGAGGACATTTTCAGGGTTGCTATGGCTCACCATGAAGGGCACAGAAATTTCCAGGCTCCAGGGCACACAGTCTCCCTTAAGTCAAAAGGTCCAATAAATAGGGGAGAACTATTTCCCACCGAGATATTAGTTTAATAGAACAAAAGAAAATCCAAGAGGAAAATCAGTATTGCCTTCAGAGATCATATAGCATGGCCAAAAGAACATAGATTTGAGAGCCAGAGAGAGGTTGGTTTGAGCCCTAGCTCTGTCACCTACCTACTCACTCTGTGGCCTTGGGAAAATTACTTCATCTCTTGTAGTCTCAATTTCTACACTGGGTTTTTATCATCTGGCAAGCAAGGTGCCTATGTGGGGCACATAGTAATAAAAAGAATAGTGATGCTAACAGCAGCTCTTATCTCAACACATTCTACTTGCCTTCTTCCAACCTCCTCCCTTCTTTTAAACTTCTTTCAATGTGTTTCCTGTATTGGGTGGAAAAACCATCTAACCTCTGAAGTGTCTTCCAACTCTGAGGTTCCAGACAAGGCACCTACCATAACAAGGGCATATGGTAGAAGAAGTGACATCTTAGAAGGTGTGTCCAGATTGTGTCTTTGCACAGTGTGGTATGGAGTCCTTGTGCCTTCAGTGCACGAATGGAGAAACACATGGACAGAAAAAAAAATCCAAGATGCGACCTAGACTTACAATGAACAGCTGTGTGGCTTCAATCTAGCCCTATAAGAATCTAGGTTTGGGCATCAGCCCTGGAAAGATAGCAGAGGAAGAGTGAGACCAAATGAGGCACAGGATACCCATCCCTGAGTAGAAAAGGCAAGTCCACATTTTCAGCTACGAGGAACCTTTCTGCCTGTACCAGAAGTTAAACCCACAGTACTTGAATATCAGCAATGACTGGGTTCTCACCACTCAGCCTCACCAGCATGCAGTTTTCCTTCCTACCCCCAGGCCTGTGCTCTGCCTTTCTACTTGCTAGGGCTGCCTTGGCATTTGCACATATTTAAAATTCTTTTGCTGGTTTCTTTAGGATCCCTGCAGTTTGGAGCAAGCTGAGAGAGGCCAGGGTCCAGTCACTGCTCCCTGGTATGGAACAATCCTGGGAAGGCTCTGTCAATAACTGGCACCTTCAGGAGACCCACTCTCCATCCTCTGGCTGTTTTTACACAGTTCTCAGCTGGTCAGTAGTAATACCATTGGTTAGAAATGCCTGGGGTACTTAACCTGGCCCCACTGAGCTTCCCACAAACATCTCCCCTTTCCAAGACAATATTACAACTGGACCAATCCCTGTAGTTCTTATTATTACTGCAAGATGCCCTTCAGCAGCAACCATCAGGAAACTTTGAAAAATAGAGGCTTATTACTTACAAGTTCTGGAAATAGCACAGTACACCTGGGGCCACACAACAAGGTCATTGAGAGAGAGAGCGTGTGCATACAGGCCAGAGCTCTGCTTTTACTGAGTCCAGGGTAGAGGCCTAAGGTTTTGCAGGCTCATTCTTTCTTGGTGAATTTAAAACACAAGAAGGGGAATGTAAAGTGTGGGAAGAGGCCAGGAGGGGGGCGGCAAATGGTCAGTTACCAAGATCTCTAAAACAAAGGAACCTGGGTGGGGGGCCTGTGACCTGGCCCTTCACCTAGTCCCCCAGATGTCAGTGTGTTTATTTCAGATAGGTGTCTTTTAAATGGATGCCTCTTTGATTTTTTTTTATTTTTTTAATGTTTATTTATTTTTGAGAGAGAGAGACAGAGTGTGAGTGGGGGAGGATCAGAAAAAGAGGGAGACACAGAATCCAAAGCAGGCTCCACGCTCTGAGCTGTCAGCACAGAGCCCAATGTGGGGCTCAAACTCACAAACCGCAAGATCATGATCTGAGCCGAAGTCAGACACTTAACCAGTTGAGCCACCCAGGTGCCCCCAGTGGATGCTTCTTTGAAATGGATGCCTCAGCAATCGAAGTTTAAGTTAGGCGCTTGCACTACAAAAAAATCTGTCCAGGTTCATACTGCACAGGCTTACATGGATTCCCCCAAGTCCACACAACATAGCACCTGATGACAGATATGCCAGAGTATCCCGGGTCCCACAACCCCTCTTACCCAGTTGAGAGGGAAGTGTCCTGAAGGGCCAGCACCACAGACCCATCCATCTCCTCTCAGTTCTGTTTTCCACACAGAGAAAGTCTGGCTGGTTAATGTTCTGCAGCACCTCTGCCTCCTTTCACAGGGATCGGATTCTTTCACTCTGATTCCTGGACCCACCTCTCTGAGGGTGTAGAGGAGAGATCGAAGGCTAAGGGAACCCTGGGCTGCTCCTTCCTAGCCCAGACAAAGATGCATGAGTGTGCATGTGTGTGTGCAAGTGGATAAGGTAGAGGAGCATTCAGCCCCTAATATTGTTGTGCATACCCAGAGTCAGGGAAACTATATGGTAGACGCAGGATAATCTTCCAGAGAATTCCATGTGCTCAAAGTCTTAAAGCTCCTTAGTGACTGGCCTCTTATGGCCTAAGGGACATGTGTAGACATGGAAGGTTTGTAGATTCAGACCCATCCCCTTCTCCCCACTAAATTGAACAGTAGGACACTGAAACTTGTGCACGGTTTGCTCATTGTCCTCATCTTCTCAAGATTGAAATAATTTGTGATTTATAGTCAATCCACACAGAACTGTCTCTCAGGAGTCACTGAATGACCTCAGAGTCCCAAGGCCTCATGCAGGTAACTATTTAACAGGAGTTTGGGAGACCACACCAGAGTCTTCCCTTCCCACTATCTTTCTTGCCAACTTGAAAACTTCTCCATAGAATTCTACCTGGGTTTGATGCTCCGACCAGACCTCAGGGTGTTGGAAAGGTCTTTTATCCAATAATTTACAGGTGGCTCTAGTTACTTCCTTCATCTCACTTTCCTCTAACCTTATCTTCACCACAGAGCATCCAACAAACAAATTAAATTTACTAGCACAAACCCACCTGCATCGGGCCACCCCAAAGGAAGTAACCAGCTTGGCCCTGTGAGGTAAAAGCTGTTTTCTCAAGCACAGCTCATCCCTCTGGGACTTTCACATCCCTTGGGAATTTGATCTAGGCCTTTGGGGACCATGGTGAAATGTAGTCATGTTTATCTACTCCCCACACCATTATTTACCACCAGGTAGCATTCCCACAAATCGTATCTCCCAGAAGGATTTCCAGTGAGATAGCACCTCATGCCAGTCAGAGTAGCTAAAGTGAACAAATTGGGAGACTATAGATACTAGAGAGGATGTGGAGAAAAGGGAACCCTCTTGCACTGGTGGTGGGAATGCAAACTGGTGCAGCTGCTCTGGAAAACAGTGTGGAGATTCCTCAAAAAATTAAAAATAGATCTACCTTATGAGCCAGCAATAGCACTGCTAGGAATTTGCCCAAGAGATACAGGAGTGCTGATGCATAGGGGCACTTGTACCCCAATGTTTACAGCAGCACTTTCAACAAAAGCCAAATTATGGAAAGAGCCTAAATGTCCATCAACTGATGAATGGATAAAGAAGACATGGTTTGTATATAAATGGAGTACTACTTGGCAATGAGAAAGAATGAAATCTGGCCATTTGTAGCAACATGGATGGAACTAGAGAGTGTTATGCTAAGTGAAATAAGTCAGGTGGAGAAAGACAGATATCATGTGTTTTCACTCGTATGTGGATCCTGAAAAACTTAACAGAAGACCAGCGGGGAGGGGATGGGAGAAAAAAAAAGTTACAGAGAGGGAAAGAGGCAAACCATAAGAGACTCTTAAATATTGAGAACAAACTGAGGATTGATGGGGGGTGGGGAAGAGGAGAAAATGGGTAATGGACACTGAGGAGGGCACCTGTTGGGATGAGCACTGGGTGTTGTATGGAAACCAACTTGACAAAAAAATTACACATATAAAAAAAAAAAAAAAGAAAAGAAAATCCAGTTGTTCCATCCCTGCCTTGCCTAGCCCATGGAAGCCAGAAGCCTTTATTTCAAGGTGAGAGGTGGAGCAGTTAATATACTGTATTCTTCGGAGGTTTTTTTAAAAATTTAATGTTTATTTATTTTTGAGAGAGACACACACAGGGCACAAGCGGGGAAGAGGCAGAGAGAAGGAGACACAGAATCGGAAGCAGGCTTCAGGCTCTGAGCTGTCAGCACAGAGTGCGACACAGGGCTCAAACCCACGAACCATGAGATCATGACCTGAGCTGAAGCCAGATGCTTAACTGACTGAACCACCCAGGTGCCCCTATTCTTTGGAGTTTTAGAGGCAGCACCCATCCTCTACCAAAAAGCATGGGCTCCAATTGCTAATCTGCTCCATATCCAGGGCATGCATTGAAATCCTCAAAATCACTAATTATATTCTGTGCAAATCATGATCCTTTGTACCAGTTTTGGGGCCTGCTTATTTTCAATGAAACCAGCAGGGCCCAAATGCTGTCTTTCTAGGAAAGCTCTATGTAAAAGGGGGAAAAAATAGAAGGGAGAACTATTCTTGCCTTGGAACTCAGAGACTTGGATGTTAGTCCCAGTTTTGACATTTATGGGTTCAGTGGACTTCTACTCATCTGCATCTACTTCCTCAATTCTAAAATGAAATATTTGGTATGATATTCTCAGGGCCCTTTCTAGTCCCAAACAATGCTAAGTTACTTCACCCAAAGAGTCATCTTCCCTTGGGCTCTCAAAGCTTCTGCCTACTCAAAAGCAAAAAGTTAAGCCTTGGGCCTGCAGAGGACCAAAGAAGACAGAGAATAAAAGCTGGGATGTATAGGACACTGTTTGCCAAAATACATTCCAGAAAACACCATTTCCCTGGAAAATAAATAGGTGCTGCTATCTTTTCTTTTAAAAGTGCTCTATGCTCAGAAATAATTTAGAAAATATTTAGTTAAACAAATGGCTTCCTCTGTAGGTCTTCTCATAGCAAGATGCTAATATGAATTGTAGATCTTCCAGTACAGCATGTATATATCTCAAAGTTACATTTTGAAGAAATCACTTTGGGAAATGTTAATCTAAGAAAAACTACAACCATCAACAGAGTTGGTAGCAAACAGGGCAAGATACCCCTGGTGATAACATCTGAAGTTAGATAGGCATTATAAATGAAATAGTAACAGCTATGGATTGCTTCTGCAGTGAAAATTTGAACATATGGGAACCTAGTTCTTTTCTTCAGTGTTTACTGAGTGGGCCTGCACTGGGCAGAAGACAGTATGTATTTGTGTGCATGTGTGTGCATGTGTGGGGTGTATGTGTGTGTGCTTGTGCATGCACGTGCACGTGCGCTCCCGCGTTAAGGGTAGGGAGTAGGGGAAAATATAGTGAAAGAGAAATGCTTATCTGAAGCCTCAAAACATAATCCAGTGAGGTAATCAAAGTTAATCATATAAAACTATGTAGGGTAACAGTCTATGCAGTCAAAACAATGTAAGAATGTGGATAAGGGAGAGCTGGAGTAGTCAGAAGACTTGTGGAGAGTCTAGATACAGACTGGTCTATTCCAAATTTAATTAGTATAGACCATATTATAATCTGACACAACTGAACATTTACAAGTTGAGAGCTGGCAAATATTTCTTAGCACCAATATTGGATAATTGAAGGGCCACAATAAAATGTAGAATTACTTTTCTCTGCCTCGAGCCAATGGCAATGTATGGTCATTTCTCACTACCTCTTTAATGTATAATTCTTCCTCCTACCATTTACGTTAATCCTACTATCTGTCCTCTGCTTTTCTTTGATTTATGTTAATGAATTACCATTTCAATTTGTTGCTAGTATCTTAAAAGGTCTAAGGAAAATGCCATGCACCTCACCTATTAATTGTTCTTTTCCATTGAGGATTTTCTGCTTTCATGTGAGCTCACTGCAAGCCATACTCATGGGGAGTGTGCTCATGGACATTCACCCCACTTAAAACTGAGATGAAACCTCCAACATATATTGGGGAAAGGAGATAGTTGGCCATTCACCTTTTCCATACCTATCATGCCAGAGAGCTCCATATGCTCTCTTTGCATAGCATTTACCTGGGTGGGTGAGCACTGAGAATGCAACCTGGCAAATTTCAGTAAGTCAAGAGATAGGAGGGGAGGAGAGATAAAGGCAAGGGAGGGGAGGGGAGGGGACCAAAGGAAAAGAAAGGAAAAGAACATAATGCTCAATCAACTGCTGTGATAACTGTTCTTCAAAATGACTCCCCCAGTGAATTGCACCTCCTTGTATTCACTTCCTTTTGTAGTTTCTTCTCACAATGAATTTTATCCAGCCCTGTATAACCAATAGAATGTACCAAGAATGATACTATGTAACTTTTGAAGCCTGTTCACATAAGGCCTTGAAGCTTCTGCCTTGGTCTCTGGGAACAATCACTCCTGAAATGCTCATTCTAGATGAAGTTAGCCTTCTTATAAGTATTTTGGCTACCCTGAGACTACCATGCTGAAAGAAAGTCAAGCCATCTGGAAGCAACCTAAAGATGCCAGGTGGAGAGAGAGATGCCAGGGAACACTGTGGTGCTAAAAGTATGAGTGAAGAAGCCATCCTGGAAGTAGATCTTCTAGCTCCAGCCATCCCAGCTAATGCCTTGTAGATGAGAGACTTCCAAAAGAAGCATTTCTAGCATTCCTACACCAGAGTCATGAGCCAAAGAAGATGTTTGCATAAAGTAACTAAGTTTCAGGTAGTTTGTTATGCAGCAATACATAAGGAGAACTCTTGCTCTCATCCAATTCAGGAGTTAACTTTACGTGGAAATTAACACAGAGAAAAAGTTTTGATTGTTGACATAAGAAGAAACTGACATGAAAGTTGAACAGTCTGACCAGGGCAATGGTGTTCATACTTTTCCCATTGGGAAGCTGTCAATTCCAGTAAGGGGAAATGAGGAGAGTTACACTCTCAGCAACAGAGTACTTTGAAAGAGCAGGATTGAAGACAATGTGTATGGAGCACTTTGTATTTCCAGGTATGGTTGCATGCAATCCCCATAAAATAACTTTTTAGAAGAATGGTATTATACTGCTCACTTAATAAATTATAAAGCTAAACCAGAGAGAGATGAATGGGCTGCCAAAATCACAGAGCTGGACTGAGTATGCTGCTACTCACAGGGTTAGGTAGCAGCTCTCACAAGCTAACAGGTACAAATTATTCAAGTTTTCTCTCAAGGTTGATTCTGAAATCAGAGGTTGTAACAGAGCTAACAGTCTTTGAGTAGAGATACGATCACTTCAAGGGGACCAGTTATAAAAGGGGATATAAAATCCTACTCCCATTGTAATAATCCAGTTTGAACTCCATGAGCTCCCTCTGACAAATTTCTTTCCACATACATTTATTGAGTATCCCCCGTGCTAGGTCTCCAAGGATGAGTAAGAACTCCCCTGACTGAAAGAACGTGAAATCCAGTGAAGAAAACATTCACACAGAGAACTTCATTGGTGTTGCGAGGGCTGTGCAGAATGTCACAGGAGGGGCTGCCCTTTGCCCACCTGTGGCGGGGAGGGAGGAATGTCTGGAAATTCATTCTAGAATAGATGCTGACAGTGCTCAGATTTGCCGGACTAGCAGAAGTCAGCCAGCTTTCATGAAGGACTGATACTGTCCTCCAGGGCAGCAGGGGGAGACATTCCACCTTTGGCCTCCCTGAATACCATTTCTATAGCCCTGTGTTAAACCCACAGAATGGTATAACTGCCCCCTTTCTTTCCATTAAACCTGTCACTGGAGTTTCTAGTACTTTGTCAAAATGTGATGCACACATGAGAAGCCTGAGTAGGGTGATAAATTGAAAGAGCTGAATTCTCTGTGCGCTTTGAAAATAAAGCCCAAATGAAAATACCTCAAACCTTGATGGGAAGTTTAATACTTCATTTTTATCTTTCCCTTAAAGCACACTTCATACTCCACTGAACTAGTTCATAGGTCTGGCTGAAAAACCTCCATTTCATGTCGCTTTGCTGGATGTTCTTGTTTATCCCAAATGCTCCTACCTCTCATTGTGAAACTTCATTCCTCATCCCCTTTTAGAGAAAAGCTCTCATTACTGCTGATTCCAAGCTGTCTAAACCCACACAAAAGAATTAGAAATGAAAAATGCTATTTCCTATAATTTTGGTTTGCCCCTACTCTTCTTTCTCCTCATTTCCTATCTGTGTTTCTGTTTCTGGCTCTCTCTGTCTCTGTGTTCCTTTCCTTCTTTCTCTCCTCCCTGAGACTTAATATCTCCAAACCCCCTTTCTTCTCTTGATCTACCCCTTAAACACATTTAAATGTAAACAGAAAGAATGGTTCTTTCTGAGTCAACTTCTGAAGTCAAGTAGATTCCTGTCTTCTTAAATTTTTTTTAACGTTTATTCATTTTTTGATAGAGACAGAACGTGAGTGGGGGAGGGGCAGAGAGAGAAGGAGACACAGAATCCGAGGCAGGATCCAGGCTCCGAGCTGTCAGCACAGCGCCCGACATGGGGCTCGAACTCGCAGACCGTGAGATCATAACCTGAGCTGAAGTTGTATGCTTAACCAACTGAGCCACCCAGGCGCCCCTTGGTAGATTCCTGTCTTCTTATTGAACTTCATTCAAAACACACACACACACATACACACACTCACTCACTCACTCACTCACTCAATCACTCACAGGGCACTATGTTTCTTGCATATGCTCCATTTGTTCTCTTTGCCATCCCAAATCCTTCTGTCTTTTCTTTTCTTTTCTTTTCTTTTCTTTTCTTTTCTTTTCTTTTCTTTTCTTTTCTTTTCTTTTCTTAACGTTTAAGAGAGAGAGAAAGCATGAGCAGGGAAGGGGAGAGAGAGAGAGAATCCCAAACATGCTCTGTGCAGTCAGCACACATCTGATGCAGGGCTCAAACTCTGTGAGATCATGACCTGAGCCCAAAATCAAGAGTCAGACGCTTAACCAACTGAGCTACCCAGGTGCCCTTCCTTCTGTCTTTTCAAGTCCAACAAATGACCTGACTCCTGCGAGCAAGCCCTCCAGTCCTCTAGACCACAGACACTTCTCTATCTTTAGAGCTCTGATAGCATTTATTTCTATACCACATATCTTGTTATGACATTAACTATCGTCTAGAATTGTTCTCTCATAATACTTTTATTCTGGAGAAGATGTATGCTTCTCTGGTGCTAAACCATTTCCTGTATTGCAGATTATGCCACTCCCCCTGCTCAAGAACCTTGAGTGGCTCCCTGTGGTCTATAGCAGTTCTTCTCTAACTCCCAGTGAAGCACCCAGCAGCAAAATAGAATGAATGCATGCTCTTCATGATTTGGAGGGATAGCCCAACTGCCTTCTCTCATAAATTTCTTTAATGCCTCATGGTTTTGCTTTAAAAAAAATAAGCACATTGTATAACTTATATTAAGCTTTGCATGAATTTGTAGAGAGGAACTCAAAAGCACAAGATATGATAAGGTAGGGGTAGTCAAGATAATTAAATCAAAAGCCTAATCCTTTCACAGAAGGGCAGGAGAGAAAGTGAGAGATGGGCAGGAGAGCAAATGTGGAGAAAAAGTCCATGTCGTGATGACCTTTGGGGGGCCATGAATGGCTATATCAGTGCCCTAAATAATATTGTTCTGTGGTTCCCTGGCATTTTCATGACACAGGCCAAACCCCCTAGCATGACATGCAGTACCATCTGTGACTTGGCCACTATCCACGTCTCCAGTATCATCTTTCACGCTGCCTGCCTTCATGCACACTCTACTCCAGCCAATAAGGAACTGCATGCAAGGTTGTACATGTACCATGGCATTCACACTTCATCATGTCCTCTCCCTGAATGTCCTCCCATGCAACCCTCCATACATACCTCTCAATCCTGAGCTACCTGGAAGGTAACCCTTTCTCCAGGAAGGTATTTTGTGCTTACTGTGTGCCAAGCAACATTCTATTCTAAGTGCCTTTACACCTTCTCATGCAATGCCTGTTACACTATTTTACTCAGTAGCTAAAAAGAAAAAGAACTGTTAAAGCTCCACCAATAAGGAGCTAGTGGAGCTCAAAGCTAATTCACTGTAGTAGTAATCACTTGTAGGTTTTATTAGAATGGTTGGTGTGCAAAAATATGTACAAAAAAAAAGTCAGCTTTTTATAGAATGGGAACCTTCCCAACAAAATGGAAAAGTCATTTGATGTTTTAAAGAAACTTCACCGGGAGAGGTTAATGCAGAGGTTAGTGTGTGGCCATTAGTCTAAGATGCATCATGCACACTAAAACAAACGGTACTAGTCCTGGGAAATATCCCCAAGGAGAGCAGACTGTCTCTAGAGTGTCTCAACCTGTCCGGAAACTGCCTCTTGCCCCCTCCTTTCCCCCTCAGCTCTTCTCCCACTAGGTGCTATACAGAGAAAATATAGCCTGTGGTCACAGACACGTAGGAGCTTTCAAGCAAGTTAAATGGCTGAGTCTTCCATACATACACTAAAAGCAGTGTAAGAGCCTTCCAGGGGCTCCATAAAGTGCCCACTAGAACGACTCCTGAGGGAAGAAACGATTCCCTCATACTGAGGTGGTTTGGGAAACCTTCCTGGGGAGAGACAGAATCCTTCTGAGATGGAGGCTGGTCTCATAATTTTTCAAGGCAACTTGGGGAACTTGTACATTCTGACGTTTAAGAACACATGACTTGGTTTCCATTAACTTCTCATTTAAATGCCGGGGCTGGCAATGGGTGGTCCTTTAGTACTGCTGGCCTCAGGAGATGGGATTTTCATGAGGAGCCACAATCTTAGCCTATACTTTCTGTGCTCTAACTCCCCAGAGAAAAGGCAGGCATTTCTTGAGTATCTACCAAGTCTGTGCATACATGTGGCATATAGGTACATGTTTACAGTGAATTCTCCCAATTGAGAGATATGGTTCAATTTTATAATTGAAGAACCCCTGACAAAGCAGTTAAGCAACCTGCCTGAAGTTATACAACAGGTAGGTAACAAACCTGAACTTTAAGCCCAGATCTTCTGATTTCAAAGCACATATTCCTTCAACATCAGGAACTACATTGATGTAGCATTATTCTGTGCTTTATTTTATTAAGGTTCAAATGTCATTGAGCTCATGATTAATCATGACTACTATCTCAAATATATATTGAATTGATGACCCACATACCCCAAACTCTGTAAGTCTAAAATACATTTCCATCAACTTACTCTAGGCTAAAGCTTTCCACAGTTACATCATTGCTGAACTGTGCCAAGGGCAAGCCATAATTTATCTGATAGTATATCTCATAATTCCTCTAAACTTTTGTCTACCCAAAGCTATCCTTGAACTCCTGGCGGGTGGGGGAAGCAGCAGAATCACCTGCTTTAAGGTTACGCATAATTAAATGTTAAGCATAAATAGTATGTCTTACAATCCCCATGCTGCTAATGATTCTCAGATTGTATAGCCAGCTAATTAAAAAGCTGAAAGCCATGCAACCCTGCATAAGTCAATTTGTTTTGTATAACATTCAATCTTTGGTTTTGGTTTTTAACTTCTATTTATCCCTTACACATAAAGAAACCAGTTTGGTTTAAACAAATGTATGAAAACATGCAGATATTTCTCTGAAGTTGTGCCTTGAATCCGGAGTGTTCCAAGAGATGTGAAGAATTTCCCAACTAGTACTTGGGTTCTGGCGTTACACAAAAGTGAGGTCATCCCAGGGAAAGCTTATTGTGACCATTCCCTTCAGCAAGGCTATGTAAGAGCCTTCCTATTTGGTCCTAATACCCTTCTCATGGATAATCGGTCTAAGAAAGTTATCTGCAGAAGTCTCAACGGTATAAGCTGGGCTCTCACAGGAAGGTGGGATCAAACCAGAATCTAGACATGGGCAGGAGTGACCTGGGCAGTATGACAGGACACAAGCAGAAGTGGCTACTCTCAAATGTAATGGAGACTTACAAAAGTTCTATGAAGAGTCTAATCAAGGGATAACTTTAAGAAGGACTGGCAGCAGATGGCTGCATCCCAATAATGCTTTCCGAGATCCATTTCTGCATGACATGGAAGGAATTATGGGTGGGCAACAAGCTAAAGAAAGACCAGAAGAACAGAAGTACCAAGCAGAGAGCAAGAGCAAAGGGAATGAGGCAAGATGGACCTGGAAAGGAGTCAAAACCTGGTTACAAGTGCAAAGGTGCAAGTTAGAACAACCCAGGCATGGAGAACCACTTGATGTTGAGCTACTGATTCAAAAAAGTGTGTCTATAAATATACACGTTTGCCTTATTGTTTATTTAAAACATCCATACTGCTTTCTATGCTTTAGTCACCATTCAAAATAGTCACAGACATTTATTTAAAACCTGCAACAACCCTTCAAGGCAAATACTAGCATTGTCTCTATTTTATTAATCAGGCAGCTGAGGCACAGAGAAATTAAGAAATATGCCCAAGGCCACAGAGTTAAAAATTAATCATTATTTAAAATTTTACCTAGAACATGGCCAGCCTTTTCAATTTACAAACAGGTATTCTTTCCAGCTCCATAAATTGATATGCCTAATACACTTTTATTATTGTCTCTACTATTCTGGAATGACTCTTTTGGAGTCACTCTTTTTCTAGGGTTGAACATCCACTTTTTCACCTGCATATCTATTATCTTTTTATTCATGTTTTTATTTTGTCCTTTCCTCTGAATTTGAAGAAATTATTTCAAGTTCAACTTTGATTTTTTTTAACATTTCACTTCTTTTTTTTCCTTCCATTGCAGATATTTATTCCAATATTGCATTTTGATTTCCTTAATTTTTTTTATGTAAGCCAATTCCCTTTTTTTAAATCTCTACCTTCATTTCAATTTGCTTTCACTTTGTAGCAGCTTATTCCTTAAAATAAGAATGGGTCATCTTATATTTCATTCAATGCATGTAGCAGGGAGTTTGTAAAATATCCTTCCAGTTTCTGGATTAAAAATTGTTTTCTAAGGTATCTCTTCTTCTGAGTATTTTAGATAATTCTACTTTCTTGGAAGTGTGGAGGAACAAGATGTGGAATATCTGCCCAGCCACCACCACTCCCCCATACACACACACACACACATGCACACAGTCCACTTGGGTTCCAGCAAATTCCAGCACTCAGATACAGATCTGGAGTAAATATTGATGTGCACAGCCTTGAGTCCAAATTCTGAGGTCTAACACAATTTAGTGTAGCTCTGGTTGGTCTAGTATGAGACGTTCTGTTCT
The DNA here is from genome assembly GCF_022837055.1 of Prionailurus viverrinus. Lineage (NCBI taxonomy): Eukaryota > Metazoa > Chordata > Mammalia > Carnivora > Felidae > Prionailurus > Prionailurus viverrinus. The sequence goes on along the minus strand of NC_062563.1, from coordinate 127,914,432 downwards.
TGGTGTCAGATTTCCTGACACACTACAGAATTAGAACAGGCTGAGGCTCTTCTTTGAGTAAGTAGAGTACTTAAATGGCTTCTCACTTGCTCAACATAGGCTCCTGTGCAAAAGAAATTCAAGGGTAAGGAGAAATATGTTTTCTTAAGAAAAGAAAAAAAAAACTAATCCAAGAAAAAAAAAAAGCATCTGATGGCCATGGTGTGCCTTGGGGAAGAAGACTGAAAAATTCTTTCTGATTTACTCCATACTCAGAAAAAAAAAAGCCATATCCCATCGGACCAGTAATAAGAGTTTAATGCCAAATAATTAGATACCACACATCTCCTTTCAAAAAAAGGAGGTTGATCCTGGTATTGTAGCAGATGGTACCATTCTCAACATCAGAGTAGGCCTCAAAGTGAGAGAATTCATGCTGGCTAGCTCACTAATCTGTCCCATTTCTGCTTTTGGGCAATCAGGCATATGGGAAATTTAGATTTTTACAGTGAATCTCGTTGGATGATACATATAAAAGATACACTAATATCAAGCCAGTGTTTAATCAGGTAATGACTCATTAATAGAGAAAAGGGCAAAGCAAGGCCTTTTGGTCCTTCTGGGCAGGTAGGAGATTTCTAAGAAATCTAATCTAAGATTTCATCAATCATACTGTGAACACTATTCTCTATTCTATCCTTGTCCTATTGGAACAGTAGCCTTAATGGTATGGAAATTCTTGGAATGACATCTCAAAAAACAAAAACCAATTTGGATGAAAGAATACAAAAAAGGTCCAGATGGCTTTGCTGTGCTCACCATTGTAAATGAGGATGGCTGTCCACAGCAGCCAGAGTGCATCTGTTCTCCATTTTATTCAATTACTTAATTAGGGTAATGTTCTCTCTTTAATTGTCACTGTTTTAATAAAACAGAAAAATCAAAGTTAAGTTGCTATTTGGTATTCTCTGATAAGTAAAGTTTTAAGTGTATAGGAGAAAAGCATTATCTAATATTTCACTAAGCCCCAAATACATGTCCATGTCCCTCTTCCCATGAACTTAATTCCCTATCAGATGCATAAAGTCTCTCTTTGAGCAGAGGAAAATTTGGGGCCAGTCAGACTTCTGTTATCCCCTCCAGCAGATCTATCACTGTGTTGTTGGGGGAGAAAGTTGGCAGCAAGGAACACCATGATTAATCACATTGTTGTTTCTTTAACTCAGATAAATCTATCTCACGTCCTTTGTACAAGTTGTCCACTTGGTAAAATAGGTTATAAATGAACAAGCCTCAGAATGGAAATCCCCTGGTAATATGACAGATATCTAGAAAAACATTTTCTATTTCTTTGGAGTTATGGCACTTTTCAGAAACCATTCTGCATCTCCACATTTAAATGTACCTATAAGGTTCTAATGAAAAAGGGTTTATCCCCATAAAAAAAAAATAGTTGCTACATCTTCCAACTACCATGGATGGACTATGAACGTCTTGTAGACCTGCAGATTCACACAGCTAAAAGAGACCCGAAAGTCCATTGAGCCCACACTAAAACTTCCTGGAATGCATTTTAAGAATATTGAGCCCTAAACCCCACCCCAGGCAATTAAATCCAAACCTTTTAGGAGAGAACTACACATGGGTATTCTTTAAGCGCCCCCTGGAGATTCTAATGTGCAGCCAGGGTTAAGAACCACTTGCCTCTCCACAAATGAGGCAAGACAGGAATCAGGGGGAATTCAGCTCATTCGGGTGAAGAAGACCATAATAGGGGATGCAGAGGGCATACGTGGGCATCTGAAATCTCTCCCTCTCTGAGTTGAATGTGAACTTCGTATTTTAGAAAGGAAGGAAGACTGGACATTTAAAAAGAAAAAAAAAAAGACCACTTGACTGTTATTTAGAAGAGCAGAGAAGGCAATTTAAAACCTGTATCTATGAGTTGGGAGCTGTTGATGAGAAAGTTGCTCTCAGGGCCAAAGTAACACAACCAAAGTAACAAAGGTATGTGTGCGCTTGAAAGAATGAACAGTTGTGATTTAGTAAAACTCAAAGCAAAACAAATAAACACTAAGCTTTACCTAGGTTATTTTAATTTTTTACCCTTTCTCTGATTTGTGTATTTCTTTCATATTATAATCATTTGAAATTAATAAGGAGTTCATTCTATAATTTCAAGAGAATATTTGTTTTGTTGGGAAAAGCATGGCTGGGTACCTGAGAAGCTTGCAGAATGGTGAGGGTTGGGGAGGAAGCAACATTAAGAATTCACTTTTTTTCTTTTACTGAATCAAAGAGGAAAGAGGCTTGGTATCTAGTTGAAAAGTGTGTTCTGTGCCCCTTAGCACAGGTTTCAGAAATTGTATCTTTCTCCTAGATCAACTGCAAATCCATTAAGTGCCCTGGTAAAAGTTTACAGTTTTGCTACCACAATGCTACTCCCTGGAAACTTTTGGAACCTGAGTGAAAAGAGACCAAGGAAACCCATGATTCAAAGTGGCCTAGAACTCAGGCCCTCAGTCTCAGGCTCCCTCTCAAGCTTCTGACCTGGGAAGCTGCTGCTGCCACCTGAAAACCTCCACCTACTGGCCTCCAAGCAGGCTCTACAGCAGGGAGCTCTGCCATCTGTCCAGGAGGCCTATGTGGGACCAACTGCAATCTGTGTTTCAATTTGACCACTTAGTCTTCTGCATTGGTTTACCTGCTGTTTACACAAAATCTGATTCAGATTTGTTTGACTTTAACAAATAACTAATTTGGATGTTAGTCTTAGAACTAATGATGCTAGACAGAGTTCCTAAAGAAAGGTTCTTCTATTATTCACAGCATACTTCATGGGAATTTAGCCCAGATATAAAGGTTATAAATCCAGATTGATCTGAGGACTACATCACTTATGCTTCTATCTGATACTTGACGAAAACATATTTTCTATTGGGGTAGCAATGTATCCACTGTAACAGTGAAGATTCTTTTGTTTTGAGCATGACAAACTATATGGATACCCTTTCTCCTTGGTGACTCATAGAAGACATAGAAGCTGTCCTGACCAGACCAGGGTCTATTATGGCCAATGTCCCATCTACTTAGAACTTCCCAGCCCACAGCCCTTGGCTCAGAGAAGTAGAGCTAGCCCAGATCTTGTGCAGAGCTGGTGACACTGAAGCATCACTTGCTCCTTGACCAGAAGCTGGATTCCCATGGCTGGCCAGCAAATCATGAAAGGACCTGTCATTAAAGACACAGCCCAGTAGAGGTGATAGATATTGACCAAGCAGAGTAGCAACATACTGCCTTTGGACTAGCAACTCCAGAGAAGATTGGTTGGATGGGACCAAGATGAGAGTGGTGCAATCCCATGCAAAGCGAATACTCCTTAAAAAAGACATCATGTGGGGCACCTGGGTGGCTCAGTCAGTTGTCCAACTTCAGTTCAGGTCATGATCTCACGGTCCTAGAGTTTAAGCTCTGTGTCAGGCTTTGTGCTGACAGATCAGAGCCTGGAGCCTGTTTCAGATTCTGTCTGTTTGTCTGTCTCTCTCTCTCTGCGCCTCCCCCACTCATGCTCTGTCTTTCTCTCTCTCAAAAATAAATAAACATGAAATAAACAAAAAAAAATATCATGTGGGCCCCAAGGTTGCCCTGGACCCTGAATAGCTTCCCAATCCCAGAAGCCAGAGAATTACAAGAAAATCTCCATGCCTTGCAATTAGAGGTCTCATACAATGGAATGAATGGTGTACATTGAACTCAATTCAAATTCTACTTCTGCCACATACTAGGTAAGTGTCCTCAGTAAACTTGTTTAACTTTCTTGAATTTGATTCCCTAATCTGTTAAAGAGAAAGCATACCAGGTACTTGGTCCCAATGTTAAAAATTTCATGTGAAAAAAAATTTGTATGAAACTTAGAACAATGTCTTGTACATGGGTTGTCAATAAATGTTGGATATTGTTTTTATTATTATGATTAAATAAGATAATTAAGGAATAGGGGCACCTGGGTGGCTCAGTCAGTTGAGCGTCAGACTTCAGCTCAGGCCATGATCTCATGGTTTATGAGTTTGAGTACCACATGAGGCTCGCTGCTGTCAACCCGGAACTCCACTTCAGATCCTCTGTCCCCCTCTCTCTCTGCCCCTCCCCCACTCATGCTCGGTCTCAAAAATACATAAACAGTCAATGAAAAAGATAATTAAGGAACAGTTTCAGGCACACAATAACCCTAATAAATAGTAACTATCAGAACAGTCTCTACAAGTAGAAGGTAGGCTCTAAAGCAACATCTCTACCATTAGCAGAGATCTGTTACCCATGTTTTCTCCTTACTAAGTGGAAACAAGGAAGAAGGCTTGCTGAGAAACCCACAGCCCAGTGTTCTGTGGGCAGACATGGTGAGAAGGCCCCTCCTGGGACAGAGGCCAGCCTGTACAGTCTTATCCACTCACAGAGAATTCCCACTGTGCCACTACCACTCCTTTTCCCTAGAAGGGTGTTACTGATATGAAACAATTTAAGTCAAATATAATTGAAATAAAAATATCCATTTCAGCAGACTCCCAGCAGGCTGAGCTACAGAACACTAACAAATTTGGAAGGAGGTACTAGAGAAAGAGTGTCCTGAAAACCTGGCCTCCTGCTCTGAGGCTGTTATGCAAGGAAAAGGAGGACTCTTAGGTGGAACCTAAGAGTCAATCCCCCAAGTTCTGACAATGGCTCCCAGCCTTCCCAGCTGAAGCCTACTGTGAGTGTGGATGAGGTGGCTGTCTGAGTAAGCTAAGACACGGAGCAGAGGAGTCTATGGTGTCTTCTCACTGAGGGCTTCTGCTGTAGTCTGGAGATACTGTTGGAGCTCAGAGGATAAGGCGCTAATGGATTGGGAATATTTGCCAAGGGATGAAGAACAGAAGCTGAGGCTTGGATGAGCAGAATCAAAGGAGAAAAGTCAACATTAAAAATTTTTTTTTAATTTATTTTTTTATTTTAGCAAGAGAGAACATCAGCAAGGGAGAGAGAGAGAGAGAGAGAGAGAGAGAGAGAGAGAGAGAATATTAAGCAGGCTCCACACTCAGCACAGAGCCCAATGGGGGCCTTGATCTCACGATCCTGGGATCATGACCTGAGCCAAAATCAAGAGTCAGATGCTCAACTGACTCAGCCACCCGATTGCCCCAAAAAGTTTTAATGTTTGTATAAACATAAATAGTAAACATTAATAGACTTGATTATTTATTAAATCTGTTGACTCTTTGATACTTAGGGCAAGTTGTTTCTGTAAGCTCACCTGTCTGAACCCTTTTAAGACTGTTTTTTGATCATTCAGATAAAAAAAAATGGAGAGCCAATGCCAGGCCCTTTATAAAGTGCATCAAAATATGCTACCCATCCAGAGCCTTTACCACTAGAGCAAGCAAGAGCTATAAGTTGTTCATGACTTAACATAGTCTGTTTTTGCACAATTGGTTTGGTTTCACACTTTTAGCAATCTTTAAGAAAAGTGGCTACTATTAACTGAACTGAATGTTTTCTCTGTTGTCCTTATGGCTTAGAAATGAGAGACATTAGAGCACTACTTTAAAAACTATCTTCCACAACAGAGTGGTTCCAAGAAACATTAATGCATACTCTAAGAAAAAAAGGATTATTTCTGTCAAATAAGTTTAGAATATCACAATGTACATAAAGATATTAAAGGCTTTAGAAGTCCTATGGTAACACACACACACACACACACACACACACACACACACACACACAACAATGAAGCTTGGCTTAGCTCAGCATTCCCCAAGCTTACTTGATGAAAGTGTCCTGTTTTCATGGAGTACATCTTTAGGTACTGCAGAACAGTATCCCCATAACATTAGTTTAGGAAACACTGCCTTCAAGTGTGTCATTACCAAAGTATCTGGTCCTATAAGCCACCCAATTAAAAAAAAAAAAACAGCTTCTATAACATCCCTGACAAAAGGATATTCAGTTGGGACTCTGCTTAAACCATGTCCCATAACTAAAAAGACATCCAGTTTTATGTCTGGAGATTAACTAGTAACAGGTGAATGGAAATTGGAGTTAGAACAGCTGGGCTCTGAAATCCTATTGGCCACAAGTTTTTCTCCTCTGAGTCTTAGAGTAAGTACTGAGTCCTTCTGTATAAAATGGCCATCATGACAGTAACCTCATAAAGTTTTATAGCTCATTGTCTCTATTGATATTCCCCTGAGCCAAGAGTTGCTTCCTATCTCTTTATTTCTGTTACTTTGTCTTCTGGAGACAAACAGAATTGAATGAAAATTGTCCCACTTTCACATACATTCTCTCAGTTAGATCATAGTTACACTGAACTTCTGAAAATTCCCTTTTCTGGGATATGCTCACCTCTTTAACTACAGCTACGAGAAAACATGATATTGACTTTTTGCAAAATCATGGCATTTTTTTTCTCTATAGACACAATTGCTAATTGTGGTTAATGTTGTGTAAAAGGATATTCCTAATATTGTTATCAAACACTGAACCTAATATTTCAGGCATGATCTCACCCCAGCATAAAAGTATTCCCATTACGTAGCAGTTAGTCTAGCTAAGTTTGGGTTCTTATATTTACAGCTATGGGCTACTTAAGTCTCAATTGATTTTCTGTTTCATTAAAAGCAAGATCTTTTTGCTAGAAGTGTTACCAAGCTGTGTCTCTCTAATTTGTGTAGTTGAATATTTAAACCTAAAGAAGGAGGGCCTGAATGGCTCAGTCAGTTAAGTGTCCAACTCTTGATTTCGGCTCAAGTCATGATCTCACAATTATGAGATTGAGCCCCACAGCAGGCTCTGTGCTGTCAGATTCTCTCTCTTTCCCTCGCTCTCTGCCCCTCTCTTGCTTGTGCTCTCTCTGTCTCTCTCTGAAAATAAATAAATAAACATTTAAGACTCTAGAGAAAAGAAAATACTAATAAGATCATAAGAGAAAATACATTTAGAGTACTATACTGTATTTATTAAAAGTATTGTACTATATTTATTGAAAAAAAATCTGTGCATAAGTGGACCCACATGGGGCTCCTGAGTTGCTCAATCAGTTAAGCATCCAGCTCTTGATTTCACCTCAGGTTGTGATCTCATGGTTCTTTAGAATGAACACTGTGTCAGGCTCTGCATTGACAGTGTGGAACCTGCTTGGGATTCTCTTTCTCTTTCTCTCTCCCTCTGCACCCCACTCTCTTTCTCAAAATAAATAAACATCTTAAAACAAAAAACAAAATAAAATAACCTAAAACTAGTACTTTATATCATACTTTTTAAAGGTCAAACTTGTTGGTTTCAACCCAGTGTTCTGGCCTCTTGTGTTCCTCTTTGATTCCAATTTGAAAAGTTTGTGTCATCTGCAAAGCTGATGAGCTCCTGTCTCTTTCACACAACTTCACCTAAGTCTTGGTTAAAAGTATTGACTAGACATCAGCAAAGACAGTTCTCTAGCAACAGCAGTATCCTCAACTTTCAAACCAGATTATAGCAAGGAAGTTAAGGTATTTGTCACACACAGCAAGGAAGGAAATTGCACACTACTGCCAATATTCCACTCTTCCTGAAAATAAATAGAAATGGCCTTTCAAATGCTGGCAAAATGAAGTTGAAGATATTAAAAAAATTCTTCCTTCAATAATAAGGTGGCACAAAGAATTCCTGAGAAGCCGCTTGTTTATATGTCTATGAACTTTTGCTGTGAATGTGGAGCTGAATTAACAGTTGTCTGCACTGTCTCCTCTGAAAGGAAGCAAAAGACTTTTATGTCCACAAATATTACATTTGTGTATTCATTTATTCATTCATTAAATCAATAAGTCATCAAGCATCTATTAAGTGCTTGCTGTATTCAGGAAAGTAGTGAGCCCTGTACATTTATAGATAAGGAAAGAATATCTCTACCCTTGGAAGATGAATCACATAAAGGGGGTGATACAAACTCAAATGAGCAAAAGAAAATGTTAGAGCTTTACCACCTAATTCAGAGTTTAGCAAGGTAACATGAAATTAGGATACAATAATGCACAGTATTATGTCTACATCTGTATAGCTAAATATATTTGTACATCTACATCTATATCTATATTCCGAACAACCACAGGAAAAGGTTATGGAAGTTCTAATTTAAAATCTCAACAGAGGGGCACCTGGGTGACTCAGTCAGTTAAGCATCGACTCTTGAATTCTGCTCAGGTCATGATTTCACGGTTTGTGGGATCGAGACCTATGTCGGCTCTGCACTGACAGCATGGAGCCTGCTTGAGATTCTCTCTCTCCCTCTCTCTGCCCCCTCCCCATCGTACTGTCACTTTCTCTCTCTCTCAAAATAAATAAATAAACTTTAAAAAAGAAAATAAAATCTCAACAGGTAGTACGAAATATCTCTGAAAAATAGTAACAATGTGTTATATTTTTATACAATAAAACTATAAAATGTTTATTTGCTCAAGTCACACAGCTTGAAAGTAGTAGAAAAAGACTCAAGTGTAGGGTCATCCCCCCTCCTGAGACTGTGCACTAAAGTATAACTTTATCACATTTCCCCTACTAGAATGACAAACATCAAAACAAGTATTCTCAGTGGTGTTGAGGATACGAGAAAACTCTCAAGAACTGATAGTGTGAATACAAATAGCATGGTTTTTGTAAGGCAACTCTCCATGTGCATTAAAATGCATTAAAATGTGCATATCTAACTTACAAAATACAAAACTGTGCAAGTCATTTGTGCCATGATGTCTATGGTAGCATTATTTACAGTGGAAGATTGACTAAATAAATGTTGGTGTATCCACATAATGGAATACTATGCAATCATTTAAAAAGGCAATAAAAAGGCAAAACTGCAGGAACAGAAAGCTGACTGGTGTTGCCTGAATGTGGGGTGGGAGTGGGCGCTGACAGTAAACAGGTGTAAGGGAAGTGCTAACGGTGATGGAAATGTCCTACAACTGAATTGTAGTGATGGATGTGCAATTAGAAAAATGTACTAAAAACTCACTGAACTGTACACATAATCTGTAAAATTAGATAGTAACTATCAACAGACGTTCTCTCTGGGGTGAAGATTACAAGGGACTTTCACAATAAACATTCTGTATTATTTGTATATTGTAGAATGTCATAATTATGAACTAGTTTTGTAACCAGAAAAAGTTCTTAAACAATATCTACCTTCAATCAACAAACAATAGCATACATAATTACAAAAATCCACTTTCCCAACAACAAGATAAAGATGACTATTAATATCACTATTTTCCAATGAATGAGGCACAAGTATTAAAAAATAAAAGATATAGCTACTATTATTGGTGATGATTTGATTATCTGAAAAACCAAAGAGGATCAACTAAAAGTTTATAAAATTTTAATGATGTTAGTAATATGGATAGGTATGAAATAAATGTTCAGAAATTAGTATTTTCCTATCTATTTACAATAATCAAAGAGAAAATATAACAAAAACAGAAACTACAGAAGAAAGAAAAATATACAATCTATGTAAAGGAAACCCTAGACTTCCTGCAGGGTAATAAAACAAATATAGAATAAATGCTATTTTTCTAAACATGATTACAGTTTTTATTTTTTTTTTTAATTTTTTAATTTGTTTAAGTTTATTTACTTCGAGGGGGGAAGGGGCAATGAGAATGAGAGGGACGGGGGGAATACCAAGCAGGCTCCGCACTGTCAGCAGGGAGCGCAACATGGGGCTCAAACCCACGAACCATGAGATCATGACCTGAGACAAAATCAAGAGTGGGACACGTAACCAACTGGGTGAGCCAGGCGCCCCAATGACAGTTTATTAAAGAGGTCAATTATACCCAATTATAAATGTAATGTAATTTCATTAAAATGTATGTGTTTATTTTTGTACATTTAAAAACAATGTAAACAGTAACTGCATAAGAATAAAAGTCTTTTCGGGGCGCCTGGGTGGCGCAGTCGGTTAAGCGCCGACTTCAGCCAGGTCACGATCTCGCAGCCCGTGAGTTCGAGCCCCGCGTCGGGCTCTGGGCTGATGGCTCAGAGCCTGGAGCCTGTTTCTGATTCTGTGTCTCCCTCTCTCTCTGCCCCTCCCCGTTCATGCTCTGTCTCTCTCTGTCCCAAAAATAAATAAACCTTGAAAAAAAAATTATAAAAGAATAAAAGTCTTTTCTAAAATCATAACAATTAGGGGATAATTATGTATTAAGTATTAAAATTCACGATAAAGCCATAAATATAAAGAGAGGCATTGACATTCAAATATATTTGACAGATCAGAGTAGAAAAGCATCATCCCTCAAATATATAGAATAATAAATCCTATGAAAAAGATGTTATTTCAAATTAGAAGGAAAAGGAAGAACTATTCAGTTAGCACTGTGGTACCCAGCTAACCAGTTAAAAAACTTAAGTTAGATCGCTTCATCTCAGTTTATATACTCCAAAACAAATATGATGTGGATTTAAAACTATAGTCCAAGATTCTTGGGGCGCCTGGGTGGCGCAGTCGGTTAAGCGTCCGACTTCAGCCAGGTCATGATCTCGCGGTCCGTGAGTTCGAGCCCCGCGTCAGGCTCTGGGCTAATGGCTCGGAGCCTGGAGCCTGTTTCCGATTCTGTGTCTCCCTCTCTCTGTGCCCCTACCCCGTTCATGCTCTGTCTCTCTCTGTCCCAAAAATAAATAAAAACGTTAAAAAAAAATTTTTAAAACTATAGTCCAAGATTCTAAAGACAAGGACTTTGGTTCTAAAAAAATGCAAATCTACTGGCAACAGTACTGTGAACACTGTTTTCTAATATTATGGAGATCTAACCTGGATATGAAGATCAAAAAGACAATAAGAGTAGAAGCATCCAGATCTCAGAGGGAAACAATAATTCCAACTGTCTGCAACAAAGTGGAGTATTAGCATTAACTGTATTTTTAAATCAGACAGATTTTTATTGAAATCCTAGTTCCACCACTTTACTAGCCAATTTCTCAATGTCTCTCCTTGCCTCAGTTTCCTTTTCATGTAAAGTAAAATAATAAGAATGCATATAATTGACACTTAAACAACACAGGGGTGAAGGGTACTGACCTCCCCAAGAAGTAGAAAATCCATATGTAACTTTTGAATTTCTAAAAACTTAACTACTAGTAGCCTAATGTTGACCACAAGCCTTACCAACAACATAAACAGTCAATCGACATATATTTTGTGGTTATATGTATTATACACAGTATTCTTACAATAAAGTAATCTGGAGAAAGAAAATATTAACGAAATCATAAGAGAAAATACATTTACAGTATTATACTGTATTTATTGAAAGTATCGTACTGCATTTATTGAAAAAAATCTGTGTATAAGTGGACCCACATGGGGCACCTGGGTGGCTCAATCAGTTAAGCATCCAACTCTTGATTTCAGCTCAGGTTGTGATCTCATGGTTCATGAAATCGAGCCCTGTGTTGGGCTCTGCACTGACAGCATGGAACCTGTTTGGGATTCTCTCTCTTCCTGTCTCTCTGCCCCTCCCTCTCTCTGTCTCAAAATAAATAAACATTAAAAAATTAAAATAAAATAAAAATAGGCAAACTTGCTCAGTTTCAACTTGTGTTGTTCAGGGTGAGCTGCAATATATACCACATTAGATATGAGAATTAAGTGAAATAACCCACGCAAAACACTTGGCTGGCCACTTAGGTATTAAGTTAATGTTCTCCCTATCCATGTATTAGTCAACTTGTGCTACCATAACAAAATACCGTCGACTGGGTGACTTAAACAACAAAAATGCACTTCTCAGTTCTGGAAGCTGGAAAGTCCAAGATGAAGATGCTGGCCTATTTGGTTCCTGGTGAAGGTTGTCGTCCTGATTTGCAGTCAGCCACTTTCTTGCCCTCATTTGGTGAGGAGAGAGAACAAGGTTTCTGGTATGTCTTCTTATATAGACACTAACCCCATCATGAGGACCCTACCCACATGACTTCATCTAATTCTTCTTACTTCCAAAGACCTTATGTCCAAATACCATCACATTGGGTATCAGGACCTAAACGTGTGGATTTGGTGGTAGTAGGGGCAGGGACACAAATATTACATCTGTAACACTTGCATCCCCCCTTTTCTCCAAATACTTGCAGGACAAGAAATGCTAATTACTATGCTGCTTAGCTATGATTTTTACTGTTTCCTTAACACTTTAGATAGATAATAACATTCACCAAAACATTCAGAGAATGTTATTAAATAGAGGGTACTTATAACAACTATCCACTATTTTCCAGATATCATACTAAGTACTGGGATTATAAAGGTTATAAAGATTAATTAATAGGACACATTTCCAGCTTTCAGGGGGTTCACAATCTATCTACCTACAGATAATATTTTGTTTCTTCCTTAAAAACCACTATCCCTCCCTCTATGGCAGTCTTAATATTAAGAGCTTTCATATTTCTTTGGCCATTTTCTTCTTGAAAAAACAGTACATGTAAGGAGGCAGCCATTATTACGTCCACTGAATACATGAAGAAAATAAGTGCTTAGAATTTAAGGACAAGAAATAATATTTGTATATGCTTAGCACTAGAGAAAGAGATGAAATGAAGAAGTCCATGTGTCTAAATGTGTTTGCTTTCTGACTGTATTCCTTAAGGGAGAAGGCCTCTATACACTCTTCACAAAATTAAAACCAAGTATCTTTTCTAAAGCTTTTACTAAAATAATGTCTCCATTTGATCCTTACAACACCCTCATGAGCAAGAAGTAACTCTCTTCCTTAGTATCTTCACAAAACTGAAGTGAGAAAAGGTCATGGCATCAATCTTAATAGGATTTAACTTGAAAAGTAGTATTTCATAAGTATCCAACCATGCCACAGGCCAGCCAGTCTTTTTCAAAGGAAGATTTCTATTTGTGTTGTTTATGATGCAATATGCAAGAAATAGGAAAATTCCAGGCCATAATTACTCAAGTAATTATCACTGATTGTTTCAGAGAAAGAAACTGAAGTTCAAACCATCAAGTGCTGGTGTCACACTGCTGGAGTTTTGTACATTTATTTAATGTTCCTTTTATTTTTCATAAAAGTGACTCTAACTCACAGAAAAACATTTAAACACTAGGGGGAAAATCAACATAAAATGATAAAAGTAAGTCTTCTTCTTTCCCCAACTTTGCCCCAAGTCCCACTCCTACTACCCAGAGGTGAGCACCCTTGCCTGGTCCCTGTGGACAATTAGCCACCTAATATTAATGTATATATATACACCTTTTTAAAAATATATAAATGGGAGGAGCTGGGTGACTCGGTCAGTTAAGCATCCAACTCTTGATCTCAGCTCGTGGGTTCAAGCCCCAGGTTGGGCTCTGTGCTGGATGTGAAGCCCATATATACATATAATATATATAAATATAAATATAAATATAAATATAAATATAAATATAAATATAAATATATATATATATATATATAGGATTATCTTGTAAGTAATATTTTATATTCTGTTTGTATCAGTAACAATATTCTTTGGAGAACTTTCAAGAACAGCACAGGAAGCTCTATATCATTCTGCTGAATGACAGCTCTCATTTCCATAAGAGTCAAAAATGGGACTCATTTTTCCTGACTCTTGGTAACCATTGTCCTTTGTATAATTCCAAGTAACTCTCTTCCTTAATGATTCAAAAACTGAAGTTAAATAAGGTCATATTATCAACATTAATAAGATTTAAATTTAAGAACAGTATTTTATCAGTATCCACCATGCCATGGACCACTCCTTTTCAAAGGAAAGGCTTTCATTCATGTTGTTTATAATGCAACACACAAAACATAGGATAATTACAGGCATCTTATTTCTTACAAATACAAAGCATGAATCAAAAAACCCAACCCTGGTTACTGGTTGTATCAATGCAACACAAGCTTCAAGTAACTTTTCTTCAGACCTTGCATCTCAAGAACCTCAAGTTCACAGTAATAAAAATAAAAAGAACAAGAAAAAAAAAAGTCAAGGTATCTTCACACCGGAGATGAAAGTTCAAACAATCTGCTAGTTATAATTCTGAACTGTTGTTTTGACAAACACAGACTTTAAAAGACAATTTTTCAACCTTCAAGTGTAGCCAGAGATAACAGAACTAATGTCTTTTTCTCTAAACTCGATGAGGACCTTAAAATGCTATATTTTTCAATTCAGAGAGTGGAGTTCCAGTTACAATGAGACTAACAAAGACAGACAAAATTCCAGAAAGCTCAGAAACATGCAACTCAGAAGGTTTTCTAGAAAATAAACCTCATTTAGGTAAAAAGATTAAAACTCCTATTCAGCAAACATTGGCTTTTCTTGGAGTACAAAATCCTAAGTAATCATTTCCCCTAATCAAAGCATTTCCCCTAGGTGTCCTATTGCCCTGTAATCAATGATAATGGATGGACTCTGTAAATTAGAGTATTTATAAACCTTTGCAAAGTAAGAAAGCAGAACTGTCCTTTGCAGCCTCTCAGAGGAGGGCAAAAATGGAAAGATGCCCATCTTCCTGCCTCTGGCAGGAAAGGCCAACAAAGCTCATTAGCTATTTATCTACCTGTGCAGAGCCACATTCATCATGAGATGCCATTCTATAAACCTCAACCAAAGAGAGACATGCTAGGAAAGAAAAATGATCCAAGAAAGCCAGACATTCAAACTTAAAAAAACAACATAGTTAAAAGGAAAAAAAATACTGGTTTAATTCATTTAGGTGTCACATTTGTTATTAATTGCCTTTGCTCTACCAAGCACTACCTGCACTAAAAATCTGGTATAATAAAACCCAATCTCCACGCCCAAAGAAATCCCAGGTTAGGGTGGGAGACAGAGATGTAAACAATTAATCATTCAATGTTATAAATGCCATGATGAAAATAAGCTACGGAACTATGGGAACACAGAGGAGGGACCTGCTGATCCCAAATGGCACATAGAAGAAGTGCACAGAGAAATTATTTTTAAATCCTTACTGGGAAACTGATCACAGTGGTTGGCTTAGGCAGGAAAATATGTGTCTAAAACAGAACTGGAGAGAGACTCACTTTCATTGTGTATATACATTTTTCAACCTTTGAAATGGGCACCCTTTGCATGAATCACCTTTTCACATATTAATTAAAAATAAAATGATGACTAAAACTAATTAAAGAAATTAATCCTTGTCCAGTATAGAAAATAGTAACTGTTTAATATTTGCTTATTCATAGTCAAGAAAAATAAGACTGCATTAGTACCCATGAATAAATAATAATGCATCTGAATTTTTATAAGCCTGTTTGAAATTCAAAAACTTGCATTTTTTAACCAAGTTCCAGGTTTTTATGCAATCAAATCATGGCCTTAACAAAATATGATGCTGGTCAAAGTATAAACCATTTTGCTCTAACTACTTGATAGAACAGTATAACTTTATCTAGTAAAGTTGATGATAAGCATAGCTACTAACTAGACACTCCAGATGGCTCTCCACTTTTAATGTGTGTCAGAATCATCTGGAAGCCTTGTTAAATTCCAGTCTGCCAAGCCCCACCTCCAAAGTTTCTGATTAAGTAGGTCTGGCAAGTGACCTGAGAATTTGCATTTCTAATGAATTCCCAAGGATCCTGAGCTGTGGATGCAAAGGCCACACTTTGAGAACAATTGTTTTAAAGAAAAGCATGTACATGTGCACCAGGACATGTGAACAAGGGTGTCCACAGTAGCACTTTTCATAATACACCAAACTGGAGCCAACCCAAATTGCTATCAATAGAAGAATATTTAAATTGTGGTGAAATCATACAATGGATTACCATACGGCAATGAAAATAAACTACTGCAGTAATATGTATGACTCTCAAAAACAGTATATGGAGCGAAAAGATGCAACACAAACATCATATTCAGTATGATTTCAAGAGTATAAAGTCCCAAAATAGGAAGAGTGAAACCATGTCATTTACAGATGCAAACATGGACAGTAATTACAATGCAAAGCTAGTAAATGGTTATCACATAAAGCAGAATACTTGCTACCTCGAGGGTGGAAAGTGGGGTTGTGATTGGAGAAAGTCACAGGGAGGGTTTCTGGGATACTAGCAATGCACTATTTCTTGACTTGGCTGGTTAATTATCCCAGTATTGGCTCTATAATTATTGTTAAATTGTACACATGTGTTTAATGCACCTTTCTCTATGAATGTTATAATTAGCAATAAAAGAAGGGGAAAATGTATTCGAAGGGAAGAGATCATTTAAAAAATGGGTGAGGCAAGGGGCGCCTGGGTGGCTCAGTTGGTTGGACGTCCAACTTGAGCTCAGGTCATGATCTCACAGCCTGTGAGTTCAAGCCCAGCAGGGGCTCCATCCTGACAGCTCAGAGCCTGGAGACTGCTTTGGATTCTGTGTCTCCCTCTCTCTCTGCCCCTCCCCGCTCACACTCCATCTTTCTCTCTCAACAATAAACATTTAAAAAATAAAAAAATACAATAAAATAAAAATGGGTGAGGCAGGAAAAGTTTCCTAGAGATGCTGAGACATAAGATCCAGGAAAGGAAGTTTAAATTGTTGAAATAAAAAGAACTACTAGATTTGAATTTTTGAAAATAGATTTGTTAAAGAATTTTTAAAATACATTATTCTGTGGGCAAGGCAAATTTTAAAATTACCAATTTTATAACATTCAATAAAATGTTCTCTAAATTAATAACTTCATCTCCTTGTCAATTCAATAAAAACAGATTTGTAAAATAATCTATTTTATTAACTGCTTTGGGAATAAACAAAAATTTAATTGATTGTTACTAAATATCTTTTAAATCCAGATCAGGCTATTTTCTGTGTTGGATAGGCTCTAGGTACCAAATTGCAAATGGAAAAATCATTTCTGGGGCTGAGTTTTTTCAAGTAAATAGTTACCCATCACCCAACATTTTGTGACCCAGCACATCTTCCTCTCTTCTTCCCCGGAAATTAGACAAAAATTATTTTCCTTCTCAACACAGAATCCTCACTTTAATCCATAAGAGATAAATGGTTTTCCAAAATATCTGCCTCTTTAGCCAAAGTTTTTAGGTGATCAAAGCACATCTGTTTACACTTCTCAGTTTGCTGAATCATTTCTATTTGTTTTGTAGGAGCATCATCCTACAGATTACCTTTCCTTTTGACTTGTATATCTTTAAAATGATGACTTGACTATTTCCAAAGTTAATAATTACCTCATTATTCTAAAAACTGAAAGAATGAACCATATAATTCTCCTTCTACTCTTCTCTAGTCTGCAATCTCTCCAAACCCAAGAAAAATCATAGTTTGACCAGGAAGCTATTTGTCTCCCAAAATTCAGGGACTGATACATTTTCTATCCAAAAGTGAGTTCCCACAAACCCACTATTAAGTCCCTTATTTGGGGTAGAAGATGAAGAATGATGGTCATTCATACATCTGATTGAATGTAGAAAGGCACATAGAAATGTATTCAGGAAAATAACATTCTTGGCAGTCAATTCTAGAATATCATGATACTCATGATACTCCCCGCACCTCCCATTTTCAGTTTCTTCCTTTGCTCTGAATCCTTCTCCCCAAGAACAACAAAAATATTACCTATAATTTTTATCCTTCTCTACCATAAAGCTTCTCTTACACTAGTCTACATCCAATGGTACTAACTTTCCCAAGAAGCCTCCCCTGACTTGTCTCCCTTCTCCCCAGGCTGAATTATGTCTCCCTATCTGTGTCTTCACAGCACCTCATACTAGTCTCTTTTACAATCCTTTCTCAACATATTGCCATTATTTACATATGTGTCTGTGGCTCCTGCTGCTCCTTGAGGGAGGGTCCATGTTATATTTATCTCTGAATCTACACCTAATACAGTAATTGATACTCAGTAAACATACTATTGAAACTGAATTCTGTCCTCAACTTTTCCACCATCTTAAAATAATCTACTGACAAAAGTAAAAGCTAGTAAGAGACTTACAAGGGACTTTGTTAGAAATCTAAGAGAAGGCCCTTATGGAGACTTACAATCAAAACTGACATTCAATAAAATACAATGTAAGGGATAAAAAGTGTAACAAATGCTGAAATAGAATAATAAACAAAATATATGAGAATGCAGAAGAGAAAAATCTTTTCAATTAATGAACAGAAGTGGATGGGGAAGGAAGTCGCCAGGCAGAATGTGAGGCTCCATAAATGACACTCCAACCTTCAACTCCCAATTATCTAGATTTGAATTGCTTAGAATTATTTTTTATTACCCACCTCATCTCAGTCTATTGAAAACTCGCAAACACTCCATTTTTGATTACGGCCCCTAAATCCATCGTCTCCTTTGCTATTGCACTCCCACTGCCTCATCCATTACTTCTGACATGAAATGAGAAACCATAATAACCTTTTAGCTAATATCTTTCTTCTTTCTTTACTCCATCAATACATCTTGTACACTCTTTCAGGATTAATCTCAATGTGAAATTCTAATTCTATCACTTCTCTGCACAAAAGCCTTTAATGACTCATATTAAATACCAAATTAATTTCCAGTTCCTCAGATCCAAGGCACAGTACAACGTAGTCCAAACCAACAATTTTAGCTTTATTTCCAACCATATCCCTACTTTGACCCCATGTTTTTGCCAAAAGGCCATTCCACATCATTCCCCCAACATCATTCCCTCCTATCTTTCTCCTTCATACTTCATTTCTTTTCCTCTATATGCTATGGCTTCCCTGCCTTTCTCCACCAGTTAAAGCCCTGCCTAACTTATAGAAATGGCTCAAATGTCTCCAGTGTAATTTGCTTGATAAAGCCTCCTGTTGCCTATTTTTCCCACAAAGCAACATGATCTCTCCCACCCCAAATGTCTACAGCATCATTCTTTGAATTCTGTGGTGCTTTCACTGCCCCTTTGAATGAGACTCCTAGAACTAGATAAGGCCTCCCACATCCTACAAAATATACCCTTCCCCATCCCTACCTGTCTATGATGCCAGGAATTGATTTAACAAAGAACAGAATTCTTACCTGAGAACAAAGCAGCACATCATTTCTCCCCTAAGGATCCCTGAATTACCTGGCACAGGGACTGGCCTTAAGAGTTTTCCATTCAATATCTGAAATGGATATGAACCCAGAAACACACCCTCGTGGCCAGATAAAAACATGCAAAACTAACATAAACCGTTCACATTATTGTTTTAGAGAAGAAATGTAAGTATCCCTAGGAGTATGGGACTTGGTGTTACCGTTCTTCCTCACAGTGCCTTATGCCAAGTTGGCTGTGGAAACCACCTGCTTAGGGAAAGTACACAGACTAATAGCAAGTCTTTAAAGATAAATTAGATTGGCAGGTAAGAATTATCCCTAACTCTTGGAATGCTCTAAAAATCAGAGTCCAGTCAAGTGAAATGTTGAGCTGACAGGCAGTAGTGAAGTGCAGGATGCTGATTGGGAAACATGGAGACTGAGGACTCTGGGCCTTGCCAGTTCTGCTGCTGAGAACTCTATGTCAAGATGGGTGCTGTTATTGTCAACCACACCTTGTCAGGCACAAGAAGTCAGAAACAAACAGAAATGTGGGAATCTTGGACCACCTTCAAACCAATATTTCTTAAATATTTGTTCACTGTTGTTCTAGTGGGATAAAGGCAAGAAGGAATTTTCTACTAATAAAAACTATACACATAAACAGATTTAATTACTAATCTACCTCAAATGCCGGAAGAGTCAACTTCTGAAAAAAAGAATGACTAAAATAGTTCCTCACTTGCCTGTAGCTATGTTCTTATAATTTTCCAAATTGGACACATTCTAAGAAGCATATTAAAAATATGGAATTTAGATAGCATAATAAATCATTCATTCCCAATAGATAGAATCATGGTTTGCATTATTTAGCTTCAAAATTTCAGCTGACTCTGTATGTCAAGGATGAATGCATGTGCCATGTTGCAGAATAATCAGTTGAGTTATTACCTCTCCTAGTCAAGAGTGATGCAAATTTCCACTGGATAGTATTTTCAGTGGCAGTGGGAGTGGAAATACATTTATCCATTTTATTCTGGTGATGTTTAGCGTCCTGATCTCTTATGCACTAGAGCTCGAGAAAACTGGCTAGCTGGCCTGCCCTATTAATGGGGCTCCTAAGCAGGTGTGAGTTACATTGTGTGCAGCAGGCTTTGAAGCCTCTCTCCTCTCCTTAGCTAATTTCCAATCTCTCTATAAAGTGAAAATTTTGTTTCTTATTAAAACAATTTCATTCATTAATAGACAAGTAGGTTTTGGGGAAGCCGTACCTGTCCTATGCTTACTTCACTGATGCACAAGGTGAGAATAAATCTGATGTGACTGATAACACCTTTTTTATACCTGTTTCTCTGTTTACATATGTATATCACTTATCAAATTATATCTGGTACATGATAAAAGTTACTTGCCAGAACTTGCTATTCTAGATACTAGATAGGCTACAAAGTAATCATCGTAAATTATAGGATATCACAAAGGTGTGAGCCAGATCCAGCACAACCCTCTCATTTTAGAGATAAGAAAATCAGGTTCCAGAAGGAGGAGGGCACCATTATCAGGTAACACCATAAGTTAGAAGTAGAGTTGATCCCAGGACCTCAGAAACCCATGTTCTCCCCAGAAGCATTGACCTGATCAAGAAATCCATAGGCAGAGCAGCATAAATTAGGGCCTATTAATCCCCCATCCACAAACTGATCCCTAAAAGCCCCTTTCAAATTTCACAGAAAAATGGTGCCCTATATGTGTATAAGTGCATACATTTTAGATTCTTGAGATTAAACTTTGAAAACAAGCAGAAAATGGAGCATGAAGACCCTTGAGACTAAGGAGCCTAGAATGAATACCATCAAAAACATAAGAAGCTTGGGGAAAAAAGTTGGCAAACACTGAAAATGGGCTTCACCTACTCCAAAATTAAGGATGGAGAAGGCAACTATGTATGTATGTGTAGATCTCAGCTAGAGAAGCAGCCAAAGAGCCCTGCAAGAGGTTTAGGGGGAGAAATTGTTTTCAGAAATGATATGAGTTCATAAAATTTTACAAATTGGGTAGTTAAGGAAAGTTCTAGAACAGGAGCCTATGTGGCAATTTCAGTAAACAATATCTATCTGTCAGCCTAAAGTCAGAGGTAGAACAATAGCACAGAGAGAGAGAGAGAGAGACAGAGAGAGAGAGAGAGAGAGAGAGAGAGAGAGAGAAGAAAGAAAATTCAAGATCAGAGACAACAATATCTTTGGTTGAGAGAAAGTTGCTGACTGCCTCTCCTGGACTCTTCTGACCTTTCCTGGCCACTCCACTAGATCTGCCCTAGTGCTGACCCTCCCCACCTGAACCGATTCAATTGCTGCTTCTCAAGCAGTACCCTTGCCTCCACAACATCTGTGTTAAGCTAACACTGATGCCAGAGGGCACTCAAGCCCTGAGTGCTGCTGTGACTTATTCATTGCCCCCCCCCCACTCTTGAATTCACCTAACTCCTACTTATTTTTCAAAGACCTGGATGCCATCTCATCCAGGAAGGTTTTTTTGGCCCCCTAATCTGTTTTAGAAGTCCCTCCTCTGTGTTCAAACAGGGCATAGGTTTACTTATATCTACAACCATACCCAACACAGCAACTACAAACCGTGATTCACTTGCTTGTCTTTGCAAGTAGATTGAGAACAACTCGAGGGCAGGAACTCTTTTTTTTTTTCCTCAGTATCTCCCACACTTACCACAGGGCATAGCACATAATAGGGTCTCACTAAATGTTTCCTGAATGAAAGAATATTCCTAAATGTTAGGCCTGATTATGTAACTTAACTATTTGCAGTTTTTTCAGGGCCTATAAATATAATAAATGTCCAAATTCCTTTGCCTATTCAAGATTATCCACAATAGGAGTCCAGTCTGACTTTCCTGAATCAGGTAACCTGGATAAACATATGTTTCCATTATAAGTAAAATCCTATACTTCACATAAATTGTCTGAATATTAAGCCCAACCAATGGGGAACCCTCTGAAGGCATTTCCACCATAGATGAGCCACAGTGATGTACTGATTGCCCACCAAAAAGGCCCACGATAAGCTGGCCAACACACAAGGTGTGGCCTTCAAACCCATTGATGAGACAAGTCCATAATACTTCAGGAAATCATAATGCTCATTGCACAGCATCTGTTTGCCAGCTGAGTCATTCTGTCAGTATCTGTTGGCTTATGCAGAGCCTAGCAGGCATCCATACAATTCAAGTTGTCTAAGTGTCCATGTGTGAGTTTCTGCAGAAGAATGTCTGATGGCAAAAGAACCTTCTTCCCTAGACCCAACCCCAGCCCTCTCCACATATATTTTATCATTGTGTTATCTTGTAACATATGGTTCTATGCTCATACTAGGAGATTATATTTTTTGGGTAACTTACAGAAAGTTCACCTGCCTAGTCCCAGGGAACAGTTACACATGGAGATTAGGAACTGATGTGATTTTTCAGCAATATGACTTAAACCTTCCCAAATTTGCAGTTTTTGGGAGTGCTATTGACACATATGTATAGGCTGACTATAGCAAGCAAAGGATGTATTTCCCAGGGGCCTCACTCATGAGAGTCTAAAAGCCAAAGCTGAACCTGTACCCATCCCAATTCTTGACACTGAACTTAACAGACAAACTCAAATGTGCTTGCCTTTTTTGTATCACGGTATCTATATTCATTCCCAGATTCTTTGCATGAGCTCTTGACTTACCTCACTTATCTGCCTTACCCAATTTTTCTCATCTGTGAAGACCAATTTAGATGCTAACTCCCTGGGTCTTTCTTTATTCTCCAGTCAATCTTGATTGCTTTCACCTCTCAAACCCCTAATGGACATCTATTTACTGCTTGTGTCATTCTGCCCTGCAGTACAGTCTTCTGTTTATATCTCCCCCTCTTCTGGACTGTGAGTTCTCTGACAACAGAGAATACTTCCATTTCATCTCTTTACCCTGCTGCTCCCTAAAGAATAAGGTCTGGCTAAGAGTGAGGACTCTCTCCCCAACAGGGATACACCATCCTAGCCAGGAGCAATATTCTGATAATCCATTTCCTGGAGGAACAACATTCATGAAAAAAAAATTAATAGAGGAGAAAATACTCCTCTGATTTGAGACCAATGTGGCCACTCTCTCTCAAGAGTTCTAGAAGTATTTTTATAAGGTAGACATGATAATAAATGATCATTCCAACACTATGACAATCACAGCTTCTAGCCTTACATGTGTGCCTCTTCTCAATACCATCAGAGAGTTAGCCTAGATATTGTCCCTCTCATAAAGATAGAAAGAACTATTTTTCTATACTTAGTTCAGTTGGATCAAAGTGTTGAGATGAATGTCCAGCCATTCCTAAAGAGATACAGAGGATGTATTGGCAGTAACATGGTGTCTGGGGACAAGGACCTATGATTTGGCTTTACCACTTAACAACCTCAATTTTGGCATCCAAGTGTTTATCATTTGTAATTTTCTTGTTAATGAGTCTTTGGCAACCTTGGGTGAGTAGAAAGTTGATGAGTGCTTTCTAACTCTGTTTTTTTCCTTTACTAATAAATGTAATAAATACAATTGATTTTCTCTGTGTATAACCCTAGTCTTATTCTGTTTTCATATGTTGCACCCTCCTTATTAATTTATGAGAAGTATATAATTTCAGTTTTGATTTGTTCTCTGGCCTAGTGCTGAGAAAGTTGGTTTTGTTTTGGTATAGTTTGTCATTCTTAGGAACTGGAATTTTTTTGTCAAATTTTTGTAGTTATTTCTGGTTTTATTTCATGGTCAGAGGGTTGGACTTAAATAACTTATGCACTTTACCACTTATGAGCTTTTGATTGTTATCATTGTTCCATATACAATGTTATAGGGCAGGGGAATCCATATTCTCTCTTCTGGATATTTGGAATCTTTCAATTAGTGGGTAAAAAAACATGCTCATAACCCACCACAACAGATAGGAAAACACCACAAACATCTCTTCATCCAACCTAACTGTACTTGAGCCATTCTGCTTTGGTTTGTAGACTGTGGATTTGTTAAAGTAAGGGCATAATTTCTACAGAATAAAATGACCAGATCATACAAAAGAGATATCTGGCAGCAAAATGTATTTAGCAGTGAAAATGCTGGATACTGTATAAATATCTATCATTTAAAACTTTAAACATCCTTAAGAAAGAATGCCAACAATATCACCTGCTGATTTGACTGCAATGTATTCACATTCTTTTATTTGTGAAACACCAAGATAACTCATGTGTTGGGTTATTTTTATTTCTTGTTTTTCTGTTTTGTTTTGTTTTCAGTATTGTTGCTTCCTTATCCTTCCTCTCCCTTTTCCTGTAGATTTACTTTGTCTCTTTCATATCTTATTTGGTGCTGAGACTCTGTCCACTATTTTTCAAATAACATTCCTGAAGCAGCATTTCTCCAAACCCAGCAGTTTCCACCAGGCTCATCTAACCATGTATTTATGCAAGCCACCTTTCATCCGAGCAGCTCAGGCTGTCTCAAAGACATTAACTCATGGCTCTTCTGGGACACACTCAGTAAGTCATAATTATATCCACTCTGAAAAGAGGACTGTTCAGAATGCCGATGACTAAAGGAAACTCACCCAAGAATCTAGATGAACTTGGACTGAAATTCAGAGTCTCTTATTCACAGCCTAAGCTCTCCACATTAGACATTAAAATGTTCATTTTTTATGGCTTGAAGTTCTTTCCCTTTAAGTTTAAAATCATGAGTTTTTTTTTAATTTAAATCCAAGTTAGTTAACATATAGTGTAATAATGACTTCAGGAATAGAATTTAGTGATTCATCACTTACATATAAAACCCAGTGCTCATCTCAACAAGTGCCCTCCTAATGCCTGTTGCCCATTTGGCCCACCCCCACCCAACATCCAGCCAGCAACCCTCAGTTTGTTCCTTGTGTTTTGCTTATGGTTTATCTCCCTCTCTGTTTTTATCTTATTTTTGCTTCCCTTACCCTATATTCATCTGTTTTGTTTCTTAAGTTCCACATATGAGTGAAATAGTATAATATTTGTCTTTCTTTGACTGATTTATTTCATTTAACATAATACACTCTAGTTCCATCCATGTTGTTGCAAATGGCAAGATTTCATTCCTTTTCATTGCCCAGTAGCATTCCATTGTATATATATACCACATCTTCTTTATCCATTCATCAGTCAATGGACATTTGGGCTCTTTCCATACTTTAGCTATTGTCGATAGTGCTGATATAAACATTGGGATGCATGTGTCCCTTTGAAACAGCACACCTGTATCCCTTGGATAAATGCCTAGTAGTGCAATTGCTGGGTCATAGGGTAGTTCTATTTTTAATTTTTTGAGGAACCTCCATACTGCTTTCCAGAGTGGCTGCACCAGTTTGCATTCCCACCAGCAGTGCAAAAGGGTTCCTCTTTCTCCGCATCCTTGCCAACATTTGTTGTTGCTTAAGTTGTTTATTTTAGCCATTCTGACAGGTGTAAGGTGGTATTTCATTGTGGTTTCTATTTGTATTTCCCTGATGATGAGTGATGTTGAGCATCTTTTCATATGTCTATTAGCCATCAGATGTCCTCTTTGGAAAAGTGTGTATTCATCTATTCCACCCATTTCTTCACTGGATTATTTATTTTTTAGGTGTTGAGTTTGATACGTTCTTTATAGATTTTGGATTCTAACCCTTTATCTGATATGTCATTTGCAAATATCTTCTCCCATTCCATCAGCTGCCTTTTAGTTTTGCTGATTGTTTCCTTGCCTGTGCAGAAGCTTCTTATCTTGAGGAAGTCCCAATAG
This sequence comes from Prionailurus viverrinus, assembly GCF_022837055.1. NCBI lineage: Eukaryota > Metazoa > Chordata > Mammalia > Carnivora > Felidae > Prionailurus > Prionailurus viverrinus. The sequence goes on along the minus strand of NC_062563.1, from coordinate 127,888,565 downwards.
TTGATTTTTGCTTTTGTTGCCCTTGCCTCAGGAGACATGTCAAGTAAGACGCTGCTGTGGCCAAGGTCCAAGAGGTTTTTGCCTGATATCTCCTCTAGGATTTTGATGGCTTCCTGTCTTACATTTAGGTCTTTCAACCATTTTGAACTTATTTTTGTGTATGGTATAAGAAACTGGTCCAGGTTCATTCTTCTGCATAAAATCATGAGTTTTTGAGGTGGCAAAAATTGTAATCCCTACCATTTGTTACCTTAGTGCCCCCCTCCAAAAAAAAAATATTCAGAAGAGTTAAGATACATGGCCAAGTAACAAGTGCTTAAAGCAGAGTAGGACCAGAACCCTAGTCTCTTGACCCTGTCTGGGACCTCTCTGCTATTTCTTATGCTTTGCTTCATGTACCAGTGCTCTTTCTTTTTGTCTTCTTTTAACCATCCCCTTCTTTTCCTCCTTCCCTCACCTCTCTAGTACCTGTTGAACTGTTTCATACACAAATGTATTTCTTTTATCTTGCGTCAACAATATATAACACAACATAAATTTAAACTAAATTATGTGAAAAGGCCATTTTAAATTACTAAAAAGATATAATAGGATCTCTTCAAAGAAATTCAGTTTTGTTCTGCTCAGACCTTACAGGTAATTCAAAGTAGGCTATTAAAATGCTCCCTAAGAGATACCTGTTTTGAAGTTGTTACTAGAGATGACCACATTTTGATCACAAACCATGGGTAAAGCTAAAATGCTTGGTCTTCATTGCTAATAATATCACTACTCACATGCACAGTGATGATGTGTATCTGTGCATCAGTTTATACTTGACTAAACGCTTTTAGACCTATTATCCCCTTTGATTCTCAAACTCCCATATCAAGAGAGGAAAAGGCACCTTTAATTCCATTTTACATATAAAGAAACTCTTTAGAAACCTTAACTCACTAAAGTTAAATGATTTACTAAAGACCAGACAACCAAGAAGGGAGAAGCAGAGATCTGCTGCCTCCACACCCTCATATTTTCAACAGCTCCATACGTCAGTTCCAGTCCTTCTCACAGTGCACTCGGCATAGTTTCTCTGCTCTTGTACACAGGAGTTGCAGGGTATTTACCCCTGTATCATCCACAAGTCTGCACAGAGATATTGCTCAATAAATGTTCCTTGAACTAAATGTAATTGCATTGCATAGTTGCATTAAATTGTACCTGTGTAATGGTATAGTCTTAATTCCAGTTATCTTAAACTGTTATGTGTCAGAAATAAATAGATCTCCTTGTTGATTCCATTGTAATAAACTCTCATCAGATTTTTAATTGTGGCCTTTTTAAAGTCTTTTGTCACTATCATTGTTTTACTCTGATGTCTTTGCAAAAGTACTTCATCTTCGAGGAGATTTATGGAAAGGAAAGACCTGTACTCTAAAATACAGGTCTGGGGCACCTGGGTGGCTCAGTCAGTTAAGCGCTGACTTCGGCTCAGGTCGTGATCTCATGGTTTGTGGGTTTGAGACTGCGTCAGGCTCTGTGCTGACAGCTCAGAGCCTGGAGCCTGTTTCGGATTCTGTGTCTCCCTCTCTCTCTGACCCTCCCCTGTTCATGCTCTGTCTCTCTCTGTCTCAAAAATAAATAAACGTTAAAAAAAAATTTTAAATACAGGTCTGTGATAACTTTCAGATCATACCACCGAACAAGGTATGAATTACAGAACCCTAGTGGAGAAATTGACGACTTCATAAAAGTTTTTAAAAATCAAGATCAACAATAATTAATTACATGGGACTGGATGAACTAAGGAGGATGATTATAATTTTTATGACTACTTTTTTGAAATATTGCTGATTCTTTAAAGTTTTGTTTTTCCAGATTTATCTAAAGAAATGTTTTCTTTTTTCTCTTAATCCACCATGATTTAGAGCAAAAATGAAACATTTATATTTTTCTCCCTACCTGAGCCCTCCAGAATTCAGAAAATCTCAGTGAGTATTCTTGTATTTTCATGGCAATATAGTTATTTATATGAGTTCAGGAAGAATCTGTTCTCCTTATAATAGGACACAGTTGGAAACATTGGCTATCTTACCAAGGCTTTGCCTGGAATGTCATGTTTAAGAGAGATACATAGACTCAGACATGACCAGACAGCTTTAAGGAACTAATATTGACCTTACGGAGCCAATAAAGCTCCTTGGAAAAATCAGCCTGTTTTCTTGCTTATAGAGTTCCCAGCAGCCTTACCATTTGGGTGCCCTCAAGAAGAGAGGAATTAACTCTATAGGTATTGCAGGTAAAATCTAATAGCAAGTCATTGGATTGGCTTCTTAACCTAGAGAGGCTTTTAAAAGTCCAATCTCACATTCCTTATAAAAAGTTCCAACAAAGCACATTTTAAAATTCTATATGGTTAATTACTATTCTTGTTGCACTTATAAAAATAATAAGGTCAAGATTATTGAAATAACTTATTTTGCAAACAAATTAGTCCTACTATGGTCATCTTTGATAGAAATGGTGGTGATCATAGAGAGAAAAATTACGCTTCAGTAGAAACTATAATACACACTTGTAAGATAATAGATTCTAGTTCTGCCTATTGTCTTTGAGGTTTTGTTTCCTACCAGTAAACTAAAATAGCTTCCTTCAATATCTGACTACAACTCTCTGAACTAATGTTTCCAATTTTTCTTCCAACTTTCTAACTTAGAAGCATTAAGAACTAAAACTGCCCTTTTCTCAAAGCCATACAAACTATCCTTGGATGATTGATATCAACTTCTGAGAAGTCACCACAACAGTTTATGTATAGATAATCTATGTGCCTATTGCTATGTGGGCCACTCAGAAAGATCACCAGAGACATTTAAAATGCAAACCAGGAAAATCTGTTCAGAGTACCACTGCCTGCCCTTATTCTATCTGAAGATGCTTTGAGGTTGACATCCAGAAATCTTCTGGACTGGCTACCCTCAGAACTCAGAAACTGGTTTATTATTTGTTCCAATCATTAGCCATGTTTCTCTTTTGTTTCCATAGAAATGTCTCATTAAATACCTGATTTCTTGAGCAATATGGACCTAACTTTGAGAGTCCAGCTGTATCACCACCACTTAAAATGAAACATAATTGTTAAACTAAACTGACTTATTTTTAAGACTAAGAGATTAATTCAATGAAATGACAGAGCAATCCACCAGCACAGCTTTTAATATGTGAAACTTCCAGAGAAGTTTCAGAGGAGGTGACTCATGGGGTTCAGGGCCGGTCATCTCAGAATGTGTCACTTTGGCATATAGATTATTTTGAGCTGAAGACAATCAAGGCCCAACAGAGTCAACAGGAGCTTTTTACCTCCCCTTTAACTGCCTAAAATAAAACAATTTAGATAGGAGGTCTGTATCTGGAAGAGAGCTATCACCAAACACAGCTTGTTTTTTGTTTGTTTGTTTGTTTTACATCAGAAAGCTTCTCCCCATGGCACAGCAAATATTCATTTACCAAACATTTGCTCTTCCCATCTTTCTGCAGATTATCTTCCTTCCCGTTGAAGTCCCAGAACCCAAACCCTTCTCCTTGGCTCAAGATGGTATGTAACCTCCATTGCCTGACTACTTGGGAGCTCCTTACATCTTTGTGGGGCCCCATATGTATGCAATTAAACTTTCTCCTGTTAAGCTATCTCATGTCAACTTAATTATTAGACCAGCCAAAGGACTTAGAAGGGCAGAATGCAGAAATTTTCCTCCCCTGCGTACCTAAATCCCTACAGCCATCCTTTGAACTAAAACTACCTCATTTTCACAAGGTTCTTCAATTACTGGGGCTGAGGATTAAAGCTTTTCCTGCAGGGCCAGCCTGCTCAAGGAAGAAGCTTCCTTCTTCTCTAGGTTTCCTGTTTCATGCACCTCATACTGGGTACTGAACACTCACAACTTTACTCTGCCTTTCTCCTCAAATGGAAAGTCACAGGGACCAACTGTGATTGCTTTGTCTCTACCCATCATTGTCCAGAGGAGCATCTCATCCATAGTAGGCTCCCAATCAACACTGACTGATAACAAGATGCTCTGGTGATTCTACTAGTCTTGCCCCACCACTCCCACCTACTCAAACAATCCAGGGTGTGCCCTCAAGGAGACTAATGACACAACCAAACACAAAGGGCCAAAGCTTCACCTCTGAGCTGCGGCTCCCTTCTATTCATGAACTAGGAACAATACACGATCCTGTCTTCTGCCACCCTGTGCAGTCTCCAAACCACAGGCCACTACATACACTTGGGTTCTGCAACCAGCATAGGGTGAGTCCTCAGTTCTACTGCATCAGTTCACAGAGGTCTCTGAAATCCAACTAGCTCCTGCATGGCACCCCCACATGAGGCTAAGGGAATGACATGCACTCACATTACTCTCAGCTTCTCTGAATGGTTTTACTGCAATGCAGCGCTCAGCCTGTTTGCTCTCTAGGAATTGATAGCTCTGCACTCAGTGGTGTGGAAGGAGTGGCAGAGGCAGAGTCGTTATGCTCACTGACTGGGCTCTTAATCATGCAGCACTGACAAAGGTAATCAGAGGGAGCGAGAGAGACAGAAAGATAGGAGAGAAAAGAGAAAAAAAGGGTGAGGAGACAAGAGAGAGAGAGAAACAAAGGGGCATGGAGAGAGATGGAAGCAGGGAAGGAGAGAGAAGAGGTAAAGAGACAGGCTTAGCAAAAGACAAAAGGGTAAGGCTTGATGAGAAGCCTTCTACAATCGCTGTTGTTTGATGGAACTTTGTTCATTTGGTCACTCCCTTACAGGTAGAACTGAAACCACACATCCCATGATGTGTCAGGAAAAAAAAAAAAGCTGAGCTTTTTTCTGACACCCAAGAAAAATAAACCCCAGGGAGACAAAGCTGAAGCTTAGCTGCAAGAAGCCAGTTTATAAACTACTAACAACCCATCCCTCACCTTTTCCCATTCCATATCCTAACTCAGTCCTGGCTTCAGGATACCCTAGTGCCTTCTCCTCCCTCAGAATAAAATTTGTTTTCACAGAAAAGTATCCATATTTGTCAAGTAAGGTCCTGAGTGACCCATAATTTCTACTCCCACTCTCTCTCTCCTGAGAAGGATTATTATGTCAAGCCTGATCCCTTAGCACAAGACAGAGGTCTCTAGCCCATGGGAAAGACCCTCCAGGCCTGAATTGGTAAGCTAGCATCTGTCCATGTTTCACTACTCCCTCCTAACCTTTTGTGTACCAGGATTGTGGCCCCATCTTCCTGTAATGAGGTACTGAAAGCCCTTGCCTAAGGACAATATAACTCTTGGCTAGTTACCAGCTTTTTGTAAAATGTGATTTTTCCCCCTGTAGTCATTTCTTGGTCACTTAATTTTTCTTTTTTTTTTCTTTCTTTTTTCTTCTAGTTCTGCAGATATATATTGGGCACATACACAAAGCCAGTACAGGGATGTGAGAATAAGAACTCATCATAAACCAGAACTAAAATAACAATTTGGGATATGCCAAAGCTCATAAGCCTGAGAGGCCACTCCTTGCACCCCCAGCTCTTGTTGAAATTCCACTGTAAAACCTGAGTGCCAAGGAGCAGAACTCTGAGACATTTAATTCCAGCCATAAGTGGCCTAAGGAAATCGCATCCTTCACTTTTAATTTGTACTTAACCTGATATAGCTTTTAGATTAACTGAATATGGCCTACAAAGATGCCTGCGTGAAGGGGAGCAAAGTAAAAGGTCAGCACAGAGCTGGGTCACTGCCTATATTAAGGTCACACAATTACTGCAGGAACAGTTGGAAATAAACTGGGCATGGTAATCTTCACAAAGTAACTACGTCACACTATCTAACAAGACACTGACATTTGAGCTGGACCTGCAGGGATGATAGGAGTTCACTGACAGAAGAGAGAAAGGTAAGGCAGAATGTTCTAGAAGAGGGATCAAGGAATGAGCTCTGCCTTGACATAGTGAGGTTGGAACACAGATTGAGCAATATCTGCATTCCCAGGCCTTGGAAATCCATTGCTGGCTTGTCAGAAATTACTAAGACATCTGTACTTTTCCTTTATAGAAAATCTCATGGTTTGCAATTAATGCATTTATAATATTTGTTCACACTGCCCCCCCATATCTACTCCATGCTAAAACTACTACAGAAAGGCAGAAATTTCAACTGTTTTGCCCACCACTGTATCCTCAGCCCCTAACACAGGCTTTAGTGTTTAATGGGGCTCGTTAAATATTTGACAATGAACAAATGAATGAATGAACTATAAACACAGTGAGACCAGCTTTATCAGAGCTCTCAGTGCTGCACATCAATATGGCATTGTTATTTGTTTGCAATTGAGCTAAATTAGGCATCAATTCATATTAAAAGTACCATGGACTATGCACACAGTATTAATTAATGTTTGAAAATAACTGTTTTGTGGATTGTTTTTCCCCCACCTAGCCCCTTTTGTCCTTTCTCTTAAATGAGACCCATTTAGAATATAGGTGCATTTTTTAACCTTACATATAAGACAACCTCTTTAAAATGTGTAATAAAATCTCAGCAATGTGCACTAAAATTAAGGGGACTGATGATTTAGGAGAATACAGGAAGGATATTGAAGCTCAGTCCCTAACTTAAATATGCAAAATTTTAGTAAGTTTATGAATTTGGAAAGAGCAAGCAATCCAAAGAATGTTCTCAGTGCATAACTTAAGAGTGCAAGAGAAAATTCTCTCCTTAACCCAAGACAAATCTGTTTTTCAGTGGGCTGGCATGGGGAGAGGTGAGGAACTTACACTTCCGCTGGTCTCCCTCCTGGCCCTCTGCCATTTCAGATACGGCCCAGGCTCTACACTGAGTGCTCCTTACCTGGATGTGGGCCTTGAAAGCCAAAAAGGTTTGAACCGAGCTTCCTCAACAACCTCATTCAGTTTATATAATGTGCTATGGAGGCAGTTTCCCATCCTAGATATCACCAGTTCCCAGTGAAACAGCACAGCTTTATTCTCAGAGAACTCCACTGATGACTGAAAGCCTTCTCTGGCTCTATTTCTCTCGGGGATATCAAGGAATAATGTCACATACCTGTTGAGGTCTTTACATCTCTGGTTCTACCTGAAAATCTCAGTAGTCCCTCCCAGCAATGTGGGCCATGCTAATTAACCAAAACCCAGAGAAGCCTAGCTATCCAAACTCTCCCATTTTGCAGCTGAGGAAATTGAGAAAGACCTAGAGAGGTTAATTGACACAATTAAGGTCACCAAAGGAGAATGAGAGAATGAGATCTCTGCCCTGAAGCTCATTTTCTCCCTTCAATAGCATCTCCTTATTTCTCTCTACCATTTCTTCCAGTTTCCACTGCCATCATCCTACTCTGGTGTTCACATCCTTTCTTGTGTTCTCAACACTTTGCCCACGTCATTCCCACCACTGCCACCAGCAGGATCTTCTCCATGCTAAATAAAAGTTATCATCACTGCAAAGCCAACTCAAATCCTTTCCCTTCCACAAAACTCTCCCAATACACTCTAGCCCAAGAATCCTTTCTGTCTCTAGCACCTAAAGCATGGACCCTTCTTCAACATTTTGCATAACTTTTCTTTGTTTCTTATACTGTTATCCTTTGTTAAGGGAGGTGTTTTTTTCCCCACTCAGGGTAAATTTTTCCAAGAAAAAAGAGTTTAATTATTGACATCTCTCTACCCCTTATTCACTTCAACTCAGGGCAAAGTAGTGAAGAACAAAGTCGTAATTATAGACTCAGCTCCTCTCTTTTCTTCTTGGAACAAAGCTCTCCCACAAAGAATGGCTCTTCTCTGTTCTACAGGGAGAGAGGTACTGCATAACTAAGAGTATAAATCTAATTCTGAACCTTAGTGTCAGGCTGCCCACTGGGATCTACACTAAACCGTGTGTACTTCAGTCCAACCTTTATCTACTAGAAATAAAGCTAATCTGTTGCCCTAATATGCATATATATTTGGCATATTTCTCAATTGACCCAAAGTCAGAGGCAAGGAGAAGGAATTCTTCTGGATACCACAGCATTCTACACAAATATTTAAATCTTACTTCATCCCCTAATTATTGCTTGGTGTGCTTTGTCTCTCCATTTCTAGTATGAACTCCTCAGGGGCAGGAACAATGGAGTATAATTTTTCATATCCCCAGAGCACTCAGTTCAAAGCTTTGCACATAGCAGGTGCTCAATCCATTTCTATTCAATGAAATATTTGTTGAAAAACTCTGATACCTTCCAGCAATCAAGTAATTTTCCTTAAAGTGTTTTCACCATAATTCTACCACATATAAAGATCTGTAACCAAGGAAACATCTTTCCCATCCTAGTTAAAACAGATCCTTTCAGTTTCTAAAATCTCCTTCTCTAAGTACTTCTCCTCCTCCATCATTTCTCTGATTCTCTCTGGCTGGTAGAAACAAAGGGGCAAAAACACTACGGTCTTGCAGAAGGAGATGCTGTACCTAAGACATGGTGGTTCTGATCACAGTTCCCCTCTCTTTTCATTCACAATCCACTAAGAAGACATGCTTGCTTTTAGACACAATGACACCTAAAGTTGGCAGAGCTTAAACTTTACATATATATATTTTTTTGCCAGCACACCCAATGTCTGTATGACAGGGATGAGCTTCAGGTAACCCTATAGATTCTGGGTAGCAGCATTTGCTATCTTTTATCTCATGCTCCTCCGAGCCATCCCCCTGTGACTATACCCTTTTGCTATTGCTCTTTCTGTGCCTACCCATCCAAAGCCATACTTCTATATCACCTGGCCCTGAGTATGACCTGCCGACTAGGATTTTTCTCTGCATTGCTCCTTCTTAGAATTTGCCCCCACTTAACTCCCCACCACAATCCTGTTAGTGACATATTGCTATACATCACCTAATTTTGCCAAGCCATTTCGGCCCATGTGTAGCAGCTCCAAGTAGTCTCTGCTCAGATTTTCCTGTATAGACAGTTTAATTCTCCAGCTCCCATATGACATTTCCTCCAGTTCATCTTTTTTTCTATCCTCAACAAACCCATTATCTTCTTAACAACTGAGTTTGCCAAATGTAGTCCAAAATATACCATTGGTAAGATCAGAGCACAAAAAAGAAAATAAACCTTTGAGATCTTCTAGTCTGACCCAACCCCATTCCCCTCTTCATTTTATAGATAAAGACACCACGACACACCCAGGTTAAGTAAGTCACCAAAGTGAGCTAAAGGCAAATTTAAGACTAAATCTCAAGGCTCCTGACAACCAATTTGATACTTAATGTTTTTCAAGAAATAGAAAAATAATATAACAACTGATACTTATTTGCTATTGTTGTATAAAAGAGAACTGCCAAAAATGATACAGATTTCTCACAAACCAGTGCCTCAATTCCAAGGTATTTGCAAATTGAAGATTGATTTTTAGCAGTTTTTATGAGATGGATATTAAACTGTAACACACAACAAGGCTGAAAGTTCTTCTATACTACAAGACCAACAATTCAGTCCTTAAATAGTAGACAATTATGGTAAGAGAAACTCTAAAAGCCCCTAAGGTCTAATATCCCATTAAGAATATAAATAGCAGTTGCAGAGCTTAAAGCAAAAAGAATTTCACCATAATATTAAAGGGAGAAATACTCCACAAAATAACATCAAGTCAGTTTAATAAAAGGTATGACTCTGAAAAAAAAAATCCAAATCCATGAACTAAAATAAAATGTAAAATGTTCATAAAAATAAGACAAATCCTGTCTCTAACATAATAAAATCATTTGCATTGATTCAAAGAAAACTATCATCCTCCAAATGCAACTTTCTAGACATAGTCTATATTTTGTGATGACAAATGAGAAAACTTATACATTTACCAAAATGATGTAAACCAAAAAATACCCTTACACAAACACATTTACACTAAGAAGACCCCATATTTTTGCTGGTAATTTCTCACATCAAACCATAAACTGTGCACACTAGTTTCAACCAATTCATCTGTGTGTTTTCATAAATAAGTGACATTTGAAACACACGCGTATTTAAAATTCTCTCCATAAATTTCACATTGATAGGTAATGTTTCAATTCACATCTGCAACTCTTTGCTCTCTATGCAAAAAAAGAGACAGAAAGAGAGACAGAGAGAGAGAGAGAGAGAGAGAGAGAGAGAGCGAGCTTATCCATGAATTTGGGCTTTCAGATTCAAATACGGCCTTCTGATTCCTGAAAATAATTGTACATTGGGCCCTCTGAGCTCTTGGTCTTCCTGAAATGGTACCTAATGGCAGCGTTGTTAGGAAATGACTGGGAATTTATGCTTTGTCAACATTTGGGGGAGTGAGTTGGCTGAATCACTTCAGAAGAATACAGCAATTCATCAGGCCAATGCTTATACTGCAAAGAATCTTACACATGCCTACAGAGAAGCTATACACACAAACCACCCCAACTTGAAACCAATAAGAAGTAGTCTCTGACTTGATCCACTCACTGAAGAGAGTAAAGGTGGGCCAAGGCTGTAGGAAGTACATTTTTAAAGTGTTCTATTTAAAATCTCCTGCATTTGCATTTGCTTGTAAGATTTTGACCTTGTTAGTTACTGCTTCCTCAATAACTGTAGGTGGAATGATAATAATGCCTCACACTCTTCTGAGTGCATTGAATTACATTAATATATTTAATTCTCATCTAATCCTCAAATGAGAGAACTGAGTCACAAGGAGGCTAAGAGATTGTCCGGGGACAAATGGCAGAATCCAAATTCCAATCAGGCAGTCTAACTCCAGATGTTTTCCAAACAAAATGTCCGCTCTGTTACTCAGTCTTCGTATCTATAAAATAGGGAAAATAACTATTCCACTTCCATTTCTAGGTAGTTGTAAGATTCAAATAATATAATGTATTTCTCTTGGAAAAAATAAAATCACAAAAGACAGAAACAGGTTTATATGTTATCATCAATAATTCAGTATGGAGTATAACACCTTCAAGAACTGTTAAGTACCCTACCCCGACAACCAGTGGAAAACTACAGCAGTCATATATTGTCATACAACTTCTAACTGAAACCAGAATCTAACATGAATAATTGGCCCTTAAAAATTCATTTTTAATTTGACAAAGTAATAGGTACTAAGTTCTAAATAGAACTTAATAAATGAACTCATGAATGAACATGAATGAGGTAGAAAATAAAAATGATATGGCCTAAGTAAAATGCCTAGTGTGCAGTCGAAGCTTCCCTGAGGGAAACATACACACGAGCAAAGAATGGCTGAACTCCGCAAGTTGTGAGCAGTAGAATTTTCAGTATCATTGAGTTCTAAGCATTTTCAAAGTTTGCTTATTATTTCTTCTGCCATTCCTGAGTTCTTTAAATTAGTATTTAAAAATTTTTTTAATGTTCGGCGGAAGTTGTCATTACCTTTTTTGTTATTGATTCTCATTTAACTCCATTGTATTTATACACTATTAATTCTTTGTAAGATGTTGTTGGAGGAAGTCATCTAGAGGATGTGACTGCAGATTGACCCGTGAGCTAGACCCAGCAGTTGGAGGCTTCTCACCTCCAACCCTGTCCTTAGAATATATACCTCGCTTGCCTTACCTACTTCCAGAGTCTGCCCCAGGTACATTGCCTTGAGACAGTGATGTGGTGATGAGAACACCTGCATGGTGTACATGACTGAACCCCGGTAAAGCCTCCCATGTAAACTTTTAAGATGTGGCAGGTGGGTGTGGACATTAACTTGCTGCTTAAGACAAGCCTTCCATGTAAGTTCCCTTGCTTATTAAACCTGACACCTACTATCCTGGGGGGAAAAAAGAATTGTTAAGTAAAAATCATTTTAAATTAATGATAATGATAGGTCAAAAGGAGATAACACATCATGACTACTAACATTCTAGTAAACACAATCCAAATAGAAGCAAAATCAAGGCTGAAGATCTACGTTCTCCCAAAAGATCAACACTGTCATAATCATCCATTGACACAACCCTGGACAGAACAAAGTACCAGGAGCCAATGACAGAGGCCTCACCTCAGGTCCCCATAGCCACCCCAAGATGCATGACTTTAAGTGCACCACTTTCTCTGCTGTTTTCTGCTTCCTCGTATAAAAGCTTTACCAGCCACAGCTCTTTCTTTTGCATCACACTGCCTTGCCGAGTGCTAGGGCTCAATGTCATTGCAAATACCCAATAGGTCTACAATTTGGAGCATCCTCCACCTCCTAAGCCAGAGGCTTGGTTCTGTAGGGTAAAACCCTAATTACTCTGGAACACGGAATAAATAAAAGGCAGGGCATTGTTACCAAATCCTATGGATTCAACTTCTTAGATTTCTATCATATCTGTTGCCCCTAATCCACATGTCCACAGCAACAGCCCTGATTCAGGTCCTCCTCATCTTTCATGGGGATTCTGCCAAGAATGTAGAAGACTCATAACATCTCTTTTCTGCAAGTCTCTTCAAGCAAAACCTTCACCTTGCCTCCAGGTGATCTTACTAAGAAGTAATTTCATCACATCAATGCCTGTTCTAAAACATTGTAGTGTCAGTATAACGTGATGGTGAAGTACCTTTTGAGCTTAGAGATAAAATGATCTTCTAAAGCACAACAGGAGAAATGTTTTATTACAAATTAGATGATCATTTCCACTAGATTTTAAGGAATGAGATCGGGTAGGATAATCAGGCAGGCTTGATATTTTGGTTGGGTTCTCTTAAGAGCAGATTTTGAGGCAGGAATTTGGATTCAAGAAGTGTATTTGAGAAGTGGTCCTAATAAGGGATGTCAGGGATAGATAAGTGACTTATAAATGGGAGAAAGGCCAATAAATGTGCACTAATGAATAGCACAAGGCACAAAACCACTGGGGACCTTCTATAAGAATGTAAAACATATCTCAGAATTGTCTCACTGACAGGCAAGTAAGCCAGCATATTAATATACTGGCTCCCGATCTTCATTGGCCAGAGTCACTCTTGGGATTTTGATTCCCCAGAACTCCCCGTCTAGTGAAGGCCAAGCATGCTGTTAGAGAACACTGAATAAAAAAAGACAGTTATAATCGTTCAGTGGAATAAAGAACATCAAGAAAAGAAAGGAAAACAGAGAAAGGAGATATGCATGGAGATAGCGCCAGAGAGCAATAAGTGAGTATTTAGCCAAATATTTAAAAGCAACAACAAAATCTCAAATCATGATAATCGTGGGGAATGTAAAGGAGATCTCTCCTGCAGCAGTTTATCAATAATAACATCATCTATAATCTGTCATCTACTGTGCCAGGGACTTTGTTAGACACTGAGTACTTTATGTTCATCATCTTCTTACAACAACCCAGCAAATGAAGTAACTAATATTTGGATGGATTAATTGATGTGTCAGAGTCACAGAGTTAGTCATTCCAGCCTTTTCTTACCACTATGAGCTTGCACAGATTGGATTTAAACTCTTTCATTAAGTAGGTCCTTTTCCCATGTATTAAAGAACACGTCAAGTTTTGACAGAAATATTTCTCAAGATTATTTAGTTTCCTTTATTCCAATACAACATTCATGTCATGTTCACCACGCTCTAATGCTAAGAGGACTCTGGATATGCAATGTAAAGTTTATTCAATTCAACTCAACATACATTAACTGATTTCCAAGTCTATGAGCCAAGCTATATGCCAGACACATTTGGCATCATAGGGATAGATAAAGTCTAATTCCTGCCTTCAAGAGAATTATAACATTGTGGTGGGAGAGGAAACTGATATTTAAAAAGCTCTTTCTCATCCATTATATTTAGTCATCACAATGATCCAATAAGATGATATAGTAAATAGCTATGCAATAAAATGGTGACAACTATAGATTATTTTCCCTTGATCCTTTATTAAAATAGAGTTTTACTGATGTCCACCTTATCTCATGGTTAATACTCCAGGTCATAAGTTTATATTTGGAATAAATATTCTCAACAAGGTGCAGAATTCCAATACTGATTCCAGCTTGCAGAATCCTTATTTGGATATTTACCTATAGAGAAAGAACTACTATGATTTTAAAAACCAAATGAAGTCATTGACATTATCCACATACCTACTAAAATATAACCCAAAGAAATATTTTATCCCTGGGGCAACCATAGGGATACCACCATAAAATATTTAGAAGATGCACATGTGATGATTTCTAACAGAACCCCCATTCAACTCTAGTTTGGCAAGAGCAAAACATTGATGGAATTAGGAAATTGGTGATAATGCTTACTGCAGTTTCTTGCCAGGTTGTTTCCTTAGTGGAGTTATCACTACCTAGTTTGCTGTAATAGGTAGAACAAATGGATTTTTGTCCATTCCCATAAACAAAGAACACTAAATGTAGTCTACTTTCACTTGGTGGAGACAAAAATATAGCTTTAGTGGCCTAGGAATGACAATTCCAGGTTGTCAACTACCCAGTTCTATGCCAACTCCCCAACCTCTCACAACCCTGTTGGATATCATGCCGATTCATTCCATCAAAGACATTATAAGCAACACGTTGCTTAAGAAAAGAGTGTAGTGTTTGATACATGTCATTAGATAAAGAGACCAGATATCCACATATGGATATTGTACTTGGATCATTTTACCAAGTAATTTGAAAAGTTGATGACTCTAGACAGAGCCCAGAGCAACAGAAGATACTCAAGCTAATCCTGACTTCAGTGAAAATGGCTCTGATATATGCCCTTATAAGTCAGCATCTTATAACATGTATCAGAGCAGAAGTCCCTTTAAATTTTGGAGAATAACAATATACCTTAATATAAGTAAGCAATCTTCTTTTGACAAATAGTTCCCAACTTGCTATTAAGCTTGGAAGAATACTGAACTCACAACCATGAGAACATGACCCTTCCTCACCCATAAATTTGCGAACATTGCAACAGGACATTGGATCATCACAAGGCATGAAATCAACACAAGATCAGAGGGACCACCCTTGTTCACAACTGAAAAGAAAGACATCTATTAAATGATTTGTTCACTAGATTTATTTCATTTTCTAGGCTTGTGTTTCATATTTGATGCCAATTTGTTGCTTACATAAAAAAGCAAGAAATGTACTGTTCAGCCTTCTGTGAAGCTATGGGGTACCCCAACTACATAATGCTACAGCTCTCCTCTCCAACCTGAGCTTTCTGTCCTGCAATTGTATTTTCTTTGCAAGTGCATTTTCTCTAAAATCAGCATAATCTGCTCACTGGAGATGAGAACATTGTTATTAAACACTCTTTGGTGGATTCTCAAAATCCACATACATTCTTTTGGAATTAAACAAAAACCGAAACCTTATTTCACATCATTATGACAACTCCTGTGAAGCCCTATTAAATATGATGCTGCAGAAGCAGGAGCTAATGGTAATTGCTATTTAATGGCATCGAGTTCAGTTCCCTTGCAAAGAACACCCTCCAGAAATTACATCCTGGGCAAGGAGAAATACTTGAACCTGCTACCCATTTGTAGCTAAATAATAAAGTAAAAATAAAATTGTTAAATGGCAAAAGCAGAATCCATTGGCATCTTAATACTCTAGTATCTTAACCATTTATTCACTTTTTTAAAAAATCTTGGGATGCTTTTATTATACCCACTGCCTAAAACAAAGGGAAAAATTTGACCAGATTCATAGCCTGAGGATTCCTAGATGATGATAGTATTGACTTTACTAATAGTATATAGCACAATTTAAAAAAAAATACAGGATGTACAAGCCTGGCCATGAATCCTGGTAACATCCTGGCTGTGTGACCCTGAGAAAGTTTCTTAATCTCTCTGCTTATGTATTAAATGAGATAATGTATGTCAAATGCTTGCCAAAGCACTAGATACTAGCTAAACTTTCAACAAATAGCACCTGTTGTTAGTGTCCCCTGTGGTCATTCTGATGGCAAAACAGTCCCCAGAGGTGTCCTAAAATAGTTCAGCTTAAACTGGGAATAAGGAAAAGGCTCAGCATAATGGGAAGAACTAAGACATCATAACAGTGCTTAGCATGCACTCACCCCTCCTTATTTCCCTAGGGAGATCTAGAGAGTTCTTTTGTAACTGGTAGTCAATCCCACGTAACAAAAAGATGGAGCTATGCTGAGGAGGCTTCAGGCCTTCTAAGCAGAAGGAGGAAATCTGAGCTGCTGAAGCTCAGCTGCCTAAATAACAAGCAAGCCAGCTGGTGCCAGAGGAAGAAGTCGGGTAAGTCAAAGAAGAATACATACTGTGAAAATCTGATGTGCGTGTGCAGCCACAGTCTGGAGAAGAGTTTCCAGCCTCTTCTGTGTTCATTCTAATCATCTGTTTTGATGAGAAAACTTTTGCCCCAGGGAATTCTATTAAAAGGTCCAGGGAATAAACATTCTGCCATAACTGTGTTATGACTTTTTCCTTGGAGGCAATGGTCAAAAACCAAAGTCTAGACTAGAACCAAGTCTATTTCCAGGGATAGAACTGGATGAGCTCCAAAAGCCTCCAAGTATTTTTCTGGGGGGAAACATAAAGCCAAGGTATTTTTCATCAGCTCAGGTGGACACAGATATGGACACTGTTTTGCATTTAGCCCCTATTTTTGGAAGCAATGCTATGTGCTTCATCCTTACGCCTGTGCTGACCAATATGAACAGCATTTTGCTGCTTCAAAATAAAACACTAGCATTTACTGAGCATTTATGATGCTCCAGGCACAAAACTCTTTGAAGAAACAGGGCAGAATTTGTATCTGAGTGAGCAGTCAAGATACAGGGAGCTTTCCAGGAGACTCTGCAGTGACCATCACCTGTCCACACATGCGATGTTATTCGGGTTCTCATAAAGCCAGATACAGACAGGAAGGATTCTGCAGCTCTACCATCACCAAGGCCTCCAGTTTTCAGATTCTTTCAAATTATTCTTTCCTTAACAAATACTTTCTTCTCTGACACCCATCCTGCTGACATCCTTCCATCCCCTGCAGTCATTACTTTGATTTTCCATGCTTTGGCTAGCTGCAGTATTCGTGTCAGCAAGTTCTGTGCACTGTAGAGCTCATGAAGGGATTGTAGTTTCACCCCGTACTTGCTCCTCCTTGCAATACTGAGAGCTGACTTAAGTCCTGGTTATGATTAATGACAACTTGGTAGTGGCTTTACATAGCATATCTCATCTCTGGATTACAAAATGCTCTGTAAAAATTCTCTCACAGTCCTTCCCAGCAGGATGGAAAGATTTAAGAAGACAGAAAGATGAAGTTACAGTCCCAATAAAAAGTACTAAAGGAGAAAATAGAAATCTGGGTTTAAGTCATTGAGTCTATTCATGAAGCTAGGATGCCTCCCCATACAGGAAGAGGCATGAAAGCACCATGTGTAGAAGCTCATAGCACAGAGGGGGATAATTGCAGTATGGTTACTTCACAAACCAGCCCCATACACAAAGGGCAGGGAGAGACCAAAGACACAGGCCACTCCAGACTGTAAGGTAGTGGGTTAAATAAGCAAGGAAACTTACATCCCAGGCTTGATTTGGGCACCACAAGATGAAATCTCTGCATCCGGCTGTCAGAATCTTAAAAGTTTGTGTAGAGGCATTAATGGGGTCCAGGCATATATACCATACAGATGGTCTCAACAATACATTGGTCTCTTAAGGATACATCCTTGAAAATGGCTCCCACTGTAGGAGCAGTGGGCAGAACATACGTTCCAAAGACAGGGGAAGGGGTAGGAAGCCTCTGATTGCCTGGGTCCACCTCATGGGTCAAATGGCAGTCGTGTCCTCTTAATGACCTCCTCCAACAATAACTCCTTTTTTCTTAGGCCTCTGAAAATCTATTTGTGGCTTTGAAATAGATGCATTAGTCAGGTGGGACTACTATTATTTTAGCTATTGATCAAAGATCTTAAAAAAACAGCTTGGAGAGCTGTTACTACTTTTGGGTTTTGTGGCTTATTTATAAGCAGGCAGTTTGTAATCCTTCTTTCAAGATCAACAATAATCAAGGAGAAACACTTATTGTGTGTGTTTGAATTGAGCAGAAAGTTCAAGACCTGTGTTATAGGCCTACCAAAACCACAATGACTCCAAACTCTTCCTTCTCAAATCCCAACAACTTGTTCTTCAAGATGAAGAAGAAGCTCTTGAGTACTATTTCTGACATAGCCCTTTCAGTTGATGGAGGCCAAAGAGTTCAGTGGAAAAGGTTTTGAAGTCTTGCAAGAGCTGACTTCAATCCCCATCTCAGATCTGGATTTCTGTGGAACAGGTTCTCTAATCTTCCAATGGGCTATGTTCTGGTAGCTGAATGAAAGTTCAGTTACAAAAAAAATAAGAAAGACATTAAAAAAAATAAGTTACAGCCAAGTTAATTTAATCAGAAAAAAAATTTCTGTGATGTAAGATATCTAAACATAGATATAGATACACTGATATATCTAGATATAGGTATTTAGATATGATATTTTTGGTACTATATATTGCATTAATTAAAAAATAGTTTAACATCAATACTAAATACAATAAAATGAAATTGGCAAATTGAAAGTTGGTAAATAAATTACACATAGAAAGAAAGACAGGTAAAGAAAAGGAAGAAAGAAAGAAAGAAAGAAAGAAAGAAAGAAAGAAAGAAAGAGAAAGAAAGAAAGAAAGAAAGAAAGAAAGAAAGAAAAAGAAAGAAAGAAAGAAAGAAAGAAAGAAAGAAAGAAAGAGAAAGAAAGAAAGAAAGAAAGAAAGAAAGAAAGAAAGAAAGAGTTAGTTCTCTTTTAGCTCTTAAGGGCTGTTATGCATATTCGATCACCAGGATAAGAATGTATGAAGGTCTTCCAAGGAAAGTGGTACTAACCATCAAAATATTTGATGAAGATCAATTTACCTAATAAATTGTATTAGGCACATAATATATACAAAGCATTGAGTACTAACAAGAAAATAAAAGCATAAAACACAATTCCTGTCATTCTGCATGTTATAGGCTTGCCTTAGATAATAGACAGGCAAACCTTAAAAAAGTAACTGAAAACAAACCTATGCTGTATAGCATGTGAATAAATAGAAACATAAATACTATGGAAGATATATATGGAAGAGAGGACATAGGAAGTATAGAAGGGTTTATGACACTAAAGATAAAAGAGAAGGAAAGTGGGGGGGAGGGTAGGTAGGAGGGATACATAAGACATGCTAATGGGGTGTCTGAGTGGATCAGCTGGCTAAGCGTCTGACTCTTGATTTTGGTTCAGGTCATGATCTCACAGTTTGTGAGTCTGAGCTCCACATTGGGCTCTGTACTGACAGTGTGAAGACTTCTTGAGATTCTCTCTCTTTCTCTCTCTGCCTCTCTCTGTCTCTCTCAAAACTAACTAAATAAATAAACAGGGAAAAAAAAAAAGAAAAGACCTGCTAAAATATCAAGAAAATATAGGGCTCCCTGGGGGCAGCTGTAGACCATTTTGCTAAATATTAAGATGGTTTATGCAAGAGAAGTGTAATAGATAAAATGGAAAAGAGAGAAAGAAAGGACCTAGAATGTCAGATGATTCAGGCTCTAATGTGCATACGCAAACAAAACTCAGTGAGAAGAATTAATGAAAGAGAAAACCTACCATTTATGATATAAATAAATACTCTAGGCAAAAGACATATCAACAAATGTTCAAATCTATTGAACAAGACAATGAAACTATTAAACACCCTTGAGGAGCATGTAAGTAGACTTGTTCACTTGGAAAGACATATTCTTGAGTAGGAAGGCTGCAAAAATGATTCCAATTAATGTTAAGTTAAATTATAAATGCACTGTTATCCTAGTAAAAAAAAAAAGACTATTTTCCTGAAGTGACATAAATTAATTGTAAAGTGTATTATTAAAAATAACAATATTTAATAATAGCTAGAATATTTCTGGAAAAATAAGAGCAATGAGATGAGATAAGCTAGCTCTACCATAGAGTAAAACATAAACCCTCTAAGAGTAAAACAGTGTGATATTGCTACATGGATCTACAGACATATCAATAAAACAGAATTGAATATCTAGAAATAGGACAAGTGGCATATGGATATTTAGTGGGTTTAATCAGCAAATCAGTGGAAGAAAGAAAAATGCTTAATGAGTGATGTTGGAGTGACTGGATAAAAAAAAAGATTTAAACTGGATTGTTTCTCACACTGTAGACCAGGAAAATTGCCAGTGGACAAAACATTTAAATGTAAAAATTGAAAACACAAATATTGGGGGAAAAGCATGGGTATATGCTCTATAAACTGGAAGAGGATAAACAAGAAGCAATAAAGAGAGTAATACATTTGATAAATATTTTTAAATATCATAGCAAATATAAACCATAAGCAAAGTGAAAAAGACAAATGATGAATAAAAAAATATTTGCAACATGTATGACAAAGATTGGTATTTCCAAACTAGGAAGACAATAAATAGGCAATTATCTAATATGGAGGAGAAAAGCTCCAAAAACTCTATTAAAAAATGAATAGGAAATATGGATATAAATTTAACAGAAAAATACAAATGACCTTTTAACATGAAAATATGCTCAACATCATTAATAAGAGAGGTATTTAATCTGCAGATTAAAACTTCAGAGATACCATTCTTGTGCATCAGACTGTCAAAAATTCAAAAGTTTAGCAATATATTCTTCTCGGTAAGGATTTGGAGAAATAATCTCACACATTGATGATGAGAATGCAAAATGGTACAACCATGAGAGAACAGAATTAAGCAATATCTAGTAAAATTACATATGCTTTTACCATTTGAATCAGTAGTTTCATGTCAAGGATTATAATGAAATTACACTGATTGTCCCCTCCCCCCATATGCACAAGGATATTTATTATGTCATTATTTTTAATAGCAAAAGAATGGAAACAACTCAAATGCTCATTCAATAGGAGATAGGTTAAATAAACTATAGTACATCTACAAAGTGGAGTGCAACCGGCCTCAAGAAGGAACAAAAATTATCTCAAATACTGTTATGCTATCATATAGAATCGTGTAAATGTTTTACAAAAATGTGAAACAAAATTATTTTAAAAATAAAAGTAATTCTTAAGAGCTAAAAACAAACTGAGACAAATGAACTTTACTGAGTTGTGACACAAAGATAATTATTTCAAGTAATTTAAAAATACATAACTTGACTCTTCTATAAAAGGATATACTCTTAACAGCGAAAAAAAAAAACTGCAAAGAAATCTTGATCTGTTTCTGGTGTTAATATATGTGTTGTCATTCTGAACTGTTGTCTGTGTATGTAGGATACAATAAGTGGGCAATAATGTTGGTGGTACTGGAAGTAAAATTTTTGCCACGTGAGAAGAGAGTCACAAATGTAGAATCAGAGAAGTTAAGTAAAGGCCCTATAATAATAAATTTCAGTTGAAGATATCAGTATAAATTATGATGTACTTTCTTTAAAATTATGCATTTTTTTACTTCTGTCCACTAAAGAGATCTAGAAATGATGACCATCAAATGGATACACCCTTATTTCCCAAACTCTGTCTATGGCAGTTCCCACCATAGCAAACTATGGTATCTAGAAGAAATTGCTGATTATATATATGGGGCAATAAATAACATTTTTCATTTTAAAAAATCAAGGAAATTATCAAAGCATGCTAGAGTTTTATAAAAAGAAACTTCAGGGGCGCCTGGGTGGCGCAGTCGGTTAAGCGTCCGACTTCAGCCAGGTCACGATCTCGCGGTCCGTGAGTTCGAGCCCCGCGTCAGGCTCTGGGCTGATGGCTCAGAGCCTGGAGCCTGTTTCCGATTCTGTGTCTCCCTCTCTCTCTGCCCCTCCCCCGTTCATGCTCTGTCTCTCTCTGTCCCAAAAATAAATAAACGTTGAAAAAATAAATAAATAAATAAAAATAAAAAGAAACTTCAAAAGCCAATTTGAAGGGACTCTTAAGTAACTAAATGCAGGACAAGTTGAGTATCAAAATCCACTATCATTTTCATGAAATTTAAAGCCATCATATATTTTTAATAATTCTAAATATTACAAGTTAAAAAACAGCTCACTTGTCACCCATTGGAAGATGCTAGATGAACCAATACATACTTCTGAAAATTATTAACTACATGGAGAAAACTAAACATTTGTTTTGACTTTCCTGCAAAATTCAGGGTAACCAAATAGTTGATGATGGAAAGCTACTCCTTTTAAAGAATTACAGTTAATTAATAAAGAATACTCCACTTTGCAACCTCTAATGAAACAATGGATCAAAGCAATAATCATCAATGGCTCTGAAGCCTTTAGGTGAAAAACTGAACTTTATAATGGCTTCATCAAGCTCATGATCCCTGAGCCCACTGATTAATCTCAACACTTAATTCCATCTGAGGTAATGAAATATGAATTGTCACCATTATGAAGTATCCTTGTCAAAAATTTGATGCTAAATCTGATCATAACCTCCAAATCTAATTATTAAGTTGAACCATATAAAACTGTCAATACTTGACAATTTTGACCTACAAAATTATAATTTCCTTTGGCAGAATGCAACTCCTAAATAAAGGGGACAGAGAAGCATGGTAAATTAAGTTCAATAGTGAAGCAATTGGCAAAATCCAGACAGTATAAATTACCCAGTTTCTGTGATAACAATAAAACAACAACAAAAATTTTTAAGATTTTTTAAAGGAAGAGAGAAAGTATTTATAGACTAAAAAAGACTTGAGGTTTATTAATGAAACACAAAGTGTGGACCTTATTAGGATTCTGATTCAAATAAGCCAATTGTCAAAATAAAATGAGACAATTAAGAAAATTTTGAAATTGTTTGGATATTTGATTACAAAGAATAACTGCTGATTTTTTCATTTCTTAGTGGCCTTGTGGTTATTTTACAAAAGAGTACTTATTTTTGGAATTATATACTAGAGTATATTAGAGATGAAATTCAATTAGTCTGAGATTTGCTTTAACACAATCTAAGGCTGTGGAAAAGAAAAAAGATGTAATTATAAATGAAAAAGGTTTGCAAAGTGTTGGTAATTATGTAAGATGGGTGCTGGCTGGTACATGAGCATTTATTAAGCTGTTTTCCATACTTTTGTCTAATGTCATATATATATATGGCATTTTCCATCACTTAAAAATTGGGGGGGGGGGGATTTAGATTCTAATCATTGGAGGGTCATTCCCTCATCAGGGAAGAACAGATTCATCAAATTATAAAAAATGACACCCATTCTGGTCTTGCATTTTTCTATGGTACACATAGGAGCCCAATATAACTGCAATTTCTTTCAACCTGACTGTTTGAAGCCCAAAGCAAAGGTATCTCCAAAACGAGTGGGTGGCATACACACTTGCCCTACAGCTCTTTTTCTAAAGAGAGAAATGAAAGAAAAAAGTCAACATGCAGGTCAGATCTTTATGATTCTCTAATGCCCCAACAGATCAGCAAGAAAAAGGTTTTCCAAATAAATTGATGTTGTATAACTCAAAGACAGGAAAGGTTGTGCAAAGTCTGTGCATCTTTTTTTAAACAAAACTTTAGAAGTTAACCAATTTAAGCTACCTGAGCAGAAAGTTAAAATAATATATTACTTTTTTTCTCTCTATCTCTAAAGGAAATAGTTATACATTTTCAAATAGTTCTACATTTACAGCAATGTACAAACTTGTTTATGCTGTTAATTTTCTTAAGAAAGCTTTTTCCCCAAGGGTGTAAGCATAAACTTAAGCCTTGGTGTGAGTTTAATTCTATTTATTTACATTACACACATGGCATACAAGTATTTTCAAGATATGATTCCTGCCACCCTTGAACATGGCAGTTTCATTTTCTGTTTCTCCCTACCAACTAGTTCTCTCATTGTGAACACATCGAAGTTGGACCTCAAGGATTTCTGTCTCCTGATACCCAAACCATTGTGTAATCCCCTTCCCTTGAGCGTAGGCAGGACTTGTAACCTGATCCTAATCAATACCATTTAGCAAAGGAGATTGTATGCCATTCCTGTGACTCGGTTATGAGACAAAGGTGGGAGACTCATCACTCCCATGATTAAATTGTGAAATATATATGACTCTGTCTTGCAAGAATGCACTGAAGAGACTTTATTGTTGGTCGTGAAGAAGCAGGTTTCTATGATGTGCATAGAAGAGGCCACATGGCAGGGCCCCTAGGTTTTCAGACCCTTGATCTTTCAACCATAAGGAGATAAATTTTGTTAACAACCACATGAACTTGACGGAGTATCCCAAGCTCCAGAAAGGAACACAGCCCACCTTACACCTCAATCAGTTCTGTGAGATTTGAGCAGAAAATTCAAGTTAGCCATGTCAGGACTGAAGGTCCATAAGAACTAAGATAATCTTGTTTAAATATCTTGTTTAAATATGTTCTCTTGTGTCTCTAATTCTTACTGCTACCCATGTTTCCACCAACAGCAGTTGCCTTAAACTTACATCTAATATTGGAAATGTCACTCTATATTATAATTATTTATGGCCTGGGTCCCCCATCAGACATTGAGTTTCTCATTTATTCATGCATTTATTCAACATTTATTTCGTATTCACAACATACTATATGTTATGCTAAGTTCTGGGGAGACAGACTTGAAAAGTCTTTTCTCAAAAGACAGAGACCATCCTTATTCATCTTTATGTTTCCTCATGAGTGCTGTATCTGGAACATAAAAAATGGGGGGTAGGCGAGGCTCTAGGTTAACTTGCCAAAACATCAGTTTTCCAAAGATAATTTGCTAAATAACTAATTTATCAAAAACTGCCAAGCACCTAAAACTGGTTTTTCACGCCATTTTACTTTGAAAAAGCAGTGATGCAGTCAGGGTTTAAGCCTACAGAAACTGGGGAATATTTAAGGAAAAGTCCAACCCTTGAATTTTGAGCCAAGTTTGCATTCTGTAATGAATCCCATCAAACATTAATATTCAGCCAACTGAAACTCTGTGGGGAAAAGACTCTAGCAAAGCTGAGCAAATTAATCATCTGGTGAATTAACTGCAGTAAATTGTATTGCAGGTTATTATTCTTATCTCTTTGATAGAAACAATAAAAATAACAGTGATTTTCAGGAAGACAAGATCCATGAACTGGAAGAGTTGGAGAGACCACTCATGGAAGGGATAGGACATGAACTGAGCTTTGAAAGAGAAGAATCTAAATGAAGGAGAAAAACTTTAGAACAAACTAATTACTTATAAAGGACAGTGAGGCCACTTTTTCACCACAGCGATTAGGTCCAAATTTAATGTCTTACTTATTATAAATATTAAATTATTTTATTAATTTACTTACAGGACACATAGTAATTTTTAAAAAAGACATTCACAAAGAGACTTATGGTTTGGAATGTTGTTTGAAGGGCAAAATTCTTTTTTTTATTATATGAAATTTATTGTCAAATTAGTTTCCATACAACACCCCGTGCTCATCCCAAAAGATGCCCTCTTCAATGCCCATCACCTCCCCTCCCCTCCCTCCCACCCCCCATCAACCCTCAGTTTGTTCTCAGTTTTTAAGAGTCTCTTATGCTTTGGCTCTCTCTCCCACTCTAACCTCTTTTTTTTTTCTTTTTTTCCTTCCCCTCCCCCATGGGTTTCTGTTAAGTTTCTCAGGATCCACATAAGAGTGAAAACATATGGTATCTGTCTTTCTCTGTATGGCTTATTTCACTTAGCATCACACTCTCCAGTTCCATCCACATTGCTACAAAGGGCCATATTTCATTCTTTCTCATTGCCACGTAGTACTCCATTGTGTATATAAACCACAATTTCTTTATCCATTCATCAGTTGATGGACATTTAGGCTTTTTCCACAATTTGGCTATTGTTGAGAGTGCCGCTATAAACATTGGGGTACAAGTGCCCCTATGCATCAGTACTCCTGTATCTCTTGGGTAAATTCCTAGCAGTGCTACTGGTGGGTCATAGGGTAGGTCTATTTTTAATTTTTTGAGGAACCTCCACACTCTTTTCCAGAGTGGCTGCACCAGTTTGCATACCCACCAACAGTCAAGAGGGTTCCCATTTTTCCACATCATCTCCGGCATCTATAGTCTCCTGATTTGTTCATTTTGGTCACTCTGACTGACGTGAGGTGATATCTGAGTGTGGTTTTGATTTGCATTTCCCTGATGAGGAGCGACGTTGAGCATCTTTTCATATGCCTGTTGGCCATTTGGATGTCTTCTTTAGAGAAGTGTCTATTCATGTCTTCTGCCCATTTCTTCACTGGATTATTTATTTTTCGGGTGTGGAGTTTGGTGAGCTCTTTATAGATTTTGGATACTAGCCCTTTGTCCGATATGTCATTTGCAAATATCTTTTCCCATTCCGTTGGTTGCCTTTTAGTTTTGTTGATTGTTTCCTTTGCTGTGCAGAAGCTTTTTATCTTGATGAGGTCCCAGTAGTTCATTTTTGCTTTTAATTCCCTTGCTTTTGGGGAATGTGTCAAGTAAGAAATTGCTGCGGCTGAGGTCAGAGAGGTCTTTTCCTGCTTTCTCCTCTAGTGTTTTGATGGTTTCCTGTCTCACATTCAAGTCCTTTATCCATTTTGAGTTAATTTTTGTGAATGGTGTAAGAAAGTGGTCCAGTTTCATTCTTCTGCATGTTGCTGTCCAGTTCTCCCAGCACCATTTGTTAAAGAGACTGTCTTTTTTCCATTGGATACTCTTTCTTGCTTTGTCAAAGATTAGTTGGCCATACTTTTGTGGGTCTAATTCTGGGGTTTCTATTCTATTCCATTGATCTATGTGTCTGTTTTTATGCCAATACCATGCTGTCTTGATGATTACAGTTTTGTAGTAGAGGCTAAGGTCTGGGATTGTGATGCCTCCTGCTTTGGTCTTCTTCAAAATTACTTTGGCTATTCGGGGCCTTTTGTGGTTGCATATGAATTTTAGGATTGCTTGTTCTAGCTTTGAGAAGAATGCTGGTGCAATTTTGATTGGGATTGCATTGAATGTTTGAAGGGCAAAATTCTAACCTTATGGAGAACTGCATTTTTTGGACAGTCCACTTTGGAGGATATAGAATGAGACACTGAGAGACATTTTATTTTTTGTAAGCAACATATTTACTTTAAAATTTTTTTTTGAACGTTTATTTATTTTTGGGACAGAGAGAGACAGAGCATGAACGGGGGAGGGGCAGAGAGAGAGGGAGACACAGAATCGGAAACGGGCTCCAGGCTCTGAGCCATCAGCCCAGAGCCCGTCGCGGGGCTCGAACTCCAGGACCGCGAGATCGTGACCTGGCTGAAGTCGGACGCTTAACCGACTGCGCCACCCAGGCGCCCCAACATATTTACTTTAAAAACAAGCAAATGCAAAGACATTTTCCTTAATAACAATGAAAAAATACTACAAAAATACATCCCCTCTTACTTTGTTGTTTCGTCTTACCTATGTCCGACATGTGTCTCTGATGACAGTATTACTAGTTGTCTTTCTTGTTTCTTGATTTCTTACCTATCATCAAATCTTTGTCACTTCATAAAAAGAGTTCAAACTATTCCTTTTTTGGTTTTATTTTGTGTTTCCTATTTTTTTTTAATTGTTTGTGAAGTTTTGGAATTACTTCTCCCTTCAATAGTAGTAAAACTCTTTGACATAACCATTTTGGCCCAATATTTCTCTCTCACTATAATAATATTCAGATTTTCTTTCTTTCAGGGTAAGTTAAATTTTTCTTTCTTTTTTTTTAAATTCATCTATGCTTTAAACATCTTGGCATAAAGGTTTTTTTATAATATCTTTAGATTATGGGGGCACCTGGGTAGCTCAGTTAGTTGAGTCACTCTTGATTTCAGGTCAGGTCATGGTTTCACAGTTCGTGGTTTCAAGCCCCATGTCCAGCTCCACGCTGACAGTGCAGAGCCTGCTTGAAATTCTCTGTCCCTCTCTCTCTCTGCCCCTCTCCTGCTCACTCTCTCTCTCTCTCTCAAAATAAATAAATGAACATTTTAAAAATAATAAAATATCCTTATATTAGGTTCATAATTTCTACAGCATATACATTTATGAGCACTTTTAATCCTAATGATATTTATTTGTACTTTCACTCTTTTTATTGATCAATCTTTTCATGTTTATTTATTTTATTTTTTTCCAAAAAATGACTATTTTCTTTGTTGATTCTACTCTATCTTCATTTTCAATCTCTATTAATTTTACCTCATCATTAGCAGTTCCTTTATTTTACTTTCTTTGAATTTATTCTGTTTTTCTAACTTTTGAAGTTGAGTACTTAGCTCATAATGTTTATTTCTTTAACATATGAGTTAAAGTCTATGTTTTTCTTTTTTGAGTGCATTTTTCCTAATATGTTTTTGATTACTGATTTCTAATATGATATGATTTGGTTGAATTTTATTGAATCATGCTTCATGGTCTAATATGTGGTCAATTTTCCTAATAGCCCATGGACTTGAAAAAATATCTAAATTTTAAGTATAATATTCCATATATGTCCATTAGGTCAAGATTATTATGTATAATGTTTAAATATTGTGTATCTTTACTGACATATTTTAGTCTGAACTCAAACTGAGAGCCATATATTATAACCTCCCTCTATGATGATAGATTAATTTCTCCCTTGAATCCTATCAAGCTTTGTTTTAAATATTTTGAATATGTCTTCTTGTATGCAAATAAGTTTAGATTTATGTAACACATATGTGTATATATTATTTATTTATTTTTCCTTGAAGTCTTCCGGTTTTTATATAGCTAACCCAGTATTTTTTTGGTTTGTTTTGTCTTTTACATCTTTTCTATTATTTTATTGCCTATTTCTCTAGATCCTTATGTTTTAGGTGTGACACTTGTAAAAGCATGTATATGTCTGTTTTCTAATCTAACAAATTCTGCCTTTCAAATGGAAAAATTAGTCCTTTTTCAAAATACTGATATATGGGATATATTTGTAGTACCACAGTTTGTGCTTTATATTTGTCCTGGTTTTCTGTCTCTTTTGTTTATTTCCTTCTGTTGTTATTTTAAAAAAATCTTCCTCATTTTTTGTTTTAGTAGTTTTTCTAAAACATTTTAACATGTATATTTAATGAAGATAAATGGTTACAGAAGTGCACATCTCAGACCTTTGACTGTGAGGAGCATAATGGACCAAAAGCCCCAGCTTCCATACTCAAAACTCCATCACTGCAAGTGCTCAGAGGCATGACCAAGTGTGGTCAGGATACCAAGGCAGATAGGTCTATTTCTCGGTGATATAGGAATTATTATTGTTATTGTTATTATTATTATTATTGTTGTTGACATAGGACTCTTCTGAAGAGTTTGCTATCCGGCTCAAGGAGTCAGCATCAACTGTTCAAACTTTTTTTGAATTGCATACAGTCTGATTTTCCCCCCAAAACCACACTCTTTCCTTTACAGAAGTCAGAACATTTATGGTCTCATGGCTCTCCCAGTCTCCTCTAGCTTCCCATTTGTCCTCATATATATTTCCCCTAATAAATCACTTACATACCTAATCCTGTTTTGGGGTCTGCTTCTCAGAGATCCTAGACAAATAAAAGTGATACCAGAGGTAGTGCAAGAAAACAAGTGGTATAATGAGGATTTGGGGTGGATTCACCTACCATCGAGTGGGCAAAGAGGATAACATCCTGGTTGGCTGGGGAGACACAGATCATCACTGGCGCATGATGGTAAAGAATCCTAGCCCAGTATTTAGTAGACTTACCAGCATTGAATTTGTCTAAGACCTCCTATACCGGCCTCACAACCAAATTCTAGCAGATTTACTTTTGCTTTGTCAATACTATCCCCCTCTTTTTTTGTAATCCAGTATTTTTTTTCTCTTTGCCTAAGTCCTTGCCTTGATAGTCTGCCATAATCTTATTTTTTTTTTCCTAACACCAAGTCCTCTATTTAGCTCTAGCAAATCTGCTCACAATCTCTGATGATATGGTTTCCATTACTGAGAAGCCTACCTACCATCTGCCTGGTGTTATGTTATCTCACTAATCCTCACAACTTTGCCAGTAGTTATTATTACCACATCTAGGCTGAGAATCAGTAATATTCAGTGAATGGAGTGAGACTGTAGCTTTACCTATGTTCCCATTTACATAGGAGATGAGTGACTTCAAGGGAAAAACCTTAAATCTTGACAAGTATGAACATGTACACGATGTGTCCAACAGACTAAGAAATCAGTGTTCGTTAAAAAAATTAAAAAAAAAAAAAAGGGGGCGCCTGGGTGGCTCAGTCGGTTGGGCGGCGGACTTCGGCTCGGGTCATGATCTCGCGGTCCGTGAGTTCGAGCCCCGTGTCGGGCTCTGTGCTGACAGCTGGGAGCCTGGAGCCTGTTTCAGATTCTGTGTCTCCCTCTCTCTGACCCTTCCCCATTCATGCTCTGTCTCTCTCTGTCTCAGTAATAAATAAACGTTAAAAACATTAAAAAAAAAAAAAAAGAAAGAAATCAGTGTTAACAGAGCCAGTCTGCAGAGGTTATAAAGCCACTGAGAGAAAATTCACCACAAGGAAAGAATGATTGTGTGACAGTGAACCCAACTCATAAACAATGCATAAAGATCATAAGAAAGAGGTGAGACAAGGCAGAAAATGGCAGCTGTTACCTGGCCCAGTTCTTTTGGAAACACACTGGAGGGTTATGTGCTTCCTGGAGAGTAAGAGAACTATAGATGTTCATTGAAAGAACTGGTGCAATATAATCATTGGAAACCAGGCAATCTTGCTGTGGGAATTCTACCCACTCCACTGTCCCCAGTCAAGCAGAAAATAAATAAAATACAGAAAAAGTACTAGTCTCTTCATTTTGTAAAAAAGCATGGGAAAAGGGGAATGGGGCATAGAAATGTGCACAGAAGGAGTAGGAACAGTTGTGGAGTTTCCACAAGTCAGCACCAACGTATCAGCAGGGAACTGCCTCAACTGGTGGCAGCGGCAGAACTCTCTCTCTCTCTCTGGGCAACAGAGATGTACCAGAAGCAGATTTCCCACTAGAATGGCACCAAATAGTAAAGGTTGGGGGAAATTCATTTATTTATCCAACAAATTCATTTATTTATTGAGGAGGTACTGAATGCCATGGACTGTGTTAGATCTTTCTATTGACTGGCAATGAGGCAGCAGAGGTGTTTGGGGCTATTAGCAAATAGAGTGAGAAAAAGCAGCTATCTCACTAAACTCAGTAATACTTTTTGACCCAAAAAGCCGTATTGTAAAATCCTACTTCACCAGCCTTCTTCTTTGCATACATTCTAATCATAGTCTCAATCCATTTACCCAACAAGTCCTTTTCTTATTGGTTTATTGGAGACTTTTCTTTGAGGGATACTAACTTGTTTTTGGTTATGTGTATTGAAACTATGGGGCGCCTGGGTGGCGCAGTCGGTTAAGCGTCCGACTTCAGCCAGGTCACGATCTCACGGTCCGTGAGTTCGAGCCCCGCATCGGGCTCTGGGCTGATGGCTCAGAGCCTGGAGCCTGTTTCCAATTCTGTCTCCCTCTCTCTCTGCCCCTCCCCCGTTCATGCTCTGTCTCTCTCTGTCCCCAAAATAAATAAACGTTGAAAAAAAAATTTAAAAAAAAGAAACTAGCCTCTCCTTGTCTGTTGTTTGCCTTTTACATTTATTTATTTTGGAAACAAGCATTTACTGTTCTGTGACCTGATAACTCTTTATACATGCCTTTGTTGCAGACTTAACCTCCTTCTTTGCAATGTCTCCCCTTTAAGGCTATGGAAACAATGCCAGACTTGGAATCAGGATATCTGCAATATGGCAAAAATCTTCTAACATTACTAACACTGTGATCTTGGGTAAGTTCTTTTAGACTAACATTAAACTCTACAGCATCAGGCACTCTGCTAGGTTTTTAAATATATGATATATGATTTATTTTTTACAACTATTTACCAATTTTTCAAATGAAGAAACAGTCTCAGAGAAATAAGGTGATTTACCCAGATATACACAGCTAGTTAATGACAGAGTTGGGAATCTCATTCAGGCATGACTCCAAAGCCTATGTTGTTTTCTTAATATGTGCTTCAGGATTCTCATGTGACAAAGCACACACATACATACAAAGAGATAGTTAAATTGAACTGTGATCCCCAAATCCCTCAATGCTCTAAGATTCCATGATTCAAAGCATCTATTGAAAACCAGCCCCCATGAGACACTCTTGGGAGCAACTGACTCTACAAGCACTGGTTCCACAGAGGAAAGCAATTAACAGCAAACAACAATGAAGGGAATGATATCTTGATTTTAAAAACTATTCAACACTGACTTTGAACAGGATTACCCCAAAGAGACTAGAATAAATTCTTTTTATGATAAGTTTTGCAATTTCACTGTGAAAAGTACTTAATGTATAGCGGATATATTTTATTGGAAGTCTACTGTGCACTAAGAGGTTTACCTGTAGCATCTCCTTCAATCCTCAAGAGAACGTTAGGAGATAAATATTTTACTCCCCATTTTACAGGTGAATTAACTAAGACAAAAAGATGTTACATAGTCGTACAACTGGTAACACCCATACTTGTCTCCAAAGCTCCACCTAATACCACACAGTAGTGAACTTCCCCCTGATATAAATCACTTCAGTATAAAATCATTACAAAGTAAACAATCCCTATCAAAATACCACCAGCATTTTTCACAGAGCTAGAACAAATGATCCTAAAATTTGTATGGAACTACAAAAGACCCTGTATAGCCAAAGAAGTCCTGAAAAAGAAAAACAAAACTGGAGACATCGCTATTCTGGACTTTAAGCTATATTACAAAGCTGTAATCATCAAGACAGTATAGTACTGGCACAAAAGCAGACACATAGATCATTGGAACAGAATAGAAAATCCAGAAATGGACCCACAACTACGTGGTCAACTAATCCTTGACAAAGCAGGAAAGAATATCCAATGGAAAAAAGACAATCTTTTCAGCAAATGCTGTTGGGAAAACGGGTCAGCGACATGCAGAAGAATGAAACTGGACCAATTTCTTACACCGTACAAAAAATTAATTCAAAATGGATAAAAGATATAAATGTGAGACAGGAAAGTATCAAGATCCTAGAGCAGAATGCGCTTTGACATTGGCCAGAGCAACTTTTTACTAGATATGTCTCCAGAAGCAAGAGAAACAAAACCAAAAATGAACTATTGGGACTTCATCAAGATAAGAAGTTTCTGCACAGCAAAGGAAACAATCAACAAAACTAAAAGGCAACTGATGGAATGGGAGAAGATATTTGCAGATGACATATCTGGCAAAGGGTTAGTGTCCAAAATCTATAAAGTACTTGTCAAACTCAACACCCAAAAACAAATAATGCAGTTAAGAAATGGGCAGAAGACATGAATAGATATTTTTCCAAAAAAGACACCTAGATGGCTAACAGACACATTAAAAGATGCTCAACACCACTCATCATCAAGGAAATACAAATCAAAACCACAATGAGATATCACTTCACACCTGTCAGAATGGCTAAAATTAACAACACAGGAAACAACAGATGTTGGTAAGGATGCAGAAAAAGGGGAATCTTCTTACACTGTTGGTAGAATGCAAACTGGTACAGCCACTCTGAAATACAGTATGGAGTTTCCTCAAAAAGTTAAAAATGGAACTACCTTACAATCCAGCAACCCTACAACCAAGCAATTGAACTACGAGGTATTTACCCAAAGGATACAAAAATACAGATTCAAAGGGGTGTATGCACCTATGTTTATAGCAGCATTATCAACAATAACCAAACTATGGAGAGAGCCCAAATCTCCATTGACTGATAAAGAAGATGTGGAGATGTGGTATATATTACACATAAGTGGAATATTAGTCATCAAAAAGAATAAAATCTTGCCACTTGCAATGACATGGATGGAACTAGAGTGTATTATGCCAAGCAAAATAAGTCAGTCATAAAAAAATACCATATGACTTCACTCATATGGGCAATTTAAGAAAGAAGACAGGTGAACATAGGGGAAGGGATTGGGGGAGAGGGAAGCAAACAATAAGAGACTCTTAACTACACAGAACAAACTTAGGGTTGCTGGAGGGGAGGTGAGTGGGAAGACGGGCTAAATGGGTTATGGGTATTAAAGAGGGCACTTTTGATGAGCACTGAGTGTTATATATAAGTGACGAATCACTAAATTTTATTCCTGAAACCAATATTACACTATATGTTAACTAGAATTTAAATAAATATTAAAATAAAATCATTACCAAGTGAGGTTCTTTTCTTGCAGCAACTTAGTCTTATGACATTGTCATTGTTGAAGAACCTCATTAGATCTTCAGTATTTGAGGGTTTTTCTGAGTTAATAAAATGAAAAAAAAAACGCATATCAGAAAGACTTATGAGTGTTTCCCAGAGTGGAAAATCTATAAATATACTGGCTAAATACTTAAGGAAACTTTAAAAGTATATCTATTGCTGGCTTTTCAAAAAAGAACTTATGTTGAAAATTCAAACCTGATACAACTTGTTGAGCAAATAAAAATCTATCTTTTCCTTAAAAGCTGGGCTAGAAAATTCACATTTCCTACTTCTCCACTAAAGTTTCTGAACCTCACTTAAGGTGAATTCTTATGACAAATAGAGAGTTACATGTACATAACATGGTGTTGTTTAAAACTCCCTCCTAAAGGACTCAACTCTCCTTCAGACTTGTGAGCTATTGAAATAGAGAATGGTTATGGAAAGCTTCACAGAAAGTGAACATTCCAGGAAATAAAAGGTAAAGGGGAAAAATTCATCAAGTTTGTGTTAGAAGAGATTCTAATTAAGATTTTCAAAATTATTCCTTCAATGTGCTTTCAGAGCAAGAAGACCATGGGTGTGATGTGCTCACTACCTTGTTTATACCACCCCTAACATATCATTGTGTTGGATGCAATGATAAGATTACCAGCACAAAATGACCACATGATAAGACAAGATGACCACATGGTGTTCTAGGTAAATATGATTGGCTTTAAACACCCTTCAGAATGAGGTTTAGAGTAAAAAGTGTAGCAACTGCTATCCTATATTTGGCTCCTATTGCTCAAGTGTATTTGGAATGGCATTTCTCTTTTATTAGGCTATTTTGGAAACTGTCAGAAAATCATCCTGATTTTACCTCATGAACCATAGTCACAGAGCTGCTTTTGATCCCTTATGACATTTCGTTTTATGAATTAGGCTTTTTTCTAATTCTACTTAAAAAAATTCTGTTGTGATTCTCCCAAATGCCAAAAGGGAAAACATTTATAATGATGTTGCATAACATTTACCTTCCAAATATCAAGCTTAGAGTATACACAATCATGATAGGCATAAAAGTACCTCCCTATTATGTGTGTGCGTGTATTTCATATTCTTTTAGAAAATGTCATGAGGTGATTTTCATTGCATATTCAAGTACTATTTCCTAAGATAACATAAAATTCTAAATATAGAAGAGTTGAGCCCTGAACAGAATCCATCTCTGAAATCAAATGCCTTTCAAAATACAAAAGAAGTAAACCTCAGAATCATCACTGACTCCTCCTTCTCTCTTGTATCCCTTATTGGATATAATTATTATATTTTACCTTAGAAATGTCCAGTGGCCACACACTCTCTCTCATGTTTTATTAGAACTATTTCAAGCACTCCCTTACTAGTTTTCTAACTACCTGTTTCTCCCACTTTAGTCCATTCTCTTTATAATACTACCAGAGTAATCTTAAAACTAATGGGTTTATATCCATGATTGATATCATTTGCTAATTCCTAATTGCCTATATGTTAAAAAAAATACAAAATTCTTAGTACAGTGTCTCTCAAAGCATGATTCACAGAACAACTGCATCAGAATCTTTTAAGGTTCTTACTGAAGGGGAAAAAGATATATATTCCTGGCTTTAGCCTAGGCCTAGCAAACCAGAATCCTTGGGTCTGAGTTCAGTAGTCTATACTTTAACCTCTTACTCAGAAAGAGTAAGTCTCCTGGAAAGAGAGAGAGAGAGAGAGAGAGAGAGAAAGCATAAAAAGCTATTTAAGTTCTAAAGAATTTCAGTATCTGGCAATAGTATGAATGAAAAATCCTGAAAACAGTAACCAAAAATTTCTAAAAGTACTAGATAAATGAGTAGGTTCATATTAACAAACTTAGAGGAAACTCATGAAGCCTCGGGGGAGAAAGGGAGAACATAGATTCAAAAAGGTGAACCAGAGTGAGAAATTTGATCACAAAGATACCATGAAATCAACCCCAAGTCTCAGAAGGAAGGAAGGAAGGAAGGAAGGAAGGAAGGAAGGACAGGGAAGGAAAGGAAAGGAAAGGAAAGGAAAGAAGAAGGGGAAGGGGAAGGAGAGGGGGAAAGGGGAAGGGGAAGGAGAAGGGGAAAGGAGAAAGGGGAAGGGAAAAGGGAAAGAGAAGGAAAAGGTGAAGCGGAAGAGGAAGGGGAAGAGGAAGGGGAAGGGAAAGGAAGGGAGGGGAGGGGAGGGGAGGGGAGGGGAGGGGAGGGGAGGGGAAGGGAAGGGAAGGGAAGGGAAGGGAAGGGAAGGGAAGGGAAGGGAAGGGAAGGGAAGGGAAGGGAAGGGAATAGATAACAAAAATACTTCTTTGTCTTAGCTGTCATTCTGTGAAGAAATAAAATCATTCACCCTGAGTATCCATAACCATTATCTGGTTTTTCATGTAAGTTGATGGCTTAAATTCACACTATTTGCTTAGAACAAAATATAAAGACAAACTACTCTTATAATGGACCCAAATCTGTAGCATCACCAAGGCAAATCTCTTTCAGAGAAAAACACTGTCAACCCAAGCAACAAAAGAGTTACATAAATAAATTTCTAAATATGAGCTACCAATGAAAAACTATAAGACACACAAGAAGACAAAGCATAAGTGTGAAAGTAATCATTTTTAAAAGTTCAGAAAGACTTTAAATGTAGATATTTAGGGGCACCTGGGTGGCTCAGTCGGTTAAGCATCGGCTCTTGATTTGGGCTCAGGTCATGACCTTACAGTTGTGAGATTGAGCACCACGGCAGGCTCTGTGCTGACAGCACAGGGCCTGCTTGGGATTCTCTCTCCTTCTCTCTCTGCCCCTCCCTCACTCTCTCTGTCTTCCTCAAAATAAATGAATAAACATTTTTTAAATGTAGATATTTAGAATATAAAACAAATGTTTACAATTAGCAAAAAAATTATGGTTTTTAATTAGTATTTCCCACTGAAAGAAACAAGGGTTACTTGGAGAAGTGACTGAGCCAGACCTCAGAAAGAAACCATAAAGGTTGATCTTAGAACACCTTGCCATATCAGAAAGCAGTGAAGCTGCCAAAGACTACTGTAGCCATGTCAAAAAGACTAGGGGAACAAGGGAGGAGGCCCAATATTGGCCAAAGATGGGAAATTTGAGCACAAAAACAATAGCTGCAATGGAAATATCAAATAGTTAAAATCTATCAGTTCATAATATTTAAACAAAAAATCATAAACCACCTATGAAGGATTCTAGGGAACAAATACATTATACTGAAAACCATTAAATAAAAGAATCAAGTATTTATTCAAAAGTGCAAATTGTACTTCAGGATAACAAAATAGTTAATATGTTTTTAAAAGAAATATTCCATTTGGGATGCCTGGGTGGCTCAATCGGTTGAGCATCTGACTTCAGCTCAGGTCATGATCTCAGTCATGAGTTTGAGCCCCACGTTGGGCTCTATGCTGACAGCTCAGAGCCTGAAGACTGCTTCAGATTCTGTGTCTCTCTAATCTCTCTGTCCCTCCCCCACTCATGTTCTGTTTCTGTTTTTCTCTCTCTCTCCTCAAAAATAAATAAACATTAAAAAATATTTAAAAAAAATAAATATTCCGTTTAATAAATGAAGGGGTGCTTGGGTGGCTCAGTGGGTTAAGTGTCTGACTTCAGCTCAGGTCATGATCTTGCCATCTGTGAGTTTGAGCCCCACATCGGGCTCTCTGCTGACAACTCAGAGCCTGGAGCCTGCTTCAGATTCTGTGTCTCTGTCTCTCTCTCTGCCCCTCCCCTGCTCGTTATCTCTGTCTCTCTCTCTCTGTCTCAAAAAGTAAATAAACATTAAAAAATTTTAAGAAATATTCCATTTAATAAAGAAAGAAAGAATAACAGACATATATCATCATTTTGCAACTCCTAATGAAACCATGAATATGCAGTGATCATCAATAGTTGTTAAGTCACTAGAAACTTTGCAAAGGAAGAATCGTATCTGTCATGATACCTCAGCCACTCCTTTCCCATCATCATGCCTTGGAATTTGTTACTAATAATTGCAGCCCCTTCATAATCTCAATGTTATGCATTTCTCTGACCACCTTTTCCTATCTTTTCATCTCACCACTCTACTGACAGTTCTTGTCAAAGTCACCAGTGACTTCCACATTGATAAGCACAAGGTCAATCTTTGTCCTTCATTTTGGACTATCAACAGTATTTGCCACAGTTGATCACTCTCCTTTATTTGCTATTCCTTTCATTATATTCTATTGAATTTCCTCTTAATTCACTGGTTGCTCTTTCACAAGTCCCCTATCTACTTGACCTCTTAACCTTGTGCCCAGGGACTCAGTCTTTTGCGGTCTTCTCTTTTCTATTTATACTCACTCCTTTAGTGGTCTCATGTCTTTTATAACTTTAAATACCACTTTTTTCCCAAAAACTTCCAAATTTATATCACCAGCTCAAATTGCCCTCTCAAAATCCAGACTCACATGTAAAACTATCTATCCAATGAAAATCTCATACACATCTCAAACTTATCATGTCCAAAATGAACTCTTAAATCTTCCCCCCAAATCTGTCCTGCCCACAGTCCTTCCTATATAGATTAATGCATCAATCCTTCAAATTGCTCAAGCTGAAAATCTTGGGATCACATTTGGAATTGCCCTTGACTTTTCTCCTTTCATTCCTTATGCAAATTCTTCTTTTAATTCTTTTTTAAATATTTTTTAATGTTTATTTATTTTTGAGAGAGAGAGACAGAGGGCAAGTGGGGGAGCGAGCGGCAGAGAGAGAGAGAGAGGGAGACAGAATCCAAAGCAGGCTCCAGGCTCCAAGCTGTCAGCAAAGAGCCTGACACGGGGCTCAAACCCATAAACTGTGAGATCATGACCTGAGCCAAGGTCAGATGCTTAACCAACTGAGCCACCCAGGTGCTCCACAAATTCTCTTTTTAAATAAATTCTTTACAAAAAGAAATCCATAATCCAATGTTTTCTCACTACTCACATCACTACCACAGATCCAAGCACTATCATCTCTTGCCAGGGTTATAACAACCTTTGTCCATCGCAATTTATTAGCCCAATATTAATCAAAATAAAAGTCGAAGCCTCTATGATGGCCTAAAAGATCTTACCCATTCTGAACATTCTTACCTTTCTAGCCTATTCTACTCCTCT
Organism: Prionailurus viverrinus; assembly: GCF_022837055.1. Taxonomy (NCBI): domain Eukaryota; kingdom Metazoa; phylum Chordata; class Mammalia; order Carnivora; family Felidae; genus Prionailurus; species Prionailurus viverrinus. The sequence goes on along the minus strand of NC_062563.1, from coordinate 127,849,087 downwards.
TTCCCTCACTTACTCTGCTCCAGCCATGTTGATCTCTTTGTTTTTCCTTGAACACAACTAAGAGCTTTTGCACTAATGCCCCTGAAATACTATTCCACCAGTTATCTCAAGGTTAATGCCCTATCTTCTTCAAGTCTTTGCTTAAAAGTCATTTTCTAAATGAGGCCTACTGATATACCCTCCAACTTCCAATTTCTTTACTCTATTTTTTCTTATAATACTTATTAGCTTCAAACATACCCTATAATTTAGTTAGTGCATTGTTTGTTGTTTGTCTTCCTTTATTGGAGAAACTCAACAAGAGCAGAGGTTTTGTTTTATTTTGTCTTCCAAAGTACTCCAATATCCAGTAAATGCTTGTTGAATGAATGTATAAATAAATCAGTGAATCAATGAACATATAAATGAATAAGAATTTCTATTCATCAAAAACATCATAAAAAGTGAAAAACTAACCACAAAATATGAGAAGATATGTACAACACATGTAATTAAGGAAGGCTTAATATCATAAATGTATTTTTAAAATAAATACTATAATAATAATAATAATAATAATAATAATAACAGACCTTTTATATAGAGGAAATGTAAATGGTCAATAAATAATAAAAACTTGTGTAGCCGCTTTAGTGATCAAGGAAATATACATTAGAGACATAATAAAATATTATACATCTACCATTTAATAAAAAGTAAAGTTCATTGGCAAGGATGTAGAGCAATAGGAACACTGCAGCAGAGAATATAAATTGGAAAGTTAAATTAATTTGGAAACTAATGTGGCATTATATGATAGAGCTGAAAATATACGTACGTACAATTCAAGTAGGAATATCCTAGAGACAAATCTCTACATGTTCCCTAGGAGACATACCAGAATTTTTATAGCTTCATTGTATATAATAGCAAAACATTTAACTCAGCTTCACTATCCAAAGACTATATAAATATCGATATTTATACCATGAAATATTTTACAGCAATGAATTGAATTAACTATGGCTTTATGCATCAACATATAAAATAAAAAGAAGTGATATGAAACGTTAACTAATATTTTTATAAAACTCACAAAATTAAACAATTACTTAAAGATAGTTACATAATACATTATTTTTTTAAAAAACATGAGAATGATTTAAAAAATTAGGTTAGTAGTAAGTCAGGTAAAGAGCAGGTGATGTGATTGGAATTAGATACACAAGTAGCTTCAAATTATATTGGTAATGTTCTCTTTCACAAATTAGGAAGTCTTTTAGGTTCTAGTGCCAATTCCATTAGGGGGCAGTGGCAGGTGGTGAAGAGTTCTCCCACACCAACAACAAATAATTCTCTGGACACCAGTTGGGTGTCCTACAATTTAACTCAATCCTGACACTATCTACCTGGAGATAGAATCAGATTCCACAGGTTTAGGGCTCAGTCCCATAAGACTACCCTACTTCAGATGTCACCTGAAAACCAGGTTATTTATTACCTGTGCTTCTGACCAATTGGCTACAGATTGGAGGTTCCCACAACCTCCTCCTTGGGTTGGATTAACCTGGTAATCCTTAGAGCTAATAATCCTTAGAGCTAATAATAATTCAGTACTGTGATAAAAGTTGCTTTACTTTCTGTTGAGAAAGCTATCTAATACAGAATATTTAAGACCCAGTGATCTAAACAAAAAGAAAGTTTGATTGAGTCAAATGTTTGGAGTGAGATTAAATTCAAGCATGTTTATCATAGATTATAGATATTTTCTGTTGTGTTTTACTGATAGTCAAAATAAAAAATGATTCCCTTGACATCAAACTGTATTTATATAAAGCCTGTATTTACTTATCTGGTATGTAATCCTTTAACCCCAAGCCTGTGCTATTATCAAAAATTTGTAAATATGCTGAGAGAATTGCATGACTCATAAGGCATATTTATTGTAGAAAGCACTGTTAGTTTATGAAATGTGCTGGTTATTTACTTTGTCAATTATCTCACTATTTTTTCTCTCCTTTTCTGGAAAGAAAAAAAAAACATAATTCAATGGACTGAGAGTCAAATAAAGTTGACTCTGGCTATTTCTAATTCAACCAAAATGAAAACTTTGTTTCCACATTTGAGATGACCTTTAAATACATTTAGTTTGATAATTATTGCTTTAGTATAAGATACAAGATCCCTCTTGTTCTGGACCCTCTAACTGCTGTAAGCTCACCCCCACCATATGCCTTCATGCACCTCTCATTCTAGTCAATGGCTCCCATTATGGAATCCCCTGTCTCGAGGCCCAATATCATCCATCATTCCTAATCATGCAACTCAGCATATTGAATTCATCATTCACCATTCTGTCTTCATTTACTAATCCCTGACTCAATGCACATTCCTGCCACATTTATCTTTCATTGTGTCTCAAATCTAACAAATATGCTATAGACTGAATGTTTGTGTCTCCCAAAATGTATATATTACAACCTAATCCCCAGTGGAATGGCATTTGATGATGGGGAGTTGAGGAAGTCATTAGGTCATAAGGGTGGAACTGACATGAATGGGATTAGTATGTTACCTTATAAAGGAGACCTCAGAGAGCTCCCCTGTCTTTCTGTCATGTGAGGAAACAGTGAGAAGACAGTTATCTATGAACCAGGAAGTGGGACCACCTCACCAGATACCTTATCTACTGGTAGCTTGATCTTGTACTCCCCAGCCTTTAGAACTGTGAGAAATAACTTTCTTTTTGGTTATAAGCCACTCAGTCTATGGTAAACTGTTACAGTGATCCAAACGACTAAGACAAAATCTATTCACATAAACAGAATTTCACACATGTGATCTTTCTGATTGAAAAGACTAAAAAAGTCCTCTAATCTCTGAAGACCCTCCTCAAATCAACACACCTTTCACAAAGCCTTCCTACTCCTTTACCAGACAAAATAAATTGTTCCCTTCTTTGAGCTCCTATTGCACTTTGTGCAAGCTTGTATTAACAGTGCAATTGTTTGCTGAGAGTGACTTTCCAAGTGCCATGGGGAACTATTATCTTTAAACCCAAGCAAGTGGAATACCTGCGTTGGCCCCACTCTTCTATAGGACGCTTTTTCTTAGAGTGTGTGCTTGGAAATTCCCTCTTTAGCGTCTGGTACCAGCAGGGTTGTCAGTGTTCTCAGAGCCCAGTCCTGAGCCCTGATCTGAACCCACATGGGCCAGGTCCCATTTCTCCCATTTGGAGGGCTTTCTGGTTTTTACCCCCCAGCATGACATTGAACAAATGTCCTAAGAATCTCACTTTCCCATCTTGACTCTCCAGTTAATTTGCTCTATGCTGGCTTTAAATAAATTAATATGAACTTCAATCTCTTTATTCTGAAATTAAAGTATTGAACCCTAGATAATATTTGAGATATGTTTCAGATATAGGAACTCATCTACCAGTCATCTCTCTAATAGGCAAAAACTTCAACTGTTTGTCAAAAATTAACACTCAACCATATCCTTAGTTGTACCAATAATACTAAGAGCTGGAAATGAAACATGTGTCATAATATTTAAATTACTAAAACAAAGATACATAGTATATTGTGTTTGGGGGGATATAGTTTCAATAATACATTTCCTAGGATTGTTCTCCTTGGTTACCTTAAGTATATTTTTAATGATTTATTATTAACCATTTGGAGAATTTAATTTCACCTTGAGATTAATAAGTTAGGGGATGCATTTTTTAAAAAACATGGAATGCTTCACAAATTTGCTCATGCAGGGGACTTACTTATCTTCTATCATCACAATTTTTGTATATGTGCTGCCAAAGTGAGCACAGGGCACATGTTTTAATAATTGTATATATATTTTTATAAGGCCTCTAATACCTAGTATTTAAAATTGACATACATAGATATTAAGTATAATAAATAAAAATAGCACTTAATCCTGAAATTTATTAGGACAGAAAAACAGCTACATTACCAACACATAGATAAATAAACATGTTGCAAACATGTTGATGGAATTGGTTATAAGGTAATGTAAAATAATGGAGATTTCCAACACTAAACCTGCTGTTTTGTTTCATTAATTTTAATAATTTTGCAATCCATGCTTATAATTTCTGTATCTGTGTTCAACAATTTAAAAGAAAAATCAATGTCAGAAAAAAAAACAAAAAAAGTGGAAATAAATTTAAGAGATACAAGGACTAGGAAGTAAAAAGTGAGCCTGAGAAAAACGAGGAGTACAAAGAGGTACCATACATTCCCTGTGTATTCTTCTCAATGTATGAACATGTTCATTCTTCATAACACTCAAGCTAAGTTGGCAAAATCAACGCATGATAAATGTTTTCTTAGAAGGTACTTGATAAAGTAATTGTGTTGAAGATCAAACAATATCATTTAAATATAGTATGCAATATGACTGTATTGTATATATGTGTATAATTCAAGTTATATTAAAGTTAATTTTAAAGTTTTTGTGTAATACAGAAAGAAAACCTGTAGCTCTGAGAAAATAAAATTGGTCTCCGGCTATGAGTTAGTAAATGATTGCAAATTAGTTATCAACATTTCTTTTTTTTTTAATTTTTTTTAATGTTTATTTATTTTTGAGACAGAGACAGAGCATGAATGGGGGAGGGGCAGATAGAGAGGGAGACACAGAATCGGAAGCAGGCTCCAGACTCTGAGCCACCAGCCCAGAGCCCGACCCAGGGCTTGAACTCACAGACCTCGAGATCATGACCTGAGCTGAAGTCGGATGCTTAACCAACTGAGCCACCCAGGCGCCCCTCAAAATTTCTTTTTTGCCTTCCGTGCAGGTTGCCCAGCTGGCAGAACCTGTTACCTTCACCAGAGTGTTTCTCCTACTTCTCAAAGCTTTGCTAACATTCACTAGGCTCTTATTGTGCATTAGTGTTAGCTCAAGAGGATATGAGCAATTGTAAAAACAATCAGAACTGTTCAGTTCTAAAGGAGCTTAAATATTTAAAGGTTTTTACGTTGCACACAGGGTTAAGTTGAGATATCTCAATGCTTAAGTTTCATTAGTTTCACAGAGGACACTTTGCTTCTTCTTGGTTGCTGGAAAATGTGTCCTCTAATTGTGCAACTAGAGCAATGACCATTTTCTTTTTTTTTTTTAATTTTTTAATGTTTATTTATTTTTGAGAGACAGAGAGAGATAGAGAAAGCCAGACCACGAGTGGGGGTGGAAAAGAGAAAGAGGGAGACACAGAATCCAAAACAGGCTCCAGGCTCCGAGCTGTCAGCACAGAACCCAACGCAGGGCTCGAGCTCACAAACCATGAGATCATGACCTGAGCTGAAGTCGGTTGCTCAACCGACTGAGCCACCCAGGCGCCCCATGACTATTTTCTATTCTCAGGAAATTTTATCTTTCACAACTAACAGTTCTACTTTGTCAAGTCATTTGGATATTGCCCTTCAAAATCAGGTCCCTATTTTGAATATATATATGTATATAGTGTGTGTGTATGTATATATATACACTATATATATAGTATAATGTAAATATATAGTGTGTGTATATATACATATATATAGTAGAGAATATATAGAGAAAAACTAAATACTATTATATATAATATATATAATTTTGTATGTGTGTGTGTGTGCATATGTATATGATCTTTACAGCATTGATTTTTTTTAAATGTTTTTAATGTTTTATTTATTTTTGAGACAGACCTGAGCTGAGATCATGTGAGATCATGACCTGAGCTGAAGTCGGACGCTTAACTGACTGAGCCACCCAGGCGCCCCTACAGCATTGATTTTTAAAGCTAATGTGCTCAGAGTGCCTTTTACATATAGATTACCTTTGACATTTCTCAACCATTTAGTAACACTGAAGAATTTACTCTCTCATCTTGGTCCTGTAATTCATGGTACAGACATAAAAACAAAAAGGGCTATTAAGAATATTTAGCATGATTAGTATGCTCCAAATTTTTCCAGCATTGCTCAAAAGTATTATGAAATCTGTACTATTTTTCAAGTCTTAAATGTAAGAAAGTTCTAAAAACAAAGAGGCTGGTTTATCTTTCCCTTTGAAGGTGATTGGTTTTATTCACATTTTTTAAATATTCACATAAAAAGAATTTAGTTATTATATGCATATTTTTACAATGTGAAAGAGCTAACATAATGACTATAAGCAAGACACTTCTAAATGACTTTGTCCCATGGTTGGAATACTTGCTATTAAAAGTTATTAGGGTGGGCGCCTGGGTGGCTCAGTGGGTTAAGCATCTGGCTTTGGCTCAGGTCATGATCTCACCTTTCGTGGGTTCAAGCTCCACCTCAGACTCTGTGCTGACAGTTCAGAGCCTGGATCCTGCTTCAGATTCTGTGTATCCCTCTCTCTCTGCCCCTCCCCTACCCTCTCTGTCTGTCTCTCAAAAATAAATAAATAAACATTAAAAATTTTTTTTAAGTTATTGGGGTATGCAACTTAAAGATAGAGTGTAAAGGAAATACGTGAAGTCGAAGATTTACCAATGATTTCACTCCCCACATCCATGGGTAGCAGAATATTAAAATGAATCGTGAAAACCTAAACTGACCAAAGTTTGTGCAGAAACAGAATTGAAGCAATCAGATGCACTGCTCAAAGTTCTTAAAAACATGAGATCTGTAATAAACAGAAGACTAAGAACTTCAACATAAATTATTAATGAATAGTCTACAATGTTTCTGATTATTTTCCCAGTGACCACTTGCAGGAAAAACATTTAAGTGCTTGACAACCATTATGCTTTATTATTGCAAAACTAATAAGTTATATGGACAGATACCATCCACAAGTACAGGAAGCTCTACCAATCTCCCTGGACAAACAATGCTATGACACCAAGGCATAACTGAGTTCACTTAGAAGTTTAGTAGAGGAAGACATCATCACATCCTGCTGATTTTTAGTTGACACAGTTAGGTGTCAAGACCTATTGCCTTATATTCAAGCCTCCTGTGATAATAGGTTTCTTGCTATTAATTTGCTTTTTTCTCCCTAGACGCAGTGTCCAATACTCCATTTTATTCACTTGAGTCCAGACCCATGATAACAAACAATATAAAGTTCCTTATGGAGGTGTGAGACTCTTTAGAAACCTGGCAAACCTAAACTAATCCTAAAAATAGAAATTCAACATTTGTGTCAAAGTTTTCACAAACTTCCAGACCTATTCCACATAAGACTAACACTATCTAAAGAAACACAATTCAATCTACATATTTGTTAAGAGAGATGCCATGCTTGCAACTTTACTTGCCCCTAATAAGTCCTACCTTTGCTTTCATACATCACCTTGGCATTCTTCATTGTCTAGAAGTGGAAGGAAGGAAGGAAGGAAGGAAGGAAGGAAGGAAGAAGGGAAGGAAAGGAGAGAGAGAAAAGGGAAGGGAAGGAAAGGGAAGGAAAGGGAAGGCAAAAGAAGGGAAAGGAAGAAAAGAAGAGAAAAGAAAGAAAAGAAAAGAAAAGAAAAGAAAAGAAAAGAAAAGAAAAGAAAAGAAAAGAAAAGAAAAGAAAAGAAAGAAAAAAGAAAAGAAAAGAAAAGAAAAGAAAAGAAAAAAGAAAGGAAAGGAAGGAAAAGGAAAGGAAAGGAAAGGAAAGGAAAGGAAAGGAAAGGAAAGGAAAAAGAAAAAGTTTAAATCCCAACTACTGTTCTGTTACCTCTTTCTTCCAAGAACCGATTTGACTACTTTCTCATAAAAAATACATCCCTACTTGAGACCTGCCACACAATAAAGGGATTGAACAGAATTGTTAATCCTCTGTCTCCTATCATTGTAAAAGCTTGGATTTACAAATGCTACTAAAAGCAAAAGTAACAGTGTGTTTCAGTGGGTACTCTGATAACTTCTAACTACCGCACTGTCCCATCTGACCTTATTAATTTGATCATTGAACGTCAAGTGTAAGAATAAATAATGTATTTTCAAGAACTGTGTGGAACTATATCACACAATAAAGTAGTTACTGCTACTTTATTCTTCTCTAAGGCAAAGATACGGCAAAAACACATTCCTCAAATGTTTCCAAATGTTGGATCCGCTCTCCATATCATATAGCACTGAAAGAGAAATCCCGGTGATGACAGTGTCTTTTACCTAAGGTGACAATCTACCATCTGTAAGGGAATATTTCCTTTCCTAAACATTTTGGGCATGATCCAGAGCAGAATTAATATTTGTAGAATTAGTGGCTTCCCACTTAGCCTCAAAGAAAGGGGGAACACCTGACCTATACTTAGTAACTGTTGTTTCTGAATTTTTGTCATAGAAAAGATGAAATTGTTTTTGAAAAACAGCATTAGTAACTATATCCAGTGCTACACTAAAAATGTGATGTTTCCAGAGGATATAAAAACTTTGTTTCTCTATAAAACTTGATGTTTTAAAAAGTCTCCAATGCTTTAGCTTCCAAGGATCCACAAGGGAAAGTTTTGTCCTCCCCTTGAAAGGGCTGAAGGCAAAATGATCTCAGAGTATAACATACTCAATCCTATAGATTACCTGCTCTATTGGAGAGGTCAAGTACCAAACCAACCTTTTAAAACAAGGTAGAAATACCAGGACTGCTTTTCTTTTATATACATATGTGTATATATATATATATATGTGTGTATATATACACACACATATATACATATATACAATACATATATATATTTATTATATTACATATATTTATTTATTATATATAATATAATTTACATACTTTAATATATTAACTTTTATATAATTTAATATAATATATTATAATTTATTTTATTACATATAATAATTTATTGTCAAGTTAGCTAACATACAGTGTATAGAGCATGCTCTTGTCTTCAGGAGTAGATTCCCATGATTCATCACTTACATACAGTACCCAGGACTCATCCCAACAAGTGCCCTCCTCTATGCCCATCACCCATTTTCCCTGTCACCTCTGCCCTCACCATTCACCCCCCATCAACCCTCAGTTTGTTCTCCATATTTAAGAGTCTCTTATGGTTTGCCTCCCTCTTTGTTTGTAACTTTTTTTTTCTTTTCCTTCTCCCTGGTCTTCTGTTAAGTTTCTCAACTTCCATATTTGAGTGAAAACATGCTATCTGTCTTTCTCTGATTGACTTATTTCACTAAGCATAATACCCTCCAGTTCCATCCATGTTGTTCCAAATGACAAGATTTCATTCCTTTTCATCGCCTGGTAGTATTCCATTATATATATATATCATTATATATTCCATTATATATATATATATATATATATATTATAGTATAGTATAATATCTATTCCATTATATATAATAGTATAATATAATGTATAGTATAATATATATTCCATTATATATATTATAGTATTACATTATACAGATAGATTGAGTGAGATATATATATATATATATATCACCTCTTCTTTATCCATTCATCAGTTGATGGCCACTTGGGCTCTTTCCATAATTTGGCTATTGTTGATAGTGCTGTTATAAACATTGAGGTACATGTGCCCCTATGAATCAGCACTCCTATATTCTTTGGATAAATTCCTAGTAGTGCTACGACTGGGTCATAGGGTAATTCTATTTTTAATTTTTTGGGAAACTGCCACACTGTTTTCCAGAGCAGCTTCATCAGTTTGCATTCCCACCAACAGTGCAAAAGGGTTCCCGTTTCTCCACATCCTCACCAACATCTGTTGTTTCCTGAGTTGTTAATGTAAGACACTCTGACCAATGTGAGGTGGTATCTCAATGTAATTTTGATTTGTATTTCCCTGATGATGAGTGATATTGAGCATCTTTTCATGTGTCTGTTAACCATTTGGATATCTTCTTTGGAAAAATGTCTATTTGTGTCTTCTGCCCATTTCCTCATTGGATTATTTGTTTTTTGGGTGTTGAATTTGGTATATTCTTTATAGCTTTAGTATATATAGCTTTATCCAATATGTCATTTGTAAATATCTCTTCACATTCTGTTTGTTGCCTTTTAGTTTTTCTGATTGTTTCCTTTCCTGTGCAGAAGCTTTTTATCTTGATGAAGTCCCAATAGTTCGTTTTTGCTTTTATTTCCCTTGCCTTCAGAGACGTGTCAAGTAAGAAGTTGCTGTAGCTGAGGTCAAAGAAGTTATTGTCTGTTTTCTCTTCTAGGATTTTGATGGTTTCCTGTCTCACATTTAGGTATTTCATCCATTTTTAATTTATTTTTGTGTATGGTGTAAGAAAGTGGTCCAGTTTCATTATTCTGCATGTTGCTGTCCAGTTATCCCAGCACAGGACTGCTTTTCTAAACCTGGTCTCCACAAAGAGAATGACTTAGAGTTTCACCTTAGCCATCAAAGGATGGTTATGTTCACTTTTTGTAAAGAACCCTCTATCTGCATTCCTGTACATTTAAAGTGTGTCCATGATTTATTAAGCCTCATACAGAAGCAAGTTGCCAAGTCACACTACATTGAGGATAAGAACCTATTTATATCAGCTGGTGGCCTTGTAGGGAATTAAGAAATACAAAATAAAATAAACAAGATGGTGTTCACTTACATGTAAGTAATGCTTATGAAATTCTACAAGCAATGCAGCCTTAAAAGGATGCATCACAAACATGCTTACTGGGATACTAAATATTGTGCTGCACTAAGATACTTGACAAAGACTACACAGATCCAAACTTAAGATGGAATGTGGATTCAGTCAACAAAGAAAATAATTGTGCATGCAAAACATTAGATGTCTTGTGACTACCTTTATAAAACTTCTCTGTGCTTTTTCCTTTTGACATTTTATTTTACTTTTTTTTAATTTTTAAAAATGTTTTTATTTATTTTTTGAAGGAGAGAGAGAGACAGAGCATGAGCAGGGGAAGAGCAGAGAGAGGAGACACAGAATACAAAGCAGGCTCCAGGCTCTCAGCTGTCAGCACAGAGACCGATACGGGGCTCAAACTCACAAACTGTGAGATCATGACCTGAACCGAGGTCACATGCTTAACCGACTGAGCCACCCAGGTGCCCCTCCTTTTGACATTTTGAATTGAAATTTTCTTAGGCCAACTCTTCTCTCCCCTCTTGGTGCTAAGTTACGATATCACAGTGCTAAGATTTGAAATTGCATGTGCTTCTAAATCCTGGTGTAAGAAATCTCAGAAATATGGAAAGGATAAAATGTTTCTCTCCCTACAGTTGCAGTTCTGCCTCATACAGCTAGTTTTGATACAATGGTGAATGGAGAACAGCACCTACAAAAGTGTTGATCTTGTACTTCTATGAAATATATGTAAAAAAGTATAATCTATTCTGTTATGTTATTAAAACTGTCCTTGGAAGTAATATTTGTACAAGAGTTTTTTGAGATACCGGGACTTTAGAGACTATTGCTCTGCTCTGAGAAATATAGCCTGTTAGCACTCCAAGTTTTCAGTTATGATTATTTCTCAACATTTCAATGACTATTTGATCTGATTGTAATATCCAAATTGGCATCCTTGTTTCCTGAAAGTATAAGTAGTTGTGAGGTTTCTTTTTTAAGCAGGAAAAGCACTTTTGGAATTCCCTTTCCACTCTTTGATACATACATGACACAATAATACCATAAATGCTGAATTTTTACTCAAACAAATAGTTTAAGACTTTGCTTCATTTCAGTTAAACCTAGTATAACCCAGGGCACTCTGAATTACACAGTAACAGAGAGAAAAATCCTGAGACTATATACTTTTTAAATGTGGGGGCGGGGGGGAATAATCATTTTTAGCTAATAATATATTTAGGGAAGACATACTTAGCATCTTTCTTGAAGCCTGGAGATTGACTGACAAACAATATATCTTGAACTTCTCTTTCAGTTTTAAGTTGAATTCCCAACACCTATTTGTAAAACCATGTTCAAATATAGCATGCTAGCCCATCATAGGAATCTCCTAATTTACAGATGAGCAGATTAGAGAGCAATAGGGCTAACTGAGAAAATTATAATCATACATAAAAGGAAAAAAATAAGACTTTAAGCTGCTAAGTACTAATTTCTGGGTATATGACCTAGTAGCTGCTTCTGGGTGAACACAATTAATTACATATGAGATTTTATCTAGTTATTAAAGCCCCAATTCTAACACTAAGGAAACGAACTCTAACATATTAAAGAATAGGTACAGTTAAAAGGAAGAATCCCTTGCTGTATTGCTCATAATGAGTCTTTTTGTAGGTCACTCATAATAATTATCATTTTACTTTGCTTTTCTTATTTCAAATAGTATAAAAGACAAATGTTTGAGTAGATGTGTACAGGGTTCATGCTCAAGAGAAAGTCAATTAATAAAGTTTCTATCATTTATATCTTTTCTTCCTATCATCTAATTTTACATTGTGCTTTACTCAAAACTATTATCAACTAACTTCCACTTATAAAATATCTCAATTTTACTAAGCATAACATTTCTACAAGCCTATTACCTTAAAGTAGCTTCTGGCATCCATGTAACATTCTTGATCTTTTCATAAAATGACATTTACAAGGAGAAAATACAGGTGTATAATTAAACAGAGTAGGAAAAGCACTTTAGTCTTCAATCAAAAAAAATTTTTTTAGAGATAAAGAAGTGATTATTTTAATTTCTTCTTTCTACTTAACTACAATGAGGAAGGATAAGATACAATTAGCTAAACCAAATCCATATTTTAAGTAATCAAGGAGAGTCATAAGGGAAATCAATTGTCCAGCCAACTTATAAGAGATGCAATTGTGTTTTCACATGTTAATTTAAACTGATTAAGCTAAATCATCCATTCCACAGGAATGGGCACTAAATAAGGAAAGACCTTTGTGGAGTGTGTCTAGGAACTAAAGCATGAGACACATAGAAATAACCATGATATAGCACACTATGATTGGCTATAGTACTAAAATTGAAGAAAATACTATAGGAATATATAGGAGGCAGGCATTAGATTTTTGGCTAAAGGTAATGAGGCAAGATGAGAAAAGACTTTAAGGTGATAATATGCTGTACTACCCTGTCCAAATTATCCTTGCTGTGATGAATAGGCTAATAGAAAAATTACTTCTAAAACCATGTACTGCTGCACAAGTACTAAGCTCTTCTCGCATCAAGATTTAACAAAAGTTGGATAGCTAAACTATACATTCTTTTATAGCTACCAACTGCTGATTCAAGTGGAAACTCCTTAGTGTGATGTTCAAAACTGCCGTTATCTGACTTTAACCTATATTATGCTTCACCAAGTCACTTCCCACTTACTACACTCCAGGAAACTGGAATATTGTGGACTTCCATCCCCTGCATATAATTTCACAGTTTTTTTTGTCTAGAATGCCCTTTCCTAATCCTATTTTTGTCTGTCATAATTATCAATTTCTCATTCCAGACTTAACTCAAATATTATGTTATCCCTCTGTATGGATTAAAGATGTCATAAATTCTTTGTCACTCCCATACCAAGAGATGGGGTCTAAGTTCTGTTTATACAACTCCTTAAATTTAGGCTGGACCTATGACTATTTGATCAACAGAATACAATAGACACAATACTGTGCCACGTTTGGACTTGGCCTTTAAGAGAAATGTTAGTTTCGGCATCCTCCTTCATAGTACACTCAGGGGGAAGCCAGTTGCCACGTACAAAGTCCAACTACCCTGTGATGCTGTGAGGAAGCCTGAACTAGGCATGTGAAGAGGCCACACTGAAAGAGAGAGATGCCTGGCCAGCCCCCAGACATGTGGGTAAAGAAGCCATCTTAGACTAATAGCCCAAATGAATCTTTAGATGGTTGCATTGTCAGCTACCACCCTACTGCATCCCAAAATGTATCCTCAAGCACTAAGCTTGGATGCAAGCAAGAATGGCCCAGCTACAGAAGACATGAATAGACACTTTTCCAAAGAAGATACCCAGATGGCCAACAGACACATGAAAAGATGCTCAACATCACTCATCATCTGGGAAATGCAAATCAAAGCCACACTGAGATACCATCTCACACCAGTCAGAGTGGCTAAAATGAACAAATCAGGAAACTACAGATGCTGGCGAGGATGTGGACAAACAGGAACCCTCTTGCACTGTTGGTGGGAATGCAAACTGGTGCAGTCACTCTGGAAAACAGTGTGGAGGTTCCCCAAAAAATTAAAAATAGAACTGCCCTACATCCCAGCAATGGCACTACTAGGAATTTACCCAAGGGATACAGAAGTGCTAATGCATAGGTGCACATGTACCTCAATGTTTATAGCAGCACTTTTAACAATAGCCAAATTATGGAGAGAACCTAAATGTCCATCAACTGATGAATGGATAAAGAAGATGTGGTTTATATATACAATGGAATACTACTTGGCAATAAGAAAGAATGAAATCATGCCATTTGCAGCAACGTGGATGGAACTGGAAGGTATTACGCTGAGTGAAATAAGTCAGAGAAGGACAGATATATGTTTTCACTCATATGTGGATCTTGAGAAACTTAGCTGAAGACCATGGGGGAAGAGAAGGGGAAAAAAATAGATACAAACATAGAGGGAGGGAGGCAAACCACAAGAGACTCTTAAATACAGAGAACAAACTGAAGGTGGACGGGGAAGTGGAGAAGAGGGAAAATGGGTGATGGGCATTGAGGAGGGCACTTGGTGGGATGAGCACTGGGTGTTGTACGTAAGCCAATTTGACAATAAATTATATTTTAAAAAATAGAATAAAACAAGCTTTCTACAAAAAAAAAAAAAAAAAAAAGAGTGGCCCAGCTAAACTCAGGCAGCTCATAGTAAATGTAAAGATAATAGTAAGTGGTTGTTAAAAGCCACTACATTTTGGAGTGGTTTGTCATGCAGCAATTGATAATTGCAACACTATGCAAAAAGAGTATATGTTACAAAACTATTGAAACTGTAAAAAGATCAGTGATTGCCAGGACTTTGAGACAAGGAAGGAATGAATAAGTGCAGCAGATGGAATTTTTAGGACAGTAAAACTCTTCTGAATAATTCATTGATGGTAGATACATATTATTATACATTTGTCAAACCCATAGAATATACAACACCAAAAGTAAACCCTAGTAATGTGAGGTTTTATATATATAAATATATATGTAAATATATATACATATATAAATATATTTATACATATACATATAAATATATTTATATATAAAGTATATTATATATTTATATATCAAAGTGTCTTGAAGAGCCTGGAACTGCACTTGCTTTTCTTGATAGAAAAATAAAAACATATTGCTTATTCTCAAAAAAATATACAGGTTAGCAGAACCACAAATTTGTGAGTAAACAAATTTAGTAATGTTAGATATGCTGTAATAAAAGTCTATATATGCCACAGTGGGGGGGGGGGGGAGGATATGGTGTCGTGGTGGGTAGAAACTAGTGATGCTACATACCCTTCAAAATTTGGGACAATCTTAAACAATATTGAATTGCATTGTATCATGCACAAGTTATAAATGTCTATCTTGACATTCATTTGGTTAAAAACTTGTTTATAATTATCTGGGTCTAGAAAAGGAAAAGGAAAAAATTAGGTAAGTTAAAAAATACAAACACTATACTCCACTTGATATTTATCATAAAATTGTACTCCTTGGTATTTCACAAAATCACACACTCCAGAGAAAGCCTTTTCCAGTTTGGAAAACAAATTCCCAATCTCATAACCTGCACAGAATGAAAGCATTCACCTAAAAGAGGCTGTCTGACACTGAGGGCTTTGTGGAATTTTGGAAAGAGTGGAGATACCTGAATTCCAATCCCAGTATTTCAGCTTTCTTGGGTAATATGACATTGATCAAGCCACGTGTTCTTCAGGTCTCAGACACCTATCTCATGTGTGAAATTTTCTTCACAAGGCTGGTGGCAGTTGCTTTTGAAATCATAAACATAAAAGTCTCTTAAACATCTGGACTTTATATCAATGTCAGGTATAATGTCAAATTTACTGTCCTGGGATGATTAGGGAGACAGAGAAGGTAGAGCTCTAGTTCCAAGGACTTCTAAAAAGTATATTCACTCACATTAGAAAGAAAAGCAAGATGAACCACAAAAAGAGCTACAGTCTTGGTAACCTGAGTTCATCTATCCTGACCTTAATGAAGATAAACAGGATATCTGGACTTCTCACACATACCCTGCCCCCATGTTCTCAGTAGTTCAGAAAGATTTTGTAATACTTTATTTTACTTTAATATATGTATATTAAACCACAAGGGACTATACAATGGCTTTGTAAAAGGGTTTTGAATTGATGATTAAAAGTTGGGCTGAACATAAAAGAACATGCTTTCTGACTCAATACTTGTTTAACGCCCACTGGACAGATTTCTCCATCAGACCTATTTTATCCAGGAAGAAAGTGTCAGCGAATTGCTTTATTAAAAAGGGATCCTCTAGGCCAAAGCTAAAGTAATTGTCCCCATGGCTAATGTATCCTCCTCACAAAAGCGTGACCCAGGATATTTTTATATCACTGATTCCCAAATAAAGTTAGAGTTCTTCATTTTAGATTTATTCATGAAATAACTTTTTGTGAAGAGGGTAGGGTAAGTGGTCTTAAAAGGCTTCTAAAGAACTCAAAGCTCTTCTTTCCTTTTTGTTTACTCATGTTCACTTGGTATTTAATGTTACCCCTAAGTTTGTTGCATTTAAAGTCCATTTTTCCTAAATAATAAGTTTGTTTTCTTCTGCTTCATCATTTACATGTTTTTTACATTCAATTGTATATTTTTATAATAGAGGTTTTTTTTATTTCTTCACATTATTGGTAATATGAAAGTTTTAAAAAAAAAGTAAAGCTTTAAATAGGACATTCAATCAAAAATATGGTTTTTACAAGAGCAGAATGTGTAACAAATACTTTAAGACAAAACTTTAGTATACACAATGCAATCTTATGATTTGCATTAACTGCAGAAAAAGTGATTGCAAATAACACCAATCTAGATGAACACAGTTTGAAAATAAAAGTATTCTAAAACAATAGTTTAAGTTCTTTTATGTTTAATATAAACATATAATACTAGTAAATATTTCCTATATTGGATTTGCTCAATTTTATTACAATAAACTCATGTAAATATGTATTTTTAAGCTTCTAGTTATATAAGTATATTCAATCTATTTAGTCATGGAGATAATATTTACTTCATAAGGAATTTAGAGGAACTAATGCAGACGAAGTACCTAACTGCCTGGTAAACAGTAAGGTCAGTATTAATGAGCACTCTTTAATTAAAGTGAGCTTTTAAAAAAATGTTTTACTGTTTATTTATTTCTGAAAGACAGAGAGACAGAACGCAAGCGGGGATGAGGGAGGGGCAGAGAAGGGGAAGACAGAATCCGAAGCAGGCTCCAGGCTCTGAGCTGTTAGCATAGAGTCTGACGCGGGGCTCCAACTCCTGAAGGGGTTGATCATGATCTGAGCCGAAGTCCCACGCCCAACCCACTGAGCCACCCAGGCGCCCCTAAAATTAATTACATTCTGCTTACATTCTGCCAAATCTATTATTGTTACACATGCAAAAACATTTTAGACACTTCACAAAAAAGACTCAAAGAACCAATAAGCACAGGAAAAATGTCTTAAAATCATCAGTTATGAGGAAATGCAAATCAGAACCACTGTAAGCTGTAAGAACCACTAGACCCTCAGGAATGGCTAACGTGAAAACAAATGTTGGAGAGGATGTGAAGCAACTAGAACTCACAAATATAGCCGGTGGGGATGTAAAATAGTACAACTTCTTTGGAAAACTGTTTGCCGTTTGTTAAAACATTAAACACAAATCTACCCAATGACTCTACAATTCCCCTCCTACGTATTTATTCAATAGAAATTAAAATATATGCCCACCAAGTGCCTTGTACAAAAAACTTTATAGTAGGTTTGTTAACCAGGGCCATTGTCTAGCGCATGGATAAATAAACTTTGCTATATTGCACGATGGAACAAATACACAGCAATAGAAGGGAATAGATAATTAATATACACGACAACATGGATAAATCTCAAAAGCATATGCTGAGTGAAAATCTAGACACAAGAAAGTATATACTGTATTATTCCATTTATATAAAATTCTAGAATAAGCAACACTAACCTGTGCTGATGGAAATCATGTCAAGTGGTTTCTTCCCTAATGTGTTTATGTGAGTGAAAAGAGAAAAGGGTTGTGGGTTCTCACCATTTCTGAATTTACCAGAAGTTTGTAATTGTTTTTGATTATAAAGAGAAAGGTGGTTGTTTATTTTTGTATGTGAAGGCTCTCATTTATTAGGTTTTGATTTATATTGGTTAGTTTTGTTAATTTTATCCTTTATCATTTTAATATAATATTTAATATAAGTTTTCCCTTTAGTGCTTGAAGTATGACTCACTCACTGGTATTTAATTTTTTTTTGAGCACTGTGTGTTGTATGAAAACCAATTTGACAATAAATTTCATATATTGAAAAAATAAATAAATAAATAAACTAAAATTTTTTTTAAATGTTTATCTATTTTTGAGAGAGACAGACACAGAATGCAAGTGGGTTAGGAGCAGAGAGAGAGGGAGACACAGAATCTGAAGCAGGCTCCAGGCTCTGAGCTGTCAGCACAGAGCCCAACGCGAACCACTGGTATTTTAAATGGGCTTTTTTTCCCTTCATTTTGGCAATAATTGTTTTAAAAGTCTCAGGGGAAAAAATCAGAATTGTTTATTTAAAAATGCATCACTCTTGGGGCACCTGGGTGGCTCAGTCGGTTAAGCGGCCAACTTCCACTCAGGTCACAATCTCGCGGTCTGTGAGTTCGAGCCCCACGTCGGGCTCTGTGCTGACAGCTTGGAGCCTGGAGCCTGTTTCAGATTCTGTGTCTCCCTCTCTCTCTGACCCTCCCCCGTTCATGCTCTGTCTCTCTCTGTCTCAAAAATAAATAAACGTTAAAAAAATTTTTTTTTTAAATGTATCACTCTGGCACACCTGTGTTCTGTGTAATATCAGCCAAAAAAATTTTTGTAATTTATTAATATGAATGATCCTCTAGATATGGTTAAATTAAAACTGGGATATTAACTGTTTCCCCAGATTGGGGGAGGGGAATAATTATAATTATCCAAATGTTCCCAGTGGATTTGCATTTGCTTGTTGACTGCTTTTATCACACAATAAAATAAAGGCCTTCTGCATCCAAATGCAATAGAAAACCATCTTCACTAAGAAAAAAAAAATGAATTGCTACATTCATTACATGTGGTAAAGTCTTGTAGAAATTTGGCAATTTCTAACTCAAATTGACTGAGGCTTACTGAAACATGAAAACATTTGCTGAGGGCAGAATATATTTTAGGTAACATCAGGACTTACTAAGCACTTTGGCACAAGTACATGTTAATTCAAAATACATAATACCCATTTATAAATGGGTGCATACACATCTATAGTATAAAAACAAAACTCATTTTCCAGAGATTTTTCCACCATTCCAACAGTGCAGTAGGGCAAAATAATATTTCCAGTGTATCTTTAAAAATTTTTTTTAAGTTTATTTATTTAGAGAGAGAGATAGAGCATGAGCAGAGCAGAGAGAAGGAGAAAGACAGAATCCTAGGCAGGTTCTGCACTGTTAGTACAGAGCCCGATGCGAGGTTAAAACCCACAAACTGTGAGATCATGACCTTAGCTGAAATCAGGAATCAGATGCTTAACCAACTGAGCCACCCAGGCATCCCAATTTCCAGTATATCTTATAATTAAAACAAGCATCTACAATACCTGCAACCTCTGAGGAAAGTATTTTATAATAAAAATAAATAGACCATAATTTGATAAATGTGAACCCATGTGTGTTCATTTTGCCAGTGGCAAAATTATGTCTTCATGATACCTACTGCTTATAGGACAAGCTCCAAATTCTTTTCATTACTGTTGAAGGTTCTTCTAATTCCAGCTTCTATCTTTTCTGCCTCTCATGTCTCTCATCACTTTCCAACATAAATAAATTCTTAAATCTAGGAGGCTATTTTCCTTACTTGCTCATTCACTAGTTTATTCATTCAATAAATACTCAGTAAACCCCTACCATGTATCAGGCATGGTTTTAGGCATTGGGAACACATCAGTGAAATGACAGTCAAAAACTCCTGCTCTTGTGGAAATTACATTCTTGTGAGGTTAGGGGAGAGAGAAATTAAGGAATAAATTTAAGAAATATATAAAATATATTTCAGAAACCAAGAATTATGGAAAAACTTGATGAGAATAAGTGGCAATCAGAAGTATATGGGAAGGGAGAAGAGTACAACTGATCTGACTCAAGCCCTTGGCTGACAGTAAAGTGCTTTTCAACTTCTCCAACCTATAGAGATTACCCCATCCTATGGAGTAACGGAGTCTTATAGCTCTCCTTGACAATCTGCATCGTTCAATTGGCTTTTCTCACATTCTATCTTACACTGCCAAGCAGGAGAGTAGACTACAAACAGCAGGATTAGGAGAGGAGTCTGGGAGTCTAGTTATAGCCCTTTAATCATCTGGGTGGTTTCCTTATTTTTATTTATTTATTTTTTAAATGTTTGTTTTTTTGAAAGACAGCATGAGCGGGGGAGGGGCAGAGATCCATGGGAACAGAGGATCTAAGGCGGGCTCAGTGCTCGCAGCATCAAGCCTGATGTGGGGCTCAAATTCATGAACCATGAGATCACCACCTAAGACTTAGAAGTTGGACACTCAACTGACCAAGCCACCCCGGTGCCCTGATTTCCTCATTTTTAAAATGAGGAGTTCAAGCTAGATGTTATCTGAATACTTGAAATATAAATTTTTATGTGTATGTTCTCCCCTCACAAGCAATTTCACCATAAAAAAATCTTTCATATGTTTCCTTCCTTCTAGAGCCATCCACACATGCAATACACAATAAGCTATAATTTATAGTAGTTGGTTTGTTGGCAAAAGCATTTTAAATCTCATAACCAAAACACTGTTCAGTGATGAATAAACTTTTTCAGGCATTAGCAAACTTTGCCAGTGACTGAAAATATTTCATCCAGTGAACTCTGAGTATGAACTTGGTTCTCAAACCAAGTTCTTTAACTGATGCACTATGTACCATGAAGAGACAGGGTCTGAGGAAGTCAGGCTATTCCCCTTCCCAACAGTTCACTACTGCAACCCAAACAGATTAAGAAAGCCTCAAAGATCTTTCATCCTCCACCCCAGGACATGCTTGGTACCTAGATTAGGAATAAGCGAGAGGCTTGTTCCTATGTAAATGAAGCCTCAAGTTGGCAGCCCAACAAATTATGGTGCTACCAGCCGGGCAGGGAGAATGGCCCCCATGCACTACCCTAAGTTGCTGAAAGGCAAGCATGCCAGGCCATGACCCACTATGCGTCTACACCAAGGCCCCTGCTATGAGCAGAAGACAACATGGGTCTTGTGCAAGGGTACTGAGAAGAAAGCTCTGAGGCCAGGACAACAAGGGCCTCAGAGTGGGCAGTTAAGGTCTCATTCCTGTGAGATTTGACACGAGCCAAGGCTCCAAACCCCAGTGCATATTTAACTGTTGCATTGACTTAATTTACAAAATACACACTCAAGGACAGAATTATTAAGAATTTCAAGATGGCACCCATAGAGACAACCCCCAAGCACAGAGCCCTTCTGAACGTGGGTTCCTATGTGGCTTCACTGACCATATACTCATGAAGCCTATGCTGCTCCAGATACAAAAGAATACAACTGTATAACACCATCTACATACAGTTTCTAAAAACTGAGAGGAGACCAGTTCTTCTTGGAGAAATGGCTGACTCCAGGTATGACCCAGGGAAGGTACTAGTTGGACATGGATCATTTTGTGTCAGAAAGCAAGGAAGAACTCAAAGACTAAAAGGAATGTATCAAATGGACATAAGAACCAGTGTAAGGTGCTCCCATCAGCCACATTTAGGATAACTTGCACATCAAAATTAGTTAATTATAATACATTGAATAAATAAAAATCAATGAAAACAATATGACATGCATTTAAAAAATGATAAAGTGAGAAGAGGAAAAAAGAAACAGGGAGGAAAAAAAGAAAATCAATTGCTTCCATTGGAGGTAACTATTATTCTAACTCCTTACTCGGAAAATTGGTGATTGGAGGGAAAGAGTTAAGCACTTATCTTGCTTTTTAAATATGAACTATAGTTCATTCTCATTGATGAATGCAACTCCTTTTTTACAGAAGAATCCTGTGTAATGAATACAGATGGAATAATACTAGTAAAATGTAATGTAGTTAAAGGAAATTATTATTCCATCAATGGAAGCTAAAACCATTACATGGAAAGGGGGGGGGGCAGTACCTTCACATTGTACTGAAGTTTCTCCCTTCACATTAGCTGATAATTGCAAAAGGGAAAACTTACTTTTACAATAGAAATATCTGGTGATTACCACTTTAACCAAGTAATCAAATCTAAGGTTACTAATAATGACATTTTATATCTCCTGATGTGATACAGTACATGTGGGAAGAACTCTGCCAAAAATGATTAGTCAAAGCTAACTGAGCCTTCAGACCTAATCTACAGTTATAGGGGGTAAAAAAAAAAGTTAAAAGACATCAGAGAAAACAAATAGACAAACCCAAATGCAAACATTCTACTTTCTGTTCTGACTAGAACAGGCAACTGTTCTAATCTCTTCAAAAATAATTTGTTGTCATGAAAAATAAAATTTTGTGTGGGAGGGGTATGGTATTCCACACTAAAGGGACATAACCAAAGTTTGACAGGAAATTTGGTAGATTTCACATTCAAAAAAGCCAGTTATAATAGCCTT
The DNA here is from genome assembly GCF_022837055.1 of Prionailurus viverrinus. Lineage (NCBI taxonomy): Eukaryota > Metazoa > Chordata > Mammalia > Carnivora > Felidae > Prionailurus > Prionailurus viverrinus. Next base: position 127,826,261 of record NC_062563.1, on the reverse strand, counting down.
TTGGAGATAGCTGAGAAGGTTTTAAATATGTCCTAAGCATTAGGGGTGCCTGAGTGGCTCAGTCAGTTAAGCGTCAGACTCTTGATTTCCACTCAGCTCATGATCTTGCAGTTTATGGGATCAAGCCCCATGTCAGGTTCTGTGCTGACAGCATGGAACCTGTTTAGTAATCTCTCTCTCTCTCTCTCTCTCTCTCTCTCTCTGCCCCTCCCCCTCAAAATAAATAAATAAACATTAAAAAATAAATATGTATTAAGCATTAGATAATATATGAGAATTGTGGATTTCTAGGTGCAATCATAGAATTTTGCTTATGCAAGAAAACATATAATGAACCGTACAATTTTCCCTGAAAGGTTTCTGCAAGAAGACTAAAATGTTAATTGTTGAATCTTGAAGGAGAGCATATGCATGTTCACTGTATTATTCTTTAAATTTTTCTGTCTATTGAAACATTTTTACAAGGAAATCAGAGCCTTATTAATACAGCTTAAAACTTTTTCTTTAACAATGAAAATGTTTCTTTAAACAAACCTTACAAGGAGCCATGGGAAGTACAGCAGACAACAGCTGAGCTATTTTGATCTGAGGTTCATAAACTAGAAATCCATCCCTATCAGCAACTTCTTCTTGCCTTTCAAAGAGACTCCTGAAGCATTCAGCTAAAACTCTGTGACTTAGGAAACCATTTTTCATAGTGACAAGAAGAACTGGGGTGGTCACAGAGCACCAATAACTGAGGACAAGAAAAGAAGTGTGCCCAACGAAAGGGCATAAACAGAGAAGATGACAAAACAAGAAGTTAATATATATTTTACATTCTTCTTAAAGCCTGTCTTCTTCTACGGTATTTGAGGACAGGTAAATTTTCATGGGTGGTATATACAATCAGAAACCCAAACCTTAGAGACATGGAAGCCTCCAACACTACATGACATTGTCATCAAAGCAGTGGAGGATTAACCATAAAGCATAGAGACAAAGGGTCTATCCATTCAAAACGTCTCATAAATAAATCCAGACGGAAGTCTCAGATTGACATGGTCAGTTTAAATAAAAGATACTTGGTTTTAAAACCCAACTGAATTGCACTTTAGTTGCTAAAAAGTTTTAGACTTAGTGTAGTCTCTTTAGTAAAACAGACTAACAAGTTTTTATTTACTTCTCATTTGAAAAAAGAAACAGCCTACCAAGTGTACGCATATTTTAATTATGTACTGTTGAAAACATAATTAGAGAGTATGAGTTTTAATTAGGTGCTGAGCTTTTATTTTAATTCTTTTGTATGCTGATGGGTATGTGATGGTGTTTATGATTTTAAAGACCTGACTCTTTCTTAATTAGTTTCCACCCATTCTGATCTTTCTCTGAAATAATAAGCCATATCATCTATTGTATACATTTAAATATGTACACTTTTTTAAAAACAAAGATTTTGTGGAGAGTTGAATTTGTGAACTTAATAAAATAAAATTTTTTTCTAGGATTTTTACCTCTGGATAGATACTTGCATTAAAGTTTCATAGATCTTCACCATAATAATAAATGCATAGGAATTATTTTTTGCATAGTAATAAATGGAGTTCCTTAAGATAATATTATAAAAATAATTTTTACAGTCATCTTGATATTTAATAATAAACATTTCTTTTTTTTTTTTTTTTTTTTTTTTTAATTTATTTTTGGGACAGAGAGAGACAGAGCATGAACGGGGGAGGGGCAGAGAGAGAGGGAGACACAGAATCGGAAACAGGCTCCAGGCTCTGAGCCATCAGCCCAGAGCCCGACGCGGGGCTCGAACTCACGGACCGCGAGATCGTGACCTGGCCGAAGTCGGACGCTCAACCGACTGCGCCACCCAGGCGCCCCAATAAACATTTCTTTAAAAGGATTATCTTTTCTTGGGGTGCCTGGGTGGCTCAGTCGGTTGGGGGTCCTACTTCAGCTCAGGTCATGATCTCACAGTTCGTGGGTTCGAGCCCCACATCAAGCTCTGAGTTCAGAGCCTGGAGCCTGTTTCAGATTCTGTGTTTCCCTCTCTGTCTGCCCCTCCCCCACTCACACTGTCTCTATCTCTCAAAAATAAAATAAACATTAAAAAAAATTTAAAGAAGAAATAAATAAAAGGATTATCTTTTCTTAGTATCAACATACTTTCTAAATTGAATCATAGATTTTAATGCAAATAATCAAGGTCTCTTTACATAGGGAGCAAAAAGAATTATCTCTATTGGCAATTCAAAATTAGGCAATATTATCAGCCTTTATGAGAGGTAACTACAGAGGGATGGTAACTAACATTTTCTAAGTGTCAACTGTGTGCCAGGTATTTTTATATACATAATCTCACTTCATTCTTATGCCATCCCTAGAAGGTAGGCATTATTTTCTCCTCTTTGGAAAGTGCTTGGGGGGAAAAAAAAGGTGTTTGGAGTGGGATTAAATATACATAAGATCTGTCTCATTGTAAAACTTATGTTCTTTCTGAAATATCACCTATCTTCATTAGAAATTAAAATTTAGGAGCATCTAGGTGGCTCAGTCGGTTAAGTGTTAAACTCTTGTTTTCAGCTCAGGTCATGATCTCACAGTTCATGAGTTCAAACCCCACATCGGGCTCATCACTGCTGGTGTGAAGCCTGCTTGGTATTTTCTCCTTCTCCCTCTGTGCCCCTCCCCTACTCTCCCTCACTCACTAAAAAAAAAGAGAGAGAGAGAGAGAGACAGAAATTAAAATTTAGAAAGTAAAATGAGAATATACCATATCTACAAGTACTTGCATATTTGGTTGCATACAATATAAACAGTTTTCATTATTATAATGAAGCAAATAAAAGCATCAAGAGAGATGTTTTTCAACCTGCCTTAAACGTTGAAGAGACCAGGCACTGTGGAGTAACAGAAACATTCTCCCATTCTCTAGAGCTCTAAGAGGAAACATTAAGCAGTGGTCTGCTTTTTATTTGTTTTTTTCAGAAATGAAAATAGTCACAAATTGAAAAAAAACATATTTCTTCATGTTTATTCAAAAGAGGAATATCTAGAATATGTCAACAATCAAAGAAAAATTAATTGTATAAACATCTCTAACATTGCCATTGACCATCACCCCTCCAGTCCCAAAAATAAATGCATCAAGACTTCCCACTTTCTGTGGTAGTACCAGCATTATTCTAGAAATACTGTTTTAGGCTGATCTTTTACCCAACATATCACATTACAGTTCCACGAATAACACTACTGATTTTTTTTAAGTAGGTGTATTTTTTAAAGCCAAAACTTAGGCTCAAGAATAATACAAATTCAAGCAATCTGTATTTTGACATCTGTAAAATTTGGATATTATTACCTCATTGATTTTATATTGGGATTAAATATGAATAAACACATGAAAGTATTTTGGTGCCTGATACACAGTAAATTCTTTCAGTAGGTTGGATGGTTTTCCCTCAAAAGACACATACTTGCCCTAATTCCTAGAATCCTCAAGTGTTACCTTATTTTAAAAAAAGGTCTTTACAGACTCATGTTAAGGAACTTAAAATGAAGACATCATCCTGGATTATTTGGGTGGCCCCACCTCCAATGACAAGTGTCCAATTAAGAGAAAGAGGATGTCGATAGGCAGATGCAAAGATAGAGGCATGAAGGTGGAGGCATGAAGATGGGGTGATGTGGCCATAAGCCAAAGATACCCAGGAACTCCTCAAGCCACCAGAATCTAGAAACAAGTAAGGATTCCACCCCAGGGCCTCCAGAGGCAGTGTGACCCTGCTTTCACCTTCATTTCAGAATCTTGGACACCAGAACTGTAAGGGGAAATTTTTTGTTGTTGTTTTAAGTCACCCAGTTTGTGGTAATTTGTTATGGCAGTGACAGGAAAGTAATCCAGTTCTCACATGGTAGTTATTAGTAATTAGGTCAAAGTCGTTGTTATGCCCTCCTGATAGTTTAATTCAATGGCTTTTAACTTCAATGCACATTAAAATTACCTGGTAAGTTCCTAAATCATGGATGTCCAGACCCCATCCCCTGAGATTCTGGTTTAATAGATAGAAGGTAGAGGAGTGACACGGTTCTCAGTAGTTTTTAAAATATCCCAGGTAAAAATAATGTGGAGCAAATGTTGAGATTCACTATTAACATCTGTCTTCCCCATTAGATTTTGAGGTCTGTCAGGACAGGAACTATATTTGAGTTGTTTCTGCTTAACACAGTGCCTGACATACAGTAATGTATTGAATAAATGAATGAATGTCTAACCCTTTAACATAAATATATTCAAATGTGAGAAATGAATGAAACATGGCTCCTAACCTCAAACAGTTCTTGAACATAAGAGAGAGAGGAAGGCAGGTTGGGGTAGAGAAGAAAGGCTGTCTAGGAATAATAAAAGTTATAACAAGTAGAATCACATTCAGTTTCAAATAATAGAAATCCCAAACTAACAATGAATTAAATAAGTGGAAGTTTCTCTCACACATGAAAGAAATCTAGTTATAGACTAGAACTAGTGAGATAGTTTTAGAATTATCATAGACCTGAGCTTCTCTCTTGTTCCTCCTTGCTTCTCAGCATACAGCTTCTAATTCATGGCCCAATATGGCTGTCTGAGTTCCAGAAATGACACATACACTATGCCAGCATGAAGAGGTGAAGAAGGACAAGCATCCTTCCGTTAAGGACTCCCTTAATGCACATAACATGACATTTTCACTTGCATCCCAATAATCACAGCTAAATCGTATAGCCATTTCCATCTTCAAGAAAGGATGAGAATATTGTTTGATTTCAAGCAGTCATGAGCCCAGTTAAAAATTAGTTCTATATATTATTAAAGAAAATGGATATTTAGAGGAATGAATTACTGCCTCTGCCATGTTAATTAACTCTAATAGAACAAACTTAGATACTGTGCTATAATAAAGGTCTGTAGTACTTAAGGAGTACAGGGAAAGGAACTAAAATTCCAAGTGGAAATATCGGGTAAGGCTTCATTGAGAAGGTATCATTTGAGCTATGAAAGAAATAGAAAAATAGGCAAGAAAAAAACTGGTCTAGGCAAAGGGAATATTGTGGACAAAAGCACAGATATGGGAAGGTACAGAGTGTATATCAGAAAAAGGTATCTAGTAGAGAACATAAAACGGAGAGGGAATTCTTTTTTAGAAAGAAAACAAGAATTTTGAACCATAGAGACCAAGTTTGAGTCAGTAATTTCACTATTTAATACATGGTTAATGGGAAGCTGTAAAATTTAGGTGAGAATATGAAACACAGTTTGCAAATATATGATAAGGATGAAAAAAAAGCCTTGATCAGAAAGGAAGGAACATAATTGTCATACTAAGCATGTTGAGTTCATTCTGTTAGTAACAGTGAGGGAATTTAGCTTATTAATAAAAATCATAGTATTCCTTCTTTATGGAAAGTCCATCTGGTAATTTTGATTATAAGCTTTGGTGATTTTAAAAACAGAAAACTATTTGTTCGAACGGGGAAATCTACATACCACCTTGGAATTCTTTCAAACAATTTTATTCCTCCTTACAGCTTTCAAACCATCTAGTAGACACATGCAGAAAAATCTGTTTGAAAATGACAAGTGAAAGATGTTTTATAAACTCCAGATGGAATTTGGTCTTTACTCAGATCAAATATGAAAAGACATCCAGGCACCAGGGGGGATATCCAGCAAGTAAACTCTATCTGACTTTGTGAATCAAAATTTTCTGCATTATACTAACTGAACTTCAGTGTGGAAGCTCAGTGGTTATGCTACTAAGTGGAGGGGAGAAGGGAAAATGGAAGAATGGTGGAATGTTACCATTATTTATGGAGAACTACAAAGTGCTAGGTATAGTACCAGTTATTTCATATCCAATGTGTCATTAAACCCAACAACCTTATGACCTGAATATAACCTGAGGTTCGATAACAATAAGTGTCTTGCCCAAGTCATTGGATGACACATTTCAAAATCCAAAGTCTGTCTAATTCAAAGTATTTTCTTTTTCCATACTGGAGATATGCACTTTTCTTACTCAACTGGTCAATCACTCACTAATTCCCATTTCACTCAATTCTTCACTTCAAATTTATTCCATGCAATTTTTAACCAAAAACTATCATTCTTCTTGCATTTTCCCAGATGTCTCTAATTTAAATATTCACTGATTTACTTTTCTATTTCCAAGTTATCTCACTTCCTGATTTATAATACAACATATAAACATTTCAAAATTTAAGGAAAATTTTACCAATGAAATTAACATGTAACATTTATCCTGTCTTTGAAAGCTCCCAATCTTTACCATCCTTTGCATAAACAGCTGCTCATTGATTTTAAAATTTTTCCTTTCTCTTTCCTGCAGGTGTTTGCTATGCATCGGTGGTGAACTGAAATATATGACAACTCTGTCTGCTCAAGAGAAAAATTCAGATCAATCTTGGCACTAAGCCAATTTATACTATATAATAGAGAATTTATTTATTCAAAAAATATTTATAAGATGACTACTGTTGAGTCAGGAACATATAGTACTAACCAAAGTTGACCCTTATGTTCCCCATGCTCCCAATCTATCTTTCCAACTTTTCTTTCCACCCCTCCATCAAAGCAATAGCAAGAAACCAAATTTAGACTACTGCCATTCTTTAAACACACTCCAGTTTTTCCCATTTCTGAGATTTTATTTATTCCTTTCTCCCTACGAAGAAGGCTCTCTTACATCTCACTGTGTAGGAATCCCGTTCATCCCACAAATTTCATTGTAGTTCAGAGGTCACTCTCTCCAGAAGATCTTTCCAACCACCACAGCTGGAAGTACTCTCCTTCCTTCCAATTACCATGGCATTATATTTATTTCCCCAGTTACTTGTAATAATTTTTTATTATATAATTACACAAAAATACAGAAAAATCATATAAATGTGATGTTGGGCTTAATGAATTATTTTAAAGTGAATAACACCCAGGTCAGGAAATAGAAATCCCTTCCATGTACCCCATCTTAATCCCAATTACCTCCCCTCTGCCATAGATTAACATTATTCTGACTGAGTCAATTTCATATTCTATTTAATATTACTGATTTGAGTATACATGTCTCCCAACTTGAGTGTAAGAATTTTCAAAGTCTTCTTACCTCTATGATAATTTCAGACTCTGTTAAGTGCTATGAAAATAATAAACATGGCAATACGACAAAGAATAGCTATGATGGCAAGAAAGAAGGAAGATGGAGAAGGAGTTGGTTAATTTAGGTAAAGGTCCAAAGAAGATACTTCTGAAGAGATGGCATTTCAACTGAATCCTGAAAGAAAAGAAAGAGAGCCATGAGAAGGGCTGGAGGAAGAATGTAACAAGTAGTACGAAAAGGCTCTGAGATAAGAAAGAGTTGGTGTGTTCAAGAAAAAAAAAAAGGAGGTCAGTGTTACTGGAGTGCAGAGAGCAAAAGCTCTGGTAAGAAAGGAGGCAGGGGCAGATAATAGAGAGTTCAATGGCATTATAGGGTTTGAAATTTATTACAAGTGTAATGGGAAGCCATTCAGGCATTTAAACATGATCTGATTCACATTTTTAAAATATTATTCATCAAAGTCCTGAAAACATTTCTCTCCTTGGACAGCCTTGGCTATTATTTTAATGTCAGTAGTGCAGTCTCTTCCAAGCTCCAACTTCCATTGCCAATCAGATCTTTCTCCCCAGAAGACTCAATTTCACCATAGACCCATAATGCTAAGAACAAACTTGTCTTCTCCCTAGTAACTGACTCCACTTCCTCACTTCCATCATTTCCCTGGTAACTTAACTTTAATATTCTGACAAATCCTTCTTTCCACCCACCCCCCCCCCAAGTCTGAGCAGGGCTCTTACTCAGAAACTTCTTTTTCATCCCCACTGCTATTACCCAAAATCAGGATCTCACATAAAACTCAATCCTAACTACCAAAAAGAACACCCCAATACATCTATCCTGCTTTGAGATTCCCCAACCTCTCTTAGGCTTTCTATAGTTACATGACATCATTCTCTATATAACTACTTGTATTCCCCACTCTCAAATTTTTAAACTCTCCAATGTGGTGCTTAAAGCCCATCCTAGCCATAAGCCTTATCTTCTACTACTTCTTTAACTAAATCCTCCCCTCCAGCCAATTTGATCTACTTATAATTTTGCTCTGCAGAAAATATCATTTTCCCTTCTTTCCACTCATCTAAATTCCAAACCAAACTCCAGGTCAGATCCCAATCCTTCTGTGAAGGTATAACTGACCACTTTAGATTGATAATTAGTTCTCCTTCCTCTGCCTTCTCTCCAGAAGTGCTTAATCTCTATCAGTCAATTAGCACTTATCATTTTCTGTCTTGTATTACTACTATATTTCCAAGTTTATATGTTTTAAATGAAGAAAATGAAGAAAAATGGGGAAAACCTTGGATGTATCTGCTGCTGAGCATAAAAGAGTACTAAATACATAGAGGTACTCATTACATGTTTGGTTTGCCCTCTTGATCATTTATAGGAAATAGAAATAAGAAATAAGTGTCACTGATTTCTTACAAAACCAATTCTTTGAGAAAATAAAATGAGCATTGGAATCCTGCACTCATTCATCAGTTCAGACAAATGCTCAGTTTAGCACATTTTGAGTAATACTTTCTAAACTTTCAATTTGAGTATTAAAAAAGCCAACTCCAATGTGCTAGGTGATATACTTCAGCCCTTTTGCCCTGTCATCAAAACTAGGTGGAGACTGCATCAAGCCTAATGCTATTAGCCTATCTAGCCTATCTTGTCTCCTCACTAATGCCCATTCCCGCCCTACTGCCCATTCAAATTCACAAGCCAAAATAACTGAATTATCTAACTTGTAACCATCATCTCTATAAAACTACTTTCCTGTCAGTCTTGAGAAAGGCATCTTTCTCAAAAAACATTTTCCATGCATAGTCAGAAAATAGTAGATGCTGGGAATTTGTATTAAAATGCCTTTTCAGCTGGAATTGAAAGTGTTTCAGAGATGATCAGAGGCTCTGAATATTTGGGAAATAAATGTGCATGTGTTTGCATTAACTATAGCATATACCATCTAAGTATAATCTCCGTTGGATTTGTTCAATTTTTTCAATTTGTAGATCTTATAAGATTAAACAGTAGTCTAGCCTTTCATTAAATGAAATTTTAAATAATTGTGTCTATTCTCTTTGAAATTGTTTTAACAAATAGTATAAGTTTACAAGATTATATGCATAGTTAAGTGATTCAGGAAAAAGACAAAAACCCGAAATCTCAACCATGAAATATTTTCATCTTGAAGCTAAAATCTTTATGGAATAATAAAGAATATTAAAATCTCAAAGACAGCTATTTTATTTATCACACGAATGAATTGGAAGGCTCTAGCTCTATATTATACCCATGCCAAAGCAAGCAATTATATGTATATTTCCAAGAGGATCATTTCTTCTCACAGGAAAAAAAAAGCAGTGACTAGTCAAATCAGGACTACAAAAAAACAAGACAAAAACAAAAGAACAAAACAAAACAGAACAAAAATTGAAAGGCACAGGTAATAACTTCTTTCAATAACATCTTCCTCAGTGCAACACTAGGAAGCAGAGGAGACATTTAGGGATGGGATATGGTAGGACTTTGTACTAGGTGCATAAAAAGAATTTGATGAATTTGATTCCACATTAAAGTGGGTCCTTTCTCATCTTATCCTAAACTGACAGAAATGTAGAAAATGTAGGATAAAGGGTTGTCTGGAGATTTTCATGACAGACATAAAATAGAGCATTCTGCAAACAACATTTAGGAGAATCACTTATCATCTTTTAGGTCATTAATAAATTGGCTATTGCTAATTATCACAGATTGAAAGATGAGTGTTGTGATGATAAACTGACAAATGGAAAAAAGATACTCTAACTTTGCCATTTAAGATGAAAATAAGTTCTGTAAAGGCCAAGTTGCCCCTTACGCCCTGAAGTGAAAATACTACCAATTATCTACAACTACTACTACTACTACTCATGAGGTTTTGGGGTGATGGTGGGTTGACAGCCAAGAAAGAATTCTTGAAGATGTCTTTGGTGCAAAAAGACAATTTTATTAAAGCACGAGAACAGGACCCGTGGGCAGGAAGAGCTGCAGTGGGGTTGTGAAGAGTGACTCTTACATACTATGAAGGTGGGGGAGGTAAAAACAAAAAGGAGGCCTCCAGAAGACTTTGATATGCTAAAGAGGACTCCTAAGATACCTGAGGCCTAGCTACTGTCAAGCTAAGGTGTTTTTTTTTTCCTCCAGTAAGGCATTAACATTATGAGGGTAGGGGGTTCCTGGAGAAATGTTATACTCTATATTTACCTCAAGTATTTGTCACTGGGCTGTAGGTTACAAGGAAATTTAATTTTACCTGCCATTTCCTTCTTGCCTTTGTTCCCCATATCACTATGGAAGGGTGATGTTGGGGCTCCAGGAAACTGAGTCTACAGGTTTCTGGAGATTAGGCTATTGATAAGATTGCCTTTTTTCTTGTAACTTACTAAGATATTTGTAAACTGATGGAGACCTGTGTCCTGTATGACCGTGATATCTATCAGTTAACTCTTTGTTTTCTTACCTTTCCTTTGTTCCTGGACAGCCAGGAGTGCTTGAGGAATGTCACACATATTCCACCTGGGGTTGGGAGAGGCAAGCTAGCCTGTGCTCTGCTCTCAACTTACTTTATGCTCCCTCATCACTACTACTGCTACTCCTGGTGCTGCTGCTCCTAACAATAATAGTATTAATAATAATGATAGCAGTTATAATTTTGTGCCTGGTATTTTACATAAACCGCCTCATTTAATTCCACCAGTTATGTTGCCTTGTAGATTTATAGCTCAGTCTAGAGAAGTCATACAGCTAGTAAGTGTTGGAACTTAAGCAGATTCTAAAGCCTGTATTTCTCTACATTGTTGCCTCTGTTGAATAAGGAATGAGAAGGAATCGATGGAGTAGAAGGGACAGATGTAAGCAAGAATGATTCAACTCATTGGAGGTAGAAATCAATATTTGTCTCATATAATTGGCCGTGAGCACTCACATCAGCTGTCAGAGTCCTGGCAAGGTAGTACATGTTGGCTTGGCTACTCTACCTTCCTTTTTCCTGGTTGGGAAAAATCACATGATCAGATGACTGGTAAGAGTAGGATAAGGCAGGCCCCCAAATAAAGAACCCCCAGAAGAAGCAAGGGAAGTTTCAAAAGGGACAGTTAACAAGTCTAGGTTGACTGCTAAACGATAGTTTGGATCACTTGTCTAAGATCCTGGACTGAATGTGTGAAAGGCAGGAATACTGACCTAGCATAGCCATATGAGGCAGGGATCACAGAACCCTTAAGAAAATCTGCTTCCATAGTTATTTAGATCTTTGTTCAAACCATATTGAGATTTTGTTCTAATTTAAATAGTACCAAAGAATATAATTCTAGACTTTTTAAAAAATGCCTCCAATATTTCATAATTTTTATTACCAGCCTCTTCAGCCAGGTACTGATCCTCCACAGATCTATTTTTATTTTATTGTGAATATTTTCATTAACTTTTAAATTAAGGTGATAGATGTATATAATTTTCAAGCCAGAATATTTATAGTAGGTTTGCAACAAAAAAGCAGTTCTGACACAGGCTAACGGTTCTGTGCCCTCTCCCCACTAATCACATATTAAATCCTAACTCCCAATGTGATAATATTAGGAAATGGGGCCTTTGGGAAGGTGATTGGGTCATAAGAGTAGAGCACTTATAGAAGACACTTCCTCCTTCCACCTTGTGAAGACACAGGCAGGCTTTTAACAAACACCAAATCTGCCAACGCCTAGATCTTAGACTTCCTAGCCTCCAGAACTGTGAGAAATAAATGTCTTTTGTATATAATCCGCTTCTATGATATTTGTTATAATAGCCCAACCCAACTAAGTTCCTTTCCTTAATACCCAACACTCCCTTTCAATAGCAAACACTTCCAATTATTTCATTTGCTTTTTTATGATACTTTCATCTGTGTTTTTCAATAAAATGCTTACACTGCTATTTCTTGATTTATCAATTTTAAAGTATCTATTTACTTTAAATCATAGTAGAGCAATATTTAACATACTGCTACCCCCTACATACTTAACAAAACTGCTACCCCTACATCTGTCTCCTACCTTCTATACTTACAGTGCAGTTCTATATTAATTTTGGCCAATAGTCAGTCCTTAAATTACTGTTACTCTGTACTCATTCATGATCAAACTAAATTGAATGCTAAGATTTTATTCACCCATTTGTATACAATTCCCTCTCTACATGGACTCAATAATTACCAATTTTCTGATTAATTTTTCTGATTATTTTCCTTGACTATATCCAAATTTCCACATAGATATGCCATATATTTACTGTATTACTTTTAAATGCTTAAGGATTTCAAAAACATATCAGTTCCCTTTTTTCCTGATAATCTCTCTCCAGAGTTCCCCAGTTGCCTATTCCACTCCCGACTGGTTTACTCTCCAGGCCTAAAAAGAGTTATCCTCTTGGGTCTTCCTTCTCCCTTCATCCTGCACTCTTCTTGAAAATCTCATTATAAATTCACTAATTTTCTTATCCCATGATCCTTCTTTTTAAAAAATTTAGTATCTATTCTCTAGTAGCTCTCTAATAAGAATGCATTGAAGATATATTTTGAATATTTGAAACTAAAATTACTTTTATTATAAACTCACACTTGGGGCACCTGGGTGACTCAGTCGGTTAAACGTCTGACTTCGGCTCAGGTCATGATCTCACAGTTCGTGGGTTTGAGCCCCAAGTCGGGCTCTGTGCTAATAGCTCAGAGCCTGGCACTGCTTCAGTGTCTGTCTCCCTCTCTCTCTGCCCACCCCCACCTGCTGCTCTCTCTCAAAAATAAATAAATAATTAAAAATATTTAAACTCACCCTTGATTAAAAGTTGTCTTATTATAGGATTTTAAGTCGTAAATTATTTTCTATCAAATTCTTAAAAGCATTGCTCCCTGTCTTTCTTTTCCCAGTTTGTAATAGTATACTTCCAGTAGGTCCAGTTTATTTGGTATGGTATTTTTTCATTCTTTAAGTATCTACTGAACACCTATTATACACCATGTGCAGAATCTTATCTACTTAGCAAGGCAGTAAAGTATAGCAGTTAAACACATAGACTAGAGCCAGACTGCCTAGATTCAAAACCCAGTTTTGTCCTTTTCTTGCCCTTTGGGCAGTTTGTTTTATGGTGTTGATTTTGTTGTTGTTGTTGCTTTTTGTTTGTTTGTTTGTTTTGTTTTGTTTTCTTATTTTTTTTACATCTCTTTGCTTCAGTTTCCTGAAGTTACCATCTAAAATATTAAGAAAATTAAATGAATTTTTCCTTGATGTTCTGGCACATAGTATGCACTAAATAAATCTTTGTTGTTATCAAGGCTGTACTTTGTATGTTCCATCAAGTAAAAGTCAAACTTCCTTCAGGTTTGCTTTGATAAGTCACTGCTGTTTGTAGAATGGGTTTGTTTCTCTTAGAGTCCAGTTTGTTATTTGTCTCATTATGACACTAGACTTGCCTGACACAAACTAATACAAAATACTTTAAGTGGATCCAACAGAATTAACTTTTCAGTAGCCCTAGAATTCTAAGATAGAGTGAATTACTAAGTAAGACTTCACACTGTGTGAAGGTTTAAACGCTCACCTAAGTGAGCACATAATAACTACAAAGTTTCTTTATTATTAATGGTAATGTACTGTAAAATCAAGAGCTAATGTCTTTTTGCTTATTCAATATCAATAAAACTCTGGGTGACTTGAAGGCTATACCACCCCGCGCAGGGGAATTATAACCTAAATTGGACAGGTAGAGTGCCAACATAAGCAGGGAGGATTACAAGACCAGCGTGTATAGACAACCAACTCAGATTGGTGAGTAGAAAAATCTCACTCAAAGCTCTTCATAATCACATTTTAGGTTCACATCTTTATTCTTCGAAGAATACAAATTAATCACAATTGGTTTTGAAAAAGAAAAAGCTTAAATGTTAGCTATCTTAACTTAGTAAATACATTTGGTATTTTTGTGTTACTGAAAGCAGCAAACAGGGATGCTCAGCATAAAAGCAACAGAGTTTTTAAAATATTTATCAGAAATGTATTCAAGAAGTGATTTGCTAAAATCTTTGCAGCACTGTGATTTTACCTGAATCATGTATCAATAAACAGTTGAGACAAAAAAGCAAACTGATTTCCTGATACTCTATATCTCTTCATAGTATTTTCCTTAGCAAAGTTTAATTTTCCAAGGAATTTTATAGTCAGATACTACTGTCCAAAAGAAAAAATCAAGAATTCCAAAAAGGAAAAGAAGATTGAATAAGAACAGGTAAAATGCAAGAGAAAAGATGAAAAAAAGGAATAAAATTACTCAGAAGAGTTAACATGTCTTTCTTTTTTTAAAAAGAAAAAAATGGCTTGGAAGCAGAATAAAAATAAAACCACATCTATGAACTTATTGGTTAGTTTATAAAGAATAACATCTAAAGATAATTTGCACAAATTGCTGGCTGGCTCCACAGGTGCTATTGTATTTCCTTACCTATTAAGCAGTCAGCTTTGGTTTAATGGAGCAAAACTCATGCACAAGGTAGAGCCATCGCCTAAGAGAACATCAAGCCAGCTCCTCTATTCCAGACCCCTTTATCCTTCTGGGGAAATGAAGGAAAACATGGGGCTCTCTGGACAAATAATTGATAGGTCTAAAATATTAAAGTCTGAGGCAAAACAGATCAAATCACACTATGAGAAGCATAAAGGGAAAGTATTCTAAAACTTTCAGTAATGATTCTATGGAAAAACATAGAAATCACACTGAGAATGTGTGCTGTCTCTGCCCATATTGTGTCTCTTGTCCACATTCCTCTCAAACAATGCTGGAATCAGAGGCCATTCCCTATTGCTCATAGCATGTGTCAAACAACTAAACTGAGGTATATTTTACTAATCATAAAATTCATTTTCAGGTTACAACTCAAGGATTCTTAGTAACTTTACCAGGTGGTGAAACCAAGATCATAAGTTAGTTTTAGAATATTTTCATCCCCCTACTAAAATCCCTCACGACATTTAAACTTCTATCCCTAGGCCTAGGTAACCACTACTTTCTGTCTCTATACATTTGTTTTTTCTGAATATGTCATAAAAATGGAATCATATAATATGTAGCCACTTATGTCTGGATGCTTTCACTTTATATGTTTTTGAGGTTCATTCATAGCATAGTATATGTCAGTAATTTGTTCCCTTTTTTTGGCTGAATAGTATTCCGTTATATGGACCTACCTCATTTTGTATACCCCATTTACAAGATCATGGACATTAAGATTGTTTCCAGCTTGGTGCTACAGGAATAATGTTATACATATTCACTCACAAGTCTTTGTGTGGACATATATTTTCACTTCTTTGGGGTAAATATCTAGAATGAGATTGCTGGATCCTATGGTAGCTGTATGTTTAACTTTTTAAGAAACTGCCAAACTGTTTCCCCACGTGGCTGTACTATTTTTACATTCTCACCAGTAATGTATGGGGGTTCACATTTTCCATATTCTGACTAACATCTGTTATTGTCTGTCTTATTTGTTATAGCCATTCTAGTAGGTATGAAATGACATCTCCTTGTGGTTTGGATTTACATTTCCCTAATAATTAATGGTGTTGGGCAGCTCATAGCATTTTGAAATTGCAAGTTCCTTACTTTACAAATTAGGAGCTTGACAGCTAGAGAAGTGACTGATCTAAGGTCACTCAGAAATTTAGTGCCAAAAATAGAACACACCTCTATTGGCTTTTTATTTAGTGTTTATTTTTCTCTATGAAGCAAAAACATAACCATTTATAAAGAAAGTTTACAACATCCTCTAAGCAGAAATCAGGATCTATATCTGTCACCATATGCAGTACAGTTTTCATGTAATCTTTACATTTCTTTCCTCTTGCTGTATAGATTTAGATTATATTTTATGTCCCATAAATATCTGAGTAAGAGAATGACTGAATGAATGAATGAATGAATGAATGAATGCCAATAAATGTTAAATCACAATATACATCTGAGGAAAAGCCAACAATGTTAAAAAGAATTTACACAATATGTATGTGAAAGTATGTTATATCCCTTCAATCAACAGGTGAGTAATTTCCTCTTACTCCCAAATTGAATGCGTGCTCACCACCCCCACTTACACATTCTAATGAAACTTTCACCATGAGCAAGGGAGAGAGGGAGAGAGCTAGAGGGGCAGAAGGAGGAGGGAGAGAGTCTTAACCAAGCTCCATGCTTAGCACAGAGCCTGATGTGGGGCTCAGTCCCACAACCTGAGCCAAAATCAAGAGATGGATGTTCAACTGACTGAGCCACCCAGGCACCCCACTTTTCATTGTCTCTTAATTGTATTATAGCAGTAGCATCCAAACTGCCTTTCCTGCTACAAGTTTACTCCAACTCCTGCTCATTGGTGTAATAAATACCTGAAATAATTTCCCTACTTTTAAAACTGCCTTTGTAGGGGCGCCTGGGTGGTTCAAGCATCTGACTTTGTCTCAAGTCATGATCTTATGGTTTGTGAGTTTGAGCACCACGTCGGGCTGTATGCTGACTGCTCAGAGCCTAGAGCCTGCTTCGGATTCTGTGTCTCCTTCTCTCTCTGCCTTTCTCCCAACTCATGCTCTGCCTGTCTCTCTCTCTCTCTCTCTCTCTCTCTCTCAAAAATAAACATTACCAAAAATATTAAAAATAAATAAAAATAAAACTGCCTTTGTCTAACTACTATTCTTAAAGTCCAAGTTATTCAGCATGGCATACAAATCTTTGCCACATGTTAGGTGGGTCTGAAAGGCAAACTAAGTAGCCTGGAGATAATGGGTGAGCTAGCATCATCAAGAAAATCTCTATTCTGAGATAAATTTTCACCTTAGCCAATAGCACCACTTAAACTTTCCTGAGATGTAATCCTAGATTTGCAAAGCCTTTCTAAGAAAGAAAGAAAGAAAGAAAGAAAGAAAGAAAGAAAGAAAGAGAAAAAGGGAAGGAAAGAAGGAAGGAAGGAAGAAGAAAGGAAGGGAGAAAATTGTTCCCGTTTGGACTGTTTGGGTGGAAAATGTGAACACTTTCTGACATAGCACAGTCTAATTCCCATCCCCCATTTCCTATTGTTTTTCTCCGAAACCATCCCTATTTGGAGAACCACCACTTTGACCCAGCACCATTGGGATAAATCCAGTGCTTTCTGAGGTAGGTAAACTGAAGCTTAATGTTTTTCTGAGTTCACAGATGCAGAAACCCTGCTGATATTTTTGTTCTTGAGCAAGGTAATCCAGACTCTAGAATGACTCATTTACTATGTTCACATGCATTTTCACAAATATTAACATGGATTAATGCATCAACTCCCACTTGGCATGAGTTTACAATTTGTTAAGAGCAACTGCAAATTAAATTGTGACAGAAACTCTGTCTGTGCAGAAAAAAACCATGCTCTTTCCAACTTCTGGAAAATGTAGTGTTACAGACGGGCCAAGCTAGATTACTACCTAAAGTAACAATATGTTTCTGCCTACTCTTAATTTGTCAGACTTATTATAGATTATTTAAGAAATACCTCTAAATTCTATTTTTGCAACACATCTGATCAACCATTTTGAACACTATTATGTGTGATTTCATTTTTGCCAGTTAGTGGCTTTTTCACATCTTTAAATGACTTGCAGACTTTGCAAAATACTGAATAACATAGAAATTTGGTGAAAATTTGTAACAATACTTCTTATGCAAACCTTACAGAAATATAATTATATGTATAAATACATTTAGGTATCATGTAAACTTGAGATATAGTTTTATATTTTTGTAGACATTCCAGATGGTAGAACACCTAAGCATCTTTAAATAATTTTTTAAACCATGGCATAAACAGTTTTTGCTGGCATTCTAGAAACCCACACGTTTTATTAACATATGCCTCCCTGTCATATTTTAACAGTCCCTAATAATAACCAAAACACTTAGCACATAAATAGCTTTTATAAGCCAAACTATAATGTGGAGAGAAATTGTGGCAACAAGAGCACTGAAAAAGTGTCAGGACATTACTGTTTCTAGTCTTGGCTTTTGCATGGACTGTGTGACCTTTGACAAATTACCTCTACTTCCTGGGCCTCCATTTCTTTATCTCCTATATGAGAAGTATCACCAGCAGAGTTTCTTGAAAACAAAGTTGAGGATAAAAGCCTACATGCAAGCAGTTTATTTGAGAAATGATCCCAGCGAGCAGAAGTGAAGGACAAGAGGAGTGAGACAAGGAAGGAGAAGAAGCCCATAGAAGGATCTGTATGATACCAAGTTGGTCACAGGTGCTCAGAACCTTCTGGGAGCCTCATAAAATGAGCAGGCCCAGAGCAGTCCACCTGGGAGACAAGAGGGAGAAGAAAGGTTTTATTCATCAGCTGAGAGCCTCATCAGTCAAGCATGGCTCTAAGGGTGCTAACGGTCCCCCATTTAGAGTTCGCACTTGCTTGAACGCAGTGTGTCAGAGATGTCAGAGAAGCCCTGGTCAGGAAATGAGATGTGTGAGGAAAAGCCTGAAACAAAGTGCTCTCAAGTTGCACTGAAAGCAAGCAGATCAAAGCCTGCACAGAAGTGGTCACCTTCACAGTGACTGGAGTAAAAGCAAAGCCAAGACATTTGAAACAGTGCTTAACAGGTGCATGATACAAGACAGTTGGTCAACACACTTTCAAAAACGTTCCAGCTCTAATAATATTTAACACTAATATTGATAACTCCCATCTGTTAGTTTCTACTAAATGGGTAACTCTGTTTACAGTGTTATCTAATTTTTGGCGCACAATGGTCCTTTAAATATATATTGGTATTTCCATTTTGTAGATGAGGAAACTAAATCTAGAACAGTTAAGAAATTTTCCTAAGGCAAGGTTCTTCAACCTAAAAACTTGTGACACTTGGGGCAGTTAATTATTTGTTAGGAAGTAGGAGGGTGCTGTCTTACACACTGTAGGTAGTTTAACATCATCTTTGGTCTCTACCCACTAAACGCCAATTGTACCCCTGCAATGGTGAGAATCAGAGATGTCTGCCAAGTGCTCCCTGGCAGGCAAAATCACCTGTAATTAAGAACCACTGGCCTAATGTCACAATGTCAATAAGCAACATATGTGCATTGTGAATACAGAAATGACTATGAAATTCACTTGAAGCACAAAAGTGTCCCTTTTACTATCTGATTAATCCAGCCTAGAGAATTAAAGCTCTGAGGGTCTCAAATAGTTGAAAACAAATCAGTTCTCAAACATTGTTTGAGTAAATGCAAAGATAGAGACACAGAGTTATTAATAAGAATCCTGAAGTAAGACATAGATGTCCTCACACTCCTAACAATATGGGAAATTAATGGAGTCCAACACACTGTATATTGTTTAGACTAGATCAGAATTACTCCACAAGAAACCATAGTAATTGATTCTTATCACCTTGGTAATCAAAATTAAACAGAGGCTGAGATCAGAACTTTTATTAATCCCTATACATGCACACATGTACAAAATGAGTTATTAATTAAGTAAATAGTTGGTATTAATATCTGCTTTCTCTTTCCTAGGTCAGGAAACAGGAAGCCAATATGTTTCTAAGATCCTAAGCAATACTTACCTCCTCTCCTCCAGCAAAAAGTAGAGTGTTAGGTTTCAGTAGTCCCTTTTAGGGAATGTGCAAGGTGGTCCTGGAGTAAAAGATGGAGGGTACCGGTGGTATTGAAATGAGGAGGAGGTCAGACTGAGGAGATAAAGGAGAAAAACAGGAGTATCTGATTTTCCTAAATGCAGGACAGCCTTGCCTGCTCAGAAGAGATATTACAGATGGGGCAATTCCAGTAAGATACACTGCAGCCTTAAGAGTATGGGCGAAGATTTCTGGAAGGGTGTGCAGTCAAAACTCAACTGAGATCAGACTTCCTACCAACAAAGGTGGTGAGGAGGGTAAGTTTGGAGTAGATCTAGCTTGATTTAAAAAAATAATTAATATGACAATTTTCATGCCTTAGAATTAGAAGTGGACAAATACTCACACTTAACCACATATATTTAAAGTGTAAATGCTGCTCATTCCAGGTTGACATTATAAACAAATAATGTGGCCATATTTATAAAGTCTAAGTTTAAAAGCTTCTTTAGCTATTGTTAAATACCTGGTACAGTGGTCTGTATGATCTATCTAACCATAACAGGCAAAACTCTGGGACAAATTAGGGGTGAAGTAAAGTAAACAAACCCCTCATCTGAATGCTGCTATAGCCATGCTCATTTTTTTATGATAGTTACGTATCTTTTAAATTAAATTAAATTTAATTTAATTTAATTTAATTTAATTTAATTTAATTTAATTATTTAATTCAGAAGTGGAATCATTCATTCAACAAATACAAAAAAGAACTTGCTGTGTGCTAGGCATCAGGATGGAGTCTGGGATTTACTGTTGAGAAAAACAGACACATTCACTGTACTCATGGCTCTTAGACTGCTAGGTGGGCTGGTAGACACCTGTAAAATAATCACACAGACAAATATAAAATTATAGTTTTATAAATGAAGGTTATAGAGTGGCAGGAGAATTAAAATATGAAGGCTTTACTTTTTCAGAAGTCAAGGAACATTTGCTCCAAGACATTATGAAAACTGAAGTCATAAATAGAAATTAAATAGGCATAGAAGGGAGGGTGAGGAGCAGAGCTCCAAGCAAAAAGACGAACTTGTGCAGTTTCTTTTGAGAAGGAAGGAAATGGTGGGAGTGAAAAAGGCCAGAGAAGTAAATAAAGATGAGAATAAACATTTTTTAGTGTTTATTTACTACTGAGAAACAGAGAGAGACAGAGCATGTGCATGGGAGGGGAAGAGAGAAGGGGACACACAGAATCCAAAGCAGGCTCCAGGCTCTGAGCTGTCAGCACAGAGCCCGATGCAGGGCTTGAGCCCCACAGACTGCGAGATCATGACCTGAGCTGAAGCCAGCCACCCAACCAACTGAGCCACCCAGGTGCCCCGAGGATAAACATTTTTAAGACCATGTTAAAAGCTTGAGTCTTTAAGATATACCAGATGCCCCCTTTGAAGTGGTTTAAATTTGAGGATGAGAAGAGAGGATGGGCATAGGAAGTGACATGACCAAATGGACACTTGAGAAATGATAGCCTAAGTTATAAAGGTCTATGTTATGGTCCTAG
The DNA here is from genome assembly GCF_022837055.1 of Prionailurus viverrinus. Classification (NCBI taxonomy): domain Eukaryota; kingdom Metazoa; phylum Chordata; class Mammalia; order Carnivora; family Felidae; genus Prionailurus; species Prionailurus viverrinus. The sequence continues at coordinate 127,804,922 of NC_062563.1, read as the reverse complement.
GGTTCAAGAGGAGAGCTGATAAGTGGGAGAAAAACTCACTTTCAAGGCCAAAAGAAATTGAGCAAGGGACAATAAACTATTATAACGAGTCCATTATGTGCCCTAGGAAATATTATGCAGCACTGAAGGATAGGTAATGCTCAGAACAGAGAAGCTACATTAGAAAAATTACCTAACCAATTGCACCACAATTATAAAAGGTCTTCTCACAGGTTCCTCCTGTGGCTAGAATTGCCTGTGATATTTTAGGATGTGAACATATTTCCCCCCTTTTTTTTATTTGTTTTAGAATTCCCATAGAAGTAATATATGTTCATTTGGAAAGTACAAATTTTAAAAGGAAGATCATCTCACCAGACTTCATAAAAACATTAAAGTACAAGTACCCACCTGAGGTAACAGAAGACACTGAGATTACTGTTTAAGTCAAGCCATAGTCACTCGAGAGAAGGTACAAAAATCCAAATCCTGAAAAAAGTACATATGAACACCAAGTCTAGCAATGTCAGAAATAAGAATTAAAGTTAGTGGTATAATGTGGAAAAACAGCCAAGACAGATTTGCCTTGAACACCAGCTGCTGTTTGAAGCTTATTAATATAGACAGGCAGGTTTTGTGGTTCATAGAAAAATCTACCTGGTTCTAACATCTAACCCAGGTTTTAAACTGTGGTTTTTTAAAACCAGTACCAGAACTACCTAAGATGTTTGTCAAAAACATACTGAAATGTACATATACACACAGGTGCAAATTCCTGATACCCTTTCCAAACTAAATGTATAAGAATCTCTGAATTTAAGATTCAGTTCATGCATTTTCAACCAGTTTAGAGGATTCTGCTGTGCACTCAAGTTCAAATATCACTGATCTGGGCTATGAAGACCATGTTACAAGAATTCCATGCCTAGTGGCTATTCAAGGAACACTGACCCACCCTGCCTATCCAAAGAGGTTCTTTTTCTCAATAATGAGAAAAAGGCGATTAAGGTCCATAAGCTCCGGTCCCTTCCTCCATTATACCCTTCTCAAAGCCCAAAGTCTACTAGTGTATTTTATCAATTCCATTAAAAACTTTGGATCATCAATCTTTTACAAGTAAATTCAATTATAAAGCTTAGTGGAATACAATTTAGCTTCAGCTAAAATGTCATCTTAAAACATGAAATACTCCACCAAAAAATTGCTAAAACTAATACATGAACCCAGCAAAGGCGCAGGATATAAAAGCAATGTGTAGAAATCTGCTGAATTTCTATACACCAATAATGAAGCAGCAGAAAAAGAAATCAAGGAATTGGTCCCATTTGGAACTGCACCAACAACAATAAGATACCTAGGACTAAATCCAGCTAAAAATATAAAAGATCTGTACTCTGAAAACTAAAAAACACTTAGGAAAGAAATTGTTGAGGACACAAAGAAATGTATAAGCATTCCATACTCATGGATTGGAAGAACAAACATTGTTAAAATGTCTATACTACCCAGAGCAATCTACACATTTAATGCAATCCCTATCAAAATACCACCAGAATTTTTTCCAGAGCTATAACAAACAATCGTAAAATTCATATGGAACCAAAAAAGACCCCAAATAGTAGCCAAAGCAATCCTGAAAAAGAAAAAACAAAACTGGAGGCATCACTATTCTGGACTTAAAGCTATATTGCAAAGCTGCAGTCATCAAGACAGTATGGTACTGGCACAAAAACAGACACATAAATCAATGGAACAGAATAGAAAACCCATAAATGGACTCACAACTATGTGGTCAACTCATATTCGACAAAGCAGTAAAGAATATCCAATGGAAAAAAAAAATACAGTCTCTTCAACAAATGGTGATGGGAAAACTAGACAGCAACATGTAGAAGAATGAACTTGGACCACTTTTGTACACCATACACAAAAATCAATTCAAAATGGATGAAATATCTAAATGTGAAGCAGGAAACCATCAAAATCCTAAAGGACAACCCAGGCAGCAACCTCTTTGACCTCAGCTGGAGCAACTTCTTACTAGACACATCACTGAAGGCGAGGGAAACAAAAGCAAACATAAACTATTTGGACTTCATCAAGATAAAAATTTTCCACACAATTAAGGAAACAATCAACAAAACTAAAAGGCAGCTTATGGAATGGTAGAAAATATTTGCAAAAGGGTGTGTATCCAAAATCTATAAATAATTTATCAAACTCAACACGCAAAATACAAACAACCCAGTTAAGAAATGGGCAGAATATATGAATAGCCACTTTTCCAAAGAAGTCATCTAGATAGCTAACAGACACATGAAAAGATGCTCAGCATCACTCATCATCAGGGTAACACAAATCAAAACCACAATGAGATACCACCTCAGCCTGTCAGAAAGGCTAAAATTAACAACACACAAACAACAGATATTGGTGAGGATGCAGAGAAAGGGAAACCCTCTTGTACTGTTGGTAGGAATGCAACTGGTGTAGCCACTCTGGAGGACGGTATAGAGGTTCCTCAAGAAACTAATAATAAAACTATCATATAATACAGCAATTTTGCACTATTAGGTACTTACCCAAAGGATACAAAAATACAGATTTGAAGGGGTACATGTACCCCAATGTTTATAGCAGTATTATCAACAATAGCCAAACTATGGAGAGAGAACAAATGTCCATGGACTGATGAATGGATAAAGAAGATGTTATACACACACACACACACACACACACACACACACACACACTGGAATATTACTCATCCATCAAAAAGTGAAATCTTACCATTTGCACAATGTGGATAGAGCTAAAATGTATCATGCTAAGTGAGATAAGCCAATCAGAGAAAGACAAATACCATATGATTTCTCTCATATGTGTAATTTAAGAAACAAAACAGATGAACATATGGGATGGGGAAAGCAAAAGAGAAGAGAACTGAATTTCCAATGCATGCAGTCAACAATTTTTGGGCAGTTAGGTGCTAGGTATTATTTTAGATGGCAAGGATTAGCAATTAACAAAATCTTGCTCTCACAGACCTCACATTCTAGTAATAATAAAAAGTAAATGCAATAATCTTTTAGATAGTCATAAGTCCTTGCAGAAGAATAAAACTAGAGAGCAATGGGAAAATGTCTACAAGGGGCTAAAGGAAAATGGTTTCTCAACATAAAATTCTTTGCCCAGGATTAACTATCATTCAAGTATGAGGGAAAAATAGATATTTGCCAACATTTTCCAATATTTCCAATATGTTTCCAATATTAAACAGAAGAGGGACCCTATTGGCTTATATAACTGGTAAGAAAATATATCATGCAAGAATGACTGTATCCAGAATCTCAACTATCATCACTGGGTTTCTCTCTCTCTCCTATATCCACCTTTTTTTTTTCTATCTTGTGGCATTATTCTCTATGCCACTGAATACATCCCTCTTCCATGTCATAGAAGGAGGAAGCATCATGGAAATTACTCTGACTCTATATCATCCCACTTGTAAAAACAAAATTACATCAGTATATATAAAATCCCTGGAAAGACTCTAATTAGCCTGAAATCATACACCCATCTCTTTTTTAAAAATCTGTGCTCCAGGTGATGTTGTACTATGACTGGCCAGACATAAATCAGATACCCATGTCCATGATCATTGGCATAGAATATAGTGATTTACAGTAGCCCCATAAAAATTATATCAAATGGCTAGTGATAGAGGAGGAATTTTCTTTTAAAAAAAGTGTATTATTCCCAGAAGATAGAAGAGATACCAAGCAACCAAAGTAACAGTAATGCACTATGCCATCTATTTATCCTCTCTGAAAAAATTCTGGAGAACATAATTCTGCAAAACAAAAACAAACAAAAAGCAGAATAAAATCCAACAAGAAATACAAGAGCAAGAAAAGAAACAAGCAAAATGTGTAGTTCCATCCAAATAATTGTTTTAATTGTTGATAATATATTTATGAAGTAAAATGTAATTAAGTAAAATGCAATTAATATATGTATAAATTATTTATATATTTTTTATTATATAAAAAATATAAATTGTTAAGGAAGAAGTTCTAAGAGTGGAATAAGCATTTTTAAAAAACTGAAAAATTCCATCTGATTTAGGATTGTTGTGTGGGAGAAGAGGATCAAGAACAAAGAAAAGGTGTCCCCAAAATATAATCTTATTTGCATGTATAAGAAGGGAAAAGCTTCATGAATATTCTCCAATTATCTATATTAATAGAAAATGTTTAAATATACATACATTGACATTTAAAAAGTAACACTAAAATATGGTTTCAAAGATGGTTTATATCTTCATCATCTATAAAAATTTATAAAAATGCAAATGTCTGGGCCCCAACCAGAAACATTCTGATGCGGCAGGTCTGGCCTTAGACCTTAGAAACAGATTCTGTGTGTGTGTGTGTGTGTGTGTGTGTGTGTGTGTGTGTGTGGTTTTTGTTTTTGTCTTTTCAAGTTATACATGGGATTCAAATGGGTCACTAAAACCACTGCAATAATAGAAATAAGATTAAGGGGCACCTGAATGACCCAGTCAGTTGAGCATCTGACTCTTGGTTTAGGCTCAGATCATGATATTGTGGTTCTTGAGATCAAGCCCTGAGTTGGGCTCCACACTGACAGCACAGAATCTGCTTGGGATTCTCTCTCTCCTCTTTCTCTTCTCCTTCTTCCACTCATACTCTCTCTTTCAAGATAAATAAACTTTAAAAAAAATAAATAAGATTTAGAGCTTCTAAATAGAAGGGGGGAAATATCAAATCCAGGACAAGTCAGAAAAAGATAGACAAATGACTTAAAGATAGACAAATAATAGGACTTCCAGGGAAGATGATGGAGTAGGAGGGTCTTAGGTTCACTTCATCCCATGGATACACCTACATAACACCCACAGTATAGTAACCGAGAAAGCAACCCAAAGACTGTCAGAACAAACTCTCCACAGCAAAATGTGGAGAAGAGGTCACATAAAAGAGGGTAGAAAGGGAAGAGATGTAGTCAGGAGCTAAATGGACCCACAAGACTGTCCACAGAAGGGAGGGATGCCATAGGCAAGGAGAGGGGAGAGGAGCAGGCCCCATAACAGGCACCTCAGGCATGGCAGGCCCACACCAGGAATACTAATCCCCAAAACATTTGGTTTTGAAAACCAAAGGGGCCTAAATTCACATGTTCCTACAATCAGTGAGGCTTCACACCTGGAACTTTAAAAATCAGCATACTGGGCTCTGGGAGAGCTAGGAGAGCCATAGAAAATTGAGTTCCTGCCCTTAAAGAGATAGAACAATAAACAGTCCCACTGAGATACAGCATAGAAGCAACAGCTTGAAAAACACCTGATTATCTGGGAAGGAGATTTGTTTCCTAATCTCAGACTGTGTGTGCTGGAAGGGCAGACTTTTCCAAGAACAAAAGAACTGGTGGGTGCCATTTCTCTCCCCCAGGCCCAGCCCAGACACAGGACATCTGAGGGAACCAGCCCAGCATGAACACTCTCCACCCAGCTTGCTAACAGCACACCCTGCACCCATACTCTTCTACAGCCTGTTCTCTCCCTCCCAGCCTTGGAAGTTTTCCCAGGTGGCTGCAAGTCCCTTCCCTTAGCAGACCAGACCTTCTTTGCACCATGCACCCTGCCTCTGCATTCTCCTGAAGACCCACCCCATCCAACACACCCTTGGCAGGAGTCCATCCAATTTGGAACCACAAGGTGGCAGTATGCAAGCAGCGCCAACAGAGGTTAGCATCACCCCAAGGTGGCTCCAGTCCCAGGAATAAAGGAAGAAGACCATATATATCAGTTCAACTGTGACTTCACCAATAGGCTCAGAGCAGACATCTGATCTGACTACAGGCTCCACACACCAAAGAAAACTTCTTGAAGACAACACTGAGAAGGCACCTTGCAGTTCAGTGCTACCACAGTTCTGCCAAATGTCTGGTCTGATTCAACTCATGCCCAAGGTGGCCCCAGACTGGGTCACAAACAACAAAGGAACCAAATCCAGCCTTTATCAGGCAGAGACAGGCATTGCAGACAACAGGACTGAAGGCAAACATGGCTCAACCACAACAATAGGGTGCATGCAACACACATAAAAGACACCCCTGAAGCACCACGTTCTGGTGAACAGGGGATGTTGCATTTAGGACACTATAGGACCCCTTCATAAGGCTACTATTTTCAAGAGGAGTAGATGTAGCTGACTTTCCTAACACATAGAAACATATACAGAGAGTTAGACAAAATGAGAAGATGAAGGAATATGTTCCAAATGAAAATCACAGCAAGAGAGCCAAATGAAACAGAGATAAGTAATATGCCTGAGAGCGAATTTAAAGTAATGGTCATAAAGATAGTCAGTGGACTTGAGAAGACAGTGGAGGATCTCAATAAGACCTTCAACAAAGATAGAAAACATAAAAAAAGAACAAATCAGATATGAAGAACTCAATAACTGAAATTAAAAATACACTAGAGGGAACAAATAGTAGTCTAGAGAAAACAGAAGAAAGGATCAGCAGGCTGGAGGACAGATTGATGTAAAGCTATCAAGCCTAACAGGAGAGAGAAAAAATAATAATAATAAGTAAACATAGATTAAGGGAAATCAGTGACACCAACAAGCATAATAACATTTGCATTATAGAGATCCCAAAAGGAGAAGAGAGAGAAACAGGTGCAGAAAATTTATCTGAAGAAATAATACATAAAAATTTCCCAAATTTGAGGAAGGAAACAATAATCCAGATCCAAGAGATACAGAAAGCCCCCAGCAAAGTCAACCCGAGGAAGTCCACACCAAGACACATAGTAACTAAAGTGGCAAAAATAGTGACAAAGAGATAATTTTTAAAGCAGCAAGAGAAAAGAAAATAATTACCTACTAGGAAAACCCCATAAGACTATCAGCTGATTTTTCAGGAGGCAAAAAGGGAGTGGCATTATATTCAAGAGTGCTGAGAGAAAAACAATTCTGCAACCAAAAATACTCTATCCAGCAAGCCTATCATTCACAATAGGAGAGATAAATAGTTTCCCAGACAAACAAAAACTAAAAAAAAATTATCACCACTAAATCAGTATTACAAGAAATGTGGAGTGGAAAGGAAAGACCACAAGCAGGATTTTAAAAAGTAGGGACACAAAAGCAGTAAAATTAAGTATATCTATAAAAATCAGTCAAGGCATTCACAAAATAAAACAATGTAAAATACGACACCAAATACCTAAGACAATGGTAGGGGAAAGGAATAAAAATTTAGTGTTTTTAAATGGGTTCAAATTTAAGCTACCATCAACTTACTATAGACTGCTATATGCATAAGATGTTATATACAAACCTAATGATAATCACAAATCAAAAACCAGTAATAGATACACAAAAAGTAAAGAGAAAGGAATCCACGTATATTACTAAAGAAACACAGCAAACCATGAGAGAACAGAGCAAGAGAAGAAAGAAACAGAGAAGAACTACAAAGACAATCATAAAACAACTAAAGAAATGGCAATAAGTAAGTACCTATCAATAATTGCTTTTAATGTAAATGGACTAAATGCTCCTATCAAAATACATGAGTTGATAGAATGGATAAAAAGCAAGACCCATCTATATGCTGCCTACAAGAAATTCATTTCAGACCCAAAGAAAAATGGATTGAAAGTGATGGAATGGAAAAGCATTTACCATACAAACGACAATGAAAATAAAGCCAGAGTAGCAATACTTATATCAGACAAAATAAACTTTAAAACAAAGACTGTAAAAAGAGACAAAGAAGGACACTACATAATCATAGAGGACACACTTCAACAAGAAGATATAACAAGTGTAAACATTTCTACACCCAACACAGATGCACCCAAATACATAAAGCAGCTAATAACAAACATAAAGGAGATAATCAATAATAATACAATAATGGTAGGGGACTTGAACATCTCATTTACATCAATGGACAGATCATCCAAACAGAAAATCAAAAAGGAGACAGTAGTTTTGAATGACACACTAGATCAGATGGATCTAACAGATATATTCAGACCATTCCATTCTCAAACAGCAGAATACACATTCTTTTCAAGTGTGCATGGAACATTATCCAGAATAGATCACATGTTAAGCAACAAAACATGTCTCAACAAATTCGAAAAGACTGAAATCATACCATGCATCTTTCCAACCACAATGCAATGAAACTAGAAATCAACCACAAGAAAAAATCTGGAAAAAACACAAAGACATGGAGATTAAGTAACATGCTACTTTATAAAAAGCAAATGGGCCAACCAAGAAATCAAAGAGGGAATTTTTAAAAAATACATGAAGACAAAATAAAATGAAAATACAACAGTCCAAAATCTTTGGGCTACAGCAAAAGCTGCTCTAAGAAGAAAATTTACAGCAACACAGACCTACCTCAAGAAGCAAGAAAATCTCAAATAAACAACCTGACCTTATACCTAAAGAAACCAGAAAAATAAGAACAAACAAAACCCAAAAACAGAAGGCAGGAAATAATAAAAGATTAGAGTAAAAATAAACAACACAATAGAAAAAAAAACAATAGAACAGATGAATAAAACCAGGAGATGTTTCTTTCAAAAGATCAACAAAATTGATAAACCTTTAGTGAGGCTCATTAAAGAGAGAGAGAGAGAATGAGGACTCAAATAAACAAAGTCAGAAATGAAAGAGGAAAGATAACAGCCTAAAACACAGAAATACAAAGGATTATAAGAGAATATTATAAAAAATTATATGCCAACAAAGTAGACAACCTAGAAGAAATGGATAAATTCCTAGAAACATGTAACCTCCCAAAATTGATTCAGGAAAAATATAAAATTTGAACAGACTGATTACCAGCAATAAAATTGAATCTGTAATTAAAGAAACAAACAACAACAACAAAACCTCCCAACAAACTTAAGTCCAGAACCATATGGCTTCACCCGTAAATTCTACCAAACATTTAAACAAGAGTTAATACCTATTCCTATCAAAAAATAAAAGATGAAGTAAGGAAAGCTTCAAAATTCATTCTACAAGGCCATCATCATGCTGATACCAACACTAGATAAAAACACTATAACAAAAGAGAATTACAGGCGAATATCTCTGATGAACATAGATGCAAAACTCCTCAACAAAACATTAGCTAACAAAACCCAGCAATACATTTAAAAAATCATTCACCACAATCAAGTGGGATTTATTCCTGGGATGAAAGAGTGGCTCATTATTCACAGATCAATCAACATAAGAAATCCCATCAACAAGAAAAAGGATAAAAAACATATGATCATCTCAATAGACGCAGGAAAAGAATTTGACAAAGTACAACACCTATTTATGATAAAAATCCTCAACAAAGAATGTTTAGAGGGAGCACACCTCAACATAATAAAGGCCATATTGAAAAACCCACAGCTAACATCACACTCAATGGTGAAAAACTGAGAGCTTTTCTTCTAAGATCAGAAATAAGACAAGGATGTCAACTCTCACCACTTTAATTAAGCATAGTAGTTGGAAGTCCTAGCCACAGCAATCAGACAAGTAAAAGAAATAAAAGGCATCTAAGTTGGTAAGAAAGAAGCAAAACTTTCACTATGTGCAGATGACATGATACTATCTATAGAAAACCTTAAAAACTCCACCAAAAAATTACTAGATCTGAATTTAGTAAGATTACAGGATACAAAATCAATATACAGAAACCCACTGCATTTCTGTACACTAATAATAAAGTAACAGAAAGAGAAATGAAAAGCCCAGTTTACAATTACAATAGAAATAATAAAATACCTAAGAATAAACTTAACCAAAGAGATGAAAGACCTTACTCTGAAAACTATAAAGCATTGATAAAATAAAATGAAGTTGACAGAAGCAAATGGAAAGATATTCTATGCTCATGGATTGAAAGAACAACTATTGTTAAAATATACATAATACCTAAGGCAATCTACAGTTTTAATGCAATCACTATCAAAATTCCAACAGCATTTTTCACAGAACTGAACAAATAATCCTAAAATTTGTATGGACCCCCAATAGCCGAAACAATCTTTAAAAAAGAACAAAACTGGAAGTATCGCAATCCCAGATTTCAAGATATAATACAAAATGGTAGTAATCAAAAAACATGGTACTTGCAGAAAAATAGACATATGGATGAATGGAACAGAATAGACAGCACAGAAATAAATCCATGATTATAGGATCAATTAATCTTCAACAAAGGAGGAAAGAAAGCGAAGGGAAAAAGAGTGTCTTCAACAAATGGTGCTGGGAAACCTGGACAGCTACATGCAAAAGAATGAAACTGGACCACTTTGCTACACCATACACAGAAATAAACTCAAAGGGATTAAGCATATAAATGTGAGACATGAAACCATAAAAATCCTAGAAGAGAGCACAAGTAGTAATGTCTCTGACATAGGTCCTAGTAACATTTTTCTAGATATGTTCCCTGAGGCAAGAGAAATAAAAGCAAAAATAAACTATTGGGACTACAACAAAATAAAAAGCTTATGCATAGCAAAGGAAACAACCAATAAAACTAAAAGACAACCTATTGAATGGGAGAAGATATTTGCAAATGACATACCTGGTGAAGACTTAGTATCCAAAATATATAAAGAACTTATACAGCTACACACACACACACACACACACACACACACACACACACACACACGATCCTATTAAAAATGGGCAGAAGATATAAACAGACATTTCTCCAAAGAAGACAAACAGATGACCAACAGACACATGAAAAGATGCTCAACATCACTAATTATGAGGGAAATGAAAATCAAAACTGCAATGAGATTACACCTCACACCTGTCAGAATGGCTAAAATAAAACCACAAGAAACAATAAGTGTTGGGGAGGAGAAAAAGCAGTGTAGAGAAAAAGGAATCCTTGTGCACTGTTGGAAATGCAAACTGGTGCTGTTACTGTAAAAAAGCAAACAAACAATACAGAGCTTCTGCCAAAAGTTACAAAAATAGAACTACCCTATAATCCAGTAATCGTACTACTCAGTATTTACCCCAAAAATAAAAAAGCTCTAATTCAAAGGGATACATGCACCCATATTTATTGTAGCATTATTTGCAATAGCCAAATTTAGAAGCAAAGTGTCTCTTAATAGATGAATGAATAAAGAATATATGGCATATATATATATATATATATGGTGTGTGTATATATATGGTGTGCATATATATATATATATATATATGGTATATATATACACACACACACAATGGAAAATTATTCAGCCATAAAAAAGGATGAAATCTTGTCATTTGCAACAACACAGATGGAGAGAGTATAACAGTAAGGGAAGTAAGTTAGAGAAAGACAAATATCATGATTTCATTCATATGCAGAATTAAGAAATAAAACAAGCAAAGGGAAAAAAACAGAGAAATAGAGAGAGAGAAACCAAGAAACAAACTCTTAAATGTACGGAACAAACTGGTGATTACCAGAGGGAAGGTAGGTGGGCAATGAGTAAAATAGGTGATTAAAAATTACACCTATCATGATGAGTGCTGAGTAACAAATAGAACTGTTGAATCATTAAATTTTACACCTGAAACTAATAGAACACTGTATGTTAACTATACTGGAATCAAAATTAAAAACTTAAAATATTTACAGTATTCTCAAATAGCTACAACATATTTACAAAGATTAATCATGTACTAGGCCACAGAGAAATGTCAATACACTACCAAATGGAGAAATAGCAAAGGTCACACGGTCAATCCATAAAGAAATAAATCTAGAAATTAACATAACAGGATTGCCATTAACCTCTTGCCAGACTTGGAGTCTCAGCAACAACCTATAACACTGTTGTGGGGATTCTCCCCTCCAGCCTCCCACTAGGAGTTCAAGGCCCTGACTCCCTATTCTTGATCACGATGGAGTGATCTGAAAGAAGAGGATGTGAATATGGGTTAAATATGAGATAGAGCAAAGAATCCTTGAGCATGGAGATTCTCACTCCTGCTGGATGAGGTATGAATATTTTTCACCCAGAACTAATGAGAAGAATAGTTAGCATACCCTGGGACACAAATATTTCATTCAAAGAAAACTGGACATGTTGCAGATAATGTTCACTTTTCTAAGCATGCCATTTTTCGCGAGAAAATTATATTAAATTTATTTATATATTCACTGTGTGGTTTAAAGTAGAAGGCAGAAAGGGAGGAGACATGAAGCAAAAGGCATAGCCTGGGACAGATTCCATGAAGCTGTTGAGAGTGCTAAGCCTAGTTCAGCTGGCCTCAGCTTCTCCTGGATCCACTCGCCCTCATCTGCATGCTCAGTTACGCCATGGTTGGCAACAACCCCGGTCAATGACCTGCTGGCATCAGTATTTTTACTTCTGCCCCATGAATCTCTTCTCAAATGTGCCAGCTTCTTGCCGAACCGTCTCTGCCTTTCTGGAAAAAGGGAAATTGACTCTACCCTAAGAATATTGCTTCCCTTTCAGCCTTCTCAAAAGGAGGCTGATTTTTCTCCCACAGAACTTCTATGAAGTCTAGAGTCGGGTGAATGTCCTTCATGCTTCTCATTGCAACTTTCAAGCATTTGTCCTACCTCTTTCCTAAAAACCCATAGCTTTGAATTCCAGGTTATCAAATTAACCCTCTACATCATCATTTTTGCTGTCATCTAGAGGTTCCCAGGTCATCCCCTTCGTTTCTCAATAATTTTAGCCTGGTTCACTGTCTCTCTGTAATACTACTCCTTTCTTAATTTTTGGTGATGTCATTGTACACATAAATAATTCTTCCAGCACTCTATCCTGTTATTACTTGAATTTCTTTCCTATAATAATCTTCCCACACTACTTCAGCTGCTCTTTCTCGCTGACAGACTTCAGACACTGCCACTGCTCCATAATTTCAATTTCATGCATCTCTCTGACCACAATCTCCTATCTTGCCAGCTCACTTCCTATTGTCTCCCAAATCCAGTAATCTTTTGATCCTACCAAGACTTGCCAGCCATTAATCCTACCACTCTTTCACTGTCCCTCACTCTCCCTAATGTTCTAACTCTCCCCCTCATCCAGCTTAGATTACATAGTTAATTCTGATCATTGCTGCCTTTTTACACCTTTGACTTCATTGCCCTTCTCTCATGGTCTTGAATCTGCTTGGTGAAATTTATACCCCTGGCTGTACCTAATCCTCTGCCTACCCTAAATCTGAACACATGAAGCTGAACATGACTGGAGAAAAATGCAATTCCACACATGACTCCTCTTACTTTAGAAGTCGAGATCATGATCCTCAAATGGTACCTTAATATTGCCAGACAAACCATATATCTTGGGTCTACCAATTCTCCTACACTCCAAGAGAGCTATTTCACATTTTCTTCTCTCATGGAAATCCTACCAACATCTTTTCTTCAAACATCAGTCTCAGTAGAAAACCAGCTTCCTATGTTATGGAGGATTTGAAATAATCAAAAGAGAATATTCAGAAACTTTTACCATCACATCTACACTCACCTGCCTCCTCACCTGTAAGCATAATAAACTTTCAAGCACCCATCTAAAACTAATTCTTCCACAAGTTCACTAGATACCACCCTTTTCCACATACTCAGACAATGTTCTAGAAATTCTTTCCTTTCTCTCCTGCATGAATTTTTTTAATCTCTTAATTTCATATCATCTTTCAAAGATGCTATTATTTCTCCTGTGTGAAAAAAAAATCTTTTCCTCTTCCCCCATAACCATCATCCCATTTTCTCTGCTCTCCTTTGAAGAAATCCCCCCTTCAAAAGTTGTTGGTGCTTACTGTCTTCAAGTTCTCTCCCTTTTGTTCTTAAACTCATGCCAATCAGGCCTTATCCCCACTCAATACCCTCAATGACCTCCAGATTGCTAAAGCCAATGGTCAATCTGCATGAAGAAGGGAGTGACACACTTTCTTCACATGGCTTTCAGGACATCATAGTTCTTTGGTTTTTTGGTTTGGTTTTCACTGTATCACTCATTTATCTTCTATCCTTTGGTTATTTCTCCTCTGTTCATTGATCTTTTAATAGTAGCGTGTCCCAAGGCTCAATCTTTAGTCCTCTCCTCTGTCTGCACTCATTCCTGTGGTGATCACATACATTCCCACAATTCTAAATACCTTCAATACACTGATGACTCTTGGATTTGTGTCTCTAACACAGATGTTGCCTCAAAACTCCAGAGTAGTCCATCCTACTATATTATAAACAGCTCCCTTAGATATATAATAAATATCGCAAATTCAGTATGTCTGAAACCAAATTCCTGATACCAACAATCTCAGTCAGCTCAAGGTGCCATAACAAAATACAATAGACTAGGCTTAAATAACATGAATTTATTTCTCACAGTTCTGAAGACTGGAAGTCCAAGATAGGATGCCAGCAGAGCCAATGTCTGGTGAGAGCTCTCTCCTTAGATTGCAGATGCCCACCCCTTATTGTGTCTTCTCATGATCTTTCCTCAGTGTGTGCAAGTGAGGAAAGATAAAGAAGCAAACTGTATAGTGTCTTATTATAAGGGCACTAATTCCTACATGAGGGCCCCACTCTCATAACTTCATCTAAACCTATTTACTTCCTGAGGTCCCATCTCCAAATACATTCACATTGGGGGTTAAGGCTTCAACACATAAATTGGAGGGGAAGGGACAATAATCAATCCATAGTACCATCCCCTAAGCCTTCTCCACCCTCAGTCTACTACCATTGATTGTATAACAATAGCATCATTTAAGTTAATGGAGCCAAACATCTTGGATTTATCCTTGAGTTTTTGTTTTTGTTTTTTTTCTCAGCAGGGACATCCAGTGCAGGAAAATCCTTTTTCTTCTACCTTCAAAATATACCCATAATAAAATCAGTTCTCAACAACTCTCTACCACTTTAGTTCAAGCTTCTTTTCTATTTCACTTCCTAACAAATTTTTATCTTACTCCTTCTTCTCCACCATCTATTTCACAACAGAGTGATCCTTTTAAATCATGTCAGATCTTACTCTCATCTCCTTCAAGTTTTTGTTTAATCTTAATTTTTTAACGAGTTCTACCTAGACCACCCTATTTAATATTACAACCTTCTACACCAGATATATTACATCTCTCCTTTACCCCATTCTGCTTTCACTTAACATCTTCTAACATATTGTATAATTTATTAAATGCTATGTTTACTGTTGGTTGTCTGTCTGCCTTGATTAGAAGGTAGAGTCCACAAGAACAGTAAATTATTCTATTTTGTTCAGTGATGTCTAAAACAGTATCTGGAACAGTGTCTTAGACATAGTAAGTGCTCAATAAATATTTTTGGGCAAATTGGTAAATTAATTCTATTAGTTCTTTTATTAACAAATAATGGTAAGCATTTGAGCAACTGTTCGTGACAGTACTTGATTAAATGTTAATTGCCATTGTTTAGTAGATGCCTACCATGTGCCAAACACCCTGTTGGACAGCTTACAAACTTTATGTATAATTTGGATAAAAATCCTGGAAGTTAGGTCTTACTATCAACAATTTACAGATAAGAAACAGAGAATCCAAGAAGTTATTATGGATTGGAGCCAGATATATCTCCAAAACTGCATGCTCTTTCTGCTACAAGATGCTGCTTCTGCTTTCAGTTTATTTGTTTCACCTTTTTGGAAATGTAGAGTACGATGTAACCAAAAGTCAGAGCAATGAATTTATTTTCATCTCTTGTCTGATTCCTTTTCTACCACAAAACCATAACTCAAGCTGCTGATTATGTCTCCACATGTCAGATAAAGAAGTATCTATAAGTGCATATTATTCCACAGTACTGAAGTCAAAGGAAAATATTTTACAAAAACTAAATATTAGGTCAGAAAGAAAAAAATCCAACAGAGACTTTTAAACATCAATGAAGCTGAAAGTTAGCCCATCTGTAATGGGAGAAAATTTTTCATTTCTCCATCTTGCTTTAGAATAGAAAAACAAGACATATTTTGTCAAATTATATAATTTTCAAAACCAAAAAGCCTTTCATGGGTGAAGGCCAAACAATGTTAAAAATTTATAGATTTGAATACTGAATGCATGTATCAAGCAATCCTTTAAAAATGTTTAACTCCTCTCACTACATACATTTTACCTTGTATAGTCTGCAATTAGGAATGTAATAAAGTAAAGAGGATTCATTATGAACACATTTTTAGGGATTAACTAGCACTAAATAAAATCTTTTCTTACATATTTGTGACCATTGTCAAATATGACTTTATTATTCTAATCTTGTCCAGTGACAACAATTTGAGAAGGTTGTATTTTAATTTTTTTAATGTTATGTTCTATGCAATAGGACTTTCCCAATTGGTAGGCCGGGCCTCAGCATAAATAAAACTAAGATTATATATATATATATATATATATATATATATATATATATGTATGTGTGTATACATAAATAAATAAATAAATATATATACATATATAATCTTAGTTTATGTATCTAAATATGTGTGTAAATATGTAAATTAGTATGTGTATATATGTATATACAAATAAATAAATTAAATATGTACATATATAATCTTAGTTTACATATAAATATGTAAATTAGTGTGTTATGTAGTTTACATATAAATTATATGTCGTTTACATATAAATATGTAAATTAGTGTGTATATATATAATCATATATACATGTGTATATATATGTATATACATATAAAGTGAAAAGAAATATGGACATGAACATGGATTATTTTGTGCAACATATTAACTATTACATAATCTTATATGCCTGAATTAAAAATTCATATACCGATATATTTATTAATATATCATTTCTTTGCAATCATATTTTTAAAACATAGACCTGGCAAGGTGCTAACATTTAACTAGTGAGTAATACAGCCAAATTTTTAGAGTTTGCTCATCAAGAACCCATAAACCTTAGCATCACTTAATGTCATGCCATGCCATTAATGTTTAATGTAAACAAATTTTAATTAAGGAAATTAAATTTAACTTTTTAATTAAAATGTTTTTCATTTAAGCCAATGCTCTAAATTATGAAAATTCAAAATGCAGTTTCATGAATGTAATTGTAAACATGAAAAAATGCTTTAACACTTAAAAGATCAATTAACATACTATGCACTATAGATAGATGAAAGTTTTTTGTACTTTTCCCTTTCTACCTCTTATGTGTAAGATTTAATAAAAAAGAAAATTAACTTTTTATTTTTATTTAACTTTGCAATGTGTGGCTCCTGTGTTTCCCCAACCAGGCAGTCAACCTAACGAAAGCAAACATGTTTTATATTCATTGTATATCCAGCAGTTAGCAACTCAGTAAAAAAGGAATGGGAAAACAGGGAAAGAAAAAGGAAAAACAATATGAAAACAGGTACTATTATGAAATTAATGGGAAGAGCATTAGCTCTCATTTCAGTTTAACAACAATTTACTATGTGCCAGGTACTGTGTTAGGATCTAAAGTCTTAGAAGGATCTGCTTACTTTAAAAATTCATTGAATCTAAATATTGGCTCCATTATCTGAAAATGGAGATGGATAACGTGTTGGTAAGACAATTTAATAAGGAAAACTATAGAGAGCACTGTAAACTTCATAAAAACTATACAAACACACGTAAAGATAATAATGATAAACTAGCTACAATTCTGCAAACATGATAATGAAAAAGGAAATTAGTAGTTTAAGAGATAAAGTTAAATTTTCCAAGTTCTTATAAAAGGACAGTAAAGTAGAAAAAGATATCCTGAAGACAGATGTCTGAAATAAATGTTATCTTGCATTCCTCAAATAATGATTGACTACTTAAGAAGAAGGTAATTCAGAGACAAAGATTAAATCCTTACCATCAATGACCTTATGGTATAGTAAGTAAGATGGTCCAGTAAACTATGTAATAACAGTTGAAGGTAATAAATCTTATACCACTGTGGAAATACTGATCATGAGGTCTTTTTAAATGTTTTGATTCCACTGACAAATAGTTTCCATCAGGAACACTATGAAAGTAAATGTGGAAGCAGATATGGAAGCAGATGGTAGCCATGGGTATTTTAGAAAAGGAATATTATTCAGGAGAGGGAGAATATGACATAAAAGTAAAGATAAAATTTTGAAGAAACTAAATCAGGATGAAAGGTGAGAAGAAATAGAAAAAGAGGAGGGAAGGAAGGAAGGAAGAAAGGAAGGAAGGAGAGAAAGAAGGAAGGGAGGGAGGGTAGAAGGGAGGGAGGGAGGAAGGGAAGAAGGAAGGAAAAAAGGAAAAGAGGAAGGGAGGGAGGGAAGAAGGAAGGAAAAGAGGGAGGGAAGGAAGGAAGGAGAGAAAGAAGGAAACTTGAGTATCCTCAGCCTAGAAGGTTTAGAGAAAGAATTTCTTCAAAGGCATATGAGTCACTAGAAAATGAGAGCATTCATTATTCTTTATTGGGGCTATAATGTGTGAAATACTAAAAAATAATTTGTTTTAAATTCTGGAATTTCAGTATGCTGCTTCTTATCTCAGAAAGCCTTTTTTTTTTTATTTTTAAATTGTTTAATGTTTATTTATTTTTAAGAGAGAGAGACAGAGTACGAGCAGGAGAGGGCAGAAAGAGAGGGAGACACAGAATCCGAAGCAGGCTCCAGGCCCTGAGCTGTGAGCACAGAGCCTGAAGTGTGGCTCGAACCCACGAACTGTGAGATCATGACCTGAGCCGAAGTCAGACACTCAACTGACTGAGCCACCCAGGCACCCCTCAGAAGGCCTCTTTTAACCTTCTGATATATTGAACACAAATCAAATTCTAAAAATTAAAAAGGACTTCAAAATATAAAATAAGGAACTATTTCTTATTATAAGAAGACAATTAAGTCCTTCAATAGATTTTCTTTTTAATCTATAATCTGCCATGAGTTTATGAAAAATTAATAATAAAATAAAATATATAATTAAAAAATTTATAAATCTCCAGCTAAACAAAACTTCTCATCTTCACAATCTTCTAAATAGAATTTTCCCTTCCCTACCCTAATCTATAATTATTAAAAATATTGTTTTAACTTAAGTTCTGCATGTTTCACATAAATCTCTCCTCCCCAGCCAGAATAAATCTTTCAAATTCCTACACTCCCATGCACTCAGATTGTTCATTCTGTTCTGTATTATTTGTTAATATGTTTTTCCTTTCAAGTAGATTAAAACTCCGTATCTCGTCTATCTTTGTAACTTCCACAGTACTTACCAAGTGCTTCTTATACATCAAATCTTCAGATAATGTTTATTCAATTGAATAAACTGTTTTACCTATTTTAATCTAACAATATTTAATGTTTTATTTCAAATTTATCAATATGCAGTATTTTTCTATGCCTAAAGATTACTAAGAATTTTGTAAAATTATTGTGTTTCCAGTATAATCTCAGTTACTTTCATAATTCTATCCCAATTTAAAACTTTTCTCCTTGTTGCACTCTTTGTAAGAAAAAGCTGTTAAGCAAAGGAACTTTACACCCAAGTTCTAACAAATTCCCAAGCAGTTTTCAAAGACACATAGGAATGTGTTAGCCATAGCTAACATAAAATCAGTTTGAGTCAAAAACTAGAAAGAATTGCAAAAGTGAGAGTTTTCTCCCATCTGTTGTTATGAATTTATGATGTCATTCATGATTAAAAAAGGAAAACTCAGCAAATATATATTTTTAAATAAAGTGAAGTTCAAAAGTACTATATACAACAATGTGAATATACTTAATTCCACTGAACTGTATATCTAAAAATCATTATAATGGTAAATTTGTGTTAAGTATATTTTACTCTAATAAAAAACTGCTCTATCCTCCTTTTTAATAATTTGCTTCTAGTAAAAGGACTTCCATGGGACCTGGACCAGTATATTACACACCGTAAAATAAATTGGCCCAAACAGGTATAGCATTGAACTCATTCCTTAATAAAGTATTCTGAAAAGTAACTATTCAAAACTATTTCTAAACTATTAATAATAGCTACTAATAATCACATGCTTGCTATGTACCAGGATCTGTGGTAGACATTTCATGTATATTATCTCTAACATTAGTCCCATGAAAAGCAATCAAATAACCCATACTCCACTCTCCAAGTCTTCATAATCACAAACATTAGAGCGTTGAAACTCTTTTTTAAATCTAGGTAGGTATAGAAAATATGTCACATTCATAGGATTGCCTTCATAACAGTCTTCAGATTATCCGAGCAACCATTTTTATGGTTCATCCCTTGTTATTGGTATAGAATAATAATGAAGTTAGGGGCACCTGGGTTGCTCAGTAGGTTAAGCATCCACCTCGATTTCTCCTCAGGTCATAGTCTCAAGGTATGGTTAGTGAGATAGAGCCCCTTGTGGGCTCTGTGCTGACCATCTTCCCTTCTCCCTACCCCTCTGCACCTCTCAAAAAAAATGGATTTAAGAGGGAGTTTCTTATTCATTAGACCCAAGCCATTCCATGGGTAGATTCCCTTTAAAAAATGGCTGTTGCATAGAAAGATGATGATTAATATCCTATGAGTTTTATAACTGAGAGAATTCATAGAAATGAGATCATTTGTTCAGTTCCAGACTCATAATATGCCCTCAATAAGTGTAAACTGAGGGTATAAATAAATGAATAAACAAATGAGATAGGAAACAGATAACATCCTTCCTTTTGAGGTGTAACGAAAGGTCATGATAATAGCTACTCTAACCTTTATTTGTCTTCTTTGTCATCCTTTAGAAGCAAATAAAAGTTGCTAAAATACCAAAAAATATTACACATTCTTTGTTTTTTACATTTAATGCCTGTCCCTGTTTGTATTTCTCCTTTTATTTTTGATTAGCAACCCACAGGATATTTAATTTGCAGAACAACAGAATATCAGAAGTTATTTTAGTGATTATAACATGCCAAACGAGAAAACATCTAAAAGCCAAATGAGGCTACATGATATATTCAAGATCATGCAGAGAGAGTCAGAATGAAATCTCAAGTTTCCCAACTATTCTTTTAGCTCTTTAGTGGATTTTGCCTCTTAAATTTTGTTGGCTAAATTTATATAGTCTCTAAATCAGGAACCATGATATATACATGCATATCCCACATAGTACTTGGGAAACTGGTAGACAATTACTGGGTCTAGGTACATACTTGATAATTATGAGCATTCATGTAGTCACAGAACTGGGATTACTAATAGTATTCTGATGTCCATGCAGCACATCACAGGGCATTCATTATACATCACAAGACTGACACATTATTAAAATATTCCTTTATATTAGGTAGTACTTTTGATTTCCACTTCTAGAATTTTCCCAAGTCTAGGAGAGACTTTTACAGCACCATCTTAATGTTGACCATTGAGTCAGTGCTGCATTTAGGCCCTAAGTGCAGTTCTTGCTAACAAAATAAAAGATAAAACCTCCTTTGGAACCATTTTATCATGACTTAAAATGCTTTGAAATGTGTCTGTTCAAAGAGAAGCTTTTGTTAATGTTGACAGTGTAGTTCCTTTGAAGACTCTCCATAAGGAAAATCTATGAGAAAAACTTTCAGAAGTTGATAAGTGGACATAGCCACAATTAAAATGAACTATGATAGAAAGGAAGGCCTGAAACATTTGGGACTTAAGCCTTCTGCTAGAAAAATACCTTTTGCTAGAAAAGTTAAGACTATAGCAATCTTAAATGCATATTGCTATGTGGAAGAAACCAGTCTGCACATAATATATGATTCCAGCTACATGATATTCTGGAAAAGACAAAATTATAAATACAGTAAAAATATGAATGGTTGTCTGAATTGGGGGAAGGGATGAAGAGGGATGAATAGGTAGAGCAGAGGGAATTTTTAGGGCAGTGAAATGATTCTGTATGATACTGTAAAGGTGAACACATGGCATCACACATCTGACAAAACTCAAAACTGGGCAACAAAAAGAGTGAACTCTAATGTAAACTATGAACTTAGATAATAATAATGTATCATATTGGTTCAACAATTGTAACATATATACCACACCAATGCAAAATGTTAATAGTAAGGGGAAATTGGGGAGATAGAAGGAATATTATGTGGTAATTCTGTACATTCTATTCAATTTTTCCATAAATGTAAAACTAAGAAATAAGTTCTGAAAGTTAATATTATAAAAATATTAATGGTTTATAAAGCCATGCTTTCTCATTTCTTAACAAGAGTTTTAATCTAGATGAACATTATATCTCTTCAGATAAACACACTTTCAGCTCTATACATCTTCATAACATTGTATATTTTTTAATTGTTGGTGATATTACATTTTTTTGTTGTAACCACCTCCATGCTGCTCTTTCTTTGTATACAGCACCTTCAAAAATATTCCTAGATCCGGGGTGCCTGGGTGGCCAGTCAGTTAGGCATACAACTCTTGGTTTTCAGCTCAGGTCATGATCTCACAGTTAGTGAGCTCGAGACCCGCATCAGGCTCTGCACTGCCACTGCTTGGGATTCTCTCTCTCCTCTCTCTCTGCCTGTTTCTGCCTCTCTCTCTCTCTCTCTCTCTCTCTCTCTCTCTCTCTCAAAAAATAAATAAACATTTAAAAAATAGTAATAAAAGAAAGCACTATTGTTTAATCATAAGACATAGCAATTATAAAATGTTTAAGTAGTTGATAAAAGCATTATAGAAGCTGAAGTTTAAGGATAGATAAGATTTTAAAAGGTATAAAAGGAGAGTACCTTAGGAAAGGAATGACTATGAGCAAAATAGGAAAATATTAGTTGGTAGAAACTGAAGCATTAAGAGAATAGTTAAGTTATAGGGAAGTTGTGGGGTGGTCATCTGGAAAGATACATTAGGTCAGGTCACATTATGGAGGCTCAAAAGAATGGAAAAGGACGAGTATGTCAAAAAACTCCTAAGGAGAAGGAAGCAACGGGATTTGATAATGGGGAGTAAATGTCAGGTAGGAGAGTGAATGAAGACTGTTAAGATTTTAGATATACAATAGTGAGTTGAAGTTATTGACCCACAGCACTATGGAAATTAGAGCAGTATACTGTAGCAGTTAAGACCTTTGGTCCTGAGGCAGACTGACTGGTTTGAATTCTGATTCTGTCAATTAATATTTTGTGACCACAGATAAGTTATTTAAACTCACAGTGTAAAAGAGATGAAATAATATCTTACTATGAGGTTAAGGATCAGATGATTTACAATAAAGAACTTAGAATATCTCCTGACTTATACTTTGCATTTAATGGATATTCTTTTTAAAATTATTGTTACACAATTGAAATTTGAATTTGAGAAAGACATAATTTGGTACCAAAACCATAGATTTGGTATGGTAGATGATCACATGAAAATTGAAGAGATTTCTAAGGAATATAAAACAGAAATAAATAGCAAAAGTCCACGGGCTAACCTTTGGAGTTTGCTTATATCTAAGAATCAGAAAGTAAAATAAATAGTATGGTCAGAGAAATAAGGGGCGGTACAATGCCACAAAGTGAAGGTTTCAAGGACGGAGGGCAGGTGCAATGCAAAAAAAAAAAAGGTTTTTTTTTAATGCAAACTGAAAAAATAGTCAAAATCCTCAGTGACTCTTTTTTTTAAAGTTTATTTATTTTGAGAGAGAATGTGTGAGTGGGAGAGGGGCAGAGAGAGAGGCAGAGAGACAGAATCCCAAGTAGGCTCTGCACTCAGCTTGGAGCCCAGACATGGAGCTCAAATCATGAACTGTGAGATCATGGCCTGAGCGGAAGTCAGATACTCAACAGACTAAGCCACCTAGGTGTCCCCTGGTTGAATACTTATTATGTCAAGCACAAAATAGGAAATTTTTTGCCCTCAAAGAATTTAAAACCTAGTGAGAAAGGCAGATAATAAAATAAATAAGTAAAAGACATAGTATGTTGACAGCAAAGTTCTAAGAAAGAAAAGATAAAAGCAGGAATGGGGCATATGAATGTTAGCAGGAAGAAAAAGCCACACTAAGAAGGTGACATTTGAGTAAAGTTCTAAGGAAGGGAGTGCAGGGCAAGCTATACAGACACCTTGGAGACAAGCATTTCAGGAAAAGAAAGCAAGTGAAAAGTCCCCAAGGCAGGGATATTTCTAATGTTTCAAAAAACAGCAAAGTCAGAGTGGTTTCAGTAGAATGAACAAAGGGAACATAGTAGAGAGGGCTTCAGGGAAGTAAGAGAGATCATTGTCAGCTCATTACACATAAAAGTAAGAATTTTTTTTCCTCTGAGTAAGATGGAAGGCCTTTAGAAGGTTTTGAGCAGAGCTGTGATGTGTTCTGACATATTTTAAATAATCATTATGGCTAGCTAATGTGTTCAGAATAGAGTGAAGGGGAGCAAATAATAAAGCAGAGAGACCAGTTAGGATTCTATTACAATCATCCTGGCAAGAGAAGCTAAGGCCGACAGGATTTGCTGATGGGCCAGCTATGGGTTATGAGAAAACCTATTAAAAAAAGGAGAAGAAGAAGGATGAAGGATGACTCCAAGATTTCTAAGCTAAGTAACTGAAAGAATGGGGTGACCATTCACTGAAATGAGAAGTCCTGGAGGAAGAGTTTGGGGAGAAATATCAGAAACTCAAGTTAAGTTTGAGACACCTATTAGACATCACAGTAGAGATCCTGAATAGACACTTATGCATCAAGTTCAGGGAAGAAGTCCCCAAAACTTCCCTTTAAAAAAAATTACATGTACTCCAAATGTCCAAAATCTATAAAATTACAGAAATATTATAATTATAGAGACTCAGATCATGAGTTTATTCTTTTCCCCGTACCCTGGATAGGTGGAATGGTTTAATGATTATTTCTTCTGAATTTGCTGTTATAGCATGTGTCTGTGCTTTAAAAACAAGCAAAATGAACAAACAGACAAAACATTAAATAGGAACACTTGACAAGCATAGTTTCAGACAATGATATATTTTACAGCAAAGTGAAGAAAATATGATTTGCAACTCTTCTGACATCTTTATAAACTAATCCTCTGAGCCCAAAGAGTAATTTTTTTAGCATGAACTACTAAAAAATTCTCAAAATGGTGGCTGACTCTATAAATATTTTTTATGTGGCAATTTAGATGGAACTAAAGATCAACTTCACTACATATTTTGTTTTACATTTTGCTTAACTAAATAAAGTTAAATGGATATTAACTCAGAGGTTTTTATATTTCAGGTACTATCAACATAACTTTGCAAGTCTATTTAACATAATGCCCTGCTTCTCTTCTCATGCTCCCTGTTATGCCTCCAAAAGCCTGTTACTTTAAGCTGAAGTAGCACAGAGATTTATTCTAAGGTTGAATAAAAGCAAGTATTTTTAAGTGGCTTTTCATCCTTTGAATATTTTTCTTCTGATCTAAAATCATTCAACTTTTACATTTTAGGAACAAAGATGAAGAGAACAAGGTGGAAGGAGAACGGGTTTCGGTTTAAAATGTGTTTTACCATAGCCCCCAGTGCAGCCTCTAGAAACCTGGCTATAAAGACGAAAACACATAAGAGCGAAAATGTTACCTCCCTCCTAGCCTCCAATTTTCTAATTCCAGATACAAGAACTCACAGAACTAGGCAGGAAGGTGGAGGTGATGTCTGTTTGTGTGTGCATATACGTGTGTTTGGGTAGGAAGTAGTGGGGAAAGGGGTGCTTCAGTAATAACACTGGCGGGAGCGAGTTTTGCATTTGGAAAGATGTAGTAGTATTCCTCATTTTTTTTAAATAAGAAAAGCTCTGTAGGTAAAAGCAGTAATTGGGGAAGTGGCATGGAAAAGTACTGTAAGCAGTACAGAATGGGTGAGGAGATTAAACTTATCACATAGTTCAGAGTATGAAAGAACCAGGAGTGGTTGTAAGTTTTGTGAAACTGACTAAGGGAAACCTCTTTTAAAATGGAGTCAGTGGGGCACCTGGGTGGCTCAGTCGGGTAAGCATCTGACTTCGTCTCAGGTCATGATCTCATGGCCCATGAGTTTGAGCCCTGCACTGGGATCTGTGCTGACAGCTCAGAGTCTGGAATCTGCTTCAGAGTCTGTCTCTCTCTTTGTCCTTCCCCTGCTCACACTCTGTCTCTGTCTCTCTCTCAAAAATAAGTATTTTAAAAAATTTTTTTAATGAAGTCAGGAGGCCAGAAGCAAAAGATCTTATGCCCTACCCCTGGCTGTCAGTTGCACACCCCAATAGGAAGAGCATATCTTGCCCTCTCAATTGAGAGAAGCCTATACTTTACTACCCCAGTAGGAGGAAGAAAGATTTTCTCCTTGCCTAGCAATAGCCCAGTCAAGGAGAGACAGCCACAACTTAGCCAATGAAAAGTCACTACACTTTGAACTCCCCATTTATTCCAATATACTTTTTGTTTATAATAGCTCTTCTAACTCCCCTCTTTTTTCTATAAGTATTCCTTGTCTTTCTTCTCCAGACACGCCTAGGATTTTGCCATAGCATGCATGTCTTGAATTGCAATTCTCTGCTATTCGACAAAAAAATTGTTGTTAGCAGTTTCTGCACCATTTATTCAAGAAAGGATAGAAATATGTAGAAAAACCTCTTTTTAAAAAGCCTTCTAAGGGTGCCTGGGTGGCTCATTCAGTTGGGCATCCGACTTTGGCTCAGGTCATGATCTCTCAGTTTGTGAGTTCGAGCCCCACGTCGGCTCTATGCTAACAGCTCAGAGCCTGGAGCTTGCTTCAGATTCTGTGTCTCCCTCTCTCTCTCCGCCCCTCCCCAGCTTGCGGCTCTGTCTCTCTGTTTCTGTCTCTGTCTCTCTCTCTCAAAAATAAATAAACATTAAAAATTTTTAAATAAAAAAAGCATCCTAAATATTAGGAATAAGATTGGAAGCACATAGGTTTGCCCTTGAGAAATAGATGTGAGAACAGAATTCGATATTCACACACAGCAACAGAAAACAAGGAAAAGAACCAAGGTTCGTCCAGACAAATCTTGACTGTGATGAAATAATTTGCCTTGTATAACAGACAAAAGAAAGAAATCCGAAAGGGGCTTGTAATAATAATAAAAAGAAAAAAGAGGTAGATGAGGACCCTTGTAGAAAAAAAGTAAAAGGAACATCTTCATAAGACTCAAAGGAATAGGCATATTCCTGAAAATAATCCAATTCCTGATCCAAAATAATTCAAGAAAAGGTCAGTCATTCTAAATAGTTACTAATTATTGAGTAATTACTGTGTATCAGCAAATTGTTATTCATTATTAAGGAATTACTACATATCAGAGCCACTACAAATACATAACATGTATTAGCTCATTTAAACTTCACAATGATCCAAAGAAATATTGTTATCACCTTTTTAGAAATGAGAGTTTGCAGGGGCACCTGGGTGGCTCAATCGGTTAAGCCTCTAACTCTTGGTTTCGACTCAGGTCATGATCTCACGGTTCATGAGTTCAAGCTCTGCGTTGGGCTCCACACTGATGTTGTAGAGTCTGTTTGGGATTCTCTCTCTACCTCTCTCTCTGCCCCTCCCCCACTCGTGCTTTTCTCTCTCTCAAAATAAATAAACTTTAAAAAAATGAAAAAAAAAAAAGAAATGAGGACTTGCCCAAGGTCATAAAACTATTAAGAATTCAAAAAGATATAGCTGTTATGAGCAGGTGTAAAAATTTATTATTCATTCACTCAATATTTTATGTGTACTCACGAAGGGCAGGTGCTATTCTAGGCACATGGGAAAGAATCTTGCCTTCAAGGAACTTGCATTCTTTCTAGAAAAGTGTTTATATGTTTGAGAAGGTGGTGAGTTTAGGTGGAGGCGTGGAGAGAAATCAGAGCAAGATATAGAAGTTGGAAAGTACATTGCTAGGGGGTAATAATTAAAGAATACAGAGAAATTGAGATGTTTTTAGTGTGTTTCAGAACCTTGGCTTGTAATAGAATTTAATCCAGTCACATATATTTTGTGAATTGATACATTTAGTCTTCTTTCTGCATTGTATGCTTTCTGCTTTTTAATGCTTTCTTGATGCCTCCCTCTTTCCTTACTTTAAGTAACCAATTTTACTGTTGCTTCTCTGTATAATGTTTTGAAAAGTATTATTCTACTGATGGCTACCTTTAAATTATGTATAAAAAAATATATAAAAAAAACAAAAAAAAAAATAAATAAATTATGTATATTATACATTTCTTTACCAATCTTAAGCAGAGAAAATAAGTTCCATAAGGTGGGTTCTCATACGTGTTTTCTGTATTCTATCTCTGAGCTTAATACAATGGTAGGATTAAAATGTATTTGTTTTATGAGTGAATAAATTAAGAATAGTTACTAACTACATGATCATAATTCTGCTCTGGGGCCAAAGGTAGACTGTGGGGGAGAAATAAAAATTAGAAAGTGAGGGGTGCCTGGATGGTTCAGTTGGTTAAGCGTCTGACTTTGGCTCAGGTCATGATCTCACAGTTTGGGAGTTGGAGCCCCACGTTGGACTCTGTGCTGACATCTCAGAGCCTGGAGCCTGCTTCAGATTCTGTGCCTCTCTCTCTCTCTACCCCTCCCCTGCCCACACTCTGTCTCTCTCTGCTTCTCAAAAAATAAATACATGTTAATTTTCTGTAATTAGAAAATGAATCCAGAGAAAAGTAGGAAAGAATTCTTCAGAAAGTGCCTCTATCCCAATCCTGACACTAATTTTGCGGTCTTAAAAATCTTACCCATCCTCTTTGAACCTCTATTTTTTACTTAAAAAAAAAAACAAGTGGATTAGAACAGTGGTTTGTTACCATTTTTATGAGTCACAGATACTTTTGAGAAACCTATAAAGGCTAATATTCTTCTCTATAAAAGACTTATACATATATATCATGAAAAATAATACATTGGCATGTTTTACGAGATCATGAAAAGCCTTTAATGTATATGTTATAATATAATATGGAAACATCAGTGAAATATTTTGTAATGTTTAAAGGTAATTAGATAATTCACACACACATACACACAAAACCTTCTCCATACTTCATAATAAAGAAAGCCCCAAACTCCCAAACTAAGAGAAAGCATTTAACCAAAGTAGGAAACAAAACACTTATAAATGCAGTGAAATGTTTTGAAATGTTAAAGTCCAATGTCTTCTTTTAAGTTCTCATAACATTTATTTCAGATAGGGATGAAGTTGTTTAAGCTTAGCTTTTCTTGACAAACCAATTCTGATTGGTCGACTGCATGTCTTAAGAGGTAGTACTCTTGAAATTCCATGTGAAAAATTACTACCTAAAATATAAGATAATAAAAGTGCATAAGAGAGTAAAATTGTAGTTGTAGTTTCTAAGCTTAAAAACTTTACTTCTTTTTTTCTCATTTCTTTTTTTTTTAAATACAATTTATTGTCAGATTGGTTTCCATATGACACCCAGGGCTCATCCCAACAAGTTTTACTTACTTCTAATCATGATCTGGAAACATTTACTGAGTCACTGAGCTAATAAGTGCTTTAAATTAATTAGTTTACTTAATCCTATCCCCATTTTTAAAATGTGAAAGTCTCAACACAAAAAAAAAGTTAAGTAACTTGCCCACATAAAATAACAACTAAAAAAAAATCATCATTCCAGTCAGGTAGTCTGACTTAAAAACAATAACAAAACTATATAATTAACTTGATGTTGTGGCTTTAAAAACCATGTCATTTTTTTTAGAAGCTAAACAGTAGGCTATGCTGTTAATGATTACATTTGGCTTTAATAGAGACTATTATCAATAATAGAGCACAGATGTATTTCATCTGTTTATGTATAAATGGAGGGCTCTGATTTTGAAAGTTGTATTTAACATCACACGATCATATTCAAAAAAATTTAAAACATTTCATGGAGGTATACTGTTACTAAATCAGTAGAACAGACAGGTAGTATTAACTATGCTTCATAATGAAATACAAAAATACCTCTAATTTTCAGAGTGCTTTTTTAAAAAAATAAATAAACAGTGAGGTACAAATATAAAGCTAAAAATGTATCAGGCTTTCAGCCAGCTTTAATGAATTAGTATGACCTTAATATAATAGCACATTTTACTGAAAATAGTATAATCAGCCTAATAATAATTCTGACAAAAGATAAATGGCATGATTTCTATTAAGCTGAACCAAACAGAACCTGTGTGTTTACCGATGTAAATAATAATGAAATAAAATACAAAGCTTAACTATATGCAAATAGGGAGAAAAAGACACAAAAATAGCTATAAATCAGTTTATGGTACTTTATTCAACATTAAAACTATAAACTTAATTATAAAAAAATAAGAGAAAAAACATTACCAGTTGTTTTCATTTTTTAAATAAAACAAAATTGTTGGGTCGTGTCTGATAGGCTAGATTTGGTTATAAATTAGATAATTTCAGCAATTTATATACTAAGGGGACTTCATTATGAGATTATTATTTCAGAGCAAAGCCATGATTAGTCCATTTGATTACTTTTTCAAAGAATAGCTCTCCTCTTTCATGGTCTAATATTACAGATACTGCTGGTGATTTTGCAATGGGTAGGAAATCACCGAACCAATTTACATCAACAGAGGCCTTTTGCAAAGCATATGTCCTGAAACAGTCATCAAGTTGTGGCTATGAGGATACGGTTCCTCATCTCCTTGGATTTCCTACCTTTTTATGAATAGATTGTGATCCCTTTTACTACTACTGTACACCAGATTAATCTATTGCTTTGTGTTACTTAACAATCCTAAACATTCAAAAGTCATAAAATGTATTAGTAGTCTTTTAGAAAGAATACTGACTCCAATGTTTTCTAAATCCTTGCAAGTCAAAGTCCACACGCCAGCAGCATCTACATTTGCTTGTTGCAAATACAGAAGCTTCTGGCCTACCCCACAAAATAATCAGAATCGTTTAATAGGACACCCAGGTGATTCATCTATACATTCAGGTTAGAGAAGGCTTGGTGCTAAATGATATATAAAGCACCTGGCGCACTGACTGGCCTATTTCCCGTGTTCAAAATAATTTCAAACTACTTGTATTTTGCACACCAGAGAGACAGGAGAGAGAAACAAAGAGAGACCGGATGCCCCGGAATCATGACTGGTAGATGGGAGGCATCATGATGACCAGTGGGTAGGTATCAGAAACATTTCAGCACCAGGGCAGAACCCACCACTCCCCAATGCCTTCAAAATCCCATAGGCAGAAGCACAAGCAGGCACCCACTCCGCCTAGGCAGAATTAATCCATTTTTACTAGCCCCCCTCCTTCCCAGCATTCCCCAACTTTTTCCCTCCACTATTTTTAACAAGTCTCAGAAAAACCACTCCGTTTGTATGCACTTCAAAAGTAAATCCAAGAGGACTGTCCTAACATGGTACTAAATAATCCTGGCTGACCACGTTATTTTTCATATTTCATGATGAGGCTCTTTTCCTTGTGAAGGCCCTGTAGACTAGATGGGTTCAGATATTTCCAACACATGTAACGTTTCTTTTCCCGTTTGTGCACATACTTTAATTTTCTTCATACACTCAATTTCACTGTCACAATTGTAACCACGATGACCATATGAGTAGGCGCTCCCTAATCTTCCTTCAAAACCCTCCGGACATTCCTTCCTAATCTTCCTTCAAAGATACTTTGAGAAACGGTCCATGACTAAAGATGTTTTGGTAGATACATTTCACCTCCATCATTATTCTTTCTAGATCTAGTCTTGTTACCGAGCACCTGCGATTCCTGACCATACGCAAATTTAGTCATTTAGAAAACAGTTTCCTAATTTCAACCCTACCCTTACCTCACGAGTTAAAATAGATATTAGACTTAGTGTGTTTTATTCAGGTACTATAGACTTTTTTTTTTTAGGCAAAGACCTTTTTTAGTTGTTTAACTTTTCTTTAGTTTAATTTTTTTAATAGTCAAAAGTTTAAATGCCATAAGTTACATCATGTTAATAATACCTAAATGACATGTTTTTTAATTACTAAATAAAATATCAATATAAAAAGCCCCATAATATTTAAAGAATAGAGAACATGGATAATAAATATGCAATTCAGAATAACATCTCATCAATGAAAAGTCAACTTCGATAAATATCTTTTTTGGTTTTGCCAATTAATGTTACACACACACATTATACGTGTATTAACCCCTGTCTCATCACGTAGCTATGGCAACACATCACTGCAAATATTTAAACACAGTTTTGTAGAGCACATTTCCCAGTAATATTCCAAATGGCTGATTGTAGCCATTTTAATATTTAGCTGATTTTTTAACTATTGGAATTTGCATCAGTAAACCATTAGCAGTTACAAAAGTGCTAAATTTGTATTTATTCCCTAATACCCTGTGTATATTCTCCTCATGCTAAAAACACAAAATGCAATAGTCATCTCAGAAGGTATTCTAGAAAATAACCAAAAATCTTACCTCCCTTCAGTAAGTAAGTAATTTTTTCCTCCCTAAGTTCATCAGAGAAAAAAGCAGGCCTTTTAGGTGGAGGATTTTCACAGTCTGAAAACAATAAGCAATAGGTTATAGCAAAAAGTAACTTTTACATAAAATGTTACTACCGTAAACAAATTACTTTCTCAAAAATGTTTCCTTCTATTGGCTTCTAATATTTGGGTAAATGAAGCAGGATTCATCAAGGCTCCTTTTAAAAATTTTAGCACTTGTAGGGGCACCTGGGTGGCTCAGTCAGTTAAGGGGCCGGACTCTTGATTTCGGCTCAGGTCATGATCTCATGGTTCCTGAGTTCGAGCCCCGCGTCTGGCTCTGTGCACTGACCACATACAGCCTGCTTGGGATTCTCTCTCTCTCTCTCTCTCTCTCTCTCTCTCTCTCTCTACTTCTCTCTGTGCCCCGAGAGAAGGGCTCAATCTCTCCCTCTTTCTCTCTCTCTCTCTCAAAATAAATAAATAATCTTTAAAAAAATTTTCATCACATGTTACCTTCAGCTTCACTCTATTACTTAATGTCTGAACAGGATTTTATAGAAAAATAATGTGCATCATTAAATATTATCTTACACTTTACCTCTATCTCCTTTTTTCCCAAAATTATATATTTGGCCTACACAGAAAAAAAAGCAGAATTTTTTTATCATGATAAAAAAATATTTAAAACTAATTTCATACCTTCCTTAGAAGTGGAATAAAGTAATTCTTCCTCTGCTGCTCTTGAACAGCAATATTCATTTGGAACTTCCTGTTTCCCATTATTGGATACTGCTTTCCATTTAAATAAACTTTGGTGTCTCTTATGCATATTAGGACATGTTATAGTATCACGGAGCAAAGAAGATACACATATTTCGTTGACTGTAACCATTTTCAAATCTTCTTTCATCTCCTTTTTTACCTCCTCAATATCATTATTTTCTCTAAGGTAATATTCTTGCCCATTGTTTGTTTCTGCAGTGCTTACAATTTTGTTTTCCTTACTGATTTCATGAAACATATGAAGTTCTTCAAGTACTAAATCAAATTTACTCTTCATCTCAAAATTGCTCACTATTGTCTGAGCTTCTGTTGATAAACACTTGGCAGTTAAATCCTGAAAACATTCATTGTTCCCTAGACTCAAATCAGTTTCAAATTGATGATTAACACATTCTGTAGAGTCATTCTTTGGATGAAAATACTCTGAATTAGCTAACTCACTTTCTTGCAAAACATGCTCATATTCATTTCTGTCAGCTACATTATTTTGATTAATATATTTGGTTTCTTCTGCATTTACTTTTTTACTCATTAGTGAAACTGGTTGCATAGAAAACATGCCATCCATTAAACAAAAATTATTCTTCTCTTCCTTTTCTATCTTAATGTCTTTGTTAATTTGGCAACTGTTTGTTAAACTTTGTGCTGTGACTTTTACTTCCTCTTTCAAAATTGAGTCTTGTTTTTTCCCGTTGATTTCACTTAGCAAGTTCTCAAAATTTAGAACCTGCATTATAGTCCCAAGATTGGTTTGTTCACTATGGTTTATGCCGTGGTTTGTTGGTATGGTCCGGGGCCTAATATTGAAGAAATCTTCAAATATGCACTTAAAACTAATGCTGATCTTATTATGCTCCTTTTTCCTTTCAGTATTTAAATCCTGGTTATACATATTTACTTCATTCAATTTTTCATTAATATATCTATGGTTCTGTATAAATTGAGAACCAGATTTAACATGTGTTTTAACAGCATTAGGTGTACAGTGAGTCCAATTTTCCTCATTCATGAATTGTTCAGGACAGCTCTTATTCTTGTAAATGTCTTTTGTAAAAGAAATTTTATCCATGTCATCAAAATCCATTAAAAGAGGATTTTTTTCATATGTTTCAAAAATTGGAAAATGTTTATTTTTAGTCATCATAGTGAAGGAAGGTTTTTTCTTAGACTCTTCAAAAACTTGTTCAGTTTTAAAGAACTTTCTTTTTCTTAATATAGGTTTCATGTTACCTTCTAATAGTCTTGAAAAAGTTAAAGTCCTTGCTAGATACACAGTATGATTTTCCACTATACTATTCTTTGAATAATGCAAATACATTATCCATTTGACAATGCATCTCTCTTGTAATTTAGGATCATTTTCAATTCTAATGAAACAGTTAAAGTTATTCAGCAAAGAAGCTATGTTGGTTTTCAATATGCTATTTAGAGGTCCTGAAATACTGGTTTGTAAACATATGCTTAACATATCATTTTTTCTATTGACATTCATATTCTTAGTTATTAGATTTTGAAGATCAACTCGCTTCTTATCCTTGAAAATTTCATGCCAGTTTAAAACATTATCATTTTTTTGATTTCCTGAGATATTTTCATGAAAATTCAAAATTTCCATAATGGAATTTTCAAAAACTTTGCTTAAATGAGAGCCTTTTTGTGTAGCAGAATATCTTAATTGTAGCATATTGTTGCTTTCTCCTTTACCATTTAACTGAAAAAAACTTATTAAAGCTTTTTGGCTACCAAGTGTTCCTATCATGAGAGGCTTTGATTGTTCTTCACGTGTACTCAGGGCTTTTGTATAGTGATAATCTCCTTTGCTTAAAAGATCTATTTCTACTAATTGTAGAAAATTCAATTGTTCTCCAGTTCTTTTAACGTTTTCACTTTGAGTCTTGTAATTACCCCAAATCCAACAAACTGCCCCTATTTTTTCTGAGATGTGACTAATATTAGAGCCCTGGCTTTGAGACTTTTCTAATCTGGTAAACGTATGAATGTCCGGGCATGTTTCTGCTTCTTCCAAATTTGCATTCCCCAGTATTATAGTGAAATTCTTTTCAGAGTCTGTTACATCAGATTTGATACTACTGTGGTTATAGTAGTTTAAACCGATCAAGTCTTTTTTTCTCACACAAATATTTTGGTTGCTGAGTGACTGGTGGTTACTTTCATAGCATGCAGAAAAAATATTTTCTGCATCGGCATCCACAATGTTTTTATCATCCTGTAACTTTTGCTTCTTAACATCAGGTCTATTTTGGGACCAGTAAACGTTTGTGAAATCCCTAACATATGCCTCGTTTTTGTCATTCTTTTTCTTTGCTGTTCCCTTTAAATAGACAGAGGACATTTTGCTATTTAAGTCAGTTGGAAACTCAGGGATACTTATTGTGCCTCTGTCTCTAAAATAGCTGGCTTTGGCAATTTCCATGCTGGGCTGGTTTTGAGATTTTGATATATTTAGTGCCGATGCTGAAATGTTACTTTCCTTTTTATGAGATGGCGTAACACCGTCAGCTTTCCATCTGCACTTAATATCAAGAAATGGTGATTTGGTTTCCTTGTGAAAGGTAACATCCCCACATAGGTTTTCTGTCTGTTTCACATAACTATCGTCTTCCTGAATACCGTCCCTCCCTTGCACTGAATATTGTTTTCCAGCCGCATTTCTTTTAGCTCCATGTATATCGTCTGTAGAGGGGTTGGGCAGAAGCGGACGGACCTCTGCTCCAGCTCTGTCACTGCGGTGCACACCGAAAACCTCTTTGTCATTCAGTCCTGCTTCACAAGACTTTCCAGAAGCCCTCAAACCAGAATCAAAACTTCGTGAGGGGAGAGACGGCAAACAACTATTCACCTCAAATTCGCCCTTTGGGCATCTCGGACTACGTATCTGCTCCCCACCGACTGATTTCTCCACACGCGAGTCTGTGGAGTTACCAAAAATCACATTAGCTGAAAGAAGAAGGGCCGGGAAGGGTCTGGGCGACAACCACTGCCAGGCTTTTTCCACCTCAGACAAGCGAGGCACCAGAGGCAGCCTCCACTCCACCTCAGAGGCACTGCCGGGCTCCGTTAGACGGGGCCGCTTACTTCGGGGCGGTCGGGAATCAGCGTCCTCACGAGGCTGTAAGGAGGTGGCAGGCTCCCTGAACCCGGCACCCTGCGCGGTGCACTGCGCGAAGGACATGGCAGCGAACCGAGATGTTCTGACGGAGTCCGGCCGCGCTCCAGCCTTTTAGCCGGCTCCAGACGGCTCCGCCTGGTCACGCCCCTGCCACGCCCCTCGAGGCCGGCTTCGGCCGGGGCCTCAGGGAAAGCCCCCACCCGACCACGCCCCAGCCCCGCCCCTCCGCCGCCCGGCCCCGCCCCCTCCCTACCTGCTGTGCTGGAGCGCCGGTAGTCTCTCCCTCACAGCGCAGAGCCCCGGGGCGGTTACATTGTCTATTTTTAGCGCCTCTTGCGGGTGCTTGGACTGTAGCCGGTCTAAAGATTTTCTTCCCTCTGGTAGAATTAAGGGGAAAAGTCAGACTCTCTCTCTCTCTCTTAATTTGTGTCTCGTTTAATTTGTGAACAGAAACAGCTTTGCTTTTAACATTCTAAAATTCTGTTTTCCTCGGAAGCGGCTTCTCCACAGTTGCTCTCGAGAGTCTTCTCCAGTAAAAAACAAAAAAAAACCAAAACAAACAAACAAAAAAAACAAGGGTGTTCTGTGAGCGCCAGGCCAAATCTCTCCGTGTCTGGAAAAACTTTTAAAAAATGCTCGTAATCATCCTGGTGACATTTAAAATCAGATATTCACTTCACTAGTAAAGTGTGTCTAGGGGAAAAAAGACACTGGTATTTAACAATGTGAATTATTTCACGGGAGGAAATGTTGAAAATAATTATCCAGATAATTATTAATCTTCACTTTAAAACTGTAGAAAAATCGTTTTCATGTGTGCTGTGGGGTTCCCCCCCCCCAATATTGTGGATAAAATAAGTTACAGATAAAAATTGTATGTTTCAACTAGTTCAGTTACTGTAAGAATATATAATACAGTTTCCATTCATACCTGATAAGTTGTGTGAACGTTATTTTTCTTTTTCCTCTGCCTTGAGAATAATTTATTATTTCCCGTCCGTTCTGGTTTTTGTCAATTCCGTAATCATAAAGAAGAAAAAAAAAAGAAAATTATTTTCAAAATGTTTATTATTGTGTACATGTTTATTAAGGAACGTGGGATTACTGTTCAGCCATCAAAAACCTCAGCCCCCTAATGATTTTTTCAAAGTTGGTCAGTTTTATGTTCCCTGGCAAAAACTTATAAGAACCACAATAATGTGCAACAGGAATCCTGATTTTAGAACCCATGGGAGCATATATGGCAAGATATGACGAGTGGACTACTTTTTTTTTTTTTAAATCTTTATTTATTTTTGAGAGAGACAGAAACAGAGCATGAGTGGGGGAGGGGCAGAGAG
The DNA here is from genome assembly GCF_022837055.1 of Prionailurus viverrinus. Lineage (NCBI taxonomy): Eukaryota > Metazoa > Chordata > Mammalia > Carnivora > Felidae > Prionailurus > Prionailurus viverrinus. The sequence goes on along the minus strand of NC_062563.1, from coordinate 127,767,162 downwards.
AGAGGGAGACACAGAATCTGAAACAGGCTCCAGGCTCCCAGCTGTCAGCACAGAGCCCGACACAGGGCTTGACCTCACTAACCGCAAGTTCATGACCTGAGCCGAAGTCGGACACTTAACCGACTGAGCCACCCAGGCACCCCTCACTCCTTGTGCTTTTAAATGTTAATCATCCGGGTTTTTTTCTTTTGGTCTTCTTAAGTTGGCTAGAGCCTCCAGTGCAATATTAAAGCAGTTTTTTTTTTTTTTTTAACATTTATTTATTATAGAGAGAGCATGGGAGGGGCAGAGAGAGAGGGAGACACAGAATCTGAAGCAGCCTCCAGGCTCTGAGCTGTCAGCACTGAGCCCAACCCGGGGCTCAACCTCACGAACCTCGAGATCATGACCTGGGCCCAAGTCCTCTGGTTAACCAGCTGAGCCACACAGGCACCCCAACTAGTGTACTACTGTAGGTCATAAGATGTTCATCAGCCTCCTGTCTCGTAAATACTCTCCGATACACTGTGAATCCAATTTCTGGGTATTTGCTATTACTTGAGCTTGTAAATTCCTCCAGAGACATGTTTGCTTAAATTTGTAGAAAGCCTTGCAGTACAAGCATTTCATCTACACTAAAAATAAACATGTGGCAATTGTTCAAATTATACATCAGTGAGTTCTCAAAGTGCTGCTTCTATGTAAATTCCATTCCTTTTTTTTTTACCTTAGACTTTCCACAATTGTACATTCCATACTAATGGAGTCTGTTCTATGCTTGTGATCAGCCCATGAGGACTGACTTGCATAGCTGATGGTGCACTAACATAATATTAGGAATGAGCTTGCTTGCTTGCTTGCTTTTTTTTTTTTTTAAGTAAACTGTACCTCCAATGTGGGGTTGGAACTCATGACCTCAGGACCAAGAGTTGCATGCTCCACTGACTTAGACAGGGAGGTACCCCAGGAGGAAGCTTTTTTATCTGTAAAGTAAATGCCATAGCTTTGTGATTCTAGATTGATCTGTCACTTGGTGTTTCTTTCTTCATTTTACTAGCTTTCCAAGAACATACTATTTTTTAGATCTCCCTTACACCATGATTTAAAAACCGGATTGTTTAAGGACTAGAACACAATAAAACCCAAAAGTATTAAATTTAATTCAACAATTGTTTGAGAACTGTGTCTAAGACACTGTTAGGTATACAGAAAGGTACAGGTTTGTTGGGTTTTTTTTCCCAGACTTAAAGAAACTTATAGCAATGAAGACAGAAAAAGAAGTCTTTTTTTGTACTTACTTACTTGATCATCACACTAATGATCACTGTTGTTTCAATCAATGCCTATTGAAACTATTATTCATGTGAGGGTTTTATTTTTTAAATGCTACCTTAAAAATACACTATAAGTGAGAAATGCAAAAGGTGTATCTTCAACCCATCAAAATCAAAATATAAATGAGATTTGTTCAAATCTTACCTACCCTTCAAAGCCCATTTCAAACGTCATGTATTTCCATATCACCTTACCTGAATGTTCCTACCTCCTTAATAACAGTAACCTGAGCTTTAAGGACAGCACCTGTCATTCCTTTCAGTCTGGTGTCTTATTATAGTCCAGATCTGAATGAATGAAAGAAAGAATGAGTGCATGAGGTAAACCCCATACTGAAAATGTAACACAAGCTCCTGTTAGAGTTAAGTCAGCAATTCACTCAGGACCTCAGAACGTTTAAAGGCTTGTGTCCTTAACATGGTTGCCAGATCTTCACAACTAGGTCCTACCTTAACGTTTTTCAGCTTTGTTTTCATTTTTTAATTTAATTTAATTTAATTTAATTTAATTTAATTTAATTTAATTTAATTTTACATTTTATTTTTACAATTTGCACCGTGTTGCAAATACCAAGCTGTTTGTTACTTTCTTGCCTTTCCATGCATGTTCTAAATGTCTTTTTCTTTCTCAGCCTGAAAATTCCTTCAGCCTTAAAGGGCTCTACTCAAAGTTACTTCTGCACTTGATCTTAGCCAAAAGGCCAAGAAGCGATACTCAAAGTTACTTCTGCTGTGAAAGCTTCTCTGCCTCCTCCCTGCTGTATCCAATCTCCCTGCAGAATTACTTGCATCCTCATCTGTGTTCCTATGGAAGTTTATTTCTAACTGTTTATTTTATAACACTTAAAACATCACTCTATCGAGTTGTTTACACCCTCTCCACTAGACTCTATGTTCTTCAGAGCAAAGATTTATTTACGTTTATATCCCCATTGCCTCATGCTAAATACCTCAGCTAATGAGAAAACAAAAACAAAAACGGAATGATATTATTGTCACTCTACCTTTACCTATCCAATTGTTGCCTTAAGAGTGTCTTGAGCTTCCTGTTTTGGTTTTGGTTTTATATGTTAAAATGTTAAAATGGAGACCTCCTTGAGACTATACTACCATAAAGGCCAAAAATTGACTTTAAACTATTACTGGTTTTAACACCACTTAAGTTTAATGGTAGGACCAGATATTTGATGAGCCAGTTTTTCTCTTTTATGTCTTTTAATAAATTATATAAATGGTGAATAAATATGCTAAATCCCAAGTTGTTTCAGATGGACAAGTCAGATAATAAATATTTTTAAAGAATAAGAACCACTAACAAAAATATTTAAACCAAATGCAGGGGGTAGAGAGGAAAATATCACTTGCTAAAAATATTTGAAACAAATATGGTTGTATATAACAGAAATAGCACTTTTTATCCAGTCACTAAGAAGCACTAGGTGGGAAAAGATTTCAGAAAATCATAACAGTGTGCATATTCACGTGTGCGATTAACCTTTCAGCAGAACACTAATGGTAATACATAACATAAATATAATCTTAAATGAGACAATGTATGTGCAAATACTTTATAAATCATCTCGTTATTCTCAGTTTTCATTAATGACATCATTATCTACCCAGCCTCCTAAACTAGAAACTCTTAAGTGTTCTTAATTTTTTCTCTTTTTTACTCCTTCCCTGAAATCCAACTTCTATGTAGACAATCATCAAATCTTGTTACTTGTACATCAGACATGACCCTGAAATTAATTCCCATTCTTTATTCATAATGTTTCAGCCTTATTTTAGGTCCTCATCGTCTCTGAGAATATTGTAATAAAATAATCTTTTTACTAGTCTCCCTTCAATTTCTATCCAACACTACTATAAAGCTTTTTTTCTTAAAATATTAATCACTTTAGGGGCACCTAGGTGGCTCAGTCAGTTAAGCGTCTGACTTCAGCTCATGTCATGATCTTGCCCTTTTTGAGTTTGAGCCCCACGTAGGGCTCTGTGCTGTCAGCTCAGAGCCTGGAGCCTGCTTCTGATTCTGTGTTTCCCTATCTCTCTCTGCCCCTCCCCTGCTCACAATCTGTCTCTGTCTCTGTCTCTCTCAAACATAAACACTAAAAAAATTTTTAATATTAATCACTTTATTACTTCCTTTGGAACTTCTTTCTGTTCTTTGATACTTACAGAATAAAATACACATTTTTCAATTTGGCATACAATATTCTTTATAGTTTAATCTTCAAACTGTTTTTTCAGCTTCTGTGTCTACTTCCAAACATAACTTGCTTTCCTACAATGCTAAACTTCTCACCTTTCTTTACTTATATAAAGCCTTTTTCTTGGGGCACCTGGGCGGCTCAGTTGGCTGAGCATCTGACTCGACTTTAGCTCAGATCACTGTCTAGAGGTTTGTAAGTTTGAGCCCCACGTGGGTCTCTGTGCTGGAGGCCAGGAGCCTGCTTGGGATTCTCTGTCTCCTCTCTCTTTGCCCTCTCTGATTTGTGCTCTCTCTTTCTCTTAAAAATAAACTTTTTAGTTTTTTTTTTACTTTTTTAAATTTATTTATTTTGAGAGAGAGAGAGAGAAAGAGAACACACACACATACACACTCGGGCAAGGGGCAGAAGGAGAGGGAGAGAGAGGGAGAGGAAGAGAGAGAATCCCAAGCAGGCTCTGCACTGTCAGTGCAGAGTCCTTCATGGGGCTGAAACTCACAAACTGTGAGATCATGACCTGACCTGAGATAAAGAGAAGGATGCTTAACTGACTGAGCAACCCAGGTGCCCCATAGATAAACTTTTTATTAAAAAAAAAATATATATGTATTATATATAGAATATATTATTTATATATTTTATATTACATATAAATATAAATTATATTATGTATTATAATATATAATTATATAATATATGATATACTTATTATAGTATATAAAAATATATACAGATATATATAAATATATACATATACATATATATATATATATATATATATATATATATATATATATAAAGCCCTCCCACAATTTCAGTCTTGGGTACATGCTGGTTCATTTGCATTTAGTAGTGGCAGGTCTTTCTTGAAGTCTTCTGAAGTGATTCCAAAGTTTACAGCCATCTTGTTTCTTTGGACACCCATAGATTTATCTTCTCTCCCTTCTTTTTTATTTTTAAATCTTACTTTATTAATGTACTATTATATTTTCTGCCTGTTTAGCTAGTCAAAAATAACCTTTTTCCTGAGCCCTCAGTGTTGGAAAACCAGGTGGGAATGTTCAGCTACTTACAACATCCATTTGATGTTCTAATAAATTTCAGCATCAGTTAAAAGATTCTTTGCTCCTGAAATAAAAGCAGGAGTATGTATTATTTTTGGAATTGCACTTGTAAATAATAGCTCTTTTAAAAAATAATTGTGAATTCTTTTCAATTAACCTTCCACAAGAAATCTTTTCAAAATTCTGACAAGGTAAAATTTCTATCATTTTTTTCATTATACAAGCTCATAATTACTTAGATTGCTTTCCCTTTTTGTACAGTTTTTCTGCTGAGATTAATCACTTCGTTTTGGTCTGTTGCACAATAAATAATTACCTGTATGTTGCAAATTCATAGAACTATCATTGACTTCAAAATTTTAAGGAATTACATACATTTGCATTAAATACAAAATACATTTAGCATGTAAACTATGCTAAACATAATTTAATTTTTTTACCCTAGAAGAAATATAGAATAGTGTTTCAGTGAGTAGGCTTTTGGCAGCAAACTGTCTTATGTTTGAACCTATGCTCCACTTCTTCCTATCTGTGTAACGTGAGCAAATTGCTTTAACCTTTCTGAAATAGTTTCCTGTAAGAATTATACAGTAGAATGTACCTCATAGCCTGTTGTGTAAATTAAATGAAATATACCACGTAAAGCATTTAGATGAGTATTGGGCACTTAAGTAGGAGTGCATTAAAAGTTTTTAATTTACGATAGTTATTATTAACATGAAACTAGCAAGGTGCTGGGTAGCTCCTACACATGTTCAGATGAACTGATCGTCAGCATCTCTTGCCAAACACACGGTTCCGTAATTTTATGTGAGTACCTTGGAGTGGACCGTGGTGGAAGTACTTATTACACCACTGAAATCAGCAAATACTACAAATCAGGATTTGCTTGTTTGTTTCTTCCTTTCTAGAAAGCCAGTTGTTAAAACAGTTACCAGCATAGTACTGACTCAAATTCTATCTTCCAGTACTTCAGATTCATTACTATGTAAGTCAATTATCACTACAGAATTGCAGCTGTAGCCGGCCAGGCAGTTTTTCGTATTTTGTCTGGCTAAGGTCAAAGACGGACAAGATGACAGACTACATTGATGCCAGCACATATTGTAAAAACTTTATTTAAAAAATGAAACAAAACTTGGGGTGCCTGGGTGGCTCAGTTGGTTAAGCGTCCAACTTCAGCTCAGGTCAAGATCTCATGGTTTGTGAGGGTTCGAGACCTGCGTCGGGCTCTGGGCTGACAGCTAGGAGCCTGGAGCCTGCTTCAGATTCAGTGTCTCCCTCTCTCTCTCTCTCTCTGCTCCTTCCCCGCTAGCATTCTGTCTCTCTCAAAAATGAATAAATGTTATTAAAAAAATTTTAAACAAGATGAAACAAAAGTATATTAGTTTGTTTTAATCTCATCTAATACTTTTTTATGAGTGGAGAATACAGAATTTTCCACAAACACAAAAGTAACTATTTCAGTATTTTAAGTTTGCTCATAGTTCTATGATTTCAGAATGGAAATAGGTTCAGTTCAGGGAAAAACAATGGATCAATGTTTTCAAAGGAAAAACAATGGAAGAATGTTTCTTCCATCATTATCTGGAGCAGAGTGTAGTCACTGTTTACTAGCAATCGGTAATCACTGGCAATTGAATGATAGCATAGTTTTCAAAGTACTTTTAATGGATGCTCTCATCTGATGATTTGGTTTGCTGAACATCTTTTATGTGCAAGGAAGGATGCCTGATACTGAAGTAAATACTATGACATATAAAATATGATCTTTGTATTCTAACAAGAATTATGCATATAAAAGGATAATTAGCAATATATGGCCCACTATATAGCCTAGTTAATCAGCCATTCACTACCTTGTCCTAAACTACTTTCCAGCCTGATTCCCAGCTATACCATTTCTGTCTCCTGTGCCTCTCACACTTTACCACACAAAACTGCTTACAATCCCCTACTCATTTTCTTGTTGTTGTTCACTTCAGAAGATTTTTAATTTTTTTTAACGTTTATTTATTTTTGAGACAGAGAGAGACAGAGCATGAACGGGGGAGGGTCAGAAAGAGAGGGAAACACAGAATCTGAAACAAGCTACAGGCTCTGAGCTGTCAGCACAGAGCCCGACGTGGGGCTCGAACTCACGGACTGTGAGATCATGACCTGAGCCGAAGTCAGACGCTCAACCGACTGAGCCACCCAGGCGCCCCAAGAAGATATTTAAAATATCTATTATGGGGAATTATGGGGCACCTGGGTGGCTCAGTCGGTTAAGCATCTGACTTTGGCTCAAGTCATGATCTCACAGCTCATGGGTTCAAGTCCCACATCGGGCCCTCTGCTGTCAGCACAGAGCCTGCTTCGGATCCTCTGCTCCCTCTCTCTCTGCCCTTCCCCCACTTGCATTCTTTCTCTCAAAATAAATAAACTTAAAAAAATAGTATCTATTATTCACCAGCCACTTTGTTAGGTATTAGGTATTGAAAAATAAGCACAGTCCTTTTTTTTTTCAAGGAATTTACAGTATAGCAGAGGAGACAGATATACAGAGTTTATTACAATATAACAAAATAAGTACTACAGTAGAGAATGCCCAGGCATTGAAAAGAGGGGACCAAAGTTAGTCTGGAAGCTTCAGGGGAGGTGCCCAGGAGGAAATGGTGCCCCAAAACTGATTCTTAAAGGATACATTCATTCATTGTATTCCTCTGAGCTTATAATTTTCTATAAAACTCCCTTTCCTATCCATACTAGTTCATTTTTCATCCATGTTCCCATAACATTTCAAACATCTATTGTAATACTTATGAAATCATATTATGGTTAGTTATATATGTACTATCTTCTCCACTAAATTTTTAACTCCTTGACATTTGGAACAGTTACCTTATTTACCTTTGTATTTCCAAAATATAACATGGGATCTGCCATACAATACACAGTAATATATATTTTTTTAATTTTTGGGTTGAATAAATATCAAGTGAATGATATATAAAATAAGTACTATTAAGAAATAAATAATATAAGGGGGCACCTGGGTGGCTCAGTCAGTTAAGCTCCTAACTCTTGATTTCAGTTCAGGTCATGAGCTCACAGTTGTAAGATCCACACTGGGCATGGAGCCTGCTTGGGATTCTCTCTCTCCCTCTCTGTCTGCCTCTCCCCTACTCTCAGAAATAAAGAAGGAAAGAAAGAAATAAAGAAGAGGAAAAGAAAAGAAAAGAAAGAAAAAGAATTCCAAGAATCATGAAATGAGTTCTAGATAGGGTAGGCATGAAGGCTTCACAGAAGAGCAAATTGAACTGGGTCTTGAAAAATGGAATTTTGTAGCTTCAGACCAGTAGTTTCAACTAGAAACCAAAAAATGACCTAAGGTCTGGAAAAATAAAGCTCTGCTTTCACAGAGACAAAGGAAGTAGAGAACTAGCTCTAGCACTAGAATGGGAGGTAGGAATAAAGATGAATTAATCAGGGAAGTCATTTACCCAAAGGATCAGGCTACAGGAAGAGGTAGCCAGTCAGAATGAAAAACAACTAGTGCATGGAAGAAAATAAGTGATATTTTTAAAAACTAAATCTAAATAGAGACTATAATATAGTAATTTCCATGGGGCGCCTGGGTGGCTCAGTCGGTTAAGCAGCCAACTTCGGCTCAGGTCATGATCTCGCGGTCCGTGAGTTCGAGCCCCGCGTCAGGCTCTGTGCTGACGGCTCAGAGCCTGGAGCCTGTTTCGGATTCTGGGTCTCCCTCTCTCTCTGACCCTCCCCCGTTTATGCTCTCTCTCTCTCTGTCTCAAAAATAAATAAACATTAAAAAATATATATATATATAGTAATTTCCCTATCCTGAATGTAATGGATGCTCTAGAATTTCTCTAATTATAATGAGTGGTTTTGGCACATTCTTCCTAACTGAATATAGCATGTTCTATATATTAGATTTCATAAGAGGCAGGTGGAAAGTTAATGATAGAAAAATGTGACTAAGCCCATGATTCCCCTGAGCAGTGTTTTGAGTCTTGCAGAAAGAGAACAAAACAAACACAGAAAGTGGGAAGGGAATGTAATTTTGGGGCATGGGGAGAGACTTTTAGTTACCCATTGCAATCTGTTGTCACACAACTCTATTAAAGAACAATATTATTCCCGGGGCGCCTGGGTGGCTCAGTCGGTTAAGCGGCCGACTTCAGCTCAGGTCATGATCTCGCGGTCCGTGAGTTCGAGCCCCGCGTCGGGCTCTGTGCTGACAGCTCAGAGCCTGGAGCCTGTTTCAGATTCTGTGTGTGTCTCCCTCTCTCTCTGACCCTCCCCCATTCATGCTCTGTCTCTCTCTGTCTCAAAAATAAATAAATGTTAAAAAAAAAAACTTTAAAAAAAAAGAACAATATTATTCCTAATTATTCAAAGTTTCTCATAGATAACTATGTCTCATAAGAACAAAAGTAGGACGAGCATACATGTTTCATTTTGTAATGTTATCTGACATATATTGTTATAATACACAATATTTCTTGTTTTCCATGGTACTTAATCGTGAGTAGAAAGGAAGAAAAGTTGCAAAATGTCACTTGCTTTGCCACTTTGCCTAAAGCCAGTCATGCTAATCACATACTTATATATAGTTACAAATCAGCTTCCAAAGCTAAACCCTTGATCTCTGGAGACCATTCAGAGGTGGCCCTTCTTAAAAATTATCTAGTGTAGACCTTGGACGATAACCTAGAAAAACAAAGACACAGGATATGGACCATTTGGTTATAGCTACAATGCCATCTTTAAGAAATTATTGAAAGAAGGCAGGGGCTGGGCTTGGAATATAATATGTAGCTGAACAGGGACAGAACCACAGTAATCATGGTTGGGATGAAGATTCTGTTTCTCATATGTGAAAAACTGAAAGGTAAGAAGGAGAAGGAGAAACAGAAGCACTGTGACCATACATTTCCAAGCTGTCCTAATTAGAATATAAAGGAAAAATAAGTATATGCATTCTCCAATATAAAACCAATATAATCAAAGGGTTATAAATAATATTTTAGTTTAATATTCTGTATGACCATCCACTTTTTATATCAAAAGAAAATAAAGTGGGTGCCTGCATGACTCAGTTGGTTAAGCATCCAACTTGATTTTGACTCAGGTCATGATCTCACAGTTGTTGAGATTGAGCCCTGCATCAATAGGATTCTTTCTCTTCCTCTCTCTCTCTGCCCTTTCCTTGTACCCCCCCCCCTCAAAATAAAATAAATAAACTCAAAAAGAAAAGAAAAGAAAATGATAAAAAGGCACAGAGGTTTTCTTGTTTGTTTTTTGCTTATAAAATCTCTGATGGGTAGAAACAAACAAACAAACAAAACTTATTTCAATTCAAACAATACTTAGTATAGAATGTGTATGTGCTCAACCCTGTACCTGGGTGCCATGCTATTCTGAAAAGTGTAGGCTTAAGTCATGAAAACTTTAATATGCATGTGTCTTCCTGTTAAATAACTTTCTGCTTGCATGGAAATATAATAGCAATAACCATCTTTTCCACTTTTACTCTTTAAACTCTTCTCTGGTTGAATAATTTTTTTTATTTTTTTAATCTTTTTATTATTTTTTGGAATAATTTTTTTAAACAAAGGCAAGTATTTCAATGTCTGCATGCCATTGAAGGAAAGACTGTTTCCATTGGATTTGATCCATAAACTAATTGCCTCAAACTGCAATTACCCATCCTTGAAGTATTGATACAAGTCAAACTCTGTCCGGAACTTTAATATGAAAACAAAATAGCCAGTTTAAACTCCAGAAGCAATAGTTCATGGATCATCAGGATGGCTTGTCGTGGAAGCTGACAAATAGAAGGCTAGAAAGAGAACTGCGATGTCCTTCACCTCGAGTCCTTCCTGGAGCCCTTCTCCAGCGCAGACCTACAAGAGCATAACGGTTTGCATATAGTCAAAACTGCTTACTACACTGCTCAGAAATGTACTTTTACTTAATTTGCCAGAGGATTTGTAGAGTTACAAACTATTTTTGTCTTTTTAAATTAAAAAAAAGCTATTTAAACTCTGTCAAGAAAACAACCTCAAAGTTCAGGCTTTTTTAATATCCTTCTTGCTTTTTTCCCCCTATGATTTTTAGGAATGAACACTATACATTTGAATCAGTGAAAACTGAAATCATAGGAGGAACTTTAAGGTGGAGAGTAATGTCCAGAAATCAATGTAATGTCCAAATATCGAGAGAGTCTAAAAGCCTAAGATTATGGACTCTGTACTTCAGAAGTTTTCTTCGTACTTCAGTTCTCTACCTCTTTACCTGGGTGATGTGTTCATCTTATGATAATTCATTGTCTTGTGCATTTAGGAATGCTATTTTTTTTTGTATGTATATCCCATTTCCATGAAAAAAAGACAGAAAGACAGAGAAATAAAGACATAAAGAAAGAGAGAGAGAGAAAGAAAAAGAAAGAGAAAAAGAAAGAGACATGGATTCTGACACTAAACTGCCCAGATTTGAATCTTGGCTCCATACCTTACAATCTATGTGACTTTGGGTAAACTCCTTAACCCTCTGTGCCTCAATTCCCTCAACTATAAAATGGGGATGATAGTAATGGCACCTACTTCAGGTGGTGGTTATAGGATTTTACAACTTAATATATGTAAAACATGTGAAACAGTGCTTCACACATAGCAAGGTATATATAAGTATTACAGTTGTTAATAGTAACCCTTTCACTTCTTTGACACTCTAGAATAAGAATCCTTAGATCATCCTTAATGAAAATCATTTAAGGAGATTTCCCAACTTTTCCCAGACTTTTCATTGACTTCTCAAATTGCTCATTTTTTTCCCTTTTTTGTCTGGAGAACTCTATAGGAAACAATTCTTTATCAGTTTTCCCTATAGATTTAACATAAAAAGAAAAGAGATTAAAATATATACCATTGGATATTTACAAATATATTAAATATCTTCACTGACATATAGTTGCCATTCTGCTTTTCAAATGCTATTAAGTCTGCTTTTTAAAATATCTATTATAGGGGCGCCTGGGTGGCGCAGTCGGTTAAGCGTCCGACTTCAGCCAGGTCACGATCTCGCGGTCCGGGAGTTCGAGCCCCGCGTCGGGCTCTGGGCTGATGGCTCAGAGCCTGGACCCTGTTTCCAATTCTGTGTCTCCCTCTCTCTCTGCCCCTCCCCCGTTCATGCTCTGTCTCTCTCTGTCCCAAAAATAAATAAACGTTGAAAAAAAATAAAATATCTGTTATATATATTTATTCATTAATCTTCATTTAAGAATAATTAACCTAGCTACTTTTGTGACTGTATATCCTGATTTTTTTCTGCATTAGTTGTCATCACTTAGCTTTTTTAATGGCTTTGCTAAATATAGCCAAATAAAATCCTCTAATGAGGACTCAAAGACATGCACTCTGGGAACCAGTTTTTAATCAATGAAACAGTCATTAAGTACTAGCATCTATTCTATATTCAATATTGTGTCAGGTGCCCTACCAAGAAGTTATGACACAGAGACAATGAATTAACAATAAAAACCATCTAATAACAATATAAATGGTTTTAAAAAAAACCTTATATGTAATTTGAAATAGGTCATATAAATGATATATACTTGTGACTCAAAAGAATTGAGTGATTAAGGATTGGAATAGATTGGGATATGAGATGAATAGTAGATATATTGCAGATAAGAAAAAGGACATGGCCAAAGACATAGACAGAAGTGTAAGATAGATTAAGCAATAGTAAGTAGGCAAGGTGTTTGAGAGAGAATTTTTGTAACAGGATAAAAGAAGATAAGTGGGAAAGACACTGAGATCAGAGTATTCAGAATCTTGAATGCCAGTCTTAAAAAAATTTGTACTTTATGCTATAGGAAAGACCATATTTGTGGGTTTGTTTCAGGAGAAAGATGTATTTAAAACAGTGTTTTAGAAAAATTCACCTAGCTGCCACGTTTAGGATCAATTGAAAACAAGTGAAAGAAATTAGGCAGAAATTAGGGGCCATTGCCATAGGACCAGAAATATTAAGAACATGTATTTGAGCATAAACCACAAGAATGGAAACGGGAATTATATTTTTAAGAAATTATTATTAGAATTTGATAATGCTCTGCTATCATGGGGGGTAAGGAATCAACAATGATTTCTAGGATTCAAGCTTAAATTATTAAGAAAATTAATAGAGAAACCATTAATAGAGGAGAGGTGTGGAGAGGTTGTACTTGTTTGAGAATATATCATGAGCATAGAGCCAAGGGGTTTGGATTTAGGTATATTGCATTGAAGGGGCACCTGGGTGGCTCAGTCGGTTAAGCGTCCAACTTCAGCTCAGGTCATGATCTCACAGCTCGTGGGTTCAAGCCCCGCGTCAGGCTCTGTGCTGACAGCTCAGAACCTGGAGCCTGCTTCGGATTCTGTGTCTCCCTCTCTCTCTGCCCCTCCCCCACTCGTACTCTGCCTCTCTCTTAAAAGTAAATAAAACATTTAAAAAAAATGTTTTAAGTATATCGCATTGAAGAAATTGCTAGACATTTTTTGCACTAGATTTCTAGTTGGAAAAGCAGAAACAGAGCTCAACAGTGGGAAAAGCTATAAATGCACAAAATTTTGTGTCAGTATGTGTATTAAAATGCATCAGCATGTTTGTGAAGGGCAGAAATATCAGAACTGCATGTTCCCTGCAACTTTTTTTTTGCTGTTATTATGTTCTAACTATACATGGTAATGAGCAAAATGTTATAATTCATATTCTGTGTTACTTATATATACAATCACATGACATCTGTAAACTCTGTGTGGGCTTAAAAACCTCTTAACTCTCGATGGAAATTAAACCTCATCTCTTTTTACTAGCATGGTTGGCTTGGTTTTAAAACATGATTGCAAAGTGTTATCCTTGTTTTAATGTAGTCTGATTTTGACTATACTGTAAGCTGGCAGATTTTTACTGGGGTATGATATCATCATCAAAAGGCTTTTAAGCAGTAACTCCTTGAATATATTTTACTTATTGTTTAATATGGTAAGTTTTAATGTTTGAATTTGGGAATTCATTTCACAAAAATTAGTTTGAGTGAGTGGCAAAGAATCTTTAAATGAATAACATGTGGATTTCAGTGTTAATTTGCATATAGACAGCCTCTCTCAAAATATAAAAATAAATAATATTTCCATTAGAAATTATAAAAGGGAACACTAAACTTTTCAAAGGCCTTGAACAATTATGGTCATGTCCAAGCAAGCTACCAAATAAACAGTTAAAGGAAAAAAAATTAAGTCTAGTACAGCCTTCATTTGTTGGTAGAAGAAAGAAAGAAAGAAAGAAAGAAAGAAAGAAAGAAAGAGAAAAGGAGAAAGAAAGGAGGGAGTGAGGGAGGGAGGAAGGAAGGAAGGTAGGACAACAACATACAGTAGAGTAGTAGAATATAAACATATTCCTTGTGTTGCAAATAATTACACTAGTTGCCAAAAGATGGTTCAGTTCTAGTGTCTAATGCAAATTGTAAAAGCTGTTACCCAGTCAAATAAACCTAGAAACTCCTTTTCTCAAGTCTAACTTCTTCTTTCTTTCATAAATCATATGATATTCATGGAAATTAACTCAACCCCTATGTCATCTCTTCTTTAAATATTTTTATAATATATTCCACCATATATGGCACAAACCTATATTGAATACTGAGGATAATAAGAATAAAAGTAGAGTTACTATATTCTCTATTCTCTACCAGAGTGGCAAGTGGTTCACACAACTTTTAGGATAGAAAGAGTATAAAATAATACCATTAATGGTTTCTTCTCCTAGATTAACACATGTATTAGCTTCAAAGGAGAAAGAGTTTCAGTCTATCAAGAAGTATTTAAAAAGAACTATTTATAAAAATGCATGTTGAATTCATAAAGACCAAAGAGTAAATTTTAGTTCTTTTAAAACTGACCTTCATTCACTGGATTCAAATTGCTTTCAAAATGACCATGATTTCAAGTTTCAATTACTTATTTTTCAAGGAGTATAATGATGTATGAAATTTTAATGTTTACAGGTAGCAGAATTTTAATAGAATGTGGCTTTAAAGATTTAATCCTTGGTCTGGATCTATTTGTGACTGATCTTAAAGGTTGCAATGACAGTAATATGCCATTTTGCTAAAGCACAAATGTAAATCTTACATTTACAATCTTATGCTATAAATCTTATGCTACAAACTATAAATTTGTACTTGTAACTGATAACTAAACTGGTAGGTCTGGTCAACTGATTACCCAATGTCTGTAGTTCAACATAGACTGTTGTTCTTATTTAATTTATTGTCTCACTTAATACTCCTTAAGTAACCAATGTTATGGCCATTTTACCAAAAAAGCAATTTTATCCTGGAGTGATATTCATGTGTTGGAAAGTCAGAAAGGTCATAGGACATAATCCTCATAAATACCAAGGGCTTACAATATATTAAAGAAGCAATACAATTAATCTGTTATTTACTCTTACTTTTCATCCAATCCACAATCGATATGCTTGAACTTCTAATACTACACTATAATCTCCATAACTGAAATCAGTAAGGTCTGTGGTCAATAAATGTTTCTGAAAGCATTATAAGTGCTACAAATCTAAAATTGCTCTGAAAATACAGCCTATTTTTAAAAATCATCATATTAGCAAAGTGTTACGTAAGTCTGATTTCAAAATATTGTTTAACACTGCAGTGTTACTAATACTCAATTTTATTAGAACATCTGGGGCGCCTGGGTGGCTCAGTCGGTTGAGTGGCCGACTTCGGCTCAGGTCATGATCTCGCGGTCTGTGGGTTCGAGCCCCGCGTCGGGCTCTGTGCTGACAGCTCAGAGCCTGGAGCCTGTTTCAGATTCTGTGTCTCCCTCTCTCTGACCCTCCCCCGTTCATGCTCTGTCTCTCTCTGTCTCAAAAATAAATAAACGTTAAAAAAAAAAAAAAGAAAGAACATCTATAAGTCAGTCTGGGATATCTTAAACAGAGTTTGTATTACTTCTAGCAGTGGTACTATGATCAATGTACATAATCCAATTTTTTATGAGAAACAATATGAAAGGTCTCTAAGGAGATTATTTTAAATAAACTCAAAACCAAAACCATTAATTTTATTTACAGACATGCATACTTCAGAGATATTGTGGGTTTGGTTTTAGACCACCACAATAAAAGGAATATCAAAATCAAGTCAAATGAATTTTTTGGTTTCCTAGTACACATAAAAGTTATGCTTGCACTACTCTATATTGTGGTCTATTAATGTGCAATAGCATTATGTCAAAAAATGTACATATCTCAATTTTGTAATACTTTATTGCTAAAAATTATTGTCATTTAAACTTTCAGCGAGTCCTAATCTTTTTGCTAATAGACGGTCTTGCCTTGATGTTGATGGCGGCTGACTGATCAGGTTGGCGGTTGATGAAAGTTGGGGTGGCCATGGCAATTTCTTAAAATAAAACAACAATAAAGTTTGCCAAATCCATCGACTCTTCCTGTCATGAATGATTTCTCTATAGCCTGGGATGCTGTTTGATAGCATCTTACCAACAGTAGAACTTCTTTCAAAATAGGAATCAACTCTCTCAAACCCTGCTGCTGCTTTATCAACTAAGTTTATGTAATATTCTACATCCTTTGTTGTCATTTTAACAATCTTCACGGTATCTTCACCAGGAGTAGACTCCATCTCATCCAGAGAAGCAATTCCCCACTCACTAAAATTTTATCATGAGATTGCAGCAAGTCAAGTATAATAGTATTCAAAAAGTTTGAAATATTTCAAGAATTACCAAAATATGACACCGAGACAAGTGGCAACTGCTGTTGGAAAAATGGCACCAATAAGCTTGCTCGATGCGGAGTTGCTACAAAACTTCAATTTGTGAAAAAAAAAAAAAAAGCAACATCTGCAAAGCACAATAAAAGGAGGAATGCTTGTAGTTTTCAATCAGAAGAAACTAGTTCAGTATCATCTTAGATGCAAATTAGCACTATTCTCTTACTATCAAGAATTTTGTGGATGCCCAATATCTTGAAATTTTGAACTACAGAGCCCTACTTTTAGGTAGAGTTTTAATCTTTCTCGTTTTATAAATAAGGAAATCAAGTCACGGAAGGGAACTTAAGTGATTTGCCCAAAACCACATCTCATAGATGGCAGAGTTGGTTCTTGAACCTATGTCTTAATTCAAAGCTCAGTGGTTTTCACAGAGTGAAAAAAAAGTACACCTATTGTAGAAAACTTTATTTTTCTATTATCTCACTGCCACAATATTCTTTATTATAAACTTAAGTGCCAAATGCTGGGTTTAAATGTAGTTCTCTATATTTCTTAAGGCTGCTGTAATGAGATACAATACAATGGGTGTCTTAAAACAACAAAAATTTATTCTCTCACAGTTCTGGAGACCAGAAATCTGAAATGAAGTGTCACTAGGGTCAATTCCTTCTGGAGACTCTGAGGAAGAATCTGTTCCATGCCTCTCTTCCAACTTCTGGTGGTTGCTGGAAATCCTTGACATTTTTTTGCTTGTGCATAACTCCAATCTCTGCCTCCAAAATATACCAAATCAGTCTAAAACAATAGAGGCGCCTGGGCAGCTCAATCGGTTAAGCGTCCACTTCAACTCAGATCATGATCTCACAGTTTGTGGGCTCGAGCCCCACGTCAGGCTCTGTGCTGATAGCTCAGAGCCTGGAGCCTGCTTTGGATTCTGTGTCTCCCTCTCTTGAAAATAAACAAATGTTAAAAAAAAATAAATTAAAAAAATAAAACAATAAAGTAAACTGCATCTCAATCACCAATTTCAGTGGATCATCTCAGAAATTCTACTAGACAATTAACCAATAAAATACTTCTGTCTTTGTCACATGGCAAGTAATTTGAACAAAAATGGATTCTTTGGGGGCAAAATGTAAAAATAAGAAATGCTTTAGTAAGTAAATAAGTTGCAGTTTAGTGTAAAAAATTCCACGAAATTATAGTATAAACTGCTAATGGATACCCAATACCCTTTCTTCTCAGGTTTGTAATAAACCTGGTTTCCTAAATCCAGGAAAAAAAGTGAGGCAAACATTTATTTTTTTTAACTCTATTAGTCCAAGCAATAATAACTCCCTTCTTCCTACATTTTAACTGCATGCTCTTGTCATGCCAAGCAAGAACCTGAAACTGAGAAAGATGGAAACTACTGGAACATTCTGTCAGTATTGGAGAGTAGTTACTGAAAAAGCAGAATTAGATTGCTGAATTGTACCTAGTCCCACCACATTACAGCCACATAACCTCTAGAAAGCATTATAATTTGGACTTTCTAAAGTGCTAATAATCTCATCTATAAAATGAAGATAATCATATCTGGGGATCAAATAATATAAAGATGGTGAAATCATTTAGAAGCTATAAAATAGAAAGTATTTTATTATAGTTCTATGCTTATAATTTATGCCTAATGTTTAGAAAAACAGACAAAAACAGAATAAATAAAAACATTGAAAATCAATTGGTTAACAAGTGCTTTTAAATATGTTGAATGTAGTGGCACCTGGGTGGCTCAGTCAGGTAAGTGTCTGACTCTTAATTTGGATTCAGGTTATGACTGCATGGTTTGTAAATTGGAGCCTCACATGAGCCCTGCTTAGAGACCCTTATTGCTGTCAGCACAGAGTCTGCTTGGGACTCTCTCTTTGCCCTTCCCCCCGTGCTCACTGTCTCTCTCAAAATAAATAAACATTTTAAAAAAAGATACTTTAAAAAATAATAAATATTGAATGCGGATTATTTGTGTAACAGTAATTCAACCAAGGTGTAAGACACACATATATAAATGTTAAACAAAATTTCTTTATAGCAGTTACTAACTCTAAATTCAATCAAAGACCATACATTAGTTAAAACAGTTCAAGAGTTTTGTTTTTAGGGATGCCTAGGTCACTCAGTCAGTTAACCGTCCAACTTTGGCTCAACTCATGATCTCACATTTGTGAGTTCGAGCCTCACCGCTTCGGATCCTCTGTCCCCCGCCTCTCTCTGCCCATCCCCTGCTCTCTCTCACTCTCTCTCTCAAAAATGAATAAACATTTTAAAATAAAGTTTTGTTTTACACCAATATAATATATTCATTTTGCCTTTTGAAATGAAAAGCAAACAACATAAAGCTTTTACTTAATAATTAATAAACAAATTGCCATTACATAGTATCTTATGTTCAAATAGAGTCTCACAGTTTATAAAGTATTATCCTATATACTATTTGAGTCCATCTTTACAACAGCCTATAAACTATCTACTAAGTGCCAGGAAGAGAAAGATTCTTTGCTCAAGAAATAATATTTCAGTCGAACTTGAGGTATTAATAGAAATCTTAATAGAAGAGTTTCCTGAGAAGAGAGAAAGAACACAGGAAAGAGTACAGAGAAGGTAAAGCCCCGCCCATCCCCCCAGTACAATGGAGCAAAGAACACTAATGACACGTGGCAGGAGATGGGGCTGGAAGGTACACGAGAGCCAGAACACAAGGGGTCTTGTATGGTGTGCGAAGTAAGGAGCATTTATTTTTACCATTTTAAGCGAGAAACTACTCAATGGTTTTATTCAAAGGAGTGATGTGATTTTATGTGAGTTTTTGCAATCGTTATGAGAATAAAAAAAAAAAATAGTCCAGCAGTGAGATGATGAAAGACTGAATGAACTAACACAGCGGCGATGAGGGGTGTATTTGAGAGACGTTGGGAATATGGAATCCCTGAGATTTAAGTAACAATTTGACAGGGAATAAGAGAGATGGAAGGGCTGAAGGTGCTGTGCAAGGTTCTGATTTAGAGCAAGGGGTTGATAGTGGACACCTTCAAAGTGCTAGGGAGTATAGGCAGACTGGTGGGAGCAGAGGGCAGAGGGGATAATCACTTTGTAGATGTTGGATTTGAGGTTACCGTGAGAAATGTGCATGAAGATGTTCTGTAGGCAGTTGTAAATAAGAAAATAGACAGCAAGAGAAAAGTCTGGATTTAAGATCACCCATAGTCATTTTTTCTCTTCTGGAACATTCCTTCAGGATGATATAATGAACTTAAAGGAGAAATATAGTAAGAACAGAAAACAAAAATTGAGGGAGACTTCTGTTTCTATTCTCCTTCATGTGGTAGATGAAAATGTGGGAATGCTGGGATAGGTAGACTTTTTCCTGGACTTGTTTCCTCCCCTTTCCCCCTCCCAAATTAGATGGTCTAGAGTCAAGGCAGGCAAGTAGCAGTGGGCCACACGGTGGAAGATTCTGAACACGTGACTTAGGGTTTGAAGTTTTCTCAGAAGAAAATGGGAGACTACTGAAGAGAAATAAGATGATCACAATATTCACAATATTTAGGTGAATAAAAAAGTAGTAATTTATAGGGGCGGAATCATGACATTAATTGGAGTGGGGTGAAGAAAAAGAAGCTGAGGCTAACTGAAGAAGGCATCTGGAGATATTACTAATACATATTGCCTCGGTTTCTTTCTCATATGTAAAATGGATTATAATAGTAGCTATATGTAAATAAAGTCATTGTGAATGTAATATTGCATTTAACATGCTCAGTACACTGCTTGGTACACAATAGGTACTCAACAGGTGTCTGATAAATGAATGAGATCAGAAGGAATTCAACCTGTAGCCACTGTTAAACACAGCCATTAATTCTTCAAACATTTTTCTTTTTCTGTTTAAAGTATCAATACAACCCACTCTTAGAAACTCTAGTACAGGTACTAAACCTACATTCTGGAAGACAAATGAGAATCATCAGTGATCTCTTCCTCAACCTCCTTATGATGGTCAAATGAACTTTATTTTTTTTTATTTTTTTAACATTTATTCATTTTTGAAAGACAGAGAGAGACAGAGTTTGAATGGGGAAGGGGCAGAGAGAGAGGGAGACACAGAATTTGAAGCAGTGTCTAGGCTCCAAACTGTCAGCACAGAGCCCGATGTGGGGCTCAAACTCACGGACCGCAAGATCATGACCTGAGCCAAAGTCAGCTGCTTAACTGACTGAGCCACCCAGGTGCCCCCAAATGCACTTTAAAGGAGGAATATGGTAAGAACACTAAAAAATGAAGGAGTCTACTGTTTCATTCCTCCTTTAAGCATGAAGTGAAAATATAAACCCAACTGTGAAAATCTTCTGGTAGAGAACGTGGGTTTGTTTTTGTTGGTAGTCTCAGGAGTGAAGAATTCATATTTTTATTTTCCTTTATATTTTATGCTAAAATTCTCTGTTGAGCTTAGGAGTATCATTATAAATTCAAAGGAACTATATTAAGGAAAATAAAGATTGAAGTAGAAATAAGTTAGTAAGATCTCCTTTAAGCAAGAAGGGCTTTTGAAGACCCTTTGGCATCAGGTGATTTCCAAAGTACAGAAGCTCCAGAATATGAATTCATGATTACATTTGCAGTGGCTATTCACACAACTAAAGAAGAGTACAGCCTAGCATACAGAACTATCTAAAAAGTCACTGAAGAAATAAACAGGGATCATATTTAGTGTAATTCTGCTATTTTATGTGGTGAAAACACACAAAGATAGTGGTGGAAATTTCCAGTTTAAGAGCTGCGCTGGGATTCTATAGGTCAGGCCCCAATGTGGAAGACAGAATGAAGGACTCTCCATTCTTAAGGCTGCATACCACCTACATTTGTATGACCCTTTTTTTTCCTTTTTTTTTGGGGGGGGAGGGGCAGAGAGAGAGAGAGAGAGAGAGAGAGAAGAAAGAATCTTAAACCCAGCATGGAGCCAATGCAGGGCCCCATCTCATGACCCTGAGGTCATGACCTGAGCCAAAATCAAGAGTCAGACACTTAACTTACTGAGCCACCCTGGCAGCCCACCTGTATATTTTTTTTAAAACAGGGTAAATAAAACAGAATCAACATAATTATCTCATGTAATACATCTCCTCTGTAAGGATTAATACCTTCAGCTTTCTGAAACAAAGACACTTTACCTATACAAGAAAATTGCTATCATTATTCTGCATGAATTTAAATTAGTATAAATCCATTTTCCAATTCCTCTCTTTTCATTTTCCAACGTTGACTTTCAAACACTTAATTTTCCTTCCAATTTCCTAAATGCCCCATGCCTTAAGTTCCACCATCCTTGGCTCATATACTTTATACACAGCATGTCTAATAAATAATATTACCACGAGCTCAGAGGACCACAAGCTCAGACCTGTTACCCTCCAGGCGTTCTATGCTTTTATTGTCATTCTCAGTGTTCAACTTGTCTATGTCTCCATTAAAGTGGATGGCAATATTAAATTAAGTTGTGTACACCTAAAAAGTCATTCTTGGTTTTGTTTTGTTTGTTTAAATCTGGGAATGAGTAAAGTGGAAGTAAGACTACCTGGGAAAACAGTATAATTTGCAACAGAGGAAAGGAACATGGCTACCCAGTTGTTTCTGGGCAAGTGAGGATTCTACTAGATATTCCAAAAAAAAAAAAAGCCAAACAAACCCCAAAACTCCTCTTTCCAGCACCTTCCTCCCCCCCCCCCCAACTCTCAAAAATCTCCAGAGTATGAAAGCTGACGCCGCTATCTATCCAGTGTTGCGGAGGAGACTTTAAGTAATAGAACAACTGCTATAGCTTGATGGCAATGGCATTCTTTACTCAGCAGAGTGCGGTATTCCTGCCCCTTCTACGCCTGAGCGGGGGACCAGGCACCTCTGTTCCTCTGTGGTCACCAGAAACATCTGCAAATGCCTAAAGAAACAGAGGGTTCCCTTATTTTTTTAATGTCTGCCATTCTTCTTTTCAAGTTTATTCCACTATCCTAAAAAGGGGAATTGATTTCTGTAATTTAAAAAAATATTCCTTTGGTGTCTTTTAGAATTTGCTTCCCCTACTGTGATTTCATGCTGCATATATAAAACTCGACCAAAGGGCATCTCAAAAAAAAAAAAAAAAAGTTAACAACAACAAAACATTAGAGCTTAAGAAAATAAAGCTGCAAGATAGCTGGATATTAAAAATCAAGATATCGCCTTAGGACGCCAAAGGACGCTTCAGTGCAAATAAAACTTTTTAAAAATTCTGTCTGCCCAATTAGACAAAAGCTGCTTCACAAAAGCGCTTGCATCTAAATCAAATCTCCCCTACAACAGAACACGGTTTAAAGTATCAGTGGTTCGTTTCTTCCTAAACACAACTTGAAAGTAACTTATCTAAAACCGAACAATGCAGCGAAAGAGATCGCCAGGGCGCAATAAATAGGCCTGTCTCTTTCACGCCGAGAAATGGCATCCTGACCCCCTTCCTTTGGCTGATGCAGATTGCAGTGCGGAGGCTGTTCTCGAGAGAGAAACCAGAGAGCCCAGCGTAAAACGCTTTAGTAGGGGAAATCGACAAAAGATGAGAAATTACTCTGAAAGCTTTGGAGATTGTCTCCGCGGCCAACCAGAACGACGCATCCAGCGCTGACTTTTGCCCCCACCCCATCCCAAGCAACTGACGGAACCTCTCGGCCGGTCCCGCTGCGCAGTGCGCACTGCGGGCCGGGAGCGCGGAGCTGGCGCTCGCCAGACTCACAATGTGTTCAGTTGCCGCAGCGCGCCCGGGCGCGCGCCCTGCTCCGCGAGAATCCACGCTCCGGGTTTCCGCGGTCGCCAGCACCCCGCGGAAGAGCCCCGACGGGAAGGGACTTCTTGGAGCGGTGTCCCGAGAGTCCCGCGAGCTCTCTCCTCTCGGCGCAAACTGCCGAAGGCGACTGGCCCAAGAAAGCGCGTTCCTGGGCTCTGGGGCGGCCAGGTCGGCTTTGAGCGTCAGGCTGTGGCTCAGGTGTCACTACTGGGGGTCCTCACCTGGCACAAGCCTTTTACAGGGCCGGAGACTGGTGGGGCGGAGTCTCTCCTGGTCTTCTCTAAGTGGCCTCTGGTTATTCCCAGCTGGACTCCCAGACTTGGCAGCCAGGAGCAGCTTCCTCCTGGCAACGGAGATTTGTCTGTCTCGAGCTCTTTTGCCACGAGAGATGCTCTTGGTGTCCTCAGAACCAAAAGATTAAGTAACACTGCAGTTTTCCTGAACGTGGTAAGGTGTGTGAAATTGTAAAGGTCTCTATTTAAGGAGAACTTGGATCTTCACTGTGCCTCCAGAACTGCCTCCCCTCTTGAAAATAAAACTCCCTCCTGAATGTAAACCTCAGGATGGGGTTTTGTTCGCTTCATGTATCCCCAAAGCAGTGGCTAATACTAAGTAGTTGGTTAATGCATAATTTTTGAATGAACGAATGAATTAATGTGCAAACATACACACTTGAGGAAAACTGATCAGGTTGGAAACATCTGGGAATTTTTGCTTTCCTGGTAGGGAGGCGACCAAACATTTACTGGACACTACTCCTTGCCAAGTCTTCTAGGCTTTGGCAGGACAGTGGGGAGCGGGGGAGGGCTAGCAAACACATGCATCCTTAATGGACACAAAGGGGCACTATAATATCGTTTGGTCCAAGCCCTTAATCCTCGATTCCAAGGATGGTTTGTTCCCTCCCATCTACCAACCCCTCCCCGAGCATAGTCAATAAATATTTATTAACTGCATACTGAAGGCGCTTGTTAAATGTTTGTTGATGGTTAGCATGATTTGTCCAAGGTCATACAGGGCAAGAAGTCTCGGAACCAGCTCTCTTCAACACACATTTCTCTAACCGCTCTGGATAGGACTGTCCTCCCAGCATAAGACCCTAGGATGCAATGGCCCACGGAAAGTGCCCACCATAACTATTCCTTCACAGGGGCCGGGTAGGTATGGTCACAGCTAGCTCTGGGGACATACTTCCTTTGGAGAAAAGGATTTCTGCAGTTTTCTCTGTCATCTTACAGCCCGACAAAGGGTCGGCCGGGGGTCCCCTGGGAGACTTGGCTGAGAGCCTTGGGAAAAGCAGGCTCCAAGTGTCCCATTTCTGGCCTTCGCCTTCACCACCAGACTCCATAACAGCGGGCGTGGTGAGCACAACTTGCTCTCCCTACCGCCAGTCCAGGTGCAGGCTGCTCCGGTAGCCTGGCTCCCTTTCCCTCTGTACTTTCCTTTTGAGTTTCTGCTAAAATCTGGAGACATGGAATCCATCCGCGGGAACTCCGAGCCCCTCCAACTGAGCATGCGCCAACGCCAGGCTGCTTTTGGTCACCGGCTCCACAGCTCTCTCCACGCTGGGGCTGCGGAGCTGGAGGAAGAGGGAGGAGGGGAGAGGGGAGGGGGTGCCTCGAGAGGCGGCGGCTCGCGCGCCTGCGCAGCCAGCTCCAGGGACCCTAGGTTTTCTATGGGATTCCCAATCTGCAGCAGAGACTTACCCGAGCTTGTTGCGGCGGCGGCTGGGCTTGCGAGGCGCGATCCAAGAGGGATTTAAGCAGCCTACAGCTCCAGAGAAAAAAAGAGCGCGAGAGAACCACACACAGAGACGGCTTAACCGTTTATCTGAATTATACATATATATAAAGAACTGTTGAGTTTTATTATTTTCATTAAGTGACCGTGAGCAGCGCTATAACTGTAAGTGGAAAATGCAATCTTCGTTGCTTTTCTGCATGTGTAGTACAGCCAATTGTCTGAGAGATGCTTTGGCTATTGTCACATACTTTGCATAGAGCGTCCAAATGCCTGATGACAGTTGCTTTGGTTAAGGCTGGCCATCTGAATGTGTTGTTAGTCAAAGAGGGATCTTTGGGGATGATGGGGGTGGGGGAAGGAGGAGTGTTTATATGCGGCGTGTTTGGGGGTTTGTCTGAAGCTAGATTTAAGATAGGTGAAACAGAGGTGCTTTTTTAGTGTAAGTCTATAAATAAGCGGATTTCCTCTCACACACATTTAAGTAGCTGTTTGACCGATTGTGAAGTTTTCCGGTTGCTGATAAAACTATTGAGCGGCTGCAGTCAAGTACCAACCTGCCATCCGTGAGCTTGGTGCACCATTTTTCTCACCGGGGAAGAGCAGTGAAGGTGTTTGCTAAGTGAAACTGAGTAGACGAGATGGTGTGGAAACCGGGGTTGGTTTCCAAGCGGGGTGTTAGTGTTTAGAACCACGGAGCGACGCGCAAAAGAAGCACATTTCTTAGTATTGAGAAATGAGTAGATAATTTTTCGGTTTTGATTCTTCGTCATGATGGTGAATGAGCAAAAAAGGAGAGATGTTCAACCACATAGTCAGCCGTCTGTCTTGAGCAGAGTCTGAGACCCAGAGCCTCTCTGAATGGAAGCTGTCAGACCCAAACTAGTTGCCTGCCTCTGCACCCCGTATTCCCATTCTGGAATGCGGGGTTGAGAATTGTAAGCCCAGATGTGTTACATTCGGTGGTGTTTCTTTAAAGGAGAAAAGGTCGTTTTGTGTTTTGAGTTAAAATGGGTTGTTCCGTGCAGGAACTAAAGCAGGGTCTTTGCAAGGTCAAACCCACTGTGGAAACCGGGGGCACTGGTGAATGGCGGTGGAGGGACAGAGGAAACGGTGAGGTTCTGGGCGAGCGCTCAGCACTGCACGGATGGATCGGTGCCCTGTGAGATTCGAGAGTGGGAATCCATTTTTCTAGAGTTGTGCTCCTGCCCATATTTTGGAGACTAAAATGAAATGGAAATGTTAGTGGGTGTAGAAAACACAAGTGGATACTATCGGTGTGTCACATCCCACTTGAAGACAAGAAGAGCGAAGGAGTTGTATTTCTCCATATTAATTTTTGTTTTTAATTTAAAGGAATTTCAGGCTGAGACAAATTAAAAATGAAACTCTTGTGAAAACATATTTGATCCCCACTTCCATCTAAACTGCGTGTGGTGGTGATGGGGAGGTGGTCCTGCATCATTGAATACTTCACCCATAAGTGCACTCTCATTAAGCTTGGGTGTTTAATAACTCCAGAAAATGCTGCACTGAAGCAGTTGGCAGAATGGCATGAGGCAAGCAGACAAGCGAAGAGCATGGCCAGTGAGCTGGATGGATTTCCATGGAAGAAGCAGATTCAGTTTCTGTAATGAAATAAATTTTCCTTCAAATAAGGCAGATCATTATAGGGCTCATTGGCCCTTTAGTCAGTCCAACTATTTTGAGCCCCTCAAAGAAATTTGCAATTTCTTTAAATGGATAAAATTTGAAATAAAAAATTCGAGAATATTCTCTCCGTGGAAACCCGAAGTGTAAATCACTGTTCCTCTCTTCCTTACCTCAGGGCAGAAGGATCAATCATTTGTCATAACTGAACCATACTCCTTGTCCTCACTAAGAGTTGGAATGTGCTTCATGAATCGTGCAGTTTTTACACTGCATTGATAAATGGATAGTGCAGGAAGAATGGGTGATCTGGTACGAAATCTTAGAGGTGTTTAGTATCAGATACCCTGGCTCATGGGCTGACAGTCATAGAGACGTACCAGACAGAGACCTTCTAAAGTATCTAGTTCAAACCCCATGTTTTACGTAAAGATGAGGCCATTGAGGCCCAGAAGCTAGGGAGCTAGGGAAATGTCAGTTAACTTCTAGTCTATGAAATAAACAACTACAGAGTAACGTTGAGTGGAAATGTTCCCTTCTCTCTATACTTTTAGCATCTTCAGTGACATCGCTAAAGTCTTTAGATAAATAATTGTCTGGTCCCCAGCACATCTTCAAGAGAGTCCCAAGCTTCCTTTTCACACTATTATCATTTCTCCTTTCTTGCAAGGTCTCTTTCTATCTCTTTTCTATTGCCCCTCACCTACCATCTACCCACCTTATTCACTGTGTAACCTGCCCTTCCTGGCTGCCTCTGCATCTCAGTTAGTTTCTTTGGAATCCTTGGATTTTTTTTTTTTGAGAGAACTGGCACATCACTCAAAGCTCCTGTCCAAGGACTGCCCAGACCCATCTCCGTCTCCTCCATGCTCTAATCCTTCAGGGACTCCAGGCTTCAGAGACACTGCAGGTGCCGTCCTCACTCTTCTGCCTGTCTTACATCTTCCAAAACTGCTGCAGCTGCAGGGTCTGGGTCCTCGCGGAGTGAGGCGACTGCAGTGTAAACACACAATGGGCCCTGCCAGCTCTCCCCTGGCTCCTAGAAGGCAGAACCCAAATCCAAGATGCCTAACTGTCCCCAGCCTTCTTGGAAATCCTCCAGATGCAGCCACCTGCAGAGAAGGGGAGGGGCGGGGGCGGGGGGCGGAAGACTGAAGGAAGAGTGCTTGAGCGGCTCAACCTGAAGTGGGCGCTAGAGAGGACGGCAGTGCCGCCTGCAAAGCCTTTAGTGCTTGGCAAGCCCTTGCACAGCCTCCTTCTGGGTCTTGCAGCACTGGGACTGCAAAGCAGGCAATGATACCTGCCTACCTGGGCCTTCTTCTCTTTCCTCCTTTTTATATTATCTTTTCCTCTCGCTTGATTTTTCTATTGCTCCCTCGTTTTCTCTCCTGAATGCCCAGATAATACAGCTCTGGGCCATTTAAAGATAATCCAGGCCCTCCTGTTCCTTTTTGAAGAAATATACATCTCCCAGGCCCTCAGAAACATAACCAAGGCCACCACAGATGCACCCTTTGGGAAAGTGCCAGGAATTCTTACCTGAAAAAAAGCTGAGGCATTAGGGAAGGCTTGAGGAAGACAGTCTGTTTCTTTCTCCTTTGAAAGATAAGTTAAATACTCTTGGAAGTTTTTGATAAAGCATGGAGGTGTCTCAACACAGTCACCAATTAACATTTACTTTAACCCCTCCCCTCATGGTAACCCTTTGTTGAATTGGGTTGAACTCTGTCTTGGATAGAGTCTGTCCCTAACAAATACTCTTGGGTCAGATGTCACCTGGTCTTACTATCCCACTCTGAAAATAGTCGTGCCCAGGCTATTCTGAACACCAGGTAGCCTATGCAGAGACCTGCAGCTGCCAAGCTGCTTCAATTTGCTGCGCTGTGAATCTCGTTCTGCAATAGGATAACTGGATTAGAAATGTTGTCCTGGGCAAGCTATAGGTTTTCCGTTGGGGTTGCATACAGGTATGGATTACAAACATTGCTGAGGACCTCCTTGGGGAGTTTCATAAAATGACAGTATAATGTCAATAGCAAACAAATGTTATCCTACTTCACAAGAGCAATACCTTTTGATGTCCTTCTAAAGATCTTTTTCTTTGTACTGAGTGATATCTATGCTCCTTAGATTAGTAATTATTTAGAAAGATTGGAAGACGCTTCTCAAAGAAGGATCCCATTCAGTTTAGTCTAAGGTTGAAACTGACAATGTCCATCTCAGTTACATTTAGTAGATATAAATGCATTAATTTTCCTGAAGTATCCAATGGTACACAAATTAATACATGATTGATATTTCTACTCTCCCAATGGTTAATTCACATAATTAATACAGTGTAGGAACTGGATGGGATCCATATAAATTACTTAATCCATCCCTCCAATACATAAAAAACATAGGGTATCAAGGAACATTTTCATTTTAAAGAGAGAACTACAATATGAAAGCATAGTCTACAAGGGTGTATATTTTAATGATCTTTTTAATATTTCCACAATATTTGTACAATGTCTTTTATAGTACTTTATAATATATGTCAATTATATATCTGTTCCAAGAACCAGTTGTAAGCACCTTATTAATTAATTACATCAAGAAATTAAATTGTTTTGACTAAAAACATTGCACAATTAACATTGCTTTCAATATTCTTATGTTACTGAAAGGAAAAGCTGGACTGAATATTATTTTATAATTTATTTTCACTAAAGATATAAAAGCACTATAACAATACCTTCAAGAGTTCATTTTAATCCACGCATAATTTTTATCTCTTAAGAAGTAAAAATTTAAATTATTTGTACCTATCTACAAGAACTGGTATTAATAAGTCAAAGAGGGAATTTAAACACAGACTATGGTAGCTATGTGTACTACTTAGATCATGGGTCCCTTGAGCTATGGAATTATTTTAACATGTTCACACGGTGAAGGGACCACAATAGTGCATTTCTCATTTATATTTTGTTTCTAATGGTAACATGCGCTCTCTTAAGTGAGTCAAAATAGTTTGAGTTGCTCCCAGCCTGGTTCATTGAGAACTTCATAAATGGGGAACTTGGGGGTGCTTTAGAAACTATTTAATGAATGAAACAGAAATGGAATAGCAAGTTACTCAAGAATCCTCACAGAGGTTTGACACTTTAATAATAAGGTGCCTGTGAATACATTAAAGAGATGTTCTATACCCTTATCAGCGAACTTAAAGCATGCGAGTTGGGTAATTTGTCATGATTCCTATGCTTTCTCTGGATTTCTCTACCACCTTCCTTCACTCTACTTCAAACGCAGATGAACTGCTGTGTAACCACCAACTGTTTTTTTTTTTAAGACAATTCATTGCTTATATAACAATTTGTTGGATTATTTTCAGGTGAACAATCTATTTCCTCTTGTTCTAAATTACAATTCAGACTTGGAGGACTCTCATTGATCAACTGGCCTTCAAGCTCAATATATCTGATAAAATAATTGCTGAACTTTTTATAGAAAATAAGGCTCTCATTTTATGAAGTATCACTCATAACAGGCAAAGTGTTAACATAGCAGTTACATTTACTTGCTATTATTACTGATCTATAGAATGAATTCTTATTTTCTTTATTCTTGTTCATATAGGGACTTTTCTGACAACAGAAATCTGTCACTTTAAATATTTTTTATCTCCTTTGTTTGGATTTTGTTATCTCTTAGGCTCTGAATTTTTTTTTAATCTTTATTTTTAAATTTTTTTTTTCAACGTTTATTTATTTTTGGGACAGAGAGAGACAGAGCATGAACGGGGGAGGGGCAGAGAGAGAGGGAGACACAGAATCGGAAACAGGCTCCAGGCTCCGAGCCATCAGCCCAGAGCCTGACGCGGGGCTCGAACTCACGGACCGCGAGATCGTGACCTGGCTGAAGTCGGACGCTTAACCGACTGCGCCACCCAGGCGCCCCTAATCTTTATTTTTAAGACAGAGAAGGAAAGACAGAGTGCAAGCAGGGGAGGGGCAGAGAGAAAGGGAGACACAGAATCCGAAGCAGGCTCCAGGCTCTGGGCTGTCAGCACAGAGCCTGACACGGGGCTCAAACTCATGAAAGCAAGTTCATGACCTGAGCCAAAGTCAGATGCCCAACTGACTGAGCCACCCAGGCGCCCCAGGCTCTGAACTTTTGAGGAGCTGAATGTAAATAGATTTTTGCAAATCACTAACATGTTAAATGGGCTGTGGAGGCTGGGTGGATTTTTTTTTAACTCAAAAAACTAGACCCTACTATTTCTGTTATTTCATATTTTATTGTAATTGAAAATTTCTTAAAATATTAGGCTCTTGTGCTACAGAAGTCTCTGGTGTTTTATATTTTGTATTGGTTTTATTAATTTGTGGTTAGTGTGTTTATTTCTGATTTCTTGAGACCCAATCTTTTTTTTTAAGTTTTTTTATTTATTTTGAGAGAGAGCAAGCGGGGAAGGGCGGGGGGGGGGGGGGAGAGAGAGAGAGAGAGAGAGAGAGAGAGAGAGAGAGAATCCCAAGCAGGCTCCACATGGTCAGTGCTGAGCCTCACATGGAGCTCAAACCCACGAACCATGAGGTCATGACCTGAGCCAAAGTTGGATGCTCAACCGACTGCGCCACCTAGGCACCCTGAAACTGAATCTTAAATTGTGAGTGAAATGTCTCATTGGAGGCTCATTAGGCATTATCAGTGAAGTTGATATGCTTATGAATATATTTTATTTTAATGCATCAAATAGTGCTGTGCAAGTCAGACTTTCAATTAACAACTTCTATTTGTTAGAATTCTTTGGCAAGTGGTGTTATGAGTTTATGAAAGACAAAACCATCCACTTAATCTTTACTCCTCTTTCACTTGTGAATAGGAAAATTCCTCAGCCCTCACCAAGGTTTTAACTGACTCAAAAGAAATTATGATAGGAAATATAAATAAGAGTTTTCAAGCTGGACACACTTAGGTATAAAAATCCCCCAGTTCCACTAGCTTATTAGTTCAAAGACCTTGAATAAGTGGTTCAAGCTCTCAGCCTCAGTTTCCACTTAAATTGGTAATCACAGGATTTTTGAACAGAAAATGAAAGACTATGTATGTAAAGATATAATATAATGCTTCATTATTAAAAATGCGGGGCACCTGGGTGGCTCAGTCGGTTAAGCATCCAATACTGGGCTCAATTTATGATCTCACAGTTTGTGAGTTTGAGTCCCCCATTGGGCTCTCTGCTGTCAGCACAGAGCCCACTTCAGATCCTCTGTTCCCCCTCTCTTTCTGCCCATCCCCTGCTCACGTGTATGCTCTCTCTCTCTTTCTCTCTCTCTCAAAAATAAAGATAAACACTAAAAAAAGAAAATGCAATAAATGACAGTTATTATTGTCAATTATTGTCATTACCATTATCTCCATCAGAAATCAATATCCTGAAACACGTTAGTCTCTGAGTTGTAGTAGAACCAACATTCGTAGTAGAACGTCTGAGCGAGGAAGTGAGCTCTTAAAAGCAATGAACACTGAACAGTGCTTAGCCTACCTTGTAAAACAAGTATCCATGGAGTATATGTGCCAAGTACTGTATAGTCACTGTGGAATCAACATTAAATAAGATACAGTCCCAGCCTTCAAGGAACTTATGCCTAATGAGGAAGACAGATAAATGCAATTTACTAAGTCGGTAAAATAGAAAGTGGCATGGATGCACAGAAAAGAGAATTTCTAGAAGAAATGCCTACACTGAGACCTCAACCTTCCCATTTTTCTTATTCTTTCTTTCAGTGCATCTCCTTTCCATTATACCTCTTCTCTACTGTCATCCCCCTGCCATGTAATAGCAGCATATAATTGGGCCCAACAGAGTATGGAACTGGTAGCACATTTTTACATTTGTTTCCTTATTGAATACATTTCATAATTGTTTTTCAAGGCATAGTAGTCTCCCTTTATCTGTAGTTTCACTTTCCTTAGTTTCAGTTACCCCCAGTCAACCCAGGTGCAGAAACTTTTGATCCTCTTGAACACTCATCAGAAGGTCAGCAGTAACCTAATGTTAAGTCACATACATGCCTGTGTCACTCACCCCACCTCATGTCATCACATAGGCATTGTGTCATCTCATATCATCACAGGAAGAAGAAGTATGAGTACAGGACAAGAAGATATTTTGAGAGAGAGAGAGGGAGACCACATTCACATAACTTTCATGACAGTATATTGTTACTATATTATTAGTTATTGTTGTTAATCTTTTACTATGCTTAATTGATAAACTTTATCATAGGTATTTATGTATCATAGGTATTTTTCCTATAGGAAAAACCATAATATATATAGGGTTCAGTACTATCTGCAGTTTTGTGTATGTGTGGGAGGACTCTTATGTGATCTGTTCTTTTATTCTTTTCTCCTAGGGCTTTCATGATAAGAAAAGCAATCCTTCTTACCTACTGAGCTGAAAACTTGTTTCCAGCCTGTCTGTGCCTGTGTGGGTGTGCACACAGGCATGCACATGCACACACTTGCATGCGCACACACACACACGATTTCAAAAATGGTATTATTGTCTTTAGTTCTCTTTTTAAAATGTTTCTTCATTTATTTTGAGAGAGAGCGAGCAAGCTCACGTTCATGCGAGCCAGGGAGGGGCAGAGAGAGAGAGAGGGAGAGAATCCAAAGCAGCCTCCAAGTTCAGCGCAGAGAAGTGGGGTTCGGTCTCATCACCGTGAGATCATGACCTGTGCTGAAATCAAGAGTCGGACACTTAACCGACTGAACAACCCAGGCGCCCCTGTCTTTAGTTCTTCTAAGAGCCATTTTTCATCTCAGCTTTTTCTCAATTCTCCCCATATTTCCTGCTTCATTTTCTAGGGAAATTCAAGTATATTTCTAATCTGTGGTTAAAAAGGAGAAACCTTTTCTCCTTTTGAAATCTGTAAAAGTCACACATCGTTCTGAGGGTCTGTTGTATAGTAGGGGAGTCTTAGATCATTCCTAGAATTGGTCAAGACTTTTGGTCTTAATTAATTTGGGGGGCCCATTTTCTCACTTGTGAAATTGGATTAATATATTTACTTTATAGGGATGTCAAAGACCATATATATGTGTATGTACAGATATGCATATGTACAGGTGTATACACACATACCACCTAAAAGAGCTTAGCATAGTGTAAATAATCCTCCCTCTGCGGACTTCCACCTGCCCTCTTGCCATTCTCCTCAGTCTGCATCCCTCTGTTTCTCCTAGTCTCCTGTTCTAAGTGTTCTGCTCTAAGCATGTTTGTTCTAACTCAGTCAACGTCCTAGCATAGACCTGTGTTCTGCATCCATTTGGGAAAGCTCTTCCATTTATTCAAGACGTGCCTCCTGCTAAAGTTCCCAAAGCTTCCAATGACCAACATTCAATTGATGAACAGTCTTTCCCACACCAATGACCTAAGGTGTGCTTCATAAATAATGTCAGAGAGCATCTGCCAATGTTTACTTGTCTTCTGCCCTCTATCCTCTCTTTCCTTCATCTTTTCCTCCAAGGTGCTTAGAGTGCTTGTGACACATCCCCATGACACCCTGACGTCATTTCTTTGGTCAGGCCTAGTACTATCACTTAGTCCATCTGTTGTCCATCAAATAAATATCCATCAAGTAACACCCAGTAAATGGCAGAAAGGGAAGCCTTGGTGGTACACACAATTAATGTTGTAGAACATGTTTGAATCAGGAGTAGCCTATCAGAGCCTTTGTTTGTTGAGTGTTTGTAGAAGTGCACACTAGTGCACATTGACAAAGAGCAGAGAACAGGTCTCAAAGCAGGAGTGAGGGAGCAATGCCTATACATGCATACATGATATGTATACAGTAAGTTTAATGTACCATCATAGATCATTTTATATTTTTAAGCGAAATATTTCAGAGCAAATAGCTTTATACCAAATCAGTACTTATGAGATGGTATTAAAAGAAAGGCCTATTGAAAGTTCCCTCCTTGTAGATGAAGTGGCAGAGTTAAAAGGGAGGGTGGTTTAAATTTGGTAGTAAGGACATTTTAAACTTTCTTTCTTTCTTTTTTAAGATGCTCCTCTTATTCTTTTTTTTTTAATTTTTTAACGTCTGTTTGTTTTTGAGAGACAGAGCATGAGTGGGGGAGGGGCAGAGAGAGAGGGAGACACAAGATCTGAAGCAGGCTCCAGGCTCTGAGCTGTCAGCACAGAGCCTGACGCAGGGCTCGAACCCACAGACTGCAAGATCATGACCTGAGCCGAAGTCGGATGCTTAATGGACTGAGCCAACCAGATGCCCCTCCTATTCTTTTTTTTTTTCATTTACTTATTTATTTTGAGGGGAGGGGCAAAGAGAGAGGGAGAGAGAGAATCCCAAGCAGGCTCCACACTGTCAGTGCAGAACCTAACTCAGAGCCTGAACTCACAAACCATGAGATCATGACTTGAGCAGAAATCAAGAGTCAGACGCTTAACTGATAGCCACCCAGGAGTCCCAAACTTTGTTTACTTAAAGAAATATTTCCAAGACACTGATAGTTACTTCCCCACAAAGAGTTTTGTGAAAACTTTTTTTTGAGGGAGTTCATGCTTCCTGCATCCCACTCTTAGATATTCCTAATGCATGTGTGTATTGATGTAAGTCTGAGAGTTCCTCTTGTAGAGATCCTAGAGTCTGTTTAACTTTGCTGGACCTTATGTTTCCAATGTTTACTCAGGGAACTCGTGTTAAATTACACTTATCACCATCTCCTTGCCTTCTGAAGAAGCCAGTTGGAAAAGCTGCTTTAGCAGGACACAAATGGAAGTACATAATGGAAAGACCATAAAAGTAGGTGGCATTAGCTGTGTTTTAGGCATCACAGCTGTGCTGTAGTCATCATCAATGCAAAGTCCTGGAAAAATCAATTAAATTTTTCTGAGTTTTCATTTCTTCATGTGAAAATAAATATGGGTCTCAATTTCGTAGGGTATAACATACAAGTTGTAAATAACATAGTCTACACTTTATGATGTTCACATCATGTTTATGATGTCACAGTTTACCCAACAAGGAAGGGGGAAGAGAAGGAGATACTTCTTGAAGTGTGCAATGTTTGTAAACGTGCTTGGCATATCCCATGCCTCTACACAAAGGGCTCTGCCAGGTTCTTTGCTTTACTTGCATATTACTCATCCATGTTCACAGAAATCCAATGAGATAGATTATCTCTACTTTAGATGAATAAATTGGTACAGGGATTGAGTAATTTGCCTAAAGCCATGTGGTTTGTAAGTGATAACTCTAAGATCCAGAACAGATCTGTGCCCTTTCTGACTACTCACCTGTCGTTTTTATGTTCATTACATTGTTTCTATATGAGGTACTATCTCTCTGACTCATCAATGTATTCATTCTTTCAAAAAATACCTATTGAATATCTGTCACTTGCCTAGCAGTAGACATGCAGGGTGAACTAAAATAACCATAATCCTTGCCCTCATAGAGATCAGAGTCTAGTTAGAGAAACATAAATTAAATAATCACAAAATAGCTTAACATTACAAATAAGATTAAGTACACTGGAAGAAAAATACATGATGCTATAAGAAAATGTGACAGAAAGACTTATTTTGAGGTGTTTCAAATAATAGATTCCAGGGAAATCCAGTGAGAATCGCCAAGTCTTTTACAAAGAACATTGTCCAAAGGGTCAAAAAATCTTCACATTCTAGCCTGGGTTTTGCTTCTAGCTTTTCATCTTGGTTAAATCACTTTCTCTTGATGGGCATTAGTCTCATTATACGTAGAATTAGTAGGATTAGCTAGTATGTCTCTACTAACAGCCTTCCAGCTCTATCTACTATTACTGAAAATCTCATACATTTTCTTATCATAATTTTAAAGTCATATAAGTGTTATACAGCAAAAATCTAGCATTGAGCCATTTTCTCAGGAATAGATACAGATTTGTCTCCATATATTTATACCTCGCCTTGTCTCAGAAAGGATTAAATACTTCTATTGTTCTTTATTTGTGCAAAAGCAATATGATAAGAAAATGAAATAAGCTGTTTATTCAATATTGGAAAAGAGATTAAATTACTATTTTTTGCTGGCTGTATATAGAGAAAGTTGGAAGATTCAAGTAAAAATAAAAAATAACAAATGTTTGATAAGGAGTTTAGACATGAGATAAATTATAAAAACAAATAACTTCTTTCATTTTAGTCTACCAAAAAAGTATTCAGAAATGAAAAGTGGAAAAAATATTCTATATACAATAGCAGCCAAGATGATAAAATGTTTAAGATTAAAAGTTTTAAGAGAAGCAAAGTGCCTTGGGGAGCACAACTATAAAATCTTATTGAAGAACAGAAAATATGATAACAACAAATGAAAAGACAATATGAACACATCATACATATAAGGTAATGTATAGACATGATATGTTTGTAATATATAATAATTATAATGCCACAGGATTTTTTATTGTAGGCATCATTTAAGTTTTTTTAACTTGGTTTTAAAGTTTATCTGAACACTGCATCCTCAAATATCATGTCAAATTTGAATATCATGTCAAATTTGAATATCATGTAAAAAGAATAGAGTAGTCTTGCATTACCGGATGTTAGAACATATAAACACTGTAATCAAATTAAGATGGTGTAGGCATATGAGTAGACAAATAGACCAGAGAACAAAACAGAGAATCAGAGATAGCTCATTTTCTTTGGGATTTTATGAAATACCACTAAGGGTGCCATTTTAATTTAGTGGGAAGGGTGCAATTTATGTAATAAATCGCACCAGAACACCTGATTGTCTACTTAGAAATATCTACTTAGATAGAAATATCCATCTCACACTATATAAGTGTATTCCAGATATAGTAAAGACTTCATTTTTTTTTTAAGGCTTAGCAGAAAGTCCAGGAGATGTATTTGTAACCTAGATGTAGTGGGAAATAAGCAATCCAAAAACTCTAAAAGGGTAGGCATATTTGATTACATAAAAGATACTATGTTAAAAGATGTTATTAACATGGAAGTGTTCAATACTTTTTAGTGAACTTTAGAAGATAAGTTTCTGTATCCTCTGGACCATAATGCCTGGTTCATAGCTGAGATTCAGATGAAAGCATGCAAGTAGAATGGGATACGGGTCATGACAAGAAGGATAGATTTTGTTCTAAGAATTTTGGGTGTGAAAGAGCAAATTAGTTTTCAATGGATTTCTTAGGTTGTCTCTTTGGGGCTCACAAGTTTCTTCTATGAGAATATGACAGTTAATCCAGCTCAACAAACAGTAACTGACTAATCCAGTTTAACAGACATTGAGTGCTTACTATGTACCAAACCCTGTACTGAAAAAATTTGGAAGCAAAGAAAGATAGACTCTCTCATGGAGCTTATGGTATGGAAAGGCATGACAAATGGGTGATTAAAAACTGATTAGTCTGAAAAAAAGGGGGAAGATTATGCTCCTGTGGGTATGCATAACAAAGAGACTTAGTCTAAGGAATCCTGGACTGACTCAGAGTGAGATTTATCCTGGATACCTAAGTAGGGGTGGAAGTTTGCCAGTTCAGGAAAGGTATAGAAGGAGTGCTCCCCACACAGGTAATAGCATGTGCAAAGAGCTGGATTTGATAGTGAACCTGGTAAGAAACTGGAGTGAGGCTGCAAAATTAGCAGCAAACGGCCAGGTTCCAGGTTGTGATGAATCTTATAAGGAATGTTAAGGGATTTTTTAAAAAGCTTTTTTTTTTTTTTACTGCATCATGAGAGCAGTAAGAATCTATTAAAGATTTTAAAAAGGAAGTGACTTGATCAGACTTAAATTTTCAAATGATCCTTCTGGAGAATTAATCAGGGAGACCAGTTGGAGGCAGTTGTATTTGTCCAGGTGAGAGGTGATATTGGCTTGGTCTAAAGTGGTACAGCACAGCTTCAGAGACCTGAACAAATTTGGCAGATGTTTAGGAGGTAGATCATATAGGAATATGACTATTTGTGAGGAGAGGGAGAAGAAAGTCAGCTACTGTGTTAGTGAGCAACTGTGTAGAGAACTGTACAATTCTTCAGATGGAAAACATATGCCAAGTGTCTGTTCTTTTTTGTCTCTTAAGAATGCAGCTCAGGGGCACCTGGATGGCTCAGTCTGTTAAACGTCCAACTTCAGCTCAGGTCATGATCTCGTGGTTCATGATTTCGAGCCATGTCGGGCTCCATGCTGACAGCTCAGAGCCTGGAGCCTCCTTGGGATTCTGTGTCTCCCTCTCTGTCTGTCCCTCCCCCGCTCACACTCTCTCTCAAAAATGAATAAACATTAAAAAAATTAAAAAAAAAAAAGAATGCAGCCCAAAAGTTAATCAAGAAAATGACACTCCCTTTACATTGTTCTAAATAGGTACACTCTTCAGAATAAAACATGGGACTCACCCCAAACACCCTCACCAGCCAGCAGGGTCTGCAGTACTCCCAGCCTGTGGAATTGCTATTGGAGTCTGTTGAGGTTTAATTCAAGCCTTTTGAGGCTTCTTCTAGTCTACGCTTTGTATCAGGTGTTCCCCATCTTTTTTACCACTACTTTATACTCCTGGGACTTCTCTGTAATGCCAAGTTTTTCAGACTCTCAAGGCTAGTAATTGTAATTTCATTATTAGTTGATTTGAAAGAACACATTGGGACAAATAGCTACTATGAATTCAATAATGTTTAAAATTCACCTTTAAAATTTACATTATTGATAGCAATAGCATTGACACACATTTGAAAAATAATACAATGATATGTGAAAGATACACTATTCCATTTCTAAGGCTAACATTCATATGTATTCACAGACCCTTTTAAATAATTGAATGCATTCTTCCACTTTCAGACTTCATTCTAGCAATCCACAAACCAAATTTTATCTTTAAGTTGATCATAAACTTTTTAAATTTTCATTGAGAAGCAAAGCTAATGCTAATATGGTCTCTTTAACAATTGCACATTCTTTAGAAATCAAAGAGTAAATTTTTGTTCCCTAATGATGGCATTTAGACAGGACATTGAGATTATATAAATAGGTATTCTGTCTGTTTTGGCATAAATTGGGCCCTAGATTTAGAATCCAGAGTCTGTCCCCATTGACGGCATATATTGCCTTAAGGGAATTTTATCTTCCTCTGAATAGTATTATACAAAAAAGAATTATTTTAAGGAGAAACATCAGAACTGGACCTACAGAGCTGTTAGGAACCAGCACAACTAGGTATTTGCCACTGCCTCCTTTTCTTGATCTCTGGGATCCGAGATGTTCCTCTCTCTATACATAACATCTCAGTTCCTCTCTCTGCAGGTTAGCTCTACACCCACTATTGATGAAGGATTGATACCAAATCTCTTCCATTCCAAATCTCTGAAAGAGCAAGTCTGATTACTTTTATCTCTGTTTGCAAGCCCTTCCCACCATCCAACTTCATCAACTGGTCTGTGCTGTGCCACTTTTGGGTCAGTGACACATCTTTGTTTGGATTTTTAGATCATTCCTGCCTAAAAATGGCTGAACTATACTTTTCTAAATATGAAGTATGGATAAGGCCACTGCAGCTAAAAGAAGAGATGAGACATATTAATAACTGATATGTCCAGTATGTTGGGCAAGGAATAACCAGGAAGGAGAGATGAAGGGAGAAGGGAACTATTTCATGACAAAAATAATTCAGGCACCTCACATAGCAAAACTGGAGAATATTACAGTAGAGAGATATAAAAATCATCATCTTAATATTCAAAGTTAATATCGATTATTTGGCGTATTTCTTTCTGGCCTCTTTTTTATATGCCTCTTTCTTTTTACTTAGTTGTGATGTTGATATAGATAAACTTTACCCTCTTCTAAATATTCCTTTTTAAAACCAATTCCTTGAGTTATATCCAGTGTTTTTCCAGTCATGCTCTTCTCCGTTTTTTTGTTTGTTTGTTTGTTTGTTTGTTGGTTTTTTTTTGTTTTTTTTTATCTAGTCTTCTTCCTTGTTCAGAGAGGATTGCAGTTAGGTTTCTAATACACTAACATTTTTAAAAAAATTTTAACTTTAATTGCCTGTTTATTTTTGAGAGACAGCACGAGCGAATGGGAGAGGGGCAGAGAGAGAGGGAGACACAGAATCCCAAGCAGGCTCCAGGCTCTAAGCTGTCAGCACAGAATCTGATGCGGGGATAGAATCTGTGAACCATGAGATCATGACCTGAGCAGAAGTTGGACGCTTAAGCGACTGAACCACCCAGGCACCCCTAATACAGTAACATTTTAAAAAATGAATTAGAAATGAGAGGTTTCAAAAAAGGAAAATGAAGATTGTCTTCTGATTTGTTCTAACCCACACTTCTGATTGTTAAATAGAATTTGTATGTGGTTTGGCAGCAGCCTCTGTGTCTTCTTTGAGTCTTTCTGACCTAAGATACGCTTTCAGAGCCTATAAGCTGAAAGAAACCATAGCTGGCCAAAGATGTGTTCCGTTTTGGCACAGAAATGCATATTTATTATTAAGTGGACTTTATTACACCATCTCACGAGGGTGTTCAGAGAGGCCTTTAAGAAATTATTCCAATCCTCATGCATAGGATTCTGGAGCAAAAACAGCAGCAACTATAAGCCATTACGGCCTCATTATGTGTGTTTTAGTACAATGGCAAGAAACCAGGTGACTCAAAGAGTCACGCTTGTGCCAACTTTGAGTCTCTCAGAGCCTCTCAAGTTGCCTTGCAAATGTGGTTAAACAACAGTGTTTCAATATCCCTATTCAAGATGGAAATTGAAATTGTATTAAATCATTTTTCAAAACACTTACTGGATGCCCATGTGGCCTAGGCATTGATGAGTAAGAAGGGGTCTCCCTCTTCCAAGTGTTCCAAGAATCTAGTGGGGCCAGGCAAGTAAGCAAGTGATTACAGAGCACAAAACTACCTTGATGTGGTTAAAGCAGTGGATGTTCCATTGGATATATGCCTCCTTGTATTCACTGCAGCATTGATCAGAGAAGTATTTTTTCCTAAACCGAAAATGGACCTGCTTTAAATGGGTAAAATTCTTAGAGGATGGCACAATGTTCTCTTCAGCGTTCTGCCACGTTTCCTTTGAAATGAATGTGATTACTTACATACTACTTTTTTATTGTGAAACATTTCAAACACACATTAAAGTTCAGATAATAATATAGTAAGTATCCACTGTCCTACTGCCTAGAATTCACAACCATTAATATGTTCTCATATTTTGAAATTCTCTTCATTTCTCTTCTTAGTTCCACTCACCTCTCTTTTTCCTAGAAACATTCTATTGAACTTAGCATGCGTTTTCTTCACGAACATGCTTATTCTTTTTACTAAATACATGTCTCTATAGTATCATCTTTTCTCTTTGACATTTAAGTAGATGACATCATATTGTGTGTCATTCTCCTACTTATCCTCTCAAAAAAAATTTTAGATCACAATTTTTATTCATGTGATATCATTCATTTATTTTAACTACTATACAG
The DNA here is from genome assembly GCF_022837055.1 of Prionailurus viverrinus. NCBI lineage: Eukaryota > Metazoa > Chordata > Mammalia > Carnivora > Felidae > Prionailurus > Prionailurus viverrinus. Next base: position 127,725,022 of record NC_062563.1, on the reverse strand, counting down.
TACTTCATTATGTGACTATACCTCCAATTACCTATCCATTTCCTATTTTATGATCATTTAGGTTGCTCTGACTTTTTTTTCAGTGTTTGCTATTAAAAACTTGCAGTGTGCGTCTTTTTCACATATCCCCTTGGATATTTGTGTGAATTTCTGTAGGGCGTATGTGTTGAAATAGAATTGCTAGATCATGTTCTATATGCACCTTCTGCTGTATTAGATATTGCCAAATTGTTCTCCAAAGAAGATGTACCAGTTAATATTCCCACAAATAGTATATTAGAAAGAGTTCATACTTCTTTACGTCTTTGCAAACAATTGGTATTAGCATATTTTAAAAATCTATTTAATTTTTTTAACATTTATTTATTTTTGAGAGACAGAGCATGAGTTGGGGAGGGCCAGAGAGAGAAGGAGATACAGAATCTGAAGCAGGCTCCAGGCTCTGAGCTGTCAGCACAGAGCCCAACCTGGGGCTCGAACTCGCAAACCATGAGATCATGACCTGAGCCAAAGTCAGATGCTTAACTGACTGAGCCAACTAGGCACCCCCCAAAATTTATTTTTATCAAACTAATTGGAAAAAATTGTTCTTTGTAATTTTCCATCTCTTTACTCTTTATTGGCCATGTAGATTTTCTTCTCTATTGATTATCTAGTTTTATGCTCTACCTATTGTTTAATAGTATTGTTTGTATTTTTCTCATTCATTACTTGGAATACTTCATATGTTCTGAATAAAAATTCTTTGTTATTAGGTACATTGCAGATATCTTCTCCTTGCATATTACTTATTTAACTTTATTCATGGTTTCTTTTGTCTTAAAAATAGTTTTTAATCTCGAAGTAGTCTTATTTATCAATCTTTTACCATGAGTTGTGCATATTGTGTTAATTTGGGTTTTAATCCAACGGAATATATTTTGTGATCAGTTGGAAGGTTGGCATCTAATTTCATTTTTGCCCAAATCTTTGAGCACCTAACTGATCACTTCCTTAAGTTAAATTCCTGACATGAAGAGTATTGACAGTTGAAGGGGCTTGATGCCTATTACCAAAGATGCTATTTTTTTTTCACTAGTCATTAATAACTAATATGCTAGAAACTTGAAATATTGAGTACAAAGTTAAACTACCTTTATTTTATTTTTATTTTTTTATTTTTATTTTTGAGAGAAATAGAGACAAAGCATGAGCTGGGGGGGGGGGGGGAAGAGAGAAAAAAAGCAGGCTCTGAGCTGTCAGCACAGAGCCCAATGTGGGGCTCAAACTTGCAAACCACAAGATCATGACCTGGGCCAAAGTCTGACACTCAACCAACTGACCCCACCCAGGCTCCCCCAAACTATCTTTAAACTTTTGTTTCTTTTTGCCTTTTTACTCATTGTCAAAGAGTGGCATTTAAATTCTTTTTTTTTTTACATTTTATTTATTTTTGAGAGAGAGAGAGAGACAAACAGAACACAAGTGGGGGAGAGGCAGAGAGAGAGGGAGACACAGAATCCGAATCAGGCTCCAGGCTCTGAGCTGTCAGCACTGAGCCCAACGCAGGGCTCAAACTCAAAAACCATGAGATCATGACCTGAGCTGAAGTCGGACGCTCATCTGACTGAGCCACCCAGGTGCCCCTCAATAGAGTGACATTTAGGTGGACCTTTGAGAATTCCCATAAATATTCTTTTCTTTGGGAATGTTTGAGGAGGACTGTTTTCTGCTCAGTCTCAGACACCTGGCATGATGAAGGGATATGCCTCAATATCTTGGCATATCTCTAAACTGAGTGTCTCTCTGACATATAGTTCACTTCTCTTTCTCACTTCCCTCCCCAGTAGAGCAGGTGTGTTTTTTAAGGAGACACTTTCTACAAAGAAACATAGCTTTTTAGTTTTTGTCTTGTTTCTTAAGAGAGAAGATCCTAAGAGATCTTAAGAGAGATCCTACTGTGGAAGAATGAATCTCAAGAGGACTGCACTGAGATGTAGATGCTTCGGAGAATCACACCTTAGCTGGGTGATTTATTCCTACACACCAGCCGTACACCAAGAATGTCTCACATTCATGTTCCAAAAAAGTTATAAGTTGGTTCATTTAATGGGCCCATAATAGAATAGTCAAATTTTGAAATGTTAAATCTATTAACACCAATGGTTGCCTATATTTGGCATTAAGATTTTTTAAATGAGTCCATCTATGGTTTGGTATTATTATAAAACTTTTTCCGAATGCAAATGGAATATATAGATCAATACTTTTACAATTTTACAGATGAGGAAGCGGAGTCTCAGAAACATTAGTTAACTGCCCCAAATTGTAAGACTAATAAACACCAAATAAACCAAATAAAACTGAGCTTTCCACTGTTCAATCTTGCTTTTTTTAAAAGTTTTTAAAGTATATTTATTTATTTTGAGAAAAAGAGAGAGAGAGAGCATGAGCAGGGGAGGGGCAGAGAGAGAGAGAATCCCAAGCAAGCTCCATGCTGCCATCATGGAGCCCGACATGGGGCTTGAATCCACAAACTGTGAGATCATGACTTGAGCCGAAACCAGGAGTCTGACGTTTAACTGACTGAGCCACCAAGGCGCCCCATCTTGATTTCTAAAAACCTCCAAAAGCACTCTAGAAACACAGAGAAAAACAACTTATAATTTTTAAATATCCAGAATACCAAGAATAGATGGTTTAGCTATGGTATGCATCAGGTAATTTTCCTGAGTGGTAACCCACATTTTGCTCTTGGTCCTAGGATACTGTCTGGTTCAAACCTAACACAATTAATAACATTTTTTTAAGTGACACTGTAACCCTAATATGACTTAAGGCTATTTATTTCAGTTGTTTCCTGAAGTTGGAAATAATTAAGGACTCTGCTGAGTTACATATCCTTATTGAGTTCGTGAGCAGGCAGATAGGGGAATTTAAAGTTGACCTTTCCTTCAAACAATTTGGCATACAACCTATTTGCACTGATAAGTGAAATGAACACATTCATATGGTAACTATAAATCACTGTCACTATCATGGAAGGAAGTTTATGTTTAAAAATTATAGAAAGTTAAGATAATCATTTTATGACTATTAAGTACCTACTTAGTATCTGGGATGGGTCTAGATACAAAGAGTGATAAATAAGACAGGCCAGGTTCTTGCCCTCTTTGAGCTGACATTCTATAGTGAAAAAAGACCATCAATAAATAATCATATAAATTAATGAATACTTTAGCTAAGTTCAGATAGTCTTACGGGCTACAAAGAATATAAAACAAAGTAGTGAGATAGTCGTTGGAGAAGAGGCTATTAATAGTTACTTATTAATAGTAATTACTATTAACAGTATTAATAGTTTGAATAGAAGAACTCAAAAGGTGACATTTGATCAGTGACTTGAATGGTGAGAAGTCAGCCATGAAAGATCTTGGAAGAAGAGGGTTCTAAGGAGAGAGAAAACTAATGCAAAGTCCTTAATGGATGAATGAATGTGGTGTGTATGAGAGAAGGCCACAGAGTCCCTAGGGCTGCAGCCTAGTAAATAAAGGAGATTGATAGGTGATAAAGTTGGAGAGGCAGGGTGACAATACACCCCAATTTGCTTAAGATAGTCCTGAATAATACCTATTGTCTTGGTAGAAGTAATAGCACTTTCCTTCACTCTCAGAGTGTGCTCTTTGGACAATAAATTATAAAGTCTCCCTATTGAGAGTTAAATAGGGGCCAAACTATTTGGTTTCAGACAGCAAAAGAGCAAAAAACTTTAGAGACCAGATAGCAAATTAATTCCTTCTTGTTCCTTTGGCCCTTCTTATTTTAATCTGAGTTGGAGTCAAAACATTTTATTTGGCATTAGTGTGATGTATGCAGTAGGATAAGAGAGATATACAGATAAGAGCTGGTTACCCACAGAGAACATCTTGTGGAAAGGTTTTTAGATTTAGATCTGAAAGAGGCCCTTAGTCTTACCTAGTGACTAGAGCAGGCCAAGATACTTGTGCTAAACCAAAGAATTAACACTAAGAGGAAGAGGAGAGGGGGTAAAGGGAGAGGAAGAAAGTGGAAGAGCTCCTGTCCTAAGCTATGCAATTTTCAGTATTCTATATTATCTCATCTTTAATTTTTACAGTTTGTTTTAAGATAAAATGAAAGCTATGAGAGCTTTGATAGCTTGATTGAAGTCACACAAAGAGAATTAACTCTCGGATTTGAATCTAACTCCGTCTGACTCTTTCCATTAGGTTATCCTGTCCACCTGAAGCTTTCCACCTGTCTTCCAGTATTTCTTGATCCGTGAACATGCCGTGTTCTTTTGTACCTCAATGTGTCTATTATTTCTACCTGACAATCCCTATCCAACCATTGCAAAGATTGCTTCTCATGTGAAGCTCTCCTTAATTCCCACAAATATAGTTGTTTCCTCTGCCCTTCCATAACAGCCATACAAATCTCTGTTACACAGTTTTATTCATCCATCCATTCATTCATTCATTTATTCAGCTGTTGAATATTGGGCTTACAGCAGTGAGCAGGACAAACACAATACCCAACCTCACTGAGCTTATGGATAGAGAAGATTAATTAGCCAAGATATCAATGTCATTAAGAAATGTCTTTATTAAATTTCCTTTATCTCATTTATTCATTCATTAGTCCATTTAGTAAGTGCCTACTATGCTAACAGAGACCTGATAAAATATTGAAACATTTTTGAAAATGCAAATTCAGTGTGAGCATGAGTCTCAAAGTTAAGACCGAAGTAGTGAGAGATAAAACGGAAGGAAAGGCACCAGGAAGATCATGGTGGCCTCTATGGGTACTTTGAAGGAATTTATACATCCTTTTTAGGCAACAGGGAAGCACTGAAGGCTTGAAGTGGTCAGATATTTATTCTAGTAATAACAATATGGTGACAGCGTGAAGAATAAATTTGAAGGGTAGAGACTGCAGAAAGACTAATTACATAGTTGTTGACAAAAAAACAGTAGAGTTTAAAATAAAATAGAGTTAGTCAAGGCAGAATTTCTGACTAACTAGGACTAGGGTACAAGGAATGAAGAAGCATATACAGCCTCCTAAGTGTCTGACTGGGCTTATAAACTCATGACTGTCCCCTGAATTACTGAGACAGAGATGAGGTCTTACCCCTGTATCCTCCATTATCCTCATAGTTCTTTAAAAGACAAGTAGCCCGTTTCTTCCGTCACCTTCTGTTTTCGTTGATGCACTCTGGGTGAAAGCTGCGTTTGAAGAGAACATTGGATTTGTGGTCAGGAGATGTGGCTCTGGAACTAGATCTTAAACAGACATTCCCTACACTCTTAGAAGAAGCTTATGTTTTCTCTAGGCCTCAGGTTCTCATCTGGAAAAGGAAAGCATTGATCTAAGATCTATTTGTTTACTCTCTCTCTCTGCACGTCAGCCTTCTCAACTTTATAATGACGATTAATTAGATTTTACAGAGATCTTTTCAAGTTCTCATATTTTAATGTGAGTTAATATAGTAACCTATAGAAGATCTTTCACTATTCAGCATGAATGTGCTACCATAGAATCTTTTACATTTTTAGGGATGTCCTTATCGCTCCATGTTATACATTGTAACTAAATGTGTGCAAATTATTTTTCTCTCCCATTGGATCATTGGTTTCTACGGGAAATAAGCAAGCAACTTCTTTTATTTTTATTTTTATTTTATCTATTTATTTTGAGAGAGAGCATATACGAGGGGCAGAGAGGGAGGGAGAGAGAGAGAGAGAGAGAGAGAGAGAATCCCAAGCAGGCTGCACTCTGTCAGCACAGAGCCCAACGTAGAGCTCGGACTCATGAACCATGAGATCACAACCTGAGCTGAAGTCGGATGCTTAACCAGTTGAGCCACCCAAGTGCCCTAAGCAAGCATTTCTTATTTATCCCCATGCCCAGGTAGATACATAGTATGATTTCTGCACATAGTCTGCACTTTTTATTGATTTGTAAGGAGGAAAAGAGGAAAACAACATACTTCATTTTTTTGCAGTAAATAGTTGTAATTATAATGTGTATTCAATGTTGTATGCCCACTTTTTGCACTTAGCATATCATAAGTAATTTGCCATGTTTCAAACTTGTACTTATACTTTTATATTCCATTGAGTCAACATACCATAATTTACTATTTCCCTAAAACTAGAGTTTCTACCATTACTAAATAAAGCTGTAATAAATATATCCCTTTGTATAACTTTTTCCTCTTGGAATTTTTCTTTAAGATGGGTACCCCTGGTATCAAAAGTGTTGCTGTTTACTGCTTCTTCATTTCTATTTTTAAGTGGGTTGCAGGAACATGCAGTTTTACTGTGTTTGATTATTTGTAGGATTGGACTTGGCCACTGAGATTTCATCTCTGTTCATACTCTGTTCTTGTTGGTTGTTTAGTTTTCTATCAAATTCTCTTACCATTTATTTTTTTTTAATTGTTAATGTTTTTTAAATTTATTTTTGAGAGAGAGCTAATGAGAGAGAGAGAGAGAGAGAGAGAGAACAAGCAAGAGAGGGAGAGAGAAAGAGGGAGACACAGAATTGGAAGCAGATTCCAGGCTCTGAGCTGTCAGCACAGAGCCCAAGGTGGCGCTCGAACCCACAAGCTGTGAGTGAGATCATGACCTGAGCCAAAGTCAAATGAGCCACTCAGGCGCCCTTCTTACCAATTATATTTAAGCACCTTTAATATTTAAAAAACATTTATGTTGCCTATTTTTTCTTCCACTTGACGTTTGCTATTTTTTTCTGGTGTTTTTAGACTCCCTAAACTTTGAATTTATGTAGTTCTATCTACCAATCTTATCTTTTATAGTTTCTGTCATTGCTTTTGTTTAGAAAGTCAAACCTGACCTTAATAAATAGGTTAAACATGTTTCTCTGGGTTTATTTACTATTTGTGTTTATGCTGGTATGAATTTTCTATGTACACTCTGATCATTCATCTAACAGTTCCCTTAATAATTGGAATTTGCTTTATATATAAAGCATATAAAGCTATGTGTATGGATACACATAGCTATTAACATTTTGTCTAGCCTATCTTCAGTTTCTATTAGTTTTCTTTGACATATTTTTATATTAAGCTTTTTATTCCAAATGTTAATGATTTTTTAAAAGATGGTACATAGTGTGGTTCTGTTGCAGGATATTTTTTTTTACCTCAATACCCCAGATTCGTTGTCTCACCGCTTCGAAGAATGAAGAGGTAGACACAAGATGAGCAGCAGACTAAAGTTTATGAAGGTATAAGATTAGAAAGTAAGAATTTGAGCATAAGGTCAGAAAGTAAGACCAGTATGAAAGCTCCCTTTACAGAGAGGTGGCACTCGAAGGTGAAAGCCTGCGGACTGTAGGCAAGGGACTTTGTTTTGTAAGGTTCTGGTTGGCTCCCTCTTCCCTTACCCTTTGTTCCTTCTCAGGTTCTACCCTTATTGAGTAGGTAACTCTAAATGCCTAATCATTCCTTTTTGATTGGCTCATTTGCATTGTATGAGGCATGGTCTATGGTCTAGGGTCTAAGTTCCTTGTGGGTCATACATTTTATGGTCTACTACTTATTTTTAGTTAGGTCTTTTGTCAAATTCCTGAGGGGAACCTGAGAGGGGAGTAGATGGTGTCTGTTGCATACTTAAGAGGAACCTTACCCCCCAGGGAGTTTGTTGTAGTCAGACCCTCCCAGCATTGTTCTAAAATATCTGTTTTTCCCCTCTGGGGGCCTCAGGTCCCAACGTCTCCCTCTCTGCCTATTTTATCCTCTTTTCCCTATCATACTTCTGACTTACATTTTTTCCACCAAATTGCTATCAAAAGATGATGGCACCACTTATAAAATTATATTCCCTTCTCCTCTTGTTCTGAAAAGCTTCCCTGATCATACATTAAGTAATTATGTATAGCCGAGTCTATTTCTAGACTCTCCATTCTGTTATGCTGATCTATAAGTCTATTTTTGTGCCAGTAAATCCTTCACTTATTCAAGGAGAGCTCAAATTTCCTTTCCTGAGTCTTTGCTTCTTCTGGTTAAACATCCTCCGTTCCTTCAGTTGCTGCAATTGTATTAAGCATTCAAGCCCCTCCCCAGCCCCCAAGGACCAGAAGCTGGTAACTGGGAAAGAAACAACCTAGCCTCTTGGTACTGGAAATTGCCGCACTTGAGTAAAGAAATGCATAGATCAGGGCAACACCCAGGCAAGAAAAGAGAATGGTGAACCTTATATTGAAATAACAGTTTCTGTTCTGGAAAGTACTTTCTTCTTTCTCATCTCCTTTAACAGTGCAGAATAGTGAACGGTGGATCGGAGCCTTGCAAGGTTCAAGTGCAAACTCCACCAATTTTTTGCTGTGTGACCTTTGGAAAGTTTCCTAAATTCTCTAAGTCTTATTTGCCTTGAGTGTAGAATGAAGGCATAGTAATATCTACTTCATTAAATTACTATAAAGATGAAATGCATAATCCATGAACACAATAGTAAGTGATAATATAAACTATGGTTATTACTGCTAAATTGTTAGTCATATAGATTTATTGTTTTATTTAACTCTTTAAAAATTGTTAATTGAAGTACAGTTGACATACAATATTATGTTAGTTTCAGGTGTACAACATAGTGACTTGACAATGATATACATTACCCAGTAAGTGTGGTTACCATCTGTCACCATACAAAGTTACTACAATATTATTGACTACATTTCCTATGCTGTACTTTTCATCCTGATGCCTTATTTGTTTTATAACTGGAAATTTGTACCGCTTAATCCCCTTCACCTATTTGGCCCATCCTCCCACCCCCTTCCCTGTGGCAATCATCAGCTTATTCTCTGTGTTCATGAGTCTCTTTCTGTTTTGTGTTTGTCTGCTTGTTTGTGTGTTTCATTTAAGATTTTGAGGTAGTTATTAACATACACAACTTAAAGTTGAAAGAACGGGATAGGAAAGTTTCAGGAACTTGCCCAAAGTTACAAGTTAATGGACATGCAAGGGTGCGGGATCTCCCTCTCTCTAACTCCTAGGCCTATGCTCTTCCTTGTAGATGCCATCACTGCACAGCATGATGGAAGAAGCTACTTGTGACTGATTCTTTGGGTTCTGCCTTGGTTACATAGGTGAAGTTGTAAGTTCTTAGGTAAAGGTTAGTAAAAGTTTCAAATGTATAATATGATACATATGTCTTGAGATTTCCTTTTGGTTTCAGTGTGCAAGGGCATTAGATTAATGGGAAGTAGAGATATGATTGAATATTCATATGCAATATTTATTTAATATTCATATTTAATATTCAATATGCAAATTGGCTGATGGGGAAACATATCCCTTCAAATTATTGCTCAACATACTGCTCCAAGTGGCAGTGACACAGCCCAGAAGCATTTGTCATCCCCATAGGGTGCCAGAGGAAGCAGCACTTCCTCTCCCTCAGCACATGTTACCTGTGCTCTCAGAAGGCACATGGCCGGCCGGGAGGGAGGCCGGTGGAGGATGCCACGTTAGCAGCCTGTGCACACAACTGCCAAGTCAAACAGAACCGGAAGGTCTAATTTTAGCCCACTCAGCCTTGGCATTGTCCTTTTTAGCCAAGATATTTTTCAAGCACCACAATAAAGTGCTTTGTTCCAGCCTTGCTGGATACTTCACAAAGGCCCAGCAAGGACAGGGTGAGCAAAATTCAGAACTGGAAACACATCAAAGACAAGAACCTCACTGGAGAGGGTCAACACTCCTCCAGCAACCTTTGGTAAATATGCCCTTTCCATCCACCTCCCAAAGCTCCAAGAAAGGACCCATGGTTGCCTCCCTCTTCCTCCAGCTTGTCAACCTTCTGTTGACTGCCTGTCAACAGGTGTCTTTTCTCTTTTGTGCTAGGATTTGCAATTTACTCATTCTCTTTTCCCCTGCCTAATAAACCCACTTCTTTCCATATATCCGGATCTTGTTTTCTTTCCTGAGATGTCCAGAAAGTGCCCTAGATTAAGAGCTAGAAACAATTTTACCATTTATAAGATTTGTCCATTACAACGACCTAGTGAATTAGGTGAGGTGGAAACTTTGATAGAATTTTTGGAGATGAGAAAACCGAAGCTCAAAATGGAAGCCAACTGTGGCTAAGGTCACACAGGAAAACACTGGTGGAGTTGGGACTTGAACCCAGCTCTGTGCTTTAGGGAAAGTCGTGGTCCACCAACCTGTCAAAGCAGACAGTCCACACAGGCTATTTGGGAGGGCCCTGGAAAATGTTTCCTGAGAATGTCAGTTGGCTTTATAGTCAACAGCTCCAAGTTGAAGACTGTGAATCACCATTTCCTTATTTCCCGGAAAGAAGGTAAGGAAGGTTGATCCACAGACACATCCAGTGATGCTACTGTTTCCAAAGCCTTTGTAGGGGAGGAAAAATAATTTTCCCTTAACCTTTCCAGGTTCTTGGCTAAGATTCCCACCCCTGGCCCCCCATAATAAAAGACAAGTCAACAGGAGGAAAACAAACAAGTCTGATAACATGTATACCTCTTGCATACAAAGGAGATACCCAGGAAAACCAAAATGGACCAAACCATCACCTTAAATATCATCTCCAGCTAAACACAAATAGAATGTGAGGGACAGGAGGCAGTTTGGGGGGTCTGTCAAGCAAAACAGTAAACAAGGGTATGGTTGTTATGCACATTTAATTCAGTTGCCTTCTCCATTGACAGAGTTTCTAGAGATTTAGTCATCTCCCCCTTGAAGTTCCATAGTGAGACACCCTTACAAATGGAGATTTCTCTTATGAATATAAATGTCTCTTTCGGAAGGGTAACTTCTACTCATATGTTAGAGATTGCCCTATGTCTTCTGTTTCTTAAAAATACTCAGCCTAAAATAATCCTACACCGAACAGGCATAGATTGGGATAGCAAATTCTGCTCCCTTCCACCTTCTCACCTCTTTCCTTTGACCTTCAAGTAGATCTCTCTGGATCTCATTAGACAATCTTAATCCAGCCTTAGGCAGCCATAAGTAATGATCTCTGGGATCATCATCTTATCTATCTTTTGAATTTGAACTTCAGTTATTATAATGAATACTGGAGAGTGCTTTAGCATTTACAAAGCTCTTTTCTATCTTATATCTCATTTAAACCTTGTGATAACACATCAAGATTGATATTATCATCATCAGTCTCGCATGGTAGAGCTGAGCCTCAGAGAGGTTTCCTGACATGACAGATCCTGAGGGTCAGGAACGCTGACCTGGCCACACTTTGTCTCCCCATCAATGCTTCTCTAGGGCTTTGAGATGGGTGAGAAGGTGGCAGATTCAGGGCTCTTCTGAGCCTCTCCTCCATGTTCATCATTTCACCCAGAGCTACCCAAGATAGTCCTCAGAGTGGTCTTTGGTCTGGAAGTGAACCCTGACATATTGCTGCATCAATTGTTGGAAAAGGGAGTGGCATTAATTCAAAGCATCTTGGAAGTTCCCTTTCCAGGATGCCTGAGACTATTTTCTGAACAAAAGACATTTAGTTTGTTGAGATTATTTATATATTTTTTATGATTATAAACGTTACATGTGCTCATTATAAAAAGTTCAGAAAGATATTAAGAAATGAAATATTACCATTATACCACCAGCAGTCATAACCACTGTTAAGATTTTGATGTAAATTATGTACTGCCCAAAGTTTCTGTGCACACAAGCTTGAGCTTGCATAAAGCAAAGCTTGCATAAAGCAAAGGCAAGGTGATACACATACTATCTTGTGACTTGTTTTTCTAACTTAACAGTCTATTGCAATGTCTTCTCTCCTCTTTTCTTTCTTTTTTTGGACCTCAAGTGCACATTTATGGTAATCATACTCCTGTGTTCATGGCACACTGTCATCATTGTATATATAAAGCCCCTTTTGGATTTTATTATATATATTTTTTATTTTCTGTACTCCCACTTTCCTCTTCCATTCTACTGTGTTTAATACATGTCCTCAGTTAAGTGTTTATCCTTAAAAACACATAGTTGTTTTGTATATTCACATGTTTTAATGTAAATAAATGACATCAAATCAATACCAATTTATGTCATTAGATGTAGATCTCTATTACTACTTCTAATGGCTTCATAATTTCCATTGTGCGGTTATAACCAAATCAATTTAACTAGTTTTCTATGATGGACATTTAAGTTGTTTCTTAGAAGGTAGGGTTTTTAAAATTATTTTAAACAATGCTGGAGTAAACATCCTAGTATATACATCTCTGGATTTTTGTGATTGTTTCCTTGAGATAATTTTGAAGGATTACTTTGCAAATAATTCTTCACACAATTTTTCAGCTCCTAAAGTAGTTTTATTACTGGTTCCCTAGAGTTCCCTCCCACACCTCCCTCTTTCTTTGTTCCTCCCTCCCTGTCTCTCTCCATGTTGCTGGTGTCTCCCTAATGGCACTTAGCACATTCATCTTTGATCTCTGTTTCATATGTTCTCTCTTATCGCTCAGCTGATAAGCTCTAGCTAGTTGTTGACAGAGATCACATCGTAATTAATTGATTCAACAACATTTCCTGGGCACCTGTTCAGTGTAATCTGAGGCTAACCTGACAATCACTCTGCCCTTGGGGAAGCCCGGGTCTAGGGAGGTGGCAGACATGCCTTACGGTGGGCAGACGTGCCTTACAGCGACCATGCCCTGGCAGGTGGCGTGGTGACAGCAGTGTATACAAGAGTCAGGGTGTAAAAGAGGAAGCCAGATAGTGAAGTCACCCCAGATGAGGTGTCTCATCTATGTCTAGAACATGGTTTGGAATTTGCTAGAAGGCTAAAGGGGAGCTAATAGGAACTGCCCTCAAAGCCAAAAGAATAGCTAGTACACAACCAGAGGTTCAAGTTGATGCAGCAAGTTGGATCACGGGCAGGGGTGAAACCAAAGAGCTCCTGGGTGTGGGGCGGCAGTGGCCCAGGTGAGTGGTCTGGAAAGCCTGCTGTGGATTGGATTCAGGGTGAGGCTAATGGGAGTCCACTAAAGGGGTTAAGCAGAACAGTGGCATAATTGGATTTGGTGTTTTAGAAAGGTCCTTTGGCTATTATGTGGAAGATGGATTTCAGGAGGGCAAGACTGTCGATGGGAAGCAAGTTTGGAAGTTTGGATAATGATAAAAGTGAGAGATGATGGCAGTCTCAACTAAGACAGTGGCAAGAAAGAAGCTGATGGATTTTGAAAGAAAGTTAGGAGGTAGGATCTACAAACTATTTCACTTGATGATTGGTCGGATACAGGGATGTGATGAGAGGCAGAATCCTGAATAACCCCCAGGCTCCGAATGGGACCCTGGGCAGATGGCAGGGTCATTTACTGAGAGAGGAGCGCAGGAAGATATGTTGAGTTTGGTATGGTTGTAGGATACAAAGGTGGAAATGTCTAACAGGCAGATGGAGATATTATCTAGTATTCAGGAAAAGCTTACCTTGGAGATGATTTGGAAATCATCTTTATCTTTGCAATATAGCATAATATTGAATAAAAGATTCTTGAATAACTGAATGAATGAATGAATGAATGAATGAATTTTTAGTGTCATTCTCCCTTCAAATAGAACATTTACTTCTATAAAGCTACCTTTATTTGAGACTTTCAAACTCTCTGTATTTAAGACCCACCCGCATAAGTTAAACTATTTTTTTAGAATTACTGTAGAAATAACAATATAGGGACACGGTAAGTGCAAACAGCTCTCAGAAAGGAAAGACCACCAGCCTGAGAATCGGAAGACTTGAGTGACTTTGCCACTACCTATAGACACTTGGACGTGTTACTCTCCCATCAGGATAGATATCTCAGATACTTCTGAGAGCAAGGACTTGGATGTCTATCCTGACCGCTGATGCTCAAGGCTGCTCCCAGCCCGGGGACTGGTGATATGCAGGTGACGCAGGCACCCCTGCTCTGTGATTCTCTCCCGCAGCTCCCTGCTGCTCTGAGATAAGGGCCACGGTCCTTCCCCACTGGGACCTGGCAGCACAACCTAGCACACAATCTGTTGGACAGAAGGCTGTGATTATTAATGAAAGCATTTCCTCTGTTACCTCACAGAACTAAGTGAGGTTCTGACACTGCCGGAGACGGCCTGTTTCCTTTCATAGAAATCAATGCTCAGAACACATAGAATGGTTGGAGAAAGATGTACCAGGAAGTAAAAATAAGATGCAGAAAAGTGGGTGGCTGCTTGAAACACTCCCAGATGAAAGGTTACCAGCTATTAATCAGCTTACACTTCTGTTCAGTGGATGAGTGGGGAATTAGATGGAAACTTCACTCAACAGTTGATGCTTAGTCAAGGCTGTGGGGTCCTCAGATGACTTTCCTCTGTCAGGTTGGATATGAAGCACTTTTACTTGTAGGAGAAGAAGCAGGAAGCAGGACCACAGTAAAATTTCCCAAGTGCCACAGTATGTATACTTCTGTTTACACATACCAGGTCTGGTACGAGATGTCAGGGTTAAGGTGACGCCTAGATATTGAGGCCTGAATCATGAAATGTCTGCCTCCCCATCTTCCGGAGCCATCCAGTTTGCTGGGTCCCATGATAAAGATAATAATAGCTACTGTTTGTTGAACATCTGCTATGTGGCAGGCACTGTGGGAAATAATTCAATGTGTTATCTCATTAATTCCCATAACAACCTTGTGAGCAAATTTCATCATTTCCATTTGACAAATGAGTAAACTGAGGCTCCAGTGGGCTGAGTAGCTTATCATAGGACATCATAGATGTTCTCTATGCAGCAGGAACATCATTTGATCCAGGTCTGCCCCCAGGATACTTATTTTTGTCCCGCCAAACTATGTCCAGTGAAAAGTAAAAGAGACATTATGTCCCAATAGAAAAGGAAAAGAACTTGTAAGAGAGGGTGAAAGGGAAACTGAGTCTGAGTAGAAATTTTTCCAAAGTTATAGCCCAACGCCTGGGCGCCAAGTGTGGCTTCGGGTTTAGCCACACTTCCCAGATGTTTAAGAGATGCTCTTTGTGCCTGGGCAAGGAGGAAGAAGGTAATTGAGTTGGACCCCCAAAGCCAGTTAGGCCACTTGATGCCTTGTAGATCAGAGTCCCTGAGCACCTGGCCACCTTGTTACCAGGTGGGTTTTAGTTTGGAACCACCTAGTCAGATCCAAGGGCTAATGTTCACAAGCGGCTCCCATCCTGGTCAGGGCTGTCCCCAGCTAAGGCCCTAGGAAACTTCAGACTCCACCCCTGAGCAGTAGAGAGGCTGCTCAGGTGGCAACTTGGCTGGAAACAACTGGGACAGGCCTAGAGAGGGAGGCCACTTTTCACAGCCTGGTGACAGGGACATAGATTGGCTCTTCCTAGTCCTGCAGGGCCTAGGACCCTCAACAGAAATCAGCACCCAAGGGTCACAGGCCTGGGCATTATAGCAGCCTCCAAGTCTTCTTGCCCAGGCTTAGTAGCCAAGGTGCTGCTAGGCACTGTCACGGACTTGCTGTATTCCCCTAACCTTCCTGGGACTCTTCTAGAAAACATAGGGGTCAGATCAGATGATTGATCCCTGGGACCCACTTCTGCTTTCACCTCCATGTATTTATTATCCTTTCTGGGTTGGAACTCTTGTCATTTGCCCTGATGGTGCCATTGCCACAGCCATCAAAATGTTTTTCCTCATTTATTACAGATCAAATAAGTACTCATGCCTTATCTTGAGTCCCCAGGGATTCAGTCCCTCCTAACCTTACCTGTTTTATGCTTGCAGGCAAGACCTGAGCTGTAATCCTATGAGGTTCAGGGCTTGAGGTAAAGTCATCAAAGAATGCCAAAAGAAAGCATTTTTCCCCTTTTCTGAAGCTGCGGGGGTCCCCAGAGACAGCAAGAAAGGCCAGCCTGGGATCCACACTCTGCCTTTGGGGAGATGCTGCTAGAGGCTTGAGAATACTCTGTTGAGGAGGCTACAGAGGAGAGAGGCAGAAAGAGCCACTGTGTCAGATAATTGTCCTTATTAGAAAAGAAAACCCCACACAATGTGCTGGGCAACTTTGAGGCATGGTTTTCAGGGTTGCTTTAACCATCTCTGGAAACTAGCAACCTCCTGTCATTTGTTTATAGCATCCCAGGGAGGTGGTGATGGAGATTGTTTCAACAACCCAGCTGGGAGATAAACATGCATCCTGGCTTGCAAGCTTTGGGTGTTTGGCCTGAGGACGGCGTGCTGCTGGGGTTGGAGAGTGGGATCCCCCAGCCGGGTCAGGAGACCAGTGTTCTCATCCCCACTCGGCCATTGGATGCCCGTGTGATCTTCGAGATTCTCAAGCTCTCTAACCTAAAATCAAGGGGATTAAAAGCAGAAGAACCCAGGGGCAAATCTTTTCAACTTTGGTCTTCCCTAGTTGTGTGATTTTTAAATTTTTAATGTTAATCCCAGCGCAGGATCTTGAAACAACATCAGGGGTGTCAGAAGGAGAGCGTGAGGCATTAGTGAGAACTTAGGTTATGTCTGTGCTGCTCTGTGTGTCTTCTTCTCAGACCATCTACTTTGATTTTTGTTCATGATTTTCATCACTGCTCCCCCAGTTGACATGCGTTGCTTGTTAAAAGTACAGATTTCCTTCTAAAGGAGGGTCTTAGGAAGCTGCATTTTAAAAAAATTTTTTTTAATGTTTATTTATTTTTGAGGGAGAGAGAGAGAGAGAGAGAGAGAGCATAAGTAGAGGAGGGACAGAGAGAGAGGGAGACACAGAATCTGAAGCAGGCTCCAGGCTCTGAACTGGCAACACAGAGCCCAAAATGGGACTCAAACTCACAATCTGCAAGATCATGACCTGAACCTAAGTTGGAGGGTTAACTGACTGAATCACCCAGGCACCCCAGGAAGCTGCATTTTTCACTAAATAAGGATGATTCTTTTACTCAGGCACATTTGGGGGACTCTAGTTTAGAGCTGTCACCTGAAGACCACCCACAGGTGAAGTTGCCTGATCTGGTAGGCATTTGTCTCTCTGTCCCCAGTGCTCCATAGGTCTCTGCTCTGAGCAGTCATGTCATCAGATCCCACATCCCCAGGGGCGTGAGGGTCTCCTGCCTCCAGTTCTGAGCTTTTCAAGATTGGAACCACATCTTCTCTGTGTATCCCACCATGCCTAGCACAGAACCTTTCTCGTAGACAACACCTATACCTGTCTGCCGAGCTGAGCTGCCCAGAGCTAACCAGGCCAGGGTCATTGTTGATGCAAACTATGCTATCAAGAAGAAGAAGGGAGAGTGGTAGGAACTTGTGAAGTGTCAAAGAGAAGACAGCAATGGAACCGAGCCTTGCAGGAGGAGTCAAGTTTAGACAGGTGGTAAGGGAAACAAAGAGCCATCCAGGCAGGAATCTAAGCATGAAAAGGCCCGTCTCTTCTAGTTATTCCAGTGTACAAGTGAGGAGCCCAGGGCTTAGAGAAAGCACCTGATGTATTCAAAGTTTGCCCAGGTAATCTTACACTACAACGAGCTCTGCTCCCACTTAAGACTCTTTCCACACATGGCTATATTCCATTGGCCTCCAATTGAGCCTCTAAAGCTCTTTCTCTGCTCTGAGCCCTGCTTCCAGGCCTCGTTCCCCACTGGTATGCTTACCCTGTGTGTATCTGCACATGTGGCTGGGCCTCTCTCTCAGCCCCCAGTCTTTGCGTGAATCTTGCCAGGATTCAGCCAGGCTGATAGCCAGATTACCTGTGAAAAGCCAGGCCTGCTGTTCTGTGTGCCTCATCGCACACAGATGACCCTGCTGTGTTCTAGGAGGTTGGACTTAGATATCAGAGTGGGTAAAGCACCAGCTCAGGGCAACACACACACACACACACACACACACACACACACACTACTTGAATCTTCTCTAGGACCCAAAGGGTTTGTGGAGGAAAAATGCCCATGGGTGCTCCTTACCTCCCCTGGTGGTCTTTTCCTCCTTTAGGAAGTCTCTCAGATCTGTTCTAAGGGCACTCGTTCATGTTCTGCCTCTTCTGCTCTGGAGACATGGCTGGAAGTGGAAGAGAGGTGGGCAGAACTCAAGGCAGGAAAACCAGTTAGAAGGTGGCTGCAGAATCCAGGCAAGAGAATATGACAGCCTGTATCAGGAAACCAGTGGGGTTCTGGAGAACGACATGTATTCTGAGCAAAGCTTTATTAGCTGGTTGAGCTAAGGCGAAGTACTCATTCTCCCTGAGCTTCAAAGTCCTCATCAGTAAAAGGCAGATGATAATAATCTCTTTCTTACTGGGTTGTTGCATGGGTAAATGTTGTTGCATGAAGACTTTTGTAAACTGTAGAGTATGAAAACATGGTCTTTTCCGGGTATCATTTGCAATTTGGTGCTGGGCTTTCATCACCCACAGGCCCATTCCTGGTGCCCATCACTGGTCCTGTTCTATGCCTGTCTTAATAGCCTGGAATGCCAACTTTAAAATAATGCACTCCAGTGCCTGTGCCCTCCCTTCTTAGGCAACAAATGTTCAAGTACCAACAGGTGCCCAGGCAAAGAATCCACAAAACCAACATGTGTGGACTCTTTCAAGACAAGCCAACTTCAAATCTGTGACTCATATTTTCATATTTACAGAACTTATGCTACAGATCCGTGAATGATGGGGTTGGAAGGGCCTTAAAGGTCATGTGTTCCAACTCATTTGTTTTTCAAATGGGGAAACTGAGCAACAGAGGAAGAAAAGATTTGGCTCAAGATCACAGAATGAATTAGAAACAGAGCTGGGATAACCTGCCACCTCCCCACACATGGGATATTTTATTTTATTTTATTTTATTTTATTTTATTTTATTGATGTCATGAAATCTTTTTATTGGGAATATGATAAGCTTTACTGTCATTTTTACCCTTTCTGTTGTCCTGCTGCCATAATGAAAGACACTACTGGCCCATATCACTGCAGCCCCAGGACAAGGGGAGTATAGGTGGGGAGTGTTAACCCAATGCTTTCCTTCACGTATAAGATATTACTAAGCACCACATTTATGCCAAATACTGAGAATATTGAGACAAAAGACATGAGCTCTGGCTTGAAGATGTTCAAAATTTAGTGACAAAGACAACAAAAAAATGGTCTCTGACGGGGGTGGGGGGCAGGCTATTTTCCAAACAGTTAAAAGAAACATTCTTCCCATCTGTTGCCTGCATGTTATATTTATACTTATGATTGCATTGACTCTTTTCATATATACATTACTAGGAGACTGACTTTCCCAGAAAGAAACATACCAAATACCACAACTTGATGAAGGCCAGTGCCAAGGTCCTTGACTGTGGACTCCACAGTGGCTCAGTGCCCCTCATTCATTCATCCCCTCAAAAATCATTTGTTGAGCACCTAGTACGAAGTAGCAGGGATGCAAAGATAAATAAAAGACAGTCCTCTTTCCCAAGAAACTAACAATCCAGTAGATTGGATAATGAGCAATGAATAATGACCATGAAAGCTTTTACAAGAGAGTGGAGATACCTTAGAGAAAGGATGCCTAAGCGAGCCTTGGAAAGTCAGCAAAGGTTTCACAGAAGAGGTAGCATGTGAGCGGAGGCTACTTAAAGAAAGAGAAGAAGTCTGTTGAGCAAGTGAAAAGACAGATGGGCAGAAAATGAGGATGTGAGTAGGCAGGACAGGTGCCAGGCGAGGGAGATAGGGCTGCATCCTGTAGACAATGGGAAGTATTGACAGTTTTAGGGAGAGGTTCAGAGAGCAAGGTTTGTATTTTAGAAATTCATTCAAGCAGCCATACAGAAGGTGGGCTGGGGTCAGAGATCCCAGTGAGGATCATGAACCCAAACAAGGCGTGATGAAGGCAGTGGCAATGCTGCTTTGAGCCAGGCCAGAATTTGATTTTCTCTGTAACCCATCTACTGCCAGGCACACCTAAGTGATAGTGCTGAGCATGACCCATAACCAAGAAGCATGAAGTGATGCATTTGAGTCTCCAAAATGGTGATTCATGGTCCTGACAGTGTTCCCTGTGTGAGACCACCCTCTCCCCAGTCAGTCAACAGGAACATAAATGATCCATGGAGAATCCACGCTTCCTTGCTGAAGAGAGAAGCTGACACGCTGTTGACCTTCTAAAGGCATTTTTGAAGGCAGTTTTTAATAACCCTTAATCCATTTTCCCATCGTTAATACAAAACCCACTCTGGCTTGTGGTTTTGGTAAACTCTGACAGTCTTTTCCCAACTAGGGCTTGGCAAAGTGACTGATCCCTCTCTCATCCCTTCTTTCAGCGCCAAGAGGCACTGATTCATCCTTGCGAGCTTTCCTGCTTTTGCCCCTCCTGTTCCTTCTGAAATGCCTTCCATCCACCTGTCTGTCTATGATTGTGCATTCGAGTCTTGCTAATCCATGTTCAAATTCTGGCTCTGCTACGCATTACTTGTATGATCTTGTACAAGAGAGCTGCCCTAATCCTTATTGCAGAACTGTCATAGGGCCAAAGATCGGGGGTAAAATGCTCAACACAGTGCCTATCCCACAGCCAACCCTCAGTATTCAGCAGCTGTTATTGTTAGGTGAGATTCTAGTGCAGAAATGAAAATTTGTAATTCTCTACTGCAAACAACAAAGTGAAGTCCTGAAAGTTTGGTAATACATCTTTCGATTAGCAGGGTAACCATGGATTAGAGTGTTCTTACCCAGCTTAATTACACTTGACACCTGAGTACCCAACTTGATTTCCACATCCAGCTGTGGAATCCCACAGTAACCTATTATTAAGAGACAGTTGCTAATAAGAGACATGGAGCTTGAAATTAAGAGCAAAAATCAGTCGAGACGCTCCACGATAAAAGAGCAAAGTGGCTGCTCCTCGGTCCTTTGCTCAAACAGAAGAATTGGGAAGAAAAATGGCCATTTTCATGATATCTGCTCACTGTGTCCAGCTGGGATGATGCTGAGGAGGAAGCTTTCCCTGGAAGTAGCAAGAGTGGTTTGGTTTCACTACAGTGAAAGGATTTTCAATGTTAGGGCAGGTCACTGACAATGGGTATGGAATCTGTTGTAGAAGGAGGCAAAAAAAGCCCCAACAAAGCATGTGTTGAGATTACCCTTTCTGGGTGATTGCAAGGATAGACCTGCCTGGAGCCTGAGAGAGAATTTGTCTCAAGAACATTGAAGGCCTAGATCCACTGGGGTAAAATTTTCAAAGCCTAATTCAGTTCCCGTATCAGGGTTTTGAAGATCTTGTGGTACTTTCCTTATTCTGGTGGTCCTTCAGATTTTCAGTTTAATTTTATTTTTTAAATCAATCTGTGGTTAAGCTTGGTTTTCATTCTTTTTTTGTTATAAAACAACAACATTCAAGGGAAATTTTTAAAAGTCACCTTCAATTTTCCGGCACTAATACAATAAATAGTTTAATTTTGGAGTATTGTTTATCTTTGTTTACCTACTTATTTCTTAATCAGCCATCACAGTAAATCTGAAAGAGTTTAGTTATTATATAATATATATAATATAATAAAATACAATATAATATAATATATATTTAGTTATTATATAATATATATTTGGTTATTATATAATATATACTTTAGTTGTATTATATATGTGTAACATATATATTATATACATAATTTTATTAAGGAAGAAATTTAAGATAAAACAGTTCATTAATATTGCCCTAAGTAACATACATGGCAAACGGTCAATAACCTGGCACATAACTGATATAGGTAACATTATTTTATGTATTTTATGCACTGTTATTTGCTGATCAGATTTCCCAAGTCTGTTTGTGATCACTTGGCTATAAAGCCTTCTCATTGTGTGTGTCAACAATCCCACTCAATATCCTTACAAACTACATGTAGCATTAGGCACCTAGGCGGCAAGTGCTAATGGATTTTAATTCAGAAAAAGAGGACATAAACAGTTCCCATGTACTTTACATGAATAGCAAAAACAAGGATGGCTGTTTCTCCATGTAGGATCTATGCCATGTAAAAGGGGACACGTGACGGGGAAGGCTGAGCTCTGCCGCCCCTTGAGCTGTGAGAAGAGTCTTGTTCCGTCCTCTCCCTACTGGAATGCCAAATAGAAGGAGGCAGACTTGGGGGGGACTTTGACCTGACACACGGGAGGGAGTTCCCACCAAGGGCTGCTCAGGACTCTGACGTGGCTCCTAATCAAGCTTGAAATGACCACAGCTAATTGCATTAATTTGCTTTCCTTCAGGCAGAATGGGGAAACAGAATAGCAAACTGGCCCCTGAAGTGATGGAGGACCTGGTGAAGAGCACAGAGTTTAACGAGCATGAGCTCAAGCAGTGGTACAAAGGATTCCTCAAGGACTGTCCAAGTGGGAGGCTGAACCTCGAGGAATTTCAGCAACTCTACGTGAAGGTAAATGGTTTCCACCTCTTGTTTTCTTAAGGCCACGAAATCCAGTCTTCATGAAATGTAGCTTCCTATGGAATTACAACTCCAAGTAGCCTATCTGTTTCAACACTGGTGGTTTTCCAACCAAAAGGAAAAAATGGGCATTTTTAAAAATGCAAAGGGGTGTGTTTTTTCCAGACGTAAGTCAAGCAGTTTCTGAATAAGAAGAGTAATTGTTCAGCCAAAACACTGACTAGAGTTCAGAAGATGACAGTGTTGGGTGAAAGAACAGTAGAAATCTCAGATAATACAGTGTTTGCTGATGATTATTGACAAGCTGTTAATTATACTATTGTTTGGCTTGTTAAAGGTATCTGCACCTCTCTCCATTAAAGAGAAAGTACCTGGGCCTTTTTTCACTACAAGGTGTCTTCCTATATGCAGATAAGAAAAAAACCTGGATTCCCACATCAGCACATTTGGAAAGGGGTAGGGAGGTCCGGTATACATTTGGGCATCAAGGTCTACAAAATGAACTCTTAACTCAGCATTTTGTACTGTTTACAAGTGAATCTTACCCTGGACATTAGATAAAACTGTTCCATGGCAGGTATAATTTCTACTGCAGTGGTATTATTTTGGTTTGTCTGAGTTTATCAGTTGTATTGTTTCTAGATTTGGCAAGATCTAAGACATTCTATTTTGTGTACACTTATCTAACGTTAGGCTTGTGGAAAAATGCATTGTTTTTCTTTTAACTTTTTCTGACTAAAATACCAAATAGAAAACGTTGCTTTTATCCTTTAAGTGTAGCAATCAGTTTGAGCAGTTGAACCATCCGCATGAATATATGTGTGGAGGATGATTGTATAGGCATTGTTTTTACCTCCTGAAGTTGAATGTTTCACATAGCTTGTGGTCTGGCAACTCCATCCTTGCACAAGCAGGGACACGTATAAGAATGCTCATAGCTGCACTGTTCACAATAGCAAAACTGGGAAACAACCCAAATGCCCATCAGAGGGAGAGTGGAAAATAAACTGTGATGTATTCACATAGCAGTCAAAACAGTTGATCTGTAGTGACACTAAAACGTTAAGTGCAAAAAGTGAGTCTTAAAATATTCTAAATTAAACACAAAGAAGGTTACAAAAATATTTTACAAGACTACCAATAAATGCAATAAAGTCATATAAAAAGGAAAGCAAGATTGATGAATACAGGATCCAGACTGGTGGCCACATCCAATGGGGAAGAGGCAAGGGACGGGATAGGAGTAGGGCCACAGGGTTAGATACAGATTGTATCTACGTTGTAGCTGCGGTTTCAGGTGGTGAGTTTGCAGATGGGCGCTTATTGCATGATTAAAAGCTCAATAACCCTGTAAGGACCACTGATGAGTGTCAGGGACACAGAATTCTCATTAATACAAAGCTGAGCAGCTGGGGGCCGCAGGTAAATACAAAACTATCTCCTTAAATGTGTGTCGAAAGGTACCCTTAGGGTGGCCTGTGTGTATATCATAAGATCACTGTGCCATTTCTAAGATCGAAGAAATTAGTTTTTATCGTGTAGAGCTCTTTCAGGTAGAAGTGCTGAGAGGTGCATTTATTGTTCAATTGATATAAATTGTTTTTGCAGAGAAGTGGGATCATTTGCGTTTTCTTAAGTGATTAAACCACTCTCCATAGTTTTGAAAGTCACATCTTCTAACATTTTATCACCCAGGAGTTAGCCTGAGCCTCACAACTGTCTTCACTCTCAGCCCCAAGGGAAGTACAGACAAATGAGATTTGTCAAAGCTACTTTCATATCACTGGAGGTCATGCAAGCTGTCACTCTGTGTTTAAGAAAGCTCTGTGTGCCACATTCCTCACTATTTGTTTCAAATGAGAGCAGTTTGCCTTTGAAGAAGGAGTTGAAATGCAGGAAATGAGGTATTTCATTTACACACTGAAAGTACTCAGCACTGGAAGAGCACCAGCCTCAAGATGGGGGGTGGGGGGCATATAAACATTAAACGCGGCTCAGCTGTGGTACAACTGATGTACATCTACCAACATCATCCACCTCCTCCACCTCTCTCACTTCACCCCAGAATGGACTTTTTTATTCCAAGAAGAGAATATATGACTTTCTGAGTGGAGTTTAGATTCCTGGCAGCCTCTTCACAACCATATTCAAACTCAGCCTATGCTCTTCCGTCAAATAGTCAGAAAGCAAGCAAAGTCTTCTTGTCCTTCCAGAGTTGTCCAAGGACATCATACAAAGCAGAACCACAGAGGAAATATGCTGTGTACACAGGGAGAGGAGAAGAAAAAAAAAAAAAAAAAGACAGCTCCGATATGCTAGAAGGAAGAAGCCCAGAGAAAGATGTGGATTGTGTAATGAGGCTCAAGAGAGGGGTTAACAGAAAAAACTTCCTTTAATGCTGCTGAAAAGTGCAAATATTTGGCAAGGCACGGTCCTTACCCTGGTGAATAGGCACGTTTCTGTAGTTCCTGCTGTCTCAGTGTGGACACTGAGACATCCTAGAATCCGGCTGAGTGAGCAACTCTGCCCGTGGCCGCTGCCCTCCTGTCTGGGTAGTCAGCCTGGGGCGGGTACAGTCACCGGTATGACCCATTTCAGGCTCTAGGAGGGACACCTGGCTGCTGTAGAACCACTCTTTTCAGGGTGTGGGGAGGAGCAAAATAATGGGAAAGGCCCCTCTGCAAGGCCCGGAGCCACAAACTCTCAACTTCAGAAGCCTTTGCATCCAAAATGTAAAGGAACCCCTTCCTTAAGTCCATGTTTAAAAATGTTTAAAACTGAGGTTCAGAAAAATGAGGCCTGGTGTCATAGAAAGAGGGAAGGTAGGACGCGTATTAAGGATGGGCTTGCCAACCGTTCCTGCAGCCCACAGCCCTGCCTCATGACTGGATTCCATGGCAGCCCCCATCAGCCCACTCCAGCCCCTCCAACATACAGCTGCAGGAGCGAGCTTCGCAAAACACAGGTCTGGGCACGTGTCTTCCTTGTTAGGCTCATTCTTTAGTCCTGTAGACCATAGTCACCTCATTTCAGTCAACATGAGACCCAGTGGTTAGGATAGAGCCTGCCACAGAGCAAACATCAGTAAGCGTTTGTTTGAGTGAATTATATTAAATGCTGACTGTGTATCTCCTTCTCAGGGAGCTTTGTAGTGAAGACATAGAGAAATGACTAATGGATGGTCCTGCCTGTCCTCCAGGATCTCACAGGTTAATTGAGAAGACACAGTTAAGCCCAATACAAGGCAGAATGACATAAATGCTTGTTGGTGGGGCAAAAGGAGAGGTTAATTTCAAAATGAGATACTAAAATAAGAAGCTAATTTATGCAATGATTAAAAGCAAACTTTTCTCGTAGCCTTTTGGAAGATAAAACGTCTGAGTAGATAGTTTTGTTTTGTTTTTTTTTTTTTTTACCTTTTTCAACCTTGGTACCATGTTTATTTTACAAAAATATATTGATGGGGGGTGCCTGGGTGGCTCAGTCGGTTGAGCGTCTGGCTTCGGCTCGGGTCATGATCTTGCGGTTCGTGGGTTTGAGCCCCGCGTCGGCCTCTGGGCTGACAGCTCGGAGCCTGGAGCCTGCTTCGGATTCTGTGTCTCCCCTCTGTCTGCCTCTCTGCTGCTTGCACTCTGTCTCTTGCATTGTCTCAAAAATAAACGTTTAAAAAAACTTAAAAAAAAAATATTGATGGAATCCCATTCAATAAGAAATTTTCTGGGCCTGAAGCTTTGGAAATGTAAGTCTACTCACCAAAACTCTATTGACACAACTACTCAGAGACATGTATTAAAACAAATAAAAAGAAATGATGTCACAGACTCTGGAGCACCTAAATGTTTTATGATAAAGATCTTTTGATAGACCAAGGGAGATTTTTCTAGTTAATGATGTATCAAAACCATATTCTATAATTCTTTATAGAGTTTTAGAACTTAACTCGCAAATTGTGTTCTTATGCCTAAAAACCAGTATCAGAAGAAAAAAGCATGCTTCCGGGAAGTTATATGCAAACATATAAATGTAAGATTTTACGTATAAAATCTTTGTTTTATAGAATATGGAATAAAACATTTGCATTTCATTCTGCCCTGTTTACTGTGCGACTTTGGACAAGTGACTTGGCAAATGAAAAAATTGATCTACATCCATGACCAATTCAAACTTGAATGTGTATTGGGGCACCTGGGTGGCTCAGTCGATTAAGCATCCGACTTTGGCTCAGGTCATAATCTCACAGTTTGTGAGTTCGAACCCCACATTGGGCTCTGTGCTGACAGCTCAGAGCCTGGGGCCTGCTTCAGACTCTGTGTCTCCCTCCCTCTCTGCCCCTCCCCCCCCAAAAAATAAATAAACATTTAAAAAATTACAAAAAAACTTGAATGTGTATCAAAATCACTTGGGCTATTTAATCAGCAGATTGATGAACACCTTCCTCAGTGTTGCTGTTTTACTGGGCCTAGGACAGAGCCCCAATAAATGGATTTCTAGTAAGACCTCACAGACAGTTCTAATGGAGAAAATCCATGATGGGCTTGCTGAGAAGTGCTGGCCTAGAGTTTAACCTGGGAGTATCCCTGGGTTGGCTTCTGGAATTCTGTACATGCTGAGATGGTATGTAAAAGTCTGTATACTCTTTTGGGATAGCTTTCATCAGATTTATAAAGTGTTCGGTAGTCTGAAGAAAGGTTAAGAATCACCAAAGATGCTTCTAACCACTGTCAGGCTGACATTCTAATTCCCACAACAGCAGAGTTAGTGTGTCTTACACTAATACAAAGGGAGAAACATCTCCTTTTGAACTATACTTTCAAATGAACTTACCTGGCAGAAAATAAGAATGCAAGTTTCTTATCTGCACCTCGTTAAATTGGTTTCCTGTTTGCAGGCGATGTTTTCCTGATTTGGGGACCTTAATTAATTTGTGTTTTATTCAGAGCCCCATGGAAATGAAAATGGGAAGGCCCCAATAAGATAAAATGTGATCCCTCCCTGTCATTCTCTCCTAAGCACACCTACGTGCCGGATACCGTGTAGGAGTGAATCCACCGGGAATGTCAGGGTTCCTTCCCTTGGGCCTCTGTGGTCTGGTCTGCCCTCAAGGACCTGATAGGTGGGTGTAGGCTTCATATATAAATATGTCTATGATTGTGAGGAGGTCCATGAAAGACAAGGAAGGGTCTCTGGGCCCAGGGAGGGCTGGCAGGGGAGGTGATATTGAAGCTAATCCTCAAAGGAAAGGTGGTTTGGACATAAGAATCTGTAGGTCTGTCTGGAAACTCAAGAATCCCACTGACCAGAATTCAAAAAGCTGGAATAAAAAATGATTATTGTGTTTGAGAGCCCCTTCCTATGGTGTTGGCAGGAGGCCCACAGACTGAGTATATTAGGCTGAAACAAAAACATAACAAAACAGAACAAACAGCTCAAAAGCTTCTCCCAGGAGAGCCTTCCTTGATCTCTCCGTTCTCAAAGAAGAAGAGTCTCTTCCTCTGCTTTCCTGTGACTTTGGTCCCCCCACCTCCTTTCACAAGGATATTATGTCTTTAAAGTACAACCATGCAAGCTTTTCTCACCTCACTAGCAAGAGCCCTTCTCCATCCCCCAGAGCCTACAGTGCTATTGGTGTTTTGCCTGATTACACATAAATGTGGTGTCGTTTAACCGGAAGCCTGGATGTGTACCTGCCTCGGCCATATACTAGCCATGTGAACTTGGGACAGTCTTATGCTTAAAAGTTTGTTAAATAAATCAACAAAACACTCTGACTCTCTGTTTCCTAATCTGTCAAATGGGGAGACTATTCTGAGTGCTATTAACTTAATGTGAGAGACAACCAAAGTGCTTTGTAAACAGCAAATCATCTTGTCCTGGAGAGGCTCAGCAGTGGCTTGAGCTCAGGCACATGGGTGTGGGAGGGCTTCCAGATGCCAGATTGCCCAATCTCTTGGGCTGTGACATCAAGAGCTGGCTCCCCCATATATTTTATCAAAAGAAAATGTGACAGAGATGGCTATTATGGCTTCTCAACATCTGATTCCAATCAATTTTGAAAATAAAACTCTTGGCTCAAAACAGATTTTTGGATGATCAGTTTTCAGGGATTCAGACTGCTTGTTCCTAAAAGGTAATTAGGAGTAGGTAGGCCTTATTAAAAATTTGTCGGCAGAACTATATACAGAAACATTTTAATTCCTTCGGGAAATAGACATTACATAAGACACAAAATGTCATCCAGATTGGGCTGGTGAGGACGTTGCAATTTTTAGTGAGAACCTGGGAATTCATTTCCATTTGGAATGTTTGCCAACATGATTGAGGCTGCACTTCAGCTTGAATTAATGTGGAAAACAAGAGTTAGGGACTGAAATCTTGAGGAAGAAATGACAATAAAGTTGTAGTTCTGGGAAAACAAGGTCCCATGTGAGGCTCTAAAGCATTTTATTATGGTGAGATTGTCTCAGGGAATAGTTGGCTACCATCGCGTCTTGCATTGGAGAGAGCATTTATCCTAGAGGGGTAGAAGTGATAACCTTCTCCTGTCTCACAGGGTGTGAAATTATTTTGGATGGCTTCCAAAATAAAAACCTTGGGATTTTGCTTTCCAATGATAGGGCAGGTGTCAGTTAGAGAGATATCAATGGCCATTGCAGCCATGATATCCAAAGGAATGCTCTTAGATGATACCTCAACTTCTCTGCCCTCAGGATACGTTTACACAGGAGGAAACTGAAGCCCTTGGGAGTCGGGGGGGGGGGGGGGGGGGAGGAGGGGGAGGAGTCCAAGATGGAGCTGTTTCTTTATCGCTCCAGTTAACCCCCCAAATGCTGTGCCTCAACTGCAGCCTGATTATGGAGGTTTCAAGCCAGAAGGACCTACTCTCCTTCTAGCATTTCTCTGCAGCTAATTGTTAAAGAACAATCCATTTCTCCTTGGAAATAAAGCCAAAGAGGCAGAAGTAGCCCATTTCTATTACAGAATTGGATTTGAAGATACAAAATCATGTCTGGACCTCTCACTGTAAAACTTTTTACATTGGATTTGTCTGACCCTTTGAAAGGGTGACGGGGGGTTGATCTGATACCATTGACCCATCTTGGTGGGAATCATTTCCTCCCTACCTTCCTGGGGCCCACTGAATGCCTGCCAGAAGAATGCTCGCTATCGTTGACTATTTGCTCTCATGTCTCCACTTGGAATGGGTCTTGGACCATTGGCATTTCTCTCTAAAGGTAGTTACAGAGCTTGGATTCCCATCCTTGTGACCGCCTAATATTGCTATGAATCGTGTCCTGTCCTGAGCTCTAAGTCACTTTTCCCATCTCAGATGAAATGCAGTCCTAAATGGGGGAGAAATGGAGGAGGTCAGCAGCAAAATAGGGCTAAATCTACCTACAAAATATCCAAGGGCCTCATTAGCTCTAATGTAAGAGAATTCGTCTGCAGATAGTAATCCGGAGAAGCTATTAGCAGTCTCCCACCTTCAGCAAACACTATCAAGTGGTGTCTATAACAAATTTGTAGCCGAGAGCTATGGGGTTGCATAATGTGAGTCAGATTGCCTCACTCACTTAAAGGCCTAGCAGAACAGTCTATATAGATAGCAGAAAGATAACAGAGAAAGTTTTATTTGTCCCAAGACCAGTGCAGATAATCCAGCCTAGCAAATTTCTGTAGAAGTACCTTCAGTGAAGATTTCAAGATACCTTGAAATATAAGTAGGATCTGTAGCTCTTAAGGATTTCCTTAAGAGGAGGGAGAATCTAAGCAAGGCACAAGGGCAGGGAGACCCGGGGATGGTATGGGACATACTCAGCAAGTTGTTGTGAAATGTGTTGGCTGAAATGTCAAGTGACCAAACAGGTATCACAGGAAAAGTGAGGTTGGAGATGTGAGTGGGGCCCAATACAGAGGTCAACAAGTGCCAGAAAAGCCCTGAAGTCCTGAATATTGTGGACAAAGCAAACAGATGGTTTCCTGCCAAGATGTGTTAGATGACCATGGACGTTCGGGTGACCTGGTGCTGTATGCTTCTTAAAACAACATAACGACAGTGTCAGGCCCGAGCAGTTCATTTTCATTTCCCTTGTAAGTGTTCTTGGTGACTCAGTGAGTAAGGCTGCGGGAGCTCACAGTGTGCCCTCAAGCGAACAACTTAGAAAAGGTTGGCTGGGTTATTCAGTGGGTATTTATTGTCTGTACCTTGTCTGTGCTGCACAAGACTAAACACAGAGAGAACCAGCAAGTCCCATGCTGTCTGGGGAGATAAAGCCTCCCAAACAGCCAAATGTGGAGAGCTAAGTAGGATATGAGTCAGTGAGAGCTTTGGGAGCTCAGGGGAGGAGGAGGGAGACACAGCATCAGGGAGGGTCCGGCAAGGCTTCATGGGTGGAGGAGAAAAGGGGTGATGTGCAAGCTGGGTGCTGAGATCCCCCGAAGAACTTAGACAGGTGAAAACACTCTCTCAGGTCTCAAGACCCTGATCTTGGAATGACCGGGACACTGCTCAGGGACATTTTGAAATTGTACTTCACATAACCTGTCTGCCCAGGCAGGCTCTCCGTCTTCTCCCTTCAGTGCCAGTCACTGACCCCACCCCCCCAGGCTAGTCCAGTTCTCACCCTGGTCCAGTTCCAAGCAGAGCTGCTGGCTGGGGGCCCTCCACTTCCTAGGGGAGCAAGACTTTCCTGGGTCTTTGTTTCTGTCACAGAGAGGAGCTGGTGGTGACTTGCTGAGAAGAAGGTGAATTTGTTAAGTCTTCTGGGGTGGAAACAGCGACGCTGGGTGCTCCGTGAAGGCCAGCAGGCCTGGTCTGTGCAACCAGCTGCATCTATGAAGTCAGGCCCCTCTGCCCCCTCCTTGTAGATGAAATTCCTTTTCTCTCAACTAAAAAGTGAGCGCAACATGTTTTGGTTTGAAACTAAAGACAAATGGATGGTGTTATTAGTGTGGTTTACGTTGTTTTCAGGGAAAAATGCAAGCTAAGTATTGTCCTGTGTTTTTGTGTATATATTTTACTACTAAATGACAAAAAGATATAAGGTAAGGTTATGCGTATTATCATTTTGGGCTTGGATCCCTCTATCAGAGACCCAGAGAGTGGCTTAGAGTGGCTTAGGATATCTATGTGTTACTGAAAAGGTGGCTTCTTTTGTGGAAAGGCAGCCCTGATGCCAGACACAGCAGTCTGAACTGGGGGGAGAGGGGATGGTTAAAGAGCTGAGAGTTCTAGCACAGGGCCTTCCACTCCCCCCCCCTTCTTTTTTTCTCAGCTTCTGAAGCTGTTAAATGATTCTTTGCATGTCCCTTGCAAGGGCTTGACATTAAAGGTGCTCAATGAATGCTCAATGAGGTCACTCTCATTAGTACTGGAGCCTTGAGGACTGGTGACAGGAGCACAGGGTGAGGACACTGGCCTCACCATGTGCTTCTACAGCAGAAATCTTTCATGGTCTGTTCGGCTCTGTGAGGCCTCAAGTGGCCATTTGCTCCAGGGGACTGTCCCTCCCTTTGCAGAGGGCTGTCTTGGCCTTCAGTCATGAGAACCAGCCTTCCCCAGGTTTTCTCTGTAAGCCTTCCAGTCTGGTCCAGCTCCTGTGTGGAAAGAGGGGAAGGGAGGAAGAGAAGAGCCTGTCCCAGGCACAGGTGCTGGAGGGAAGGCTCCCAGCGGTTGGGGAGGTGAGACAGCTGAGCCAGTCCACCCCTCCCTGCGCTTCTCTGAAGCAGAAATGAACAGCCTGAAGGTGTTGCATTAACTCCAGAGAAAGGCTATGGGAGAAACATGACATCCTCTGAACACGGCATCCAAACAGTGTCCCTGGGTCGTGTGGCATAGCCCCCACTGAGGGCTGACCCAGAGGGACAAGATCCCATTTGAGGCAAAGCATCCCAACACTAGATATTAAGGCAGGTGGCAGAGAAGGTTTTATCTTGTGCAATCAAGTTTACTGTCTGCTCTAGGGGACTGTCACACGCACAAATGTTTTGATTTGAAAATAAAGATAAATGGTTTGTTTTATCAGTATGGTTCACAGTGTTTCCACAGTCACCTGGTGGGGGCGTGCTGGTTGGCTTTACAACATAAAACACCATAGAAACTAGGCACACTTTAGGTCCTTTCTAGAATAAATCAGAGGGTGGCTAGATGCACAGATGAATAATAAATAGGTGATAATAGCCAGCATTAATTGAATGCTTATTGAGTGTCAGGCTCTGTTCCAAGCATAGCACTCTGAATATATTACTCATTTGATCCTCACAAGGGTGTATGAGGAAGGTATTACGATTGCCTCCATTTTACAAATGAGGTAACTGAGGCACAAGCTGGTTAATAACTTTCCCAAGGTCATGCAACATTCAAATGCAGACAGTTGGACTCTATTGCTAGTGCTCTTTATGAGGTAGGTGGATCCTTGATGGAAGTCTCAGGTGTCCTGATCCCTGCTCTTACGGGTGGTTCCTGTGGTTTTTCTAAGCATAGTCTTTAATTAAAAACATTCAAATAAATGACCAGTGTGGTTTCAGATGACTTACAGCTGGAGTATGGCAGGGGGAAGGAGTAAGAGGTATGGGGTCAGAGATGAGTCTGCATCCTGGCTCTGCTGCTCCCCTGCTGCTGGGCTGTGGATAATTCTTCATTCTCCAAGTCCATATTTCCCCATCAGACAACAGAAGGCCTACTTTTGTTGCCTCCCAGTGTACTCATGAGGGCCAATGATGCAGAGTCTGACAGTGTGAGAGTTCTTGTTGGCTGTGTTGGAGTTGGGTCAGTGGAAAACCTGGTGGGTTGACTATCTTATGAGATTGGAGAAGCCCACCCACCATGAAGAATTGCAACTTCCTCTTCAAGTACATTTAATGACCACAAATTATGAGATCATGCCCATAATGGGTGGCACTGACCTAAAGAGACATGGAGGGGTGGCTTGATTAAATGAGGTGTCAAACATGATTGGTCACCTACCCAATGGCCATCCTCCGCTCCTCTCTTCTTTCTCTCTGGTTGTGGCCAGCCTCCCACTGTAGAAGCTAAGAATCCAGGTACACACTTTCCTAGTCTGCTTTGCATATAGTATGTGGGCATGTTACCTTATCGTAGTGAGAAGGGATCCAAGAAAAGATCTGCTGGGGGGTTAGGAAGGTAGTGTAAAATATTTTCTTCACTCATTAAAAGACTAGCATGCTGGTGTCTGTGCTGTGCATATGATACCTGAAGAAACTATAGTTAACTTTCAACACTTAAGAGAGATATTGCAGCCAAGCTGAACATGGTAGAGTAGAAAGATAGAAAGAACCTGGGCCCTTGGTGATATCCAAGATCTGTGGGATCAGTCCTGAAACAGTATCTGGACCATATGTTTTGTGGGATACTTGACTTTTTATGGTTTAGGCCACCTTTAGTTGGTCTTCTGTTCCTTGTAGGAGAAAGCATCCTACTTAATAAAAGAAAGATGAGAATGAGAGGCAGAAGCCCCAGTCCTGGTCAGGACAATGCTGCTAACAAGCTGTATGATTCTGGGCCAGTTACCAACCTCTCTGAGTCATAGACTCTCAGTTTATTGAAAAGCCTGGTAATCCCCACCCTATCTCCCTCAGAACATTGGTGGCACCACATGAAACATTTTTTGAGCCCCACCAGCTACTTTTTCTGGAGATCTAGAAATGAATAAAATATAGTACAAAGGCAGATATGAGATTGAGCTCCATGTCCAACAGACAGAAGTTCAGTATTGCTCAGAAGAAGAGAATGAGGGGATGAGAGATAGAAGGTGAGGTGTAGGCACAGCCTCAGTTTCTCCCTCTGTAAAATGAGGTAGAGAACCATATGACCTCTTAAGTTCACTTCCAATGCCAAGATTCTAGAAGTCGAGGTGGGGGGGGGGGGGCTGTCGCTGTTAGATTTCTGCTAAACCTGAATGTCCCTGTACTATAGGTCACTTGGCTTTCTAGCAGTTTTCCTGTACAACTACCCACAGGGACAGAGACTGTATCTTATTCATCACTGTATCCCCAGCAATCAAAGACAAAAATTGGTTGGTTGACAGAACACATTAATAAATAAATAAAAGGCCCTCTCTTATAGATTAACTGAAATTCAATCTGAAGAATAACTGAAAAGAGGGAAACATTTTATAGTGTGTTATCCAGAATAATAAACCCACAGAGATTCATAGAGAACCATGTTGATGTAGAATACTTAAATAAGCAGGATGCAACATAACGTATCAGGATCACATTTGCAGAGTCAAGTGGCTAGCTAATTTTCTTAGGAAGATGTGAGGCGCTAGCCAGCAAAACAGAGTAGTCCATGGACTTCCTTAAATATTATTTCCCCAAAGAGGAGATGAAAGGCTAAAATGTAAAACTAGAGATGTCTTATATGAAAAAGCTAGCTGATGATTTGGAAATTAGGCTGGTGACGTTTCAGTTTGGAATGAGATTATCAGAGAAAAGTGTGAAAACTGAAAGGATTTTAGAAGAAATGCAAGGGAGATCATAAAAGACATAGATGGTCTCTGAAAATAGATGACTGTGTCTGCTTTCTAAGTAAATCTCACTGCATAGTCAAGGTAGGACTTATTTTTATCCATATTTTTTAAAAAATGTGACATGTCTACCAGTCATGCAATAAATGATGACACCTTGTTAGAGCTAATAGGTTGTGGCTTTACGGCTTGGCCTCAGTCAAATCTCCTGTGGACTCAGAAGCTGGTGCCCAGAGACATCTTTCAAGATGACACAGCTGGGTTGCTGGGATAACTCACTAGATGAGGATTCAGCCAGCTTTGGACAGATTACATAATACAAAACCAGGGGATGTCTTGGAGTGTTAAGGGATGACAGGAGTTGGGGTCATTGTCCATTCAGCTTTCAGGATGAGGACAATGGGGGGACTTTGGGAGTGGGTTGCATTAGCCACCTGAACCAGCCACCTGAATAGAAAAATCTTGGTGTCCAGACTAATGAAGAATGTCCTGGGTAACTGGGAATTCCAGCTAATAGAGAATTAACATGATATATCTCAAGCAAGGATGACTGTTTTCATAAGAATCAGTCTTATCATTTCCTCTTAAGGTTTCAAAGATATCGAAGATGCCCAATTATTTTGTGTTAGAGACATATGTTAATAAATGTTTATTGTTCAAATGGATGAATGACTTCCTTGAAGTCCTTCCTTGAAGGACCAAACTCAATTGAATTAATACCTGAAAATGAAGATCCTGCTGAGTGAGTGTGTGAGAGAGAGATATTATACATATACACACAAATACACATATATATATTCAATTTATGTATGAGGGTGCCTAGGTTAAGATAAAAGTTCAACTGAGTATGACAGACTCATGTGGTTTCAACATGACTAAAGACTGTTTTTCTCTCACAGAAAGTCCAAGCCAGCTTTGCAGCGCTGTTCCACAGCCATCAGAAATTCAATCCCCTTCTCTCCTGGTGCCCCTTCTTAGGGCATTGCTCTGATTCACATGACCCCAAGTAGCTCACCACAGTCTCACCTTCCAGCTAGTGGGAAGGACAAGACAGAAGGAATGGGAGAATATATCCCTCCCTTTAAGGGCAAGCCCCAGAAATTGCACACATCACCTCAGCCATATCCAGGACTTAGTCTCAGGGCAACACCCAGCTGCAAGGGACACTGGGAAAGTAGCCTTAATTTGGGATGGCCATGTGCCTAGCTAAGAAGTCAAGGACTCTGAAAGGAGAGAAAGCTAGATGGAAGACAGCTAGCAGTCTCTGCCCAGAAGGTACATTTTTGGAGGGTGTCTGTCAACAGCCTCTCTTCTAAAGGTCAGGTGCAAGATGTACAGCTGGGGTGCCATTTGAGCTTCTCTGTGGATGAGATTTGAGGCCAGGACAAGCAGAAATGGACTCACTCTGTGTGTGTAATTCTTCTTTACTGAGAGTAAGTGATGCCAAGATAACTCTACTCTGCTGCCTGCCCTGGGCCTGACAACCTCCCCAGGTCTTCACTCTGTTGTACTGAGGCCTGATGGAAACTTCAACTAAATAGAGAGTTTAATTGTGGCCATAAAGGTACCAACAATTGGTCACTACATATGTGTCAGTCAGTGGAGTTTGTTTTTTAAACATGAGAAACTGTTGTCCATAATTTACTAAAATATTAACCCCTGTAGCTCTGCCCTCTTCCTGTACCTACTCCCTGAATCTTTGTCCCCACTGAGGTGCCTCTACAGGGTGTGCAGTGGACTGGTGGACAATGATTAGTGCTGGCATTTCTCTCCCGGTGTCAGTTTGGCAGCAGAGGCATGTATTTGCCTACATGACTTGAGCACAACATGAGAAGCAGGCCTGCGGTGGCATTAGGCAAATGTAGCATCATGAGGGACAAACACTTAACAATGGGTGAGAGATGCTGAGACATAGGATCTGTAGTCACGCTCATAGTAATATTTACCAGTGCAGAATGACTTCTTGGTCTTTGTATTCCATCCATCCATCCATCCATCCATCCATCCTTCCATCTAGCTGATCCACCCATCCACCCATCCACCCAGCCGGCCAGCCAGCCAGCCAGCTAATCCATCCATCCATTTATTCATTAAATTTATCAAGCATCTCCTCTACAACACTCTCAAATTAAGAACTGGCATCACTGAAATGAACCAACAGTCATGGCTACTCACTCAAGCTGTTCAGTTGATGGGGGAGCCTATCAATGAAACTGGAAATGGTGATACATTGAGGTAAATGTTGTGCTAGGTTCCGTGAAAAATGGGTAGTTCTGGGAAGAGGCTCTAAGGGAACTACCCAGAAGAAATCATACTTGAGCCCCATCTTAACATAGTGAGCTAGGTGGTAATGAAACATGGAACTCCCAATAGCAGCAAGCATTTGCAATCTTTTTTTTTTTTTTTTTGGCTAAGATTTTTTTCCTAGTCCAAAATCATCTTGCAAGTCAAGATCCTAGCTATTTCTCAGCCACACTAAAAATACATCCATAATCTAATGGAAAGAAGCGCGTTGGCAAAACGTTCCCCTTCCTGCCCATTAGTCAGCCCTTTATCAGAACAAGCCCGTCGAGGACCAAGAACATGACATTGGATTGCAATGTGTCAGTGATGTGGGACTGGAAGCATTCGATGACAGGGCCTTGGCTTTCAGTATCTACTATGCGTTTCCAAGGAATCTTCTTCTGAACTCTCGCCAGGCAAGGGCCACATCTCAAGGCCTTGAACTCTGCTTGCTTTGATGTAGTAGTGCCACTGTTGGCTGCTTCTCCTACGGATTATGGAAATTTTTGTTCCATAAAACAAGCGGTTGTGATATTTTTCTGATCCTGATGGCAATTTTCAGAAAGATAAGGGAAAGGGAGTTAATATCGACTGACTTCCTGCTGTGTGTCAGTAAATTCTATGAGAGAAACAGTGGAGATAGGATCCTCTGGAAGCAATACTGAATATTAACAATAACAAGATCAATAATAA
Organism: Prionailurus viverrinus; assembly: GCF_022837055.1. Lineage (NCBI taxonomy): Eukaryota > Metazoa > Chordata > Mammalia > Carnivora > Felidae > Prionailurus > Prionailurus viverrinus. The sequence goes on along the minus strand of NC_062563.1, from coordinate 127,687,194 downwards.
TAGAAAATACTTCTGTAGCATTTACTATGTATGAGGCACAATTCCATGTATGTTCTGTATATTGATTATTTTAACCACACAGCAGCCTTTTGTACTGGGTAGCATTAGTGTCCCCACTTTACAGATGAGACAGCTGAGCACAAAGAATAGTAATGTGTCTAAGGTCACACAACCACTGAAAACTTATACCAGTGTATAAGTTTTAATTTTGGATCTCCCAGTTCTGACCTTTACTGTGTGACCTTGAACAAGTTATATAAGCTTTAGTTTCTTCATCTACATGATTGAGATAGCAATGCCTGACACACAGCTCTGTTGTAGGGATTCCAATTATGTTGAGAGACCATGCTTACACAGAGGTAAAATGAAGGGTGATCATGCCATATGAAAAATATGCTGTGGTATGCTCATGTACAGCTGCTTCATCCAGGAAGCCTTCATCTAAGAAGGGGATTGAACTGGGCCAAAAGGTGGACTTCTTCCTGGCTAGCACAAAGTTTGGAAGATTATTCTGAAGAGGATAGTGGTAGCTCCAAGTGTGAAATGAGCCAACTGTGTTTCCTGGGCCTTGTTCTCTACACCATAGCTCCTTACCCCATGCTGCCCTATTCTACCCTTGGCCTCCCCTCTCCCAAATGTTTCTAATTAATTTATTTATACTCCCATACCAATGACTGATTAGACTTAATTTGTATGCCATGCTAAGGAATTTGCAGCCTATTAGGAAAGCCAAAATAATAATGGTGAGATTTCAAGACCTGTGGAAAGGACCTTTTCTGTGTGCTAAAATTCACATCACATCATACGAGTAGGCAATGCAGGGCAAGACTTTGTCAATCATGAGGGGTGAGAAGTAGACAAGCCATGCCTAACTCTTCACTCCAAGCAGATAGGTATGAATGTGTGCCAAGGGTGGAGAAGGAATGGGTGTGTTTGAAAGTTTCTTCCTTCCTTGACTTTGGCTCCTTCAGCAGAAGAATCTCCTTACAATGTGATCCTTTTTGGGGCTAATGCTCTCAACCCTTAGGAGTGAAGCAGAGGGTGGCCCCAGAGGGTGCTTGACACCTGTGTGATCCCTGTGACTTGTGTTGGGGGACTGGCCAGCAAGGAACTCCCATTCTAAAGTGGCTCCCCAATATAAAAGCCCCCTTCCTTGCCCACAAACATCCCATCAGTCCTTCATCAGAGATCCCTGGGGTAGGGTTAGGAGTGAATGTGGGAAAATCCTTATAGACATTCAGCCCCACCAAACTTTACTGAATAGATCACCCCAGATATTACAGAGATGTATCTATAGCCAATGCAAGGCCATCTCCAGAAGAGGTTGGGGAAACTGGAAGAATCTAAAAGAATAGTTCCTAATCTCAGGGTATGCATTCTTACTTTCCACATGCCAGATGGGTTCCACCCCTCCCTGTCCTGATTCAACATAAAGGAGGTGAAATCAACATCTATACTTTGAAAAAGCTCCAGGATGACTTTGAAATGCATCCCAAGGTACCACTAGGCTTTAGTATGATGCTAAACGGGGACAGACTATTCTGGATGACAGCAGTAGTTTCATTTCCCAGAAGGTGGGTTTACCCATTCTACAGTTCATTCATTCAGTCAACAAAGAGTTCCCAAAACCCTTCTTGAAGCCAGGCTCAGGCACAGTCTTCAATGCTAGGGGATGAGTAAGACACATAACCATGCCACAAATGACCACAGTCCAGTGATGCCATTTCTTCCCCCCAACTCTTCCACATCCTGCCTTCTGACTTCCTTCTCTTTCCTCCCTAGGCCACCCCCAAGTCCACTACCCTCACTGTTCCTAATTATCCCCTATCTTCCTTTGCTTTTGGGAGCTCATACTGTATAGTGCAGCATCCTTCACCCATGATCCACTGTGGTCTACCAATGGCCAGGAAGGCCAACTTAAGTGGAACAAGCAAGAACATGGCTCTGTGATGGTATCAGCTGCAGGAGTAACCTCTCGAATCTTCAACAGGGATTTTTAGTGAGTACACAGAAAACATTAACTGAGGTCAAAAATAAGGATCATAGAGAACAATTAAAGAAATGGGTTGACAAGTAGAGTAAAATTTTTGGAAAACTTTTGATGAATTATACACATGTCTACATTCCTGATATCATTATGGTTGAATCCAGATGATGACCATAGGATAGTAAACAGAAGCAGCCTGGGCTGCCAAGTGAGCTCTGGGCTGGATGTTAGCAGTTAAGTGTTCTAGTTCCAGCCCCACCACTGTCCCTGGGAGACCTCAGACAAGACATTTCTCATCTCTTGGCCTGTTCTCTCACCACAAAAGGCATCAAGACTAAACTACCTCTAAGGACTCTTCCTGGAACATTCACCCTAATGTTTCCTTCATGGTAAACACTCTTTAAAAAATTGTTTTTAATGTTTATTTATTTTTTGAGAGAGAGAGTGAGCATGAGCAGGGGAGGGAAGGGGGGTTGACAGCGGATCTGAAGCAGGCTGTGTGCTGACAGCAGAGAGCCCAACGCAGGACTCAAAGCCATGAGCCATGAGATCATGACCTGAGCCAAAGCAGGACACTTAACTGACTGAGCCACCTAGGCATCCCTCCTTCTTGGCAAACACTCTTAATGCCCAGGTTTCTTCCCCACCTGGAAGGGGGACCCTATGTGGGAAGATGCTTGGTTTTCCCCTGAGCCAGACAGAGCTACTGGTGCAAAGCCTATTTTTTCACCTTCTCACTTTCCATCCTGTTGCCCAGAAGCAAAGGATACATGTCTCCCTGACCAGTTCTTCATTCATTCATTTATTCATTCATTCCATAAAAACATACGTACCTCCTGGCATTTAAGTGACTTTTAGGGTGATTAAGAACTCGGACTCAGATAAGATCATGCTCCAAAGAGCTCCCAGTATAAGTGACAAAAGATAAATAGTTAAGGCCATAAGGTAAAGGGAAATGGGGGGGTGGGGGGTGGGAAACATGCACAGATGGGGGCTGTCAGAAAAGACTTCTGGAAAAGGTCAAATTAGAACTGGTCTCTGAACTGGGGTGGGATTCCCCAGGGCAGTGGTGGAGAGGGCATGACATCAGGAGAGACTTTCACGCGGGCAAAGCCCCCTGGGTATAGCTGAAGGCAGGAGAAGACTTGGTGGTCTCTCTTACCACCTCTGTTTTTGTGGCGGCATAGGAGGGGGCATCAAAACTTTGGCTTCCTGTTGTCAGATTTCCAGCTGGGTCAAACATTGGCCTAACAACGTTCAGCAATTACATATTTACAATGAATCCTGTTGGCAGATCTTCCCAGCCCTGAGCATCAGAGATGCCTCTGACAGCATAATTACCCTTCACTGTGAGTTTTGCCAGTTGTCATTTTCCCAAGAGCTTCAGTTAGCAGTAGGCAAGGAAGCCAGCCTGATGGGCTCCACGTGGCACTTCCTTTGGTTTCTTCTCCTATCCTCCTTTGCCTCCAAACCCCTGCCAGTTTGTCCCTGCCTCACTCACTCAGCTTTGGCCAGCCCCAAAGGGGGCACCCATGGATCGGGTCCAGAGCATTTTAGCTTCCCAGCAGGACCCACCAGAAAGATGCTTTGTGGGCACTAGAACATGAGGGCTGTTATAACAGGCCACCCATGGAAAAATGCAAACCTCCTTGTTGGTGAAACAGAGGAACCAAGGTCTTTGGCATCAGAAAGAACTGGGTTCAGATTCTAAGTGAGCCTCTGTAAAATGAAAATAATCTCTCAGAGGAGCTGGATTGAATGAAAATGGCTGACATAGTGCCTCCATTCAGGAAGTCACCAATAAATCTCAGTTTCCCATTTTCCTTTCCACCGGGGAGGTTTTGTCTGATTTGTTTATGCCCTGCTAATAGGTTAATGATTATGTATCAACTTCACCTTCCTTAAGTACAGCTCCCATGATATCCTACCTCCTCAAAAACCTGGATCCATGCTACCTCATTAAATGAAAAAAACCAATTGCAAAACACTTTATAGACATATGTATAGCATAGAAACACATCTCTCCCCACATCCTTCCTTTTTCATAGTGTTTAGTTTCTAGAAGCTTTGGTGAGAGGGAACCCTTCACTCCTTACTTTATATACTTCTTTATTGTTTGAAGTTTTCATAACACACATGTATGACTTTTATTTTAAACTAACCTTAGAAGCAACAACAGGGGCGCCTGGGTGGCGCAGTCGGTTAAGCGTCCGACTTCAGCCAGGTCACGATCTCGCGGTCCGTGAGTTCGAGCCCCGCGTCAGGCTCTGGGCTGATGGCTCAGAGCCTGGAGCCTGTTTCCGATTCTGTGTCTCCCTCTCTCTCTGCCTCTCCCCCGTTCATGCTCTGTCTCTCTCTGTCCCAAAAATAAATAAACGTTGAAAAAAAAAATTAAAAAAAAAAAAAAAAAAAAAAGAAGCAACAACAAAAGCTCCCCTATGGAGGTGGGGGCGGCTTTTCCAACTAGAGAAAGTACAAATTCCATTGCACTGGACCTGTGTCACGTACTTGGCTACAAATAACTAGAAATCCAATAGACAGTGGCTTAAACAATAAGAGTTTATTTTTCTCACATAAAAGGAAGTTTGGAGATAGCCATTTGTTGGGTATTAGATCATGACTTCTGAACATCTGTGGGATTCTCTTGGCCTTACCTTCATGGATCCCAGCTGATTGCAGCCATCTGGCAGCATATCATCATTTGAGTCTGCCAGAGAAAGGGAAAGGGTACCGGCTGCATCAGTCCCTTTATATCAAGAAATAAAAATATCTCCAAGAAATGCTTCCACCCCACTCACCGTCAGCAGAGTTTACTCTTTAGTCTCTTTGGCCTAAACTATATTTCTTGGCAAACAAACAAACAAACAATAAAAATTAAAATTAAAAATAAAAAATTGACAAGCAAAGAACAGGATTGCTATTATTGGTTTTAGTCCAATCATCATCTATTGCCTGGGGCTGGGAACGCTGATGCTGTGAACAAAAGCCAAGTTAGTGAAAAATTGGGGAAGGGACAGTAGATAGGTGACAGACTATCTTCCAAAGGACCTGATAACCTCACTGCACTATTCCTAAGGGCTGCCTACAGTCATCAAACATTCTTCAATATTGCACCTCAACCCTGTACTCAAGCTGTTCCCTTGGTCTATGACATACTCCTTTGGGAAGTCCAGGTAAAGGGAACAAGGCACTCACCTACTGCGAACATCATCACAGAGTGAAGCCCAAGCAAGCCACACACAGTCCCTTGACTCCAGGTGGCCCTGTAGCCAGCTCTGGCTCCTGTCGGCTCTCATTTTTAATTAATGAGCTCCAATTTATTTATCATGAAGTGTTATGAAATGGCATAGTGTAGCCTTGCCCCATCAAGGCTGCTAACTCTCTAGACCCCTTCTGCATCATTGTAACAAGTCCCACAAAGATGGGGAAGGATGGAATTTCTCCAGACACCCCACTGCTGACTGGTGGTACAAGGGTAGGTGGCGTGAGCTGATGGAGCAAAGTGAATTTGCTTTCTAAACAGGTAATCTTGACCAAGATGAGCTCCATGTAGACCCTGGATTGCAGTTACCTGTGTGTATTCTCAACTTCCCTGCTGGACACTAGCACTGGAGGTCAGGAGTTAGTGGAGCATCCTTAGAAAAGTTAGCTGGTTAATCAGGTTGATTTGAGGAGCGCCTCCTGCTTTGTGTGACCTGGGCCCCAGAGTCTCTCCTGGCCAGTGGCAGGGCTTAAGAGCCATGATATGGTCCCTGAGGAACAATAAAGGAAGCAACACCCTCGGAGCTCAACAGCAGGCAGGTGGACTCATGGCCCGTTCACTGTGAAACAGGACATGCCTCTGTCAAGGAATAACATAGAGAGCGGCTTCCTTCCACCTAACTGCTCCTGGGGCTTTTTCCTCTGGTGGGGAAGGCTGGTTTTCAGAAACACAGACAAATAGCCATCAACCTGACCATTCTTTAGCTCTGCCCTCTTCCTGTTCTCAGTTTATCATCTTCCCATGAAAGTCATCTCACAGTTGTTAGAGAGGCTCTCATGAGTCATCCTGGCCAGCCCTCTGTTCGTTGTACAAAAGAGGAAAGTGGGCTCAGAGGAGAGAAAGGATTTGAACAAGGCAATCTTGAATCCAGTGCTCTGTCCACTGTACTTTGCAGCCTCCCATCCCTGTTCTCACACTTCCTGGCTTCCTGAGTCCATGAAGTTATTGTGGAAAGGGGGGAGATAGCAGAAGTGCTCCACGCTTAGTTAGATATGCCAGACCCTGTCAGGGTGCAGAGTTGCTGAGCACTGGGTGGTAACTGGATTGCACAATGGCAGAGCTGTGCTAAGGAGGCAGCGGGCAGAAGCCAAGGGATGCTGTTTCCATGGCAACTGCCATTCATCCTGGCTTGCCAGGTTGGGCATCCTGAGTTGAGCAGGGATGAATTATTGCCCCCATTGTATGGCACACTTTTTCATTTTGAGATGTCCTTATCTACACACACACACGCACACACACATGTGTGGGCACGCACACATCCCTGCACTTTTTCCCCTCTACCTTTGCCCAGAAAAGAAGAGATGCGGTTCCTAGTGGCACATTTCAGGCATGGTAACACCTTCTCAGCCCCTGACAGTATCGTTAACCTGGGGAAGGAGTACTGGGGGAATGAGAGAAGGTGAGGAAGGCGGCTAGTGTCATAGTACCTAGTGATCAAAGGAGTTTGGTGGCCATTGTTTCTATCAATGTTCAAAAATGTAGTCACTTGGTGTTTCAGTTTCCTACTGCTGCCTAACAGATTACTACAAACTGAGTGCACAAATTTATATATAATCTTATAGTTCTTAGAGGTCAGAAGTCTAAAATGAGTCTCTCTGTGCTAAAATCAGGATGTTGGCAGGAGTGCGTCCCTTTTAGGGAGAGTCTGTTTTCTTGCCTTTTCTACTATCTAGGCTCTGGCTCATGGCCTCTCCTCCATCTTCAAATCCAGCATCATTGCCTCCTCAAATCTCTTCTTTTGCTCATCTTCTCACATCTCTCCCTCTGACTCTTTTAAGGACGCTTGTGATTACCCTAGGTTCATCTGGATAATCCAGAAATAATTTCCCCATCTCAAAGTCCTAAGTTTAATCACATCTGCGAAGTCTTTTTTGCCATGTAAAGGAACATATTCATAGCATTCAGGAATTAGAATGTAGACACCTTTGGGGACAGCATTTTCCTGCCTACTCCATCTGGTTCTTATAATGTGGGTCCTCAATAACCTAATAAATTTCCCACATACTCACTACCTAATATGTGATAAGCACTCTGCTAAATTCTTACACAAGTTAGTTCAGTTAATCCTCACTAAAGCTCTGTGAAGATGGTATAATTATCCTAATTTACACATGGGGAAATTGGACATGAGAAGCTCAGTGAATTGGCTCATTGAGTTTAGGTTAGGGAGGCAGAGGAAGGAATGGCCTCAAGTGTATGTGAATGCTTTCCACTATGTCACCCCAAAATTCTCCCAGCACTTTAGACCAACTGTGACTGGAAATCATTGTCTCATTTCTAAACAAGTTGGAGGTGGTGGTGGATGGGAGAGGCTGTGAAGAGCACCTGATGGTATGGCTGAAGGGAGAGAGCAGTAGACACCCGCTGTGTAAGCGCAATTTGCTGGTGTCCACCCAAGCTGTTCCACTGATGGAACTGTGCCATCACCCCAGTTCTGTGGAGTCAACCACTGATGCCCGAAGGGGTTGAGTAACTTCCTCAGAGTGAAACAACCCATAAGTCACTGACCTGGAATTGGATCCAGGCTTCTCTGAATCCAGGATCCATATCTGTTCCTCTTCTTTCATTATATCTGCCTAGTTGCCCGGATGGTAGTGAGCTGGGCATAGGCAGAGGGTAACCAGGGTCTTGCTTCTCAGAATGCTAAATTTACTTGAAGACTGAAGGGTGGTCGAGTAAGTTAACTATAAATTAATTGTAAACATGTTTCAAATTTTTCCAGCTTTATTTAGGTTAATTGATACACAAAAAATCCACACAAATTTAATGTATATAATATATACAGTTTGATAAGTGTGGGCATAAACATACAGCCATCACTACAGTCAAGGTAGTAAACGTATCAAACATCTCCAAGATTTCCTTGTGTCCCTTTGCTATTGTTTTTGTGTGTATGTGTGTAACATGACACCTACCCACCTTAATAAGCGTTTAGTGCACAATACCATATTGTTAGCTATAGGCCCTATGTTGTAAGCACATCTCTAGAACGAATTCATCTTGTATAGCAGCAACTTTATACTCCTTGAACAGCAACTCCCATTACCCCTTCTCCCATTCCTTAGCAACCACTATTCTAGTTTCTTCTTCTAGAAAAAGTTTGACTGTTTAAGATATCTCATATAAGTGGAATCAGGCAGTGTTTGTCCTTTTGTTACTGACTTATTTTGCTTAGCATTATGTCCTCCAGATCTATTCATGTTGTCACATAGGGTAGACTTTCCGAATTTTGGGGCAATGAATAACATTCCATTGCATGTATATACCACATTTTCTTTACCCATTCATCTGTCAATGGACACTGGGGTTGTTGAGTATTTCAATTTGTAAAGGAAGACATTTTGGAGAGCATAATGTAAATTTCAAGAAAATGTGAAATAAAATGTGAAACTTACAGTTCAGGAGCTGTAACCTTGCTGAGGCCCCAGGTATTCTCCACTCTTTGGGCATCTGGTAGAAGCATTTGGGCATGAACTTCAATGTGTTCAATAGGCTGACTTTATCACATTTACCTTTTTAGAAAAGGCTGCTTCTTGGCAAGGAAGTAGAGTAACCAGGTCAGAAACTATACTACAACACCCTGTTCTGATTCCCATCTGGTGGTCCTTTTACTGCACTGGTTGCCTTTCCCTGGTTGTGCATTTCCCCACCTGAAAAATGAGGTAACTCATTCATTCACAGAATAAAAATTTATTGGGCACCTACTATGACCAGGGTGTGTATTAGACATCAGAGACTCAAAAATGGATTAGTCTCAGTCTTAAAAAAAAAAATTAAAAATTAGATGCATCCCCTACCCTCAAGGTCCACAGGGATGTTACAGGTCCATCTTAAGTGATTACAATAGCACAGCTAGTGCCATGTTGGAGTCACATTCAGGGTGTTAACAGCATGGAGGAAGGACACTCAACCTAGCTTTGAGGTCAAGCTTCCTTCCTGAGCTGAGTCCCAAAGGACATGTAGGAAAATGCCTGGGGCATTTAGAAAGCATTAGAGTGGAAGCTCTCCATGTAATAGGGAGAACATGAAGGTAAGGAACTATCTGCTCTACACCGCCGGGGGGGTGGGGCGGGGGTACATTGGGGAGCACAAAAGTTTGTTTTGCTAGAGCTTGATGCATGAGATCAGGCAGGGAGGACTCTGCTATACAAATGGGATAACCCTGGAGAGGTGAGCAGGGTCCCTCTCCTGGATGTTCTACTCCAGAAAGTGATGAAAAGCTAATGAAGCAGGACGACTCCATGAAATTTCTATTTTTAAGTAGCTTGTTCTGGCAGTAGTGTGGACAATGGATTGGCAGAGCGAGAGGAGCAGGCTAAAGGCAGGAAGGCTGGCCAGTAGGTGCCCACTAGGTGGTCCAGGCGGGAAATGAGAGCAGCTGCGCCTCTTCCCTTGGGAAGGTTTGCCTTTTGCAGAAGGTTTGCTGGGTGGAGGACTACTTTCCCTGACGTAGGATCACTCATCCACAAATCAAGCCTCTAATTAAAACCAAGGGGCCACTGAAGAATGCAATCATCTCTGCTCCCCCGGGAAAGTGGGCGGATAGGTGAGCAGTATGCTACTCATGATACTATCTTTTGAGGAAAAAAAAAAATTTCACACCCACCATTGTCTTTTATCTAGTGACATTACAAATAGGTTCCAAGGCTCAGAAATCAAAGAGGGTGTATAATAAAAAATAGCAAAGCTCACACAATCTTCACTCGCTTGTGTAAAAAAAGCACAGAGTAACCCCCTAATAAATTCAGAGGAAAAAAATGAGTAGAGTGAAACCTCTCAATTTAAACTCACTGGGAAAGGCTTATTTGAATTTTACATCATTTCTAAGGAATGCAGTTATAATCTCACATCTAAGCATAATAAAATAAGAGAATCATTGTGTAATCAAATGCTAATGAGTAGAATAAGGCAATAATAAAATCATAATAGACTTGTGTTACATCCTGGTGAGTCATGGGCACCCTGGTCATTTGGACATCCGAGAATGAAGCTGATGAAGCATAGCTTTCTTAAAACAATATCCAGCACCTCACTTAACATTGAACATGCAGCCCCATGAAACCAGCAATGTCTGGGGAGGCTACTGATGTTTAGACTGGATTCTTCTGGATAGCTATGAAGACATTGAATAGTCAGAGTAGGAGAGGGTAAATTGAGTAGGTGAGGTTTTCATCATGTTCTTCATGCTGCTCAATTCTCCTGGGTCCCTTCCTTGCCTCCTCCCTGATAGAGGGCCCCACCCATATCAGAAGCCAAAGCCGGAGGTCTCCCAAAACATTCAGCCTTCTCTCTCCTCATCTCTTAATCTAGCACCAGTCTTACCTCTATACATGGATAGGAAAACTGTCAATGAACCCTAGTAACTCATAGTTAAAGTATTTTAAAACAATCATTGGCCACAATCAAGTAAGCTTTCCCCTCCAGGAGTTTAAGGATGGTTTAGCATTAGAAAAACTATACGGGCACCGGGGTGGCTGAGTCAGTTAAGCATTTAACTCTTGATTTTGGCTCAGATCATGATCTCAAGCCTGGTGAGTTCGAGCCCCAAATCGAGACATGGGCTGACAGTGAGGAGCCTGCTTAGGATTCTCTCTCTCCCTTTCTCTGTCCCTCCCCCTGCTCATGCTTGCTTGCTCACTCTCTCTCTCTCTCTCAAAATAGATAAATAAACTTAAAAAAAAGAACTATAAATACTTCATAATAGAATTATGCCAATATTTTTTAAACACACAATCATTTGGATAAATGCATTTAAAAGCAACAGCATCCTCTAAAAAAGAAAAAATCTTTAATATCTAAAAATGGAAAAAAAAATCTTTAATTTGAGGAAGGTTTGCTGTCTTAAACCTACATTGGCATCACCATCCTTAAAATAAACACCTATTAAAATCAAGACTGAGGAAAGGACACTCTTGATCTTTGGCCACTGTTATTTAATTTGTTACAGAAATTCTCCTCCATCCACTTAGTATCAGAAATTGAGAGATTTCATTATTGAAGGACCATGTATGCCCTCAAAATCTATGAGGACCAACAGAAAAAAAAATAGGGTTATAATGATTGATTTTAAATGGCTAGATATAAGTTAAAAATACAAGTTATTATCTTTCCAATATACCATTAATAAATAATCAGAAAACATATTAGAAAAAGATAACACTATTATGGCAATAAAATAAAATACCTAGAAGTAGCCTTTAGAAAAAAAATGTGGGACTTGTATAAAGAAAATTTTATTGAGGGATATAAAAGAAGATGTAAGTAAATAGAAGCACAGTGTTCCCGGGTAACAAAATTACATATTATAGTGATATCAATTATTCTGTAATTAATTTTGTGTAAATTAAACATCAATTTTTGATTTTTCTGAGGTCTCTTTGGAAGAATAAATACTTGAGAACAACTGACTATTAAGTAAATGTCATATTTTCTCTGTTAGACACGAAAAAATGTTTCATACCTTCAGTAATTAAAACAGTATGGCCCTGGTGCTGGTGCCACCATAGAGAAATTCCTGAACAACTAAGTCGGAGCCCCCTGCATTTATATGTAGTATGCGATCAGATGCCCTCATTGACTGTTGGCTGTGTGGACAGCTGGTTGTTTTGTGTGTTTGTTCGTTCGTTTGTTTGTTTGTTTGTTTTTGTGGGGAGAGAATGGAAAATCAATTCAGATCCCCCCTTTGCACTAGACACAAAATAAATTCCAGATAAGTTAAGGAGATGCTTCTTTAAATTAAATAATAAAAAAATGGTAAGGGAAGAGAAGTGGCTATTAATCCATTATCTGAGTGTGGGTGATTTCTAAGCATGAAAGTAGTAAGGACATACCTATTGGATCTGTAGGTTGACCATATACATATTAAAGGTAGTGTATGTCCAAAGCACCACAGGACAAATCGAAGGCCAAAAGCCAACTGGAATGCTCCTGAAGAAATCCCTTGGGGCATATTAACACAAGGATGAATGGACCTGGTTAGAAATACCAATTTCTTGGGGCGCCTGGGTGGCGCAGTCGGTTAAGCGTCCGACTTCAGCCAGGTCACGATCTCTCGGTCCGTGAGTTCGAGCCCCGCGTCAGGCTCTGGGCTGATGGCTCAGAGCCTGGAGCCTGTTTCCGATTCTGTGTCTCCCTCTCTCTCTGCCCCTCGCCCGTTCATGCTCTGTCTCTCTCTGTCCCAAAAATAAATAAACGTTGAAAAAAAAAATTAAAAAAAGAAATACCAATTTCTTCAAGGCAACCACCTAGGAAAGGAAGAACTCACTCGTGTCTTCCAGACTTATTTCTGGGTTAAGGCCAGAGTTGATTTTGGCTGATAGATGTCATATCCAGTGCATTCAGGGATCCAGACGCGGATAATCGCAAACTAGCCACTGGTCTTCAGTTTATGAACTGAGTAAACTTGGATTGGTCACTTCACCTTCCTGTGCATTTTGCCTCATGTGGAGAATGACAAAGGTGGAAGGCAAAATAATGCCCTCCCCCAAAGACGTCTTCCAGCGTCCTAATGCCTAAAGCCTGTGAAAATGCTACATTATGTGGCAAAGGGGAATTAAAAAGTTGTAGTTGGAACTAAGGTGACTTATGGGCTGACTTTCAAGTAGGGGCAACCCTGGATTATCCAGATGGGCCCAATGTAATCACAAGCGGCCTCGGAAGTGAAGAGGAGGACCGAGAAACGCAATACGTGAAGGGCTCTGCTGGCCATCGCTGGCTTTGAAGATGGAGGAAGGAGAATGTTGGCCTGCCAGCTCTTTGACATTATCCCAGGAGACCCATGTCCAACCTCAGACCTCCCGAAGTGCAAGTCGATACATTTGTATTATTTTAAGCCAACAGATTTGAGGTGGTGTGGTACAGCAGCAATAGGAAACTACTACAAGTAGTATTCAAATGTATAGTTGAGATTATTAGACAAGAACACCTCTGTGTAGTGTCTCCTACGGTGGTTGGTACCCAGGTGCTCAATTAAAAATACCCTGGTTACCAGAACAGCAGTAGCTATAATGGGACTCAGTACCAGAAAACAGGTTTCCTGAAAAGTCTCGACTCCTTGACTTACAAACATGAAGCAGTTTTTTTTCTTGTAACTTCACGCAGTCACCAAGCTGTGGCAAACTACTCTGACGTGTGTGGTGGTTGCTTTGACGGCGTCTTGGCAAGACTCCCTAAGTTTGCAGTCACTTTCGGTTATTAAGACAGGCTCATTTCAGACCTTTAGGATTCAGTCCTGTTCATTTGATGATATTCCATCTCCAGCTTAAGTCAGAGCTCCCCTTGCCTCCTCCAGAACAGGCTGACTTCTCTGTGGCTGCAGCTTCTAGGGACAGGGGTGGGAGGTACCAATGACCAACTGTTGGCACACCACTCCTCCAGCCTCCCTTCCTGGCCACTCCACTTCCCCAGTGTGTTGGGCTAGGGAGAAAGAAAGAAAAGGGAGCCATCTCTTCACTGAAGGAGGAAAGTTACAGTCCTCCTGTGGCTGATCATCTAAGTTAGCTCACTGTCTCAGGGCTCCTGAGGACTGGATTCCAATGTGTCCCATCAATAAGAAGGAAGCTTCTAGCTATGCCATCTGATATCTGCTGCCCCTTGGGAGCTGTGGATTTTATGCTGCATTCCTGTACAGACTCAGGATTTACTCCCAGTCAGACACGGTCCCTACCCAACTCTCAGCCAAGTGGGCACATGCAGGACCCATCATCCACCCCCCTTAGGAACTTGAGCATCATGAATGAACTTAGGCATCATTCCCCACATCATGTCTCTCCAATTCCCTTCCCTGGTCAGAACACCCAGGGGTCACTAAACAACTGGCCACACAGTAGCCATCTATGGAACGAAAGGCCAATCTTTCCTTGGCCAACCAGCATCCCTTGGCAGTAATTCCCTTGGAGCCCCTTTGGCTGCGGGGAGGGGAATCACTCACCCACCCCCTTCCTGCATGAGAGAGAGGGGGACAGGTTCTCTCAGATGACCTGGAGACCATGGTTGGATGCAGGACTCGTTCTGGAATTAGCACCGTGTTTGTGTGTGTGTGTGTGTGTGTGTGTGTGTTGTTTGTTTGTTTCTTTTTTAATTTTTGGAGAGGCAGAGAGAGAGAGGGGAAGACACAGAATCTGAAGCAGGCTCCAGGTTTTGACCTGTCAGTACAGAACCCAACGTGGTGTTTGAACTCACAAACTACAAGATCATGACTGAGCTGAAATAGAATGCTTAACCGACTGAGCCACCCAGGCGCCCCTGAAATTAGCACCCTGTAATCAATCCCATCAGCATATGGCTTAACCCAACTGCCAGCAGCTCTGTGAAGTTAGAATGAGGGGTTAATGTCTTTGATTCCCAGTTTGGGGCATTTGTCATAATTCCAGGACACCAGGAAAAGTCTGTCACTGGCCAGAAGCGTCACTAGGATTCTTAGAAGAGGCTTTGGAAAGAGTCATGAATTTATTCACATGATGAAGAAGTATAGCACTCAGAAGCCAGCCCTGCTTCCAACTGGGTCTGATCATTGCCAGGGCCTACTGCATCCAGCCTGCTTACCGCACAGACTCAGGATGGAGTAAGTCCCGAGAAGGGTTTTTAGCAGCAGTTAAAGCAATAAAGGACTATTTTGTCCCAGGCCTACTGTTCCTGGCCTGCCTCAGCAGTCCCACCCTCATTTCAACAATGCTGCATACTACCAGCTTCATGGGAAGCATGCAAACCTGGGTCCGTGCAACTCCAAACTGGGCCCCCTTCTCCACACCACTGCTGTGTGGCAGCCTCAGGGTTGCTCCAGGACGTTAGAGGAGCAAACTTCACACACTCACCCATATTTACATGCAGACAGACCTGAAATTGCTTCTAGGGCCTATTCAATTATTCATTCTTTCAGGGAGGCACCTATCATGTGCCCTGCTCCAATCTTTGACGGATACAAAGGTAGACAAGAGATCGCCTTTCTCCTTGGTAAGGTACCCCAATCTGCAGGGCAGACACAGACACATAGCTATTAAATAAGACCTTGATAGGATAAAATACCCTAAGAGAAATATAAATAGAAGGTTAAGAAAGCACAGATCGGGGAGAGAGATTCTAACCTGTACTGTAAGCAGACGCATAATGGATTGTGAGCTGTTGAGAACAACAGCCACATCTTACCTCTTTCTGTATCCATCTGGGTCTGGCACCATGTCTGACACTTATTGGGTATCTAATATTTGTCTATCCATTTAGCAATGGCAGCATAGGAAGATATGAATGAAAACAAATAATTACACATGTCTGGGGTATAGCACAGGGAGGAGAGGGTTGTGACGAGAAAGCAGTCCCCATTTTGAAAGCCCTTGAATGCCAGGCTCAGGAGGCTACGCTGTTTCGTCCGGGCAAGAAGGGGCAGGAGAGATGTTGAAAAGTGACAGGAAGATGGCTTTTTAGGAAAAATCACCATCAGTGCCCTGGGTGATGATGAAAAGCAGGCGTGGGGAAGTCATTTTCTTCCAGGGGGAGAAGAGATTTGTGAGGACTGCAATCATCCAAGTGTTCAGCTGTGGGTTTCAGTTTGCTACAATACCTCCTTTTAATTGGCATGAAAAGAGAAATTCAAAGTGACATAGCGCCTCCCGCAGGCTGCTTCCCTCTGGGGCGCAGGAGAGACCTTACCACTATGCCCAAGGTCCTTGGGTTGACAAGGGTCAGCCAGAGAAGGCACTTCAGTAGAACAGGGAGGGGAGTGTAAATACGAGGAGTGTATAATATATACAATATTTATTTTTAAAGTAGTTTTTATGCCAGCTGTCTTTCCAGAGAGGATCTTGTTGGTGGATGTAGTTCACAGCAGCAGTAGAATTTATCAAAATCTCTGGATAGTTGAAAGTGACCGGACCGAGGCCCGGCAAGGCAGCAGACTGGTAGGCAGGCAAACATATCTCTAAGAAAATGTACCAGCTGCTTTGAAGGCTGAAGATTGTTTTTGTATCACGTACAGCATGTAGACATTTTAAAACAGATCTTCGCTGGCAGGCTGTCCCCAGACCTGAACAGGAAGCCCGGCCTCCTGCCTGGTGTCCAGCCCTGCCAGGGTCTTTGAGGAGCCAGGGCTCAGGAGTCGACTCTCTCCACCGGCGGCTTTCAGCCCTTTTCTGGCACCCTCATTCTATCCCCTGCCCCACCTGCTTTCACTCCTGTCTCCCCCGTGGTCACAGAGCCTCCGCTCTTTTCTTGTCTGTATTTTAAAACTCCTGGTTCCCACTAGACAAAAATAATGCCTGCCTTCAACATGGGGATCAGAGCCAGGCAAAGCTTTCTCATCCCCACCTGTCTCCATCTCTATATTTCCTTTGGGTCTCCGCCCCACCTGGCCTCTTTTCTGGGCACCCAGCCTGCCTCCCTCCTCTGAGTCTTTACCCACCCCCCAGGCTGGGTTTTCAGGCTGTTATTAGGTTCTTTCATGCTCAGGGTGGCTTAATGAAAGGCTCGGAGAAAGACAGATCCAGGACCCAATCCCAGAGCATTAGCTACTGAGCCTTGGGCAGGTGAGCAAACCCTCAGCTCCTTCCATGACCAGGAACACCACCCACCTCCAGAGTCGGCCAGAAGATGCAGTGAGATGCTTACATAAAGCGTCTACCCGAGGACATGCACGCGAACTGGCACCTTTTCACTTCACTCAGGAAAGGTCTTTTGGGCCACCCCTACCAGCACCTAGGCTGGGGCAGTTTCTCCAGAGGAAGATCTATTTGTTCAGAGCTTCAGGGCTCACAGCTCTGCGAGAAAGGGAGATGGCTGTTCACACTCCAGAAGCCTGATCATTTGGGCAGACATAAATAAGCAAATGGACGCTCCAAGTTCTTGGATAGGAAGACTTAGAATTGCAGAGATGCCAGCTCTCCCTAAATAATGCAACAGCTCCAAGCAATCGTGATCAAAACCTCACTGGGTTTTGCTTTGTCTGGTTGTTTTGCAACTTGACCTAATTATTTGGAAGTTCCTCTGGGAGAATATATGTTCACTAATAATGAAAAAAAAAAAGAGGGAAGGGGGTGCTTGGCACCTATGAAAGTGTATTATACGCTTGCGATAATGAAGGCACTGTGCTGTTGATGAAGAATGGGCTGACTGACAGCCACAGAAAGAGAATTACTGGCCCACACGCCAGATCCAGCGTTCAGCCTGAGCACAGCATCTCACACCAGCAAAGAGAAATGGACTCTTCGTGAAATCCTGTGTAGCCGCTAGAGTCACAGAATAAATGTGACCATTCCAAGTGAAATGAGAGAGCTAGAGAGAGATTGAATCCGAAGAAAACAGAAAGAATATCTTGAATCTCAGGGTGGGGAAGGCCTTTCAGTGACACCCAAACCAGAAGCGAATTAGGAGAATACCAACAGACTTTACCTAAAAACGTAAACCTCTGTAGCAGAGGAAAGAAACAAACAAAACAAAACTATTATAATCAAGCTTGCTTATGATTTTCCCAAAGGGATTACAAAAGATATATACAAAAGACATGTACATCCTCACTAGAAATCAGGGAAATGCCAAAACACTTTTTCTTCTATCAGAGGGGAAACTAGGGAAAGTGCTAACGCCCAGCACAGTCTGAGATGTGGAACAGATCAGCACTCTGATGACCAGGTATTAGAATGTCACTGGGCGCAATGTATCAAAATTAAAATTTGTGTACTCTTTTACCAACAATCCATTTGGGGAGATGACAGAACAATTTGACGAATAAAAAAAAAAGTTCACTGAAGTATGGATAATAATGAAATTTTTAACAGTTCCCTAAGGGTTAAGAGCTGGCTAAACAAATTATGAAACATATCAACCATAAAAAAGAGGGTCATACATGAAAAGTCAGTGGCATAAAAAGAGTTTCAGGAAATCGCACTAAATGAATACTAGTTAAAACAACAAGCTTGTGTGTGTGTGTGTGTGTGTGTGTGTGTGTGTGCACAGAACTGTACATAGGCACTTACGTAAACTATGACCAGAGGGAAGGAAAGGCTTTTTGTGGTTATGATTCACCGCTGTATCCTGAATGCATGAAGCATAGTCATTGTTCAGTAAATACTTGTTGAATCAGTGAATGATCGTCTAGGACAATGTTCACTGTTAATAGTGGCTCTCTCTGAGTGGTAGGTGTTTGGATAATAACTCCTTATCATTATCTCTTAATTTTGTTACAAATGTGTTTTATCTTTAGAGTCAGAAAAAAAAATTGCTTTTTTCATTAAATAAAAATAAAATACTTTAAAAAATATCAACAATTAATTCCCAGTACATTGAACAGATCACTCTTTGGAGAAGAATTATGAGAGAAATGTAGAAATCAGCATGTAAATGATATCTCTTGGTTAATTTAATATAACAGTAAGAAAAGAGCTGCATATGAAAGACACGGTGGGGGGCTACCTTCACCCATTGTCAGCCAAGAGAGATTTATTGAGTATTGTGTTCCACGCATGACCATTCGCTCAAGGACCTCATAGCAGAGTTGGTGGCAGGGGTACAAACAGATGGTTACAATGATGAGTAGTAAGTGTCCTGAGCACATGGACACAGGCAGGGCTTAGGTATGGGAGAGAGTGGGGTTCAAAGGAACGACTAGTCTGGGAGGACATCTCAGAGGAGGTGACCTGTGAACTGAGTGACAAAGACCTAATGGGAGCTAACAAGGAGTGAGAGAGAAAAATCATATTCCTGGCAGAGAGAGAAGTGTGGGCAAAGCATGAAAGAACACTTTGGAAGGATTGCCAAGGAATCTGTACAGGCCCAGAGTGCCAGAGGTGTGGGTTGGGAAATGAAGCTGGAGCGATTTGCAGGCCCCAAGAGGTCCAGAAGGGCCTCCAGTGACTGGCTAGGAGGGTGGCTTTAATCATGGGTTGTGGGAGCCTGTGGTGGGGAGGGCGTCAAAGAACTTTCGTCAGGTAGGGGTGTCTGGGTGGCTCAGTCAGTTAAGTGTTCGACTCTTGATCTCAGCTCAGGTCATGGTCTCACTGTTGTCGGATTGAGCCCCGAGTCGGGCTCTGTGCTGGGTGTAGAGCCTGCTTGGGATTCTCTCTCTCGCCCTCTGCCCCTCTCCCACTCTCAAAGAAAGAAAGAAAGAAAGAAAGAAGAAAGAAAGAAAGAAAGAAAGAAAGAAAGGGTTAGATCTGCATATGTACTGGCTCATGCTAATGCAATGTGGAGACAACACTCGGCCAGCTTCACTCTGGGCAGCTTCGTGGCTGTGACCGTGTTGCCGCTCAGGGCCCCAGGCGAGAAGGACCCTGTTCTTGGTTCAATGCTCTGCCGTTGCATCCTGAAATTCTTAATTTTTAAACAAGGGGCCCACTTTTTCATTTTGCACTGGGCCCCATAAAGCGTGTAAGGAGTCATGGCAAGACGAGAGGCTGGCTTTGTACTGCATTTGACCAGGAGAGAGAACAGTCCAGGGAAGGAGCAACAAGTAAAACGGGGATGTGTGGCATTGCCCAGGCCAGGGAAGATGCCCTGCAACGTATGGGTGGGAAAAATGAGTCGCAGGCAAAGACTTCCCACGGCCCCTTTACCTCCCCCCACACCCTCATTTTGCTTCTGCTTGGACACCGGGATTAGCCAAGCAAGAACAAGGTTGTCAGGTAGGTGCTGGGAGAGGGGCAAGACAGATGTTTTGTGTATTTGGTTTTGTCTTGCTGGGAGCACAACTGCCACAGAGAAGATGGGGACCACCCTGCTGGAGATCATTGAGTTCCATCCCCTCACTAGTCTGCTCCCATATCATCCTGGGCTCCTGCTGCAGGAAGGTGCTGCTTTGGCTTGGCTCTGCCCCAAACACACACACACACACACACACACACACACACACACACACGTGCATGCAGCTCTGGACACATGAGGGTTTGTTTTTGTCCCATGAGGGTTTCCATCCACACATCTCAACGTGCACCAGCTGCTTAGCAACACGCCCTTGGGCAGAGCCAGGAATCACATGCCTCTCTGGCTGCTGCAACCACACGTGTCCCTCAGGAGGGGAAGGGTCTCCAGGAGGGGCTCCAGGACACTCCAGAGATAGCACAGTCGGGGCTCCACTACAGTGCCAGGAACCTCAGAGGTCTGCTGGGAACAATGCTCTAAAAAACAGAATCACAACAGAAAGTGCAGAGAAGCTTCAGGCATGGCTGATAACAGGTGGCAGGCAAAATGTAAAAATCCAGAAGTACCTGCTGATGGGATTTGCCTTGGCAGGATCTGGGTTCAGGTCATCATTTTGGCTGCCCTAAAAGCTTCTGCACTGGTTTGCAGTTCTTGCCTTTGGAGCTGAAGGTCAAAATCCCCTCCCCAAGGAGTCCTACCTCTGGTATAGCCACAAGACAAAAGAGGTCAGCAATGGGGCTCAGCAGGTGGATTTCCTAGGTTCAAATCTCAGCTCTGCCATTTACTGTGTGACCTTCAGAAAATTACTTAACCTCTCTGTGCCTTGGTTTCCTCATCTATGAGCCTTAGCTCAGGACTATCTTGAGAATTAAGTTAAAACAGGTAAAAGGACTTAAAACAATGTCTAGCATATGGGTATGAGCCACCACATGGTAAATCACACTTCTCCAGGATAAAAGTACTTTGTTGTTGGCGATGGCACAAATAGTACACTCCAAAACATAGAAATACATAATCCTGGGGCACCAGGGTGGCTTAAGCATCCTACTCTTGATTTCAGCTCAGGTCATGGTCTCACAGTTTTTGAGTTTGAGTCCCTCATCGGGCTCTGCACTGACAGCACAGGGCCTCCTTGGGATTTTGTCTCCCTCTCTTTCTGGAACCCCTCGCTTTCTATCTCTCTCAAAATAAATAAAAGTAAACTTAAAAAAATATTTTAAAAAAGGAACCCATGATCCTAGGGCGGGAAGAGATAGAAGCTGCCATTTTTAAGTGTCTTGTATGTATCTGGCATTGTACAAAGTGCTTTATGTCAGCAATTGCATCAATCATACATGGGCTTGGTCTTTTCATACTGGTGAAAACTGAGGCTCAGAAACAAAGTGTCCAGCTCAAGGCCACGTGGCCACTTTGGAAGTGCAGCTAGGGTTTAATGGCGGTCATTAGAGCTCCAAGAACCCTCACTCATTCCTCTAGGCCAAGCCGCCTCTCCTATCGCTTCTCAGAGAAGAAAAAAAAAATACTGATTTCTCTTGCGGGGGGGTCAGGACTTGCTAGAGAGAGCTCCTCCTCAGAATAACATTCCAGAAATAGTGTACAAAATCCGTGTGATGACTGGCACTTCCTGGTACATGGTACCCAGGAAGGGGAAATACCAGCCAAGATTCCAGAGGCATGGAAGATGTTACCAAGGTATGGAGGCATTAGACACCTGGATTTGCAGTGGAAACATGGATTTGTGCAACCGTTCCAAGCTCCACGCGTAAGCAGGAGGCACAGAGCGGCCCCTCACTGGCCTACAAGCCTGGTGTGTCCAAGAACTAGTGTCTAGGCCTGAGAGGTTACAACGTGTTCTCAGAGACAGCTTTCCTAGTGAATGCATAACCTTCTGCTTCCCTGACCAAGTGGACGCTTGCTCAGTGACGTATACATCTTCCTGAAGTTCATTTATAGCCGGAGCCTCAACACCCATTTGCATCGTCCATGCTGTCCCGGGTTGCAGGGTTCCATAGAGCAGCCTCCATGGGAATTGAGATGTGCCATAAGTAAGACACACACACACACCAAAGTCAAAGACTTGGTCCAAAAAAATGTAGACTACTTTATTAATCACGTCAATATTGATTACATGTTTAAATGTTGTAATTTGATGTGTTTGAATACAGTGGTATAAATAAAATATGTTAGAATTAATTTTGTCTTTCTTAACTTTTTTAATAGTTATTAGAAAATTTTGGATAATGGATGTGGCTCACAGTATCTCTCTATTGGACAAGGCTCCTCTCCAAGGGATTCGTAACAGGCCGTGCGCTCGGAGAGTCCTTTGGCTGTCATAAAGCATCAGCCTTTCTTTATGATAGAATCACAGAAAGTCAGACCTGGAATGAGGAGCTTTAAGCCATTTTGTTCAATCTCTTGATTTACAGGCACAGAAACTGAGGCACTGAGAGGAGACACATTTCTGGTGTTCCAGGTACCATCTGTAGACCCCTACCCTGATCCAAGCCTCCTTCCCATTCCCTCAGCTAGGGCTGGCTGACCCATCCTTTTTCAGCATCTCCTGCCCTGCCCTGCCTTGCCCTCTGCTTCCCTGCGCTCCCCCCTCTCTCTAGGGAAGGCCAGGAGGACTCTCCCAGGAGAGTCTCAGCATCTTTATTCATGAGCCTGGCGGAGGGCAGCCCTGGGAGCCTGTGAGAAGGCCGCTCTCTGCTTTCCTTGCAGAGATAAATATGGAAATGTGGGAGGAGAGCTTCCCTGTCAGGAGCCAGGACTGCTGCCTCATCTGATGCAGACATCTAGGGCTGGAGGAGGAGGCTCCTTGGGGCTGAAATCAGCTGAGTCTCTTCAGCCCAGCTCAGTGCCCCCTCCAGCCTGCTGTCTGTCACTTGGCAGAATCATCCTAGGCAGGCTCAGTAGACCCACTGGGCGTCTCCCCATGCTGGCTCTTGGTTTCTGTTCCCCACGCCACCCCCCCATAGGCTGCCCCCTGACTCCCCACAAACACACTGGTGCCTGTGTACCCTCCTGCCACCCTCAGAACCCTGCTTCCTCCAGCATACCTCCCCTCCCCTCCCCAGGCCTGCCCGGGCTTCCTTATTCAAATCCCACATGGCTGGTACCTCCATTCTTGCTTCGTGTGGTCTGTGGACCACCAGCTCCTGCATCACGTGTTAGATATGCAGACACCATGGGCTCTACCCCAATCCTGCTGAATCAGAATCTGCATTTTAACAAGACCACCAGGAGACCCACTAGCATGGAAGCTGAGCCCTGGCTCACATCACTGAGAGCAGGACACTGTCCGGTTAGCTCTGTACCCACTGCAGTGCCCAGCGCAGTGCGGAGCTTACCAGGGATACTCTGAGCACAGAAAGGAGGCCCTTGGTTGGGGTCTCACAGTCGATGTGGCAGTTTTTCACCCTGGATGGTGCTGCGCAGTTAAGTCAAGAATGCTTGGCTCGGGTCAAAGCCTGCAATCCCTAAGCAATCTCTGAGCCACTTGGCCCATCGGGAGCTTCAGAAGAAATGCAGACCTCACCTGCCCGGTTTCTTTGCTGCATCTAACTTCATGGATGCAGATGGTCTACAGCTGGTATGTGGGGAGGCAGACTGAGATTTGGTGTCTGTGCTCCTGTGTTAGATCAGAGATGTGTAGCTCAGTGGCTATAGAAACTCTAGAGCCAAACGAATTCAAATTCTGCCACTAACTATGTATGTGATCTTGGACAAATTAACATAATATCCCTGTGCTACTGTTTACCCATCTATGTAGTGGGGCCAGCAATAGTACCTACGCAGAGGGTTATTAGAGGATTACATTGTTAAATACTGACAGTGTGCTTAAACCATGCCTGGCACTTAGTAAGTGCTATAAACGTTTAATTAAATCAGCATATTTTGTCTAGTATAATGCTGACAGTGGGCAGATTTAGAATCATAGGAGTTGATAGAAGGCTCAGGGCTCACAGACAGCCAACTCCCTCATTCTACACAGGAGGATACAGGCCCAGATGGCCACATCCCTCTCCTAACGTCAGACAGCCAATAAGAGGCACAGTGGGAACTTGGACTCTGTTGTCTGCACCAGGCTCATGCCCTGGAGGACATGAGCAGAAAGAAGAGTAGCTCCAGGTCTGGCATGGGAGCCCAGATTGCCCACTGCTGTGGTTCCTGTCCTTTGTCCTTATTAGGGTGGGAGGATTCTAGCGGCGGCTTCTACTGGCAAGCCCTCCAGAGACTTCCCCTGCACCCGAAAATCTAATCTCTAAATCAGTCCTTCTAGACCACGGAACCCAGAATCAGATCACATTTGCCAGGGGGACGCCCCGGGAGAGGAAAATCAGGAGCAGGCGTTTGGGCAGAGAGACAGCAGAGGAGGGATCCTCCCAGGAAACTGAGTCAAAGGCTGGCTCACCCCTTGTTCTGAGGCTCTGCAGGGATGATAAGAAATGGTGGGGTCAGGTGCCTGGGCTTGGCCATCCCTTTGTGGGTTTTATGTTCCTGCTGTGTGTGCCCATGAGTTCTGGCTCTTGGCGCATCTCTTGGTCTTTCTAAATGAACCTTCACGTGTCCCTCAGCCAGGTTGCAGCCTCTAGGAGGTTGAGGTACACAGGACTCCCTCCTGGAGTCAGGCCTCTAGGGCTTAGCAAGGTTAGACCGTAGAGAGCTGGCAGTGTTCTGCAAGGATCTGCTGAAAGGTCTGGACTTTTCATTCTGCCAAGGGGCTGGGAGGATTCTGAGGTGCCCTGCCCTGCTGCCCTGGAAGGGAGCAGTAGTTCTCATGTTACAAAATTCTTTGCTTCAGCTGGATTACCGGTTTTGAGCAAATTTGGACTCTGGTTGATGCTGGTTTTGTATGGGCTTGAAGGTAATAAAAAGACGACCTAGAGACCGCAGGATGCATCTTGCACCTTCTGCAAGGCAGGGCCAACAACCCCACCCCCTCGCTGGTTGTGTGCTCCCTTGGCTGCTGGGCACTGCTGATGAACTCTGGGTGTGCTTCCATGTCTGCTGCCCTAACCAGGCTGAGCTCCCGAGGTACAGTTTCCACTTTTCTGCATCCTTTTCAACACCAAACCCAGCGCCTGGCACACGGTGGGTGCACACACTAGGTGATTATTGACTAATTGATCAATATATTTTTTCCATAAAAAAATAAAAGGAAATCATTTCCTTTATATGTATGTTTATAGTGTTCCTCAGTCTTCATACTCTCGGTGCATATAGGGCACAGCCTTGCCAAAACACAAAATAATAATACTATCACAGCATCTTTCATTTGCGAGTGCCTACGGTGGGCCAAGTACTATGTGCGGGAGTTATTACACACATCATCTTAATCCGAGAGCATCGTAACTGGGCCCATCCAGAGAAAGAGAGCCCAGGTTCACGGCACCTCTTTAATAGAACTGCCCAGTCCTAGGCATCCTGACTCATTTCCAGTGTCCTTCCTGTTAGATTCCAGCCCATCAGCCAATACTCCCCCACCTCCAGCTCATTTTTCATATGAATAAACTAAGGCTTTGAAAAAGATTTAAAACCATTTGCCCAAGGTCCCACATGTAGTAAACTGCAGAACTGGTATTCAATTCCAGACCCCTCTGAGCACAAAGCTCACACCCCCACATGGCACCTTCCCTTCTCTGCAGGATGTATCTCCTTTGTGTGTCTTGTTGCAGCCAGACCTTTTCCTATCCCTCAGGTGGCAGTGATGGGAGTACATGGGACTGAAATGATGGGGTAGCAGCTATAGATGTGTCAGTAATGGGGGACAGTAATAAATTTGGGGGACCATCTTAGAGTAGGTGGGAAGATTCCTCCTTTCCAGGAAATGAAGGGTACATCCTCTGAGGCAGTGGCCCTGTATATATTCATTTCTTACAAACTTCAGCTTCTGAAGACAGAGCTCCCCTCGCTCGGGCTACTGTTGCTGTCACCCACTGTATTGTAGACAGCTCTCTCTCCAGGGCTGCAGACTGGTGGCCTATGGCATGCCAGTAGGGTTCTAATTGAGATGCAGTCAGGCTGAACATTCTTGTCACTGTCACCATGACCTTGTGAAGTGAGTTGAATGTAGGGTGAAATGGGAATTGATCTTGAGCAGATCACTTTATTCTAGGAGTAGGGGAAATGAAACAAATAACCAGTTTCAGAACCAGTTGGAAAATCTGCTGTACCCACTTCAGTGGGAGTAATCGAAGAGAATACCAAGTGAGGGGTCCCTTTCCAGTTTTCCCCATGGCAACCAGCCTTCTCTCAAACACCTTCAAAGATCCTCACCCCTTCTCTAGTTTCAAAGATGAGCTCCTTTTTAAATTGATAAAACAATCTTCTCTCTAATCTTGACAGATTGCCTTTAGATGGAAATCCATGGCAGTTTCCAGAGTGTAATTTACTATTGGTGATCTCCTATTTTGTAATAAATGCTAACAGTGGACTGATTTATGTTGGTGGCTCAAGATTAATCAGCAAGAGAAGTACTAGAGGAACCCCCTTGCCCCAAATCAAGATGTCATTGATCCAATTTGTAATGTGAATGGGATATTAGACTGAAGTAGAGAGAGTTCATTTGATTTTTTAAAGTCTGAGTAACCAGTGAGTATCCATCAGGCTCCGTGAAACTTTCAACAGAAATAGAGGTGGAGATATGACAAAGGGGTAGAAATAGAAATAAATATATAGAGAAGGAGATAGAGATAGATAGAGATAAGGAGAGATGTTATACAGATGGAGGTATGATCTAGATATGGAGATATAGATATCTATAGATATAGGAGCAGAGTTATTGAGGTAGAGATACAAATACATAGATATTGCTACCAATGCAGGTATAGATGTGGATATATTCACCCTTCAAATTTGATCCTGTAATTAAGACATACAAACACAAGGGAATGATAGGACAGGTGCTTTGGTTAACAACAAGTGCAAAATCATGAAAGTACCATTTGTTTGTCAAATTCATTCTTTTCTTTTTTTTTTTTTTTGAGATTTTACTTCCAGAATCAGAAAAATAAATAGTACAGCTAAAAGGAATTTTGAAGCTTATCTGATTTATTGCCTCATTTTATATTATTTAAAGGAAAATGGAAGTCTTAAGAGACAGAATGGCTTAGCTTTAGTCACACCCAGATACCTTGTCACTCAACCCAGCATCCTTTCCTCTGCAGCAGGTTGCTTCCTTTATCCATCTTAAGCATTTATAAAGCACCTACAGTATACCAGATCGTAATTTGATATAAGAAAGGGCAAAGCATAACATTTCTCTTAAAGTAGAAGTTATTTGGGCTTTTCTCTTAGCGATAATTCTAAAACAAAGGAGGTCTGAAGATTAGTGAAGAATCTGGATTTCTGCTGCCTGAGTGTTTTTCTCTATAAAAAAGTAACAGAACTTCTCTGGGAGTTCTTGACCTTCTCGGGACAGTGTAACAGGGTCAAAATGCAAACAGAAGAACCTGGTCTAGGACATAGGTAAAAATTGCTTCCGCTGACCCAAGAGGCAAAGCCCCCTTCTCTAGAAATTTAGCTCAGGACTAATTTTCTTCTCAAATAGATGGAGTTATACAGGAACCAGGAGTAATTAGTGGTTGCCTTGTAATAAAGCCTGGAGCCCTGAAGGAGCCATGACTGCAGAAAATGGATATTGTCACCCGGAGGACAAGTGAAGAGGCAGCTTTCAGAAGTGACCTCAGGATCTGGGGGTGGCGTGGGGTGAGTGTGTTTTAACCTCCTCCCAGAGAGCCTATGTGTGGAAGGCAGCTCACTCTCTGGGCTGCATCTACCTTTCATTTTCTGCTCTGGGGCAGAGACCAGTTCTTCTATTTTACTCTGATTCTTTGTTGCCTCTCCTCAGCCTCCCTCCTGCCCACACAGCTCAGCATAGAGCCTGGCACCAATTAGGCTTTTGTGAGTATCTGTTGAATGAACACGTTGGCAGAAAACAGCTTTTGGACTCCCCATTTCTAATTAAGGGGAAGTGTCTCTCTCCTCTTCCCATCCACGTGACCAGGTACGTGAACTTCTCTGGGGATGATTCATACTGTCATGAATCATCAGCCAAAGTAGTAATGGCAGTGACATGTTTTAAGGCCAAATGGTGAGCCTTCTTTAGCATAGCTGCCTTAAAACAATCTTCAGAACATATTTCAGCCCTTTTACTGGTCATTGTATGCATTTACCGCTGTCTCTGGAGGCTCGAAAAAGACCCCGCTGTGCTGAGTCTCTAGGTCATTCAACAGATACTTACTGAACACCTTCTGTGCGCCTGGCCCCATACTAGGCACCAGGGATTATAGCCGTTGGGAAAAACCAGGCCATTCCCTGCCCCATTTAGCTTACAGTTCACTAGGGGAGAAAGTTATTAATCAAACAATCCCATGAACACAGGATGATGGTTACCACGGATCTCAGTTGATGTGCATGTACCTAATGGAGGATTCTGACCTAGGTTCAGAGAAGTCTTTCCTAAGGAAAATGAAGACTGAATCCAGGTCTGAGGACAAACAGGTGTTGACTGGGCCAGGGCAAAAAAGGAGCATTTCGGATGACGAAACAATAGGATGGCAGCTGGAGAACCCAGCAAGGCCCCGGTGGAGCAGACATTGGACAGGCAGCAAGGACCAGACCTGGAAAGGCCCAGAGACCTGGGGATAATCCTGCTGCTTCTTGTGGGAACAATTAGATGTAACTGGTGTGTACAGGAAGTGGACATGACTAAGTGGGTGTAAGAGGTTCTCTCCAGAACTGTGGGCAGGAGGGACTACAGAGCCCTGGGAGTGGGTGGGAGGGAGCAGTTGAACTGGAGGCAGAGAATGTGGGCTGGTGAGGCAGCCCAGGAGGCAAGGATCCTAGTCCTGGGTGAGGTTACATGAATGTGAGGAGCCTAAATACCAAACACCAAGTTGGCACCAGTTGGGCCAGCAGTCTGGGGGGTGTGCACTGAGACCCGACTATGAACCACCTGCTCACCTGGGTGCATCAGGGTATGGGATATATCACAGCAGCCTTGAGGGGAAAAGGGAGGAGGGACCCTCCAATATCCAGGGTCCCAGCTCCTTGTGACCTCAGGCACCTTCCACATCTGTCATCTCCAGTAAATCTTACAACAATCCTACACAATAGGAATTGATCACTGTTGCCCCATTTGGTGGATGAGGAGACTGAGTCTCAGATGGGTTAACAGGTGTCCAACATCACACAGTCAGACAGAACTGGGTTTGCATCCCACCTCTGCCTCTCATTAGCTGTGGTGGGTCCTGCTTTCCTTCAGGAGCCCACACCTGCAGCCCTGGGGGGAAAGGATGGTGCTGGGCCTCAGCCAGGGTCGAGGAAATCCTTGGGCTTGGTTGGCACATCTCCTTCTTTCCACAGCAGCACCCACCCCAGGGTCAGGGGCCATAGCCCCCATCTGTCTGCCCTGAGAGTGAGTAGCTCTGCGTAGGTCTCAGAAATCCCACCAGGTCCCTTCTGCTTCCTGGGGAGGCAAGGGTAAGTGTGGAACCTATGTGAGGGGTAGCATGTTTACCGCTTTTGTCTCTTGTGGGTGCCCTCCTTCCCACAGGCCTGCTGTGGCCTGGCCCAGTCCTGCTGAGGACCACAACAGGAAGGCAGGGCTCCTGTGAGCACAGCACAAGGCAGGGGGAGCACTGTGTGGGGATTAAGAAGAGGAGGGCTGGGAAGAGAGAGGCAGAACCTTTCTGGATCCTGGTGAGGAGGTGGATCGTAGCTCGGAGTTGAAGGCTGGGCAGATTCGGCAGCTCTGCAGACAGGCGGCATTCCTCAGACAGAGCCCGTGTGCCTAGACCAGCCCACCTCCCCTTAGTGATATGACCTAACCCACAATAATGCCCCTCAAGTCCTAAACTTGGTGAAGAACCAGCTGAGGTAGCATATGAAAAAGGTCTTAGGGCCTTGATCCCTGATAGACCCTCATGAAAAGGTAGCCGCTTGGCAAGGCCTGGAGAGGTGGGCACTGAGCCAGGGATCCACAGGAGGCTAGAAGCCTCTGGCTCATTCCAGCAGAGGTGAGGGCAAATGACCTGAGGTAGAGTAGCCCTATTTCGGGGGTGGGGGAAGTGAAGAAGACTCCACCCTTGGGGAGGGGATTGTGTTTGTGGGTACATTAGCCAGAGAACATAGGCTTCTGACAGCTGCGAACAAAGGAAAACAGAATTGACCTGAGTGAGGACATTTTTAAAGGGATGGTGTCCTATGAGAGATTGAATGGCCGACCTCTCCAAGACTGTGAGCGGTGGAGCATCCAAGAATATTCTTGTGCTCTTTGATCCCATCCTGAGCTCTATTTCAGGCAGACTAATGGGCAGAAATCTGTTCTGAGGCCTGAGAACTGATCAGCATCAGCCGGGAGCTGAGCAGAGCCCTGAAGAGTCTGTCCTCCCCAGCGGCTCTGCCGCCAACCACTCTTGACACGGCATATCAGCCGTCACAGTGGGCCACGGCTGTGCTGTAAAACCTCCCTCAACCTGAACGTCGGGCGGGGGAGCCTCCAGGAGACCTGCATCCTCCTTTACATTGAGGCAGGCACCAGTGTCCACTGGGAGAGGGCGAGGTTCTCATGGGAAATGTTGCAGTGCTTTCTCTGCACTCAGCACAGCTTCTGGAAGGATGAGATGTGCAGGCAGCAAAAGAGTGCAAAGGACTGGAGTGGAGGGTTCAGAGGAAAGACTGCCCGAGGGACTGGAAGCACAGTGTTCGGAGGCTATTTCTTAATACGGCCACCAAAGAGCCTTCTGTGCCATACTCGGAGGGGCCCTGGGGTTGCAGAGGCGAATGACACCATGCATATTCAGCACGAAGTGTCTGGGGCTCATTCACCACTTATTAAAAGAAACAAACCTTTTAATATTCACAACTGAATATTGAAAAGAAATGCAGGGCTTTGGCCCTCTATCTGCAGGGAAAAGCCTCTGGTGGCTTTGGAGCAAGCTGATTAATGGATGGAGAGTTTCTTTCTGTCTTTCTGAGGAAAGTCAGTCCTCAAGGATTTCCTGGGATTTTCTTTGGCACGTTGGTTGGTTCAGAGGAAGGCTGTGTAGTACAGTTGGGTACAATCCAGGTTTGTGAAATCCCGGAAAGTTTCAGACTCTGAGACTATTCCTAAACTATGAATAAGAAACAATGAATTGGCAGAAGCCTGCATATTAGGGTGCAGGGAGAGGACCATGCAGTAAGTTTTTGGTTAACTTTCAAACTCATAAGACCATCCCCATTAGTGGCTGTGGCTCTATACATTTGTGATGGATCAAAGTGTAATTTTACACTTATTTATGTAGTTGTTTGCTTCATATCTATTTCCTCTATTATCCTTAATGCTCTAGGTCTTTTTTAATATTTTATTCAGTATCTAACACAACACTTGACACAGAGTAACTGCTCAGTAAATGCTGAGTTAAAGAATGAGTCCTAAAAATATCCCTCAGCATCCTTTTAGTAATTTCCATGCAGTACACACATGCTATCAGAAGGTGGCGACAAATACCCACTGCCAGGGATTGAGGCCCATACATGGAAGGTAGCAAAGAATTACATAATGCAACAAATACGGTTGCTTCATAAATGTGGATTTAGGTTTATTTCCTCAGCTTGACAAAGAGAAACAGCAAGATATAGCAGAAATGACCAGATCCACCTGTCACATTCTGCTAGGAACCTGGGACAAATGCCTGCAACTTTCAAGCTTGTGTCCTGGTCCACACAGAGTTTATGATGGCAAGTTTTGCTATAAGAACCGAATGAAGTAACACGCATAAGAAGTATTAGAACTGAGCTCATTCCAGTGCTGTATGATAATCATGAAAGCGTTCCAACAAATGTTGACATAGATGACAATCTGTCCCTGACCTTTCTACCTTCTGTTTTGGATGTTCTTATTCTGGGAAGATGTGTACATTTCTTACTGCTCCTTTGCATAAACTTGCAGCAGGCTGACACAGTGGAAAGAGAATTAACTTAGGGGTCTGCTGGACCTTTCTGAGCCCATGTTTCCTTGTCCATGAAGTGGAGCTGAGGATTACTGCTTGACAAGGGTATTGTGAGAGCTTATGACATAGCATAGATCATGCTACTCACTCAATACAGAAGCCAGTTGCCACACATCGCTACCTAAATTGATACGTATGTTAAATAATATTAAAACATGCAGTTTGTTGGTTACACTAGTAACATTTCAAAGGTTTCTTCCCCCAATGCCCTCAATGCTCTGTCTTTTTACATTAAAAAAAATTTGTTTTAATATTTATTTTTGAAAAAGAGAGAGAGAGCATGAACGCGGGAGGCACAGAGAAGGAGACACAGAACCTGAAGCAGGCTCCAGGCTCTGAACTGTCAGCACAGAGCCCGATGCAGGGCTCAAACCCACGAGCTGTGAGAGAGCTGTGAGATCATGAGCTGAGCCGAAGTCAGATGCTCAACTGACTGAGCCACCCAGGTGCCCCAGTGTCTTTTTAAAATTTTATTCCCAGCACCTCACGGTGGTTGACCCATATGGCTAGTAGTTATCATTTTGGGCAGTGCAGTTGTTGAATATTGTTATCCTCACAAGAAGTTCTAGAGGACAGAGCTGGCTAGATTTTAATAAATGTCCAACGAGTGGTGGCTGTTTTCAGCAGCAGTGCTTGAACACCTCTAGTTGGCACTACAAGTGTTTCTTTCACTTGGTCATTCAACAAGATTGTATTTTGCACCTGTCATCTGCAGACCCGTGGTATGTGCTGTGGATACAACAAACAGGCTTTGCACTCTGGGGATTTACAGTTTAGTAACTGATGTCAAATAAATAATCCCCTAATAAGTAGGAATGACAGTGCTGAACCTCTGCCTAAAAACCCACTTCTCTGTTACCAAGGAAAAGTGAAAAAGAACCAAATCATCCCTTTGGATTGTCTTGAGGATCCCAGGAGACAGCGAACGTGTCACCAGTTGCAACCCTGCAGTGCAGTTATTAGGCAGGGCAGCATCAGTTCTGGCACCTTGATTTTGGCTCAGATAATATGTCAGTTTGTGAGCTGGAGCCCCGCTCCAGTGCAGAGTCTGCTTGGGATACTCTCTCTCCCTCTCTGTCTGCCCCTCCCCCTATCTCTCTCTCTCTCTCTCTCTCTCTCTCTCTCTCTCTCAAAATAAATAAATTTTAAAAAAGAAATTGGTTCACTCTTTCATTCGCTAAGTCATTGATCACGGCTAGACAGAGATTAGGCAAGGAACAAAACAGCAAAGCAGCCAAAGCTCTCTGCCCTCACGGAGTTCACATTTCTCACGGAGAAAGAAAGACATCGAATAACTAATTGAAATATGTTGTATGGTGGTCAGCTTTTTGGAGAAAAAATTGAGCAGCAAAGGGAGATAGGGAATTCTAGGAACAGAGCACTGACATTTGACGAGTTGATTTTTCACTACTGTTTTCACTATTGTTCGGTTTTCACTACTGTTCGGTTGTGGCAGGAAACTCTGCCTGCCCTCACAGGAGCGTGAAAGCATTTAGTTAACTCAGCACCCCCATTTCACAGATGCAAGAGTGACATAAATGCAGGTACAAAGATGTGTGAGACCGCAGTGCCTGTGCTCGCTGGAATTGGGCCCTTCTCAGGAGGCGCTAAGCACCGCTACAGGCCCACAATACACATGTGGTGGCTGCCCTTCCGGGACTCCCATGCCAGGAGGGACACAGCAGGTGCAGACCAGGGCCTACAACAGAGGGTTTGGGAAAACTCATCTAGAAATCAGTGAAGCACAAGCAGAGGGAGAGATTCAGTCCAGTCATGAAGTTTCCACAGAGGCAGGGCATCTGAGCAGGATGTAAAGAAAAGGTGGGATTTCTCCATTGGGCCAGGATGAGATGGGATGCAGAGGAAGGCATATAAAATATGGAAGCAGGGGGTATGTGTGGTGGCACCTGGGAACACAGCCGGGGTGCAGAGGCAGAAAACAGAGGGATGAGAGAGACGTGCTTGCAGGTTGGGGCAACCATGAAGCGTACCAACAGCAGGGTTCCAAGTTCAGAATTCAACTCTGCAAATGTGAGCCTCTGGAGAGCAGAGCCCAAAGCAGGACACGCAGGATCGAAGGCACCTATTGGGTCAGATATGGAAGCCCTAGGTGTTTCTGTGAAGAGAAATGACACAATCAGAGCCACACTGTAGGAAGATCAGTGCTGCTCAGGTGTTCGACCTTGAGGAGACCAGCGGCAATTAGGGGACTGTGGCCAGAATCTGATGGGAGGTGACAGGTCTCTGGTGGAGGTAGAAGGGAGAGAAGGGGATAAGCTATATTCAATCCTCCAAATGGAATGTCCACCAGAGAGGTTGCACGAGAAGACAAGCAGAGGAAGTCTTGACCCATCAGGACCTCCCTGAAGAGGAATCACTGAATGAGGAGAAGGTGTTCTCTGGGCTGCTCTCCTCCACAGTGGAAGAGTGGGCCCTGTGAGCTTCCTTGTGACCCAGCCCTGAAGACAGACAGCCCCTGCTATCAGACTGTGCCCACCTGTCTGGGCTCTGCTGGGTGTCCAAGTGGAGGGGTCCTGGTCTTTCTGCTCCCCCCCACCAAGAAAGAAGACACAGTGGGTGCAGCTCTCCTTTGCAGCAGCTCCCCACAATCTGGTGGCCAGTACAATGGCAGCCCTCATTTCCAGGCATCCTGGGAGGGGAAGTCAACAGGAAAGGAGGATGTGTGGTCCAGAAAACTGATCTCAGGAACTTCCAGAAATCAGTCCAGGGGAATACCAATGCCATAGGACAAAAACATGCTCCTCCTCCTTGTCATTCAGCAGGAAGAGAGCAGAAATGGTGACATTTTCCTGTGGGTATCATGCTACACGTGGTAGCTGGGTCCTGGTCCCACCATAGGCCAGCAACATCTAGAGCTTTCTCAGAGCGCAACTGGGGCAAAGGACTGCCCCTGTGGTATGACAGGGACAGCTTAGTGTACAGACTGATCTTGAGGTCAGAGTCTCACCAGCAGGGCTGGAAGTAGCCGGGGACAGAGGGCCCTTTCTGCCCCCCACCTTCTACCAGTCTCCCACTAGTAAGCTTGGAGCCCCTAAGTGTCAGAGCAAAAGGGCTGTGGGCTGGCAAGGGGAAGCACTGGACCTGGGGAAGGGAGCTCCAGGGTCCCTGAAGAAATTGCCGCTGTCCGGTGAACCATTCTGGCCAGCCATCGTCCTCCACCTGCCTGGGGGACTGGCCTGATCACCTCCACCCCCAAAGACGCCTTGTCCAAACTGGAGCTGACAGTGCAATTCCCACCCTCAGGATGGAGTCTAGGGCTCTGCGGCCAGCAGCTGAATCAGGCCCTGCTCCACCCCCAAACCCCGCTCTCCAAAGACAAACCTTCTCTCAAGCACCCTCAGGAGGGCAGGCTAACCTGAGGTGCCAGGCCTCACCAGTGTAGCCTCCAAGAGCCATAGCACACAATTCCCAAAGTCACCGGAAGGACTCCAGTATCTGATTCAGTCAGTGGGGATCAACTGACCATCTGCAGCTGCTTCCCAGATGGTTTTCTTCTTTTAATGGAAATGCAAGATATACTCGATATAAAATTTGTGACCAAAAGTAGAAAAACTAAGCGTGTATGTATATAGACATAAAACAGACACTAGAAATTCATCAAAGCCTGGCTATATTCAATCATCTAACACAGGTGTGAAATTTCTCACAGCTAGAGTCATCTTCTTGCTAACAAATTGCTATGGACTAAATATTTGTGTCCCTCCACAAATTCATATGTTGAAACCTAGTGCCCAAGGTGATGCTATAAGGAGGTGGGCCTTTGCAAGGAGCTTAGGTCATGAGGGTGGAGCCCTCATGAATGGGATTAGTGCCCTTATAAAAGAGACCCCACACAGTTCCCTTGTCTTTCCTCCCATGAGGACAAAGCAAGAAGTTGGCAGTGTGCGGCCAGAAGAGGGCCTTCACCAGAGACTGACCCTGATGTTGGACTTTGTCTTCCAGAACTGTGGAAATAAATTTCTGTTTATAAGCCATCTAGTCTGTGACATTTTATTATAGCCGCCTGAATGGACTAAGATACAAGTGAAATATATTTATTTAGTATATTTTATATATTTAGATATATAAAATATATGTCTATGTTATATAAATATTATTATATTCATACATTATATATAATTTTTAACCTCAAAGTTTTTTATCTATTATATAAAGAAACTTGTAGATTATTCATGCCACTGAAAATTATTTCCACATCACCATATAATACAGTTGGTCAAGCAAAACACATTGACTTTAAAAAATAAAACACATTGCAAGCAACAATATGCAAAAAATACTTACATTTCTCAGGTACTATCATAGTCCAGAAGTGAATATGAGTTCCAGACCCTGATCTCTTCCCAAAGAGATTGAAGAGTATGGCTTTGCTTTTCCAGTGATGATGCATCCAGAGTTGAATCATTTCATCAAAAGAAAGAGCATTCCCCTGATTAGAAAAACTCAAAGCTCTCAGAACACGATAGGATGAATTTTCCAAAGGGAACAAACCGTCCAGATACGTGAGGGGTCCTGGGCACACGCTCAGTTCTTCTGAAGTGAACGCATTGGCTCTAAAAGTCAGTAAATAGGCCTTCTGCAAGGCTCATGTAACTTTTATAGCCCAATCGATTTTTTCCTCAAGAATTTTCAGATCTGAATTAATTTTTAATATACTGACCTCAAGTTCTCAGCTATTTTTAGATAAAAACTCTCAGATACCCCTTCACTTTAAAGTATGCTATGAGAAGTGATAGTTAAAGCCTTTCACTTCCAGAAACCCACACAGATGTTGAAAAATACGCAGTGGTCTCAAGTCACTGCATATAGAAAGCCTGGTGGATACACAGCACTAAGGAGAGTGGGAATCTGCTCACTCCGCTCTGCTCTTAGGCCATTTCACAGGTACCAGCTCTGCCCAAGACTCCTGACCACAAGGCAAACACATCAGCAAAGAGCAGAAAGGGGTGAAGAACACTCATGCACACGGCACATGTGATATAATAAGAAATACATAATTGGTCTTCGTTCCCAGTTCCTGACACAAGAGCTTCTTCTAAGACCCTTGGAATCTCTGGAGTGAAAACAGTGCCTTTGTATGCTAATAACATGACTGCTGTCTGGGGCCCCTAGACAGCTTCAGGATGGGAGCTGGTCACCAGAAAGACCCAGGCATAATTAGAAGATTGAAACTTGTAGTCCAGCCCTCACCCTACCTCTGGGGAAAGGAGAAGGGCTGGAGATGGAACTGAATCTTCATTGACCTATGATTGAATGAACTGCACCTATGTAATGAGGCTTCCATGAAAACCCTTAAACTACAGGCCTGAGAAGTTGGTGAATACGCTGAGGTGCTGGACAGGTGGCATGCCCGGAGAGGGTTCTGCACTCCCTCCTCGTGCCTTCGCCCCTTGCCCTATACATCTCTTCCCCCAGGCTGTTCCTGACTTGTGGCCTTTAAAATAAACTGGTAATAGTAAGTAAAATGCCTTCCTTAAGTCTGTGAGTTGTTCCAGCAAATTATTGAAGGAGGGCATTGTGGGATCCCCCTGAGTTGACATCAGGTCTATCAGAACTACAGGTGGCAGCAGGGGACATGCCACTGGCATCTGAAGTGGGTGCAGTCTTGTGGGACTGAACCCTGACTCACCTGTGGGGTCTGCACTGACTCCCCAGGGGTTAGTGTCAGAATTGAACTAAATTCAACTGGACCAGGTTAATGTCCAGAAAATTGGAGAATTGGCTGCTGGTAGGGAAAAACCAAAAACCAAACTAAACCAAAACAAAGCCCACACATTTGGTGTCAGAAGCATCATTAAGTCAACAAACAGTTCAGAGCACATGTGGCTCAAACTTACCTATTTAGAAATTGTCAAGGTCAAGTTCAAAAGTCAGCACCTGGCAGCCCATCCTCAGGTATCTACGATGCCTCTAATGGCATTGGGGGGTGGAGAGAAAACAGGCTGAGCCCGTGACAGAGGACAGGAGCCTTTCTGTCTTAACTCTCCATCTTGAAACCAACCACACAGTCTTTTTTTTAATATATATGTAACATTTTATTTCTGAGAGACAGAGAGAGACAGAGTGTGAGCAGGGGAGGGGCAGAGAGAGAGACACACAGAATCCGAAGCAGGCTCCAGACTCCAAGCTGTCAGCACAGAGCCCAATGCGGGGGCTCGAACCCACGAACTGTGAGATCATGATCTAAGCCAAAGTTGGATGCTCAACTGAGCCACCCAGGCGCCCCTCTTGAAAGTAACCACATGCTCGTTAGCATTAGGAATGTCTTGTTCCTTCTTCTGTTGTAGTCCTTTTCTGATAACATGACCTTCATTTTCAGTTCCCCCCTTAACTGCAAAATACCAGAGCCTGGGGACAGTGAGGTGCTGATCTCTGCTTTCCCAGTACCAAAGACAGGGCTGGGCCAGAAAAAGGCCTCAGTGGATTTTGATGAATCATGAAAAACGAAGGATAGGAGACATAATGTGTGTAGGGGATGAGGGGGCAAAGGATAAAGTTGTCCTCCATAGCCTCAGAAAGATAAGTTGGTGGCTTAAAAAAGAAGTGGTTGTCAAATCTTTATTTTCTGAGATTAATGAAAGAATTGTTGTTTTAAGCCACTCTGATTTGGGGTGATTTAAAAAAAAATTTTAATGTTTATTTATTTTGAGAGAGAGAGAGAGCAAGTGGGGTTGGAGCAGACAGCAAAGGAGAGAGAGAATCCCAAGCAGGCTCCACACTGTCAGCGCAGAGCCTGATGCGGGGCTCCATCTCACAAACTATGAGATCATGACCTGAACTGATATTGAGAGTTAGGTGCTTAACCGACTGAGCCACACAGGTGCCCCTTGGGTGATTTTTTGCACACAATAGTAAGCAGAACAGATCTCAGTGTCCGGAAGTGAGTGCCATTGAAATACAAGCCCCAGTCAGCTCTGCATCTTATATGGAAAGACCTATTTTATTTCTGGAGGGAAATGTTCCACCTTTGGGATTTGAGGGCAGCAGGCGCAAGGGCAGGGTGCATAGTGAGAAACTCCCAAAGGGAGACAGTCCCGGGTGGGCATGAAGCAGACCATCTGCATGGAGGCTGGCCAGACTGTTCCAGTCACAAGTGGCAAAACGTAGGAAGGAGCAGGGAGACCAGTGGCATCCTCAGAAATCTGCTTTCATGTTTGTATTTGCTGGATTTGCTCACCCAGAAACATGTATATACCCTTTCTGCCTTAAAACAGCACATGGTTTGTTTTTGCATTTGATTTGGGGTTGGTTTGTCTTCCACCCTCCACCTAGAGAATGTCCTTCAGCTTTGCTGGGACAGAGGGTCAAGCGACAGAACTGCCTGCTGTTTGTGACTGGCCTAGACTCGTATCAGGGGGGCCGACACCCCTGCCTCACTGCCCATGGTCTTACCTCCTCTGGGGTCTGCCCTTCCTTTCCTTCCTGGGTCCATTCTTTGTCTCCCTACGGCACTCTTGCCAACTGTTGGCTCTGAAAAGAAACCTCTTTATATCTTGCAAAAATAAACCCAGTCATGTTCTATTTTTAATGGGTTTTAAATGTCTGTTCTACAAAAGAAAAGTCCCTGTAAAAAGAAGTGAAACCCTGGAGCCTCATGGTGGGAGTGTGGATGGGAAGCCGGGAAGGGGGGCAGGAAAAACCAGGTCTGGGCAACCTTGCTCTGGCCCCACGAGGCAGTGAACCTGGACATCCACAGGCAGAAGGGGAGTTCATGGAGCACCATCCCGTGTGGGGAGAGGAGTCTGCTACTCCTCTTGTGGGAGGGCGGCCAGGGAAGCCACGGATAAGGGACGCTAGCTGCGGGCTTGAGGGCCTGGCCACCACAAAGGCATGTCCCCGGCCTCACCCACAAGAAACAGCCAGGCCTCTGAGTGAGGACGCACTGATGGACGCCTGCCCTTGGCCTTGAGCGCTGGCCCAGGCAGGAGGCCCGCCGGTCACACCCCCTCCCACGACAGCCCACAAGAGCGCCCGGTGCAGCCCGCGGTCTAGGCTTTCCTGGGCCGCGCCCCGGCCTGAGGTTTCGGGCCCTCCCGGCACCTGAACCTGTGCCTTCTGTTTGCAGTTCTTCCCTTACGGAGACGCCTCCAAGTTTGCCCAGCACGCCTTCCGAACCTTTGACAAGAACGGGGACGGCACCATCGACTTCCGAGAGTTCATCTGCGCCCTGTCCATCACCTCGAGGGGCAGCTTCGAGCAGAAACTGAACTGGGCCTTCAATATGTACGACCTGGACGGCGACGGCAAGATCACGCGGGTGGAGATGCTGGAGATCATCGAGGTGAGGCGGCGGCCCCCGAGGGGCGGGGCCGGGGCCTTCGGGTGGGGGGCGAGGGCGAGGGCGGGGTCGGGCTTTCGGGGGACCTGGGCGGGGCTGGGCAGGGCGCGTGGCGTGGGGCACCGGGCCGCCAAAGGGAACCCTATGGAGGCGGGGCGGGCCCGCGGGCCGGGGCTGGCCTTC
This sequence comes from Prionailurus viverrinus, assembly GCF_022837055.1. NCBI lineage: Eukaryota > Metazoa > Chordata > Mammalia > Carnivora > Felidae > Prionailurus > Prionailurus viverrinus. The sequence continues at coordinate 127,646,842 of NC_062563.1, read as the reverse complement.
CGGACGAGGGCAGGGCAGGGCGAGGACTCGGGGTGGACTTGGCCGGAGCGGGACTTCAGGATGGTGGGCGGCTAGGCTCCCTGGCTCGCCGACGGGCAAGTAAGGCAGAGACCCCCGGAGGAAGCTTCCTGGGGCGTAGGCTGTGGCAGCTTCTTTTCTTCCCTGCCAGGAGCCCTGCTGGTTGCATGCCAGCCTTGAATTCTCCGGACCCCTGTCCCCCTGCCTCAGCCTCAGCGCAGCGCTGGGAAAAGTCACAGATCCAAGCCGCTGGGCCCAGATTCAGTTCTGCCCTTGGCTTAGCTCTGCTCTGCTGGATGTCCCCTTCTTCCTCAAACCAGCTTTCCCTCTGGTGGATGTAAGATGCTGCCCGTGGCTCTAACTGGCATTTTTTTTTTCTAACTGACATTTTTTAAAACTTTGAGTTATTTACAAACCATAAATTCATCCATTATAACTGTACAATTTACTAAAGTAAGCCGCCATCACCATAATCTAATTTTAGAACGTTTTAATTCCCCCAGTAAGACCCTTCATGTTCCTATTCCAGACTCAGAAAACTCCACTCTTCTTTTTCTCTGTGGATTTGGGTTTCTGGACCTTTCATATAAATATAACCATACAATAGAAATATCTATAGCCTTAATGAATGACTTCCTTTTTTGTTTAATCTATGTTGTAAGACTTATCAGTATTTCAGTCTTTTATATTACTAAAATAGTATTCAGTTGTAAGATACATCATATTGTTTGAGCATTTGTGTCGTTTCTACTTGGCTATTATTAATAATGCTATGAACATCCACCTGCAAGTCTTTTTTTTAATTTTTTTTTAATGTTTATTCATTTTTGAGAGAGGCAGAGTATGAGCAGGGAAAGGGCAGAGAGAGAGGGAGACACAGAATCCGAAGCAGGTTCCAGGCTCCAAGCTGTCAGCACAGAGCCCGACGTGGGGCTCGAACTCACAAGCTGTGAGATCATGACCTGAGCCGAAGTCGGACGCTCAACCGACTGAGCCACCCAGGCGCCCCCACCTGCAAGTCTTTGTGTGGAAGGGCATTTATTTTTTTCAGGCAGTTTCCTAAAAAAGTTGTTTCTATTTAGGAAATTCTCACGTTGAGAAATAATTGTGTACAGTTAATTGAACTGGACAGTTGGAAGTCCTTATGAGCAGAGTCCTTGATCCACAGATCTCCCTAAAGTGTCTTCTTTCTGGACTAAATTTTACTGGCTTGCCTTGCTCAGTTATCCTAGTAGATTGTAAATTCCTTCTTGGTTGGGACCACGTTTTCTGTTTTCTTAAATCTTCAAGGGCTGGTGCTCACCTGCACCTCAATCCCAGAATGTTTAAAACAGAGCTCAGCGCTCTCCTCCTGAATAAAGATTCCTCATCCATTATTCTTGTGCTTACCACGGAGCCACTCTTTCTACTCACTTCCTCCAGCCAGAAACCTGGGAGTCAGACAAGACACACATATCTGATTATATCTCTGTCTTATTTAAAACGATTTAAGGAGTCCTTTGAAGTAAATTTAAATTCTTTATCATGTCGTAGGAGAACTTTACGCTCTGTTTCTGGTTTTCCCAAGGCTATCTATAAGATGGTAGGCACTGTGATCATGATGAAAATGAATGAGGACGGCCTCACGCCTGAGCAGCGAGTAGACAAGATTTTCAGCAAGATGGATAAGAACAAAGATGACCAGATTACACTGGATGAATTCAAAGAAGCTGCAAAGAGCGACCCTTCCATTGTATTACTTCTGCAGTGCGACATTCAGAAATGAGCTGAGGTCAATGCTATGGACTGCACAAAAGTCTCAATGTTCCATTCAGTCTGCAGCTATACACACACACACACACACACACACACACAAATATTGCTTGGACTACCTATCAATGGACTTGCTTCTTGTGTTTGAAACACTTGTGTGCATGAGAATGTCATTTGCTAATGAATTTTAAAAGCATATATTATAAAACAAACAACCTGCCACGATGTGATACGTGTAACATCATTTCATAAAAACCCTCCTCCCCTAAGGCCTGGGCAGAAATGTGCTGCAAAGAGTTCTATGGTTTCTTGTTCATGTTTTGCCAATGCTCGTGTCTCCTTGATTACATGTTAGTAGCACTGAGACCCCCACGGTAATGTAACTTTAATATAAGCTGTGTCACCATTCTCCTGTAAAATAGTACTGACAGACATGTGGAGGGGCCTTGGCTCCTCTGTGTGGTCCATACTCGAGATCTTGTATTATCAGTGGAGATAAATGTGCTACATTTGCATGCCTCTTAGGTTTGCCTTAATTCTTACCTCATTTGCATCCTATCAATCTGGAAAGAGCTATGTTGGAATTAATGCAGTATAAAACTTAAAAATCCTGCTAAATGACTCGTTAAGTATATCTATCTATATATACATATACACAAAGATATTATTTATTGAAAGTAAAAAAAAAAAAACAAACAAACCTGGAAGTGTATTGATTTCTGCTTGAATTTTCAAAGGCATCCAAAGAGGTGGCAACAGATGTCCCAAATAAATTTATAACATTTGACTTTTTCCCTCAATTCTTACTTCATAATTTTAAATTTGATGTTCATAATCATCAAGGGTCAGGTAGCAACAACTTACCAAATCGACCCTCTTAAACACACAACTTCGGAATTCAGAGAATTAATGACACCAAATGACAGCAACTTTCCAACCCTTCATCCTGGCCCTCAAAAGCAGGGCAAAAAACATGCTATGTAAAGTTGAAATGAAACATAAAGCTTGTTTGTTCTCAACAAATGCTCACTGTGTGAAAATAAGCTTCATCTCAACGTGACTGGGTGCTGAGGACACATCATCTCTTTTCTTTTTCTTTTAATTTTTTTAATGTTTGTTTATTTTTGAGAGACACAGAGCATGAGCGGGGGAGGGGCAGAAAGAGAGGGAGACACAGAATCCGAAGCAGGCTCCAGGCTCCAAGCTGTCAGCACAGAGCCTGATGAGGGGCTCGAACCCACGAACCACAAGATCATGACCTGAGCCAAAGTCCGACGCTTAACTGACTGAGCCACCCAGGTGCCCCAGGACACATCACCTTCTTCAGAACCAGGTGGAGGACACATGCAGCCAGCTAAGTGTCCTCCAAAAGTAGCCCATAGGAAAGAATACGTCTATCTTTCCAAGTCAAAAGTATACTGGTTGTTATTTTTAATGATAGAACAAAATGCTGACCCTTTTAGCCCTGAGGAAGTCAGGTGGAAAAGATTCCCTCAAGAACTCTAAAGGCAGGTTGGGATTTTCAGAAAGTATCTAGAGAAGCTGTTTTTTTCTTCAGGGCTGTGCAACAGAACTCTCTGGGGTGATGGAAATGTGTACGTCTGCACCAGCTTCGTGTAACCATTGAGTACTTCGATATGGCTAATGTGACTCAGGAACTTCATTTTCATTTTAATTAATTTATTTGCCACATGTGGCTAATAGTTACAGTATCAGACAGGGCAGTGCTATATATTATTCACTTTTTATTCCGTGCCTTTTTTTTTTTTTCTCTAAGTACTCTTCCTTTGTCTGTCTTAGGATCATTAAGTCAGACCAGAGACCAGGGCCTAACGATTTCATGCAGCCATTCAACAAGAAGCTGTGAGCAAGCACACCTCACCACAAACACTCGGGACGCCGATGGTACCTGAAACACTGATAGAACCGTCCCAAGGGCTAATAGAATGTCCTTCGCCCCTGTGCTTGGTGAGTCCAAAGTGGGGGCAGGGAGAGATGGGAGAGCCTTGGTGCCCCCCCGATATTCTCTCCCCCTACTAAGTGACGGGGAGGTGGGGTGAGGAGCCGGGGAGGTTCCTTAGAATGGTACTCGGTTAAGTCAGACTCTGGCTATGCATTCATAGCAAATCTTCATTGGCCGCACCCTACGCACCCAACGCCCTTCTCACGGGGAGAGACAAATGATACCCAAACAACACACACACACACACACACACACACGTCCACCTGTAAGAACAGCGAAGAAAAGAACCATGAGCTGAGAAGGATGGGCAGCGACGGCACGTAGCAGTAACTATTTGTGACGGAGTAGTTAGGTGACATGTAGAGGAAGACCTGAAGGAAGGGAGCCCCTGAGATGTTCAGGGCAATTATGGAGAGAGAAAAAAACCCAACCGTCCAGCAGCCCCACTCGTTCTTTTCGTAAATACAATGTGGGGACTCGGCCAGCAAGTGAACACGGCACCGGTAGTGTAGACGGGTGCAGCCGAGCTTGGCTAGAGCAAGTGCGCGGGCGCTCTGGGAGGCAGCATGCTCACTTCTGGGTGTATTGCCCGGAGAAGTGCTCACAGACCTACAGGGCGCCGTAAGGGGACGTGTCCCAGGATGTCTGTGACAGCGTGTGGGGGAACTGCAGGCAACCTGGCCGCTCATCGCTGGAGGAATAGGTAAAGTGTGATCGATGCATCCTAGGCGAACTACAAAGTGGCCAGAAGCAACAATGCACGCACAGCAACATGCCGAACAGGGAAAAGAGAAATAAAATCTCTTGCAGGGTGTAATATATAAACGTCAACAACGCATTCTCACGGTAAGAACACTGAAGTCATGTTGAAACAAAAGGAAATATCACATCAGAGTAGCTATTGGGGTTGGGGAGTAATGGGAGTGGTTCAGTCACCGGTGTTCCGCAACACCTCACCCCCAACACCTGGTGGCTTGAGATAGAAGCAATCATTTTACTATTTCCGTGGTCTGTGGGGCAAGGGTTTGAGAGAGGTGTGGACGATTCTGGCTCGGGGTCTCTCCTGCAGTTGCAGGCCTGTGGCAGCTTGAGCTGACACAGGGGTCTGGAGCAGCTGGGGGTTCTCTTCCCATGATCTCAGGGCTCCCCCCCCATCTGGGGCCAGTTTGTGCTTTCTCACACCGCGGTGGCCTCAGCGACTTTCATGGTGGTTCAGGCTCCAGCTCAAGTAGCCCTAAGAAGAGGCTGGACGTTTCATAGTTTTTTCTGACCTGACCCCAGGTCATGAAATACCACTTCCACAGATAGCATTTTACTGGTGACAAGAAAGTCAAAAACCCATCCAGAGTCAAGGAATATGATTCCATGTCTTGCTTTTTACAAGGGAATCCTTTTGTTTGAAGAAATTATATTTCCTATAATTCACTCATTTGGGATAACAGTCTCTGGATGAATAATATGAACTTTCTTTTCTTTTTTTTTAAAAAAAAATTTTATGTTTATGTTTATTTTTGAGAGAGAGAGTGTGAGCAGGGGAGGGGCAGAGAGAGAGGGAGACAGAATCTGAGCTGTCAGCACAGAGCCCAACACACGGTTCAAACCCACAAACCGTGAGATCATGACCTGAGCTGAAGTCAGATGCCTTACTGACTGAACCACCCAGGTGTCTCTGAATTTCTTTCTTAAAGAGCAGAATTTTCTCCACACGGTTGGAAATAATGTCAAGAAGTAAAACACATGCTTAAACAGATGTGTTCCGAGAGCCCTACGGCAGAGGATGTGTAGGGCTATGGCGAGAAACTGATAGTCAATTAGAGCCTCTAAATACAGTAGCGTAGGGTTCCCGTAGGTCCTTTCTTGCAAGCAATTACGTTTCTCCAGTATTCTGGGCACACAGTTTGGATTTTTCTCAGCATCTTGCAGGTGAACTATAGATCTTCAGACTCTTAAGTGGAGTTTTCCATTCTCACACTCGCCAGCGTGACTTTCCTCATCAAGTAGCAGTGTGCTGGCCTCGTCCGCTCCTTCGCCTTCCTTGTGAAAGGCACCGTATCACCTTAGGTTTTAGGCCCCAGGCCAATTATCCTTGATTCTTCTCTCACAACTCCCCAGTATTACTAGCAACTCCACTGCCTCTAGATCTCAAATTTATTTAAAAAAAAAAAAAATTTTTTTTTTCAACATTTATTTACTTTTGGGACAGAGAGAGACAGAGCATGAACGGGAGAGGGGCAGAGAGAGAGGGAGACACAGAATCGGAAACAGGCTCCAGGCTCCGAGCCATCAGCCCAGAGCCTGAGGCGGGGCTCGAACTCACGGACCGAGAGATCGTGACCTGGCTGAAGTCGGACGCTTAACCGACTGCACCACCCAGGTGCCCCTAGATCTCAAATTTAAATGCTGCTCCTCCCATTACTTTGGCCCAAGTCCCCATGACCTCTTACCTGGACCACCGTCAGGGCTTGCTTTCTGTTCACCACGGCCCAAACCCTACTCTATTCCCACAGCAGCCAGGAGGAGTCTTTAAATAGGTTTACTAGACCAGGTCTGAAAACTTCCTTAGACGTCAAATGATCTTTCTTCTGCCTACCTCTGAACCTCATCCCCTTTGCTCATGAAGCTGTATCAACATGAGCCTTTCGATTCCCGGACATGAAGTTCATTCTCGCAAGAGGGCCTTTGCCCTCATTTCCTCTGCCTGGAACTGCTGCCCTAGGTCTTCCCATAGCTCGTTCTCTCGCTCGTTTCAGGCTCTGCTTAAATACCTTCTGCAAAGTCTTCCCCTAACAGGGCTTCTGAGATACCACTCCCCTCCACTGTTAACTCCTTACCCTGCTTTATTATGCAAGCAATTACAGTTACCTGGAAATTATAACTTTCAGCTCCATGAGGGCAGATTTGGTATTACTCACAGGAGTGTCCCCCGTGCTTTAAAGTGCTATAAGCACATGGCAGGAACTTCATCATTTTTGCATGAATTAATCTCTACATTCGTATACTGCAGAAAATCAGGGAGCAACAGCCCTCTAAGCTTGCTGATCAGTGAGTGTTCTCAGGCCACAGTTGTTTCTATGGACTCTATCCAGATGCCCCGGCAAAAATGTAATAGGGTAGGTATCAATATTATATATAATTAGGACAGAACATTTCGTTTGCTGACTCAAAGAAACAGCGAATTTATATCTACCCTATTAGTTTACCACTCTTTAATCAAAAGCTATTCCTATTAAATACTGTTTTGGTGAATCTTCAAGTCCACAGCCATTTAGCTCCTGTCATGAAGTATCTGTTACCCTATGAACTCATAGAACTCTAAGTTTCAAACCAGTTCTCCAGAAAGTCTGAGCTGGCTGAGGTACATCTATCTGTGTTGACGTAAAACCAAGTCCTAAATCTAACCGGAACATTACTGACTCGGGACACAATACTTCGTACTAAGTTGTGTCACACCTGCCTGTACAAAGGAAATCGGGATCCTTGGGGCTCCACCAGTCGAAAACACTTCTGATTCAGCCCAAGTCCTAGACAATAGTTTCTTACTCAGAACTGAGACATTTTGGAGACATGTGAAGGAAAGAAAAAAAAAAAAAGCAGCACTAGAGAACGGGAGAAGTGAAAATACTTAAGAAGGCAGTGACTGAATCTTCAATATTGAGTAACTATTATTTATATCTTGGTTTACTAAAACTCATCGTATTTGTCATCTTGAGACTGGTTTTAATCACGTCCACCCCACGGATTTGAGAAGGTAGGATTGAAGAGTCCGAGGGAGTATGTGCCCCTTGTTTCCCGGGATTTCATTCCTCAGTTCAGCCCTGATGATAAACCAGGGGTCGAGGAACCCTCTGATGTAGTGAAGTCACCCCATACATATACGTTTTAAGCTTTATTTTTAGAAGTTACGTATAGTTAATTTTTTTCTTCTTTTATTCTAATTAACCAATGTTACTATTAATTAGAACATTAATTGAGATTATTTTCACTTATGATAGTTGAAACCAAAACTTTGTGAGGCTAAAGCAATGAATAATCTTCAACTCTTAGCAAAAGATATTCAGATACTTGAGGATTTTATTTCCCACTCTGCACTCAGAACCGTAACATTCAAAAACTATCGTTAAGGATTTAGATGCAAAAATTATTTAGCTAATCTAAGTTTATGCATTTGGTATATTCTTCATTTTTTTAATTTGAAAAAGCACATGTATGTTAAAAAATAGTTTTGATACAAATTAGTTATAAACATAACTTGAAAAGGTCAGACTTTGTATGGTTATGGAGGATGTTTAAAACTTTCAGCATACATCTCTTCTTTCTATAAATTCTTAGATTAGAAGTTTGCCGACTGATCTCACATTAAGGCTAAATCAGACTCCCTTCCCTAAAATAAAAAAACAAAATCCATTTTTTCTCAGTAACAATAGAAGTGCTGTTGTTTTTTAAAATACTGTTTTTCTTAAAATACGTCCTTTTCAATTACATAAATATTTATTGCTGGCAATACAGGAAGTGCTTCTTGAATACCCATGCCTGTCTTAAAACTTTAGCACTTACCCTAGTATCAAACACAGAGAATCCAGGCAGAAGTCCTATTCATGCCTTCTTAAAAAAGATTTAAAAAAAAAAAAAAGCTGATAAATACCATTTCCTACAATATGCTAGATTTTATCATTCCAAGGCCAGCTCTAAAATCAGGAGAGGTCTTTGATAGCACTGATGTCAGTTCCCATCAACAGGCTGGCCTTTGGCTCTGGGCTGCTTTCCTGCTCCACAGGGGCCCCCAGTTCTCCCAGACCTTCTTCCCAGCCTGGGTCCTCTCAGCTGAGCCAGAGCCCAGGAGCCCCAGACAGCGGACTGAGGGGTCATAAACCAGGCAAACAGGCTGCAGGTCAGGGTGCAGTGCTGTGTCACAATCCTGTTGTGACACGGGTTAGACGCTTAGCTGGGTGGACGACAGGGGACTCTGAAAGGCACTGTGTCAGAGCTGGTGGTGTTCCAGGGCTCCTTCAAAGTGCCATACAGACAGAGGGCATCCTCAGTTTGAATGAGATATAGTAATTAAAAGTACAGCTCAAATCTATAGTTGTATCTCTAATGGTACAAAGTGACCTGTACAGGGATTCTGACCAAAGCTTTATACTCCTGTGCAGGCCCCTCATCATTAATAAGCACAGACAGACAATAAATCCACTGTAAACTGGTCCCCATCCCCAGACCACCTGTGCACCACCTGCGATGAGAATGTGATATTCGGGAAAACAAAACTAAATATAATCAGGTGCTCAAACTTTTATTTTAATTCTTACAAAATACTATAGAAATGAACCCAAACTAAACAGATATGTACATGTACATATGTACAAAATTTTACTTCTGAAAAACAATCTATAAAAGTAGATGGTTAAAAAAAAAAAAACTTAAAAAAAAAAAAGATTTAAAACCAGTACTATGAAATTAATTTTCTCAAAGTAAAGTAACAGTAATTTTAAATTGCTGGTTGTAGTAGGCTTTCTAGATTTATTTACACATTTTATTGGGGCCAGATGTATAAAGGAGCTTCTTTTATTTCGGAATATCTTCAGTTTCATTTTATTTCATCACAGACTCCTGAACTGTTTCCCTTTACAACTCTTCCACGTGAGGATGCAGCCCGTGGCACCAGCGGCTACAGATCAGCTCCGGTCTTCTTCCTCCTCATGAGTCACAGGTCGGAAAGGCAACGTAGTCTGTCCTCTTTCAGGGTCAGACATCCGAAGAATTCTAATCAGTTTACTAGATGGAAGTGAACTAGAGGAAGTAAAATTAATTATTCAAAACGTCTAGGAAATTTTTTTCACGTTAAAAAAAATTCTACTCCTACCTCATGAAAACACAAATCTACCCTATCTACTAATGTGGGATATGTTGAATATCAGGAGTTCTAGGAGAAATATAATTTGCAATCAAGAAATAATTTGTTTTCATTTTTAAAAATTAACTTCCTGCTAAATGCCAGGGGCTTTCAGTTTAGAAGAAAAAGAAAATGAGATTTATATACCAGCTCTTTCTAACTCTTGTTCTTCTTGTCTTGCCAGGAAATTCTGTCTACCTGAAAATTCCCAGTCACAAACTTAAATCTTGTCTACCTGAAAATTCCCAATCACAAACTTAAATCTCCCTAGGACCAAGTGACCGCTTTAGAGGCAGAGTATCAACTCTAAGTGACACCATGCCGACTGCCAGCAGGGGAGAGATCCTTATTTAGAAAGACTGGTAGCTGTAAGTCACCGGGAAAAGAGCCAAGACTAGGGAAATCCTGAATTGTGTCTTTAGTCTGAACAGAATTAGTAAAATTAAATTGCTTTATTAGTTGGTCATGATAATCACAAAGGAACAGAGTCAAAATGGAAATAATAACAAGTCAGTACTCATATTTAAATCAACTTGGTTTTGTTATGGAAGGGAGATAATAAAAATACAATTTTAAGTACCTAAAAAGGAAAAATTATCTTAGATCTCCTGACACAGGAACTGATTTATATTGGTGATTTATGTGTTTGCATTTTAAAAATTTAGATTATAAGAGATTTATTTTCCCCCTTTATATCTTGATGTATATATTCACAGAAGAAGTTTTTCAAAGTTACCTCATGCTTTGAGGGGTAAGCAAGATGAACTGTCTGAAACGCTGGGAGTCCGCCATCTTGAGTATCATATCCATGGCAATTCTCCGGTTAACCATGTCCTAGGGAAAAAAGTTAGGGTCACTGCTGCATTAATCACATTCCTGCAGAAGCAGCATTCTGCTGGCTGATACCAACTCCTGCATTTTTATCCAGGGATCATCTACTACCTTATTGATGATGCCAAACTATTCTTACAGGGAAAGATAATATCCAAAACTATGAGTGGAAAATGACAATACATGTCTCTTCCAGGTAATTTCTATAGTCAGATTGTTTTAGTAAACATAGCTCCCTCCCTCAAATATATTTAGCAATTAAAATAATCAACAAATATCCCAAAGACACAACTAAATGTTACAAAATGAATCTAATTTGTACAGTAATAATAATTAACACCTCAGGAGAACAACATAAAAAATGACTAGCTATAAAGTTACTAATTCTGTCAAAATGTCCCTCAATGATTAAGGTGTTTTAAAACCTCTGACCCTGCCCCACCACTTTCTACAATGTGTACAATTTGAACCAATGTAAATTTACAAACCAATTCCTCCATTCAATCTTTAAGTTGAATAGCATATCAGTGTATAGAAAAATAGTGCTTCATTATAACAGGGATTTTTTAATTAATTTTTTTTCCATTGTAACAGGTTTTGAAACTAAATTAAACTGTGTGCTTACATTTTCTGAGTTCAATTATCAGAGAAAGAAAAAAATCAAAGTACTGCTCCCTACCTTGAAAATTCCTGAAAAGTTGAAAACATAAACAAATGTTATTATAGGCATATATTTTTAACGGTCTATTTGAAAATTTATGTGGCAGTACAGCATGGTGGTTAAGAACACAGTGTTTGGGGAGCGCCTGGGGGGGCGGTTAAGTGTCTGACTTTGGCTCAGGTCACGATCTTGCGGTTTGTGGGTTCGAGCCCCGCGTCAGCCTCAGTGCTGATGGCTCAGAGCCTGGAGCCTGCTTTGGATTCTGTGTCTCCCTCTCTCTCTGCCCCTCCCCTGCTTGTGTTCTGTGTCTCTCACTCTTTTTAAAAATAAATAAACATTAAAAAATAATTTAAAAAAAAGAACACACTGTTTTGGAGGCAGACAGGTTACTAACATCCTGGTTGCATAGCTCAATGGCTTGTATTATATAAATTCTTCCCTCAGACATATCTGTAAAGCAACCTAACTTAAAGTTAACAAAAATAACGAGAGCTTGTTCAAGTAGAATGCTTTCCTTTCAAAACACTGCCCTGGGGAGGCCTATCATTTGATAACAAAGCCGCCAAACCACCAAAATGTCTGCATTTGCTTCCAATTGGTTTTCAGGACTTAGGTACATTTTTCTGAATAGTTCCAATGGGGCAAAATGCCATTTTGATTAAGAACCTCTAAGTTTCCAGGGGCGCCTGGGTGGCTCAGTTAGTTAAGCGTCTGACTTTGGCTCAGGTCATGATCTCACAGTTCATGGGTTCAAGCCCCACGTAGGGCTCTGTGCTGACAGCTCAGAGCCTGGAGCCTGCTTCGGATTCTGTGCCTCCATCTCTCTGTCTGCCCCTCCTCTGTTTGTGCTCTTTCTCTTTCTCTCTCTCAAGAATAAATAAACATTAAATGTTTTTTTTAAAAAAGAACCACTAAGTTTCTAAAAGAGAAAGAACAGAATTAAATTTGACAAATAAGAGATAAGGCTGCAAAATGGCATTTTGGACAAAATCACTGCATGGAAAGAACAATCATCTTCTGCGATTTGTGAATTAGCTCTGAAGCCAATTCTCAGAAGAATTTCTAAGCAATCACAGCAATGTTATCACGGGGAAAAAATGACACTGAAGGATTAAACAGGATTAAAATGCTCCATGAATGAGCATTCTCTAAATACTTATGGGCCAGGCATCAGACAGGTAGAAACATGATCAAGCCATAGTTGGTAACTTCCAAAAAAGGTATAATTTGGTAGACGATTCAGACATGAGAATAGGAAATGGCAACAGAATGAAAATGTACAAAAATCTATGTAATAGTAAATGTATACAGTACAAATTACATAATAATATATTCTATAATATAAAAAATAAAAATAACAGTGTGAATTGGTGTAGGGTGGTGGCAAAGGAGTTCTGAGAGGTTCCTAATTCTGCCTGGTGTTCACAAAGGTGACATAAAGGTGACATCCGAACCAAGCCTTGAAAGGTGAGTAGACAAAGGGGGGCACAACACGCAGAGGCACAGTGTTTAAAAATCGTAAGTAGTTAGGAAAGCCACAAAGTGGGTAGATACTCCATCAGGAAGGGTCTCACAGATACCCAAAGAACTAAACCTTTATCCCAGATAATTCACCACCACAGAGTTCCAAACAAGTGAGTGACCATGATCAGATTCATTTTAGAAATATAAACCTGGCAAAACAGTGAGGGAGGAACCAAGGAAGAAGCCAGATTAAAGTCTGGGCGTCTGTACAGGAGGCGGTTATGACAGGCAGGGGGTGAGGAGACAGGGAAAAGTAACAGGAAGGAGCAGAGACTCGAAAGGTCAGATGTGACTGTGACAGGCAAATGAAAAGGAAGGGAGGATCACAGATACATCAAAGGTCTCCTAGCAAGGTAACTGGGCGGGTAATGGCTATTGGCCACCAATCAAGGTAGGGGATTCAGGAAAAGGAAGAGGCTCTGAGTGGAAGACTTGCTGAGTGTGAGGCGTGGTCATGCCAGATGACATCGAAACTGTTGGGCATATGGGTCTGGAGTGCGAGAGAGGGGCCAGGATGAGACACTCAGATTTGCTGGTATCCAAATGTAAGTGGTAGTGTTGGTGGCAGTTAGAGTGTGTTTGTGTGTGGGGGGGGTGTTGGGGGGGGTGTAGCGTGAAGATGTACGCAGGGTATGGTATCCAGGAAAATCAACAACAGTATCAAAAACAGACAAAGAGGACCTCACACATTTCAGGAGAACAGCAGCTTGGAACACACCAGAACCAGGAAAGAGGAGAGCAGAAGCTGGCCAGAATGCACATTGTAAGAGATGCAGGATAGGTCTGTGTTGTCAACTCCTTCAAAGAATTAAAATAATACTAAAAGTTCATTTGTGATCTTTGCTAAACAAGTTTTGCTAGAGTACGGTAGTCTAAACCCAGATTATAGTGGGTTTAGAGGGAATGAGCCAGGAACCATACAGAGGCCGGTTAACAGCCGGTTTGGGAGGGCCTACTCCGTGCCTCCACCTTTGTAAGTGCATTTCCACGGAAGACCTCACTGGAGTCTCACCATAACCCTCTGAGGTAGGAAAGATGAGTAATATCATTTTATACATGAAGAAATTGAGACCCCCAAAAGGATAAATAGTTTGCCTCAAGTCCTTCGGGTAAGTTAAGTCTTAATCTTAGGTTTTTAATTTCGAAGTCAAATGTTCCTGCCCCTTGTGTTATATCTATTGCTCTTCGAAAAAGCGTAGCTGTGAAGAGAGGGAGAAAATCAGCAGTGGCTGCCGTTCGTCCAAACAAGGAATTGCTTGTAACTCTGTGTTAAAATGGAAGATGGAAATAAACTAGGGAAGACGCTGACGGCCTGGATGGGGTCTCTAGGGCAGCAGGGAGAACACTAAAACTCTTTGTTCCTTCCTACCACCTATCACGGACTGAAGTGTCAGGCAGGATCCCTTCTACTGTGGGTAAAACTAAACAAAACATTGCTTCCTTTCAAAATACACATTTCCAACAACAAAGATTACAGAATTCAAAATTTCACACTACCATATAGACATCAAATTCATCCAAGCATCTGAAAGGAGACTCAGCAATGGACCACAGAGAAAGAATGAAGCAAACTGTGGAAAAAGAACGTTCTCCTCCGGATAAGGCTCTCATGTCATTGAAAGCAGCCCTGTTTCCCTCTCCAGGCTGAACCTGCCAAGAATTAACAAAGAAACAAAGTACAGCAAAAGTCAGACTAAAGTCTTTACAAAAAACATTGGCTAGAATTAGAAAGAATGAGTTTATAGTAAAAAAAGAAAAAGAAAAAAAGAATAAAATCATTTAGTGATGTGACATCTACTTAACAATATTAATTCTGATCCATGACTGTGGGATACTTTCCCACTTATTAGTGTCTTCTTCAATTTCCTTCATCAATGTCTTGTAGTTTTCAGCGTATAGATCTTTCACTTCCTTAAATTTACTCCTAAATATTTTATTGTTATCGGTCTTGTGAATGAGATTGTTTTCTTTATTTCTTTTTTCCAACATTTCTAAGTGCCAAGATAATCTTACATTACTTGAATTACAGTGACATCTAGTGGTTAAGCCGCTTTAAAAGTAATTACTGAATGTCAGAAAGGCAACAGGACCAACTTCGAGGCTCACACTGGCCAAAGAAGAAAAGCAGCAATGATTGAAACATAAAATCTCTTCCAAAAGAGATTCAAATGGGGATGATAAAAAAGCAATTAATAAAATTAAAAACAAACTCTTTTACACAGTATGCTGGGAAGACAGTATAAAATAACATTAGAGGGGTGCCTGGGTGGCTCAGTTGGTTAAACAGCCGACTTCATCTCAGGTCATGATCTCACTGTTTGTGGGTTCGAGCCCTGCGTCCGGCTCTCTGCTGCAGCTCAGAGCCTGGAGCCTGCTTCAGATTCTATGTCTCCTTCTCTCTCTGACCCTCCCTGGCTCACACTGTCTCAATCTCTCTCAAAAATAAACATTAAAAAAAAAGTTAGAAGGAATTCTATTTTCATTTGGATAGAATTCCAGAATACATATATACCATACCCACAAGGTAAAAAAGCAGAGCACCATCAGGTTTTCTATCATAAAGTTTTATCATGTGCTTTAGCAGACCTGTAGCTTCACATACTTTCTCTTCCACTCTTTGAAAAATCACCTCTCAAGTAGCATTCATATCAAAGGGTTATAAAAACATTCTGAAGTTACACACACTGACATTTTACATTTATTATCCATAAGTCTGAATCTGTAAAAATCCAAATGAAAAAGCAACTAAGTAGTAAAAAACCAAACCCACCCAACCAAACAAAATGCCCCACATAAAAGCAAGAACTAAGTAACTAGATACTGTCTTTTGCTCCCAAACTGCATTTTACATCAATCTAACAAATGAAGCCCTAGATTAATTGTGGAGATCTAAATTTTACCCCTGATCCATTACTAATTAGGTTTTAGTTTCCTTATTTATAAAATGAAGACTAGAGAATTTAAGGATTCTTAAAACAGTAATATTCTTTTGAATAACAGGGATGATGATGCAGAAGGAATAGCTTCAGTTGTCCTGCACAATTAGCTCTGGGGATAAATTATCCAAACACCCCTAATATTTTCTCTTTTTCATTTTTATTAGAGTATAATTCATATACAGTAAGGAACATAAAGCTTAAGTTTTCTGCTCAATTACCTGGGTAATTACTCAGATCAAGACCTAGAACATTTCCACCATCTCAGCAGATCCCCTGTGCTCTCTCCCAGGCACTATGAAATCCAAAAGGTAACAACTATTCTGACTTTAATCATCACCATTCAATCAGGCGAATTTTATCAGTTTTAGAAGAGTTCTGAAGAGTGGAATTGCTTTCACAGACACTGTGAGACAGGTTTCCAAATTAGTTCTATCAAATTATACTCCCACCAGCCAGGCATGAGGGTTCCAAGCCCACAGTCTCACCAACACAATATATGATCGGCGTTGAGTTTTAGTCACACTGCTAGCAGCAGGACAGTCATTGTTTATGACATAAATTTGTATTTTTCTGATGAAAAACTATATTGGACACTTTTTCATGTACTTATTCACCATTTGGATACTTTATGAAGTTTCTATTTAAGCCTTTTGACCATTTTTAAATGCACAGTCATCCTTTCTCTTAATTATTCTTTAAAAATTTAGATAAGTCTTATATACATGTACTGTAAATTATTATTTATCCTAAGTATAAAATGAAGTATAATTTTTTTAAAAATGAAGTACAAATTTATGGCAACTAAGAGCAGTAAGCAATTACTTAAAAATTTTGCCCCAATTATCTGGTTGCTCTTGACTTGGCCACACAATTTTTAATGCAATATCCCATACTTCCTCTTTCAATGCATGCAACTATGAAGGATCCACAAACACAGACCCCACAAAGTTGAATACGGTGGCTTTGCTTATCTAATTGAGGCTAGATCTACAGACGCATTCAGAAATAAGTAAGTACAGACAATTACATGGGGTAGAACATTCTTCTGAGAAATCCTTTCTTGGATTCCTATAGTGGCTTCTAGAGAATATGGACTTTCTATAATATCCCACATAATTTAAAATGCTGTATGAGTTTTAAAAAGAAACCTGTGGAGTGGAAAGAGGGTAAACATTTGTCACTGAAAATAAATTTCCTAATTATCTTCATAGTTGTTTTCAGGGGGGATGTAGCTAACGCTACAATGGCAGCATTAGCTAGTGATCAGTTTAATTTTCAAACCTCTGGCAAACACCAGCCTTAAAAGTAAGTTCTTTTGTTTTCCAAAGATAATAGATTAAAACTATTAATGTATTATCAAAAGAAATGCAGCAGCTAATTCTAACGATTAGCATACAAAGAGTTAAGATACTTACTGATATGCTAAGAGTTTCATTCTTATGGTCAAAATTCATTTTCCCGCAATAGGCCCGCTGAGATAATAAGTTGTCAAAGTATAATTTGCATCGTAAAGTCAAACATCTTGGAATAAAGAAATGGGGCACGTTAAGAAGAATATAAAGATATAAAAACTGTATATTCAGCATGATCTTTAAACTAGCACGTAAGACCAGAGAGGGATATGCCGAAATGTTAACACTGGTTGCCCATTTAATAGGTAGGATTCTAAGATTTCCCCCCCCATCTTTATGTTTTATTTGTGTCTCCACATTTTTACCACCTCATTTCCTTTTACAATAAACAAACATCATAAAATGAATAAAGAGGTTATCCCACATTTAATATAGGTCAGCGAGTCCATATGAATATATCAATCATTTAAGCAATTTACATGAGACATCACCCTAATACAGAAGACATGAATCTTGCCCTCAAGAGATTAAACTCTAGTAGTGTTAAGATAATAAATAAATGGCCTATCCATGTACTTATCTCCTCTTAACTTTATGGTGACAAAAAAGGGCTCAATCATTCTGTACCTATAATACTTTACCCACAGCCTGGCACAATGCAGACTCCATTAGATCACATGACATTCCACTGTAAGGAAAACTTTTCCCTTCTTTCTCAATTATTTATTTACTTATTCACTTTTCCATTCATCGGGATGGAGTCACAGATTCTTATTTTATTCTCTGGATTACCATATTCTTGCCCTCAAACAGGCAGGCCCAGGTTTCGCCAGTGGGAGCCTCTTCAGGCTGCTTCCTACAATCTTTTATCATGACTCTGTTTCTTCCAAGCACCTCCTTACTTTCTGGCGTAGCAAGAGGCTCACGTTTACCTTCCCTGCCCAGCTCTGGAATCAGCCATTTCTCCAAGGAGGGAATGGTATTTAGAAAATAAGATCTAGATGAAAGGAAACTTGGAATTTTTCTTAACAACTCTGTTCCTTAATGAGTCTAAGGCTTGCTTCTTCAGAGTAACTATCAGTTTATTATTATCTCTCCTAATTCCCTTCCTAAATTACATTCAATCTCCATCCCAGAAAATACTGATAGCTTGAGTTTTCTTTTGTGACACAGCAATGACTGCTAGCTGGTTTTCAGAATTTTGTGTTGACATTTCTTTCTTTCACTACTGATATTCATCGTCTAAGAGAGATCGTCCTCATAAAATGGCAAGGTTCTTGCCATTTGGTGCCATTTTGGTGGTGAGGAAACATATCAAGGTAATAGACTGTAAGATGAAAACTTTTACAGAAAATATTTTATTTTATTTTTTAAATGTTTATTTATTTTTGAGAGGAGAGACAGAACGTGAGTGGGGGAGGAGCAGAGAGAGCGGGAGACACAGAAGCCGAAGCAGGCTCCAGGCTCTGAGCTACTGGCACAGAGCCTGACACGGGGCTTGAACTCACGAACTGCGAGATCACGACCTGAGCCAAAGTCGGACACTCAACCGATTGAGCCACCCAGGCGCCCCCCAGAAAATATTTTAAATACAATACAAAAACAAATCCTACTGCTACTGGAAAAGAGGCAGAAGTAGGCACTGGATTTACTTAGCCTGAAACAACCAAAACATTGTACAAAATAAATGAAATAAGTTTTCAGACTGGACATGAGATAGTGCAGGCAATTCCAGTCAAAATGATCTCTAAAATATGGGAAACAAATGAATTGGGCCTTATAGATGTCCCAAGTCACTACTTACAGAAAGAGTGAAGGGGGGTGGAAACCCAGGCGGAGCCCAGAGCTTTCCCTGTTTGAGAAGATGGAGCTGGGAGTCTGGGGAGGCCAAGGCACTCGCGTTCTTAAAGCCTAGAGAGTGCAGCACAGGGAGAACTCCAGAGGCTAGACACAGGGTGGACAGAGGGCGCACTAGTCTCAAGCTGACAACTCTCTCTGCATATGTGAGGTTGGAGCAAGAAACATCCCAAAGCAGCAGAAGTGATCCCCACAGACTGCCCAGAGCCAGAACAGTTCACGTTCCCACAGGCAGAAGCTTCCTACCTCACAAGGTACACTGCAGTGGAGGTCTCCGAAGGGCGCTGCCTCACAGGCAGGAAAGAGCTGGCCCTCAACTAAAGGCTGCTCTGGTCCCACTTAATGGAACTTACAAGCAGCCTCACAAAGATAAAAATAAATCCTACATAATTGAAGTCCTAATAACATGCTTACAAAACTGAAGCACACATCTCAGGGGCACCTGGGTGGCTCAGTCGGTTAAGCATCCGACTTCGGCTCAGGTCACGATCTCTCGGTTTGTGAGTTCAAGCCCCGCGTCGGGCTCTGTGCTGACAGCTCAGAGTCTGCAGCCTGCTTCGGATTCTGTGTCTCCCTCTCTCTCTGCCCCTCCTCCACTCACGCTCTGACTCTCTCTCTCTCTCTTTCTCTCTCTCAAAAATAAACATTAAAAAAAA
The DNA here is from genome assembly GCF_022837055.1 of Prionailurus viverrinus. Taxonomy (NCBI): domain Eukaryota; kingdom Metazoa; phylum Chordata; class Mammalia; order Carnivora; family Felidae; genus Prionailurus; species Prionailurus viverrinus. Next base: position 127,627,399 of record NC_062563.1, on the reverse strand, counting down.
TATTTAAAAAAAAATCTGAAGCACACATTTCAAAAACTAACCTATAGTTTAGTTAAGGAACACGGGCCAAACGTGCAAAGCCTATTTCTCTTTATGGAATTATCTGAGTTTCCTCATATGCACTAGAACTAGATGTATTTCTTTAATTCTATAGTCTCATGGGGCTGGCTGGGTGGCTCTGCCAGTTGAGCATCTGACTCTTGATTTCGGCCCCGGGTCATGATCTTGTGACTCATGAAATCGGGCCCTGCGTCGGGCTCTGTGATGACAGTGCAGACCCTGCTTGGGATTCTCTCTCTCCCTCTCTCTGCTGCTCTTTCTCTCTTTCTCCCAAAATAAAGAAACAAACTTAAAAAACAAAAAAAGCACTCTGTTAATTCTATAGTCTCAGGATTATGGAGTTTGGGTATACAGACTGGTAAAAAGCAGGTCACTGAGGGAATACCACTGGGGAAAACAGAGGTTAAGTGGAAAAAGACTAGGACTGCCTTGGATACCAGTAGGTCAAGAGCCATCCCTTCCTACAACCTATCCTCTGATTTATTTCTGTTGTTTTGAATTTTTTTGGTGTGTGTGGGGGGGGTCAATCTATCCCTGAAAGTATGAATATTTCTAGGTAGTACATACATTTTTCTGATCCTGTGTTCATTCTTTGAACCAATATATTAGCAACTTCCTATTATATTTCAGGCACAGTAGTAGGTCCTGGAGACACAGCAGTAAACAAAACAGATTCTACATCCATGGAGCCACATCATTCAATCAGATCATAAACTGAGATACTGCCTCAACAGGTCCCATCAAAACTTGTATCCCTTAAGAACATGCAGTGTCCAAAAGTAAAAGAGGCTGTTTCAAAGCCAGTGAGCTCCTATTCAAAGGACCTACATAAGCAGTGACTGAACAAGCCATCTCGAGTTATCTAGTAAAGGGATCTAATAGTGGAAAAATTGGATAAGCCCACTACGCAAATCCCTTCTAAGCCAGAATTCTGATTAAATCATAGGACTCTATGTATCAACCAATACAGGAAGCACTGCAGTTTCTTCTTTAACTGGATTGTATAAAGTTCTTTCAACTGAATTTTATTTATAAAGGACAATGTGAAAATCAAAGTACAAAATTATATATGTGGTAATATTTTTAAATGCACCTACCGTCTAAATTGTTGATATGTTTTGTATCTATGAGTCATTATTTCTTCCAGCAATTTAATAAATCTTTTTAAAGTCCTTACTTTATTATCCAGATCAAGATAGGTTTCTCTTGCTTCTTGGTACAGCCTATTTTATGAACAAAATATTAAGTCAATAAATGCCATTCAAAGAATCACAAAGAAAAGTAAAATCTCAGATGTATTTAATGGGAGGAAGGGAGAGTGCAGGGATGCCCAGGGGATCAGCGATTGCAGGTATCCTGTCTCCAGGCACAATACACCCCCAGAATGAGCATGTGCTGCCCTAAAGTGGAAGAGCTGTTAGCAGGGCTGGGCAGGAGAAAAGTCCAGGCCTTGCAGAAAGCAGAGGAAGTAAGTGAGGGAAGTACCCAGCTGGGGCCCAGAGTGGCAGATCTTAGAAAATGCCAGCAAATATACACCTTCTAAAAGTGAAGTGATCACACTGGAAGGCAAGAAATGTTTCCCTTAGTGACAGATGGCAGTGCAGGAACAGAGAACACAGGGTGAGTGTTAGCATCCGCCAAGCCCAGTCTGAATAAGACAAGGTCAAAGAGGCAGAGAAGGCATGGCCACTCAGCAGTGCTATCACAGAGCGCGCCCGCTCACTGCTACAGGAGTCTGAAAGGCCTGGCCAAGGCTCCACAGCTACCCACCCCATGTTCATTCAGATGCTCAGACCAGGAAAATCCAAGTAAAAAATGACTAACAAAAAAGGCACAAGCACAGAATCCACATGCAGATATTTATAGAAAAAAAGCTTGGGAAAGAGCAGAGGACACTCCCAACAAAGAAAGCACATTAGTACAACGTGGTTACAAAGCAGACAAAAGCTATAATCGAAAATCATGAATTAAAACAAAACAGAATATGAGGTAAGTGCTACCAGGAAGGGATGCCCCAAAGCAGAAATAAAAGAACTGCAATAGACAAATCACTCAGAGAACAGACAGGTAAATAAAAGAAGGTGATAAGCGGGTTAAGAGGAGGCGGTAAGCAGGAACCTGCAGAAGCCACGATGGGGCAGGGGACACGAAGACAAAGTGAGAAGATGCCGCACAGAGACAAGAGACAAGAGACAAATGCAGAAAACACTGACAGACACAGAGATCGGGAACGAGAAAAGCAAAAAACTGGGGAAAAAAGATAACATGGTCAGACAAAAGAACTAGAGAAGACAAAGGACATACAACACCTGTGCAACAAAGGCCTAAACAAAGACAACTAAACAAGAGAACAGAAACTATTTAAAAGTAAAATACAAAAAAAGAAATTTTAAGAAATAAGATAAGCCTACAGATTTAAAAAACCACAGCATACACCAAGAAAAGGATCACGGACTCTGACTCATCAGAAACAGATACTCAGGAGAAAAAGAATTTTCTATCAGGCTGAACTATCCTTCAAATTCAAAAGCTACAGACAAACAGTTCTGAACATGCAAAAACCAAACATTACTCCACATGGCCATTCTTAAGGAAGCAATTACAGGAGAAACAGAATTTCAAACGGCTACACAGCCCTTCAGAAAGAGGTAAAATACAATCTTCACACCAAAAAAAATCACAGAAAAATGAAAATACATAAAAAGTTCGCAGAAAAAGATATAAATAAATGGTCCTTAAGACATAAATAGATGTTCAGACTCAATATAAGTGAAATGGAAATTAAAATTACATTGAGCTATATTCTTAAGGAAATCTACCTGTCAGCAAAAAGAACCAAAGGTTGTCACACACTGTTTACGCTGAGGGGAAACCAGCCTCAGATACACCGCCGATGCCAATGGCCGATGGAAGTGCAAACACGCACAGTCCAGGGGGCGGGTGTGTGGGGGTGGAATCTTCCAACATGGAGTTAATCCTGTTAAAACACCCTGACTACACAATAAGACACATGTGTGCCACCATTTATAACAGCAGATTGGACTTCAACTACCCATCAGGAGATGATTAAATACCATGTAATTACAAAAAGCAATAAGAAAATGCCTATGTACTGATAAAAAAAAGTCTCCAAAACATACATTAAAGAAAGCAATTTGTAAAACAGTTTGTTTATTTAGTGTGCTACCTCTTCTATCTGGCAAGAATGAAAAATAACATACACCACTTTGCACTTCCGTAAACAATGAAAGCATATTTAATACATTAATTTATCAAGATAAAAAGAGACAAAAGTGCTGCAGATGATGAGACCAGAGAGGAAGTCAACACCTATCATGGCCTCTCCTTTACACTGTACTTAAAACATGCGAGGTAACACTCTCTCAGGTCCTCGCTTCCAAGATGAGCAAGAGGAGGACTTAATCATGGTCATGTCACACAGGGCCGCGGCTGCCTGCTACCTATCTGCTGCACCCTGGGACAAGGCCAGGAAGAAGTTGGTTACTCAGAACATGGCAGGCGCCACTGCCATCAGGGACATTTCCGAAGCCAGTGTCTTGGACGCCTGCATGCTTCGTGAGCGGTGTGTGAAACCGCATCCTGCGGGAGCTGGGCCATTCACAGCAAGGGAGCCTGGCGCCGTTCTCCTGAGGCCCCACAGGGCTGAGCACCTCCACCCCAATCTGGGCCCGCGGGTACTGCCCCACGACCTCCCGCACGGCCCACATGAGGAGCCAAGTACTTAAGGACTGAAGAGAAACTGTTTTCTGGAAAAAACTAAACTGGAGATTATACTTTAATTTTTTTTTTTTTCAACATTTTTATTTATTTTTGGGACAGAGAGAGACAGAGCATGAACGGGGGAGGGGCAGAGAGAGAGGGAGACACAGAATCGGAAACAGGCTCCAGGCTCCGAGCCATCAGCCCAGAGCCTGATGCGGGGCTCGAACTCACGGACCGCGAGATCGTGACCTGGCTGAAGTCGGACGCTTAACCGACTGCGCCACCCAGGCGCCCCTATACTTTAAAAACCAAGCATGTGAGGTACTATTTTAAAGAAAAACTTCCATTTTTGTGTTTCTTCCCATTGGTTCCCACTGTTTTTGAAAACAGGATTGAGATCACTCCTGTTCCTGAACTATTGTATTAGGAAAAGCTCTTCATAAAGTGTAATAGCTGTAATTTTCTCCATAATTCAATCAGCATCCTACAGTTGTACACAATTCCTAATTTTTCAGCTTTATAAATGACGCTACAATAAACATACCTCAGTACAAAATGCTTTTCTGATTTTGGATTATAACAAAATTACTTGGCCAAATTGAAATTTTTGAAGGTATCTGACAAACTGCCTTAATGCTTTTCAGAAAAACTTTAATCATAATCACATCTAACATTTTAGGAACCCTACATATTGTTTTCTCATGGACTAACTCATTTAATCTTTATAGCAACCCTATAACTGTAAGTACACATACGTTACACGTTACAGATGAGAAAATGAAGATTCAGAGAGATTAGGTAATTTACAAAAGTAACATAAGTAGGTAGTACAATTACAGTTCAGACCAAGGTACTCTTGCTTGAGAAACTGTGCTTTAACTATAGTAGAGCCTCCATTCTTACCAGTAATATGAAAATATCTATTTCACTGAAATCTCCCTGACATGAGACTATTTTTATCATCCTGACATATATGAAAATGGCTTCTAATAGTTTTGGTTTGCATTTCTTTTAATTGCTTGTGAAACTGAACATTTTTGTCTACATGAATCTTAAAGGTATAAAATGGCATTTATGTTAAAATATCACTCCATAATGAGTTTTGTTTCGACTCAGAAGAAAAAAAGTTATTAATGACACATATGAAAAACTAGTTTGACCTGTAGCTATATCCCATAGCAATACTATGTTTATAAACATAGATTTTTTTATGTCTTAATAATATGTATGAGTAATAAAGTAGAAAAGCTACCAACCACGTACCTCATTATTTCCTCTCGATCTCCATGACTAGCATGTTCAGCTTGTATCTTTTGTCTTAATCTATTAATTTCTTTGTCCAGAATTGATGCAGATTTTTTTACTTCAATCCGTTCTGGGCAGATTTGTCTCGCTTGTGACATTTTCTCCTAAGGTAACAGATGTTTAGTATCTTTAAAACTTGTCTTTGACATAATTCATTGTACTACTTGTGTCCACAAACACAAAGTAAAGTTCTGAACTTAGAATCAGAATTTTAGATGTGTTTTAAGTACATTTAGTATCAATGTTATTTCTTTACACCTTATATTGAGACTAGTCTAGACTCATTATAAATCTTCAACAGAAAATTGCATTACTATACATGACTTTAATAATTTATAAGAGCTCCATATGTTCCTAGGGAAACAAATTTCAAGTAACAGTAATGAAAAGTTTGGCATTTTTATGAGCAAGGTCAGACAGCTTTCTGTATGTTTTAGGATGGCCTCTGAACACCAAATAGTACTGAAAACACAAAGAAAAAGATCTTTGTATTCATAAATAAAAAACCCAAAGCACTTTTACACATAGTAGTTTATATTCATAACATTCCATGTAATAAGTCATAAACAAGTAAGATAATAGATCAGAATTTAAGCGTTCTCCTAAGAAAAGTTAGAATTTATCTCTTCTAGTTAGAGCAACAGTGCCCTCAGCTTCTCTAAAAGCAGAACAGGGCTGCTGCTGACAGCTGTTAACAAGGGTATGTAGTAAGTAGGGGCTGAATTCCAGCCCAGCCCACACCCAAAGGAAGAGGTGCCTTTTTCTGACATAAAGCTGCTAACCACTTGCCAAGCTGGGCATTTAAGGAGCTATGTTAGCTGAGTGCGAGTCATTTTCCAAATCACTCAAGAGGCAGGAGATCAGCCTTGCAGACCAAGCCAAAGTCCTCTTTGTGGTAGGTGGTCTGTTTCAGTGTCTACACCCTGAGAGTTTCCAAGACTATTCCTTTCCTTGATTCACTGAAGCACCTGTTATGCTACATGAAGTGGACAGCCATCGGACTGCTGGTCTATGTTTGGAAATGTGACATTAAGGAAAATACCTGAAGAGCCGTGACTAAGGTTATAAACAAAACATAAAAGAAAAATGATGGATAACCTCCAGTTCTTTTTCTTTCATATCCAGTTCTCGTTTCTTTTTATTTAAAGTATCCAAGTGCTCCTTCTGCTTTTCTTCATAATGCCGCTTCCCTCGTTTTTGATTATCCACTTCAGAATCAGCAAGGTTTAATTCATCCTGTTTGAATAAAGCCAAAATAATCTATAAAGAAAAGACTGTTTTGAAAAAACTGCCAGCATAGGTATAAAACTAACTGACAACTCAACAAAGTGGACAGGGTTATTATGTTGCTTGCAGAGCCAAGTGTCAGAGCTCATATCTAGGTGTATGAATAGAAGTGAGGGGTTTCCCTAAATTAAGAAGTCACATTATTATATTCAAATCCTAACATGAAGCCTCCATATGTTACGGTGCTTTCGACCTTTTTTTAGTAAACAAGGTAGTTTTGTGGAAAGCCACATTAGCCTGAAGAGACCTAAAACAAAGAAGTGTTGGATATTTACAGAGGTAGTCTGGGTTTTAAAAAGGTGAGTCAGGGTGGAAGAGAAAAGGATGCAAAGAGATTTACCACTAAATTATTTAGTCATCATTCTGGAAATATAACCTCACAATTTTGGCACAAAATTTAACTGTAAAGAAACTATCTCAAGATCACCTTAAAAATAAAGAGTAGTGGACTATGAAAAGGTAAAGATGCATATTATAATGCACAGTAACCACTGGAAAAGAAAAGAGTTATGGCTAAAAAAACTACTAGAAGAGATTTAAAAAAAGGAACACTAAAAATCACTTGGCTAATTCCAAAAGGAAAAAAAAAAAATAGAGAGGAAATAGGAACCAGAACAATTAAAACATAAATAGCAGCTAACCATTACTTTCAAGATTAAATGCTCTCTTTTTAAGATCAAGTACAAGACAAGGATGTCTAGTTCCATTGCTTCTATTCAACACTATATTGTAGGCTCTGGCTAATTCAATTAAAAGTTAAAAGAGAAATAAAAAGCAGTGAAGATCAGAAAGGAAGGGTAAAACCACAGTTAAAAAGAGACATTATTTATGAAGAAATTTCAAAGGAAAAGTTTTTAAATTAATAAGTTTAGAAAACTCACTCGATACAAAGCCAAAATAAAAATCAGTAATATTTCTACGTTTGGAACACTTTAAACATTAAAATCTATAACATTCACTACAGCACCAAAAACATCAAATATATTCCTGGAATACATACAAAACTCTTAAAACTCAATAAGAAAGGCGTACAATGCAAGTGAACAAAGGGCAAAGATTTGATCAGACATTTCTCCAAAGAAGATATATAAATGAGCAATAAAAACATGAGAATTTGCTCAACAGTATTAGACATAAGGAAAATGCAAATCAAAACCACAACAAGAACATTTCACATTTAACAGTATGGTTAAAATAGAAACAGCATACAATAGCAAGTGGTGGTTGGCAAGGATGTGGAGAAACTGGGACAGTCAAATGTCGATGGTGGGAATATAAAGTGGTGTACTTTTGAGAATAGTTTCAAAGTTTCTCAAAACATAGGATAAGTGTGTAGCCTAGCAATTCTACTCCTAGGTATCTATCCAAAACAAAATCATGTACATGAATGGTCATAGCAGCAGTGCCCAAATGGCTGTCAACTGATGAATAAATAAATTAAATGTGATATATGATTGTGTTTCATTAGACAATACAAAGGCACAAACTACTGATAACATGTTAGAACAGGAATGAACGCTGAAAACATTATACTACGTGAAAGAGGCCAGTCACAAAAGACCACATATTGTATGATTTTATTGACATAAAATGTCTAGAATAGGCAAATCTATAGAAACAGAAATAGTGGTTGCCAAGTTGTTGTATAGGACACAAGTCAAATCATCTCTTTTGAGGAACTGTGAATGGCGTTGTTTTAATTTCAGCCTCCATGTGTTCATTGCTAGTGTATAAAAATGCAATTGATTTTTGTATGTTTATCTTGTATTCTGATACCTTGCTGACCTTATTTATTAGTTCCAAGAGTTTTCTTATAGTCTCCTTGAGGTTTTCTAAGTAGAGAATCATGGCATGTCAAATGGAGACAGTTTTATTTCTGTTTAATCTTATTTATAATCTGTTTAATCTTATTTCCTTTTCTTGCCATATTGCATTGGCTAGAACTTCCAATATTAACTACATTAAGTAAGTGTGGTGAGACAATCATTTTTACTTTCTTCATGTTAACTAGGTTTGTTGATGGTCTTTAATCTGTTGAAGAAATTCTTTATTTCTATCTTTTTGAGACTTTTAAAAAATCATGAATGGGTGAATATTATCAAATACTTTTCCTGCACTGATTGATATATGATTTTCCTTCTTTAGCCTATTAATATGATGGAAAGAGTCTTGCATCTCCAAAATAAGCCCCATGTGGCCACTGTGAATAATACATAAAAAGGATATGTATATTATAATTTGTTTTGTTTGGTTTTGCAATGCATTCATTTAATCATGAAATGTAGACAGAGACACATGGATGTAATGGTATCAAGGAAAAAAGCCTATTAAAATCTTTTCACTTTTATTAAAGGCTCTGACAACAACAGCTTCATAAAATGTTATGAAACTCTATTTGCTATACAATGAACATCTATTTCTGAGGAGACATATGTCATATAAGCAATGATTTAATGTGTAAAATAATCCTGAATTCTTACTATAAAAATATTTGGCTAAAACATGAAATATCTTTGCAATAAAAATGACAATGTAGCTTAAATGAGACTTCAGAAATGTCTCCTGGAAAAAGTGGGAATGTTTCCTTTTGCCAGGCAAACTCTGAACAGTTAAGGTTAAGGTGCCATAAATTAGACAAAGCTAGAAAGGAACTCCATGTTTCTAGAAAAGAACAGCATGCAACGTGAACTTCTTCCAGGTCAAACTGGCAACCACTTAACAACAACTTATCATACATAGGAAAAATACAATACACTCATCAGAAGGAAATGGTATTACAAGATATAAACAAAACTCTTACTGAAGTCTTGAATAGCTTCAGAGAACATTATCACAGACTAGGTAGAGGCAATTTTTATGACATTAAAGGATTCCTTTATATTATGATAACTTCCTTAAATATAAATACAAGTCAAACAGACCTGTAACTCTGTGATCCTCTTAATCAAATATTTGTTTACAACCACACTCAGCTACTAGAGACTTTTGGATGTAAAGGTTTAACTCATTCTACTCTCGACAAGCCAAGGCAGAGATTCTGATTTGGAGCCAGTGGGCTCCTGCTACTGTTGCTGCTGCTGCTTCCAGGTATCACTGGTGGGATCCACTTAGGTTTTCAGCTTTCAGTTGATGGATTACGTATTTCCAATGGTTTCCCAGTGGCCTCTGAAGACAAAGAAACCTTTTTGGATGAAGGCTGAGATTTCTGATTTCACAGACCTGGAGCAGAGTCTCCTGAAGTCACTTACAAAGAATTATATTTGGATTTATGTTTCTTCTTCAACTGAGGATTTAACCTTTACTTCTTTTTTTCTTAATTTCTTTCACTTTATTTGTCCTCCTGGTGAAGACTTCATCATTATCTTCCCTCTCACTAAAATCAGACTCTTCACCAGTTGCAAAAGTCTGGTTCAGAGTCATTAGCACTATCGCCATTACAGCCTTCCAACCCAACCATCTTCCTCTATTGTATCACTGCCTTTGATGTTGCTTTTCTTTTCCCTTGAACACCATGAAAATCATCTTCCCCAGTAACCTTAATCCAAATCTAAATAATCACTGGCTACACTGCAACTGGAGATACGCAGGGACTTACTCGTTGCTTCAGTTTTGCCACTGCCACATTTTTCAATGCTTTTATCGCCTTGTCCACATCAATGGTGACTGTTGGAAGTTCCTTCACTGACTTCTAAGTCTCACTGGTAGAGCTTGTCATCTAAAGTCATCCTTTTTTTAAGAGGTTTTCTTTTGTAGTGGAATATCTTCTTTCTGGAGATTCTTCAGGTTTGGTTTCCTTGTTTCTAGTTTTAACTCCTTTGGTGTTGTTCTGGGTTTCTTATTTAAAGGTGTGGTTGCAAAGCCCTCAAACTGAGTAATTGACTGGTTATTTATGTATCACAGGCAGCACCATAGCCCCCTCCAAAGCTGAAAACGTGCAGCTTTGAATTTCTTGTTCGCAGCAGTCTGTATATTGTTTTTATAATGAATTGTTTAGTGTCATAAATTTCCTTCTCAGCAATGCTGTATTTATCCATAAATTTTGATAAATCATCTTCATTTCATTTGGTTCAAAATATTTTAAAATTTCTCTCAACACTTTCTCTTTGGACCATGGGTTATACAAAAGGATGTTAGTTTCTTTTTTTTTTTTTTTTTAACATTTATCATTGAGAGACAGAGCGTGAGCAGGGGAGGGGCAGAGAGAGAGGGAGATGCAGAATCTGAAGCAGGCTCCAGACTCTGAGCTGTCAGCACAGAGACTGACACGGGGCTCGAACTCACGGACCGTGAGATCATGACCTGAGCCGAAGTCAGACGCTTAACCAACTGAGCCACCCAGGTACCCCAAAAGGATGTTAGTTTCACATGTTTGGAGATTATCCTTCTATTAAAAGATCTTTAATTGAGGATCTATTAAAGATTTCTAGTATGACTGCATTATGATTAGGAAACACACTATATAATTTCAATTCTTTTCAATTGTTGGGATTTTTGTTTTGTTTTGTTTTGTTTTTAATGGTCCAGGAGATGATCTATCTTGGTATACATGAAACAGGCACTTGAAAATAAGGTGTATTCTACTGTTGTTGGTAGTCTTCTCTAAGCATTGATTAGGTCCTGTACTTTGATGGTGCTGTTCAGTTTTCTAAATCCTTATTGATTTTCTGCCCTATCAGTCATTGAGGGAATTCTGTCACATGTTGCAGCTCATCTGGTTGGTGCAGCTCTGCTGTTTGGTGCATACATTTAGGATTGCTATGTATTCTTGGTGGATTAACTCTTTTGTCATTATATGATGTCCTTCTCTACCTCTGGTAATTTTATTTTGAAGTGTACCTTATCAGATTTTAATATAATAAATAGAAATTATATTTATATTATATAAATATATATTTATATATATATAAAATAAATATTGTATATTTATATTATATATATTCCACAACATAGTCTACAAGTCATAATTTTACCAGTTTGATAAATCTTCCTTTCCAGCTTTTCAGGCTTCCTTATTTTAATATAATTGTCTTAAATATTTCCTCTACATATTTTATTTTATTTATTTTTATTATTATTTTTTAACGTTTATTTACCTTTGAGATAGAGACAGAGCATGAACGGGGGAGGGTCAGAAAGAGGGAGACACAGAATCTGAAACAGGCTCCAGGCTCTGAGCTGTCGGCACAGAGCCCGACGCGGGGCTTGAACTCACAGACCATGAGATCACGACCTGAGCCGAAGTCAGACGCTTAACCGACTGAGCCAACCAGGCGCCCCTTTCCTCTACATATTTTAAAATCATCTCAGATATTATAATTTCATTTGCTTTCTGAACATTTTAAAAATTCAAGAAAAGAAGAAAAAGGCTACTGAATTTGGCTGTATGTTTAACTTGTTTTTCTTCTTTCTTGGTGTCCCAAAATTCCTTCTTTTATTGTTTTCTCTATGTAGAGAACTTTGAGCCATTCTGTTAAAACAAGTCTGCTGGCAACAAATTCTCTAAGTTACCCTTCATCTGAAAATGTTTCAATTTTTCTTTAACTGCTGGAAGATATTTATGCTGGACTTAGATTTTGGGTTGGCTGGTGTCTTCATTCAATACTTGAAAATGTGCTACTTCCATATGGTCTCTATGGTTTCTGTTGAGAAATCAGCTATCATTCAAATAGTGTTTTTTCCCATATAGGTGATGTTTCTCTCTTGCTGCTTTTAAGACTTTTTTTTTTTTTGTCTTTAGCTTTCAGAAGTTTGACTATTATGTGTTTTATGGTGGGTTATTTTGGGTTTATCTTGTTTGGAGTTCACTCACTTTCTTAATCTGTAAATTCAGACTTTTTGCCAAATTTGAGAGGAGTGTGGTTATTCTTTCTTGGAGTACTTTTTCAGCCCTGTCCTCTTTCCCCTCTCATTCGGGGACTCCAATGATACAAATGTTAGATATTTTTTTTTATATAATTTCACAGGTCTTTAAAGCATCATTTATTTTTCAATCTTTTTTTTTTTTTTTTGGTTTAGTCTATTTTCTCTCTGTTGTTCAGATTTATAAAGGACAAAAAGGAAAAATTATGAACTACATGTTCAATACATGTGATAAATGTCAATGAAACAATATAGTCCCTAAGTAGAAAACTTAAATAGCTCAGTATCAACTAAGGAAATTGAATTCATAAAGAAACTACCGTCCACAAAGAAAATTACAGGCCAAGATAGCTTTGCTGGTAAATTCTATTAAACATGTGAAAAAGAAGTAATTCCAAATCTACAAAAACTTTCAGAAGAGGGAAGGGGAACACTTCTAAACTCGCTCAATAAGGCCACTTATAGGGGAACCAGGGTCACTCAGTTGGGCATCCAACTTTGGCTCAGGTCATGATTTCAGTTTGTGAGTTAAAGCCCTGTATCAGGCTTTGTGCTGACAGTGCAGAGCCTGCTTTGGACTCTGTCTCCCTCTCTCTCTGCCCCTCCCCCACTCATGCTCGCTTGCTTGCTCTCTCTCTCAAAAATAAACATTAAAAAAAATTAATAAGGCCAATATAGCCATAATAAAAAAAAGCCAAACATATCACAGAGAATCAAAGACTAATGAATAAACATTCACTCATATGTGGAATTTAAGAAACAAAACAAATGAGCAAAGGTGGGGTGGGGGGAGAGGGAAATCAAGAAACAGCCTCTTAATTACAGAGAACAACTTATGGTTACCAGAAGGGTGGGAGGTGGGTGGGGGGATGGATTATAGGTGTTAAAGGAGTGCACTTGTCATGATGAGCACCAGGTGTTGAATCACTATACTATATACCTGAAACTAATATTACATTCTATGTTAACTGGGATTTAAGTAAAAACTTTAAAAAAAATCTTCACTAAATTTTTGGCAAATAGAATTGAATCATTTATAAAAAGGAAAATAATTATGATCATGTAGGGTTTGCCAAGCTTTGTTTAATGGCTGGCAAAATAAAATCAATATTATTCTCCGTATTAATGAAAAAAGAAAAAGAAAAACTAGATGATTATGGCTTTTAACAGCAATCCCACGCCTAGGTATTTAACCAAGAGAAATGAAAACTTCATTTCACATAAAAACCTACACTTGAAGGTTTATAGTAGCTTTCTTCATAACCATCAAAACTGGAACCATCCAAATGTCCTTTAAGAGGTGAATGGATAAGCAAGCTGTGGTACATCCATATACATATCAAATACACTACATTACATGAAAGAAGCCAGGCTCAAAAGATTACAGACCATATGATTCCATTTATATGATGTTACGTAAAAGGTAAATCAATAACGATGGAGAACATGACTGCCAGAGGTTAAGGGTGGGGGAGGTTTAACTAGAAAGGGGCAAAAGAAGGGAATTTTGAGGAGGACGACAGAACTGTTCTATATCTTGAGGTGTTAGGTACACAATTCCGGATTGTCAAAATATGTTAAGTGTACGCCCAAAGAGTGAGTTTTACTGTTTGTAAATTAAAAGACTCATTTTCAAAAGTACTATTTGTAAAATAATACAGATGAAAGAGGAGATCAGGAGCTCTAGAAAAATGTGTTACTCAACTACTGTAATTAGTCAAAATATAGCTCTGTCATGATAAAGATGTCAAGGTTGAGGACACATGTGAAAAGTTACATAAAAGTAGTTCATGAAATGTGAACACAAACCAAGCAGTATTTCTAGTATTTCTAAACATTAAATATAACACTTACGTGATTCTGAATTCACGTATAGCTAAAAGTTAATAAACTGAATGTCATTAAGTTTGCATTTACTTACTCCCCCTCATTAATTCATGTGAATGGTGGCCAAAACACATTCTCCCTGGTTATTGTGAAAATGGAAATGTGCCTTATATTAGGGGATGCCTTATATGCCTTATACATATAACATGCAATTTCTTCAGAGAATGTGTAGATTGGTGAAAGATTTTAGAAGATGATATATGCACATAGCCATTAATTATGGCAGCTCTCTTAACAGATTACATTCTAGTCAATTTGGACATTTAAAAAAATACAGACTTCCAGAACTCACCTCTGGAGATTTTATTTTAGTTGGCCTGGAATCCATGAATCTCAATTTTTAAAATGGCTCTTGATTTAAGAACCCCCAAAAGAAAGTTCAGACTGGCAGACAGTGTTTTCATTTAGTTTGATATACAAAGACTTCTACACTATTCCTCATTGTAATAGCTCCCAAACTGGACACCCATATGGTCCATCAATAAGTAAATGAATAAAAAAAATATGATATATCAAATACAATGGAATACTACTCAGCAATACAAAGGAGTGAATTACTGATTCAAGTAAAATATGAATATCATAGTCAAAAAGAATAATTTTTTATTCACTTTCAAACTATAGTATAGACATTATGTGCTAGACAGTGTGTTATGTTCTGAAAAAGGTCAAACCCCCCAAAAAGTAAGAGTACATAATGTGTGATTCCCTTATATATAATTCTACAAGATGTGTAGAATTACACAGAAATTATACAGAAATAGTAAGAAGATTGGTAATTGGGACAAGGGGTACGGGTAAGGAGAGAGAGATGACACATGAATATGGGGAAACTTGTGAGTGTGAAGGACACGTTCCTTTCTCTAATTGTGTGGCTTCACAGGTTATACACGTGAAAACTTATCAAACTGTACACTTACATGTGTATTTACTATACATCAATTATATCTCAATAAAATGTTTTGTTTTTTTTTAATATCCTGATTTTAAGAACCACCAAATTAAACTCCACTCAGTTGTTGGTTTGATTTTTGGGCCCAGCATTGGTCATACACACTGTGATTATCATGGTCAGCCTCAAGAGTGACAGTTATAAACAGAGAAAAAACACAAACTAAGACAGCAATAACAGCATCATGAAAGACAGAATATGTGGAAGTATCCCAAAAAGGAAAAGAACTTGTGAAATATCTTAAAAATTGAAAACATTTGCCCCATATAATGCAGGATTTAGGCTACCTTCTATCATAAGAGCACAATTTACTGCATCTTGTTCACACTGCTGAATAACTATCACCCATGGTAGATGTCTGATTATAAAAGAGTTCTAGTAAAACTTCCACGGAGGATGGAGATAAGCTGTTCATTTACTTCAAGCAGTTTATTTGAATTTTTATGTTTTATGTAGTAGGAGACATTACAATTAGAAAATAGAGTAACTTATGAAAGAGGATGGTTGAATGCTAAGTTTTCTACTCATTTGTGGTAGGAACTTTGAAACAGTCCCCATATTTGCTTCAGGGAGCCAGAGGGGTAAAATGACCATGAGATCAAAGTGACCTGAGCTGAAGTCGGACGCTTAACCAACTGAGCCACCCAGGCGCCCCGTAATTTTTTTTTTAATGTTTTATTTATTTTTGAGAGAAAGAGCACAAGTCGGGGAGGGACAGAGAGAGAGGGGGACAGAAGATCTGAAGCAGGCTCTGTACTAAAAGCAACAAGCCTGATGTGGGGTTCAAACTCACCAACTACAAGATCATGACTTGAGCCAAAGTCAGACACTCAACCAACTGAGCCACCCAGGAGCCCCTTATCTTGGAATTTTTAAAATAAGAATCACCCTTGATCCAAACAAACTCTCTATATCAGGCCACGTTTGTGCTGGTTAATCTTCCCTCCTGGCAACTGTGGAAAGTTACACACTTAACTCATAAAACAGGATGAAAACAAACTCATACGATGTTACTATCCCTTTCTCCACACTTATCATAACAGACTTCTCTTATGTACTTAATAAATTTATGTCCTAGGTACCATCACATTTAAAACTAAAAGGGAAGCAAGAGAGTATTTCATTTCATCTTATTGATGACATGAAGATCAAGAGATTTGAACAGTCAGTTAACATTCACCCTGGGTTAGATGAGAACTAGGAGGGATTAGGCTGATGTAGCCCTAAACCTATAGCATTTCTAAGCTTTAAGAAATTACAGCCTTTTAAAAATAGGCTGGGGTGATAGAAGGAACATAATCCTCAAAAAATGTCATTCTCTTGGATGTCTAAGTAACCAGTTTTATTCGGCAACATTGGACAAACTGCTACAGCATTATTACTGCCACTTGCTTCATATAAATCTATATTCATTATGAGGTTTTAAAAACCTATGAAATATTATCTTGTAATTTTTAAATTTTATTTGTTTTTTTAAATATGTATTTTTCAGAGAGAGAGAGAGAGAGAAAAAGAGCATGAGTAGGGGAGCAGCAGAGAGAGAGGGAGACACAGAATCCTAAGCAGCTTCCAGGTTCTAAGTCAGCACAGAGCCCGACACAGGTTTCCAAACTCACGAACTGTGAGATCAAAGTGACCTGAGCTGAAGTGGGACGCTTAACCGACTAGCCCACCCAGGTGCAATTTTTTGGTAATGTTTTATTTATTTTTGAGAGAAAGAGTACGAGTGGGGGAGGGACAGAGAGAGAGGGGGACAGAAGATCTGAAGCAGGCTCTGCACTGAGAGCAACAAGCCTGATGTGGGGCTCCAAGTCACGAACTATGAGATCATGACCTGAGCCGCAGTCAGACGCTCAACCAACTGAGCTATCCAGGTGCCTCTTACTTTGGAATATTTAAAAGTACAGCCACCCTTGATCCAAATAAACTCCCTATATCGGAAACTGAGAGCCTCCTACTCCAATAATGCAGACCATCTATCTTTGCAGGTTCGATGTGGGCCACACTCCTTGTCTGACAAATTTAACTTGCAACTAAAACTGAAGCATCAAATTTGCAGTGTAAATCAAAACAGACTGTTTAAAGTGAGAAAAATATTCCTTATACCAAAATTTCATGACCATATATCTAAACAGAATACTTTACCCCTCACCACCCTTGACACAAAACGAACAACTGTCCTACAAGCAAGAAGATGACATCTCGAAGCTGCTAATATATCACGATGGCAGTGTCTCAGGAATTCAATTATTTTGTTAGCCATATCCTGTTGGTCCTGCCGTTATTGATGGCTAACGTGACATGATACTGAGGAGGAAAAGCCTCCTGGCTACCAGCTGACTGCATGCAAGTTCACCGAAGGACTCGCCTCCTGGCTTTCAGTTATTTGCAGCCAGGGCAAAGAGCTAAGACCAAGAATCTTTACTGCGTTCTGCCCATATTTTCTGCTCTTAAACTTATTCAAACTCCCAATCCCAGGAGTTGCATTAGCCTAGAGATAGATACCTACAAGAACAGAACACAGCTTATTCCTCATCATTTCTTGTTTTGAATTTTAAGTTGTCTGGGATGAATAATTTAGGTGCAATTTTACTTTTTCTAGATTAACATATTTCATTATTTTGATTTTAAGTCAGCTTGTTCAATCCCTTACCCATTTAAAATATCTTTTTAATCTTACTTTTGTTGTAACTTCATTGCTCTAATTCCTGAATTCTGAATTCTACCTAGTCTATTCTTGATGATTTTAATATTTATCTTACTCCTTCTTATCATTTTCTTTTAAAAACTAATTTTGTCTTTTTTTATCCTTTTGCCTTTTTCTTATTTCCTGTATGTAGCAAATGCTTTCTTAATTATTTTTCTCAATATTATCTTTAATACATTTCTCTTCCTCACAATTTTAATATTTAAACTTTATATTCTTCTTCATCAGTTAACTTATCAGTCTGTTTTCCGATTTTTCATTCGTATCCCAAACAGAAAAGAGGTAAGCCACCCTGGGTTACAGAGGCAGGCAGGACCCCAGCTCCTGGGCAGCATCTCCCGAGAGACCACCGCAAACAGGGTGTTTGCAGGCAGCACATGCTGCACCTTCCTTTAATATTCTCCCAACTCTAAGTGAAGTCTTCCAAAATTTTCAATGGAGACAAGTAGAGTAAACCTTACATGCACAATTCTTTTAAACTATTAAAATACCTAAATCCATTTTGATTCAGCATACCCCCTTCAGATTCTTTTTTTTAAGCTTATTTATTTTGGAAAGGAGAGAGAAAGCCTGGGGAGGAAAGGGGCAGAGAGAGAGGGAGAAAATCCCAAGCACGTTCTGTGCTCTCAGCTCACGGTTTGTGAGATCATGACCTGAGCAGAAACCAAGAGTTGGACACTTAATCAACTGGCCCACCCAGGCACCCAAGATGCCTCAGCCTCTTAAAATACACTATTCCTTCTTCTCAGACTCTTATAAACAACATTTAAAGTTCTGAGAACAATTGAGCTATTTGTAAAAATGATAATGACAATAATCTATTGATAACTAAGCTAAACAGGGAAAGGTATACTATTTAATTGTTAAATAATTTTATTTCCCTAAATTTGGTTTCAAAGAGAAAGTGTTTAAAAAAAAAAAAAGTTTTTTTTAAAAAAGACCAGTTTAATTTAGCCTGGAACATAATAGAAACATGTCAATAAACAAGAATTTAGTAGCATGCCATTTCAAGTTGGCTTTTAAATCTAATCTACAACTTTAAAAAAAAAATTTTTTTTTTTTAGCATTTATTTATTATTGAGACACAGAGAGAGACAGAACATGAGCATGGGAGGGACAGAGAGAGGGGGAGACACAGAATCTGCAGCAGGCTCCAGGCTCTGAGCTGTCAGCACAGAGCCCAACACGGGGCTCGAATTAACTCATGAACTGTGAGATCATGACCTGAGCTGAAGTCTGACACTTAACCAACTGAGCCACCCAGGTACCACTTTAAAAAAATAATAATAATGTTTATTTTTGAGAGAGAGAGAGAGATAGATAGCGTGAGTGGGGAGGGGCAGAGAGAGAGGGAGACAAAGAATCTGAAGCAGGCTCCAGGCTCTGAGCTGTCAGCCCAGAGCCCAATGTGGGGCTTGAACTCACAACCTGTGAGATCATGACCTGAGCCGAAGTCAGACGCTCAACCGACTGAGCCACCCAGGCGCCCCTAATCTATAACTATTTTTATACAACTAATCCTTGAATTACTGAAGGAAAGCCAAGAGAGACAACAGAGTAGGTGAGCACAGAAGCAGGGTGGATGGACAATATATCCCTGCTTCTGGTTCTAAACAAGGAAGAAAAAAAAAAATTCATCACAAAATAAAGAGGAAACAAAAGCTGTAATCTAGGAGAAACCGAAATTTTTAGCAATTTATTTTCCTAAAGACATGAACAGAAGTGTTTAATTCTAATTGGCCTACTGATGAAAATTTGGTTTGTATCCCATTTTATTTGGTTGCATTTACATTTAACCATAAATTCTGTTAGGGCAGTATCTAGCAAGTACAGTGTGGATACACAGCTGAAACATAAAATACACATATAACAACAGAGTAACAGTAACATACCTTAAGTGGTTCTGCTAGGTCTGATAGCTGGTTAATTTTCTGTTTAATCGCATCATACTTGTTTTCTGCTTCTATTTTCAGATTTTTAAGATGTTCCATATTTTCTTTTTGTTGTTCCATATTTTTCTCAACCATTTTCATTTTGATTTTATTTTCTTGAGCTTCATCTTCCTGGTCACATTTACAGAACGTAAGGAGTTAATTAAAATACTTAAGTATGAAACAGAAAAAACAGTGCAAATGATTCTGAGAGAAGAGAAACTACAGGCTCCAGGCAATCCAGTGAAAGACAAATACAAAGAGCACTAGCAAATTTTCATACCCTTGGTGGTAAATCAGAAAGTAGAAAACGATTCAACAGTAAGAAAGACTGACATATGGGAGACAAGTGAAACTATACTGTGCTTGAGGTCATAATCATAAGTAAGATTTATTTTATCTAGTTACTTTTTCTTTCAAAATGCAGTGTGCATATATATTTATCATGTGCTAGACAATATGTTAGATACTGAGTAAACAAAAATAAGACAGCCCATACCTTTAAGAAACCTAAGGAATTAAAGCAGAAAAATAAAAAATGGAGAATAAGATCACTAATAAAAAACGAAGACAAATAACTCATTAGCTTAAAGCTCCATCAGTGCCAAGACTTTGTCTGGTTCACTGTTATATCCCCCAGCACTTAATATGGTGCCTGGTGCAGAGTGGACATTCAATATACATTTATTCGTTTTAACAAGATGGTAATCTATCTACTGCACTGCTTACTGTAACTTAGAGAAGCTAAGCTGAATGTAATAAACAGTTGTCTGAAAAATAAAAGACTAACAAATGTGTGATAAAATGAGAACCAATGTCTTAGGGGGAAAAACCTCAACAATGAAGAGACCAACTGCAACTGACTAAAAGATATCCATTAATATTAATGCTGATTAACTCTGAACAAAACTATACTAGGCAGTCTGGTTTGAAAGGCCACTGTTTAGAAGCATGCTGTTCAAGTTTTGATAGCTTTATTACATGTAGTAGAAGACAAAATCAATTATCATGCATGCAAGTTGCACATACAAAACATTAAGGAACTTGAATGCTACAAGCCAGGTAGTGTTGACCTTATTTGGAAATAAAGATAGCAATTACAAAAGGTAGCATCATATAAAGGATTTTAAAAAAAGCTTAGAGTACATGTTATTAACCTAAATGACAGCTTTGTATTTCATTTTATTTTTAATTTTTTTAACATTTTTAATTTATTTTTGAGAGAGAGACAGAGAGAGAGAGACAGTGTGAGCGGGGGAGGAGCAGAGACAGAGGGAGACATGGAATATGAAGCAGGCTCCAGGCTCTGAGCTCTCAGCACAGAGCCCAATGTGGGGCTCGAACCCAAGAACCGCGAGATCATGACCTGAGCCGAAGTCGGACGCTTAACCAACGGAGCCACCCAGGCGCCCCTGGCAGTTTTGTATTTTAACATTACATGTAAATCAAGGAAAAGAATCTTACCAACGTTGCGATATCTACAGACTGGTGTTCTTCTATATTCTCAAGCTCCCGAATTTCAGAAATACTTTCTGTTATTTTTACCTGAAAGAAAAGTATTTCGATTTTAGTAACATAAAATAAATGAAACAGGCATCTGGCTGGCTCAGTTGGTAGAGTACACGACTCCAGATCACAGGGCTGTGAGTTCGAGCCCCCACATTGGGTGTAGACAAAGGAAGGAAGGAAGGAAGGAAGAAAGGAAGGAAGGAAGGAAGGAAGGTCCCCCCAGAAAGGATGTATTAATCCACAAAGTCCTTACTCTGCTTTTGTTACAGAGGATATTGTGGCAAATGACAGAGACACATTAGTATTGAATGAACAAAAGGAAGCTGCGTACAGAGTCTGTCACGATCATCCTTATTGCTAATCCAGTCCCATGAAAAAAGGATGGAAACACTCCTCCTTAGCGTTAAAATGATGACAGTGTTGACCCTATTGAGAAAACCCTTTTCTGAAAGGTGGAGGTTATGGCAAGATTACTTCAATACGCTGCTTCACAAAGTACAATCCAAGCATCCCCTGGTGCTTCTGAGATTCTTTCAAGGGGTCATGAGGTCAAAACTATTTTCACAAAAACACTACATTATTCACCCTTTTTACTATCACTTTCTCACGAGTGTGCAAAAGGTTTACAACTATATGATGGGTAATTACTGCAAGAGACTGACTGCAGAAGCTGATGTGATGATTCAGTTGAGTTTTATCAAGCCAGATATTAGAGGTTTACAAAAATATAAAAATGTCAAGTTTCTCACTATTTTTGGTTTTGGAAAAATATAGCTATTTTCCATCAAAACATTATTTTTGTGAACACATAGTTTTTTTTTTTTTTTTAAGTTTATTTATTTATTTATTTTGGAAGAGAGTGAGAACGCACAGGAGGAGCAGAAAGGGTGGGGGGGGGGGGGGGGCGGTGGACAGAGAATCCCTAGCAGTGCTGACAGCTGTCAGCACAGAGCCCAACGCAGGCTCAAACTCACGAACCATGAGATCACAACCTGAGCCAAAATCAAGAGTTGGACGCTTGACCAACTGAGCCACTGAGGCACCCCATAATGAGTTTTGTTTTTGTGTGTGTGTGTGAACCAATAAATATTCTTAAAGTTTGTTTTAATTTTTAATAATTAGGTAAAACCCATATAAATGAAAGCTTTTTTAGGGCTGTAAAGGGGCTTGAGGCTCTTAAAAATAACTTGGAAGTCATTAAAAAAAAAGGGGGGGGTGGTGCCTGGGTGGCTCAGTCCGTTGAGCGTCTGACTTTGGCTCAGGTCATGATCTCATGGCTCATGAGTTCAAGCCCCGCATCAGGCTCTGTGCTGACAGCTCAGAGCCTGGAGCTGCTTTGGATTCTGTGTCCCTCTCTCTCTCTCTGCCCACCTTTGCTCATGCTCTGTCTTCTCTCTCTCTCTCTCTCTCTCTCTCAAGAGTAAGTAAAACATTAAAAAAAAACCCCAAAACTTGGAAGTAAGTTGAGCAAAACAAAAGGACATTTTTTTCCTTACCTTTAACTCTCTATAATGTATTTGGCGCCTTCTAAGAAATTCTTCATTGCGTTTAATGTCCTTTTCAAGGGTAGACAAATGTTGCTGAAGATTTAGTATCTGAGCCTTCTTATTTTCAACTTCATTCTCCAAGTCACTAGACACAGACAAGAGGATAAAAAAACACCTCAAATCTGTTTCTGAATATTACAAATACTTTAGATCTTTACAAAAGAGAGCTTATTTGTGATAGTTTATTTGCAAAACTCTATCCAGTTAAACCAATTCTATATTCCTACTAAGTTATTAATAACATGAAAAAACAGAGATTTCAAAAGACATCTAAACTAGTCATATTTCTCTTACTTCATTAAGAAATATTTTTGACATGATTTGTGTGGCACACATCATGCACAGTGACAGGCAGAAGTGGAAACAGAATTTTGATGTGAAGGAATCAAACTAAAAGGAAAGAAAAATCAGGAAATAAGCTGTAACGTTAAAATGTGAACAGGACACTTTACATCCACAGAACTATGGAAACAGAGGAGTGAGTCTGGGAGAAGTGACAACTGAACTGTGTTCTCTAAAGCTTTCTTCAGTTGGACCAACTAGGAGAGAAGACGGAAGGACAGACACAGAAGCACAGAGCAGTGAAACATAAACCCAACAGCTCAACATTTACTGCTGGTAGATGAATGCTCTGAATGTGTGGGAGTGAGAGGGATGGAGAGAAGACAATGAAAAGGGATGGAGGGAACAGCAAGTAGAGGCCAAAGCTACAAAGCGTCTCCATGACAGCGGTCACTGTCTTCAGAAGTCACCTCTTCCTGCCTCACTGACCCAAGCACCTATCTCCCAAAATCGTGTGCCTGGTGGGAGAGAACCACCTTTGCAGTTAAAAACTGGTCTCGAATTGATAAGATGCATATGTTTCCCACATTTTAGCATCTCTGAAATCACCTTCCATTCCACGGTTGAAATAACAGCACTTTTTCTTTTTTAATAACAGAGCAGCTTAAATTTGATGAAATATTCTGGGGCGCCTGGGTGGCTCAGTTGGTTAAGCGTCCGACTTCAGCTCAGGTCATGATCTCGCGGTCCGTGGGTTCAAGCCCCACGTTGGGCTCTGTGCTGACAGCTCAGAGCCTGGAGCCTGTTTCAGATTCTGTGTTTCCCTCTCTCTCTGACCCTCCCCCGTTCATGCTCTGTCTCTCCCTATCTCAAAAATAAATAAACGTTAAAAAAAAAAAATTTGATGAAATATTCTAACTGCACTACCTTGCCAGAATGCTCAAAATTAGAAAACGACTCAATAAATGTTAGCCGAATGAATGATGAAAATGAAGAAAGAAGGAAAATAATGATGGTATTCCTGGTAAAAATGGGGCGAGATACAAAAACTTAAGATGGTTCCTCAAGATTAGTAAGAAATATTTGTTTTATCATATATAAACCTAGACCTTTATTAACAGTAACTTTGCTAAAAAACCAAAATATTTACCAAGTAAACAAACTCTGAAACCTAGAGTCTAAAACAAAAATAAAAACAGATGAAATAAGCACAGAAATAAGCACCGATGAAATAACAATAATATTGTTATTAAACAATTTCCTGCATATTTAGAATAAACTTAAGCAATCAACATAATTTATATAAACAAAACGGCTAAATTATACAACTTTTTTTTGCAGGGGAGGGCGAATTCTGTTACACACTTTCATACAGTGTTCCTCCTTAGTTTTTAATTAATTTTTCCACGGAGCGAAAAACCTGTGCTACTAAATGAAATGTGCGAGCACGTGCACGTGGTTTGTGTGGGATACACACATGCCCCGGAACGGCCAAAGTAGTACACTCCTGGGTCTGCAGCCCTCACTCTGCTGTGTTTGTCTCCATAGCACTTGGCCTAGTTACAGTATTCATCTAGTCTATCTCCCCCTTCCTAATATTAAGCTCCAGGATAGGGAATTTCTTGTACTTTATTTTGTGCCATGTCTTGTGCCTCGATCAGGGCCTGGCACAGTAAGTAGACATGCGATATCTGTTTTAAAGAACAAAGGAAAGAATAAATTTGAAAAATAAACTTTGGAAAATTAAATTTAAGCTGTTAAAATACTTTGAAAATTCAAAAACCTACAGGTACATTTTTTTTTTAATGATCTTGTATATAAGCAGTTACTGCAATGGAATTATTCTGAGAGTTAACTTACACATTTCTTTTGCTCCTTGCTTTGTACTTTCATCATGGGAAACCACACGGGGGTAATCAAACCAAGTCAGTACCTGTACTTAAAACTTAAAACCCTTTCCTGTTAAGAAGGCACTCTGTTCATTATGAAACTGTGAAATAAATTATAATCTCTTCACTTAAATTTCAGAGCCATTTTTCATCAACAGGAATCTGTCAGTGATGAGCTGACGAGGGTATAGAGAAGCACCCTTCACGTATTCCTAATATGATGGGAAACTGGAGAATCTTTCTGGAGTCATCTAGCAATCACTATTAAATGGTCAACTTACATAAAAATAAAATGAAAGTGTTGAATTATCTATTTTAATAACTATTAGAGCTCATTTAATATTGTACATATTAAAAATATTAGTATTGCTTAATATTATTAAATATTTAAAATCAAAGCATTACTTGTATAGTAATACATCCATTACAGTCATTTGGCAACAGCTATTAAATAACTTAAAAATTCACATATCTTTTTACTTAGCTATTAAGAATTTAAGCTATATACTTTCAAAACTATGCCAAGATCCATGTATGTGTGTTCTCACTGCAGCACTGTTATAAGAGAAAATGGCAAATAACTCTCATGTCCATCAACGGGGAACTGGTTAACTCCTGGGGAGCTACCAAGAGGTAGTTCTAAATGTGCTGACATGGAAAGACTGCCCAGATTTAACACTGAGTAGAAAAAAAAGCAAGATACAGAAACCATATGCATACTTACACACAGCTCACACTTAAGTGGAAGAAGCCAGACACAAGAAGTTGCATAGTGTATGTTTCCATTTATATGAAACATTCAGAACAGACTAATTCATAAAGACAAGCCCAAAAGTGGATTAGTGGTTGCCAGGGGGTTTGGGATTGGGGGAATAATGGCTTATGGATATGGGTTTTCCTTCTGGTGTAAAGAAAATGTTCAGGAATTAGCTTACACTGATGGTTGCACAACCTTATGAATATAATAAAAATCTCTAAACTGTATGCTTTAAAATACAGTGAATTTTATAGTATGTGAATTATGTCTAATTTAAGTCACTGTACAAGGATTCAAACTATTTTGGGAACACATATAAGAAAACACGTGTAAGAAACTGCTAAACTGTTACCTTACTTTTGAAAGAGAGATGAGAATGGTCTCACTTTGTATACTTTTCTGCGCTGTTTGGACTACCTCACCATATGCACAGATTCCTTCCTTTCTTTTTCTTTCTTTCTTTCTTTCTTTCTTTCTTTCTTTCTTTCTTGGACTATCTCACCATATGCACAGATTTCTTCCTTTCTTCCTTCCTATCTATCTATCTATCTATCTATCTATTTTTGAGAGAGAGAGTGAGCGAGCAAGTGAGCATACATGTGAGCAGAGGGCGGGGGTGGGCAGGGGAGGGAAAGAGAGAGAAAGAGAATCCTAAGCAGACTCCATGCTGAGCGTGGGGTTCAATCCCAGGACGCTGGGATCATGACCTGAGTCGAAATCAAGAGTCAGACGCTCAAATGACTGCGCCACCCAGGTGCCCCTCTTCTAATTATTTTTTAAAATATCAATAAGGACTATGGAGAAACAGGATCATGAGCTACTTTTGTTTCCCAATTTATACTTTTCTATATTTAAAAACCACTAATGAATTTTTTTAAACTTGCAAATATACTGGTTTGGGTCAAAACAGATGACACAAAAGTCATCTAAATATCATTAGAACTTGGTATATTCTCTTTCTGTCTTTTTTTTTTTTTTAAAGCTTGGCTTTTTTAAGCTATTAGCTGTTCTCTCTCTTTTTGTAAATTGAGGTGTAGTTTACATGCAATATTACATTAGTTTCAGGTGTACCACAAAGTGATTTAACATTTATATACATTATAAAGTGACCTCCACAAAATCTAGCAGCCATCTGTTACCAAAGTTAACATATTAATATTAATATACTATACATTACATCTCTATGACTTACTTACTTTCCCACTAGAAGTCTGTACCTTTTAATCCCTTTCCTCTATTTCACCCAACCCCTCATCCCTCTGCAGAGACACTGTTCAACCACCAGATTGTTCTCCATATCTATGCATCAGTTTGTTTTCTTTTGTTTGCTTGTTTTTAAGATTCCACATGTAAGTGAAGTCATACAGTATTTGTCTTTCTCTGTATGATTTATTTAAATGAACATCATACCCAGAACTTGGCATATTTACAATCAATAGTTTATTGATTCCCATATTATTTAATAGGGGAAACGATTTTTGAAAAACCGGTTCACCTGACTTTTAAAACAAATGAGTGTCCACTACACATTAGTACAAATACCGTTAGCTACAAATTGAAGCCAAATATCAACTCGAAACCTTTATTACTAAAATACTGGAATACACAAAAGCAAAAAAAATAAAATAAAATAAATAAACTGTTGGAATCAGAGATCCCAATTTGCTGCTGAGGCATACTTACAATCTTTTCCAAAAATGTCATCCTTTTTTTTTTTTTTCTTTAACACTTGGGACATAAATACATGAGGCAATTTTTATCGAAAGAAAAGTGTGAGCCATACAGAGTAACATCACTATGGTATTTTTATATTTTACACTAGTGTCTATTGAATACCATATCATTTAGTCTTACCTAGTTAAGAATCAGGAAGGCTTGATTTAACTGTCATGGCACAATGGACAAAAACTTACCACTTTACAGGTCACATTTATACTGGCACATTCCCACATCTATCCCGTCAGAAAGACTTGGTGTCAATACAAAATGTGCATTCAGTGCCATGACACCAAGTTGCTGGTCATTCAACTTTTCTCTGTTGCTAAGAAAGAAGTTTTACCAAATGTTCTGGTATCTATTATAGCTATTTTTCTTTATGCTGCTCTCATGACATAAAAATGACTAATACTATTTGAAAATGAGATCTATTTTGACGAAACTCTCATTTCCCCTAAGAATACTTTCACTTTTACTCAATTTTCTTAGATATTTATTTTACTTAAAGTTTTTAGTTCTTCTACTGAAGGTTTTCCAGGTCACTAATTCAGTTCCAAAACCCATCAATTCATCAACTGAATTAGTTTGGAAAATCATGGCTTTTTGGTACCCAAAATCCTTTCTGCATGCTTGTGCATCTCATTGAATACACTTACTAGCTTGTCATTCAACTTCTCACTTAGTCTCTTCTGGAAGCTCTGTCTTCCTAGATTTATGTTCTAATTCTGCCGACTGATCCTTTTAGAACAGTGCAACTCAAAATACAGTAAGAGATGTTAACAGGGAACTTGAGCCAGAATGTAAACCAGCACACCTATACGCTCACTGAGCAGAGTCACAGCTGAACACCAGAACAGTGGTGTAGCTGACGGACACTCTGGGTTCAGCTCTCATCTCCACGCAGACAGGCAGTAAACGATGTGCAGACCAGCTGGTCAAGGGAACACACTTGTGTTCTCCGTCCAAAATACTGTTGTCAAAGTGATGATGGGAAACAACCATCAACCCAGAATTCTACATCCAGCTAAATGATCTTCGAAGCCCGAAAATATTCACAATCCTTCCCTGAAATAACTGCTGCTAGAGTAATATGAAAGGAAGCACACTGCAGGGCGCAGACAGAATACCACAGGGAGCAGTCAGAATACCACAGTAAAGCTTGCATTGACACTAACCTTATCTCAGAATCCACATCTTTGCTTAGGAATTTAGGTCTTGTATTTTCAGATGAATAGTAACGTCCTGCAAAGACCTGATCGCCATCAGCAGTAAACGCTTCTCTACAATTCTTGGGTGGCTTTTGAGACTGCATTACTGCGCGAGCTACAGAATTACTCTAAAAAAATAGAGGGAAAAATACATTTTTCAAATTATGCCATAGCCTTTCTGATGCACAATTTCAAAATGCTACCTATCATTATAAGATTCAAGTATTTTTACTTAAACATAAATAAAATCATTCCAGAAAGTTAAAAAAAAGAATTTCAAAAACAACTCAAGATTCAAAGAATTAAAACGACTGAGAGTCTTTAGAACACCATAGTAGGGGTGCCCGGGTGACTCAGTCAGTTGGGAGACCAACTTCAGTTTAGGTCATGATCTCATAGTTTGTGAGTTTGAACCCCACATCAGGCTTTGTGCTGCTGACAGGGTGGAACCTGCTTCAGATTCTGTCTCCCTCTCTCTCTGCTCCTCCTCTGCTCAAACGTGCCTGCTCTATCTCTCGAAAATAAATAAACATTAAAAAAAAAAAGAGGGGCGCCTGGGTGGCTTAGTCGGTTCAGCGTCCGACTTCGGCTCAGGTCATGATCTCACGGTTCTTGAGTTCAAGCCCCGCATCAGGCTCTGTGCTGATGGCTCAGAGCCTGGAGCCTGTTTCAGATTCTGTGTCTCCCTCACTCTCTGACCCTCCCCCGTTCATGCTCTGTCTCTCTCTGTCTCAAAAATAAATAAACGTTAAAAAAAAATTAAAAAAAAGAACACCATAGTGCATTGTAAACAATGCTTTATGACAAACTAAGTTCTAATCCGTTTAGAATTAAAAATTATTTTATGTACATTTTCATGTGGGAATATTCATTTTAGATCAGTTCATACAAATCTTTTTCTTTTCTAAATGACTTTTACAGCCTGGAAAGATGTGAGTGAACAGCAAATTACAGTAAAAGATTGGTATACTGAATTACATGGGGAAGCCTAGAAATATTTAAGCCCTAGAGAAAAGTAAAAAAGGGATTAGACTTAATGGAGGCCTAGCCAACCTCTAGTGACAGACAAGAGGACTTCATTATTTTCTTTCAAGTATCCTTTTCTTTTTTTTTTTTAAGTTTATTTATTTATTTTAAGAGAGACAGGAACAGCATGAGTGGGGGAGGGGCAGAGAAAGAGGGAGAGAGAGAGAATCCTAAGCAGGCTCCTCACTGCCAGCCCGAGCCCCACGTGGGGCTTAAAATCATGAAACCACGAGATCATGACTTGAGTGGAAACCAAGAGAGGGATGCTTACCTGACTGAGCCACCCAGGCGCCCCTCAAGTATCCTTCTAAAATATGAGGGAGCCAAGCCCACAAATAATTACAATATTACTTTGCAACATATATACTATATATACATTTAAATTACTGACACCATTACTTCTCAATTTCCAATAATGAGAAAAACAAACTCTACTATGCTTATTTTGGTTAGATCTCTGTTTTGAATTTCCGTGTTCCTTCTTAGCAAATTTATGTCAATAGATGAAACACAGTTTGGTGATTTAATCCAACAAGTACATAAAAATACATACATAAATGAAAAATACTGACTTATTTTACGATACTTTCAAAATTTTAAGAAAAAGAACTCATGAAATATCAAGTAGACTATTTGTTTAAAAAATAGAATAATAACATACTTATCTGTAAAGGTAAATAAAAAACGGATCTGGCAACCAATCAAGAAAGAAAGAAACAAAAACAAAATTATAGCATCATTCACCAAAATAATATGTATTTGCGAAATGATTTACTGAGGAAAAGCCAAAAGTTAAAAAAGTTCTCTCAGGCAGAAAACACACAAACCACCCAGTTCTATGTTATTCTATAGTGTCCTATGAGGTAAAAGCACAATGGTAAAACATATTAATAACTCCAGAATACAGAAGGGGAACAGGAATTTATATAACCAATTTCAATTCTGGAAACTGAAAAATAATACAAAATACAGCAAACATCTTATCTTACTTTGATCAGAAGCACCGTCTCTATGCTTCTCATGTCAATCAGGCTGTTTGCAACAACTGCATTATCTATTTCTAAAGCAGTCAGGACTGTTGGAAAGTCTGGATGATAAGCAGCTCTAGAACACAAAAATATAGAAATATCAACTTATCAAACTTTACTATTATACATATATATATTTTTGAGAGATGAAAGAGAGTGAGCACATGAGTGTACACGTGGGGGAAGGGCAGAGGGAGAAGCAGAGAGAGAATCCTAAGCAGGCTCCATGCCCAGCACACAGCCCGATGATGCAGGGCTCCATCCCGGGACACTGGGATCATGACTTGAGATGTAATCAAGAATTGGACTCTGAAAGGACTGAGCTACCCAGGCGCCCCTTATGTATATGCCTTTTTAATGTGTGACTATAGATAACAATGGAAAATATCTGATAACATTTGAGAACATTTGTAATAGATTTATCTTATTTAAA
The DNA here is from genome assembly GCF_022837055.1 of Prionailurus viverrinus. NCBI lineage: Eukaryota > Metazoa > Chordata > Mammalia > Carnivora > Felidae > Prionailurus > Prionailurus viverrinus. The sequence goes on along the minus strand of NC_062563.1, from coordinate 127,596,293 downwards.
CAGCAAACGTTTATATTATGCGCTAGGCATTCTAAGAATATTATAAATATTAGCTCACTTAAATCCTCAGAGTAATTACATGTGATTGATAATATTACTCTCTCCCTTTAAAGGAATTTTTTTCTTTAAGTTTATTTATTTATTTTGAAAGAGTGTGCGAGCAGGGGGGAGGGGTGGAGAGAGAGCCAGTACTGTCAGTGCAGAGCCCTACATGGGGCTTGACTCTGTGAACTGTAAGTTCATGACCTGAACCAAGATCAAGAGTCAGGTACTCAACCGACTGAGTCACCCTGGTGCCCCAGTGAGTTTACTCTTAAGATGGAGGAGGAAAACCACTGACCTAAGATGTTTAAAGGGGAGAGAAGTCAGTGGAGTAGGAACATTTAAAGTTCAGGAGAGAGTTGAAGTAATGAAAAGAAATGGTTCACAAATCAGGGAAGAAAGCATGTAATTCAGAGCCTACGGGGATTAATAAACAGCTTTAGAGAGAAAGAGCATCTCCTCTGTTGAGTGGGAGAAGACGTACAGACGCAGACAAGGTTGTGGGTGGTTAGCATGCTAAGCAGTTCCATATCCTCTATTTCCTCTGAAAAGAGGGAACAAGGCCATCTGCAAAGGAAAGGAAACTACTCCGAGTATCTCCTGGGAAGCTATGCACTTTCCCGGGGAATCACTGTTGAGGTTCCTCAATATAAGCCTAATATTCCTTATTCATTCTAATATTCCAATAGTGTTTCACTGTTCTTTTCTGCATTAAAATAACATGGACAATTTTAAAATTTAGCATTTGAACCACAATATATACTGATAAAGTTCTTCACAAGAAAATCATCCCTCCAAAACATCTGTAAGGCAGCTAAAGTTGAGAGAATATTACATGTACCCAACTTGTCAATACTCTGTCAACACCTAAAAGTAACATCCAACTTCCTCTAGTACCCCACCAACTTGAACTTCAACATAATACCCAACTACTCTGAAAGGCAAACACGGACTCTGTCATACTCTGGAGCCACTCCATTACTCTAACTTCCCACTGTTACCACGAGCTACAGCCTTCCTGGCTGACCATGCCTGTCAAATCTGCTAACTTCCTGCGGCCCACCTACAGGTTTTCTCCCAGGCCTCACTTGCTTCCTTCTCCAGCCAAAGCCGCATGGCCAGTCATGAACTACTTTCCCAGCAGCACTCTCAACTGCTTCTCTCTTCTCCTGCAACACCTACCCACTCTAAAAAATTCTAATGCAGTATTAATCCAACAGTACACATTCTCTCTACTCAAACCTACTAAAAAATAAAAAATCCTGCAGCTACCACAGGTGTCTGAATCCTGAGTAGACTTTGGTTCAGCTTCCTCTCTCACTCTCTCAAACCTACCCAACTGGTGAGGCCCTCATTCTCAGCACATGGATTCACCTACTTCTGAGAAGTGACCTCAGGCTGCACAAACGTAGCTCTCACTCTGCACCACCTCCCAGGATGTGCTATGCTGCTAGGAGCCTGGAGCCACAATCCCTGGGGAATCTCTGGGGACACAGCATGCCAGTAGGGCAGCACCAGGCTTTCCTACTCATGGCAGTCCTCACAGCAGCTCACGGAGCCATCCCGACAGTTCAGGACCCAAGGTCCTGGTCCCCAAATGACAGTGCCAGTGAAAGAGGATATTCCTCACAGAAGTCAATCTCTCATAGCCATCCCCCAGGGGCAGTTTCCAAGGTCCCCGTAGGGAAACGCCCAATTATGAGTCACCATGCTGGAAGACCAGGTGCTCAGAGTTGTCCCGCTTCAGATGCAACTAACCTGTCAGGGGTCATTTTTTACCATAAGCAATGTTGTCTGGTAGCACACCGGAAATTTCACTTTTATCAGGTCTTAGAAATCAGGAATCAAAGCTAGAAACTAATGTAGGGTCAAATTTTTCTGCAGATTGAGAAAACACTTCACCTCCAACTCCCAAATCCTTATACCTAGCCTAAAAGCTCAAAATGGACAGTTCCAAAACAGGACTTATCCTCTTTTGACAAATCCACTTTTTCCTTGTACTTCTCCTGAACCACACACCTGCTAGGCACTCACTCCAGCCAGAGACCTGGAAGACATCCTCAATTCTTTTGTTTTCTTACATTCAAGTGACAGGGTTTATTGATTTTGTCCTAAATAACACTTTTAATCTGTCCCTTACTATCCATAATGCACATGCTATTTTTTTGCAGAATAATTTATGATGCCGTGCCACCATACATTTTGCACATAGAATTCTATTTGCCCACAAAGCAATTAACCCTTGTCTGTCACTAGACAAACTCATCAGTTCAGGAGACTAATCATTTGTCCTCTTTTCTCGAATTTCTTCCCTAATCTAGCTACTAACATCTAACGTGTAATTACTTTCTCATCTGAACTACATCTGCATTTTGTGATCTAATTTTATCAAAGCTGAAGATTAAATTAGAAAATATGTATTATATTTAAAAGTAAAGTGAGTAGCTAGTCAGCAGTTATCAAAGAGGCCAGTTTGGGTACTGGGCCCTTGAGGTTTATTACGGTCATCAAAGAAAACAACTATGGTTCTTTAAGGGATCTGCAAAGCACCTTGAGAGTTGAACCGTTGAGTAATGAGTGTCAAAGCTCTTTGTTAGTACACCCCCCACATACCCCTTAATTTGCCTAGGTCTGTATCACTTCCCTCAGCATTGGTTCTATGCCACACTGCATCTCTCTCCCTGTTCTGGCTCCCACAACACACCTCGTGTAAGGAGCTCAAGGCCAGGGAGCAGGTCTTATTTACCTATGCATCTCCAGTGCCTAGGCTGAAATTAAAGAAGCGGCTTGATGAAATTTCATTAAGTCAGTACTACATATTTGGTTAACATAAAATTTTTTTAATTCTTTCTGATCTTGGACACGATTAAGCAATTCCAGAAATGGCACTTAACTAGTGATACCTTACCTGTGTCTTACATCGTACATCTCATTCCGAAACTCAGAAACTATTATCTGTGGCCGTGAGGTCCCTCGTGAATAAAACTTTTCCATCAGTGCCTGAAGGACTCTTTCATCAGCATGGTTATGGCAACAATAGGCTTGCAGAAGTCCCTTTAAGCAAGATTCGATAGCCAAAGCAAGTTCAGGGTCCCGAAGATGAATGCAAGCTCCTAAAAGTGAGAAAATTATTAAAAGGCCCATAAATCCTTACTTTGAAATATTAATGTAACTATCTTTTTATAACAGTTTATAATTGACCTCAAAATATTTTCATATAAAGTATAGATGACATTACAGATCTTCTCTTAACTAAATGGGAAATCCCCACTTATCCGTTGGATACACTGGAAAGACAACTCATCAAATCCTATGAAAAGAACTGTTCCACTCATTCCAATGTAAATCAGCAGAGGCCTTTCTATGTAATCAGATACTATTCCAGCCTCTGAATGGCATTTTGAATATCAAACCAAAAGGTTTACATACAGATCCTTTATTATTTTCTGTAAAACTGATTAACATTGGGATTTAAAAACAGAGAAGAAATGCCTCATCCATTGAAACAGATCCTGGTACAGAGGTACATATCATTTACATGAAGAGACATCACCATAATATAGTATGTAATGCCACATTTCCATAGTAAATATATTTAGTAATAAAATATATACATTTATCTTTACAGCATCATTTTCCCCTAATGATATTACAGAATTAGAGATAACTTCTCAGGAGAATTCAAAAGACATGTATATATTTTTAATCTTCTGTATATATGGGGATAATGAAATAAACCCAGGTTTTCCAGTTGAAAAAGGACTTAGAAACAATCCTAAATAGAAACTAAGAAAAGATAAATCATTGTATAAAAGTTACACAAAACTCAGGTGGTGAGAATTCTTCTATCTTCATGTCACTGGATTTTCCAACTAATCAATTATATTCAAATTAGTTAACTCATTTATTCATTCATTCAGGAAAAAATCTGAATCAGATTATTCAACTCTATAGTTACTTTTCCTAAGTTATCTTGCTTTTGGCTATTTTATGCTTTAAAGATACAAAAGGAAAATTATAAAGTTTAAAGTGATTTTTGTTATTATTTCTTAAAATATATACAATTAAAATCCACATATAATTACATAGCCCTTTGATAACACTTTTAAAACTAGATTCAAGAGGGGCGCCTGGGTGGCGCAGTCGGTTAAGCGTCCGACTTCAGCCAGGTCACGATCTCGTGGTCCATGAGTTCGAGCCCCGCGTCAGGCTCTGGGTTGATGGCTCGGAGCCTGGAGCCTGCTTCCGATTCTGTGTCCCCCTCTCTCTCTGCCCCTCCCCCGTTCATGCTCTGTCTCTCTCTGTCCCAAAAATAAATAAAAACGTTGAAAAAAAAACAAAAAACAAAACAAAACAAAAAAAAAAACTAGATTCAAGAGAACCTTTCCTGAAAATAAAACCTTATTTCTAATGTTCCTTGTGTCCTGACCAAATGGTGACAAATACCTAAAGGGCCTATGGGTTTACAGGTAAAACGCCCACGCCTATAGGCATCATCTATTGCTTCAAGAAGAGCTGGCACATGAGGCCCAAATCTTTTCAGTCGATCGGTTTTACTATCTTTCAGTTCTTTCAGTTGCCTCTGATTATAGCTCAGTGTATGCTTCACATCTAGTTCTTCTCGCCTACAAAATAAAAGCAAAAAACCAGAAGAAATATGTGCTACAATTATACAGGAATATCCAGCCTTTCCCCCCTAACACCTGCCTACCAGTGAATGACCCAGCTACCCAAAAGACTACAGGCAGATTTATTTGAAAATGACGTGTTACTGGAGAAAAATCATCACAAGTCATCAAAACTTCTCACACACACACACACACACACACACACACACACACACCTTATTCAGTACATGAACCAACAATGAAACATGTTTTCTGTCTTCATAAACACCAAACTACATGATTTTCAAGTGATTAAAAATAATCATCCTAAGGATATTGAAACTTACTTAATTCTCACCCGTTCTTCTTTGTCCTTTTCTATGGCTTGCTGAAACTGTTCAATCTCTTGATTGATTGAACTTTCCTGATCCTGCAAGGCCTTTACTCTCTCTTTTAACCAAGATATTTTTTTTTGCCTTTCCAATCGTTCAGGTTCCAAAGACTGATCGGTACTAACAGTAAATAATCCAAAATAGAAAATGTTATATGAAAACTTGAATGTTTAGAAAACCACAAAGCAATGTAATAAAATTCCTTTAGAAATAGTACGGAAAATCTGATACTCCATTTCACTGAGGGCACTGTTGTATAAAATGAGGTAATCATGCACAATGTAAAGTAACCATCTTACCTTTTCTTTAGTTCTTCAATTCTTTTGCAAAGCTGTTCATCATCTTTCATTAATGCTCTATACTCATTTAGAGAACGGTTATATAAAACCTAACAAAAAATAAGACATACTTTGATAAAATAAATATATATATCCTATTCAAATCCACTTTTGCCAAATCTTCAAATCAGAGGCTAACTATATGCAGAAATATATTTTTAAAACAAAGTACATAAATGGCCACATGAAACTTACATTTTTTAAAATCTGTAAGCAACACAGATCTTACTTAATTATAAAACCCCTCCTTTTAAAAGTAAGTGAATAGTATTTGTATTTGATACATAGTATTTAATATTTCAGGCTGGAAAATTTCTCTCACCTCAGCTTCGTTATAGGTCCTTTTCTTAGCAGTAACATCTGTTTTCAGTGCCATACATTCTGGTGCCCGTGCATTTGTCTCTTGACTAATCTTTTCTAGTTTATCTTGAATATCTTTGTATTTTTTTTCTGCCTCATTAAGTCTAACCTTTAAGAAAATAACATTTTGGAGTGTATTTTAATTTTCTTCAATAAACAGAAAAAAATTTTAAGTTATATATAGTTCACATCCAATAATAAACTTGGTTTCACTCTGACTAAATAATCTCAAGACATCAGGTAAGCAAACATAATTACATAAAATACTAGAATATAATTTTTTTATTTGAGAGAGAGAGAGAGAGAGAGAGAGCGAGCGTGTGAGAGGAGGAGAGGGTCAGAGGAAGACAGAGAGATCTAATGCTCAGCATGGAACTTGACACGGGGCTTGATCCCACAATCAGAGTCAAAAGCAAGAGTTGGATCCTCAACCAACTGAGCCACCCAGGTGCCCTCTAAAATATAATTTTAATTCCACATTTCTTTATCCAACAAAAGTACTATCTTCTGGGGATACAAAGATACAGTAACAATGGTCTTCAGGTAACACAATAAATGGGAGAGAGGCACAATTTATCAGAGAACAGACATGGAAATTGATCATACAGTTTGGACGCAATAAAGCTTAAGTAGGCTATATCTATTTAGAACTGTGGAAGCACAAGAGAAAGAACCTAGAGGTCTGCCAGAAAAAGTCAAGAATGCCTTCAAAGCAGAAGTAGCATTTGAGCTGAGACTTGAAACATTAATCAAAATGTCCCTGGAGAAAAGTTGGGGAAAGGTGTTAGAGGCAGATGGAAAAGCATGTAGAAACACACTAGTCCTACTTTGGGAAATGAAAATATTTAAACTAAGAACGTAGTGGTGAGAGCTGAGCCTGAACAGTCAAAGAGTGTGAATTCCTAACGATCAGCTTACAACTTAACCCTCCAGACAACAGGGAGAGAGGACATTAACCAAATCTGTATGTTAGATCACTTTGAAAGCACATGCAGGGTGAAGGGAAAATTACAGGAAACAACATCAGTAAGGAGTTAATATTCCAAAGCAAAAAGGAATGAGACCAAAGCAGGGCACTGACAAAAGGAATGGATTAGAAGGGACAAATAAGAGAACTATTAGATCAGGGATCAGCAAACTTTTTCCAGCAAGAGCCAGATAGTATAGTAGACACTATTTCTTTGCAATCCTCCCATTCAATAGTTATTCTATAATCTATGACCATGCATACACTACACGAGAGGTTTTGTGTAAGACATGGTGGGAAGGATACAATTATAACATAAGATTGTTCTTACCCTCCAGAAAGTGCCCAAATGCTTAAGTGGGACAAACGCCTATAGAACTGAAGTATAATGAAGCCTCAAGATCCTCCTTTTCCCATTTGAAAAAAGGTGAACATCTATTACTCAGACTAGATTCCATTTTTATTTTATTATTTTTACTTTTATTTCTTTAAAGATTTTATTTTGAAGTAATCTCTACACCCAATGTGGGGCTCAAACTTGCAACCCCGAGATCAAGAGTTACATGCTCTACCTACTGAACCAGCCAGGCACCCTTGGATTCCATTTTCAGATTGGAGATTATCTAAAGAGAAAAGTAACCTAAAGTCCTCCACTATGATAAGCTAAGAAGTGAGGATGAGGAAAATCTGGTAAAATAAACAATTCTAGAATATTCTCGCAGAAATGAAAATCCAAGGTAAGAAAAGTAGGTGGGTTGAACTTCCATTTACTACCTGAAGAGGGAGTACGAAATTCAGCTTATTTCTGTTATTTTTACATATTTATCTCTGTTTTGATGGATTAATGTCATAATTCTTAAAACGGAAAAACATATCTGCATACTTGGAGGAGAGACAGGAAAAAGCAAGGTGGGGGATATTACGTCCTATACTACAAACTAAGCTTGGGGGCCAAAAATTCGTAAGTAGAACAAAATACTATGAGGTTAGGCCAGCCACACTGAGCAGATGGGGCTTCTATAAAAAAGAAAAGGCTAGGACTTCTACTTCTGGCATGACAGTGTGAGGAATTCTGCACTGCTGGCTACATACCCTTGGGAAAATACTAAGAAACCACTCAAGTGTAAATTTTTAATGTGTGAATTGTATGGTATATAAATTATATCTTAATAAAGCTGTTAAAAAAAAAAAGAACGAAAAGACAAGTATAAAGAGTGGATCTGCTATATGGTAAAAAGGTCTACATGCACACCCCCAACAGAGAATTACTGCTTTTATTTACCATTCAACCAACTTCTACTTCTAGGCCCAAGTGGAAGACTTGTGGTTTTTCTTGAATCTTACATAAATAGCATAGTTTCCACCTGGGCTCTTAGAGCTCGGCTTGAAATTAACTTCATAGACCTAACAACCTGTCCCACATGTGTTCTACCTACATGGACTCCTCTGATGGTTCTGGGCTCTAAACTTCAGTTCCCTGGAAGTTATGGTAGCAGTCTCTGGGTATTGTGTTCAGTTTTGAATTGTTACACTTCATGATACTTAACTTTAATGCTATTCTAATTCACTATTATCCTAGCACCTCAAGACTTCTTATGTTGCCACTGCTAATGAACCCAGAGTAAAAGCTTCAGGCTGTAGCATCTCTAGTTGGTAACAAAGTACCATTGTCTGCAAGCATGAGCTCAGAGTGCGATATCACTGGGCTCAACTGGCTGATCATGTCCAAATAAAACACTCTTTTAAAAAAGAGAGTTGCCACAATAGTCCTTGAACAAAAGTTTAGGTCAGATTCACCTAATAAATTAGGTAATAAATTCACACACAGACAGATATATAGGTTGACACTTCTACTTTTGTTAAGTCTTTTAAAATAGTCTAATATGAGTAATCTTGTATGATTAAACTACCAAATATGTATTAGAAAAACTACAATTACCTGCTGTTCTTCCATCTTCCTGTCAAGTCTAGCAGCACGATCTTCTCCGATTTTGATATTATCTCTGATAGCATTCAATTGCTTTTCAATTTCATTGACCTACAAAGAAATTACACAGTAAATCATGTAGAAGACTAACTGTAACCAAACATATTCTGCATATTAAAAGTATAAGTGAATAAGTAATTAAGTAAAAATTACCACTGCCCAAGCCATTTCATGTTTCAAATATTCTAAATTAGTCTTCATTGTACTTAAGCCAGCAATACTTTGAAAACGTTCTTCTTTTTCCAAACACTGACGTTTTAGTTCAATAAGTCGCTTAAAAAAAGAAAAAAAGGAAATATTTCTTACTGATATTAGAAAGACACATTTTACAAATGTATTTCTTTTAAGTGTACTGCCTTAATGGTATTAAAAAAGATATGCAAAGAAATGTCTTCTTTTAAGATGAAAATAAAAATACTTTTGGTTCTTTGATATGCTTTGATGAGGTACAACTATTTTCTTAATTTCTGCACTATAAAAATGGCCAAATACTATTCTAATGATGATCAAAGGAACAAAGGGTTTAAGACCTCACAAGTGCAGACAAATCAAAAACTCAGTTTCCCGCTTCTCTTGACACCATATCTGAGAGACGGAATGGTCTGTTCTTCTGGGCAAAGTACACCCAGCACCCTTTCCAAAGACAATGGAAGATGTAGAAGACATTTATTCCTAAAAGCTAAGTAAGCTACAATTTTTAAAATCTAAATTCTCGCTTAACAGTAAATGAAATCATTAAATATCAGACAGAGTGACATTACAACAGCTTCTGAAGTAGCTCCTAGACTTCATATTCTGTACACCAGGGTAGATAGATGGCCTCTCCCATTCACTGGTGCTGACCATCTTCAACCAGGGCCTCACGCTGTAGATCTACAAGGGTGTCCCTACAAGTCACTTTCCCAATTTCCAGGATTATTTCAATCCATTATTACTCTCTTCACACCTCACACACATGCCCCCGCGCTAATCCTCACTGATTCTCCCTGCCTCCTACCTCAGGGAATTAAGTGGCCATCAGATGGAAACTCCAACTTCCAATAGCCTTATCTACAAACCTAACGCAGTCACAGCTTCCTTACACTGAAGAGGAGGGGGCTTCATTACACTGAAGTCCAGTCCCCATCTATCTATACCTTTCGCAGTCAAATGCTCTACCCCTGAGCTATACCCCCTATCTATACCTTTTGGATGCGACCACTTGCTTCTGCCTTCTTGGGAGGTCTAAATTACTTCATTTCTCATCCCATCTTTTCATCTTTGTTTCCACTTTATCCTCTTCACTGACTCCCTTCCACTATCATTTTTATTTCTTAGAGACTGCTTCCCTCCTCTCACCATCCCTCTCCTGGCACTGTTCATCCTTCATTTCTCATCTTAGACATAAGCCTTAACAAATCCACCCTTCCCGAGTCCCTACACCCCAGCACTAATACCCTATTAAGTGCTTTTGCACAAACCCAGTCACATATAAGTCCTTTAGTAGTGACCACCATACTCAGTTATTTACCATCTGGTTCCTGCTGAGTAGTTAGGTCTATGACCCCACGAGCCCTCAAGCCCTGGTATATATTGGCTGTTTATGGCCACGGACAAAGCACAATGCCAGGAGGCACACAGTGGAACTTACTATTTGTTGGCCGAATGCTTTCTAGTTTCTAACCTTCACATACTGTTTCCTATAGATTTAGTTATTCAAATTTGGAGTTTATTTTGAGAATATAAAGTTCTTCCTATAGATTTAGCTATTTAAATCCAGAGTTTAAGAATACAGGATATTTAATTAATATTTAATTAATTAATTAGAAAAAAGTTCTTATTAAGTGCACATTATACATACGGAACTCTGCTACATGATATAGGGAAGTGCTTCTTTAACTTCATAATTAAAATATCTTTACTAGTTGATAACAAAGTATACCATGGAGAGAGTGGGTGTTTAACCACCCCCCCCACTGTCTAAAGCAAACAAATTTCTTCAAAGTCCTGACTTATTATTTTAAAAATAATAAATGTAACATATACTTTTACTTTTTTCTGAATATGCAAATATTTCCTTTCCCCAATAACACTGATACTCCAAGAAAGTGTGCTATATTAATTCTGTGGTTTACAGTGTCTCCTTGTACACTACCACATACCTGGGGTTTAAAGGGACAATGTGGGGAATAAAAATAAATATACCCATCCTTGCTTTTTAAGTTTTCATACAACCACAGACCTAATTTTACATATGCAATCCTGAAAACTTGAAGTCAAAGGGCCAGTGTGACATCTAACTAAAGGTGACTGGATCAATCATTAGTACAATTCTGTGTCAAAAGCACAAGCTAAGAAACAGCTGAAAGCTGAACTGGTTGTATGAAACTGACTAACAAAAGAATAAGATACAGAATCACACAAAAATTGGTGGACTTAATGTACTGGACGAAAGGCTCAAACGTAAGCCTTATGACTTTGAGGTCTCTGATTATCAGACAGAAGGTTGGATCTTCAGGAATCTGAAGAAGACAGTACAAAAACAAAATACAGCAGATGTAAAAACAAATTTAAGTAAGTCACGCTGGCTTGAGTAATTTCAAATTCACACAGATATGCACAGCTGCTAACCTGGCAAGTTCAGATGTGACAGTTGCTACCAAGCTATCAGTGCTTAATGAATGTTAACAATTTACCAGTGTGATGAAATACTTATCTACCATATATAATTACATGTGCATTTAATACGTTTAATATCAGCTTGAGGCTTGTGCTTCTTTTGCCATCATAAAAAATACTACAGTTTTCAAACGACTTATAGTGAGAATTAGTGATACCTTATTGTAGAACCAGTAAGTCATATATCCAGGCATAAGTAAAATATTGCCCTGTCCTCTAGTTTATAACTTAACAGAGGAAAATGTGTACATGCCCATTATTACATAACAAAGTAAAGGCTAATAAAATACCTTGAATATAAAAACCACCCTTCATATATTTCATAGAGTACCATGAAAGTGCTATTAGTTTTCTATAGCTACGTATTTATATATAAGTATATAATTTTACAGTACCATTTATCTTATAGGTACTATAGCAATTTGACCTCAAAAATATTTGCATCAAGTGTTTACAAACCTCTTCTCCTTGATTTATCTGCTCCTTTGTTCTTTCTTTTGTTTCCATAATGTACGAATAATCTTCCTTCATCTGCTCAAGTTGGGTTGCTTTCATAAAGAACTGTATCAATAAGGAAAACACAATTAGGAGTCTGTAAACTTCCATGAACTGTAAAAAAAAAATTGTGGACTAATTATGTAAAAAGACACTAAAAACAATCTTGAGCAAGTAAACATATACACAAAAGAACATGTTTTCAGACCTCAAATTTATTTCACTTACTCTGTTCACATCTACACATTTACTTGAAAGAACTCTTAAAAGCCTATGTAAGAAAACACTTTTGGTGTGATAATAATACCATCTTAAAAACTCACGTTCACTTATTCTTTCATTCTTTAAGCAAGTATGAAAAAAAGAGAAAACATCCATATCCTTGATCTTTACACATCTTAAATTTTTAGAAAAGGAAATAGTGAAATCCATTCAAAAGTTACAGCATAAGTTTTAGTAGAAGTCAAATACTTTGCTAGCTTTATAATTTAAGGTTTAAAGGTTGTTATGCATGACCAATCATTCCTTTTAATTTTCTTAAAGATTAATTTTAGAATAATCCGTTCTCTCTCAGAATTCAGAGCCAAAGAGTGAAAGCAAGAATTTACCATGAAAATTACATTTCTATCATACCTACTTAGAACTTTCCTAAATTAGCCCTACACTATTACTGTAAATCAATGGCTTTAAAAAAAAAAACAAAAACAACTCAAGGGACCCCTAGGTGGCTCAGTTGGTTAAGCTTCTGACTCTGGATTTCCTCTCAGGCCATGATCTCACGGCTCTTGGGTTCGAGCTCTGCACCAGGCTCTGCACTGACAGTGCTAGGCCTCCTTGGGATTCTCTCTCCCTCTCTCTCTCTCTCTCTCTCTCTCTCTCTCCCCCACCCCTGATCATTCTCTTTCTCTCTCAGAATAAATATTTTTTAAAAACTCAGTATTTATAACATGAGCAAAAGTTATATTCAGTATATATGCTTAATCTAGAAATATATTCTTTTTTGATAAATTCATATTTACTTTGGTGTTCCTTACTTTGTATTTGTCTCCCTCATTTTTAGACTGCAAGAACTGCTTGCTCATCTCTTGTGTTAAAACAGAAACCGGATTATCCACCTGAAATAAATAAGAAAGATTATTTCTGATTATTTCATTTTAACGACTTAAGATAAACCGACTGAAATACAGAATACAATTCACCCATGGCATCATCAAGAAGGCTAAGGTTAGGCTATTAGGGTAAATACACAAAGAAAAAATGTTAGTTATTAATGTAGGGAAAATATTTCAATATTTCATGATACTAAAATAAATAGCATAGTCAAAATTATTCTGCCACTATATGAGGACACAAGAAATCTCTGAAGAAGTATTTTTATTAGAAAGTTGTTACTTCTTTCACCTGTTTTATAGAATATCACTCCTATGCTACTGGTTAACAATCAGACAACAGTGAATAAAGCTCTCAGCTGACTTGGGTTCTTGTCTCTCACCCCCTATGTTGCCCTGGGCAAGTTAGTTTCTCCAACTAAATACAAAAGGTCCAACTTTGTTATTTCTTAATGTTTATTTTGAGAGAGAGAGAGAGCAAGAACACAGTGGGAGAGGCAGGGAGAGAGGAGAGAGAGAGAATCCCAAGTAGCAAGAGAATCTCAAGTATAATACAGAACCTGACGCAGGGCTCAATCTCACAAACAGTGAGATCATGATCTGAGCCAAAATGAAGAGCTGTCTGCTTAACCGACTGAGCCACCCAGGCAGCTCCCACCTTGGTTATTTCTAATAGGAATTATGATGACAAGTAGTGATTATTTTTCTTTCAGATTTGTTATTTCTTCATGAAGATATTATAAAATGAATCAAAATGCTGGAGTTATTTCTACCTTTTGGAGGAGGAGTCATTTAAAATAAGCTATTGCTTGAATTAAACTATCTGTAACTAGCAAGTTAAAGTACGGTTAAAGTAACAGTAAAGTACAGTAACTCATCAAAGTACAGGTGAAAAAGTTTACAAAACATATAACTTGCTTCAGAAAAATTCAAGGTCATTACTCATTTATGTCTTTGGCATTAATAAGAAAATAATTTACATACTAGAAAATAATACAGTTTTAAAGTTATGGAATATGTAGGACCAGTATAAATGAAAAAAATTTTAAACTCCTTCATTTTACCATCTGTAAAATTTGGGGTCTTCTAAGATAACAAAACCATTTATGCAGTTATAAAGAAACCTCTACAGGGGTGCCTGGGTGGCTCAGTTGGTTAAGTGTCTGACTCTTGATTTCAGCCAAAGTCATGATCTCAGGGTGGTGAGATTGAGCCCCGCATTGGGCTCCACACAGGGCATGAAGCCTGCTTAAGATTCTCTCTCTCCTTCTGCCCTTTCTCTACTTTCTCTCTCTCTCAAATTAAAAAAAAAACAAAAAACAAACTTCTACATGCCACTTTTTATTATTTTTATCACTACTATTGTATAGGTAGGCCACACAGACTGCCACATATTTTTTACAAAGCTTGCCCTATATCTTCATTTCACATTCCATTTGACTTCTTAAAAACAAGACCTAATGTGCTAGTCTTTATTTAATGACAAGACATTTTAACCAACTTTGAATCAGTTAACTTCACCAAAACTTACATTCTTTTTTTTTTTTTTCAACGTTTATTTATTTTTGGGACAGAGAGAGACAGAGCATGAACGGGGGAGGGGCAGAGAGAGAGGGAGACACAGAATTGGAAATATGCTCCAGGCTCCAAGCCATCAGCCCAGAGCCCGATGCGGGGCTCAAACTCACGGACCGCGAGATCGTGACCTGGCTGAAGTCGGACGCTTAACCGACTGCGCCACCCAGGCGCCCCAAAACTTACATTCTTTTGTCTACAACTTTTTGATTGTTTTTGAAATGGGATTCCTAGTTCCTACCCTACTCTAGGGATTATGTAAGAACCTTGTAGCTTTACCTGTCGAGACTCTAGAACAAACAAAAGGCAAGCACAAACGGGTAAACTTCAGAGAAAGGATAAGAAGAATAGGCACAGGGGACAAAATAATCAGGTACTTAAAGACATTAAATATTCTCCCACTTGGTTATTCTAGGCCACCAATGTCTAATAGATACATAATGCAAATCACACAGATAATTTTAAATTTGCTAGTGGCGATATTAATAAACAGGGAAAATCAATTTTAATATATTTCTAGTCTAAAATATCAATTAACATATAACCTATATAAAAATTGAATTATTCCTTTGCAGTAACTCTTCAAAATGTCATATGTATCTCACACTATAGTACATCACAATTTGGACTACCTACATTTCAAGTGCTTAATACCCGCACGTAGCTATGGTTATTATACAGGTAAGTGCAGCTCTAGACCTTCTATATTTTGATAAATGAACCTTTAGCAACTGCATCATACTAGAAGAGGACTAGAAGAGTTGTAACAATCTTTACATATTTCAAAAGAAATAAACATGTTTTTACATTCCCCAAGGAGAACAGGCTTAATTCAACTTTCCCATAATTTTTCTTTCTGATAAATAGAGTTGTCCACAGAAGGAATCAGAAGCTTCAGGCAGAAGTGATTCCTCCGTCACAATCCACTTAGAAGTAGTTGCTGAAGAGTGAAGGATTCCACACAGGTAAGTACGGAGTGCGAGAAATCTACTGGATGCCCTCCAAGATCCTCCCAAACATCTATGATTCCATATACGTTTGGTTTTCCTGATTTTGCTTTAAAATTGTCCTGCATTCTAGCCTCAAATTTATTTGATGTGTCTGCTTTTCTTCAGATTTTAATAAGTATTTTTCTAAATTTCTGTTGCCTGACATGGAAGCCACTACCCACATGGAGCTTTTTACACTTAAGTAAATTAAATAAAATCAAACACTCAATTTCTCAGTCGCACATTTCAGGTGCTCAAGAGCAAGATGCCAGTGGCTACCCCACTGAATAGCATAATACAGAATATTTCTACCATCACAGAAAGTTTTTCTGGATAGCTTTGTTCTGAACCAAACTGGCAAAGATACCTAGACTTGTAATTGTTCTTTTCCCTTGGTGACTAGTCTTGGTGTTCTTCGTCCCGCAATAAGGCAGGGTAGTACATCAGAATGTAACAGGGATGCCTGGATCCCAATCCAGGCTCTACCAGCAAGCATGCCTAGACGACTGTAGGTGTACATTTACTTTTTCTAGCTCCTTCCTCACCTACAAAATATAGGTGAATCAGATGACCGCCTAGGACAATTCCAGTGCTCACATCATAAGACTACATGCTCTATTTCTAATTACTCAAAGTTATCTTAGCAGAAAGGACTTGACACACCTCCTGCAGTTATGATCAAGAACTCCAAAGTACAAAAAGAAACGCTTTATTTTTTTGGAATAAATTTCCTTTCTATAATGACTTAGCAACTGAGCTTAGGGAGCCTAGGGCAACAGAGAGCAAAGAAACTGTATAGCTTTTATGAACATCAGTTCTATCCCATACTGGTGCAGACTACATGTTCTTGACTGCTCTGTCAAAATACGAATGTGATATTAGGCATTGAAAACTCCCGCTGAATTTGCAAATTTTAAGCAATGTCGCTAACAATAGTTGTACATGTTCCTCCTGTGGTCAATTTACTCATATGAGCCCATCTGAATTCTTTCGACATTGCAAATGACAGCTTATGAAAAAGTGCATCAATCAGGAATGCAGATTTAGCAATTACCTGTATGTTAAAATGATCAAGAATTGCAATCAGCTCTTCTTTTCTAGTAGAAACCACGGTGCCTGGTTAAGAGAAACACATACAAATGACCAGACTGTTTTTAGGGCAAAAATACAGAGAAAAATGAAGCAATTATTTACCAATATAAGCATTACTATTTTTGTGATGTCATCAAGAATACGCACGCATCTAAGAGAGCCGGCCACTACGGTAATCATGACCCAAGCACACAGAGGAAGAAGCACGGACACCATGACGGTGCTTCTCTTCTTCCCATTAGCTAAATGCTTGCTCTTCCTTCTCACCTACCTCTTTGCCTCCTCTTCCTTTTGCGAACCTTTTCCCCACCTTTTGCAAACCACATCTTTCCACATGTGCTAGCAACTACAGGGGTGAAAGGAGGTCTGCGGGTGAGGACGAAATGGCACAGCCTGTTTCAAGTGGACCCAAACTCTGATAATCATGGTTCTGCTGTCCAATGTCCTGGGATGAAACAACTCTGTGTATATATGTACGTACATAAACATGTGCATGTACACATACATGCAACCAACCCATGATCTGACATGAGAAAGGTTTCAAGAAATTAGGAAGAAATGCCCTTTTGATGAATACCTGAGCAATCACTTCACTGTTTAACTGAACATTTACTAATATTTTATATGAAATGAAAAGACATTCATAACAAACCTGTTTCACTTTTTAGTTTATAAGATCGACTTCCATCCATGCTGATGTGTTGTTGCACAACTATAGAGTTACCGTACACGTTTGCTCTATAGGCATCATCTCCTCTGTTCCTTAATGTTATTGAGATATCTGCTGAGCTAAAGCAAGAAGGTTAAGGTAAGTCACATGAAGGTACAGTGCAATTTCAATACTAGGTTACTAGAATTTTCAAAATCTCCAAAATAATTTGCCTAATTCATTTGAAAAGTAGCTTTATACCAGTAGTTGATGGCTGATAGGCTACTACAGAATAATGCTGAATATATCATGCCTAATAAAAAAAAAAGAGAGAATAAGAGTTATGGAAATACTGACTATTCTATCCATAATAGAAATACCATGGTCACATAAAACCCATTAAAATTTTGGTTGTTTCAAATCATGCAGATAAGTTATACACCTTTTATAGGCAACATGGAATACTACACTGACTATAAAATAAAGCATCATGCTGACAGCAATCCCTTAAGAATGATGAAGAAACAATTATGGGGAAATAAGAACATCTTCCAAGAACATTAGAATCAAATGAAGCAACTTTCATCTTTCAAATGTATGGCAATAAAAAAATGAAAGTATTTGATACCAAGAAATGTAAACGGAAGCTCAGAATTTCTTGAAATTCTATTGATATTATAAAGGAATTATTTTTAAAGCTTTAAACAAGTTTAGAGCATTTATAGCCATGCACATTTTTATACAGGAAAAAAAAAATCAATCTTTATTTTTCTACTTTTTTTTAAAAAAATAAGACTTGGTAGAAAAACAAAAATTAAGGAAGTATATTACTATACACACTCATAATTTCCTTAAACGTAAAAGCAATCAATATTTTTTTCTGATTCAGGTGAACATCTCCCAAAATGCTAAAGCCCTTTAATGCAAAACTGCTTTAACTAGTAATTAAATGAAATCTTTAATAGAACTTGTTTTCATGAATTTATAATCAGATTCCCAAACTGTTCCCATCTGCAGGAAATGCAGAAAAAAATACTCAAGATAAACTTCACTGTAAACTGATATTACAGTAGACATACTGAAGGGTTTTGTTACCTCCTGCTCCAGTCACCCTCTTCTTCACCAGAGCCTGAGCAGAAAGACAGGGCTTAGTAGCCTGATCAGTCCTCACCCTGCCCTCCAGGGATGGAGCTAAATATAGAAATCTGATTCGAACTCAGAAAGAGTAACCTTAGTTACTTGAGAGGTCAACATTAAGGGAAATTAGATGAAGGGTATAAAAAAGTGTACTATCTTTACAACACTTCCATAAATCTAAATTATTTCACAATGAAGTTTTAAAAACAAACTCAAATGAAGGCACAACCACGTTAAGAGCTGGTGATTCCCTGAAGCCTCTGAGGACTAGAGAAACCAATTTGGGGCTTTATACTCGGATGAACAAGCAGAACATGTGCAGAGGCTACAGAGAGAAGCAAGAGCACACAACAGATAACCTCTTAGAAAACCACCTAGACCAAGTGAAAGAGACACACTCACAGATATTGGCAGTAAATCAGACACAGAGAACGTACACAGCCCCAAAGACTAAGACAGTTAGATGTGGATGACTGGATGACTGCACAAAGACACAGAGTAATGAAGACTTGGCTAAGTTGTAAGGTAGAGAACACACACTCCTCACAAACCCACACACCTGTCATAAGGAGACAGAGGGAAGGGAGCACAATACGGTACAGCCCATTATACAAGGGGGTGAGGGAGGTGGAACAGAAGGGTTGCTGCATGGACCCAAAGGAAGGGAGAGGCAGAGAGAGGCCTAGAGACAAAAATACAGAGAAAAAGCCATAGACACAGAAAATAAAGGCCCAGAGACAAAAGATCCTTGGTTCTGAGGTCTCTGAGTACCAGTTACTCATGAGACCCAACTATACTTCTTCACTCCTGCAGCTTCTAATATACAAATTCCTGAATTTTTACAATAAATCTCCCTTTTTTTTTTTAAATGTTTATTTATTTTCAGAGAGAGCTAGAGAGCAGAGAATAGGGGCAGAGAGAGAGGAAGAGAAATCCTAAACAGGCTCTGTGCTGTCAGTGCAGAGCCTTATGCAGGACTTGAACTCAAACCGTGAAATCTTGACCAGAGTCGAAATCAAGAGTCGAATGCTTAACTGACTAAGCCACCCAGGCACCCCTAAATCTCGTTTTCTAAAGCTACCCTAAGTGGGCTGGGGTGTGTGTATTTTGTTGTTGTTTTTTTTAAAGAGAGAAAGAAGGCGTGCGTGCACAAGCGCACATGAGCGGGAGAGGGGCAGAGAGAGAGAGAATCTTAAGCAGACTCTACATCCAGCACCCATGCGGGGCTGGATCTCATGACCATGAGATCATGACCTGAGTCGAAATCAAGAGTTGGATGCTTAACCAACTGAGCCGCCCAGGCGCCCCTGTGTGTGTGTGTGTGTGTGTGTGTGTGTGTGTGTGTTTAAATCAGAAATACCCAATTAGGACAGATATACTCCAGACAAGTTGTAATTAATGGGAGGGTTTTTTTTAATTTAACATTTATTATTGAGAGACAGAGACAGAGCATGAGCAGGGGAGAGGTAGAGACAGGGAGACAGAGAATCTGAAGCAGGCTCCAGGCTCTGAGCTGTCAGCACAGAGCCCGACATGGAGCTCGAACTTGTAAACCACGAGATCATGACCTGAGCCAAAGTCAGACATTTAACCTACTGAGCTACCTAGGTGCCCCAATTAATGGAATTTTTAAAAGCTCTCCAGTTGATTCTAATGAACAGTCAAAGTTGAAAACCGTTAACTAAAGTGTAATAGGGGAAGGGCAACTGCCCACAATACGGAATAAAAATATTTTTTTTTCATTAACTTGTATGTTTACCTATATTAAGTGAATGTACTTCATGAAAACGTTTTAAAAATAAAGTGATTATATATATTTCCTCTCTGAATCATCAAACATCTCTCTTGATTAGCAAACATATATTTTATTATTTGCATTCCTAGCTACTCTGTGTATTTAATAGCTACCTTTAGTATTGTGAGAACTTCGGAGGCACTGGTATTCTGTTGCGATGTGAACTGAATAAAGAAAAGCAAGTTTTTCAAAAAATTAAGGTTTAAGAGAAAAGCCTCCTAGTAACTGTACCAGGAGACAGGGACACCTTTGCTGGGCACTAACTGCTGTCTCTTCAGCTACTGATGTGGCTAATTCTCAATTTGGGTCAAGAGCCAGGGAGCCCAACGTCTGTAAATACAGGAAATCCTTAAGTGAAGAGTTCTTTCAGAATGACATCACAAACAAGCAGTGCCACAGAAAGAATTTGGCTTCTTTCTCAACCCTGGAAAAGTCTATCTGCACAGAGGTACCTGGCAGCAGCACGAACATAGGCACGAACAAGGCACGAACCATACAAAAATATGATGCATCTGCTGTCTCTGAATAGCCAGCTCATCTGCAGTTAAGTTCTGTAGCCTTGACTAAATACATCAGCAATGTACAGCAGGAGTAAGAGTTTTTGTCCCTCCATAACTCACTCCCAATGCTGCAGCTGTCAGATCCCAAGGCAACCAGGGCTAGTATTAGAAAGCCAAGGGAGGGAACAGTGAACTAAATATGTTCAAAAAGAACCTGAATAGTGAGGGTCATGAGACCTTGGGGCACTGACAGAGGTTGCCATGGGAGAAGTTGTATTAGGTGAATTCATTCACCACCACTGTAAAGAGCTGGTAGCTGACAGAGAGGTGACGCCCAGGCAGAGTGTCTCAGGGCAGGGTTCTCTGGCTTCTCCAAATCTCACTAGGCAAGACTGCTACGGAGAGCTAAAACCCCAAACAAGACAGGACTGAGCCCAGGTGCTACCAACGGGGAGTGTAATGTTTGACATGGGGGGAAGGAGAGTCCCAAGGACTCTCCCAAACCTGTGCCAGACAGACTTCCTTCAGGGAAAATGGAGCAGACACGCAAATTTTAGATGTAAAACTGACTTAAGACTAGAACTGCAAAGCTCCATGAGGTGAATCTGTAAAAAATGATGACAGAATCACAGACTATAAAATATGAAGAGATTCACAGATATCAAACATTTTAAACAGAAGGGGATGACTAGGGAAATAGTAGTGGGTTTGGAAAAGCTGTTTTTAAGCTACTTTTCAGTCAAGGTCTATAAAAAGGAGACTGAGCTCAGGTTAAGGCTTTTAACTGTTATTAACTATTTAAAATATATTAATTTCCTCTAGGCAGGTGTGTCCTTAAAAGTTGGTGATCTGTGTAAGCTGGCCTTTTCCTTTCTTTTTAAAAATGGTATTCTGAAGACAAGTCTCAGAAAGAAGTTTCTGCTTTGGTCCAGATACTTCTCAAATGGAAAAAAACAAAACAAAAAAACAAAAAATTATTTAATTGGGATATAAAACAATTAGGGCTACAGAAAAAAATTATTTCTTTTCCTGAAGCTTCTATCTGAAAGATCAATGTGTTATCTGACTAGGTAGACTAGGTGACTGTTTAGACTACTAAGAAATGTATAGTTAAGTACAATGAATTGAAACAGAGCTGGAGCCATTAAAAAGGCTGGAATAGCTAATTTTTTATTTCAGAGATCATTTGGTTGGGGACTATGGAAGGGGGAGAAGGCCTTGCTGAGCTGCAGCCCAAATAAGATAAGGAGAGACAGAAAATATGCTGGAGAATTGTTACCGAATAGTTATTTTCCATGGCCATACAGCGTGGGGAATGTTTCCCGTGTATATTTACCTCCCTTCTCCTGAGTCCACTTGGAACCCTGGCTTGGGTTAATATTCCTACAGCTTTCTGAGAAATACATGAGAAAACTGCAATCCTGGTTCACATCCCGTCCCTATTCTGTTTTTTAGTAATAAAATTGAAGTTAAACGGAAAGAACATTGAGCAGAAGGAAAGTCTGTTATATGAGAAAAAAGATCTCACTGCTAATTAAACAGTTTGGGACTTCTAGTTTTTAGGAGACGCAAGGACCCCTTCGGAGTTATTCGAGGCAGTAATAAGAAGAATAAGGAGACCGGCCTGAAGAGTGCTCCTAATGGGCAAAAGGCCCTAAGTCTATGATGATGCAAATTGGGCAATTTATATGAAGTTACATGAAGGCAAGTTATATCAAGAAGAAATACAGGTGTAGAGTGAATGAAGGCAGTTTTATGACCATTTTCCAAGAGTCAAGATGGACCACAAACAGACGTGTGGGTGTAGTCCTCAAATCAAATCCACTTGCAAACCACCTGAGTAAAGGACAGAAAATCAAAGACACCAGAATACTTTTTTGGAATTCTTAGTGAACTGGAGGCAGAAATTTTGTGCGGGGACCCTTGGCTGGTTGCTGACTCTGCTTTTGCCTGTAATACACAAACATGAACTTGTTCAGGCTGGGTTTGGATCAAGAGCAAGGAAAGTCCAATGTTTATAAATATCTCTTTAAGTAGAAGTACATAGTGGGGCGCCTGGGTGGCTCAGCTGGTTAAGTGTCCAACTCTTGATTTCAGCTCAGGTCATGATCTCATGGTTGAGACTGAGCCCCATGTCGGGCTCTGCATTGACAGCATGGAGCCTGCTTGCCATTCTCTCTCCCCCTCTCTCTGCCCCTCCCCAGCTTGTGCGTGCAACTGCGTGCACTTCCTCTCTCCCTCAAAATAAAAGAATAAACATTAAAAAAATAAAATAAAATAAAATAAACAGAAGTACATAGATTCATCATTGCTTGTTCTTTCTTCCAAAAAGGTAACAGAAACAAGAGTGTAAGAGGGCAGGCACATGGCAGTACTTTACACGCGTTTTCCTTCTGGAGAGCTGAACAGGCAACAGTGGGCCATACTGGCAACAGGGAGAAAAGAAAGGAATGGAAAGATGGGACTCTTCCGTTTCAGTTCTGGGAAGCCAACTCACTTCCTACCATGTTTACATGAACTGGGAATCTAAAGCAGCCGCTTCTTACTAAGGAACTGGAAAATACATGTAGAAAGCAAACACTTACTTCTGTCCGTCTTTCACAAAACCTTTTAAAGAAGAGCCTCTATTGGTAGCGACTGCTTTTCCGCCAAGACCAACTATGAGAGCTGTGAGCACTGCACTCTTCCCACCTACGGAAACAGGTGTTGATGAAATCACATTCATTAAGGAGAGAGAAAAGAAGAGGCTGACTCCCACAATTTGATGTAAAAAGATTTCTGAATGAAAATGTAAATTAGTTCTAACCCTGAAATGAAGTGTTACACTTCGATTACCATTTTCTTTCAGCAACCTTAAAAAAAGAATTGTATATATCATGAAATATTTAGCTGTTGCAATTAGAAAAAAAATTAGTATAATTCAGGACTCAAATTTTTGCCACTAATAAGAAAATTAAAAAAAAAAAAAAAAGGTTGATATCTTTCCAACCTAAAATGCTCATTGTTTCATCTTGGTCCATCAGCCTATTAAATGAGGTTATCTTTTTAATTACACATAGATACTGAATTTATCTAATCTTTATCACATTCTAATTTAGGTATGATTTACTTTTCCACAAATTCACAGAAGCCAGAAACTATTTTTAACAACCGCTGAATGCAAGCAAGCCCCACAGGGACAGGATGTTGTCTGTTTTTTTCAATGTGATACAGCCAATAGTGGCCCATAATAGGCACCCTGGTATTTATTGAAGGAATAAATAAACTTCAATATGAAAAGAAATCATCAGTCATACAGATAAATGTTTCTATGCAATATTTTGACAACTCTTATTCCTAATTTGATTATTCATTTGCTAACTTTCTGAAAAGTATACTTCTTTTGACTCTAACATATAAAATAACACAAGCTGAAATTTCAATATCTAAACAATTACCCAGAATATGCAATCATTTTCTGAACTCCACAATCAACCAATTCAATCAACTCTTACCAGACCATCATTTCCCACAACATACCCTAAATTAACCAAAATTCACCACTGGCTAACCTGATTTAGTTCCTCGAATGCCTTTCAAGTCTCTGTTCTAAATCTCTCCTTCGTTTCCAAATTCACTGCCTCCACTATTTGCGTTATTTCTTCTTCTCTAAGTTTTATTAATAAAATAACTATTTCAAAAGTTAAAAAAGAAGAAAAGACCTAATTGCAGAACCCACAAGTTTTTCCTTACTTCTTGTCCTGTGGGACCTCCCAGTAGCACTAATCCCTCTGTCCATTCTCTCCTTCTGAAAACACTTTCCTCTGGACTGAATATACAGCAGGGGAAACAAAGAACAACTAAGCAGAATATGGAGCTGCATTCACCTACTATCCTGTTCTAGCACCGTCACCAGCCATAGACTCTGGCAAGCTTCCTCTCCATGTACTGGTCAGTCAAGCTGTCGACAGCTCATGCCTGGCTGGTCCATCACAAAAGCTGCATAACTGGTCTTTCTAACCCCCATGCCTCTCCCCTTCTAATCCATTCTCCACAATGTGGCCACTTTGTTTCACAAATCTTGACCATGTCATCCCTTACTGACAAACTGTAATTGGTTCTCCACTGACTTCTGAATAAAACACCAAAATCTTTATCGTGGTATTCAAGATCCTCACCAGTATCACCTACGACAGGCCCCTCCAGCATCAGCTTCTGCCCCTCCCTACCATGTAGGATATGATAAAACCATATGAGGCTGTTCACCATCATCCATGCACATCTATTTCCGCCCCTCCAAACCTTTGTTAATAAGCAATCTTTGCCTGGAACATCTCAGCCTCCTATTCCCCAATGAGGCCTAAAGAATCTATAATTTTCATTCAAGTGCCACCATAAATACCACCTCCTCCTTAAGCTTTCATTGGCCACAGTGAGAAATAGTTTCTTTCTTGTCTGGATTCCCATGGCACTATATTTGTGCTCTATTATAACATTTAATAGATGTAACACACAGGGCTGCCTTAATCACAATGAGGCTAGTCCTCTCTTGTGGAAGGCTTGTCCACTCTTCTATGGTATGAACACCAAGGTAAAAGGAGTCAAAACAATAAGTAGGAAATGTTTATTCCTACTACATAAATAATGAACCTAGAGTTAACTTATTATTTTCTTTAAGTACAGAATAGCAGCAAATACTGAAAATATTCATGACCACAGTTTATAGATCCCAAACTTAGATTTATCAGCATGCACAATCACCTATTTTAAAAAGTTAGTGCATTCTAACTTCAAAATACTACTCAAAATAAAGTAAAGAGGGCAAAAGCACTTACTTCCATTGTTGCCAACAACAAAGTTGACATTAGAACCAAACTTAAAGGGTCCAAGCATCGAATGACACATGAAGTTTCTTAGCTGAATACTCTCAATTATTCCAACTTCTGCTGCAGTCTATTAACAACAACAAAAAAAAAAAAAAAAAGAGAGAGAGAGAGCAAGAGACAGAGGGAGAAAACAATTAATTATTAATCTGTCTAATAAACTCATTATACTCATCCAAGCATTTGGAGAAAGATCAGCAGTGTTACTAAAGAAAACAGTTATATAATAAGTGAATAATCTTAACTTCAATGAGTAAGATGAAATTAAATGGGAACCTTCAATGAATAACTACTCATTCTCAAGTCCTTAAAGGATCTAATAATTGTATTACTTAGTTTCTTAATATGGACGATACTAACCTTTTGAGTCAGGTAATTTTTTGTTGGAGGGGGGCTGCTTTGCGATTTTGAGAATTTTAACAACATCCCTAGCCTCTGCCCAGTAGATGCTAGAAGCACACATCTACCTAAGTTGTGCCAATCAAAAATACATCCAGACGCTGTCCCCCATGGGACATTTAAAAACTCTTAAAAAAAATAAAGTCTTTAAAAACTCCCTGGCTGTCGTCTTTTGGATGCCATCTTATTAAAAACCAGAAACATTTATATCCTTTTATAAGTAGAATATCAGAAATTATGGTTGAAGGTTTTTTAAAATAAACTTTTATTTTGATCTAATTGTAGATACAGTTGTAAGAAATAATACAGAGAGATCCTAAGAATTCTTTATTCAGTTTCTGCCCATGGTAGTATCTTAAAAACTGTGGTACAAAATCACAACCAGGATACTGACACTGATACAGTCAAGATACAGAACATTTCCATCACCACAAGGATCCCTTAGGTCACCTTTTATAGCTGATCCACATCCCACCCAATCCACTCCCACCTGAACCCCCAGTCCACTAATCTGTTCTCCATTTCTAGAACACTGTCATTTCACAAATGTTATAGAAATGTCTATGGGGTACCTCGGTGATTCAGTCGGTTAAGCGTCTGACTTTGGCTCAGGTCATATCTCACAGTTCGTGGATCCAAGCCCCACATCAGGCTCTGTGCGGACAGCTCAGAGCTTGGAGCCTGCTTCGGATTCTGTGTCTCCCTCTTTCTCTATCCCTCCCCTGCTCCTGCTCTGTCTCTCTCTCCCACACACTCTCTGTCTCTCAAAAATAAATAAACATTAAAAAAATAAAAATTGAAAAAAAAGCAATGTCTATTGTCACCTACATCAGGAGGTCACTGCTAACTAGTATTTCATGGTATGGATGTACCACAGTATTTAACCATTCACTCACTGAGTGACATCTGGGTTGTTTCAGTTTGGGCTATTACAAATAAAGCTGCTATAAACATTCATGTATAGAATTTTGTGTGAAAGTATATCTTCATTTCTCTGGGACAAATGCTGGGTTATGTGGTAGACAGTTGTGTGTTAAATTAAAAAAAAAAAAAAAAAGAAAAGCCAAGCTATTTTTCAGTGTGGCAGTATCATTTTACATTCCCACCAGCAATATATGAATGATCTGGTTTCTCTGTATCCTTGCCAGCATTTGAAGTTGTCGTTGTTTTTAATTTCAGTCAGTCTGATGGGTATGTTATAACATTTCATTGTGGTCTTCTTAATTTGCATTTCCTCAATAATAAA
The DNA here is from genome assembly GCF_022837055.1 of Prionailurus viverrinus. Lineage (NCBI taxonomy): Eukaryota > Metazoa > Chordata > Mammalia > Carnivora > Felidae > Prionailurus > Prionailurus viverrinus. The sequence continues at coordinate 127,569,094 of NC_062563.1, read as the reverse complement.
TGATGCTGAACATCTGTCACGTCATTGTCATTTTGAAGCCTGCAGGGTCAGTGGTCATACCTACTGCTTCATTCCTGTTATTGGTAATGCCTTCTTTTTTTTTCCCTTTGTCAGTCTTACTAGAGGTCTGCCAAATTTATTGATCTTTCCAAAGAACAAGCTCTTTGTTTTAAGGGTTTTCCTAAATGTTTCTAATAATTCACATAAACTTCAGAATTAGTTACATTATTTTACCTTAGTTTTTTAAAAACTATACTGCTTTTCCTGACATTGAATTATCAAGAATATGACATATAAGCCAAACATGAGAATCAAGCCAATCCAAAAATTTTGCACTTACCAAAGTAGAGGTACCATTTGTGAAAGAAACCGTACATTCATCTTCATCACCATCTTTGTCAAAGTCATCCAACTCTTCTTGTCTTGGTCTTTTGGCATTTTCAGGAGAGAAGAAATTTTCTTCCTTTCTTTTGGCCATCAGGTCTGAACATGTATTAGAGTAACAATGAAGTAAAATAAGACAAAGCTTAAGTTTTAAGTACTACGTCCATTCGTTTTTAGTTAAAAAAAATAAACATATCATCTGTGCAGAGGAAGAGGGCCATGGGACAAAAAACACAAGTGGCCACTTGAGGCTGGAAAGGCAACCAAACAGATTCACCCCTTGAGTTTCCAGAAAGGAACAGCCCTACCGCAACCTTGATTTTAGCGCTCGGCGCTGCAGCAGACTTCTAACCTGCAGAAGTGTAAGACAAAAAGTTTATGTTGTGGCTTTTTAAAATCATGTGCACATGCCACACTAGTTGATTTTACTTCAGAGTTATTCACAGCCAAGATTTTATGGATATGGGCCTCCCTAAATGTTTTGACTACTGAAACTCACAAAAGGTAAAAACTCTTATTTGTGAGACTCTGTTTTCTAGTTTCCTAGATCTATTAATAGAGATGCCATGTCTTCTGAAAGTTTTCCAAAGCAATCATCCAATTTTTAGATAAAAGCATTAAATTAATTTCCCAAAGAAGAATATCTTGACGCCATGTTGCCTAGTATCAGTAGTTTCCCTTAATTGTTCCCTAAAGAAACAAGCCATGCTATTTTTTTCCAATGTACTATAAAATTTATGCCTAGAAAATTAATGTATTTAAAATTAGACAAAGACTTTTTGAACATATAAATACTGCACCTCAAGTCAAAGCTGACGGTCTGTGATTAAAATTAAATGTTATGAGTCATTTGGTTGTTACTTTCATTGTTCTCTCTAAAATACACTTAAGACTTATAATGATACACACCTAATAACTATTTGCTAAATAAATGGAGAGAAAATCCATAACATAGGTAATCAAAAATGTCTAAGATACAAGGAAAGAATATGAAGAATGGTTCTAGTCTCTACCTAAGTCCACCAAGGACTGTATACCATAGCAACCAGGTTTGCACCAGGTACCTGGGCAGCAAGAGAGTAAATGAGGTTTTCTCTCTCTTGATTTCGGACTGAAGGATTCCAGTCAGTCCTCACTACAGATGATAGCCATATGTGATAATATATGCACACAGGGTAACAAAGTAGTCTTTGTGTGTGTGTGTGTGTGTGTGTGTGTGTGTGTGTGTGTGTGTGTGTCAGAAGGGTGGGGGGCTAGTGGAGTGGTGTTCCAAAGAGAGTATGAAGTAGATGTGTAGGAACCAGAATGGGGCCTCTAGAGAAAGAATGTGAATGACAAAAGGAGGGTAAGGGAGAAAGAGATATCCATATATGTGTTTAATTTTTTAATCCACTGCTTTCCAAAATTATACTGACAGTACTGATCTGGCAGAAATATGAAATATCTATACATATTATGGAGGAACTGGTTTGGGGAACTATCTTTGTTAGGCTGTGTTATTTTGATAATGTATACCTCGTTAAATGAACTAAGTGGTTTTCCCATCCTTTTAATGCTCTGAAATCACTTCAACTGCATGACACATTAAATGTTTTTTTGAAAGTAAGAAAGAACTAGGCTAGGGGCACCTGGATGGCTCAGTTGGTTAAGTGTCCAACTTCAGCTCAGGTCATGATCTTGCAGTTCATGAAATTGAGCCCCATCCCCCAGCTCGCATCAGGGCTCTGCTGACAGCTCAGAGCCTGGAGCCTGCTTCAGATTCTGTGTCTCCCTCTCTCTCTGCCCCTTCCCCGTTTGCACTCTGTCTCTCTCTCTCTCTCTCTCAAAAATAAACATTAAAAATTTTTTCTTAAGAAAGAAGTAGGCTGAAAGCTATTAGAAAGTAGAGCTATTAGTAAGTAGAAAGTTTGAACGCTAACTTTATGAAATCATTTACATTTCTTTCTTGTATACTGGTTTTAACAGGTTTACAATAACCTCTTGAATCAATTTTTCTGTAACTTTATTTTCAAAACATTGATATAATGTGAACCCTCACATTTACGAGACAAGATTACCTTATGTTTTGTAAAATCCTCATCAGTAGTCATGACTCCTTTCATGCAAATTATATTTAATTAAATTTTGAAATATTTTCTCTAAAAATGAGGTCTTTATCAAATCAAGGTTTTTCTTTAATGGGAATATTTTAATGTTTATTCATATTTCTTATACAACCAAATGTAAGGGATATTCAGTGTGAGTCTAGAGTTCAACCTCTCATTCTTTCTCCCAAAATGCAAGTTAAAAAAGAAATCAGAGACTTCCACTTCCAGGAAAATGGAATAGATACACTTTTCCCTGTTTCTCCTGCTTAGTAAAACTAAAAACTTTGGAAATAATATATAAAACAAACATAAGACAACTCTGAATGAGAAGGAAGTAGATTGGCTAGGAACCTCAGGACCCAAGGAATGACATCAAGGTAAGTTCCCAGAGTTTTTGTTTTGCTTTAAATATCCCAGACTTGGAGAAGACAGCAACTGGGGAAATACCAACAGGTGCATGGGAAAAAAAGACCTAATAAAAGCTTCCTCTCTCTAGCCAAAGGACCAGGCAGCCTGACAAGACAGAAAGCTTTTAGACAATAATTGCTCTATTCCAGCCAAAACCACGAAAAAAAACTGTGGCGCCTCCTTCTACTCCCCCAATGACACACACTTCAGCAAAGGTCAAGTGGGTAGCCTGGACCTTATAATGCCATAAGAAGGCATCTCCATATCCCATTTGGGCCAGTGTCAGAGAACGTTATGTAGGCCAAATAGGGAGTCATGATAATGGGTGTCCATGGAGCCCGCCTAGAGAGCCTAGGTGTCCACCTTGATCAGGCAGTAATAGGTTGCTACTTACTCCCACTCCCGGTTGGATGGTGTCTCATGAGACCTTTTACTACCACCCAGAGAGGTAAAGAGACCACCCCCCAAAAGTGTATGAAAACCATGTGGAGAGCCAAAATTCCCACTCATACCAGCAGTCACTGTGGCTAAGAAAAGAGCTCTGGTACAGTTCTACACCTCTGAGTCTTAGTGTCTACAGCTTAATACCACAGGGCAGAAGTTCTCAAAGGTTGTGGTCAATCTCTTCAAAAGTACTAAGGATCTCAAAGAGCTTTTTGTTTACACCTATCAATATCTATCATACTGTAAATTAAAACTGAGAAACTGTTAAGCCAAAGAACACACACATACACATTCTGTCAGTCCTCAAAGCAATGACATCACCACATGTCTCATAGCCTCTGGAAAACTCCATTCACTCCTAAGTGAATGAGAGTGAAAAAGGCAAATAATATCTGACTATTATTATGAAAATTGTTTGACTTTGTTGACCCTTTGAAAGAGTCTCAAGGGTCCCTGGGCCACAGTCTGCAAACTGCTTAGTGCAGACGATACTGTAAGTAATCCATGACACAATGCCATAAATTATAAGGCGTAGCTAGCAAGCAATTAAGTTAGAGCAGCAGAGAAGAAGCCAACCATCAAATAACTTATAGACTTGATATTCAATGTGTGGTCCAAGGACCAGCAAGTAGCATTTACATCTCCTGGAAATGTATTAGATATCCAGAATCTCAGCCCCCTTCCTAAATCAAATGAATCAGAATCTTCATTTCTAACACGATCTTAGGAGATTCTAAAGAAGAACCGTTATAAATAACATTTAAAAACTTGGCCTTTATCTTATCCTGAAGGCAATGAAGAATTTAATCATGATAAAACAAATACCATCTAAAAGGTGTATTAGATAATCTGAAGGACATTTAACCTAAACAAATCCCTGAGGTAATATTAGCATTAGTCACAATTACATAAGAGTCAACATCTCTTTTATAAATAATTGAATGTTAATGTTGAATCTCTTACACAAGTCAAAACTTGAAAATCCAACATATTTCTCAAACTATTTAACAAGAGTCAACGTCTGTTAGTTTCAGCTTGTTGCTAACTTACTTTCCTGGAATACCACCATGCCATTATTTTCCCGAAAATATCTCCTTTTCTCCCACCCGTCCTCTATCTCCTTAATTACTGAGCAATAATTTATTTATTGTAGAAGACCAAAAATGAAGCATTACTGTTTGGTTTTCCCCACATTAAATGTCCCTTTACATACTGTTTTTATTAATGCCCAATAATGATCCTGCAGTAAGCAGGCGCTCAGACATCAGCTGACTGATTTTTAGTATTTTACCATTAAAAAAATGGCAGTTTTTTAAGTAAAACTGGGGGAGGGAGATGACGTAGGTAAATGTGATAAGCTTCTTACAATGAATGTGAGATTCTGTACTACACAGAAGATGGTGTGCAACATGATGACGATGTGTTTTATTTGCTGCACTTGGCCTAGGATTTGCAGTTTGCTATTAGGTTGCCATGGTAACATGCATCAGACACCAAAGGATTCTACCTTTTAAAATAGGAATCACTTTGTAATTTAATGATAATGAATTTTTAAAAACACATATGAATGTCCTGAGCATTAGATACAAGTTAATACAATAAAACTGTTTCCAAAAGGCTAAAGAGACATAAAAACAGATGCAAAGAAAAATACTTCTAATATTCTGATATACACACAAAATGGAAAAAATCTCCTCTGGGACTTTTAATACATCCATAAAAGCTCATTATGTGTTTATTTACAATCAAAAAAAGTCAGAATTAAGGAACATCTCTCTCCTTCACAGGAAGCAAATCAGAGTAGAATAGTAACAAATATGCAACTATCAATAAAAAATAAGTTCAAGAAGAAAAATCAATAAGCAAGAGTTCATTATAGAAAATAAGTGAACTGGAAATCTAATGGATCAAATACACTTCAACAGGATTTTAAATTCCTAAATTTTAGATTTTATTGTGATCCATATAATAATTCATACTTCTCATTAATATCCAAGTAGGGACTAACAGCAGTGAGTACAGACATAACAGAACTGAAATTATCAATAGGAAATAGAGGTTAAAAATAACGGCAGAGGTGCCAGGGTGGCTCAGTCTGTTAAGCATCAGACTCTTGATTTCCGCTCAGGTCAGTGATCTCAAGATTTGTGAGATTGAGCCACACACCCAGCTCTGCATTGACAGCACAGTGCCTGCTTGGAATCTCTCTCACCTGTTCTCTCTCTCTGCCCCTGTCCCACTCACTTGCACACACTCTCTTGCAAAAATAAAGTTAAAAAATAATTAAAAAAATAAAGGCAAATTGCTGCTATATCTGAATCTGCAGTGGACTGTGTTTACCTCATCACCAATTCTGCCCCTCTCACCACCACCAACATCCTCAATTCTGCATTAAACAATCTCATTTTAAATGTAATGAACTCATTAAACACACTGCTTGAGATATATCATAAAATCATAAGACATGATAAATATTTAAGTGAAAAAATTCATACATCCACCTATCAAATAACTCAGATCAGCAAAACTGGGAAATACTAAGCACAGCATTTCAGATAATAAAATGTGAACACTCATATATATGTTTTTAAAACATCCCTGTGGCCTCAGTATAAAAGGAAGATGAGAGAGGGAGATTAGAGGCAAAAGAGACAGCCTCGAAAGGATGAGGGGCACTGAACAAAAGTAGTGGCAATATCAGTAATGAAGGAACAGAAGAAATCAAGAGATTTAAAAGTATGAGTAAAGTGGGGAAGTAGAAGTAACATTTGTTGAATATCTCCTTTAATCCCCAACATTTTTTAAGTACTGTCCTTATTTTACAAAAGGGGATATTGAGGCTCCATAAGACATTTTGCCCAGGTCTGTCTAGCTATAAATTATCAGAGCTCAGATCTAAACCCAAGTTTGTCAAAACCCAAAGTCAAACCTCTTCAATGCCCAGGTTCCTCCAGGCATGAACAACTGAGTTTGTTTATAGGTAGTGAAATTGGATATTAATCTACCCATCTTCTTATCTATTTTTTGTTAATGTATAAAAACTACAAAAAGGATTCTATTGTGATGTGTCCTTCTAATGTTGCTATTTGAGCCAATTAAAAATTGGGCTCTATAAAATTTCATCTCGTGTTTCATTTTTGGAAACAATCTTCACACAAGGCTAAATGCCATTATAAGTAGACAGAGCAGATCTGGAAAGAAAAGTAAACAATACATTTATTTTGTTTGGAAACACTGAGTTTGAAGCCATCCTAGGATACTGAGATGGTGAAGCCAATAGACAGTAAAATATACTCTGCAGTAGGGGTGGAATTGGAAGTGTTGCTAAGAAAGCTACAGAAATTATTTTGAATTTGGTCACTAGGGAAAGTATGTTGAATGAGAAAAGATGTATCTCATGTACTAGTGAATCAAAATGCTAACATTAATATAAGTGACTATACTTGACTGTCAGTTACCTGGACTTACGAGTGTATGTGTATACAGAAGTGTAACAGGTAATTATGCCTTAAATATAATGCATACTACTATGGTAAAATTTTGAGTTACTTGTTTATTGATTCCTGAAAGTAAGTCAAGTATAGCTTTGGTTAATTTTCCTAACTTAGGTCTAAAAACGGTAAGTCAAGATTTAGGCAGGTTTTATATAAAATTCTACATCTAGACACTCAGTAAAATAAACCTTTGGGGAATAAAAACAGATTCTCACTTTAACAACTTTAATGTACCATTTGTAGTTACTTTTCTGCCAGGCTCAATACTAAATGCTTTATATTCATTACATATTTAACACACATATTGAAGAATCTGGCCTATTGGGTACTAGAGCTATTTTCCTCCAATTACAGAATAAGAAATAAAACTTAAAGAGGTGATACCAATAAACTCTGGGTCACTCAACACTGGTTCTCTCATACAAAAACATGTTTTTAAAGCAATATTCTAGTGATCTCCAAACTTTCTGTACGCCCACCCATTCAGGAAAAGAAATTTGGAATACACATTTTGACATAAAATTATCACTCTGTGTATTTCACACAGTACTAGAACGAGATAAAGTAAATCTAAGTAGAAGTTCTATTATGTTCCCTCCCACCCACACGCCCGTGGAACTACCTGCAGTCCACTGTACAGGATACTGAATTTTTTTTTTAATTTTCTTGCTATTGACTACTTTAAAAGACTATATAGCAGCCATCTAAAAGTTAGGGAGTTTGGGCGCTTTTTCCCCCCCTTAGAATATACATTCCGGAATACCTTGCCTTTAAAACACTCGCTGTTAATGAAATATACACAAAATATACACCAAGTAATACGTGCTCACATAAATTCTGCCTTCAGGGTTTAAAAACAAAATAGTTGATTTTTCCAAGAATTATCAGTTTTATCTCAAGTCGTATTGGTCCTACAGCCCTTTCTCTATCCTTGACTCTAGTATTCCGCAATTCCCAGTCGCGATTCTTCTCCAGTTTATTTCCACAAGAGGGAAAAGAAATGCCATCATAAAACCTCAAAACGTTACATTTTACTTTTTCTAGCTAATACAGCCTGCGTTGTCATGAAGCTGGGATTTAACAACAAATCCAATTAAAGTGCTATTTGCATACATCTCGTAAACAGACGAAGTTGCTGCCGGTGAGGGTATCAGATTCGCTCCAAGAGCCGGATGTCCGAGCCCACCCTCCCTCTTGACCCCATCCCCTCGAGCAAGTCTTCTAAGCCTGAATGCAGCTTGGGGCCGGGCGCCGGGTCCAACAGCCAGGGCCAGGATTTCTCAGCCCCGCCGGCGGAGCCGCCCGAGGAGGGGCTCAGCTGCAACGGGCAAGTTTCCCGCGGTTCAGGGGACCTGTGTCGCCCGCAGAGACAGCCCGAAAATCCGCGCCGGCCGGCTGGTCCGCTCGGGCCCGCGGGGATACCCTGGACACCGCAGCAGCTCCGCTGACCGAGCCGCCGCTAGGTGGGCTGTGGGGCGCCGGCTAAGGGGGTAACGACAGGGGATGGATCCGGAGCAAGGGAGAGCGACAGAGCGCGCCCTCACCTTACCTCGAACAAGTCGAAGTCTCCCCCAAGGAACACGATCAGCGCGGCTGTCGCGGTGCAGCGGGACGCTAAGGACACCCTGGGTCGTCTCGGCCTCGGCTGGCCACCGTTGGCCCGCCGGGAACCGCGCGCCCGCGGTGGGAGAAGGCAGGAGCCTAGCTGCCCTGGCGCCCACCGCGGGACACTACGCGCCTGCGCCCCGCCCCCCCCTCCCTCCAGGGCTCTGCCCGCGCGTGCGCGTTTCAGGGTTTTCGCGCCACTAGCGTCTAAGAGGAGGGGCCGGAAGTGCTCCTCGGCGGGCGGGGAAGCTGGTAGGCTCGCAGGGCTCGGCTGTGGCGAGACTTGGGGGGCCGGGTGATTTGCCTAAGTGAAAGGGAAGAGAACTCGGAGTACCCCGGCAACAGTTCCAAGCATGCGTAGAGCCGACCGGCTAAAAGCCAGAAAAGCCTAGAGAGAGACTGGTCGCGGAAAGGGGACGGTTACTTCCCGGAAGAGGCGGGGCCATTGAGAGAGGGCGCCGAATTAGAAGTGATTGTGGCGGCTTCCCGGGTTGGGGTGCTGAGTCCCAGACGTTAGTCTTTGCTTAGCGAAAAAGGTAGAGAACTTTTCCTTTTCTTTTTTTTTTCCATTTAAGTTTTTAAATTTTTTTATTTTAGAAGAGAAAGTTTGGAAACTTGGAGGCAGCAGTAGTTAGGATTGAGGCCAAACTAGTAAATGACGGAGGGGCGTCTTCCAAAACCAAGGAGAAAAGGTTGTCCGGGTAAGTCCCGCGGACCGTGGAGGGGCGGCCCCGCCCGCCTTCCTCTGGCTCCTTTGAAAAGCTGGGTTAGAGGCGCTCCTGCGAACCCTGGTCAGAGGCTCGGCTGGGAGTACGGTGGGAGAGTCGCCTGACCACGCTCTGGCCTTGCGTGCCTGGCCGCTGGCGGCTCCGCAGAGGCGGATGGCCCCTGGATGTCCTTCCTTCCCGCACACTGGAGCAAACGCCCACGCCCGGTTCTAGGCCGAAGCGGGCAAAGTCACACTGGAGTGTTCCTTTTTCCTTGTTAACGTTGTGCTCTGGAAATACATGATAGCAATTACCTGAAGGCATTGTGGTTGTTTACAGCCTTCCCCCCCCTCCCCGCCCCGCACTGGCCTATTATTGTAAACCCACCCAATAAATATCGGAACTAAATAAGTTTTAAGTTCCTTGACGTAACTTTCAGGGATGTTTTCAGCCCGTCATTAAACCTATCTCTTCTCTTCTGCCTTTACACAGCTCTTCAAGAGTTGGGTTGATCTAGTTAAATAATCTACTTTATTTACTCCACAGCCTCCCGTTGTAGATAGGAAAAAGTGGCATTTACCGCTACCCCACTTCACCCCCAAATAGATGATAAATTTCTCAGCCCCAGTAATGAAATTCCTTCCATCGAAGTCACCTTTTGCCTCTAAAGGTAATCAAATGTATATCATATTCCCAGTGTGGCCCTTGCATGAAAAGTAGGACCTGGTCAGACTACGCTAAAACCCTACAGTCTGGTCCAAGAGGTCCTTGTTGGTAAACAATAGGAAACAGTTGGGAGGGTTTTGCTCAGATGTCACTTGATGCCCAGTATTACGTAGGGTACTTTATATACTCCTATAGCTCACTCATAATACCTCTGCCTGTACTTGACACATTGTTGTAATTCTCTTTTCATCTCTACTCTCAGTTGCCCTCCTGGGGTCTTTAGATGCAGGGCTTTATCTTTCATTATTGTATCTCTAGCATCTAGAGTTCCTGGTACATAGTGGACATTTAATAAAGATTTATTGATAACTATAAGTTAAGCCGGGTATATTATCCTTCAAAGTTTAAGCTAAATTCATATGAAAATAAAACTGAAGAAAATTAAACTAGCATCAATTAGTGAAATTATGTAGTAAACCCATACAATTCAGTCTTGTACTTAAACTATTTGCCTATCTTTATATGAAAACAGTCTTGAAATGGGAATTGGGAAACTTAAAGTATTTTTTGCTTTATTGCTACAAAGTTTTTTCCCTAATGTTTTTGCTTAAAACTTAAAATAAAATTGGAAAACTGTTGGCCTAACAAAATGTGTATTTTTGCATAAATCTAACCACTGACCTCTGTTTATGTTCTTTAAAATTTGATTCATTAGTGAAATTAGCAAGGTTCTGTGCTTTTCTCACCTCATTCAGTTTTATAATTAACCAATAAAAGCTTATTAGCTCTTAAGGAAGTTTTAGGAGCATAAATTGATTTATGGGCACCATATGGTTACATCAAAGGATTTGTTTTGTTTTAACCTGAATTGGATTCTTGAGCCCTTTCTTTAAATTAGAAATTCATGTTCTTTCTGTCAAGCAATACTAACGAATATCAAGTGATTTTATTTTAGTACCAACTTACCCAAAATTGGTCATGAGATTCAAAGGATATTAGAGTTTTATAGTTCATCTGGTTTCCTACCTCTCATTTTGTAGATGGGTTGGTTAAATGTCTTCCAAGGTCATACAGCTTCAGTATCCAAGACCAAAATCCTAGGTTTCCAATCCCAAGTCTAAGGCTCTTTCAGTAAATTAAGTAAATTGAAGCCACTAATACATTATAAAGTTATTTGCTAGGGTTATTCTGATGTTTTTGATTCATGTAAGTATTCTTGTGTCACTTTAATTCTTAGCAATTGTTAATATGTTAAAGAGACTTTATATGTAATTTATATTGACTGCATGATCAGATTGATGTCAGTAAGATTATCACATTATAAAATATGGGAGTAGACACCAAATCCCACACCACAAATTTTTTTAATTGTACCCTATTAAAAAATAAAGGAAAATTATATGTAGTTTTGGGTGAGTTTGATATGTGTGGTATTTAAATTTTACTTAATGCTGAGCTATTTTAGAGTAACCTCATCAGGTTGATCATGACCTCATTCAAAAACCATCTGTTCTATCTTTGAGTGTAGTTGCACTTGAATATCTTAAAAACTGTTGCGTTCTGTCCCTTTTGAAACTTTACATACGTTTACAATCTTCCCATTGCAACTTAGTGTTCAGAGGAAGCATTGGTGCAAAGAAGTGGAAAATAATAGATGATTAGAGTAGACATTTTGTATTAACTACATTCTTAAAACATGTTGTGGTGTTGTTTTTCATAAAATACACATTTCACATAATTTTGCCCTTTCAGAACTATTGGGATATTCTTTTTATATATTCTGATTTTATGAGTGATTTTCAAAAAACATGCATTTTAAACTTAACCAATTTAGATCATAGGTCTAATGAAAATAATCCTAAAAATGGTATTTTAAAATAATGTACTGCATGTAGAACACTTAATGTAATTCTACATTAATATTTTTTGCATTGTGTAACTGGCTATAAGATAGCAACATAAGTAAATTAACATGTACAAACAGGAAGATGATTTTAAAGCATATGCTTTAGATTTTCAAACAGGATCACTCTGGCTTCTATGAAAACAATCGTTTTCATAGAAGTGGAGGGTTGTAAAAAGTAGAAGCAGGGAGGCCAGTTGGGTGACTGTTACAGTTGTATACAGGAAAATGCAGGGCAGGGAGGGGGACTATCATTAGAAATAGGGATTTAGGATATATTTTGGAGGTAGAGGACTTGCTGATGGAATGGGTGTTGGGGAACCAAGTAAAGAGGAGAATCAAAAAGGATGGCTAGGTTTTTGGCCTAAGCAACTGGATATTGTGGAGAGATAAGTAAAACAGTTCTGAGGAGAGATGAAATCAAGAGTTGGATGCATGTTATGCATCCATGTGAAGGTAAAGTAGGCAATTAGATGTTCTAGTTAAGAGCTCAGTGGAGATGTCCGATGAAGTGGGAAAAATATTATTAGGGAGAGTTCATTATATATTATTAGAAGAGTTCATTATAGACTCTTCAAAGGACACTCAGCAGTAATGTCCTTTCTGGTGTAGTCTGCCTCTAACTGATTCTAAAAATATTCTTCCTATAATTCCTTTTGCTCACTTTCCATATCCCATGCCCACTCCCAATCCTTTTAACATGTTGCTTGGCATAGTTCTAATTTATTATTATTATTATTATTATTATTATTATTATTATTTAAAAGTAGTCAAGGCTGTGTAGAGCCTTGCAGTAATTCAAGAAGGTCTAATAGAAGTTCATTAATGTAAAGTTACTCAGAGAAAAAAGATTTGTTGGGGCATGTCTAGCTCCTATAAAAATGTCCCCTTGATTCCTGTCATTCAGAGAAAATGGTCAAAAAGGCATATTTCACAATAGCAGCAATTCTTCCATGCTTATGAAAGAAACTGAGAGCATTACTACTTTATAGGAGTGTGCTTGGGGAGCACAAGAGAGATTCACCTTTTTCAAATCCATTTCAATAGATACATAGGGACTGTAGGTTAAGGGATCAAAGTGGTTTTAAAAGCTTTGAGATGGATTTTAAAATACGGTGACCAAAAAGATTGGCAACGAAAGAGACATTTTTCTGGAACATACCACATAACTCAGGAAAATTGGAGAAGAGAACACTTTAGCTCAGAGATAGTCAGATTTTGCTTTTCTGGAACCAACAGATAATTCTGCTACTCTTTTTCTTTTTGCCTACATTGTTCTTAACAGTTGTGTTTAAATAGCTGTAGTTATATTTTGTAGTCTTCACTCCCATTTTAATAAAGGAATAACTAAAACATGTTCTAGGTAGACATTACAGGTATCTGTTCAACTACCAGTGCTGGTTGTTTTATGACATAACTGTGATGGTCATCCTTTAAACCAGGTTTATTCTGACAAAAGAAAATAAAATAGCATGAAGAATTAAGTTTTAAGCATAATAATTATACTAAAAATACTATTTATGGGCTTAGTTAAAAGCCCTCTCTATGTTGCTTAAGGGATCCAATCTGTGGAATTTTAATGTTTTAGTAGAATTAATTCCAAGCTTACTTTTTTCTAGGCATGGCTGCCCTAGTGAATAATATTCCATTAAAGTCTTTGCAAAACGTTCCTAATGTGCTTGAAATATTTAGAGGACAACAGTGTGTAATCAAGAGGCTGCCTCATCAATGTCTCTTTTCTTTCTACAGCCTTCGGAAGGAATACAATATGCATGGCAGTCCTTTACATAAATGTATGCTTATGTGTGCCACCGTAAACAACACTGCACAAGATGGCAATCTTTGTTCATTACATATATACTAGTAATATTATGTAGTGAATAATATTATGTAATATTAGTAAAATCATGTAATGAAGCTTTAGAGGTAAGACAAAAAGGAAGGAACTTGCAAACTGGAAAGGCCAGAGGAAAGGATGCACCTTGCCTAAGTTTTCATGACTAGCTCCTAGATGGTATGACAGAAACCGGAAAATGTGAGTCTCTCATCCCTAAAAAAGCCATACTGAAGTCAGATTTGATATCAGGTATTATATATTTGCAGAACTTTGGTTTTTGACTTGACCCATGAACTCTAGCCATATTTGGTCTCGTAATTTTTAGGCAAGATGCAAACCATCTAAAGATTTCTTGTTTTATTTCCCCAACCTTTTACAGATAGGACCACATTAAAAAAAATATATATATGTTTATTTTTTGAGAGAGAGAGAGCAAGCTGGGGAGTGTCAGAGAGAGAGGGGGAGAAAACTCCCAAGCTGGCTGCACACTGTCAACACAGAGACTGACATGGAGCTCAAACTCACAAACTATGGGATCATGACCTGAGCCAAAACCAAGAGTCAGATGCTTAACTGACTGAGCCACCCAGGTGCTCCAGATAGGACTACATTTTTTAAAACTTTTTTTTAATTTGAGAAGTAATACATACATATGATTACTTAAAAAATTAACACAAAGGAGAGTATACTTTGAAGAGTAATTCTTGTCCCCATTCCTGAACTATAGTCATCCCTGAAATATAATCTGTGTTGTACCTGTTTTCACTTTAAAACTTGGAGATTGTACATGTAGATATATCCCATTTTTTTGCTGCATCATCTGTTCTATTTCAACCTACCATAATTTATTAAAGATACTCCTCTATTGATGGACATTTGGTTCTGCTCATTGTTTCACTGTTATAAACAGTGCTACGGTCGATATCTTTTTATATAAATCTGCGCACAGCTAAGAGATATCTTAAATTCCTGGGAGAGCTTTTGCTAATCAGAAGACCTGCATTTAAAATTTTGAAGGCTAGAACCAGGGGTACATTTAAATGAAATATGATCAGTTATAATGTTGCGCCCGAGAGAAAAATCTCATAATTTCCTTCAGTTAGCAATTCATTCCAGTGTACAACTTGAATCATGAAAGAAAAGCAACTGTCAAAAGAACTTCCCTCTCAAACTTGCTGCTTCTGAATTTTATGCATTCTGATGTTTAAGACTTAGAAGCCTTGTTTCCTTTCATAATAATGAATTAGAAAATATATATGTCCCCACTCTTTCCAGAATTAGCTACAACTTTTCACATTAACAAAGAGATAAAACTATCTCTGAATTGATGCCACAATGCCACATTCAACCAGTGAGACTTCTTACGTGAAGTAGACGATATTAACACTGAGGTACCATTCACTACCTAATGCTTTATCCTTTGCATTTAAATCTGTATATTCTTTGTAAGGTGACATATCAGCAAATATTGGTGCAGTTCTTCATAAAAAATAAATGCACAAAATAATACCTGTGGCACTGGCCACATTATAAAATTAAGATTCAGAGAAGTGCAGAGAAAGTAACAATACTTCCAGCCTTTATTTATTTATTTTTGCAGCCATGTACAATTTGAGAAAATTTGCTTTTTTTTTTTTAATTTAGAATGGCTTTGCATTGGTTTTGCATTTTGCATGGTGATAGCCTTTTGTAATATTTTTTATATCCTACTTTGTGTTTCTGGAATGAATTAAGGTCATTTTCAGAGGATGGTAATCTGGATTATGTTTGTAGAGTCAAACTGAATTTTCATTGCAAATACTACATAATACTCTTATCAAATAATAGCAAAGTAAGAGAAAAAGAGATACAGGTGTTTAGTAAAGAAAAACAACTGTAGAAAATACCAAAGCTAGAATACCAGAGTTCAAGCCACTTTTGTCTTTAAAATGTCTTGTACACAGAAGAGTTTAACATTAGTTTGCTTTGAATAGTGGCACTATAGGTGATTGAAAATTCTTTGTTCTTTTAGAAGACTTTATTTTATTTTTCTACAATGAGTATGTGTGGCATTGCAATTTGAAAAGCCAAAGCTCTTTTTAAAAAGATACCGCATATCCTTCCAACTCTCCATTTTCTGTCCACAGCCCCCCCCCCCCCAATCTTCCATTGACTTTTCCTGCAATGACCCCTTGGGATTTTTTTTTTTTCTTTAACATGCCTGCTTTCTTGCTTTTGTTTTCTTATTTTTCCTGATTATGGTAGGGGACTAGTCCTACTCTTGCTTTGGATATGTAAATCAAGGAGTAAATTCTCAAGTAGACAGATATGATTTACAGCATCCCCAGTGCCCATGGCTGCTTGTGTTATCCCTTGTTAACAGCTGGAACAAAGCCAATTTTACCATTTTGGGGTTTTTTCCTTTTATTTTCTAAGTTTCATTTAATATTAATGTAACCATGTGAAAAATATTCTCCACCACTGCTAAAGAGAACATAGAGAAGAAGAAAGAATGAGGAAGGACGAGACCATTTACATTTGGGTTACATTAAATTTTAAAATAACTTTATTTTTCAGTACTACAGAGAAACCCATATTTGTTAATGAGTGGATTTTTAAGGATAGATTTAGCATGGTACAATTTGCAAATAGCTTTTACTCCGTTAGTTACATCAGTATTTTTGTAGCTAGTAGGTCAGTTACCACCATTGTTAATGTTTCAGATGTTCTTGATTCATTTGGAAAAGCCGACTTGGGTTTGGGGTAGGGGGCAGTTAGAGAAGGAGGGAGCCAAACCATAAGAGACTCTTAAAAACTGAGAATAAACTGAGGGTTGATGCGGGGTGGGAAGGAGGTGAAGTAGGTGATGGGCATTGAGGAGGGCACCTGTTGGGATGAGCACTGGGTGTTGTATGGAAACCAATTTGACAATACATTTCATAATAAAAGAAAAAACAAAGGAAAGGCTGACGTCTGAAATAAATAAATAAATAAATAAATAAATAAATAAATAAATAAATAAAAGAATTCTTTATTTATGAATTATCCTAAACTAACATATATTATTTGAATTTCTATTCTGAGCTTCTGTGTCTTTTAACAGTCTTTTGAAGTGTGTTTCAAATAACAGCAGACAATCACCAGAATGGGAGTGAATGACTTGTGGCAAATTTTGGAGCCTGTTAAACAACACATCCACTTGCATAATCTTGGTGGGAAAACTATTGCAGTTGATCTGAGTCTCTGGGTATGTGAAGCACAGACAGTCAAAAAAATGATTGGAACAGTCCTGAAGCCTCACCTCAGGTAGAGTAAAAGTTCTTAGGATATAAATGTATGATTGTATCAGCAGATGACATCTTGGTTTGGTTTCCACTTTGTTTATTGTTGTTGCTTTACGTTTTGAGATTTTAAAATATATTAACATGACTGCCTCTGCCATCTCTAAATTGATGACTCACAAATTTGTACTTCTTACTCTTTGAGCTCCAGATTCAAAGATCTAGCTGCCTGCTTAACATAGCCACTAGGATGCTTTGGCGACTAGAAGCCAGAAAATTGGGAGCCATTCTCTCTGTTTGACCCCTCCTCACATCCAATCTATCAGAAAGTCTTGCCAGCTCTACTTCCAGAATATACCATGTGTTCATAAACTTTGGTCAATGTCCAGAGGCACCACCTCACTGCCACCACCCTCTCATCTGTTCTGAAATGACCTCCTTATGAGTTTTCCTCCCTCAGTTCCTGGCCTCCTCCTTCTCCAAACTGTTTTCCATGTAGCACTTAGAACAATCATAAATCTCTCTTGCTTAAAAACATTTAGTGTTTTCTCAGTTCACTTAAAGCAAAATGTTAATAAATAAAATGTTATTGCATGTATGTAACCTTTTTGATACTAGTCTGATGTTCTTGCCATTATGTCATTACTGCTGTGTAGACTTTCACTATCAATGTATGAAGATTAATATATTATTAATTTTTATATTTAAGGAACTTATTTTTTCGTATCTCATATTTAACGCTAATGGATGTAAAACTGGTGTTCGTTATGGAAGGGGAACCCCCAAAGCTGAAAGCTGATGTCATAAGCAGGAGGAATCAGACTCGGTATGGGCCTTCTGGAAAAACATGGTCTCAGAAAACAGGGAGATCACATTTTAAATCAGTCTTAAAAGAGGTGAGCATTTAGATATGATTCAATAATTGTGATATGAAGTGGTGAGTACATTTTACTCTGATAAAGGTTGTTATATAATTATCTTTAATACTCACTAAACTTACTGTAAATAGAAGGCCAGTGTGTATAGAGACAAGTTGATATTCTGTAGTGAAACTGACCAAGTTCAAGCCCTGGCTCTGGCATATAGAAATTCTGAGATGTTGAGCAAGATTTTTAAATTATATCTGCCTCATTGCCTATCCTGCACAATGAGGAAAGTAGCACTTTGCAGGGATAGGGTGAAAATTAGAAAAATTAAAAATATCTGATATTTAAAGCAACCACTGCATAGTAGGGAGTTAATACATGTTACCTGTTGTGACATCTTCAGCACTTAAAGAATTCCCAGAATAGAGATCTAATTAATTCATACTTCACTCATTCAGAATTAATGATAGTTCATATATAGAATATATATTTAGGACTTTCTAATTTTTAAAAGTACTTATTGTTATATTTTAATACACTTATATATTACAAAATATGTATTTTTATAGAAGTTAAGAAATGGAGAGATCATCTATAATGAAATATATAATGAAAAAAATAAAAAGCAACTATTATTTTGCCTCTCTTCAAATGTATATATTTTTTTAAACTTGCCTTTAATAGTGCACAAGTGATTTTTATCTTAGACTTTTTTTTTTTATGTTTATTTTTGAGAGAGACAGAGCATTAGCGGGGAAGGGGCAGAGAGAGAGAGAGAGAGAGGGAGACACAGAATCCGAAGCAGGCTCCAGGCTCTGAGCCATCAGCACAGAGCCCGACACAGGGCTCAATCCCACCAACTATGAGGTCATGACCTGAGCCAAAGTCGGCTGCTTAACCGACTGAGCCACCCAGGTGCCTCTATCTTGGACTTTTAACTTATCATACCCTTATATGCCTGTTGCCACATTCTTTCCAAATCCATCACTTGTAATAGTTGTGCAACATGTATGAAATACTATAAAAAGCTCTGAAATCATCCCTCATCATTTCATATATGGTTTGCTTTTCGGTTCTCTATTACATGTGAACTTATGAAGATTTTTTTGTGTACATAGCTTTTATTTGTGATTTGGGATTTTAACATAATTACCCAAAGTGGGATGGATAGATAGATAGATAGATAGATAGATAGACAGACCAAAGTTTATGAGTGATTTTATAGCTCTCGCCAGTCACTTTCCATCAGCACAGATATGAGATAAGCAGTTTCAGTACACCCAAAGAACATCAGGTGGTAGGAGGTTTATCTTTGTATTATTTAGTATATAAAAACAAAAGATATTTCTTTGTTTATGTAATATGTAGGAGTACATATAATATATATTTAATATATATTGGTCTTTTTTTTTAAGATTTTTTTTTTTATTTTAAATGTTCATTTATTTTTGAGAGAGTGCAAGATGGGGAGGGGCAGAGAGAGGGAGACAGAGAATCCCAAGTGGGATTGGGACAGCAGTGAGCTGTGACCCCGAGCCCAAGCCCAAGCCCAACATAGGGCTCAAAATCGTGAACCATGAGATCATGACCTGAGCCAAAGTTGGTTGCTCAACCGACTGAGCCATCTAGGTCCCCCAGATTTTATTTTTAAGTAATCTATATACCCAATGCAGGGCTCAAACTCACAACCCCAAGATCAAGAAATTTTTCTCTTTTGTTTTCTTTATGTTAAGGATATAAACTTTTTATTATATTTGCTTTTAATTCATATCCCTGTTTTCTTTTTAATTATGGGTAAAAAGTTCATTTCTTTTAAACAATATTGTATAAATTAATCATTTTTTCTTGAAATTTTATTTTCTATTCACATAAGATTTTAAAAAATAGTTTTCAGTTGGTGACTTTTTCCACCTTAATGACTATCAGTAGTTGAAGAAAATATCTGTACTGGATTCTAATTATTTCTTGTATAGTCTGTTCCTAGAAATATCCATGGTCTGTATACTCAGGGCATTAATACCCAGTATAAAACAAAAAGATGTCCATCTCTTCTTGAGAAAATTGTTCCATTTCTGTTTCTTTATTGCAGTAATTGTGATGTCCTTAAGCATTTTGTGTGAGTGTTCAGTATTGCCTGAATGAATAAAACTTTCATTTTTATATTTCTGTACCCTGTTTCTAGGCCCTACTTCCTGCTAACCCACTGCAGTCTTTTAGGTGTAAGCATGAAAACACAAATTAGTCTTCCTCCAATACCACCCCACGTGACAGACACTTAGGGTAGCAAAATTTACAACCAGCCTTCCAAATTCTGTGCTGGTTTTTGAAGAATTGGAATGACAATGCAGGAATCGAAAATAACTTCCAAATTCTTTTGTTTATTATGAAAAGGTAATTCTTATTTAAAGGAAGGCAGAAGCAACCCCTGTAATAAAACTATCTCCCTAAAGTCACCCAGCCAGAGTCCTGGAAAGTACTCGTTTTTTCTAACACAGTACTTTGTCTTTTTGAACCTTGTCCACCTTGGGCAACATCTAGCAGAGGTTTGCATTGTGTAATGTAGCATGCAAGCAATCAGTTAAAGCAATAGATGATATTTACTTTATCAGTCTCTAAAACTACCGGTAAAAAGGCATTTTTCCTCACCATACCCAGTATTTCTCAATGTGGAATGTGAAAATGACAAGAAACAGTGCAGTAGGCTATAAGGCTAAATTACAAGCTGTTCATCCAGATTCAACTCATAATGCAAGGAAAACTCACAGAGGATTGTTCATGAGTCAGCAAATTGATAGAAAGAAATCGCTTGCACAGACAATTGACTTCTAGGAGCAAATCAACAACTGGCTCCTACTTGGTTTCCCACAACATGAGAGTTTCATTGTACAGACATGATAGAGGAAGAAAAAAGAACCTTAAGGTCTCAAGTAAAATTGGATAATAGTATCTTCTTTGGAAGAGCTCATGTGAAGAGCTCCCATCATGGGAGAAGAATTTTTGTTATTTTGCAGATATTAAATCTTACTGTGATTAACTATTAATCATTTAGAAGATATTTCTCTTTAATCTTGAGATAACATTGACCAAAATGCAAATTGAATATTTTTAAATTAGTTTTTAATTGAATGTGGAGTGCTTTTTTAAAGTTTATTTATTTCAAGAGAGAGAGACAGCACAAATGGGGGAGAGGCAGGGAGAGAGGGAAAGAGAAAATCCCAAGCAGACTCTGCACTGTCAGCACAGAGCCCAATGTGGGGCTCGAACTCACGAACTGTGAGTACCATGAGATCAAGACCTGAGCCAAAATCAGGAGTCAGACACTTAACTGACTGAGCCACCCAGGCATCCTGAATATGGATTACTTTTTAATGGATGTTAAAATTTTTTAAGTTTTCATTATAGAAAATTTTAAATCAACACAAAAGTAATTAAACAATTATCATCAATCTTAAACAATTATCAACTCTTGTTTCACCTATGTCCCCACTCAGTCCCTTCTCCCATGTCGTTCTGGAGGAAATCCCAGACACAATATTGCTTCAGTCTCAATATTTCATTATCTTTGTCTAAAAGATAAGGGCTCTTAAAAATAAACAAAAACATAACCACAGTACATTTCTTATCGTCACACCTAAAGTTAAGCAATCATTCTGTAATGCCATAAAGTATTCAGTATTCAAATTTCCAGTTATTTCTTAAATATCAGAATTTGTAAAATACAAAATAGTTAATATTTGTCATATAGAAATCAGTTAAACACTGAAAGAAAGAACAATAAAAATGGTCTTAGATATCTTCCTCCTACGTTTTCTTTCCAGTGCCTTGATATGCTGGAATGCTTAGGAATTCCCTGGGTCCAAGCTGCTGGGGAAGCTGAAGCCATGTGTGCTTATCTTAATGCCAGTGGTTATGTGGACGGCTGCCTCACCAATGATGGGGATGCTTTCCTATATGGAGCCCAGACTGTTTATAGGAATTTCTCTATGAATACCAAGGTACCTTTGTTTCTTTCTCTCTGCCAGCATTTGTTTCACAAAGTACCTTTTTAAAAGGGATTATTAAATGATGAAATGAAACAATATGTGTAAAATGATTACCACAATACCTGGCACACAGCAATTGCTAAATGAAATAAATGTTTACTGTTGTTACAAATATCATTGACGCATAATTCATTTTCTTTGAAATGTGCATTTCTCTCTTAAGGGCTTGATTTGTTTCACATGGTTTGATTCTAAATGTTTTGATAATATATTATAAAAATGCATATGAAATGTTTTGCTTTGACCCCAGATTTCTATTTTTAGTAATTTGTCTTCAACAACACCTCCAAATATGCAAGAAGAGATGTATGAGGATGTTAATTGCAACATTATTAGTAATTACAAAAATGTGGCAGACAACCCAAATGCCCATTTCTAGGGAATGGTTGAATGCCATGGTTCTCAGAGAGGTCAGGGGAAATTTTGGTTGTAACTTTTCAAAGTTGGCCAAGACAACAGACATTTGGTAGATTGGAGCCCGGAAAGCTAAAAACCTCTTGCCAGACAATTCTGTTACCTCTCTGAAAATGTTCATTGTGTGCTCACTGAGAAACATTGCCTCAGAGTCCATTATAATGTAATAACAAGCAGTCATTAAAAAGATACGTATTACTGATATTAAAGATATATTAGCAAGCAAAAACATGTTACAGAGTAGCACTTCCATATAATTCTATTTTTGCTTAAAAATATAGTTAATAATAAATATTTGTATTTATGCGTCAAAGTGTTTTTTGAAAGAACATGCGCTACACTATTAATAATAGTTAATTTTTTAAGTGTTTGTTTATTTTTGAGACAGAGAGAGACAAAGTGTGAGCAGGGAAGGGCAGAGAGAGAGGGAGACACAGAATTTGAAGTGGGCTCCGTGCTCCAGGTTCCTCACTGTCAGCACAGAGCCAGACACGGGGCTTGAACTCACGAACTGTGAGATCATGCCCTGAGCCAAAGTCAGATGCTTAACTGACTGAACCCAGGGGCCCCAATAATAGTTAATTTTAGATGATGCACTTACTGAGAATGTTTAGTTTTTATAATATACACTTTACAGTGTGTAATTTTGTAAATTGAAAATATTTTGTAAAACATCAAAAATAATAAAGAGGAACATTTTGACTATAATAGTTTATTTTTTAAGCCATTTTTGAAACTATGACTTTATTTCCAGATATTGAAGTGTTGGAGTCTGAAGATCCTGGTGATCAGCACAATTTTTCCCACTTAACTTTAAGGAATAATTAAGCATTTAGAGACAACTCTGACCAATTAGTTTTTGTAATGCTTAATGTATAAATGTTTACTTTTTGAAGATGAAACTAAATCCATACGTTCTTCCAGGATCCACATGTTGATTGTTACACAATGCCATCTATCAAGAGTAAACTAGGTTTGGATAGAGAGACTCTGGTCGGACTGGCAATACTACTTGGCTGTGATTATCTCCCAAAGGTACACTTAGATTGTCGTATTTACTTACTGGTCACAGTGTATCTTTTTTGATGTCTTACATGCTGCATAAATATGAAAATAATATGGCTATATGATTAATAACCTAACTTAGAGTATAATTTTAGGCATAATAAACAACTCAGTAACTAAAAGAACCAGCATTTCAAGTGGCATTAAAAAGCTGGTTCCTTGTGACACTGAATGTTACAAATGAGAATGGAATAGTAACTAGTCCCACAGCTTGAAGATCAAGACTTTAAGACTTACTCTAGACTAAGAGATTCACATTCAAGTTTTACCACCATTTGAAAAATGTATAGGAATCACTCTTTCCTCATATCATACCAATATTAGTTTCTATCACTGTTTTGTCTATTTTGTGGTTTTCAGTCTTCCTTCCAGCTTTCCAACTGCACATGCTCAATGTTATTACTGTTGCTAGGCAATATAATTATTGGGGTAAGCCATTCATCCCTCCTTGCTTCTTAGCATTGCACTGAGTTTTATTCATGAAAACATTTTATTTAAGATGCACAATAAACAAATAGGTATACTAATAGGTGAGTGATAAATTAAGCATTACAAGGATAACCCCATTCTTAAGTATATTTAAAAATATTGAATGATTTGTCTTGTAGTTCTTTGTATGTAGTCCTGTCATCATGTCCTTACTGATCATTTCTGTATTCTTACTGAATCCCTTGTTAGACTACATATTCCATCCCCAAGAGAAGTCTATAATTTTATTTATTTTTTAATGTTTGTTTATTTTTGAGAGAGAGGAAGAGTGCAAGCAGGGGAGGGGCAGAGAAAGAGAGGGAGACACAGAATCCAAAGCAGGCTCCAAGCTCTGAGCTGTCAGCACAGAGCCCGATGCAGGGCACGAACTCACGAGCCACGAGGTCGTGACCTGAGCTGAAGTCAGATGCTTAACCAGCTGAGCCACCCAGGCACCCCAATCCCCAAGAGAAGTCTAAAGAAGAACGACATATATATTCTATATATGTATTATATATATATTCTATATATATATATATAGAATATATATATAGAATATATATATATTCTATATATATGTATATATAGAATATATATTCTATATACTATATATATTCTATATATATGTATATATAGAATATATATTCTATATACTATATATATTCTATATATATTATATAAATATTCTATATATATATTATATGTATATAGAATATATATATTATATAAATATTCTATATATATATTATATGCATATAGAATATATATATATTTTTATCAGAGCTTAGGGGAGAGGGAAAAAATAGGATACTAAAATTATTAACCCTCATTTCTAACTTATGTCCTCAGTGATCAGAGAAATCACTATTTTTAAATTTATTTTTAATATAATGTATTGTCAAATTGGCTTACATACAACACACGGTGCTCATCCCAACAAGTGCCCTCCTCAGTGCCCATCACCCACTTTCCCCTCTCCCCCACCCCCCATCAACCCTCAGTTTGTTCTGTATTTAAGAGTCTCTTATGGTTTGCCCCCCTCCCTCTGTGTTTGTAAGTATTTTTTGCCCCTTCCCTTCCCCGATGGTCTTCTGTTAAGTTTCTCAAGATCCGCATATGAGTGAAAACATATCATATCTGTCTCTGACTGACTTAGAGAAATCACTCTTTTAAGTAGTAACTAAAGGAAGGAGGAGGAGGGAAACTTTTAAATAACACAAAAATAATTATTTCATTATAGTTCTCATTCTGAAATAGAAGATTTTTATTTCCCGTATGTCATTATATAATAAAGTCTAGAAACAGCTGAATGTTGAAAGTAAGAAAAAATTCGCAAAATTAAACTCACAGAAACCAATTTTAGCTATAGTGGTGTTACATTATGCATTAACCTTAGCTATTTTGACATTTTCTATCCTTTGTAACGAAACCACTATCCATTTATATTGTTCTACTTAAAGATTTGTAAGACTTATGGACTAACATGATTTACCTTCAAAAAGCTTAAGATGTAGCTAAATGCTAATATAAGAAGGGTGGTATACAAAATCTGTAGCAACCTGTATGCAAAGATATAGGCTGTAGCCATGAAACAGACTTCTGGGAACCACTCTTATGCCAGGTGTGACCCTTTTAGTAGCTGATCCTGACTGTAAGTGGGTTGGGAAGGAGATTCAGACTGGAGGGGAGACCCCTTTGCCAGCAGGCACTTAGGACGCTTGTGCAATGAATATTTATTAACTAATTAGGAAGTATTCTTAACACTGGTATGTCTGTCCCAGTGCACATTGCTAAATGGCAGCCCTGCTTATGAGGATACATGCATAAACTTCTCTAGGAACTGGACGACTCAAACAAATTGTCCTGCAGATGTACATTTATTGACATTTTATTGTGTGTCAGACAGTTAACACTTGTTTTCATTTTTCTTAAGTTTTCATTTCAAGAGTTAACTTGGAAGAACATTGTTCTCTTTTGATATCCGAGTTTTTAAATATTAAATGTTCATCAGAGTAAATGAACATGCTTTTTCTGATTACAAATATAACTTGAAGTAGATCAAATTAAAAGATTATCAAAGTAAAGTAATTAACATAAAAAGTAAAAGCCTTCTAAAATTCTTTTCCTCCCTCCCTTAAAATAAGTGCTGTCAGCAGTTAAGTATATAACCCTGTGACTTTGTTGTTTGCATAGATTAATGGATGATGTAGTAGTTATTTTACTTACAAATTTAGATCACAGGGTGAGCTATTCTGCAATCTTTGTTTTACACATGGCAGTGTACCTTGCACATCTTTTCCTATCGTGACCTAGTTACCTTATTCTGTCAGCTGCACTATCTCAGACTGCAGGATATGCCATACTTTATCTCTCCATTCCCCTGTGATTAACATTGGCATTTCTTTTCCACTTTCTGAAAGGGAGTCCCTGGAGTTGGAAAAGAGCAAGCATTAAAACTTATACAGATTTTGAAAGGGCAAAGTTTACTTCAAAGGTAACTAAAACTTTCTTGTGACATTAGACATTTATTCTTTTTGAACTGAATAGTAAATATTTCAAAAAGTATTATGCTTTCTGAGACAGAGTTTTGTATTTTTAAGCTCCTCTATATTTTCATTTAAAATCACAGATTTAAAAAATAATAATAATAAATAAACAAAATCACTGATTTTTATTTATTGTGAGGTTTTTTTAAAGAAAGGATGAAAGTATGTGTCCTAAGCCATATTGTATTTTTTTCATTATTAGGTCACTACAAACACAAGTAGTAAGATGCCAAATGTGTTTATTTATAACCTCGGGCTTTTACCACAGGCTATTTTAGACTATTTTGCCACCAAGTAAAGGTAAACATAACTGTAAAATAATTTTTATTTAAAATTATTTTCTATATAAAATATTTTGATATCATATACTCTATAAGTGAAATGCCTGACATATTGCAAATATTTAATAAGTAACACTTGGTCAAAATTTTTCCTTGAGTGCCCTTTCTTCTATAGCCACATATTTAGTAATATATAAATTCTAATTGATTTAGTCTATACAATTTGAGGATTCAAGACAATTAAGGTACAGAATATATGGAAGTTTACCAACTGTGCTATTTAGTTTTGAAACCATGTGAATTATGTTTACTTAATGAAAGCAACAGTCTATGTTAATATTAATTATTTACTATTTATTTTTAAATTAATATTAATGATAAAGTGTCAAATGAATAAGAAGGAACTGGGATACTAGGAGACTTAAAGCAGTCTTGGCCTCCAATAGGTTTGAGATGGTGAGTGCATGAAAGGAAACATTAAGTTGTAGAAATCAAGAAGGAATGGCCATGAAAAAAACTTGAAATTGTTGTGCTCCTTCGAAAGCTATAAAGCTACTGATAGATCTAAGACTTCAATATATCCATTACTGGTATCAGTGAATACGATGCCAAAGCAGGAAAAAAAAGATATACTTTGGCCTGGAATCATTTGGGAATGTGAAGAATAATATAAAGAATAAAAAGCAAGAAGGTATGGCACTTGACTAACTACAGATCATTCTTATTGTAATAGTTTCAGCAAGTATGTATTTTTGGCAACATTTTATGAAATGTTTGAACACTTGAAGAGAATAAAATTATATTTTATTACATTACATAAAATTACATTATCATTGTGTGCCATTCTAACTGATTAGTTTAGACTGACTTTCCCCCTAGGTTTTTTTTTTCTTCCACATTTGAAGTTTCTGTGTATTTAACCAGCATCTATTAATGCTAATTTTTAGCAAGCTTATACTTGGTCTTTGTAATAAATGAATCAGAAATTCCAAAAGCCAAATAATAACTCCTAGTGTCAGATCCTGCACAAAGTACTAAAGAGATAATTCAGCTTTTTATTCGAACTTTAACTTCTATAAGCAGAGGAATATAATTCAGAGCACTTATGTTTTATGATGAATACTTAACTATCCCCTTGGTGGTTTTATGTTACCTAGAATTTTGGCCAAAAATAAAATTAACTTTTTATTCAGTGGACATTTTAGTTGAAAGCATTTTCTTTAAAATCACTCATTTAACAGGTAATGTTTTTGCTGCTTGCATAAGAGATTAAGAAAATGATAATTTCTTTTTTTTTTTTTTAATTTTTTTGTTTTTCAACGTTTATTTATTTTTGGGACAGAGAGAGACAGAGCATGAACGGGGGAGGGACAGAGAGAGAGGGAGACACAAAATCGGAAACAAGCTCCAGGCTCTGAGCCATCAGCCCAGAGCCTGACGCGGGGCTCGAACTCCGGGACCGCGAGATCGTGACCTGGCTGAAGTCGACGCTTAACCGACTGCGCCACCCAGGCGCCCCAAGAAAATGATAATTTCAAATGGTCTAGATTTTT
Source organism: Prionailurus viverrinus (assembly GCF_022837055.1). Classification (NCBI taxonomy): domain Eukaryota; kingdom Metazoa; phylum Chordata; class Mammalia; order Carnivora; family Felidae; genus Prionailurus; species Prionailurus viverrinus. Next base: position 127,541,063 of record NC_062563.1, on the reverse strand, counting down.
TAAACAACTTTTACCCAGAAGTTTGATGTTCTATTTAGTTTTATCCTTTACCCTGCTCCCAATTCCTGATACAGGGTAATGTTCATGTACATGATTCTATTTATTTTATACTCTGGCACACAGAAGAGAGATCAAACAGGTATATACATCTCATTCTCTCTACATATTGCTGCCTAACTTAGGATTCTTTAAAAAAAAAAAAATGAATACAAGAGTATACACGTGAACACATATACACATACTCTTTTTCTCTCTTCCCTCACCCTTCCTCTCTCTCCTGCCTCCTCCCTCTCCTCCCCGTCCTGTGTCCTCCTTCTCTTTTCCTCTGTGACTGTCTGGTTCTCTCTTCCCCCTGTTGTAATTCTGTTGTCTTTGGAACCACATTTTTAAATTGAGGTACATAGACTGAGAGTTTTCAGAGGCTGGGCCAGCAACTTCATCTCCTGCAAAGGGAAAATGAGACAGGTGGTAAGGGAACAGAATAGCCTGACCTTTGAGAGCATGGCATTTTGGTGACCTTGTTTTTGTTTTGTTTTGTTTTGTTTTTCTTTTAAAATCATTTTCCTTTACAGATTTACTCAGTGGAATGAAAAACCTTCTTTCTCTGATCCACAGCCAGTAGTTATTAAAAAACTGGCCCATTGTTCTGTGTGTTCCCATCCAGGTAAGCAGACATAGGGGGTGATATCTCTAGAATATAAGTGTCTGATACCCACATCCTGTTCTGGTTTTCTTGTTTTTAATTTTTACTTCATTTTGAGAGAGCGTTCCCACGCACACACACACACACACACATGCACACACTCACATGTGCCATTTGGGGAGGGGCAGAGAGAGACGGGGAGAGAGGATCCAGTGGGGGCTCTCTGCTACAGCAAAGAGTCCATTGTGGGGCTCAAGCTCATGAACCTTAAGATCATGACCTGAGTCGAAGTCGGAGGCTTAACCAACTGAACCACCCAGGCACCTCATCCTGATCTTATAATACTTCTTACATGCCTACACATACATACCTGTCTTCTTCAGTAGATTGAAAATTCTTGGTGTCAGGAGTTGTGTCACATATACATAGTAGGCACTCAATAATTGTTAATTGATTGAAATAATGTGATGTAAGTGATAAATACAGGGTAAGTGAAGTTTTAAACTATGATACCAAATTACTTAGATGTTAAAATTATGTTTTGAATGTAGAAATCCATTTAAACAAAAAATTATATCCTGCTAAGTCTTAGGGGAAAATCGAACTGAAAGCATTTGTTTTTATTGCATGAAGATAGTGACTTAACACTAATTTCTAATACATGTTCATTGTTATTGAAAATAGCTTGGTTCCTCTTCATTAGTCTTGTTTAAAAAAAATAAATAAATAAAAAAGATGTCATTACTGTATACTGGATCAGAAGCACCTTTCACTCCCAGGAGAGACTAGGAGATCTTATTAGCTCATCTTTTAAAAGAAATTCTTTATCTATTTGTCTTAATATATGTTCAGAAACATTGTTAAATTAGAGACAAAATCATAGAAGAAATAAAAGTTTTATAAGATGTTTTATAAAATTCCATTCTGTAGTTTTTTGATACTTTATAAAATGACAATTTTAGTTTCTATCAATTATATGTGCTCTTCTGTATACTCAAACCAATGTTAAAGGTGGTCATGCTTTCGTTCTAAGGGAGCTAGGGCCCCACACCGGTGCCACATTCATAGTATATTCATGTTCCAAGCAGTTTAAAAATAGCTGTAGAGGGGGGCATCTGGCTGGCTCAGTCAGTGGAGCATGTGAGTCTTGATTTCAGGATTGTGAGTTTGATCCCCACAGTGGGTATAGAGATTGCTTAAAAATAAACTCTGAATAACTAGATGGCTCAGTCGGTCAAGTGTCCAACTTCAGCTCAAGTCATGATCTCAAGATTCATGGGTTCAAGCCCCCACCTCAGGCTCTGCTCTGACAGCTGGGAGCCAGGAGCCTGCTTCAGATTCTGTGTCTCCCTCTGTAGCTCCTTGCCCCTCCCCCACTCTCACTCTGTCTCTCTCAAAAATAAACATTAAAAAAAATTTTTTTAATTAAAAGATAAAATCTTTAAAAATAAATGAATAAATGAATAAAAATAGCTGTGAGGTAACTGAATTAACTAGCAGAGGTAATTAACTGTTATATTCTTTTAATATTCTCATTAAACCATTTCATGAATTATTCTATTAAGTAATCTTTTTTAATGCTAATAATTATATCCCATTTTTCTTGCATATAGCTACCAAATAAGGCACAAAGTTTTAATTGTTGATTATTGTAAATGTGTAACTTCTGGTTACAAGTTAACGCTTTCAGATAGAAGAGTAATTTATAGAAACAAAAATAGTGTCAGGTAAGTGTAATAGCTCAGGATCTATTTTGTCTTAAGAATTACTGTAGTGTTCATTATTCTGTTCAACCTAAAAGTATTGGAACCTTTCTATATGCTAGGCACTTTGCTAGGCAGTATTCGTTTTTAAAAATTTGGATAAGGGCAAAAAAAAAAAAAAGATGTGTGTAGAAAGTAAATCTAAAAAGCAGTGAAAATCATACTTTGTGTTTCCATCAAGGTTCACCTAAGGATCATGTACGTAATGGCTGCAAACTGTGTAAAACTGATCGATATTGTGAACCACATGATTATGAATATTGCTGTCCTTGTGAGTGGCACCGTGCAGAGCACGATAGACAACTAAGTGCAGTAGAGAACAGCATTAAGAGGTAAGGTTTTTTTTTAACTTATTTTTTCTGTCCTTACCTATTTATACACCTCTACTCAAATTACTTCCACATAATCTTCCCCCATGTCTAGATTAGTAACATTTCACAAAATCCTTTTTTTGATTTGGTTCAAATATTGGGCTATCTCAGAAGATAGTGATTTAATAGTTACTCAAAGAGAAGCTTGAAGACTAGGATATTATCCAAGAACATTTTTCACTAAAAGAGCAGAAATTGGATGAGATGAATTTAGAGGCTGAGTTGCCTGATTATATTAACAACATGTATATAATTTATTTTCAGAAAAGCTTGCGGTTGTGAGGGATTCCCTTTCCATGAGGTAATAACTAATAGCTCAAATGTGTGTTTTATTTCAGAAGTTCTTTTAAAAAGTTTGAAATCTGAATTCCTATTTTATTTTCTCTTGCTAGGTTATTCAAGAATTCCTTCTGAACAAGGATAAGTTGGTGAAGGTTATCAGGTACCAAAGACCTGATTTATTATTGTTTCAGGTATCAGAAAATACTTACCTTATGGTATGTAGTGGGATACTAGGAAGATAAGGGATACTCACTTTGGTCTAAGAGATTTAAAACAGCTATTGACTGCCCATGTATTTTTCAGCATTTATTTCTAGTTTTCATTCCTTTGCCACATAGGGACCATACTTTGCAGACCACACCCAGAAAATTTGAGGATTGAATATGTTGTTATAAAAGGTGGTATAGTTTACAAGGTCAATGGAATTTTTTTTTTTTTTCAGTATAGTTGATATACAAGGTTACATTAGTTTCAGGTGTACAACTTAGGAATGTGACAAGTTTATACATTATGCTGTGTTCACCAAAGGACATTGGGATTTTTAATCAGTGACATAACTTTAAATTTGGACAGTGTATCACTTACTCTGTGACCCTGGATATGTGTTATCCTCAAAATAGAAATAATATTGCTTATTTCATGAAGTCACTATGAAGATTAAATGAGATTGGGGCACCTGGATGGCTCAGTCAGTTAAGTGTCCAGCTCTTGATTTTGGCTCAGGTCATGATCTCATGGTCGTGATATTGAGCCCCACGTCAGGCTCCACAATGAGCACGGAGCCTGCTTAAGATTCTCTCTCTCTCGGGGTGCCTGGGTGGCTCAGTCGGTTAAGTGTCAGACTTCAGCTCAGGTCATGATCTCATGGTCCTGTCCATGGGTTCAAGCCCTGCATCGGGCTCTGTGCTGACAGCTCAGAGCCTAGAGCAAGCTTCAGATTCTGTGTCTCCCTTTCTCTCTCTGCTACTCCCCTGCTCATACTCTGTCTCTCTCTCTCTCAAAAATAAATAAACATTGAAATTTTTTTCTTAAAAATTCTCTCCCTTGCTCTGCTCTTCTCCCCCACTCATGCTCTCTTTCTCTCAAAATTAATAACTAAACATTAAAAAAAAAAGATTAAATGATATTATTTATAATAGCCCCTAATACAGTGACCAGAGAAACAGAGTGGTTCAATAAATTGTAACTACTTGTTGCTTATCCCTACCAACCTCAGTAGTAATAATGGCAGCCAACATTTATTGAACATTAAAATTTGCTGTGATATTTAACCCATTACATGTAACTTCACTTAATCTTTGTAATCTCTGAGCTGGGTTATATTTTATGATGGAAATCCTGAGGCTAAAAGAGGTTAAGTAATTTACCCAACATCTCAGAAATATCATACTAGGGTTCAAATTGACAACCCTCACACTTGATCATTGTACAATGTTGCCTCCTTAGGAAACTCCTTATTCTTTCCATGAATATTCTCATTGATCCTGCTTTAACTAATGTTAATTCAATAGGAAAAAAATAATACCACTTAAAAGTGCTATTTGTCTCCAAGAGATAACAAAATCTTGTTTTGTTTTATATTTACAGAGATTTACTCTTGAAAAAATGGAGTGGCCCAGTCACTATGCATGTGAGAAATTGTTAGTGCTTTTGACCCACTATGACATGATAGAAAGAAAGCTTGGTAGAAGGAATTCTAATCAACTACAGCCAATTCGGTAATATAAAGAATTGAATGAAGAAGTCTGTGTGTTTCCATTTGAGTATCTTATGATCTAAAATAATCTTCTTAATATCTTTAATAGTGGGGTATATAGCTCTCTATTATATAAAGTTGGAGTAAAGGTCTAGTAGAAAATATTAAGAGCTTATTCAGGGCTTATAGTCAACCTAACATAGTAAGTTGTGCCTTCACACACTTTTCTACTCAAACAAGTAGTGATACCAGATTATTAAAAGAAATAAACATAAAGTGATATAGCCAAGCTTAACCATAGAACTATTTCAATGGACCGGAAAGGGAACAAAAATGTAAAGTGAATGAGGAACAAAAACTAAGAATTGGTGAAACTCAGTGAAGGGTATGTGAGTGTTCATTGTGTTATTCTTGCAACTTTTCTAAAGGTTTGAAAATTTTCAAGCTGAAAGTTTGGCGGGGGGAGTATCAAAGAAAAAAGATAAACTACAAAGGAATGTCAATCTGATAACACAAATCTTTCATGACACTAATAGATGCCAGAAGATGATAGAGTAACATTTCAAAGCTTTGAGTAAAAATAATTGGCAACCTAGACATCATTAATGCATGATTTACTGGTTGGTGAGTAAATCACAGATCCTCATTAAAACCACTGTTAAAGGATGTATCTAAGCAAGAAGAAAAATGAACCTAGAGGGATGATGTGGATAACAAAAAACAGTGGTCAATCAATAAAGAGAAATCAATAAAATGTATTAGCTAATTTAATAAATTGGAAAAATATGTATATAAATAGCTGCATAATGCTTGATGATTAATATATGATGATGATAATAAACTAAAACTTCCAAAGTATACATGTAAACACTGAAGGGTAACCACTAAAACACCAGAAATACGATCTCTGTCTTCAAAATTAATACATAAAATAGGAAAGTAAAATTGTCAAACCAAAAGAATACGGGAAGGAGGAGAGGGGAAGTACCACAGAAAAAGCTTGGTAACAGAAACACAAAACAAGATGTACGAATGTGTCCAGCTAAATCAGTAGTCACAATAAATGTAACTGGATTAAACTTCCTTATTAACAAAAAATAGGCTTTAAAAGAAAGATCATTATTATGGAAAAGAGGAACACTGAATAATAATGAAATCTGATAGGGTAAAACAATTACAAACTCTGTACACTTAACAATAAAATTATCTTTTGAGTAACTAGTCAGAGGAATAACTATGTCATAATTCTTTATAGTATTTTTAGAATATTATAAAAATAGAATAAAAATCAATGGAAATTGAATAATCTACAAATTGGAAATTTCCAAACACCTACTGCAGTTGGACCTCATTAGAAGAATTTGTTTTTCAGAATTGTTAAAACCCGAATCAGAAATGGAATTCATTGCTTGGAAATAGAATGGGAAAAGCCTGGTATGTATTCACTTTAGGCAAACTTTGTAACATTTAATCATATATGTTTAGCAAATATTGCATACATATATAAAACATGTATGTATGTAAAAGATAAAGACATATCACATTCACTGAGGATTGATTTCATAGTTTACCTGTGCTATTTAAATAAGTTTTGATGAATAGTAAATATTAAAAATTTCAAGTAATTTTAATACCTTAAGTTGACCTTTATTTTGTAATGTTTAAGAATATAATATAGAAGCAGTTTTGATTTCTATTAAGAAAATGCTGCTGTCTTCTTCTTTACTCTGTTTTGTTTTTATGGGGATGTATAGTTGTCAAATTACTCTTATTTTGCTGCAGACGAAAACGCAGTGAACTCTGAGCTACCTCCAAAACTGAAGGCAGGGAAAGCACAGATCATTTAAAATGGAAAGTGATTGCAAATTCATTTCTGTCTGGCTTTGAAGTTAGATTGTGTGACTATATGTGAATAAGTGAGGCAGTAGATTTGTCAATGAAAGTTTAAGTTGTAGATGATTTTGAAGAATGAAATTATAAAGAACTAGATAAACTACTCTAAGCAATAACAGGAAAATAGCTGAAGAATTTTGAAGACTGTTTAGGAACAGTTCCACCAACTGTCGTATATTTTCAGGAAAGAAAATAGCATTGACCCAGTTCGGCAGTACATCTCCTCTGTCCAAATCAAGCATCGTTCTTGTGGGTTCTATTGCTTAAGGGAGAAGATGTAAGCAAGCTGTTTAACTAGGAAATAGTTTAAGTTACCTGTTTCCTCTCTTTGTACTTTAAACTCATCAACTAATGTTTTCACTATGGTGTGGCTTCTCATGCAGCTTTGCACTCATGTAGGATAAACATAAGTACCTAACCTACTATTTATATACCTTATTGTAAATTCAACATGCAAGCATTCTCATTTTCATGTATCAGCCACTTGTGAGTCCAGTGAGCCTGAGTATATCCTCAATTCTGTTCTTTTCAGAAGCCACCACTAAAGAAAGTTAATGTTGTGGTTTTAGGAAACTGTTCCCACTCTTTTTCTGGAAATTTTAACACTCCTACTGAATTCAAACCAACTAACCTTATCTAAACAAAGTTTTCTATTCTGTAAGTACCATCTTTAAAGCAAGAGAATTTAAAGTTCTAATTTTGAAAGGAATCATTTTCCAGGTCTTGCAAGGCAGAAGAAAATCAATTCTGCACTAGTATCAATAAATTATTAGAATAGAGATATTGTAAAGCAAGATTTGTAATGAATCGTCGATTTGCTCATGATTTAGTTACCTAGAAAAATTGAATTTTACAAACCTTCAGTTAAGGCTGTTTTTACTGCATTTTTAATCTTTTAGAACATTATGCTATGGAAGATAAACATGGAGAATTGGTTCTAAAAACAATAGAAGAATTATCGTTGTTTGAAGCAGCTTATCCCGAGATTGTTGCTGTTTACCAAAAACAAAACTTAGAAATGAAAGAGAAGAAACAAAAAAGTAAGTATCACATTTGATAGCTGTTCATACCACACACAAATGTTTAATGTTCTATTTGAATCTATCTTCTCTATATTTTGCTGAAAGTTCTATGAAATCAAGAGCTAGGATTATACTCTTGCTTCTTTGTCTTGAAATACTTCCTTTAAAAAAATTTTTAAAAATGTTTTTAATGTTTATTTATTTTTGAGAGAGAAAGCGTGAGCAGAAGAGGGGAGAGAGAGAGAGAGACACACACACACACAGAGAATCTGAAGCAGGTTCTGGGCTCTTAGCTGTCAGCACAGAGCCCGATGCAGGGCTCAAACTCACAGACCATGAGATTATGACCTGAGCCAAAGTTGGATGCTTAACTGACTGAGCCACCCAGGCACCCCTTGACATATTTCGTTTAAAGCCATGAGTAAACCATTCTACTCTGTGACTGCTAAATAAACCAAGTGTTAATAGTAATTGTATTAACCACTTAGCGAGCAACTAGTATGTATAACATCTTTTGGATTATAAATACATTTTCTTTATTTCCAAGAACTTGATGAGAAAAAAATTCAATTATAACATTGTTTCCAAAAGAAAATATTTTATAATATTTTGTTAATAATTATTTTGTTATGATTATAATATAGTTTCTAGGAATACACCGAGACAAGAAAAGGCAAAAATTGCTCATACAGAAAATTTCTGATCTGTACTCTTTATTTATTTACTCAAGGTAGGGAAAATGATATCGATTTTAATAATGCTGTATTTTTTTTTCTTTTCAGGCTTGAAAATTAAGCATAAAGAAAACAATTGGCCAGAATCAGATAATAAGAATTTCCAGTCACAGATGACTTTAAACCCCACATGTGACATCTTTTCTAAGCAGAATTCCAAGTTAAATTTGGAAATTACCCCTCATTGTCCATTATCCCAGAAATCTATTTCTGCATCATTGAATAGCTTGCTTTTACCTGAAGATACCCCTTGTTTGAATACACAAGAACATTTAATGTTTTCTCCAGGACCTTTGCCTATGCAGCAAATTACAGCTGTCAGTAAGTCTTTAATTCCAGAATCTACTCAACCTAGTACCTCATCCTATAATGTATCGGTGATTGCTGATCTACACTTAAGCACCATTGACTGGGAAGGTACTTCTTTTAGTAATTCTCCAGCTATTCCAAGAAACACTTCCTCTCATGGTTTAAAATCAGAACTTGAAACAGCCATCGCTGAAAATTTTAAAAATATCCCAGAACAATCGTCCTTTGCATCAGAATGGTGCACCACAGACATTAATGAAGTATTGGATAGGGAACTTCAAAAGATTGATGATACTGAAGAACATCTACTTTCTGGCATTACTGATTTACATCTTCAAGATTTGCCTTTAAAGGAACGAATACGTATAAAATCATCATATCCTCCGGATAATGCACAACCAAATGTCGACCTGAAGACTTTGTCCCTAGTTACCATAAAAGAATCTTGTATTGCTAACAATGGTTCTGATTGTCAATCACATCTTTCAAAGGATCTTCTAGGAAATCATTTGCAAAATGAATCTAGAAAATCTAAAGTTCTAAAAGGAGACTATCTATTTCAAGAAAACTATAAAATGAATACTTCTGTACCTTATTCTGTCAATAACCCAGTAATAGTAAAGACCTCCAGAGTTGGACCATCAAATACTGCTTTAGATTATAATAGAAAAGTTGATGTGCAAAGCACTCAGAAAAGTGTAATGAAGAAGAGTGTTTGCCTCGACAGACACTCCTCTGATGAAGAAAGTGTCCCAGTGTTTGGGAAAGCTAAATACACAACTCAAAAAATGAAGCCTCGTTCTCAGAAGCATTATCCAGCCCCGTTCAAGAAAGATGATGCCAACAAGTTGAATAATCCTAAAATACATATTAAAGAAACTGAACAGTGTGCCCAGGCTTATGACACAGCTGGAAAGGAAGACTGTTTCCCAGATGCAGCTAAAGGTTCTCTGGGTTTTCTACAGCGTCCTAAGGACAAAGGTGACTGTGGTACTTATTTGGGTAGTCCTCTTCCTTTATGTCAAAGATTAAAACTAAGGTTCCAAAACTCTTGAAATGAAATTAAAAATATTTAAATATAACGTAGTATTTTAGTACCATAAACACATAATCTCTGCATTTGGCATAAAAATGTAATGTGCTTCTGTATGTCATGAGACACTCTTTTCCATTTTTAATTAAAATTGTAATAAAAGACGTTACCTAAAACTTTGGTTTTAAAAGGTGATCCTTGTGAGAAAAACTTCAGATAATGTACACTTCTAAAACATACTTTTCCATTTTTATATCGTTCTTGATTTTTCTTTAGTTAAAGCTTTAAAATGTTAATACAGTACTAGGAAGATGTTTCCTCTATTTGCTCACTTTTATTCATTTTGTTCACAAACCTCTAAAGTTTTGTTTTTTTTATTTCAGCTTGTTCCCAAGAGGATAACTCTTTGTAATTGCCTACTCTCTCTCAATGTCTTCTGTTGTGCTTTTCCTGAGAGTTGTATTTTCTCTCAATATGAAGATACATTTAGGGTGCTCTTCCAGTTGTGCTAATCTTATTCTTTTCATGAGGGGCAAAAATGGAAAAGGAGGAAGATGCTCAAAATAATTAGGAAAAATCATGGTTATAATGGCTGACTAAATTGAGGAAAGCTACTTCTTACATAACCCCGGGAGTTCACAGTATGCCAAATGGAAAAAGATCTGCAAGATAGAATGTATCATGAGAAGAGACTTAGAAATTTGCTCAGTATCACACAACTAATTAATAATGGTGTGGGAACCAGGTTTCTTTCCTCCAATTTATTGGCTTTTCTGTTTTCTTTTTTTTCTTTCTGTAGCACTTTATTTCCTTTCTTTTTAAAAAATAAAAGTGAATTTGTACAATATTAACTTCAATAACCCTAAATATTAAGTTTTACATAAATTTATTTAGCATTCAAAAACTCTAGAGGTAACCAGGTTGGAAAGCAAAAAGTAAAACTGTTGTTATTTGCAGATGACAAGATCTTGTATCTACAAAATTCTAATGAACCCACTAAAAACTATTAGAACTAATAAATAAAAGATCAATATGCAAACATCAATTATATTTCTATATACCCACAGTGAATAATACTAATGAAATTAAGTAAATTCTGTTCACAATAGCATCAAAAGGGATAAAATACTTTGGAATTAATTTAACAAAAGAAGTGTAAAATTTTTACTCAAAACTACAAAATACTGTTCAAAAAAAAGAACACCTAATAAATGGAAAGACATCTCATGTTCTTGGATCAGACCACTTGATATTAAGATGGCAATATTGCCCAAACTAGTTTCCAGATTTGATGCAATCTCCATCAATTCCAGCTGATTTATTTGCACCAGAGTACAACCTGATTCTAAAATCCATATGGAAATTTAAGGGACACAGAATAGGTGAAACAATTTTTAAAAAAAAGAAATGAGAGAACTTTCCCTTCCTGATTCTGATTTCAAACTTACTATAAGGTTTCAGTAATGAAGAATGTGCTGTAATGGTATAAAGGTAGACCTATAGATCAATGGGATGGAATTGAGGGTCCAGACATACACCCTAACATTTATGTTCAATTGATTTTCAACCAGAGTACCAACACAGTTCAATGGGGAAACAGTTTTCTTTGAGAAATTCTACTGGTACTACTGGATATCCATATGCAAAAGGATGAGTTTTGAGCACTACCTCATACCATATTAACTCAAAAATGGATCAAAGACCTGGTTGCAAACTACAAAACTCTTAGAAGAAAACATAGACGTACGTCTTTGTGACTTTGGATTAGGTAAAGATTTCTTAGATCTGGCACCAAAAGCTCAGACAACAAAAGTAAATACATCGTACTTCATTAAAACCAACAATTTTTGTTTTTCAGAGGATACCATCAAAATGAAGAAACAACCCATAAAAAGTAGAAAATATTTTCAAATGATAAATGTGATAGAGGACTTGTAACTAGAAACGTGTCTCAATAGCTCTTACGACCCCAAAAAAACAAATGAATAAATATATCTGAATAAACACTTCTCTAAAGATGTACAAATGGCCAGTAAGCACATGGAAAAACTCAAAGTCATTAGTTACCAGAAAAATATAAATCAAAACCACAATGAGATACTACATTACACCTAATAGGATGGCCAGAATCATGAAGACGGATAACAAGTGTTTGTGATGACGTGGAGAAATCGGAACCCTCCTATCCTACTAGTAGGAATGTAAAATGGGGCAGCCATTTTGGAAAAAGTTAGGTGGTTCCTCAAATGGTTAAACATAGTTACCATATGATGCAGCAGAACCACTTCCAAAAATATACCCAAGAGAAATGAAGACCTGTGTCCACACAAAAACCTTTACACAAATGTCCATAGCAGCATAGTTCATAATAACCCCAAAGTGGAAACAACCCAAATGTCCATCAACTGATGAATGGGTAAACAAAATGTGGTATATCAATACAGTGGAATATTGGCAATAAGAAAATGAAGTACTGATACCTGTTACAATATGATAAACCTTGAAAGCATGCTAAATGAGAGGCCAGTTGGGAAAGATGGCATGTATGATTCAATCTATGTACAAAATTCCAAATAGGTAAATAGGTAAATCTATAATCTGTAGAAACAGAAGGTAGACTTATGGTTACCAAAGGCTATGGGGGATGTGGGAGAGGAGGGGAGGTTGAGGATGGAGAAGGGAAAATGAATGCTAACTGGATGGTTTTTTGGGGGAAGTGGGTGGATAAGGAAAATGTTCTAAAGATTGATTGCAGTGATGGTTGCAAAATTCTGAATTTACTAAAACCATTGAATGGTGTGATTTAAATAGATATATTCTGTGGTATGTGAATTATATCACATTATATCACAATAAACAAAAACACATTAAAAACAAAAAGGAATTGTACAGCATTATACCTGTCCAAACTCTTTAATATCTAAAATGTTTATACTCTAACCTCCCCATTTATACACTGGCATCATTATATTATAGATTAGAAAACAAGTCCAGAGTAACAAAGAGGTTTTCCTAAGACTGGAGATGAAATTGTGGCTTATTTATCTAGTATTTATTACATTATGCTGTTTTAAAATTAAATTTGGAATACTTGTGAATTTTTGTGCTTTTTCTGAGGTTGTGATTTTATTTTTTTTGAACATTTCCTTATATATATAAAATGCTTTGAATCAAGTTTACCTGTTTTAAAAAAGTGTCATGTTTGTAGAGCACTCACTATATATAAAATCCTAGGCAAGTGGAATCCTAAATAAAGGCAATCAGTCCTCTGCTCTCAAGGATCCCACCTAAGCCCAATTCAACAGATTGTGTGTGTGTGTGTGTGTGTGTGTGTGTGTGTGTGTGTATATATATATATATATATATATATATATTTAAATAAGTTATTTTTTAAGGTAGGAATTTCAATGGTTAATTAAAAAGGTGAAATAGTCCAAAAGTATAGAGTGAAAAAGTCAGTCGGCTTTCTACCTTAATGACCAGACTCCAGTTCTTATATAGAGGCAAGTACAGTGTCTAATTTCTTGTAGATCCTTCCGGAGGTGTTCTGTACCAATATATTAATGTATCTTAGAAATTATTCCATATCAATAAATATGATGTGTTTTACTCTTTAATGACTCATGTCACTCCATGTGTATTTTTGCCCAGATGCCTAGAGATATGTCAGATGTGAATGTCATGTTTGATTTTAACTCTTGGTAAATGTACATTAGTTGAAGCATTTTTGAGTCTCTAAGGCCATCTAAACTATGGAATGTCAAATCTGTGAACTAAATCAGCTGAGTGCTTCTTAAACACATTGATTTTGTTGTAAGTTTCCTTTTAAGAATCCTCCAAATATCCTTTAATAGTTTAAAAAATTATAAATGATATGCATTTACTGTACACATGAAAATAGTAAATTTGCTTCGAAGACCAGACATTAGAAAAACTTGACAGTGTATTTACCAAGAATGGCATTTTTCCGGTAAAATAACCACAGTTTAAAGTTTGAGCTAGCACTCACATATTTTAGTAACCTAAATTTTAAATGCCCATACGATGTACATATTTAATTTTTTTTCAAGGAAACTATACTTTTGATTTTAATTGGACCTTATTGCACAGATGTGTGTACAGCTGTCTCTATGTTCTGAGGTTACAGTTGCACAACCCGGGACTACTATTGAGCTGTCAGCGCAGAGCCCGATGCACGGCTCGAACTCACGGCCTGCGAGATCATGAACTGAGCCGAAGTTGGATGCTTAATGGAGTGAGCCACCCAGGCGCCCCCTCCCAGGACTAGTATTGAAGGAGATGACGGTGAAATTTTTTTTAATTAATTTATTTGTTGTTTAATTTACATTCAAGTTAGCATATAGTGAAACAATGATTTCAGGAGTAGATTCCTTAATACCCCTTACCCATTTAGCCCATCCCCTCTCCCACAACCCCTCCAGCAACCCTCCGTTTGTTCTCTATATTTAAGTCATATATTTTGTCCCCCTCCCTGTTTTTATATTATTTGCTTCCCTTCCCTTATGTTCATCTGTTTAGTGTCTTAAATTCTTCATATGAGTGAAGTCATATTTGTCTTTCTTGACTAATTTTGCGTAGTATAATACTTCCCAGTTCCATCCACCTAGTTGCAAATGGCAAGAGTTCATTCTTTTTGGTTGTTGAGTAACACTGTATATATTTTTTTCTGTATATATGTATAGATATAGATATAGATATAGATATAGATATAGATATAGATATAGATATAGATACAGATAAAGAAGATGTGGTATATAGGTATATACCATATATGTGGTATTTAGGTGTAACCACATCTTTATCCATTCATCAATGACGGTGAAATTTTACTTTGGAGTAATTGATTTTGTTTGGAACTGCTCACCTGATCCTACACCCCATGCTAATTATCTTGATTATGTTCTCAGAGATCTAGCTAAGGACTCAATTCCTTTTTCACTTAACTGACTTTTTCCTTTTTTGAAGTATAGTTTATGTACACTAAAATCCACTCATTTTCAGTGCAAAGTCTGATGAGTTTTGGTTAAGTGTATACAGTTGTATAACTTCCACCATAATCAAGCTATAGAAAAGTCTCATCGTCCTCATGTTTCCTTCTTTATGCTCCTTTGTAGTTAACCCTCTCAGATTACCTTGATCCCAGACAACCACTGATACTTTCTTTCACAATGCTTTGCCTTTCTAGAATTTCTATAAATGGGACCATTCAGTATGTAGTCTTTGTGTTTGACTTTTACTTAGCACATGTTTTTAAGACTTATCTATGTTGTGTATATTAATACTCTGTTCCTTTTCTTGCAGAATAGTATGTCATAGTGTTAATATGCTGCCATTTTTTCCTCTATCAGTTGATGAGAAGTAACGTTGGTTTTTATACTTTGGTTATTATGAATAATATAACCATGAATATTCAGATACAGGTCTTCAGATGGACATTTAATTTCTCTTTGATAAACATCTAGGGATGTTTGGGGATGTAGGGATCTTTGGTCAGCATTTGTTGAAATTGTTAACCTACTGCCACACTCTTTTCCAAAGGTGCAGAATCATTTTGTGTTCCCACCAGCAATATGTGGGAGTCCTAGTCACACCATATCATCACCAAAACTTACTATGGTCAATCTTTTTCATTTTAGCCATTCTAGTAAGTGTGTAGTGATATCTCCTTTGGCTTTATTTTCACTTTCCTGAAAACTGGTGACATGAAGGATCTTATGTCCATATTACCCATTCATATATCTCTTATGAAATTGCAATTTTTTCTGGCCAATTTTTAATTGGGTTATTTGTCTTCTTGTTATTAAATAATAAGGGCTCTATTTTTTCTAGATATAAGCCCTTTGTTAGATATGTGCTTTACAAATATTTTGTCTGAGGGGCGCCTGGGTGGCTCGGTCGGTTAAGCGTCCGACTTCGGCTCAGGTCATGATCTCACGGTCCGTGAGTTCGAGCCCCGCTCAGAGCCTGGAGCCTGCTTCCGATTCTGTGTCTCCCTCTCTCTCTGCCCCTTCCCCGTTCATGCTCTGTCTCTCTCTGTCTCAAAAATAAATAAACGTTAAAAAAATTAAAAAAAAACAAATATTTTGTCTGAATCTGGCTTATCTTTTCATTTTAACTGTGTGTCTCAAAGACTGAAATGTTTTAAACTTTGATGTTTATTTTATTAATTTTTGTTTTCAGTAGCCTATTTAATATGTCTTTGTCTAACTCAGTGTCCCAACTAATTTTCCTGTTTTTTCTTCTACAAATTTAATGGTTTTTATCTCTTATATTTTGGTCTATGATTCATTTTAAGTTAATTTTTGCATGTGAAAAGAGGTAATGATTGAAGAACATTTTTTTCTCCATACAGATACCCAGTTGTGCCACCACAGTTTGTTACAAAAACATACCTTTTACCTCATTGAATTACCTTGGCTCCTTTGTTAAAAATCATTCAACCATGAGTGCAGGTCTATTGCTGACCTCTCTTCTTTCTGCTGATCTATCATTCCAGTACCACACTGGCTCAATTACTGTAGCTTTATAGCAAGTCTTGAAATCAGGTAGTTTATCTTTGTTCATTATTTACATTTTCCTGTCAAAGTCACCAATTTGGCTTCCATGTTACTAAAGTTAAATAGTCTCAAATTTACCTTTCTCCAGAGTTTGGGACTATTGAACTTTTTGAAAGTTTCTCTTCTCTTACTTTTCATTTAACCTTTGATGTAGTTCCAGGTCTTGCTGTAACTGGTACCTGGTTCCAAGTGAAGTCACTTGGATAGTGCACATTGACTGACCCCGGCAAGTTATTCAAATGCCAGGGACTGCCAGGAAATACAGGGTGGCGTAATACCCAATTTTTACTTGCAAGGAATTGACAAGCTAGAGCAAGATAGGGAAATGTGGCATATTTATATACAAGAATAAATTATATTGGCTAGCACAGAATTAACTGTTGAATGAATGGAATAGGCAATCTATACTACACCAGTCTTCCAGAGGAGGGAGGATTCTTTTAGCAAACATGAGAATTGACTGGGCTTTGAAGTATAGGCAGAAATTTGATTGGCAGGAGCAGGATTACAAGCAGAAGATGTTTCAGGGGATGAGGGAATAGGTTGAAGTAACCTGGGCTTGGAATAAAGGGTAAGAGTCGGCATGCTTATGGTGAACAATACATTTCAACTGTGGAGTCTCACTTGGAACTCCAGTGTCCATGGAACAAATCACTACGCAGGCAAAGAAATGGCCAAGGATGGAGAAGTGATGAGGAATCTGGAGCAGAAAGCCAGCTAAGATATATTAGGGCAAAGGGAAAAATGAACAGGACAAAACGTAGCAAAGAACCTGACCAGGATGCTAAAGGATTCTGACTGTATAAGTCACACATGGATAGTTTAAATGCGAGTTCAGCAATTCACACAAAGTACCAAAGGTGCCTCTGTGACCCAGCCTGGTCATAGAGGAGGAGGAAGACAGTGAATTTAAAATTGCTGGGCAAGAGGGAAAAGGAACATTTCTTGAGCACCTACTATGTGAAAACTAGGTTTTTCACAAGCTTTTTATTCTCTTAACAACTCTGTAAAGACTATATTTGCAATATTTTGAATATTCAGAAGCAAAAGTAATCCTTAATAAAACATTCCTCCAGGGACCTACTTATCTTGATCTGTTCACTCCCAGCATCCAGAGCTGTTCTTAACTTGGGATTTTATAAGCTGGAAACGAAATTAGTTCAGAGTCACTGATCTGGGTTGCTTTTGCTCAATATCTAATATAGGCATGAATGGATGAATTTGGATGTCAGTTTTCAGTTTCTCCTCCTGAAGGATTTCTCCTCTTTCGTTATTCGGATTCTATCAATCCTTTTTAGAGCCTTCCATGTTGTTCCTGTTCCTTGCTGATTTGGTCTATGATGTCACTTGTAATATAGACTTTTATAGGTTGTGTACGTGTTCCTCACTTCATAGACTGTCGTGTTAGAGAGGCCTTGCTTTACTCCAAAATGCACTTTCAAAGAGCTGCCTCTCAGCTACCGGAATCCCAGAACTGGTTTCAAACTAAGGTCCTATTCTGGCGTAACTAGTCTGGGCTTTGTATGATCAGTCTTTAAGTTTGGGGGTTTTCTTCCGCATCGCATAATGAAGAGGACCCTGCTTTTCGAGGGGTCACATGGATCATGTTTTTGGACATGCCTATTTTCTTCTCTGCTCCAGATTTTCTATGTGAACTTGGGGGCATTTCCTAACTTTTTTGAAACTCATTTATTCAAATATTTATGCAACAACTGTTATGTGACAAGCATTATTCTGGGTCCTACAGACACAGTGGTAAATGGTATACTATAAGATTGTTTCAACATATTGTAGATATTGTAAAATGGCTGCCATCATTGACACCTTATGGGCTGTCAGCTATGCACTTACCATCATTTGGAAGGAGAGCAAACTTTCAGATTTGGATTTAAGCTGAGTGTAAGCAAACATTGCCCTTCAGGTAAAAAATGTGGACACCATAATACTCTTCTAAGAAGCAGTGTGAGTGTGGGAGAAATGGTTTCAGAAAACGGAAATTCTGTCTGTATGTTAGCATTGTCAGAAAAGGGATCCTAAAAGATAATGGCATTTAAGCTAAGGTTACAATCCTGGAAAAAAATAATGTGCTTGTTCAAATAGAATTGGCAATTCGTGTATCATTTATCAGCCACTTAACATAAGCCACTTAACTGAGAACCTACTTTGTACAGGATTTTCTGTGTATAACAGCTAGCTGGAGACCTATGTAGTTTAAAAATAATTTTCCCAAACCACCCAGATGGAAAAAGCTTAAGCTGGGACTAGAACTCAGGTCTCCTAATTCCTTACAGAACGAAATGCCCTATGTTTCCTTACTTCATTGAGTTCTTTACTCAAATGTCAGCTCAAGGAGCCTTTCCTGACCTCATCTAAAATTACTTCTTTTTACACTTAGCACTACCTGACATTATAAACATTTTTAGGGCCTTTTTCATTGCTTCTTTTCCAAACCAGAATGCACACTTGATGAGGGCAGGGGCTGAGTCCTTTTTGTTCACAGAACACTGGAACGGCGCTCAGCATAGTAACTTCTAGCTGTGTGCATGGTCCTCCCACCGGGAGCCTGTGCCAGCAGTGGCTTCACAGTCCTTGCAAAATACGGTCTCAGAACCCCAGCCTGGCCCACCAGGTTGGGGCAGTCTGGCCCCCACCCATCTCTCCAGCTTCAGCTTCAGGCATTCTCAGCCATGAACCTTGGCTCTAGCTGCCTAAGTCCACTTGTTATTCCCCAAACATATATTTATGTCTTTACTCATGAATGTCTCACTGCCTGAAATCCTTGCTCCTTCCTTATTAGCTGGATGACTTCCCTTCATCTATCGATGACCAACTCAAATGTCATAATAACTTCTGATTCCAACCCAAACTAGTTGTTCTATTTGTGCCCCCCAAAAAACTATGCATACCTCCATGAGAGTATTTATCACATTTCATTGATTCATTCAACAAATATTAGTGGGGTGCCTTCCATGTAGGAGGCACAGTATTCTTTAAAAATGTGTCCATCTTTTTCTAAGGCAAGACTGAGAACTCTTTCAGGGGTCAAGTCTTATTTATTTTTGTAGCTCTCAGAACTCTGCACAAAGTTTGACTCTGCTTCACCAACTCTCATTTACCCATCAAGATTCACTGTGAATATGGTATTCTCTAGAAAAGTTTATATAGCTTGTTAGGGATCCCTACAATTTCTGATAAACTTCTAAATTATTACCTGCAAATAGGTGTGTGTTGATTCATTTGCATTTTTGTCTGTGGCACCAGCTGCGAGCACCTGTTACTTTTGAATCTGTAGCACCTAACAGAGGAGCTGGCACAGGAAGCTTCAATGAATGGGTGTGGACTTCCTGGTGGTGAATTCGGGGTCTTAGTGCCTCCATTCTCCATGGAGAAAGATCAAATCTGGTTGGATGGCTCCCTTCATCAGCTTGATCCCTAGTCCCCCTTAGTCATTTTAAGATGCCATGGTGAGATGCCTCACTTTCTGAAGTTGGAGAGGCTAAACCAACTGCTGAGTGTTTCTGCTGTGCTGGTAGCACTTCGGGTAAAACAGTATAAATAATATCACTGAAGGCAGCCTCCTTTCATCTGCAGATTAACTGGGCAATGTTTATCACCTTCTTAGCCAGGAAAAGCTTTTATCAGGCTCAGCTAACAGCTTGCATTAGCCTCTTACAAGGACTTGCCACATTGCCTTTAAACTGACATGCTGCAGAGTCAGCCCCGGTAAGAGTCCAAAAAAAGTGGAATCTTTTCTGATGACTGTCAGAATGGATGGTGTATCTATCTCCAGGCTGGAAAAATTCAATAAATTGCCTGTTTGGCAGTGGAGGGGAGAGTCATCAGTAAAGTAGGCTGACCCTTATGTGGGCAGAATGACTGAATATTTTGCTAATGTTCAGAAGAGTTCTCTTTGTAAGCACCATGGCAAAACTTCTTTAACAGAGGTTAAGTGTCTTAGTTTCGTCAGCATTATTCTATGCCAAGACCTGAAAAGGTAAATGTTGACCTCCCCAAATGGCAAAAATTGCCTGCATATTTAGACTTCTTTGATCAGAGACCCAATGAAAGTATTTCTATAGTGTTCACCTCATCATAACTTAAATCTCTTCATTGACCACTCACTGGCCATGAGTGAAGTTGGAAAGGGCTGTCTCCCCTTTGAATCTGAAAATGAAAATGAGTGACTTATTCAGTGTCCATGGGAAGGTAGACTATCCATCCTTTCCCTTTTTGTTTTGCTTTGTTTTCAAGTAATACTGGTTGCAGTAACTGCTCCAGTGTAATCGTTGTTGCTGAAATCATTTGCATTTCTATGACATGGAGAATGGTGACTCCGTGGATGCCAGATCCCAGAAGGCTTATTTTACAGGGTTGTCCAAACACAGACATCTCCCGTCCAGGCCCTGTGAAGCCCCCATGACTTCACAGCTGGGATAGTTCTATGTGAGGTGTCAAAGGACTCAGTACAACCAGGTCTACATCCTGTGAAACAGACCAAAGGACACCCTTTAACCTCAGAGGCAGTGGTCTGAGTAATTGTCCTAGTTCTGAAGAGATTAGCTACCTTCCCAGCCTCTGGCTTGCTTCTCCCTCTCATAGTGAGAATGATACTTCCTCCTTTCTTCACACTCATTTACATATTGGCGATGAATGCCCTCTTGAAAGACATATATTAATGTACAAAGTTAGCATTACTGATTTTGGTATATCAAATCCATTGATGGACCACGAATGATGTCTTTAAAATGCTTTCCATTATGTCCCACAAAGACTCAGAAAGGCAGGCACTTTTATCCTCTATTTATATATGAGGCTAAGAGAAGCCGAGGAACTTATTCAAGGTCAATACCCAGTAAAGAGCAGAACCAGGATTTGAGCCCAGAGCTAGTCTATCTCCAAAGATTTTTGGTAAAAATTAGGCTTCTATATACTCTGCATTTATCTAAGGCTGTGGCACTATTCAAGAAACCACCCATCAGTGAGATGCAATGATCTATAATCATTGGATTTATAGAAAACTAGCCACTAAATCAGAGTCATTCAGAGTCCCTGAAAAGCAGTATTGTGGACACTCAAGAAACGATCGCGAAAGTTGCTTTAATTTTCAGAATTAAAAAATAACTATCAAAGTCAGCACTTGGGATACTGGGGCATTTGGGTGTGTGAGGAAGGAGTAGGATGTGAGGGACAAGCAGGACACTGAATCTCCCAGAGCGTTCGCCCCCTTCCTTCAGAGCTTTAACCACCAGGGCCAAATGTCCGCAAGACTGGTCATCCTCAAGTACACAGCAGAGCATGAGTTAGGAGCGTCTCCTTTTTAGCATTCATTTCTGACTTTAATCACTTGTGCCCCATGCCTACAGTGGGCCAGGCCTTGTTATAATCAGATAAATACATGTTTTAGTGATGTTGAAAACAACAGAGGAAAGTAAAGCAACATGCCTGCAGCCACACAGTACCCCCCGATTGTGTTGCTATCTCCAAAGGCAGGTCCCAGGCAGGTCCCTACTGCCTACTCCAAAGGCAGTAGTTTGAAAACTACTAAAAGCGTTTTCAAATTGCTCTCCTTGCTCGAAAGCATTTGTGCCCTTCACAGCACACATATCAGCTAAATCTATTGAAATTGCAAATCACAACCTAACACTCACCCCAACCCACACCCATGTAAAAACTTACCAAGACACTGCATAGATTCCAAAATCCCTGACAGATCCTATGAGGTCCACCACAGCTGGCCCCTGCTGATCTCCCTAGCCTTGTCTCCAACCTCTTCCCCCTCGCTCACCTTGCTCCAGTGGTGCTGGCTTTCTTTAATTTCCTTAAACATACCAAACTCTATCCAAATTCTGGCTCTTGAAATTGCTCTTCCCTGTGCCTGGAATTCTCACAGATCTCTGGATAGTAAGCTCCTTATCACCATTTAGCTAGTATTTTTATGACCATGCTAGCTAAGTAGCCACTCCTCCCACCCTTGGACACACACTCCTTCATACTTACCTCTTACTCTGCATTATTTTCTTCACAAAATCACTAGATTTTTGGTTTGTTTGGTTCTTATTGCTAGAATAACAACACAAGAGAAGAAACTTCATCTTGTTCTTTGGTATATTCCCAGAGCTTTCAACAGTGCCTAACATGTAGCACACATTTAATGCATCCTTGATGAATGAATGAAATGGATGAAGTGAACCTCTAAACCCAAATCTGCCTGCAGTGAAAGGCCACACTTTGACCACCAATATGCTGCAATTTTTAATTAAGTTCTTAAGATAGATTCAGTAATGGGCTAGGCAGGAATAATATCTGGTCCCTCCCTTCAAAATGTTTACAATTTAGTTGTAATATGACACTTATGCATTCTTGGGATAGCAAATAATACCACTGAGTTCTCGATAAAGGGAATGGCATCCGAGGGCATCAGAATGCAGAATAGAATGGTCAGTGGGGACCCAGGCAGTCCTTAAAGGCTTTCTAGAGGTGAGTGATTGGTAGGAGCTTTGAATGGTGGAGGCAACTTAGAGAAGGAGAGAAGACTATTGGGTTCTTGGTTAAGACCTAGCATCGGTGAGTTTATCCAGGACAGAGTCTAATCAATGACATGTATTTTAGGACATCCCAGACTAGGGACATTTGTTAGAGCCTTTTTTCCAGGAAAAAACAACAACAACAACAACAACAACAACAACAACACTCACCCTTCATATACAAGTACAATTTCACAAGAAAACAAGGCAAACAAGGGAAGAGGAAAGGAGGAAAGGAAATGAGGATCCATGTTTCTGATTGTGGTGGTGGTAGGGGAGAGACAGAGCTAGCACACAATGAGTATCAGATAGTTGTTGCCTCTCTTACCCTTGAAGTTCTTTTTTTGTGGAATTCATCTGGAATTTTATGCTTTCTCCAAAAATAAGTCACCAATAGTAGGGGCTCATAAGAGGAGGCCACCACTTTGGGGCAAATGGTAGGGCAAGGCCTCTCTGTAGCATCGTATATACCCAGGTATGGGGCTGCACAGAGCCCTGGCCATTGGCAGAGACCATCCTAGAGTTTGTCAGAGGGCTGTAGCTGCCCCTCAGAGGAGATTCCCCCACCTCCAATCATGGCTCCCAGTGAAGTGTAGAGCAAGGAGATCCTTGAGAACTAGGTCACTAACTAGTAAAGATGACTTACTATGTTCAGAATAAACATCCATCCATCCATCCATCCATCCATCCATTCATTTAACAAGTGAGTATCATGCAAATTTCAGGGGCTATAGTAAGGGAGAGACAGTTTTCTTGAGGAATTCATGGTCTACCCACAAGGAAGCCCATGTACAGTTAGTGTCTTAACTGGCTACTCATGCTTCCAGGTCTGGGTTGGATGAAAATGTTTATCAAATATCCAGGCCTGACCACAAAATCACACCAAAACAAACCAAAACACTCCATGAAGGGAAAGACTATGCTTAACCTTTTTTTCCTCTCAGGCTCTTCCCAGAAAGGTGATAATGGAAGATTTGGTCCCAACAGGGACACAGGCAAGGGATTTGCATTTTAAAGTTTGACAGATATTTATAGGCCTTTTGATCTCCTTTTTCCCCCTTACCACCCACTCCCTGAAACTTGCCTGCCTCCTCCTCCCCCATCCGATTCTGTGCATTGTCCCAGGTACAAATCAAAGAAATGGTGATGGCTCCAGAGCCAGAGGACCCTGGTGCACTGACGTGGTGTGCCCAAAATCACATAGTTCCTATTTATTGAATATTGACTATATATCAAGTACTTTTCTTAATTCCTACCCCCCACAATCTCCCTGCAAGCTTCATTTATGATTTACCTTTTGTTGTTGTTGTTAAGGGGTGGGGGGGACTGAGGCTCAGAGAGATTAAAAAACCTGCTCCAGTCACCAATAAGTAGTGGAGACAGAATTAAAACCCAGGTCTGTATGTCCCAACCTATGACCTTTTCAGTAAGCCAGGCTGACTCCAGTAGACAAGGGTGGTTCTTGCAGGCTGCTTAGCTAAGATCCTTCTCAGAACAGATTATCCTGCATTCCAGTTTTGCTGGTGTTATTCTGGAAATAGCCCAATAAATGTCACAATTTGATTTACTTGGGACAAACTGGCAGCTGCCTTTTCCTTTGCAGCTCTTCTTGGGCTCAGAACTTTCCCTTTGCTTCTACTCATCTTTCGCACAGACCACTTCGGCCCAACAGCTGCAAGCCTGGGTTTAGAACCATCATCTGCAACCTCATAGGGTTTGCTGAACACAGCTTCTCTCCAGCCCTAAGAAAGCCTATTGGAAACAAACTCAGAATCTCAGACCCTTACATTTTTGCAGCTGGAGGGGGTCTTGAAAACCATCCAAGAAACAGACATTCAGACAATGACTTGTGCAGAGTAACCGGCACCAGATTTATTAGAATACTATATATTTGCTATATTAAAAATGGACAGATGGCAGTTATACTCGTGAGGTACAGTGTAATGTGTAAACTTGTCAAATCACTGAGTTGTATATTTTTTACTAATGTAACATTGTGTGTCAAGTATACTCAAAAAAAAAAAAAAAAGGAAAGGTAAGAGAAACAAATCACATTAACACTTCCATGTGCTAGGTGATTTGTTGTATTTAATCTTCACTACAACCCAGTGAGGTACAATTAATTACTGTCCTCATGTTACAGATGAGTCCTGGCTTAGAGAAATAACTGACTTAAGGTTCTTAACGAGTACTTAGTGGGACCAGAAGATCTGAACTTGGGCACTGCAGGTAACACAGACCCTTCCTGTCCCACAGCAGGTGGAGGGGTGTGATGAAAAGCACAAACAACACCCAGGTTGAAGTGACTGGCCTGGGAAATTTGTTCCTGTGCAGAAGAGTGAAGAGTTAGCTGAATGAAGCAATGAATGCAATCATTTTGTGGACTAATGGAGGTTGGGTCTGTAATCTAAAATCACCCAGCATTCACCAGCAACCTGAGTCAGATTTTGAGCAATAGGGCCTCCCCTGGGAAACAAGGATGGTGGGCTCTCCCCCAGAATCTTGAGGTTGTCTGGTACATGTCAGAAGATTCTGCAAGTTCCCTTCCTCCTTGGAAAACCCACCCCCCCACGCCCAAAGAGGGGGCCTGAGAAGTGTCAAATTGGGAGCCATAAGAAAGTCGTTGCTGGTGCTGGGTCTTCCTGTTGAGGTTGAGAGATCACGTTCAAAGCTCAAACTGCAGCTTCCTCCTCACCACTCCCCATCCCATCCCATCTCCAATCCAGACAGGGAATGCCTCTTCCCTTCCCCCACTGTAGTTCCTTGTAAACACCTCTAGATTGTGCTGAGCTGGGGGTCAGACTGGGAGTCTGAGGCATCCTTTTTGCTCTTTTCAGATAGAATCCAACCTCATGGTAGAGGCTCTCGGTAAGGTTCCTCTCCAGAAGAATGGCTAACAGAAGGAGAAATCTCCCCTCCCGAGCACCCAGGGTAGATTCTGGTGTGGACTGAGCTGCTCCTGAGGAAACTCTTTTCTGAATGATTGCCCATCAAACACATAGTTGTGGGGCCCAAGTTTCAGGACAACAGGGGTCCGAGATAATGCTGGTCCAACGACTTCAGATTTTATCCAGCATGCCCTGGCCCAACCCCATCTGCTCTTAAGGTATAACTTACAACTTATTTCCACCAAATTTTTTTTTCTTGATCATCAATACCAACCTCATTCTCCTCAGAAATGAGATATACCCACATATAACTACCAGGAGGATAGACTGTGGCATTTAGTTTTACCTCGAGGGCCTTGATACCTAAGGAAATTTTTCTGCATCTTGATATCACCCACTCTGGAGTAAATAGTTGACCTGTTAATGACAGGGTTACTAAAGATCCCAATTTGGCATCATTTTGTTAGCTTGCCGGTGATGACATTTTCTCTATTTAGAAGTACTCTCATCATTATCCATCCATCTGGTAGCTCTTAGCCTTTTTGAGTTATGCAAAACTTTTAAAACGTTGTGAAATCTATAGACCTCCTTACCAGTAAAATATACCCAGACACATACACGATCATTGCTGTGCACTGCATTTGACATCCTGAAGCCCATTCCTGACCTCTAGTACCCTGCAGATAGATGTCTGTTCTAGAAAATGAGCACCCTGGTACAGGGACCTCATCTGGTTCCTGGTATGTCTCCAGAATATAGGGAGGTTTCTGGTACATCATAGATAGAATACTTAGAAAATGTGTGTTGCAGGCTGGATGCATTAACCAATCTGGAAGCGAGTTTGTGAGAGCAAAACCAGCTTGGTGATACCCTGTGAAGGAGGCTGTTGCTATTCTGGCCCAGGAAGAATGGCATTGAGAGACTGTGCACAGCTCACAGGAAGCCTGCAAGGCTGCACTCCCGCAGAAATGAGAGAGGGTGGGACAAACGAGGCCGACAAGCATTGACAAGGGAAATACCTTGGGATGTTCTGTACTGGATCAGACTCCAGGTAGGTAACCATGGGGATTGCAAACCGCTAGACCAATCATTCCCAAATCCAGCTTTCTTAAGAGGACTCATCTGAAGAGTCTGTTATAAAAACAAATTGTTGGACCTTATCTGCCTACATTCTGAGTCAGGTGGTTTTT
The DNA here is from genome assembly GCF_022837055.1 of Prionailurus viverrinus. Taxonomy (NCBI): domain Eukaryota; kingdom Metazoa; phylum Chordata; class Mammalia; order Carnivora; family Felidae; genus Prionailurus; species Prionailurus viverrinus. The sequence goes on along the minus strand of NC_062563.1, from coordinate 127,514,137 downwards.
GGGTCACACTTAGAGAAGCAGTGCTGTAGATCAGAGAGGGATGGAAGGGGCCTGGTGCAAGAAAAGAAGGAAAATGATGGCATTTGTGGGGCACAGATCCACTTACCACACCTTGTGTTGGCCTGCATGGCACACACGATAGGTGCAATAGTGGCCACTAAGGTGGTGGCTAATATTCAGAGTAGACCAGAAAGAACACGTAGGGTTTGGATAGGAAGTGGGGTGGCACCACTCGCCCGAGGCAGAAAACCTACACTGGCCAAGGCCTAGCAGTGGGAAAAGAGGCCTGTTTTCCAAGGAAGAGTGAGAAGGGGAGGTCCAGCCTGGAGGAAAGGGAAATGTGGGGAAGGAATAGGGAAGCTTTAGGGACAAGTAAGATGGGTAATAAGAGAAAACAGAATATGGGCTCATCAGCAGGCATGGTCTCTTCAGCATCAAAAAAAGATGCTAAGATCCATAAGATGTCAACAGCTGGTGTCATGGGGAAGGCATGGGAGGGGAGGGGAGCTGGACATTTATCTCCAAATCCATTGTCTATTCCTCAGCACAGACACTACTAGGGCTCCTCAGCTCTGCCAAGAACATTCTTCTGCAGGGCTTATCACAAATGCTGATGATTAAGAAGTTTGCACAGCCCGCAAAGACTCTGCTTTTCATTTTGCAGAATGTCCAGGAAAGGCTAGTTTAAGACACTTACCTTCCTTCTGATGGCTTTCTCACTTGTACTTGCCGAACCCGATGTTCCTGTAAGGAATAATGACATGACATCTTTAGAACATTTTTGAGCTGTGAGAAGGGACAACGCTATGCACATTCACACACATAGGCACAGTTATTGTCGCAGGGCTCTATTTCCCCATTCTCTTTGAGCCCATCTCCTGGTAACAGCTGTGTGGCTCCCTAAAGCCGGCAACAGCTGCAATAATGAGCCTGCCATTTGAGTCTGTGGATGGCACAGGCTCAGCCCCGAGATGCAGCTGTTCTTTAAAGCCTTGGGGCTTGGCCTCCCCCTGCTCTGGACAACAAAGAGGGCCATTCATTAACCCTCCACATTGGAAATATTCATATGGGGGAATCCCTCTTCCTTTTACCAGTGGTACAGTCTTGTAATTCTGTCATTTACGGATAGTTTTGCCATAGGCAAGTGAGAAAGCCTCCTTAAACATAAGTTTACTCAACTCTCCGATGGAAATGATAACACTATCTACCTCATGTGGTTGTTGTAAAGCTCCAGAGATAAAAACAGGAAAACCATTTACATGCTATAAAGCAATATTCGTGTATTAGTTATGATCAAAGCCCTTGTTTCTGAGTTTGAAAAGTGAAAGAAGTTACTGAGCAACGCAGGACAGCACGGTAACCTTCAGAACTGGGCTGTCTGTATAAATGGTCACTGAGGGGTGGACAGGACACAAAGGTTTTTGGAGGAGACACTTATACTGGGCTTAAAGGGATTAAGAGAATTAGGTTAAGGGAGGGAGAGGGACATTTGAATGTGAGACACACCCAGGAAAAAGTCAAGAAAAGAAACTGTGGTCTAGGGACAGTGTAGAGCCATCATGGAGTGGGGTAGAGAATGTGCCCGAGGACCAGGGGGACGTAAAGTTCAAAGGGTCAGGATGGGCCAGAACATCCTAACCAGCCTTAAATGTCAGACAGACAAGTTATCAGGAAAGCTTTTAATAGCATGAAAAAGTCAAGGAGTCTTAAAGGCCTAGACATCATCCAGTCCTGCTCCCTGTGTTCCATACTTTATGTCTATTTAACACTCTAGACAAAGAGACCAGCGCTGGACATGCCCTTGGTTTCCTGGTGCCAGGCTCAGTAGCTTTCAACCCTCTGGGGGTCTTTTGTCTGTCCAAATCAGCGGCGTGTGACTTCCCTGATTATTAAAAAAAGAAATTGGCTGGGCTCAGCCTAGATTTATCAAATCAGAATCTCCAGGAGAGGGACCTGGGAATCTTCCTTTTGAAAATAAATCTTCCTCTTTCCCTAGGTGATCTTGTCATCATGCAAGTGTGGGAATGTGTGCATGTGAACTCTATGACGTGCATACTGAACATAGAGCTCCAACAAGGACTTGGCAACCCTTACTGTATCCGACTCGCCAGCATCCTATTATCTTTACAAGAGTAATTCCCCTCCCTTCCTCCCTTCCTTCCTCCTTTGTCCTTTCTTCATTTTTGAGTAAATGTGCTACCCAGATGCTTTGATTCAACTTGAGGGCAACTGTGGTTCCTGAGTCTATATCCAAGGCCAGGTATCATGCCATTTCTCTACATGTATTAATCTCCACAACAATCCTGTGAAGTGTGTACTGTTATCATCCCCATATCACAAACAGAGAAACTGAGACACAGAGAGATTCAGTTACCTGCTTATGATCGCATAGTTGTAAAAGGAGAAGGGTCAAGATTTGAACCTAGGAACACTGGCTGACAGTCTTTGCTTCAAACCATGCTTCAAACCATTAGACAACGAAGCAAGTAAGGTGAATAAAGAAAAATACCCTCAATTCCTCTTACCAGAAACAACCACTCAAACACTTAGTCATTTTTATATACAAACATTTAATTGAATCAAAGTATTAATTTTATATGCCCTGCTTAAAAACTCTACAATTAGATTATATCTCCTCTGTTGTGTGTTCCTTGCAAATCTGATTTTTGTTAACTATGTAGTATTCCATCATACAGAGAGGGCATAATTTATATATTCCTCCTTTGTTGTTAGATTTCAAAGTTGTTTTTAATTTTTTACTATCATAATATTATGGTAAATATTCCTTTTTATAAATATTTGACTGTGACTTTGTTTGGTTCTATAGAATAAAGTTCATATGCCAAAGGTAGTTTTAAATCTAAAATGCATTCTAGGGACACCTGGGTGGCTCAGTCAGTTAAGCATCCAACTTTGGCTCAGGTCATGATCCCGTGTTTCATGGGTTCGAGCCCCAGATCGGGCTCTGTACTGACAGCTCAGAGCCTGGAGCCTGCTTCAGATTCTGTCTCCCTCTCTTTGTGCCCCTACCCTGCTCATGCTCTGTCTCTTTTTATCTCTCAGAAGTAAATAAACATTTAAAAAAATTTTTTTAATGCATTCTGGATATTTTAAAATATTTTTTAAAAATCTAGCCAGTTTACTCTTCCACAAGCAGTGTGTGGACAGGACTACTTTTTCACCCTTTTGCCAACTTTGCCAATTTGGAAGGTGCAAAATGGCCTCTCCTTGTTGTTTCCATTTACATGTCTTTGATTACTATTGAGGTGAACTTTTCTGTTTATTAGCCCCTTGTACTTCTTTGGTGAGTTGTTTATTCACTCCCTTGTTCATTTCCCCAATGGCAAGCTTGTGTTTTTCTTATCAGGATGAGTTTTCCAGAACAATACTCCTTTGATCCTCATATTTATGAGAAATATTTTCCCTACTTTATTCTTTGCCTTGTATCTGCTTTTTAGGTGCCAGTCTACTTGCAAGTAAGGAAATCTGGATTAAAAAATGGTCCAAAGGAGAGGCCAATGTTTCTGAAAATAAGCGGGGTCATTAGGCAGATATTTTCCTAAAAAACATGTTTAGTATTCATTTTAATACCAGGACTTCTGGCATCTTAATTTCTGGCATTGGAGAGGACTGAGGAAGTAATTTCACACTTCTTTTGCTCTTCATGCTGGTAAGAACAGAGGCAAATCCTTAGAGAACAACCTCAGTGCAAATTGCTTTCAACTTTTTTGACATGGGTATTAAAACGCCACCCCAAGTACCAGTGGTAATAAAAAATCCAACTTAAAAGGGGAGTAGGTGTAAATGTAACACATGAGATTTTTTTTTTTTTTTGAATCTTTTGAATCTTTTTTTTTGAATCAGCCAGTTGCTGAAGAATCAGCAGAGAAGCACTCAAAGCTGCTTCCCCTTTCTGGTCTGTGAGGAAAACCCGAGCTATTTGGGGCTAAATGTTGACATGAGATTTTTGAACCAAGGTGAACTGCTCATATTCCCTTGCACTAAGGATTAATCAACACATCCTGCCCATTGCTCTCAAGGGAGAATTAGTTTCACTTCCTCTTTTTACTACCCTTTTCCTCTGTTCTGATGATTCTCCACCCATATGTCTCTCTACAACCCTCCTGTCTTCCACCTACATGCCCATTTTGTGCAGACATGGTGGCTGGATTTTTCCCCTGCAAATGAACATACTTAGTCATATTTTCAAAAGAGAAAGAAGTTTAGGGACCCCACAGGGACATGGGTACTTGGAGTGGATTCTTTCTGAGACAAAGCCACACAACCTTGGCTTCCATCTACACTGATTTTGCAAAGAAAATTCACACAGCACTTGGCTATAAAGTTGGTTGATGAGTTAGGATCTTGAGGTCAGGTTGTCTGAATGCTGGAGGAGAAAGGAAGCCTTACAAATTCTTGGGAGGTAAGATTCTGTTGTTCTTCATGACCTGGCTTAGCAAGGGGGTGGAGATAAACTTAATTTCTGGTCAGGGAATCCTCCTCAGGAATGGCTTAAGAAGTACACAAGGGTTTTATCTTTCTGTTCTAAAGGACTTCTGGAGTTGATTTTTATTTATTTAGTCATTTAAAAGCTTTTTAAATTTTTTTTTAAATTTGCTTTTTAATTTACATCCAAGTTAGCATATAGTGCAACAGTGATTTCAGGGGTAGATTCCTTAATGCCCCTTGCCCACTTAGCTCATCCCCCCCTCCCACAACCCCTCCAGCAATCCTCTGTTCTCTATATTTAAGAGTCTCTTATGTTTTGTCCCCCTTCCTGTTTTTATATTATTTTTGCTTCCCTTCCCTTGTGATCATCTGTTTTGTTTCTTAAATTCCTCATGAGTGAAGTTGTATGATATCTGTCCTTCTCTGACTCACCAATTTCACTTAGCATAGTACCCTTTACTTCCATCCATGTAGTTGCACATGGCAAGATTTCATTCTTTTTGATTGCCAAGTAATACTCCATTGTATGTATGTATGTATACATATGTATGTATATATATATATATATATACACACACACACACACACACACACACACACACACATCACATCTTCTTTATCCATTCATCAATTGATGGACATTTGGGCTCTTTCCATACTTTGCTTTTTGTTGATAGTGCTGCTATAAATGTTGGGTGCATGTGCCCCTTTAAAACAGCACACCTGTATCCCTTGGATAAATGCCTAGGAATGCAATTGCTGGGTCGTAGGATAGTTCTGTTTTTAGTTTTCTGAGGAACCTCCATACTGTTTCCCAGCGTGGCTGCACAAGTTTGCATTCCCACCATCAGTGCAAAAGGGTTCCTCTTTCTCCACATCCTCACCAACATCTGTTGTTGCCTGAGTTGTTAATGTTAGCCATTCTGACAGGCGTGAGGTGGTATCTCATTATGGTTTTGATTTGTATTTCCCTGATGATGAGCGATGTTGAGCATTTTTTCATGTGTGTTTGCGATGTTTTCTATGGAGAAGTGTCTATTCATGTCTTTTGCCCATTTCCTCACTGGATTATTTGTTTTTTGGATGTTGAGTTTGGTAAGTTCTTTATAGATTTTGGATAGTAACCCTTTATCTGATATGTCATTTGCAAATAAGGGATTTCTGGAATTCAGCACATCTATCTTCTGTCTCTCATCTCTCCCATGACATAAGCCAAATTATTTTGTTTCTATTTTTTTCCTGATATCTTGTCCTTGTCAAATACTCAGCCTGGGAAAATAATCTATTTGTTCATTTGTGTAATGCTTTATGATTAGTTAGGCCAAAATATTGGGGTTTTTCTGGCTTTACAATGAGCTTCAAACTCAAACCAGGAGAGCCAAAAATGCTTATTATTTCCCTGGTTTGTAGTGAAAGTAATGGCAGTGACAGGAAAGTAATTCTCCCAAGCACCTCAGGCTGCCTTTGCTAAAACTCTCACAAGCTTGACAACACAGGGGCTGCATAGGAAATTGCTACTTTTATTTCTCTTTACTAGCTCAAGGACATAAGAAGATATCCAATAGCACTTAGGTGTTTTAACACACACACAGACACACACAGACTGACACACAGAGACAGACACACACACACACGTGTACATACACACGCCATATTCCCTTTGTCTCACAAGAATTATCTGTTTTGTTATTGTTGAGCGTCAGCTGTATGCCAAGATTGTGTGAAGAGTTGAAAAGATCCAGGTTCTTAACTTAGCCCTGATGGTTTTCAAAGGTCAGGCCCATCACTTGCCTACTAGGAAGGTCTGGGGGTGGGCTGCGCTGGCCAGTGGGGACCTGTGTGGCTGTGGCTGTGGCTGGACTGAAGAATATACAGAGGTCAGGGGAGTATGTGGAGCCCAGAGCAGGCAGGAACCCCAAAGGCTAAGGACAGCTGTCAGAACTCGGGCACTCTGAGTGTCCTGTGCTGAGCACAGAGCTGGAGGCAGGAGAGTGGGTGCGTTACCACAGCTGACCCAGGGTGTGCCAGCCACAGAATTGTTGGGTGAAGGTGTGGCCTTGCAAAGAGAAGCTTCGTCTGCTGACCTTGGGCCAGGTCCTTGGCGTCTAAGTTTGGCTTCCTCTCTTTTTTTTTTTTTTTTTTTTTTTTAATTTTTTTTTTTTAACGTTTATTTATTTTTGGGACAGAGAGAGACAGAGCATGAACGGGGGAGGGGCAGAGAGAGAGGGAGACACAGAATCGGAAACAGGCTCCAGGCTCTGAGCCATCAGCCCAGAGCCTGAAGCGGGGCTCGAACTCCCGGACCGCGAGATCGTGACCTGGCTGAAGTCGGACGCTTAACCGACTGCACCACCCAGGCGCCCCTGGCTTCCTCTCTTGTAAACTGAGGGTGACGCCTACCTCGCTGGACTATCAAGGATTACATGGGATGATGTGTGCCAGGCTCTCATCTTCAGCCTAGCACAGACTCGGTGCTGTAAGTAGTCAAAAAAGGAAAGCATTAGGGGCACCTGGCTGGCTCGGTCGGTTCAGCATCCGACTCTTAATTTCGGCTCAGGTCATGATCAGTTCATGAGTTCAAGCCCCATGTTGGGTTCTGCTTTGAGAGAGCAGAACCTGCTTGGGATTCTGTCTCCCTCTCTCTCTGTCCACGCCTCCCTCAAAATAAATAAACATTTTTTTTAAAAATAAAAAAAAGGAAAGCATTAGCACTGTTATTATCAACATTAAAACGGAAAAGTGTTTTATTTACAAAATAATAAGACATTCTCTCTAAAATTTTAATTATAGGATAATATGCTTAAATATCAGCCTTACTTGTTTGATAAAAATTATTGCATGGTGCAAGGCCAGGGAAAGTACCGGGAAGTGGTAGGAAGAGACAGATGCCTTCTATTTTAGAACTATAAACCCAAAGTTGTAAAACAGCTGCAATCCTTACAACATGTGACAAGGGCCCAGTCAAACCCCTCCCTCACCCATGTCTTCCCTCATGGCGTAAAATCACCCCCTCGAGCCTGGTGCTCCGGAGTCAGACCACCCGGGACTAGATCGTGTCTCCTCCACATTTTAATCTCATGGTTTGGGGCAACTTCTCAACTCCTCTAAGCCTCGGTTTTTTTCTTATGTAAAATGGAACAAAAATAGTACTTTCTTGAGAGGATTTTTTGTAAGATTTAAATTAAATAAGTCATACAAGGCATTTAGTACTAAATACATTTATTATTCTTATCATCCCTGGGTCTGGCCAAGAAAGGGGTATCTCTCTAGGTCACACATACACGTACACGACACCCCCCACCCCCCCTTAGACTACCAGAATGAGACTCACTGGGACAGAAAAGAGTTCCATGGGTGCTTAATTTAGGAATGAAGACAGAAAGTCTAAACCTACTGAATCTTCTCAGCCCCCACAATGCCTAGGACCCAGGGCCGATCTCCGGTGCTCTGAATACCCTGGCTACATGACTGAACGGCACCAACCAGTCAGTCTTCTCTTACTTACTGAGCTGAGGTTCAAGCTTGAGTTCTGGCTTCAAGAGCACTACAGAGACCATCACACTGATGCCTGCAGCTGTTCTCAGTTCTTTTAGCCAGAGGTTAAAAGCCTGGACTGAGGGCGGCATGCCTAGGTTCGCATCCTGGGGTTACCAGTCATTAGGTGTGGGGCCTTGGGCAAGTTGCTGAACCCCTCTCTCCCTCAATTTCTTATTAGTAAAACAGGATGAGGGCTGCTTCTGGCACCTACTTTGTACGGTTCCTGTGAAGACTGATGTGAGTTAATCTACATTAAGCAACTAGAACAATACCACGTGCAGCCGTGGCCTCTATGCGTGATCTCCACCAGCAGCTGGTATGGTGGCCCCAGGCTGGGCTGGCCCAGTCTGCCTCCACTTCAACCTAATGACAAGGACTAGAAGCTCCTTGTCACCTGCGAGCCATGGTCCAACTGTCTTACCCTTAGGGACAAGGCTTACTTCTCCAACCTCAGCCTCCACTGGCCCCCCTGTGGACACTGAGTTAGTGGTTTCCTGCACAATTCATGCTACATCTAACCTTCAAGCAGTGTCTAGAAGGAGCTCCCCTAACCTTTCATCTTGCTAAAACAGGTCTGCTTTTAAAGGAACATCCTTTTAAGAACGCGAAGGAATGTTACTTAAAAAGCAAAGCAGGGCTGTAGAAATCATGTCTTTCAGAAAGTCCTCCCGATTCTTCTCTGTGCCCCTCATCTGTGTGTGAATATTTATAAGATTTGACTCCGGTTTAGTCTGCCTCTAGTGGCTCTCCTCTGGCCAGTAATCACTTCCTATCCACCCACCAGTGTTTGGTGAAGCACTGAAAGTGCTAATTTGTGATGGGGACACATTACAGAGGATTCCTGGGGGCTGTCACATACAGTCATGCCTGTGCCCTATGGTTAAATTTATCACAGCATTTATACATTGTTTTATCAGTATTTTTACTTCTCTATCTCCACCCTCAATACTCTAAGCAACATGAAGACAAAAGCTTCTTAATTTAGTGTTCTGTTCTCAGCACCCAGCACAGGGCTTGGCCCTCAACATGTACCAAAAAACAAACAAACAAACAAACAAACAAACAAATAGGCTAATTGACGGTCACCTTCTTAACTCCACCCACCATGTTGTGGCCCAGCAAAATAATCATCCATACCTTCAATGGATTTGCAACATAATTGGGAAAGCAAGTCAGACTAATGTGGATAGTAAACCAGAACATCAGACAGTATACATTAGTATCAAATGAATGGGGTCAAAGCTGTGGACTGTCAATCAGAGAAGGAAGAAATTCTGAGGGCTGAGGCAAGCAGGGAAGGCTTCTTAGAGGAGGTGGGATTTGAACCAAGTTCCGCATCTTGCAGATTTTCTCAGTGATTACACTCCATGGGTGACATTGCTTCTGGGGGCCAGAGTCTACTGTGGAAGGAGCCTGGATGTGGCATTCATACAGACTTAGGTAGTACCTACCCTGCTTTTATGTCCTCTTGCTGTGTCCGCTGGGTCCCTTTCTGAACACGGGGTTCCTCATGTTTAGCATGTGAGTAGTCGTGATCTTGGACCTGTTAATGAATCTCCCTTAGCTTCAGCTTGGTCTGTACTATTGAAATACTAATACTTAGCTCATAGAGAACACACTTTTACCAGGTCTCTACATTGTAAGCTTTAAGTATGGTGGATTATAACCTCTACCATACAGAGTGTGGAAAAATTAAGATGACCTAATAGATCTAAAAGAAACAGGTGTAATTCTCAGTACCTGGTAGGAATTCAACAAAGAAGCTTTCGTTTTAATTAGACTCCAGGATTAGTATTTTCAGTTTACAGATCTATTGAAGGACTTTCTGCAACATCATGAGAAGTTGAAATCCACTTGAGCCCTCCCTTGGTCTTGAGTAAATGGTCCATCCAAACTGCCTTACGTGGTACAGGGGTCTAGGAAGCCATAAGGGGAATAGACCTTCCATCTCGGTGTTTCCTGAAGATCTGGGGACAGCGCTACTTCTCACAAGATAGACTTTAAAAAGGCAGCTTCCATGCTGATTCACTTAGTGTTATGTGGCATGGCAAAATTGCCAGGTTCAGAGTGGATGACTTCATCGGTGACCGTAGTAACTTTTATTAATCTGGAAAACATCTTAACATATTCCTATAGCCCTTTCCACTTCCCCAATGACAAGCTTCAGCTTTAAATCTTTTTTAGCTTCTTACAACACGGTATACAGGTTGACCCTAACTTTCCTGGGAGGAAACCGCAGCGCGTAAAGGGTGAGTGACTCACTCAACATTCCGTAGTAAAGCAGGGTCAAAACTAGGACTAGGATTGGGGCACCTTGGGTCACAGTTCCGAACTTCTGAGCAAAGTTTAAAGTTCTCTTTGGCAGTGGTTACCAAGGAGAGGTCGGTGGTGGGAGTGCTCCGTCTTAGCTAGGAGTGCTTGTTTTATTTTTGTCATTGTTTAGAGTTGGCACTGGAATGTGACAGTAAAACACAGGCCAACTTACAGTCAGCTTTATCTCTGTTTTCAAATGATCTAGGGGCAACACATCCCTTTATTGACTGCACAGGAAGCTGATGGCTCCCATCACTGGCTCTGGGCAACTACTGCTCTTTGGTGAAGAACTCTAAATTGGTTTTGTTAAAAAGAAAAGAAAAAAAAAAAGGCTTCATTTGAAGGCGAGAAATTTGATTTCTAAGCCGAGGTGAGCTGACACCAAAGAAAATAGGAGAGATGTATTTATAGTCCCACATATGGTGCCCATAACTTCTCTTGACTCAAGGAATCAACAGCTCACTGAACAGGGTTTAACACCTATGGCAACATTAGTTGCCATACTCAAAGCTTACAGTGTAGACACCTGGTATGAGGTGAGTACTAGTATTTCAACTGTACAGACAAAGCTGAAGCTAAAAGAGATTCATTAAAGGCTCCAAGATCACAATTCCTCAACAGCCAACGTAAGATCAGGCTGACTCCAGTGGACCCAGTCTTGCGACTACTGCCACTGTCTATCTGTCCAACGATATCTGAACAGTCACTGAAGTACTAAAAATGCTAATGTTGCAAAGGAGACACATCACAGAGGGCTCCCAGGGCCACTCTTGGCAGAGATTGAGCCCTGCATCAATGAGCCTGGCCAAGGAGGTCAGTGGGAACTGAAAGAAGTCCAAACCAAGTATTTTTTTCTAATTTGCACAGAGGTGCCTTTTGGGCCAGCAGTGACGTGGGACCATGGGTGGTTTTAGGTTCACACATCAGAGCAGTCTGTTGCCCTCTGTTTCCTGTTGATTCTCTGAGCCCCGTTTGTCAGTTTCTCAGAAGTGGCTCTGCCTAGCTTCCTGGCCAGTTCCAAAGTCTACGGTCTCCTGTACAATCTCCACTACAGGCTACTGAAAAATGCCTAGTTGGCCATGCCTCTGTCATTGCTGTTATCAGGGATATGACTGGCATCCCCTCAGAAGCTCATCCTGGTGAAAATTAGACATTGGGATACTCACTCATTAATCTGTGTGGCAAATTGTGGGTCCTGCTCACTGGGGAGAGCTACAATCAAAAGGCTGCCATGAGCCTGGTATTTGAGAGCCAATCTGTACCTCCACATTACTCTTTGGAAACTAGGACCAGGAAATCTTGCAAGGCCTCTTGGGGACATGCCTCAGGGTTGGGGACTTCTTTTCGGTTTGTTACCATCATAGTCACAATATCTTATCAGTGTTTGCTGAGTGAATGACCTTTAGATGCACATTAAGACATTTATCCTGGGGCACCTGGGTGGCTCAGTCGGTTAAGCTTCTGACTTCAGCTCAGGTCATGATCTCACTACTCATGAGTTCGGGCTCCGTGCTGACAGCTCGGAGCCCGGAGCCTGCTTCGGATTCTGTGTCTCCCTCTCTCTCTGCCCCTCCCCTGCTCACATTCTCTCTCTCCTTCAAAATAAGTAAACGTTAAAAAAAAATTTTTTTTAAGATATTTATCCTACTAACTCAGTAATGTGGGAACTATGTAGTCTGACTGATATGAAAGCGTATGTATCACTTAACCTGCATTATTTTCTAGGGAAGAAAAATCTGGGAGTCACACAACTTTGCTTTCTGTTCCATTTCTGCCGCAGCCTTTTGATGTGACATTAAACAAGTCATTGTCATCTCTAGAATGCAGATAAAAGGATGGACTTAATTGTCTCTAAGTCCCTTCACACTGGTATGGTGGGTGCTTTTAATCGAGCTCACACACACAGTAACTTGTTTCATTGCATTTTAGAGCTGGAAGGGAGTTTAATGATCCCTTGCTCCAAACACCTTATTTTACAGATGCTCTTCATCAAAAAGACAGGACAGATACTATTATCCTCTTTTTACCAAGTAAAATCCTAGAGCCCTGAAAAGGTGAATGATGTGCTCGAACGGGGATGAAGTCTGGCTCATCTTTCTACTACACCACACACTCAACTAGGTTTTACTGGGTCCCGTCTAGCACCGTCCAGTTTTCTGCCTTATTGTCAACGGACGTAGAAAAACACCTAACTAGCGCGTGCCCAGCCACGGTCTTCAAGTGCTAATGGTGTTTTACCATCCTGCACAACCATTTTCCTCAGATGGGGCCTAGGATACTTCATGGAGACCAGCAGGAAAATGCAAGCTTAGTTCTGGTTGATTTCTTACCAGAGAGTATACACTGACAAACATAGAAACCAGGCAGCTTTTCTTGCTCTAAGAACAGTTTTTTGGGGAGCAGCACTGCTGGGGTCTGGGATCAGGGGTAAAGGAGCCAGAACAGAATAGGTCATTCTGAAACTGGTGAGTCTGACCATGAGTGACAGTCACAACAGGAATAAAGCCTACACTTACCAAGTGTCTATAATGTACCAACTAATTGACAGATCCTGTCTCATTTAGGAAATGAAATTTCTGAAAATAGAAGTTTAAGAAATAAGCATTTTAGAAAGAAGCTATAGAAAGAAAAAAACAACATCTCTGGAGTCTGAGAGCAGAAGTAGTATTACAAGGAAAACTGTGAAGTTTAGAATATAAGGGCTAAGAGCTTAGTGTGTCAGTGGCCATCACAGCCACCTTGGGTCTTCTGAGAGTCTCCATCTCATTGAACCCCATCAAGTCACCTGCCTCTACTACAAACAACTAAAATAGAGAAAACAGAATTTTTTAAAGAAGTGGACTTTGGGGTCTTACCAGGACTCTTGGCTTTACCCCTTGCTACCAGGGATATCGTAACTGAGTTTCTGTTTAAAAAAAAAAGTTTAAATGTTTTATTATTATTTATTTTTGAGAGAGAGAGAGGGAGAGAGAGAGAGAGAGAGACAGAGTGTGAGCAAGAGAGGGGCAGAGAGAGAGACACAGAATCCGAAGCAAGCTCCAGGCTCTGAGCTGTCAGCACAGAGCCCGATGCGGGGCTCAAACTCACGGACTAAGAGATCATGACCTGAAGTGAACCCAGACATTCAACTGACTGAGCCACCCAGGTGCCCCTTAACTGAGTTTCTTAACCTCTTAGAGCCTCAGCATTTTCATCTGTAAAATGAGACTCAAATAAATAAATAAATAAATAAATAAAGGTTAGTTATATATAAAGTTTCTTGAATAGTATTAGCAGATTCTAGGCTTTTCCATAAGAATTGAAGGAAGAGAAAGCAGTGGTGGGCAGAGAGAAGAGGTTATTTATCACACTTACTATGTTTCATTAATGTTTATTCTTCACAATAGGGTCCTTTAGTAAGTGGTGAATTTAAGAACATTCTTCTACAGATTAGCTGCTTTCGCTTTTTCTTCCCTAGGCCTAGTTAATTAAAAAATACCGTAAGTGTTCTAAATAAGACCATTGGCATTTCTTTTCAATAATTGCAAAGGGACTTAATCATGTTAAGGGACATGTTAAATGTTACTCTGCTACGTAACTTGCTTTGATCTGATGTTAATACTAATTCGTAGAACTAGTTACGTGGAGAATAAGTTAAATTTATGGGACAAATGGGGAATCTGAGACCCCTTTCCAACACCGAGGGTCTATCTCTCAGAGCGTGTAGGAAGTGAAGCAAACTAGCAGGACCATCCAACTTAACACATTCGGTGGCATTTGGAGCCACGGTGGGGAAAACAGGCTCCCTAGTTAATTTCACACTTCCTCTATACATTTCAAAAACCAAGGTGTGATTCTGCCGCTGGATTTTTAAAAGACCTTCAGAAGGCAAAATGCCAGGTATTCTGCAAACTCCCTGCCTTAAAAGAGTTTTCTGTTGCCTGGTGTCTGTTTGCCGTGGGGAATCCCAATCTGCTCAGTTAAAGCAAGGCCTTTAAGCTTCTGGAAGGATATTTCCTGCTCATTAAGGCTCTGGCTTTCCTGGAGCTGCTGGCCTTTGTCATTCTGAGTGTGGGCATGTTGGAAGTACAACTCAGGAAAATTTGCTGAAGAGGAAGGCGAGAGGGAAATCGGCATTCGCTGTGTGTCTGCTGGGTGCTGTCTTCTGGAAAGCCCTCTGAAGTAAAAGTCATAATTGTCCGCATTTGACATGCCATGGAATCCAAGCCCAGAGGGGTTCCCTGTCCCTACACCACGCTGCTTCTCCACCAGGATACCCCATCTGCTCTGAAACGTCTAGGAGGTCTTGCTGAATGGGGATGGTGGCCCTCTGGGGCACCCTGGGACTCTCCACGAGGGCCCTGGGCCACCACCTCCTTGCTGCAAATTGCCCCAGGTTTGTTTTCTTTGGCTCCCTCATTAATGAGTTCCACAGGACAATGCTAAGTCTAGTTAGGCAGCCTTAATTGGTTTAGTTACAACAAGATAATTCCTTTTTTCTTCTCTTGGAGGCCTTTTTGTTTAAAGACATTTTAGCTGGAAGATGCTAATTATCAATGAGGAGAAAGTGACACCTGAAGAGTTCATTTTCCATCTTGGTCCTTGGTGTCTCCTTTGAACTCCCCCCACCCGGCCCTCTTTCCCACTTTATCACTTCTCCCCCACCATCATAAAAGGGAGCTTGCCCTGGCTGGCGGCAGAACTTTCTTTCTCACTTGCCAGGGAGCCGTTCTCTCTGCAGCTGTCTCCCAGGCATGGACAACCTGCGTGAGACCTTCCTCGGCCTCGAGGAGGGCTTGGGCCCCTCCGACAGCCCTGGCCTGCTGTCGTCCTGGGACTGGAACGACAGGGCAGGGCCCTTTGAGTCGAATGAGGCCTCCCCCACTCAGAGCCTGTCTCCGGCTCCATCGCTGGAGTCCTATGCTTCTTCTCCCCGTCCAGCTGTGGCTGGGCTGCCCTGTGGGCACGGAGGTGCCAACAGTGGGGGCAGCGGTGCCTGCGGTGGCCGTGGGACCGGTGGCCTGGGGGAGGTGGACTACAACGTGTTAGCCTTCCAGCCTGCCTATCTGCAGGGCGCTGGTGGCCCCAAGACCCAGAAGGGCGCCAAAGTCAGGATGTCCGTGCAGCGGAGACGGAAGGCCAGCGAGAGGGAGAAGCTCCGAATGAGGACCTTGGCCGATGCCCTGCACACCCTTCGGAATTACCTGCCACCGGTCTACAGCCAGAGGGGCCAGCCGCTCACCAAGATCCAGACGCTGAAGTACACCATCAAGTACATCGGAGAGCTCACAGACCTCCTCAACGGCGGGCGAGAGCCTCGGCCCCAGAGCGCTTGAGCTCCACCCCAGGACCACGACCCATCCCGGCCCCTGGGAGGGGACAGGAGAGCTTTCAAGACCTGGACTAGCTCACGGAACAACAGCGCGTAGTTATTTTTTTTAATAGAGTAAGCGTGGTGACTTTGTTGTCTGAAAAGTCCCGAGGGAATTCCCACTGGGAACACTTAACAGCCAGACAAGCAGGTATTTTCTCGTTTTCTCATGGTTTCTCAGGAGCCCGGTGCCTTTGCGAAGAGACAGATTGCGTGCCCTTCTCTGCCTGTCCAAGGTATTTTAGAGGGCCGATGACTTTAAATGCATTTTGTCCGTAAAGTAAAATTGTCACGATTAATCTTCTCTCCTTATTTTGGTGGTGGGAGCTTTCTTTCTGTTGCCGACTAAACCCATATTTTGTGTAGCATCCAGCGTGACACCTGGATTCTTATTTAGAAAGATGTGTATCAAGTAAAGGGCTATAGCATTCCTGTTTTTATTTTGTCTGTGTGCTTGTGTGTGTACTTGTGTGTGTTTGACTAAAACCGTGCCTTTTCTTTTGCAGGAGCCCAAATCACGTAAATGCAGAAGGAATTAGCGTCATGGTAAATAGCAAGGCACAGGCAGACAGACCTCATTAAGATACAGTGAAGTACAGGCCAGCCCCTCCTCTCTTCATGCGGGGGACAGGAGGCTGCACACGCCCGATGCCGGGGTTTGAGCGAGCGGGTAGGAAGGAGGAGGAAGGTAGGGGGTACTCAGCACCACAGCGTGGGCCTGAAGCAGGGCTGGGTGGGGAGCAGGCACGGCCTGGGCCAGGCCTGCAGTGACAATAACGTCACGGAGTCCCTTCGCGGAGTCCTTTCTCAAATAGAGAGATTGGTTCAAAAAAAGTAAGAGACTATTTTAGTTCTATAGATGAGTGAAAGTGTTGGGATTAGAATTCAAGTCTGTCTCTAGCCCCTCCAGAGGTATTTGTTCTTCCTCCGCACATCCCCCCCCCCCACCTCCAAATCAGCCCTCCTGCGCCTATACACAAACACACATCCCTACTTCACGGGGGGGGGGGGGGGGGGGGGGGGGGGGCCTTGTCTGGGGGCTGGTGAAACGCACTCTCGCCTTGGCTAATGGCACAAGCAGTCCAAAGGGGGCTTTGAGTGAAGGAAGTTCTCAAAACCTTTGAACTAAAAAGGCTTTTTTTTCTTTTTTCAAGGCTACCTTTTTCTCCAAATAGTTATTAACAATTGATACTTTTTTTTCCCAGTGAACAGTCTGTTAATGTTTCCTGTCATTTCTTTTCCTATTGGTGATTTTTCTTTCTCTCTCTTTTTTTAAATTTTTCTTTTTTTTTAAATGACATCTTAACAAAAGCAGTATATGTGTTCACAGTTTAATGTATAACTTTTCCACTTTTTTTCCTTTGTGGGTACAAACATTTACAAATAAATAGAGGCAAACATACACTTAAAAATACCTTGAGTTCTGCAAACTGCTTTTTTTTTTTTTTACTTAGCAATACATAGTAAATTCATTCTCATTTAACAGAGATAAATCTGAGATGTTAGTGTCATTATTACCTTGATTTTATAGATGGAAATGGAAGCACAGATTTGCTCTGAGTTACACATGTGAAGAGCAGGGTGGAGATCAGAGAGTCAGCGTGCCAGAGCACAGGTATTAACATAATTTAAGAGTCACCTTTTGAATAATACTTGGGCTGTTTCCCTTTTTTACTCCCCCAAAATGCTATGGCAATCATCACGGACAATTATATTTATCCATGGTAATTTTTTGTAGCCTGGAAATTTCCCACCAATGGGATGCCCGGATCAGAATATATGCACATTTTAAATTTAAATAAATACTATTAGAAGACTTTTATAAAAGTTTGTAGTTATTTATGGGGCCCCAAACCTGATGCAACAGAACTAGCTGTCCCACACTGCCACTGGATGTTGCTAACCTTCTGAATACTTAATAGATTAAAAAAATGGCTATGTCACTGTTGTGTTAATTTTAATTTCCTTATCTACTATTTGAGATGGTGCATTGTTTTTTAGTTTACATGACTTTTGTTCATTTTGCTTCCTCTTCTGTAACTTGTCAGTTAATATTCTTTGCTATTTTTCTACTGGGTTACTTGTCTTCTCATTAATTTGGGAAAGTTCTTTGTACATTATACATATTGAAAAGATTTCCTCCTTATCTATCATTTTGTCATAGTACCATGTTTATGGTATCATATATTTATACTTTTGAATGTGGTGTCCTTTTGCTCTATGAAGCTTTTCATTTTTATATGGTCAAACCTCTCCCCCTTTTATGACTTATGCTTTTTTTTCTTTTGCTTAATTTTTCCCAGTTCCAAGGCTATCCAAATGTTATGGGTTTTTCAAATATTTTCATAGTTATTTACATATGTATCTTTTTATATTACATATAATTTGTTGTCAAATTGGTTTCCATACAACATCCAGTGCTCATCCCAACAGGTGCCCTCCTCAGTGCCCATCATCCACCTTCCCCTCTCTCCCACGCCCCATCAAACCTTAGTTTGTTCTCTGTATTTAAGAGTCTCTTATGGTTTGTCTCCCTCCCTCTCTGTAACTTTTCCCCCCTCCCCCTCCTCCATGGTTCTCTGTTAAGTTTCTCAGGATCCACATATGAGTGAAAACATACATATGTATCTTTAATATACCTGCATTTTATTTTTGTCTATAGTACAAAGAAGGGATATAACTTTATTTCTCATTAGTGTTGTTATAACCGAAGAATAAATATATCTTGTCATCAGGGATGGTGGGTTGTGGGACAGTTGCTAAAATGTCATTCTATGTCTACAAACCTTCATCAGCTTCTCATATATTTGTTGCTGGTGCTTTATAAAAGGAAAGTGTTGGGCAGTATATCAAGATTTTCTTCAAGGGACTCTGCCCTGTGCATTTGTAGCGAGAGTATATGTTCGTGCACATGTATATGTATTTGTGTGTGTGCGTGTGTGTGTGTGTGGTTTAATGTGTGGGGGGAGGAAGATTAGGGAAGATAGTAATATGGGGAAGGGGATGTCTAGCCTTTGATCAAGTTTTAGCTAGTTATTTTCCTTGCTGTTTTGAAAAGAGTGGGACCCAAATGCTCTTGGCTTTTGAGTTTTTCAAGATCGAGCATTAAGGATGGTTTATAAATAGGGGCGCCCGGGTGGCTCAGTTGGTTAAATGTCCAACTTCAGCTCAGGTCATGATCTTGTGGTCTGTGAGTTCGAGGCCTGCATTGGCTCTGGGCTGATAACTCAGAGCCTGGAGGCTGGAGCCTGCTTCAGATTCTGTGTCTCCCACTCTCTCTGTCCCTCACCCGTTCATGGCTCTGTCTCTCTCACTCTCAAAAATGAATAAATGTTAAAAAAAAAATAAAGAAAAAAAAAGAATGGTTTATAAATAGCTTGGGTAATTTCGGTTGCCCTGGGGACCAGATCCTGTGGATGAGTTAGGAACTGCTTGTCCTCACTGTCCAAAAACCTGGAAAGCCACAGACTCACCTACTAGCTGGGCCTGCCCTCAGGACTCCAAGGTGCCCATGGGAGGGGAGGCATGTGGAACATGAGGAGAAGGTGAGCGCTCTGTGGGAGGGGGCTTCTGGTGTGGGGCCTTGTCTCACAGACACGGTTGAGCCCAGCACAACTGCAGTCCTCCCCAGACAGGCTCCACAGCCCAGGCCCCGTCCAGCAGAGACAGCTGTATACCGGCGTTTGCCTCCTGCGGCAATGCCCCCACGAAGATGCCTCCCTTGTGGGATATAGCTGGATCAGGTCCCTGATCCCTCTAGGGAGCATTTACGGGCAGTTGGCCGGGCAAAGCTCATAAATAGGAGCAAGTTATTTCTGGTGCTTGGATAGGGAACCGCAGATTGTGTGTGCCTGTTATGTTGTCCTCAGATTTTCATATTTATTATTTCACGTAATCCTCCTAACAAGCCCAGGAGGGGGCATTATTGATCCCATGTTGAGGGTGAGGAAACTAAGATTTGGACCAGCTAAACAGTGCAAAGCCCCACGATTAGTTGCACATGGTTGACTAGTTGGCTGGAGGGTTCAGCTCTAACTCCAAAGCTGAGGCCCTTCCTTCCAGCTCACTCTGGGATGCTGTGTGCTGGGCAGTGGAGAGCTTTCTAGGCAAACGCTCGCTCCCAGGCTTCTCCGCCATTTTTCTCTGCTTCCCCATCTCTGGTACCCTCATTTCTTTCACCATCGGAAGCATTTCTGAAGAGGCTGTCATTTGTCTTGTCCTCTGAATTTTTTCCCTTTGAACCTCTGCCTCTGCCCCAAACGTTTCCTCAAAAATCCCTTTCACTTCCTTGCTGGCACCTAGGATGAACCACAGAGGAAACCTCACTTCTGTTCATTTGTGTTCAATAAAGTGTTCCACAATTCACACCGGGCTGAGGATTCTTTGTTCTTCTTGTTGTTTCTGCCACGAGCTAATCAGCAGAGAGGCCAGAGCGGGGGGGGGGGGGGGGTGGGGGGGGGTGGGGGTGGGGGTGGGGGGATCCTTCGCAAATTGACAAGTAGACAGAATTGCCTTTACTTTAGAATATTAAAAAAAAAAAAAACAGCAAAAGAAAATGCACATGCAAGTGAGTTTTGGCGTCGCTGCTTTTGAGGTCCTGTTAGAGTAGCTTCTATGTGCCAACTCTGAGGTGTTATCTGATTCCTACACACACTCCAGGCTGCAGGACAGGCTGAGCTTGGACCCCAGACGGGCTTCAGGGCACCCAGAGTCTGGCACTCTCCTCCTGTCCTTCTCTGAGAATCTGAGGGGCTGCTACGTCAAAAATGAGATGTTGATGGGGCGCCTGGGTGGCTCAGTCGGTTAAGCGGCCAACTTCGGCTCGGGTCATGATCTCGCAGTCCGTGAGTTCGAGCCCCGTGTCAGGCTCTGTGCTGACAGCTCAGAGCCTGGAGCCTGTTTCAGATTCTGTGTCTCCCTCTCTCTGACCGTCCCCCGTTCATGGTCTGTCTCTCTCTGTCTCAAAAATAAATAAACGTTAAAAAAAAAAAATGAAGGGCGCCTGGGTGGCGCAGTCGGTTAAGCGGCCAACTTCGGCTCGGGTCATGATCTCGCAGTCCGTGAGTTCGAGCCCCACGTCAGGCTCTGGGCTGATGGCTCGGAGCCTGGAGCCTGTTTCCGATTCTGTGTCTCCCTCTCTCTCTGCCCCTCCCCCGTTCATGCTCTGTCTCTCTCTGTCCCAAAAAAAAAAAAAAAAAAAAAAATGAGATGTTGAAGCTGAAGCAGTGCTTCCTAGAGAAACTGGAAGGACTTGATCTTGATATTTTCGTTCCAGAAAGGCCCTTAAACTGTGAGCTGGAAGAAAGCAAAAAACTTCTGAGGAAGTGGGGGGAAAAGGCAATCATTTATTTGCCTCTTGGGTTTGGAAACTATTGACTGCCCTTCCCTTAGCAGAGCCTCCCGCTAAGTTCTGCAAATGAACTCTATTGACTTCTGTTTTCCTTCATTGAGTGAAGAGGGCAGAGGGCAGGGCCGGGGTCACAAGAGGAAAGCACCACCACGGGCTATTCCCAGCAGAGCCAATGCCAGTTCTGGATCCATCCTGCGAGGTGGGAGGCTCAGGGCCAAGTTCTCTACATACTCTTTCCCCTTTAACTTTGACAGCTAACAATAGCGGAGGGCTATTATTAGGCCAGTTTGCAAATAAAGAAACGGGACCAGAGAGGTCAAGTCACCTTGCCCAGGGTCACATAATTGGTGCAGAGCCCAGAGTTCCACTGGATCTGCTTGACTCCTTCCTCTGGCCATTTGAGGCTCCACGTGCCAGCAGTGTGGCACACACACACATGCCAGAACGGTCTCTGCAGTCAAGTCTTTCCCACGAGCCTATGCTCTCATTTGAAGAAGTGTGCTTTTGCAGGGTCCAAAGAACTCATCGGGACTTATACAGATCAGGGCATATTCTAAGTTGTGATTCCCTTTCTATTCTCCTCCTACACGATGTGGAGCATGGTCGTGATTCTCTCTTTTAAGATACAATGTGTGGGAGGTTTTTTCTTTATGTTTATTTATTTTTGAGAGAGAGTATGAGTGGGGAAGAGGTGGGAGAGGGTGGTGGATAGAGGATCCAAAGCAGACTCTGTGCCGACAGCAGAGAGCCCAACGCAGGGGTCGAACCAATGACCCACTAGATCATGACCTAAGCTGAAGTCCAACGCTTAACCAACTGAGCCACCCAGGCGCCCCTCCATTATAATCCCCCTTCATAATTCAAGTGTGTAGGAGTTTTGTAACGACTTTGGGGGGTATTTGTATGCCTCCAGAGGTATCATAAGCCAGATTTCAAGAAATACCTGTTCATAGGGACTACAGCTTACACACTCTTTTCCTTCGGTTTCTTTTAGGCCCCAAATGACAAAACTGAAACGGCAATCATAATAACGGCCACCACAACAACTAATATTTACCGTGTGCTTACTCCGCATAAGGCACTCTTCTAAGCACTTTATAGGAAACAGCTATTTTAACCCCCTATCAGGTAAGAGACAGCTCCTCGAACGACCCTATAAAACAAGGACTAACGTTATCCTCATTTTGCAGATGGGGAGGCGGAGGCACAGAGAGGCGAAAGCTTATCTAAGATGGTACAACTTGGAGGCAGCAGACCCAGGACTGGATCCCTGGTGGTCATGCTCCACCCCTGGCCCTTACTACCACTCCACTGTGTCATCCCACTGCTTTCGTGATTACAAAGCATTTTACTTACATCATCCTGTTCCACCCTAATCTAAACCTCATTACACATGAAGTTGAACAGGGACCGCCATGTCCCTTTTACAGATGAGGAGGTTAAGGCTCATCATGACAAGATATCACAGCGCTTAATAAACGGCAAGGCTGGCATCAGAATCCTAGTCTGGCTCGTTCTGGCTAAACGCTTCTGTCTCCTGAGAATATCTAGCTGTGCCCTGAAGCCTGCCCCCAAAGGCATCTTTCTCAAAACAGGTACATTTCTTCAAGGTGGGTTTTGCCTGAAACCTTTCCGAATCTTTGAATCTAATCAGCGCGCACTCAGAAAACAACCAAATCCACAGGTAGGGTAGGGTGATGAAATCCTAAACCCTTGAACAGAATTTTATTCTCCCTCATAATTCAAGATTTTGCATCCCCAGGACCCCCCCCCCCCCCACGATTTTTACTGTGCATCTAATTACTTCTAGCAGAGAAAGTAGACGAAATGTAAGTAACTTCAGTTCAAGGAAACTAACAAACATCACGTGTAAAGGCACGGAGGTCTGTGCGAGCAGCAGGATTTGGGGGATCCGCTGTGGGCTGGTTTGGCCCAAGCACAGGGTCGGGCTGGAGGCTCAGGGAGAGCCAGATGCTGGGGGCTCGAACGTCCTCCAAGCTGCCATGGAGAGAAGCCGACTCTCAGCCTGGGGGCAGCCCCTCACTCACGGGCTAACTGGGGGGCCAGCTCCCCGGGGCCCAGGCACAGCAATGGGCGTAGAACCTCACACACACGGAGTGAACGATGGGCAGCGTCCCACGTGGCTCAGTCACTAAATGCTCGAGTGTTTCCTGTTTTACTTCTGCCAGTACTGCTTTTCGTACCTGTGACGGAGAAATCCAGTGCTCAGTGATCATGCTTACAATCTTCTTCCTACTCGTGTCTGTTTTCTCTGCCTCTCACAGCTCCTTTCCTTCAAACCCTGCAAACAATTCCTTCCCGGGTGTGCCCACGTCACCCTTGTCCTTCACCCCTCTGTCTCCCCAGCACCCCCAGCCTTCGGTACTTGCCCCTCCCTCTGTTCTGCACCACATCTGCCCAGCCTAGCAGGGGAAGCCGGGAGACTAAGCAGACACAGCCAGAAACTTCTTTGGTGGCAGGTTACACTCATTCAACGGTCGTCCTGTCCCATTGGTGAGGACAGCACTGGGTGAACCGGCTTGCAGTTAGGGTCTCTTTCATGGTCTGTGTGCTGCAGATTATTAACCATACGTGTCTCTGGCTGAGTGCCAGGCCCTGTGGCAACACACAGGTGGAGGGGGACCAAGGCGCCACATATTTAAACACAAGTAACATTGTGTTCTTTCTTGACCATTGCGGTCTTGTTCAATCCTCATAATAACCTTGTGAGGGCAAAATGCAGTCTCTGTTCTCAAGATGTTTCAGTGGAGCTGGGAGAGATAGGCCTATACCTAAATAAGCATATTATAAGCAAAAAATAAAAGAGAGAAAACATTTTTAAGAGGTGTCCAAAACCAATGGGAATAAGGGAGGGAGAGAGGAATTCTGTCTGAGCGGGCACCTGGCTTCGTAGGTAAGCCAGCATTGAACTTGAACCTCAATGGGTAAGTGGAATCTCGGTAGGGCAGAGGGGCATTTCAAGACAGGAAGAGCAGCAAAGCAGAGGTAGAAAGGCAGGAATCGGCAAGAGGCAGAGTGCCTGGGCATGTGGGCTGAGGGCGTTTGGGAATAGGTTATGAAGGGCCAAATGTCAAGCCAAGGGGTTGGAGCTATAAAATAAGGGCAAATACCTTTATTTTTTGTTTGCTCATTCTGGCAGGGTATGGGATGATGATAAATTTATGCACTGGACAAGAACTTGTGAGTTCATGGCATGTTTCTTAGCCTGCACCTGGTACCTGGGAGAGAGGCAGGACCCCTGCGCTTTGGGAGCTTATCCCCTAATAGTGGAGGAGTCAGATTCCATGACGAGGAGAAAGGACTGTGGCGTGGACAGTGAGTCTGCTAGGAACCCTAGAGATGAGTATCTGCTCATCTGGGGATGAGCAGTGCAGACTGAGGGGTTGAAGGGTTCCTGAATATGAGAACTGAGGCTGGGTGGGTGGTGGAAAGGGAGTGGAGGGTAGAGCATTCTTAGAAGAACTGAAGAGCAGAGTGAATGAGGGGCCAGAAGTGGTGGCAAGGGAGAGGGAGGTCTCGTTTTGGAAAGCTCTGGAAAAGCCAGTGCCAAAGACAGCTTTCTGGGAAACTGATTGTACCCGAGCGTTATGTTGCTCTCAAATACTCACTTCAGTGAACACCTGGCCCTAATACACTGCTTACCGCATGCCTGGCACTTCCTAGCCCTTCCAGCAAGGCTGTGAAGTAGCTGCCATTATCCCCATTTTGCAGATGAGAAAATGAGGCTCCCAGAGGGAAAGCAAGTTGCCTGGGGCCTGTGGCTAGTAAAGGGCTGTTTGGTCACAGAGCTTCCCCGGGCCCTCTCAGCGGAGCCACCCTCATTCAGACAAAGGACCCGGAAGTACAAACTACAGAATGATGATCACGAGGGACGAGTAACTGCTTAGGGCAGGTTCTAAACACAGGGAATACCTGTGATTCACACTAGAAATGATCAGTTCCAGGAGAGGGGGAGGGGCAGATTTCGTCCTCTGTTTACAGCCGATTTAAGGAAGTACGAATGCCTCCCCCTTTTGATCTTTCAGTTTTCCTGTTTGGAAAGGGCCCATTCAAAAATCCCAGGGGGTGAAATAGGTATATAAAACCAAATAAATGTGCCGGTCACTTCCCCGGGGTCCCCGGTTCCTGTGATGGAGGCCCTTTCGGTCTATCCTACTCTGGAGCCCCCCTGCCCACCTCCCTCCGCAGCAGGCCAGCCAGGCTGGAGGTGCCAAAGTGGGCCCCTGGGGGGCTGGAGGGACCAGAGGCGCCATCATAAAGGGCTCTACTTAAAAGGAGCAAAAGGTGTCGGGGAAATGCTAGGGCCTTGTTGTTTGTTTGTGTGTGTGGATTTTAAATACCAGGGGAATGACAGGCTCACGGTGCCAAGGACCCAGTAGCAGAAGTGCAGTGCATCTCTGTGGAAACAGGAAAACAGGAACTGGAGGCAGGTGCTCTTTCCCCCTCTTTTGGAAGGCTCTGCCCGTCCCATTTGTCAACAAACTGCAGGTAAGTCTCCCGAGCCACCAGGCATCCAGTCATTGCTTCTGGCCGCCCCACGGCCCAGGCTCACCGTGAAGGGCACGGACAGATGTTCTGGCTGCCAGGGAGGCCCCTTGCTGCAAAACAAGGGATCCATTCAGAAAACTTTATTTCTGGGTGAGCAGGCAATCCTGCAGAACTGGTCCTGGGCTGCAGAGAGGCAAGAGCAGAAGGAATGGAATATTCAGGAAGGCTCCAGCATGCACCTCAGGGGCTGTGCTCCTGGGCTCCAAGGTGACAACCCTTTCTGCCAGCCAGGCTTTGAACAGACTGCCTACCAAGGCAAAGGAACAGCTTTGGGCCTCTGGTTGCACGGTCTGAGAACTCGAGACAGTGAGAAGCCCGGTGGTTTAGTGAAGTAACATAGCAATGTCTCCAAAGTCACAAAGTTCATGAAGTTTTTATCTGCAACATGTTGGATCAAAGCTTACATCACAGGCCAGTATGAAGATGAAATGGCATTAAGTCCTGCACAGTGACTGATGGAGTAAATGCTAGTTTTTTCCCCTCAAGGTAAGGAGATCTGGTAAACGATTATCAAAAAGTTATATCAGTAAGCTTAGTGGAGGAGAGTTAGCAGTACATGATCTTTTTCCCCCCCAGTGGGTAGGGGGTATATGGCCCCATGATGTCAGAGACTGGGCTCACTATAAATGATCCATCCTGGAGGCAGAGATCCCAGATCAACCACAGAAAGAAGCTGCTGCCTTTATTTCAGTCTTGAGATGATAGAATTATTTAAGTGTTTGATTATGTAACCCAGTAAAAAAAAGTTCAAACAGTATGGACAAACTGAAAATGCAAAGTAAAATTTTTCCTCATTGCCTAGACAACGGCCATACTGTTTTATACTCTAGAGGTTGCCTTATGAGTTTAAATGCCTTATGAAAGTCAGAGAAATTGGCATTTACCTATTTCATCTCCTAATTGTTCTTAATGACTTTTTTTTTATATCAGTAAGATTTATAACATAAATTTTGCTAGTTACAGTGAGTTGTTCTGAATGATGTGTTTGGAGCCTTATGGAAACAGTATATCCGTGACTCTGCCTGATGCATAGTTTAGAGTTCAAATGTATACTCCCTGCATGGCCTGGGGACCCCCAAGCACAGAAATCGCCATCTTTATCTTTAGAGGTGAAGAAGAGGACCCCACGCTGTTCGGGGCTTATCTTTGCCACAACAGGGAAGGTCTTTCTGAGAAGGAAGAAGATGAAGTGAAAGGCTAAGCCAGGCATGCCTCAAGGGGAGCTCTAACTGAAGTTTTCGGTTTCCTGAATGAATAACTTTCATTGACCTGGTTACAACTGGGGATCCGTTGAGTGCAACCAAGAGCCCTAATGCAGGAATAGTCCTACATTGTACACTAGGCTAAAAAAGCCAGAGATTCAAGTGCTCCCCAAACAGCTCGCTTTCTGTTACCCACAGGCAGGCTGTGGCTGGGTGCACCAACAAAACCATCCAGCATGGCTTAGAGCAGAATGATCTGACAGTAAAAGTAATGCCTGGCATCTGCCAAGAATCACAAGTAGTTAGAATCCTGACAATTTGTTTTAAAGTTTGTTTTTGCAAGGTCTAAGCTGTATTGCTGAGTGGTTATAAAATAAATCCATTTGCATTTTCTATGCAAAATGTGTGTCTCAGAATTTTATGGGAAATAGCGTCTGCTTCTATTTGCAAATAGCATTCCACCTCTTGTCATTTAAAAGCCTTTTTGACTAAATAGTATTTTAATGGCTATTTGATGATGAAGAGACCATAGTCTAAACAATCTTAGAGTCTGAGATTTCAAACTTCCCTTAACAATGCCATAATATTTATATTTTCTATACTCAGTCTATATATATGTTCTTTTAAGGGGTATCACAAGGTCAAGCAATAAGAATTTCATAACAAATTCAAACTGCTTTACAATTAGTGTTCCTATCATTAAAAACAGTCTTTGTTAATCTTGGGGGGGAGAAAAAAAAACTCTACAAGTTTTCATTCATAATTCATACATTGTTTTTATCGGAAGAAAAAGATATTCTTAGATTTAGAAATTCACCCACCTTTAATTGGCGGGCTTCAGGGGCTGTGAACACAGCTCACAGCACGACCCTGATGTCAGTCCCCTTCAAGGCCACACACCTGGTGAAGAACAGAGTTGAGTTTAAACTCAAGTGGTGGTGAGTCAAACTCAAGTCTAAGTGCTCTCCATAATGTTTTGTGGTTTCTCTAAGATATAAAGCTCCTTTTTGAAGGGCGAGCCACCCCAAAACAGCTGTTGCTTATTGGTCAAAGTCAACTATTTATAAGCATGCATCCATCCAAATGTGACATCTACCAATTATTCCATGGCCAGAGGTGCAGGTCCCAGTGATGTAAAACTCTACAGATGGCAAATGGGGCTGGTTAATGCTAAGAAAGGCAAAAGGTACCAGAGATTTATGGGAAACAGGAGGTTTGAGCTGCCATCCTTTGACAAAATGAAAACCAAGCAGAGCTGCTATGACTCACCATACCCCTGAGAATCTGGAGCAGTTGAAGCTGAACTCGTCAACTGCATAAAGGTCAGTTTACTTGTCTCTGCTGTGCGCAGGGCTCCGGGGTCATGCATCCCCTCCGAAGTCAGGAAGTCTGCATCTGCGTGTGTGGAGCAAAGTGAAGGGGGGTGATGGGGCTCTGAATACCACTTGTAGCCCCTCTGTGTCCAGGGGGACATAGAGTCTTATCACCTACCTGCGGTAGCAGCTCCATGTCTGAAAACCAAAGCTTCTAGATGAATTAACATGCAATAAAAGCACAGATCTGACCATTAAGTCTGTACACGAATGCCTTCCTGTTTCTGCTTTGAGAAGTGCTGAGAGAAGTTTACCAAACAGTCAGAGAAAGAGGGGGTGGGGGCGGGGAGGAGACGCACAGACACATATGCATAGAGAGACAGAGATGGACAGACATGCACAGAGAGATGGACGCACACACACTCACACCCACACACGGGGAGAGAGATTGAGAGAGAGAGAGAGATGATCAGAACCCTGAACCCTGAGGTCCTGCGGCCTCTCTCAGCCCCAGTGTTAGAGCCCGGTGGGATCACTCATCTCACAAGATGTGGAGCTGTGTTACAGCAAGAAGCCCAGCCTTTTGGCCTTTTATCTCTGCAGACAAGCTCTGCTTTCTGTTTGGCCTATGAGCATGGAACTGCCCTCAGTGGGGCTTGCAATCATCAGGAGACACCATTACAGCTGCCCTTCCTTCCTCCCTTTCCAGCAATAAGACAGGATCCAGGAGAGCCGTCCTGCAAGGAGGTGCCACCATTCGCTGATTCTTTCCTACGGCTTCCCTTCAGCTCACTAGGAATGTTCCACAGACACTCCATAGAGGCCCAAGTAGGGCTGCCAGATAAAATACAGGATGGCCTTGTTAAATTTGAACTTCAGATAATGCTTGGAATATTGCAATATTTGGGACATACTTATAGTAAAAGATTGCCCGTTGTTTCTCTGAAATTCAAATTTAGCAGGGCATCCTTCATGTTTATTTGCTAAACATGACATCTCTGCTGAAAAGATTTTGGCTTTATTGAGTAGAAAAGGAAAGCTTTAGAATGAGCTAGAATAACTCATGCATATATATGGACAGTAATATATATATAACTAAATATATATATAACTATATATATAACTATATATATAACTATATATATAACTATATATAACTATATATATAACTATATATATAACTATATATAACTATATATAACTATATATATAAAACTATATATATATAACTATATATAACTATATATATAACTATATATATATAACTATATATATATATATATATATATATAACTAAATAACTTTTTTTTCTGACACTTTTGGTCAGATGTACAAATTAAATGGGTAACCAGGAAAGACCCGTGAGGTGTTTGGCCAAGACTAGGTGAAATCAGCCAGGGCATGAGTAACCCTCAATATGTTTGTGCACACCAAAACATCTCTACTCACCGGAATGGGAACTTTTCCACGGCAAGAATATGTCATGGATGAAAACCCTACTATTTACCAGGGATTGTGCTAGAGACCAGGAATATGGGCATGAATAAAACAATTTCTTGCTCATGGCTCACCCACTGGTAACTTAGCCCCTACGCCATTGGTATGCATCCTCAGGAATTGCCTGGGTGAGATCTGAAGCTGGCCTCATACACAGACGTCAGGGATAAACCAAAGAAAGAAGCAGGCCACTCCGGACTGGTAGGTGGTAGTTTTACGACACAAGAGAACTTACGAGGCTTCTCCTGGGCACCGCAAGATGAGGGGATCTCCACACCCATCCTCCAGGATCTTAAAAGTTTATATAGAGGTCTTAACTGGGTTCAGTCACATATCCTGTCCAGAAGCTCTCAGCCACACATTTTTTCTCAAGTCTACATCCTTAATACCAGCTCCTAGTGCAGGAACGGTGGGCTGCACATACATTCCAAGGACAGGGGAGGGGGCCTCCGGTTGTCCAGGTCAAGCTGGAGGGTCAACCAGCTGTCACATCCTCTTGATGATGTCCTTCAAATCAGAGCTGGCTGGTGGGACACACCCAGGAAACATGAGCTCTGCGTGGACTTATATACGCTCAGCTGCTAACCCGGGTTGGGCATCCGGTGCTGGCAGAAGGCTCAGTGAGCAGTTCATGGCTAATGGTCCCTTTTCTTTTCTTTTCTTTTCTTTTCTCTTCTTTTCTTTTCTCTTTTCTTTTCTTTTTTAAAGGTTATTTGTTTTTGAGAGAGAGAGAGAGAGTGTGTGTGTGTGTGTGTGTGTGTGTGTGCACACGAGCAGGAGAGAGGCAGAGAGAGGGACACAGAGGATCTGAAGCAGGCTCTGCACTGACAAGCTCTGCTGTTCAAACTCAAGAACCATGAGATCATGACCTGAGCTGAAGCCGAAGCCGGATGCTCAACCGACTGAGCCACCCAGGTGTCCCTGGTGGTTCCTTTCTAACAGCCCTGTGGATGATGAGGGGGCAGCTGTCCCCAATCAATGTGTTATGGGCTCTGGTTTTTAATTTGCTGCCAGCGATGTGCCAGACACTGGAAGTTTAGACTTCCCCCCCCACCTGTTTCACATTTAAGACACTCTCTTAGGATCCACAATTACAGAGCTGCCTCTTGCCGTAACCTGCGGAGCACTTTGGTCAAGTCCCCTCAGGTTGCTGGGCTTCTATGTCCTGATAAGTGCAAGGAGGTAGCCAGGGTGGATGGTCTCTGAGGTCCTGCTAGCTGGGGCACTGTGTGATTTCTCATTAAAGATGCTTCCTCCCATGAGGGTGCTGGTTCCTGAACTACGACTTTGGGCACAGGCTTGGGAGGGTCTGGCTGCCATCGAACAGGGCTTGGGGACTGTGGGGACACAGAGGGATTTCTTCACTCAGTTTGGGACTCCTGGCTGGTCACATCTGCTGGAACGGGTGCTTCAGCATGAGTGGGGAGGAATTCCCAGAGTTTGGAATGTCCCTAAGCCAACGGAGGAGCATTTTTAGGGAACAGGAGAAAGCAGACCCAGGAGTGACCCCTGAAGGCAATGCCAGTGCCTGTTGGGGGTCTGTGGGGGCGCTGAAGTCATTCTGGTCGAATGTGTAAAATTGATGAACAACGGCAACAACTTTGGAAGCTGTCCCAGCAGATGTGATTCGAAGACCCCCTCGGTAGGGATAGCTGGAAGTTCTAGTCCGACAGGTCTAACATCTCAGAGGTAATGGGGCTTTGGGGTCATAGAAAGGTGTGCTTGATTCCTGCTCTGTGCTTGATATCCTCCAGCTGTGTGACCCTAGGGAAGTTATTTAACTCTTTTTTTTTTAAGAATTAAAAAAAATGTTAAATGTTCATTCAGTTTTTGAGAGAGAGCCCGCAAGCATTATTGGGGGAGGGGCACAGAGAGAGGGAGACACAGAATTGGAAGCAGGCTCCGGGCTCTGAGCACAGAGTTCGACATGGGGCTTGAACTCACAAACCGCGAGATCATGACCTGAGCCGAAGTCAGATGCTTAACCTACTAAGCCACCCAGGTGCCCCATTATTTAACTCTTCTGAACTAAAGTTGTTAATCTGTAAAGTAGGGCTTTCCTGTGCCACAATGTTCTCCTGTAAAAAGCACCTGGCAAATTATGGATACACATTCAGGAGAACATGTAAGAAATTCCCTTCTCTCTTTCCATCCCCAACTCCTACCTGGAAGAATAGAGATTTCGTGTGTGTGTGTGTGTGTGTGTGTAAGAGAGAGAGAGAGACAGACCTACAGGCAGTTGAGAGAATTACTGAGTGTAATATAGGTCATTATTTCCAGTAGTTCAGCAATTACTTCATAGTTTAATACAATAATTTTTTTTTATATTAAAAAATGCCCGAGTAGCAAAATTTTAAATTATCTTGGGAAGTTATGAGAAAAAAGAGACTTATAGATCTGTATTCTTTTTGTGCTAATGGAAAGGTTACTGGAAGTAAATACAACAGAATGGTAATGTGATGATTTCTGTGCTCAAGGTTCTCAGTCCTTAAAATTTTCAGTCGGCAATCTTGTGTCGGTGCAATGGCAGAGATAAGCCACACGGGGGCGCCCGGGGCTCTCTAATGGGTTTCAGGAGGCTCTGCATCACCGCAGGTGGTGATGAGAGTGGCGTAGGCCTCGGACAGTCCTAGTCTTTGGAAGGACCCCACTGAAATAAAACGTGCCCTAAGCCCTGCGATATACACCAGCTGGCTCCATTAGGGAAGGCGACATGCTAGAATGAGGCTGGGGTTGAGAAAGACGATCTCAGGTCTGAGGTGGTGTGGCTCAGGGTCAGGAGACCAGGCCTCCCCTCTGCTTTCCAGGGTTGACTGGGCTTCTCCTTTGGCCCCTGTGCATCTCTGGGAACCAAAGTGGAAGGATCGAGTCCCATAGCAGAGGCGAGTGCCCACCACAAGCTCGGAAGCAGGAAGCTCCAAGCATTCAGTAGGACATTAGGTAAAGGTGAGATTGGGCGACCGCCGGAGTGGAGACCTTGCAGTCCTGTCCTGAGCCATCCTGAACAAGTAGGAAGGCCACCGGGGAGAGACGGCAGAGAGGCATGGCCACCCTTTGGTGCGGCTTGAAGGATGAGTTTCCCACGGCCCTCCTGGATACCGCGGAGGACCCTGAGGCATGCAAGTTTGCCCTCCTTGACAGCCATCTACGGGAGTGGCCTCAACTGCAAAAGGAGGTAGCTGGCAAGGGGAAGGAAGAGGTTGCAATCTGGGTTGGAACCTCCTGGGTGAGTGACACGTGTGGAAGGACCCTGTCAGGTCCTCTGAGGGGTGCACACCCCTCATCTCCACCCACATCGGACATTTGTCACACAAGAGCATTGCTGGCCAGTTGGCGGGGGTCAGAGGAGCCATGACCACTGACAGAGGACCACAGCAGTGGCCAGTTCATTAAAAACAAGGAAAAGACCCCAAATCATACCCCTATACACACACACACACACGCACACACACCCCCCCAAATGCTTGGTTTTTTCCCCCTCTTTCTCTCCTGTCTGCCTCAATATGCTGGAGATGTTGGTGCTAGAGAAGAAGGTGTGGGGGAGGGCTGGGAAACAATCACACTTCTCCACTCCAAAGTGTGTCTGACTCCAGGTCCCTCCAGGTAGCCTTGTCCTGGGCGGATTTCATAGACTCTGGTTCTTTTCTTTTATTAAGGCTAGTGCAACCCAGTTTACAATGCCAGACTCGTATGAGATTCAGAGCCGTTCTCCTTGGCCCTTTGAGGCCACTGCCATGCTCAACAGCCTCAGAGAGAGGAGGGAGAATGTTCTCCTTTTCCTCCTCCTCGTCCTCTTCCTCCTCTTCGTCCTCTTCCTCCTCTTCCCCTTCTTCTCCTCCTTTTGCTTCTCCTGCCTCTTCTGGTCTTCAATCCAGCAGAAAGTTGGGGCAGGGAGGCAGAAAGGGGGCGGTGGTGTGCTGGTAAATAATGACCAGCTCTCCAGAAAAGATTCCCTGATTTGTAGCATCTGCCTGTTTCTGTGGGATAAATGTCCCACCAAGCTGCCAATGCGATGTTGCTGGACGTGGCGTTGGGGAGAAGTGTGCGCAGTCCCCCAAGCTGATGTGAACTGGTGTGAGCCAGCGTGAGGTGGGCTGAGTTGCAGTGAGCACACCCCTGGATGACGGATAAAGGGCTCATCTACCTGAGAGGGCACAGATCTGGTCCTCTTTCTGCCGACTGCCTCTGTTGCTCTGGCTGCCATTGATGGGCTCCCATGTCCTCTGTGGGCTGGCTCCTGGGGGCCCCACTGCTCAGCCCCTGACAGGGAAGACCTGAGTCTTTCCCTCCTCTTCAGCTCCTGCCACCAGAGCCCAGTTCAGGGCCTCTCACTGGTGCCCCCCCTGAGCTGGATGGGCAGCCCTCCCACATGGGGCACCTGTAAGATGGCCCAAGCCGAGCTATGTTCCGAGTGTCTGCTTGATGCATGGAGAAACCATGCATCTCTGACAACAAATCACAGGAGTGCAGGTGGTTTCATCCCTGTCTCCCCACCTTGAACTTTCTATGAATGAGTTTTCACTCTCATACCACTTCTGACACCAAATGTGTGTGTTTTCCATTCCAAGTCAGTCCCCAACTCTTTGTGGACACTAACTAGATGTCCTACAAGTCAATTCAATTCTAACGCTAACTACCTGGCTTCCTTCTGTCGTGTGATGACACAGAGAGAAGACGGCTATCTATGACCCAGAAAGCAGGTTCTCACAGACACCAAATCTGCCAGCACCTTGATCTTAGCCTTTCCAGCTTCCAGAATCGTGTGAAATAAATTTTTTTTAAGTTTAGCTTTGTGAGAGACAGAGAGAGCATGCACACATGTCGGGGAGGAGCAGAGAGAGAGAAAGAGAATCCCTAGCAGGCTCTGTACTGTCGGTGCAGAGCCCAATGTGGGGCTCAAGCTCATGAGTCGCGAGATCATGACCTGAGCCCAAGTGAGATGCTTAACCAACTGAGCCACCCGGGTACCGCAATACATTTCTGACCTATGCAGAGAATCTTATAAATGCACATATCCAACATGGGTGTTTTAGAGAAAGTTGGATTCCTTCAGGAGAGAGGAGAGCTTTTAAGCAATATAGCAGAGATGTGAGCAGCCATTGGAATCACTGATGGTCACACAGGGAACATGGACAAGTTCCAGGGCGGTGGTATTGGATGCTAGCAGTTCCCTAAGGCCGTGGATTTGTGTGCATAAGTTGGGGGTGGGGGTGGGCAGGGGCCATGCAGGGGATGCATTGGTAGGAGATAGGTTGCCAGATTTAGCAAAAACCCCGAAAGGTGTATATATATATATATATATATATATATATATACACACATTATAATGTGTATATATATATACACACATTAATGTAATGTGTGTATATATATATATATATATATATACACATTAATGTGTGTATGTAGTACCCTAATAACCATGGGCTGAATACTTGTGACCTCCCAAGCTTCATCAGCCTCCACTGTGATGGTATTTGGAGATGGGGACCTTGGGAGGTATTTAGGTTTAGGTTAGGTCTTGAGGGTGTAACACTCATGATGGGATTAGTGTCTTTGTAGGAAGAAGGAGACAGAGAGCTCTCTCTCTCCCTAGAGCACACACCAAGGAAAGGCCATGTGAGTATAGACAGAGCAAGAAGGTGGTTTTATATAGGCCAGGAAGAGGGTTCTCACCAGGAACTGAATCTGCTGGCACCTTGACCTTGGACTTTCCAGCCCCCAGAACTGTGAGAAATAAATGTCTGTTATTGAAGCCACCCAGCCTATGATATTTTGTTATAGCAGCTAAGCTAATATATATATCTATACATATATCCCAGTTAAATTTTTTTAGTATAAATACATCCCATGCAATGTTTGAAAAATCTCCTGAGAATCATTCTATCAGAAAACAATAATTTAAGGACACATTAAAAAAACAATAACATAGGGGCGCCTGGGTGGCTCAGTCGGTTAAGCGGCCGACTTCACCTCAGGTCATGATCTCATGGTCCGTGAGTTCAAGCCCGGCGTCAGGCTCTGTGCTGACAGCTCAGAGCCTTGAGCCTGTTTCAGATTCTGTGTCTCCCTCTCTCTGACCCTCCCCCATTCATGGTCTGTCTCTCTCTGTCTCAAAAGTAAATAAATGTTAAAAAAAAAACAATAACATAATATGTGAGTCTTAAAATTCCTATGCATCCCCACTCATGCTAGAGCACAAAATATCTGAAAAATTAAAACATGTGTGAGTTATTGGACACAAAATAAACGCATTAAAAATGTCCCCAGGTTTGGATACCCTAGTCTGCTTGGCAGTGGGTCAGTGGTTTCAGGGTTAGATTTTTTTGTATTTATGTATTTATTTATTTATTAAGAGTGTGTACATAAGCAGGGTAGGGGCAGAAGGAGAGAGAGAGAGAGAGAAACTTTTTTTTTTTAATATGAAATTTATTGTCAAATTGGTTTCCATACAACACCCAGTGCTCATCCCAAAAGGTGCCCTCTTCAATACCCATCACCCACCCTCGCCTCCCTCCCACCCCCATCTACCCTCAGTTTGTTCTCAGTTTTTAAGAGTCTCTTATACTTTGGCTCTGTCCCTCTCTAACCTCTTTTTTTTTTTCTTCCCCTCCCCCATGGACTTCTGTTAAGTTTCTCAGGATCCACATAAGAGTGAAAACATATGGTATCTGTCTTGAGAGAGAGAGAATCTTAAGCAGGCTCCATGCTGATGTTAAGACTTGATCTCATGAGCAGAAGATCATGACCTAAGCCAAAATCAAGAGTTGGATGCTTAACCAACTGAGCCACCCGTGTGCCCCTCAGAGTCAGGTTTTAGATGTGAGTATTACTAGATGAATTCATGGTTGAGGAAGAAAAGAAAGGAATAGGCTTCATTTTTTTTAGAATGATGGTGATGATGATGATGTTTTCCCTTCATTTTGGTCTTCTCCAGAGTGCTAGCCCTGTTCTAGCAGCTAGTTGAGAGAATGCTTGGGAGCATGAAGTGTGTTGTGCTTGATACTGTGTTTTATAAAGAAGAACCTGGAGGCCCTTTTGAAATGGTTCTCTGAGTGGTAGCCTGCCCCAGGAGACAGGGCTGGCACTTCCTGACAAGTGTGAATTCTCCAGCACGTCTGAGAAATAAATAGCAGAGAGTTTTCCAACTGGGAGTTAGCTCTGATTGGGACTGGATTCTTCCAACACCAGGTGAACTGGGCTCACCAACCAAGAGAACTAAATAAATCAGGAGTGGTGTTCAGAGGAGAGTTTGGATGGTTTGAAAAGGGTAAGCTAGAATTCCCGGTTTCTCACCAGTAGCCAGTCTGTCCGGGGGTCTGCAGGGCTATAAGGGATGCATGGAACATACACCTTTGCACTTGCTCAGGAGACAGATGAATAGAGACCTGTTAGAAGCAGTCTGACTCTACTGGAATGGCTGGACAAGGGTTCCACATTAAGGTCCACTGACCTTCATGAGCCTTTCATAATATACACTGGTACCTACTTCAAAGGCTTGGAGAAGATGGCAGAAAACCTTTGTGGTATTTGTGAAATTTTGGGAGCTCATCTAAAGGCAAAGTCCAATACTTTCTTCATCACGTGAAGCTTTTAGTAATGACATAGGTTGTTATGTTCATATCAAGGCTAAGTTGGGTGCTGTGGGGGCAGCCCTGGGCTCCAACTTTAGTAACCATTAATGTTAGCATTTATCGTCAGCCATGTGTAGGTGCAGAGGCTTAGGACTCCTGTCCTGCCAGTCCTACTCTCAGACCATCACTTCCAGTCAGAGACCACAGGCTTCTGCAATGGCAAAGGGACTGGTCTATTAAAGAAGGAGCCATGGGAATATCACCCAGGCGGGAGACTGAGTGCACATCAGTGACAGTTATGTCACTCAGACCGACCCAAGATAGGGAAGAACAATGGTTGGCAAACTGCTCATTGAGAAGATTCCAAGATGCAGAATAGTGAGGGGTTGGGGTGGGGTAGGAAATAGGCCTTTCTGGTGGCGAATGTGATTGTGCTCCTGGTTGCTAGTAACTGAGATGCGACTGGCCAATTTAATCAGAGTAATTTCCTGAGAGCTCACAGAGTTCATGAGAGCCCAAAAGATTGCACTTGGGAATGAGCAAGAATCAAGGGCATTCTGGAAGGTCAAGGAGCAAAAAGCAGAAGCATGGCAGCTATGTCAGAACTGCTGCCACGGCCGCCACCACCGCCATCTGAATCTGGTTCCACCGCCTGCCTCACATTGGCACGGCCCACTTACAACACACAGCTTGGGAGAAAATGGCTGACTGGCCAGACAGAGGGCTCCATTCCATGTGGTTAAATTGTTCTCTTTCCCTGAGGAAGGATGATCACCCTGGCAGTCTCCAAGACCTGCCCCCCAAACCTGTCTTTTGCTCTGACTAACCTGGGAAATCCAATGAACATAGAAAGTAACTACTACCCTTCCATACAGCCTGAAAGCACAGACGACTAAATACTTAGTAAAAGGCTAGAATAGAAGAAAAAAAAGCTACTTTTCGACAAATGGAGCTGATAAGAAAGCTTGTCTGTGTCAATTTGGATTCTGGGTAGAATAATTTTTTTTTCTACTCTCACAGTTAGGTTTGGGACTTGTATTTACACTATCTTATGGTCCATAGAACTACCACACCATGACATTAACCTAAACATGGTCTCTGACGATAACATGTCTGAGAAAATAAAAACCCTTTGGTACACAGGCTTGAAACCAGGCCTTACAGACATCTTGGATGAATGAGTTGTGTTCATTAGGCTGTGTGTGAAGCTCCCTTATACTGTTGGAAGGAACTAGAACAGGAAGGCAAGAGTATCTGATAAGGCACTGGGGACCTCTATCTGTGCTCTTTTCATGGCCCCACAAATGGCATAGCCAGTAGAGGGGAAAGGGAATACATGAAGAACCAGCTTTCCCAGAGTTGATAGAGCAAGCTGAGAGATGGCAGGAAGACCTTGGAACTTAGATCTAAGAGAGCTGGTGGAGGCCCTAAGAAGGGGAGGAAGATGGAAAGTCCATGTAAATTTGGAAGAACCCCAGAGCAAGGGTACCACTGCCCATTTTTGAAGCCATATAGAGATACCTGCTCCCAGCATGGCCTTTGAGAGCAGTGACAGCGGAATAAGCTATCTGAAAATGTGGCCCTCGGTGTACCTTACAGGGGCCACATGCCCCATGTAGTGTAGGAAATGGGACCAGGAGATTTAGACCCTGCAGAGATAGTGCAGGCATGCTGAGATGGAGTGATGGCCCCAAAGTGCTGGGGTCAGGTCCACAAGGGAACAGGGTGAGTTCAACAAGCAACTGAGGGCCCAGCGAAAACATGGATACCAGAGATGTGTGATGGGGTGGGAGGAGTATCACTCAGTGGGCAGCTCAGTCCAGCGGAGGCCCATGGTGATGCTATACTTCACTTACCCCCACTGCTGGGGTGATGCACACACAGCCCTCCATGGGTCATAGAGATACTTCAGAAAATAAGGGAAGGGGGTGGAGGTGGGGAATTTAACTCTAGAAATCACCAGATTTACCTGGAATTACCAATATTGTTTTCTGCTGCCAGGCAGAAATGAGTTCTCAAGAGCTATCAGGGATAGAGAAATAAAGAAAATTAAAAAAATTGCACCTTTAAATCTGGGTTCTTGAAATTCACATTCAAGAATCCCAGTTCTTTGCACTGATCCTGGTATAATATTAATGTTCAGAAAACCTTTGTTGACTGCGGGAATGAATGAATGACAACATAGCTCTTCTGATTGTCAGGGAGAACATATTTGGAAGCCACGCTGCCAGGCCTCTAGCCTAAGGGGTCCCTCCTGTCATCATCTGGCAGGATTTGTCCCTGGGATGGTTTATGTAGAATAAGAATGTGGTTCAACTAGCTACGTACAACCTAGTGCTTTATTGTTAGGAGGAAAAAAGGGTGTGAAGTTTATGTGGGATTTATATCGATGCTTCTCATTAACCAACTGGAAATTTATTTTATGAGAAATGCCTCTTCATATACAGAATAGGAGCATGAGTGCTATAAGCCAGGAAGGAAAGTGGAAGGTAATTCACACTTACTATTCCTTCTTGTGCTTGGTGGGGCACCAAGCCTCAAGATAAACTTTTAAATTGGTATTATTATTACCCCTCATTTTATAATGCCTCATGTAGCTATGGCTAGTACACTTGACACTCAATAGACCTTCAAATGTTGGCTGAAGGAATTAATAAATGAAAGTTGAGTCACATGCTCAAGGCTAAATAGGTGGTAAGTGGTAGTAGACCCTGGAAATACCTCTGAAACCTACATATTTCCAAACTCCATATTTCCATTACACTCTGACATTCTAGGATTATAATTTGTTCCTTTGTGGTCATTTATTAAAATTCTCTTTCTCTATAGTCTTTCATGTCTTGGTCACCATTATATTGACTCTCCTAAGTACTTCGGTATAAGCACCTTTCTTCAAAGCAGGAGAGAGAGAGAAAGTGTGGAAGCCTCAGAGAGACTTTGAGGTGGACAAGATGGAAGGTGAGGGACCACACCTCCCACAGCCTCTATCTTCTCAGTCAGCAGGTGGCCAGGTCATGTGCTAAGGATGAGACCTGGGGATTGAGTTGAGATGGAGACACTCCAAGGCTTAGAAGGGAGATTTGGATGGGGTTCTGTGGGAAGTGTTGAAAAAATAATAAAGACTTGCTGAGCATCAGAAGATATCCCTGAATAAATAGCTCACAAGTTTCTGAGGGCAGAAATTATTATTCCCAAAGTTCTATAGGTAGTAAGCATTATTTTAGATCTCCTAAATTACCCATACATTTTTAGAGCTGGCTCTCGACATTTATTTCTCAGTTGATTATCTGATAGAATGCTCACTTTTTGAGAGCATTGATTATGTTTCTCCTTCTTTGTGTTTCCCAAAGTCCTTAACACTATGTGCAGCTCTGAGCAGCCTCTCAAAGGACTGGGATCAGAGCCAGAAGTTGAGGTCTAAGCAACATCAAAATATACAAGCAGGGACTGAGTCAACTGATAAGCTTGTCGAGAAGAGCACCCTTGGAGAGAGAACAAAGGCTTGGATAGAAGCTTAATTCACACTCTCATGGAAGTGTCCTCCATGAAGGTGAGCCCTCATAATGACCAGCTTACCCCCCAGCTCATCAGGATTCTTCTTCTGACTTTGACACCGTGTCTGGGAGGAGATCCCCCTCTTCCTGCCTCTCCCCGAGTGCACCTCCATGACTAATGATCGACTATCAGGCTTTCTTGCTCTTGCTGTTTATGACTCAGCATCCTACCGTCAGCCTAGTATACAAGGTTATTGAAATTAATAACTCATAAGAGCTTAGTGCTTTGATGAAGGAGAGACATGGGGACTCCGCAATCTCAGGGAGCCACTGGAGAGTGGATATGAGGGTGTACCTGTGTGTGGCTGTGTGTGTATTTGAAGCATATGTGTAACTTCCTGAGAGTAGGTGCACACCCATGCAGGTGTGGGCATTTTAGTGTGTTTGTGTGTGAATGAGGGTGCATATGGGCCCAAGTCTTGTACAGCAGATTTACTGGCCTGAAATTTATCCGCTAGTTCAGAAGAAGGTAGAATTTTCCATACTTTGCAGTCACAAAATGACCTGAGCCCAAACATTGATTTGGATCTCCTAAAGGAAGTTGTGAAAATGTCTGCGATGCAATGCTGTACCACCACAAAGCTTGACATTTCAGAAGCTAAAAAAAAAAAAAAAAAAAAGAAAGAAAAAAGATCATGAAG
The DNA here is from genome assembly GCF_022837055.1 of Prionailurus viverrinus. Lineage (NCBI taxonomy): Eukaryota > Metazoa > Chordata > Mammalia > Carnivora > Felidae > Prionailurus > Prionailurus viverrinus. Next base: position 127,472,788 of record NC_062563.1, on the reverse strand, counting down.
CATCTCAATTTTTAAAAAACCTAATGACATCTTCAAGAGCTAAATAAAATAGTATGCGTAATATTTATTAATACGAAGTATTTGTTGTAACAGTTGAGATAAGGATCACTTGCCTTAATACTCACACTGACACACAAATAAACTATTTATTTTTCTCTTAGATAAAGGAATTGCAGGGGGCACCTGGCTGGCTCAGTCAATTAAGCCTCCGAGTCTTAATCTCAGCTCAGGCCATGATCTCATGGTTCGTGAGTTCGAGCCCTGAGTCAGGCTCTGCACTGACAGCGTGGAGTCTGCTTGGGATTCTGTCTCTCCCTGTCTCCCTGCCACTCACCTGCTTGTGCGTGCTCTCTCTTTCTCTCTCTCTCTCTCTCTCTCTCTCTCTCTCAAAAATAAATAAATAAACTTAAAAAAAAACAATGGCCATGATTGGCCGTATATGGCATTATATAATAGTTCCATGAAGTAGTGGAGGCCCCAGATTTATGACTCTTTGAGATAGATATCTGTTCTGATCACCTCCTAGTCACTTGGTTGGTGAAGGAGGGTTCTTGCTATAAACAGGATGAGCCTTGAACACATGACACACGACACAGGACAGATGAGACTGACAACTGGTTATTAGTCATGTGTACTCCTGGGAGTGGGCACTGAGGAGAAGGATGCCACAACCCACAGGGCCACTTGGGAGCACTTGGGAGCACAGGGGAACCAGCAGGGGCTCCAAGGAGGCAGACTTTGTAGTGACAAGAGCATGAGGCTACTCTTGGTTCCTGCAGGAGGATGCGATTGGCTTTTTTGAACAATTCCACAGGCTGGCAGGGAGGCAAAACCCATTAGGTTGAGGACCAGATGGGGTGCAACTGGTCCATTCAATAGGGGAACCAAAGGGGGGAACCAAAAGGGAAGACCTTCCCCACTGTGTGGGGGACATATCTGGCCAGAGCAGGGGAATCTTAACTAAGCCTTGGGGGCCCTGTGACACTCAAAGATGTCAAGGCAGCACATGGAATCTCATAATAATTGGGGGATACAATACAGTATAATTATCCCCATTTTCTACGGGAGAAAGAGAGACACGGGGAGGGCCAAGGTGACACAGCTAATTTTACTCTGAGTTGGATACCAAGAGGCTTTTTTTTCTTTCCTCTATATTGCTCTATATCATATCATTATCTTATTTGAACTCTACTCCCACCCTGTCAGGGAGCATATAGACAATGAGGAGACTGAAGGTCAGAGAGAGAGGTGAGATACTCCAGGTCACACAGCAAGAGAGGAACAGAGCTAGGGTCAGACTCAGGGTGTGGAGTGAAGGGTGCTTCACTTGCTGGCACGCTGCCTCAGGGGTTGGCCCTGATATCAGGAGAGTGGTCACAGCCCGCTGGCTCCCACACTTCTGCGCAGGATTGGGAAGGATACAAGCTTGGTAATCCAGATAGAAACATCAGCAGGATTTCTGCATCTCTGAGAATTCCTTAAAGATAGGACAAGAGACTGGACTGAATCCTCGGGTTTCTTTTTGTTGTTCATTCCTTATGAAGAAACAAGGAATGGAATGGGGCACTTGGGTGGCTCAGTCAGTTAAGTGTCTGACTTCAGCTCAGGTTGTAACCTCACGGTTTGAGAGTTCAAGTCCCACAATGGGCTCTGTACTAATAGCTTGGAGCCTGCTTCAGATTCAGTGTCTCCCTTTCTCTTTGCCCCTCTCCTACTCACGCTCTATCTCTCTCTCTCAAAAATAAATAAACATTAAAAAAAAGAAATAAGGGGGCGCCTGGGTGGCGCAGTCGGTTAAGCGTCCGACTTCAGCCAGGTCACGATCTCGCGGTCCGTGAGTTCGAGCCCCGCGTCAGGCTCTGGGCTGATGGCTCAGAGCCTGGAGCCTGTTTCCGATTCTGTGTCTCCCTCTCTCTCTGCCCCTCCCCCGTTCATGCTCTGTCTCTCTCTGTCCCAAAAATAAATAAACGTTGAAAAAAAAATTAAAAAAAAAAAGAAATAAGGAATGGGACCATTGAATCAAGTATGTGCATATTCAGGGGCAAGAGTCAAAATATTTAACAACTGCTAGAAAGACTGTCAGTTCTGGCTGGGCCAGGCATTGACCCTTTAGTTGTAGGATGGTGGGAAGTTCTGGGGGATCCTGGAGAAGGAGCTGAGACAACAGGAAGGATACTGAGGGAGCTTCAGGGCATGAGTGTTTACCAACTAGTACATAAATATTTCAATATTTCTATCAACCCTGTCCATACCCTATGACCAGCAATCCTGCTGTTGGGTATGTATACACCTCTCCCATTCTTCCCAGGTCCATAAGGGGGCGCCTGTGAGGTTGTCCAGTCCAGTGCTGTGGTGGTGGTGGAGAATGTGGTGCATTCTGGGCACCTGTCATTGGGGAGGGGACGATGTACACAGTGGAAAAGAGGAGCAGACCAGAGGCACACAGAGCAATAAGGATGGAGGTCAAAACCACCACAGTGTGGAGTGAAACACTCGAGAAGATTAAGATAAAGGACAAATTCCATTTGCATAAATTAAAAATGCATGCATTCAAAGCAACCTTGTACAAGGACACATGGAAACAGAAGGTTATCAATAAGCACATTAGAATGGCTGCCTGTGGAGAGTAGGCTGGCAATGCATGTGTGGAATGGGGAATAAAGGAATAAATAAATAATAAAAACAGGAGAGAGGCTTTGTGTGTGCTGCTGCTGACAATACGCCATACTTGAGGACGGTGAGGGATTTAATCCTCTGTGACCAAGAGAAAAAAAAGGAAAAGGCAAGAAACATGAAGTCATTGCAGCTGCCCAACATCCATGGGTAGTTGCAGCTACAATTAAAGAGGAAGAGGAGGACGCATTTGAGAGAGTGCTCTCCCAGCAGACAGTAGGGCACTGATTTTCCACCTTGCTCCTCCAGAAAGATCTTTTGGTTCCTTCTTGTCACCCTACCATTGCAGTAAAAAGTTGTGATATTTTTTCAAAAGAAATTTTAATACAAAATTCCTTCCGTCCCAAAGACTGAATAGACCATTTCCACCACCACCCCCTTGGAAAGAACTCAGTCATGTGCTCTCCCCTAGTGGCAAGTTCTCCCCCACAGGTTTGGACATGTAGACTTTATCCTGGGCATCCATCAAATGGGATGACCAGACCCTGGTTTGTCTGGACTAGTTAGGTTCCTGAAACCCTGGATTTTAAGGTTTTTAAAAGTGGGACAATCCTAGGGAAACCAGGAAGAGTTTGTCACCTTATGATCCAGGTGACCACTGGGGATATTATTACTGAAGAAACAGAAAAGATCACGGGGTTGTGCCTAGCAGTCTCTACCATGCAGCAACTGTTCACTTTTCTAGTTGGAAATAAAGGCTAGACCCTAAGTTCCATTGCAGGAATGAAGGATTATTAAAATAGGTGTATAACACCCCAAAAGAAGGAAAAACCATGAGGTTGACTCATTTGGTCTTTGGTACCTCTGGGTTTGCTTTCTTGTACTCTCCTTGAGGTCTGAAGGCCTTAGTTCATCCATCTATCCATCTACCTATCCACCTATCTATCCATCATCCATCCATCCATCCATCCATCCATCCATCCACCATTCATCCACCTTTTTATTCTTTTTTAAATTAAAAAAAAATTAAGTTTATTTATTTTGAGAGAGACAGAGACAGTGTGAGTTGGGGAGGGGCAGAGAGAGAGGAAGAGAGAGAATCCCAAGCAGCTTCCATGTTGCCAGTGCAGAGCTCAACACGGGACTGGAACCCATGAAACTGTGAGATCTTGACCTGAGCTGAAACCAAGAGTTGGATGCTTGACTGAGCCACCCAGGCACCCCTACCTTTTCATTCTTAAAGCAGGCACTGAGCATCTGTAATGCACCCAGCTCTCAAGATACTGAGATAAATAATACCACATAGTGCCTGCCCTCAAGGAGCCCACAGTTTAATTGAGAAGACTCAATCCAAAAAGGTGACAATATTATAAGAATATGACTGTAACTAGAGGTTTGTACAAAGTATAAGGGGACCCAGTAGAAGGAACAACTAAATATGATTTGTGGGTCAACGAAAACTTCAAAGAACTAGTGATAATGATACTGCAGGTCAAGTTGGCATTTGCCAGGCAGAGGAGGGGGCATTATAGAAATAGGATTCAGGCAGGAACAAGGCTCAGAGAGCACACAATGAGCACAGGGGAAAGATGGATCTAATGTGTCAGGATGGAATGTAAGAATGGACCATGCGTGCGTCAGGGCAGGGGAGGATTGTGGGTATGAGTGAGACAGGAAGAAAAGTGTGAAGAGCTTTGAAATGTGACTGAAAAGGTAGGTTGAAGCCAGATTATGAGCACATCCCTTGGAGTGTTTTTATAGACAAAGCCTTTACTATGCTAAAGTGTATTATGAATATGGACAAGTGGAGCACAGTATGTGTTTGCCCAAAGTCTTTTGACCATGACACAGGTGTTCTATGGAACTCATCTTGGGAAATGCTCAAGGGTCCTCAGAGGAAACCTCCAATTCCCTGAGAAGAGGATTCCTTTGCGCCTGAAGACTTAAGCCATATTCTGTTACAGAGATTTTTTCTTTAATAATTTATAAATTTTGTCCTTTTATCTATAGAATTGCAAGGCTTTTAGAACTGGCAAACACCTTGGGGGTCATCTTGTTCAAAACCAAACAGAGAACCTGAGAGGAGATATTGCTGAGCTGATCAGAGGCAGAGAAAGATTAGAATTCAAGCTTTGGTCTTGAACACCACAAATATTTAAGGTACTTTCAATCTAAAAATAATATAGCAGGACATTTAAAGTAAGCTTACAAATACTTTGTGAAAGAAGAGAAATCATTGTAGCAATTATCTGAAATAAAAGCATTCTAGCTAATTAACTAGACTCAGTCTTTTTTTTTCTTATCTTTTTTAAGTTTATTTATTTTGAGAGAGGCAGGGACAGTGCAAGTGGGGGGTGGGCAGAGAGAGGGACAGAAGAATCTCAAGCAGGCTCTGCACTGCCAGCACAGAGCCCGATGCAGGGCTCCAACTCACAAAACCATGATCATGACTTGAGCCCAAACCAAGAGTTGGATGATCAACCGACTGAGCCACCCAGGTGCCCCAACTACATTTAGTCTTGACCTGCCTGGCATCCAAGCAGAGATTGATGTGATGGTTTATATGTTTTCTCTTTACCTGATGGAAGAAATACAGTATATCACTTCCCATCAGAAGCACATGGAGCTGAGCAGTCCTATGACGGAGCCTTCAGTAATTCACTGCACAAATATGCAGACCCTATGAAAGGTCCTAGAAATTCAGCCTTCAAGGAGCTCATTGCCTGGTTGAAGATAAACAATGAAAATTCAATATGGTGGGTGCTACCTAAGCAAGAAGCTAAAGGCATTGAGGGAGCATGGAGAGGAGGTACACAGCCCAGGGTGGGTGGGGGTGTGGGGAGGTGGGTGCTTTCCAGAGGGTAGTGATTAGAAACTGAATGGTCTCCTAAGAGAAAGTGAGTTGCTTGAGCAAAGAAGGCTGCAGGTTGGGAAGGATATTCCAAGCAGAGGGAGACCACTGTGAGTGCAGGGCGACATGAAAAACACTGGCACTTTGGGGGAATTGTGTTTCACATCCTGAGATGGGCTGGAGTGACACTCAGGCTGCTGTCTAAAGGGAAGCCAATAAGCGGAACCAATGGAATCCATGTTAGCCACTATTACCAATGCTTCCTCACTCACCATCTTCTTGCCAGAGGTGAGAACACCTTCATTTTCACACGTAGACCTTTTTCCATTTAAAAAGCAAATCAGTACTTCCCTTACTTACAGCGGTGACATTCAGCTGGGTTTCTGTCATTTGGATTTTAGAGACAATGAAGGGTCAGGAAAAGGTTTGGGAGGGAAGAGGAGAGGGAGAACATGGACAGTGGGTAAGTGGATAAGAGAGAAAGACCTTAAAAAGAGTGTCCAGAGCAGGAAAGAATATGGAAGCCTAGAAGACAAACTGCATTGGGCCCACATTTGCTTGAGATGTCTTCAATGCCTCTGGGAGTCTCTTTGGAAACTATGGAGGAGTGAGTACTATTGTCAGCTGATGATGAATCCCTTATAGGTTAATGCATGGCTTGCCCAGATGCTTTTCTATGTCCATGGATAATGAAAAGGGGATGGGGTCATATCATGTGGCATAAAGACATTTAGACGGTGTAGGAAGGAGATGGGTGTGTGGGAGGAAAGAGGCAGTCAAGTGGATCAGAGCAGGCACTGTGGCAACAGAGACTGAGGTCAGAGGAAGAAGCCCTAGTAGGAGGGGGCGGTGATGGAGAACATGGTTTTCTGTGTGTGTGTGTGTGTGTGTGTGTGTGTGTATGAATGCATTTGCCACTTTGCCTGGCCCAACCTTGGTAAACTGTCAGGGGTTAACTTTGGGGGAATAGACATGTAATTTATGGTCCATACAATGCTTTCCTGTTTATTATTCTATATGCTTCACATGATCATCTGTAAGGGAGGAAGTTTTCTTATAAAAGAAGAAACACCATGTTCACTAAGTGACTTGCTTATGGGGCTCCCCCTAGGGTACTGCATGATGAGAACCCCAGTCTGTCTCTTAAATCTGTGCCCCTTCTACACCCCACCCCCATATGGCCATAGTGGAGGCCTGTCCTTTCTGTCTCCAGATTTCACAGATGCCATGTGGGGGTGCTTTCTGACCTCCACCATGGGTGCCTTCCCTCCAGTTCACAGGTGCCATCCGGACCCATGAGAAAGACCTTGCTCCCTGACTCTTCTGCACTGCAGATGCCTTCTGCAGTGCTTGGAAGATTCTGAACATATTTCATTCTCAAGTAAACAACGTTGGACTTTTTGGATAACTTAGTGATTTAAAATGATTAAATAGCTAACTGCTGGGAGAGATTTGGAAGCATTCTTCTTAGGTGCTGATAAAATATAAATGTATTTTTAGAATAATCTTAGATCTTACCCTAAACATCATGATTGCATATGCAAATTACCTTCTTCAGAGGCTTGCAAACAGCAGTGTAGACAAATGCTTTGGATCCTCTTCCACAACAGGGGACAGGCTTGGGGGAGCCAAAGAACAATGGGATTAGGGACAGAGGGCCCCCAATAGCTGTTCTCCAGTCACTTGCTTTCCCACCTTGCCTTCCATGAGCCAAATGAAAATGCTGGTGTCTGAGGAAAGACTGTGTTGTGCTTTCTCTTCTCCTCTGCCATTCCTGCTTGCTACTATCCTTATCCCTGTAAGGAGCAGATTTCACCCCCTTTTAGCCTACCAGATACTGTAAACATTGCTCCTTTTGATTCCTATTGTGGGTTTTGATCAAACAAAAACAATGTGAAAATCCAAAGACATCAGCCGGTACTTGGATGAGGTCAAAGAAGGTGTCTTTCACCTTTTCCGTACATCCCTTTGCCCCTGTCCTCTCTCATGTGCCTGGTTCAGGGCCTGGAACTTCACTCTGTGTGGTCTTGCTAGGTGCTAGTCAGAGGCCAGTGGTCAGCAGGTGCTGGGTTGGGGGCGGCTGCTCCACTGCGTGATGTGGGGCGGGAACCCAGGAACACTGGGAGCCTACAGCTTGGAGCAGCTGGCTCTGAGGAATTATTGCAAGTCTGCACAACTTAAAAATCTGCAGTTTGGGGGCGGGCGGGGGAGCGCGGGGGTGGGTCCCCGAGCGTCCCATTTCTCCTCCGGGCGGTTCACTGAGTTCTTGCTCACTGCAGAGGGGCCCGCGACGCCTTCTGGACCGCACGCCGCCCTCGCTGAGGCCCGGGTTTGTTCCTCAACCTCGGCCGAAGGCATCTCCCTCTGACCTCTCTTCCATCCTTCGGGAAGGAGACTCGACTCGTCCCCCTTTCGCTCAGTGCATGTGACTTGGTAGGTAAGTCGAGGAACGGAGCGTGAGAAACAGTCTTGTTCTGCACCGTGCAGGAGTCTTCGGGCAGCGGGGCGGCTGGTAAACAGGCAGGACCGGGGCCGTTTTTTTCTTCGCACTTTGTTTTAAAACAAGTTGGGGCCTCGGCACTTCCTAAGAGAATCCCGGCCAATGTACAGAGTGTCGCTTGGGTCGCGACTTCTGGAGAGGCTGTTGCGGGAGGCGCCGGGGCCGCGGAATGAGGTGGTCGGTCTCCCGCTGGGTCGCGGCTCCAGCCCGGAGGGCGCGCAGGTAGGAGGCACTGGGCGCGCTCCTGCTCCCACCCGGACAGGGCACGCGGCTCCGGGGGTGACTCTGCACTCGGGCCTGGGCGGGGGCGCGCGCTCCGCAAGGCCGCCTGTCTGTCTTTCCGTGCATCCGCGGGTCGCACGGCCTGAGTCCCGCAACCTGCAATAGCCGGCGTCTGAGCGCCGGGCCCTCCGCCTTGGGAGCGCAGGCGGAGGGCCCGAAGCCAGGCGGCTGCCGAAGCCCGACCAATGGGGCGGCGGCCGAGCGGCCGGCCCCGCCCCGTCCCGCCCCGCCCCGCCCTATTCGCGGCTCCCAGGCGCCTAGCTCCCGCCGGGCGGGACGGACCGACGGACTCAGGCGGGCCACCCCGCTCTCCTCGCCGCCGCCGCGGCGGGCGCGGGGCCGCGCGGCGAGGCCTGATTCCTGCAGCGCGGGCAGGCGGCGTCGCAAAGCGGAGCGAGCTCGAGGCGCCGGGACTCCTGCAGGTACCTGCTCCTGTCCCCTCCTCCGCGCGCACTCCGGCGACTTCCCCGTGCGACCCCGCAACTTTCCCCACCTTTTGCTGCCCCAGCAGCCCCGCGGGCCAGGTCACGGGGGCAAGACCGCGCAGGTCTAGGCCCGCAGGGACTTTGCATTCTGCTGGGCGCCTGCCTCGCGGCGCCCCTCATCCTCCGGTCCTCGGAGCCCGCCGTCGCTGGTAGTCCTAAAGATCCGCCTGTTGCTCGAGCTGCGGGTGGCGAAACTGGCTGGGCCCCTCTGAAGGCCTCGGGAGGGTATCTAGGATCCTCTTTGGGACGTGGGGTGGGTAGCTGCGGGGTAGAGGACGGACCGGAGGCGGGAGAGTCGGGGAGCGGAGGGGGGCGGGGGGGAAGGCGGCACTTTGCGTAGGGCATCCCTGGGGCGTTTCCTTAGCCGGGAAGCCTTTCCTTCTCTTCCTCGAGAGGAGGCGCTTTCCTGGCGAATGTAAGTGCTTCCCCGGCCGCCTGCTCCGCCTTCTTTCCTGGCAGTCCTCCCCTCCCCTTTGCCCTACAGCGGTGCAAGGCGCCCCGCGACAGTTGCAGGGAAGAGCGCACCCAGGGCCCTTGTCCTGGTGCGGCGCTGCGCCCACGGACTGCCGGGGCGCTCGGGGTGGGAGACGCTTGGGGCTTGCAGGGCCCATGTAGACTCGCCCGCCGACTCCTCGGTTTTGCAACGGTGGTGGGGGGTCGGGAACTTCCCTTTCCCGCGCTCCTCGGGGTAGCTGCCGGACCTGTACATGTGAATGTGCTGGTGAGCAAGCCAGACCTTCCGGCAGGAGCCGCGGCAAGCCGGGCTGGGAGCCTTTCGCATTGCAGGGCTCGGTCTCCCCGCCCGTCCCCCCCTCCCCCTGCCTTCCCCGCTCTGTCTCTCCCCATGTCTTTTGGGAAAGGAGCACCTTTTGCGTCCTTGCGGTCACACACATTTCCACAAGGGAGACCGAGCCGGTAGTCCAACTCCGGCAGCCCGCGGCAGGGGTGGAGGACAGCGAAGAACCGCCTCCACCCACCTGAATAACCCCGGGGCTCTGGTTTGAGGCCAGAGCGTGAGCGGGTGGAGCGGGGTTGTGCCTGGTCTTCATAGAGAGCGGACTTGAAGTTCGTCCCGCTCCTGGATTTGTATTTCATCTTACCCTTTGAGGAGTGGGGCAGGTGAGGAAAACCAGATCGGAAACCTTCCCCTCCCTTTTTCATGTATTTGCTTAAGTGATTTGCATAACTATTTGCATAGAACCGTGTGTTTCCCCCCTTTTTAGACTACTTGCAAATACCTTGCCCAGGTAAACAGGAAGCAAGCATTTTCCTGAGCACCTGCCCCTTTGCTAAAGGGAGATGCCCTGGTGCTTCTCTTCCCCACATAGTTCAGGCTGAAAGAGGGAGGAGTTGATTTTGTGGTTGAATTTGGTGTAATATGTCGGTTTCCCTCCTTCCCTGGGTGCTAAATTCCGCGGGGACGTGGAGTCATCACTTTGCCTTTACAACCAGCTCCCCCTGGGCTAGGCCCTGGGCTCTGCTCTGGGGGATGCGCAGCACGACATGAATCTCTGTTCTCAGTCTAGTTCTGTTCTTCCTTTTCTTTTTTCCACCAGATTCCTTCCTTCTCTTGATCTGATACCAAATTTGTGTTTTTCACAACTAGGGATTGTCAATATTGGGGTAGGGAGGAGAAGGTGGTCCCGAAGTGCTTAAGAACTCTGAATCCAAAGCAGGTGGTGAATATTCTAAGGAGATTTGTGGGATCTGTTTTAATTCCGGCTTGTGTCTGAGCCATTTTTACCTGGAAAACCAGCCTGAATAAGCCCATTCATCAGTGCGGCAAAGCCAAGCTTTTGCTGGTCAAGTGTATAAAAATAATTAGGGTAGGGGGTGGAGGCAGTCTTCGCTCTGTTTAGAAATATTAAAATATTAAAAATCCAATACTCTGACGCTTGGGTTTGCCAGCAAAGCACCAGCTAAGTATTTTTCCTTCTTCCTTATTGTTTTTTTAAAGAAAGATGGAGAAGAATGGGGACTCCAGACACCTCCTCTATCTTAAGTGAATTTTGCCCTTTGCTGTAATTCTTCCAGGACTCTGCGTCCCTCTCTTCTACCCGAGATCTCAATCTGCCCTGTGTCTGGCATTTGGGGTTGGAATGTGTGCAGCTTTGAGAGAGCAGGCACCACAGGGTTTCCTCCTCCTTTTTTTTTTTTTTTTTTTTTTTAATAGAGAACATTTATTGACTGCATACCATATGCCAGCTACTCTTCTCGGCACTTTTCCAGGCATTATCTCATTTAGTCTTCAGAACAACCCCATTAGGGAGTGAGGCTTTCCTTCTTCGTCACAGTGTTTCTGGGGAGCAAGCACTAGGTGGGAGCCCTCTAGGTATATTCTGAGTCCCAGAATATCAAAAGATCAAAAGAGGAGGCTGGGCTTGGGGGTCCCACTAGCAGGCAGGGGCAGCTATCCAGGGTAGTTCCAGGCAGAGGGGAAGGTGGGTGTCTTTACTGCCCTTGCTTCTCAGGTTTCTGGAAGGTAGATTCTCCAGAGTGCCACTTGGGTGAAATGCCCACAAGGATGTGCGGTCCAGCCCTGGTTTCAATCTCTTTATGGCTCCTGGACTTAAGTCACTTTTCATCTCTGGACTCTCAGTCTTTTTAGCTACAAGATCTAGATGTCTAATATTTGTTATTACCCTCTACTAGGCACTATGCTAAAAGCTCTCGATGTATTGACTCATTTCATCCAGATGGCAACCTTTGGAGTTGGGGGTCTATTATTACCTATTTTAGTTTTTAAATATTTATTTATTTTTATTGCAGTATAGTTGATATACAATATTATATTAATTTCAGATATACAACATAGTGATTTCACAATGCCATACATCACACAATGCTCACCACGATAAGTGTAGCAATTATTACCCCATTTTAGATGAGAAAAAAAGAGAGAGAAATGAAATGACTTGTGCAAAATCACACAAGTAGGACTATGTCAAGCCGAGATTCTATCCCTGGCAGTCTGGGTGCAGAGCGACTGTGAAATTCTGCACTCCTCGTTCATCCCTGCAGCCCCAACACTGTGCCCTATGCTAACCAGATGTGACTCGCTGTTACCGAGTGACTTTTTGGCCTCTGTCTCATCCTTAGAAGGAACCTTGAAAACTGCATTAGAGAAATGTTCTTTTGGCTTTTGCCAAAAAAGTCTTCTTTCCAATGTAATTGGGAAAAAGGAAGACAGATCATAAAGATCATGGGCTAGGTAAACATTATGGCTATTTCCAGAAAAAGTGCTTCTTATCCATGAGAAATCCAGAAAAATCGTAGAACACTTTGTCTTCTGAGTCAAATCCGTCAAGAAAGCCAATAAGTAACCAACCTACGAGAATCTATTGTGTGGGTGCCATGTGCCCAGTACTGCAGATACCAAGGGCAGGCAGAATAAAAGATGTGTGTTCTCTGAGCCTGAACACACAGTGGACCTGGAAACTCAAGGTTAACAAGCACGAGACAGGTCAATACAAGATGCTAAATATTTGCCTGATAAAAGTCACAAACTGTCACATTTGTATAGCCTACTATAGTTTGCAGAAACTTTCGCAGGGTTATCTCATTTAAGTTCTAGTAACAGAGTGTGATAAGCAATGGACAGGTGGTGGTTTGGAAGCCCAAGTTGCAGATGAAGAAAACAAGGCAAAGTGAGCCACTTGGAATTGGTCATAGCAAGGGGTCTTCTGACTCCAAAGACATTATCCATCTGCCTCTCCAGTAAGGTCGTGGATGTGGAGGGTCCTTGGAGGTGGCTGATTGTGAATTTCATCCTGAAACTGGCACTGCTCTTGGCAGTCAGGAGGCACAGGGAAGGAGGAGAAAATATTTATTGCTGTTGTTTTATTTTTGCATTCAGGAGCCTGGTGTGGGAAACGTGGAGAGAAATCCCAATTACGAATTCAATAACAATGTTGAGAATGTGCAATCAAATGTAGAATCTGACTTAGAAGAATTTCCGTCCCTGCCTTCCTTTATCATTTTTCTTTCTCTTATCATTTCTTTGTGGGCAAGGGGGTCTTGCTCTCCTTGGAATCCTGCAGAGCCTTGCACCATGGTTTGCTTGGAGTAGGTACCCTTTAAAATTATCTTTAATTGCACACATGTTGAATGATAAGGGGCTAACATCTGCTTTTAGCTAATAATGTTACAGATTAGCAGTTAATGTTGATAGCAGCTGGCTTCAGTGTGCTTGAGGAGGTCCCTGGTGAATGAAAGCCTCTTGCTCATCATCCTGAGCAGATCATCTGGGCTCAGCTGACCTTCTAGCAGATGCTTATCAATGTTGACTTAACAATGAACTTATGTAATCATATGTATCCTCTTTACATATAAAAATATGTATAAGCATTCATTCCACAAGGATTGGAGTACTTACCCAGCGTTAGGCACTGTTAGGTGCTAGTATGCTGTGGTAAAAAAAACAGACATGTAGGGGTGGGAGGTGGATGGGGAGACAGATATTAAACAAAGAAATACAAACATTTAGGGGTGCCTAGGTGGCTCAGTTGGTTAAGCGTCCGGCTTCAGCTCAGGTCATGATCTCGCAGTATGTGGGTTCGAGCCCCGTGTCGGGCTCTGTGCAGACAGCTCAGAGCCTGGAGCCTGCTTCAGATTCTGTGTCTCCCTCTCTCTATGCCTCTCCTGCTCATGCTCTCACTCTCTTTCTCTCTAAAAAAAAAAAAAGATGAAAACATTTTAAAAAAGGAAACAAACATTTAAGGATTGGCAGGTGCTCTAAACAACTTCCTAGGAGAGAAGAATAAGGATGGGGAAGGCACTAGTTAAGATGTGGGAGCTGGGAAGACCTTTCTGAGGAAGAGACTTTTCATTCGGAGGGATGGACAGGAGTTGATCAAATGAGAAGTTTATCAAATGAGAATTCCAGGCTGCGGAGGGATGTGAAGCTTTGAAGGCAAGGATGCACACTGAGCCTTGGAGGAACTTCTGGAGAGCTGGGTTGGGTGGCTGGGTTGAGGCTGGAGAGGAGGACAAGGGCAGATCATGCCGCACCCTTTATGCCAGATTGGGGACCTTAGAGTTTATCCAGGGGTCTGTGGGAAGGAGCTCACGGATTTGTAGGAGAGTATCAGGAGCCAATTCATATTTCTGCAAGATCACCTGTGAAGAACAGATCAGAGAGGCTCAGGCGTGGCAGTTGGGAGCCTCCTTGACTGGAGTGTCAGAGAGTTAGGACCTAAAGCCAGCTCGGACCAAGTGAAAAAGAGTGCGAGGGGAGGAAGTGGAGGCCACATCTGTGCAGGTTGGTTCTGAAAGGGACTGGAGAGACTGAGCAGGTGCCGGATGAGGTGTGAGGCTATGCCCGTCTGTGTGGAAGCCACCCTGGCCGAGGTTAGGGAACTGCACCCATGTCCTCAGTGAACCAACACGTCCATGTCTCTGTGTTTGGAGTTATATGGCACTTGCACTTCTAGAAGATTAGAAATGTGAATCCTGTTCTGGCTTTGTCACTAACTGCTGGGGAAATTTGAGCTTATCTCTTGTCCTTCTCTGTTTGTTTTTGTTCTTGTTTTCCTCATAGCCTGGTGATTTTCTGATTTAAAAAAAAAATAGGTGATCTGTCTATGGATACTTTTCTTCAGTCGTATCATTCGGATGTGTTAATTTGGATCGTTTTCATAAATTGAATTAGGAGAACTATGAGTGGGTATGTGGAACATTTGTGGTGAGATTTGAAGCATTTGCTCTTTGATGATTACCAACTGCCTTAAATGGAGAGACACCAGTGATAGGCCTGGTGGTGTGGAGATGCCGAGCCCCACCGAGATATGTGGGAGTGAGGCCTGGTGGAGAGCCCCGGGTATGGCTAAGCCAACTTTCTGTGTCTCGGTGGAATCCCTCACCACCTGCTCTTCATCACGTGAGACTCTTCCTCCTTACCCATGGGTATCTTATGAAAAGATTCAGGAGAGATACCTGGGGACCCAGGTTTACCAGAATATGCTGGACTTAAAGATCAAGAATGAACATCACAGGTAGCCTGATGGGGCCTTGAAAAAGTGATCAATTTGTAGCTGTGTGGAATGAGAATATAGATAGGACCATAGAACTGAAAGATACCCCCAGATCAGTTAAGACATTTGCTGCTTCCTGATGACTTCTTTCAGGAATGCTGACTTCTCTCCTGGGAAATAATTATTGTGGTGAGATAAAAGAATGCCAGCAGACTAAAATTTGGGGTTTGAACATACCCTGTTTTTTGTTTGTTTTGTTTTGGTTTTTGGTTTTTTTAAGAGAGAGAGCATGAGCGGGGGAGGGGCAGGGAGAGAGGGGGGCAGAGGATCTCAAGAAGGCTCTGTGCTGACAGGTCGACAGCAGCAAGCCCATCTCGGGGCTTGAATTCACTGACCATGAGATCAAGAGTCACATGCTCAACCGATTGACACCCAGGCGCCCCAAACATGCCCACATTGTGTAACTTTCATTCTGCTGTGGACTGCTCTGGCTTTCTTAAGCCCTGACTGACGTGCCAAGGTGACCCTAAAAGCATTTCCTGGGATTTACTTAAGGTAAACAATTTAATTGGCCAGAGGGATGGGAGAACTTGGTAGCTACAGACTGTGGTTGGTAGGTCTGGACTGAGAGGAGGCGCCTGGGTTCTGGCAAAAGGTTATATCAGTATGCTTGTCTTTGAGGTCAATAAATATACCTTCTGTGCCGTGTTTTTCTTGTGGGTTTTTAAAATTCCCAGTATTCTAAGTGTGGTACCCTCATGAGGCTGCTGACTTCAAACCTCTTCCTACCCTCCTCCTCTTGGTGATTAGACAATGCCTGGTCATGATTTAGCCCTGGGGCTATTTCAGGGTTGACTCTTCTCCTCCTCCGGGCTAAATGTGTAAATGCAAAGTATCTTTGTGTGGCAGTGTCCTACCTACCTAATCTTTATCTATCTATCTATCTATCTATCTATCTAATCTATCGATCATCTACCAATCATCTCTGTCAAAGAGTGAAAGGATCTCCATAAGCCCATCTTTTCTCACCATCTCCTTAGATCACAAATCTACAGGATAGGGTCTCTGGATATGCAAAAATAGGAACCTCATGGAAGTTCATATGATGCCTGAGAACTTCACCTTTTATGCAGTTTCCCCAGACTTCCTGATCTGATTAAAAAGCACATGTCAGTGTCGTGCATCTTTGTGGTGAGGGGCACCAAGTTTTCTTCTCCCGGTGCCCCCCAGACTTAAAATGTGGATGCTCTAGTGCATTTTGCCTTCTCTTCCAGTGTCCTTTATGTGGGGCTTAGAAGCCGAGAGTATAGGATGAAGTTGTGCTATGTGGTCCTAAACGAATGGGTTTGCTTTTAGCTGCTTTTGGCCAGTTGCTGCTGTCAGCCAGAAACATCATTTAAAATTGCACAAGCCAGCCCTGTTTTACAGCCCTTCCCTCATACGGTAGGGTTCGCCACTCAGAGATAAATCCTACGTAAGCATTTATTAGACACCGGGGTTAGGTTTCAGAATGCCCACAGATGCAGAGGCAAGTTGTAAAGGGTGGGAAGCTAGAAGGTTCGTACTGGAACTCCAGGATTGGGAGGTGTAGAAGAGAGGTGGCCGTTCTCTCCCCTGGCAGCAGGGTCCTGCTCCACACACCGTGCACTCAGACACGTGCCCCACAGGTGTGCTCACTGGTGTGAGCAGCTCAGCTGATGGCACAGAAGTAGACAAACCACAGACAAGTAGTAACTGGGTATAGAGTTTCAGTTTGACAAGATGCAAAGAGTTCGGGAGATAGAAGGTACTGATGGTTGTATGTTAGGAATTAAAAAAAAAAATTTTTTTAATGTTTATTTATTTTTGAGAAGGAGAGAGAGACAGAGCATGAGGAGGGGAGGGGCAGAGAGAGAGGGAGACCCAGGATCCGAAGCAGGTTCCAGGCTCTGAGCTATCAGCACAGAGACCGACGCGGGGCTCGAACTCACAAACCACGAGATCATGACCTGAGCCGAAGTCGGATGCTTAAACGACTAAGCCACCCAGGCGCCCCAGGAATACTTTTAATACCACTGAACTGTACCCTTAAAAATGGTTACTATGGTAAATTGTATGTGCTGTGTATTTTTTCACAATAAAAACAATTTGATGAAAAAAAAAGAAATTGAGATTCCAATCCTATGAAAAATAGCATTCTCAGATGTTTTGGTCTCAGATTCTTTACATGCTTAAAAATTATTGAACCTCCCCCCCCCCCCCCCCCCACCAAAGCTCCTGTTAGTGTGAATTATAACTATCAGCATTTTTTGGATACCATTAGTTTATTATAAAAGAGAGACATAGAAATTATACTACATGATGAAAGATTTCACAACTTCAGTTATGAATGGGCAGCTTTACATGTACCATTTTTTAAAAGTTAATTTATTTGGAGAGAGACAGAGAGAGAGAGAGAGAGAGAGAGAGAGCACAAGTGGGGAGAGGGGCAGAGAGAGACAGAGAGAGAGAATCCCAAGCCAGGCTTTGTACCGTCAGTGCAGAGCCCGATGCGGGGCTCCAACTCATGAACTGTGAGCTCATAACCTAAGCTGAAGTCAGATGTTTAACCGAATGAGCCCCCAGGTGCTCCGATACCATTTCAATAATGTGTTTTAGTTTACATACTTTCCAAGAATGTCACCATCTCTAAATAAAAAGTCCTTGTCTTCTAGAACTAGTTTGGTGCCTCCATATTCTGGGACGAGACCTTGATGTCCAACTTCCACACTAACTGGGTGCATCTCTCCACACTTTGTTTAGAGCCCCATTCAACGGCTTCTGCTGTTGCTTGCAATATTTTTTCCTTGAGATTTTTCTGGAAGCATAATGCCTCTTTTGGTTACAGTTTCATACACACTCCTTTGAACTAAAATTTGGTCAAAGAAGTAAAGAAACTTTCTAAATGCCTGCCCTGCCATCACTCTGGCTGCTGCAGTGCGTACTCTCATTTATCAATATATATGTTAGAAATTAAAATAGTTATATTTTAGGAGCACCTGGCTGGCTCGGTTGGTGGAGCATGCGACCCTTAATCTCAAGGTTTTGAGCTCGAACCCCCTGTTGGGTGTAGAGATTACTTAAAAAATAAAATCTTGGCTGGGGCGCCTGGGTGGCTCAGTCAGCTGAGCATCTGACTTAGGCTCAGGTCATGATCTCACAGCTTGTGAGTTCGAGCCCCGCCTTGGGCTCTGTGCTGGCAGTTCAGAGCCTGGAGCCTGCTTCAGATTCTGTGTCTCCCTCTCTCTCTGCTCCTAACCCACTCGCATTCTGTCTCTGTCTCTCTCAAAAATAAATAGACATTAAAAAAACTTAAAAAACAAAAATCTTGGGGCACCTGGGTGGCTCAGTCGGTTGAACATCCAACTTCGGCTCAGGTCGTGATCTCACAGCTCGTGAGTTTGAGCCCCATGTGGGGCTCTGTGCTGACAGCTCAGAGCCTGGAGCCTGCTTTGGATTCTGTGTCTCCCTCTCTCTCTGCCCCTCCCCTGCTTGTGCTGTCTCTCTTTCACAAAAAATAAAATAAAAATTTAAAATAAAATAAAATCTTAAAGAGGTTAAAAGTTAAAGTATTAATTATTAATTCATTTAAAATAATAATAGTAATCTCATTACATGTTAATATAAATGGCATATCTTTATGAAAAAAATTTTTTTTCAAAACAAAAACAATGCAAGAGTAGCATTATTTTATATTTTTACAAATGTATTTATTGTCTGGTTTAATGGAAGGCAGGGGGATTCTTAGCCTTGCTTCTCTGTGTAGTCTGTGATCTCCCACATCATATACTCCCTGGAAAACTCCTCGGCCACTTATGAGAGAATGAGAGTAAACAGGAAAATAACATCTTCGTTTATTATGAAAATGAGTTTTTTATCTCATGGACCCTTTAAAGGGTCTTAGGAACCCCAGGGGTCCCCTGACCACACTTTGAGAACTACTGCTATAGAATAAATCTGCCACCACGTTAATTTTTTGTTATGTTCTTTGTTTTAGCCTCTTTTCATCAAATGTTATAGGAACTTGAACTTTAGCAATTCAATGTGTTGCTTATCTGTGATTTCAAATAAAAGAACTAGGTGGCTCCTTGGGGGGGGTACACATTATTTTTCTCTTGTTTATGTAACAAACAAGCAACAAAAAAACCCTGTTTGCACCATTCTGTTGTTAACTTTTTCAGAAGCTACAAAATTGATCTAGCGTGTACCTGTTTGGAATTCCCCTTGCTAAACTAACTTGAGTAGGAAACTCAAGACATGGAAAATTTTGAGCGTGAAAATCAGCTAAAGCCATCCAATGTTTCCTTCAGGGTATACAAAGTTTGCTTTTTTTCAAGTGTTCGTTCCTATTTTCTGTGGAGTGAAGACATTCTTTCAGCTTCTCTGGGGAAAGTCTGCACCTGTCCCGGGGTGGTGCCCAGAGCTCTCTCCTGGGGCATGGTCCTGAGCTGTGCTCTCTCATGGATACTGTGCTCTTCAGAGGATCTCTCCTTTTCCTCCCTCCAGCTCTGCCCCACCTCCTTCTTCCTTGTCTTGAGAACTTGGAAACTCAAGGAGGAGATTGCGTTTAGGAAACAAACTGGAAAAAAGAGAGGTGTGAGATCTAATTTTAACAAGTCCAACTGAAAGCTTTTTGGCTTGCATTGTCTGGGGAATCTCATTATTTCTATTTTCTTTTTCATGTTGATGAAGTATGGAATTAGTCACAGCAGATAGTCCTGGGGAAAGCTTTAAAAAAATCCTCCCAGGATAGCTTCTAGGAGCTGGATGTGGATGTTTGTGAAGAAGAACATTTCTTTCTACCTTCCAGATAATGGATTGGATGCTAAAGGAACTATCGTATTTATTTGACGGTTTCTTTTAAAACGTTAAATGCAACTTTTGTTTTTTCACCCCATGAAATAGCCACTGTGGCAGCTTACTACAGCAACAGACACTTGGCTCTCTGGGTTTGTTGTGAATGTGCTGAGGAGTTATGATTTGCCAAAAGCAGTCTGTTACTTCCAGCAGCAATAAGCGCTTTTCTACAATCCTTTGGAAAAGCCCTAATGTGTCTGGCGCTCCCGGTTGCAAGAGGCCGCTGGATGTGTCCTTTCTGGAGGGGCTCCCCGACCAGACCTTTCCTTTAGGAGTAGTTTCTGCTTGCAGACCTTCAGAAGGTCCCCAGTTCCTGCTTGTTTCCAGGTGTGCTTTTTTTTTCAGACTTCTCTTTGACCCTGAGAGCCACCGATTGCCTTGGGACAAAAATCCTGTCTGTTTAGTGAGCCAACCCCAGTATCTCCTGCTGGTATCCCAAGAACCCTCATAGATGTGGGAACTATCCAAAGGCCTTATTTCGCACCGGCGTGTAAAGACTGAGCTTGTAGCCTTTTCTGCTGCTTTTGAGAGGGGAGTGGGGGGTGAACTCAAGGATGGTGCTTGCTGAAATGGAGCCAGGGATGTACTGAGAGGGGCACGGGAGACCAGGGCCCTGCGGACGGCCCTGCCGGCTTCCCTGTGTTGCAGGTGGTTCCGCTGAGGTGTGTGCACCTGGCGGAGGGAAAAGAGCATCAAACGGAGAGGAGAATTTCTGTGTAGAATTCCAGCTCTTACTCACATGATAATGATAATGATAATGAACACTGTGTAGCACTTGCATTGTGTGCTGAGCACTGTTCTGAATGTGGTATACATATCAACTCGCTTCATTCTCATAGCAATTTAAGGTAAGCATTATCATTTTATCTTAAGTGAAATTATATTTCTTGTTCTATCTATACCATCTCTGTCTATCTATCTATCTATCTATCTATGTATCTATCATCTATTTATCTATCTATCATGTACTTATCTATCGATCAACAGACAAGGAAACATCTAAGAGATTTTAATAATTTACCCACGTATACAACTAGAACTTGGCACGACTGAGATTCAAATCCTGGCAGGCCAGGTACAGCCTCTGCTCTTGTCTACAAATTTGAATCTCAGCTCTGCCCCTTACGGTGGGAAAGTTATTTAACCTCTCTGGCCTCAGTTGCTCATCTGCCGAGTGGGGATGATAATAGCATCTACCTTAAGGTAGATGAAATATTTAAAGCAGCGCCTGGTACAACGTAAGCGCCATATAAGGGCTTACTAGAGATTTTTGTAATGGAGACTGTAAAGAAGACTGAGTGTACATACTTCATAGAGGTAAGCACAGGAAAAAATTTGACTCTTTTACTGATTGCGTGTATCTACAACGACTTTGTAGATATTTTGAAGCTCTTGGTGGGAAGAGCATGAGCCGATGAAAACTCGTATTCGTCATCCCACACTTATTTAGGGGGATAAGACAGAAGTACAGTTAGTTTTAAGGACATGAGCCTCGTGTGTAAAGACAGCCAGCAGAGCACCGCCAAGAGGAGCAAAGTGTGAGCAGCTTCCCCAACACGGGCCTCCCCAGGAAAGCTGGGCTCGGGCACTGGGCTCGCTGTCTCTCCTGTGTGCTTAACACTTCTGAACCTCATCCAGAATGGCGGATCATAATAATGCCAGCCTTTCTGGGTTGGTTTGGGGATTAAAGAAGTTCGACCACTCATTCATTGTTTCTTGCTAGGCATTAAGGATGCAAAGGTTAAGAAAAAATAGGCCCTGCCTTTGTGGGGCTCCCAGTGCTGTGGTGGAGGCTTCTGGGAAATTGTTCTACTCCAGGTTAGCAAGTTAAATACTCAATGGAGGCAGGCAATGGCGGAGGGGGCCAGTGGCTGGTTTTAGGGTAGAGAGAGATCTGGGGTCAGGGCTCGGTTCTGGAGAATATGATAGAGAATATGAGTCTTGAGGGGCATTCTGAGCAGATAGATAAGTGAGAAGTCGGGGGTACTTTTGGAGAATTTCAGGTAATTCTTTATAGTCCTAGAGTTGAGTTCGGTTGTGGAATGTGAGGATAATGGATGAGGAAACATAATGACAGCTAACATTTGGTTGAGCATTTACTATGTACTAAGCACAGATAACTTTATTTTTATTATCTCATTTTTAAAGATTTTCTTTCTTTTTTAAATGTTTATTTTTGAGAGAGAGAGAGAGAGAGAAAGAGAGAGCATGTACACATGCATGAGCGGGGAAGGGGGAGAGAGAGAGGGAGACAGAGAATCCAAAGCAGGCTCCATGCTGTCAGCACAAAGCCCGATGTGGGGCTCGAGCCCATGAACCGTGAGATCATGACCTGAGCTGAAGTCGGATCCTCAACCAACTGAGCAACCCAGGTGCCCTTATTCTCATTTTAAAACTTCATGATGGCTCTATGTGGTGTGTGATACTTAGTATCCATGTTTTACAAATGAAAAAACAGAGGCTCAGAGAACTTCAGTGATTTGCTCAAGGTTGCACAGCTAGTGCTGTTGAAGCTGGGATTCAGACTCAAGCAATCTGGATCCAGAGTTTATTCTGAAGGGCAAGGGAGCTATCAGAGGGCTTTAAGCCTGCACATTTTAGAAGGTAGTGTGAACTTGAGATGGACAAAAAGGTAGGGGATGGGGGGAGGTCTAAGGCAGGGAAGATACTTAGAAGTGTATTGTAATAAACCATGGAAAAATACTGAGTGTCTGAATTAAAGCAGAGGCGGGAGGGACAAGGAAAGGAAAGGAATTTGAGAAATGTTGGGGAATAGAGGATGAAGGGAAGTGTGGACATGTTTATTTTAAGGTCCCAATGGGACATTCAAATGGACACGTCCAGTAGGCAGTTACAAGAGTTTGAAATGTAGTGGGGAGATCCAGGTTGGAGATAATGAAATTCCCAGGGAGAGGAGGAGAGGGATACGAGGAGCCCCTGGGGCTGGAGTGACCCAGATCTGAGGCCTGCAGATTGTATCCGGCTACAGATTTGTTTGATTTGGCTCACAGCGGTAAAACATTAAAACCAATAGTTGCCAACATTTAGAAAATTGGGAAAGTTCACATAAAAACAAGATTTGTGGGTGTTCTTGGCAAACTGGGCAATCCGACCACCTGATGTGCACAAACAAGGGACAGCAGTCCCCTTTCAGCAGGGCCGGTGCTCTGCAGCTTGTCACCGTGGCCAGATGTCCTCTTTTTTTTCATTTCAGGCACCTGGCCCCTGCAGGTATTTTATTTTGTGACCCCAGATTTAAGGTTTGGGAAGGTGAAGCCGGTGTGCCACAGGAAGCCAAGAATGAGTAGTCAGACAAGTGGCACCAGTGAACTGGGAGGGGCCAGAAGGTGGCTGGGAGGTGGGAAGTGGACAGTGACACATGCCTTGGACATGTAGGTCTGGTCAAAAGTCACCCTGAGGTGCCCTCAGCAAAAACACTTCGTGGAGTGTCAGGGCAAGAATTGCACAAGAGGAAGGAAGGGTGAGTGTAAACGATGATTTTAAGAAGCTGTGTTGTGAAGGGTCTTTGGGGTTGGGAGAGTTTTATTTTTCAGTATGTGAGTGAGTCGAGCATATAAGGATGTATGTGATATAAAATAGTACTTTCTCTGTCCTCGACTCACATTTTGGAACTACAAGGAATCCAGGCTTTCCTTTGGTGGTTCTTACTGAAACAGAGTGCTCCAGGGTGTGGAACGGAATGAGGTGCTTTGCATGTCTGTGAAGGCTGCCCTGCCAGCTGCAGATCTTCCCAGGGCTACCTGCATTTTTGCTAGTCTGAGTAACAGTGCCTTAAAAGGGGCCCCTGTGCGTTTGTTTCAGCAGAGCTGGCTAAGTTGAGCAGTGTCCATGTGGTGACTTGCTACCTGCATTTACTCATGTGTTTGTATGCTGTCCATTTCCTCCTGCCGTTTGCCAGGTGGAATCTGTGTGATGGTCTTATCAAGTAGCATCACTTCTCTGGCAGCTTGGGTTCACGGGCCTTTTATTGGTTGTATGCCATGTGCCAATTTTCCCATTTACTTTTTTGTATTTGTTTTATGATATAACTTGATCTGATAACCTAGTGTGTGTGTGTGTGTGTGTGTGTGTGTGTGTGTGTGAACTTGTCTATCTCGCCTTTGATGAAAACCCTTTTTATTAAGGAAGAAAATGCATCTCCTTCTGCAGTGGCTGATAAATCAGCTGCCTTTCTTCTGTGGTGACTACAACTTCAGAAACACATTTGCTGTGATTTTTCTTTTCTCCCAATAGCACAGTAGACAGACAGACTTTAAAATTCGACATAGGATAGAAGCAGCCAGTAGCCAAGCTATGTGACAAATGTGCTAACTAATGAATTCAACAAATCATTTTTTAATTTTTTTTTTTTCAACGTTTATTTATTTTGGGACAGAGAGAGACAGAGCATGAACGGGGGAGGGGCAGAGAGAGAGGGAGACACAGAATCAGAAACAGGCTCCAGGCTCTGAGCCATCAGCCCAGAGCCCGACGCGGGGCTCGAACTCCCGGACCGCGAGATCGTGACCTGGCTGAAGTCGGACGCTTAACCGACTACGCCACCCAGGTGCCCCAACAAATCATTTTTAAGAACCTACTGTGTGTCAGACGAGGTTATAGGCACTTGGGTTATGGTGGTATTTAAGACAGATAAAAAGTCCTGCTTGCACTGAGCTCATATCTGAGTGGGGGAATAAATAATAAATATGATAAAAAAAACAGATTATATGTCTTTAAGTCTATTTTAGGGAGTGAGAAATGCTAAGGAGAAAAAATATAGCAAGGAGTGGGGGGGATAGGAGTTTCGTTGGGGGGTATTTTAGGTAGGGTAACTGAGGAAGGGCTCATTTGGAAGGTATTTGAGTCCAGGCCTGAAGAGAGTGGGGAAGCCATACAATCCCCTGTGGATAGAGCATTCCAGGGACAGAGATCAACCAGTGCAAAGGCCCTGAGGCAGGAATGATTAAAGAATAGCATGGACACCAGTACGCCAAGGGGAATGAAAGAGAGAAAGGAGAAGGAGGTGAAATCAGATAAATAAAATGGAGGAAGGGAGCTTTTGCTCTGAGCAAGATGGAAGTCACTGAAGAGTTGAACACAGGAGTACATGGTGTGATGTACATTTTAACAGGATCTCTAGCTAATGGAGTCTTAATCCTTTCTGTGCCAGGGACCCCTTTGGCAGTCTGGGAGCCTAGGGACCACTTTTCAGAACAGTGCTTTCAGATACAAAAAATAAGAGCCACAGACTATAAAGGAACCCAACTGTATGGAAATGCATACAGTTACCAAAACAGTTAAACCACCTTATGATTTAGTGATATGTGTGCTTCTTTATCAGCTCCTTAAGGATGACCTAGCAGTTGGTCTGTTACTACTGTGATTTCAAAGAAACAATGAACTTATGTGATTATTTTCTGAGGCCTGCAACAATTCTGCTATGATACAGGATTATCTGGAATTTCTAGTGGGGTGAAGTCACTGGTACTGCTCTTATTGCCCTGGGCCACTGCCTGCATTTTTAAGGGGGGGATTCCTAACTTCAGTGAAAAATCAAGATTTTTTGCCACCCCCTGTCTAAATCCAGGGACCTCTTGAATTCTCCCTACCGACCCCTGCTTTCCTGCTCTGTTAAGTGGAGGTGCAAAAGAGAAGTGGGTGAATTCATGGAATGTTGCCCACGTTTCTGGCCTGATCAGTCTGTGCTTCCATAGACACTACTGGGGTTTACTCTTTGCCACCTTTGATCGCTGCAGTTCCCGGTGGATTGCTGTACCTAACACCAGCCTCTAATTTTTGAGATGTTCTGGGAACAACGATAACTCCAAGAGGTGTTTTTGTTTTTGTTTTTGTTTTTGTTTTTGTTTTTGTTTTTGTTTTTGTTTTTGTTTTTTATGTCTCCCTGACTGGTTCCTTGTGGCTAAATAGTTCAGGAGACCTGAGTTATGGTCCCTGTTTCAGCAGATTTTCTGTATGGCCACCTGTAATCCTTTCTCCTTTCCTAAAGGATATCACTCACCTTGGTGATTCCTGGCTCACAAAGGTGTGGGTAGTGCAGGTAGAGTTCTTTATATTCTATATGAATAGCTCTAGGTCATAGGGCTCCATTAGCCAGACTCGACTATTTTCTGCTCTCTGTATGTAACACAAGCTTTCCAGTCCCGCGGCTTTGCGTATGTTCCTTCCTCTCCTTGGAGAACGGCCTTTTTACACTTACTTGTCTCCTTTACTTGTTTATGTCTGACCCCACTCTCAAGGCTCAGCTCAAATGCCACCCATTCCTGTCATTCTCCCTACTTCCCGATCCCAGAGGGACCCATTACCTTCTCTGAATTTCCATGGAACTTTCTTGGTACCTCTCTTCAGGGTACCTGACATCTCCCGCCTGTACTACACTTATTTATTTACCTACGTACCCTCCTATAACCGCTTCTAAGCAACTCTAAGCTCTGAGGGCCAGAGTCATGTTGTCCTTTGATTTCTGTAGTCCCTGGGACAGTGCCGGCCACAAAGCAGACGTGGATCTACGGCAGAAGCTTATGATTCTCACAAGGAGTCCATCGGCCGAGGGTCCCACCTCCGCCAAGTCTGTACGTTCACTTGATGTCCACCCCCCTTCCTTTCCCCAAGTCCTGCCTAAGCCTACTCTCAATTGTTTATTTTTCCAAATAGAAATGACTGTTTACACAAGTGTTTCTTAATGCTTGCAAAGAAAGTCACACAATGTTGAGAGGTACGGAGTAGAAAGCAAAAATCACCCTGAATTCTATCACCCAGAGAGAATGCATTTAGCATTTTCGTGTATATTCTTATAGATCATTTTTTTTTTTCACTTTGTAAAGTTAGACATATTTTATAAGGATCAGATCATGCCATATGTTGTATTATAATTATTTTTCTCTTTTTTACTTAGCATATTTTGATGATTTTCTCATGAATCTAGAGGTAGTAGAGCATCGATTGCAGGTAACAGGGTGGCTTTAGAGTGTTATTGCTCAGATTCAAACCATGAGGCTATCACTTAGCTGTTGACCCTGGAGACTTAGTTAATTTCTCTATCTACCAGTTTCTCCATCTGTAAAATGAATCCAATAAAAATACTACCTGTTCAAGTGTCATGAGGATTAAATGGGTTCAGACGTGCAAACACTCAGAGGTATTGAGACACCTGATTCAGTATACGGGACCTCCTTCCATTATTATGATTTTGGTGTTTTTAATGGCCACAGACTGTTGCATTACATGGCTACCTCCTAATCTGACTATTTCCCTGTTGATGGACGTTTAGCTTGCCTTCGAATTTTTATGCTTATGAGTAACCACTGATGCAGTGAACATCCTTGGATACCCATCCTTGCACACTTGTCTAATTCATTCCCTCAGGATACATTCTCAGAGGTGGAACCACAGCTTTGTAATACACATTGCTACAGTGTCCTCCAGAAGGTTTCCGTTTACCTGTTCCCAATCACAATTATCCTGGCATGCTATGTTTCTCCCTCTCTACGCTACAGAACTGCTTGCTTTGAGTTGCTCTTTTTATCACTGTGTTAGTGCAGACACTTGATGCATCAGCCATTGAAAACATGGGGACGAATGAGACAGAGCACAGGGCCTAAAGCCCCTGGGTGGGCTGATTTGCCTGCCTGTTACCTGGCTGCAGCCTGAGCCCCAGATTTCAGCCAGTCATGCTTTAGGGGGTGTCTGCAAGTGGGGGTGTCCGATGGAATAGTGGCAGCCATATGGGCCACTCAGGGTGGTCCCAGAGCCCTGTTAACACATGGGGATGACCTTGCTGCGATCAGTGACCATGAGATTTCTCTCCCTCTTTTGAAGTGCACACCCTTCCACAGGGCTTTTCCTTACTCTCCGTTCTGAAGATTGCCTTTGGAGGTGACTCAGTGACTCAGCAGCAGCCTGCCGTCTCCCTCTGTTCCCCAGGGAGGGTTGTCTAGGAACATAAAACCTGAGAAGAGGAAAGTGGTATTTAGTTACCCGTGGTTCAAGCCTTAGGGATTTCTGGAGATGGTATTGCATTTGCTCATTCTGGATGGCCAAGAAAATATCATTTATATTAACTTTTCAAGTAAAATTTAGAGCCTTTGCTTTGGAAGGCACTTACTGGTTTCCTCCCTGAAGACCAGAACTTGTATAATTTTATTTTCATTATTATTTTTTATAAATTTATTTTTAATCCCTGAATGTATTAGACCCTGAGAAGTTTTCACTTTCTTCTTGGGACACAGCAAATTTTTTAAAAAGTGTTTGTTAATTCAAGGATTTCTCATATTAATGTATATCTTGAAATTTGATAATTTGGAAAAACTAAGTAAGTCAGGGATATTCTTAGTAATCTACTGTCTGAATCAACTGGAAAGTGTTGTATTATTCTGACTTCTTTGGATTATAGGATTTAAATATAACTACAATTTTTCTGGGACACTAAATCTGATTTCAGACTGATTGTGATATCTTAATTTTATTTAAGCAAAACCCCAGACCACAACTCTCATTAGCTAATCAAGATAGGAGTAGCATCAAATTTCACCTTTTGTTATTATTCCTATTATTTCATCACTTTTAGATTTTATTGAAAATTAGTCTGTGATTGATAAAATAGTGGTGAGACTATAAAACTAACATGTATTTGCACTTTTCCTGGGACATTGATGAGTTTCCAAGATTGGAGCTTTGGTCAGGAGTGGGTTTGGTCAGGGGCACCTGGATGGTTCCATTGGTTCAGCTTCTGACTTTGGCTCAGGTCATGATCTCACTATTCGTGAGTTTGAGCCCTGTGTTGGGCTCTCTGTTGTCAGCATAGAGCCTGCTTTGAACTGCCTGCACCCTTCTGTCTCTGCCTCTCCTGTGCTTGATCTCTGTCTTTCTCTCTCTCTCAAAAATAAATAAACATTTAAAAAAACAAAGGAGTGGGTCTGGTCAGCGGGAGGACCCGTACCTGCGAAGAGCTGTAGTAAGCCATCTTTCCAACTATATTAATGCATTGTGCTGTGTGTCAGTTCTGCCCCCCAAAATGTTAGCAAATATCATATAGATTCTCAGAGAAAATCACTAACCTTTACTCCAGACTCCAATTGCCTGAAGCACGCTTCGAGTTTCAACAAAAGGTTAACCCTCCTTTTATCTTTGCTCACTTGCAAAGTTTCTCTTGTCTGACACCAGAAATGCCATGACTGAATTCTAAAAGAACAAGTGTCTGGGGGAATATCCCTGGCCCCTGTCAGCAAAGTATTAGTACCATCTGCCATTCTGAGCTTTCTGAACTCCCAGCTTCCAGACAGGTGTCTGAGGTCTCCTTAGAGCAGGGGTTCACAAGTGGGGATGGTTTTGCTCTCTGGGGGACATTTGACAATTTTGGTTGTCACGACCTTAGGGGAAAGTGAGATGTGCTCCTGGTGTCTAGTGGGTAGAGGCCAAGGATTCTGCTAAATATCATAAAGTGCATGACACAGCCCCCCCACAGGAGGGTTACCTGGCCTCAAAATGTCAGTAGCGTTGAGGGTGAATAAACTCTGTAGAAGTTTGCAAGGTCAGGATGTCTCCAGGGAAGCTGGCTGGCTGTCAGGATGGTGCTTGATGGTACTCTTTACCTGGTGACCTTATCACAGGTCAAGGTCAAGCTCTCTCTCTCAGCCCGGCAACTTCAGAAACTCACTTTCAGAGTACCAGACTCTAGCAGGTTGACTCTCATAGGAACTCACAGAAAACTGAGTGAATAAACCTCTTCCCACCTTATTACGTTCCACTAATAAATAAAACCAGCGGATAGAGTGGACGTGGTTGTTGGCAGCATAGCTCATATGCTCTCTGTTGGCAAGGTGCCTGGGAACTGAAATTGCCAGGAGGTGCCTCAGGGAGCCTAGAATCTGAAAAGGCGAGGGTTTGGGGTATCTAATGATAGCTGAAACTCTAGGTCTAGACACTTAAAAATCCATGCGAGATGTGCCCATCAGGGCTGGAATGTGCAACATCTTCAGGATTACACCTCTAGAAAGTGCTGGGATGGCTCTCGGCAACCAACTCTGATCTCTCACACTTTCCTCCTCTGCTTCCCTTGCTGACCAACTGCCTTTCCTTATCCATATTGATTCTTTTAATTAATTTACTCTTTAGTCTCATTGCCGTGGGGGAGAGGTATCAGCTCAATAAAAATGTGTCAACCACCATTGTGTAACAGGGATAATTAATACGAAGACTGATATTTTAACACTGTCCTTAACTGGAGGCTTCTCAGCTACTGGGTAGCACGGAGGCGACAATATTTCAGAAGAACGTGAGCAGGGCAGTAACAGGTACACTCAGGATTCTGTGCAAGTCCGTAAGACACAGACCTATGCAGCAGTGACACTTGGAATGTCTGCTTTTATCTCTCAGGCACTGATTTTATAGTTTAATTTGAGTCTTAAGAGAAGGACATAGGGAGCTATTATTACCCCTGTGCACTGTCTGCTTGTCCATGTGATTTTCCTTGTTTTGTTCCAAGACTGGATGTCAGCTCTCTGGATGATGGAAGAGTTGATCTTCACTTTTTCCCTCTACATAATGGAGAAAGTCATTTTGCATATTTCTGAGTGCTGTGGTCAACCCACTAGGAAATCTAGGTGAGCTGGAGGGTCTATCCACAAGGATGCTGGAGAGGATCTCCCTTTTTACTGCGAAGAGAGTTCTACAGAGGCGAGCAATGCCTGAGCGAGCTTGATGTGTTTTGCCCCAATCCTGCTGAATCACTCAGCAAAGTCAGAAATCTGCTTCAGTGCTAAGTCACAAACAATACTCTCTTCTTTTGAACCGTTAGGCTCTGACAGAGGTGGTAGGAACATGGAGGATAGAACCATTTGGTGGGGCTGTTAAGCAGGAAGGGGAGAATGTGTTGGGTGCACACATTTTTCTTTCCCAAATTCTGCTGGTTTGGGCCATGTTTTACCCACTTCTCCCAGTCCTTCACTTTCCCTGACCACTGGATGTGGATCTCGATTTTCTATGCTGATTGACATCAGGCAGACTTACCTGAGTTTGAATCCTGGCTCTGGCATTTGGACAAATAGCTTCCCTGAGCCTCGATGTCCTACCTATAAAAGGGGAGTCACAACAATTAACACTTACGGTGGTTAAGGTGATACGTGTGTGAAACTCCTGGGAGGTTCCTGGCATGTTGTACTGGACTCAGAAAGTGCTGGTTATCATTTTACAAGGGAAAGGTCACCCTTAGAATGTGAATGCCCTAGGAGGAGAGTGAATTGGCATAAATTCACACTGAGAGGTATTGACTGGTATATCTTTTCCAAAAATCCAGTTTTGTTTTTTGTTTTTGTTTTCGTTTTTTTGACAGGAGTCATAGTGATGGGAAATGAAGCAGAACACTAGAATTCTGAGTTTGGGTAGGGAAAGAGAAAAGGCAGCCCGGGACGTTAGTAATTTATCAGACATTGATGGAGGGCCCCACTAGGTACCAGTTTCTGTAAAAAAGATACACTTGGCTCACCTCACAGTCTGTCCCTGGGCCAGCCCTTCTGTGATGAGCCAATGCTCAGCAATGCTTGGGGTTTCTTAGAAGTGCTGTTAATTTTTTCTCTTCAGTAATTAATATAGTCACATCAAAGCGGCTTGCAGTTAATTAATTATCTCCCAGCCAGATTAATCTTACCTTCCCTTAAAATGTGCTACATTTGGAAAGGCATCTGGTAGGCAAAGGAAAGACTGTATGTGTGTGCTGTACCCTTTAAAAAAGGGAGAGCAGCATTTCTGCGTTTTAGTGGAACACAAATATCTGAGGTTGACCCAATGATGTGTTGCTGGGGGGCCATGGAAGAAGAGGAGGAGGAGGAGGAGGAGGAGGAGGAGGAGGAGG
Organism: Prionailurus viverrinus; assembly: GCF_022837055.1. Lineage (NCBI taxonomy): Eukaryota > Metazoa > Chordata > Mammalia > Carnivora > Felidae > Prionailurus > Prionailurus viverrinus. The sequence goes on along the minus strand of NC_062563.1, from coordinate 127,441,344 downwards.
AGGAGGACAGGTTTTAGCTCCTGAATTGATATTATTTATCCCTGTTGAGATTTCTCTACCTCTTCGCTAAGAGTCCCATCTCAGAAATTCCCTTTGGGTAGAGCTGCATTTTTTTTTCTGGGTCTTTCCTTGTTATCTTTATTAGAGGTGAAAACACACTGAAGTGTTGCTCTGGCCATTGTTGGGACCGGTGTGTTCCTGCTTTGCTCCCTCACCATTGCCCCCTTGATGTTAGTGGGATGCCATTACTTGTTTATTACATTTGGTTCTGGGCCTGGGAGCTCCTGGGGGGTGGGGAGGAGGGGCAGCCACTGCATCTTGTTTGTAATCCCAATGCCTAGGATAATTCCAGGCCGATCTTAAACTATAATGAATGCTTGTTTGATGACTGAGGTAGCTGGAGGCACTTCGTTCATTTTCTTTCTGAAGCTGGGAATCAATCTTTTCTTCTTCCTCCCCACCTCGCCCCTGTCCCCCCCCCCCGCGTAGCACATATCATTGATCTGAAAACATGAAAGTCAATGGATGGATGCTTAGATCCTAGTATAAATCTATGGGAATGTATCAACATGAGGCACAGCTTACCTTGTTGGGAACTGGACATTTTTGTGGTTTCTTTAATTTATTCAGAGAGAGAAATGTAAATTTGTCCTTTTGTTTTGATACAAATTTACCCCCCCCACGCACATGCACACACATACACACGCACATGCACACACACACACACACACACATGCACACACACGTTTTAACTGGAGGACTCTGATCTAGCTTGTGTAGTCCTTTCTGATCTGTGAAATACAACAATGGACAAATAAAGCAAAATCGAATTTGGCCAGTCTTTGAAATTGATTTCAAATTAGAGCAGCACTGTTAATTCTATTAGGGCAGTCACACTCAGAACTGGGTCTCTGAAATGGATTAAAATGTATTCATTTAGAGGCTTATAAGTATATCCTTGATGAATTAGCTAGGGAAATAATGCTCCCGGAAGAAATTATGTGTGGGAAGTGAATGACCGCAGCCCTGTCTCTAGTGCCTCGTGTTATCTTTGGAGGTTTTATTGGCTTTGGGGTCTGTGGAGAGTCCCAAGTGTCCACCACAGTCAAGATCTGAGAGTCTGTGAGCCTGAGAGCAATTGTGAGTCTGGTCCTGGGACTATGATGCCTCTCTATCCATGTGTGCAGTGGGAGTGATGATGGTTCCGTGGTGGGGAGAAGACCACCCACTTCCTAAGATGAGATGGGCCTCTAAGATATAGGTCTAATCAGTAAAACGCCCAGATTGCTGAGTTTGAGATAGAACATGTTGGGTGTGTTTCTTCCTTGGAGCCAAAACTTGACCTGTGGTTTCTTCGGCAGGTGAGAGTGATTTCCCAGTGATTGCTTTGGCCCTTACAATAAGAGAACAGGATTCTTCCCTCCTTTTTGGCCACTAAATGCCTGCGCACACCACACATTCCTGCGAGGGAAGAAGGGCGGAGCTTCTTGGATGATGATGGACATTCCACTGGACAGGATGAGGGCAGAGAGTGTGACATCAACACCACAAAGGTAAGAGCTTCCACTGATCTTCTCTGGCCCCCTTACTTATCAAAGGGAGGGCAGAATGAGCCTTACAATGTAGTGACAGAAATGAAGGTCAGACACCGGGGAGACTATTCTGACTCAAATTCACCGGCAGTTGGGGCACGTGATTGAAGGAGGAAAGGAGAGAGCCAGCCTGGGAGGAAATAGGTTGGATTCTTTTGGGGGATGCACGAAGGCAGCTCTGGAAGAATCCGTAGCCCACATTGCCCATCTCCCCTTTTGACATTGATAGTTCAGACATGAGGAAGTAGCACTAGTATTATTGAGATAAAATTCCATTTGTGTCCATTTAAGTCAGTCTGGCTTAAAATGGACTGTGGAGTTGGGTTGGTAAGTCTGGGTCAGGCTGCAGATTGGGGGCTTATCGGAAGTAGCTGGCATGGAGACACATTTCGTGTGAGCCGCATAACGTTAGGAACACGTTGGATCAAGTCTAATAAAACTTGAGCTATCCCTCATAAAAATCAGGATTTCTGGGTTCTCCTGGAGCACCAGCCCTCTGCTTCTACAAAGGACAATGGACAACAATGTCCTGGAGAGTTCACCACAGTCCCAACCAGCCCACTTTATTTGTTGAACTTACTTGTTTGGCCGCTGGAAGCATTTCATTTCACCTTGTCTGGTCTAGATCATTCTGCTAGCTCTTGGATGAAAACAGTGATAGCCTTTTAATTCTTCCAGATAAAAGAGTATCTTTCACTAGACCATGGGCAGAAATTAGCATAAATGGCTGAGACTGTAGAGGTGGCAATACATGATTCCTTCCATGGAAGAGCTTAGGGTCTAGTGACAGCCATGGTCAGGTCTGTGGTGGTGAGGAGAGCTGTGAAAACATTATACTGTCTTGTGGTGGATGCTAAAATAATAGTGCCCTGCGGGCTGTTGTAAGGTGAGGGGATGAGGAAGTGGGTGGAGGGGACCTATTAATTTGGCTCAGGTGTGTTCAGATTCTCCAGAACTCCCTCCCCTGGACTCCAGAACTTCACCAGTACAACCACTAGTGTGTGGGTTCCTCCACATAATGTGACTGTTGATAGGCTCCTGTCTTGTTGTCCGTCCACATTTTTCCTAGTCCACGTTGAAAATCTTTCGTCTGTGATTCTTTGCTTTTTACAAATAGGACAGATTTCTGGCCACTTGTTTCACTAAATCACTCAGTCTTCTGAGCAGCCTCTGCTTGGAGATGAGCTGTATGAGTTACAGGATCCCTGGAGAGGAGCAGCCACACTAACTAGAGGTCCAGATGGAATGAATACAGTTCTAAGAGGACTGTTCCAGGTGGAGGGAGCTGCCTCGCTTCCAGAAAGCTCTTTGAAATTTCATGTATTCTATACACTGGCTCTGGGCGTGACCTTCTAGGTATCTCAGAAGTAGCTATTTGTTTTTCAGAATTGCACTATTTTACCGGTTCTAACAACACTGAGTCACGAGGGCCTAAAGCAAGGAACCCTAGCATTTCCATTCCCAAATCCACATAGGGTGGGCTATGCAATGCCACTGACATTTGACCAGGCCCTCTTATCTTCTCTGGCCCATTATGTATTACCGATGTTCTTTTCCTTACATGTTACCCACACCAGTACACAGGGAGCTTGCTGGAAGAGATCAGCGAAGGTCAGCGAAGGTGCCTGGGGAGAATACCTCCATTCATGGGTGTGGATTGACTTTAGATTTCTAATTCTGTTTACATCTGCTTGGTTTTATTTGGAATATTCTCACATGCCATGGGCAGAAATATGAGTTAGCAGGACCTAACCTTTTAAAAAACATTAGTGATTTTTAGGGCTTCTGGGTGGCTCAGTCTTTCAAGCATCTGACTCTTGATTTTGGCTCAGGTCATGATCTCATGGTACGTGGGTTCAAGCCCCACATTGGTCTCTGTGCTGAAAGTTGGGAGCCTGCTTGGGATTCTGTCTTTTCCTCGTTCTCTGCCCCTCCCCTGCTCTCTCTCTCTCTCAAAAAAAAAAAAAAAAAAAAAAAAAACACTTAAAAAAATTAGTGATTTTTCTTTTATATTTAATGGGATAAAATGCAGCTCTTAAAAGAATGTTCCAAAAAGATGGCAGTATTAATTCTGAAAAATGCCCTATTTGCTTTAATTTGATAGGAGGATTTAACGTAGATTTTGGACAAGTGGGAGGGCAGAAGGAATCTAGGTTTTTCTTTACATTTGTGGGATTGATTGAAAAAAGTGGTTCTGCCCCATAAAAATACCGACTTGTGTTTGTTATGCTTTTGTTATTTTTCCGAGCAAAGCCAGAGCATTATCAAAGCCACTCATGCACTTGTGTGCATGTGTATTTGTCAGCCTTGAAAGGACTCTGTTCCGAGAGTATTTTTTAAGTGAGTTTGAGAGCATAAAGCAAAAAGAGAGGGAAGTGGACTAAGAAGAGGTGAGTAAGAGGTTAATGGCTTTGAAAAGCCTTTTACAGGGTGCCACTTGGAGAGAAGATCAATGCAGGTTTTCTTTTAAGCTTCGGTGGCTATCTTGGATTTTTGACATCTTTTTCTTTCTTTTCAATCCTGTAAACACCGAGAGGCACAAGGTAGCCAAATACAGTAGATAGTGTTCTCACCATGAGTAATTTGGGTTAGTAGTAGGCAGGGGGAGCGATACAGAAGCCAATGATCTTCTTGAGAAAGAGGACAAAAATAGCAGTTGATTTTTCAGCTTTGCAGCCAAATGCCTTTTGTGCTCCCAGATGTGCATGACTGGAGACTCCCATGTGTCCTCGGTATGCTTATACCCAATCTCCCAGTAAGGAGTATAGCATTCTTTAATGAGGATGATAAAAGACTCTGTGAATTTAAAAGTCAGCCAGTCCCTCCTGCCTCCCACTTAAATTTAAATACTCATGTTTGAGGCATAGTGGAAAGAGTCTGCCACACAAAAGCTGGATAATGTTGACCAAACTCTGCATCTCAGGTGTCCCTATTTGCAACGTGGGATATAAGATCTACCACTAAGGACTGTTAGAGAATTCAAGGAGGTTCTTCATTCATTCCATGACGCTTCCTCATTCCCTCCTAGTGCCTGGGTACTGCATGAGTTGCTGGGAATTCAAGGGTAACCAATAGTGTGTGTGAAAGCACTTACTACACAGTACATGGCCCAAAAAGGTGCGTGGTAAATTTTTCTTGAAACATTTTTGATGGAGAATTTTAACATGTACCAAAATAGGGAGAATACTACATTGAACTCCTGTACCCATCACACAACTGCAACAATGATCAATCCATGGTCATATCTTGTATGAGTAAGATACACCTCCCCCACCCCCCACCCCCCACCCCTCCCGACTCTGTCACTCCCCATGGATTATTTTGAAATGAATCTCAAATGTATACTTTTATCCATAAAATTTTAATATATACTTTCAAAAGATAAGGGTTCTTTTAAAAAGCATACTTACAATACCATCAGCACATTGAGAAGTTAACAATCACTCTTTTATATGATCACATATCTAGCCGGTACTCCAACGTCCCTGGTTTTCATATTTTTTTAAGCATTTGGCCTGTTAAAATCGGGAGTCATACAAAGCCCACACATTGGATCTGTTTGATATGTCGCTTATCTGGTCTGTGCCGTTTGTCTGTACAGTTTCCCACAGTCTGGATTTCGCTGTGTCACTCACTGCACATGTTCCCCTGAAATCTCCATGTGATTTCAAGTGGCAGATCTAGACTCTCAATAAAATTCAGGCCTGATTTGTTGTTGTTGCTGTTGTTGAAATACTGCAGAATTGTGTATCATGAGGCACATGTGTATCATGAGGCACATTGTGTCTTGTTTCTTTCTGTTACTTCGGGCTTGATCAGTGAGCTCAGGTATTGCCATTCTGATGTAGCTGTGGTAAAGTTCCCCACCAGCTTTTTATCTGGGTGTTAGCAACCCAGATCTGTCATTTCATGATGATCTTGTGAAATAGGGAGATTTTAATTCTATCATTCCTTCTCCATTAGATGGAACCCTATTTTAAAGAATAGTTTTATTGAGATATACTTCATTTATGATACAACTTACCTTTTTAAAATACATAATTGGGGTGTTCTTAGTATATTCATAAGGTTGGACAGTCATCTAATTCCAGAATATTTTTATCACCCCCAAAAGAAACACATACCTATTAGTAGTCACACCCTATCTCTCTTCCTCCTAGCCCCTGGCAACCACTAATTTGCTTTCTGTCTCTATGGGTTTGCTTACTCTGGATATTTCATATAAATGGAATCGTACAATATGTGGCCTGTTTTGGTCTGGCTTCTTTCATTAGAATAATGTTTTCAAAACATTATTATCTACAGCGAAATATGTTGTCGTATCAGTAATTCATTCCTTTTGATGGCCAAATAATATTCCATTGAATGGATAGACCATTTTGTTTATCCATTCATCAATTAATGGATATGGACTTTTGGGTAGTTTTCCCTCTTTGGCTATTATCAATAATGCTGCTATGAGCATTAGTGTATACGTTTTGTTTGTACATATATTTTCAGTTCCTTTATAAATATACTTAGGAGTAGAATTGTTGGATCATAGGGTAATTCTGTGTTTAACTTTTTCAGAAATGGGCTAAACTCTTTTCCAAAATGGCTGCACCATTTTACATTACCCCTGGTAATGCATGAGGGTTCCAGTTTCTCCACATCCTCACTAACACTTGCATTATGCTAAAATGCTTATATTATTATTACTTTTTGATTTTAGCCATCCTAGTAGTGGCAAGTGTTATCTCGTGTTTTTAATTGGCATTTCACTAATGACGAATGATTTTCCGTCTTTTCACGGACATTTTGGCCATTTGTATATCTTCAGAGAAATGTCTATTGAAGAAATCCTTTGCCCATTTGAAAGTAAGTTATATGGCTTTTTATTATTGAGTTGTAAGAGCTCTTTATTCTGGATACTAGATCGTTATTGATAATTTATTTGCGAATATTTTTTCACATCATGTGGGTTGTCTTTTCATTTTCTTGATTCTTGTCCTTTGACTTGATAGTGTCCTTTGAAACACAAAATTTTTACTTTTGAAGTCACTTTATCTATTTTTCCTCTTATTTTATTATGCTTTTGGTGTCATAGCTAAGAAGTCACTTTAATCCAAGCTCACAAAGATTTATGCTTGTATTTTCTTATGAGCGTTTTATAGTTTTGGCACCTATATATAGGTTTCTGATCCACTGATTCATTAACTTTTGTATATGGTGTGAGGTAGGCATCCAATTTTATTCTTTTGCATGTGGCTGTCCAGTTGTCCCAGTGCCACTTATTGAAAAGTCTGTTCTTTCCCCATTGAATTCTCTTGACATCCTTGTTGAAAATCAGTTGACAGTAGATATGGACGTATTTCTGGATTCTTAATTCTGCTCTGTTGATCTCCCTCTCTATCCTATGCCAATTCTACCCTGTCTTTTTTTTTTTTTTTTTTTTTTTTAAATTTTTTTTTCCAACGTTTATTTATTTTTGGGACAGAGAGAGACAGAGCATGAACGGGGGAGGGGCAGAGAGAGAGGGAGACACAGAATCGGAAACAGGCTCTAGGCTCTGAGCCATCAGCCCAGAGCCCAACGCGGGGCTCGAACTCACGGACCGCGAGATCGTGACCTGGCTGAAGTCGGACGCTTAACCGACTGCGCCACCCAGGCGCCCCTACCCTGTCTTGATTACTGTAGCTTTGTAGCAATTTTTGAAATCATGAAGTATGAGTTTCCTGACTTTGTTCTTCTTTTTCAAGATTGTTTGACTATTCTGGGTTTCTTGCACTTCCATATGAATTTTAGAATCAGCTTGTCTGTCAATTTCTGAAAAGAAAAGGCAGCTAATATTTTGATGGCAATTGTGTTCAATCTATAGATTAATTTGGGGAGTACTGCTATATGGGGATGTCTGTACATTTATTTTTGTTTAATTTCTTTCAACAATATTTTGTAGTTTGGGCACAAATTTGTACCACTTTTGTTAAATTCATTGCTAAATAATAACTTTGTGATGCTCCTATAAATGGAACTGTTTTTTAAATTTCATATTTCTGTTTACTCATTGCTAGTGTACAGAAATACAATGGATTTTTGTATATTGACTTCATATTCTGCAACATTACTGAATTTACTTATTAGTTCTAATACATTTTTTGTGTGTATTCTGTAAGATTTTCTATATACATAATCATGTCATCTACAAATAGAGATAGTATTTTTGGGCTCTATTGCCGGGTACATCTATATTTGTCATTTTTATGTTTTCTTGATCAATTGACTGTTTTATTTTTATATAATGCTCTTTGTCTTTGGTAACAATTTTTGTCTTAAATTTTATTTTGTGTGGTTATCAGTATAGCCACTCCTGCTTTCTTTTGGTTACTGTTTTCATGCTTTTACTTTCAAACTGTGTTTTTCAATCTAAATAAACATTTTCTAGTGTACTATTTTAATTGTTTCTGTTACAATTGTTTTTGAATTGTTGGAATATTTTTATAAGGAAAAATTTCCCTCTTTAACTACTATATGGTTCTCCTAAGGTATAATTCATGCAGGAAAACAAGATAAATGTTTGATTTTCTTTTTTGTCTCACATTCCAGAGTAACGAGTTGGTACTTTAGTACCCTTCAAAGGTGACCAATGTATTCTTTCTTTCTTTCTTAAAAATATTATTATGAACTCAGGGATTTTAACATACTTGATGTGTTTCAGTCTATTGGAGATTTTTTCTTTTTGATGCACAAATCTTTGGCCAGTGTGAGTCTCCAGTTGGTCCTGAGTCCCTTTGAATATTCCCTTGTCCTTCCCTTCCCTTGTCCTTCTGTTCCTTGCTTTCTAATGTAACAAGATAGTCCAGGCTTATTTTGTGTATTTCTTACCCCAGACCTGGGATTGGCTATTTCTCCAAGAAGCCCTTGTTATTTTAGTGAGAAATTGTATTTTGATGCCTCAATCTGCACAAACTCGAGATGTTCTTTGCTCTTGACTTGGTGTCTTCAGTTGGGTTCCCAGGGAAATAGACTAAGACAGAAATTTATGTGCAGAAAGTTTGTTGGGAGGTCCCCTTGGGACAAATACTAGTGGGAATTGAAGGAAGTAGGGTTGGGTAAGGAGAGGCGTTGAACTGGGATGAAGTTGTGACAGAAATCTTAGCTGATCCTATGGGAACTCTGGAACTCGGGTGCCCACCTTGAGAAAGGTGCTGAGTTGTTGTAGCTTCCCCATACTTAAGCCATTGGATGTGAACTTGCCTGGGGAAAGAGTGTGACCTTGGGCAAGGCAGCTCTCTTTGGCTGAGGGTGATTCTCAAAGAGGGACTTAACTGAGAGCCCTTTCTTTAGCTATTAACACTTCCAGCAAGTGTGAGAATGAGTGTTTCGATTCTAAAGGGGAAATATAAGTGATGCTTCAGAGCATCCACTGGAGATAGTCATTCTGTTGTAGGTTTTTTCAGTGGAAATAAGATTTTCTTTTTAAGAAAAATTAAATTATCAGTCCATAATGATATTTCTAGTTCAGATTTAGGATCATTGGGTTTTTATTTTATTTATTTGATTTTATATTTATATTTCTTTTATTTTGCCCTCAAAATCTTGGGGGATAATGATATTAACATAATCATTTACTTGCTTTAACCTATGTGTATGCATAAAAGTTTCAGAATAATTATACCAACATGAATACTAAAAATATTTTAAGATTTCTATACTATATTTGTCCTATGGTATATACCACTATAGATGTACAGTCAGATTATTGAAATTAAATTGAATTTAGAAAACCTTGAGGGGCACCTGGGTGGCTCAGTTGGTTGAAGGTCTGACCTGGCTCAGGTCGTGATCTCGCAGTTCATGATTTTGAGCCCCACATTAGGCTCTCTGCTGTCCGCCTCTCAGCGCAGAGCCTGCTTTGGATCCTCTGCCCCCCTCTTTCTGCCTCTCCCCTGCTTGTACTCTCTCGAAAGTAAATAAACAAATGAAAAAAAACCTTGGAATAATTTATCTCTCTGAAGTTACTGACCAACTTGATATACAGTAAGGTTACATTTTTAAGGATTGTCTTTTTAAATTTAATTTTGTTTCATAATTATGTAAAATATTTACACAGTTCCAAGTCCAGGTTCCAACACTGTGCCCTATATCCTGTTCCCTTTCTCCCCATATAGGGAGGCACTTTTTTCATTTTTGGTTTATCCTTTTGCCATTTCTTTTTCTTTACATAAGCATGTGTGTACATGCGTGTGTGTGTGTTCGTATGTATATGTATATGCATGTATATGCATGTACACACACATATTTTCCCTTTACTTAAATAATATAGCCTAGAAATCACTCCATTGCATATATATATATATATATATATAGAGAGAGAGAGAGAGAGAGAGAGAGAGAGAGAGAGACACAGAGAGAGAGAGAGAGAGAGAGAGAGAGAGACAGAGAGAGAGACAGAGAGAAAGAGGAGAGGGAGAGAGACCGTAGTTTATTTGGCCAATCTTCTATTGATGGCTGTTTGGATTGTTTCCAGTTATGCAAGTGTTTTTAATTTTTGTCTGTTTCTCTTTGGGAGAGATTTCTAGAAGAGAGATTGCTGGGGCAAAGGGTAAATGCCTGTACAGTTTTGCTACATCTTGTCAAATTCTCCTCCAAAAGGGTTCCCCTTCATTTTGCATCGCCCACCTCTCCTCACCCACTTCCCCACAGACTCATTAATAGAGGATGCAGGCCAATTTTTGGATTATAAATCACATGAACATGCATAAAGACAATGCTTTAATGTATTTTAAGTTTATGTATTTATAAATACACATAAATGTGTATATGTTTACATCTATAAATAAATGTATACATTTACATATATAAATAAATTATAAATGTATAATTTATATTAATCATAAATGTACATAGATATGTGTAAATATACCTTTGATCTGGTGAATGTGTTCTGGGTAGGAGTAAATGAATGGCTGTTAAATAGATGCTGGTCTGAAATAGGAAACTTGGAAATAATGATGTTCAGTATCTGCCTTTCTTTATGTTGCTTTAGATGTGTGAGGCAGAGTGCTGTAGAAAGCCCTGGAATTGGTGTAAGGAACCCCAGCTTGCGCCTCTGTTCTAACCTTTAATAGCTGCATTATGCCCACTTATCTCTTCTGATCCTGCCTCCTCATTGGCAAAATCCCAGAGTAGTAGTGAGGGACACATGACAGAAGGGATGTTTGTGATTGGCAAGGGACTGTCTGCATGCCAGGGAGCCTAGCTACAGAAGGTAAGGTGAGAACTCTTTCTTCCCTGCCCCCTGCTGGCTGCTGTGGGATGGACACAGCCAAGGAAAACAACCCCGTCCTCTGGCCTCTGTGTCCTGGGACATCTTAGCTTGCCCTCTGAGCTCAAGCATTGGACCTGATCCGGAGATGCTTCCCTTTTCCTCTGTCCCGAAAGCCCCCAACAGGAGCCCCTTCTTTTACGATGTGTGTTGGTTTAATGATCAGACTTTGACGCATGAGTGGGCCTCACGAAGGGCTCTCTTTCACCAGCACAGAGCGAATGTAAAGCGAGGAGGACAGAATGGGAAGTCTGGCATCAAGGGTGATAACAGGGTCCTGTAGAAAAGTGCCCGCGGAATGATCGGGAAGTGGATGACACACCCCCTGAGACTGGCTTATGCACGTGTGTCATGAAGGCAGACCCTGGCATTCTATTGCTGGGGCTTTCCAGAAGAGCCAAAGAGATGAAAAATAAGCCACCCGGAGAAAATGTCCATTAAAGTCTTAGTGCCAGCTTAGCTAAAACTAGGTCCTTGGAACGTTTTACTACTATACTTGCCATGAGCACAAGCCTGCTGTTAGAGATCTGAAGTTCCATAAATATTTGGACCAAGCCAGGAGCTCTGATGTAGGCCCTTCAAAGATGATATCTAACTAAAAATAGAAAGCAGAGGCAGAAAAAAACCCAAGCATTTTGAAGAGGTCAGCTAATCTATTAAATGGCATGTCAAGCTATGCTGTGGTCTCTGGTTTCATGGGAACACACTCATGGGAGCACATTCGGTTAGTGTCTCGAGAGCGAATGCCCATGCATACTTTATGACTGTAGGCTTCCTCCTGGGCTGGATGGCAGAAGGCTGGACTTTAAGGCTGTGTTCTCTGGTGCATCCTTTTCAAAGGAGGAGTCTCTTGTCTCACCCACAGCCTTGGCTTTTCGTAAACACAAGGGGCAAGAAATTCCTTCCTGATCTTTTTGCCTCCTCTAGTAGTGTCCCCGTATCATCCACTTACTGCAGAGTAGAAAACACATTCTCGTTTTGCTTTTCTACTTTCCTGTCCTTTTTTTTTTCTTTCAAATTAATCACCAAGTACTGCTGATTTGACATTATAAACTTTCCTTGATTTTTGTCACTTCCTCTTTACACACACCACCACTATGTGAGTTGGGGTCTTCTCCCTTCCTCTCACCTGTTCTGTTGTAGCCCTCTTTGGCCCTGAACTTTCACCCCAAGCAGACCCCTGCTCCACTGTCAGTGGGGTCTTTCTAAGTCACCGTTGGCAAAGACAGCTGTGTCCAGTCATTGATTAAGATTGTTTAGGGGCACCTGGATGGCTCAGTCGGTTAAGTGTCTGACTCTTGATTTCAGCTCAGGTCATGAAATCATGGTTTGTGGGTTCGAGCCCTGCACTGGGCTCTGTGCTGACAGTGCGGAGCCTGCTTGGGATATTCTCTGTCTTTCTCTGTCTTTCTCTGCCTCAAAATAGATAAACATTAAAAAAATAAAAAATAAATAATAAAAAAAGATTGTTTAGTGGTTTTGCTTACAGGTAAAGTCCAGACTCTGTAGACTGATATACAAGATTCTTCCCAATCTTGCTTATGCCCAACCCTTGGTGCCCACTGTTGGGAATGCCCATTCCCCTTGTTTGGTCAACTCTGCTTGAACTGTTAATGTTTGAGCCAAATGTAACCAATGACAAGGGTCATTGCTCTTTTCTCAATAAGCCCAAAGATGCTTGACTCATTTCTGTTATAACATTTCCCACATTGCATTATTGGATTATAATAAGGAAGAAAGTGGATGGAGGAGAGGGTGTATATAGTGGGAGTAGCATGGATTTGCATTAATCCAACCTGGGTTTAAATTCTGGCTCTACCATTTACCTATACTGTGATCTTTGACTCAACCTCTCTGAGCATCCATTTTTCTGTACACATTCTGTAAAGTGTTGGCAGGATTAAATGGCATCGTGTCTATCGAAGCATCTAATAGTACCCTGTAGGAATTTAGTATATGATAGTCTCCTACCTTTCTTTTTTCTGCACCATTTGCTCTAAGGAAGTATCATTGTATTGGGTGATAGTCAAAGCTATTACTTTCTCCCTGAGAAATGGATCTGGTACATCCTAATTAGTGTCAGAACTAGAAACAGGCAGTATGTGCTGGGCCAGTATAGACTGGGTATCTATGGGGCAATTGGGAGTGTGTGGGGAACTGTCTGTGAGGGGAGGGAGCAGGAGAGAGAGGAGAGTGTCTGTATGAGGAAACTGATAGTGCAATTAACTTATAGAGGTTTCCCCAAGTCACTGTCTTCTCTGTGGATGTACCTGAAACATTATCCCATGAAGTGTAACTATATCTTTAAGATGTAGGGTACTTAAGGACAGGGAGATAATTATATGCTCTTGATTGTCCACATCCAAACGTAGGAGGAATGGGGCTTTCTCTTAAAGGAGTGAAACATGGGAGCAGAAGGGGAAAGCTACATCTTTTATAAGAGCTGAGCTGAGCCCCCAGTCACGTGTGGGTTGGGGGCGAGGGTCAGAGCAGAGAAGAGAACTGTTTGTGAGGGTGCATGACTGAGACCTGGGCACAGGGAGAGGTGAGCTACAAGTCAGGCAGCAACCAGCCTGTCACGTTTGAACTGAGCATTGCCAAATGTGGGAGCCTCGTGGTTAAGACTGGGGATGCTTGTATTGTGTCAGTGATCCACAAGGCGTTGCTTTTTGGGGGCCTGGAGGTAAATTTTGTATGCATAAAAAAAATAAAGAACTAGGAACGAAGGTTCATCAAACTTAGATGGCAGTCTTCTTTTTCCTAAAAAATGGATCCATCAACCCCAGTTTTTGGAGAACAATCTGTTTTGTGTTCATTTTCTTCCGGTTAAAATGTGTAATGCTTTTTCCTTCTTATTCCATTTCCTGCTTTGCTCTTCACGTAGCCCATCATCCTGGAAAGGGCAGATTAAAAATAAGCTTGGCAAGGCACAACAGGGCAGCGCTAATGCTGTCTTGTGCTCCTTCCAGGTGCAGCGTGAACTTCCTCATCTCCCTTCCCATCCAGCTCCCTGTCTCCTGTATCCACCATGGTGTTTGGTGAGTTTTTCCATCGCCCTGGACAAGACGAGGAACTTGTCAACTTGAACGTGGGGGGCTTTAAGCAGTCCGTCGACCAGAGCACCCTCCTGCGGTTTCCTCACACCAGACTCGGAAAACTGCTCACCTGCCACTCGGAAGAGGCCATCCTGGAGCTGTGCGATGACTACAGTGTGGCCGATAAGGAGTACTACTTTGATCGGAACCCCTCCTTGTTCAGATATGTTTTGAATTTTTATTACACAGGGAAGCTGCATGTCATGGAGGAGCTGTGCGTATTCTCGTTCTGCCAAGAGATCGAGTACTGGGGCATCAACGAGCTCTTCATCGATTCCTGCTGCAGTAATCGCTACCAGGAACGCAAGGAGGATAACCACGAGAAGGACTGGGACCAGAAGAGCAACGACGTGAGTACCGACACCTCCTTTGAAGAGTCGTCCCTGTTTGAGAAGGAGCTGGAGAAGTTTGACAAGCTGAGATTTGGTCAGCTCCGGAAGAAGATCTGGATTCGAATGGAAAACCCAGCCTACTGCCTGTCTGCCAAGCTCATTGCCATCTCGTCCTTGAGCGTGGTGCTGGCCTCCATTGTGGCCATGTGTGTGCACAGCATGTCAGAGTTCCAGAATGAGGACGGAGAGGTGGATGACCCCGTGCTGGAAGGTGTGGAGATCGCGTGCATTGCTTGGTTCACTGGCGAGCTTGCCATCCGGCTGGTCGCTGCTCCCTGTCAAAAGAAATTCTGGAAAAACCCTCTGAACATAATTGACTTCGTCTCCATTATCCCCTTCTATGCCACCTTGGCTGTAGACACCAAGGAGGAAGAGAGTGAGGACATTGAAAACATGGGCAAGGTGGTCCAGATCCTCAGGCTTATGAGGATTTTCCGAATCCTCAAGCTTGCCCGGCACTCAGTGGGACTTCGGTCTCTAGGTGCCACCCTGAGACACAGCTATCATGAAGTTGGGCTCCTGCTTCTCTTTCTCTCTGTGGGCATTTCCATCTTTTCTGTGCTTATCTACTCTGTGGAGAAAGACGAGCAGACATCCAGCCTCACCAGCATCCCCATCTGCTGGTGGTGGGCCACCATCAGCATGACCACTGTGGGCTATGGAGACACGCACCCAGTCACCTTGGCCGGGAAGCTTATCGCCAGCACGTGCATCATCTGTGGCATCTTGGTGGTGGCCCTCCCTATCACCATTATCTTCAACAAGTTTTCCAAGTACTACCAGAAGCAGAAGGACATTGATGTGGACCAGTGCAGTGAGGACCCACCAGAGAAGTGTCACGAGCTACCTTACTTTAACATTAGGGACATTTATGCCCAGCGGATGCACGCCTTCATTACCAGTCTGTCTTCTGTGGGAATTGTGGTGAGCGATCCCGATTCTACAGATGCTTCAAGCATTGAAGACAATGAGGATGTTTATAACACAGCGTCCTTGGAGAATTGCACAGCAAAATGAGCAGGGACATTTGTGCCTGTATCTTGTGTCCCTTCCTGACGTTAGGTTAACACAGCTTTATAAACCTCAATGGGTTCGTTAAAATAATTTAATTCTCAGGGTGTACCTTTCAGCCATAGTTGGACATTCATTGCTCCAAAATGATAGAATCTTCTTTATTTTTCTCAGTAAAGTGAATTAAATGCCTTGTTCTGAAATTTATTTTTTACAAGAGAGAGTTGTGATATGATTTTGGAAAAAAAAAAGGTAAATGGGACTGGGTGGGATTTATTGCTACGGCTTATGTATCATTCTGTGTTTGTCATCTACTCACATTGAGCTAACTGTAAATTACTGACAAGTAGAATCAGAGGCCCAGCTGACTGAAGACTCCATGCATGTAAGATCCACAAAATGAGACAATGCATGTAAATCCATGTTCACGTTCTAGACATGGAAATTAGGAGCCTAATAAACTTGCCTAATTCAGTGTGGAGAATGTCTTGGTTGTACGTTTTTACATCAAGTAAGTATATTTCAGGATGTTCAAACTTGGTCTGGAAGGGAACTGCTCTTTTTGGAGCATCAAGAGTCCTTTCTGTTAGTTTCTGAATTTTGGATACACATCTACCATGGGCTAGTTCTTCTGTTCAGTAGACTGGTGGTGGTGGTGGGCGGCAGACAGAAGGATCATGTCCGTGATGAAACCATGCCGTCCAGGGTATATTGATCACACGTGTACAGGTTTGGGACATACTCAAGTTGCCATATGTGAATGAAGCATGTGCCCTTACAGATATGTTTCTAGTGTGTATTTTGTGTTTTATAATTTCTCCTGTTCAGATAAAACCTCATCACCTGAAAAGTATGCAGAGCAGAGTAAATCTCCACATTCACAGGCAGAGATAGACTCCATGCGTGGAAGGAAGGAGAAATGGTGTCCAAACACACAGATATGATTCATTATGGCCAGAGGAGTGAAACTGTAATCACTGGGAAAAGCTACGCCAGGAGCTATAAAACAAGCCACCACTTAAAAATAGCCTTCGAGACAGTAATGTCTGCATCTTATGTAAAAGCCCCTCATGATGAAAGAAGACATACATACTCATTTCCAGAACAATTCCATCCCATGTGGAGAGAATGTAGTGAAAAATCTTAATTTTGGAGATGTATGTGACTCTAACTCATGCTGTCAGACCGAGTCCTTTCCCCAAGATCTTTTTGAATGGAAAAGCCGCCTGGATTTATTACCCTACTTCCTGTGTCTGTAGACGCATTTCATTGAAAGAAGGACATTGCCTGTGGGTTATCTGATGAAGATAACTCTGACTCATCTCTCCTCTTAACGTTTCCGTGACTTCTGAGACGGATATAACTGAACAGAGTTTACAGTCACTTTTAAATCTGGAGGTTTATTCATTCATGTGTGTCATCCCCTGCCCATTTGAAAAATCTTTCTTTTCCCCCAAACGCCTTTTTGATGTTGGCATAAATATAGTTTTGAAGCATAGCAATAGAATTTGGGATCCAGTTTTATTAAAGATTTCCCAATTAGTAGTGAAGTGGCTGAAGACTGCTTGTATAGTAATAGTAATAGTAATAGTAATAGTAATAGTAATAGTAATAGTAATAGTAATAACAATAGTACTAGTAATCATAGTACTAGTAATAATAGTAATACGAGCAACAATAGTAATAGTAATAATAGTAACAGCAATGGCACTGGTAATGGTAATGGTAATAATAGCAACAGCAATAATGATAATTGGCTGCTATGTAAGTGCCCCGCCTGTATCATCTCACTGATTGCTTACAACATCACCATCGGCAAGGGTTTGTTCCTGTCTGCATTTTAAGACGAGGAAACTGAGGCTTGCAAGAAAAGTGCCAGTGCACACAGTGAATGATGGAGTCGTGCCAAGGACCCCAGGATCCAGGTTCCAGAGGCTGTGCTTTGAACACTACATCACACTGCCTCTGGCTCCACTGTGTTGGGGAGTAGATTTAAAGACACATCAGGGCAGAGTTCATCTGAACAGACAAAAAGCAACCAACTGTCGGACTCTGATCTTTCCAGGATGTGAGTCGAAAGGGGAAAATGCTGGCTATGTACCTGTCCTCTCCTGACCCACAAAGCAGGCACATTTGTTTACAGAGAAGAGTTTTCTAGAATTTCCTTGAAGCAGAGACAGACTGTGAGGGTGCTTCCTGGGCACGAGTGGCAGGCACAAGAGTTCAGGAATGTCTCTCAGCGGGTGGGTACTGAAGGAGAGCTAGAATCCTGTACCTTCTACCTGAGCTTTTCTGGTTGGAGCAGAACAGGAGTTGTTTCTGCCTATAACTCGAATTAATTTCCTGATGGTGGCTTGCCAGGGCACTCAGCAGCGTGTGCCTGCGAGTGGTGGTAGCAGGCCTCCCTCTGGGCTCACTGGCTGGAAGCCTCTGCCCCGGAACCTTCTCACCTCAGTCCCCACCACGCTCTTCAGTCAAAATCCCTGCCGGGTCACTGGGCCTCTAGTGACACAAAGCTGCAGTGCCTTTTTGGGTGTATGCCTCTCTTAGCTTTCCCACAGTCTGTGCAGGTCACCTGTTGTTCATCCCACGTGGTGAGATGGCGGGTTCCTTCTTGCCTAAGGGTTGAGCCAGCCGCTAAACGCCCACTGCACAGGTTTGCTGGCCTGTGAGTGGGGACTGAGGGGCGGAGGAGGAAGCCAGTCAACCCGATCGACCTACCTCTGACACCGCCTGTTGTGGTGTGATCAGTTCTGGGCATTGGGGTCCCTTTGAGTGGGACCAGGCCACTTTGAGAGAGTTTGGTCTTTTAGTTCTTTCAAAATCCTTGTCCCTACCCTGTGACCTCTTCTTCCATGTCCTCAGATTTGTTTTACTGTCTCAGCTTGCCCAGGCTAACACTTGGCATTCCCTGAGTGCTTCCTGGGACAGGTGCTCAGGGCGGGCACTGGGAATAAAAGACAGAGATATGGTCCTTGCCCTCAGGGAGACTTTGGGCTACAGCTGACATGTATGTGTACGTGTGTGTATGTGTGTGAGAGAGAGAGGGCTTCCTGGAGGAGGTCATACCTGAGCTGTTTGGGAACTGTAGTCTGAGATCCTGGTGAGTTTGGTTCAGTTTTAAAGATAGAACCTTCACTGCCACTGGATGGGTCCCAGCTGCAGACGGTGCTAATCTCTGCCTTTGGGGCCTCTCTTTCCCCGCTCTGGCATCCACCACCCTTCTTTAGTTAAAGGATCTTCCACCTTTAGATGTGATGGTCTCCCCACCCCTTTTTTTCCTGTGGGAGTTTAACCATGCCTATGTTAGTCACAGTTGCTTTTGTATATGCCTGAGCTCATCCCCTTGTGTTGGTTTTATATTTAACTTAGAATTTGGGGGGCAATTGGTATTATCCCCATCTAGAGCAGGGCACAATGCTGTGCATTGTCTTGGGGTTTATGTGCCCTGGTTAATATTGGAAAAACATTTTCTAGCATTCAGAAAAGGATGATTTGCACCATATGACATTGTCATTATTCTATCAGTTTTTAAAAGTCTAGAATAACAGCACCTTCCATATGATTCAATGCGATATTGGGGGTTTGCCTTATGTCAGCAAAAAGGTATTTCTCACGTTCTTAGGCAAATTTGTGACTGGTTGTCTCTGCATGTCTGCTTTAAGGAAGAAGTGGGCATCAGGAAGCTTGGGGATTGGGTATCAGCACCAGGGCTAACGAGCTGTGTGATCAGGAGGCCCAGCAGCCAGCCCTTCTCTGAGCTTCTTTTCTTCGGTTGGATTTAAGTGTAATAATCACCAGAATCCTTTCTGTCGCTGGCATTTATGTAATCTACTTTGTTTCTGCAAACTGGCTAGTTCCCCTCTAACTTTGTTTACGTTAGAAATTTACATAGCAAAATCAGATTTTAACCTGCCAATGAATTGGTCTTATTCTCTGTCAGTGGAGTCCTAACCAATGAGATCTTCTTGTTGAGGACACAGGGAATTGGCTTGCTCTAAAATTTAGGTTACAGGGGCACCTGGGTGGCTCAGTCGGTTGAGCGACTGACTTCAGCTCAGGTCATGATCTCACGGTTTGTGAGTCCGAGCCCTGCGTTGGGCTCTGCGCTGACAGCTTGGAGCCTGGAGCCTGCTTCTGATTCTGTGTCTCCCTCACTCTCTGCCCCTCCTCCATTCATGCTCTGTCTCTCTCTGTCTCAGAAATAAACAAACATAATTTTTTTTTGTAATTTAGGTTATTAAAGACATTTGCAGAGCCATTTCTTTCACTTTATCTGGTGATGAGGAGTAAAGGCCCCTGAAATTGCTGGAGGGTGATGTGGGTAAAAGTTCTCTTGAACATCAGTAGATCCATGAACTTGATTTGCTTGAAAATCACCCAGTGGCTTAACCTTTGGTCGTTTTGGCATCTGACAGTTTTCCCTTCTCGGGAAGAATGCCAAAGCATTTAGGAACACAGGGGAATGGAGGGGTGAGCTGAGAAAGAAGGCACACAAAGAGGGCTAAGCCCTGCTTAAAGCCAGGAGTGTGACAGCTCAGAGGCACCTGGGAGGTCATCTGGCCCCCCTCCCCACTTAACAGATGAGAAAGAGGAGTGACTCACCGGAGGGCGTGCAGCTCGAGGCATAGAGAGAGACTAGATCCAGACAGGACCACAACCACAATGCATTGCTCCCTCCCTGCCTCCTTCCCTACCTACATTTTATTAGAAAAATTTCAAACGTGTACAAAAGTTACGAGCATAGCATCATGGAACTACATGTACCTACCATATGTGAACATTATCATCTCATTAGACGCTCATTTCCTCTCTTGCTCAACTCATTTCCTCTCCAGTGTATTTTGCAAGCAAATGTCAGGCATACCATTTAATCTAGAAGTATTCCAGTAAGTATCTTTAAAAAAAAATACTCCTTCTAAACACAAATGCAATGCCATTAATTAAACTAAAGATTAACAATTTCTTTTTCTTAAGTTTTCTTTTAATGTTTATTTATTTTTGAGAGAGACAGAGCATGAGTGGGGGAGGGGCAGAGAGCGAGGGAGACACAGAATCTGAAGCAGGCTCCAGCCTCTGAGCTGTCAGCACAGCTGACATTAGCTGTGAGATCACGAACCTGAGCCAAAGTGGGAAGCTTAAACGACTGAGCCCCAAGTTTGTTTTTCTTTTTACAGTAAACTCTGCCCAACATGGGCTTTGAAATTACAACCCTGAGATCAAGAGTCACATGCTCTACCAACAGTCAGCCATGTGGCCCCAAATTAACAATTTCTTCTATAATATTTTTTTCTAATGTTTATTTTTGAGAGAGGGAGACAGAGTGTGAGTGGGGGAGGGACAGAGAGAGCAGGAGACAGAACCCGAAGCAGGCTCCAGGCTCTGAGCTGTCAGCACAGAACCCGATGTGGGGCTTGAGAACCCACGAGATCATGATCTGAGCTGAAGTCAGACGCTTAACTGACTGAGCCACCCAGACGCCCCAACAATTTCTTTTTTTTTTTTTTTATTTTTTTTTTCAACGTTTATTTATTTTTGGGACAGAGAGAGACAGAGCATGAACGGCGGAGGGGCAGAGAGAGAGGGAGACACAGAATCGGAAACAGGCTCCAGGCTCCGAGCCATCAGCCCAGAGCCTGACGCGGGGCTCGAACTCACAGACCGCGAGATCGTGACCTGGCTGAAGTCGGACGCTTAACCGACTGCGCCACCCAGGCGCCCCAACAATTTCTTAATAATATCTAATATCTGGTATCAGAAGGAGTTGCATAATTGCTAGGCTCCAGTTACTTGGCATTTCTGAACACCTGGTTCAGGTAAAAGAATTCCACAAATTATGTGTTAAAGCATCACAGGGAAGCAGGGAGCCTCAAGGAGTAATGAAAATGATTTCTGCTGAGACCCTCAAATTAGTGAGACAGAT
The DNA here is from genome assembly GCF_022837055.1 of Prionailurus viverrinus. NCBI lineage: Eukaryota > Metazoa > Chordata > Mammalia > Carnivora > Felidae > Prionailurus > Prionailurus viverrinus. Next base: position 127,420,027 of record NC_062563.1, on the reverse strand, counting down.
TACTGTTTCCTCCGTCTTTAAAGATCTCTGGAGGCTGAGAGAACACACCTTACAGTTTGCATTTAAGCGAACAGTTACCAAAAGTGCTTAAAAATTCATTTGTCTTTGCTTCACACTCGCTGAAGGTAGAAGCGGTTGCTAACTGCCCCGGAACAAAGAATGTCTGTGTTCCTCAAACCTATCAATTTCCATTCTGTACTCTCTTCTCCTGCTGTAAAGAATCCCAATTTTGAGAAATGTATTTGCTTTTTGTTTTTCCCAGAAAAACAAGGAAGATATTTATTAGGTGTTACCCAAGTTGACCAACATCCAAGTGAGGTTGGTGTTTTAGTAGAGGGTTTAAATGATGTTCTTGAGTGTTAGTTTCCTATGGCTACTGAGATAGTATCACAAACTCCTAGTGGCTTAGAACAACAGAGATTTATTGCCTCGTAGTTCTGGAGGCCAGGAGATTGAACTGAGTTTCAGGGGCTGAAATAAGGTGCTGTGAGGGCTCTGTACTTCTGGAGGCTCCGGGGGGTAGAGTACGTGCCATGCTTCGTCCAGCCTCTGCCTACATTTCTCGGCTTGTAGACACATCATTCCTGTCCCTGCACCCGTGGTCACATTGCCTCCTTCTCTTCTGTGTCACACTTCTCTCTGCCTCCCTCTAAAGATACTTGTGATTACATTTAAGATCCAGGGTAATGTCCCCAGGTCAAGATCCCCAATTTTATCAAATCTACAAAGTTCCTTTTGCCATATAAGGTGACATTCACAGGTTCCAGGGTTTAGGACCTGGATATCTGCAGGGGTCAATATTCATCTTTCTTCACCAAGGTCACACAGCTACTAAGAAGCCTTGATTTTAATGGCGTGCTAATACAAATGCATCACGTTGGTTGGGAAAAAGGAAGAGTGCCTAAGAACATGGGTTTTGGCATCAAACAAACTTGAGTTCTAACCCTAGCTTTGTCTGTGATCATAGACAAGCTCTTTAATTTCTCTGACCCTCAGTTTTCTCATCTGTATTTGGGGTTGATACCGACCTTCTGACACAGATAGTGCAAGGATTAAATTGGCTGTCTCTCTATAAAGTGTCTGGTGCAGTGCCTGGCATACAGCACGCACCCCACAAATGGTCTTCCATATGTAGTCGTGATGCAAGACTCCTTTAGGCTCATCTCAGGCGGCACTCATGTAGGACCAAGTATGTTTCCGTCTGATTGCAGTACACTAATGAGATTAGATAGAATTTGATGTGAAGACATTTACGGGTGTCAGGAGAAAGGTAATTTATGAAGTATTATTGTGTGAAAAGACATGAAGCTAATTTGAAAGTAAGAAATATACATCTAAAATAGAAGAATCGCACTTCATGTTGGAGCAACTTTTAAGTGGACTGTAAACGTTTCCAGAAAACAGAAAACATCACTGAGATGCAATAGGTTTGAAGATAGGAAACAGCACTGGTCCCGGAGTCCGAATACCTTTGTTTGCATTTCAGATCTGTTGATGGGCTTGGGGAAGCCACCTGACTTTTCTAAGCCTCGGGGTCTCAAATGTGTGAAAAGAGAACAGCAAGATCATGGCTGTGAGGATGTAAAAATGCTTCACACATGTTCTAGTAACACTTCACAGGAAGAAGCTATCGTGAGGCCCTCTTTCCCTGATAGGAAAGACAAAGAGAAGAAGCAACCACTCTTGTGTCTATGATGAGTTTTACTGCATCATTAAAAGAAAATCAATGAACAGAACATTTGGTTCCTGAAGCGCTGTGTAGCTTTATTTGAACACAGCTTTCTTCCTAAATGAATCCTGCCAAGTACCAACGTGAATATACATTTTATGGAAAAGCTCCATGGTGCTGTAAGGCCAGATGTATGAAGCACACACAGGGCCCCTTTTCCAGTAGCAATTACCCGATGAAATTGTGCCTTGTCTGCAGCAGGCAAACCGGATCTGTTCCCATTGGAGTAGGGAGCACGTGCTATGGTATTTATAAACTGTAAACGATGTTTGTCAGTATGCACAGCACATGCATTCATTCCTGACTGCTGGCAAGAAATAACTGCATCGGTTCTGAACAGCTAATGATGGATTCATAAATTCTGTCAGCAAATCTGTTGCCGCGAGGGATTCTCTCCATAAATGGTGAAGACTCTAGCACGTGCACTTCTAATCCTGCACTGAACAGAGTGTAAGGCTCTGGGTCAGACACTTGGCTCATTCATCCCTGGGCCAACCCTAGCAGATTCCAGAAGCCAAGGAAGAGTCATGGTGTCCGGTGCATCGTGTCACATGGAAGGTGAGCTGTAGGAGGTTAGCACTGTCAGGTCTCGCTTTGATCTCTCCTGCTGCCTAGCCATAGAGAGTGTTCAGAGCCATCTCAGACAAGTCTTGCCCCAGCTGCTGGCGGGTCTGTAGAGGTCAGCACTTTTGAATCCTTTCTAGGCTCTCAAGGGGATAGGTTGGCTTTGTTGGAGATGGAGGCAAGAAAGGTTCATGTTTGCTATATCTTTTACCTGTGGGTGAGACCGACCGCCTCGCCGGGCCACGGAAGTGAGTGGCCAGCCCTCCATGGTGCTGGAAGCCAGGTGCTGGAAGCCAGGCCATCTTCCCTGCTCCCTCCAACTTCCAGTTGATCTGGGTATGATCTGGCTCCCGATTCTCAGCTTTCACTTTTGTTCACCATCTGCCCTTGGGACTCGGCAAACGATTTCTCTGTTGTTTACTCCAGTTTGCCCTCATACCCTCAGTTGATGTGTCTCCTCATTTCAGGCCATGTTTAATGTGTATCCCAGCCAGCCTCTTAGGGCAACCCCAAACACCAGCAGGCTGGTTCAGCCCCACCTGCTCCAAGCCCTGCAGGGAGACACCTGGACATTTCAGGCTGTTGAAGTCCATGAGCTCAGGTGATCAATGTAGGCCTGATCAGGCTTCATTCCAGGCTTCATAGCAAGAGTTATCAACTAGCACTGGGAGTCCATGTCAAACCTAAAGTATTGCATGGTGTATACATAATGGGACTTCAAATAGAACCTTCTTTTGTGTATTTTTGGTTCCTCCAGTATGATTGCCTTCCCTCCTGATCAGAAGGCCCTATGGCTCTTGATGCTTGTCTATAAGGGACTTTGTGGACTCTACACAAGTCCATGAAGCCCCTTATATTTATGGCAGCTTCCCAGCATGATAGAAAAGGATCCCTGAGCACTTATCCTTGGTAATTTCCCTCTAGAACCCAAATTATTTATTATGATTTTTCTGGATGTCCAATTTCATTTGTTCAACAAAAAAATTATTAAAGATTTCACTTTGAGATATATGTATGTGGGTGATAAGGACACAACTCTCTTGCTCACAAGAAACTCATGGTGTGGTAGAATGGGCATCTGGGGCTATGGTGCCCAAGACAGGGCAGGAAAAGAGCATAGGTCTTGGGGTATAGAGCTTGGTTCAGGGGCTGTCTTCACCATCTACTTCTCTTTGATCATGGTCAGGTTACTTAACCTCTCTGAAACCCCTATTTTCTCAACTATTCAAAGGGGGCTATTACAGCCCAAAAGGGTTGAGATAATGCACATTAAGGACACATAGTAGGTGCTTAATAAACATTAGTTTCTTCCTCTTTCTGTTCCCTAATATGGCACTCTTGGCTAAGGTTTCATTATATAAGATGAACTGAAGCCTTGGTATTTATTTAGTGAATCTGAATAGTGTGAACAGTAAACCAGATGATTCAGAGGTACAATCTCCTTGCTCTCCACCTCATGCTTTGCCTGAATAAACTCATAGTGGTTCATCAGTGTGGTATTAAATGCCAGTGCTGCTCTGAGGTCAAGAGCAGCCTCTTCCATCCCTCACTGATTGCTGGTACAGACCTTTTCATCTTTCTCTGATGATCATGTGCATCATGAGGCAGGAGACACCTGAGCCTTGGGAGTGTCTTTAGGCAGCTACAGACTTGACATTCGTGATCCAATATTGCCTTCAAACAATGGGGGATTCTAAAAACAACATGGACCCAAAATAACTTTCATGAATGCGGTATTTGAGTGCTGACAGTCATCACCATGGTCGATAAAAGGTTTGGCAAAGGTTTCTATCCCTCACTGAGCATCCGACTTCTACAATAGAGCTGTACCAGTGTGTCCTTCATTTCTGATGGTTAAATGTTTCAGCCTATCTCAGGAAATTGTGTGCAATCAGTGGGTCTAATAAAGCTGGAGTTTTAAAAGTAATTTAGACGGCATTGAAATATGCTGCTGTATTTGGAATGGCAGCTGTACAATAATAATATTACACATGTGCTTGGCATTGATGCTTTATATGAATTCACCCACTTAATCTTTACAACAACCCCATGAGGTAGGGTGCTGCTCTCATCCTCACTTTACCATTGAGAAAAGTAAAAAACAGAGGGGTTATTTCTTGTCCAAAGTCACACAGCTAGTAATTAGGGAGCTAGGATTTGAATCCAGGCACCTGGTTTGACCTCAGAATTCATGCTGTCAATGACTATAATACACTGACTCAATACTAGTTTAAGGCCCATGACTAATGGTTATTTAGAAATTCAATTGACAAGATTTTGACGATCTCAAGTGGCTGGGTTTAAACACATACAATAGTATGACTTCCAAATTTGAGCACTGAGAATTGTTTGCTTCTGATTTCTTGGTGTTGCTGTTATTGTTGAGGCCCTGCTCTGTGGTGAAGATTCTCTTGGGTATCCAGGAGAAGACTGGAGAATTGTTCCACATGATCATGTTGAGAACTGCGAAGGGTCTGAAATTTACCCTGCTTGCATGGTAACAAGTTAGTCTGCCATAGATTCATGGATGTTGGCAGAGGACACATGATTCCTGGGCCAGAGACAAAGGGCAGTTCATCAGTCACAGCAATGGAAATAACTAGCATATCAGCATTTATATCTGCTCCCTGAGCCTGTCTCCATAGGGTGATGCAAAGTGGGCCTGAAGTGAACACCTGAGCTGAGGGAACACTAATCTTTCATAACGGGAAGCAAGCATGTCTGTCCTTCACTCTGGAGGCTGATTTTTACCTTTATTGTACTGAACAGTAAACCATCTGCCCTTTTGTTATGGACAGCAATATCTGGAAACACTCTATCTTTCAAGGCTGTTTGCTCTACAAATATCCTTGAAAAAGTAGACCAGAATGAAGGCATTTCATGGGTCTCTTGTGTTTCTTCTCATCTTGTGAACATGAATTGTCTCCCAATAGGTCTCTGTACTTCCAAGAATCTAGAATTTCAATGTGTGGTTATGAATAACAGTCATAAAATAATATCAGACTAATATACAGTATCACATAGTCTGGACGGCAAATATAAAGGGCCTCTTGGGAGGAAAAGTCATGGGGAGCTAGGGTGGGTGGGTGTAGAAGTCTTTTTGGATCAGGAGAGATTTCTCTAAGTCAGAATACATTGGAGAGTGAAATAAAGGAGAACATTTTATGCTGTGTCACAGCTGAGGCTAGGTACTCCACCATACAGGATACTGGACTTGCTAGAAGATTTGGGTTCTAGTCATGACTCAGTTGTTTATTAGTCATGTGCCACAGGCAATCCCTCTGAACCATCTGGCTATTGTTCATTGACTTTTACTTTCCTTTTCTATAGGGTATGAATACTTATTACCTGCAGATATAGGGATCAGAATTTCGGTCAATATCATAGTAAAAAATGGAGAGACTTTTGCTTACCTACACATTTAATGGGGAGTTGAGAAAATGAGTTGGATTTTCTTTATATTGAAGAAAGTTTGTGGTCTGGCCACAATTTATCCAGATTCTTTGAGTAATTGTTGACATCTTCTATCTTTACCACTAAGACACAGGCATCTCATCTCCCTTCTCATAGCCCACATTGACTTTCCTCTCTTTGTTAGTGTCGCTATCGCTATCAATCCATCGCTTGTACCCATTGTCCAAGGATGAAGTTCTGACTCCATAACTCTACTCGCATGACCTCTGAGAGCTGGCTCAGGTCTGCCACTTCTGCTTCACCTTCCCACTAAAAGTGATGTTTACACACACACACACACACACACACACACACACACACACAGTACTGATTTTCCATGTCTTTGCTTATACTTCTCTCTCTCTCTCTCTCTCTCTCTCTCTGGAAAGCTTTCTCTCTCATCATCTTACTAGTTCACTCCTGTTTATCCTTTATGAATCAGCTCAAGAATTACCTCCTCCTTAAAAATAAGACAACTAAACTTAATGCTCCTAAATAGATTTCTTCCTCCCTCCCATCCACCATCTATCATTTATCTAGATCTTACTGTATTTACTTCCATTGTATTATAAAGTGTGTATGTAAGTGTCTCTTTCTCCATTAGACTGTAGGTTTTTAAAGAGTGGGTAATAGGTCCTCAGTGATATTTGTCCAATGAGTGAAGGAAAACAGTTGATTCTATGAACAAAGGAATCTTTGGATCTCTAAGTCAAGACCCTCATGGTGGATGCTCAGCAGATCATGGCCTCGTTGTCACTACCGCACGTGGGCTTGAAGAGGAAGGCAGTAGGCAGGGCTGGCTCTGGGTACAGACTGTCTTCTCCAGCTCCTCCTTACCTTATCACCTGGCACATTTCCCAACCCTCTGATTTACCCCTTTCTCATAGGGGATTAGTCAAAGGTAAAAATCAGGATTAGAAAGAATTGGCGGTGGGGGGGGGGGGGGGGAACGAATCCCATTTAGCCTAACCTTCTGTCCTTCCAAGGGCATCTTGATTTTCAGAGAGGCCTCATAAAGATCCCAAAGGCTGAGACCTCATTCCCTGAAGGAATCATGGGTGGTGGGATTCTAAGCAGTAGGCCAGAGAAGAACATAGTATCTTCACAACAGAGCTCCATCCCTCTCTGTTCGGTCCATAGGAATGAAAGTAGGTTTTGCTCGCTGATAGTTTAAGCCAGCTTTCAAGGTCACGATGAAGGAAAATGATCCGTATATGCAAACCTAGAGCCAGTTTTGAGAAAAACAAGCATTACCAGGAAAGGCTATAAACAAGTTTATTTTCCCAGGGTGGCTTAGTTTTCATGAGTCTGAAACCTCAAAGGACTGAGGTGTGTGCCACCCCTTTCTGAGGCACGCAGCGTGTTTGAGGACTCTGTGGGCATTCATCGTTTCCATCCGTGAATTCTCAAGAGATGTGCAATTCAGTGAATTGGTGGCTCTTAGCTGGGAAATGGCCTTGATATGGACCACGGAGCAGCAGAAAGCCATTTTCCCCATGCCTGAGTTCCAGGAGGGAGACTTTGAACATGGGGACTTCCCTGGAGACATCAGAGCAACCAGTTACAATTGCTGTCACATTCCGGTGCTTTCTACGATTTGGTATTCTATAGGGTATCTGTGTGCACACAGGTACACATTTTGCATGTTAGAGGAAAAAGCCAAAACTTGGTGGGGATTACCCTGGTAATCCTGGATTCCGATCACTTACTAGCTGAGGGACCCGTGTAACTACTTCCACCTTCAGTTTCCCCATCAGTCATGTGGGGATGATGAAGTCCACCCAATTTAGTCATCGGGAGAGTTACGTGAAATGACAAGTACTTGGCGAGGTACCTAGTGAACAGCAGGTGCTCTGTAAATGGTACCTATTGTTAGTATAGAAACAGGCCACATTCACTTATTTGTTTGTTTACTTATTTAATAACACCCCACCTCATCCCCCCCACCTAAATACTGGGGAAGCGTACAGAGAACACGCTCTGACCCCAGCTACCGACTTTGATCAGAACAGATTGAAAGAGAGATGCGAGACACGAGAAGATAAGAATGAATTAGATGAAGAAAAGGTGGCAAGTGTGAAATAAATGGAAAACCCTGCATAGTTACAAACTTTAAAAAAATATGGTACTTAATTATGTGTGCTCCCACTTGTTAGCGGAGGGTTTTAAAGTAGTTTACAAAGATACGTCACAACAGAATTAAAATGATTGCAGTATATGCATTCATGCCCTGAATGCTTCTCCAGGGGACTTCAACTTATAAACTTAAACAAATATCAGGAAGTTACTAATAATGAGAAAGAACAAAAATGAGTTAGCAGAAGAAAATTGAATAGAGTCGAGATGCTAAGTGTGGGGTTTCTGTGTGCAGCGAGTGGCCCCTGGAATCTGTCCTGACCTTTGTCTCACATGCATGAACACCTGCAGGGGCAAGCTGAAGACCTTGAACATGGCATTCTGTAGTCATCTGGCTTCCCCTGCTTTGCTTGCAATCAGTTCCCCTTCAGCTTCCGCCCTGACTCTCAACTCAGATTCCCCTGCAGTCCTGCTCCTGCCGTCTGGCTTGTGCACCAAACCCTTTTCTCCCCTACTCTCCCAGGACTCTGGCTCAGGACCCCTCCAGCACTCTGTTCCTGGCTGCTCCATCTCAGTCCCCCATATGGGCAGGTGCTGTCTGGGAGAATGGGATATCCTGCACCGTCTGTCGCCCCACACCCACACTGATTGATGGCCTGGTCTGGTTTTGTCATTTGCATATGTGTCTGGCTCACCAGATCAGCTGCCGTGGGTGTGGAGCCCGGCTCTGGGGCCTTTTGCCTCTCCTTACTGTGGATCAAGTCTTGGACTACTTTATGTGTAGTTAGTGGTTTCCAGAAGTCACTGACTGGCTTGGCAATTTGCTGATGGGACACTGTGCATGCATACTCAGGGCAATCATTTTACAAAGGATTCTCAGGTTTCTGCCAAATGAAATATTTAGACACAGAGGGCTTGCTTCTTTGCTGCAAAACAGCATCATCAACAACACAAGCAATGATAACGACAATACCTTCAAATTTTGAGCATTTCTGTGACAGGAATTGTGCTAAACACATTATACTCATTCTTACAAAATCTCATGAGTAAAGGATAACTGTTAGCACCATTCGCCAAAGAACAAACTCAGGTACAGAGAGGTTAGTTGATTTCCCCAAATCAATAAGTATTAAGTTTAAACAGGATTAAAAACTGTCTTCCTGACTCAAAGGCCAGGTTGCCCACACCACTACACCTTCTGTTTACTCAGTGGCATCCTTGACAGCTAAGGGACGGCTGCCTGGAAAACCTGGGGAGTCTCATTTTGGGGTCCCTCTGTAACAAGTGCCTCAATCTCTCCACACTCTTCATCTCCAAGTAGCTTCTTTTTTTAATGTTTATTTATTTATTTTGAGAGAGAGAGAGAGAGAGAGAGAGGTGGGGGAGGAGCAGAGAGAGAGAGAGAGAGAGAGAGAGAGAGAGAGAGACAGATAATTCCAAGCAGGCTGTGCATTGTCAGTGCAGAGCCTAACACGGGGTTCGAACCCACAAACCATGAGATCATGACCTGAGCCGAAATCAAGAGTCGGTCGCTTAACTGACTGAGCCACCGAGGTGCCCCCAAATAGCTTCTGAAGTAAGTGTTCATTCAAAATGAAAGCATTTGCTGTAATACTAGTCACAATCTGTAGCGATTTATTTATATCTGCACTCATTCTGCTTTATTTCCAGCTAGGAAAGTCAGCCTTTCTCTTTTTTTTTCTTTTTAAAATATAATTTATTGTCAAATTGGCCAACATACAGTGTGTAAAGTGTGCTCTTGGCTTTTGGGATAGATTCCCATGGTTCATTGCTTACATACAACACCCAGTGCTCATCCCAACAAGTGCCCTTCTCAATGCCCATCACCCACTTTCCCCTCTCCCCCACCCCCCACCAACCCTCAGTTTGTTCTCTGTATTTAAGAGTCTCTTATGGTTTGCCTCCTTGCCTCTCTGTTTGTAACTATTTTTCCCCCTTTTCCTTCCCCCATGGTCTTCTGCTAAGTTTCTCAAGATCCACATAGGAGTGAAAACATATGATATCTGTCCTTCTCTGACTGACTAGGAAAGTCAGCCTTTCTCAAAGCCAGCCTCTTCACCTTTCTGTCCATTTGTTCATTCATTCATTCATTCATTCATTCATTCATTCATTCTATTTATCGATCATCCCTGCACCATGTGCTGGGGAATAGCCGTTTGGCGGCCTTCGGTGTTAGTCCTTCCTCCTTCCTTCAGGACTTCCATCCATCTGTCACCCCCTTGCCTGTCACTAATGCCCCCTCTTTTTGTCACTGTTCATTCCTACAGACATGTCCAAATGTTTTCCATCCTTTTCCATCCCCTTCTTTTTATCACCTTACTCTCGGCTTCTGAGCCAAGCTTCTAAAGAATTGCTAGGGCTCCAGCCTTCCCTCTCCTCCTGTACCTTTACTTCCAGTTCCTGCGGACTGGAGCCCCTTCGCACCCCACACTGGCCTCCTGGAACTGCCCTCACCAAAGTCGCTCTATTGCACACTCACGTCCACACCACACTGATCTATCTGGGCAGCTTTGGTCCTTCCCTTGTTCTGGAACTATCCTTGCTGTCTTTGACCCGACTGTCTGGATTTTTGTAGTCTTCTGAATGTTCTTTCTCTGTCTTCTTTAGGGGTTGTTCACTCTCTGCCTAGGACTAAAGGTGGGTTCTGTGCAAGCTTACCTTTGACCCACAACCTCCTTTCCCTCCATGTTCTTCCTGTGCAATCCCATTGACCCCAGAGGTTGAGGCAGACATTTCTATTTCTGTACTCATTCCCCTGGGCTTCAGATGGACAAAGAACTCTCCCATGGAGCATCCCCACTGAGATATCCCAGGTCAAGTCCCAAACTGAGCTCATCATCTCCCCAAGGCGATGATCCTTCTGTCCTGTTGGCTTCTGAGAATGGCAACACTGTCCACCCAGTCACTCCAGCCAGAGGCCTGGATGTCATGGCCCAGAGCTGCCCAAGTCAGGTCCTCCTTCCCTCTCTTTCTTCCTGCCTTCCAAATTTCCATATTTCCCATGTCTTGTGCTACTTAGTGAGAAAATAAAATAAAGCAAAACAAAAAACAAAAAAAGAACTCTAAAAAACAAACAAACCCAAAGTCTCAGCCTCTGGTCTCATGAACTTATACTCTAGGGGGAAAGGCTGACTTTGATCAAAGTACTGTAAAAAGAAGTGTAACCTGCATTTGATAAATGTTGGTATGAGAATGTAAAATGAGAATCTTTCCCATGGAAAGTGAGGTTTAATTTGACACTGAAGGAAAAATATATGACAACTAGCTAAAGGGCAGAGGACAGGTGCAGAGAGAACAGCACATGCAAAGGCCCTGGTGAGAGGCAGCCAGTGCACTGAAGGAATCTTTACAGGTCTGGGGTGGCAGCCACACAGAAGAGGGAGGCGTAAGTGAGGCTGGGTGGGGGTGGGGCAGAACATGCAGGGCCTAGCAGGTCGGCCCAGGGGCTCTGGTCTTGACCCCACAAGTACATGGGAATTGTTTAAGGGTTTTATTTTATTTTTTTTCATATTTATTTTTGAAAGAGAGAGAGAGAACATGCGAGCGTGTGCAGGGGAGGGGCAGAGAAAGAGGGAGGCACAGAACCTGAGCCATCAGCACAGAGCCCAACACGGGGCTCAGACTCAGGAACTGCATAATCATGACCTGAGCTGAAGTGAGACACTTAACCAACTGAGCCACCCAGGCACCCCTGTTTAAGGGTTTTAAACAGAGGAGTGACATGATCCTGTTTTCATTCTGTCTTATGGCATGGAGAGTGAGAAGGGAGGAGAAAGTGAGGGTGTGGGGGTGCTAGTTAAGAGCTGGAGACCATGGCAGCTTGTTAGTATGCCCGATAACCACTAAGAACAGAGGGCTATGGGTCACTTTACAAAAAGTCAATCAATTTGTGTTGAAATAATTAAATTCACCTCTCCGAGGGGAGTCACCTGACTGTTCAATTATGTGAGCCCTGTTTCTTGCTCAGGAAATTTATGAAATGAATTAACTTGAATCTTCCTGAGGAAGCTGTTTTGCTGCTACATAAGGCTGTTTCCTGCAACTCCTCCATGGGCACCGCCACCCCCAGTCTCCCCCCCGCCCTGTTCCCTTGGCACCCCCCCCCCCCCACCCCGCATGCCATCAGATGCCAGGAGCCAGGAAGTTGCTCTGTCAGCAGTGCCCTCAGAACTTTATCCAGGGGTATCAGTAGTGACCCCCAGTGGCCGAGGAAGGCCCCCCTCCAGATAGCCATAGTGTCTCCGGGACTGGTGGCAGCTTCCTCTGTCCTTGGCTTTGGGGACCTCTGCCTGAAGCAGCTTCCTGTTTGCGCTGAGGCTCTGATACCAGTGGCCCAGCAGGGGGTCACATGCAGGCTGGGTTAAATGAGACCACTTTTAACTGCCGAATGGACTAGGGTTTTAAAACTAATTAATTTTTTCTTATCATTCAACTTTAGAACTGAAATGTGGAATGCGGCTGGAATCTGAGTGTGAAATGCATCTTGCATTTTCCCTGTGGCATTCCTTCCTCCTCTGAGTTATGTGGACATGGGAGTGGAGGAAAGCCCAGTAAATGTTTGTTGAATGAAGCTGCAACCTATTCGTCAAGATTCTAGGAAGCTTCATCTTGCAAGAATGTCAGAGCAAGAAGTAGATAGCAAAGGACATTAGGGCATCCTGGGGAAAATCCTAATCATAGAGAAGGATTTGGTGGGACCAGTAGAGTGCATGGCTGAGGATGGGGGTGTCACGCAGAAGGGCAGAAACTGAGGGGCATTTGGTGGTGAGGGCTCCACATGGAGAGTGAAAGATGGAATAGCAGTCCTGGATTACCAAATTTGGGGGGAGGAGACATAGTGATGTGTGTTTATATTGGAGTAATTCCTCCGAGTTCTTCAAAAGCCTTCACCAAAGTTCAGTATTACCCTTCAAAGTCTCTGCAGTTAGATTGGTGTCTTATTAGATGGATCAAGAGGCAGAGGCATGTCTCAAGGAAACAGACATTTTTTTGGTTTTGCACATAAATGAAAGTGTCTAGACTGCTTCCCTGTGCTGTGTTTCTGGAGAAATCTTGGGGTTGGCCCTGAGCCTTGCCAATATTGCAGGCTATTGGGGGACCAATCAGTACAGGGGCTTGAAACAGAAATGTACATTGGCTCATTCTGGGCTCTCAAAAACTCAGAGGCTGTCAGAGTTGGAAGTCATTCCGGAGAGTATTTAGCATTTTAAGATGGGAAATTGAGGCTCACGAAGGAATATCACATATTAACACATAACTTGTCAAGGAAAAGCAAGAACTCAAACTTGACATTCTTGGGACAAGAGCTCTTTTCTGTTTCACTTCATTTTCCCAGTTCTGCGGGGTTCAATCCTTAGGTTCAGTAGCCTTGGTAAACATGAATTAGAAACTCCCTGTGTCTATTAAGATTCTTTGCAAACAACAGAAACAATTTCTAGCTAACTTAAGCAAAAGGCGGGAGTTCATTGGAAAACACTAGGGAGACTCACAGATCCAAAGGAAGAGCAGAATATCAAGCCCAGAGAGGACAGGATGGGGGCAGCGGCGGTGACCCTCCCTAGGGCCCTCGCTGGCTGACTCCAGCAGCTGCGCTTGTGGACTCAGATGAATCCTGTGTTTCTTAAAAAAAATTTTTTTTCTCCTCTTTTACAATCTGAATGGAAAGCATCATAAAGAACCGAAAATTGCTACAATGATTCTTGTCTGTTCAAAAGGTTCAGAACTTTTTTGATGACAAAGATAATTTTTGCCACATTATGGATTAAATTTATGGAGTACTGTTACGGGCTGAATGTTTGTGTGGCTCCAAAATTGATATGTTGAGACCCTAACCCCTAAGAACATGGTATCATTTGAAGGTGGGGCCTTTGGAAGGTTTAGATGAGGTCATGAGGGTGGGGCCCCTGTGATGAGATTGGTGTCCTTCTAAGAAGATACCAGAGAGCTTTCACTCTCTCTCTGTCATGTGTGGACACAGCAAGAGGGTGACTCTCCACAGACCAGGAAGAGAATTCTCATCAGGAACGGAATCTGCTAGCACTTTAATCTTGGACTTCCAGCCTCCAGAACTGTGAGAAAAAAATACCTGTTGTCTAAGCCACTCAGTCCATGGTGTTTGTTATAGCAGCCCAAGCTGACCAGTACCCTGACTAGTACCCTCTTGTGTACAAATGACCGCACACCCAGTCATGGCTGATATGAAGGTGCTAGTTTGCTAATGGCTCCACTAGCAAGAAATATCTTCGGGGATTTTTTTTTGTGTGTGTGTGTGTAAATAGAGAATGTGGTTGAAACTACGATTTTGGCATTTTGCTTCTGAAACTCAAAGTATAGAAAGTTGTCTACAAATAGTACATACCTTAATTTTTCATTTTTAAAAATTTGCTGATATTAGCTTTTATTTTATTTTATTTTTTTAAGTTTATTTATTTTTTTTTGAGAGAGACAGAGACAACATGAGCAGGGGAGGGTAGAGAGAGAATGAACCCCAGGCAGGTCTGCACTGCCAGCGCAGAGCCTAATGTGGGGCTCAAACTCTCAAAACTGTGAGATCATGACCTGTACCGAAACCAAGAGTTGGATACTTAACCAACTGAGCCACCTAGGCAGCCCTGTACTAACTTTTAATATAATTCTTTTTTTTTTTTTTTTTTACTTTATAATGTACACAAATTTCCCATGCTAATAAATTACGTTCCAGCAACAGAACTGCAAATAATTGCATGACCTTAGGGCAAATTACTTTACTTTGAAATTTTTAGTTTCATCTGTAAAATGAGGATATGGGGACTGAGCAGAACACAATGAAAATTTCTCTTATGCTTATCATATATTGCCAATTATTTGTCTAGTGATAGTTTTCCTCACTAAATTTGAAGCTTCCTGGAGGCAATAGTCTACCTGATAACATTTTTGGCATTGACTGGTCAAGCTTCAGTTGCTACCCAGGCTCTTAGGTAAATATGGGAGTAAATCAGTACCAGAAGGAGGCTGGGCTGGGCTTCCTTGGTGGACTCTTCAGCTCATTACTGGAAGACAACCGGCATGATTTTGTTGTTTGGGAAACATGGCTGTTTCGGTGTCTTTAGTTTGGATGCCTCTTTATTTATATCCCAGCTCACTCTGTAAAGTGTTTGAGATGTGACAGATGTCAATTGTTTCTGCTAAGCTTTTGCTCATAGGGACAGCATGTGCAAATTTGGATGGGGGTGAAAAGGGGTGCATGTAGGGGCTTCCTGGTTCTCAGTTATGCCGTCCTAAGCACTTGGAGCCAAGCTGATGCTATCTGTGCATTAGATGGATCACAGTGACAAGCAGATGTGCCTCTGTGACCTCAGTTGCACGTAGGCACAAAGAATCCAAATAGCAAAGCCAAATTTACCTTAATCATCAGTGGGAGATTCTGTCACCCAGGCAGAGTGGGCTCTTTTAGTTGGAATGGTATAGGACAGAGGACTGAGCAAGGCCAAAATATTCAGTCCTGCTGTTCCCTGTCCCATCTGCTTATATTTCATTCATTCATTCAAAACACATTCATTGAATACTCCTGTGTGTCAATCCAGTTCTTTGGCTAGTGCTCTGGGCAAGATAGGAATCAGGAGCCATAGGAGAAGTTGGAAGAATCTAATCCCACCTGGGTGGGATGGGGCCAGGGACAACTTCCCAGAGGAGACTGACTTATGCCAACTGGATGGATGTGTCATTGTTTATTAGGTAAGGATGGCTGTGCATTGGGAAAGATGGGAGATTGTTCCAGGCTGAGAAAGTTTTGGTCAAAGGCAACACTGAACGAAAGGGGGTGTGTTGGGTTGTGACCTGGGCTCAAGAGCTTGAAATTTATCCCATGTCCAGTGGGAAATCTTTGAGGGAGCTTAAGCAGGGAATAACCTTATGAGATTTGTATTCTAGAAAGCTCTCTTTGGTAGCTGTGTGAACAGGTGGAGAGAGAGCGAGGGTGGTAAGAATAGATGGAAAATGAGGTGAGGACATATAAATGGGACATGTAACAATCTTCTTCAACTGTTCTGCAACAGGCTACTCAAGTTTAGAAGCGAACAGTATGCAGGCAGTTTCCAGAAGTAAAGTGGGATCTTATTTTAAAAGTTCTTATCTTGGGGTGCCTGGGTGGCTCAGTTGGTTGAGCATCCAACTCTTGATTTGGGCTCAGGTCATGATCTGGTTTGTGAGTTCGAGCTTTGCGTCAGGCTCTGCGTGAGCGTGGAGCCTGCTTGGAATTCTCTTTCCCTACCCCACTTGTGCTCTCTCTTCCTCTCTCAAAATAAATAAACTTAAAAACGAAAAACAGAAGTTCTCATCTTTTAGATTGTCTCATAGCCCAGACTTGCAGTGGCCCTAGAATGGGGCCCCTGTGTACACCCACCTTCCATTACCTGCAGAGGTGCCATGGAGTCTGGTGTGGCTCGGTGTCCAGAATGGTTTCCTTTTATACTTCTATTCCAGTTTTTTTTTTTTTTTTCCTACGGGAGTTGGCCATGTGACAGGGCCCCTCTTGGGTCACATGCCTGGCTAGATCTCGACCCCAGTGATGCCAGGAGAATAAAGTGTGGCAGCACTGGGGCTCCTGTCTGAGTGGCTGAGGGACTGGAGAGTCTTGAGGCCTGTGTTACAGGCATGTGTCACAGTCCTCTTTCGGCAGGACTGCGCTGCACAGGTAGGAGCCCCCTCCATTTTCTGCTGTGGCTCTGGTCAGCAGGTCAGCCTGTGTGACCCAGAGCACAGTGCTGCCAAATCTGCCGTCTCAGAGCTCGAGAGGAGCGGAGGCTTCTTCCCAGTGGCTGGGCAGGGGCATGGGGAGGCAGCTCAAGGCTGAGGCTCTCCCTCGGCCTCTTTGGGGACTGCACCTCTGCTACCCTTCCCTTGCACTTTAAAAAAAATGTTTATTTATTTTTGAGAGAGAGAGAGAGACAGAGTGTGAATGGGGAAGGGGCAAAGGGAGAGAGAGAGAGAGAGAGAGAGAGAGAGAGAGAGAGAGAGAGAAGAGAGAGAGACATAGAATCCGAAGCAGGCTCCAGGCTCCCAGCTGTCAACACAGAGCCTGATGTGAGGCTTGAACCCACAAATCATGAGATCATGACCTGAGCTGAAGTCTGATGCTTAACTGACTGAGCCACCCAGGCGCCCCTCCCTTGCACTTTTATATCAGCCTCATCATCTGTCTGTCCACCTCTACCTTCTCCTCATCCAATACATATTGGTTATACGTTCATATTCGTTTGGTCTTCCTGACCATGTCATTTTAAAAAAGCAAATTAAAAAATTTTTAAATTGTGTTAAAAATACACATAGCACAAAATTTACCAACTTAACAATTTCTAAGTGTACTGTTCAGCTGTGTTAAGTGTTTTTACGTTGTTGTGCAACCAATCTCCAGAACTCTTTTTATCTTGCAAAACTGAAGCCGTGTACCCATTAAGCAACAACTCCCCATTTCTCCTCTCTCCAGCCCCTGGCAACCACCATCCTGCCTTCTGTCTCTGTGACTTTGACTATTCTAGGTACCTCACATAAGTGGAATCCTACAGTATTCGTCTTTTTGTGGCTGACTAGCTTATTTCACTTAGCATAATGTCCTCAACGTTCACGTGCATTATTGCATGTAACAGGATGTTCTTCCTTTTTTAAGGTTGAATAATGTTCCGTTGTCTGGATACACCACCTTTTGGTTATCCGTTCATCTGTTGATACACACTTGGGTGCTGGCTTCTGCCTTTTGGCTATTGTGAATAACGCTGCCATGGACATCAATGTACAAACCAGCCACATCATTTTTTGAACCAAGTCCCATCTCCAGAGCCCACCCTGCCTTTCCCCCATCCAGAGAACAACAACATGGCAGCTCTTTCTGCTCTCTGCCCAGCCACTCTCTATCCAAGGTGGCCAAGAGGGATTTCTGTTCTACAAAGATAGTCTATGTTCTTTCACCTGGACTAGTTAGCCTTTGTGCTTCACTCCTCCCAGTTTTTTGAGGGGATTCTTTGTGAATTTTCTTTGTGGAAGTGTTGTCTCTCCATTTCCTTTGCGTTGTTTGCTTCGGGGAGGATAGAGCAGGAGCATCGATTGTAATGAGGGGGAAATGCTCCATAAGGGTCTCTCCCAAGGTGATCAGAGCAAGAGAAGAATGCTCTACAAAGGGGAATCCCGTGGCTTTCCAGTGGGGGAGTAAAAGTGGATGAGGGAGGTGTGACACTTCTGGCTCCTTCAGCCTTTCCTGGATTGGAAGAACATGACCAGGTATTGCGAACAGCAGGCCGCGGAAGGAGCATACGTCAGGTGCCAGGGTAATGTGTGTCCTGCGCATATGAGGGAAGAGGGCCTAGAGAAAGAGAGCATGGTGGTATGAGAGCTGCTTGCATGAGAGCGAGAGACGGCAAACAACGTCTGAAGGTATTTCTAGGATGCTTTTTTGAGTAATGAGATGTGTAGAAACCTCTGAGCTCATGCCACCTTTTTTAAAATTTTACTTTATTTTATTTATTTATTTATTTATTTTTTATTTTTTAAAATTTACATCCAAATTAGTTAGCATATAGTGCAACAATGATTTCAGGAATAGATTCCTTAGTGCCCCTTACCCATTTAGCCCATCCCCCCCTCCCACAACCCCTCCAGTAACCCTCAGTTTGTTCTCCATATTTATGAGTCTCTTCTGTTTTGTACCCCTCTGTTTTTATATTATTTTTGTTTCCCTTCCCTTATGTTCATCTGTTTTGTCTCTTAAAGTTCTCATATGAGTGAAGTCATATAATACTTATCTTTCTCTGACTAATTTCACTTAGCATAATACCCTCCAGTTCCATCCACGTCGTTGCCAATGGCAAAATTTCATTCTTTTTGATTGCTGAGTAATACTCCATTGTATATATATACCACATCTTCTTTATCCAATCATCCATCAATGGACATTTGGGCTCTTTCCATACTTTGGCTATTGTTGATAGTGCTGCTATAAACATGGGGCTGCATGTGTCCCTTTGAAGCACACCTGTATCTCATGGATAAATGACTAGTAGTGCAATTGCTGGGTTGTAGGGTAGTTCTATTTTTAGTTTTTTGAGGAACCTTGATACTGTTTTCCAGAGTGGCTGCACCAACTTGCATTCCCACCAACAATGCAAAAGAGATCCTCTTTCTCCACATCCTCACCAACATCTGTTGTTGCCTGAGTTGTTAATGTTAGCCATTTTGACAGGTGTCAGGTGTTATCTCATTGTGGTTTTGATTTGTATTTCCCTGTTGATGAGTGATGTTAAACATTTTTTCATGTGTCGGTTGACCATCTGGATACCATCTTTGGAGAAGTGTCTATTCATGTCTTTTGCCCATTTCTTCACTGGATTATGTTTTTTGGGTGTTGAGTTTGATAAGTTCTTTATAGATTTTGGATACTAACCCTTTATCTGATATGTCATTTGAAAATATCTTCTCCCACTCTGTTGGTTGCCTTTTAGTTTTGCTGATTGTTTCCTTCACTGTGCAGAAGCTTTTTATTTTGATGAGGTTCCAATAGCTAATTTTTGCTTCTGTTTCCCTTGCCTCTGGAGACATGTTGAGTAAGAAGTTGCTGCGACCAAGATCAAAGAGGTTTTTGTCTGCTTTCTCCTTGAGGATTTTGATGGCTTCCTGTTTTACATTTAGGTATTTCATCCATTTTGAGTTTATTTTTGTGTATGGTGTAAGAAAGTGGTCCAGGTTCATTCTTCTGCATGTCGCTGTCCAGTTTTCCCAACACCACTTGCTGAAGAGACTGTCTTTATTCCATTGGATATTCTTTCCTGCTTTGTCAAAGACTACTTGGTCATACGTTTGTGGGTCCATTTCTGGGCTCTCTATTCTGTTCCATTGATCTGAGTGTCTCTTCTTGTGCCAGTACCATACTGTCTTAATGATTGCAGCTTTGTAGTATAGCTTGAAGTCTGGGATTGTGATGCCTCCTGCTTTGGTTTTCTTTTCCTTTCTTTTTTTTTTTAATGTTTTTATTTATTTTTGAAGGAGAGAGAGACAGAGCATGAGTGAGGGAAGAGCAGAGCGAGAGGGAGACACAGAATTTGAAGCAGGCTCCAGGCTCTAAGCTGTCAACACAGAGCCCAATGCGGGGCTCGAACTCATGGACTGTGAGATCATGACCTGAGCTGAAGTCGGATGCCCAACCGAATGAGCCACCCAGGCCCCCCTGGTTTTCTTTTTCAAGATCGCTTTGGCTATTTGGGGTCTTTTCTGGTTCCATACCAATTTTAGGATTATTTGTTCTAGTTCTGTGAAGAATGCTGGTATTATTTTGATAGGGATTGCAGTGAATATGTAGATTGCTTTGGGTAGTATTGACATTTTAACAATATTTGTTCTTTATATCTAGGAGCATGGAATCTTCTTCCTTTTTTTGTGTGTGTTCTTCAATTTCTTTCATAAGCTTTCTATAGTTTTCAGTGTATAGAGTTTTCACCTCTTTGGTTAGATTTATTCCCAGGTATTTTATGGTTTTTGGTGCAACTGTAAATGGGATCGATTCCTTGATTTCTCTTTCTGTTGCTTCATTGTTGGTGAATAAGAATGCAACCAATTTCTGTGCGTTGATTTTTTATCCTGCAAATTTGCTGAATTCACGAATCAATTCTAGCAGTTTTTTTTTGGAATCTTTTGGGTTTTCCATATAGAGTATTATGTCATCTGCGAAGGGTGAAAGTTTGACCTCCTCCTGGCCGATTTGGATGCCTTTTATTTCTTTGTGTTGTCTGACTGCAGAGGCTAAGACTTCCAATATTATGTTGAATAACAGTGGTGAGAGTGGACATCCCTGTCTTGTTCCTGATCTTAGGGGGAAAGCTGTCAGTTTTTCCCCATTGAGGATGATATTAGCGTTGGATCATCATATATGGCTTTTAGGATCTCGAGGTATGCTCCTTCTATCCCTACTTTCTTGAGAGTTTTTATCAAGAAAGGATGCTGTATTTTGTCAAATGCTTTCTCTGCAACTATTGAGAGGATCATATGGTTCTTGTCCTTTTTTTATTGATGTGATGAATCACGTTAATTGTTTTGCAGATATTGAACCAGCCCTGCATCCCAGGTATAAATCCCACTTGGTCGTGGTAAATAATTTTTTTAATGTATTGTTGGAGCCAGTTGGCTAATATTTTGTTGAGGATTTTTGCATCCATGTTCATCAGGGAAATTGGTCTATAGTTCTTTTTAGTGGGGTGTCTGTCTGGTTTTGGAGTCAAGGTAATGCTGGCTTCATAGAAAGAGTTTGAAAGTTTTCCTAACATTTCTATTTTTTGGAACAGCTTCAAGAGAATAGGTGTTAACTATTCCTTAAATGTTTGGTAGAATTCCCCTGGAAAACCATCTGGGCCTGGACTCTTGTTTTTTGGCAGATTTTTGATTACTAATTCGATTTCCTTACTGGTTATGGGTCTGTTCAAATTTTCTCTTTCTTCCTGTTCCAGTTTTGGTAGTGTATATGTTTCTAGGAATTTGTCCATTTCTTCCAGATTGCCCATTTTATTGGCATATAATTGCTCATAATATTCTCTTATTATTGTTTTTATTTCTGCTGTGTTGGTTGTGACCTCTCTTCTTTCATTCTTGATTTTATTTACTTTGGTCCTTTACTTTTTCTTTTTGATCAAACTGGCTAGTGGTTTATCAATTTTGTTAATTCTGTCAAAGAACCAGCTTCTGGTTTCATTGATCTGTTCTACTGTTTTGTTTTGTTTTGGGTTTTTGTTTTTGTTTTTGTTTTTGTTTTTTTTTTTGGTTTTGATAGCATTAATTTCTGCTCTAATCTTTATTATTTCCTGTCTTCTGATGGTTTTGGGTTTTATTTGCTATTCTTTTTCCAGCTCCTTAAGGTTTAAGGTTAGGTTGTGTATCTGAGATCTTTCTTCCTTCTTTAGGAAGGCCTGGATTACTATATACTTTCCCCTTATGACCCCCTTTGCTGCATCCCAGAGGTTTTGGGTTATGGTATTATCATTTTCATTGACTTCCATATACTTTTGATTTCCTCTTTAACTTCTTGGTTATCCCATTAATTCTTTAGTAGGATGTTCTTCAGTCTCCAAGTATTTGTTACCTTTCCAAATTTTTTCTTGTGATTGATTTCAAGTTTCATAGCGTTGTGGTATGAAAATATGCATGGTATGATCTTGATCTTTTTGTACTTACTTCAGGCTGATTTGTGTCCCAGTATTTGGTCTATTCTGGAGAACATTCCATGTGCACCGTAGAAGAATGTATATTCTGCTGCTTTAGGATGAAATGTTCTGAATATATCTGTTAAGTCCATCTGGTCCAATGTGTCATTCAAAGCCATTGTTTCCTTGTTGATTTTTTGATTAGATGATCTGTCCATTGTTGTGAGTGGGGTGTTGAAGTCTCCTACTATTATGGGATTACTATCGATGAGTTTCTTTATGTTTGTGATTAACTGATTATATATTTGGGTGCTGCCACATGTGGTGCATAAATGTTTACAATTGTTAGGTCTTTTTGGTGGATAGACCCCTTGATTATGATATAATGCCCTTCTGCATCTCTTGATACAGTCTTTATTTTATTTTATTTTTTCATTTTTTTTAACGTTTATTTATTTTTGAGACAGAGAGAGACAGAGCATGAATGGGGGAGGGTCAGGGAGAGGGAGACACAGAATCTGAAACAGGCTCCAGGCTCTGAGCTGTCAGCACAGAGCCCGATGCAGGGCTCGAACTCACGGACTGCAAGATCATGACCTGAGCCGAAGTCAGCTGCTTAACCAACTGAGCCACCCAGGTGCCCCAATGCAGTCTTTATTTTAAAATCTAGATTGTCTGATATAAGTATGGGTACTCTGGCTTTCTTTTGTTGACCATTAGCATGATAGATGGTTCTCTATCCTCTTATTTTCAATCTGAAGGTGTCTTTAGGTCTAAAGTGTGTCTCTTGTAAACAGCATATAGATGGGTCTTGTTTTCTTATACATTCTGTTACCCTATGTCTTTTGATTGGAGCATTGAGTCCATTGACGTTTAGAGTGAATACTGAAAGATATGAATTTATTGCCATCATGTTGCTTGTAGAGTTTGAGTTTCTGGTGGTGTTCTCTGGTCCTTTCTAGTCTTTGTTGCCTTTGGGTTTTTTTTTTTTTTTTTTTTTTTTTTGCTTTCATCTTTTCTCCCCTCAGAGAGTCCTCCTTAAAATTTCTTGCAGGGTCAGTTTAGTGGTCACAATCTCCTTTAATTTTTGTTTGTCTGGGAAACTTTTTATCTCTGCTTTTATTTTGAATGACAGCCTTGCTTGATAAAGAATTCTTGGCTGCATATTTTTCTGATTCAGCACACTGAATATATCCTGCCACTCCTTTCTGGCCTGCCAAGTTTCTGTGGATAGGTCTGCTGCAAACCTGATCTGTTTTCCCTTGTAGGTTAGGGACTTCTTTTCCATTGCTGCTTTCATGATTCTCTCCTTGCCTGAGTATTTTGTGAATTTGACTATGATATGCCTTGTTGATGGTTGGTTTTTGTTGAATATAATGGGGGTCCTCTGTGCTTCCTGGATTTTGATGTCTGTGTCTTTCCCCAGGTTAGGAAAGTTTTCCACTATGATTTGTTCACATAACCCTTCTACCCCCATTTCTCTCTCTTCCTCCTCTGGGACCCCTATGATTCTGATGTTGTTCCTTTTTAAGGAGTCACTGATTTCTCTAAGTCTTAAACCGTGCTCTTTTGCCTCAATCTCCCTCTTTTTTTCTGCTTCACTATTCTCTATAAGTTTGTCCTCTATATTGCCAATTCTCTGTTCTGCCTCATCCATCCTTGCCGCCGCTGCATCCATCCGTGATTGCAACTCAGTTATAGCATTTTTAATTTCATTCTGGCTATTTTTTACTTTTTTTATCTCGGCAGAAAGGGATTCTAATCTTTCTCCGACTCCAGCTAGTAT
This sequence comes from Prionailurus viverrinus, assembly GCF_022837055.1. Classification (NCBI taxonomy): domain Eukaryota; kingdom Metazoa; phylum Chordata; class Mammalia; order Carnivora; family Felidae; genus Prionailurus; species Prionailurus viverrinus. The sequence goes on along the minus strand of NC_062563.1, from coordinate 127,396,245 downwards.
TCTTATTGCCGTGATTCTAAATTCTGGTTCAGACATCTTGCTTGTATCTGTGTTGGTTAAATCCCTGGCTGTCGTTTCTTTGTGCTCTTTCTTTTGGGTTGAATTCCTTCGCTTTGTCATTTTGAAGGGAGAAAAGGAATTAATGAGGTAGAAAAATTAAAATTAAAAAAATATTAAAATTAAAAAATTAAACACACACACAAATCGAATAAATGATGCTAGATACTAGATGTGTTTTGGTCTGGGTGTTGAAAGTGGTTTGACAGAGTAGAGAAAAAAAGCGGGGGGGGGGGGGAGAAAAAAGAAGTAGTTTGAGAATTTGAAAAAATGAATACACTGAAGTAGACTAAAATGAGATGATGGGAGTAAAATTGAATTTGAAAAAAATATACACAAAAGTAAAGAATATAGTAGAAAAAATTAAAGAAAAATATTTTAAATAAAAATTAAAAATAAATATGAATTTTTTCTTTTTCTGTATTCAAGAAAAAGAAAAGAAACAAAAAAGAGAAAAAAGATTTTAAAAAGGGAAAAAAAGGAAATTGTTTGAAAATTTGAAAACGTGAATACACTGTCGTAGACTAAAATAAAATGGTGGAAGTAAACTAGAATTTGAAAAAATTTACATAAAAGCAAAAAATATAGTAAAAAAATTTAAAGAAAAATATTTTTAATAGAAATTGAAAGTAAAAATGAAGTTTTTCTCTTTCTACATTCATGAAAAAGAAAAGAAACAAAAAACAGAAAAAAAAGGAAATCGTTTGAAAATTTGAAAAGGTGAATACACTGAAGTAGACTAAAATAAAATGATGAAAGTAAACTAGAATTTGAAAAAAATTTACACAAAAGTAAAAAATATAGTACTAAAAATTAAAGAAAAGTATTTTCCATAAAAATTGAAAATAAAAACGAATTTTTTTCTCTTTCTGTATTCAAGAAAAAGAACTGCAAAAGAGAAACAAAAAAGAAAGAAAATTGAATAGATGGGCCTGCTAACAGATTGAAGTAGGACTGAAATTACTTCATTTTCCCCTAGAAGTCAGTCTATATAGCGCTTTATAGTCCATAAACTAAGCAGGCGGTGAGACTTGAATATTTGAAGAGCGAAGTTGGCCCAGTTGGGCGGGGCTCAGTGTAACGGCTTCACTCTCCACTAGATGGCGCTGCTCGCCTACTGGGGTGGAGTTTTGTGGCGCTTGTAGGTGTGTATGCGCGTGCGCGGGAGTGGTGAAAACGGCGTAGTCTGTTCTCCCCATTTGGCAGTTGTGCATCGGTCCTCTATCTTCAGCTTTCATCCACTCCCCGCTCTTTCACTTTCCATGACCGGGCCCCAGGCAGTACCTCTCTCCCGAGATTTGTCTCAGATTGTGGCTGTTTTCCCCAGCCCCTTACTTCCGAAGGACTGCAGCTTTGACCCGTTCGCCCCTCTGCAGAAGGGTCTCACCGATCAGAGGCCGAATGAGCAATGGCCGAATGTAGGCTGCACCCAGGAACGCTTGCTGGACCCTGCTGCCCCCTGTGCCCCGAGACTGCAGCCAGGTGCCAGCCTGTCCCAAAAAAAGATTGCGAGACAGAGTAGCATCAGTGTTTCAGGGATTATGGAAAATCGTAACACACATCTGATACCAGGCTTCACCCTCAATGACCTTGCCCCAGCACCAACGAATGTGTCTGCCTTCCGGGGTCTGCTGGGACCAGGTGGCTTCAACAGTCTCCACCAAATGTCCTTCCAGCAGTGGAACCGCTTTTCCCCGTGTGGCTCCAGAACCTCCCGGACCCCACTCTGTTCCTGAGGATTCGCCCTTCCCACCAGAGCACCACCAGGTATCGAGCTGTGGAGTTGCAGACTTTGCGCTCCCCTTGTTTATAGTCTTAATGGAATTTAAACCTCTCCCTTTTCCTCTCTTTTTAGTTTAGTCCCTGCCGCTGTTTCCAATTTTCCACTTTCTCTCCAGCTGCTTTTGGGGAGGGGTGCTTTTCCCGTATTCTCCCTCCCCCCCAGTCTCCATCCTCTCTCCGCTCGCAAAAGCACCTCCCTTCCTGCGCCTTCTCGCTCCCCAAGTTCACCTCTCCGTGCCTCGTACCTGCTGAATTCTGTGATTCAGGTTGTGCAGATTGTTGTGTTAATCCTCCAACTGGTTTTCTAGGTGTGTAGGATGGTTTAGTGTTGGTCTCTCATGCCGCCTTTTAAACAACAACATTCTTCTTTAATGCTGCTAAGGTCTGATTTATGTTTCCTTTCAATGTGATTCATGTAGAGGCTGGGCTCCGTGTGGCTCCCCAGGATTTATTGAAGATAAAATGTTGATTCTAGAATGATTTGTTGTTGGTTTCTTGTCCACATGTCCTTAGTTTGATTTTTTTTCGGGGTTTTCCCTGTTTTTACTCTTCTAATTTAATTTAATTTAATTTAATTTAATTTTTTATTTATTTTGGTGGGAGGAAGAGAGAGAGGGAGAGAGAGAATCTCAAACAGGCTCCACATTCAGTGTGGAGCCCAACATGGGGCTCGATATCACGAACGTGAGGTCATGACCTAAGCCAAAATCAAGAGTTGGATGCCTAAACCCATGAGCCACCCAGGTACCCCTACCCCACTTTTTACTCTTAAATTTAGAGTGAAGGTAGTTTCCCTAGGACCCGGGAAAAGTGAAATGGGATCTTTAGGAAAACACAAATCAGAGAGAGGCAATTTTATTCTTTTTTACAGGAATTCAAGTTTTAAAAGGGATAAAAGTTTCCTTGAATAATGCTGTCCTGAATAACTTGAAACATGATTTCATGTTTTCCTCTATTCCAAGTTTCCTCTATTTCAAGTTTTCCTCTATTACATTTCATAAGCACACTAATAATTCTTCTGATTATAAAATATATTTCCCATGTTATGTTTTCATACATTTACTTACTCTTAACCTGGCATTTGAGATTACATGCACAAAATGTCATAAGAGACAAACTCTTCTCATTGTCAGGGACACTATAGAAGACTTGGAAGGACCCAGGGTGCAGACCAGGGGTAGACCTTACATAAGTGCCCACATTTTGCTGAGCATTGTCCTGGGGCTTCTGCACCGCACTTTCTCTCTTTGTGCAATACACCCATTGAAAAAGACACAGGCATCTTTCCTGCTCTCTTGAAAGGGGTTATCTGCGGATCAGACTTCAGAGCCGCTTCTCTGGATTCTACCACGAATTCCATTTTCTATTTCCTTCAAGATGGAAGGCATTCCTTTCACTGCTTCCTGGCCCCCATCTCTAGCCATCATTCTAAGCTATGTGTTTAATTTCAGGGATGACTGGTCGCTGGAAATGTTTTTTCCACTAAGCAAATAGTTGCAAGCTTGCAACACTTGATAATTATCAAATTCTTCTATTCAGAAAAATCTCCCTCGGACATGACTGCCCGATGAGGAGAAGGTAGCTTTTCTGAAGCTATGTGTTCTTGGGAGTGAGGGCATCTTATGGAGGAGCATGGACAGGACTGTGATGATTTCTCACTTGATGTTTTAAATCTGACTTCAGTCCCCTCTTCTGTATGACAGTAATATGTTTCCAGTTCCAGTTAGTGTCCTTGGTGGCCCCTGAGACCACTTTGTTTTCTGTTATGCCTAATTTTTTTATGCTTATTTATTTTTGAGAGAGAAGGAGAGAGACACAGAGCACGAGTGGGGGAGGGGCAGAGAGAGGGAGACACAAAATCCAAACAGGCTCCAGGCTGTCAACACAGAGCCTGATGCAGGGCTCGAACCCATGAACTGTGAGATCATGGCCTGAGTCGAAGTCAGTGGCTTAACTGACTGAGCCACCCAGGCACCCCTGTTATGCCTAATCATTTATGGAGGTTTTCCCCACATGGGTTTCCCCCTTATATCAGGTAGACAGATAAAGGATGTAAACATTACTTTCATCATTTCTTTATTCTCCCTAACCTGTAATTCCTAGCTGCTTCAGACAATCATTTTTCAGTCACCCATCATATCCCTGCTTCCAGGCCTTCCTCCTGCTATTCTTGCATTAAGAACAGCAAGAATTCCTCTTTCTCTCTTGTTTCAGCATTGGAGGTTTGACTGATTAACACACTTCTGTGAGCGATGGAGTCATTGCAGCTTTTGTTATATTCTGTGCACATTTTCCTTTCCCGACTCCTTTGGTGGCAAAGAACATCTCTCCTCTGGGAAACCCTTCATGTGTTCCCCGATGGAGCTGATGCTTCTGCGTAGCAGTGTCAGGAGTGGGCAACACCCGAGACCTTCAGCAGTCCTCCGTGAGCCTCTTCTGGAAGCAACTGGGAAAGAGGCAGAGCTCCTTCCCTTCATACAACGATTCGTCGTGAGGATGATACAAGCTGGAACTGCCGGTTGCCATCTTTGCCACCACGTGGGCATAAAGGGCTTGCCTGAGAATAAAGCCCAAATACAGACAGGCAAAGCCGAGAGATGGAGAAAATAAGATGTTCTTAATGACACCATCAGACCCCTTCATGCTGACATATTGAAGTCAGCTGTGTTCCTTATGTTTTCAGCTACATGGGACAATACCTTCCACCTTTTGTGCATACCAGCTTGAGTTAGGTTTCTGTCATTTGCAACTAACGGACTGCGAGTGATACAACTGCCAGGCATTTTATCCATGGACGTTTCTAATTGGTTTCAACATCTACTTCATTTACTCCTCTGGCATCCTAGGGCATCAGCCGGTCCAGTGATGTGCACAGACAATGGAGGGACACACAGCTTTTATGTAGGGCACTAGGCAGGTGATTTTCAGCGACTGAAAGGTTTCTTACTAGGGTGGCCAGATAACATACAGGATTGCCAGTTAAATTTGAGTTTTGGATAACTAATAATTTTTTAAGTTATATTGCCCCATGCAATATTGAAATTTCAGATCAACAACAAATAATTTCTAGTGTAAATATGTCCCACTCAATATGTGGGATCTACTTATACCAAAAAAAAAATTCATTGTTTACCTGAAATTCAAATTTGAGTGCCCTATATTTTGTCCAGTAACCTTAGTCTCATCAAATCTCCATGTTTTAGAAATGTGCTTGAAATAATGTTGGTAGGTTTCTAAATTTAGGAGAGTATCCTACATGAGTGTCTTTCATACCCATGGTGTGAAATTCAAATTTATTATTTATAATTTGCATTTTTATTTACTGAACCTGGCAATCCTGTCCCCTACTCACCTCAGTTATCTTCCTGATCCAATGATACAACACCTAAATTCTAGTATCCAAGAGCCATCTTGTTCTTCTGCTCTGTGGTCAAGGTCAAGAAGCAAGGTCTGGGTTCAAGCCACTTCACTGGGCACCCCTCTCTCTCAGGTGTTTAGAGGCAAGAGGGCATTACAGTTAATGAGGGACTATTTCATGACCTGTGTGGGAGGAGAAAGAAACTCAGGAGAACATTTACCAGTGTTCTTCACTTATTGGCCATGAGGGAGAAGCTTCATATCCACTAACTCATTTAATCTTTGTGACAGCCATGTGAAATTGAATAGATTTCATCCATTTCCACTTTTGTTTATTTATTTGTTTATTTATTTATTATTTTTTAAAGCTCATTTTGAGAAAGAAAAGAGCGAAAGAGAGAGCATGACCAGGGGAGGGGCAGAGAGATGGGGAGAGAGAGAATTTCAAGTAGGCTCTGTGCCGTCAGCATAGAGCCTGAGCTGGATCTTGAACTCAAGAACTGTGAGATCACTACCTGAACCAAAAATCAAGAGTCTGACACTTAACCTACTGAGCCACCCAGGTGCCCCTATTTCCTTTTTTAAAATGACAAAACTGAGATCCAAACAGGTGAAATGAGTTGCCCAAAACCACATCGCTCAAAAGTAGTCAAGTTAAACTGACCCGAGGCCCGTGATCTTCCCATGGGTTCAGTTTCTTAGGGAGAGGGCAGCTCCTGATACCTGTTAGCTGAGTGGAACATTCCCAGGGCACCGAAACCGGTAGAGGGACAATGACTGCCTATGTCCACAGCTTTAGGACCAGAGAATCTGTGACCTTTATTCCCTGCCCACACCCAGCTGGGACGAGTGAATACTTTGGTGACTGGGGTCTTCCATGCCTTTCCTTGGGATAGTGATACAAACAAAGCAGACGGTCTTCAAACATATGAACAATGTTCAAATTACTCATAATTAGACAAATCAGGATGAAAATGTCACCAGAGACCACGTCTCACTTGTCAGATGTGCAAAGTACAACGCAGCATTCTGGCGGAGGAGTTGGGGAGACAGGTACTGGTACACCTTGCTGGAGGCTGTGCCCAACTGGCACAACTCATCTCGAGAGGCTGTAGGCCACACTTGCCAGAGCTCGCCACGCACTTGCTTTGTCATCCGGCCACGTCACTTGAGGAATCTGCCTTCAAGACACAGCAACGGTGTGAAAAATATAGATGCACCAGGTTTTTTTTTTTTTTCTTCATTGCGGCACCATTTGCAATGGCAAAATATCCATCTGTAATTTAGTTAAGAGCATCGTATGATATTAATTTCCTGGGTTGATAATTTTATAATTTGGCTGTGGTTATGTAAGATGTTAACGTGATGGCAAGCTGGGTGAAGGGTACTCTCCTGTGCTATTTCTGTAAGTCTAAAATTACATCAAAGTAAAAAGTTAAAATACCAACAAAGAAGCAGGTTTCTCATCATCTTACGTGGGGCATGAGGTCAGCCCCGGACCAGCAGTGAAGGGCCGTAGCTGCCCGCAGGCCTCCTCCTCGGGCCTGGTACCTCCCGGAGAAGGGGCCGGGGCTGACCTTGTCTCATCTGTGACAAGAGAGAGTGGAGGGGTACAGACAGTCGTCAGCCTCACGCTTGAGGTGACTCTGAGGAGAAGTAGGGAGCAGGGAGAAAATGTAAGAGGGCATACCTGCCCGGACTGCTGCTCACATTTAGCTTAAGTCAGTGAAAGATGTCCTTGGAAACAGTTTCATTATCTTGAAGCCTCATCTCATATATGTGAGACATCCGCTGTCCTTTCTCAGTCCCTGGTTATTTGTATTGCACGTTCAAACACCTTGAACTATTGAGACTATTTGCAACCCTTTCTTCACGTGGCATTTTCAGCCCTGCAAATAGAACAGCTATGAAATGCTTACGATGTGGAGCAAGTTCTCTTTCCCTGAACAACTTGCTCCAAAAAAACCCCACAGTCCTCTTACTTTTAAAAGATTGTGAAATTGGCGAATGAATTCGAGTGTCCTCAAGGTGACTTGGGGGTCTTCTAACATTCTTATCATTTCTAATTTATGCTTTATAGTAAAAGAGATTAGCTGCTTTCCGTTTGCTGTTCTGAATCGTTTTGCCAGAGACTAGCTTTGGGCTTCAGTGATTCCTCCCCCAAATATCAAACCCTTGATCCTGTGGAGATGGGGGTGAATTAATAGAGTGTGGGAGATGCTCACTCCGCTGCCAGCTTTCTGGGGTCAACGTGGAGGCTGGGTGGACCCAGCCCAGTGTCGTTGAGGGTGCCCTTCCTCGGGGATTTCTATCTTGACCACCAGCTGGAGCTAGGTACCATATTAAAGCTGATTCCATCCCCCTGGAGCCCTGTTAAGACAGAAAGGTTGAGTGCCTTTCTGAAGGTCACAAGGCTAATAAGTAGTGGAGCTGGGGCTTGACCCCAAATCCAGAGCTCTTTTCCCTAAGCAGCTAAGGGAGATCAATTTAGTCACCTCTGCCACCTTGCTGAGACCCATGCCTATGGAAAGAAATAATGGGGTGTCCTTCTGTCAGTTCAGAAACCTCACTTCTGCTCTAAAAATTGGAGTGTCTTTCTGTTGTTCCCACTCCTCACCACCTTCTGATCCTTTAGGACTCACAGTCCTGGCATACTAGGGTGGGCATGCCAACCACTCTCCTCCTTTCTTTTCAAGGGAAGTTTCCATGGGTGTTTTGAAAAGAGCCTAGGCTTGGAGTCCCCCCTTGCGTGTGACTCTATCTCAGCACTGGGTTTCCTTGGATAAATGACTCACTTCTCATATCGCAGTCTTTTCTGTAAAGTGGGGATGGCATTTCTTTTCGCAGAATTATTGTCCAAATCAAATGACCTACCAGAAAAAGCACCAATTGCAGAGTAGGTGAATGACGGGTTATTATGTTGACAAATGCTACTAATTCTCAATATGGCGTTTCCCCACGTATCCCCTTCACAGCACTCGGGCTTTTTCCAACAAAGAGGAATAAAGTTGCAAAGCATGTTGCCTCTCAGAATTACTTTTCTTTCTAGAGGACAGAAACTCTGCCAAAGAGGAAAATGGAATTTATCCCAGGCTTTTGTGCAGGTTTTATTTGTATGCAAAAGCGAGCAAGTCTTCTTTGTTCTGAAGATGAATTTCATTCTAATGGTGCCAATGAATCTTTTAAAATTTCATAATTGCCATTCTTAGCATGCTCCAAACCAAAAGACAACAAAAGGGTTAGGTGGCCAGTTCAGATTGGGTTTGGAGGCGGATGTACATACGAAATGCTTCAGCTGCTCCCTGAGTCATCCCCGTCCACTGAGACATGTGTGCGGTGAGCTGGATGGTTGAGTCAGCAGACCCCACCCAGCCTCGCCCATCCCTGTACTGGGGATGCTGGATGGTACAAGGCAGGCCCAAGGGGGTGAGTGTGGTGCCCCCTGCCTAGCTCTCCTTTTGGTCACCCTTACATGCAAATGCGTGGAGCACTAGGCAACTTGCAACGCCTTTTTTACATTTATTGTCTCGTGTAATTCAAAAATCCTTGAGAAGGGATTAGGTCAAGATTATTATCTCATTTTCTAACGTGAGCTTCAGAGGAGTTGTGGCTGATGAATGGCAGAGCCGGGACTCGAATTCACGTCACTCGACTCTAAAACTAATAATCTTTCCACTCTATTTGTCTGCCGGCACAGTATGATGGTCCAAGCTTGAATTATAGATTTTCTTATTTTTTCCTTTGAAAAGGCTGTCATGTAATCCTAAAAATCCTGTGTAAATTACCAAAGCATGGAATTTTGTACTCTGGTGACCTGACACACTATTTTCTTTTCCTTTTTTTTTTAAGCTTATTTATTTATTTTGAGAGAGAGAGACAGAGAAAGTGAGATCAGAGGAGGGGCAGAGAGAAAGGGAGAGAGAGAGAGAGAGAGAGAGAGAGAGCATCCCACACTGTCAGTGCAGAGCCTGATGCGGGGCTCGAACTCGCGGACTGTGGGACCATGACCCTAACTGAAATCAAGAATCAGATGCTTAACCGACCAAGCCACCCACACTATTTTCGACATTACCTCTTGCACTTCTTGGATCTCTTTCTCCTCACTCCCTTGCTGCCACCAGCATGCTAGTCACCAGCACAGCAGAGCTGTCCCTCTGTGCCCATCGTTTTATTTCTCCGAGCACCACCAGTATCAAGAGATAAGGTAACAGGTTTTACTAAACATTTGAGATCACAAGGACATGACGAGAAATTTTAAAGCTGGATGTTAAATGTCACTGCTTCCATCACCCGATGGGAAAAGAAAAAGGTTAATTCCTTCACAGAGACCCCCTCATGAAGCACCCCTTCGCTCTGCCTTGCTTTTCTATCTTACTTCCTTTCTCACAGAGAAAGCCCTTCTCCGACCCTTTCCAGGATGGGTGTCTTCCTCCCTTAAGGAAATTAACATCTTTTGCTCACAGAAGTTGGCTTCGTCCAAGTATTTATTCTACGGATCCCTTCAGTCTTATTAAGTTTGGATTGCTACAACAAAATACCATAGACTGGGTGGCTTCAACAACAGCAACAACAAAAAACACATTTATTTTTCACAGTTCTGGAGCCTGGGAAGTCCAAGATCAAGGTGCCAGCAGACCCAGTGTCTGGTGAGAGCCCTCTTCCTGGTTTGCTGGTAGCCTTCTCATTCTTGTGTCCTCACATGGCAGAGAGAGCAAGCACTAATCTCTCTTTTATAATCGCACTAATCACATCCTAATGGCTCCATGGACCTCATGACCTTATCTAAACCTAATTAACTTCTTTTTAAAAAAAAATAATTTATTTATTTGTGGGTACCTAGGTGGCTCAGTCGGTTAAGCCTCTGACTCTTGATTTCGTCTCAGGTCATGATCGCATGGTTCATGAGTTCGAGCCCCCTGTCAGGCTCTGTGCTGTCTATGTGGTCCTGCCTAGAGTTCTCTTTCTCCCTCTCTCAGAATAAGTAAAAATAATAATAATAAAAAAAAACCTTGAAAACTTTATTTATTTTGAAAGGTGGGAGGAGGGGTAGAGAGAGAGAGGGAGAGAGAGAGAATTCCAAGCAAGTTCTGCACTGTTAGTGTGGAGCTCAGCGCGGGGCTCAAACCCAGAAGCCTTGAGAAACCTGAGCTGAAATCAACACATGGATGCTCAAGAGAATGAGCCACCTAGGCACCTCATATCTAAACCTAATTAGCTTCTAATACAATCTCACTGAGGGCTGGGAGTGTCAACACATGAATTTTGGGAGGGACACAGATATGCAGTTCATAACACCCCTTAAACAGGCCATCGGTGGGGCAAAGGGATTCAAATGAGTTTATTTCCCAAATTTGGCATGTGAAGGAGGAAAGATCTTGTCAAACCAGATCTGCTTTGAGGGCTCTGCTAGTGTGAGGCAGAGATACAGGCTTCCAGCCACCTGAGAACAGCTCATGGACACACGTCCATATTTAGATGCATACTCACCACGTCCCTCAAGGACACACACAAGTGCTCGCAGGCAGCTCAAACTAATCCTGGGTTTAGGATGACAGCTGTTTTCCTAAGGTGACACAATTTCCAATCCTTTCCCTGGCCTGCGGCACAGGCAAGCCTGTGTTTTTCCCTTCCCCTCCTCTTGCTTTCAGGTTCGTGTACAGGAAGCTTCCTGTGCAGGCAAAGTGGGGGGTCCACTGCTCTTCCTGAAGAGCAGACCCATGTACCTCTTACTCCATCTCTGGCTGCAAAAATAAAGGGACACACACTTTAAATAAATCAGAGTTTGACCTTGGGTTGGCTACACTGAGGCTTTTGTCTGAAGTCCCCCTTGTCCAGAGTTAGATGGAGTAACCCTAGCCTGTTCTTTCTAAGCAGTGTGAGATGCATAGCAACACGCTCCATTTCTTACCCAACTTTGTATTTTCACAGCCTGGAACACACCTGACATTCAATGGTTTGTTTACAGACTGACTGACTGAATGGACTAAAAAAATATGAGTGTTCCTGAAACTAAAGGAGATTTAGAGGAATGGTGGATACCATACATTTATATTTTTAAGCAATAATAAAAATAATATACTTTCCCTGTATCATTTTGGGCTCTTAACATCTATCAGGTGAAGACTTTGTATTGATTTCTATATTTACTAAGGCATCTACTAGAATAGTACTTGGTATAAATAAATTCATCGCAGTTTCTGGTCTTCATGATCCCTAGCATAATACTTTTCCTATAGAAACATTTTCGAATAAATTAATTTTATGTCAACATACGTGTCTTAATTTTTATGTCGTTTTTTAAAGTCAGTGATCTAGAACATTCAATTATCACATCAAAACTTTCTTTGATGATGACAGACTAATCAATTACTGCTGAGCACATTCCTTATATTTTAGATCACAGCTTCGTAATTTTTTTTCTCAAACACAAAAGTTTGGCAATTGCTTTTTGATGTAACTTTTGGGTAGAGGTTTTATGAATTTTATGTAGTGTTTCTGCTAAGAAAAATAAGAAAATTTGGTGCACAAATTCTTAACAATTCAGTGTAAAGTATGGCAGATTAGCTCAAGGAAATGTCCTTGAAAATAGAATAAAAGTTTGGAAAACAAGAGAGAAAAGATGAGACAGGGAACCGGTCTGGGGTTTCCACCATCTGTAGTGTGATCATTCCAGAAAAAGAGAGAGAGAGAGAAATAGAGGACAGGAAATTATCAAAGAAAAAAATTGAAGAAAATTGATCAGAAAGGAAAAGACACACTATGTTTACATATTGAAAGGGCCATTTAATGCCCAGCCATCTGATGTTTGTTTGTTTGTTTTATAATTTTTTTTTTATTTTGAGAAAGAGGACACATGAGTGAGTGGAGGAGAGCAGAAAGAGGAGAGAGAATCCCAAGCAGGCTCCACACTGTCAGTGCAAAGCCTGATGCGGGGCCTGATCCCACAAATCCTGAGATCATGACCTGAGCCGAAACCAAGAGTCAGACACTCAACTGGCTGAGCCACCCAGGACCCCCCCGCCCCACTGTGATGTTTAAAAAGACCCATATTAAGGCAAATCATTGTCTCAGAACAGCCAAAACTTTCAGAAAAAGAAAAATTCACATAAAAAAAGAAAAAGAATCAAAAGTGTTACTTGTTTAGTAGTAATGGGAAACTGGAAGATGATATGGTAATAACTCCAAAATTTTGAGAACACACTATTTCCAGTCCATAATTCTATATCCAACCAAAATATCACTAAGTATGAGGGCAAAATAAAAATGCAAGGCCTTTTTTTTTTAGACATGCAAGTCCTTACACTTTTAATGCCTATGCACCCTTTTTTGGGAAGCTACTGACAGGCACCCCTCCTAGAAATGAGGGAATAAACCATGGAGCCAAAAAGACACATATGATCCAGAAAACAGGATTCTGCCACCAGAGAGGAAGGATATTTGGATAATGTCAATGTAGGGGAAGCTCAGGATGCACATCAGGCAACAGGCAGCCAGCCCCAAAGGACTTCTGGACGGAAGTTCCCAAAGGGTGCCTGTGTGTGTGGAAACAAACTGATAGACCACCTGATGACACTGGGAGGACTGTCACCTCATGGTTGGAGTACTTGGGAAAAATCATATGACAGGTACATATAAAGCTAAGACATATTTTTTTTTTTTTTAAAATAAGAAACAATTTTTTTCCCCCAGGAAAAATGCAAACTTCTGTAAGAAAGGAAATGTGCTCCTGGTGCATCCATATCTCAGCTGTAACATTCCAATGGTCATAATAATGTCAGTATTGAAAATTTACCAGAAAGTGTGATAAAATGTATTAGGAAGGTGGGGAGAGGGGGGACGTGTGTGTGCCCCAGTGGTGCTGGTTTAAAAGAGTAAGTGTGCCATTCTCCCTGGTGACAAGTCAACAGAGAGCGTCTAAAGTTGACAACTAACCCGGAAGTAGCCAGATGAGCACGTTGTTCAGCAAAGTTAAGTAGCAAATACAAGAGGTGGCTAAGAATGGACAGCGGCTGCCTCTGTGCAGTAGAATGCAGGGCGGGGGGCAGCAAATGCTCTGGTTCTTTCTCCTGCTTTCTTTCTCTCTATGCATTTTCAGCAATCCTACACTGACCAGATGAGTAGAGAACTTTATCTCGAGGTCCTGGAAAGAAAGGAATGAAGCTGAGTCCATAATGTTGCCATGTAAAGCTAAACAATCTTTTTTCCTCATTATTCAAATTCTTACTAGGCTCCAACAGTATTGGGTCTTTTCAAGAGCCCAGCAGTATTCCTGAAGCAGAGATGAGATGTGAAAGGAAGAAGGTCTGACCGTAAACTAGCATTTGGCTCAACGTCTTGCAACATGGAAGCTTGCAAAGGTGTGACAGGGCACCCACATCCACCGTGGACTCGTGCATTTTGGCATGGCCACCCTACAAGAAGTTTATACAACTTTTTTTGCTTTAAAGATGATTGTGAATTGACATACCCTAGGAAATCAGTGAGGAGAAGCAGTCGGTGGTATGGGAGGCTTTACTTTGCTCTGAGAATTGAGGTACAGGAGGGGCTCAGAGAAGACACAGTGCTGACATTTTGGCAAATTTGGAACTGATTTTATAACTCGGTGTCGTGCCTTTGCCTCTGTTAAGCCATTTCTTGAGTGATGCCTAGGGAATGAGCCTAGCTCAGAATCAAAGTATTTTTTGTCAACTCTCCCTGCCCCTTATCTTCTCCTTCCTCCATTCCAGCATCATTTCCTGCCAGTGAGCTACTAAAGTCCTTGTCCTTCCTAGCCCACCTTCTGTGGGTCTGGACATCACCAGCTGAATGCCTGGGCAGGTAAGACCATTGGCTGTAGGGACATTTTCACCCATAGGGATGCAGTTGCATTGAGATACAGTAGCTTTGGTTCCAAATATGCTCTCAAGACATCTGGCCCATTAAGGAAAATAGTATTATTTGTGAATGATTATTGCTAAGAAGGCTCAGGCACGTATTGTGTGACCTGTTAATTGAAAAATTACTTCCTGTCCTCACTTTTCTACTGCTTACCGTAGACACGATGATGCATTTGACAAACTTCTTGTAAGTTTTGTGTTACAGCTCAGCTCTGAATATGTAAAGCGGTCTGTTCTTTACCTATTCCGCATGCTCTTAAGAGAGTTGTTTTGAATGCAACATGTTTTCTTCCCTATTAAAACTACCCAAGCTTTTGCAAGTGTTGAATAAAAGAATAGACAGTAGTAGGTCTGGGTTGCATCCGGCTGCCACACTAAAGCCGGTAGGATTATTTATCTGTAAATCCTCTGAGGAGTAGCCAGTATGAGCATTGCTCACTTTTCTGTTTCTCCCAGGAATTCTGTCAAGTTTTAGCAAAGCTGCAAAATCTCCTCTTCCTATGCTTGATAGGAAAAGTTATATTTCTAGAGGCCCTTGGTGCCATTAAGACAGAGAGGCCAAAAGGATGCTTAAAAGAATGACAGGGGATAAATGTCCTAAGCCCACTTCTCAATCAGGTGTCCTACTCCCTTTGTGCAAAGAGTGGCCACTGAGAGAGGAGCTGGATAGCTCAGTCTGTTGAATATCCCACTCTTGATTTTGGCTCAGGTCATGATCTTATGGTTCATGGGATCAAGCCCCATCAAGCCCTGTGTCAGGCTCTTTCTGTGTCAGAATTCTCTCTCTCCCCCTCTCTCTGCCCCTCCCTCACTTGTGCATGCTCTTTCTCTCTCAAAATAAATAAACTTAGAAAAAAAAAAAAAGAGTGACCACCCAAAGCCATCTGCTGTTGCTGATGTCATGTGGTTGGTACTTAATACCTGTCTGGCGTGTGAATTAAGGCTTGGTGAATGGCACGTAGGAGACCACATGAAGTTCTCTGAGTCCCCAGAACTCACAGTCTGCCTTCAAAAGACCTAGGTTGCTATCCCAACTCTGTCACTTTTCTTGTCCAGTGACCTTAACTTGGTTTCTCAAAACCTCAGTTTCTTTATCTGCAAATAGAGGTGATTCTAGCTACCTTTTGTGGGTAGTAATTAAGATCACGGGAGACAAAAATGTGTATGAATATATTTTTTATTTAGCCCTAATAATGGAAATGATTCATGAAAATAAATTTGTGCTCTCTGTCATCTAGACAATTTGGTATGTGTATGTTTATAATCCAGCACAAGAAATAAGGAATTATTTGATATTTGAGCATTCAGGCCAGCAGAAATAAAGTAACAACATTTTGTGTATGTAATATGAGCACAAAGTGCTTTCAGCTGGAGAAAATTTGACTCAAGTGTAAATAAGTCTCTACATATTCTAGGTTACATTGATATCCTCTCTTCAGATTTTCTGCAGCATTTTCTTTTTCTGCTATTCAGTTAGCACTTGGTTCAGTAAGGATGTGTAATTTAATAACAATTATTAACTTGAGAGAGTTCTAACTTTTCTTCTGCCAAAGAGAATTTTTACTTGGCAGCCAAGTGTACCATCCACCTCCCAGTCTGTTTCCAAAAAGTTATTTTTTTTAAATGTATTTATTTATTTTGAGAAACAGAGAGAGAAAGAGAGAGAGCATGCACGGACACAAGTGGGGGAGGAGCAGAGAGAGAGAGGGGCAGAGAGAGAATCCCAAGCAGGCTTTGCACTGTCAGCACAGAGCCTGATGTGGGTCTTGATCTCATGAACCATGAGATCATCACCTCAGCCAAAATTAAGAGTCAGATGCTTAACCAACTGAGCCAACCAGTCACCCCCCCAAAAGCCACTCTTTATTCTAAAAATCTATGGGAGAGAATGGAGAGGGAAGGCAGGAAGAAGAGGAGCATAAAAAGAGGATGGAGAGGAAGATTTTTCTAGGAGCTCCCTCCCTGTTCTGTAGCTAGAAATTGATGAGCAAGCATATCACATGTTTGATCTCAATGATAAGGAAATGCCTGGTGACCATTTCAGTCTTTAGACCATTTGAGCCTTTAGAGATCACAACTTGAGGTCCAACTGGAGTCTCCATGGGTCCATGCACAGTAAGACCAGCAGAATGAGTCTGTGTCTTGAACTCTGGAGATGGGGTGCTGGACCCAGAAAGATGAGACAACCATGACAGAAAAAAGAGCACTGGGGTTGTTGATGCAGCTGCAGGTAGGACATTGACTTTGGCTGGCACACCTATATTCACATTTTGAACTTCAGGCTGCTTTTCTAAGTCCTTGTCGCCATTAAATGCTATTCCTTTCAAGAGGGTCCGTCCGTTATATTAAGTCCTGAATTTGTTACACTTTTAAGGTGCTTCATAAAGGAAAGTGTTTTTTTTTTTTCAAGTGCAGCTGTCTCAGTAACTCTAAAACCTGATGCATTTTGATTTAAAGTTAAAGCTCAGATTGCTTAAAACAGGCAGTTATTTGAGATCATGACTTGTTTCCAACAAACTCTTAAAGAATAAAAGTGATTCACATGATACAGGGGAAGGGGAACTGGTCAAATATTGAAACTAATGTTACCGGAAGCTGGGCAGAAATAAAAAAGGGAGGGTCGGGGCTTGGAGGGAGACCAAGGGACAGAGACCCTTCCTGGACCCCATAATGGGCATAGCTCGCCGACACATGCAAGGTAAAGCCCATGCTCCTAAATATGGCAGATACAAGCTTGGAACCCCACCTACCTTTTCCGCTCCATCTTTCTGCATTGCTCCTTGCTTGTGTCCTATCTCTGAGCTCTAGCCACCCTTAAGCAGCCACGTCTCTATCACACTCTTTCATGCCTCTGTGCCTTTATATGTTCTATTTCCCTTTCTCGGGAAGCTCAATTCTTTTCTTTCTGAAGCTTTCTATATTCTTCTTTAAGAATTAGCAAAATAGCATGTCTCCCATAGACATTTCTCTAGTTCCATTTCCAGTCACATCCCAAGGAAAAGCAGTTGTTTTCCTATTTGTAATGTCTTTCTGGAGCCAAAATGCCAAGTTTGACTCTTATCTACCTCACTTCATGCTTTGTGATCTTGCAGAAGTTATTTAATCTCTCTGTGTTTCAATTTCCCCAATTGATCACAGGGATAATAACAATGATAATACTGCCACTTATAAAATTTTAATGAGGATAAGGTTCTTAGAAAGTTTACTGGAATCACATTGTAACTTAATAAGTGCTAATTATTTATTCTTTTTATTATCATTTATTATTGCTACTACCATTACCATCATCATATATACCTCCCTAGGGCTTTCATTTACATAAATATTATTCACATAATTATTATTGTTTGTGTTGGTCTGAATCTCATCTATTTTTAATCCTCAGGACTTACCATAATATTTGGCATGAAGCCATGTCCAGTAAATATTTCTGAATTCCAATTATTGGGCGTCTATGGTTTTTTTTTCCTTATCAGATGATTAGTTCCTTGAAGTGTGTTTTCTACTTTATAACAGTCTTTAGGGATGCTTTCCCAGTACCCTGAACATAATCAGCACTCAGAAGTCTACTGAAGAAACCAGTGAATTAATGAAGAATGTATAGAAGTGACTATTTAGATATTTGCTTCCAGAAGGCAGGGCAGACCACTGGTGTAAGGGGAGACTTAGTCCCAGCTTGTCATGCAGGGTCAACTGGAGAACCAAAAGCCCATACTTTGTTCCAGTTCTTTGCTTCCTAAGCTTCTGCCGAAATTAAAAGGCAGGCAGGATGTAGTGTTAAGGATGAAGGTCTGCCTTCTGAGCCTGCAGCCAGGGTGCAGAAGCCATAAGGGACAAATTCGGGATTCATGTGGGGACCATTAGATGGACTAGATGACTAGCATGTTCTCTGTAAATCCAAGAGGTAAGATTTTGTGCCCCACAGCTTAAAACATCTGTATTTCCACAAAATTGGGCTCTTACAATTAAAGTTTCTCTTCCTCCACAAACCATCTAGTGGACATGATTTGATTGGATGTTTCCTTATGTTACATTTGTCAGATTACAAATAGCTTAAAGTCATAATTTTCCTCAATGAGGGATTAGACTGAATGAAACACTTTGATCCAACTTCTAACTGAGAGAATGTATTTCCATGAAGGTATTGTTTGCACCCCAAGAGTGTGGTGTGCTTTTGATCCATTTCCCATCCTCTTTGAGGAAGAACATTCTGAACTTTGGGTTGATTATTTAACAGCTCTTCCTATTAAATATTAGTTCTTTAAAGGGACACTTGTTAAGCTGTTTGAGCCCTGAATTTATGTTTTGTTTAAAGAGTGCCTTTTAAGGTTTAGATTAAGAGATTTGGGGGGAATGGTTTAAGTCAAAAAATGAGAAGTTATTTGAGCTCAAATTTAACCTTTAAAGACTTTGCCAGCGACCCAGAATGCACACAAAAAAATGTGGGGTCTTTATAAATGGAATGTTAGACTCTTTATTTTTCTTCTGTGAGATGTTGGAAATGAAAAGTGAAAATGGAAAGATAAATGAAGAGGGGATTTTGGAAGTTCTTCATCAAGGAACCCAGTCATTGACTGAAACATCAAGGGAAGTAGAGCAGATGCCTCTTAGAGATGCCTCAGACAGGCTCAAATGCCCAGGAAGCATGGCTTCCCGAAGCCCTTTCCGTGATACTTTACCCACCACTAAAGCTTTGCTTTAGTACCTGCCACTGCCTCTACTAGCTGCCTTTCTCCCAAGCTGAAGGAAAGACCCCTGTATTCATTTAATGTCCATATTCCCTTCTAGCCCTGGTATATTATGGGATAAAGACTCGCCTAAAAGTGAGAAGACAGTCATTTTATTCACTAAGGGAGTGTTTCGTGAGAACCCACAGTGCTATATCTAGCACTGTGATTGGTTCTGGAAGTTCAGGGATGGCATGGCTCAGGCACTGTTGGGTGCTCCTAGAACAGTTTCTTTTTCCTCCTGGACCTTTAGGTAACCGTGCTTTTTAGACCATTTGTGGTCAGGTGAGACCACATGCCTAGATGATGCCTAACAGATTTGAGTAGAAGCAATATGAGCCACCTCCAGACTAGGCTCCTAAAATACCTTGTGTGATCTTACTCTTGATGTCTCTTTCACCATCTCTAGCTGAAAGCAGAATATCTAGAAAAGGAATCCAAGGCTAAGAATTATCTTCGTCTCCATGTCAGAAAGTCTGGGTTCTTGAATTACCATGTGGATGGGAGCCACCTGGGGTAACTGTCTGCCTAGAAACATCTGCATGGGATTTTGTGTGATTAAGCAATGAACTTTTATGTTGTGAAGCTACTAGATCTCATAGTTGATTTATTACTGCAGCAGTTATATTATGTTTTCTGACTAATAGAAATGAGTAAAATACAGATCTTGTCTTCAAGGAATTAACTTTTTGGTTAGAAGAAGCATATAAATAAAAGATTAGAAGATAAAATGATTAGTATAGCAAATGAGATATAGGACATGATGAAACTAGAGAAGAAAGTGAGATGGGTTGATGACAGTGATAGACTTTCTGGAGGAAACCCACCATTGTGTATTTCTTGCAAGTGCGGGTGTGTTTGGGGTGGCGGTTGTAGGTGGAGAGAAGAGGAGGATGAGAGGCAGGTCAGTGTTGCTGGAGCAGGAAAGATGACGTTGCTCATGGTGACACATGGGGCTGGAGAGCAAAGCAGACAACAGACCTTACAGAGTCTTACACATCACGCTGGGGACCTGAGCTTTTTGAGATCAGTGCTATTCCAAGTGGTGATGTCAGAAGCTTGTGTCAAGATGTACGTCAACACTTCACTTCCTTCATGGAGAATGTCTTGCTATTTCAAAAAAAAAAAAACTGAAATAAGTAACAAGCATAGTGATATAGTTGATTCCCATTCTGGCATGAGCTTCTTCTCTTATCACGTCCAGCAAACTGCTCACTCATCTGACGGCCACAATTAAGTGGCCCTGCTTTGGACAAATTATGCTGCTTTCTGTGGATGATGGGTGTGAAGGGCGTATATCCAGGGCAGGGACCACTTTAGGGGCATGAGAAGTAATTCCAGAGGAAGATGATGAACACCTAAACTGGGGCAGTGGTGGTACCCATGCACAGGAGGGAATGGATTGCGGACATATTAGTGCAGGAGCAGAGCACGGTATACACAGCGAGGGAGAGAGAGAATTAAAAGCTAGGTTTGTCTGGCAACAAAACCTATGCTCTCTTTACCATCCTACGTTGTACAATGATTTGAAAGAGAGATAAGGCACCAGGCAGAATGTGAATTGAATTTTGGTAGTAGATCATTTATAAGGGCCATCCTTGCTGTATTTTCATAGGCAATATCCTTTAATAAAAGGCAGAATGTTCCTTTTGAGGAGCATAAACAAAATTCAATGCAAGGGCTTTGAACTAATCTGACATTAGGTATATAACAGGTTGATCAGCAAGTGACAGGGACATAGGGAACTTTTATAAAGACTAAAAAAAAAAAAATCAATACTAGCATAACAGTTTACAGAGGCAATGCATTTTTTTTTTTTTTTTTAGTTCTCTGAAAAATCTCTGAAGATGAGCGTACTAGTCGATAGTTGTAGAAACTCTTGAGGACATAATTCTCATTCAGTACAGATAAGCAGTTATCCAAAGCCAATTATCTGATATAATAAGAAAAGAGCTCATGTTTTCGCAAAGTGTCTTCCTTTGAGTATGTTTTAGGAATAATTATTTTCAAAGTTCAGCAGGTTATCAGGGGGATTTTCTGCTTCTAATCAGAGAGAAAAAGGGGAAGAAGATTTTGAATATATAACAACATGTTTAAAGAACCAGTGGTGTTACTGGGCTTTGTGGAACTGGGTAAAGAGGTATGGCCAGCATTTTTGGAAGCTCCCTAATTTAGGTATCCAGGCTTTTCTATATACTCCTTCTGGTTCAGATGCTCTATGTTCAGTAGTCTTGCAATTTCTTCTTATGCCCCCAAATAGTCTTTTTGGATATAACCTACCTTATAAACTGTTAAAAAATACAATGTTTTAGATATTATCAAGTCCAAATATTCTATTTTACAATTAAGAAAGGAAGTAGGGGTCTTGCCCAACATCACAGTTAGGGTAAGCTGTGACTGCAGCCCAGGTATCCTAGCCTCTAGTGCAGTGCAGTTTCTGCCACCCTGCATCTGGAATGTAAACTCAGTGCAAAACGGGGCTTTATCTTAGCCACTGTTCTATCCCCCAAAGAGCCTAGAACACTGCCTGGCACAAAGGGTGTGTTGGCTGTGCAATTCGAGTAATGGACCAAGTGTGTGTTTTAGGATTCCTACAGCATGGAAAAGCTTAGTATGACACTTGGGGAGATGCCGGTTTCCCCATCCATTCTAGATTCACCAGGCTGTCTTAGGGGCTATTCAGCACCATCCCCAGTTCACAATTGCCCAAGGATTTGGGAATAGCCCAGCCCCATGGTGGCAGGAGAATGGGGAGCCCAGGGCCTCTGCACTCGGGCAAGCTGGCTTTACTCCTGCTCTGATCTGGATCTCATTCTCCCTCTACCTCGATTCAGGGATTGAAGATACTTCTTTATTTTTTAATATTTATTTATTTTGAGAGAGAGAGAGAGAGAGAGAGCGAGTGAGTGAGCATGTGTACAAGTTGGAGGATAGGCAGAGAGAGGAGAGAGAGAATCCCAAGCAGTCTCTGCACTGTCAGGGCAGGGCCTGATGCGGGGCTTGATCTCACAAACCATAAGATCATGACCTAAGCCGAAAACCAGAGCCAGATGCTCAACTGACTGAGCCATCCAGGTGCCCCGAGTGATTGAAGCTATTTTGTGATAACCTGAGGCCTAAGTCTCTGTCTTGATTTTTTGCTCATTATCTCTGTTAGTCAGACTAATCTAGGCTTCAGTACAATAACAAATAAGCCCAATATCTCAGTGGCTTAATACATAAAGGTTCATACCTTATTCATGAGTCTGGCAGCTCTCTACGACAATTTCTTCTCAAGCAGTGACTTAAAGGAGCTCAATTTCTTGCATCTTGCAGTTGTACCATGTGGAAAACATGACTTCCAGTTCAGTTGGCAAGGGAAGAGTGGGCGGGAGGGTTGTGCTCTATCTCTTAAATGCATTAGTTTGGAAATGACACACATGGCTTCTGCTCAATGCCCATTGACCATAACTAGTTGCATGGCCTTCTCTAACTTGCATGGAATTTAGGAAAACATACACATTTTAGTAAGTAATAAAGAACTTTGTGAAAATGAGATCAGGCAAATAAATGAGAAATCACTGATATTTTCATCTTTTTTTCCTTCCTTAAAAAAATCTTGTAACAAGTTGACTTTGCACAGTGGAATGTTCTTTGTGTCTTAAGACATAAAACAGAAGTGTTGGTGGATCTAGGAAATATAATGGGTGAGGCTTTAGGTTCTTGAGAAGTTTGCTTGCTCTGGTAAGTGCTCTGAGATTAGGTCACATGAGTTGTCTCATGGAGTAATAAAAGGTAGCATGGCTGAGCTGATCCCAAGTTGGCTGACTATTCAGTTCAGACAGAGCTAAAGAAAAACAGTTGCCCAGTGGCCTTTCAACTCTTCTCCTTTCCTGTTATTTCTTCAGCCATTTATAGTCTCGTGTCTGGACAGAGCTGGGCCAAAGTTTGGCAGGGTTTGAGGTAGATAAATCATTTGCAGACTAGCAAGGGCTTTGCAGCTTTACCAGGAAAGGGAAATTGGAAGCTTGGATTGGAGTAGATCAGTGTCTCCTTCTACTGGCCAAGCATGCTTTCCTTTTAACCCCCATGGAAGCCAAAGCACAATGTTAGAATCGCACATGCTACACCTAGGTGTTTGGTGGAAAGGATCTAAGGATTCCCTTCAGGCAAAACAAATGGCAGTTGGACATGATGTGGATGATGTGGGGCATTGCAACTGGATGAGCGGAGCGTGATGCCTGCCTTAGTGTTTTCTAGTAGCATCTGTTCTTGAATAGGATTGGCTACTGAAAGAAGGCTTTGTTTTTCACTTTTACATAAAGTCAGACTTACTGTTGCACCTGATAGAAAACAGAGGGGAGAAAACCAATGATAAGTCCTTTCCTCTTTCTCCTCCACCCATTCCTTCATCTTGTATCTAACCAGTTATTCCAACCTCACAGTGTGACTCAGAATATCTCCGCAATCTGATTTATACTCCCTACGTGATTACCTTTGCCTTAGGTTCAGGCTCCACTATAGCTCATTTAGAATATTTTAATAGCATCCTGGTCTTACTACCTCCAGTCTCAATTTAACTAGTTTGTTTTTATTCTTCTATTCAGAGTGATATTCCAAAACCCAAATATAATCATGTCACAGATGTGTGTAAAATTTTTCAATGGTTTTCGATCATCTGTGGAGTAAATTCCAACCTGCCTGTTGTGGTTCATATGGCTTGTTGTGATGTGGCTGCTGGTTTTCCTCTATGGTCTCTCATCTCTATGCTTCAGTGTATATGGAATAACCTGTAGTTACCAGACTGTCTTATACCCATTTGTGCCTCTGCTCTTTCCCCTATGTTCTACCCAGAATGCTGTTCTTCTTACTTGTTCATCTTGCAAACACTTTAATCTTTTAGGATTCTGACAATATATCACTTCCCTTAGGGAAACTTTCTAGATCCCTTCAGTTTGGTTAGAAATCCTGTATCAGGGCTCTCGTAGCATTTGTTCCATTGAACCATCATTTTTAACATGCTCAGAATCTTCGTGTAGACATTGAACCTCTTGAAGGCAGGAGCCGTATTTCTAACTTTGTCTCTATCATGCGTGGCTCTGTTTTGGGACCCTCTATTGTGTTCTGTTGATCTATATATTTATTATTATGCCAACATCACACTGTCTTAATAACTGTAACTTTATAGTAAGTCTTGAAATCAATTAGTGTAAATGCCACATTTTGTTCTTTTCAAAGTAGATATGGCTATGTATATGTGAAAAATTGTCATGACTGGAGCCATTTAAAGTATTCCCAGAGCACTCACTGCAGAGAAACTGCCTTACCTGCCTTTGTTTGGACTGGACCAAAATCTGTGGAGTGGGCAAAACAGCATTTGTTTTACAAGCAATTGTTAAAGTCAGCACGACAGTGGGCATACTGATCGATCATAAGACTGTTGGCTGTGGACTTACTGAAGACAGAATAGTTAATGAATTCATATCAGGAATGGTTTCCTTTGTTGACATCAATAGAATAGTTGATCAACATGTAACCAAAAGTGGCTCAGCCTGTTAGTGCGAATTGACAATACTTCTTCTCTTTTATTCAAGACATATAATTGCCCCTCTTCCTCTTTCTTATAAGATCCCCTTGCTTTCACTTCCTAGGTGGGACACTATTTGGGTTTCTAGCTGAATCTGTGCTCCCTGAATTTCAATTCTTTGATCCCAAATAAGTGCTTGTTTGCCTCTCATTATGGTTCTTTATTTTCAGTTGACATGTCACCCTATAAATTCAAAATCAGCTTGTCACTTTCAATAACTGAAACCTCTTTGGGATTTGGATTTGGATTGTATTTAATCTATGGATCCATTTGGGGGGGGGTATAGACACCTTACCAATATTGAGTCTTCTGACCTAGGAACATGGTGTATCTCTCCATTTATTTAGTTCATCATTCATTCTCTCAGAAATGTTTTGTAGATGACAGTATATAGCTCTTCATATCTTTTGTCATTTAAAAAAACACTAATATGCAAAAACTCAAATCTAGGAAACAAATAAATCCAGAGAGGATTCTTTGCTTTCCAGTTGGGTTCAATGAAAGGTTCTTAAATACAAGCAAATCCCACACTGGAAAGAATGCATCAAAGAGTAAGTGCTCAAACACACTCTGGACAACTGAGTGCCTGCTGTGATTTAGAGAATTTGCATCAATAGCAACTTCCCTGAATCCAAAGAATACTGGAAGTAAAGGATGCCTGCATTCTGTTTACCTCACTCCTCCATGGCATTTGTTTTGGTTCTTTGCAGGCAAAAATTTGCATTTTTCTGAACCTGGTACTCTGCGCCAGACAGAATCCACATCTGGGAGAGTAAAGCTGGGTTTAGTCGCAGTGACTAGGGCCTGGGATCCCCTGAGCCTGTGAGTTCCTATCAGCCTGATGACTCCTACAAATGACTCCGTCCTGCCCACACAGAGCCAGACTGTGCATGTGGGATGAGACCTGGCTCCGCCAGTCAGGCATAATTTATGGGCGACTACAGAAAGCAGAAAGTCTTAGGCTAGACTGATAAGACAGAGGGAGACACAACCTCAGAGCTATGCCAATACCTACCAGGCTGTGAGAAGGTCACAGCCATGGTCCTGTTCATTTTGCACCTGCGTACAAGTGAACCTTCATAGAGTTCAGTTCAGCTATGCCTGACTCCCATCCCAGCTCAAAAGCCTCTAGTGGCTCCCATTTACCCACTAACTAGTTCAAATTTCTTTTTATGACATTTAAATCCCTTTACAATCATCTTCCAAATACCTAGCAGGCCTGGTATCTGGTGTATTCTCTGCATTTATTCTGCCCCTTAGTCATGTTGGAGTGTATGCAAGTCCCAACAAATGGCAGAATTTTTTTCTCACTTTTGCCACTGCAGTTCTGTCTGTGTGGAATGATCTCACTCTCCTACTTTATGTATTCTTTTGCTTTCTGAGAGCTTTCTGCAATTTCATCTTCTGCTTATTGTGTTGAAATTTTCATTTCTACTATCCACCCAATCCATCCAGCCCAGGCTGTTGGAATAACATTCCTAAATTACAGCTCTATTCATGAGCCTACTAAAAAAAAAACTTGTGGTTCCATTCTAAGGCTGAAAGATGAGGCAGAACTTATTAGCTTGATATTGGGACTCTTCAAAATCCACTTTCCCATGCCCCAACCTATTTTGTTTACCGAGTTTCTTACTCTGAGTGCACGACTCTGGGATGGATACCCCTGAGTCCTTCTCTAGCACTTAGCCATTGGTTGTTCTCACCTGTATATCATATTTTGTTGCAGATTGTGGTGTGTGTGTGTCACTATGTCTATATCCCTACTAGACTGTGGGCTTCCTATGGCCAGCACCTATTTGGTTCATCCTATATAGCCTCTTCAGGACCAAACACACTGCTTCCCATAGTAGATGCCTAATTAATAATTGCTGGTGATGCATAACAAAGAAGTAGAAGAGAGGATGGTCTGGTTGGGTATTGATCAGGGAATTACACGAGCCTCCTACTTGGAAGCTTACAACTTGGACCTGGCTGGCGGTGATAAGAACAAATGAGTGCCTTTTCGGTTCCATTTAACAGATATATGTGGATCACCTCAAGGTTAGATTTTAAAATGTACTATTAAATACTGATCCCAGAGGAAGAAATGCAAATTCATGTTCCACTAATGCCTGCCGGTGAGATATGAAGCTTGGGCCAGCTTTCTATGATTTAATGAGCTGTGAAAGAGGACCTCACAATCTTCCATCTGCTGCCCTGGGCTTGTGGTCACAATCATGACATAGCCAGACTTCATCAGCAGTTATAATGAAGACCAGCAAGTGCCCAGTCAGCACAGAGAAGACCAACTGAAGGTCAGGCAAAGAATAAAAGGAAAGAACATCACTTTCGGCCCATCGAAGAAATTTTCAGCTGTTGGGCATTCCTGAGACTGTCTGTTCACAGGGCTTTCACTGCCTTTATACGCACCTGTTTCATGCTGTGTGCCATGCAGAAGTCACAGGTCACACACATGAATTAGACTCTAGGAGCTACAGGACAGCCATTTAAGAAGGTCCCTCACATTTATGGACAACTTTACACTTTTCCTTTCAATAAACTTGCCTCTATCATTAAATGTTAATATAAAGATATAAAAAAGAATAATAGTTGTATCCTACACTCAGACATAATTGTAAAAATTGTGCTAAAGTTTTCATCCCTTTATCTATGTATGCCTGGGTACTTTTCAGTAGTTGAGAACATAAGGTGCATTCTTCTTTTTCACTGACTTTGTAACACAGGCATTTTCCCACATTAATACATAGGCACGTCACAGCTTTTATTCCATTCAAAAAAAAATAGGGTATAATTTACACACAGTAAAATTCAGTCTTTTTTAGTGTATAGCTCTTGTGAGTTTGACGAGCATGTGTAGTTACATAACTACCACAGTAAGATATGGAAACAGTTTTATCATCCTCCCAAATTTTCCTGTGCCCTTTTGTAAGCAATCACCCAAGCTCCAGATCCTGGCAACCACAGATCTGTTATCTATTGTATAGCTTTGGTTTTGCAAGAATTTCATATAAATAGAATCTGTAGTATAAACTTTTGGGTCTGGCTTCTTATACTCAGCATAATGCACTTGAGAATTATACATGCTGTTCTGTGTAACCAGTTTGTTTATTTTTAATGCTGAGTAATATTCCATTGTATGGATTGACCGTTCTTTATCAATTCCCTGGTTGAGGTGCATTTGGGTTATGTATGAACTGACTTAGATTTTGGCGGTAATATATTAAAAATAACCACTATAAACATTCACATAGAGGGTTTTGTATGGACATAGGTTTTCATTTCACTTGAATAAATACCTTGAAGTGGATTGCTGTGTCATATGGTAAATGAATATTTAACTCTATAAAAAAAATCCACCCACCCAGAGCCCAGATTTTGATTTATAATACCATTCTCTAATAAAAGGAACCAGAGCTCTTTGGATAAATAGCTAATTCTAAGACTAGAGAAGGAAATATATAATACATAATAATATATATGAACTTGGAGCATTGATGGGATTATGTCCAAGGGGCATTAGGGCCAGCTGAAAGACCTCCCAGTGGCCAAAGGTGGGACAGTATGAGCAACAACATAAATAAATTAGATTGTAACCCAATGTGTAAAAGAAATATTCATGTGTCTATACTAATATGAATAAATGATTGAATAAATTAATAATTGGGGAGGAAAAAGACAAATCTCCCATGCAGAAGGATTCCAAATAAATTATGTGGATACTCCACTGTAAAGAGAAGCCTAACTCCCCACTCTTAAAGTATGGGCTATCTGTGGTAGCTTCCTCCAAATTGTACAGTATGGCAAGGGGAGGGTAGCAAAAGAGTAATTTAAAAGCTGAGAAACCTGAGAAACACTACCTCAGTCAGGTGTCAAGGTCAAATCAACAATAAATAATAATGTTGATTATATATAGGTTTGATATGATGTGATAAAAATGGCAGTTTCTCTCGGTGATTGGTCCACCCAAAATCCCATAGCCTCAGTCTAATCATGAGAAAAACATCAGACAAATACCAATAGAGAGGCATCTTACAAAATACCTGACTGGGGTGGCTGGGTGGCTCAGTCAGTTAAGCCTCCGACCTGGGCTCAGGTCATGATCTCTTGGTTTGTGTGTTTGAGCCCAGCATTGGATTCTGTGTTGACAGCTGGGAGCCTGGAGCCTGCTTTGGGTTCTGTGTCTCCCTCTCTCTCTGCTCCTCCCCCACTCATGCTCTGTCTTTCTCTCTCTCTCTCTCTCTCTCTCTCTCTCTCTCTCATATATAAATAAACATAAAAAAAAACCCCTGATGTGTACTTAGAATAGTCAAGGTCATAAAAACAAGGCAGTTCTGAGAAACTGTCATGGCCAAGAGGGGCCTTAGGAGACATGATGACTCTGTGTAATATGATATCCCTAGATAGGATCCTGGGGCTAAAAAAGACATTAGGTGAAAAATAAAGAAATCTGAATAAGATATAGACTTTAGTTGGTAGCAATAAATAAATATTGATTCATTAATTGTAACAAATGAACTATAGTAATGTAAGATATTAATAATGGGGGAAACTATCTTCAGGGGTAGAAAAGAACTCTATTATCTGCTCAATTTCTCTCTAAATCTAAAAGTCATTTTAAACAATAGAATCTATTAATTAAAAAAAAAAACCTGCCAAACTACTTTCAAAAATAACTGTATCATGTTGTGTCTCCATCATCAATGTATGAACGTTTCAGTTGCTTTACGTCTTCAGTAGCACTTAGTATGGTCAGTTATTAATAGGTATAAAATATCTTCTTTGTAGAGTTTCTGTTCAACTATTTTTCCATCTATATTTTTGGGGGGTTGCTTGTTTTCTTATTTTTGAGGATTGATAATATTTAAAATATATGTTCTGGATACAAGACTTTTATCAGAAATGTAATGTGCAACTTTGTTCTCATTTTTGTGACTTGTTTTTTCATTCTCTTGAAAGTGTCTTTTGAAGAACATAAATTTTTTAGTTTATTTATTTATTTAGAGAGAGAGCGAGAGTGAGAGAGAGAGAGAGAGAGAGAGAGCGAGCATGCAGAAACGAAGGGGCAGAGAGATAGGGAGGGAGAGAATCCCAAACAGGCTCTGTACTTCAGTGTGGAGCCTGAAATGGAGTTCCAGCCTATGAACCACTGTGAGATCATGACCTGAGCTGAAATCAAGAGTTGGACACTTAACTGACTGAGCCACCCAATTGCCCCTGAAGAACATAAATTCTTAATTTTTATGAAGTCCGGTTAATCAATTTTTCTTTTATGGATTGTGTTTTTGATGGTATATTGTTGGAGGAGGTCATCAAGAGGACAGGGCTTCTGGTTGACCTGTGAGCCACACCCAGGCAATCAGAGGCTCCTTACTCCCTCCCCTGTCCTTGGAATGTACGTTTCACCCACCATTCCCACACTAGGAGCTGTTCAAGGAAGTAGCCTTGAAAGAGTAAGGTGTTGAGACCATCTGCACTGAAAACGTGACTGAACCCAGTTAAGGCCTCTATAATAAACTTTTAAGGTTCTGCATGGTGGATGCAGGGATCTACTCATTTTGTGGGCACCCAAGTCAAGCCTTCTGTGTTAGTTCCCTTGTTTATTAAATCTGCCACTTACCAATGTGAAGTGGTCTCTCCTTGACCTTCATATATGGAGGCTAGTTTGTGAACCAACGTGTATCTAATAACTCTTTACTTAATCCAGGGTCACAAAGACATTCCCCTAGAATTTTTATAATTTCAGGTTTTACATTTAGGTTTATGATCCATTTTAAGTTAATTTTTTTGTATAGGTTGTGAGATATGAATAATGAGGTTTTTGGGGTTTTGTTTTTGTTTTTGATTTTTGCACATGGATAACCAATTGTTCCAAGTGACATTTGTTGAAAAGACAGTTTTGTCTCCACTGAATAGCCTTTATGCCTTTGTTGAAAATCAAGTGACCATATATATTGGCTTCATGATGGACTATTTTTTTTAAGTTTATTTATTTATTTTGAGAGAGAGTGTGAGTGGGGGGAAGGGCAGACAAGGAGGGAGAGAGAGTCCCTCTGACAGTGCAGAGCCTGATGTGGGACTTGAACTCATGAATCATGAGATCATGACCTGAGCTGAAATCAAGAGTTGTATGCTAAACCAACTAAGCCACCCAGGCACCCCTGAACCATATCTTTTTGTTTCAGTTATCTATAAGTCTATCTTTATGCCAATACCTCACTGCCTTAATGACTATAGCTTTATAATAAGTCTGCAAATCAGGTATTATGAAAACTGCAACTTTGTGGTCTTTTTGAAAAAATAATGTTTATTTGGTTCCCTTGCTCTTACATACAAATTTTAGAACCAGCATGTTGATTTTTGTAAAAATACTGTTAGGATTTTTAATGGAACTGTATTGACTCTATAGATTCCTTTGTTCTGCTTGCTTTGGATTTGTTTTGCTTTGTTTTCTAGTTTCAGATAAAACCTTAGATCATAGGTTTGAGGCCTTTTGTCCTTTTCTAATACACACCTTGAATGCCACAAATGTCCTTCAAAGTACTACATTTAATATGTTACACACATTTGGATGTGTTAGGTCTCCATTTTTACTCTCAAACTATTCATCTGAGTGCCTTCAGCCAAACATTAGAATCACCTATGGAGCTTTCAAAAATACCCATGTGCACTTATTCCCAAGGCCAAATGAGTCAGAAAATCTGGGAGTGGGGCCCAGGCATTGCTTAGTTTTAATAGCTCCTTAG
Source organism: Prionailurus viverrinus (assembly GCF_022837055.1). Classification (NCBI taxonomy): domain Eukaryota; kingdom Metazoa; phylum Chordata; class Mammalia; order Carnivora; family Felidae; genus Prionailurus; species Prionailurus viverrinus. The sequence goes on along the minus strand of NC_062563.1, from coordinate 127,365,137 downwards.
GTGATTTTATTTTATTTTTTTTTACAATTTTTTTATTGTTTATTTTTAGGAGAGAGAGAGAGACATACAGACAGACAGAACACGAGTCAGGGGAGGGCAGAGAAAGAGAGGGAGACACAGAACTTGAAGCAAGCTCTAGCCTCCACGTTGTCAGAGCAGAGCCCAATGCAGGGCTCGAATTCAGGAACCGTGAGATCATGACCTGAACCCAAGTCGGATGCTTAATGGAATGAGCCACCCAGGCACCCCTCTCCTTAGGTGATTTTAATGTTTACTTAAGATTGAGAATCCCAGGACGCCTGGGTGGACTCTGTCTGTTAAATGTCTGACACTTGATTTTGGCTCAGGTTGTGATCTCATGGTTCATGGGATCAAGCTTCACATTGGGCTCAAACTTCACATCAGGCTCTGGGCTGAACAGCATGGAGCCTGCTTGGGATTCTCTCTCCCTCTCTCTTTGCCCCCTCCCCATTTTAGCGCTCTCTCTCTCTCTCTCTCTCTCGAAATTAATACGTAAACTTAAAAAAAGAAAAGATTGGGAATCTCTGCTCTAGCCTTATTGAAAGTAATTCCCAAACTCTTGTGTGCAAATGCTTAGCTGAATGCTTGCTAAAAAATTCATATTCCTGCACCCACCACTGGAGATTTTGGTTCAGCCAGTATACATGATGGTCAGTGAAAGCTAAATTTTTAAAAAATGTAGCCCATGTGATGCTGATGCATGTGGGCCTCAGACTACACTTAGAGAAAATCTGCATTAGAAAATCCATAAAATAAGAAATGAGCCCCTGCCGTGGTAGCAGCTGGATGCATTTCAAGCAGCAAAAAATAGCCGAGTACAGTCGGCACTCTTGGAGAGGGTGCCTCCCCCCAACTCCCCTGCTGTCATGGAGCAAGTCTATGATAGCAAAGAAATTTTCTTTGCTGGGAATAACTGGGATGGCTTCACACCTGCAACTGCCACCCTTAACATCATTTTTCAAGGCCAAGTAAAAATACCTTCATAGAGTTCAGGTCTTTGCTCATGCAGTTTGCTCTGTCTAAATGCCTCTCTTTTCATCTAGCTGACTCCTACTCATCCCTGCTACTCCATCCAGGAAGAGTTCTTTGATCCTGTCTCCACAGTAGAAGTTTCCAGACTTCCCCAGTCTAGATCAAGCACCTTTCTTGAGGGACCTCATGACCTCTCTCCTTGTTACTATCAAGGGTTAATCATCTACTTACTCATCTGCATCCATCACTAAACCCTTCAGAACAAGTCTAGTCTGTCTTCTCTATCTTTTTGTTTGTTTGTTTATTTATTTTGAGAGAGAGAGAGAGAGAGAGAGAGCAGGAGAGGGGCAGAGAGAGAGGCAGAGAAAGAATCCCAAGCAGACTCCACACTGGCAACGCAGAGCCCGATGCGGGGCTCAAATTCACAAACTGTGAGATTATGACCTGAGCCAATATCAAGCCAATATCAATTTGGGCGCTTGACCAATTGAGCCACCCGGGCACCCCAGTCATCTTCTCCATCTTCAGGGCATAGCCTAGGTTTGGCCATAATACACCCTCAGGAAGTGTTGCTGAGCTGATCTAAACTGAGTGCCTTCCAACAGCGGACATCCCACCATTCTGCGTTCCTGTTGGTTTCAGTGTAGGATGCGGTCAGGATAGTGACTGCCCACATGTTCTGCATCGACAACCCACTGTCTAGAACCTAATCAATATTGGAGGTGGGGTGAGGCTTAGAGTAGGTGAGGAAGCTCAAGCTCTCTGCAAGTCTTCAGCCCAGAGTCTGGCAAATAATAACTGCTCAGAAATATTGTCTGATTGAATGAAATAAGAAAACAAAGAGGGAAAAAAATGCGGACTCCCCTCCCCACCCCCCCACTCCCCAAGCCTGGAATCATGAAAGAAAACCTTGCTTAATGAACCATTTGTTGGACTCTAATCACTCTAAAATATCCAAACCCAGTTCCAGGCTTTCTAAGTAGAAGAGACTTAGAATCAGAGAAGGACTTACTTTTGTTTCCCCAGGAAATAAGATAAATGAGAATATTATTCTGAACATTCCAGTTAATGGGCTAATGTAATGAGCATTGGTGGGTCAAATTATGTAGCTGTAGAAACAAGTGTTTCAAATTCTGCCAACAAAGAAGTTTAATCGCCCCAACAGAAGCTTAGTTTTTAAGGCCTTTAGAAACATCACTTACAAGGAATCAAGTTGATAAATACAGTATTTCTCGATGCACAATCTCAATCCCAGGGCACTTTTTTGTCACAGCATGCCATATTTTGCTGTAGGCACTTGTAAATAATAAAATTGCTTTCCTTAAAAAAATAATAAAAATGCTTGCACATTCCCCATGGCTATTCAAAGTAGAGATAAGTTTTTTTTCATATAGAAATGAATGCCTGAGTTATTTTTTAATCTGAAGAATGAAGTAATGTCCTTTTCCATGTAACATCAGTTAAAGAGCAAGGTAGTAGGATTGTCTTTGTGAACTACAGGGAGGAGGGACCAGTTAAGCCCTGAAGTCTAGGGCAAGAGGGGGAGAGTTGAGGATAGTTGAGCTGGGTGTCTGAAGAATACCAAGCAGGACTGATTGATGAGAACTTCATTCATTCAATCAGAAAATATGTATCAAGTACCCAGTACATGTCAGCTACTGTGTTAGAAGCTGAATGATGCCAGAGATTTCACAAAACTGATTATGGGGTAGAAATCTATAGAGCTAGAAACAGGAAGAGCTCTGAACAAAGAAATCTGGTTTTGATTCTGTGAATGCCTTAGGTAATTTCTTGCCCTTTCTGGGCTCTAGTTTCTAAATGGGAAAGGGGCAGATGAGATTAGACCACACAATCTCCAAGGTCCCATCCATCTCTGTCATTGAGGTATCACCAGGCTACTGAAAAATGAAAATATGCGTCGATGATTTCAGTGTGGGTGTTCAATGCATTAAGGTTCAGTATGGAAACTGCTTACAGCACTGGGATAAGGGAGAGAGAGCGTTCATGATTCTTTTTGAAGCTGGTGTGGGATATTGGGTGGCAGGTGAGTGGAAGGGGCTGAGAAAATTAGAGGTAAGGACCAGTTCTATTTCTCCATGTGTCTGTACTACTTTAGGGATGGGCTGTGGTCTGAATGAGCATGAAGACTGAAGCCAGGCTTAATGTCCACAGCATGGTGATGGCGTAGCAGGAAAAGATAACTTTGTGATAGTCCTGGTTGGTTGTTTTTATGTCTCACTCTATTCTTAGCTCCATGAGATCTCCCTCTGCCTTTTCCTATCTGTGTGACCTTGGGCAGTCTCTAACAGTCTCAGATTGAGACTGATGCATAGATTATGTGAATTTAAGCATACAAGACATCTAAAGTAGTGCTTGATACTGAGTAAGTTCTAGAATGTCAGTTTTTTTTCTTGCTCGTATGAAAGCACAGTAATCTGAGATCTTCTATTGTAGAGCCAAACTGTGAACATACATTCCTTAGAGTTACTCTCTCATAAAGATAATGATGACTGTGTCTACCTCCTTGAACTCAAGTAGATATTCTCTTTCACAAGGATTTCCAAGTACAGGCTTGCAAGTATTTTCTCCCTGCCCTCAGTTATACCTTTTGCCAGTGCCTCCTCCACCTGCTGCCAGAATTTCCTTTCTAAAGCAAATATTTCCCTACTCAAAATTCTATGGTGGCTCCTCATCACTTACAGGATAAAATCCCAAGCCCTGAGCTTACATTACAAGCCCACTGGGCTGTAACCTCATCTCCCACCATATCACTCCACACATTACCCTTTATCCCAGAGGTTCTCAAACCTAAGTGTGCTTCAGAATCACCTTGGAGGACTTGTTAGAAATGCATGCTTCTGGGCCTCCCACCCAGCATTTCCGATTCAGTGAGTTTGAGATTCGGCCTTGAAATTCTGCATTTCTAATAAGTTCCCAGGGGACTGTGTTCCTTGGGGACCCCACATTAAGAAACATTGCTCTGACCACATGAAGTGCTGGCTCTTTGGAGGTGTATCCGGCACATGCTTTCATATCTCGGCATTTCTCATACTCTTTCTTCAGGCTCTTGCTATTGGTAGAGTTCACACATTTTCCAAGCTAATTTTACCTTCCAAGTAAGGTTGTCTCCATCACTCAGAATTAGGCAGAGAGGCACTCTCTCATGCACTTCTACAACATGCTACATGTACTTCTACTTTAGTATTTGTTCCATTCTACATTGTACCAGAGCTAATTGTGTGTGTGCCATCTCTTTTATTCAATCATCAGTCCCTTGAGGGAAGGGACGATATTTCATTATTCTTTGAATTCTTGAAAGGCTTAAATTTTACCATGGTACCTAGGAGGCAACCCCAGTATTCACACAACCCCTCTTCTCCTTTCTCTGTGAATTGAAGCTCCAGGAGAGACAGCAATGTCAAGACAGGCAGACACTCTTCTTTCTGAGGTGGAAGGATTTGCACCATTTAAGTGTCTGCTCTCATAGATTCCGTCAGCGTTGTCATAGAGAAATTCACCAAGGTTGGAAGGGAACTGGCCTAAAATGTTGGTCTGGTAGGTTTCAGAGCTACCAGTATCATGAAGATGCTAAACTGCCTTGCAATAAGTCAAGCTGTCATGGGGAACGCCATCTAAACTCAACTCCAATCTAATGAGGTGTTTGAATTATTTTTAAAAGGAAAAATGCCAGAAGCGATTTCTTCTCTGTGGATAGCCTTTTCCTACACTGAATGTGCAGGAAAGAAGCAGAAGAATTAGTAATGAAGCCAGAGTGAGTGCACAGTCGAGAGAAAGTTTTGTTCAAAGTAAATTTCAAGAAATATAAAATAATCAGTCTCCTTAAATGCCCTGTCAGTTCCCAAAGAGCACAGATTGAACCCAGTTCTCCCATATGACTCCCTTGCTCACTGTTAGTGAGGGAGGTACTTCTTAGTCTCCCCCTGCTCTAGATTCTCTTCTGCTTTCCTCTTCAGCACCAGGTCCCATTCTTGGCACTGTTGGGTTTTCCTTGGGAAATTCTATCTGAACCCATGACTTTCCCTGTCACTCTTATGCTGATGACCACATCCAGTCTAGGTTTTTCTCTTGAGCCTCACACCCCTGGAGCCAACACTTTCTCCTAGCTCCTTCTGGCTGTTCACAGTGGTCTCAGATTCAATATGCCTCTGAATTAATTAATCAATTTCCTGCTACTCTGGTCATTTGCAGGGCATTGATTACAAAGTGCATGGGATTGTAAAACCACTTTAGAAAACTGTTCAATCATTTCCACAAAGACTTAACAAATGCACAGCATATGACTCAAAAATTCCACTCCCAAGTAGATGGCTAACAGAAAATCTTACATACATTCACCAAAAGAAATGTGTGAGAATGTTTAAAGTAGCACTGTTTGCAATATCCCCAAACTGGAAACTAGCCAAGTGTCCCATTGCCTGGATATATAAATATGGTTCATTCGTATGGTGAAATGCCATAGAGCAATAACAGCACACAAACTGTGGAACAAAGAAGCTTTGTGGATAAATCACACAAACATCATGGTGAACAGAAGAAGCCAGAGACAAAAGAACACATCCCGAACACTTCAATTTATATAAAGCTCAAAAACAGGGAAATTTAATTTATGCTGTGAAAGGTCAGGAGAGTGAATCCCCTAGGGAGGTAGATGGAGGGAAAGAAGCATGGGGGGGGGGGGCGGGTAGAGAAGGGAAATTTAGGTGTGCTGGTGATGTTCTTCTCCTTGATCTGGGTGCTGATCTACCTGGTGGTGTTCAGTTTGTAAACATTCCTTGAGCCATACATTTAAAAGACCTGTGCACTTTTTTCAATGTATATTATACTTTAATAAATGTTACCAACAAAAAAAAAAAAAGAAAGAAAAAAGAACAAGAACCACTGCTCTCAATCTGTCTTTAGCTGAATTTAGGTTTCTGTAATTTCCCTATTCTGAGACTTTAAGACTTATTTCTCCCTTGGTGGCCAAAAATGGAACAAACAGCCCCAATCAAATGAGAAGACACACGATAAGAAGGCAGGCTGTGTGCAAGACCTAGTTAAAGTGATGTTTCTAAACATCCAGTTGGCTACCCTGGCCCCCATGGTTGCCCCTTCTCAGCCCCCAAGGCAGGTGTCCAGGGACACTACCCTCAGCCCAGAGGTCAGCCTACGAAGAATTTGCTGGTTGAAGCTCTGTTAACTGAGTAGCCTGTGGACCTAGGCTCCTTGTCTAACAGACTGCAAAGGTATTTTTGTGTGTGAATGGAATTCATAGTTTCTAGGTAAATGGGAGCTGTCATTGGCCAGAAGTTTGGATTGTATCACAGATGGGATACAGTCCATTATTGAATTGCAACATTGGTGTTTTAGTTAATAGATAAACCCTAGTATCACAATAGATGAACTCAACTGAAGTTTATTGGTAGCACATGTGAAGTCATGGTAGCAGTAGCAGGGAGGTGGGCTAGGGAGAGAGGGCTCTGCTCCATCTGCTCATTCAGGCTTATGGAGCTCTGGCTCCTTCAGCACGTGACTTCTGAAGTCACCTCAGGCACTGATACCCAACTGATGGGAAAATAGGAGTGGAGGTCCGTGCAGTTTTGTAGATCAGGTCTGGCTGTGGGACCCCTCACTTATTCCTACTTTTCATTGGCCAGATCTGGTCATATGACCTGATCGTGTAACCACACCTAATGTCAAAGGAGGCTAGGGATTGTGGTCCAGCTGTGAGCATGGAGGAAAGGAAAACTCATTTGATGACTAATTAGCCAAACTCTGCCACATGTAGATTTAAGTGCGATCAGGGAGAAATTAAACAGAGGTCAAAGGTGGGTATGAAAGCAAATGTGATCCCTTTGGCTGGACTGTGTCACAGGTGAGGTGCCAGGAAGCCTGGTGGACTGAAGGGAGGGATCTAAAATAAGAATGAGCCTTTATCTTAACTCAGTTGTTTTTTGGGTGAGTGGGAGGTAGGGCACCATAGCCTGAAATTGCAAGAGTGGATAAGGGGCACTCATGTCTATTCCTTGGTTAGTAAATGGAAAAGGAGACCAACTTTCCTAATTGATGTCTTCCCATGCTAGCCTGTTCCTTTTCTTGTATTATTTGCTACTCGCCGTTACCTGAACCTGTCACTGGAATAGTTCTTCTATCTCTACATTTATCCAGTTATTTAGTAAGTCCTATCAAGTTCCTGTCCTACTTTTTATTCACTCCTTTGCATCATTCCATTTCCATGATACAGTCCAATTTCTGGATTTCTTTAGCTCTCACGTGGGTTTTTATAATAGATCTCAAACATATCTTTCTACTTAGAACCTCTCTACTCTGATCTAGATTCCATACATTGTCAAAATAATTAAAGTGCCATTATTCAAACATTTCAATGACTCACCACTACCCATCAACCTTAAATATAAACTCCTTAGTTTAACATACACAAGATTTCTTAGCCTAATCCCTAAATGACCTACCAACTCTTATCTCTGGCAATTTAAAAACCCTACAAACTCTGTATTCCAGACCAATCTAATTCCTGGTCATTCTCTATACACTCCTCCAGGTTGTTTCATAGGCTGGTGAGCTCCTAATCATTAATAATACCTGATTCAAATAACACCTCTTCCATGAGACTTCCAGGACTCCACCAGGAAGAGTTAATTTCAATAAGATTTATCTCCATTATAGCACATGTTACTTTGTATTGATTTTCTTGTTATTCACCTCTATTGCTAGACTGTCCTGGGAGACAATGTAGTGTAGTGGAGGAATCATGGAGCCAAATTAGACCAAGACTTGAGTCCCCACCTCTCCATATCACTACCTATGTTGCCTTAAGTTACCCAAGCTCTCTGAGCTCCAAATTTCTCTTCTATTAGATGAGGATATTAATATTTACCATGTGAGGTTGTTGTGAGGACTATGAATATGTACAATGCCTAATATTAGTCCTGGCACCAGGTGCCTAATTTATTCCCTCCTCCCCTCCTCCCCCCCCCCCCGCCCCCCGCACTCCTTTTCTTCCTCTACTTCCTTCTTATATTTTGTCTCATATAAAAGGCATCCTGAGGGGCACCTCAGTGGCTCAGTGCATTAAGTGTCTGACTTTGGCTCAGGTCATGATCTCAAGGTCCGTGAGTTCGAGCCCCGCATCAGGCTCCGTGCTGACAGCTCACGAGCCTGGAGCCTGCTTCGGATTCTAGGTCTCCCTCTCTCTCTGCTCCTCCCTCGCTCACACTCTCTCTCTCTCCTTCAAAACTAAATGAACATTTAAAAATTTTTAAAAAGGAAGGCACCATAAGCACTCAGTGAAGGTTTGTTTAATGAGTGAACTAGAAACCTCAGCTGCTTTTCAGTGCACACCCGCATCCTAATTCTCCTGGCCCCATCCCCTTACAAGGAGGGAAGCACCTGCAATGTTCTTTGTCGTTAATGCTCAGATGAGAACAGGTAGAGTACTCTTAGCTGTGGCAGGGAAAATTTTCATCAAGGATGGTTAAAATAAGATTTTAGATTTTTAAATCAGGCACTGTAAGTTCCTTGACTACTCTTTTTATTTTAAGGCTGTAGTGGCTAGTCTGGTCCTTTGTTTCCTCACAAATTATTTGATCAGCTTATCAATTTCTGCAAAAAAACCTGCTACAATTTTAATAGAGATTGCATTGAAAATGTAGCCAATTTATAAAGAATGTATATTTTAGCAATACTAAGCCTTTTTTTTAATTTTTTTTTTCAACGTTTATTTATTTTTTTTGGGACAGCGAGAGACAGAGCATGAACGGGGGAGGGGCAGAGAGAGAGGGAGACACAGAATCGGAAACAGGCTCCAGGCTCTGAGCCATCATCCCAGAGCCTGACGCAGGGCTCGAACCCACGGACCGTGAGATCGTGACCTGGCTGAAGTCGGACGCTTAACCGACTGCGCCACCCAGGCGCCCCAATACTAAGCCTTTTAACCTATGAATATTGTTCACTTATTTGGGTCATCTTTAATTTCCCTCAGCACTATCATGAAGTTTTCAGTATGGAGGTCTTTACTATCTTTCATTAGATGTAGTCCAGTTTTTTGAAGATTTTTAGTGATATTGTAAATGATACAATACAGTTTTGTTTTCTAGATATTTATTGCCAGTGTTTACAATTTTTAATCTGCAACCTTGCTAAATTAACATATATATTTATAAATATATAATTTCATAGGGTTTTCTACCAACAAACCATGCTATCTATGAATATAGTTTTATTTCTTCCTTTCTAATCTGTATACCTTTTACACTTTTTCTTGCCTTATTATACTACCTAATATTTTCAATAAAACATTGACTAGAGGTGCTAACAGTAGGTGATCTTAAAGGGAAAGAGCTTAATATTTCACCATTAAATATGAAGTTACTTATGATATTTTGTAGATGCTATTTATTAGATTTAGGAAGTTCCCTTCTCTTCCTAAAATTTTGATTTCTTTTTTTATCATAATATGTTGAATTAATTGTTTTTTAATGTATGAAATGGGTATATGATTTCTCTTCTTTCCTCTCTTAAAATGGTAACATTGATTGAGTTTGTAATGATAAACTATCTTTACATTCATAGAATAAATCCTACTAGACCATGATGATGTATTGCTAAAGTAGATTTTACATATTTCATTAAATCTTTTTTGCATTTATGTTCTTGAAAGATATTTATTTTTAATTTTATTTTCTTGTAATATCTTTGTCTGGTTTTGTTATTAAGGTTATGCTGACCTCATAATAAGTCTTCCCTTTTTTATTGCTTGAAAAAGTTGATATAGGATTAATATTGTTTCTTCACTAAATGTTTGATAGAATTCAGCAATGAATGTCAGCAACTTTTTGGGAAAGTTTTGAATAAAGAAAATTCAACTTTGTTCCTAGAAGTGTAGTTATTTACAATGATCATTTCTCCTTTACATTGATAAAAATGTGTTTTCAAGGAATTTTTCCCTTTCAATTAGTTGAACTTATTGGTTTAAGATTATTCATTTTTTATTACTTTAATTTTTTAAATTTTGAAATAAATTTATATTTACTGAAGAATTGCAGAGATGGTAGAGAATTCTGGTACATCCTTCACCCAGATTCCCTTGATGTTAACATTTAATAACCATAGCAATTAGTCAAAATTAAGAAATTAACAGCGATACACTACTACCATGATTGAGATGTCACCAGTTTTTACACTAATGTCCCTTTTCTGTTCCAGAATCCAGCATAGGATACTACGTATTTTTTACTTGTTCTGTGTTTTAGTCTCATGCAATCTGTGGCACTTTTTCAGTCTTTCCTTCTTGATCTTGACAGTTTGATATGTATAGGTAGCAAATACTTTATCCTATTTTTAATTGAAGCTTTATAGCTTTGAGTCTTAATTTTCTTCTACAATCCATGTTTGAACTGATTGTAGCATATGGTATGAAATGTAGATCAAAGGTAATTTTTTTTCCGTCTATGTAAAGCCAGTGTTTCCAATGGCATGTGTTGAAAAGTCTATTCTTTCTTCACTCAGTTGCCTTTGCCAAAATCAGTTGTCTATGTATGTGTGGGTTAATCTCTGAATGCTATTCTGTTCTACTGATCTGTCAGTCTATACTTAAGCCAATATACTTGCTCGTTGTCTCCATCATTGTTAGGACCTCTTTGGAGTTCTGCCTTGTGAACTCCAGCTACTCTCCAGACTCCAGACTCTGCCTTTCTTCTTGTCTTGCTCAAGCCTCCTGAGGGCAGCTTTGCTGTATTCTGTGAAGCCATGGAGTGCTTTGCATTTCTCCCAGAGATCACCCATCTGTACGGCAGCCTGGAAATTTTCTCCAGCGTTTTTGTAGAGCAATTGTAGGGCTCAATTTGTTTGTTGCAAGGATCAGTCTCCTGTATTGTACAATATCCATTGTCTGAAAACTATTGCTTCATATATTGTCCAGTTTTTTTAAGTTTTTATTTTTTCATGTTATTTTTGACAGAGAGAGAGATGCACATGCACATGCAAGCAGGGCAGGGGTAGAGAGAAAGGGAGACAGAGAATCCCAAGCAGATTCCCTGCTATCAGCACTGAGCCCCATGTGGGACTTGATCTCACCAATAGTGAGATCATGACTTGAGCCAAAATCAAGAGTTGGACCCTTAACTGACTGAGCCGCCCAGGCGCCTCTGTCCAGTTTTTGTGTTTTTTTAATTGCCTGAAATGCCAAGGGATATACTGTTTCATTACTTCATTTTGGCCAGACGCACAATCTGTAGTGATTTCTTAGGTATACATCTTTTTTTTTTTTTAATTTAAATTCAAGTTAGTTAGCATACAGGGGTAGAACCCAGTAATTCATCTCCTGCATATGACACCCAGTGTTCAGACTGAAAAGTGCTCTCTGTAACGCCTGTCACTCATTTAACCCATCCTCCCCAACCACCACCCCCCTCTAGCAACCCTCAGGTTGTTCTCTGTATTTAAGAGTTTCTTACGGTTTGCCTCCCTCTCTGTTTTTGTCTTATTTTTCCTTCCCTTCCCATATGTTCATCTGTTGAGCTTCTCAAATTCCATATATGAGTGAAATCATATGATACCTGTCTTTCTCTGACTTATTTCGCTTAGCATAATGCATTCTAGTTTCATCCACTTTGTTGCAAGTGGCAAGATTTCATTCTTTTTCATTGCTGAGTAGTAGTCCATTGTATATATACCACATCTTCTTTATCCATTCTTCAGTCAATGTACATTTGGGCTCTTTCCATAATTTGGCTATTGTTGATAGCACTACTATAAACATTGGGGTGCATGTGCCCCTTTGAATCAGCATTTTTGTAGGTATACATCTTCCTGATTTATTTTACTGGTTGTTTTAGATACTGTAATATGGATCTTTAAGTTATCAAATTAACCTCCAAATAAGACTATACTGTTTAATAAACATTAAAGAGGCAACTATATATTTCCATTCATTCTTCTGCTTTTTGGGCTTTTGGTATTTTATATATTTTCTCTGTATATACTATGCCATAGTATCTTATTACTTGTATTTTAAACTATACATAACCTATAAAACATTTCAATAAAGCTTTTAGATGCTAACAAAAAAATGCTTTTATATACTTTTTTGTGCCCTTCATTTTTTTCCTATAGGTCTGAAGTTTCATCTGATTTAATCTTCATACCCTGAGGAAACTTGTCCTCTTTTTGTTCAGGATTAATGATTTTTAATTCTATGTGAATAAAAATATCGATTATTTTGTCTTTATTTTTGAGGAGTATTTTCATTGCATATAAAATCTCAGATTGACACCTTTTTTTTATATTTAAGAATTGTTGTTTCATTGTTTTTTAGTTTACACTGTGTTTAATGAGAAGACATTTCTATTCATATCGCTGTTGTTTTTTGCTTTGGGTCCATTTGAGATTTTTCTCTTTGTCTTTGGCTTCACATGTTTTCATAATTATATCTTGTGTACTTTTCTTTGTATTTATCCTAGTTGGAATTGGCTTTATGAATCTGTTTTATCAATTTTGAAAAGTTCTTGGCCATTTTATTGTAAAATATTTCTTCTGCATTGTTTTCTTCTGCTTCTGCGACTCCAATTACATGTGTGTTAGAACGTTTTGTATTCTCCTACAGATTTCAAACAGTCAGTTCATTTTCTTGTCTTTTTTTCTTTTTTAATTTTGTTTTAAAGTCTTATTTTGGTTACTTTTTATTGGTCGACAGGTTCACTGATCCTTTCCTCTGCTGTGTCCATTTTGATGTTAAGACCTTATATTGAATCTTCATGTCTAATATTGTTTTTCTCATTTCTAATATTTCCATTGGTTTAAAAAATCGTTCTATTTCTCTACTGTAATCTCTTAGTTTTTGAAGGATGTTTTACATATTTTTTCACTAGATACTTAGCATTTTTATCCTACTTTCAAGATCCAATCTGATATTTCATCATCTGGGTTATGTCTGGTTCTGCTTTGACTATTTCCTCTGTTGTCCATGGGCTACATTTTCTTGCTTCCTGATGTATTATAATTTTTGGTCATTTGGCAGACATGTTGTATAAAAAATAGACTGAAGCAAACAATGTTTGCCCTAGAAAGGAACACACCCTTCTTTCTACTAGTCTTTCATGGCCAGGGCCTACATTAATCTGACCCATCATTGAGCTGAACCTGGGCTCTGTAGTGGCTTTAGTTTGATTCAATTCACTCACTGCAGGCTTTAGCTGTTTTGAAGGTGGCTTGGGACTTCCTTATCAGCAGGATTTATGCTCTGGAACTGCTGCAGTAGCAGAGATCTTTTTATGGATTACAACTGAGTTAACAGCTTTCCAAACCATATGAAAACACTATGCTTTATAGTTTGGCTGCAAGATTGATGGCTTGTTAGGAGGATCTCTCTGCTGTCTAGACCAGTTCCTGTGTTTCTGTGGCTTAAGGAAATATTTTTCCCTCCTGATTTACCCAAGTCTTCTGAAGGCAGCTTCACTTCATTCTGTGAAGCCTTCAGATGCCTTATATCTCTCTGAGATGCCTTGCATTTCCTCAACCATTTGGTGCCTAAAAACCAGTAGTGCTTTTAATAAATTTCTTCCAGCCCTCTTGTCCTACTTTTTGTGTCTGGATGTTGCTACTTTATGTGGAGAAGGCATTGTGTGCCTCATGGGTGATCTCTCTGTGTTCCTGACCTGTCCTTAACCTTTTGGCATACTACCTATGAGCACCCTGGGAAGACCTGTTGGAAAGATTTGGCTGGTGAATTCAATCTCACTGTGCCTGGAGATTCTCAGAATGTTAAGCTGCCATGCCCATATATAGCCTTAAACTGTTGTTAAAATTCCAGCTGGATTCTCTTATCTCCAACTATGTTGCTTTTTTGTTTTTTTTCCTCCACTACTCTGCCAAGATGCATACAGATGCAAACGTGTCTACTCTGGGACAGGTAGAATCATATAGTCCTGGTTGCTCTGAAAATTCCACTAATAACACAACTCATATTTATGTGGTATTTCTAAAGGGACCTGATTTTATTTACTGCTATATCCCCAAATCTTGTAAAAGTATGTGCAGAGACCAAATATTCAATAAACATTTGTTCAATGACTATTTGATCCTTAAACCATTCCTGAAGATAAACAGAAAGGGGAAAGAATTCACATTTATTAAATGTTCACCTTGTGTTAGGATCTTTATGCACATTATTTCACTTAACTCTTAGAGTAACACCATGATGCATTATTATTAATGTTTTGAAGAATGGGAAACTAAGGTCTTAAATCTCTCAAGGGAGTGCCAATAGAACCCAAGTTGACTCTTGGTTCTTCACCTTTTCTATTGTATCACTCTTGTCTCAGAAAATGGTTTGCCTGCATAACAAAACTGAAGAAAACAGTTTCTAGAAATGCTTGATTCTTGATAACTGAGAGATCGCCTCTTAGTTATAATCAAAGTTCAAATGGGTGCATGAGGGAAGAAAAAAGACACACATACTAATTTAGATTCTCTTTGTATGATTTATATCCAAGATGGAAATGAACTTAATTTTTCCAAAAACAATTTTTGCCTATGTAAGAAAATTAATGTACTTTTGTAAATAAAAATGTCTCTCTTTTTAAAAAAAATTTTTTAACGTTTTTTATTTATTTTTGAGACAGGGAGAGACAGAGCATGAACAGGGGAGGGTCAGAGAGAGGGAGACACAGAATCTGAAACAGGCTGCAGGCTCTGAGCTGTCAGCCCAGAGCGTGACGCAGGGCTCGAACTCACGGACTGCGAGATCATGACCTGAGCTGAAGTCGGTTGCTTAACTGACTGAGCCACCCAGGCGCCCCAAAAATGTCTCTTACTTTCTAATAACACTCATTAAAAAAAAACTTTTTGATTATTCCAAAACATTCCAATATCAGTTAATTCTCATGTGAATCTCTACCACCTCTAATAGAAGCTTCTGGTTTTAATAAGCCAACCAAGAAGCATCCTTTGCACCAGGAGTGAATTTAAACCACTAGTTCCTAAATTTACTGTCTTTTTTTTTTTTTTTAATGTTTAATGTTTATTTTGAGAAAGAGAGACAGAGTACGAGCAGGGGAGGAGCAGAAAGAGAGAGGGAGACACAGAATCTGAAGCAGGCTCCAGGCTCTGAGCTGTAAGCACAGAGCCCAACGTGGGGCTTGAACTCACCAACGGTGAGATCATGACCTGGGCTGAAGTCAGATGCTTAACTGACTGAGCCACCAGGCGCCCCTAAATTTACTATCTTTTAACAACAACTCTTGCATGTGTGTACATTCTATGTCTGCATTAAACTAATGTTAAAAGGTGATCTTTTGGTATTTTCAGAAAACCGAATTTATTTTAAAAAGTGGATACTTAATAAAATTTGAGATGACTACATAATCTCTAATTTTCTATAAATAAATATATTTCCCAACTTGAAAAATTTATGTAAAATATTTTTTAAAACCCACATATTGGAGTTTTAAAATAAAATATCTTGATTGCTGATTTTTTTCTAGTATTTAAATTTGACTAAACTAATTCCATTAGAGTACTACCATTTTGACTACTTGTTTACTCACATTTTCAGAGATACTAGGAAATCATGAGATAAGGAGGCACTGAAAGATTCTGGATCTCCATGAGAGGAAAGAGAGATAAGGAGTCAATATGTAGATGCATGGTAATATTTCTTCAAAGGCATATCTGTCTTAGAACCCACACAAAGGAACTTCATTACCAAAATATCAATAGGTTCTTATTACATGACAAGAGATCCTGGGGAGAATCAGTATATGTAACACAATGTCAGATATATCCTATAGAACTTATTACTGAGAAATATTTTGTTTCTACCAATTTGCTAATCTGCTTTTTCCATCCCCCAAATGATAGGGTGGGGGGGATTTACCTGCTTATCTTCAGTTTGACTCCCAGGAAGCTCTGTTTCAAATTATACAGAGAGCTTACCAGCATCCCAAGTACTGTCTCTCTCTCTCTCTTTCTCTCTCTCTCTCATTCTCTCTCTCTCTCTCTCACACACACATCATATTGATATATGTATGTATATATTGTATGTACATACACATACATCAATATGTTGTGTGTGAATATATATGTATAAAAAGACAGAATACACCCATTTAATCAGTAGCAACCTATGATTGCTACAGTCCTAATTTCTTCATTCCATATTAATGTTATTGGACATCTTTGTTGCAGGATTATTTTCAACCTTTGTAGACAAGAAGTGGGATGTAAGTAAATATAGAATGCCATATGAAATAATATATTTAATATTTATTATTAATAATTTATTATTAATAATTTAATATATATGCACATGTATATATAATCTAGTAATTTTTAATTATATTATATTAATTATATTATTATAATATATATTATATTATATTTATAAATATAATATAATATATTATATAATATAAATATATTATATTTACTATATAATTAATAATTATATTAATAATTTAATATATATGCACATGTGTATATATATATATAATCTAGTAATTTTTGAAAAAGGTTAAAAAGATAGAAGAAAGTTGACTCTATATCTAGGATTAGGGGGTGGAGGAGATAGTAGAGAGGAGGGGTGAATGATTCAGAAGAGAGCATAGTTGATGGAGATAGGCTTGGGGGAAAAATAATATGTGTGGTCCTGCTAATAGCCGTGTGAATTATGGCAAACCACTTAATTTCCTGGAGCTTTATGTTGATGCTTCTGTAAAATGGGGCTAATAATACCTATCTCATAGACTGTGGTCAGCATCAAATGAGATAACACGGGGAAAGTGCTTCACAGTCTCGAAAATAGCACTCACATGTAATTCGCTTGTAACGTGTGTCCAAGAAAGAGTACAACAGGAAGGTCCACAGCTCCTCTGATTGGTTACCCCATTTCTACCCTGCTGGCTGCAGTTTCATCCAGGTGTCAGGGTCAGATTAGTTAGAAGCTGGCCTCAATGGGAGACAGCAAGTCCCCATTCTTCACATTGGGAGAGTCCAGTGATAGGCTCCTAGGGCTGTGCTTTTTCCATTTTTTCCCTCTGTCTCCTTAGAGGGGATGCTGCCATTTTGTCATGCTCCCAGTGAAATTCTTGCTCAGCCCGTGTTTATGCCCCACAGTCCCTGCCTGAGCCCCCTATTCTCAGACTGGTTTCACTTGCTGAGTCCAGTGCATCAATGCATTGCTGGTCATCTGTCTTTGTGTCCAAGTCCTACTTGTCAGCCTTGATCCATCCTTGAGGAGTATAGAGATAGGAGAACCTTGGGTTCTCCTTGGGTGAACTAGGCAGCCTAAAATAACAGAAATCGGAATTACTGTCTATTTTTTAAAGCAATTCAATTTCCTTCCTTTTAAATATGCAAACTACCTAGGACAAGAAGAATAGGACCTTGCTTTGGGGAATAGCCAAATAAGATTCGTAATTAGCACACTCATTGTGGTTAGAAACAATTAAGTGGCTTAAATGCCTACTCTCCCTCCCTCATCTTATTTACATTATTAATTCAATCAGCTGACACTTTCTTCAAAGAATACAAGGTGAATATCAAACTCCAACTTAAGTTATATTCAATGGTCACAAAGTAGACTACTAGTTGTTCCCTTCATTATAATAGCATCCTATTCTTGTGCTTTAGAGATTACAAAATATTTCATTCTATAATGATTTTGTTTTGTCTTCCCAAAAACCTTATGAGGTGAACTGGAGATTTTTCTTATCTATTTTACAGATAAGGAAATGGATTCCAAAACATTCTGTTACTAGTCTAAGGCCACACAGCCAGAGATCAATCAAATCATCCATACTTATCTGATTCTTCAGAGATTTCCTTTTTTTCTATTGATATGTTAAAGGAACCCAAGCAAAACTAAAGCTGTGCCTGCAGGATGGGTAATTTCATTTGTTTATTTGTTTATTCATTCATTTACTTTTATTCTCAGAGATTGTTACCATGACCAGAACATAATAAATATCTGTAGAGTGCTCACTGCATGAATGGGAAAAAGAATGGATGGAAGAATTTACTATATGGAATGAAGTAAAACTAGCATAGCTCTTTTCATGTTGTCACTGACCCCTCCCTCATGCCATACCTATAGGGCCTGTAACATGGGCACACCCTCACCTTATCAGTCAGTCCTTCTTCAGGAACCAGGGAGGGAGCTGGATGACAGTAAGGAATTGACAACTTCTAAGTGTTCAGATGGCTATTCTTCCCTCTCCACGGCACCCCCCCGCCCCCCCACCCCCCCACCCCTGCAAACCTTCACCATCTGCCTCACTCTACTCATGACTTCTGTTCTGATATTAACCTTCTGGGCCATCTTCTCTGTCTTTCTCTCTCTGTATGCATGTTTCTCTGGGTTTCTTTCTTTCCTCCTCCTTCTCTTCCTCTTCTTTCTCCTTTTCCATGCCTTCCCACCTCCCCTCTTTTTTTTTTTTTTTTTTTTTTTTTTGGTACACTTGGAACTGATTCATAGGCTGAGTGGTTCTAAGGTGAAATATTTCTACAAAATAGTGACCCAGGATTGGCTTACTTGAGGATTAAGACATGTCAAGTGTACCTCAGACTAAAATCCATTTTCCATGTGAACTGGCCATATTATTGTTAAAATAGTTGGGGGCTGAGTTTTCCTGGTGATTGGCTTAATTCTGTATGCATTATTGTGAATTTATTTACTTATTGCATTACTCTTCTGCATTAACAATCTTTCTAAGGAGTATCAGATAACTCAACAATATATCCACTTTCTCTTTTACTGAAATTGAATGAGATTTCTGAGAAATACCTTAATTAAAGTTTTTAGGAGGCAGCTTTTGACTCAGAATAAGCATTTTGTAACAGTGTCCCCGCTTCTGCTGAGCAAGAGGCTCCATGTGTTCTATAGCCTCTTAACTGGCTGCTAAGCTTCTCATTTTTCAGCCCTTTCAATGCCCAGCCCCAAGAGTGATTTTTCTAAAAAAAAAAAAAAAAAATCATGTTTTATGAATCTCCTGCTTAAACTGTCAGTTGATTCCTTGTCAACAACAAGGTACTATTTCACACTTTTTTTTTTTTCTGTACACGATCCTTCATGATTTAGCCCAGTTGTTCTCTTTACATTTGCCCGAAACACTTCCCTCCCTTTTTTACATGAATATGATTCCTTTTTCTGGAATGCTTCTTTCTCTCTGCATGCCTGTCCTGTGATGGAGATTGAGGTAAGAAAATCTATTTGAGGGACGTTTCCCAGATCCCAAATCCACCTCCTTCATGAAGGCTTGGTATATTTTGTCATTCAAGGCAAATCTATTTCCTTGTGTGTTCCTCCTGGCAAATTCTGTCTTGCCTTGCAGTAATTTTTTTTAGGTGTTTATCTCCCTCCTTCCCTGTGAGTTTCAATCTTATTCACCACCCTTCTAGGGTGCTGCTCTGAGTGCTTGGCACATACTTGCTGTTCAGGAGTAGGCGGCCACTAAGTTGTTGAATTGAATTCTCCTTCTGTGCTTTGAGTTGGAATGTTCTATGGATAATAAGATCCCTTCAGTTTTCAGGAGCCAGTTCTTTATATCATAGCCTATGAGTTCAGCAAGAAATGAGAGTTTAAAATTCATTTCCTCATAAGTTAAAAGTTCTGACTGAGGCTTTATTTTGGAAACATATCACAGAAATGCTGAGAATCAAAGGATTTCTTTTGCATCTATAGAAGATAGTGACTCAGCTATTCCACTACCTTCTGTTCTGGTGGCCCCAGGCTCTCAGAACATGCGTTTCTGTCTCAGATGGAGTCCTGAGGGTGGCTTTGGGAATTTCTGTCTTCTGCCTGGAAAATGAGTCATTTTGGACTGTTTTCCCATGAAGGGAAACATTCACCACCTCCTCCACTATAGAACATCTAGACTGAGTTTAATTTCTCTACAATTATAAACCATGTTTCTGGATTTTGTTGACGAAGTTTTATTTCATGTTGTATCCAAGTCAGATGACTGACATGACAAGATGCTACAGCAAGGATTTGGGGTCAGGAGACTTTGGTTCTTAGCATATGACTTTGGGTAGGTCATTCACTCTTTCCAAGGTTCAGTTTCACTTGTAGAATCAGGATGGTGAGATGCCCATCTTACAAGGCAGTTGACGGGATCAAAAGGTAGTGTTTGTGAATGGGCTCTTTCAGCCTGTGAGGTAGGCTATGGAGGACTTCTGCCCTAGAGATAGGAGACTGGGAGAGAGCCTTCCCAGCATTGCCCTTTGAGGCATTATTGTTTGTATCTCATATTTTCTCTTTGTTTTGATCAAAATTCATTTTTATGTGCATTGTGGACATGCATATATGTGTGTCATTTTGTCTGGGATTCAACCATTTTTTTGTGTGCCATGAATTGCTTAGGTATTAGTGAAGGAAGATGAATTTTTCCAGAGAATAATGTTCAAAAGTACGTAAAATATAACAATAGGCTGAATAAGAAAAATTATGTTGTAATATAGTCTTACCTATAGATTTCTTGGGAACTCATGCACTACAGCTTAAAAATTCTGAGAGCGTTTTAAAAATTTAAAATCCAAAATGGTACTTAAGGGTCACAGATCCCTGTGCTCTCACTTTACAGATGGGAAAAATGCAAACCCAAGCACAGTTCCCCAGGACTGGTCCAGAACCACACAGGGAGCTTTGTCCACTGGATACTTACAAGAATATAATACCTCTGTTTACTTTGCATCCAACCACAAACAATCTTTGGAATTATTTGTGCCTTGGTTCTTGTTTCTAGCTCATAACACTGTAGACTTGCTGGGTCGAATGGTATTTGGAGTGATTTACTGACTATTTCAACCCAAAATGGAGATCACAAATGGAGACTTCCTAAATATTCAGTATACCCCACCAAAGTGCATTTGCTCCATCAAGGTTATCCTGGTATTAATTATTCATAGGCAGAGCACTGTCGAATGAATTCTAATTGCAAATAAGTGCAATTGCTATCAATTGCATAATTTATGATTCCATTTGTTAAACTAAGACAATGGGAGTTGATGAAAGGCATTAAGTGGCCCCAAATTAAAGGTAATTTGGGTTCAAAAGCTTATATCTGTGTTAGCATAACGTGAAGTTGTCAGCTTTTCAGAGACCCTCTCTTCACACTGGTGGTAAATACACGAGTAAATTGTGTCCTATCGGACTCTGGCTGGAGATGCAGCAGTCTGGGCTTCCTGGGGACCTGTGATCCAGCCCATGAGGAGATATTCTCTTGCTCACGTGGGGCTCAGAAGTTTCCATCTTTCTCTGTGGCTCAGGGTCTGTCCTCCGGAGTTTGGCTTCATAAGGGCCGGGCTGGGCAGCTGTGTCTGCATTGCACGCTGATGCTTTGCAGAGGGGAGCTTGGAAAAGATGGTAAATAGGCACTGGGGAGGTTCATTGGAAATGACGTCCTTGAAAATGAGGAAGATGTTTTTCTTTCCATGGGACAGACGCTCCCACAGACCAGCATCTCACAGAGGTCAAGTACCATCTCTGAAATTGCTCACTGCTCTTCCTACAATGCAACATGAGACGAAGACTACTAAAGATGGAATCTTTTTGCATACTAAATTTCAAGATAAGTCTGTTAAAGAAAAAATGGGTCTTGGGAAATAATTTATAGTGTGTGCAATGTGGTATTTGAGATTCAAAATATGCATTGTGAGAGTCATTCCACAAGTCTGGCTTCCCTTTCTTTGAAGAAACAGAGATGTTATTGGGAAATATTTAGCCTTCGAATCTTACAGAATTATTCTCTAAGGGGGAAAGCTTATCTAAGAACAAGGGAAGGGTCTGGAAACAATGGGCTTTGATGTAACTGTGTTTGTAACATGTTCTGTGATTAACTAATGAGCAAGATGATGACTTTGTTGTCTTTTGATGACGTGTCACGTACTGAAGTGGGAAAAACTGCTGACCCAGATGGGAGACTTTGTCTTGCCAGGCATCACAGGGCTGGCAGCTACACAGGGATTCTAGTCCCTCCCTGGGCAGATTCCATGCTTAATGGTTCTCTGACACCCAGGCCAGGCGAGGCAGTCTAGTCCGCCTGAAAGATGGGGAGACACAAGAGAGGTCAGCACAGCTAGAACTTCTGGCTTCCAAGGAACACAGAGTGGAGAGCAAGCATTTCAAGGGAAGGCTGCTGGCAAAGAGAGAGCCCAAGGCCCGCCCTGACTGCCTTCTGTGAATCTGAAGGGGAAGATAACGTATTCCCTACTGCCTGGTAGTTGTTACTGTAGGAGAATGGATTCATGAAGGGACATGGGAAATCCTTCTGTACTGCCCCAAGGCTAGCCATGCCGTGCTCTGCTTTGTGGCCAGTGGCGTTACAAAGATGAGGCTGAGCCCCACAGCCTTGACTGGTCTTCAGAAAGTCCTGTGCATTCTACAAATTGTTATTTAGTGCTAATCACTGGGAATACCAATGTGAGCTAGGGAGTGTTCCGGTGCTTGGGAAACTCACAGTCCCATGATTGACCGTCTTCATCTGCTGAGTTCCCGGTGTGCCCGGTTCTTTCCAGCGTTATCTCACTAAATGTTTACAACTGCACTCAGGATAGGTAAGACTGCTCCCGAGACTGAGGGTTGGAGAAGCTCGCTCACAGCTGGTAAGGGTGATTGGCCTCATGCTCCGTCTTATGACTTTGAAACTAATGCTTTGAAAAGTGCAGGGGGGCAGAGGATGGAGGCTGTGCAGTCTCAGCTGCCCAGGAATGGGGACTTTATTACAGGGCAGGAAGCATGGCCTACAAGTGGGGAAGTTAAGTGGTATGTGCTTGAGAGGGTGGCAGGTGAAACAGTGTCTCAGCTTCGCCACCCACTAGCTAGGTAGACTCAGGTGAGCTGTCCATCCTCAGCTTCCTCATATGCGAGGGGGACTGTGATAAACTGGGGTTTAGCAGACAAATGCGTGAAGATCAGGTAAGATAAAGTGCTGATATGTTGAGGGGCCCAAACTGACACTCAGCAGATATTGGTCACATGCCTGGTCTTTAAGGAATCCTTCCACTTGACCTTTCAGTAACATGTGGCATCTGGAAAGCATAGAAGAGGGGGATGCTAGAGAAGACAGTGCACTTTGTTTGTATGACCTTGCAGCTAGGAGCCAGGATATGCTCGTATGATCTTGGCTAGGTCCCCTAACATCTCCTGTGGCTTTGTCCATGTGGCTGAGCTTCAGATGTGATGGAATTGGAGCATGCACATTGTGAAGGTTACTGTCCATACTCTAGCACTGGGCTGGTTTTTCTCAAGTGCCCACCCCATCTCTGCTGTGTTTCCTCACGAACACCCAACTTTTCTGCTCTTCTGCTTCATCTCTAAGGAGCCCAAGTCTCATTGTCTTATTCGTCTATAATGAAAGTGTCTGGGGCACCTTGGTGGCTCAGTCAGTTAAGCATTCAACTTCAGCTCAGGTCATGATCTCACAGTTCATGGGTTCAAGCCCTGCATTGGGCTCTGTGCTGTCAGCTCAGAGCCCGGAGCCTATTTTGGATTCTGTGTCTCCCTCTCTCTCTCTCTGCCCCTCCCCCACTCACACTCACTCTCTTTTACTCTCTGAAAAATAAACATTAAAAAATTAAAAAAAAAAGAAAGTCCTATTAAGAATCTATCTGAAGTTCACAGACATTAAAGCCTAAGTTGTCCAATAGGCAGACTTCAGAGCTTTAATGAGAGGTCTCTGCTGCTGGCTGTAGGAATCAGAACACAATAGAGGAAGGAACTGGGTGGAAGAGAGAGAGCAGTGGAACTATTCTGGGGCCTCTAATATTATTAAGATGGCCATTAGCATTAAACTTCTAGAACTAATGAGTACAGAAAGATAGAAGTTTGCTCTGCTCTGCTAAAATGTTGATGTGTTCATTTGATCCAAAAGGATCAGTAGATGAGTATTCTACTTGATTGAGAATGTGGAAAGTGAAAGATAGCAGAGTCTTGGGTACAGAGAGCACAATATATTGGGGGAGCTAGGGAGTTAGGCCAAATCATGGAGGATTATGTATAGCATGCTTGGACTTAGTGTTAATCATTATTTGTATGGTACTTTTAAGCGTGGAAGTTGTATAATTAAATTTTTGTTCTGGAAGTATCCCTCTGGATGTCTGTGTAGAAAATGGATTGGAGGGAGTGAGCCTGGAAGCAGAGAAGACAATTTGGAGGCAGCAAACATAGTCCAGGACAGAGATGATAATGCCTAGCCTCGGAATTGCCAATGGTCTCAGAATGGAGAGGGAAGCACAGATGGAGAGGTTATTTGTGGTGTCAAAATGATGGTAGGGTTGGCCTGGCATACCATAAAAAGTTTGGATAAAATCTGTGGGAATAGAAACTAGAGCTTGACCCTTAAGTAGAATTCAGGGCAGGAATCCCAGAGGGGACAGAACATGGCCCACGAGAAGTTGACAGTGGAGTGGGCAGTCCTGGTGTCCTGGGGCTGGACAGTAGGCCTCTGCCACCATAGATGGAAGGTTAATACTCCATAACTTAATGCCATGAGCTCAGAGCTTGCTCAGGTTCATTTGGCAAGTGAATTACATTCTTTCCTAAGCCTTTGGAGCAGAATGGGAGCTCCTTTTGAGAAATCTGGATTCTGAAGTGACTGGTGGCTGCCTCTTCTGCATTCCTGGTTTGGACTTTCACAAGAGTCCTCTTCATCTTCCCTGGACTGAATTTTTGACACGGGGCTTACTGCTCCATCTTGGAAACAACCCTGCATTTTGCCTGCAGCCTTGGGATGGCATAGTGGATGGGTGGATCTGAGGAGGTCACCCATCAGGGAGTGAACTACACTATGAGCATGTGTGAGTGTGTGTACCTGGGTGCAACTGGAATATTACCCTAGACCCCTTGACTGATGGTCATCTAGCCATCATGTACAGAGTTTGCTTCTTTATTCTAAACAATTTCAAAGTACTTTTCACATTTTCTTAAGTGGTAAAAAAAAAAAAAAGTGGCTGATCTCATCTGGAGACAGAGAGGGTTAAATTAAGTCATATTGTGTTAGGTCATCCCTGGGACTAATGAACTGATTGTCCCTATGGTGACTTAAGGAGTCAGCTATGCCTAACACAGAAATACTTGATTAATGCATTTGAATGCTTTCAGTCTAGTGATTTGCAGTTTACAAGGTTTTTGTTTTTAAATAAGAAATCTATTGTCAAATTCGTTTCCATGCAACACCCAGTGCTCATCCCAACAGGTGTCCTCCTCAATGCCCATCACCCACCCTCCCCTCCCTCCCACCGCCCATCAACCCTCAGTTCATTCTCAGTTTTTAAGAGTCTCTTATGTTTTGGCTTCCTCCCTCTCTTATGTTTTGGCTCCCTCCCTCTCTAACCTTTTTTTTTTCTTCCCCTCCCCCATGGTCTTCTGTAAAGTTTCTCAGGATCCACATAAGAGTGAAAACATATGGTATCTGTCTTTGTATGTATGACTTATTTCACTTAGCATAACACTCTCCAGTTCCATCCACGTTGCTACAAAAGGCCATATTTCATTCTTTCTCATTACCACATAGTATTCCATTGTGTATATAAACCACAATTTCTTTATCCATTCATCAGTTGATGGACATTTAGGCTCTTTCCATAATTTGGCTATTGTTGAAAGTGCTGCTATAAACATTGGGGCACAAGTGCCCCTATGCATCAGCACTCCTGTATCCCTTCAACCAATGGAATGGGAAAAGATATTTGCATGGGTTTTAACATTATTCGATCTTTTCAAAAGCCCCGAGGGACAGGTGAGATTATAACTATTTCATCAAGGAGGAAACTAAGGTTCAGGATTAAGCAGTGTGTCTCAGGGGACCCACCAGCCCTTCCCTGCTCCCAAACTGTTGGCCTCTCTCAAGACTAACAAATCTCCCTTTGACCTTATACCAATGTATCAAGCACTCAGTGCTGCTTACCTGCTCTCCTAAGAAAGTTCAACCCCCTTGGTTTTCATGATACCATCCCATCTCCATGCACAGTGTGAAGGACATGGTGGGTAGATGATCTCCAGCATTTCATAAAATTCCTTCCTTCTCTGGCTTAGGAATCTTGGCAGAGAACATTGCCTTTATCAGTGCCTTCTCGTCTTCCTCATCCAGTGATTCTGGAAACTGGACCAGTGCTCCTCAGAAGGCCTTCTGTGTCCAGGCTACTGCTATTGGTATTAACTTTTCAGAGAACTCATTAATAGGGGTTTTGTGCCTGAGTGTTCAATACCAAAAATAATTCTAGCTATAGTGAGATGCAGAAATTTTTGCTTGCTCTTCTGTGAACCATAGATTGCTGAGCATAGCAATGATTCTTGTACATTGTGCTTTCAAAAAGTTATTATTCTCAAACATCTGGGGGGATAAACTGGAGAAAGCTTTAATTAGACAAGATGATGGGTCTCACTCCACAAAAGAGGCCATTGCAAATAGGACTGATGCACTGGTGTGGTGACTGATGTACTCAGTGAACTCCTGGAAGAATAAGAAGCAACTGGTGTGCCTGGAAATGCAGCAATACAGACCTTGGGTGTAATTCTTCTGAAACCATTGGTTCTTGACCCTGAGGACAAGAGCCTGTGAAAGTCACATCTGAGGTTGATAGATCTTTATCTTCCATTAGTAGACATTGTGCTTGGCTCAAGGAGGCACAGACAGGAAACCACTGGATCCCATGTCTCAAGACTCATAATCTAGTGGCAGAAGTTGGCTGTACGCACAAAGGATGCTGAGCAAGAACACACATCAGACATGCTCCGTTATTTGAACAACCTAGTTTTGGTCAGATCCCCTCCCCTCACAGCTGCAATTAACCCCCAATGTCCCACGTACAATTGGTATATTCACTCATTCATTCCACAGGCATTTATTGATTACCTGTGATACCACACCTATAAGACAGAACACTGTAAAAGAAGGAACTTGTCTATCTTATTTGCATTCCCAGAAGCTAGCAAGGTGGTGGGCACTCAGTAAATACTTGAGAAATGAATTAATAAGTGAAAAAAGAAATCAACAGATAAATTCCAGGCACTGGGCCCAGCTAAGCCCTGGGGATGCAGAGCTCACCATGGTAGGAGTATGGGTTGAAGATATGAGTCCAAGACTATGCTATGGGAGATTAAAGAAAGTAATGACTAACTCTACATGATTGAGGAAAGTAACAGGAAAGAGTGTTTTCAGGGAAGAGATGCCAAAGCTCACTCACTCCTTAGACTGACCCCCTGGCCTGCACTGCCACACACTTGGAAAATATCTTGGAGTCGATTCCATCTAAACATGGCATTGACCCTATACTTAATGGATTTTCAGTCAACTGTAATGTGAGCATCTTCCCATTCATAAACAAAGAAGCTGAAGCTTATAGGACTTGTCATTTCTCTGTCACCCACCTAGTTAATGGCAGGTCTTTTCACTCAGAAGGTATTTCTGTTAAGAAGAAAAATCACATTTTCATTTTACTATGAGAAGTCTTCACAAATGACACTATTATGAATTATGAAACTATAATCTAGATGCAAAAGTGAGGTCTGGCAGGGGCATCTAAAAATCATTCTGCCTCTATTGCAACTAGGAAGCCACAGCACGGGATGTCACAGGTTTCTCGTGCCACTGCTGGTGACTTCTCAGGTGCCCAGGCATCCTGATTGCACCATGTGGCTCAGATGAATCTGCTTACATTGTGTGAGAGTGAGGCACAGCAGACAGATTCCCCAAAGGGTGCCAGCCATGTTCCTGGGTGGCACTTCCTGGGTATGAAAGAGCCACAGAATCACAGGGCCACTGGGGTGGAAAAGACGAAGAGCTTTGGAGTCAAATGGATTTCTTTCCAAACCCCAATTCTGCCATTTTCCAGTTGTCTAAACATGGCGGCTTCCTTACTCTCTTTGACCTGCAGTTTCCTCAATGGGAAATGGGGTTGTTATAAAGTTTTTAAGATAACACATAGAAACCCAAGCAAGGTAAGGATTATGACGACTATCAGAATTATTTCAGAGATGGCGGGGTCACCTCCCCCCAACCCTCCATTCTCACATGCAGAAATTAAGGCCTATAGAGATTATGTTCTCTTTCAAGGTCACAGGTAAGACTAAGAAAGACTAAGGATTAGGAAAATAGTCTTTTTGTTTGTTTCTTTTTAAGTCTTGCAGTTATGAACTGAGTTAATTCCAGTTTTTCAGGCCTAGCTGTGGAATGGAAAAAGCCATCATCACTGAGAAATGCTTTTTCTCTTACAAGTGTGACCTCCTAGGACATCCATGGCCCTGCCCCCTCAGATACACAGCTCTGTGTCTTCTGGAGTTCCTGCTGTACACCTGTCATTGCCTCCATGTCAGCATTTTAACGGGCCCAGAAATCTTCAGAAACATTAACTGGGGAATATTTAAGGCCCTTTAATCTGTAGATGGTTTTCACTCAAGTGGTGACTGACCCACAATTCATGCGGCTCCTATTGACTTCCCTCCTGCCCATTTGGCCCCGTCAGGTCTCAACCTCTCTGAAAATCACTGATGTCCTCACTCTCCCTTTTCTGCCTTGTACCCACTCTGTTGCTTGGCCTGGGAGACATCTCTAATTTTGGAGGTGGATCAGAGTGAAGGAGGCTGAGAGCCCTTCCCGTGTAATAATGTTTCTGCCAGATTTTGCCTTGTTCCAAGTCTTCTTAGGCTTTTGGAAAACAACATCTAGAGTCCTTGATGTTCTTTGGTGGCCCTGTCACATCCATTCTTAGATAGACTGTGCACTGAGTGGTGGGGCAGCTTCATTAGGATCTACAGCACCAGAGAAGCAAAATAATCAATATTGATAATAACTGCCATTTAGAGGCTGCTCAGCATGTGACTGAATTGTGGCTGCGCTTTCTAGCCACGATCTACTTGAACCATCATGGTAACCAGGTGAGATGAATATTTCTAACCTCATCTTACAAGAGAGGAAGCTGCCCTAGACCGCATAGCTAGTAGGCGGCAGAGATGAGACCCAGACTATGGATACAAAAGTCTGGTTCTTTTTGCTGCACCAATATAGCTTTCAGTTGAATATGAGAGAGAGAGAGATTTATGAAATAGAGGTGACATTAGCCTAATGCAAGCTCCTCTAGGCTGCTTTTTCTTTATTGGTTGAATCAAAGTGGTCCAAGCATGTGTGGGAAGTCTGAGTGCTTAGGAGCCTGACACTGGGCCAATTCATTAAATGTGCAAAACTTAACCTAGCAACATTTTTGTAACATATGAGCAGCCTGCATCGATGTGGATGTTCTAGTTCTAGTGAATTAAAAGGATCAGTTCTTTGAGTTTGAGAGACTACTAGAATAAAATATTGGAGCATTCTTCATGAGGGGATTAAAAGAGACACATCAAAAGTGTTTTCAGATGCTGGCATTCTACAATTCTAAATCCTGCAGATATCCACTTTTTTTTTTCTTACAGTCCAGAGTTCTTTTGAGATATATATATATATATATATATATATATATATATATATTTTTTTTTTTTTTGTTTTTTTTTGTTTTTTTTTTTTTACACCTACTATGCCATGAATTCATAGAGAATGGTTTCCAGCAACTCAGGCACCTTTCCATTGGCTCTCACGAAGTGTGCTTCTCTGGGCAGAGCAGGCTGGTGCTTTGCTTGAATCCAAGTACCCTTCTCTTTGGCTTCCCTCTTTTTTTGAAAATTTCCCCGCACATGCTTCAGGAAGCTATCTTGGCTCTTTGAGTGCTTAATATGCTTGATATGTACGTTAATTCTCTTGGCAAGAATCTTGCCCTTAACCTGTGTGTTTACAATAATGCCAAGAGCTTGTGGAGTAATGTAGACTCTTCCAGTTTTGCCATGGGAACATTCATGAGGCATTCCTTTTTGAATTTTTTTTTTCAACGTTTATTTATTTTTGGGACAGAGAGAGAGACAGGGCATGAACGGGGAGGGGCAGAGAGAGAGGGAGACACAGAATCAGAAACAGGCTCCAGGCTCCGAGCCATCAGCCCAGAGCCCGACGCGGGGCTCGAACTCCCAGACCGCGAGATCGTGACCTGGCTGAAGTCGGACGCCCAACCGACTGCGCCACCCAGGCGCCCCGAGGCATTCCTTTTTGAATAGCGCCCACTCCCTTGATGTCTACAATATTTCATTTCTGGTAAATTCACATGTATGTGGCCAAAGGAACAACCCCACACTTTCTAACAAGACTAGAGAACACTTAGTGGGTACCTCCCCTCTTTCCCTTCACGTTGGACATTTTTGCAAATTACTAGAAGTTGTTGGTTTTCAGATGCCCACTATTATATTAATTTTAATTAAAAAGACTGAGGTCTAATGAAAATGTGGAGTAGATGTGGAGCCTAAGAAAAATGTGGAGTAAAACTTGAGGTGGAGGTAAAATGGGAGAAAAGAGAGTCGCACACACTACAAACATTGGCTCTGGAATAAAGAAATTTCTGATACTTTGTCCAGAAAGAAGAGGCATAAGAGTACAATTGAAAGAGACCCAGGTGTGAACGAAAGGGCTAAAATTATAATGGGAAGGATTAGTAGAAGTAAGGGCAAATTTTCAGGGCTGTAATGTTGAGAACAACCTATGGGATCTTGATTTTTTTCTGCATATATAAGAAGCGCCTTCCCCTTCTTTTCTGGGGGCAGTTGACACCACCTTTGGAGCAGTAGACAAGAAACTGGAGCCTTGACATTCGTGGGGGCTGGAAGTGAGAAGGTCTTCCCTAGTAAGGAACAGAAATAGTGCAGTTGAGGGGGCTGGGCTAAAACAATGCTCTCCTGCTCCAAAAGCACTGCACTCCTTCTACCCTACTAGGGCCTCCCAACGTGGGTCTGGTTTTGGAGATGCCCTGCACACTTTTCTTCAAGATTATATCTTACAGGGTTTATCTACCAAGCAGGTACCTACAGAACATTCAAACTGTCCAACAAAAGATTTTAAACTTAATGAAAATGAATAATAGTAGCAGGGAGAATGGTCCCGCAGAGGAGGTGTAAATATCTACTCCTATCAAAAGAGGCAAAGTAAAACCCCATGAGATGAGAACCAATAGCCCCAGAACAATACAAGAAATTCTGGCTCTCATTAGAAGCATAGCCAGCTTCAAATCTGCCTTTTATTTTTTTATTTTTTTTTTTTAATTTTTTTTTCAACGTTTATTTATTTTTGGGACAGAGAGAGACAGAGCATGAACGGGGGAGGGGCAGAGAGAGAGGGAGACACAGAATCGGAAACAGGCTCCAGGCTCTGAGCCATCAGCCCAGAGCCCGACGCGGGGCTCGAACTCACGGACCGCGAGATCGTGACCTGGCTGAAGTCGGACGCCCAACCGACTGCGCCACCCAGGCGCCCCCAAATCTGCCTTTTAAATGGATTTTGTTTTAAGCTAGATTTTATTTTTTCTACTTCCCCTCAAGTCCATTTGTAGGGTGCAGTACATCTCTTCCTAGCTACCAGACAGACTTATCTGGGCACTGGGGACTCCTATTCAACAAGTTAGTTGACTTGCACCGATAGACAAGGAAAACATGTGATAGGCAGAATAATGGTCCCCAAAGATGGCCATGCCATAATTTCTGGGATCTGGGAATATGTTAAATTACATGGCAAAAGGCTTTGCAAATGTGATTAAGGTTAAAGATCTGGAGAGGGAAACAGCATCCTGGATTATCCAGGTGAGCCAAATTTAATCACATGAGTTCTTAAAAGTAGAAAATATTTTCAGATTTCAGGAAACCAGAGAGATGGCTGTGTGCGAAGGACTCAGTCTGCCATTGCTGGCAATGAAGACAGAGCCAAGGAGTGCAGGCAGCCTTTGGAAGTTAGAGAAGGCAAGCACACTAATAGAAAGATTTCTTGCCTAAACCTAGATTTTATCCAACTCACACCTGTATCAGACTCCTGAACTACAGAATGATAGGGTAAATTTGTATTATTTAAGCTATCAAGTTGGTGGCAATTTGTTACAGCAGCATTGAAAATTAATGCAGTGTGGGAGCAGAAACTATGTCTGATTCATCTTTCTATTCCCTGTTCTCTGTAGAGTGATGAGTACATGTACGAGCTCAGTTAATGTTTTTTGGAAGGAAGGAAAGAAGGAAGGAAGGAAGGAAGGAAGGAAGGAAGGAAGGAAGGAAGGAGGGAGGAAGGAAGGAAGGAAGGAAGTCTAGATTGGGCAAAATCTCATAGCATCTCAGTCTAGAAACCTCCTAGGAAGCTGTACTCAAGGACAGGGCTTGGAGAGGTAGGGAGCTACACATTTTCTTGAGCTGTTAATATTACATAGGAAGGAAGGAAGGAAGGAAGGAAGGAAGGAAGGAAGGAAGGAAGGAAGGAATACAGGAAAAGAGGAAGGGAGGGAGGGAAGGAGGGAGGGAGGAAGAAAGAAAGGAAAGAAGGGAGGGTGGGAGGGACAAAAAACAATTTGAGTTTGGCCAGGAGCATTTCTTATAAGACTCATTGGCATTCATTTCTTCTAAAAATATCCTTTGAAGCTCCATGCACTGAGTACTGTGCCAAATACTAGTGGGGAGACATGCAGGGGTACGAGTATAGTGCACTCCCCCAAGAGCTTCCATTCTAGCACATAAATGAATAAAAGAATAATCAGGTAGTAATTTGTGCATGCCACGGACATTAGAAAAGGAAGAGGAAGGAGAGAGGGCCTCTGTTCCTCACTGGCTGTTGGCTAGAGGTCTTTCCAAGTTCCTTTCCATGTGGGCTTCTTCACAGGGTATCTTGACAACATGGCAGCTGGATTCCCTCAGAGAGAGTGAGATAGAGAAAACAGGAGAGCAAGAGGGAGAGGGAAAGTGTACTCAAGACAGAAATCAGTCTTTTTGTATCCTAATGTCAGAAGTGACCTTCCTTCACCTTTGCTGCATTAATTCCTTAGGAGTGAGTCGCTAGGTTGAGCCCACACTCCAGGGAGGGGTTATACCAGATGTGAATACCAGAATGAGGTAGAGGTTGCCCACCATAGCTGGAAAACCTTAATGGCCCCCCTTTTCTCCAGACAGTAGATGAGAGAACTTCTCCAAAGGCTGCAGGCAAATAAGTAGACACACCCCATCCTCATTTCTCTGGGAGCCACCCCTTCCGCCATCGCCTGCATGGTCTGCGTCACAGTCCTCGTGGGACATTTAGAAGGGTATTAACTACCGATGATTTTGCCCTGAGTGACAAAAGTCTCTATTGGGCAAAATCTGATAGCATCTCACTCTAGAAACCTCCTAGGAGGCTGTACTCAAGGACAGGGCTTGGAGAGGTAGGGAGCTACACATTTTCTTGAGCTGTTAATATCACATAGGAAAAGAATATTGGCTCAAGAATAAGAGGACTTGCGTGTGAATTCACACGACAGGAATGAATTTAAGCAGGTTGCTTACACTCCCTGAGTTTGTTTTCTCATTTGTAAAATGGGCACCTACCTGTGGTGTAGCCACTTAATATGCTTTGTGGTCACTTCTGTGAATACATGTCTTGAGAATTTCACTAATTCCTAATTCCCCGAGAAACTCATGACCTGAGCTTTCCCGGAAGCTCTGGTACCGGCATATGATACAGGCACTGCCAGTCAAATGGCTGGACAGACGTGCTGAATTCAAAGTATACTTGTGAGAAAAAGGGCCTCAGGAAAAATACATTTTCTGGAGACTGTGGTGGCAGGGGTTTTGCTCAAGGACGCCGCATAGTTCTTGTGCCAGATCAGCATCAGTGGTACAGGCACTGTGTATTGTGATGTGTTAGATGCAGGAGGGTCACCATTGGCATATTCTTACAGGGTGGCTTGGCATGGTTTCCAGCTGCCAGGTTCCAACTTAACCTTCTGGCAGGCCTGGAGATCCAGTGAGCTACCTAATATCATAAATTAAATTCCACTTCTACTTAAACCACCTAAGATGTACTATTTTAGCAAATGAGAGCATTGACTGATCCACTGCCTCTCAGGGTATCATGGGGATACAATGAGGTAATGTATGTAAAGCACTTTTATACAGTAGGCACTAAGCAAATGGTATCTATCTGTTAATGTTTATTTTATTACTATGCCTTTCTTTCAATGTCACGTGGGGACCTCATGAGTGAAAATCGAATCTCAACTGTATGCTTCTACTGCAGACCAGGAATCTCAACACCGGGTGGTTTTGCCCTCAAGGGGTGTTGGACAATGTCTGGAGACATTTGTGGTTGTCACAAGCAGGGGTGGAGTGCTACCGCCATTTAGTGGGTAGAGATGCCAGGGATGCTGCTAAGCATCCTACACGGGACAGTCCCAATGCAAAGAATGATCTGGCCCACTCTCCAGTTAACAGAGCTCAAAGCCAAAAAACCCTTCTGTAGACTCAGAAGCAGAATGCAACCTGGCCATTGCTCTTCATTCTGTCAATAGCAACCTGTCAAATTTTGCCAGGACTGGTTCCAGCATGGACAAACCCCAGATGCGGGAACACCAGAGTGTAAATTTAATCACACAATTTCATGTCCCTGGAAAGCACTACCAAGGCTATGAGAGGAGCACATGGAATGGGACAAGTTTTCATAAATATATTCCCAATATCCTGGATTAAGGAATGAGGAAACTAAATAAATAAATTAAGAAATAACAATTTCTGCTTGATTGGCCAATAAAGTTGGGACATTTTATTTCTTTGTTCAATTTTGCTGATGCTATTTTAATGACTGGGGCTTCCTATGTCAGAGAATCTTGGTATTTCCCTCACAGACTATAAATCTGTATTACGCCCACATATAGCAATATAGAGTCTATGCAGTTATGCACTTTTATTAGTGCACAGAAAATTGAAACATAAAACATCAAATAGGCTGTTTCTTTTAACCACAGATACGAGTTGAATTCATTGCCATTTTGTTCTTCAGCTTTATAATGACTATGGCTCATTGCAAATGGCAAATGTGTCAAGAGAAGAAGACATTCGTGATACAGTACCATTGATGAGCATGTGACCTCACCAGACGTCTCCCTCAGCTTCCCCTTCTAAAAGGGTGAACCAGATTGACCTCCAACATCCTCCCTGATTTCTGGGATTCTTAGCTCCTAAGGTCCTCTCTGGAGGGAAGCAGTCTTGAGTTTGTTGGAGCATTGCACAATGCAGCTTCAAATTCAAGGTCATGACCTTTTCTAGACATAGACCAAGATCACCTCCACCTGACAGGGTGCTTTTCTGAAGATCATGTGGGACACACTAGTTGTTTTTTATTAGTTCAGGGCCAAAAAAGAGCTTATAGGAAATGGGAGTGCAATCTTGTATCCAGGTTTTATCTTTCTAGTTGGATTATCAGACCCCCATCAAGGTTTCTGCCTTTTCAGCTAGGATTCTTATACCCCATCTGGTTGTAAAGCCCTCTAATAGGTCAAAATCTCCTTGAGAGGAGAAACGGTGTCTCATGCACTATTGTGTGCTCCCACGCACAGAACCTTCTATATGTATATGTACATAGATACATAAATGTTTTTCAGAGCAATATTTTATTTAGCCAACATTTCTTTCAATAAACATTTTTACTAAAGCATAAAATGTATAAAAGTGCACAAATTATAGGAGTACAGATGGACAATAGTCACAAAGTCCTTTATCCTTTTTTTAATGTTTATTTATTTTTGAGAGAGAGAGAGAGAGAGAGAGAGAGTGAGAGAGAGAGAGAGAGAGAGAGAGCAAGGGAGGGGGAGAGAAAGACGGAGACACAGAATCTGAAGCAGCTCCAGTCTCCGAGATGTCCGCACAGAGCCCGACGTGGGGCTTGAACCCATGAACCAAGAGATCATGACCTGAGCCAAGATCGGACACTTAACCAACTGAGCCACCCAGACGCCCCAAGTCCTCTATCCTTAAGCAACCACTAATATACTTTATGTCCCAGGAGATTTGACTGTTATGGACATTTCATATAAATGAAATCATCCAGTAAGTGATCTTTTACGACTGACTTCTTTCATTTAGCATAAAGTTTTCAAGAATTGCCCATACTGTAGTATGTATCATTATGTTATTCCTCTTACTTTTAATTCCTTTAATTTATTGCTGAATAATAATTACCTGTGTAGACATACCACATTTCATTTATCCATTCCTTAGTCAGTGGACATTTTGGCCACTCTGAATAGTGCTGCAGTGAACACTCGTGTAGAAGTTTTGAACTGTCTTATGTTTTTAACTCTCTTGTGTATATACCTATGTATGGAGCTGCTGGATTTTATAACTCTTAAGTTTAGCTTTTTGAGGAATGGCCAAACTGTTTTTCAAAGCAGCTGCACCATTTTATCTTCCCAACAGTAATATATGAGGGCTTCAATTTCTCTACATCTTCACCATACTTGTTATTATTATTAGTTTTTGCTTCCAGCCATCTGTTATGGGTTGACTGATGTCTCCCCCCACCCACTCCAAATTCATAAATTGAAGTCCTAATCTCCAGTACCTCATAATGTGACTGTCTTGGAAATAGGGTCTTTAAAGAGGTAATTAAGTAAAAGTGAGGTCCTAAGGGTGAGTCCTAATCCAATACGCCTGGTTTCATTATAAGAGGAAATTTGGACACAGAAAGGTACGGAGGGAAGACCATGTAAAGACAGAGAGAAGAAGCCAATCTACAAGCCAAGGAGAGAGGTCTTAGAAGAAACAACTATGCTGACCCCTTGATCTTGGACTTGGAGTCTCTAGAATTGTAGACTAGAAACTAATCTAGAAAATAAATTTCCATGTGTAAGACACCCAGTCAGTGGACCTTTGGTATGGTCCCTAGCAAACTAACGTTCCATCCTACAGGATGCAAAGTGGTATCTCATGTTTTGGTTTTCTTTTCTTTAATTGATGTATAATTAACATACAATGTTATACTAGCTTCAGGTGTATGCACACTGACTCAATAATTCCACACATTACTCACGGCTCACCACTGTAAGTGTAATCACCATGTGTCACCACACATTATTACAATCTTTATTCTCTGTGACTGATTTATTTTATAACTGGAAGTTTGTACCTCTGTATCCCTTTTATCTATTTCACCCACCTTCCCACCCACCTTCCCTCTGGCAACCACAAGCTTATTCTCTGTATTTAAGACCTAGTTGTGTTTTTTTTGGGTGGGGGGTGTTTTGTTTCTTCCTTTGTTTCGTTTTTAGGATCCCACGTATAAGTGAAATCATATGGTATTTATCTTTCTTTGTCTGACTAAGCTCACTTAACATAATACCCTTTAGGTCCATCTAGTCATGGTTTTGATGTGCTTTTCCCTTACAACTAATGACAAGTTTCCCTGAGCTTTCTGGCCAGAATTTGTGTATCTTCTTTGAAGAACTGCCTACTTGGAACTTTTGCCTATTTTAAAATTAGGTTATCTGTATTTTTATTGTTGAGTCAAAAGTAGTTTTTTTTAAACATATATTTTAGATACAAGCCTTTTATCAGATATCTGATTTGCAAAAAAAAAATTCTCCCATTCTGTGGGTTGTCTTTTCATTTTCTTAATGGTATAGTGTGCAGGGTAAAAGTTTTAAATCTTTAGGGAGTCCAATTTTTTAAAGTTTTTTCTTTTCATTTGTAATTTTAGTTTTGTATCAAAGAGATCAACGGCTAACTTCACAAAGATTTACTCTTACGTATAAAACTCTATGAATTTTATAGCTTTAGCTCTTACATTCAGGTCTTGAATCCACTTTGAGTTGAATTTTGTGTGTAGTGTGTGTGGGTATCCAATCAGCCCAGAATGATATGTGAAACTTTGCTTTGTTTTTGGAAGTTAAATCATTTTGTATTCCTATGGTAAGTAGAACTGTGTGTGTGTGTGTGTGTGTGTGTGTGTGTGTGTGTGTATCGCTGGATATAAATTGCTAATATTTCGTTTAGAATTTTCCATCTTATGCTTTTAGGTAAGATGGCCTGATTCTCCTTTACTATCGTTTCATTGTTAGTTTTTAATATCAAGCTTATGTTGGCTGCATAAAATGATTTGGGAAGTGTTCCCTCTTGCACTAACCTCTGGAAGAATTTGTATAAGGTTATTTTTATTAATTTCCTCCTTAAGTATTAGGAAAATTTCAATGAAACCACCTTGTCCTGAAATTTTCCCTTAAGATATTTTTAAGGAATATTTTATTTATTTATCTATTTATTTACTTTTGTTACTTTTAAAAGTTTTTATTTAAATTCTAGTTAGCTAATATACAGGGTAATACTCATTTCAGGTGTATAACTAGAGATTCAACACTTCTATACGGCACCTGGTGTTCATCATGACAAGTGCACTCCTTGATCTCCATCAGCTCTTTATCCCATCCCTCAACCCACCTCCCCTATGGTAACTATCAGTTTGTTCTCACATACAGTTAAGAGTCTGTTCCTTGGTCATCCTCTCTTCTTTTCCCCCCCTTTTGCTTGTCTGTTTTGTTTCTCAAATTCCACATATGAGTGAAATCATATGGTATTTGTCTTTCTCTGACTGACTTATTTTGCTTAGCATTATACTCTTTAGCTCCATCCATGTAGTAAACGGCAAGATTTCATTCTTTTTGATGGCTGAGTAATATTCCAGTGTGTGTGTGTGTGTGTGTGTGTGTGTGTGTGTGTGCGCGCGCGCCACATCTCTTTATCCACTCATCAGTTGAGGGACATTTGGGCTGTTTCTCTAAATTTTTTGGTAGCTATAGGACCATTGAAATTTCCTATTTCATCTTATATCAATATGGCAGGTTGTGTTTTCTTAGGATCTTGTTCATTTCCTCTACTTTTTCAAATTTTTTTCCATAAAATTATTATTTTTTTTTTTCAACGTTTTTTTATTTATTTTTGGGACAGAGAGAGACAGAGCATGAACG
Organism: Prionailurus viverrinus; assembly: GCF_022837055.1. Lineage (NCBI taxonomy): Eukaryota > Metazoa > Chordata > Mammalia > Carnivora > Felidae > Prionailurus > Prionailurus viverrinus. The sequence goes on along the minus strand of NC_062563.1, from coordinate 127,326,320 downwards.
GGGAAGGGGCAGAGAGAGAGGGAGACACAGAATCGGAAACAGGCTCCAGGCTCCGAGCCATCAGCCCAGAGCCCGACGCGGGGCTCGAACTCACGGACCGCGAGATCGTGACCTGGCTGAAGTCGGACGCTTAACCGACTGCGCCACCCAGGCGCCCCCATAAAATTATTTTTAATATCTTTTTCAATCTTTAAAATTTCTACACTAACTTTTTCAATCACATATTGGTAATTTGTGTCTTCTTCCTCTCTCTTTTTTTTTTTTTTTTTTTTGATCAGTTTTGCCAAGGGTTTATCTATTTTATTAGTTTTTTAAAAGAATCACCCTTTGGCATTATTTGTTTTTTTTAATTTTACTTATTTAAGTAATCTGTACACCCAACTTGGGGATCAAAATCATGACCCCAAGATTAAGAGTCACTGCTCTTCTGACTGAGCCAAGCAGGCATCCCTGTTTACTTTTTTTAAAATTATTTTATTATTTTTTTTTACATTTTATTTTTATTATTTTTGAGAGAGAGAGAGATAGAGCACAAGTAGGGGAAAGGCAGAGACAGAGAGGGAGACTCAGAATCCAAAGCAGGCTCCAGGCTCTGAGCTGTCAGCACAGAGCCCTATGTGGGGCTCAAACTCACCAACTGTGAGATCATGACCTGAGCCGAAGTCAGACGCTTAACCAACTGAGCCACCCAGGCTCCCCACCTGTTTACTTTTTCTATTCTTCTTTCATTTTATATTTTATTCATTTTTGCTACTGTCTTTGTTATTTTGCTATTGTCTTTGTTATTTTTACCCTCTATTATATTTTGATATAATTTTCTGTACTTTTTCTAACTTTTGGAGAGGAATGTTTACATCACTGATTTTTAGTTTTGTGTCCTTTGCAATATATATAATTAAGGTTATAAATTGCAGCAGCCCACAGTTGTTTATATTTTGTGGTTCTCACAATTATCCAATTCAAATTAATTCTGCAAGTTTTTGTAATTTATTCTTTGACCCATGAGTTTAGAAGTATATCACTTAAAAAAAAAATAAATGTTAAAAAAAATTTTAAAAGGGCGCGCCTGGGTGGCTCTGTTGGTTGAGTGGCCGACTTCGGCTCAGGTCATGATCTCACAGTCTGTGAGTTCGATCCCCACGTCGGGCTCTGTGCTGACAGCTCGGAGCCTGGAACCTGCTTTGGATTCTGTGTTTCCCTCTCTCTCTCTCTGCTCCTCCCCTGCTTGTGCTCTATCTCTCTCTGTCTCTCAAAAATAAATAAATGTTAGAAGTATATCACTTAATTTCCAAGAATTTAGGGATTTTTCCCTCTATACTTTATTATTGATTTCTATCTCATCTTTCTAGTTATTGTGAGAAAACATACACTAAATGATTTTAATCTTTGAAATTGTTGGTGCTTGCTATGTGGCTTAGCATATGGACAGTTTTAGTAAATATTCCATTGGCATTTGCAACAAATGTGTATACTGTAGATATGCAGAACAGAGTTCTGTCAGTTAGTTCATATATATTAATTGTGTTGTTTAAATATTTTGGCTGATTTTTCTGCCTGCTAATCTGCTCTTAAACCTAATATCAGTCCTTATTTCTTTAATTTATTTTAAAAATCAGGGGCGCCTGGATGGCTCAGTTGCTTGAGCATCTGACTTCAGCTCAGGTTATGATCTCACAGTTGGCGAGTTTGGGCCCTCATCTGGCTTTGTGCTGACAGCATGGAGCCTGGAACCTACTTCAGATTCTGTGTCGTCTTCTCTCTCTGCCTCCCCCTCGCTCGGGCTCTGTCTCTGTCTCTGTATCTCTCTCTCTAAAAAATGAATAAACATTAAAAAATCATGATTTGTGGTTTAAACTGGTATTATTTTATTTAAAATACAATGTATCTTATTTTTAAAATGCTATTGTATGTTGTTGTAACCTCTGTTTTGTGTAGTTGTATCTAATCTTAATCACTGAAGGAGTTGTAACAAGGAGAGTATTGAGAAACTTGATACATTTAGTGATACAATTATAAATAACTTCTGCTGATCCCCTGGAGCTACCAGCTTTGGGATCCTTGATTTTGATTAGCATTAGTGATACTAAAATAAATTCTTCTTGGGTTCTGCCTTGTTCTTCCTGAAACAATGAAGCTACCATAGAACCTGATATATACATCATTATCACCATTCCTCTGGAAATTTCCATCTTCACAGAATTTTCTTTTTGGTCAGATTTTGGGAACACAATGATTCATTTCTTTTTTAAAATTTATTTATTTATTTATTTACTTATTTAATATAATTTGTTGTCAAATTGGCTAACATACCGTGTATACAGTGTGCTCTTGGTTTTGGGGGTAGATTCCCGTGATTCATCGCTTACATACAACGCCCAGTGCTCATTCCAACAACTGCCCTCCTCAATGCCCATCACCCATTTTCCCCTCTCCCCCATCCTCCCATTAACCCTCACTTTTAATTCGAAGGTGAAAGAGTAAACAAGATTGTGTTATGTTACTGATCTTTTTCTCCAAATTACAAATGTGAGCTCATTATTTAACAAAGGATAATTTTCCTGATTTTTGGATTGGTTTACTAGAAAACTCTTATGAAGATACAGATTTAACCCACTTAGTTATCATTTTAACAAATTACTACATGGATATGAAACATCTACATGGAGATAGATATAAAACACAGGGTTGTAATGTTTGAATACTGAAGATAAGATGTCCCAGGAAATTGAGACCATCTGGCTGTTGTAAGCATATAGACTGACTTCTACAACACATGTTGTCAGAATAAAGGTATATACCAGGTTGCACCACGGCATTTTACTGTGTGTCAGCATGTGATATGGACAGTAAAGCCATCGGTACATTCACAGGGAAAAAGATAATAAACTTTTGGAGCTATCTGAGCAGTATTTGTGTCTGGAAGTAATGGAAACATGATTGCTGTCAAGTTGGGAGAACAGCTGCTTCTGCAGAATTGAATCATTTATTCCTCTCCTGTGGTATCACAATGTAGTATGAGGAAGACTGAGTTAGTGGTTCAGGAGATCAGGGTCCCAGATTCTACTGCTCACCTGCTCTGTGATCTTAAGCAAATCTCTTCCCTTCTAGGTATTAGCTCCTCATCTACAAAAGTCAGGAGTGACCCTACATGGAGGCTCAGGCCAAAGCAAGCCGAGAATGTACACACAAAAGAGAGAGCAAGATGAGGGAGGGAGTCCCCAGGACTTAACTGTCTGAGTACTTCTCGTTCCAATGAATGTATGTTTTGCTCCAATGTTATCCGTTTTGTTAAAAACAGATGACATTTTTAACACAGTTGGCCATATTTCAGTTAAATTGTTGGTCTCCAAAAAGTGAGCTATATTTATTCCTGTGTCAAAGTGAAGGATCCTAGGCTGCTATCAAGCGGTCACTGGTAGGGGCCCCCACTTTCAGTCCTGTGGCCCGACCATAGCAACTGTCCATGTTGCCTTTGTTAACGAGTAAGGCTGATGAGTCAGGCTGGCAGTGGCAGATCAGGGAAGACTGTGTAGACAAAACAAATATATTCACGTTTTCTATCACTCCCTGAAAGAGAGGTGAGTACAAATTTTCAAATACCTCCTGTAGATAGGGAAGAATACTGTACCCTGTCAGAGGGTCTCTGCTGTCTCTCTTAAACCTAGTTGAGTTTCCACACTAGATATACAGGCAGGAAGGAGGGAGGGCTGTGTATATGCATGGTAGTGGTGCACAGAACATTGGGGAACATTGGTCAGCTGGGCTTAGACAGTGACAGTCAGAGCAAGCCGCATCCCATTCAGCCTTTGGTTGGAGACAGATACAACATTGATGGTTGGCTTGCCAAGGTCAACATGACACATTCCAGGAAACTGGCCGGGGTGGGCTGCATACAGCTGGACCTAATCCCTGTTAGTTTTGAGCAAAAACTATCTACCCTCAACTTTGCCCTCCCTCACTTTCCCTTTCCCTCCCCTTGACCTTCTCTTTCCTCAGGAGAGACTGATCAGAAAAGGTGGCTGAGCTGAGTGGGGGCATCTAGGCAGGGAGGCTGAAAGCCTCTTGTTCTCTTGGTCCTACATGAGGACAGCCGGACAGCCCTGCAGATACAAGTATTGCCAAATAATTGGGTCTTTGAGTGAATTAAAAAAAAACACCTTTTCTGGGTTTAAGAGGGGAAGTTCATGATTTGAGGTCCTTGCCTCTCAGGGGACATCCTTGTGCAGGGCACTGTCCGAGATCCTGGAGCAGCCCCGAGGCCTCGGGTTTTGTTTCCAATTGGGAAATTCCTATGACAGGGGTAGGGTTGGATGGTCAGCTCCCCCTTTGTCATTGCAGACTGCTTCCTTTCTGCCAAGCTGGGGCATTTGGAGTCATGCTTGGATGTACACACCCACAAAAGAGTTAAGAATTTGGCTAATTCAGTGCATTGTGTTTTTGCTTTTGTTTTTGTTTTGCTTTTGGTTAGGGCAGGAGCAATGGTTCACATTTTTTTCCTTCTGCTTAGAGGGTTTTATAAAATTCTGTTTGTTATTAGCTTATAGGATGGGACTGGTGCAGAGAAGGAAAGCATTTGCCAGCCTGTGTAGGGAAAATTTCTACAGACTGTTGTTAGGATTATGTGCCCTTGGAAGAGCATTAAAAGTTATAGCTGTTTATGTTTAGGGTTATATTCCAAATGTGTTTTGGTTTAAAATTTATAATAAATTGGAGATAATTTTGGTGGATCCTAAAGGACCTGACCAAAGGAATGCTTTCATTTGTAGTATGACTAGAAGCAAACGGTCTTGAGGTAAGAAAAAGCGGTTGAGCCAGTACTGATCAGATCCTCCTCTCCTGGCTGAGGCTTAAAAGAAGATGATCTAGTGAGAGACATCCATGTAGGAATGGGTGGGGGGGGGGGCAGGAACACGGAGAGTCTAAGGCAGGGCTCCGCTTCTTCATGTGGCAATGGGGGACACAAGTGGACCCCTCATGGCTTCACTTGGCAAATCAGCAGCCTAAAATATGGGGGGATATAAAAGCCATCAAATCACAGTTCAGGGAGTCATGACTGTCACCTCCATCTCTGACTCAGGAGGGGAGAAATGGTCAGGCCAAAAAATGCCCTTCAACTCAGGGTCCAGCATGGGAGAATTAAAGAATCGGCAATTGGTAAAAACTTACATTTTTCTCTTTCTGTACATGGTATCCAGACCTTTTTTTGACCTTTCAAAATGTTTTTTGAAGTGCCTGCTGTTGAGATTACTCAATTGTACTAAGTCATGAGGGGAGGCTGGGGGATTTGGAGAGTTAGTCTTCAGATCCTCAAGCTACTAATAAAGCTATTTTGCTATATAAATTGGGATATACACCAAAACCACTCTTTATTTTTTGCTCTCTGATGATGAGAAATGTGTAAGCTCCCCATACAAAAAAAAAAAAAAGTGTATCTCAATATGATGCCTGTGACTAATGGAGATAATAGTGATGCTGTGGCTTGAGGAAAATATAAAAAATAGAACCTGTTAAGCTTTGGATTTATGAAATACCAAGATCCCTTGTTTAAGCCATTAACAACTTGACAGATACCCTGCTGTATATACGGGCCGTGTTGTAGATCTCTGTCTAATGAGCATTCAAGGGAATCACTAATCTAAGCCTAGGAATGTCTACAAAGGCTGATTTTCACCACTCTAAGAAATATTCAGAGACTTTGGGGTCAAATTCCATGTTGAGATAAGATGTGATATTGTCATTGTTCTGTTTTCTGCAGTAGCTCTATTCTGGCTGTTCATGAGTAGGCCATCATGTATTTATGACATGGGTCAGAATGCCTGACTTTGTGTAGTGCATGGTAGGGCTACACATAATGGGTGGTCAATATTTTCTCATTTGCTGATGTAGTTCTCTTTTGAGTGGAAAAAAAGAAATTGTTTTGAAATTGATGGCATATGTGGGAATTCTTGGTGTAATCTACTATCTGAAAGTTTTCCTGACAGGTTGAAACTATTTAATTATGTTCACTAAAGACTTCTGAAAAGCTATGGCAATGAGGTAGACATAACATAACATTATATTTGTATACTATATTGCTTTATAGTTTAAATACAAATTATTTTTATTTAATCAAATTCTTAAAATAATCCTATGAAATAGTTGTTCTTAACTCCATTTTATAGGTGAGGAAAGTGGGGAGATGAAATGGTTAGTCCAAGCATCAAAATAAGGACCAATTTTTTTAAGCTTCTTATCTTTTTTTAGATTAAAAATTTTTTAAGTTTATTTATTTATTTTGAGAGAGAGAGAGAACACATGAGCAGGGGAGGGGCAGGAAGAGAGGGAGAGAGAGAATCCCAAGCAGGCTCCACACTGTCAGCACAGAGCCTGATATAGGGCTCGAACCCATGAACCATGAGATCATGATCTGAGCCGAAACCAAGAGTCAGACGCTCAACTGACTGAATCACCCAGGCGCCCAAAACTTATCTTGTGCTTTTTCTGCCTCACTGCTTTTACAAGACCTTGGCTGTTGTTCAAGAGGAGACATTCCTTGGCTAGGTGGCCCTAAGTAAATCACTTTGCCTCATCAGTCTTAGTTTCTTAAGCTATGGAGTCAGGTAATCAATACCTGTCTCAACAACCTTAAACCCACAGAAATAGCCAAAAAAGGCCAAGGCAGGAAAGGCGTTAGTGTCCCTTTTTCCTTGCTAGAAAGATATAAAGTATAGAGACTTCCCATGACTGATTTTCTTCTATCTGCTGCCATCTTTCTGTAAAGTTACCCATAGTTCCCTTTTGCTTTCAACACTCTCTGATCATGACCGCTTAGAGGGGTAGAATAGACCTTAGACTATTAGTTTGAGATTTTTACTATCTATATTGAATTTGTCTTTCTCTTTTTTTATAGGCTTATCTCTGCTTTTCAATCTTCCTCTGAACTCATTGCCCAGCTACATGGCCTCATTCTTCAGTCAGAACCCTGGCTTTACCTAATCCCAAGGGTCTACCTGGAAATTTGATTCTAGACTCTACAAGTATGACCTGTTCTTTCCCTACTATTGTCTCACTATACTGCTTCTGATAAACACCTGGTTCGTGTAGGCAATTCTTGGGAGCACAGCCATTGGTATTTACAAACTTCAAACTTTCTGCTTAGTTAATACCTCTCTCTCTCTAAATGGTTCTTCCCATTTGAAGAAAGCCCATAAATATGTAGCATAAATGTTATCAGTTAGAAGCCATTATGTCCTACATGAATAGCTTGGTCTATCCATTACCTCCAGCTGTCCCAGCATGCAGTCGGAACACATGTAGCCAATGCCTTCCCTTTCCAGACTCAGGGACAGGGGAATCTGCACGGAGGTGTCACAGATGGCAAGGGAGGTCCAGTGATGTGATTGTGGGGAAATTGATTTGTAAACATTCCGGTGAGAATGGCTTCCCTTCTGAATGGCTATTTTGTAAACTGTTTCTGTGAAACAAGAATGTGTTCCATTAAATATCATCTTGATTCACAGAGTGATCTCTGGTCCACCAGCCAAACTGCTTACAAGCAAACAAGGCAACTCAGTGGCTTCCAAAAAGGAGGCAGGTTTGAGCCTAGGTATTGGTATTTTTCCATGTGTATAAATCTGAAAGAAAGTCTACTGGTGACTTTACAATTAACTTGTGATTTTTCTTGGTGACAATAAAAGGTGTATCTCCTGTTGATATACTCTCAAGTGTTAACAATGTACCCACACAGCAATGTAGAACTGAAGAAACATGGACACTCTCCCCTTCTTAGAGCTCTCCATATTTGTGAGAGCCTGAAAACCTGCTAGCTGCCCAGACGGGTGGGCCCAGAGAATTAGCTACTATTCTGGTTGCTTATCCTGCCTGAGCAGGAACATTCTGGGAATATAGAGACCTGGATGCTAGTGCTGGACTTCTAAAAGTGGATAAGTCCCTAATTCTTTTGGAACCTCAGTTTCCTCATCTGTAAAATGGCAGGTAAAGGAAATTGGAACAGAAGATATTTATGGCTTCTTCCTGCTCTAAACTTTTACAATTTTCTTGTTTCCTTCTCTCCTTTTTTTATGAAAACATAACTCTCTGTATTGAGAGATCAACTCTCTTTCCCTCACCCCTCTCTGCAAGTGAGTTGGACAGTTTCTCCCACCTAGGCTCCCACTAAGTAAACAGGTGTTTGGCCAGATCCACCTGGCATCAGATAATTTCAGATGTGAAAATGTAACTTCTCTGGATCTTAAAAAAGAGCTATTAAGACAAACCATACAGCTTGAAAAGGACCCACTCAGGATGCTACAGATTCCATTCTAACTAGATTTGCTGACTATTTAACTGAATTATTTCACTAATTACGGATGTCTGACATTTCACCTCTAAGTGAACTGTAGAAGATTGAGTTGAATCCAAGTTTTTTCTTTCTCATCTCTAAGAAATTATTGTCAGTCCTTCAGCCAAGAGAGGGTGACACTTACTTCACCCTCCCTTCCATTTGGATGACTCCCTCATTGTCCCCAATGATCTCTTGAAATGAACTGGCTCTTACCTCCTGAAGGGTCTCTGCCCCTGTCAAGCATGTGACAGGGACTTGCAGACTTCTACTGGCAGATAAGGTGGCCATCATGATCTCTAGGGCACCTGGTTCTTACAAGTTACGCACATCTACCTCGCTCCCACATACTTTGCTCCTACTCCTGCTCTCTGCACACTGGCTGCTCCAGCCCAGTGCTTCGGCAGAGCATCCTCCCAACTCCCTTTCCCTACCTCCCTTCCTCTCTTCTTCCCTCTTTCCCTCCCCTTGTCCTCCTTCTCTTCCTCCCTCTCTCCCTTCCCCCCTTTCTCCTCCCACCTCCCTTCCTCTTTCTTTCTCTGCTCACAGCCACACACAGACTGCAAGCCAGCAGACGCTATCTCGGAGTAGATAGATATCATCATTGCTGATTTCTGCACAATGAGAGAATCTTTCTCCTCCTTTGGAAAAGAAAAACCTGGTCTCAGAAAGACAAACATAGCAGTGGTACTTTTCCCTTGGCACACCTCTGATGACAAGATCAAACCCATCCAAGTCACTTGTTTAGTCAAGAGTCATGACAAGACACAGAGGACACCCTTGAAGGATCAATTGAAGGGCAGTTAGTAACTAGCCTATTTGTAGAGGAGTGAACAGTGTTAAGGATGCTAATAAAGGATGATGACGCTGAGGAGCTAACTAAACACAGAGGGAACCAGCCATTACCACCCTCAGTCCCAGGGGCAAAGTAGAGCCAAAGTATGAAACCACAGACGGGGCCACCTGACGGGAACTGTGGCTGTAGGGAAGGAGTAGGGAAATAAATACCCCAACTCCCTCTGCTTCTGCCCTCTGACAGCCCCCTGGTAGCCCTCCCCTCATGGCTGAACCTGACAGGAAATCAGAAAGCAAGGAGGTCCAGAGATGCATCTTGGAAGTTGGCCTCCTGGGGATGGCAGAGGATGAAAAACAGGCCTGGCCATGCCAACAGGGACTATCTGGTATAGTTACTTTTGCTTTTAAACTTTGTTTCTCATTTCATTTACTTAGATATTTGACACTTCTCTGTATCAAACGTTTCTGAAAACCAACCAATAGGAAACCTAAAGAGAACCCTATTTCTCTTTCTTTTAAAAAAAATCTGGCATGGATGGGGCACTTGGGTGGCTCAGTGGGTTGAACTTCTAACTCTTGATTTTGGCTCAGGCCATGGTCTGATGGTGGTGGGATCAAGCCCCACCCCGCATTGGGACACTCTCTCCCTCTCTCTCTGCCCCTCTCCCCCACTTGTGCTCTCTCTTTCTAAAACTAAAAAAAAAATGAAGTAAAATAAGTTATTTAAAAAATCTAACATGGCTTCTGCAAAAACATTTATTCAATAGTCTTATATTTAAATAGGGCTTTTCTGGAGAAATCAAGAAGTATATATCTAATACCAAAGTTTAAACAAATTTCTACCTGCACACTGAGAATACTCTCTGTTAACAATGGTTTATTATGCCTACTACACTGGTTGATTGGAAGCAGATTTTGCAAAATGCTCTAAACTTGGAGGAATGTTTCTTCTTGAATGCAAAGTCCTATGTATGCAATGAAATAATGGCATGCAGTATCTGTCATTTCAGAACACATTCTTGTTGTTGCAATTATACATTTAAGACATTTCTCTCCCAGGATCCTCTCTGGCCAGAAAGGTGCAAAATCATTCAGCTGAATAAGTATCAGGAATGACTACCTGTTATCAAGATGAACCACTGGGGATATTTCTCCCAACACTTTCTTTCTTCCTACTTTCTCCCTCACTCTCCACACCTCCTACCTCACCCCTTCTCTCTTCCTCTCCTTTCTGGGCAGAAAGACAAACTTGATAACATGAACATTCATGTATGAATTCAAGCATCCTAGATATATGTATCTTAATACTTTCTGGACTAGTTTAAATAAATAAATTTAATTATCCTTGGAGTAAATTAATTTTCATGTTGGTGATTCTGATGGCTTCCTATCATTAGATTTCTTCAATTTATTTACAAGTTTGTTATGGTTTTTCTTGTTGTGTCATGTTATTGTTTTACTTTGCTTCCCTTGCTCTTCTTTCTTTCTTTATTTTTATAGCCATCTCTATTTGCCTGATAGTTTCCTATTTGCTTGGGTTTGGCCCCCCAGTCCTCTCGAATCTGATGTAAAACCACTTCTAGTTCAAATGACATTTTGAGGATCTTATCTCATGTAAATAGTGGAAATGTTACAGATGCAATCCCAAGGCCTCCGAGTCAAGAGAAGTTTCTAAATCTAAGGCAGTAGGAGGAAAAGGGTAACGGTCTCACGGGCAAAATAGGGGTTGTGCAGATCTCGGCTGCTTCTAGCAGGTGCTCCGATATGCTAGTTTCACCGTGTCCCCATCAGCATTTTAAAACAGTGTGTCATTTCAAGATAAATCTGAACAAAGACATTTCCTTGAAAGTTGCTTTAATTTAAGAATAAATCGGGTGTGAAAAGTTGAAGGAAATCTTAAAGTATTTAGAGGGTTTATTATGAACTGGAGAAAACTGATACTCTATGTCCATTTCTTTTTCTCTCCCAAAGAAAGTACAAATGTCAGGTACTAAAATGTATTGCATTTCTTTTGGAAATTTTGGAGAGACTCTATGGGCTAATGAAAGTCTACATATATAGATAGGTTCATGACTTTGCCTTCTGAATCATGGGAGTCTGATGTAGGAGGTCTCTGACAACTGGAACTTAGGTAGTTTTTGTTTCTATGATATGTGTTCTGGAGTTCTTTGGAACTTTGAGCCAGGGAAGTAGTTTCAAGTTATGATACCAAGAATATATGGCAATATATACAGCTCCTGGGTCTCTTAGAGGGAAGTAATAGATATTTTTATTCCCCAATTGTAAAACATCCCAGCTGTTGGGCCATTGAATGTTATTGTGTTTTCAAAACCCATTATTTCCCAACAGTAGAATATATCCCAGTTGTTACTTCTGAATAATGACTGAGCTGGTGGTTTTGAGGAGCTATAAACCACATTTTCTTTACCTGTCCCAAACCTAAGAACTCTCCAGACTAAGATATATATGTGTGCATGTGTATATATATGTATATCTTTTACAGCAGGATATTTGGGGGCAAGGTGGGGGGAGTAGGGGAAAGAGTGGAAATTTTAAAGACTTTCAAGATCTAGTGGCAAAAGCCTGTGACTCAGAATTCTATATTTCATTGACCTAGTGGCATAAGTCATTTTTAAGAGAATTATTTGTGTCTTTGATCAATCAGTTTCATTTCTACTCCCTGCACACTGCCATTCCCTTCACCATCTCACACTTATCTCTTAGATTCAGCTTCCCTATTTAGGTATAAAAAGAAAAGTGATGCTCATATTGCTTTGGTTACAATTGCAGCTAATGGAATGCTTTCAATAAATTCCGTCTCCCCTGCATCTTCTTTTAGGCTCTATCCCAAGGTCTGTTTGCATCTGCTGTCTTCTTGTTTGACAAGCCAGAGTGCCTTCTCCCAATATCTTGTCACATGGTATCTGTTTGGCTCCAGAACCAATGTGCTTTTCTTTTAAAAGCGTTACAGATGTATTTGAGGGAATGTAAAGAAGGGCCTGAGGGTTTCTGAAAGGGTGCTGACATAAACAAACGCTGTCAAATGAAACTGCACAGGACCATTTGCATCTGAATCTGAACTCCCAAGCTTTGCTGGTTTTCTTTTGCTCATCTTGGATCCCAGACTGTTCCATGGATTCTCTTTCTCCTTGAATTTTTCCTGTAGAACATCACCTCCAGTGTGACATCCTAATATCCTGCCCTACATCATAATGGGCACCCCTGACCTCCCACCCAGCCTGCTCAATGCTTTTGTCTTTGTCTCACTGAGTCTGGACTTCGTAATACAGGACAGCTCAGCCCTGTCCAGCTCACATTGGGAAATTCTCCTTGGTTCCCGGTTTCTGTTTACCTTTGATTTTGCCATTTAGAGGCGGTATGGGGAAGCTGTATGCTGGATCTCTTTTCTGTTTTTTTGGAAGTATCTCTTTCAGTGTTAATCTCTGTTCTGATTTCATAACCAAACTGATACCTCCATGCATACTGTATTTCATATCCATATCATTAATTGATTCATGATTCTATATTTTATTGATCTGCCTTCATAGAATTATTTTCAACTAATTATTTGTGTTATATTAGTCTTTATGATCACTGATGGCCCATTAGCCAGCAAATGTTCATTATAATCATTTGTGTGTTTTTTATTGATTAAAATTTTTATTTACAAGTATCATTAATTCATTAAAATTTTTTTAATGTTTATTTATTTCGAGTGAGTGGGGGAGGGGCAGAGAGAGAGGGAGACACAGAATCTGAAACAGGCTCCAGACTCTGAGCTGTCAGCACAGAGCCCGCAATGGGGCTCGAACTCAAAGACTATGAGATCGTGACCTGAGCTGAAGTCAGACGCTAAACCAACCGAGCAATCTAGGCACCCCTCATTAATTCATTTTTACCTCTATGTGCTTGCCTTCTGACTTTGCATCCAAGACAAGAAAAATCTCAGTTCTATGCAGAATACCTCTATGTCACACAGTTTTTGGTAAACCACCTCTGGGAGGTATATTGAGGAAAGTTACCCATCTCAACTGAGTGTTGCCCATTGAGGGGTGGGCATAATAGATATAGTCTTTAAGATTTAAGAATGGTCACTTATTTGGAACTGGAGAAGGTGTCAGATGTTGTGTCTTAGATGCCAAAGTGTATGCTAGAACCACGAGTCCACTCCTAGTGATGGTGTAAGGAAGAAGAGGAGTTAAGGTAAAGGCTTAGGATATTCTTGGCTGCCAAAGTCTTTCTTGGGAAAGTCCTTGATCATTTAACTTGGACAGGCCACTGCTGCACACTCTGACAGCACCATATACCCATCAACTACTGGTGCCACCTCACAGTGAGTAATATGTATTATTAGTAGGACTGGTTGTGTAATGTCTAGCTTATTCTCCAGACAAAAGGCTCCAGGAGGACAGATACAATGCCTCTTCCTCATCGTTGTATCCCTAGAGCCAAGCACAGTAATTGGGAACATATCAGGAATTCAGTGCATCCCTACTGAATGATTGAATAATTGAAGGGAAGAAAGAAAGGAGAATCATTCCTTCTTGGAGTACATGCATCTATCCCCCCTCCTCTGTCCAATGAGGACAGATTTCAGCCAAGTATTTTTGGTCTCTTGCTCTGGGTCTTATTCTTCCCTGACGAGGTCAAGTGAATTTCTTGGTTAGAGACAGTGATTGGTACATGTTCCTTGATTGGGTAGAGAGAATGTATCAAAACTCTTAAGCAAATAGAATTCACTCTTCTCAAGCAGTGCATGGCTGTGATCCTGATTGCCCATGGTTGCTCTGTAGACTCAACATTTCCCTCCAGTGTGCAGGTCCAAGATCTGACTTGGAAACAGGAAGTATTAGGAAGTTCATGGTTATCACATTTCTAAGCCATACCATCCAAAATAACTTTTATCAGGAGTTAAGATGACATTTTTATCCTCATCTACCTGGCTCCTTTTTATCTCTCTCTTAATTGGTTTTGAACGTGGACAAGAAAGAGGGGTCTCATTTCTTTGGCTACCTAAAACCCCAGTAGCTCCTGTGCTTAGAATTCAGGAAAAATCAACATAGATGCATCCTGGGTTGAAAAGTTTTGACCCCCAAAGGGGAAAATGGGATTCAAGACTGGAAACACAATAGAGCTTTGAAAAACAAAACATTTTTCTTGGAGTCTGAGAGTCAGTGAGCCTCCTGAAATTGTGTGTGAAATATTCTGTGTATAGGATCCAGAAGTTTCATCAGATTCTCAAAAAAAGGTTGCTGAACCTCTATTTTAAGGAGCCTTAGATAGACCTTGAGTTTATCTCCTGGCATCTGGAAATTTGGTCCCACCTTCCCATCCTTATCCTTGCCTGAAGTGTCTTGCTGGTCCTCTCATCATACCCTTCAGAGCTCAGCTTGAACCCCAGCCCAACTCCTCAGGAAGTCTGCCCTGCCCTACCAGCCAGCAGGGATGTCCTCTGGCTCTGGTCCTCTCACTGACTGTCTGCCTCTTCTGTTCTCTCAACTAAAGCTTGAGTGCCTGAGAGCAGGGTCAAGTTGTTCAATACTTGCTCTATGTCACCCAAACTGCCTGGCATTTGATAGTCATTTCTGAATTCTATTAATGTACTAATATGAGACCTAAGAGGGACTCATTAGAATATCTTTTAGAGGAAGGGAGATGCTCCGAGAGAGTAAGTGATTTTCCTCCAGGCAAAAGCCAGGAAAGAGCAGAAGGGGATTTAAACTTGGGTCTCCTGGTCCTAGTTCAGGGCTTCTCCCCTCCCCAGTGCAGCTGCCCTTATCAGGAATTACCCCATACTTCCTACACTGGAGCTTTTCTCCCCAGGAGACATGTCTTTGTTGGGAAGCCATGACCCTGATTTTGAGTTCTCTGGGGTAGTGAGGTGAGAGAGGGCAGGAGCACTTGACTTCCTGCATAAGACACTGAAAAGGATTTGGAGTTGGGTATGCCCCCCCCCCCCAAACAAAAACAAAAACAAAAACAAAAACGAATGACTACATTTTGCAAGAGCTAGGGAGGAATTACATATATATGTGACCAGTGAAACATTCCCTAAGGAAAGTTTGACAGAAGAATTTTGAACAGGAAGTTTTGATTTTTCTGTCTGTGCATGATCTCCTGCTCTCTGTCCAGCTGGTTAAGAAAAGTTCACCACACACAACTGTCTCAAGGGTCAGGGAAAGGTGATGATTTACATCTTGGGTGAACAGAGCAGAGGGAAGAGAATTGCTGGAGTGGAGGAGGGTAGAGGATGATAAACAAGAAGGCAGTAGGGACAAGGTGCACAGGGACAACTGGAATGGAAGTGGCATGAGGCTGGCCCTGGGAATTCACCAGTGCCTTGGGAAGAGCTTTGAACCACCCCAAGGTGAGTGTAGAGGTAAAGCCAACTTTATTTAGATCTTCAAAATCAAGGTGATTCCAATAGACATTTGGACACCAACAGGTTGATAGTAGCCCTGTCTACATTTTCAGAATGAGGTATGGTAGGTGGAGGGTAAACAGAGCATGATGTTTTATGAAAGAAGAAAAGAATAAGGAACCTTTCCGTTTTCCAAAGTCCTTCTACATTTTGGAGGAGGGAAGGCGTTAGCTGAAAACTTTCCTGATGATGACGGTTGAATCACCTGCTGAAGAGCAAACTTGATGGCATTTAAATTGCATGGGTTTTATCTCCAGAGCAGACATGTGGATACTCTGAATTTCTCTTTGCAAACTCCAGTCTTTAGTCTCCCGTGAAGAACGGTTCCTGGGTATGAGAGATAGGTGACAATGCACGTGTCTGTCAAACAAACCCCTACTCTCTTCTCATTTGGCTGTTCATCTGAATAACAGAAACGGAAAGGGGGTGGGAAGTGAGTAGGTGACAGCTTCTGGCTGCTGATGACCAGAAGAGCCGGCAGAGTGACTGCAGGTGGGTCCTTGTGTTGATCACCCACCGGGACTCACTGAATTGAGATCCTGCAGCTGCTGACAAGGGCCCAGGGAAGCAACGAACGGCAGCTCCATTAATTGTGGTGGGAGTGATTCTCGGTGTCTCTCTGTCTCTTCATCCCCTGAAGCCAAAGCTGTGGGTCTGGGTGATCTGCACAGGAAGGCATGTAGCACATCTGATGGACACAACAGTAGAGATCGGATCGCTGGTCTAAGGATGGAAACATGGCTCTTCCCTCAGGGACTGATGTCAACAGACCAGCGAGTTATATGCCCTTCAAAAGGACTGATGCTGCAACTGCATCACTGCTGCCTTTCCTCCCATGGCAACCGGCTCCCACTGCTCATTCGAGGCCAGGGGCCGTGTCTACAGGCTCTGACACGCCACCTCACTCAATCCTCGTCAAAACCTGGTGGGATGGGCGCTGTCATCCCTCCAGTTTTACACAGGAAAAAAACTGGGACTCAGAAATTTAAGTGACTCATTTCCCATCTGAGTGAGTTGCTCAGGAAAATAAAAGGAAATTAGCATAAAATTTGCGAGGAAGTATCGAATAATGCCTAAGAGCAAGGGCTTTCTGCTCAGACAGATCGGAGTTGGAAGCCTGGCTCTGAAACTTAACGGGCAGTGTGAGCTCCGGCAAGTCACTAGGCCGCTCTGAGGCTCACTTTCTCCACCCGCACCGTGAAGACAGTAATAAGACCTATTCCGGGCCTCTTGCATCGCAAGTGATCCTGAAAGCTTATCCAGTCTTCTTGCTATTATCAAATGATGGTTATTTTTTCTCTGCTTACGAATCAGATAAGGTGGTCCTGTGACTCCCTACAGGGTAAGATGGTCTTTGAGGCCATAAGGATCACAAGTCTTTTTAAAGATTCTCTCAGGATTTGAGCAGGAAGTTGCTCTGGAAGGGCATTCTTTTTCTGGGTTTGGGAGGTGCTGGTAAATGACCAGTGGTCTGGCCTCAGTCCCGCTAAGTTCCATTTTAATCTCTGCTTTTATGATCAGTGCTGTTACTCCATAGCACAGCTAGGACTAGCTGGAGTTTGCAAAAGGAACACAAATAACCACTGTATCAACGATCTACGGCCATGTGACCAAACAACTCAAACTTCAAACTTAAAGCAAAAGGTATTTATTGTTGCTTAGGATTTTGTGGTACTTCTACTGGTCTCTCCTGGGCTTGCTCCTACCACTGAGGAATGGAATGGGATGGTTGGATAGTCTGAGGTGACCTAGCACATATGTCTGGGAGCTGGTGCTGCTTATCAGCCTGGGTACTTTAGTCCTCCTCTACATGGCCGTTCCACCTCCGGTAGACTAACCTCTTGCTCATAGCATGGCAGCCTCAAGGCAGAGTTCCAAGAGGACAAGCACCAGTGCATAAGTACCTATCAAGCTTCTGCTTGAGTCACGTTTGTTCATAGCCCATTGGCCAAAGCCAGTCACATGGTGAAGCTCAGTGTCATGTGGGAGATGATGTAGACCCTAATGGGTGAAGTGGCAAAGAATTTTGGCCATTTTTAATCCATCACAATTACAAATATGAAACATAAAAAAATAAAGAAGGGGCATCTTAAAGATATAATAAGAATAAAAAGAACCCAACCTGCAGTGTAAAGATTTCCAATCATCCTTACCTCCAAGAGCTTTGGACCCTTTCCCTATCCCACTAGCCCCTGGCAGGCACACTTGGTGGGCACCTTGTATCCCCTGGCACGTTGCTAAAGCACCTTCTTACATCTTATATCCTCTCCTTTGGGAGCTACTGGACTCCTTTATTTCTTAAACCTTGTTCAGGGGACAACTCTACATCTATAGCCTCCCCACCCCCTTCCCCAAGTCCCCTCCAGCCCAGTCACCAGGGTATGCTTCCAGGACTGAGGGATGTAATGTGACTGACAGGTCTATTATTACTACAATAATTTGTGCTAATTGAAATGGCAATGTAATTATTACTTTTTGTTAATCCTGCTAATGTTTTGGAGACTACCTTTTAACTTTATTTTAATTAATAGAGAAATATAAGTATTCCTTATGGAAATGGATTATTATTATACTTAACTATTGCCTAACATGCTTTTTTAATTAAAATTACAAACTAAGCATCTTACTGAATCTCTTTCTCTATAAGTGCTTACATAAATATTAATATAATCAACACACAATATATAGACAAATATTTTGAATTTTTAAGAGATGACTAATAGTGCATGTGTAATGGTGCTAAAATATATTTAATCAGTCTCCTGATGATGAGCATTTAGGTTGTTGTCATTTCTTTTACTAGAATAAACCATGTTGCAATGCATACCTTTTTCCATATAATTTAATAAATTTATTATGATTATTTCCTTAGGATATATTCCCGGAAATGGGATCACTGGGCCAAAGGCTATACACAATTTATACAACTGATTTTATCAGCTTGCCCATTAAATAATTTTATGGGCTCATATTCCCAAGAATTATGTATAAGAACAAGAACACCCCTGTCCTCCCAGCTTTCATATGATTATCTGTCTTTTATTATTTTATTTTATTTTTACTATTAAAATTTTTTTTAATGTTTATTCACTTTTGAGAGAGAGAGTGCGAACCAGGGTGGGGGTGCAGAGAGAGACAGGGAGACACAGAATCTGAAGCAGGCTCCAGGCTCTGAGCTGTCAGCACAAAGCCCAACGCGGGGCTCGAACCCGTGAATGATGAGATCATGACCTGAGTTGAAGTCAGAGACTTAACCAACTGAGCCACTCAGGCACCCCTCATGGGTTTATCTTTAAAAACTCAAATTCTTTTTTGTTTTGTTTTTCTAAGACAACAAGCAAAGAGCTAAAAGTTTAGTATTTCAGCCCGGGAAAAGAGGAAAATCCTAAACTAACCAACTTAATTTTCTGACAGTCTGAGAGCAGCGCAGCTGAGAACATCCCAGCCCAGGACTCTCTGGAGACAGAGAGGAGAGAGAAGTCAGAAAAGCCGTCAAAGGAAAAGCCCAGTCTCCTGTCCTCAGTGGAACCCATTCGCTGCAGGTCAAGCCTCACAGAGGAGCCCCCAGGACCAGGTCAGGCTGCATCCCCAGGGGCCTCCAAGGCCAGGCTCTGCTGACATCAACCCCCTGCAGAAGGGCCCCACGTCAGAGGCAGAGACATTTTTCAAACCTAACTCAAATCCCTCACTGTCCTGAGATGACCGTAATATCCCAAAATAGCCTGGTCTCCTGTGGGAAAGCTATCATTTCCGGTCAGACCTGATCACTGCTTCAGGCTTTGGGATGGCTACAGCCTGGCAGAGAAAAAGTCCTTATTTATCCTTTGACAAGCTGAACAGAAATATTCTAGGAATCCACCATGGACACAACTTTCCCTGCAACCCAAAGCCCCAAAATTGGGGCACCTGGGTGGCTCCGGCGGTTAAGTGGCCAACTCTTGATTTCAGCTCAGGTCATGATCTCACAGTTTATGAGTTCGAGCCCTGCATTGGGCTCTGTTTTCACAGCATAGAGTTCACTTCAGATCCTCTGTCCCTACTCCCTCTCTGCTCTTCTCTCTCTCTCTCTCTCTCTCTCTCTCTCTCTCTCTCTCTCAAAAATAAATAAATGTTAAAAAACAAAACAAAACAGAACCTCGAACTCTATCTCATTGACCTGTTGCTCTCCCCCAAATCTCCCTTCTCATTACACCTAGAACTTTCTCCTACTTGCACTGAGGACTCTGCAACAGAAAATAGTTAAAAGTATTTTGACATTTGGCGGCTCCTTCCAAATAGTATTAGAAAGGGGATTTTTATCTCTTTGTTATGCTTTAAGTGTCCTGATTAATGTCTGAAGTAACTCTGTGGATTATTTTGTGAAGGCCTTCACAGGGCTTTGCCTGGGACCCTAATTCCAGGGGAATGCATGTACCGGGGCTGGGGCTGGGGCTGGATGTTATAGAGCTTCAATTATTTTGCTCCCATAGTCCTTATAAAATATAGTATTTGTATATTTTATAGACCAGGAGAAACTCCTGGGGAAGCAATGTGTCAGCTCAAGCCTTACCCTCTGGCAACCCCTTGGTAAGGTGAGGGCCTTCCAAAATTCTGAATGTCCAAGTGAATCTTTGTTACAATAATATCTTATTTCTTCAGACTTGAATGCAAAAGTTTGATGGCTTTTCATTTATTTATATTATTTATTCATGGTAGAGAAAGAAGTGCCCTTAGACATAAATCTTCTAACTAACATCCCTCATTTTGAAAAACTGCAGCCCAGAGAAAGGACACGAGGTGCCTCAGCTCATATATATCTTCTTGTTACCAACCATGCTCGGGACCAAAGTGTGAGCCTTATGACGCGTGGTGACAGGTATTTCCTTTGACTCCTTTTTAGAGCGTTCTGGTTGATCCATTTTGAGCTTATTTCTAAGTGGTCTTTAGGCACCAGGCACAGTGCTGGGCACTTGACAGAATTATCCTCATAATTCTATCAGTACCATTATCTTCATTTTACAAGTAAGGTTTTAGAGAGGTTTTATAAGTTGCATAATAAGATGTATTCATCTTGTACGGCTTCCATAAAAAATTACCACAAATTTAGTGTTGCGACACAATTTTATCATCTTACTGTTTAATGGCTCATAAGTCTGAAATGGGTCTCATCAGGACAAAACAGGATGCTGACAGCACTGTTTTCCTTTCTGGAGGCTTTGTGTGAGAATCTGTTTTCTTGCTGTCTCTGGTTTCTAGAGGCCTCTTGGCTCATAGGCTCCTTCCTTCATCTTCACAGCCAGAAACAATGGGCCTGATCCTTCCGTTGTATCTCTGTGATCTTCTGTCTTCCATCTTGTCTCTGATGACAGCCAGGAAAGGTTCTCCACTTTTACGGACTTACGTGGTTAGCTCAGACTCACTCAGATAATCTAGGACACTCTCCCCATCCTCAGGGCTTGTAGTCCATTTGCAAGTTCCTTTTGGCCGTGTAAAGTAATGTATTCACAGGTTGGAGCATGGACACGTGGTGGGGGTCATTATTCTGCCTACCACAGTCTACCCTCTGGTCCCCAAAGACTTCTGCCCCACATGAAAATACATTTTTCATATCTCAAGGTCTCCAAAGTCTCAACTCATTATGTGAGACAAGCTGGTATGTGGCAGGGTAGGTCTCTGGCTCTAAAACCCTCTTGACTTCTGGCCAATGGCATATGCTGCCATTTTGCTATAACATGGATGTTATTCTCTTACTGATTTGCATGAGTTCCCAAATCACAGAGAGTTCAACTGTCAGCTCTGTGAAAGCAAGACTGTCTGTTCTGTCAGTCATTCCATCACAGCGCCCCCCCCCCCCCCCACACACACACATGGCAAGCACTCGGATGTTTGCAAAGCAAATGAATGGTGAAGAAAGCAAGCATCTAAGTAAACCAATCACGTAAGCAGACATAGAGTCATTACTTAGTTTTCCTGGTGAAGAAAAATGTATATTCTTCTCAGTGTTTTTCAGAGCCATTTGAAAACAGATGACAAACTCCACCACAGCCCAGGTTGCTCTTCCGGGTAAACTTATCAAGCTGCCTATGCTCCATCTGGGCTTTAATTACCAGTAAATGTCTTTTCAGGCACTGCGATTCCCACCAAAATTGGATCCCAGCCCATGGATCCTGTTTTAGGTTTAAATATAGCCATTGAACGTATATCATAGATGGCCAAATATTTGTTGTTCTCAGTATACTTGGGCATATTCTGGGTGTGAGCATCCTGATTATTTTTGTAGATAGAATGCTCTCCTGTAGTTTTTCCTAACATCCCCCTCCATGATGATTGCTCCAATAGAACACATGAGAAAACAGTATTGCTTTCCCAAAAAAGTATTTAAAGAGTAATGTAACTTCAGTTAGTACTAGCCAGGACTGGTGGTCGAAACAGAGGTTAGCTGTAAATGAGCACAAGGGATTTTATTGTAGTGATGGAAGTGCTCTAAAACTGGATTTTGATGATGGTTCACAGCTGAGTAATTTCTCTAAAAATTATTAAATTGTACACTTAACATAGGTGATTTTTTTTTAAATTTTTAATGTTTATTTGAGAGAGAGAGAGAGAGAGAGAGAGAGAGAGAGAGAGCGCATGAGGGGGAAGGGCAGAAAGAGAGGGAGACACAGAATCTGAAGCAGGCTCCAGGCTCCAAGCTCTCAGCACAGAGCCTGACATGGGGCGTGAACTCACGAACCGCGAGATCATGACCGGAGCTGAAGTTGGACGCTTAACTGACTGAGCCACCCAGGTGCCCCAACATAGGTGACCTTTATGTTATGTAAATTATATCCCAATAAAGTTGTTTAAAAAGTAATTTACCTGCCATCCACCCAAAAGCACTGTCCACATGTTTTGTGCTAAATGTGATTTTTTTTTTTGCAGAAGCAGGCTCTAAATACATTTTTTATAATAATAAAACCTAAGCTTCCTCAACTGTATCTCAGGCCATTAATAAGCAGGGCTGGGCATGGTCACACTCAGCTGCTCCAGAAGTAAACATGTCATGCTCGCTTGCCTTTTTCTTCCCAAACAATTTGAGAGCAAATAGACGTTCATTCTTAATCTTTACAAAATTTTGATATTTGGTTTATCTTAAATTTATTGGCATAATTGTTTTGATATTATTCAGAACCATACATTTTTAAATGTCCCATAAAGGACATTTATAAGGAGAAATTCAACCCCTAATCCATCAGTGCGCTGCTAGGCAGACAAATCAGTTTCCCATGACACAGGCAGCCCGATATGCTGCTATATACACAGTAGCCAGATAAACAAAAAGAGAAAACCTAATACTTATCAGCTTTTCAGCATTTGTGGACTTGAACATCAGCCCCTTAAAAGCATTTATGGGCAAATATATCAAATATAGAAATATGTACACTTTTGCTAATATAAATATTCTTTAGAGAACTACTGGGTCTAGGGGCTCCTGGGTGGCTCAGTCAGTTAAGCACTGATTCTTGGTTTCTGCTCAGGTCATGGTCTCACGGTTCATGAGATTGAGCCCTGTGTCAGCTCCACACGGACAGCATGGAGCCTGCTTGGGACTCACTTTCTCCCTCTCTCTCTCTGCCCGTCTCCCACTCGTGTGCACTGGCATGTTCTCTCTCTCTCTCAAAATAAAATAAACTTAAAAAATAAAGAATTATTGGGTTTAAAACAATGGCACTTCATTTGGAAATTGTGTAAATAACTCAGGAGCTTGATGGAACATTCTATGTTCCTTAGACAGAGACTTGGACTGGTCCTCTCCTCATTAGAGAGAACATATGGCACAAGTTTAGAGTCTCCAGGCTTAATTCCTGTGTGGACCTTTGGCTTCATTTCTTTCACTCTGCTCTCTAGTCCAGTGTTTCTTTTCCATGAGGGTCACCGACATACCTGCTGGTGGTTGCAAAAGTGCAGATTCTAAACCTATGGAAGCAGAATCTCCCAGGTAGGATTACAGGACTCTGCATTTTAAACAAGAGTTACGGGTCATTATAATGCACGTTCATCTCTAAACTATTTGATCTGAGAATCTTGCCAATATTTGGAAGAGCCAGTATGGACTCTTCAGATTTATTAACATTCCAAGTAAAAGTGTTTCAAAGCAGTGTTTATCAAGCTTTAATGTGCATGTGGATCACCTAGGGATCTTGTTAAGATGCCGACTCTGATTTCAGAGGTCTGGAAGGAGCCTGCATTTTTGCATTTTAACAAGACTCAGGGATGCTGATGTTGCTGGTCCATGGGCCAGACTTTGATTAGCAGGGCTTCAAAGCATATTCAGGCCATGCTAGAGGATCAGAGCGCCTCCCAGAGGACAGAGCACAGTGGCTGCAGCAGAAACCATTCTGTGCAAATGCCCTTCCAGTAGGAGCAAGGGTGCTTCAGAGAATCCAGGCTTGCGTAGAGGGTCTGATGCCTCTTTCGGGCTGCAGAGAAGGATCCAAGGTCACTGTGAGGAGGGCAGGAGAGGGGGACCCTGGAAACAGGGCTATTTTAGAAGGTCTACCTGATCACAAATATAAGGGCCAGAGAAACAAGGCATGTAAACAATGGAAATAGAGACTGAAGATGGAGAGCAAAGTCAACATGTCCGGAAAAACAGGAGGCCAACGCACAGTTCCCTGAAGGCTGAGGGGCAGCTGCAAGGGACGTTTATAGAATGTCTGCGACTTCACCATAGGTGGGGAGGACGCTACCATGGATTCCGCATCTTCGGTTCAATCCTGGATGCATAATGTTCATACTTTTGGGGGTCATGAATTAACTTTTTTTCATAAATTAGTTTTTAAATGATCTAGCCTAATTATATGAAAGAGTATTTCCCAAGCTAAAATATGCCTAAGAATCACCCAGGGAATCTGTTAGAACTAGTCCTGGACCCCACGGGCTGAGATTCTGACTCCAGCATGTCTGCAGAGTCTGTATGTTTAACAAGCACACGAGGTATCCATGCTGCAAGTGTCCCAAGGATCACTTTTTGAGAAGAAGGGACCCGCAATGACAAAATCACCAATGTGACCATTTGGCCTTTCTCTGGTTGAAATTCAGAGCATTATTTGTCCTCCAGGAAAACTGAAATGCAGTATTGTGTATCTGGAATAATACAGAGTAGCAATGAAATGAAATAAAATGAAATGAATATTATTGATTATGTCATAACTCCTCAGTGCTGTCCTGGTCAGTTTTCCTTGCATACCTTAGTTTTTCTGTAAGAACTCCCCCGTGCAATAATAACTATTCTGTGTGTGTGTGTGTGTGTGTGTGTGTGTGTGTGTGTGTGCGCGTGAGAGAGAGAGAGAGAGAGAGAGAGAGAGGGAAAGAGAGATGTTATAATCATATAGTTAGCAATTTTTTTTTTTAATTTCCATTGTCTCACTTACTCTTCAGAACCATCTAGTAGGATGGGTATTGTTATTTGGCCTCATTTTACAGAAAAAGAATCAGACTCAGAAGACGAAGGAATTTGTATAAACTCACCTAACAGAAGGGCTCTGACCCCACATCCTACACTCTGACCACCATATAACGCTGCCCTAGTGACCTCGGCTGGGAGGGCCAAGGAGTCACAGCATATTCTTTTCCTCCCATAGCATGTGTTAATGTGAGTTTTATGTCTTCAAGCCTGGTTTTTCTGTGCAAAAGAGATGATTCAGAAGCAATTCTGGTTTTAGATATTAATATTTAATCCTTCATAGTTACAAATTCAAAAACCTAGTTCTTTTTTAACATTTTAGGTTTATTTACAAATATTATTATACTATTTATATATTTGGCATATTTAAATCAGTGGTGAGTTTTAACAACTTAATTAAATTTCATTTGTATTTCATACTGCATGTGTTTAATAATCGGGTTTCATTTAGAAGTATATTGATTGTCTGAATTAGAAATAAAACCGTCCCAAGTACTTAAATGGCTTACAAATCTAATAAGTTAAACTTATGTTTATAATGAATTTGAACCCTTTTAAATATTCTAATATTGTGAATACAAACTTGAAAAGTTTTCAGTTTTAGAAAGATCTAAATTAATTATTCAATTGTACATTTTAGGTTGAAATTGAAAGCCTCATCTGCAAAAAAAGGCCAGTTTTTTAAAATTAGTCTTTCTTAAATATAAAAATGTTAACATTTTTAACATTTATATACTTAATTCTAACTTGTCTTGCTTCAAAGATGCTTACCCACTAATTAAACAATTATATCATCCTGGCCTACTTTGGGAGATACCTTTCCCGGCAATGAGGTTGTACGACAAAAGATTTTGGCCCCCAAACTGACCAGATTTTTTGTTAACAACAATGTCTAGTCCTGTTACACTTGTAACAAGGCCTCTATAATTTAAAGTAGTGGCCACACAGCTTTCATTTCTTAAAAAGCATACTTGACTTAAGTCTTCTGGCCATTCAAGTAAATCTTCATCCAAACACAGGTGAGATTTTGCAGTTTTGGCTCTTCAGACATTTAAACATTTTCTAGTCTAATTCAAAAGATATTCAAACATGACACAATTTAATTATTTTTATTTTTTCCTCTTAATTTTCAGGGTCAAATTTTTTCTGGATATTGAAATTATTTTTGAATGAATTTTAGTTAACCTTCCTTGGCTTTGTTTGTCTAGCAACCCCAAATTTCAAGATCATTGTCTAGAGTGTTGGATACCAGTCAGTGAAGGGAGAGGAACCGACTAGGTGGACATGTGAGTGTCACCGTTATTAAACCAGAGAAGCTGAACTGAAGGACTGAGCCTGCTGGGTCTGCAATCATGCTTCCTTCCAGGTACCTCCCCTCCCACCACACACACTTTGCAGTCAGGACCTTGGGACCACATCAGAGGGAGAGTCTGAAAAGCAGAAGCTGGCTCAACTAGCTATGAGATGAGTGAGGGTCTTAGAGCCTCAGGGATGGAGACAGAGCGAGATCACAGTGGGGATTGTTTTTTAATACTAACTCCATCCAGGCCACAGACAGGACACCCACCAAAGAGGTACACACTCCTCCAGAGAGGCCAGGAATTTTACTCTAGATAAGAATTCCACTGGTGGAAATAAAAGGACAGAGCATTATGGGTCCCTCTAAAAGTTCTGGGCAGTAGGGAGGGGTGCATGAGTGGCTCAGTGGGTTGAGCCTCCTACTTCCACTCAGGTTATGATCTCGCGGTTCATGGGTTCAAGCCCCACATTGGGCTTGCTGTTTTCAGTGTGGAGCCTGCTTCATATCTTCTGTCCCCCTCTCTCTCAGTCCCTCCTCTGCTTGCGCATTTTCTCAAAAATAAAATAAAACATTAAAAATTTAAAAAATTAAGATTAAAAAAATAAAAGTTCTGGGCAGTAAATAGGGAAAACGTTTAAACTGCTTTAAAAATTAGAATGTTGTACCCAATTCGTAGGTTACATCGATTATTGTGTCCAAAGGGCTATGAATGCTGGAGCTGTGTTAGAGAATTATTCAGGGTGAATTCCTTCCTGGCAAGAGGTGTTTACTGTTCCCTATACCTTGAGTGGCAATTTTAGTATACTGTTATACACAAATTAGGGTAAGAGAGATACGTAACATTGAATGGATGTGGAAGCCTATGTTGACTAAGAAAGAATTCACCAAAAATTTAAGCAAACAGACATTTCTTTGGGCAGTTAGAATTACAATTCAGGAGATACAGATTCAAGTAGAAATGACTCTGTTCCAAAGAAGACAACAAGAGGGCAGAGTTAGGGCAAAAGGTCATGAGTGCAGTTCTCACTTAGGTCCTCTCTGCAAAACAGGGATTGAAACTAGGTTAGCTGGGATTGGTTGGGTTAATATGCAAATGAGGGATTTAAAATTTGTCAAATTGAGTTGCTCCTTCAAAGTGAAGAATGGAAACACTTTAGGTGTCCGTGGTGAGGAGGGAGTGAAGTCTAGGCTGAGGACATGTGGCTGCCAACATGTTCATAGTTCCTCTGATGAGGACATGCATAAATTCCTCCTCCCTGCTGGCCTCCTGACCCTCTCGTAGAAGAGACTGTCTGCCTAGACTTGCTTGCTTCATTTTGAAATCTCCTTTTACAACTCTTCAATGCAATAACAACAAATACTAAGTATTTGGATTATCCACAACCTTTCTGCTTCAATAGTGTGGCTAACTGAGAGTTGACATGGATTTTTTTTAAATTTTTTTAATGTTTCAATTTTCTGAAGGAGAGAGAGACAGAGTGTGAGCAGGGAAAGGGCAGAGAGAGAGGGAGGGAGACACAGAATCCGAAGCAGGTTCCAGGCTCTGAGCTGTCAGCACAGAGCTGGATGCGGGGCTCGAACTCATGAGCTGTGAGATCATGACCTGAGCCAAAGTCAGTCGCTTAAACGACTGAGCCACCCAGGGGCCCCTTGACTATGGAAATTTTTATTTAGCTATGCTTTTTAATCTCCAGGATTGCTAGAAATCAGTGGGAAGTCTGGCTCACTCTCACCATTAACTCTATAGGGTTGATGGGCATTTGGGGAATTGAGTGAGTGTGGTTTTTGGTTTTCTTTAAGATTCTACATCTCAAGTCTTTTGTAAAATGTCTGTATTTTAATTCTGGAAGAAGTCTATTGCTGGCCTCAGGTTTGCCCTTATCTTCTTGATGGGAAAGATGGTGAGCTTTCCTCCAACTCTATCTTGTCACATGCCTGACTAGACTCCTAGCATGGGGACCAGGTATTGGATAGGATAAAAATACCACTACCTCCCTGTAATCCCTGATTCAAGCCACCGGCCTCTTTTTCCTGGACAATTACAATAGCCTCCTGATTGGTCTCCCTTTTCCCACTCGTGCTTTTTACAGTCAATTTCCCACTCAGAACCCAGAAAAATTATTTTAGAATGTAAGTCAGAATATGTCACTGCCCTGCTCAAAACCCTCCAAATATTTCCTCAAATTTCAAAATACTTACTTAATTTAGTTCACAAACCCAATGTGATCTGGTCCCTGGCTACCTCTCCACTGTCATCTCCCACTATTCTCTTTGCTTACTTTTTCCAGCCATGCCCACCCCATTCACCGTTTCTAGAGCATGATGAACTTGCTTTGTACTAGCTGTTTTTTCTTGTCCCAGACAGCTTCATAACTTAGTTTGTCATGGCATCTAGGTGTCTGTTCAAATGTCCCTTCGTCAGAAAGACCCAATGTTTTAAGATGAATTATTCTCCTGCCACAAATTCATATATGGAAGTCCTAACCCCAAGGATCTCCTAACATGACTGTGTTTGAGACCGAGCCTTTAATGAGGTGATTAAGTTAAAATGAAGCTGTTGGACTGAGTCTTAATTTGATTAGACTGATTCCCTTATAAAAAGAGGAAATTTGGGGCAGACAGACACCAGGGATGTCCATGCGAGGACACAGTGAGAAAGTGGCCATCTACAAGCCACGGAGAGAGGTTGTAGAAGAAACCAACCTTGCAGTACCTTGATTTTGGGCTTAGAGCCCCTAGAACTGTGAGAAAACAAATTTCTGTTGTTGAGGCCTCCCAGTCTGTGGTGCTTTGTTTTGGCAGCCGAGCAAACTAATACATCCACCCTGACCACTCAAGCAATAGCATGCCTCCAATCCCTTGACCTAAATTTATTCCTTCATAGTCCTTATCCTGTGACATTATAGTCCATGTTCGTTTTCCTTTTTATTTGTGTTCTGTTCCTCTACTTTTATGTAAGCTTCCTGAAGACGGGGACTTTACCATGCTTATTGCCCAGCACAGTGCCTGGCCCAGAACAGGTGCTCAATAAATATTTATTAATACGGCACCTGGGTGGCTCAGTTGGTTAAGCTCCTGACTCTTGATTTTGTCTCAGGTCATTATCTCACAGTTTGTGAGTTTGAGCTGCCAATCAGGCTCTACTCTGATAGTGCAGAATCTGCTTGGGATTCTCTCTCTCTCTCTCTCTCTCTCTCTCTCTCTCTGCCCCTCCCCTGCTTGCTCTCTCTCTCAAAAATAAATAAGTAAACTTTATAAATAAATTTTACTTTATTTATTAATGCTTATTTGTTAATTAATATTTGTTAATATTTACTTATTAATAAATGAATGGATGGGATAGATTGTTAAGATTTTTTTTGTCTCCCTGGTCTTTCTCTGTCCATCCATATTCCATCTCTATGATGCCTTCCTTGACTTCTATACAGTATCATAATGTACAATAGTTTTCTTTAAAGTCCTTGCCTTTAGAATATTAAATATTGTACCATTGAAGAGTTTTGAGTATATAATAATTTTGTGATGCTTTAGAGAAATAATTTTGTCTGAGCACAAAATAAACTTTTTGAGCACTTCAAAAAGAAAAAAGACTCCAACATCAGTGCTCTCAGTGGAAGATCCAGGGACAGGTCTTGGCTTGGATTGACTACTGGGCCCAGGGACAGGGTCTTCCATTGAAAGCACTGATGTTGGACTCCCCCTTTTGGCACTTGACTGCTCATTGCCTCTTGACTGCTTGGCGATGCTGCGTATCTTATGTTTACTATTTTCCTCCAGCAAAGGAAGGTCTGCCTGAAAAGGAGCTTTGCACTTGGTCCTAAGTGCTATACATCTCTATACTTACGACTGAAGTATATATTTCCACCATTTTCCTGGCACTTGAATTGCACAGTCTGCCCATTCCTTATCCTGCTGAGTGAGACTGAGGAGAGGGTTCTCAGACAAATGCAGCTAATGTCTGTCCAGCCCAGAGACTCTAGGCACAAAAGCAAGCACTAATCAATAACTTTGCCTAGCTCTGCTGCAAACTTTCAATTTTGATGCTCCAAAGACTGTGTTCATTCTAATAGCTAAGTGGTGATGCCACACTCAGACTTGGGTCCATCTGCGGGGCTTGCCAGATTAAGAAGATATGGATGACAGGGTTATTTTCTGTAATGGAAGCATGGGCAGGGGCCAAGAATTTGTGCAAACTCTCCAGACTGGCATTCAAGGCCCTCTCCAAACTGCTTCTATGCCTCATCTCCCACTGTTCTATGTGAAACTTCTGTTTCACTCTCAACAGAATCTTTGCTGCTTCCTGGGCACAACTTTGACTTTCCCATCTCTGGCATAGGCCTTTTCATCTCTGATTCCTTTCTCCCTGGTGATGAGATAAACAGTTGAGTAAGAGCAGATATTACCTTCGCTTTGATGATAGACTGCACTCCCCCACTCCTCATGTTTATCTATAAGAAGTTACCCATTCTCCAAGGTCATCCTCAGTTAATAACAAGTTAAGGAGTGCTTACTATGTGCTGGGAGCTCTCCTTAGTTTTTAATATTGGATAAATTATTTGATTCTTATAGTGATGTTGTGATATAGGTACATGTATTATCTTCAGTTTACAGATAAAGAAAGGCATAGAAACAGAGATGCTATTTCTACTTCTGCAAGAGACCATTCCATCTCACCTATATGCTCTAATTGCTTCTTCATTGAACTCCAACAGCACATATTTCCTCTGTTACTAGCTTATTTAGTCTTGCAGGGTAGTTCTAGGTATACTTTTCTGATTCATGCTGCTAGTCTATGAACTCCTTAGAAGGTAGACACAACCTCTTAATAATCTTTTTTTTTAAAATTTTTTTAATGTTTATTTATTTCTGAGACAGAGAGAGACAGAGCATGAATGGGGGAGGGGCAGAGGGAGACACAGAATCAGAAGCAGGCCCCAGGCTCCGAGCTGTCAGCACAGAGCCCGACGCGGGGCCCGAACTCATGGAGTGTGAGATCATGACCTGAGCTGAAGTCGGTCGCTCAACTGACTGAGCCACCCAGGCAGCCCCTCTTAATAATCTTTTTATCCATACTACTTCCTGTTAGACACAAGTGCTTAAGAACTGTTTCTGCTATTGGCTTGGATTGACTGCTGGACCCTGGAAGCCCTAGGTTTCCTGTTTGCGTGCCCCCAGAACTCGGACTTTGCTGCAAAGAAGGGGTATGAACCTAAGTTCTTTGGCTATGGTTTTTCGGGGAATGAGTCTTGCCCCAGCATCAGGGCTCTTTCTCAAGAACAGACCCAGACAGCCACTCAGGTGTCATTTTCCCTCTTTGGTGATCAAGGAAGCTTGGAATGATTTCAAGAATGCAGTGGAGATGGAACCCATATGAGAAAATTGGGCTCCTCCCATCTGCTGGGCTCCAGGCTGGAGGTATTAAATACATCTCTTTATTATTTTATCTTGTCCTCCAGTCTAAGTCTGAGGGGAATAACCCGACCTTTATCACATTTTAAGTCTAGCTCTCCTCTCTAGGAAGCTTCTTCCTTCGCCTCTTCCTCTGATTTCTTCCAACACCAGTATGTGTGTCATGAAGAGAAGATGGCCCTGTGTGGCATTTCACTTCCATGGGTTTGTACATTTCATCTCTTGAAAATGACAGAAAGCTCCCAGAGACCAGAGATGGAGCCTTATACTTCCTTTGAGTTCCATGGCTGGGTATGGAGCTTGGACGCACAGGTAGCTTTATGATGGACCCACCAATCAGCCACTACATGCTAATAGGCATTGTGGAGATCAGAGAGATATTATGGGATCAGACAATTGAGAAAATAATGAAATACACCACGTGCACTGCAAGCATATCTATGATAAATTGAAGAGAATTTCAGGGAAGTGATTGAAGAGTCTGATATCATACCTTAATGATCACTATGGAAATGTTCCATCAATTGTAAACTCAGGCTTTAAAAATGTTTTAGAAACCAACCCACTCATGTTCCCCAAAGAATGAGTTGCAGAGTCAAGACTTGAACTCAGGTCTTTTAAAACCAGCTGTGCTTTCCACACTTGTGACACTTATACTTCATTCTTTAAGGACTGTGGAACTGAAACCAGCCCTAAGCTCACTGACAGGGGTAGAGGGTTGAGGATTCCCAGAACTCTGCCTTCGCTCTATAACACTTCTTTCCCCAGAAAACATCTGAAACAGGTTCCCATTTTCTTTAGTCCTTGGCTTTTTCAATGCACAAAGCCATTTAAAATTAATTAAATTGATTCTTATCTTCAAATTGGTCCTGGATAATGCATTTGTAGCTGCCAAAGGAGCTTCCCCAAAGGCATGTTAATGATATATTAGTTTTCCATTGTCTTTTTTTTTTTTTTTTTTTGCGGGGGTTCCATTTTCTAGGCCTTCCATTTCCAAGAACAACAATTGTGGCTGTTATTATCATCTCATAGAAGGAAGCAAAATGTTCCATCCTCCCAGAGAGATGGAATCCCCATTAGGCTCTAGTGACAATGGTGCAGGCTTTGCCCTTTGTCTGTCAGCTTCTCTGAGACAATGATGGGACCTCGGTTTCTGGACATGCTGAATTCACAGTCAGACATTATGCTTATTGAGACATTACCTTCCATGGTGATTGATGAGAGCCTCAGTTACTGCCATTATGCAAAATGAAAAAGGAAATGACAAATCCCAAAAAGCCCCTGAACACAGTTTTATTTTATTTTGTGCCAAAGTGCCTTCATATCATTGTGCGAAACAATAAAAGCTATCGTATGCCCTAATTTGAAACCCCTCTTGATTATAAACATCCTCACGGGTATCGCAGAACTGTTTTGGTGTTCCTTGTGTCACCTTGTTTAATGCTTCCATCTGTAAAGCAAGACTGGGGCCTTTATGATCCGGGAATAAAGGATGTGATGAGCTGGAAATGTCAAAGTGACTTGAGAACTTCTCTCCCCAAATTCAAAATACTAGCAAGTCCAACTTTGAAAGACTTCCTTTGAGATGTGCTGAAAGTACACATAGCACAGTGTGGAGAAACTGGAGAGATAATACATGAGCAGAATGAAGAAGTTAGACTCGGTTGACATTGCTCTCTGCAAAGCATTAGAGATACAAAGAATACAATAGCAACTTCTGGGCCAGGTAACAGCAACTTCTTCATCATGGAGTGGAACCCATTAAATGAGGCTGCTCTCAAACCCCAGTCCCATGGGCTTCCTCAGTTCTGCTAAATCACTATGGGAACTCCTTGAACCACACAGCAAGAAAGACTTTTGCAGACAGAAGCAGAGATGGCTCAAGGAATTCCTGCCTGAACTCAGGGGAAGCCCTTCTGCAAGGGCCAGTGGTAGAGTCTGGGCAGGAGAAGGCCAGTCCACCTAAATTGCCAACACTTCACTTCAGTCAGCTTCTTGTTGGCTTGAGATGAGTCCCCGCCTTTGGCCTGGCCATGGGGCTGGTGATCAGTGTAGCCTGGGTGTGAGTGACATGGTATTATTAATTCTGGTTCTACCATCATCTATCTGTAGACTTCTCCAATCTGTACATGAATTCTTCTGTAATAAGGATATTGGACTAGGAAATCTCCAAGGCCCCTTACATTACTAAAATGTGATCTTCTGACAAATTGCTCTTTTGTGACAGCATGAACTGCTCTTCAGCATTTTATTACATAGTCTCCCATGGTGAACGCCATTTGTGGTCCCTCGGAACATAGACTAGATCAGAGGAAATCCACAAGGTTTCTTCTATCCCTCTTGCTCTCTCCTTAGCTTCCTCTCCCCTTCTGTGTTCTCATTGTTCTATGGATACTTGTTTGTTTGGGTGATGCTCTGCTAGCTAATGTGAACAATGAAGCGGATCTTTTTCAAACTTTCATTTTTGTCTCTTCTCACTCCTTTTAAAAATTTTTTTATGTTTATTTATTTTTGAGAGAGAGACAGAGTGTGAGAGGGGGAGGAGCAGAGAGAGAGGAAGACATGGAATTGGAAGCAGGCTCAAGGCTCTGAGCTGTCAACACAGAGCCCGATGCAGGGCTTGAAGTCATGAACTGCAAGATATTGACCTGAGCCGAAGTTGGATGCTCAACCTAACGAGCCACCCAGGTGCACCTCTCTCCTCACTCTTTTTTTAAAAGCTTATTTATTTATTTTGAGAGAAAGAATGTGTGTGTGCATGAGCAGGGGAGGGGCAGAATGTGAGGGAGACAGAGAATCCCAAGCAGGCTCCATGATGCCACAACAGAGCCCAATTCTGGGCTCGATCTCATGAACTGTGAGATCATGACCTGAGCCCAAATCAAGAGTTGGGATCTCATCCAATTGAGCCATCCAGGTACCCCTCTTTCTTCTCACTCAACACTTTTCCTTTTACTTCAAAAAAGGAAATTGGAACAGATGTAAATGGAAACACTACAACTTATTTTCATCCAATCTGAAAACTCATCTGTGCTTATCCCATCTTTTCTCCTGTTTTTATTGCAATAGAAATGTCCCTTCCTTCTCTTCATGACCAGTGTCTCCACCACTGTTCTATAGCCCGGACCCAGAAACTTGCCCTTTGATCATTCTCTTTTCTCTTCTGTATATTTGGCCTTTCCTTCTTGAATTGACCTTCTCACCAACATTTCTTTCTTTTTTTTTAGTTGTTTAATACTTGTCATTTTTATTTTTAAAATTTATTTATTTTTAATTTACATTCAAGTTAGTTAGCATGTAGTACAATAATGATTTCAGGAGTAGATTCCATCCCCTGAATGGTTCATCCCCTATGTATAACACCCAGTGTTCATCCCTACAGGTGTCTTCCCTCATGCCCCTTACCCATTTAGCCTGACCCACCACCCAAAACTCCTCCAGCAACCCTCAGTTTGTTCTCTGTATTTATGAGTCTCTTATGTTTTGTCCCCATCCCTGTTTTTATATTAGTTTTGCTTCCCTGCCATTATGTTCATCTGTTTTGTATCTTAAATTCCACATATGAGTGAAGTCACGTGACATTTGTCTTTCTCTGACTGACTTATTTCACTTAGCATAATACGCTCTAGTTCCATCCACGTAGTTGCAAATGACAAGATTTCATTCTTTTTGATTGCTGAGTAATACTCCATTGTATATTTATACCACATTTTCTTTATCCATTCACCTGTCAATGGACATTTAGGCTCTTTCCATACTTTGGCTATTGACGATAGTGCTGCTATAAACATTGGGGTGCATTTGCCCCTTCGCAACAGCACACCTGTATCCCTTGGATATACACCTAGTAGTGCAATTGCTGGGTGATAGGGTAGTTTTATTTTTAACTTTTTGAGGAACCTCCATGCTGTTTTCCAGAGTGGCTGAATCAGTTTATATTCCCACCAGCAGTGCAAAAGAGATCCTTTCTCCGCATCCTCACTAACATCTGTTGTTACCTGAGTTGTTAATTTTAGCCATTCTGACTGGTATGAGGTCGTGTTTCATTGTGGTTTTAATTTATATTTCCCTGATGGTGAGTGATGAACATTTTTTCATGTGTCTGTTTTCATGTGCCATCTCTATATCTTCTTTGGAAAAGTTTCTAATGTGTATTCATGTATTTTCCCATTTCTTCATTGGATTATTTGTTTTTTGGGTGGTGAATTTGATAAGTCCTTTATGGATTTTTGACACTAACCTTTATCTGATATGTCATTTGCAAATATCTTCTCCCATTTGTTGATTGCCTTTTAGTTTTGATGATTGTTTCCTTTGCTGTGCAGAAGCTTTTTATCTTGATGAGGTCCTAATAGTTCATTTTTGCTTTTGTTTCCCTTTCCTCCGGAGATGTGTTGAGTAAGAAGTTGCTCTGGCTGAGGTCAAAGAGGTTTTTGCCTGCTTTCTCCTCGAGGATTCTGATGGCTTCCTGTCTTACACTTAGATCTTTCATACCCTTTAAGTTTATTTTTGTGCATGGTGTAAGAAAGTGGTCCAGGTTCATTCTTCTGCATATCGCTGTCCAGTTTTCCCATAATCATTTGTTGAAGAGACTGTCTTTATTCCATGGATATTCTTTCTTGCTTTGTCAAAGATTAGTTGGCCATACATCTGTGGGACCATTTCTAGGTTCTCTATTCTGTTCCATTGAGCTAAGTGTCTGTTTTTGTGCGAGTACCGCACTGCCTTGATGATTACAGCTTTTTTTTTTTTTAATGTTTATTCATTTTTGAGAGATAGAGCATGAGCAGGGAAGGGGCAAAGAGAGAAGGAGACACAGAATCTGAAGCAGGCTCCAGGCTCTGAGCTGTCAGCACAGAGCCCAACACGGGGCTTGAACTCATGAACTGCAAGATCATGACCTGAGCCGGAGTCAGATGCTCAACTGACTGAGTCACCCAGGCGCCCCAATGATTACAGCTTTGTAATACATCTTGAAGTCCGGGATTGTGATACCTCCAGCTTTGGTTTTCTTTTTCAGAATTGGTTTGGCTATTCAGGGTCTTTTCTGGTTCCATACAACTTTTAGGATTGTTTGTTCTAGTTCTGTGAAGAATACTGGTGTTATTTTGATAGAGATTGCATTGAATATGTCGATTGCTTTGGGTAATGTAAGCATTTTAACAATATTTGTTATTCCAATCCAGGAGCATGGAATATTTTTCCTTTTTTTTTGTGTCTTCTTTAATTTCTTTTATAAACTTTCTGTAGTTTTCAGTGTATAGATTTTTCACCTCTTTGGTTAGGTTTATTAGTAGGTATTTTATGCTTTTTGGTGCAATTGTAAATGAGATAGATTCCTTGATTTCTCTCTCTGTTGCTTCATTATTGATGTATAGAAATGCAATAGAACTGATTTCTGTGTGTTGATTTTATATCCTGCAACTTTGCTGAATTCATGGATTGGTCTAGCAGTTTTTTGGTGGAGTCTTTGGGTTTTCCATATAGATAGAGTATCATGTCATCTGCGAAGAGTGAAAAAGTGACTTCCTCCTTGCCAATTTGGATGTCCCCACCAACATTTCAACATGCTCAAGCTCTTCCCATCTTTTTTTTTTTAATATTTATTTTTGAGAGAGAGAGAGAGAGAGAGAGGGAGAGAGAGCAAGCATGAGCAAGGAGGGGTAGAGAGATAGGAGACATAGAATCTGAAGCAGGCTCCAGGCTCTGAACTGTTAGCAAGGAGCCTGACACAGGGCTGGAACTTGTAAACCATGAGATCATGACCTGAACCAAAATCAGACGCTTAATTGACTGAGCCACCCAGCACCCCAAGAACTTTCCCATCTAAACACAATAGACTTTAACTTAAAAATTTTATGTATTTTTGACAAAGAGAGGGAAAGAGAGAGAGAGGGTGCACACAAGCTGGGGAGGGGCAGAGAGAGAAGGGGGACAGAAGATCCAAAGTGGGCTCTGTGCTGACAGCAGAGAGCCCAATGTAGAGCTTGAACTCGAAAACCACAAGATCATGACCTGAGCCACCCAGGTGCCCCCCAAAAAACAGTCTTTAAAAACAACCTTTTCCATGAGGCCACTTTGCCAGCCTGTTATCACATAATCTCTTCTTATCCACAGACAACTTCTCTAAAGAATTACCTGTACTCATTGCCCACCCCCCTGCCCCCCTCGTTTCCTCATTTCTTGCATACCTCTTATCCTGTGCCAATCTCCTTTTATTCCCCCCATTAACCCAAACCTTCTTTTATTAAATTATTGTAAACATCTATGCCATTAAGAAGATGGCTGCTATGGGGAAGTGACTAGAAATAAATCCACACATTGACTTGGATTCTTTTTTTTTTTCCTGACTTGGATTTTTTCTGCATATGTTTTTGCTTTCCTTTCTAGCAGATGGTCTTGCTCCAATTTAAGCCCTTACTCCCGAAGCCCTGGGTTCTGTCACCTCCTTGGAGACTTAATCTCTGCAATGATTCTCCTCTCTATTGAATTATTCTCATTGCATACCTTTAATGCATTGCATGCATTAAAAATGACACCTCCTTGGGGCGCCTGGGTGGCTCAGTCGGTTAAGTATCCGACTCTTGATTTCAGCTCAGGTCATGATTTCAGGGTTCCTGAGTTCAAGCCCCTCATTGGGCTTTGCACTGACAGTGTGGAGCCTGTTTGGGATTGTCTCTCTCTCCTTCTCTCTCTCTCTCTCTCTTAAAATAAATAAATAAACTTAAAAAAAAAATGATCCCTCTTTTACTGCAAAACTTTAACTTCTTTAACTGAGTTAGCCAGCAAAACTACTCAAAAGAGTTCTATATGCTCAAGCTTTCCGTGTTTTCACTTCCTAGTTGTGATACTGTGATTTATAATAAGAAATATGTATTTGGTCTTGGACCTAGTTCCTGGCACAAAGCTCCTCAAACCCTTGGAATTTCCTAAGTGATGAGAGCTATAAGAGTGTCTTTTGTCTTGTTAATGAGGTGATTTTTGGAAAGCACCTAAGGGTGGGGGCTAGTTGCCAGTGGAGCTGAGGAGGAAAGTCAGATGTGATTTCCCCGGCCTCTAAGAATGTCAACATTCACCTCTAGCTTCTTGCTCTTGGAGTCCCTTCACCTCTTCAGGGCAGATGGCTCCTCTCCAGCTCTTTCTTTCCCATGTGGCCCACATTTAGTCCACAGGAAACATTTATATCCCCTAGAAAAGTAGGCCATTCCCAACACAGCTGTACTCTCCTGGATCCAATATCCGATCTAGACAGAACTCTGACGGTTTTATCCTCTAAATACATCTCAAATCCACTGTTTTCTTTCCCCAGTCACCTTTCTCCAAGACACCAATCTCACCTGGGACAGTGTCTTTACTGGTCACCTCACACCTACCCTTACGTATGCCCTTTTCCCCCCCAGTCTACTGTCCATCCTGCAGCCCAAGTTCTGGGGTGTCGAGAGCAGGTGGGGTTGGCAGCTTGGATGGTTGGGTCAGTGAAGAGAAGCAGAGATGCACCATGCGGGTGGCGTCTTCGATGAGATTACTACAGACACTCCCTCCCTAGAAGTCACATGCTTTTCTCTCTCTTAGTGCCTGTTTGGCACAGGGGTTTTAGTTAGTATGAAGAGGCAGGCAGGACCACATTACCCCTAAGCAGTGATCGTGCTCCGGAATGAGGGGAGAGCCAGTGTGTGCTCCCAGAAAATGCTAGAAGTATCAGGGAACTGCTGAGTGTTAGGGCTAAAAGGCACCTAACTGTCTGCCCGATTAAAAAAAAAAAAAAGTGGATCATGTGATTCCAGTTAGCATGGAAACAATGATCCTTTATTTTTTTGGTAGGTTTCTTATGAGTGGCCCAGCCTCTACATTAATATCCGCGTCCTTGTTTTCCGGAGGCCGCGTGGGAGCCAAATGGCAGCCCAGCAGCCCTCACATTTAGGTGTGCATTAGAATCACGTGCAGAACAGCTCCTGAGTTCACCACCAGGAACTCTGATTTCGAGGATCTAGAGTGGGTTGAAAAATCTGCAGTTTTTTTTCCGTTGATAATTATTGTTAAATTGTAGTAAGCTACACATAACTTAAAGTTTACCACCTAAACTGTTTGTGAGTGTACAGGTCAGGGGCATAAGGCGCATTCACGCTGCTGTGCAACCACCACTACCATTCATCTCCAGTTGTCTTGTCATCTTGCACAACGAGAACTTCATCCCCGTTAAACACTAACTCTGCGTTCTCCCCTCCCCCAGTCTCTACTTTCTGTTTCTATGTATTTGGCTGCTCCACGTGTCTTGTATAAGTGGATCATAAGTATTTGTGTGTTTTTCGTGATTGGCTTATTTCACTCCACATAATGTCTCAAAGGCTCATCCATGCCGTAACATGTGTCAGGATTTCCCGCCTGTTTGATGCTGAATAATATTCCCTAGCATGTATATACTACAATTTGTTTATCTATTCACCTGTGGATGGACTCTTGGGTCACTTCGGCTATTTTGGCTATTGTGAATAATGCCGCTATGAACAAGGGTGTATAAATCACTTCGAGACTCTGCTTCCAATTATTTTTGGAATCTGCATTGTTTACCAGCTTCCCAGGTGACTCTGGTACAGATGGTCTTCAGCCCACACTTTGAGAATATAGATGTGGTAGAAAGCACGAGATAAGTGTAGATGCAAATGCTGGCCCACACACCTACTGCTGTGTGTCCCCAGGCAGTGACCTATCCAGGCATTCCTCAAAAAGTCCTGTTTGAGCTAGAGCATGTAGTGTTATGTCTCAAAATGAAAATGCCAGAACCTAAATTATAATCTGGGGGCTAAGCTTTTGAAGGTAATATTTGTCAGAGTTGTGAAAAGTACATTGTTCACAGAATCAGGGTTATCTCCCCCACTGGACAAGGAAAAAGCTATTATTTCACTAACCAAAGACGCTCTTAGCCTATTCCAGACTTAGTTAGGCAATTTTATATATGTCTTTCACTAATCCTCATCACAGCTCTGGAGGTAGGGCATTTATTATTAATTTTCCCATTTTCCAGTGTGGAAGTTGAAACTTAGAGAATCTATATAACTTGCATAATGTCC
Organism: Prionailurus viverrinus; assembly: GCF_022837055.1. Lineage (NCBI taxonomy): Eukaryota > Metazoa > Chordata > Mammalia > Carnivora > Felidae > Prionailurus > Prionailurus viverrinus. Next base: position 127,285,583 of record NC_062563.1, on the reverse strand, counting down.
ACAACTGGTCTTGATGAGACTCTGACTCAGAGCACTCTCCTCTATGTTAGAACATAAATGGAATTGGAAACCGTGCAACTTTGGTCCTTAATGCTCCAGAATCTATAGCTGGAGAAAGTTATGTGGGCTTGGCGAGAGTACCTGCTGGTGAAGGCAGGGGGCAGCACTGAGCAGACCTGGCCTAGGTAGAAATGAGAGCGGTTGGAATGGCCACACACTCAGGTTGGGAGCCAACAGGGCTTCCCAAGGCAGAAGCTATCAGCGAGACAGGGAGGCCGAGGGGCCGCAGCTGGATGTTACCCAAGGGAGACGGAGCAAAGACGTCCTGGGTGGGCAGGACCTCCCTGGTCCGGCCGATGAGGCTTGGCGGGAATAGCCTGGCAGAGGTGCTGGTGGGAGGGGCCGGGGCAAGTGACAGGTGCATTTGCATTGCCCATTGCATTTGCCTTTATTCTGTCCTGCCCCCTATTATCCTGACTTCTTTCCTCTGTGCTTCCTTGAGAGACAAGTTGGAGGATGTGCTGCTCACCTGCTCTGGCCTGGAAAGTCACGCCCCATTCTGGGCCTCAGTTTCACTTTGGAGGGAACCTTAGAGCAGCAGCTCCAGCTGCTGAAAACCCCCTCACTCTGCAATGGCACACTCCTTATGCCTTAGCAGAAACCTCCTTTTACCTGAGATGCCAGATCATGAAGACCTCGAACCTCTTCTGAACTATGAAAAGATTGCGAGGTGATCAAAGTGCATGTGTGCTTCCTACAGGCAGCAGATGCAGGGGCGGGGTTGGGGGGGCATGGTACATGTCTCCTCTGATCTGTCCCCTCGGGACAGAATATAAGGAAATGTCTGGGCTATATTTTTAGAAATTAAATTATGCTTTTAAAAAAATGAAGAATGTACTAGGATTCATCCGATTCACCAGATTTAGAGATTTAGCTGTTGCAGAAGTCCACTGCCTTAATCCAAATACCACTTGGAACTCCAAAGTGAAGACCATTTCATCCTGAGGCTCCTCTTCCCCCCTGGGCTTCTCTGGCTCTTGTGGCCCCCAGAGCACTGGTGGCCCCCAGAATACTGAGGCACCAGTGTAGACCTGAAAGCCCCACCTTGGCTCCTGCCAGCACAGGACTGAGGTGGGCTAGGACTCTCCAAATACTGCACTGAAGCGGAGAGAACTCTTTAGGGAGACAGACACAAATGGCAAGGTGTGTAAAGCAATAGGAATCACATAATAGGGTTTTTTCTAGCCTGACCATGGCTGGCAGATGTAGCCCCTAAACTTGCATGTCCTCTGTCATCGCCCCCCTCGGTCTGGGCCAGTTTCTAGCTCCTGCTCAGAATGGCTGGGCCCACTCTTAGACCCCATGAGGCCAGCAGACACAGACCTCTCTGATGCTTCAGCGTCTTCACCGGCTGAGAGAATGTTCTAGCTTTTCTGGTCTTTCCCTCAACTGTTGTCAGACCTGGCAACTGTCTCAGTGAACAACTCCACCTTTCACATGAGACCCGAACCCCATACGTCTAGCGTGTTGCCTGGTCCCTGATATGAAGTAAAAATGTCTCAAGCCTCGGATGACTCTGGACTCTGTACTCCAGCATCACTGCACAGGTACTGTGGCCACAGGTCCTTCCCACGCAGCGACACCATGCCTGAGCATTTTGTCAGTTCAGACTAAAAACGGATCCGGCTTACCTTACCTGCAAGTATGTTTTGTCATCTGTAAAACACTAGCTGGCTAATATGGTAAAAAAATATATATATTACAGCGTGTGACCTATTTAGTTCTGTTTAAATCAGCCTGTGAATGAGTTTTGGTTACAATGATTCTTTTTAGCAGGAATGAGAGATGAATGTCTTCTTGCAGATGAAGGTCACACTTTCTTGCCTTCATCAGCAACTGGGGCAGATGCAAGAACAATTAGCTGGTTCCTCAGGCAGGAAACTTTGGGCCTCTGAGAATCAGATTTTTGGCACAAAGCTTCAGTCCCTTTGCCCATCCTGAGCTGGTGTGGGTGGGGGGCCTTGATAAGCTCTTGATTAATTCCGTTCCCATTAGGATGCTGGTAGTTAACGCTAAACAAGAATGTGGGGGCTAGAAAAACGAGCAAAGTGCAGAGTCAGTCTGGATTTTATTTCTGGATTTCTCTCCAGGTAACCTTGGGAAAAATGTTCACCTCTTTGAGCCCCAGTTCTGCCATCTGTTTTTGTTTTTAATGAGAAAAAAAAAACAGCCTACTAAATCTCACTGCTTTATACGAATACTTCCTACAAAGTATTTTAAACTAGTTCACACTAAAGTGTGGGTGACTCATCAATTCATAGTTCCTCCTGTTTTTAAAGGAATCTGAAGTATCTTGATCTTTCAGTTTCTGGAATTGTGTGCCAGGTTTAGCTCTTTATAGACTTAATCTCATTTAAGGCTCAAAATAACCCTCTAAGACAGTGGTTGTCAATCTTCACGTGTAGCAGAATCATCTGGAGGACCAGGGAACACAGATAGTTGGGCCATACCTCCAGAGGTTTCTGATTCAGTAGGGGTGGGGTGGGGCCTGAGAATTTGCATTTCAAAAAGGGTCCCAGGTGATGGTGATGCTGCTGCTGTTGGCTAAAGACCACACTTTGGGAACCATGCTGTGACATGCTAGTCCTATTATCTCAATCTTACAGACGAGGTCGCTGGAACAGAGAAGAATTAAGAGCTTTGCTGGAAGTTCCTAAGATTTGCAGCCAGGTTTGACAGGACTCCAGAGACCTGTTCTTGACTGGTGAGCCACATGGTCACCAAAGAGTGGCCTGAAAAGGACACGTAGGGCCAAGAGATGAAACAAATCTTTTCCTTTCATGATTCTGCTGGATTCTGCAGAACCCCTAATCTCCCAGGGTTCACTCCCCTATGCCCAGTGTTCACCAAGGAACCCTTGCCTTCATTTGAGTTTTTCTGATGAAGAAAACACATCAGGATTTGCAGGATAAACATTACTTCAAGAGCAAATTTTCCAGAGGCCTGAACTGAGAACTCCTGACCTTGGGCAATGACTTAAATTCTGGCTCAGCCATTTATTAACTGTGTGACCCGAGACAAGTTACCTAGCTTCATTGTTCCCCAGTTGCCTCATCTTTAACATGAGCACACTAGCATCCGTGTCATAGATTGTTATGGGGATTAAATTAGACTAAAAACAATAATGAGGAATAGCACATAATAAACAATGCCATGGTTATGGCAGTGCTCACCATCATTGTTAAGCCAAATTCACTGTGAAAAAATCATTTGCAAGATCCAGCTGGAGAGCTGGCTGACCCAGGACTAATCCTCAGGGGCTGAATAAGAATTGCTAAAGGGAGACCAATGGTCTGGATGGCTAGGGATGCGTCGGGAAGGTGGGGCCACCAAAAATCTAGCCAGATGAGGTTTCTGAACTGAGAGGACTCTGATGTTGGAGAACTAGACATTCTGACACTAATCATAAACTGAGGCCAGAACATTTGTTGGACTGAATTAGTCTTCCATTGTCCTTGGTGGGCATAAGAACAGAGATGGAAGTGTTACCATTGGCTTCAAAGAAGCTGGTGTTGAAATACTTGGGAGCATGGAGAGGGTGGGGAGTAAATGTAGTAGCTCTGCTCCCCACTTACCACCAGGTGAGGGGATGTAGCTCTAAGTTTTTCTTCCTTACAATCTCTTGCATGAGTGATATATCACAGGGAACTGACACATCAGGGAAAGGGGTCTTGCTTTGAGTCAAATTGGAGGTTGAATCCCCACTCTGCCATTTCCTGGCTGTGTTACTTTGAATGAGTTACTTAGCATCTTTGAGCTTCATTCCCACACACGTTAGGTAGGTATAGTGGTATCCACATTACAAGGTTGGTATAAGGATGAAATTAAGTCATGTACGCCAGGAATCTGGTACAATCCCTGGCATATGGTAGGCCTCCATAAATGGTCTTTTTTGCTCCTCCTTCACATGATTCTCACAAAGTCCTCTGAAGAAGGTTAAGGCAAATGGCATTATCTCCATTTTTTAGAGAAAGAAACTAAGGCCTAGAAATGTTAATGATTTGCATAAGGTCACATATCTAAAAGATGGTATTTCTCAAATTCCAGCTCTGTGGTGGGCCCTCTGGGCAGGGATAATAAAATGGGTTTCATTTCACAGGCCAAAGCCAACTAATTGGTCCTTCTGCCTAAAGTGAAGGCTTGCAAATCTACTTGAGATCTGAGGAAAGATCCAGAATGGCTTAGCCATGCTTGTCAGGAGCCTGCAAATGGGATGGTGACCCTTGGGCAGTGCATTTGTCATGCTGATCCCAGGGGGAATACTTTCCCAGTGGTTTTGGGGTAGACAGAATGACCCCTCAAATATGTTGATAGTCAAATTACTGTTATGCTAGATAGCAAAAGGGATTTTTGAAGATATAATTAAGGGTTACAGGACTTAAAACAAAGAGATTATTCTGGATTACCCAGATGGCCCAATCTAATCACATGAGCTCTTAAAAGCAGAAAGTTTTCTCTGGCTGGAGTCAGAGAGATGAGGCATAAGGAGAAGTTGGAGAAATTAGAAGCATAGGAAGGATTTGACCTGCCCTTGCTGGCTCTGAAGATGGGAGGCGCCAGCAAAGTTTTTCTGTAAGAGCCAGAGAGCAAATATTTTTGGCTTTGCAAGACATGCAGACTCTGTCACGACTACTTTGCTGTTGTAGAGGAAAGTAACAGTAGACAATATGCAAAGAATGGGTGTGCCTCTGTTCCAATAACACTTTATTTACAAAAACAGATGGTAGGCTGGATTTGGTCACAGGCTACCATTTGCTGAGCTTGATAGTTGCCAGCAGAGCTGGTCAGGGAATTTGTAGGATGTTCTTCTATTGGAATGTGCCTGATGTCTTTCTCGTGACGTTATTGGAATTACAGGTCTGGGGGGAGGAAGATCACAGAGGTCAAGTGCCTCTTACTCCAGTTCATATCAAGGGTACATACATACTGGCCACACGATTTGTGACTATTGATGTTGACTTTGACCGCCTGGTTGGTGTAGTGTTTGTCAGATTTCTCTCCTGTAAATTTACTCTTTTTGCTTTCTTTTCCATACTGTACACTTTGGAGAAAGTCCCTATGGGCAGCCCACACGTAAGAAATGGGGAATTATGCAATATTTTTGGGGGAATTTATCTACATAGCATTTTTTTTTCTTCTTCTATGTAGAGTTGTCTCTTCCTCCCATTTATTAGCTCTTTTAGTCATTTACTTTATGTCAGTTTGGACTCATGGATACTTCATATTAGGGGCCAATACTGTCATTTATTTTGTTGTTCAACTTTTTCCAGCTTTTTGACCAACTTTTAAATTTTGTCAATCTGCTTGATTTGAAATGGTGTCTCACTGTGGTGTTGACTTTTACCTGATTAATAAATAACTCTAGGATCTTTTCATAATTTTGTGGGGTTTGTATGTATGTGTGTGTGTGTTTCCTCTATCATGAAATTCTTGTTCATATCCTTTGTTCAATTTTTTTCACTTTTAAAATTAATTTGTAGGAGTTCTGTAAACTGGGTATTGACCTTTGTTAGTTATATCTTCTATTTGAGGCTTGTCTTTTCACTTTTTATGAAAAAAAGTTTATACTGTCTTTTTATGAAAAAAAGTTTACTTTTTAAAGTTTATATAGTTTTAACATTTATTTATTTTTGAGAGACAGAGAGACAGAGAACGAGCAGGGAAAGTGCAGAGAGAGAGAGGGGGAGACACAGAATCTAAAGCAGGCTCCAGGTTCAGAGCTGGAGCATAGACCCTGACACGGGGCTCGAACCCATGAACCATGAGATTATGACCTAAGCCAAAGTTGGACACTTAACTGACTGAGCCAACCAGGCATCCCAAAAGTTTCTATTTTTAACCTTAGGTAAATTGAATCAATCTTTTCCTTTGCATTTTATACGTTCTTGTTTTAAAAAATCCTCTTCCCTCTCTCTCTGTCCCTTCCCCACTTGTGCTTTGTCTTTCTTCCTCTCTCAAAAATTAATAAACATTAAAATTTTTTTTTTAAATCCCTTCCTATCACAAGATCATAATGGAATGCTCTGACACTGTCTTCTGAATCTTTTACAGCTTTCTCTTTACAACTCAGTGTTTAGTTAACTTGGAATAAATTCTGGATACAGTGTGAGGTAGGGATCCAGCTTTGATTATTGTTCCATATGAATTACCAAATACTACAGCATTTATTACAGGATAGTCTCCTTTGTCCACTGATGTGCAGTTTCAAATTTGTCATAAAATAAGTTTATGACCCTTTTTTTCCTATACCTGAACCAGTACGTTTTCTTGTAATTTCTACAGCTTTTTCCTTCCCTCCTCTTCTCCTCCTCCCCTCCTCATCTTCCTTCTCCTCCTTCTCCTTCCTATCAAATCTTGCTATCTGGTCCTTCACTTGACCCCTTTCAGGAGTGTCTGGATATTGCCCTTTGCTCTTCCATATTCATTTTAGAGTCATTTTTTCACATTTGACACACAACTATATATGGAGTTTAATTGCAATTGCATTGAATCCTTGAATATATTTGGGGAGAATTGTCAAGTTGATAGTATTGAGTCTTTTTTCCCCAAGGACATTGTATATCTCCCAATTTTTTCACTGCTCTTTAACAGTCTTTCAAAAAATGTTTTAATATTCTCCATAAGGATCCTGAGTATCTTTGTTAGATTTATTCCTAAATATACTCAGGGTTTTCATTGTTGCTATTATAAAGATATGCTTCTTAAAAAAATTAAAACTTTTAGATTTTTATTGTGACATGTAGATATAGAATTGATTTTTATACTGATTTTATATCTAGCAAATTTGCTAATATCTCCAAATATTCTAACAATAAATCTGTAGATTATCTTGCATTTTTGTTTTTTAAACATATTTTATTTATTTAGTTTTTATTTTAGAGAGAGAGTTAAGACAGAGAGTGAGAGCCGGGGAGAGAAGTGGGGGGGGGGGGAGAGAGAGAGAGAGAGAGAGAGAGAAAGAATCTTAAGTAGGCTCCACACTCAGCATGGAACCTGACATGGGCTCAGTCCCACTTCCCTGGGATCACGACCTGAACTGAAATCAAGAGTCGGATGCTCAACTGACCGAGCCATGCATGTGCCCCATATTATTTTGCATTTTCAACATAAACAATCATGTTATCCACAAATAATGTACTTTTTCTCCTCAGTTTTTATATTTATGACTTTTTTAAAAGACAATAATAATAATATAGAAAATAGTAATTCTACCATATATGTGCAGATAGTAAAAAACCTTCTGTGAGATCCTAGGGTGCCTAACCTAACCTAGAAACATCACACATCCCTCCCTTGCAGGACACAATTCAGGCAGGTATCAGAGCTCAACACTTCCACTCATTTCTTAAAAATCAGGAAAAGACTGAACTAATAGGACATCTCCATAGAACTCAGAGGTACTGGAGGTAAAAACTAAAAGAGTAAGGGTGCAAGGTTACTCTTTGCATCCTGACACCTTGGACCCTTCTGTTGCTCAGCCTGGCCCACCTGCATACCTGCTTCCGCAATCTGGCAAATATCTGCTACTTGCTCCCAGATCACACAGCAGTGCTGCTCAACTTTTCCTTGGATGCCATCAACTCACTCTTGGATCAGTGCCTCTCAAAGTGATTATTGGTCTATAATGAGATAGATACATACAGAAAGTGAGAACATGCATTCAGAACCTTTTATAGCAAGTTGCCATTGTTTTGACAGTCCTACTATATTTATCAAAACTATCAGTCCTAATAGATTAGACTTTTTTTTAATGGTCTTTTATTGCGGTGTCCCTGACATTCAGCCCATTGTTTTGGAAGTATATGCAAGTAGAAAGCATGGTGCCACACTTTTTCCTGTTTCTTCTGACTGTAGCACTGACTGAAGAATTTACTCTTGAACTTGAAGGCTCAAGTGCAATTGCACATTCAGATATGTTTCCTGACTACCCCTCCTGGGCCAGAGTCAGCTGTTCCTTTCCTTATCCTCCTCTACTCCTTCTGACTTTATTTGCTATTATTTCACTCTGCTTTGTTTTACAGATAGCTGTCTGCACGTCTGTCTCCACTCCACATTAGACTGAGAGCCCCCGAGGGTAATCCCATGTTCTGTTTCTACCTGTCAGAGAGCCTGTATTGTCGGCCTCCCCAGCTTGAACACTGCGATTCTGTCTCTTTGGTATCTCTCCAGTGCACGACACATTGGAGGCTCTAACAATATCTTTGCAGAATACATGTGCAGGTTCTCTAAATGCATGTACTCATCTACCAATCCATTCTGGATGCTGATTCTGTGTCAGGACTGCTGTGGGAGCTAGGGAACAAGTGGCCAAAGCCCATTACGTTTCTGTCTTGATGCAGATTGCGTTCTGGTAGATAGGAATAAATGAATTATAAAGTCTGTTCGAGGAATATTTGAAGAAATACAACAAGGCTCCACGAGAAGCTAATGTACCTCTCTAGCTTTATCATCTCGAGACAGCTTCTCCTTGGCTTGGTGAGATAAGTCATCCAAGAACAGTCAGTGTGGCTTCAAAAGAATCAGACAGAGAGACTGCACAGAAAGTGCCTCAGGAATAGGCACCAGGCGCAGGACCGTTCATTTTGGAGCATTCATTCTGTGGGCCCAGGCATGAGGTCAGAAACACTGCCTCGTGATCTTGGCATGTTGACGACACTGCTTGAGGGTGGGGGTGGGGGGACCTTATCGTTGCCTCTCAGCCTCGCCGTGGGAACTTGCAGATGGTGCTGCAGAAAAGGATCTTTTAGAAACCCAAATGGGGGAAGGGACAGCAACAATTGCTTACTCCTGAAAACCAGGGTCTCTGTTTTGGATTGAATCCTGTCACTGCCAAGGTTAGAGTCCGTGGTGCCTAATATGGAGCTATTATTTCACAATGTTTCAAAGTGACGGCCTAAATTTGTCCAAGCAACAGCTTCTGTAATTTAGAGCAGCAGTTTTTGGCTTCACTGTTTCCTAAGGAGCAGCACCCTTTATTGGATAAAAATCCTTTAAAAAAAGGAGAAGCTAACGTTATAAATCAGATTAACTTATTCACTCAAAAGATATTACTTGAGCACCACCAAATGCCAGACACGGTATTAGGCACTTTTTCAACAGTAGTGAACACAAGACACATAGGTCTGGTTTTCAAAGGGTTTACACCCAAGTGTGAGGAGGATACAGCAGCAGCAGCAGCAGCTATGTGCTGTGGAGGACATAAAGATGGGAAATAGAGTTAGGGAGTGCTGGGTTTGATACCATATGTAGAGTGGTTAGGGAAGCCTCTTTGACAAGTTAACATTGAAGAAACCTGGAGCAAGTGAGGAAGGGATGTCAGGGGGAAGAGCATTTCAAGTAAGGGAGCAAGTGCAAAGGTCCTGAGGTAGGTATGTGCATGCAAAACTCAGGGGATAGCAAAAGGCTAATGGGGCCTGCAGGCAGAAGGAATAAGGGGGAAATGAGTCTAGAGGGGCAGTGAACGTGTGAAGGAGGGGAAGATGATGATGAAAAGCTTTTGCTTTTTTTGTGTGTGTGTGAATCTTGAATGAGATATAAAGCTGTTAAAGAATTTTGAGCAGAGGAGTGGCATAATTTGGCTTACATTTTAAACTGTGCCTGAAGAAGTGGCACAACTGACTGGAAGGAGGGCAGAGTATACGGTATGAATGCAGATGTCTGGAAGTAGAATCTCTGTCAGAACAAGCAGGCCGCTTCTAGGCCATCTCTCCACCCACGCCCCCGTCACACCCCATGGAAGAGCGATTGGGAGACTGCACGGCTCCGTTCCACCTCCTTCCAAATTCTTCCTTCCAAGACCCTGATCAGACTCCAGGTCCTTTAGAAAGCGTCTCAGAAAATTGTTTCCTTTTGCCGAGCACTCAGTTGCATGGAACCACATGATCGATTTACTGATTGTCTCCTGGGCTTCCGATTGCCTCACACAGCACAGGCTCCCGGAGGGCAGGGGTGAGCGTCTAGAAGCAGCCAGTGCATCATCGGCACTCGATTTGTTGGCCTTATCTGTTTCCCCCACTGGGTGGCTGATGCCCAGATTTTGCACAGAAAGCCTCGTGCGCAGTGTGTTTTGTCTTCTGCTGAGGCCAAAGGAAGTGGTTGAACTCACAGATGGTGGAGAGGCCTGCCTGTTTTCAGCTCTTTGCTCCAGAGCTTCTAAACCATGGTCCCCTAGCCTAGAATCTACTAACCCTGTGTGGCTTTTCTCACCTGTAAAATGGAGAGCAGGACTCACCTAATAGGGTGGTAGTGGCGATTACATTAGACAATACATGCAACACGTTGGAATAGGGTCTGGAATAAAGTAAGAACTCAGCATACATCGGTACTGTGATACTTGGCTCCATTTTTCTGTTTGATTCCTGATCAACGTCCCTCAGCAGGTCATAGCTTAGGAGGTTTCCCATCTGCAGTGGTGTAAGGTTCCTTGTTGCTGCTGTAACATCAATTCAAGCTGCTCATGGCTGAGACATGCCCCTAGTTTCACTGTTGGGATTTGTGTATTCCCTTGGATGTCTGGAGCAATAGCTATGATGATTATAACAGCCCTTTACAGTTTATAAAGTGCTTTCATACCTTTATTCCCTTGATCCTCTCTGAGCACCAGGGCTGTCACATATGGTTGTGGAGGTTGTGTATCGCTCAACTCCAGGGGGCACTGTTTACCTGGTAGTCTATGTGAATGGCGCCCCCTAGAGCTCTGCACGGCACTGCGTTCCACTTCCATGTAGTGGTGAACCTGTTCGCAGCTACCCTGTGAGGTCAGTGTTATTATTCTCATTTAAAAAATAAGGAAATGGCGCTTAAAGAGATGTTCTTTTTTTAATCTAAACTACAAAGAAAGAGGTTTCCCAACAAGTCCGTGACTGCTCATCACAGCCTGTGAATTTTGTCAGTTGCCAGGGAATTACTCTGGAGAGAAGCAAACGATCAATTTCAAACTGTTTGCCTTGATTGCATCTTCTTCACCCCCACACCAAGAAATGGAAAATCCAATAACTAATAAAGAGCACAGTAAAGACCTTCCCCTTTGTTGAAAGGATTTAATCATCGGAGTGAACTCCACAAATATTTGTGCAGTGGATGAGGGAGTGAGTCAGCGAATGCGGTGCTTCCCTGTGCCAGGGCTTCTTGGAGCTCCCTGCCTCTGGGTGACAGGACAGCTGTGACTTGGGTACATCTGTCTGTTGGGAGGAATGCCCCCAGAGTGCTCAGTGATCCTAGCACAGGGGCTAAGCCAAGCTTCTGAGAAATGAAAGCATCCATGGATGGTGACTGTTGTGCATGCAGCTGTCTGCGGTCCCAGGTTCTATCTCTGTTTGCCAGGACTCGTTGGGACGTCGACTGAGACTTGAACAATCCACCAGGTGTCCATTTTCCAAAGGAAAGCCTGTCGATGTGCACAGATACTTTTTTCAGTACCCATACCTTTAAGAGACCCTCCCTCCTTTTGCAGTTTGCCTTTGAGTGGGGTTCACCAGGGTCTTGACAGTACGAACTGTCTCTCAGCTTTTTCTGGCATCTGGCCTGCAGCGTGATTCCACCCCTCCACCACCACCCCTGCCCCCCACCATCCAGCCACCATATTGCCTGCCCTAAAACATAGCCCGGGGCACTCCACACCCTATGAACTTTGCCAGTGTTGATTGCTTGGGGGAGGGGGGGGCGGAAAGCAAGTTTCTCAACAGAGCCTCAAAGCTCTCCATAATTCCTAATCTGAACTCACCCATAATCTGACCCCCTCCTTCACAGCCTTACCTCTTCCCACTCTCCCACAGGCCCCCATAGCACCAGACTGCAGTGGCTCTCATTCTGCCCGCCTCTGTCCTGCTCCAGCTGATTGTTGTGCCTGGGGCACCCAGCCTTCTCTGCCTGTTCTCTCCTGCAATGGTGCTTCCTCTCATACTTGGTTTGGACAGCACCTTTCTATGTGGATTTCACTCCAGTTGAGAAAACATCTTTTTATTTTATTATTTTTTTTTAATTTTTTTAAGTTTATTTATTTGGAGAGAGAGAGAGTGTGTGAGCAGGAGAGGGGCAGAGAGAAAGGGAGAGAGAGGCAGAGACAGAGACAGAGAATCCCACGCAGTCTCTGAGCTGTCAGTGCAGAGCCAGGCACCGGAGCTCAAACTCAAAAACTCACCAACTGTGAGATCATGACCTGAGCTGAGATCAAGAGTCAGAAACTTAACCTACCGAGCCACCCAGGCACCCCTAGAAAAACATCTTTTTAAATAAATATTTCATTCTGCTGTGTATTAGAGACAGTCAACTTCAATGCCTTTTAAAATCAGACTTCTCTTAGATACTAGTAAGGGTCAGGTTGTGCATTTGGATCTTTCTTCTCCACTAGACTGCAAGCTTCTTGAGGGTAAGAGCTATTATTTATACATCTCCAATTCCCTCATGGGGCTCAGGCCAAGCCTGTTCCAGGACTTGCCAAATTCGATGGAATTTCTAAACCACCTAAATGTGGCACTTCCCCCGTTGACAGGTGAGGTTGACTGTGCATTATAAGTTGGCTGTTACCGGGAGACACTGAGGCCATCACTCTCACGTTGCCCTTTGGAAATGATGCTGAAGGCAGGTGGATGCTCTGGCAATTAGACTGGAAAGTGACCAAATCCAGCAACGGCAAGCAGGTCTCTTCAGATCTTGCCAGTGTCTCTGTCTGGCTTTGTTCCCAGGAGAATGCCTGAGCAGAGGCGATACTGGGAAGCTTATAAATTCAGAATGTGATCACCAATTCAGGACAAAGCAGGAGGGAAACCGTATATCCTACTAGCTCCTGGGATGGGTTGGTGCTGCAGGTTATATAGGATTCCTGTGACCCAGAGGGCACTGACAGGGACAAGAACGATCCCGCCTGCTAAGGCAGGTTCCAGGTAGGCCACACACTGGGGCTTCACCTCGGTGATCATTTTATCTTCGGGAATTTTCCCTTCAAAAAGACTGGCTGCGGACTGATTCTGACAGCCTCAGGCCCTCTAGCTTTCCCGCTCCTGGCCCTCCCTCCTCTTTTCAGTGGGTGGGGTCCTCATTCTCTCTCTAGTCCAAGCAAATGCTCCCAGGCCCCTCCATTACAAACCAGAACTAAACAAACAAACAAAAAACCCTCCCATAGAAGGGAGGAGCCTTGCTGCTCCTTTCTGATTAGAAATACATTCTTAAAAAAAAAAAATTTTTTAATATTTGTTTATTTTGGAGAGTGAGAGAGAAAGAGTGCAAGGGGTGGGGAGGGCACAGAGAGAGGGAGACACAGAATCTGAAGCAGGATCTAGGCTCCGAGTTATCAGCACAGAGCCTGATGTGGGGCTCAAACCCAAGAACTGTGAGGTCATGACCTGAGCCGAAGTCAGATGCTTAACTGACCGAGCCTCCTAGGCACCCCTAGAAGTACATTCTTAAGCTAAACAAATAGCATGCAAGTGGTTGAATTCTAGGCATTAGCCATCAGAAAAAGGGAAACGGGGACAGAGCAGCTCGGCTTCTCTGGTGCCCTTGAAATCACACCATGGAATGTCCTCTTCTTTCATCCACATGTGTGCAGGTGGACATCACAGTTTGTGCTGCTTTGGAAAAGTTCAGTAGAGCTTTGTTGAATTCAACCCTTTAGTTGTATGAAAATAAATCCGACCAGTGAGCTTTTGTGAAACATCTACTGTTATTGTAATATTATCAAGGACAAAGAAACAACGGGAAAGCATGCTGTCTGACCCAACAGCTAGACGCACTGACAAGGCATGGCGGGCAGAGAGGAAGCAACGATGGCATAAGGGTAATAATAATAGTAACGATAATAATAATATGGTAGTGGTAGTCTTGGTCATAGTAACTTCTATTTTTGAACAGCTACTATGTGCCAGGAATTTGACATACTTTTCATATTTATTTCCCGTATTCACTTTTCACAATGCTGTGAGGTCATGATTATGTGCATTTTACAAAGAAGGAAATGAAACTCACAGAGTTTCAACATCTTGTCCAAAGACACACAGATAATAAATGGAGCCAAGATTTTATCTGATGAAGCTAGTATTCTTTCTGTGCCACCATGAACTTGCAGGAAGCATGTCAAGACTAAGATGGAGGGAGGAAGAGAGACACGGATTCTCTACACATGTGGTTAAGGGATTTGGAGGAAAAGAGTTTGTTACAGAGTAGGGTTAGTCCAAGGCGCCATTGTGGAAGGGTTGGCTTTATATAAGGGTTTTTCCCCCCCCCCTGAATATTTCTTTGCAGTTCTGTTTATCTTTAGATATATCCTTCTAATGATGAATAGGGAACTGTTGAGAAATCACTTGAAATAATACACGAGGAGCTCTTCTGGAAGAGCTTTAAGGCTGAAGCAAACAATGAGGTTAGCACATTGTTGGGTCTCAGTTAATGTTGACTAGAAGGAAGTCTAGAGAAATACGTCAAAAGCAGATGAGATATCTAGACCACCTACACTATGTCTACGGGTTGAACTTGCTATTGGCATCAATTTTAAACATTTATAAAGCTTTTTAGTCACATCTCTCAAGATCTTGCTCATAGTGATTAGTTATTCCAATCACACTGTTCCTGTTTAGGTCACAACCCAGCCTGTGGTCTCCTGAAGTGAGAAGTGCCTTTGGGCTGGAATCATGCCTACATGTTGCTTCACTCCTGATATCCTGGCAGCCAGCATAGTCTCAGAGTTGGGGGGGAATTTGGTTGACTATGGAAGCTCACTAGCTTATTCATTTAACAAATGGTTAAGGAGTCCCTACTTTGTTCCCGGTACTGTTCTAAGCTCTGTAGATCAAGGGAGATGAAGCCTATGCTGTGAAGGATCTCATGTTCCAATAGGCTGAAATGGATAATAAACAAAGAGCTACGTGAATATGCATGTTGATTTAGGATTAAGGTAAGCACCATGAAAACAGCCAAAATATGAGGCACGGGCACCAGTGGCTCAATCAGTTAAGCGTCAGACTCTTGATTTCAGCTCAGGTCATGACCCCACAGTTCATGGGATTGAGCCCTTCATTGGCTTTTCACTGGATGTGGGGTCTGCTTGGGATTCTATCTCTCTCTCTCTCTCAAAAAAAAATTAATTCAAAAAATATGAGGCAATGTCAGAGAATACTTTCAACTGGAGTGTCACTGAAGACCTCTTTAAGGAGCTGACATCTGTTCAATAAGAAGGAGACACAGAAAGAAATCAGAGGAGGAAGTGAAGCCCTGGCAGAAAGAATGGCAAGTGCAAAGACCCTGGGGTGGAAAAGAGCCGGGCAGATTTAAAAAAGTGAAAGCTGGGGCTGGAGGATGGGTGTAAGACACAGACAGGGGCTAGATCACACTGAGCCTTGCCAGAAGGAGTATTTGTGTGTATTTCTGATTGCAATGGGAAACCACTAGAAGGTCTGAGCAAAGCAATGGCATGATCTAAGTTTATATTTAAAGATCACTCTTGCCTACTAAATGTCAACTCCACTCTGATTCTGATTTCAATACCACTTACTGAGCACGAATGTTGTGCCAATCACTGTACGAGACATATATATACATATATGCATCTATATAATTTCTCCCTCGGAAGCTGCCCTGGCCCCTCAGGTCACTTGCAGGCAAGCCTTGTAACCTGCACTGCGGGCCTCCCACCCAGGGCTTTTCTGTCACACAAGGTGCTACGGGATCCACCTGGTTCCCAAGCCCGAGCATCTCGGAAGTTGGAAAAGTCAGCATTCCCTGGGTGAACTTCCATGGAGCCAGGAATACATTTTTCTCAGTTCTTCCTCCTGAAGACACTACTCAGAGCTGCAGTAGGTTCTGGAGTTTGAGCGACTGGCTCGTAGAGCCCATGGACTGCTTTCTCTCCCTCTTTCTTGGCCCCATGCCTTTTCTGTCTCTTCTGCCCCCAGGCTTGAACTCCCCAGTAAACTGCTGGTACAGGAGCGATTCCTTCCCACAACACTGGTCTACAACTGGCACCTTCCTTTCATGATTTTCTTCCTACTTTTTTCTTGTAGGCAGGCTGGTTGGTTTTCTTTTTTTTCTTTTTAAAGTTTATTCATTCTGAGAGAGAGTGTGTGCACAGGAGGGACAGAGAGAGAGGGAGGGAGAGAGACAGAAAAAGACAAAGAGAGAGAGAAAGAGAGAGAGAATGAATTCCAAGCAGGCTCTGCACTGTCAGTGCAAGGAGCCTGATGCGGGGCTCGAACCCATAAACCCTGGAGATCATGACCTGAGCCAAAATCAAGAGTCGGACACTTAACCAACTGAGCCACCAGGTGCCTCAGGCTGGTTATTTTCCTTGGTGGACTCAGACACTGTTTGATGGCTTGCCAGGTCCAACAAAACCCTTTCCCCTAATGTTTCTCTGAAACCTAAACTCCGGTCTCAGAATGGGCCCTTGTGGTTTTATAGAACTATTCACAGGGGAAACAGAAAGCCCTGGGGAAGGAAAGACAGGATGCACTAGCAACTGTTAACCAAACAGCAAACTTTTTTTTTTTTTTAATGTTTTTATTTATTTTTGAAGGAGAGAGAGACCGAGCGTGAACAGGGGAGGAGCAGAGAGAGGAGACATAGAATTCGAAGTAGGCTCCAGGCTCTGAGCTGTCAGCACAGAGCCCGACGCGGGGCTCAAACTCACAAACTGTGAGATCATGACCTGAGCCGAAGTCAGACGCTTAGCTGACTGAGCCACCCAGGCGCCCCAACAGCAAACTTTTAAAGCACTAAACACAAGGCACAATTTTTAGCCGTTTGGAGATGAAGGAGGAAACTAATACCGATTGAGAATCTGCTTTGTGTGATAATTCCTTCATACCTTTATTCACCAAGGGTTCCTCTACTGCCTTCCATATGCTGGTTGCTGTCATAGGTGAGTCTGGGGGCTCTGGCTGGATGAGAAAGCTCTTGCCTTCAAAGGACTTTTGGCTTCAGACACGTCAGGCTCTGTGCTGGGCAGTCTTACTGAAGCTTCCCAGCCATGCTTTATAATTTGCTAAGCGTGTGCCTATTTTCCTGGAGCCTGGCAACCTCCTTTGGATGGAGGAGTGTGTCCATTCTATTGGTAAGAAAACCAAGGCTTAGTGGGTTTAGATGGCTTCCAGAAGTGGGGCACTGAGTTAAGTGTGGACGTAGGTCTCCTGGCCCTGATTCCTTAGCGCTTGCTAACCTTCTCAGCTGACCCTGACTATACATGATTGCTAGGATGACCCCCACCCCCCGCTTCAGACTTTGTCCTCTGGTCACTCAGGAGTCACTGTGCAGCCCTGAAGCTGTCTGGAGGCACACTGGGAGTTCCATGGTATGTGTGGCTTCTGTCAGGAGTGGACGGCCTATAGAAGAATGTGTTCCTTGGGGCTCTCCCTCGTCCTGGTCACACCATCCAGGTAGAAATGTCAGAGATGTAAACCCAAGCACTGAAACATCTCTCCACCTGGAAAAAATACCTTGGCGCAGTTGAAAGTGAATATTGGGCCTCCGGTCCCCACATGAAAGGAAATGTTAACACGTGGTTTGTGCTGGAGAAGGGTTTGGAAATTCGAGAGCTTTAGTGAACATTCCAGGAGTCTGTGAGGCATCATCCCATTCCAGAGGAGAGCAGAAGATTCTGAGATGTCTCCAAAGCCATGTGAGCAACTTTCCCCCTTCACTCAATGACTTTGCCTCATCTTGAAAAATTGTTCCCAGGATTAAAAAAAAAAAAAATGTTTAAACCAGCTCTTCACAAGCTAAACAAAAAAGATTTTAAAAAATTAGTAAAATAGAAGTTTAACTTCAGGTAGGAAAGCTGAAGAACTAACCAGGTACAGAACTTTGTGGCATTAGAATATTAGTACTGTGTAAAAAATAAGACATTGAATTACTTCGGCAAAGCTTACTCAGGGAGAAAATTCATTTATTTATCAAAAGCAAGTTAATTTGCCATCCTAGGGAACTGTTGTTCCTTCCCATTTATGAAATCAGGGCTCCCTTATTAAGGCAGAGTACTCTCCCAGGACAATAATGAAGAATAATGCAGCTTTTTATTGCCTCTGGGGTATGTCTGTGCACAGATGGCCTTGGAAATAAAATCATGTTTTGGAGTAAATTCAACCTGCTTTTCTTCCTTCCTTCCTTCCTTCCTTCCTTCCTTCCTTCCTTCCTTCCCTTCCTGCCTTCTTCCTTCCTTTTCTCTTCTCTTCTCTTCTCTTCTCTTCTCTTCTCTTCTCTTCTCTTCTCTTCTCTTCTTTTTCTTTTCTTTCTTCCCCTTAACCTGACTCCTGTGAATGGAAACATCACGTTCTTCAGCTTCTGAGTGGCCCCTCAAGATATATGGGACAGAAAAACACTCATGCACACATCTTTACACTTACATGGGCAACCTATAAATACATGTTTATCCAACACCCCAACTAGTTAGTTTTGTGTTGTGACAATCTCTGGAAATAAATTCTAGACTGCATGGATCTTAACTTCACTGCTGCTGAATCTTCCTGAGAAATGGCCCTGGGCTCAGCTAACTCTCAAAAGTCCATGCAGCCGGAATGTCAGAACTTTTGCTTCTTCTGTGGCTTTTTCTTCTAAAACAGGGCAGAGCCCACAAAGTTCAGGATTCTCCAACTTACATCTCCCTCTTCCTAAAGTGTGGGTCAGAGTGGCTTTGAAGAATCTTACTGGAAAGCATGAGCTTTTTCAGGTGACTTTGATTAAGCTCTGTGGTCTTCTGCTCTGGAGGCATCAGAGTGTTAATCATGAAGGTGGTGCTGAATTCCCTCAATCATATTCTGGGGGAAAGGGGGGAAAACTTTTATGCATGTTCTTCCCAAGTTCAGAACTCCTCTGTGGCTTCTTATGTTCAAAATATTAACATCCACGTTCTCTAATTTGGCAGCAAAATCTCCTTCTACTTGGAGCCATCTAACATCAAGCATTCATTGAGGCTTACTAAATAAGCACTGTGCTGTGGGCCATGAGCATCTCTGGCCTCATAGACTTGACATCTGTGGGAGACAATCGTAGAACTAATTTCACTCTGGATGAGGGAGGCAGATCTCCTTTTTTGTTTTGTTTTGTTTTGTTTTTTGATATTTCCAAGTCCCACCAGAAACTGACCTCTTTGTTGAAAAGGATGCTGGGCTTGTGGTATTGACTGAATTGAATCCCTAATCCTCAATGTGATTTTGTTTGGAGATGGGGCTTATCAGAAGGCAATAAAGGTTGAGTGAAGTCATAAGGGTGGAACCTTAATTCAATGAGGCTGGTGTCCTTATGAGAAGATGAAGAGACACCAGTGTGCTCGCTCGCTCTCCCTCTCTCTCTCTGTCTCCAAGCCTGCACAGAGAAGAGGCCATGTGAGGACACAGAGAGAAGGCAACCTACAAGTCAGGAAGAGAAGCTTCACTAAACATTTCTGGCACTTTGATCTTGAACTGCCAGCCTCCAGAACTATGATAAAATAAATCTCTATTGTCTAAGCCACTCAGTTTTTGGTCTCCTAATAGGACAGCCCAAGCTGACTTATATACATGGGTAAAGAAGAGTGGATCTCTGGCTAATCGTATTTGATTCTTTCACTGCTTTTTAGCTGCCCACAGCACCCTTATGGAAGTTGACCCAAACGATTTTAAGAAAAAAAATCTATATAAGAAAATGCCAGTAATTTGGACCTCACTCATTGAGAATTTGGGCCACTTCACACAGGCTAAGCTAAAGTGGCACTTGAAAAAGAGGTTGACAGTTTGGGGGAATGCTATGCAAATTAATAACTTGCACAGATTATATGGGTCACGAAGACATTGGACAAACTCCCCTGGGTTGACTTTTTACTGGTTGTATGACCTTTAATGTATACTTAGCATGGTAAGGCCTCAATTTTCTCAGCCATACAAAATGCTGACAGGTAGTATTGACCTCATTAGCGATCTGTGAGGATTAAGTGAGATGATGTATACAACAAAATTTTCACTATTTCTGGTGTGTCATTGACACCCAAAAGATGGTAGTTGCTATCATTTGGAAATATTTATACTTGTTGAAGCAATCAAAAGAGTAAATGCAAATTATTTTCTATTTTTTAAAATTGGTTTATAAAAGACCTAAGATGCTAAAGACCAAACATAGAAGTCCTCATTAATCTAACTTACTCATATAGAGATCTGGGAAGTCAGGACAAGCTAGGAAGGATTCTAGAATTCAGGCTTCAGGGCTGCTAGCCTTGCCCCGGTCTACATACATCAATGATGTTCACCAATGTGGCTTTCAGTCTTACAATGTAAGGATTTTATTCGTGCTTAAAATCATGGCTATCCTTTTCCCTGTTCTAGGGAAGTTACCTAATTGGTGGGGAGGAAATGACACAGGCTTTGGAACCAGGAGTCCTGGAGTACAATCAAATTCTGCTATTCACTGGTCCATCACAAGGTAGGCTATTAGTGATACATACTGAATGATGAATAAATGGATGAATGAATGGATAAAAGAACTGTCATAAAGTTAAATGGTAAAAAATGAAAACATCCTTAAAATGTGCTTGACACATACTAAACACACAGGAATGTTCATTTGTCTCCTTTTCTTTTAGTTCAATCAACATTTTCTGGGCACCAAGAATATGTAGACAAGGGTCTAGATTTCCATGATGGCAGTGGGACACTGGGACAGTCAATTGGCATGAATTTCCCCAAGAACAGCCAAAATGGTGGTGAATGAAAAGGAAGTAAATTATGTTAATCCATTCAATAATTGTCCTTTTCCTGGATATTTTGAATCAGATACAATGGATTACTATTATTTTTGAGAAAATTCAAACATAGCTTTTGTGTTTCTCTGTGTTCAGGATTACATTTCACCCTTGACAAAATATCATTTCCTATTTCTATGAAAATAAAACTGAAGGTTTTTCTTCAACATTGTCTAGATCTCTAAAATACCATTTTAACAAATATTAGTTTTCCCTTTCAAAATACGTGACTTGTTCTATTACCCTTGGGATTGTCAGTCCTGCAGAATCCAGGAGCGACTCAGAAGGCAATGTTTTCACTATTTCATATTTATTTCTATTGACTTTTTAAAAGAACAGCACTGCCAGAACAAGTCAAAATTTGATTTTATACAACCTGGGAGGGCATTGAATGTGAAATGGTAAAACGAATGCAAATTACTTTATCAAACATTTATTGAGCATCTGCTCCATGCCAGGTCTTGTGTTAAAGGCTCTGGAGGATCCAAAGATAAGCGAGAAGTCATCTTCACTAGGCACCCAAGGCCCATTAACACAAAAAGACACACCCACAAATGTCAACTATTTGAGATAGCATAAATGCCAGCAAACTCTCATGATGTAGTGGGAGCATGCAGGTTAGAAAATGTACTGTGCTCTGTCACAAAGTAGAACTAGGAAAATGTCATACAGGTGAGTTTTTCTGGGAAAAAAAAAATTTTACCACAGAAATAGCTTTCTCTTTTTTATAAAGTTTATTTATTTTGAGAAAGAGAGAGAGAGAGAGAGAGAGAGAGAATGTGTGTGGGAGAATGGGGGAGAGGCAGAGAGAGAGGGAGAGAGAGAGAGAGAGAGAGAAAGAGAGATAATCCCAAGCAGGCTCCACACTGTCAGCATAGAGCCTGAGGCAGGACTCGAACTCATGAACTGTGAGATCATGACCTGAGCCGAAATCAAGAGTTAACGCTTAACTGACTCAGCCACCCAGATGCCCTGGAACAGCTTTCCTAATAGGCAGATGGAATGAATGATGAATTTGGCTTATCAATGTCCCCCCAAGTTATTTCCACCAGGTAGGAGTTCTGGGTTGCAAGTGACAAAAAATCTCATTCAAAGTAGCTTAAGCAAAGGAGAGAACTTATGACTAATGTAGATGAAACTCCAGTGACAGATCTGGTTCAAGCTATGTCCTCAGAGGTGCATTTTCTCTGTTGTCTGCCTATGACTCCTGCCATGTCACCCATCCTCAGGGAGGACTCTCTTTGGGAGCAAAAGTTGGCTGCAGGACTTCCAGGCCTTTTGTGCCCCTACTTGGCTTCAAGTCTGGGGGAAAAGTTGAGGGTCTTTTCTCCAGAACCCCCAGCAAAGTTTTAGTGGTGTCTTGTGGTTCCAACTCAGTGTATGAACCATCTTGAAACCAATCACTATGGCCAGAGGAATGCAGGATGCTGATTGGCTCTGGTCATTACGGATCTACTGTAGAGTTGAGAGTGTGCTTAACTCCTACTGTACTGCATGGGCTGGGAGTTGGCAAGATTCAGGTGCACTTTACCAAAACAAAGGTAAAGGAGTTCGGATGGCAAAAAAAGTATGTTTTTATCTAACTAGGCAGACCAATTAATGAAGAATAGATTGGAAGTAGTGATTGGAACACAAAGTGATCACTTTTGCAAAATGTTCCAGTATTAAAATGTAACTGATATACTGTGCTGTGGTTCCCCATCTTTGGTTTTCAAAAAACAGTGCATCTTCTCCATATCCCAACATGCTAGATGCATGTCAAAGCCTCATGTGGCCCAGAACCGTTTGCATGTTTGTAATGACGTTGTCTCTACTCTCAACAGCTTGCCGTCCTCTGAAATAAACAGAAAACACAGAACCAGAAATGTTCAGGGTCCCTGCTTTTCTCTTTGTAAAGTGTTTCCAGGCAATCTGAAAGTCATATAGTTAATAAGTGGGGAAAGAGACTCCATAATCCAATAAAGAAACTGATATTGGATTGCATTAGTTGCCTGTGATAAAGGAGCTCTTCAACATATCAAGACAATGTCTACCTCTAATGCAGCTGCCAAAGTGATATTCTTAAAATAGGGATGTAATCAGGTATTTGCTTATGTGGTCAATTCCAAATTCCTAAGCATGGTTCTCAATTGTGGCCTCATTCTCCACTACTTCCCATTAAAACACTTGATATTCCAGACCCAGTGCATTCCTCAGGCCTTGTATAAGCTTTCTAAATCATTGCACATGGTGTCTCCTCTGTTCTATTTTCTGCATACCTCAAGTAGCATATCAAGTGTCACCTCCTCTCTGAAGCGTTCTCTAATTTTCCTGAGCAGATTTAGAAGTACCCTTCTCTGATCTTTCATTGCATTGCATGGTAGTGGTTTGTTTTTGTTTTTGTTTTTGTTTTTTGTCCATCTCCCACACCCTGGGACTGAGAGAACCTTGGGAGGAAGTTTGAAATCTGGTGATTCCTGGGAGGTGGCATCTGACATCTGACCGAGCCCTCCAGGGATGAGACCTTAATCTCCTGTAACACCCCTAGACTCATTGCTGGACAATACTCATGTTAGAAAGTTCTCTATACTGTGGGTGCCTGGCTGGTTCAGTCAGTTAAGCAGCTGACTCTTGATTTCAGCTCAGGTCATGATCTCACAGTCGTGAGATCGAGCCCTGCATCAGGTTCTGAGCTGGGAGCTGGGCGCTGGGCATAAAGTCCGCTTAATATTCTCTCCCTCTCCCTCTGCCTCTCTCTCTCTCTCTCTGTCTCTGTCTCTGTCTCTGTCTCTCTGTCTCTCTCAAAAAAAATCAGTTCTCTATACTGAGCTGAAACCTGCTTCCTCTCTGTGACTTTATTCAAGTGATCCTCATGGCCCTCTGGAGTCACAAGAATAAGTCAAGTCCATTTGGGCCCATGGCCACCCTTCAATCATTGGGAGGCAGCTGTCACAGATCCCTTCTTCAGAATAAGCAGCCTAGACTCTTTCAAGCATCAGTCTCAGGTCTCAGAAGCTGATCTCTCACTATTCAAATCATTGTGCTTGAAACACACCTCAAAAATGTGCACCTATGTCTTGTTCCCCTGGGAGAGGGGAAGGGGAATTATCTGGAGCAAATAGATCCAGGGAACCATGGCTTCCCTTGAGCTGGGCATCACTTTTCTTCTCTTGCTGCCTAATGACTCAACAATTTTAGTTTTTTTTCAGCTTCAGAATCCTGCTGGCTCAGGTTGTGCTTGTGGTCAGTCGATATTTGAAATATTTCACAATTTAAAAATAAAAATACCTTTAAAAAGCCTCTGTCAATCTAAGTCACCCCTTCTTGCACTTAGGCAATTCATTTTTTTAACCCTCAATGGAAGTGTCTACATTTATCCATATTGCTCTCAATCCTGAAATACCACAACCCTCCCATGCATCATTTCTTAGAGTAGCAACCACAAGTAATGATCACGGGCTGAGGTATTGAACCAGGATTGCCCTGGTGCACCCATTTAACCTTTCACTCCCTGGCCCCTACATGGCCAGCTGGTAACTGGCTTGGAAGCCGACACAGGCTCCCTTCCCTGCCTTCTTCCTTTCCTCTCATGGTAGCAGACACACTACTCAGCACAACTCTTATCTTGGGGGGTGCCCATGTCTGCAGGGAATAGCTATCATAACCAAGCTCAACTTGCAAAGTTATCACTGCCCTAGAGAACCTCTTCATTCCATCATCATTGGAGGTATAGTATGGATTCTGTACATGGTGGGTGCTCAATATATGCTAAGTGAAGTCTGGGGTTAATGTGAGGATTCTATTAGAAGAAGAAAGTGAATAACAAATAGTAGAGAAATGAGGCTCCACCAGTTAAACATCAGAAAATGAGACTATTTCTAGTTCAAGAGAACTTGAGGAAAGAGGCTTTAGAGGGAAGATGTGCTGCTTAGTTAAGTAAGGATAACTCGATTTCAAATGTAAAAATTCCAAAATAAGCTGTGTAAGAAAGGATCATGTTAAACATTTTAAAAAGGCAAGTGCCTTCTTTGATGTGGTCAGACTCTGTAATTGAGATATCAGTGGGGAAAGTGGGGAGAGTATAATGTTTTGAGATGTGTCTCTTGTGTTGGAAAATTCCGAAGAGAGGTCAACTTTTCCTTACTCCATAGCCCAAATCTTTCAGAGCTCCTTAGGCTGATCAGGTACGTTCACCCTGCCAATGGATGACTCTGTCTGTCTTAAATGCTCCACAAGAAGTGCCACCACAGAGTTGTTGTTATGGACTGAATCCCACCAAAATTCATATGCTGAAATCTTACTCCCCACAAAGTGTGATATATTAGAAGGTGGGGCCTTTGGGAGGTAATGAACTCATGAGTGTGGGGCCCTTGTGGATGGGATTAGCACCTTTATAAAAGAGACTCCAGGGAATATCTCTGCTCTCCACCATGTGAGGATACAAGGAGAAGTTGGCCATCTGCAAATCAGAGGAAGAGGGCTCTCCCCAGAACCCAACCATGATGGCACCCTTAACTTGGACTTCCAGTCTCCAGAGCTGTGAGAAATAAGTTTCTATTGTGTAAGGCACCCAGTCTATGGTATAATTTGTTATAGCAGTCAGAATAGATTCACACAGTTGTGTTGAACATGAAGCAGGCATTGTGGATTTGAGCAGCCCCTACTGCACTCAGCCTTGGAGCTCTTGGAGAATATTGAGATTCTTATCCCTGAGGCAGCTATACTCTTACTTGTATTCTTTTAACTATTAGAGGGATATACAAGTTAAAGCTAGAATTAGAAAATAATGATATTTCTTGGTCCTACTGTTCTTTCTTTTTCCACAAGGATTTGCTAAGTGCTCACAAGAGCCCATGGGGTGCCTGAGTGGCCCAGTCGGTTAGGCATCTGACTTTGGCTCAGATCATGATCTCACAGTTCATGGGTTTGAGCCCACGTCAGGCTCTGTGCTGACAGCTCAGAGCCTGGAGCCTGCTTCAGGCTCTGTGTCTCCCCCTCTCACTGCCCCTCCCCCAGTCATGATCTCAAAAATAAATAAACATTAAAAAAATTAAAAAGAAAACAGAGCCCCAAAACTGTTCTTGGCCCTAGGATGATCAAGATGAGTTAAATAGACTCTCAGAATTATTTTCACATAGAGTAAATATAGTTGCAAAAATATATACTGGGTAACAAATTGAGAGCGTCCATTGGGTCAAAGATGGTGGTAGAGGCACAAGTGAGGCAGGAATCATGTGAGGAGAGTTTCAAATGATGGGCACAAACATGAATAAAGGATGTGGGCAGCCATATAACTGTTCTCCAATTGCTGGCTGTACATTACTTCTGGAATATACTGTCACTAAGTATGCTATTTCTCAAAAGCATCTCACTCCTGGGCATTGGCACAAATACATGGTTCTTTAATATAATGTGTCTCAAAGAATTATTTTCTATCTTGTCAGCAACAAAAAAGTAATAATTCTGTGCTTTAAAGAATGAGTTGAAGGTGATACAGTGACAGAAAGATTTAAAAGACTCCACCCAAATGGATAAACGCTGCACACAAAAAGAGTATATTTAGGTAGCAAAATCACTTAGGAGCAAGTTGTCGAATATTGATTGGATGATGCCGAGAAAAGAACACACTTGCCATATTCTTTGAAATTTGAAAATATAGCTTCATATGCTTTGTGGAGCTTAACCTATTTGAATAAAAATGAAATATCTCCAGGCTAGGAAGAATATAGCTGTGGTCTGCTGCTGGTTCCTGAGGATTGCAGCTTAGATGTAAAAGGTGGGGATTGAAAAGGCATAGATTTTTGGTTTATGCTTCCTGCTTGGTCAGACATGCAGGGGGAAACCAAGGCAAGAGAACACTGACCAGTTTGCTTGAGGAAAGAAAGTAAAACTTGAAGTGTGTGACAAGATTTTTCTCTTGGAGATTAGCAGTTACTTTCTTTGTAATCTCTCTCTCCCTCCTGTATTTGTTCTGTTCTATTTTGTCTTGTTTTGGTTTGTTTCTTTTTCTAAACTGAGCAAGTAACTTCCTCAAGGGCCAGATTTTTACTTACTTACTTATTTATTTACTGGAGTCCAATAATTATTTATTGGGAAAAAAATGGCTGATAAAACCCCAGACCCCGGCTTAAACCATCCCCTTGCGCTCACATACATGTGACACTCAAAACCCACATGACTGCAACACCAGATTTTCTGGACAGCAGAGGTGATGCCTTCCGGGGTCCCACCCCCGCCACCCTCTGAACCTAGCCCGGGGGAGGGTGGGAGTCTAGTAGACTTACCTAGAGAATTATTTCTGGGTCGGAGTCTAAGTCCTCTCCCTGATGGTTCTGAATCTGACTCTGCTTCCTGTACAGGGAGGCCACCTGGGCACTGGTGATAGAAAACTATGGAACACTTCTCGAATTTGCGTGTCGTCCTTGCCAGGGGTGATGCCAATCTTCTCTATATCGGTCCAATTTTAGTCTATGTGCTGCAGAAGCCAGCACAAGGGCAGGATTTAAACCACACAGCTTTTTAAAAGAAATTGATTTAGCTTACGTCTGTTTGGTATAGCTTAAAAATGTTGCTCTGCTAAGGACTTCAGTGATAACAGTGTTCAAATATTTTGGAAATACCAGGAGATTATGTTCTGCATAGATTGGGCATGGGTCTAAACTTCATTGTTTTTGGCAACTTTTATGCCCCAGAGACTCAAAAGTCATTTGTCAAATGATCTTATATATCTTATTACAAAACCTAATCAGAAAGCTCTAGTTATTTGGAAATAATTTTTAAAAATGTATAACCTTTAACACACAATGCTAACAATAAAATTTTCTTTAGCTCTTTCACTTAATATGCTTTAGTTTATTGCTTCATACAATAAAAAAACTTGAATAACAAATCTAAATATTCTCAGAAGTCTAAATGCTTTTAGTGGGAAAACAAACAAAATGAGTTAGGCTTCAAATTAAAAGGTCAAAAGAAACAGATTTGGTAAAAATATTTATCCATATCAAGTGAGTCATTGTTTCCAGTTGGATAAATACATTGAGAATTACTTAAAATAGTTTCTGGGAATTTCATTAATTCTTGATGTCTTATCAACATTCGATTTGCTTAGAGTCGTGCCCCTGACTCACTTTGGAAAGGCTATGCAGCTGTTTACGGATTCGGCAACAATTTAAGACTAGCAGAAATATCCCAGCAAGTACTAGGGCTCTGTCTTCACCACTGTTGTAATTAGACCCACGCCCAAGGGGAATTAGAAGCAGAATTGACTTGAGAAGAAGGTTCCAGAAACCTAGGTTCTAATCCCAGTTCTGCACTCAACATGCTCAGAGGCTCTGTTTATAAGACTGTGTGGGTGCTGCTCCTGTCTTTAATCACTAGTCTTTTTTTTTTTTTGACATTTTATCTTATTATCATTCTTTTTTTACTATTTTTAAAATTGAAGTATAGTTAACATACAGTGTTAGTTTCAGGTATAAAATACAGTGATTCAACAATTCTATACATCATTCAGTGCTCATCATGATAAGTGTACTCTTATCCCCATCATCTATTTCATGCATTATCCCACCTACCTCCCCTCTGGTAACTATCAGTTTATTCTCTGAATTTAAGTCTATTTTCTTTTCTCCTTTTTTTCTTTTTTCACTTGTTCTGTTTCTTAAATTCCACATAGGACCGAAATCATACGGTATTTGTCTTTCTCTGACTGATTCATTTCACTCAGCACAATACCCTCTGGATCCATTCATGCAGGTGCAAATGGGAAGATTTCTTTCTTTTTCATGGCTGAGTGATATATATATATATATATATATATATATATATATATATATACACACACACACATACATATATCACTTCTTTTTTATCCATTCATCTATCGATGGACACTGGGCTGCTTCCATAGTCTGGCTATTGTAAACAATGCTGCAATAAATGTAAGGATTCATACATCTTTTCAAATTAGTGTTTTTATTTTATTTAGGTAAATACCTAGCAGTGGGATTGCTGGATCATATGGTAACTCTATTTTTAGTTTTTTGAGGAACCTCCATACTCTTTCCCACAGAGGCCGCACCAGCCACATTCCCACCAACAGAATCATTAAAATTCTTAAAAGTCCTCACTGCCTTCATGCCCTCACCCTCATTCCTCACTTGACGTTTGTAATCTGGCCGCCTCTCTCTCCACTCTGTTATCAGTTGACTGAAAAGCTGACCATGTTCTTCTATTCATCAAAACCAATAGTCTTTACTTTGTCCTCAGACTCCGTGTTTCTATGCGTGTCCTGCATTGGTTGACAAAACCTCCCTCCCTTCCTCCCAAGACCCTAAGGAAGTGATGACATTTTAGGCCTCTTTTTGCCTCTCATAGCTTCTTTCTTTCTCTTCCCATCCCCCAAGGTGAGAAGTTTCTGGAGCTCTTGTTCTCAGGCAGTTTCTTCTCTCTGGCCTCTTCCTCTTCAGTTTTCCTCACTTTGACAACTATAACTATTGTGCAATGCTTGTGAATGATTCTAAAGTGTATCTCTCCGGTGCTAACTCTTTCTTGACTATTGCCCATCTCCGCATGGATGCCCCCTGATATCTTGATGAAGCTGGTTCCCAAATGAATTATCACTCTCCTTTCCAAACCAGCACTTCTCCCAACCTACTGGTTTGTATTGCTAACACTGTGATGAAACTATATAAGCGTTTACATTCTACTTGTCTCTTCCTTCAGTAGTTATCTGTATCTATATTTTGTTTTATAATTTGTTTCAGATTACAGTCTTGTACCTTCTATTTCATTTAATTCTTTTTTTCCTCCCAGGAAAATAAATATAGTCTTTGATCCATACAAGTCACATGACCACTTTCAAATTGCTTGGAGAGGTAATATTACATTTCAAATATTTTGACTTATTGCTGAGATTTTAGTTAATATGGATATAACTTAGAAATATTTTGCATTCTGGGGTGCCTGGGTGGCTCAGTCGCTTGAGTCTGACTTCGGCTCAGGTCATGATCTCCCAGTCCGTGATTTCGAGCCCCACATCGGGTTCTGTGCTGACAGCTTGGAGCCTGGAGCCTGCTTCAGATTCTGTGTCTCCCTCTCTGCCTCTCCCCCACTCATGCTCTCTCTCTCTCTGTCAAAATAAACATTAAAAATTTTTTAAAAAATTAATAAATAAAAAGGAATATTTTGCATTCTCAGGGCACCTGGGTGGCTCAGTCAGTTGAGCATCCAACTCTTGATCTTGGCTCGGGTCATGATCTCATGGTTCATGAGATAGAGCCCTGCCTGGGGCTTTGTGCTGTCAGCTTGGAATTCTCTCCCTGTCTCTCTGACCCTCCCCAACTTGTGCTCTCTCCCTGAAAATAAATAAACTTAAAAGAAAAAGCATAAGAAAAGAGATGTTTTGTATTTTTCACACGTATGATGTATAAACTTGTATATAAAATTACATACATTTTATCATATCTATCTATACCACAATTTGCAAATACACAGAGTTAGTCAAAACCCTTCCTCTATGCGTAAGTGAAGGTTATACTATAAGTTTTAATATTTTAAATTATATTTAAAGACTGAAGGGTGTATAAATTTGCTAGATATTTTCCTAAAGTATATTTTCAACAAAAGTTAAAATATCTCTATACCCTATTAACTTGTCTTAAAATATTTTTAAAATTGATTGTTATTATTTATATTCACATAATTTCAGGCTTATAAAAAAGTTACAAAAATAATACAATGAATTCCTGTCTTCACTCAGCTTCCCCAAATGTTAACATTTTATTATATTTGCTTTTCTTTTCTCTGTCTACACACACATACACACACACACACACACACACACACACACACACACACACACATTCACATACCCCTATGTTTTCCTGAAACATTCAAGAGTAAGTTGAAGACATGATGTTTTTTAATGTTGAAATACTCTAATGTGTGTTTCATGTTTTTTTTAATTTCTACTTATTTTCTATTTCTATTTCTATTTTTTTATATCTATTTATTTATTTTGAGAGAGACAGAGGCAGCATAAGTGGGGGAGGGTCAGAGAGAGAGAGAATCCCAAGCAGGCTCTGTACACAGAGCCTGATGCAGGGTTTGAACCCATGAAGCCCTGAGATGATGCCAAGCCCAAATCAAGAGTTGGAAGCTTAACCAACTGAGCCAGCCAGGCACCCCTCCAGCATGTGTTTCTTAAAAAAACAAGTAATTCTCTTGTACAACCACAGTATAATCATCACTTAATTTTTTTAAACTAAAGTAATATGCACATGTTGAAAATGTAATAGTGTAGAACTGTTGAGGATGAAAAGCAACGATACCCCTCTCCATTTTCAGCTCTACTTCCTTGAACTGGGAAATATTAATTATTAACTATTTCTATTTTCATCCTTCATGTCTCTGATTCTACATAATACAATTCTACCACTATTTATTGGCTGATTCATTCACCTAATAAATATTTCTTGAGCTATTTCTATATGGTTGGCCCTATATTTTTTTTAAAGTTCATTTAAGAAGTATCTATTTACTGGAGCACCTGGGTGGCTTAGTCAGTTAAGTGTTCGTTTGACTTTGACTCAGGTCATGATCTTGCAGTTCCCGGGTTGGAGCCCCACATCAGGCTTTGTGCAGACAGCTCGGAGCTTGGAGCCTGGAGCCTGCTTCGGATTCCCTCTCTCTCTCTCTCTCTCTCTCTGCCCCTCCCCCATTCGCACTCTGTCTCTGTCTCTCAAAAATGAATAAATGTAAAAAAATTTAATAAAAAAAGTGTCTATTTACTCCTTGCTAGAAAGATGTGGATATTCAGTGCAGGTGTATTTTGTCTTCTTTCTATTCCCAACTTTTGATAGTTATTAAGCTATAATTTTGTTTATTTCCTTGATTATCTTTGAACATTTATATAACATACTTAAAAACAAATAAATAACATAAACAAAACAAATAAATAACATAAAAAAACAAATAAAAACAAATAAATAACATACTAATTTTCTTACCTTAATAGTATTTGATGCAAAATCTAATAACGGTCTGGGCTATATTTTCTTCTCTGTGGCCTATTTGTTATTTCAAAGAGAATGCTTCTAACAATCAGGTCCAATGGGTCCACTTTCAATGCAATCTATTAATTTCAGTTTGTATCATGTTTAAACAATGACTTTTCCAGTTTTCCTTTTCAAATAGTTTCTTATCATCCTTTTATTAAGAGAAAAGACATTCTTTTTTTTAATTTTTTTTTTTTACATTTATTTACTTTTTTTTTTTAAATTTTTTTTTTCAACATTTATTTATTTTTGGGACAGAGAGAGACAGAGCATGAACGGGGGAGGGGCAGAGAGAGAGGGAGACACAGAATCGGAAACAGGCTCCAGGCTCTGAGCCATCAGCCCAGAGCCCGACACGGGGCTCGAACTCACGGACCGCGAGATCGTGACCTGGTTGAAGTCGGACGCTTAACCGACTGCGCCACCCAGGCGCCCCTACATTTATTTACTTTTGAGAGACAGAGAGACAGAGCACAAATGGGGAGGGGCAGAGAGAGAAGGAGACAGAATCTGAAGCAGGCTCCAGGCTCTGAGCCGTCAGCACAGAGCCCGACGTGGGGCTTGAATTCACAAACCGTGAGATCGTGACCTGGGCCGAAGTTGGACGCTCAACCAACTGAGCCACCCAGGAGCCCCAGACATTCTTTCTTCTACATTCCATTGAAGTTGCCTATGTTTTTATTCATTCTACCTGTTGTTTAGAATGTGTCTTTTTCTGAAAAGAATAGCTTTGTGGGAGCCACTGACTTCTTGTTTTAATTGGACATGATCAATTTCTATCTCCATCATGAAACTGTCATCCTGGAACTTTTTTTCCTTGGGACATGGGTTAGAGACATATTTCAAGGATCTCACATCTACCTCCTTTCTTGGACTTTCATTATATTATGTTAGAAAGTATCCTCAAATAATTTCCTCAGAAAGGATACACTGAAAATGCACTTACTGGTAGTTTGATATTTGCATATCTAAGTACCCTTCCTTGGCCCTTGCACTGGATTCAGATGTGGAATCCTAGGTTCTAAATAATTTTCCCTGAGGACAGAGAAAGCGTTGCCCTCCTGTCTTCTGGCCTCCAGTATTTCTGCTAAGATGTTCAGTGAGAGTTGTTCTCATTTGCATGTGATTTATTTTTTTTCCTGAAGCATTTATGGGCTTGTGCTGGTCATTAGTGTTTTGGAATTTAACAAAGGTGCTTTAGGTGTGGATCTTTTAAAAGTACAGCCTGCTTGACCTTTGTGGTACTCTTTTAATCTGAAGATGTGTGTCTCTCATTTTCCCCTTTTACAGTAGTGATAATTTTCTCTAGTCTGTTTTCTGTGTTCTTTCCCTTTCATTTTTACAGGTCAGATATGGGTGGTTTGTATTATGTTGGTCTGGTTGGGCTGCGACTTCTGAATTCCTTTGCCTGGAGGTTCTGGGTTAGATTTGCTGTAACAGGCGTTTCTGAGACCTGGAGGACCAGTGTGAAACAGCAGACTTTGCTCTCTGAAGGTTGTCCTACGGAGATGTGGTGACAGGTTGCAGAGGGTCAGGGGATTCCATATTGTACCTGTTCTCTGCTCCAGTTCTTACTTCTGACTGTTGACCATGTAAACAAAAAGAAGCCCCAAGCCCTCCACCAGATCCTTAGCAGCAGACCCACAGAACAAATGGAAGTTGGCCATAGACAACGCCGCCCCACCTCTGTCACCCGGGAACTTTCTCTTTGCAGTCCCATTGGGAAGCTGAGCCTGGTTAGGTTCTCAAGATGATTTGTGGGTGACCCCCCCTCACCTCCTGGACCCTATCTTCCCCAGCTCCTCATAAAACTGTGTGAGATTTACTACCCACAACAAATCTCTTATCCTGTTGCTCATGGTAACTCTGCTTGCCTGATTAAACCCTGCCTGATTATAACCTCCTAAACCGAGATTTATCTCTCTTAATTTTTCTCAATTTTTAAGTTTTTTTTTTTTTTTGCTTTATTTTCTGGGAGATTACCTTGACTTTAAGTTTAATTTCCAAGAGTTCTCTTTTGTTGTCTGTTTAAATTTTATACCATCTTGTAATACCTTCCTGAATTTTTCCACGGATACTATTAAAAGCAGTTTTTCCTTCTTAATATCTTAAATTATCTTTATTTTATGGAATCAGTCATTTTCCCCATTTATCTCAATCTTATTTTCTTCATGTTGTTAGATTTCTTCTAATGACTAGAGATTTCAAGTGGTGATAACTGCAAATGGAGAATGGAGATTCTTCTAGAAATTTGGTTTTCACCATTTTATTGGCAGATTTGTTGTCTCTTCATATCTGTTTGTTCTCACAGGATTATTCATGTTTTTTTTTTTTTTTTGTGGGGGGGAGGGATAGCTAGAAGGTGGAGAGACAAATGCTTGTGCTCAGGTGCCAATTTGGCCTGGAACTTTCCATCAGTCCTTCATCACATGCCTCTGATACTGTTTTCTTTCCATCTCCCCATCAACTCTATAGTTGAATGTGTCTCTGATTCTGGTTTCCATGCTTCCAGTGTTCTCTGCTCATTTACCCTAAACTTTGTTCAAAGATTAATTCTCTTATAGTGTTGCTTCAATTACAAAAATTTTCTCAAAAAATTCTATGGCTCTCTGTTGCTTTTATGTATTTTTTTAATGTTTACTTATTTATTTTGAGAGAAAGAGAAAGAGAGAGAGAGAGAGCAGGGGAGGGGCAGAGGAGGAGAGAGGGAGGGAAAGAGGTTCCCAAGCAGTCTCTGTGCTGTCAGCACAGAGCCCCATGCAGGGCTCAATCCCATGAACTGTGAATCATGACCTAAGCTGAAATCAAGAGTCAGATGCTTAACTGACTAAATCACCCAGAGGCCCCTCACAGTTGCCCTTAAAGTTAATACCAAGCTTCTTACCCTGATTATGGTCATTCTCACCTAAACCCTACTCATGCCTTCATTTTCTTCCTTCACATCTCTACCTAGCAAAGCCTAATGTTTTTTGAACATCTGGTCAATATCACTTTCCCAATGACCAATTTCTCCATTTTAATTTACTCTCACATTATACTTAGAGCATTTTGCTGCAGGAGCAACATCCTGTATGATATTACAACTATATAGCATTCTTCTTTCTCCCATATTAGAATGAAATTTCCTCTGAGGTAAGGGCTTTATTTTAGCATCTCTTTCCTCCCCAAAGCATAGCAAGTATTTGGTGAAAATGCATTTTCTTAATAAATTAGTGCAGGGATATATCTCTGCATTTTTAAGTGTCTTTGCATTTCAGTTTCCTGAAAAATGAGCATAATACCTGCCCTGTGTTAGTGGTGCCTGCTTATAGGAAGAAAAAGCAGATATAGATTTGTCTAAGGACCTCCTCTTATTTTTAAGAAGCATGTGTTTGGATTCTAGAACATTATCTTGCTTATCATCCTGTCTTTGTGCAAAGCCTTGTTTCCATACATATAAAAGTTAACAGTATTCCCTGACAACAAATTCTGTTTTGGGTATATCCTGTGTCCTTCATGATTTGCCATAAATGTCTAAGCTGTCATTCTTACTCCAGAAGGGAAAGCTACTGGTTCTGTGGAAAAAGAGTCTGAAGTCTTGGGCATGGGTTTGTTTGTTTGTTTGTTTGTTTGTTTTTGAGAGAGAGAGAGAGCACAAGAGTGAGTTGGGGGGGGCAGAGGGCGAGAGAAAGAGAATCTCAAGCAGGCTCCACACTCAGCATGGAGCCTAATGTGGGGCTTAATCCTACGATCCTGCGATCATGACCTGAGCTGAAATCAAGAGTCAAATGATCAACCACCTGAGCCACCCAGGCTCCTTTCATTTGTGTTTGAAAGTACATTTGCTAGAAAGTGTAACCTTATTAGAAGTGAGCAGTACTCACTATATTCTTAAATTTGGTGTCAAATGAGGACTCTTGCGATCAAGATAATAAAATCAAATAAAGCATATTCTTGGCAAAATGGTAAATATGTCTTTCTTCCAAATTACTCTAGTAATAAGCCATTACTAACATCTTGGTTTGAATTTGCTGATATGACATTACATTGATTCATCCACTCACTTCTTCATTTATTCATCCATTCATGCAAAAACGTTCACAAACCCTGTTACCAGCATGTGTCTTAGCATGATGATCAAGACACAGACCTCATCCTTAGGAAGAACACGGCCTCATGGGGAGGACAGACAATCACAGGAACACAATAAGTGCTATGTTAGGAGGAAACCCAAGTGAAGAGGAAGAAGAGTCAACTCAGCCCGTGAGAGTCAGGGACAACTTCCTGGAGAAATGATGCTTGTTCTTGATTATTATGGAAATTGAAACTGTAGCGGTTGTCCTCAGAATTATAGCCAGCTTCTTGCCTACTGTGAGCATTTGTGAACAATTCTGTGATACAGATTCCCGCAAGGAGAAAGAGTCAGCTTGTGTGTTTTGACAGGGGGATGCCTTGGACACCCACCATGTGCCCTCAACCAGCTCTAGGGAATATTGCAGATTGGCACTTCTCAAAATGGCTGCATGTCAGCATTGTCCAGGGGGGTTTCAAATGCCCACACTCCATCCCTAGAAAGGCCGATTAATTGTTCTGGGGCAGGGGCAGAATTTTTTAAAAGGTGCCCCCATAATTCTCATGTGCAGCAACACTGCACATTACCAAGAGCCAAGGAGCCACCAGAAGCTGGGGGCGGGGCCTGGATCAGATCCTCCCCACATGCTTCCCAGGGAGCACCGCCCAGCTGCCACCTTGATCTGGAACTTCTAGCCCCAGAACTATGACAGAACACATTTCTGTTGTTCAAGCCACTCAGTGTGGGGTCATTGTTTACACCACTGTAGCTAACTAATACAGTATTTGAAAATGAATTTAGCCCTAGTCTGGTCAACTCAGCTATTCTCATTCCTAGGGTGGTGAGTATGTTGCCCCATCCCACTTCCTGTGAGCCAGCAAAGGCAGGTAGACTGCTTGTGTGAGTGAGGAGGGTGCAAAGCATATGTGGCCTGGGCAGCTGGGGTGGCTCAAGCATCTCTGAGGCTGTCTCCTGCCATAGTCCGACTCACCACAGCTGCAGGCAGGGACAGAAGAGAGCACTCCGATCCCTCAGGCTGTTTAGAAGTGCCGTGTACTAGCATTTGTAAGCATCTCTCAGAAGCAACCCACTTATTTGTAAAAGTGAAATGTGTGTGTGTAGCATTAATGTGTCCCTGTGCCAGTGCATGTGCGTGCGTGTGTCTGTCTGTTGGCATGAGGACACCTGAGCGCACATCTCTCTCTGGTTTTGGCTCCGAGACAAATGCAGCACTGGCCAGGCCTGCAGGCTCTCCCCGACCTGGTGAGCTCTTCTCTCTCCATTTCCTGGCCATCTTGTTCCCTCCCTTCTCAATATTCCAACCTTCTACCTTCCTTCTTTTCATTTTCCCACTGCCCAAAATACTTCTAGAGCTTCTGGATGTGGGAGGAAGACACTTCCCAATCATTTTTCTCCTTGATCCCCTAGGTGGGCGGGATGTGTAGAGCAAAGGCTTTCTAGGCCTTCGTGAAGTGGCTCTGTTCTGTTCTGTTTTGTTTTTGCTGTCCCATTCTGTTTGCATGTTTGTACCATGACAGACTCATAACCACGGAGCTCTGATTTTGGAAAATGGAGATCATCCTGACGAAAGTCAGAGCTGGAAACTCAGGCCCTGGAAGAGGAAGAGAGTGTGGCTTTCTAACTACCACACCTGGACCGAGTGATATTGGTGACGGCAACCCGGTCTTCTGAGTCTCAGTCTGGTGTGCTGTCAGCCAGAGAAGCCCGGTCTTTGCATTTACTGGGCCATAGGAACTTGAACAAGTCTTTTAACAGTTTTGAGCCTAGTGTCCTCATTTGGAACACAGGGCCCCTGTCCCTTTAGTGACAGGATCGAGGATTGTCGGAAATACATGTAAAACCCTCATTCTGTTTCTGGCACGCACAAAACACTAGGCAGGTAGTTGAGTTTCTTTAAAGGTGTTGTGAGGACAGATGAGAGTGCCAGTCTGGAAGCTGGAAAGTGAGGAGCAGATACAGAGTTTATACAACTTACCAGTAGAAACCATTTGTTTCTCATAATAGTCTCTGTTGAAGTGTGTGCTTATCAGCTTCTGAAATTATGAAGAGCCCTGGTAGTGTGAAGAGAAAAGGGAAACAAAAGAATAACAAAGCAAAAACTAACACATCTCTAGCCAGCCAATCTATTCGGTCAGGGGGTTGGTTTCTCGCTTAGCATTTATCTCGTAAAGATGGGAGTGAGGATCTTTTATGTCCCTCCCGCAAATATTTCTGGAAGTAGGTTTAAGCAGGGAGGAGAGGAAAGGAAAAGAGAACAGGAGCAAGTGAACTTGGATGTCTTCCTCTGTTCTGGGAAAGAAAGGTGCCATGGCAGGACCATGCTGGGAGCATCTGGGATACAGCAGAAGCCAGGCTGGCAAAGGGGCCCTGAGCACAGGACGCAGTCCTGCCTGGAGTGAGGGAATATGGAGGAGGCATCTCAGTCTGCTCAGGAGCTACTGTGATAGAAAGCTGGATTTTGCAGGATCTGAGCAAAATCCTTGAGCAACTCCTTTTTTATACAGACGGGAATCACGCCAGAGTGGAAAACGAGGGACAGGGTGTTTATTACCCCACAAGCTCCGTGATAGGCTCTTATTATATGTTGTCTCATTTAGTTTTCTCAGCAAGGCTTCCTCATTCTTCAAAGCCTGAGATCACAGATGGGAAGTGTCTGACTTGCCTGGGGGCGCCGAGGGTCTTGATAGCACCTGCCTTTCTCAGCCCTGCCCAGATGTGCATGAAGCCTGGAGGGTTAATTTTTCTTTCTATGGGCTAATGGAATTAGAGTAACAATATCTGGTGATGGAATCAAAAGTAGCAATATCTACCACTCCCCACCTAATGGAAGGGAGATTTATCATCTTAATAACAAAGACAATTGACACTGAATGTGGTAGACTGACTAATGCCCCTCCCCAAATAACCAAATCCTAATCCCTGTAATTATGAATGTTACTTTTACAGCAAAGGAACTCCGTGGATGTGACTAAGTTAAAGATGTTGAGTCGGGGAGGTGGTCCTGGACTGTCTGGGTAGTCACTTGATGTTACCATTGTGTCCTCAAGGGTAGCCGAGAGAATTTGTCCACAGAAGCAAAAGGCAATGTGAGGACTGAAGCCAGGTGTCACAGTGCTGGCTTTGAAGAAGGAAGTAGGAGCTGCAGGTGACTCCAGAAGCTGGAAAAAGTAGAGACATACTTTCCCTGGGAGTCTCCAGAGACAGCACAGCCCTGCAGACACTTTAATTTTGGCCTCAACACTTTGATTTTGGCCTCACAGGCCTGAACATCGGACTGTTTCGAACTGCCAAGTTGGTGGTCATCTGTTACAGCAACCAAGGAAATGAACGCATCAGAAGACCACTCTTAACAGCGGTGAAGATGGAGTCCTGGAATATGGTGGCCTTGCATGTCTGTGGTCTCATGGAGCATGCCTGTCTCCTGTCATAAGGAGAGTCATTAATGTTCAGTGTGTGGCACATGGACCAGTTACAGAGTATCTATAGAACAGCAAGCTGTCATTCAGGGCTCTCTGGCTGTGTGTTTCACCGGTTAGTTAATCTGAGCACGGGTGCCATTGCCTTCTGATTGCTAGAAGCTGTGTAAGGGCAGCGACATCCTCTTTGTCTGGGTTTGGATGGCAGAGGGAGTTTAGGAGAACCTGCCATTTGCAGAGTTGGTTGACATCCCAAGCAGACATGAGAGGAGAGGGGTTTAAGATTAAAAGCATGACCCAATGATATAGGAGTCTAGGGGACAATTTCTCCCTGTTCCTTGATTTTCATGGTGGAAGATCCCATTGATCTCCTTGCCTGGTTACAAAGATGAGGCTAATAGAGCAAAGGGAAGGAGGGAGGTGGCACCCCGGGAATTCTGCACAGCCCTGTATGTGCATGAGTGTTCTGGGGGCTCGAAATATACCCTGCAGATCTGTGTGATAGCAGAGGTAGGATACGAACCCTGAGTTATCTTAATTACAATGTTTTGTGCCTCCTCTGTCATTCCACATGGCTTCGTACAGAAGGGGACGTGCACAGAGTTAGAGCTGGAGCACGTGCCCCAGGTCTGACTCTAGGATTTTTTCCACTTGCCCATATGACTTTTTTTTTTTTTTTGTAACAAGAAACAATGTTACCATAATGACCTGCTAATCTGCATCTAATATATTATTTTATTCAATCTAGCAGAGATGTCCCTTTATTGTTTCCATTAAGCAAAGAATTAAATGTATTAAGGGAGAAAAAAAATGGAAAGTGTGCACAGAGGATGTTGAGTTTTTAAGAATCCGAGGGGGAAAATGATGGTACAATTCATGGAGTGCTCCTTTGTGCTCGATACTCAGCTTTTCATTAATCCTCACAAGGCTTTGAGGTTAGGTTTTATTATCTTCAGTTGGCCAGGGAGGAAAACTGAAGTTCAGAGGGATTAGATAATTGTCCAAAGCTGCCCAGTTAGGTTAGAGTTTCTTAGACTTGCATGTGCGTCTGAGTCTCCAAGTGGCTTGTTCAAACATAGATTGATGGCTCCCACGCTCCCCCCCCCCCCCAACAGGAGGAATTTTTTGCAGGTCTGGGGTGGGGCCCAAGGATCTGCATTTCCTGCAAGATCCCTGTAATGCTGATGCTTCTCATCTGGGGACCACACCTCCTGAACTTCTAATCCTCAGTGATTTAAAAAAGATATGGACCCAGAGCACTTGAATCCTAATCATGCTGTCTCAGGATTCCCTTGCAGGAACTGACTTCAGGCCTTCTGGTGAGCAGAGAACTGTGGGGCCTTGTCACTCCCTGTTGGGGTTGCACATAAGCGGCACTCTCTGCTGGCACCGCCCTGACTGCCCACCCATCCCCCAGCTCCGGCAGTGGCTAAGAGGACAGAATGTTGGTGGCTGTCCAAGAGCAGAGGTGCAGGGCTGACCGGGTTTCAGCTGAGACGTATAGCCACGGCAAGTGTTGGAGCTTCTCTTTCTACTCCTTTCCTTAACTCCTTTTTTATGTATTAGAAATAAAACAAGTTTTTCTTCATCTTGAAATCTGTAATTTTCTAAAAAAAATTTTTTAATGTTCTTATTCATTTTTGAGAGACAGAACACTAGTGGGGTAAGGGCAGAGAGAGTGGAAGACAGAATGTGAAGCAGGCTCCAGGCTCTGAGCTGTCAGCACAGAGCCCCACACTGGGCTCAAACCAACAAACTGTGAGATCATGACCAGAGCAGAAGGTGGATGCTTAACCGACTGAGCCACCCAGGCGCCCGAAATCTGTATTTTTATACATCTGTGCTGTTATTATGCTCAGCATAATAATATTAAGTTACAAAATAACATGAAATCCTGGGGGATCGCATTATTTCTACCGATCATCAGTTCTAAATAGTTCAGAAGTTGTACTTTCTTGGAGATGAATTCCACATGTGGTTAATTTTAGCATATTCTGCAGGATCAGGCAAGATGTAGGGTTGTATCTGATTTCAGCTATTTCTCTTTAATTCACTCTAGTTTATTATCAACATGATGCTTGCTCATTGTCAAAAGTTTGGAAAAAGGCTGTGAATGAAAACATCACTCATAATTCCAACAACAGGGCAACTGCTACTGACATTTTATATGATTCCCTGTATGTATTTTCACTTGTGACTTTTTATTTAAAAATATATTTAATCAATGTCTCAAAAATATTAAAATTTCAACATGTAATTATGTAAAAATTATTATTCACGTATCCTACATTCTTTTTTTATACCAAGTTTTAGAAATCTAGCATGAATTTACACCTAAAGCCCATGTTTCTTTAAGTTTATGTATTTATTTTGAGAGAGAGAGAGTGGGGGAGGCACAGAGAGAGACAGAGGGAGAGAGATAATCTCAAGCAGGCTTCACACAATCAGCATGGAGCCCGATGTGGGATTCAAACCCACAACAGTGAAAAAATGACCTGAATGAAAATCCAGAGTTGGGAGCTCAACTGACTGAGTCACACAGCACCCCCCCCCCCCCCCCCCCACACACACACACACTTACAGCCCATGTTAATTTGTACCAGCTGGATTTAAGGGCTCAGTAGTCACATGCGGCCCGGGGCTACTCTGTCATCATGGCCTAGGGACTGATGACATAGGGGAGATGAAAGGAGGTGCAAGGTTGTTAGGAAGGCCGAGGGTTTGGGATCAGAGACAGACAGTTAAAAATCAGAGGTGAAGCACCTGGCCACTGACAGGTGTGGATGTGGTTCTCTAAAGTGACCTGGAAGTGAAGGAAGATACTTAAATCTAAACAGGTCAAGGCAGGGAGGCCAAGCTGTTGGACAGTTCATCTGCTTGAATGAAGTTCCCTCAGAAGACAGCAGGGGCTGGGAAAGGGAGGAAGCTCGGTGCTTAGCACTTAGTGGCAACTCAGACTGATGCTCAGTGGGGAAACCCTGGTGATAAAGAGGCAGGTGTAGAAGCGAGTGGGTGGAGCCTACATGGAAGAAGTATTAATGCCAGTCGTCAGTAGACTGGATATAGCCCCCAGACCAAATCCAGTCCAGTTTTTGTTTTTATAAATAAAG
Organism: Prionailurus viverrinus; assembly: GCF_022837055.1. Lineage (NCBI taxonomy): Eukaryota > Metazoa > Chordata > Mammalia > Carnivora > Felidae > Prionailurus > Prionailurus viverrinus. The sequence goes on along the minus strand of NC_062563.1, from coordinate 127,243,197 downwards.
TTTATTGGAACACAGCTGCTCCCATTTCTTGATGTATTTTCTTTCATAGCTTTTGCTACAATGGCAGAGTTGAGCAGTTGGGACTGAGGCTGCATGTCTCATAAAGCTCTAAATATTTACAATCTGGCCCTTTACAGATGCTTGATTTATGCTTTGGTCTAAATGAGCTTCAGGGGAGGTGAGGTTTCTTTAAAGTAAAGTGGAAAGGAAATTCTACAAGAACGTGGAAACTGTGGCCTGGCCCTCGGGGTTTCGCCTGCAGTCTGTGACTCTGTTTTAGCTCTGTTTAACAGCTCAACAGAGGAGGCTGTCGAACTGTTAAAACTGCAATTCCTGAGAGATCTGAAGGCCAGCGTTTACTTCCAAGATTGTGTCTTCTCCGCTGTGCATTCTCCAGCTCTCTGCAGCCTCTAGCACCTGCTGGGGCCACTAATGTGCTTTCTGAATAGAATCCTAAAACTGTTATTGTGTTTACAAATTGGCACAGTGACTCCCAAACCTGGGGCAGGTTGGATCTGTGTCTGTTTCCTGCGTCCATCTAGAAAGCAAGAAAAGCTCCACTCGCCTTCTCTTACTGATTTACCCACCATTAGAATCTTTCATGGAAAAAAAAAATTTTTTCTCCCTGATAATGATACCTGATGAATTGTATGAAAGATCTCCTTTGTCAGCAGATACATAATCCTACTACTTCTCCTTAATGTAATTCTCCTCTGAGTAGGAAATGGGGCAGCATATTGGAAAGAGCAGTGGACTGGGAAACATTAGACCCAGGATTTATTTTTAGCTTTATTTCTATTTTGGTGTCTCTAGATTTCAGTCTTATCATCTATAATAATAATGGCAATAAAGTGCTGCTACTTATTAATAATAATAGCTGCCTTTTCCTGAGAGACAGTAGAGTGTAGTGATGTGAGAATAGACTCTGGAGCCTGACTGCCTGGGTTTGAATCCTGGCACCCCATTCGCTAGCTTGTGACCTTGGGCAAGTCACTGAAATTCTCTGGGCCTTCGTTTACTTATTTAATAAAAGAGAATCCACTAATTTTTAATTGAGTTTATATTTATGATACATTTAGAATAGTGCATGGCACATAAAAATTTAAAAAATAAATAAAATGCAAGGTCCTTTATGTCTGCTATAATTACTAGAGTAGCAATTATACTATACTATGTAATTACTAAAGCTTAGTCATCTCTGTACACTGTCATTTAATGCTAATGTCAATGCTGCAAGGAAGTTATTACTATCCCAAATTTTGGACCTGAAGAAACAAGATTCAGAGGGCTTAACTAAGCTGTTCAACATCACACAACTAATAGAAATAAGGAGTCAGAATTATTCCAAGTCTTCTGACGTAAAGTCTTTGCTAGATATAAGGTCCTGGATTTGATCAGTTCTTACCCAATGCAAACGATCCAAGTTAGATGAAGAGTTAGCTTGTCAGATTTAACGTGGGCTCATCTCTTGGCTATGTCCCTGACTTGCATGGAACTTCGGACAAATGACCCAGCTTTTCCATTCTTTAGGCATCTCATAGAGGATAGTGATGACACTAACTTACCATGCAAGAGGTAGATGAACATCTGTTTGTTTTAGCCCGTGCTGTGTCTGTTTCCCCAGTTCTGGGAAGAACAGTTTGATTTTGATTTTCCTTTGGGAACCGATCCCTCCCTGGCTCTCATTCCCATGTTTTGCATGCAGCTGACGCCACCGCCTGGCTCAGTTTTGGGGCATTTGACCTTCCCATGATTAATCAGAGTATGATATCCCTCCAGTCAGAGAGATCATTGCAGAATGAGAACATGCAAGTATTTTTTGCAAGACCCTTGTCTATATAAGCAATTTGATTAAAAGTATACTAAGCATGGGTTCATGTTAGACACTGTGATTTATTGATGAAGATTTAGAATGAGGAGTATAGAAAAGGTACTTACATATTTGTTATTATCCAACCAGGACATGTGAAGATTCTTCATAGTTTCCAGGCACCACCTAGTTCTGTTCTGGTCCAGAATCAACTCTTTATGTTCTTCCTTGTCTAGCACACCATTCTAGGCTAACTTTGTATCTTCTACTGATGAGAAAAAGATAGCAATGTACTTGCTATTCACAATGTCATTGCTCTTCAGAATCTGCTGGGATTGAAGCAACATAGAACTTCTTATCTCTGCAGTTCCCTAACACCATTCGTTTAAGTCTGGTTCCAACATTACTCATGACACTGCATCACCCATCCATTATGCTGTTCCCAAACACTGACTCTCAGAGACTCTTTCAAAGGTTGTTACCGTGCTTTGTTGATGATGACCATCAATGAAAGTCTTCCCCGGAGCATACAGAAAAATGTAATTGATAATCTGCGTTTTGGTCATGTGAAATGTGCTGTTTAGAATTTTGTAACATAAATGTCGGATGGCACATCTTCCAACCATGTCTTCTCTTGAATTCTTTAGTCCATAATCACTGCATTTCTTGAACGTGATCTCTTTCATTGTTAACCATACCTTTGCCCTCCACACATGGTAATCAGTAAAGATAGGTAGGGGACTGTGGGCAGAGCAAGAAGAGCAGTTCTGTTCACTCAAAGAATGACCTTCCTTCACCCTGCTGTACTAGGGAAACCAACCAGGACCAGTCTGGGAGAGCACGATGTTACCGCATTGATCAGAGGCAAGAAAGGATATTGACTGAAGTACCAGTTGACATTGTGGACCAATGGTCTGGAAAGCCCTCAGAGGAAATGGGTACCTCCATTGCTTGGCACATGATGTGGAGCCTGTGGAAGGGGTCGTACTCCACTCAGTACCAGAGTTAGGGAATGTAGTGGTTGGAAAAGACGGTAAGAGTTTTTTTGCTACCACCCCACTTCTCTTGGGTGCTTTAGACTACAGAAAGTACCATAGTAGAAATACAGATCCACAAGAGGCAGTGTACAGGCTATACACTTGACTCAAGACAAGGGGTATAACATTGGTAGCCAGAGCCCTGAACTTATCCTCTGTCTGATGTGAATGAGAGTCACCCCAAATCACTGTGCCAGTACCATTCCGGCAGCAAATCGTCATAAAAGACATATAGCATCAACCAGCAGAACAGTCTTCTTGTCGGGCTGCTCTCCTGGAACAAGGGCTGGAACATGGTATTCTTCTAGGACCCCACAGGCACGAGTCCTGGAGCTCCTGTGGACGTGTGGTTGACCTGATACCTGAAGCAGAGCAGAGATCATGAAACTTATACTATGAAGGGCCAGATATTAAATATTTAGGGCTTTCAGGGTCATACTTCTGTTGTGACTATTCAACTCTGTTGGTGCAGTTTGAAAGCAGCCATAGACAATAGAAAATGAAAGACTGAATCTGTGTTCCAATTAAATTTGATTTACAAAAACAGTCAATGGGCTGGACTTGGTTCTCAGCATGTAGTTTTCTGGCCCCTGAATACATGGCTGGAGAGTGCCTTGCAGGGAACGAATAGGGGCTGGGCTTTGCTAGGTGCTGATAGAAACAAAAGACAAAAGGAAAATGAAGAAGGGGGGGGGAAACAATTGTTTTTTGTTTTGTTTTTGCAAGATGGAGAATATGGAAAAAGTCATTCTAGATAAAATACCATAGCATATGCAAATGAGAAGATTAGAGCAGGGCAAACATGGCAAACGGCAAGCAGCTCAGTGCATTTGGAGCATGAGAACATCGTAGGCAGTTAGCACCGTAGGCTCTAGGGCTTGCTAAGTGTGATTTTCTTGGGAGGGTTAAATGAGCAAATATATGTGAAGATGTTTTTGGAAACTGTAAAAATGTCATCATGTTGCTTACTTATTTAAAGGCCCGATAGGCTATGTTAATGAATTTAGATGTTTTCCCCACTCTAGATCTTGAAGGGCCACTTAAGGTATTTCTGGCCCACTGTTATATAGTGAGATTTGCATTTTAGAAAAGTCACCTGATGCCTTATGGAGGATGGCTCAGAGGGGTTGGACCGAGGCAGGAGCTGATAAAGGGGCTGTGATTTGGGTGAAAGATGGTATGATAGTTAATTTCATGTCAATTTGGCTGGACCATGTCATCCAGATATGTGTCCAAACTTTATTCTGGATGTTTCTGTGAGGGCATTTTTGGTTTTTTTTTTTTTTTTTTTCTGATTTTATTTTTTTTTTATTTTTTTTTTTTCTGAAATTTATTGACAAATTGGTTTCCATACAACACCCAGTGCTCATCCCAAAAGGTGTGTGAGGGCATTTTTGGATGAGATTAACATTTAAATCAGTAGATTTTGACTAAGTAGATTGCCCTCCGTCATGTGGGTGGCCCTCTTCCAATCAGGCCTAAATAACAGATGACTGTCCTCTCCTGAGCAAGAAGAAATTCTGCCAGCAGGTGGCCTTTGAACTTCAACCAGGACATTGCTGCCTCTCTGGTTCTTCAACTTGCTGGTCCACCTGCAGATATTGAACTTGACTATATCCACGATAGCATGAGCCAATTCCTTAGAATAAATGTCTCTCTATATATGTACACATCTATGGGTTCTGTTTTTCTGGAAAGTTGTGACTCACACAGATACCAGAACCTGGGCCAGAACAGTGGTCATGGAGATGGAGAGAAGGGTAAGAATTGAAGAGCTAGTTAGGAAATTGAATTGGCACTGTTTAGTGATATTTTGGGTGTGGGCAGAAAGACAGTTAAGAGAAGTTTCAATGGTGACTGAGTGTTTTGTTAGGTGGATTCTGATGCCATGTGTCAAGAGAAGAAACCCAGCACTGTCAATTGTACCCAGGAGGGGGAGCGGCTGATCAGCAATTGGGCACATGCATGGAATGAAGGAAAGTGGGTAGGAGCCTAGGGTTGGATGGGCACATCCCTACTAAGGCAACACAAGCCCCTGAGGGTGGGTGGACAACAGGAAGTCTGTAAAAAGGGGCAGATCTTCTGATTTCCATTTCCTTGGCTCATTTGATGGCCAATCAGTGGAAAGCCCTGTGACCTGGACTGGCCAGGAGCATTAGTGCCTGTAGGTCAGGATTTCTGGTTCCACAAATGAAGCAAGGCCTGTTTAATTTCCATGGACATCCTAGGAAGGGTCTTTGTCTTGGTCAATAAAAGCTATTTAAAATATACAATTTTACCATCTGTTGTCTCTACTCATGGCACAGTTGTGATAGGATTAGAATCTGGTGGATGTTACTGACCAGCTTTCTCCCCTCCAGATGGATTTCTCTCCCTCACTTATAGCTCAGTGGTTGAGGGCCAGACTCTGGAGTCTGTCAGCCTGGGTTCACCCTCACCTCTGCCAGGTATGATCTCTGTGACATTGGGCAAATGGCTTCCATTTTCTGGCCTACAGTTCCTCAGCTGTACTATCATTATCCTCATAGGCATATGTGAGGTCTAAATGAGTTAATGCTTGTAACCCACTTGAAACAATGCCCAGCATGTAACAAGCACTGTGTAAATATTATGGCAGAGTACCGAATGCACCAGGAGAGATGATTTCCAACTTGTGGGCTTTCAGACTCTCCATGATTTACCTTCTTTTTCTCCTTTCTTCTCCTTTCCTGGGTAGTCACTGATGGACCAACATTTGATCATCAGAATACTGCCAAGAAAGGGGATTTTGGCCCTTTATATTGGTTATTTTAAGCAATTTCTCTTCATTTTCAAATATGGAAATGGTTTTTAGGAGAAAAAAAATACAATCCTGGTTTAGTGTTTTTCAGAGATTTTCCTTTGATGTGAAAACCAGGTTCTAGTTACCAAGGCAGGGTGGATACGTTCTTAGACACTGAGAATAGCAGATGCCAAGTGATGTGTGTGACAGTGTGTGCGTGTGCACGCACTATAAGCATTTGAAACATACCCTGTGGGCTAAGCAACACATACAAGTGACATATCACTCATGATCCCAAAGTCTGATTTGGGTCCTACACAAAAAACAAAGGAGAAATACCTTTTGGAGGTTAGCTTGCCTCTGGCATGTGTGTGGAGGATGGTGGCAAGGGGTGGGGACTAATCTGTGCTGGTAGGGAACCAGGAATAAGCAATCAAACCAAAGAGTGGCCATCAAAGGCCCCCATGCATCCAGGACTGTGCTGAGAGGTATGAGCATTTGTATTAAGAACAAGGCTATGACACTTTGAGAATCCAGCAAGACAGGAAGGCACAGATAAAACTCATGCAATATTTTGAGAAGAAAACATGAGGTAATAAATGAGTCTCAGGAAAAAAAAGAGGCCTAAGAATTCAGGGAAAGGACAGAAGAAGAAGGAAGAGACAGCTTCTGGGGAGAAGTAGAGTAGAAGGTGAATCTTGGTCTATGCAATGTTTTGAGTATTTACTTATCAGCAAAATCAACTGAGTAGGAAAAAAAAAGTGTTTGCCTTTTTCTAAATGGCTTTTTCCCTCCGCACAACTGCAGGCCACATAATGCCACCCATTGGTTGAAACTGGGATTGGAAACATTCTCCAAGTGGAGCTGAATGTAAAAGAGATTTAGACAGCAGTGGAAAATGTGAGGATCTATACCTCCTAAGCTAGAGTTTGCACCAATTCTCTATTAGTATTCACAGTTAGAATAAAGGAAAAAGTCTCTGCTTGCCAACATTGCATAAGCAGATTTAAAGCACCTAACATTTTACTCAACACAGATACAGATGTGTATAAAACAGCTGCAATGCACTTTTCTCTCCTGGATCAAGGATGGAATGCTAATTGTCAGCTAAGTTTCTGGAAAATATGGTCGTTTATTATCTTAGCAAATTTTCGGGCTAAATTCATTTCCTTTCATCTCCTCTGTCTTCCAACAACAACCTGCCTTGCTTGTATTACAAGGGTTGGACTGAAAAGGCATTGATTGCAGATTGATTGGTTTTAGAATAAATCTTGCAAGATCTTAGGATTTTCTTTGGCTTTAGTTACTAGCACTTAGCCTACTTGAAAACCATAAAACATTCCAGGCCATGGTAGAAAATTCAAAATATGACATATTTAAGATGATTATGTGTGTGTGTGTGTGTGTGTGTGTGTGTGTGTGTGTGTGTGTTAAGCACTGAGCTCAAAATTGTGGTCTCATTTTATCATTATTATTGTCAGAGGTTTTTAGATTCCAGGTGCAGATCTTAAATAATACCCCTGTAGCATATATAAACATATTGAAAATCTAGCTTTTAAAGGACATTTATAATTTCCATCCAAGGGTGCCTGGGTGGCTCAGTTGTTTAAGCCCCTGACTTTGGCTTAGGTTGTGACCTTGTGGTTCGTGAGTTCAAGCGCCATGTCCAGCTCTGTGCTGACAGCTCAGAGCCTGGAGCCTGCTTCAGATTCTGTGTCTCTTCTCTCTCTGCCCCTCCCCTGCTTGTTCTCTCTTTCTCTCTCTCTCAAAAATAAATAAATATTTTAAAAAATTTTAAACAGAATAATTTCCATTCAACAAAAACTGAATCTCTCCTTGCCCAAATCCTTAATTTGCCCTTCCATCTTTCACCTCATCTATTCAACCAAATCAGGGGTTGGCAGCTACAGAGAAACTGAAGCATAGATTTTGAATGCTTGTGAGCACTTAAAATTTAGATTTTCAATCTCCTGATGAATAAAGTGATTGAAATTCGACCTTGTAATGGCAAATGGGCATAATACACACTTGAAATCTACACGTGAGTTTATCTCATAAATTATTTTATTTGAGAATAAGCTGAAAAATAAATATAGATGTATTCTGAACTCAAATATGATGCTTGTATTTAAGAAGAACAAATATACCAAAGAAGTAAAAAAAATGCTAGAAGACATTGACCAAGGTTTGGAAAGGTGACTGGATATGTATCTAGACTCTCATCAGTATCTGTATTCTACTCCTCTCTTTCTTTCTATGGGCTGATTGCAAGTGTATCAATATTATGGATTTTATTTTTTCCTTATTTTGGCATTTTCTAGGAAAACAGACCTTAGAGTTTGTTTTTTTTATTTTGTTTTACAGTTAAATATTAAACCTCAGTGCAAAGAAATCTTCTCTTCGTCATACCTGAATGGCTCCATCCTATGGCCTGGTGTTTCTGTATTTTCCTATACTTAAATGTGTTTTAATTGTGTAAGTGTATTTTAGAAAAAAAAAATACCACTGTTTGGCAGGTGGGGATGGATAGAGCTCTAGAGTCAGGAAGATGTGGGATCAGATCCCAAGTTTTCCATGGAGGGGATACCGACACTGTCAGGAGACTCTCTCTCTAGACATCGGTTTCAGGAATAATAAGAAAAATAATTTCCTCCTGGTGGAGTTTCTATGAGATTAAATATCATATTTGTAAAATGCTTGGCACAGAGAGAGAATGAGATCTTTAAAAATAAAACGTATAATCCATAGTTGAGAAAATATCAACTTAGTTCATTTAAATTTATGTTCAGGGTGCCTGGGTGGCTCTGTCTGTTAAGCTTCCTCTGACTTTGGCTCAGGTCATGATCTGTGGTTGTTGGGTTCGAGCCCTGTGAAGGGATCTGTGCTGACAGCTCAGAGCCTGGAGCCGGCTTCGGATTCTGTCTCTCTCTTTGCCCTTCCCCTGCTCATGCTCTGTCTGTCTCTCTCTCTCTCTCAAAAATAAATAAACATTAAGAAAATAAAAATAAATAAAAATAAATTTCTGTTCAATAAACATTGCTGAAAGCTCAGAAAGAACACACACAGTTTCTGCTTCTCAGTGTGATTACTGGGTCTTTGTCTCAACCTCATTGCTGACCCTGAGCCTCAGACCAGGAAGCCTGTGACTTCACTGCCTTAGTATCCTTGACAGCCTGGCTTTCTGGTTTTCCAATGTGTCGTCTGCCAAACACTGGTCCCAAAATATGCTCCTCGGTGGAAAAATGTTCCATGACCTAATGAGTTCGGGAAACGTGGCCTATATACCATATCCCCCGCCAAGGGCTTTCCAGTCCCTATTAACTCATTGACTGTGCTGCAAAGCCTGGTAATAAAGACACCCTCACTTGCTTTAACACAGTGTTTCTCAAACTTATTAGTCCGTGGAGAATCACATTTGCTTTTTAACAACATCCATTGATATTTGGAGTTACTTCTCTTAAGATGGCTAGAGCAGTGTTTGAAGAACAGGTGGGCAGTAAATATACATAGCACTACATTTTATGTACTGATATTATGTTTCCCACCTTCCATTTTATATAAAATCTTCTTCCTAACAGCTATCTGATTCTGTCCATATTAGATACCTCTGATTTTTCTCATTAGTTCAGGAACCCCTAGGCTTCTGGAAAGAGAATTGAATTCCATATGCCAATTGTGCCAACTTAAATTAAAACTTTAATGAAAACAATAGCAATCATTGTAAAGACAATGTCCTTTCTGTTCTCTTAAAATGAATTGTGTTGGAGGAAGCTAACATTGAAAAGTGAATTCCACTTGGTGATACATAAGACTATTAAAGTTAAACAAAATATCCAACTCTCAGCTTATAAATGTTGGAGTTGCATTTGTTCTGATGACTCCTTCTCTTAGGGGAGCAATAAACAGATAAAGGTATTCTTAGTAACGGAGTATTCCAGAAAGCTGACACTTAGCATGCTAAACACTAAAACCTTTTTTAATCTGAACTATGATAAAAATATTTTCTAATTTTTTTAACATCTTCTCATTCTTCTTTTTTTTAAGTTTATTTATTTATTTTTGACAGAAACAGCAGAGCAGGGGAGGGGCAGAGAGAGAGAGAGAGAGAGAGAGAGAGAGAGGTAGACAGAGAATCCCAAGCAGGTTCTGTGCTATCAGTACAGGGCCTGATATGGGGCTCGAATTCATGAACCTGTGAGATCATGACCTGAGCCCAAACCAGGAGTTGGATGCTTAACTGACTGAGCCACCCAGGTGCCCCTAATGTCTTCTCACTCTTATTATTAACTCATAGAGAATATGATTTGACCCATTCTTGACTCAATGCCATACCAGTATCCTCACTAAATACAAGTGTGTTTTGTTCACTTTCAGGAATACACAGTGAGATGGTTAGAACTTTCTCCTTCCTCCTCTAAATGGTCCTCCACTGCAGCTCTCTTATTTATTATCAGCATTCTCCCTCTGCCAAGCTGAATTTCTCAGAAACTCTCCCAGCTGTACATTTTTTTCCCCATCAACTGGATCCTGTCCCCAGCAGATTTCTAATCTGAAATAATGGAGACATCAGATAAACAGTTAAGCCAGTAGATTTTCTGGACAATCATTTGAAATGAATAAATTTTATGAAATCTAAAAAAAAAAATGGCTTTATATCAGTTACTTGCAATTTTTGTTAACACAGAGAGTGCCACTAAAACATTATTTCCTGGTAAGATTGGGCTTCTATAAAAACTTTCATACCCTTGTGATGGCTATTTCCCCACTTGTAATTCATGCACCTTGATTCAGTCAATAAATGGTTAATTGGCATTAATTTCTGTCAGGCCTCGGGACAAATGCTCAGTGTTGGTAATTTTTGAGAAGGACTAATCGATAGCATCTCTTTCTTCTTCAGAAACTTCTTAACCAACTGAAATTAAAAGTCAGGGCCCAAAATAATCAACTTTGTTGTCGTAGATCGGAAAGCAGAGTTTAGATCTGCAACTATATTCTGCCTCTGTGGAGGTGGAGAAAAGGGGTAGTAAGAAGCATTTACTTCCCAGGAGAGAGATATCCTTGGTAATTATTAAGTTATTCCCTGAGTACTCTGATTCGCTTGTGGACTTACCTCCGTCATGTCTGTAGATACCATCGCCACCTCTTGTTCTCTTTTTCTCTGGTTTTTCTCTGGTTTTTGAGCCCTAAGCCACCCGTCAGCGGGCTCCAGATGCCTCTTTACACCCAACTCTAGGTTAGTACTCCCTCTAGTGGCAGCTAAAAGAATCTCGTATTATTACCCTTGGTAATATTATTACCTCCTAGGATTACCCTGTGGCCAAATTATAGAAGAGTTTTCACTTAACATATTTTTGATATAGTCTTTATTTATATAACCTTAATGAGTATAAAATAGCTATAAAGTTGACAGCTATAATTTATTTACCAGTTATTTCAATTATTTTTATAATTATTAAAAGCAATTTTCCATTGGACATATTAGTACACATATTTAAAACCATTCTCTTAGGTTAAATTCTCAGTAGTTGGAATTTTGAGGACAGAGTATCTCATCCATTAGGTGTCCTCCCACATTCATATGTTGAAGCTCCAACTCTCAGTACTTCAGAAGGTAACAGTATTTGGAGACAGGCTCTTCAAAGAGGTAATTAAGTGTAAATGAGGCCATTAGGGTAGGTTCTAATCCAACATGAATGGTGTCCTTATGGGAAGAGGAAGGGATAACAGGGATGCACAGCACAGAGGGATGACCATGTGAAGAGACAGCAGGAGGGTGGCCATCTGTAAACCAAGAAGGGAGGTCTCAACAGAAACCAAACCTGTCTACTAGACTTTGGTCTTCACCTTCCAACCTCTAACACTGTGAGAAAACCAATCTCTGTTGTTTAAGCTACAAAGTCTGTGGTATTTTGCTATGGCAGCTCTAGAAAACTAACATACTATCTCTGTAACTAGACTCAGCTCATGAATTCGCACCTGTCTCTTCTTATTAAGTAAAATTCTTTTTAAAAGGGTTCTTAAAGGATTGCAACACAGTTTCACGAACATTGGGTTTCCTATTTATGGTTTTTGGTATCAATCTCACTTTAAATTTGAATTTTCTGGAAGTTGAACATTGCCTGTGTTTATGTACCATTTGTTCTTCCTCAGGGATGAATTATATATTCACATATTTTTCTGGTTTGTCTATCAGGATCTAGACATTTTGAGCTAGATGACCTAGATGAGTCAGTCTAGGCAGAGTGATTTATCTTCATAAAATTTAGTACTAACATTTCACTGGTCACACTTATCTGCTATTCATCTAGCAAGACCTTGATTAACCCTAGACCTGTCTGTCATTCATATATATCCTATTAATTTATTGCACTATATTCTACTGTATGCTGCATGTCTGACTCTTGTACAGGGTTACTAATTTCTTGAGAAAAATAGGAAGTGAGTGGAGATATATAGTAGACACTCAAAAATATTGTGGGAAGAGAAAATTTCCTAAAGAAGATCTCTAACATGGGGCTAAGACCCTATAACACCTTCAAGCAAAGGTTTTTCACTCAAAAATATTGTGAGAAAAGAAAATTTCCTAAAGAAGTTCTCCAAAATGGGATTAAGACCCCTAACACCTTCAAGCAAAGATTTTTCTCTGTCATAAGAAGCAGATGAGATTACATGATACCTGCCCTGCAGTGAGAGAAGAGACCTTTCAAGTTCTATAGATTTCCAGATAAGAGTGGGGAAACCTCTCTCCACCAATGTTTGAAACAGACTGTAATACTGTACATAGTTGAGTTGCATCACACAGTCTTTGTTTTGGTCTTGAGTGAAAAAATAAATGGGGTCAGAACTTTCACCTCCTGGGAGGGGGTGACCTTAGTTGTGCTGCAGGGTGTAGCCGAAGTCTATGGGCAATCCTTTCGCCATCTGACACCATTCCTGGGTGACCTGGTGTTACACAGTTCTGGGACCCCGAGACTATTTTGAGGGGTGCAGACAGCCACTTTTGGGCAGGGGGCTAAAGCACTGTATTTAATACCTGGACTCCTCTGAAGTTAAAAAGCAACAAAGGTTGGGTCAGACCCTTTAACACATCTCACTCTCTGCATGTGTTAAGATTGGATGTTTTTTGTCTTTACCTGTTTAATAGCAGTATTATATTTACAACAAAACTGAGAGAAAGGTAGAGAGACTTCCTTATACCTCCTGCCCCCACACATGCATTAGCCTTTCCTGTTATCAACATTATTCACCAGAATGGTACATTCAGTTTCATTAATAGATACAGGCCTTTTCAGATAATCTAGTTCATGTGGGAATTTGGGCAGGTTCTGTTTTGTAAAGAATTGGTCCATTTCACCTAGGTTACAAAATTTGTGGGCAGAGTTGTTCAAAGATTAGGTTTTTATGGACATCAAAATAATCAAAGTATATTCTTACCCAGGGAGGAAAAGAGGAGAGGAACCCAGTTTAGTTTGGCAAACTTGACTTGGTAAGCACTCAGTAAGCGTTAGGTAAATGAGTGGATTTAGAGAAGAAATCTCAGTGCAGATATATTCATAGTCAGCTGTTTGGAGTTTTGTTTGATTGTAACAAAGTTATACTTTCTTTAAACAAATTGACCAATATTTTTCTTTATGTTTTCTTTATTGCTTCAAAATGTAGAAAACTGTCCATTTAAAGATCTGAGAGGGGCACCTGAGTGGCTCAGTCAATTAAGCATTGAACTTCAGCTCAGGTCATGATCTCAAGGTCCGCGGGTTTGAGCCCCACGTCAGGTTCTCTGCTGTCAACACAGAGCCTGCTTAGGATCCTCTGTCCTCTTCTCTCTCTCTGCCCCTCCCCCACTTGTTCTCTCTCTCTCTCTCTCTCTCTCTCTCTCTCTCTCTCTTTCAAAAACAAATAAATATTTAAAAAATTAAAAAAAAAATAAAGATCTGACAAATATACAATTCTTGTCTGGTGGTTTTTCTACCATTATTTTGTATGTGATCATTTAATTCAGCTGGAGTTAATCTTAGTGTGTGACAACAGCAATCACTTTTCTTGAGCAGGAAAAATATTCTCTCCTGTTATGCCATATACGTTGTGAAATAAGTCACAAATTTTATGTGATGGTAGCAAAGTTCTGTGTAGCTCTATGTTTTCTTTTTCTTGCTGTTAAAACTTCAAGTTACTTCTGTAAGCTTTTTAATGTCCACCTGCTATGAACTGAATTGTGCTCTAACCAACCCCCTCCCAAATTCATATATTGAAGCCCTACCTGCCAATATGATGGTGTTTGAAGATGGTGCTTTTGGGAGGTAATTAGGATTAGATAAGGTCATGAGAGTGGGGCCTTCTGATGGGATTAGTGCCCTTATAAAAGGAGACACCAGAGAGATTGCTGTCTCTCTGTCCATCATGAGAAGACACATCAAGAAGGCAGTTGCAAGCCAGGAAGAAAAACCTTACCAGAACCTAACCCTGCTGGCACCTTGATCTTGGACTTCCAGCTTCCAGAACTATGAGAAAATAAACTTCTGTTGCTTAAGCTATCCAATTTATGGCATTTTTTTATGGCAGCCTGAACTAATACAACACATATTACTTGACTTTATCCAATGGCGATCTTCTCTTGTAATGAAAGCACCTCTATTTCCCTTTGGACAACTCCCACCTCAGTTTATGTGGTTTGTGAGGAGCTGAATTCATCTTTGGCTCTAGGGATGGTTAGGAGCTCAGAACTGGCAAATGCCTTTTTGCTGCTGTGGCAAAAGATGCCCTTTTCCTTCTGGATTGCTAGACTAGTAGGAAGTAAGATTAGAATTGACCCTGGGAAATCTTTGTACAGCCCAAAATGTGGGATTCTGCCTGAGGTTGAAGCTACAATAGTGAAAGCTGAACTGAGGAAAGATTTGTGGGATATCATCTGAGCTAACCCAGACTCAGTAATGTGTGAGTCCTCTTTTGGACTTTTTCCATTTCAAGAGCCAATAGATTTTTCTATTGAACAGAATCAGTTGCCATTGGGTTTCTGACACCGAACCTAAAAAAACATCCTCATTAATACAATTCTGGCAGATTTTATAAACTGTAATTAATCCTAGCTAATTTGATTTCTATTTAGTTGATGCAGATCCCAGAGGTGAAGCACAAATGTTTTTGTTTGAGCAGTCACTCTTAATGATCAGCAGGGGTGTCACTGCTATGTAGCTTGGGCCAGTTGGATGTCTACTAGGCATTTCAGAATCAACATAGCCAAGGCAGGATTCTTGCTTTCCATCCCAAACCAATTCCTTCCTCTAGTATCCCCCCTTCTAAACAAGTGACGTTTGTATTCATCTAGCTGCTCAGGTACAACCTGACAGTCATTCTTTCTTTTTCCTTTATCCTCATGCCTCACATGTGATCTACTAGCCAATTCTTGTTGACTGACCTCCAAAGCATATTCCAAATCCTTCCTTTAAGTCATCTTTATCTCTTGCTTGCACTCATGGAAAAGGCTTCCAAGTGGTCTTTCTGCTGCCACCATGTGTTCTTCACAGAACATTCGCAGTGGTCTCTTAACACACACACATCAGAGCAGAGGTCGCTCTCTCTACCCAGAACCCTCCAATGGCTTCCCATTGCTTTGAAGATGAAATCCAGACCCTTTACCACATCTGCAATGCCTCACATAATGTGACACCTAATTATGTCTTCAAATCCATCTCATGCCACTTCCTCCCCTGTCCATTTATGCTCATCAGTGTGCTACCTGGTTCTTGAGGTAATTTAAGAGTTGTTGTGACACATCAAAACCAGACACATAGAAGAATGCATAACAGCTCACCATGGGCTATTTTCCGCCTGATATCAACTCTGCTGGAGATTTGCAGAGAATAATGATGATGATTTGTACAACATTTCATAGATCCCTTAGATCCTCTATTTTTTTCCATGACTACTTAACAGTATCTATAGTTAGGCATGAGCGTGTTACTTGTGTCATCGTTGACAGAAGCAAAAACTGCTGCTGCTGAAGCTGATGCAGGTTTTAGCTTCCCCAAGATGATAATGATTTGTAAACTACCAGTGCCAACACTGGAATGGAAGTCTCTTGTGTCTGGTTCATTGACTTTCCTCCCGCTACTTTCTGCCAGTAATTAGATTGTAGCCAGAATGACTCCATCTCTATAAACTTCTATCAGAATAAAAGATGTCAGAACATTAAATAAGGACCTTCTTGCAAGAGCTGCATGTACCAAGTGCGTGATGGCAGTGTTCCTAAATGTATAGACACTGCTGGGCCTGTGTAGGCCGAAAATGACCTGCTCTTTGCACGTGGGGACAAATGTCTAAGGAATTCTGTACCAATGAATACTTAGAAGATTTCAATAAAGGAATGTATAAAAATCAGAGAAATTCAACCATCTTTCTTATTATAAGGAAAAATGAATTTTGCAATAGGCTTCTTAGGAATGTATTTGCATGGGGACCAATGGGTGCAAACCAGCACTGTGTCCTCATACATCTCTACGTGCTTGGAGACTTACTGCTTCAAGGTTCAGAGCTTACTGCAGAAGAGCAATAACAAAGGCAGGCAGGGCAGGGGAGGCCTCCCAGATGACCTTCATGTTCAGGTGCTTGTTGTCTTTCCTGCAACTGACCTGTGCCTGCATGCTCCTGAAGGAGATCGTGAGGCTACATTTCTGTTCATATATACATATATATATGTGTGTGTATATATATATATATATATATATATATATATATGTCGTTAAGCATTCTACAAGTCACAGGACAGACCCTTACAACAAAGACTCATTATATGACCCCAATATCAAGGTTTTCAGTCTTGAATCTTGTTAGGTTGAACCAAATAAAATTGATACTATTCACTGCTTTTTACTAAAAACCTGAATTTTATGTACCTAATCCTCTATTAATGGGTAACAGGGAGCAATTTTAAGATTTAATTTGAGTAACAGTTTCCACAGGACAGACCCCAGCAATAAAGAATTATCTTGAACAAATGTCCATAATGATACTGTGAGAAACCCTAGTCTGAATACATAAAAGTTGCTGGTCAAGCTAACATGCTTTAAAATAAAATTTGTTCTATCCCCCACCTTAAATATATTTTATATTATATATATATATTATATATATATTATATAAATATATAATATATATAACATGTATATATAATATATATAATATATAAAACCCCACCAGACTAAGAACACATTAGTGAGCAAAATGTCTGCTCGCTACTTAAAAAAGTAAAAAGTAGCTGGCTACTTAGAAAAGCAAACTGTTTACTGTAGAGGTTGAAAAAAACATTACCGTAAATTCTCAGTGTACAATTGTTTCTTTTTTCTTCACCATTAAAAACCCCAAAACAAATGAAAATACTTTGACATTGTGTCTATCAACTTTATGGTGGCCACAAATTTTCCTCTCCTGATTGAGTGACATGGGGAAAAATGGGTTTGTAAAAAGTACATTGGCAGGCCGTTAACGCTAACTGGGCTTCCTGGGAGTTC
This sequence comes from Prionailurus viverrinus, assembly GCF_022837055.1. Lineage (NCBI taxonomy): Eukaryota > Metazoa > Chordata > Mammalia > Carnivora > Felidae > Prionailurus > Prionailurus viverrinus. The sequence continues at coordinate 127,226,085 of NC_062563.1, read as the reverse complement.
TGGCATTAGAAGGAAGAAGGAACACTTCCACTCCCTCCTTGCTGCAGACAAAGGTGGAGAGGCAGAGGCAGGGCGCCCCAGGGTGCTCACAGAGGCTCTCAGAATGGCGGCTGCCTGTTTGCCTGTGGGGACAGAGGTGCAGAGGCTGGTGGTGCCCTTGGCAGGTCCTGGTGGGAAAATGATGAGGGAAGCAGGCAAGAGGCTGCCATCGGACTATAAATCACTGGCCTTTAGGGACTCAAGAGTTACCCTTTCAGTACTTGCCTGTTCCACCTCTCTGGACCGGGCAGCGAGGCTGGACGGGAGGCTCTGGCAGATTTCCTACAAACTATCCAGGAGGCTCCTGTTAAGCTGGCACCAGGTAAAGGTGGTGAGGGCATCAGTGTCCTTTGACCTTATCTTTACTGATCTCTATTTGTCTTCTAGCCAGCTTTAAAAACATATCATTTTACTGTATTTTAAAGACCACATTGAACAGTGAAAAACATATGTTTTTGACTTAAATTCTGACTCCATCACTTATTAACTCTTTCCTAAGAGTTAATAAAGCATTCCACTTAAACTCACTGGATCTCAGCTTCTACTCTTTAAAATTGTAGTTTCATGGGCGCCTGGGTGGCTCAGTCGGTTAAGCGTCTGACTTCGGCTCAGGTCATGATCTCACAGCCTGTGGGTTCGAGCCCCGCGTTGGGCTCTGTGCTGACAGCTTGGAGCCTGGAGCCTGCTTCGGATTCTGTGTCTCCCTCTCTCTCTCTGTCCCTCCGCCGCTCGTGCTCCGTCTCTCTCTCTCACTCTCTCAAGAATAAATCAACATTTTAAAAAATTAATTAAAAAAAATAAAATTGTAGTTTCAGAAGATTTATTAAATAGTCATTAATACTTGAGTGACTACTATGTGCCAGACACAGTCTCCTGCATACTGGGAACCACTGTCCTCATAGAGTTTACAGACTAGTGAGGGAGACAGACACTAGCTGGATAATCATATTAATGAATAGATATTAAAGAGTGAGAGGGACCCACTTTTTTTTGCATCATTTAATTTGTTTTGTATTTTCAGGAGAAAGGCCCTTTAAATGTCCCTTTGAAGGCTGCCGTCGGTCTTTTACAAGGTCAAATATCAGAAAAGTGTGTGTTAGGACACACATAGGAGAAAGACCTTACTACTGCACAGAAGCAGGATGCGGGAGGGCACTTACCAGTGCAACTAATTATAAAAATCATGTGAGGATACACATAGGTAACAGTTCTGATTCCTTTGTCTTCTGTCTTTCTCCCATAAACCATTTCCTTTTTTTGGGGGGGGGGAGGGGATTTATTTATTTATTTATTTATTTATTTATTTTTATATTAAGTACAATTTATTGTCAAATTGGTTTCTGTACAACACCCAGTGCTCATCCCAACAGGTGCCCTCCTCAATGTCCATCACCCACTTTCCCCTCTTCCCCACCCCCCTCAACCCTCTGTTCTCAGTATTTATGAGTCTCTTATGGTTTGCCTTCCTCCCTCTCTCTAATTTTTTTTCCCCTTTCCCCTCCCCCAGGGTCTTCTGTAAAGTTTCTCAGGATCCACATAAGAGTGAAAACATATGCTATCTGTCTTTCTCTGCCTGACTTATTTCACTCAGCATAATAGCCTCCAGTTCCATCCACGTTGCTGCAAATGGCCAGCTTTCATTCTTTCTCATTGCCAAGTAGTATTCCATTGTATATATAAACCACATCTTTATCCACTCGTCAGTTGATGGACATTTAGGCTCTTTCCATAATTTGGCTATTGTTGAAAGTGCTGCTATAAACATTGGGGTACAAGTGTCCCTATGCATCAGCACTCCTGTATCTAGAGGGACCCACGTCTATGGCTGTGCAGGATTGCACTGTACAACTCCAGGGCGAACCATTTATATCCTAGTCCGTATGCATGGTCTTCTGTGAAGCTGTGCCGTATATAGTCTCTATGACTGCACACAGCGCTCAGTCTAAGAGCTTTGAGCGAGAGGAACCCTGCCCTATTATAGAGTATAAAAAGGATAATGAATTTTGACTGGTGAGTTGGAAAACATTTCTTCAAGGAACTACTACTTAAGCTGAAAAATAATAGTTTTGAGCCTAAACCTGGACCAGACCTGTTATAAAATCTACAGTATTCTTTGATTTTATGTGCATTCTTTCTGCTGAAGGCATCTCTCCTGGGTCTTATTTGAGGTGTCGTTAGGTAGAGTCCCAAGCAAGACAATCTCCAGAGCTAGCAAGAGACTGGTCCAGAGGCAAGTTATCAGAGAGGGAACTCAAGCACAGAATAAATCCCACATTTTGATGTCAGGATTTTGAGCCATGATTGAGTTAGAGTTCACACCTAGTGGCTCCAGCATGGAGTGGAGTCTACAGCAAAAGGATGGAACACAGCAAATTCTGGTGACATAATCACTATTACTAATGACGTTTCCAGGTCTGGGTCATTCCTGGTGAAGCTCTCAACTCAGGCTGTGTGGGGAGCAGGTTTCTGAAATGGACACTAACCCTTCCAGCCCACCTGGTTCTCTTCACCGATTTCCAGTGCAGGCCTCAGAGTGTGAGAAGAGGCAGTGACAGGAGAGCATGACGGGATGGGGGTGTGAGGGGAGGGAGTGCCTCAGCGGTGGTGGGACTCACAGTGGGAACTGAGCAGCAATGACAAGGGTCTTAGAGCCTGGGGCTGCTGATGAAATATTGCCTTTTCAGGACTGGAGTAGAGAACTTTCATGCCCCAGGCATGGAAGGGAGAGATGTCTCATCTCCCACTGACATCTCTGTGGGTTATAGACTCAGCTTCTCATTCTTCCCCAGTAGACCTTCCCATTCCTAGTCACGTCATTTCTCATACTGTGACTTCACTTTTGATCCTGGCAGACATCTTTTGTTGACCCCCTCCAGACCCACTCTCTACCTTCCTCCATTGAGCCTGGACTACATCAGTAGGTCCCCTTGCCCTTTGGCTTCCAGATGCTTTTGGCCAAAGCCCACACCACCTGCACGAGATTAAAAGGAGGAGAGTGAGGTCAGGCTATGCATTTCAGCTCCCATCCTACAAGGTTGCCACAGGCTGGCTGTATTCCTCAACAAGTCGTCACTATTCTTCTCCAGATGTCCAACAATGATTACTGTCACTTTCTGAGATTTGGTAATTACGCATTCTTTCCAGCTAAGGGTCGGTAATAGTGCAGCTTCCACCGGCCCTGGGTTACTGTGCTCTCACCTGGATTACTCTGGTTTCTCTTACCCATACTTTGGGAAATAGTCTCCACACAATAAAATCTCCTGAAGTTATTTCATTCTGAGAGTGCCATCTGCTTCCTGTTGGGAGTCTGACTGATACTTCTATTTCCTCTCATACTTCAACAACATATTTCAGGTTCGAACTCAAACACTACCTCTTTCCTTCCTACCACCCCATCTCACCACCACACACAGAATTATTTGGCCAGCACTCTGACATCCCACCATTCCTAAGCTCTCCTCCATTGTGGTTCTTACTGGATTCTATGGGAGTTGTTTCTTGTATGTCTGGTTTATTCCTCCCTTTCCACACCAGACGGTGAGCTCTTCAAGGCAGGCATGCATTTTACTCACTTCTGGTCTCCGGTGTTTTGCTTTGCTCTTTTTTGTGAACATGCTCAGGCCAGCCATGGGTTGCTGGCAAGGGTCACTCTAGTTTTAAAGGATGCATCATCTTCTTCCTAGAATTGCTGCTTATGACATTTAATCCATACCGGGCACTGTGTGTTGATTTTTGTAACTCTGCTGAGAAACTTGGCATGATGATATCTACATAATCAGGGAACCAGAGGAGGTGATCTTGCTCAGTAGGACCTGAAGAAAAACTCTGTCCCAATTTGCATTATGATTAGTAAACCCAATCAAGTCACGTCCTATCAATCACTGTATATTAAGAATCTACTATGTGCCAAGAGCTGCATTCACCCTAGTAGAATGGCAGGACTTTCAGATAAGAGCTTTTGGACACCTTACAAAGAGACTTGGAGACAAAAAGTAAGCAGAGACAAAACACATTCTTCTTATTTTGAGCTCCCAGGTTGGGCAATAATGCTGGCTCAAGAAGTCACAGAATCTTCCCTCCTTCCCCCTTTACTTCTTTTTCTTATCCTTCCTGGCAGGCGAGGCCTGCAGCCTAAAATGCCAAAGTTTTGTAGTAAATAAAAGCTCTGCTCAGAATTTTCTCACTACGAGCAGAGACGTAGAAAGCCAAGTATGACACAGGCTAAGATTCTAAATGGCGATTTGACTTGGTTATCACCTAGAACCCAAGGCTTGTATGACTGTCCATAGCATCACAGGCATCAGGGTGGTGGGGACTGCTGTCCAAGGCCCCTTTTTGGTCACTATCTCCTTCTGTCTTCTGTTATCTATCCCTGAACTTCCTGGGTTCCAGCGGAGATGGATCAGTCTGCACAGCTGGAATCCTCCTGGTCACAGCACATGTCCCAAGGAAGCCTTATGCCACTCAGGTCATCATATCCATGGACTCAGATGAATCCAATGACAAGACTGGGAATTTCCAAGGCAGACATATGAGTCTCCTCTGATGCTTCACCTACGCGGTAAATGTACTTCATTCCCCTTGTCTGGGTGCTTTTTGTAAATTCCACTCATCTTTCTTCTTTTGATTTCTTGGTTAAAAATGCTGTCAGCTGAGCAATTTGATGTCCAAAGGAAGATTCTATTTGTGAGGCATTTTTCTTTTTTAAGGAGTTGGAATAGAAAATTCTTCTATGCTTGAAAACTTCTCTATTTTCTTTTCCCGTGAACTTAAAGTGAAAGCTGACAGAGGGTGTTAACTCTTCTGTTCCTGTATCATTCCATCTGCATCTGTCACCGTGACCATATCCAGCTTCAGATTCCACAGGCCCAGGGGGGCGAGGAAGCTGCACAAAGAAGGACCAGCAGGAGCCCAGGTGAGGAACGCCTTGCCCTCCCTGCCCAAGTGTGACTGCTCTGCGTACAGTGACTTTAGGGATTGTAAGGTGACAGGGCAGAAATCGCTTTCAAGGAGGGCTGCAGGGTCGCTGGACAAACCAGTCTCCCCAATCCCTTTCGTTAGTACTTGTCTCCATAGCAGCCCCCTCCCAAGCTCATTTAAATATGTGAATATTATAAGTGAAATTGAAAATCACTTGGTATAAAGCTACTATGTGCCTGGCACCATGTTAAGCACTGTGGGTGGACTTCATAATCACTGCCCTCAGGAAGTTCAAGTCTAACTAGGAGACATGTACACACACCCAGCCAAGCACGTGGTGCCAGGGGAGCAAAGACAAGGTGCCGGAGACGAGCTCCAGCAACCAGGGGTTCCCGAAGGAAGAACGGCGTCGTCGGTGAAAGTAAAACAAAACTAAAATAAAAAACTAAAAAATAAAAAACTACAATAAAAAACTAAAACTAAAATAAAAATGGGCACAGACAACAGCAGTGTGTTGAACTGGCCGATTTATTGCAGCAAACGTAGCATTATATTTGCTAGTGATTTCCTTGTAGCATACGTCATCTATGTTTTTCTAACATTACCTAACTTTGAAAATGTTCCTATGTGTAATCAACCTTTAAGAAATACCATGGCGATTTCCCCCTAACTTTCCCGCATACCCTTTGATTATAGATTAATTTCTTACATTATTCCATTATGCATCTGCGTTTATCTATAATCTACAAAGCATTTGCCTTGCTGTTCTCGTGAAAGGCCCTCCATTTCTCAACACCTCAAGTGGAACAGTTACAGGGACATGACCTCCTAACCACATGAGTCCAGAAGAACAATGTGTTTGTCTCGGTCCGAGGTGCCAGAAAGGGGCCGAAAAAGCCTTAGAAACCCATGCCTCATACATTCTCAGAGAGACAATGCACCTAGGAACCAATGAACCGACTAGGTTCAGTCATCATCTGGATGCCTCCAGGGGGCCAGGTGGGCCTCGGGGTTGAAGTCACCTGTGCCCAGAGATACACTCCTTAGTTGCCGGAGTGGGGCTTTCAAATCCATATGTCTCTCCTTACAGGCCCTCTTTGCTGGCAAAGGGATGAGGCTATCCTTCCTGTAAGTAGAGGAGTCTCCATGGGGGATGGCAAGGGCTAAACGTAAGGCCGCACAATTTCTAGCGGAACCTTATTTTTTTTTTCCTAATGGCTCTTTTCCCAGGGGGCCTGTCGAGGGCAATTCCCCAACAGACAATACCCCCGGTACTTTATTAAGGCCAAATTACCTACAAGCGGGAGCACAAGAAGCTTCACTGCTGGCGGGCTGCCCTGCAGTCACCAATCCGTCCACAGCCCGGGCCCTGCCACTCAGGCTAGGATAGCTCGGCTTCCAGCAGCAAGGGTCTCCCCTTCTGAGTTTGGCAGATGCTCCATTGCAAATCCTCCCCACTGACTGCAGAGTCGCTAGGAGACAAAGTAGTAGATGCTGGCGTTCAGGTGGCTTATCTCATTCTCTTCCTCAGGGTCTCAACCCATTAGCTTGGTAAAAAGGCATTCCCCTTTGAGTCCAGTTAAATTGTCCTCAGAGGCTGACACAAATAAAAGCCTCCAGAAGCTTCTTATAAAGTATAGTCTGAGTGAAGACCATGTCTAAAATGGTGGCTATCTGTGCCTGAGCCACAGGGAGGTGCTGGGTATATGGGCTTCTGGAGTGCAGGGACTGTGTTTTTTATATTCACAGAACCCGGTGCTTGGCACAGCGTAGAAACTTTGTAACTTAATGAATTATGTAATCCCTTACTGAGTTAGGAGTTGAGTGGTCCCTGTCCTAGCTGAGTGGCATTTGATCTATTAACCTTTTCCTTATCTTGGTGTCCTCATCTGTGAAATGAGGGTTCTTGTTTAAAGAGATCCGAGAACTCCTCCTGCTTGGATATTTTCTCAGTCAATAAAATAACATAAAATCAGACAAAAACCCACCCTCTCAGAAAGGAAAGGGATCCAGGGTGACTGGCCATGTCCAAAAGGGGAAGAGGAACTCTCTGAAGGGTGTGTGCTCCCAGTTTATGTCCTAAACTGAAATCGAATAAGCTCCGAGGCCAATGCATTTCACAGTGGAGAGTTTCAGGTTGATTGCACAGTTCAGAGATTAAATATTCAAGGTTAAAGATACATTTCCATTAAGGTGATCTATATCCCTGTTACACTTAAGAGAACTTTTGTGTGTGTGTGTGTGCGTTGTGTTTAGTATTTTTGGAGCACTAAACTCTAAGAATAAAAAGGGTACAAGTAGCTACTTCTTGGCAAGGGGTCAGAGACCCTGATATAATTTGTGAAATTAATTGCTACAGTTGATTGCAGGGGTCAAGGATGAAAAAGGAATGTTGCATTCCTATTCTACACAAGTACTGGACAGAGGGACTGTTTTATGGCAAAAGTGGCTTACCTGGAAAAGGCAGGACCACACCCACTCATTTCTTAACCATGCCCCGTGTCAGGATGAAGGACCACCCTGACCGAATGGAGAGTCTGGATTACATTCCAGTGCACACCCTTTAAATATCTCACCAAAAATTCAGCCCAGAATTTTCATTTGAATCGTTGCTGACATTTGAGGAACTCTGGAAGAGAAGAGCCATTTCTCAGAGGTTATTTTCATTTTTGTAGATTCAGGCATGTAGGGACATGTATTTGAAGTTTTGTTGAAAATTAGGTGATGAGCGTAGTGAGAAAAAGATAGGCAGAATGCTGAATAAAGTAAAAAAAAAAACCCACTAATTAGGAATTTTGTAGAAGTTGTCCTGGATGGTAACTGATACAGGAGATGTAGTCATAAAAATGTATTGTTCAGGGACAGAAAACATTATGTCTGGAGAGAAAGAACTGGTAGAAAAGACAGTGAAGGGCTTTGGAAAGAACTGGAATTCAGGATAGGATGTTAATCCTGGAGGCACAGGAAGGTCAAGCCATGTATTGATTTGGAGAAGAATGAAGAACTTGGCCTAAAAAGCTGGGCAAATGAGCTGTTTCCATTGCGCTCCCTAGCAAACACCACTGCATTGTATGCTACCCACCCCTCCCTGCTTGCCTCCAGCATCGATCCCAGAATCCAGGTCAGGCTGAAGTGAAAGCCGACTAGTTTCAACTTCCAAGGGTCCAGGGTCAAGGGTCTTGACAGGCCATTGCAATACCAGTGTACTCAGGAAAGTTCTATTTCTAAACATTCCTTGTTTTCCCGGTTTTCAGAAATACGAACATTTTGAAATTCTTTAGAAAAGGATGAAGGAAGTCGGTGGTACATGGGAATCTGGTAAGAGTGCCATGTCTGAAGGAGTCTGCTTCTTAGTGTTAATGACATTAATGGGCACGTCATCTGTCAGGTACACCAATATGAAATTGTCACCCGTGCAAGACTCACCCTTCCTCCCAAATGACCTTAAGATAGCTGTAGCTTGCAGGCTGTGATCCCTTCTATGCTGGAAGACTGGGGAAGTGTGGGATCTCTAGCCTAGTTCTGAGGGTCTGTAATAGTTAAATCCACTTCCATTTCAAGTGGAATAATTCCTCAGGATGAGAGGAAGGTTTTCATTCTCAGATCAGGTGGTCATTAGCTAAGCTATTGTCCATCTGCTACCTTCAAACTTATTGACATCTTTTGGGAAATGAAAATAAAATGCAGAATTTTAAAAAAGTACCAGAATGAATTTCAGTTCCTGCCAACCATAAAAGATGCCATTTGAACTTATGAATAATAAACAGAAGGGTTTTCACTTGGACTCAATTTTCTTGGCTGCTACCAAACTTCCATACAAAACAAATAGCCGCGACTTATATGCCCGTGACCCCTCAGGACACACTGAAAAATGCAACAGGAACTCTAGATGATGTCAGGAATCATTTTTGGTGTGAAATGAGTCTTATAATTCATTACTTGTTGAGTTTTTTACCCTTGTAAAAATCTCCTAGTGTAGAGAAATGCTGGAAACCTTCCCATAGGAAAGCATGTACTGATTCGACTGAGCAAAATGAACACATAGGAGACAGTCTTCTTACCTGCGTTGTTACACAGGGCTATAAGGGTGGGGGGGGGGGATCTAGGAAGCACTCAGGACTGGTTCTGTGATGCTTTTTAATAGCTGTGAGGTCTTATCAAGTCTTCTCTCCTCATGGGCCATATTATAAAACCCACGTATAGAATTGTTTTGAAAATTAAATAAAGGGATATAAAGGTACAGTATTAGGCTATCAAATATGAGTATTCTTAAGTTTGAATCCAACTCTTACATATTAGATTGCCTACACTAAAATTTGAAGGTACAAATGTGTTTTCTGGAATTAAGGAGAGTCTGGGGTTATTAGGATACTGCTTTGGGGCAACAGTTATCAGGGAAGAGAACACATTTCCTAGGGCAATATAGGCTTCTTCATTTTATTTTATCTTATTTTTGTTTCTTTGTTTCTTTGTTTGAATACTGCACCAAACGAATGAGATGAGAGCCATTATTTTTCCCTTTTCTTCGAATGTAAGGGAAAGTAGGATGGTGTGAACTGTGAGCTGAAGAACCCTGGCTGGGGCCAAGGGCAGTGACCATCCTTAAATAGCACCTAACAGGAGTAAGGAGACAGGTCCTCACAGTAAGACGCAGTAAGACACGTCTAGGGTCAGATCTTTGTGATTGTCAGAATTCAGAGAGCAAGACAAGTGCTGGCATTGACCAAATTTGTCCATCAGTTTCCAGCCTCTAAGCTCAGATCCATAAACACGTGTCTTTATATTTGGAATTTGGAGCAACATTTAAAAACATGGTTTAAACTCGATCATGTGACATTGTGTTCCTTTTATTTGGGAGAGGGGCCATTCTGAAGACAAGAAGACTGTTGATCTTGTGTCCCCCCCCCCCCCCCCCCCCCCCCCCCCCGGTGCTATTCTTCCTGAGAGCACAACCCACTTTACTGACAATGTCTCATTATTCCTCACAAAAAAATGGTGTCTCCTGTAATTGCCTTTCTCCCAAATGTTCCTAGAAGTAATGAGATTAGAGCCATTTGTGAGGAATTGAAGAATTCAAAGAACTTCCTAGATCAGAATGAAAAGAATCTCTGGTCTTTCAGTTGTTAGAAAAAAAAAAAAAAATCACGGCCCATCTCTTGAGGAACAGAATCCATTGTTCTCACCTTCCTCCAAGACACAGGCATTCGCTGAATCAAGATGTGCCATGGCTGCATTTCAAGGGCTGTCTTGAAACTGAGCCCAGGCGCATTTCAAAAGGAAACTAAGTTTGTTAGGTTCTGGCTTATGCATATCATTAGTCAGAGAATAATGGGGAAGGAAGGTTCTTATTTGCTAAATGAAATGTTGTTAAGTCCATGTAGTAAAAGATGTCAAATAAATTTATATGGGAGACGGAAGAGAAAATGGGAATTGTACTCATTTAAGCATGAGCAATATTTTATGTTTATTATCCCCATCCTGCTCAAAGGATTTTAAGGAAATTATGTAATCTTCAGGATTGAAGGCAAGAATTATCGAATCATATTTGGGAATGACTTGTAACCCTAAAAGACCGCTCCTGAAAGGAGGTCATTCCACTCGATCGTGAGCAGATATGATGACTGGATATCCACCTCGTTGCCTGGCAGCTTCTGGGTTAGAAACTTCTCATATTGAGACAAGATATGTCTCAGTACAACTGCTATCCATTGGTCCTAAGTTCCACCTCACCAATATACATTTTTTACAGTCTCTCAAGAATTTGAAGCTAGCTCTTTTATCCTTCCTTGGCAAGTCTTCTTTGGAGGAATCTGAAAGGAAATTATATGTTATTTCCTCTAATGCCTTCCGGCATCTTTGACACATGTTTGTGGAAGTCTCCAAGTCTGTTTCATTCTGTGGATAACACCTTATGGTCTGTCCTGGTGAGAGTAGGCTATTGGAACTAGACAAATGATGCTTTCTCAGTCAACACAGATAGTGAGATGTCTCAGCCACGGATGTAAAAAAAAAAAAATTGTTCCTTTCTCCTTTTCTCTTCACTTTCTTATGGCAATATATATACTATTAGTTCCTTGGTATCTCCCTAGTGCCTATTATTGGAATGACCATGAAGGTTGCAACCCCAGAAGCCAACTCTAGATTTTCTCTGAAGTTCAGTCAACATTGAGCTCTACCTTCCTTTCTTAGTGGATAGCAACTGAAATGCCATCAGAGCAGCCAACGATGCCATTGATCAACTTGGACTGATCAATACACAAATACCCAGGGCATGGTTTTCCTGTTAGCCTTCTAGTTTCTGAGGAAAAAAAAAATGTTCTTAATGAATACACTGGTTGGAGTAGCTGGGATCAGAAATGTAAGGTTGGTGGGTCATTCAACAGCAGACCCCAGCTTCAGAGTTCCCCTCACCTCACCTTTTTGACATCGATGTGTGCCCTGTGACAATTTTGCAGAGACTCTAATGGTTTACCCATTGTGCCACTTTGTTTGACGTGCACAGCATTCTTATTACAATATTTCTGGTAGAATAAATCTCTTCCTATTTAAATGATAAATGGCTGGAATAATTTTTTAACATTCAGATATTTTCATAAAAAGAGAAGTTAACCTGTGATCTGGAAGGGGCAGTAAAGTCAAATTCTAAATTCAGAACGTAATTCCTTAACATTGAAGCAGAAGATAGGAAAGGAAGCCAGTGCTATAAAAAAAATCTACTTTATTAAGTTGTAAATTACAGCTGATCTTTGAACAATGCACACAGTCAAAAATCTAACATAGAAGTTTTGGCTCTCCCCAAAACTTAACTACTACTAGCTTGCTGTTGACAGGAAGCCTTCCTGACAAAATAAACAATTGATTAACACATGTTATAGATGTTATATACTGCATTCTCACAATAAAGTTAGAGAAAAGAAGCTAGAGAAAAGAAGAAAATGTTATTAAGGAAATCACAAGGAAGAGAAAAAATATTTACGGTACTGTGCTGTATTCATAAAAAAAAATCTGTGTGTAAGTGGACACACTGTTCAAATCTGTGTTGTTCAAGGGTCAACTGTATATCTCAATATATACAATGCACCCATTTTATGTGTACATTCCTATGAGTTTTGAAGAATGTAGAGACCCATGTAACTACTGCCCCAATGAAGAAATAGAACATTTCTATCATGTTAGAAAGTTCTAGACAATTTTGATGCCCCCCAAAACCTGACTCAAGGCAGACACCAATTGGCATTCTGCCAATTTTATATTAGATTTGTCTTATTAGAGTTTTATATAAATGGAATAACAAAGTATACACTTTTTTATGTCTGCTTGCTTTCACTCAGCATGTTTTTGAGAGTCTATGCTATTGCATGTAGAGAGACATCGGTTATTCTTTTTATTGCTGAGTATTACTCCATTGTATGGATGTCCAGCCTTCATCCATCGTCTTTTGATGGGCATTTACATAAAAGGCCTTGAGTAGATATAGGTTTTCATCTGTTTTGGGTAAACACCTGGGGATGGACTTACTGGGTGTCAGATAAATGTTATGTTTAAATTTATTAGAAACTGTCAAATTGTTTTCCAATGTGGTTGTTGCATTTTACATTACCACCAGCAGTATATAAAAGTTCTGATTTCTCCACATCTTTACTAATACTGGTATAGTTAGTCATCTTAATGTCAGCATTCAAATGGGGTGTTGAGGCATTTCATTGTAGTTTCTATTCCTTTGATGACTAATGTTAATCATATTTTTGGTATATATTCATCTGCATACCTTTTGTGAAGTATCAATGCAAATATTTTGTCTATTTTGTCATTTGGGTGTTTGTCTTAAAATTAAGTCATAATTGCTTTTATAAATTTTGAACATAAGTTCAAAATTTATAGATGTTGTTGTAGATGTTGTTATAGATGTGATTATATGAATGAGTTTTAAATGTGTGATGGGGGGGGCGCCTGGGTGGCTCAGTTGGTTAAGCGTCTGACTTCAGCTTAGGTCATGATCTCACAGTTTGTGGGTTTGAGCCCTGCATCGGGTTCTGTGCTGACAGCTTGGAGCCTGGAGCCTGCTTTGGATTCCGTATCTCCTCCTCTCTCTGTGCCTACCCTGCTCATGCTCTGTCTCTGTCTCTCAATAATAAATAAACATAAATACATAAATAAATAAATAAATAAATAAATGTGTGCCAGGACTGTATGTACGTATAGATAGATAGTTTTCAACCAGTTAATGGACTACCTTTCCATTTTTAAAAAGAAATCTTTTGAAGAACAGATATTTTAAATTTGCTTTTTATATTTTATCTAAGATCTCTTTGCCTACCTCAAAGTATCAAACATTATCATATAAATATAAATATGCATGTTTAATTTCTAACAGTCCCCCCAAAGTAGTATTGTATCATTTCACTCAAAATGTAGGAACTTTATTTAATTTATTTATTTATTTAGAGAGACAGAGCGTGAGCAGGGGAGGGGTGGAGAGAGAGGGAGACACAGAAACTGAAGCAGGCTCTGTGCTGACAGCTCAGAGCCTGACACAGGGCTCAAACCCATGAACCGTGAGATCCTGACCTGAGCCGAAGTTGGATGCTCAACCGACTGAGCCAGCCAGGTGGCCCTAAACGTAAGAACTTTAAAATGTCATGCATTCATTTTTTTCTCTCCCATCCCTTGTGCTTTTCATTTTCATGCATTTTACTTCTACATTTGTTAGAAATTTCATAATGAATTTTTATTATTTTAAAATTATCTCTTACGAAATTAAAAATTTTCATTTATATTTACATACATATTTACCATTTCTGGCACTTTTAATTCCTTTTAACAGACCCATTCTATAAGGTATCATTTTCTCTCTAATTGAAGAGTTTCTGTTAATATTTTTTTGGAGTGCAGATTTCCTGGAGACAAATTATCTCACTTTTGGTTTGTGTGAAAGTCTTTATTTTGCCTGCATTTTTGAATGGCATTTTCACCCTGAATAGACTCCTAATTCTTCTACTAAGGTGTGACCCCTGAGGTCTCTTCTGAATGCCCAGGTGGACTGGGGACTGTCCTCTCTGGCTGTTTGAAGAGTCACTGTCTTCTCACTTTGTATATCCTTTAGAAATTGTTTAGCTTATGGCTCCCCAGTCACACTTTCCTTGGCTGTGTGCAGCCCGGTCTTATGTAAGCACAGCTCAGTGTTCAGCAAAGACTCAAGGACACTGCATGCATACTTCTGGAGTTTTTTTCCATAGCACACTAGTCTCTAGAACTTTTTCTTGCTTTTTCCAGCTGTCTCATCTTCCCTGGACTCTAATCTAATTTCTGTCTCAATTTAGAAAGATCTTGTTCAGCTTTGAGTCTCCTCTCTGCATTATGGTCCAAAATATGCTTCTGGACAGAACTTTGGGGTGATTGTAGGATTTCTCTTGCTATTTTCACTGATCTGCATTCAAAATTATATTATGGCTCTGTTAGGCTTTGAAATGAAATTCCTGCCATATACAATTAGAAAAATGGACAAAATCTATAAAACAATTGTTTATAGATACCGGAAAACGGGAAGCAGAGGACTGTTCTCAGAGAGAAGAGAAATGATACTCTTGCTGCTATGATGTGGGCTGGGAGTGGATTGTCAAAAAACAATTCTTGAGATGTTTTCAATGCAGAAAAGGTAGTTTTATTAAAGCACGGGGATGGGACCTGTGGGCAGAAAGAGCTGCACTGAGGTTGTGAGGAGTGACTGATTATATACTTTTAAGTTGGGAGGGGGTTAGGGAGAGTGTAAGTCTCTAAGGAATTTGGAAGCAAGGTTTTTAGGACCTTGAGGGATTAGCTGTTGTTAGGGTAATGCCACTTTTTATTATCTAGTAAACCCTTAGTCATGAGACTCTTTAGGTGTATATCACTGGGCTATATGTTTAGAGGATTGCTAACATGTATCTTGCGGGGGGTGGGGGGCAGGTAGAGATAAAGGAATTTTCAAAGGGATTTTCTTATGTTAAAGAAGACTTACAGGATCCTGGACACGGGGCTAATGTCAAGCGAAGGCTGCCTTTAGCCTCTAGCAAAGTAGTAACATTGAGGCGGCCAAGTTCCTGGAGGAAGTTCACTCTGCCTGTCTCACATACTTGTCAATGGGCTGCAAAAATTTAATTTTTTCTACCTTTCTTTTGCTTTTGTTCTCCACATCATGGGCACTACCCCATATTTTCCCAGAACTCTTTCTATCGTATCATTTCTTTGTGTGCGTTCATCAAACCTTGTAAGGAGTGGGAAAAACAAGGTTTCTTCCTTTGACTAACTATTCTTCTCAGATACTTATATGCTCATTTGTCTTTTGGTCAATATTTTATATCGGACATTTTAATTTGAAATTCCAGTTTTGAAACCTGAAGATTGAAAAGCCATGCCCGATTTAAAGTACAGTGTGGAATAAATAGAGTTGGGGCAAGTCATTGATGTAAGAATGAAGGATTCTCTGGGCTAGTTATTGGATCTCATCTACTTCTCAGGGTGCCTTTTGTGAATTCATCTGTTCTTCTTCTTCTGTCTTTGAATCTGTCATAACATGTAAGTCAGCACTGTTATCATTTTCAATCCTGAAGGGCAGCAGTCCAAAAAATATCACTCCACTGAAAGTCTGAAATGAAATAATTGCTCATTGAAAAGTTAACAAGTAAATACCGTTTTCTGAGGGTGTCACTTCCTTGCTTGTCCTGGGCTCCTGGCATTTAGTTTTTCTTGACTCTCCATGCCAGGTAAACCTTAGGATAGGAAGGACATACATCATGAACTTCTGAAGAAGTAAAGAAAATTAGGTCTCTGTGAACGTGCTAGAACTCCTCGGTCACTGGATTTTCTCCACCATAGGTTTAGGAAGGGGTCTTGATCTGATGTGACCATCTGAGTTTTTTCACTTCCCTTTGTTGCTATGGTTAGCAACATTAAGAAACCCAACAATTCTCAACTCTATGGATTTCTGGAGATTGTCTTAACCCAAAGGAAAAAAGTACACCTGGGATGGGTAACTAGATAGCAAGGTGGTAGATAGCAAGACCCACAGTCTTGGTAACTTAATAACTCAACGTTTCCCGAAATATGCAAGGCTATTTCCAATCCCTATGTATAGGCCTATCTCTCCTCCAACCCAAACATTCACACAGTGTTTTCTCTTCCTGGAATGTCCTCCCCTACTCTGTCCAGGAGGACAACTTTTTTTTCATATTTATTTATTTATTTTGAGAGGGAGAAAGAGAGACAGAGAGAGGGAGAGAGAGAGAGAGTGCAAGTGGGGGAGGGGAAGAGAGAAAGGGAGAGAGAGAATTCCAAGCAGGCCCTGTGCTGTCAGAGCAGAGTCTGACACAAGGCTAGATCTCACAAACAGTGATATCATGACCTGAGCCGAAATCAAGAGCCGGAAGCTTAATCAACTGAGCCACCCAGGCACCCCTCCATGCAGACAAATTTAGACACTATTTAAATTTCAATTCGGGGCACTTGGGTGGCTCAGTCAGTTAAGGGACCCTCTTTGGCTCAGGTCATGATCTCATAGCTCACGAGTTCAACCCCCGCGTGGAACTCTGTGCGGACAGCTGGGAGCCTGGAGCCTGCTTCATTCAGATTCCGTGTCTCCCTCTCCTTCTGTTCCTCCCCCACTTGCACTCTGTCTCTCTCTCTCAAAAATAAATAAAGGTTAAAAAAATTAAGTCTCAATTCAAATGCTCCTATATGAAATTTTACCTTCCTTTATCAAACAAATGTATTTGCCACTTTTCCTATGCTTCCTATATATTCAGTACAACAGTTAATCTTATCATATGTGGTTATTTATTTTCATGCTGATCTCCACACCAGACTGATTTCCTTGAGTCCAGGGTCATGGGACATGTATCTCTTTAATCCTGAGGGCCTGTCAAAATTCAGCTTCTAATGCTCAGGCATCCTCGGAGTCTTTCTAGACATGTAGGGTGTTATGCCCAGAATTCGTGATCCCCAAAGACCACTAGGGAGCCGAGTCCGATGCAAAAGCAAAAGAGCCTTTATTCGAGCTAGCTCGAGCTCAGTCCCCTACCTGCACCGACGCAGGGGTGAGATACTGGGGAGAGAGGGCTGAGTTTCAAAAGGACAAAGGTTTTATTGGGGTCTAGGGGCAGTTGGTGAGGTAATGGCTGTGGCCTCAGCTGATTGGCTGGGGAAGGGTCCGAGTCCTGTTAGGCAGGTGAGCGGGAGGTTACTCAAGGGGAGGAGGCGTGGTCAAGGTGAAGGACACAGAACAAGATGGAGTCGGCCGGGGTAGGCCCGCCCTTTCAGGGTTGTGCTTAAAAGTGCATGTTATTTCCTTCTATTCTCTTGCCACCTGTGGGCCTGAAATGGTTACCAGGATGTTCTTCTCCCAGCTCAGGGTATTTTGGACAGCAGAGCTGCTCCTCTGATCTGCATTAAGAAGAAAGAGTAATTAGTCACAAATTACTTTGTGTTTGCATTAGATGACTAATTTACATCTGAAATATAATCAGTTGAGTTACTGAGACGAAATGCATAGCATTTATTCATGCCATCACAATAAGTCTTCCCAAGTTACAGAAATCACTGAGAATGTGATACTTTGAGCATTTTAGATTTTCTTTGTTTCACTTTGCAGAATCTTCAATGTTGTAGGAAGTCATGGAGAGGACGTGACCACAGTTTGACCCCCACAAGCCAGGCGGGCAATCAGAGGCTCCTCACCCCTCCCCGGTCCTTGGACTCAATCACCTTCACACCGTGGGGGCCTGCTTTCAAGGTAGAGGCCTTGAGGGGGCTAACTGTTGTTGAGGCCTTAGGGAGGTTTACACGGCTTGACCCAGTTAAGGCTTCTAAGTAAACGTTTAAGATTCTGGTGTGTGGGGAGCCTGGGTCGTTCAGTCTGTTAAGTGGCTGACTCTTGATTTCAGCTCAGGTCATGATCTCATGGTTTGTGAGATCTAGACCCCCTCAGAGCTCTGTGCTGACAGGGCAGAGCCTGCTTGGGATTCTCTCTCTCCCTTTCTCTCTGCCCTCTCTCTGTGCACACACGTGCTCCCCCCCCCCCCCCAAATAAATAAGCTTAAAAACAAAGATTCTGATGTGCAGTGAAGAAACCATTTTATTTTGTGGGGTCCAAGACAAGCTTCAGATGTAAATTACCTTGTTTATTAAGGTGGCCACCTACTAATTTGGAATGGTCTGCCTTTTTCTTCTTGCCCTTGAGGGGCCAGTTTGGGATTTCACCCTGGAGGCTCCAAAGGGTGGAACCTACATTAAAATAACATTGACAGCCTTCCATCCCTGCATTCATACCGACTCTTACACTGAAAATGGCCCCTTCAGGTTATATTGTCAATTCTCAAGCTGCTTTGTTGCAGACAATGAATGTGACACCTGTAACACAAAGAATGTTAGTGCAAGGTCTCTGCCCTTTAGAAGTCACGTGGTCACTGTGAGGTGGTGAAATACCACATAATAGCTTATAAAAGACACTCACACATGCACATACATACCAACACACATAGATACACAGTGGGAACTCAGATGAGAGGGAGATACATTCTGTCCACATTTGATGTCTACTGACCTTGCCCCCTTCTTCTCATCCTGTAAGAATCCTGTGAGGCAGCTACATCTCTTAGTTTCATGTTCAGTAGTGAATGACAGTTATCCCCAAATTAGAGGCTTAAGCTGGATATGTATTTATTTCTTTGCTAAGTAAAAAAGTCAGGAGGTAGGTGATCCAAGGCTGGTGTAGTGATTCTGCAACCACAGAGGGGGTTGGATCCTTTCAGCTTTCTTCCATGGAATCTCTAGAATGCGACCCTCATCAGCAAGGTTCCAGATGAATGAGCTTGGAGGAGGGAGTGGGCATCCTCCCTTTCAGGAGCCTTGTGGAAGTCTCATGCAGTTTTATCCTGTTAGGAAATCTGCAGTCTGCACCAAAGGAGGTATGTCACTGGACCTTGCAGGTGACGAGCCGAAGGCTCAGGGAATAATGTGCAGGTGCCTGGAGTTAGAAAGCATGGCTTCTTGGTCTGTTCAGTTATTTACTAGAGATGAGACTTGGAGCAAATTGCTCACTTCTGTGCATGCTAATCTTTCCACTGAAAAGAATTGGCATGAGAGATACTGTGGAGAGATATGGGAGAGATTCTCCTGTATGAGAGACACTTTGTAATGGATAAATGGCAGAGCTCAAGAGAAAACAGTGGCAAACTCTGCATTTCCATGCTAATGAGTTCTCGTGGGACCTGAAATTGTGCTTCTGTGATCACCCTCAGAAAAGTCGAACACTGAAACATAAGGTGGTGCTTAATGTTTTCGAAAGCAGCAGAGAGGAGATTGTGAAAGACTTAGAGCTGTCCAGCTACTTCCTTTAACAAAGGTGCAGATTTGGGGGCACCTGCCTGGCTCAGTCGCTGGAGCATGTGACTCTTGATCTTGGGGTTGTGAGTTCGAGCCCCACGTTGGTGTAGAGGTTACTTAAAAACTCACTCTTTAAAGAAACAAAAAACAAATGTGTGGATTTGTTGCCCCCTTTCACTTTCAAGCTCCTGTATGTTGTTTTTCTGGGAAGATCGAAGCATGCAGGTTTCTGAGGATGCTCCTTAGAGCAAGAAAGCCAAATCCAGCTTCCTTCTAGTTTGAGTTCAGCATCAGCCAGAGTGAGGTAACTCGCGAATGCCGGGACCAGACAGCTCCCAAGGAGCAGCGAGTCTTGCTAAGCTGGCTACCTGGTGGGAGCAACACTGGAGCCAGGGACATCGGGATGCTGAGCAGCAGTGGTCCCATCCTGTGCCCCAACTTCAGAACGGTGAGTTTTGATTAGAGCCCTTGCCGGGGAATAAGGACTTTACAGGACGTAGCTAGCTATTTGGGGGCATAATTTCCTTTAATAGGGCATAACCATTTCTCCTTGATTTATGAGTTGTTTCTTCAAAGTTATTTCCTATTTTTTTTTCATGCTGATTTAATTACTATCTTTTCTGGTAAAGTAGGTTCAAAGTAGGGTAAGTTCCAATAATGTCTTTCTGTCAGGGAGACATTGAGGTAGACAAAGAAATAAGAAATGGTCCCTAAGAGGATGGGGTGTGCCCAGTTCGGGCTGTGCTGCTTACCAGTCCTGGGTTCTTGAATAAATTATTCAGAATTTCTGAGCTTTGGTTTCCTCATCTGTAAAATGGGGCTAACACTATGTGCCTCTGTATGCTGTCGTGAGAGCACAGAGCCTGGCGCACGGAAGCCGTTGGTCATTCGGTAAGCGACACCTGGTATTACTCAGTCCATGACAAGACGGGATGAAGACGCCCAGGGCTCCTCACTGAAGTGTAATGAATGCTCTTTCTACTTCCTGACCCCTCGCTGTGGCCATAGTCAAAATACAAGCTGCACTCACCCCTCTCTTTGTCAGGCTAGGAGGTGGAGAGAGAAACAGAAGCCTCCATAGATCGTGCATGGGGAGATAGTACAGAAAAACAAGAAAAGACCTAAGAGGTTTATTTCCCCCTCAATTTACAGATGAAGAAACGGAGACCCAGAGAGGAGAGGAACTTTCCGGAAATCAACAGCTTTGCTTTTATCTTAGTGATTTCTTTTTTATTAAAAAAAATTTTTTTTAAACATTTATTCGTTTTTGAGAGACAGAGCATGAGCAGGGCAGGGGCAGAGAGAGAGAGGGAGACACAGAATCTGAGTCAGGCTCCAGGCTCTGAGCTGTCAGCACAGAGCCCGACACGGGGCTCAAACCCACTAAGTGTGAGATAATGACCTGAGCCGAAGTCGGATGCTCAACCGACTGAACCACTCAGGCACCCCAATGATTTTTTTTTTAAACCTTTCGGGATTGCAGCAAAGTCCCAGTATTTATGGATTTTTCTGTTCCGCCTTGTCTGGTCTCATATGCAAAGGGCAACATTTGGCACAGAAGGAAAGTAAAACCCAATTATGGCTGTCTGCAGTAGCTGGCACAGTTAGAATTTTAATATACACTTAATAGTGGTTTTATGACTCGCCGTTTATAGCAGGCTGGCTTCTCCTGCATGTCACTAATGAAATGCACTCCTCTGCTTCATCGTGCATAGAATGGGTCAATGAATACTGGAGTACTCTGAAGGGGGAAAACCACGGTTCACATGCTTTGTATGAAATGTCGTTGGTCTTATTTGTACTGCTACCTTGATTCTGCAAATTCTCGGCTTTGTGACCAGAATTATTCTTTGAAATATCATTTTTTCCCACCAGTAGGAAAACTAGTTTTTGATGGGGAGGAAGAGGGTGGAAGTCTGATCTTGCACGAGGAGAGGTTCTGCTGGAAGGAGTCTGGAAATACAGTCCTGGATAGAACCTTAAAGATCTCTAGCATACCTCCCTGAATTTTTAGAAAAGGAAAATAAGGCCTAGAGATAGTACAGAAAAGAAGTAAGTTGCTCGAAGTCCTATAACCGGATGGTGGCAGAACAGGAACCAAGAGCCTTGATTTGGGAGACAATATACAGAGCTTACATGTAATTTGTCTTCCTTCTTTAGAATCCTTGGGAACAAGAACAGAGTTCAGGCAACATGGTCACCTAACAATTTAAATTCAGAGGAGTTAAGTCCACAAACAAACAAAAATAAATAAAAGAAAGCAAGGTAAAGCAAATAAACCAAAAAACACAAATTCTCCCTGGTGAATATTTTCCAAGCAGAACGTAAGCTAGATTGTCAGCTCCTTGAAAGCAGCCATTTTTACCTTTATAACATTGAGCTGAGGATTTAGAACATAATGCGAGTGATTGATTAACTGAAAAGGTTCTGAGATGAGATAAGTCATTTCATTTCTCAGGTAATAGTTATCTTTTTGGTTCCCTGGGGTAAGCCCAGAGAGAGAGGGTACTGGGAGCCTGCTTATCTTTATCAGGGTTCTGGGTCATGGGGTTGAGTTTGGTGATCAGTTTCTGCCCTTCCTTGTTAAGAGGTCAAGTCTTCATACGTGCATCTCATTTCACTGAAGTGTAATTCCTCTAACGGGTAGAACTGGCTTTGCTGGGACTTCGCTGTGTTTTATGTGTTGGGCATTTCTCACCTCTGAGCCGATTGCCTGACCGGTGATTCAGTCAATGGTAAAAGGTTCTGGGTCACTGATAGGGCCCGATATAGCAGCATGGTCACTTGGGAGCCCAGACAAAGGATCCCATCTCTCCAGAGATTCTGTGGTTTGCTGAAAATGCATGGGATGAGGCCACTTCCATGCAAAGACTTCAAGGGATGCCTTGACCCGGGAAGAAAGATTTTTGGTGGTGATAGTGCAGAGTTGATCTCTATTGTGGGACTCTCCCCTTGTACCTCAGAGGTATGGGCTTGATCCTGTCTGTACCCCCCTCAGTTGGTGCAAAATCAGAAGGCATTCTGTTCCACAGACAGCCCCTGCCAAAGAAGCATGATCACTGTGTTGTTTGTGTTCATCAGCCAGACTGGTTTAATAATAATTTAGCAGAAATAATATTAATAAAAACAACACCATACACAATAATAAAAAGAAATATTAATTAAATGACTAATTTTCAGATAGTTCATAAGCATTGTCTTATCTTAACTTCACTCAACCTTTGGAGGGAGGTATCATTCAACCCATTTCATGGGTGTGGACATTGAAACTCAGAAGAGTAGACCAAGTTGTTCAGGGTCTCTTAAGCTAAATAAGTTACTAAGGAGAAATTTCTGTACTTGAAACAATTCTCTGACCCTAAAGTCAGTGTTCTTTCTATAGCATTGCATATTTGCATTTACGTGCAGTTTACAAACCAGATTTACTTCCACTAGCTCATTTGACTTTGAAACAACCCTATGACCTAGTTTTTATTTGGATCCTTATTTCACATATGAAACTGCCCAAATTTATATTTCTAGG
This sequence comes from Prionailurus viverrinus, assembly GCF_022837055.1. Classification (NCBI taxonomy): domain Eukaryota; kingdom Metazoa; phylum Chordata; class Mammalia; order Carnivora; family Felidae; genus Prionailurus; species Prionailurus viverrinus. The sequence goes on along the minus strand of NC_062563.1, from coordinate 127,203,245 downwards.
AAGTGGCAGAACTGGGATTTAAATCCAGGTCTCTCCGCCATCAGAAAAAAAAAAAAGATGGATTTTGGAGTAGCTTGATATTATAATGACCTGGGATTCTGGGAATACCTGCATCATGTGTGGATCACAGCCACTCTCCACGTGGGTTTCTGAGGAAGAAATACTCAACGGGAGTTAGAAAAACAAACATGAAGAGTACGTTAGCTGAGATTTGGCACAAAAACCCGATGCAGAGAATTCTGATAAAACTATCTGAACTATGTGGAACACTCTTGTTAAAATACTCAGGACTCAGCCTACAGCAGACTAGGAAACCAGTGACTGTGTTTCATTGCTGTGCTCAACATGTATCATGGGTTTTGCCCTAATGGGATCCTTAGAATGAAAGGACCACCAAAGGGAATCAAAGAACTACAACTGACTCTGACTTTTAATGCACACTCACTTGCAATTGTTAGCCTAGCTTCCAGCAGGTGGGAAAAGCAGCAGAGGAAGAAGGTAGGGAAACAAATTTTCTTTCCCTTCATTCTTATTGGTCTTTGAAGTGCAAACTGCCATATTGCTTCTTCCTACTTCAAATGCCCAGAACTGTTGGATCTCGACCCTGGCCTGCCTTTCCTTTCCCAATTCACCTTCTTCCTGGTTTGTCAGATTACCAGGACTCCTCAGTTTTCTCCTTTTCATCTGTTGGATTTTTGGCAAATCTTTCAGAACACCAGAATCTCAGGGGTTTTTTTCTCCCCACGTTTGGCTGTTGATCCTTTTGTTTCTTTGAGGGCCACAGTTCTCTATTGTTAATAAGTGTCACAAAAGATCCATGCATCCATCCAATCGTTTAGTCCTAAAGTAAAAATGTAACACTGAGTACCTTCTAGGTGTCTAATTTTGCTAGTATACGTGTGACATAATATATTGGTGGAATTGACTAAAGAATATTTACTGGGGGAAATAGCTGGGTATGGAATCAATCTCAATATCAGGATCAATAATGAAGCAGTTATGGGGAGTATTATATAAATTATGTAAGTGACCACAAACTTCAACTCAGACCAGATTCTGGCTTCAGCCATATATCCATGTTGATCCTACATGCAAATGAAATTATTGGTGGTCAGGTTCTGTTGTAATTCAGCTGTGCTAACTAGACATTTGTAAGATGAATATTTAAACAGGACATTAAGCAGGCACTTGATGTTCAGCAAGCGTTTATGAGAAAGCAGATGAATTCTGGCATGGGAGCTAAGCTTTCTGAATTTTCAGCTTGGACTTGAAAACACTGTGAGCCTGGGATAATTCCCCCCTTCGGGGGCTCAGCTTTTCCATAGAAAGATGAGAGGAAGGCAGCTGTTAAATGGTATAGATCCAGAATGTTGTGATATGAGGTTTACTGGAGGCACAACAGATTGCCTAAAAAGCCCTTGTCTTCCTTATCTCTGAAAGTTCAACTTCAGCTCCCAAAAGCTTTAGCTTAAATAGCCTCTCCTCTGTGGAGCCTGTCCTGATTGCCCTAATAAAGTAACTCCTGTCTTGCAACCCCCAGTCCATTTCAATGGGTGCAGTTCATGTAACTTAACATTTCGCACTTCATATTATTACCATTATTTGTGGTCATATCTTCCTCTTTCTTTTTTTACTTAAAAAAATTTTTTTAAGTTTATTTTGAGAGAGAAAGCACAGGGGAGGGGCAGAAAGAGAGAGAGAGAGACAGAATCCCAACCAGGCACTGGGTGTCAGTGGGGAGTCTGTCACAGGGCTTCAACTCACTGACCATGAGATCATGACCTGAACTGAAATCAAGACTCCAGCGCTTAACCGACTGAGCCACCCAGGTACCCCATATCCCACTTTTCTGTTAAACTTGTTGAAATCTTTAACCACCGGGTCAACATTTAATTCATTTCTGTATCTCTCATAGTTTTTAGTGCAGTGCCTGGCATACAATGGAGAGGTATTGTTTGTTGTGTGGTGATTAAATAAACCAGTGACTGTCAGATTGATTGAATAAATGAATGAATTACACATAAATGAAATCGATGAATGAATGTGTGTGGAGAGGGGAATGGACTGATTGATACAGTGTCTGCAAACCCAATATTCTTCAGTATAATGGCTGTTGGTCTGTATGAGGCATTGTGCTAAACCCCCTATACACATGATCTCACTAAACCTCACAGTAATACTTAGGGTAGGTATTATCATTTTCATTTTAAATATTTTTAATTTTTTTTAATGTTTATTTTATTTTTGAAAGAGAGAGAGAGAGCATAAGCAGAGGGGCAGAGAGAGAGGGAGACAGAATCCGAAGCAGGCTCCAGGCTATGAGCTCTCAGTGCAGAGCTCGATGCGAGGATTGAACCCATGAACTGTGAGATCATGACCTGAGCTGAAGTCGGATACTTAACTGACTGAGCCACCCTGGGGCCCCTGTCATTCTCCTTTTAAAGATGAAGAAGTTGGGTAGCCTGGGTGGCTCAATCAGTTGAGCGTCCGACTTTGGCTCAGGTCATGATCTCAGGGTTCATTGGTTCGAGCCCTGTGTTGGGCTCTGCGCTGACAGCTCAGAGCCTGGAGCCTGCTTCTGATTCTGTGTCTCCCTCTCTGTCTGCCCCTTCCCTGCTGTGCTGTCTCTCTCTGTCTCTCAAAAATAAATAAATGTAAAAAAAAAAAGATGAAGAAGCTGAAATTTAGAAAACAACTAAGGAAGGAATTTACCCAAAGATTGGGAACCCAAGTGTGTCTGACCACAGAGACCATGACTGCAGCCACTGGACTATATGCCTGCCATCTTTGTGGGATGAGTGAGAGAGCAAGGAACAGTATTTACAAGGATGTAGTTATACATGAACTATTGGAGGTCAGAGGGCTGGATCAGGTCTCCAGTAATTGTCAGTTGTGTCTCCTTTCCTTTTGGAATTCACAAAACACGGCAATTAATGGCTATTCCTTCTCACATTAGACCACAGAAGAATTTTAGACTCATTGACCAACAACCCACTATACTGGCTCAGTGTCAACCTCGGTGTTCATTTTGTTTGCATTTTAGACTGAACATTCCATGCAATTACATATAGTCTCACCACCATTATATTTAGAAGTTCCACAATTACCCTCTGTTTTAGTGAGATTGGCCTAAAAGATCCACTTTGGTGAGACTGACATCAACTGAACTTGAAAACATTTCCCTCGCAGTCCCTGGATTGTGAGACTATGAAATGTTCTTGATGGTGAAGTTTGTTTTGGATGCCGAGTATTAATGTAACATGAATTCAGGACTTACAATAATTAGACAATAATATCAATGACTCACCATTGGCCTCAATCATATTTTATAGTTAGGTACAAGAGGCATTACTTGTACAAATAATTTCTTTTTATTTAAATTAAAAAATTGACTTCATTTTTTTAACTTTTTAAAAAATTTTTAAAAATGTTTATTTATTTTTGAGTGAGGGAGAGACAGCGCGTAAGTGGAGGGAGGCAGAAAGAGAGAGACACAGAATACGAAGCAGTCTCCAAGCTCTGAGCTGTCAGCACAGAGCATGTTGTGGAGATTGAACCCATGAACCCTGGAATCATGACCTGAGCCTAAGTCAGACACTTAACCAACTGAAACATCAAGGCACCCCTTGACTTCATTTTTTAGAGTAATTTTAGGTTCATAGCAAAATTGAGCAGGAAGTACAAACTGTTCCCACATATCCCCTGCTCCCACAAATGTATTGTCTTTCCCATTATTAACATTCACCCCAGAGTGGCAAATGTGTTACAGTTGTGAACCTGGCTAGACACATCATTACCACCCAAAGTTCATACTTTACAATAAGCTTCACTCTTGGTGTTACACATTCATTCCATGGATTTTGACGAGAGTATAATATGTCTTCAGTGTTATAGCATCATACAAAATAGTTTCACAGGTCCAAAACTCTTCTGTGCTCTGTTTATTCATCCCTCCCTCCCCCAACCCCTGGAAACCACTGATCTTTTTACTGTCTTCATAGTTTTGCCTTTTCCAAAATGTCATATAGTGGGAATCATACAATATACAGTCTTTTCAGATTGCCTTCTTTCACTTAGTAATATGCATTTAAGATTCTTCCATGTCTTTAATGGTTTGGTGGCTCTTTATTTTATTTTTGGGGGAGGTGGCTGAATAATATTCCATTGTTGAGATGCACTAAAGTTTATTTCTCTTCCCTCCCATACTAAAGGATATCTTGGTTACTTCCAAATTTTAGCAGTTATCAATAAAGCTGCTAATAAATATCTGTGTGCAGGTATTTGTGTAGACACATGTGTTTAATTCATTTGGATAAATAACAGAGTGCAATTACTGGATCTCAAGGTAAGGATATGTTTAGTCTTGTAGGTGTGGATTTTCAATCTAGGGAGCTTCTCAGGTGAAATCTGAAACTGGCCCTTGTATGTAGAGGGCAAGGAGAGACAGAAGAAAGAAGTGGCCACTCCAGACTGATAAATGGCAGATCTAATAATCAAGGGATCTTGCATGTGATGCTTGTCTTTGATGGCTATAAGATGAGTAGATCTCTATACCTACCCACCAGAATCTTTTTTTTTTTTTAATTTAAATTCAAGTTAGTTAACATATAGTGTAGTATTGTTTTCAGGAATAGAATTTATTGATTCATCACTTAAATATAAGACCCAGTGTTCATCCCAACAAGTGCCCTCCTTAATGCCCATTATCCATTTAACCCATCCCCCCACCCACCTCCCCTCCAGCAACCCTCAGTTTGCTCTCTGCATTTTTGAGTTTCTTATGGTTTGCCTCCCTTTCTGCCAGAATCTTAAAAGTTTATATAGAGGCCTTAACAGGTTTCAGTCACTTATACCATGCAGAACCTCTCAACAGCACATTGCTTTCTCAAGGCCGTGTCCTTAAAAATGGCAAAGCAGAACATACATTCTAAGGACAAGGGAGGGGCTGAGGAGCCTACAGTTGTCTGGGTCCAGCTCATCTGTCAACCATTGGTCATGTCTTATTTATAATGTCCTCCAAAGTAAAAAAACTGCCAAACTGGTTTTCAAAGTGGCTGTACTGTTTTGCATTTTCACCAGCAATGAACTAGAGTTTTGCAGCTTTGCATTCTTGCCAGCAATTAGTGTTTGTCAGTATTTTGGATTTTGGCCATTCTAAAATGTCTGTAATAGTATCTCATCATTTTAATTTTCACTTCCCTGATGACATATGATTCAGAGCATCTTTTCATATACTTGTCATTTGTATATCTTTGATGAGGTGTCTGTTTAGGTCTTCTGACCATTTTTAAATTGGGATTTTAATTTTCTGTTGTTGAGTTTTAAGAATTATTTGCATATTTTGGATAATATACACAGATATCCAATGTATATTTTGGATATTTTATCAGATAGGTCTTTTATAGCTGTTTTCTCTCAGTCTGCAGCTTGTCTTCTTATTCTCTTGATAGTGCCTTTTGCAGAGCAGCAGTTGTTTACTTTAATGAAGTCCAGCTTTATCAATTATTTCTTTCATGGATCATGCCTTTTGTATTTTAACTAAAAAGTCTCTGCCAAATCCAAGGTCATCTAGATGTTCTCTTATGTATCCTTCTAGGAATTTTATAGCTCTATGTTTTACATTTAGGTCTATGACCCATTTTGAGTTAATTTTTGTGGGGCGTGTAAGGTCTGTGCCTGGATTAATTTTTTTGTACGTGGATGTCCCATTGTTCCACTACCATTTGTTGATGAGGCTATCTTTTCTCTACTGCATTGCCTTTTCTCTTTCATCAAAGATTAGTTGATTATATTTATGTGGATCTATTTTTGAGCTCTATTTTGTTCACTGATATACTTGTCTATTTTTTTCATCATTACCACACTTTTTTTATTATTCTTGCTTTATAGTAAGTCAGGTAGTATCAGTCCTTTAACTTTGTTCAAGTTAGGAAGAACTTATATCTTGATGACAGTAAATTTTCCTATCCATGAACATGGAATATCTGTTTAGCTTTTCTTTCATTTCTTTCGACAGAGTTTCATAGCTTTCCTTATATAGGTCTTGTACATGTTTTGTTAGGTTTATACTTAAATAATTAATTTTGGAAGGATGCTAAAGTATGTGGTATTGCATTTGTAATTTAAAATTCGAATTGTTCATTGCTGATATATAGAAAAAGGAATTGACATTTGTATGTAACCTACTATATTGCAACCTTGCTATAATCACTTATTAGCTATAGGACTTTTTATTTTGATTCTTTGGGATTTTCTACATAGACCTTGATGTCATCTGAAATCAATGAGTCTTACGTCTCCCTTCCCTTGCTGTATACCATTTATTTCCTTTTCAACAATGTTGAATAGGAATGGTGAGAAGAAAAATTCTTCATATGTTCCTGATCTTAACAAGAAAACTTGTGGTTTCTCACCATTAAGTATGATGTTAGCTATAGACTTTTTTTTTTTTGTAGATGTTCATTGTCAAGTTGAGGAAGTTCCTATCTCTCCCTAGTTTGTTGAACATTTTTGTCATGAATGAGTGTTGGATTTTGTCAAGTGCCTTTTCTGTATCTATTGATATGATCATGAGATTTTTATTTGTTAACATGTTTATGTTATTGATTATATTAATTGATTTTCAATTGTCAAACCACTTTTCCATACCTGGGATAAATCCTATTTGGTTTTGGTGTATAATTCTTTTTGTATTTTGTTGGATTTAATTTTCCAATATTTTTTTGAGGAATTTGCATCTCAACATTTACTTATATGGCCTCAATTATCCAGTAATTCAAATTAAGTCAAAATATAGTCTATTGTTGAATCCAATCAAAAGATCACAAAAATATTTCTATAGAGAGAATATAGGGTGATGGAAAAGAGAATTTGTATTTATTGATTGTCCCTATAATTGTATTGCTTAATTTAATTGTCATAAGTAATGTGGAATTAAGTGTTACTATTTCCATTCTTCAGATGAGAAAATAATTTTCTCATTTAATCCTCAATGCCTTTTATCTGTGCACAGCATAAACCGTGGAAAGTAATGAAACTCAGTTCCATTACCCATCCAGTAAGTAGCAGAGTCAAGATTTGAACCCATATCTGCATGATTACAAAATCCGTGTTCTTTCTACTATGGCATATGGAGGGCAGTAACCTTAAACTGATCACTTCCATTATCCTTATGAGTAATTCTGAAGTGGCAGAAAGTCATCAGAATTTACAATTTATCAAAGAAGAGAGGCAAGGCTCTTTCTGTGCTTAGTTAGTCCTCCTCAGGGTTTCAAGTCATCTGGATAGTTTCAGAGCTTCCTGGAGGGAGGATGCATAAAAACGATGTCTTCAACCCCAGGTGATTCGCCATCTAGGTGCAAGAATTTATATTTCCACAGTCACTCTTCCAGAGGTCCAGTCATAAATACAGCCTTTCATGTGGACTCAAAGATACATTTATTCTTCCAACTGGACTCTGGAGGGGCTGTTTTAGTGTTTCAAGGATGAACCATGGATACCCAACTAGTCTTCAGCACGTGTCTGTAGGTAGTCAAGGTCCCTTCATAAGGCTGATTATCTGCCTCTCATCTCTTTTTTTTTAAGCTATAAATAGATACTAACCATAAATGCTGACCATATACAAATAGATACTGTAAACCCCACAGTGGGGCCATGATGTCCAGCCAAATGCTTGGCTTTTCTCTTTCCCTGGCTTGGGTCTCATTTGATCCCCTTGGCTGCTACTCAGAGCCCTGTTGTATATGGATAGATTCCCCACAATAATGGGCAACAACAATCCAACTCTGGAATATCTGCCAAGTCTAGATTTCCTTCTACTATTTCCAGCCTACCTGAGCTAAGGAAGAATGGAGATTGTGACCATCTCTCTTCTCACAATCCCACTGCACCAAACCTATGTTAGAACATTATAAATGTCTATGCAGGATGTACTGCGACATCCAGTTCTTTGATATTACCTCTTCTGTTCAGAACAGCAAAGGACTGGGGCGTCTGGGTGCCTCAGTTGGTTGAGCATCTGACTTCAGTTCAGGTCAAGGTCTCACAGTTCGTGAGTTAGAGCCCCGCGTCGGGCTCTGTGCTGTCAGGTCAGAGCCTGGAGCTTGCTTCCGATTCTGTGTCTCCTTCTCTCTTTGCCCCTCCCCTGCTCTGTTGGTCTCTGTTTCTCTCTCCAAAATAAATAAACATTAAAAAATTAAGAAAAAAAGAGTACAGCAAAGGACCAGTCCTGGCCAACCTGACCAAGATGATAGTGCTATGACAATTTTTCTATTAATACCTTCCAACATGGCTATCTCAGGCTTGGGAAGGCTAAGATTTCTGATAAGCTCAGATATGCTGTATTTAAATGATTGCATAAGCAGATTTGATTTGTGATGACTTCTTCACTAATCTTATAATGTAGCTAGACTAATACAAGCTCAAGAGCACTTCGACACCACTTCCAGGTTAGTCCAGCTTATCCTAAGACTAGACAGTCCTTTGCTGTGCGTAATGCATGCAACTCTATAAACATGCCTCAGATATATTTGGTTTTTTAATCCAATTGGATTCCACTGGGACATGCTTTCACACTTACACTTCTATGACTCATGGTCATAATGATAAGCCTTCTATAATCCTGAAGCTTAAAGGGCTTCAGCACCCTGGCCTGGGGAAGTCATCAGGTTTAGTGGAAACAGAGTTGGTCTTAGCACCTGGAACTCTATCTTGAAGTCATGTGGTAGCAAATCACCTCTCTCCACATTCTCTTTGGAAAACTGATGAACACATAACCTATTGAATTACAGCTAATTTTAGTTCCAAAGCCATTAGGAAATAAGATCCAGGGGAGAATTTTAAGTAATTTCATTTCAGCTGATTAAGATGTTTAGATACAAGCATCACATTTAATGTTTGGAAACATTATCAAAGTCAAAAGCACACTAAGCATACTGTGTCCTATGAGCTAACAAATCCGTGGTGGTATCTATTTAAAATCTTGATAACTCAGTAAAAAAATTCCTTGAAAGCTTTGCTAATTCCTTAGTCATAAAGGAAAGGTCTAGAGTCCTGGGGCACTTGTGGGATGGATTGCCATCCATCAAAGATAAGTTTGCTTATGGCTGTTTTTACAGTTTGCTCTGTACTTAGACCTAGTCTTGTTTCTAAGCCTGTTCTCGTCCCCATTTGAATTTAGTTTTATTCAATGATTTATACTCCCTACATTTTAAGAATGATATAGCCATGTGCATGGAGTTCATTATCAGCCTATCCCATGTATCAGACCATAAAGAAGCCCTCAAGAAAAGATCTTAAGTCCACTATACAAAAATAATATCATATCCAGAGTTGCATAATCAGGCATTTTACAAATTACCACTAGTTACCCTTTAATTACCAGCCCTACACAAAGAACACCAGATCAATATTCCTATCCTTGGGGTGCTTACAGTCCTCTGTGAGATACACAATGAAGACAGAGAATGTTTCTTAAGTTCTTCCGACGTGCTGGACGTTTAGTTTCATTTAATCCTGATGATTGTCCCAAGAATAGACATAATGATTACCATTGTTTTAAAGATGAGAAAATTGTAAATTTAAAAGCATTACATGCTTTCCCAAGATAATATATCTAGGATGTTTTGGAATTGGAATTTGAAACAAGTTACTGTGACTATAGGGCTCTGGCATATACCCACCATCTGACCGTCCTGTATGGAAAGACAATGTGTTATTTTCACATGAAAGAGGATTGTCCAATATTCTTTGGGATCACAAAGGGTAACTCATCTGCCTTTGACCAGAAAGCTAGCAGAGCTGGTGGGAAAGAGTTCACTTGCTTGTCAATTAGATCAAAGCCCTGTTCCAGGAGTGCTTGTCATGAGGAGGTGGAGGCAAAGAGGAGTGCCCAGACACAGAGCCATGCTGGGTGGCATTGGGAATCAAGGGGAGGTTATGTTCAGTGCCCCAATATGCCCTTCCTAAAACAAGCCTTTCTTACTTGGGCCACTGTCCCACCTGCCCGCCTTGAGATGGTGTTGCTGTCACTACAATGTAGTATTATGGGCAGGAAATTTGTTGCTAGAAAGATACAAGTTCAAATCTCTGCATTGTAATTTGCCAGTTTTATTATCATGAACATATTGCCCCAAATCTCTAAATTTTAATTTTATTGTATGTAAAATGGTGAAAATATTTACTTCACAAGCATATTATGAGAATAAAGGACTGAAGGGAGAAATGGAGGAGATATGACCTGACAAGCTTGGTGCCTGCGAGGTCACATGTGCTCAGTCAGTGGCAGGTTCCCCCTTTTAAATTCTGCTCTCAGGGAAAGTATTCACATGACTCGTTTGTACTTTCATTCAATCACATTCCAAACTCAATTTTCTTTCCCAAAAGGGTAGCTAACCACCACGTGTGACCTTTCACTGGCTTCTTCCCTTTAAGGGATTTCAAATGGCAGAGATTTTACTAAGCGTGTCTTGGGGGGAACATTTTGGTGTGCAAAATTCAACTCCAGACAGGTGATTTTTCTATTTGTTATTCAAAGCAATCTGAGATAGTCCTAAGCACAATGGGAATAGGGGTGGGACAGCTGAGTCCCAAGACATATCTTGAAGGAAGCAAAACCCAACAGTGCCGCCATAACCTCCGAGCTGTAATGAAAATGTGAGGGTCTATGGTTATCTCAGACTCTACCGTGAAGTTTCCATCTCCCTGGAAAGTGATTCAGGGCTCAGTGCTGCTCTGCAAACATGCACAGAAGCCATGGTATTTCCAAATAGCCTCCTTCCCATCAGCAAGAGAACAGTGTTGGCTGGAATCAGTAAGTGCAATTAGAGAGTCAGTAGCAGGGGTCCCATCCCGTAGGTTACTCATCAAAATGCCATTCGCTGATTATTGCCAGGCAGTACGGAAAACATTTTGATAATCATTTCGGTTATTTGATACATTTTAGAATTCAATTCTTCCTCTTTGCCCAAAGACCCACATCAACATCCAAAGATCATCAGATATAATACACCCCACTAACATCTTTCTGTTCAATTTACTTTTTCGAATTTCACCATCTCCTCCACTGTCTCTTCCTGCTCATATTCCACCTTCTTTCTCCGTACTTTTGTTTTTTGTTTTTGTTTTTGTTTTGTTTTGTTTGAGAAAGAAAGCATCAGTGTGGCTAACAGTCTTTTTTTCCCTCTGTTCAGACTTCAGATCTTTGATGGGACTAAATAAGCTGAGTTTAAATCATGAAATTGCACACTGACTTAGTTTTCTAAGGTGCTAAAAAAGTTCCTTTTCCTTAAAAACATTGTGTTTCTTCAATCTTTTATTCCAATGATACTCACTACGCACCATACAGGGTGTTGCCCCAGGAGGCCGATGTGTGTATCGTGCGTTACCTGTCCTGAAAGAGCTTATAGCCGTGAAGGAAGTGACAGATGTGACTACAACTATTAATAAAGCAGAACAGAAAAAAGGGATGCAGAAAATTCAAAACAGAATTTGTCATTTTTGCTGGACAAGGTACTGTTTGAGCTAGACTTTGAATAGTTACTGAAAGATGATATCAGCGCTTTGTAGTCAAGATACACAGGAGGGATGGGTAATTAGAAATTACCCTTCCTGTCCAAGTTGAAGTGTTCAACTTGTTTTGAGCCCCAGATGCATAAAGGGAAATGGTGGAAAATAAGGATGGAAGAGGGAGATTTGTGCCCATAGATTCAAAGTATTGGGGGAACAAAAGGATGAGTGTCAGGGATCCTCCTCACCCCCCAGGAGTCTATTCTCCAAACCAATCTTTCTTTTGGGTACCCCTTTCCATGTGATCTGTTGAGGGATAGCTCCAAGGGGCTGTGGCAACCATATAGGATTGTTCAGTGTCAAAAGATAGAGGGGGAAATGCCCAGAAGGAGAAATAGCAGAAGGCACGATGTAGGGTAAGAGCCAGAATGATGCCATGTCTTACTCTCCTTCTCCCATGGGTCTCCTTTGCACCTCCATTTTTGCAAATTTCACCAAGGCTGCTAAAGCAGGGCCTATTTTGTGATAGACAAAATCTGTGATTAGGAAGAGGTGATCTTAGGACTTTTTCTGCAAAAAAAGCACAAGGTCAATTTGATTGTCAGAACATGAACTTCCAATTAAAAATCTGAAATCAAAGATACTGGAAACATTTTATGTGTTTTGAATGGTGTTTTGCATTCAAGGTCAAGCAACACGTCTCCCAGTTAAAAACTTTTTATCGACAGGCTGATGTTCATATTGATTAAATACATAAAACATCAAAGCCAAAATTTATGGGTAAAACTGTGTGCATTCTAGCAAAAGCACAATTTTCATAAATAAAGGTGAATTGGGGTATTTTTTTCATTTAAAGAATAATATGTGCATTGCTCATGTGCATGTGTAGTAAATACAGGGAATCCAAGAAACTTGATTTGAGTTATTTAATACTATTAATAAAGAACAGGTTTGAGAAATAGGTTAATAGTAAACACATGTACAAAAGAGAATAACTGGTGTCAATTGATATCTATGAATCTGTTCTAAAAGACTGTCAGAAAAGTGTTTCTTTTATTAGTTAGGAAAGCAGTAGTTACATGACTCAGTCTTGTATAGGAAATGAGATTTTTTTCAGACATCGGTAATAGAGAAAAATGCTGGAGTATCACATAACTTTTTTATTATTTTTTTTAAATTTTTTTTTCAACGTTTATTTATTTTTGGGACAGAGAGAGACAGAGCATGAACGGGGGAGGGGCAGAGAGAGAGGGAGACACAGAATCGGAAACAGGCTCCAGGCTCTGAGCCATCAGCCCAGAGTCTGACGCGGGGCTCGAACTCACGGACCGCGAGATCGTGACCTGGCTGAAGTCGGACGCTTAACCGACTGCGCCACCCAGGCGCCCCTCACATAACTTTTTTAAAAGAAGAATCTAATAAACTATTTACTAACAGAAATAAATGTTTTCTTGATACTGAGAAGAAAATCAGTATTATATATTCAGCCAATGTTCATATGACATAGAAGAAGACTCTCTCTTCTTAAACGAAATACTTTATCAAAGCCAACTAAAAATTTAACTTAAAAAAGTAGATTTTGATTTAAGTTTGGATATAGGTAGGAAAGATTTTCACTTGTGTGGTAACACTAAGAAAAATCATGATAAAATACTAATTATATTTGTCTATGAGAAAATTGAGGAGTGGTGAACAGAAGGAAGCCTAAGTGAATTGACTTGTAAAGAGAGAGGTCTTTCTAGATGAGTTGTGAGCTGTGGTGGTTTTCTGGGGAGTGCTTGGAGGTCATGGTTAGACAGGCTGAGGAGAGAGGCTGCCAGATTTGCTGGTAGAAAATTGGCCAACTGGATTGTTGGTGATGGTTAAGACAAGAAAGATAGATTGAGGCCTGGAGTACCCCAAATACAGTATTTTGTGTGCCCTGAACTTCTCCCTGTTCCCTTCTAAGTTTTAGCCAGGGCAGTGAAGATGAGGCTGAGTAGCAGGAAGAATCTGTGGAGTCTTGCCTATTCTTATAGGGTATGGGAACTGAGGACCCACAGCTTAGGTAAGTCTACAGCCCACTTCCTTTTGGCTCAAATGATCTTATTAAATTGAAATCCAATTCTAGACTATATCAGTTAACTCAGGCAGCTATAACAAATACCATAGACAGGGGGCTTAAACAACAGAAATTTATTTTTTCACATTTCTGGAGACTGAGAAGTTCAAGAGCAACAGGTCAGCAGGGAGATGTCTAGTGAGGATTCTCTCCTTGGGTTGCAGATGGCTGCCTTTTTCACTGTGTGCTCACATGGAATTTTCTCGGTGCATTTGTGGGCCATTGGGGCAAAGTGAACTCTCTGGTGTTTCTTCTCATAAGGGCTCTAATCCTATCTGACTAGGGCCCTGCTCTTATGACCTCATTTAATCTTAATTTCCTCCTTATAGGCTCTATGTCCAAATACATTCCCACTGGGTGCTAGGGCTTCCACATTGGAATTTGAGGGGAGACAAGTTGCACCAGGGGATCCAGAAGCTTTTCATCAAACCGAAGAGGGTCTTTCTTGACCTTTAACATCTAATGGAATTTGCCTTGCTGGATGTTGGACTTGGTTGGGACCCATCACCCTTTTCTTCTTTATTATTTCTCCCTTTTAAAAGGGGGGGGGGTGTCTATTCTATGTTTGTCCTACCATTGTATTCTGGAAGTATCTTGAGAAGTACTTTGGTTTCATGGAATCACAACTAGAGAAGAAGAACTTTGCCTCAAGCTGAATCATAACTCAAGGCTCACCTACATCTGATTTAAATATTAGATAAAACTTTGGACTTTAGATTTAATGCTAGGATGAGTTAAGACTTTTGGGGCTGATGAGATTGAATGAATGTGTTTTGCATGTGGTAAGAACATGAATTTGGGGGAGTGTTAGGGGTGGAGTGCTGTGGATTGCACTGTATACCCCCAAATTCATATATGGAAGCTCTAAGTCCCAGTGTGACTATATTCAGAGATAGAACTGTAAGGAGGTACTTAAGGTTAAATGAGGTTGTAAGAGTGGGTCCTGAGCAGATAGAATTAGTATTCTTACAGGAAGAGACACCTCAGAGCTCTCTCTCTTTCTTGCTGTCTTGCCTCCTTCCACCATACCAACAATGTATATACACCAAGGATAGGCTGTGAGAGTATACAGCCAGAAGACAGCCTCCTGCAATCCCAGGGGAAGCCCTCTCTAGACATCTCCCTGCTGGCACGTTGTTCTTGAACTTTCCACCATCCAGAACTGTGAGAAAATAAATTTCTCTTCTTTAAGCCACCCAGTCTGTGGTATTTTGTTGTAGCAGCCGGAGCAGACTAATACAAAAATCAAAATGACTTTTGGTGAACTATAAGTTACCACCCTATGAACTTAGCTGCCAAAATAGAAAAGACCTATATTCTCTGGGAGAAGACAAAGCAAATCAATGAAAACCTCCCAAACTTAATATTCTTCTAATTCCACTGGTTTTTAATAGTGTGTGCTATAAAATAAAATATGAGGTGTAAAAAGAAACAAAATCTGTGACCTGCAATTAAGAAACCACACACAGACACACAAAGAGAAGCCCTTGGATGACCCACATGCTGTCACTTGCAAACAAAGACTTTATAACAGTTATTATAAATATGTTCAAAGTTTTACATGAACACAAGAAAATGATGGTAGATGGGAAATGCAAACTATCAGAAAGAAGCTCATGGAAATTATAGATCTGAAAAATATCTGAAATAAAAGAAAAATGTTTTGGGAAAGTTTAAGAACACAATGAACAGTGTAGTAAAAAACCCACCAGATTAATAGAAATATCTAAAATCGGAGCCTAGCAAGAAAACAGGATGAAAAACATTTCAACTGTGCCCTGGGGGACAATATCAGGGGGTCTAACGTATGTGTAATTGGAGTCCTGGAAGGAGAGGAGAAAGAGAATGGGGGGGGGGTAGTGTGGAATACTTGAAGAAATTATGGCCTAACATCTCCCCAGTATAATGAAAAATATCAACCCACATAGTGGAGATTTCAGCACACTCCAAGCAGGATAAATACAAAGTAAACTACAAATAGGCACCTTTTATTCAAATTGCTGATAACCACAGGCAGATCTTTCAGGAAGCTGGAGAGAAAAAAGATACTTTTTTTTTTTTAAAGATACCTGATATATTGAAGAGCAACAAGAAGAATAATGGGTGGTTTCTCATCAGAACATGTAAGTCAGAAGACAACAAAATGACACCTTCAGAGTGCTCAGGAACCAAAACACTCAGCCACCCTGTAATTATGTACCCAGCTAAAAGTCCTTTAAAAAAATGGAAATAAGATAAAGGCATTTTCAGATAAACACAGTCAGGAGAATTTGTCAGTAGAAGAATTGCACTACAAGAAATAAAGTTGGTTAGGCTGAAGAGAAATGACACCAACTGGCTCGAACAACCCCAGAAATAGTAAGCATGTAAGTAAATATAGATGAATATTTTCTTCAGCTTATTTGAAAGATAATTGACTATGGAAGGCAAAACCGGTATTTTATTGAAAGAGTTATAATATACGTTAGTGTTAAAGTAAAATAAAATAAAATATATAACATCAATAACTCTAAAGAAGACAAAGGGTAAATGGAATTATTCTGTTGTAATTAAAAAAAAGATTTTTAATATTTATTTTTGAGAGAGACAGAGACAGAATGCAAGTGGGTTGGGGCAGAGAGAGAGGGAGACAGAGTCCAAAGCAGGCTCCAGGCTCTGAGCTGTCAGCATAGAGCCCCACGCGGGGCTCAAACTCAGGAGCTGTGAGATCACGACCTGAGCCGAAGTTGCACGTTCAACCAACTGAGCCACCCAGGTGCCCCTCTGTTGTAAGTTTTTTATGTTATATATGAAATAAGGTAATATTGATTCTGAGATTTAAATTTCTCCTAACGTTGCAACTAAGACTAGGGCTGAGAAACCAAGGCTTGACCTTTACACTGATAACAGTATATTTCTCCATGAGACCCAGACAAAGGGTATTTTAAAGGGCAGCTGAACTTAGAGCCACAGCTTTGGGGTCAGACAGATCTGGGTTTGATACCTGATTTCCCTCTTTTTCTAACTAGTGTGAATCTTCTTTGGTTATTACACCTCTCTGAGCTTGTACCTTTATCTATAAAATGGGTATAAATGTGCCTAGCTCGTTGTTTCTGAGGATACCCCCAACTGAAAACAAATAGTATTAAAGTAGTCACTCCAAATGGTAACTGTTAGAAGCAGGATTCTGTCCTTTGCCAGGTCCTATAATGAAGTATGTGTTCATACTTTCCTGCTGAAAAGAGAATTTTCTGGATCCACATATAGAGATTAGATTAAAAATTTATTTTAATGTTTATTGATTTTTGAGAGAGAGAGAGAGAGAGAGAGAGAGCAGGGGAGGGGCAGAGAGAGAGGGAGACACAGAATCTAAAGAGGCTCCAGGCTCTGAACTGGCAGCACAGAACCCAATGCGGGGCTTGAACTCACAAACCACAAGATCATGACCTTATCGGAAGTCAGACGCTTAACCAACTGAGTCACCCAGGCACTCCCAGACTAGATTTATAGCCTTAGGCAAAGCATACTTCACCAGTCCTCAGCTTTTCATAAAACCTGGGGAAGGGAACTCCTACGGTGTTTGAAGCCCTCTGAACTTTTAAATTGTTGCTGGACTGATGGAAACGGCATGTATCTGATGGCCTCATTATGGGGGTCCGATCCTTGAACAAGTATGACAATCGGCATTAGGCTTCGCCATGTGACTTAACCTGGAAAAAAATGGCTCTTTATCGCCTGTGAAAAATGGGTATGGAAATGAGTATCTGTGCTACATTTCTGCAATAGGTATCTTCAAAACCTGAGCTGCAGTGATGTGGATAAATAATTCAGTGGTGTAATAAATTTTTTCATATCAAAGAATCAGAAGTGGTTTTCCAAGGGTATTTCAATGTGGTCTATCTATGTAAAAGTGCCAAGGAAATAATGTGTTGTACCAGTGGGTGGAAACAGTGAATCTCCATTCTCTTTGCTATACCTTTCAGAGGAAAGAAAGTCCTGGATTAAGCATAAACAAGTGAATCAGATAATGCTTTCCTCAGGAAATTGCTTTTCATCTTTCACTTTAAGTAAAACTAATTTTTAGCCAATCGAGAATTTTTTCAGGTGGGAAGATTGTATTTATGATATACGGTAAGGTAATAGCTCATTTCTATGTTGCTTACAGCGTGATTAAAAACACTTAAAATATAATTATGTTTTGGTCGTATAGGTGGAAATATTTTGTGTGTTGATCTGTGAGTAATTTCCTTTTCGGTGTCATTTTGTTGAATTAGAGGAGTCCCTAATTCTCCCCCCGCCCAAGCCAGACTTATTAAAAATAATTACTGAGTATATAATGTATGCCAAAGGCTGGATACAGGAATGGATGAGACCTTGTCCCTTTTCTGAAGGAGGTTACTAGGAAGGGCAAGAAGCCCAGTGAACAACCAAAGCTGGAAGAGGCTAAACTTGGAGAAGATAGAAAGTCAGAGCTTCCCAGAGTGCTTAAAGAGCAACTAAGACCAAGGCAAGGGAACAGTATTTCAAGAAGGAATGGCAGAGGTAAAAAGAGGAATATCAGACTTTAATAAGTGTAGGGAATAAATGGTCATAATTCCATTTAAAATTATGGGGGGGGGGCAACTGGGTGGCTCAGTTGGTTGGGCATCCGATGTTGGCTCAGGTCATGATCTTGCCTTGCAGTTCATGAGTTTAAGCCTTGCATTGGCCTCTGTGCTGACAGCTCAGAGCCGGAAGCCTGCTTCAATTTTGTGTCTCCCTTGCTCTCTGCCCCTCCCCTGCTCACACTTTGTCTCTCTCTCCCTCTCTCAGAAATAAATAAACATATAAAATAAAATAAAATAAAATAAAATAAAATAAAATAATGGGGAGATAGATCTCAAAGACAGCTTAACAATGGACAGCCCTAAATGACAAGCTTACATTTATTATTATTATTATTATTATTATTATTATTATTTTATCTTCTGTGAAAGAAGGAACCAGCAGCAACATGGCATGATCAGATTAGTGTTTTGGGAAGGGTCTTACAGCACCACGACAGACTTCAGGGAGGTTTTTTTAGGGGTTTAAATAAGATTTTAAAACTACAAAGCACTGTATAGATATTTTTGAAAATATTGTCATCAATGTTTTAGGTGGTGGAAGAGACCAGAGATGGGCAGCTTCTCTGATTCCTCTCCCTGGCAGAGGCTGGGATTTACTAACAGACTCCACAGAACTGAAGTGGGGACCACACAGGACCTGTTATCCGCAGAGTGCGGATCATGGTGGCAGCGGAAGATGATCAGGTTACACCCAAGGTAGTCCTGAGTTGACTTTGTATAACATACCATAGAAGAATGGTTAGGACAAGAGGCACTCTAGGAGTAAAACAGGAGTTGACACTTAGGACCAACACATGTCAGTAGTAAGTCACAGAGATTAGTGCAAGAAATAGCATCCAACAAAGTCCAACAGCAGGATGCTATTATTATTTATTTATTATATATTTATGCCCTTATGCATTTTGTGAGCACTTCTTTAAATGGACTAGGTCCAAATAGGCAGGCCAGGTGAGAAATGATGAAGGCATGAGCCACCAGAAGCATGGAGGTCAGAGAGGAGAGAAAAAATTCCAGAGAGCTGATTAGATGATTCCTTAGTTTTTAGAAAAAAATAAAAAATAAAATCATTTGCCCCTAATTAAAGACACTTCCTCTCCCTGCCCCCAGATTGGGTCCAGTCTTTCCTCACCTATTTTAATTTGTGACACTTTCTTTTAAATGACCTAAGTAACTATTCTTCTCCAGCATTGATGTTCTTATTTCCTTATTGAGACCACATCGACCTATCTTTTAGGACACTGGTCAGATTTAAGTCTTCCAAAGCTTCCATGATTTTTCAGCACATAAGCTGGAAATAAATGATTTTTCCTCACGGAATTGCTATCAAACTCTTGGGGTCTTTTTTGAGGTGCAGTTTCCTTCCTTGTAATATATCTGTTTGTGCATTATTATTTTCCCTACCAGACTCTAAGCCTCTTGAAGACAGGTATCATGTCCAACTTTTCTCGCATTATTAAATTCTATTTTCCACCTCATAGGAGCTTAACAGATATTTGTTGAGTGCATATAAGAAGGACCATCTTGGTAATAATACGTATGACCATGAATAACTTTAAGATTGGAGATTGGGCAAGTGCCTGAAAGGACCATCTGTGTTTGGATTAATTGAAAGTTGTATTGTCCAGTATGGTACCCATTAGCCATATATTGTTATTTGATTCTGAATTGAGATTAAATAAAATTTAAAAAATCTGTTCCTCATTCTCACTAGCACATTTGAAGCCCTCAGTAGCTACATGTGCCAAGTGGCTAATATATGGGCATTTCCAGCTTATGGAAAGTCCTACTGGATAGTATCAGTCTAGTCCATGGTAACTCCAAGTTTCCAAGTGTTAGTTTTTGAGCTCATAGTTCTTGTTTTCATCTGTCTCAATCCCCAGACTTGTCTTTTCTGACCAGTCCTGCCTGGGATCCTGGTAGTTCATTTATTGTTCTGTTCAGATATTCTCAGCTGGCACTCTTAGATAAGAAAAGTCTCCCACTAGTTGTGTGGATCTATTGATTTTATCAAGCTAGTTAGTTTATTTATTCCTTGTTTATAAGCAGCTTTATTGAGGTATAAGTTACATGCCATAAAATTCATCCCCTTTGTAGAATTCAATGATTCTTAGTAAATGTGCAGAGTTGTCCATTCTGCATCGTAATCTAATTTTAAACATTCGCATCACCCTAGAAGGACCCACCATGCTCCTTTGTATTCACTCCCCATTCATACCCCAGTCTCAAACAACCTATAATTATTTTCTATTCCTATAGATGTCTTTTTTGGGCATTTCATATAAATGGTATTGTGCAATATGTAGCCTTCTGTGTCTGGCTTCTTTAGGTTAGCATAAAGGCTTTCAGATTTCATCTATGCTTGTAGCATATATTAATACTTCATTCTTTTTTATTGCCAAATAATATTTTATCATATGGATATACCACATCTTGTTTATTCACTCACCTGTTGATAGACATTTGAGTTGTTTTTACTCTTTGGCCATTATGAATAATGCTACAATGATGATTTGAATACCATGTCTTTGTGTGGACACATGTTTTTAATCCTTGGGCACATAGCTAAGTGTGGAACTGCTGGGTCATGTGGTCAATCTATGATTAGCATCTTAAGAAACAGATAAACTTTTCCAACGTGGCTGTGCCATTTTACATTTCCATCAGCAATATATGGTCTTCTAATTTCTCCACATTCTCCTACATCCCTTCTACTTGTTAGTATTTGACTCTTTTATCATCGTCTGGTAAAATGGCATCTTATGGTTTAAAAAATTTTTTTAATGTTTATTTTTGAGAGAGACAGAGACAGAGACAGAGCACAAGTTGGGGAGGGGTAGAGAGAGAGGGAGACACAGAATCAGAAGCAGGCTCCAGGCTCTGAGCTGTCAGCACAGAGCCTGATGCGGGGCTCTAACACACAAACAGGAGATCATGACCTGAACCGAAGTCGGACACTCAACAGACTGAGCCACCCAGGCGCCCCTGGCATCTCATGGTTTTAATTTGCATTTAACTCATAACTAATGATGTTGAGAATCTTATATGTGCTTGTTGGCCATTTGTAAGTATTCTTTGATAAAATGTCTATTCAAATATTTTGCCTATTTTATTTTATTTTTTATTAAAAATTTTTTTAAATATTTATTTTGAGATAGAGAGAGAGAGAGAATAATTGGGGGAGGGAAGAAGAGAGAGAAAGAGAGAGAATCTCAAGAAGGTTCTTCACTGAGCTCGATGTGGGGCTCAAACTCAGGAACCATGGGTTCATGACCTGAGCAGAAATCCAGAGTTGGACACTTAACTGACTGAGCCACCCAGGCACCCTTGCCTATTTTAAACATAGGCCTTCTTCTTAGTAATAAATTGTGAGAATTCTTTATATATTCTGGTTACAAGGCTCTTATGAGTTACACCATTTGTGAATATTTTCTCCCAGCCTGTGGTTTGCATTTTCATTTTCTTGATGGTTGAGTTTAAAAAGCTTTTAATTTTTATGTAATCCAACTTATGACAAATTTATTTTTCCCCTTGGGATAGAAAATTATGTGGGAAGAACATCAAAATATAAAAACTAACCTATTTCCCCATTTAATTGCATTTCACTTATTCAAATTAAATGGTTTGATAAAAGTGAAATGTAATGGATTTGTTGGGAATATTAATTTCATTAATATTTAGGAAACAACTTTGAGTACTTGTTCTTTAAAACAAGCCTCCCTCTCAACAATATATAGACATGTATGTATCCTGTCAGTAACCTCCAGTTAAGTTTTTTCTCTGCACCTGATCACCTTATTTATGTCTCACAAGGTGGGCGGTAAGACCACATGTCCTCAAATTTACTTTTTTTTGTAGTTCCTCTATGTTCTGTACAGGAAAGAATAATGTTGTACTTTTTTTTGTTTCTATTGAAAATGCTTCATGTATTTTGCATTAATTACAAAGGGCTTTTAATTTCTCTGTGGGTTATATGAGCAATTATACCAACATTGCCTCAGGCTGCAGTGAGTGAAATTCTTTTACCTTAGAAGACCACTTTGGGTAAAAATTAACACATCACTGGGGCTCCTGGATGGCTCAGTTGGTTGAGTGTCCCAGTTCCTGGGTTTGAGCCCTGCATCGGGCTCTGTGCTGTTGGTGCAGAGCCTGCTTGGGATTCTCATTGGTTCTAATCTCTCTGACCCTCCCCAGCTTGTGCTTTCTCTTTCTCTCAAAATAAATAAATAAACTTAACAGTAATTAACACGTCATTATTAGACACCATAATATGTACTTTATAAATAAAAAAACCTTTTCATTTAATTCAGTTAATTGCTAAGTGGATATTATTATTCCCATCTCACAGACAAAGAAACCGAAACATGAAATTTTAAGCAATTTACTAACTATTCAACCATGGGCAAGAGGATGTGTCAACTCTAAACTCTACACTCTTCAAGGCCATTTATCTTTATTTATTTATTTAAAAAAAAATTTTTTTTTTCAACTTTTTTTTTTTTATTTTTATTTTTGGGACAGAGAGAGACAGAGCATGAACGGGGGAGGGTCAGAGAGAGAGGGAGACACAGAATCGGAAACAGACTCCAGGCTCTGAGCCATCAGCCCAGAGCCCGGCAGGGCTCGAACCCACAGACCGCAAGATCGTGACCTGCCTGAAGTCGGACACTTAACCGACTGCGCCACCCAGGTGCCCCATAGGCCATTTATCTTTAACAAATCTACTTGGAGCCTCTGAAGAAAAAAAATGCTTATCTCATAACACATTTACTTGAATACATTATTTAGCTAAAATAGATTTTTTTTTTCTGAATGTGGAGTTCAGGTTCCAAGGGTACTGTGATCTTACCTGGAAAAATATGGACAGCATTTTCCATATCAATTAAAAATAATATATTAAGTTACTTGTGATTATCATCGTACAGTAATTGCATAATTTTATAAAGTAATGACATGGTGTAATCTTGAAATGCTAGTCTTATTTGTAGGGTTCTTTTCCATTTGAGATTTTGTTGCAATAAACGTGAAAAAAATAGATGCTGACAGTGTTAATAGACTTATTTTTAGAATTCCTAATAGATTAACACTGATAGCCTCATCAATCTGTTTGAGTGTCCGTGGCATTTATGGCTCTCACTGATGGGCGGTATTTATAACTGTCTTCACAAGCAGTTCCAGCCAAATCTGCTTTCACGTCAGTATTTTTAGTTTTCCTATTAGTTAATTCTGTATTTTAATATTTTGAAAGTTCTGTTTCATGGCTCATCACTTGTTGATAATATCTCTTGACTGCTCAGTTAGCGAAATGAAGATAGCTCTTCTCCCCACTTACAGCACTTTTACTTTTAAATTTTCAACCTTTACATTCTTATTTGTAACCTTTATTAAGTCTTTTGTGCTTTGCCCAGAGGGTCATTCTAAAAGGTTAAAATCAATAAAGTGCATTTATTTTATTGACTAAACACAAGAGTTCACTGCAGAGCCCGAGTACTAGGACTTAATTTGTTCCTCATGGTGTAACAGTTTGTTTAAGTTTTCATTTTAAGTTCGCAGTTTGTTTTCTCCCCTTGTTGTTTCCAGTTACCCTTTTCAAAACAGTCTAGCCCTGTTTGTCTTTGTGACGATTTTACATTTTCCCAACATCTCGGTAATGCTCTCTAAGGTAGGGACTCCTCTCTTTTCGGTCTTGCTTCTGATGCAATTCCATCCTAGACTGTACTGACTCCTTTTAGGCCTGCCTTCTCTTTTATTGCTTGGGTAGATCGGGTACTGAATCTCATTATTTTTCTTTCTTGGTTTATCCCTTCGTTTTACAGGAGTGTATATTTAAGTAACTTCCTAGGAAGAAATTGTGAGAGCAAAATTTTCTGAACCCTTGCACTTCTAAAAATGTCTTTCTTCTGAGCTCACTGTTGATTCATACATTGTCTAGGATAGAAAGTTCTAGGTTGAAAGTCATTTCCCTTTAAGGACAGGAGAGGAATTGCTGATGATAAGTCAGATGCCAGCATGATGATTCTTTTTCTTATGTAAGCTGTTTGTTTTCCTCTTTCCATGGCACCACCCCTGCTCCCAAACACAGACTAAGTTTTAGAATCTTCTCTCTGTCCTTGGTGTTCTGAAGTTTTGTAAGCGTATCTGGGTATGAAGTTAGTTTCTAAATCTTGCCTCTTTAATTTGTTTCCTTCATTTCTGCAAATTCTGTTCTATTAATATTTGTTAATTTCCTTTCATTCATTTTCTCTGTTCCTTATTTCTCAAATATTGGTGGTCTTGATTTAAACTTCTTTGTCTTTGATATTGTTTACTTATAATTTGGTCCCTTTCCTCTTCATCTTAAATTTCTTGGCTTTATACATATATGCTTTTACGAAATACTTTGCACATGGCAAAGTTAAAAAGTTGTCTTTTTTTTTTCTCATTGCTTTCGTATTATAGCAATTTGCCATTTCTTTCTAATTTTATGGATACAGTGACTTCTGAAATTTATGTGTTGGTGATTGTGCCACTCGGATCCTTTTCCAGTATGGAAGCACTCATTCCTCCCCTCCCTCAGAAGGTGGCTTGTCGAGTACCTACCTGGGATTTATCGGATCCCATTCTGCAGAGTGGCCTGAATCTACTAACTGATCAGTGGGGGTGGGTAGGGTAGGATTGAAATGCATAAAGAGTTGGCCTCTTGCTTCAATCCTAGAAATATCTGAACAGCCATCCCAGCTCCTGAGCACCCCCTAGGGACGACCTGAGGTATCTGTTTATCTGTTGCAGTTGAATCACAGGTCAGCCTCTCCTTTTGTCCAAGCCTGCTTTCCACACTTTCTTACTGCCTTCCTTTAGGGGTATGTAAATCTTACCCACAGAGTCTGTTTCCCATGGAGCTTGGCCTGAGATATTATATGAGGATAATAATTTCAGGGGTTTTTTTTTGAATTCTGTTTTCTAAATTATATCTGTTTTCGTCAGAGTCATTTTAGTGTGTGTGTGTGTGTGTGTGTGTGTGTGTGTGTGTATGTATGTGTGTGGTGTATTTAAACTCTGGAGCACTATTATACATGCCTACTTCTCCCTAGATGGTTTGTTTGTTTCTACAAAACAAAAAATATATGTATATTTTTTGCCTTGGATTAAACAAAAAAGGGCTGCTTTTAATTTTCTGCTGAGGGAGCTTGGGAAGGTGAGTATAAGTGGCTGTCAACTCCTTAGAACTTCACTTCTGCTCCTTTCAGCCCTTCACGTCCCCCTCCCCCCTCACTCTCCGTGTCCCCGCCCACATGTCCCCTAGGTTCTATCCCTGGGACACTTGTGCTTTGCTGACATCTTTGCAGGTCTCAGGGCTGTGGCTGATGCTGCTCCATTTTGTCAGCCGATATGCTTGACATGTTTTCTGTGTTGCCGACATGTATGAAAATTATCTCCTTCACTGAGCTACCTCGCCCCCATCCTTTTGGCTGTAGTATTCAGTCGTAGCTTTTTATTCCTGCACATTCTGGGAGTGTAATACTGAGAGGAACAGTGTGCTTGAGCTCTCTCTTGAACCCAGCCTTCTGACTTTGGTGTGACTTTCAGTAGGATAGTCCTGTTACCGGGAGTCCTTTGGGGAGTTGAATTTCAATTCTCTCGGATGGTGCAAAAACCTCACACTTCCCCAAATTTTACAGGGGTTATTTGAGGAAGCCATGAGATGTAAACAAATGTATCTGATATAATCTATTTTGAGCTTTGGGACCAGATGAATTATAGCTATTTAATTGTGTTTCTGATACTTATGTAATCAAATACTGACTGTCTCCTCTGCATCAGATCCTGAATGAGGTGCTATGAATAAGCAAAATAAGCATAGTCTGAATTTATACGCAAGTGGAAGAGACAAAAATAAAGGAGATAATTTTACCTAAAAAAGCAAATGCTTGTTAATAATATTGGGTAGCTCATACAGAGATAAAACTTATTGAGTGCTTAGTATGTGTGGGTCTTCTACATGTGCTTTACATTTAATAACTAATCAACATTCACAACAAACTTATGACATAGGCCTTAGTGTCTTCCCCATTTTATAGGTGGGGGCACTGAGGCATTTGCCCATAGGCTCCCAGCTGGCAGGTGGGGAAGGCAGGATTCAAATCTGGGCTGTGTGGCCCAGACTCTGATGACCTTTCAACTGCTTGGCTGCACTGTTTCTCAGGAAAGAGGTAGGAAGAAGGAGCAGAGCACAGATATCAGCCACCTACCAGGGCTGGAGGTGATACCCTGAACAGTGCTTTATTTTGTTTTGTTTTTATGGAGGAGGAGATTTGTAGACTTTTTGACCCTTCATTGACATTGTTTTGGGAAAAAAAAATTTGCGTGGTAGAGCCATGGTCCAGAAGTTAGGCCATTTAAGCAAATGCTTGATGGCCACACCCAGCAGAGATGCTACAGCCACGTATGAAAAAAATATCTGGAAAAGATTTTATTGAATTCCTATAAATAATTTTGATAATTACAAACTCAATAATCTCACAAGTATATTCACATATCTTGTTACTCTTTTTTTCTTTAGTACCTTGCCTTTTTAAGAGCTGAGTGGTAAGGAAATATTTAAGGATAAAATATTATACCTACCAGTTTATCGAAAATTGAATAGTCAGAAAATACTAAGTGTTGGTAAAGATGTGGAAATGTGGGAATTCATATACACTGTTTGTGGAAGTATGAGTTGGAAGCAAAATCATTTGGTGTTTCTTAGTAATTAGAATATTAATTTTAATATTAAAATTAATGTTAATTTTTTACAATTAAGACATTCTACATCTAGATATGTACCTTAAGGAAACTCTTGGATACAAGCCCCAGAAGACACATAGAAGAATATTCACAGACATTTGTTAACTGTTTGTTGAAGGAAAACCTAGAAATAATGTAAATACCCATCAGAGATAGGATGGATAAGCCAATCATGATAAATTAATGAAATGAGATAAATAACAAAAGTGAAAATGAAGAAACCAAAGTTACATACATCAAGATGATTGAATTTCAAAAACAAAACATTGAATGAAAACAAGTCTAGAATGATATATGTTATATGATTATATTTTTATGGAGTTAAAAACAGGCTGCATTAAATAATTTGGTTGTGTTGCATAAACATGTGGTAAAACTATAAAGAAAAACAAAAGAATGATGGACACAAAATTCAGAATAAGAATTATCTCTAGAGGAGAGATGGGATATAGGAGTAGGATAAGATACTCCAGGGGCACCTGGGTGTCTCAGTAGGTTAAGCGTCCAACTCTTGATTTCAGCTCAGGTCCTGATCTCATGGTTCATGAGTTAGAGTCCCACATCGAGCTCTGCACTGGCAGTGTGGAGCCTGCTTGGGACTTTTCTCTCTCTCTCTCTCTCTCTCTCTCTCTCTCTCCTCTCCTGCTGTCTCTCCCTGTCTCTCAAAATAAATAAACTAAAAAAAAAAAAAAAAAGAATAAGACACTCCAGCATCAAAAATACTGATAAAATTTCTGTCCTTAAACTGGGTGGTGGTGGGTACACAGGTATTCCTTTTATTATTATTATTTAAAATATCATATATATTTAAATGACCCTATGTGTGTGTGTGTGTGTGTGTGTGTGTGTGTGTGTGTGTGTATGGTATATTTAATATAAAAAAATTAAGAAACTTGCTTTAGGGGAACCTGGGTTGCTTAGTCAGTTAAGAAACTGATTCTTGATTTCAGCACAGGTCATGATCTCAGGGTCATGAGATTGAGCCCCACTTCCACACGATGTGTGGAGCCTGCTTAAGATTCTCTCTCTCTTTCTCCCCACTTGTGCTTTCTTTCTCTCTCTCTCCCTCAAAAAAAAAGAAAGAAAGAAATTAGCTTTAGCTCAAACAGCTAATATTTACATGAGAAATTAATATAACCTGACTTAATAAAACTTTACTTAAGGTAATAATAGCAGAATTCATATAGAAAGTGCAAACAGGCCTTGCACTTAAAAACAAAAGGAATGAAAAACTACAAATCTGGTTAAATTTTCTCCTTTCTAAAATGGAACTTAATCACTAAAACCATCTGGGTGTTCGTGAAGTAAAAATCCTCACCTTCTTTGTTTTATTCTTCAGAACGTACGCTAAAAGAACAACTAGGAGTTAGCAGGCAGAGAAAGTGGGAAGTGTGTTCCAGAAGAAAAGCACAGCATAGAAAGAGTTCTTTTCCAATAGCAATCATGGTCTTGTTATCTAATATGCTTTCCATGTCTGCTTTAACCTAAGATGGACCCATTTATAAAGTCATTTTGCTAAATCCCTAGATGTTTTAAGTAATAAGTGCCAAATGCATTTTTAACACAGCCTGTTCATTTATTCATTAATCCACTCATTCATTTAACATATATTTATGGAGCATTTACTATGTGCTGGTCCTTGTGTTGGGCAAGTGCTAATGAATAAGACAAACATGGTCCCTGACACCACGAAACTTACTGTTGAGAACAGGACAGAGAAAAAAATGGCCTGAGTATCTGTCCATCACTCCAGATGCCTTGAAATAAGAACTTTTACCTGAGAGCTATTTTTACATTGTCTACACATCCAGCACTCAAAATAGGCTTCAGAGATATTAACGTAATGAGATTATTTATAAAGAGATCAGTCATGATGAGAACAGGATGCACTGCATGGTCTTTTGGTCTAAACGATGTTTTGGGAGGAACGAATCTGTTAAACAATTATTTATGACATTTACCAGGGTCTTTTATGTGTGAGTCACTGACAAGAATAAGGATATGAATCCAGTATAGACCCTGTCCTCAGACAGGTAACAGGTATCAAAGTCTGCCTACCCCCACATCATTTTTTGTTCTCAGCTTCTCACGGTTAAACTCACTGACCTTCTGTTGGGATACTGTGCTCTGATCCAATTCTCAGACCCATTTCAATGGTACAAATGGTCCTTCTTTCCTTCTTCTGATACCATGCTGTTCTCTGATGTTTACTATTAAGAAACTTTTCCCAACCTAGCGTGCACTAATGTTCATTCTCTTGTCTGCATTACTCAAAGTTTCCCAAAAGAACTGAACACCATCATTAGTAAAGACCTGTGTCTCTGGTATCTTTTCTCTAATTCCACAACCATCCTGACATGACCATACTTGTTTTACAGACAAGGAAAAGGAAACTCAGAGATTAACTGGATTTCCTTGTGATTTATCAGCCTGTCAATAGTAGAAGAATTTGACCCTAAATCTTAATTTTTCCCCTTTTATAATTATTTTTGAACTCAAAAATCATGTCTGGATGCCTGTTTTTTCTTGACCTCTCTGCTCCCTCTTTTTCTGATTTCTGAGTCTCTGCTATTACAGTTCAAAGTTGGCTTGCCA
Source organism: Prionailurus viverrinus (assembly GCF_022837055.1). Lineage (NCBI taxonomy): Eukaryota > Metazoa > Chordata > Mammalia > Carnivora > Felidae > Prionailurus > Prionailurus viverrinus. The sequence continues at coordinate 127,173,698 of NC_062563.1, read as the reverse complement.
TAGGTGGTAAGACAGGACTCCATTGTCTAGCCCAATTTTTGTTCTGCTTCCCACACTGAACTCTAAAGTTCTTCTTTGAGTCTTAGCAATGGAGGCAACTATCAAAGTGAAGTTTTACCTCACTCTCAACTTTCAAAAATCCCTGTGAAAAAATCATACAAATATCTGAAGTCAAGTAAGGGGAGAGAATATCAAGAATGCTTTACAGATAGGTCACCCTAACCCCAAAATGAAAGAAGTAACAAGATGCATGGGAGCAGAGTGAGTCTTGTGGCTTTGGCACACAACATAGGCCTTAACTTTAGTATCCTATAATAAGAAACTACTGAAAAAATTCAGGCATTCATTGGTGGTATTCACTTCTTCATTCATTCATTCATTCTGCATATTGAATGACAACCAAGTGGTGGATATTATTCTGGGCACAAAGGATATAGCAGTAAACTCCAAGGACCAGACACATATCTTCAAGGTACTAACAATCTAATGGTGGAAAGCAGATAATACAGAACTGGACAAACAAATGATACGATGTCGTAGTAATAAGAGCAGTGATGAAAATAAAGCAGGGTTATGGACTATGAACTGCTAGAGGAGAGAGATGTGGGCAGCTTCTTTCATGGCCCCTTAATGATCTGCCTTAAGACCTTATGTTGAGGCTATTTAAGAGTGTGTAATACTCTCTTCTTGAATGTGAACCATCCTAGCAACTTGCTTCTCATCAATAGAAACTGGCAAAGGTCATGAGATCTCACATTCATGATTAGGTTTCAAGAATTTGCAACCTCTGTCTTGCTAACACACTCTCTCTATTGCTTTGATGAAGTGAGCTGCCATGTTGGAGAAGTCCGTTTGACAAGGAACTAAGGATGGCCTCTGACTCATAGCTGGGGGTAATCTGAGGTTCCCAGTCTAGCAAACCTCAAGAAACAGATTCTGCTAACAACCTGAATGAGATTGGAGGCAGATCCTTTCTGAGGGTGAGACCCCAGCTCAAATTCACTGTAGGGAAACTCTGAAGCAGAGGTACCATCTAAGCCTGCATGGATTCCAGACCCAGAAAGATCCACGGAAACTGTGAGATAATCAATGTGTGCTGTTTTAACTGCCAAGTCTGTGCTAATATCAGTATGCAGCAGTTACGTTACTGAGTTATTTATTTATATGCTTAACACTTATAGGAGACACTTTTAAGTTGATTACAACCGTGTGTAGCTTATTTGTCAGTCATGTTGCACCAGCATATAATTGGGCCTGCAGCCTCTTTGTGATGATCATTGATTTTTACCTTCTGAATTGACATTGGATCATTTGGAGCCTTTTTTTGCTGTTGTTTTTTAAAATCAGTTATCTAATTCTTTGGTGCAAAATTATGTCAGTTGCTAAGAGACCCAGTTTTAATGAGGCCTTTTTCAGTTTCCACATTTGTTAACTTCTCTTTCAGCATTACAGGCTTATTCATGGACTATTACCATTAATAACGTTTAAATGCACTAAGGCATAATACCTCGCCATATGCCATTTTTCTTTAAAACATTTAGGACTTGTTGGGGTTTTTGCTCTACAGAAAATTCCATGCTTACACAGTAACAACAATGCTCGTATATCAAAAAAGCATACAGAGTCCATTCCGTTAGAGCCCCATGGGAGCCCACATGAGAGGTTGTGCACGTATCCTGTGGCTGACAGCTGGTGGCTGGATTGTAGATATTGCCATCTGAACATCTTTGGTACCGTTTCCTAGAATGAGTTCAATATACATGGTGCTTCCTAGCTTCCAGGGTCAGCATCTACCAGAAAATCTTCAGTTGGAACGGCTGGGCTCACATCTGTTCCATCACTTAAGCAGAGATCCCTCTACAGGCTGGCTGCTGGAGGATGGGAAAAAGCCATCCAAGAGGATGAGAAGGGTGGCTAACAAGAGCAACAAAACCATAAATACCTGGGAGGAAGGAAGAAGGAAGAGACAGACCAGCCCAGGGTCAGTTTGGTTAAAAGCTCTCTCGGGTGCAAGTCTTCTCTTCTGAGAGACCATCAGAAACTGGAACGGAGTTGGTGCTTTTTCTTCCTGCACTCTCCACCTCTATGGGAATTCTCTATCAAAAAGCATGGATTTCTTTTCCCTGAAGGCTGTACTTTCCCTCTTTGTGGATTGTCTAAATCTAAAGTCACAACCCCAAACATTCTTATTTGTGTAAGAGAAAGTTTCTTTTTTTTTAAATGAAAATATACTTTTTCAAACAGGATTGTCATGTATGTGTTACTCCAAAGAAGGATTTTGGCTGCTCTCACCTGCCATCCCTTGTGCCCTCGCTTTGGTCACAGTATGTTGCCCATCTGGATCATGCATGACACCTGGGTCAAGCTTCTGACCCCCAGAGAGCAGCTATGGAAGGACATAAAAGGCTGTTACCATCTTAATGAGATGACATATGACCCATAGTGTGCTGGCATCCAAGTTTCTAACCAGCATGCGTGAGGTTTCTATTTTTGTTGAATAAAGACCTATTGGGCAAAATGTGGTCTTCATGATCATGCATCCTTTAAGCACTGGTAAGTAAAGAGAGAGATTCAAGCCAAGTTGCTTCCCAGTCTTCAGGCAGCCAGAAAACTCCAGGATTGACTATTACCTTTGGACCTTGTTTGGTGTCTTAGTCAAGATAGAACAAGGAAGATACCCAGAGGTTGAAATTGCATATGTCATCGAAGAAACTGCAGTTCATGAAACAACTTATTACTCTTGTTATAAATATACAAAGACCCTCTGACCAGAGCCAAGGTCATGGTGTCTCTGTCATCTTGGGACTGCCTCAGATGGCACATCATTTCTCTTTCCTTGGATTCTCTTATGTTATGCCCACAAGCTTTTCTTTATGGATAGGTGATTGATAGATGGTGGATGGAGAGATCACAGTGTGTTCATGTCTATAATTTAAAAAAAATTGTTTAACATTTATTTATTATTGAGAGACAGGGAAAGACAGAGCATGAGAATGGGAGGGGCAGAGAGAGGAGGAGACATGGAATCTGAAGCAGGCTCCAGGCTCTGAGCTGTCACCACAGAACCCAATGTGGGGCTCGAACTCACAAACCGCGAGATCGTGACCTGAGCCGAAGTTGGATGCTTAACCTACTGAGCCACCCAGGCACCCCTTTGTCTGTCATTTTTGAAAACGTATGCTTTCTTCAAATGTTAGAAGTCTTGTTTTTTAAATGAGAGGCATCATATGAGTAGTACCAGTGAATATTTGGAATTTAAAATATCTGCATTGGAAGGTAGTGACAGGCTGACTCTTGACTTCATCCGTGACCAGCCAAGTGCCCTTTAGCTGCATACGATTGTTCTGAACTTGAATTTTTTTTGAACTTGAATTTTATCTGTTAAATACATAGTATTAATAACATCAGCCTTCTGACATTATACAAAATTTCTCATTTTCTTCATCTGTAAAATGAGAAACTAAGACTTTCTTAGAGGGATTTGTAAGAATGAAAAGAAATGTCCCATGTGAGGTGCTGTCATTAGAACAATGCCTGGTCCATAGAAAGCACAGAGTAAATGTTAGCTATTATTATAACCTCACTGTATTATAATCTTAAAATCATCTTAGACCATATTTAAAATGATTTGAGTCCTATGCAGTGAGTTGTGATGTGACGTAAGCATGTTAGCAGTTGTGAGTATTTATTGTTTGTGGTGCTAAGCGATTTAATGTATTCTTAGTTAACTATTTTTCAGGAAACAGATGAGACCCCATTCATATCAGATATAAAAGTAAGTTCACGATGGATCAAATATTAAAATGTAAAATTATGAAAACATGAAAGAACTGGAGTAAAATACCAGTGATTATGTTTTATATTGGACACATCTTCACCAGCATGACAAAGCCTTAAACTATAAAATAAAAGTCCTCAGTTAGATGAACATGAAAATTGAAAAAAAAAGTACTTTATATATGACATTATAAAGTGAAAGTCGAATTTCAAGTAGGGAAAATTCTTCTAAAAATATATAATAGATGAAAGGCTAATATTCATAATATGTAAAATCTATGTATAGATCGATTAAGGAAAAATGAATACTCAAATAGAAAATAGGCAAAGAATACAATATAAATTTAATATTAGTAACAATACAAAGCTCAAAAATATCAGTAATTTACTTTAGAAGATATATAAATTTTTGCTTATTAACAATGATTGAAAACATTGGTGATACCAAGTTTCAGTCAGAATATGGGAAAACAGGCATCGTCTGTGCTCTAGTATGAATATAAGTGATTATATCCTTCTAGGGGACAGGTTGGCAGTATATATGAGAATTAAAAGTTTCTATGCTTTTTGATTCAGCAAACCCACCTCTAGAAAATTTTTCTTACCACATTATTTGTACAAGTTGGCAAAGATATTTGTGCAGCAATAATGGTCATTGCAGCATTAGATTTTCATAACAGAGAATGACAATCATTTCACACCTAATTTCTGCATTACTGCAGTGGTGACACAGGTCAGCCCGGTTCAGTTTGTGAGGAGACAAGGGTATGGAGAGGTCTCTCTTGGAAAAGGTGTTCTTTTGTTGGTTCTAGTTATAATAACACAACCTCTGGTTCCTCTGCTCCTGGTGGAGATATGTGAGCCTTGACATTCATTTGGCATGTTGGGGCCCTCTGAACCCCAACTTGACTCTCTGGGCAATAATTCTTAGGGCTGGCTTTTCATTGCAATCATGTGGGTAAGTATGCTGAACCCTAGACCTCACTCCTGCTAGGTATTCATACATAATTGGTTTGGGGGTGAGCTCAGGCAGTGATATTTTTAAAAAATTCCAGCTAGTGGAATTATCCATCTCACAACACACATTAGGCCAAGCCTTGAGGCAGGAGGCATCTATTACAGGAGGAGCACCACTCCTGTTTTCCGTATATAAAGCAGTCAGGGTTGCCCTCACTCCCTGGACCTCTTCACCTCTTCAAGTGGGTGACACGCTGCATATAGATTTCAGCATAAGCAGCCAACGTCATAAGGCTGATCCAGCACTGAATCCACATTGGTGTGTGAAGAGACATATGTCAACTGCACCAGGGCAGAACATTTCAGAAGGAACCCAGACCATTAATTAAGAGGTTTCTGAACAGACAACATCATCATAGAGAAAAGAAGATGATTTATTTTGTGGAGTTGCTTTGTCAGCTTTTCTGTCAGCATAAAAAGCAGTTAGAACAAATTGACAAATTGGCAGAAGCAAATGGTGCAGAAAACCAGAACAGAAACACCAGGAGGCTTTAGTTGTTAGTAAAAATATATAGTATATAGTACAATATCTAAAGTGCAAATATATATAGTGCACATAAATTTAAAATCCATAGTACAAAATAACTCCCCCTGTAGGGAGGAAGTGACATCACTATTTTTTCTAACCATTTCTCAATGGTTCTGTTGGTGAGAAGTCTGGAAAATAGAATTCTAGCCTCTATGCTTCTAACCTGCAGTGTGACCTTAGAAGGTTCTATGTTTTTGAGTTTTTTTTCTTTCACATTTAAATTGGGGATAAGGTGAAGTAGGCATTTTCTAAAATTTGTTCTTTTTCAAAAACACAATATTCATGCAGCCTGGGTTAAGACTGCAAAATTTGAACTTAATTTGCATGTGAATTTGGGGTCTGAAGGCTTGCTAAGGACTGTTAACTGCATTCTTTCAAAGTGGTACCTCTAAGCCATATGGAAGTCACAGACAAAGAAGCAGGGCATCCTGTGGGATTTGGGGCTGCCACCAAGTGTTTAGGAGACCAGAGTTCAGACACATCCACCCGAGTGCAGGGGTTCTTATGGTCCACCTATAGGGGAACTGCTTGGGAAAGGGGCTCAGGGTCCTGGGGTCATCTTGGATAAAGATCAGTGGGCTCCAGGCACTTAGGTGGCTCAGTCGGTTGAGTGCCCGACTTTGGCTCAGGTCATGATCTCACGGTTCGTGAATTCAAGCCCCACGTGGGGCTTGCTGCTGTCAGCACAGAACCCACTTCGGATCATCTATCCCCCTTTCTCTGCCCTTCCCCTGCTCATGTTCTCTTCCTTAAAAATAAATAAAACATAAAAAAAAGATCAGTGAGCTCTAAAAATCTGGATGTAGTCTCCACCATATCAACTAGCTAAAAACAAATAAATATACTGAACATAGACTAATGGAAGTTGAGGCATTCACAAACCCAGCACAAATAACATGACCCTAACTCCCTATGGTCAGAGCTAAAATGATCTTGATCATGACTGGAAAACCAAGCAGTATTGTCATGTACTAAACCTCTTATTTCAGATTGCTTGAATCTCATGGACAGCAGAGTAGAAATAGAAAATAGCTTCACTCTGGAATTGGGAGATTGAAAAACCAGAGAACACATCTTTTGTTTTCCATAAATCTCTAAAGTACTGCTATGAAACCTGACCCTTCTTGGCTTCCCTGAGACAGCCTGACTTTATCATTCAGAAACTGGAAAGTACAGGGAGGAAAGGTCTATTGGATCTATGAACTCATCTAGAAGGTCTTAGCATACTGTCTGAGGATACCTTAAAGTTAATGATTTCAGAATAATGTGGTTGACAATCTGGGTATAGAAAAAAAATGTAAAGGGTTTCAAAGTTTCTTTCCTGCTTTCCAACATCTCACACTTGCTCCCTTGAGTGGTAGTGCTCTAAGTCTATATCAGTATGGATGGCATTGTGGTTGATGATGCAGACTCTGGGAACAGATAGCCTGTTTGAACTCCAGTCTACTGATTTCTAGCATGGGCAAGTTGTTCAACCACTCTGAGCCTCAGTTTTCCCTTTTTTTTTTTTTTTGGTATGGTTTGTCCTTATTTATTTATTTTTTATTTTATTTTATTATTTTTTTATATATGAAATTTATTGTCAAATTGGTTTCCATACAACACCCAGTGCTCATCCCAAAAGGTGCCCTCCTCAATACCCATCACCCACCCTCTCCTCCCTCCCACCCCCCATCAACCCTCAGTTTGTTCTCAGTTTTTAACAGTCTCTTATGCTTTGGCTGTCTCCCACTCTAACCTCTTTTTTTTTTTTTTCCTTCCCCTCCCCCATGGGTTCCTGTTAAGTTTCTCAGGATCCACATAAGAGTGAAACCATATGGTATCTGTCTTTCTCTGTATGGCTTATTTCACTTAGCATCACACTCTCCAGTTCCATCCACGTTGCTACACAAGGCCATATTTCATTTTTTATCATTGCCACGTAGTACTCCATTGTGTATATAAACCACAATTTCTTTATTCATTCATCAGTTGATGGACATTTAGGCTCTTTCCATAATTTGGCTATTGTTGAGAGTGCTGCTATGAACATTGGGGTACAAGTGGCCCTATGCATCAGTACTCCTGTATCCCTTGGATAAATTCCTAGCAGTGCTATTGCTGGGTCATAGGGTAGGTCTATTTTTAATTTTCTGAGGAACCTCCACACTGCTTTCCAGAGCGGCTGCACCAATTTGCATTCCCACCAACAGTGCAAGAGGGTTCCCGTTTCTCCACATCCTCTCCAGCATCTATAGTCTCCTGATTTGTTCATTTTGGCCACTCTGACTGGCGTGAGGTGATACCTGAGTGTGGTTTTGATTTGTATTTCCCTGATAAGGAGCGACGCTGAACATCTTCTCATGTGCCTGTTGGCCATCCTGATGTCTTCTTTAGAGAAGTGTCTATTCATGTTTTCTGCCCATTTCTTCGCTGGGTTATTTGTTTTTCGGGTGTGGAGTTTGGTGAGCTCTTTATAGATTTTGGATACTAGCCCTTTGTCCGATATGTCATTTGCAAATATCTTTTCCCATTCCGTTGGTTGCCTTTTAGTTTTGTTGGTTGTTTCCTTTGCTGTGCAGAAGCTTTTTATCTTCATAAGGTCCCAGTAGTTCATTTTTGCTTTTAATTCCCTTGCCTTTGGGGATGTGTCGAGTAAGAGATTGCTATGGCTGAGGTCAGAGAGGTCTTTTCCTGCTTTCTCCTCTAAGGTTTTGATGGTTTCCTGTCTCACATTCAGGTCCTTTATCCATTTTGAGTTTATTTTTGTGAATGGTGTGAGAAAGTGGTCTAGTTTCAATCTTCTGCATGTTGCTGTCCAGTTCTCCCAGCACCATTTGTTAAAGAGACTGTCTTTTTTCCATTGGATGTTCTTTCCTGCTTTGTCAAAGATGAGTTGGCCATACGTTTGTGGGTCTAGTTCTGGGGTTTCTATTCTATTCCATTGGTCTATGTGTCTGTTTTTGTGCCATCAGTTTTCCCTTTTTATTTCCCTTATTATTGGGGGTGGGCTGTAATAGAATCTACTTCATAGAATGTGGTGAAGATCAAATAAAAGACCCTTTTAATAGTAAGAGTAAAAGGTTATCCAAGATGAAAAGAATGAAGACTAGCTAAAGCTATAAATGGGGCTGGAAGGATAGACCCAGAGAAAGCTAAAGTAATAGGAAACTCTGTTTCTCTCCAGGTCATACAGCAGCTATGAAATCCCATATGATCCCCTTTTCGAGTGACTACTGCTCTCTTACATATGACTCCCTCAAACTGCTTTGCTATGCCCATTTATTACTGGAGATATCCAATTGCAAAATCACCTTTGCCTCATGGCCTAAATCCTAGTTAATCTCTGCTCTTCCTAATAGAGTGTCAGGAAAAGCAACCAAGCAAGAACCAGTCCCCACTTCTTTCGATTTTCCTCTAATCCTATATCAGGAACCCAAATGTTTCAAAAGATGCTCCCTCCTTCATCTTCTCAAGTGACTTTGGATGGTTGCTCTGGATTGCCCCCCCTCACACCACTGAATTAATAAATTTGATCCAGCAGATGGCAGATTTGTGCCTATTGGTCTTTGCCTGATAAGACTTTGGCTCTATTGCTGTAGTACTAGCTAGAATAGTAGGTGTAAGGTGTTCAGGGACTCAGAGATGCCATTCCAAATATTCTAAAGACATTTTGTTCACTTATCACTTCAGTCTAACACTGATTTTGTGTGTGTATACGGGGAGGGGCTGGGATGGAAAAAATCATGAGTTTTTGTTAGTGGACATGTTACTTTCATGTTACTTTGCAGATCATAGGTACAAATAGGAAATCAGCCATTTGCAGTTTGACAAAGGGTGAGAAAGGTCATTGGCAAGAAAAAAATACTCTGTAAGGAGAAGGAGAACCACTGAAAAGGTGGATTTTTTTTTAAAGGGAAGAATGAAGGTGAAAAATGGTTTATACCTGGAAGTTTATGAAACTTCTGCCTTGGGGTCAGTGCTGGGGAATAGAGCTGGAGTCAGAGCCACACTCTCTGCCAGGAGTGTCTCGGGGATGGCTGGGGAGGGAGGCTCACCCCACAGAAAGCCCCAGTGACTATGAGCAAACCTAGGTGTACAACTTCCAAGATGTAGGTCAACGTGACCTTTGTAGGAGGGTATTGGCAGCTTTTCCCGAAAAGTGATATTGACAGTCTGCCCAGAAAAATCAATGTTTCCGTCTTGATGTGGAACAGCATGTTCACGTGTTGATATAAAGAGAGAAAAACAGTGGGAATGAAGAGGCAGGATATAACTTCCTCTTTGGAGCTCTACCACTTTTGAAAGAAACACATTATAGGAAATGCCATAGGTGTGAATGTTTTTGGAAGAGAGAAAGCAGTAGGGAAGTAGGTCAGGAAGGGCTTTGGGAATAGATAGGCCTTAAAATGGTCTTTGAAAGATGGATAGATTGGGGAGGGCATTCTAATCTGGCAGAGAGTATGAAGAACACTATGGAATGGGGCATGTAACTGCCAATTCTCAAATCCTTGACTAGCCATCTTTAAAAAAAGTGGGAAAACATCTAACATGAAGTTTTGGCCATTCTTTCTTTTTAAGCCCAGATCTAGATTTGTTTCTGAACCCAAAGCAGATTTCCAATGGAATGGTAAAGGAAATATTTTAAATCTGGGCTGTCAAATAAGATAACAACATGGCTACTAAACCCTGCAAATATAACTACTGTGTTAAGGAACTGAACTTTGACTTTAATTTTGGTTAATTCAAATTTAAGTTTATGCAAGCATATATGGCTGCTGGCTACCACATTGGACAACAGGAGAAAGGATTGGTTGACTCCTGAGTTATTTGGTAGAATGCTTCATTAGCATATTAACGGGTTTCCTCTTATTGAAAGCAGCAACAAGGAATACATGATTTTTATAAATCATGCTTACCCTTTTCACTAGGAATTAAGGACAACACAAGCTACCAAATTCAGAAGTCCTTTGGGTCGAATGTTTCCAATTTCTAGCTTCTGCTGTACGTGAAGCTAATTCTTGGGTAAAACAAATACGCAAAGAAAACAAAACAAAAAAACCCAAACCAACAAAACGTACTTTGGAAAACAGTGATTGAATTGCTTTGGATGGTATCTGTTGATACAGGTGATCACTTGTTAACTTACTTCTGTTTTCAGGTCTCAAATATAAATCCATTTTAGCAACTGATTGATCTATTTATTACCTTTTAGGCTTTCAGTGATTCAATAATTTAGTCATTGAAATGATAATGCCTTAGAAGAAGTATTCCAGATATGTTATTTGAATAATCCTAATCCTCTCCTAAACTTGGCTAAATTCTGATGTTCTGTTTTGTTTTGAGATGGAACTTGCTCCACATTTATTGAGCTACATAGTTTGGGGGATGAAAATTGAGTCAAGACCTGTGTTTGGGGACCATTCAAGGGACAGCCTGTAGTGGTATAAGAGGCCCTTATGGTTTGATATACAAAAAATCAAGGATTGGCCTGGTTTGGAAACTCTTCTTCTCTCCACTGTCTTCTAAGGGTTCAGGCTGCCATTTTGTATTCTTGCTCCTTTCTCTGTAAATGTTAGACTGGATTTTAATTTTGACCTGATATACCTGAAGAGAAGTGTGAGCAGAAGGACCCCCTTTTACTTTTTGCATGAGGCATACTTTTTCTTTTTCTTTTCCTTTTTTTAAAAATTTTTTAATGCTTATTTATTTTTGAGAGACAGAGAGACGGAGCACAAGCAGAAGAGGGGCAGAGAGAGAGAGGGAGACACAGAATCTGAAGCAGACTCCAGGCTCCAAGCTGTCAGCACAGAGCCTGATGTGGGGCTCGAACCTATGATCATGAGATCATGACCTGAGCAGAAGTTGGATGCTTAACCGACTGAGCCACCCAGGCACCCCCCAGGCCTACTTTTTCAAACCAGATTCCAATATCCGTCATTGAGACCAAAGATAATTCTTTTCCATACCTAGGGTATAACTTGTGTTGCAGGGTTTTTTACCTCAATATCCAGGATTCATTGTCTCACCACTTCAAACAATGAAGAGGTGGACACAAAATGAGCAGCAGGCAAAAGTTTATTAGAGTGTAAAAAAGTAAGAGTAGTATGAAAGCTCTCTTTACAGAGAGGGGGCATTCTAAGGTGAATGCCGGTGACTATAGGCAAGGGTCCTTGTTTTATAAGGTTCTGGTCACCCCTCCCCCCCTTCCCTTCCCTCTCATTCCTTCTCTGGTTCTACCCTTACTAACTGGATAACTCTAGATGCTGAGTTGTCATTTCTGATTGGCTCGACTCCATTGTGTGAGGAGTCAGACTATGGCCATCCTGTCCCTCGTGTAACATAAATTTTATGGTTTACTTTTTTTAGTTAGATATTTTGATTGTCAAATTCCTGAGGGGAACCTGAGGGGGAGTAGGTGGTCACATTCTTAAAAGGGACCTTATGCTCAAGGGGATTTGCTATGATCAAAGGCTCCCAGCATTGTTCCAAAATATGTATTTTTTCCCCACCCAGGGACCTCAGGTCCTAACCTTTCCCTCTCTGCTTCTTTTATCCTATCTTTCCCTATCATACTTGCTTCTGACTGTATTTTTTCTGAAAAGCTCTTTTGCAGTAACTATGAAAGGTATGTTATCCTAAATCACCCATTATTGATTATGACCTGTCTTTCCTGGGAATAAAATAAGGCAGTCTTAGCTAAGCAAATAAGACACTTAGCACAAGATACTTTTAAGGAGTCTACAGTATTGATAACTCTATAGAAAACTAGAGTTCCCAATTGCTAAGCATGTTAATAAAAGCCAGGAATTGTCTTTATTGTTAGCAAAAGCATGTTTTTATAAAAATGTCTTCTTGTGTTCTTAAAAAAGAAGATTTTTCACCACATAGGCTTTTGTTAGTTTGTTTTATTTTTAAAATTGTTTAATCTTCTGTGGAAAGTAAAGAGATATATTGGAAATAACTCCCCCTTAAGAAGTCTATAAACTAGTTGAGCGTGACAGTTTCTATGATGACTTCTACTTCTGCTTCCACATTTGCTGTATGACTCTTTATCAAATTTCATTTTGATGAGGTTTTGTCCCCTAAATTAGATTTGCCAGAGCTATATATCTATTTTTTGTTATCTTTCTTTCTTTTTTTTTTTTTTTGTAATGTTTATTTATTTATTTTGGAGACAGAGAGAGAGTACAAGCAGGGGAGGGGCAGAGAGAGAGAGAGAAAGGGAGACACAGAATTCAAAGCAGGCTCCAGGCTCTGAGCTGCCAGCTCAGAGCCTGATGCAGGGCTCAAACCCATGAACTGTGAGAGCATGACCTGAGCTGAAGTCAGATGCTTAAACAGGTGTCTTTTCATTTCTTTCTTTCCTTCTTTCTTTCCTTCCTTCCTTCTTTCTTTCTTTCTTTCTTTCTTTCTTTCCTTCTTTCTTTCTCTCTCTCTCTCTTTGTTTCTTTCTTAGTTTCTTCATTTCTTTCTTTCTTTCTTTCTTTCTTTCTTTCTTTCTTTCTTTCTTTAATATTTCATTTTTAAGTAATCTCTACATCCAAACTAGGGCTCTAACTCACAGCCCTGAGACCAAGAGTTGCATGTTCTACTGACTGAGCCCTACAGGTGCCCCTATTTTTGTTATTTTTCAAAGAACAGTTCTTGGGTTTTTAAAATAAAACTTATTATTTTTAATTTATTAATTATAACTTATTTAAATTAAAAAAATCTGTATCCCTTAGGATTTCACTTTCTTATTTCCTTACTTATTTAATTTATCAGTGGTAGCTGTGATTATAGCTTCTTAAATCTAACACATAGCTTCTTTCTTTTCATCCCTCTTTCACTCCTTCCTCTTATTTTTCTCTTTCACCCTTTCTAATAATATGTTTATCTATGAGGATAGCAGAAGTTTTAGCATATAACTTTAGAAGAATAATATTCTTCATTTATTTTTTCTAAATTATTTATTATTATATATTGAATGTCCTCTTTGATAAACACAAACTTTGAAGTTTTATTGTTTGGTAGAACACCACTCAGTTGTGTTTCTTAGTAATCATTGTTCAACATTTTTTTTCAGACTCTGTATATTTCAGTTTTTTTACTTCTCCCATGAACCAGCTTTATTATTGTGCTGAATCTCTTAATTAGCTAGGATGTGTTTATTCTGTAATTTTATGAAAGTTGTGTTTTTAGTGGTAAAATGACACTATTATCTCTATTGGCTTATTGCCATGAAAAGTCTAACAGTAAAGGTCTTTAACCTTATTTTTCTGTCTAAAGGGAATGCCCCCTTCAATACAATGTAATCTTTGTTCAGATAAGGTAATATTTTCTTCGGTTGTGTTTTTTTTTATGTCTTTGCAGTTTTCAATATACCTATTGTTCATAATTTTGATCTCAGCATAATATATTCATTATTTTTCAACTCTTCTCCCATCATTATTGTCTTTGTTTTTTTTTTTATTAAAAATTTTTTTTTTCAATGTTTATTTTATTTTTGGGACAGAGAGAGACAGAGCATGAACGGGGGAGGGGTAGAGAGAGAGGGAGACACAGAATCAGAAACAGGCTCCAGGCTCTGAGCCATCAGCCCAGAGCCTGACGCGGGGCTCGAACTCACGGACCGCGAGATTGTGACCTGGCTGAAGTCGGACGCTTAACCGACTGCGCCACCCAGGCGCCCCTATTGTCTTTGTTTTTTGATCTGAGTTCTTGGAAGCCACTTAAGCCTTTCCTTCTACAGCATTTTCAGATAGATGATGATTTCCATAATTTTTAATACAAATTTCAATTATGTATTTGTATTTATTTATTTATTTATTTTTTTTTTTTTTAACGTTTATTTATTTTTGAGACAGAGAGAGACAGAGTATGAACGGGGGAGGGGCAGAGAGAGAGGGAGACACAGAATCAGAAGCAGGCTCCAGGCTCCGAGCCATCAGCCCAGAGCCCGACGCGGGGCTCGAACTCACGGACCGCGAGATTGTGACCTGAGTCAAAGTCGGACGCTTAACCGACTGAGCCACCAAAGCCCCCCTGTATTTGTGTTTTTAAATCTAATTTTCTGTTTCTTTTTCTTTTATTTTTATTGAAGTGTAGCTAAAATACAATATTATATTAGTTTAGTTTCAGGTTACAACATAGTGATTCAATAAATATATACATTGATTCAATATATGTATATATGATCACCAACATAAATCTAGCTACCATCTGTCACCATACTGTTATAAATTATTAGCTATATCCCCTACACTTTACATTACATCCTTGTGTCTTATTTATTTTATTTTAAAATTTTTATTTATTTTTTAATTTACATCCAAGTTAGTATATTGTGCAATAATGATTTCAGGAGTAGAGTCCAGTGATTCACATTCCCTGTATAACACCCAGTGCTCATCCCAACAAGTGTCTTCCTTAATGCCCCTTACCCATTTAGCCCATCCCCTCACCCACAACCCCTCCAGCAGCCCTCAGTTTGTTCTCTGTATTTAAGAGTCTTGGGGCGCCTGGGTGGTGCAGTCGGTTAAGCATCCGACTTCAGCCAGGTCACGATCTCGCGGTCCCGGAGTTCGAGACCCGCGTCAGGCTCTGGGCTGATGGCTCAGAGCCTGGAGCCTGTTTCTGATTCTGTGTCTCCCTCTCTCTCTGCCCCTCCCCCGTTCATGCTCTGTCTCTCTCTGTCCCAAAAATAAATAAACGTTGAAAAAAAAAATTTTTAAGAGTCTCTTATGTTTTGTCCCCCTCCTTGTTTTTATATTATTTTTGCTTCCCTTCCCTTATGTTCATCTGTTTTGTATCTTAAATTCCACATATGAGTGAAGTCATATGATCTATCTATCTATCTATACATATATGTGTGTGTAGATATATATATGTGTGTGTGTAGATATATATATGCCACATCTTCTTTATCCATTCATCTGTTGATGGACATTTGGGCTCTTTCTATACTTGGGCTATCGTCGATAGCACTGCTATAAGTAAACATTAGGGTGCCTATGCCCCTTCAAAACAGCACACCTGTACATATGTATATGTACAGGGGGACAAAACATAAGAGACTCTTAAATACAGAGAACAAACTGAGGGTTGCTGGAGGGGTTGTGGGTGGGGGATGGGCTAAATGGGTAAGGGGCATTAAGGAAGACACTTATTGGGATGAGCACTGGCTGTTATACATAGGTGTATATACCTAGTAGTGCAATTTCTGGGTCACAGGGTAGTTCTATGTTTAATTTTTTGAGGAACCTGCATACTGTTTTCCAGAGTGGCTGCACCAGTTTGTACTCCCACCAGCAGTGCAAAAAAGATCCTTTTCCTCTGCATCCTTGCCAACATTTGTTGTTGCCTGAGTTGTTAATTTTAGCCATTCTAACTGATGTGAGGTGGTATCTCATTGTGGTTTTGATTTGTATTTCCCTGATGATGAGTGATGTTGAGCAAGTTTTCATGTGTTGGTTGGCCATCTGGATGTCTTCTCCAGAAAAGTGTCTATTCATGTATTTTGACCATTTCTTCACTGGATTATTTGATTTTTGGGTGTTGAGTTTGATAAGTTCTTTATAGACTTTGGATACTAACGCTTTATCTGATATGTCATTTGCAAATATCTTCTCCCATTACGTTGGTTGCCTTTTAGTTTTGCTGATTGTTTCCTTCACCGTGCAGGAACTTTTTATCTTGATGAGGTCTCAATAGTTCATTTTTGCTTTTGTTCCCTTGCCTCCAGAGATGTGTTGAGTAAGAAGTTGTTGTGGCCGAGGTCAAAGAGGTTTTTCCCTGATTTCTCCTCTATGATTTAATGGCTTTTGTCTTACATTTAAGTCTTTCATCCATTTTGAGTTTATTTTGAGTGTGTGGTATAAGAAAGTGGTCCAGGTTCATTTTCCTGCATGTTGCTGTCCAGTTTTCCCAGCATGATTTGCTCAAGAGACTGTCTTTATTCCATTCGATATTCTTTCCTGCTTTGTCAAAGATTAGTTGGCCATACATTTGTGGGTCTATTTCTGGGTTCTCCATTCTGAGTGTCTGTTTTTGTGCCAGCGCCATACTGTCTTGATGATTACAGCTTTGTAATAATCTTGAAGTCTGGGATTGTGATGCCTCCAGCTTTGGTTTTCTTTTTCAGGATTGTTTTGGCTATTCGGGATCTTTTCTAGTTCCATACAGATTTTAGGATTGTTTGTTCTAGCTCTGTGAAGAATGCTGTGTGATTTTGTTAGGGACTGCATTGACTATGTAGACTGCTTTGGGTAGTATCAACATTTTAACAGTATTTGTGCTTCCAATCCATGACCATGGAATATTTTTGGATATTTTTCCATTTTTTTGTGTCTTCTTCAATTTCTTTCATAAGCTTCTATAGTTTCAATGTATATATTTTTCACCTCTTTGGTTAGGTTTATTCCTAGGTATTTTATGGGTTTTTTTGGTGCCATTATAAATGGGATAGATTCCTTGATTTCTCTTTATGTTGCTTCATTATTGGTGTATAGAAATGTGACCGATTTCTATGCATTGACTTTATATCCTGCCACTTTGCTGAATTTATGGATTGGTTCTAGAAGTTTTTGGTGGAATATTTTCGGTTTTCCATATAGAGTATCATGTTGTCTGTGAAGAGTGAAAATTTGAATTCTTTGCAGATAACTGGAAGTTTCTACCTTTTAATTCACTTCCCCTATTTCGCCCAACCTCCCACCTCCCCTCCCACAACCAACAGATTGTTTCTGTATCTATGAGTATGTATCCGTTTTGTTTGTTTTGTTTTGTTTTTAGATTCTACCTATATGTGAAATCATATAATATTTGTCTTTCTCTGTCTGACTTATTTCACTTGCCATTATACCCTCTGGGTCCATCCATGTTGTCACAAATGGCAAGATTTCATTCTTTTTTTTTTTTTTGGTCTAAGTAACATTCCATTGTGTGTGCAATATACATACATATATATATATATATATATATAATCTCACATCTTTTTATTTTTCATTTTTTGAGGAATGTTCAAATACTGTTTGGCATAAATTGTGCACCAGTTTACATTTCCAGCAACAGTGCAGGAGGGTTTCCCTTTCTCCACATCCTCACTAGCACTTGTTATCTCTTGTCTTTTTGATAATTGATAATAGCCATTCTGACAGGTGTCAGGTGATATCTCATTGTGGTTTTGGTTTGAATTTCCCTGATGATTAGTAATGTTGAGTATCTTTTCATGTGTCTATTGGCCATTTGGAAGTCTTCTTTGGAGATGTCTATTCAGATCCCCTGCCTATTTTTTAATTGGATTGTTTGTTTTTGTGATACTGAGTTGTGTGAGTTCTTTGTATCTACTGGTTATTAACCTCTTATAGTCATATTATTTGAAAATACCTTTTTCCATTTAACAGATTGCTTTTTCATTACATTGATGATTTCCTTTGCTGTACAAAAAGCCTTTTGGTTTGATGTAGTCTTATTTGTTTATTTAGTTTCATTTTCAATCTCAAGGTTCCCCTGACTCAACCCCTCATGACTTTCTATCCATGCTTCATAGAAGCCATGTTTCCTTTTATTTCACTGAGATGACATATATATTTTATGACATGTTCTATTTATTGGTATTTTTTCCTGAAGTTTACTTTTTCTCTCAACTTTCAGGGTATTTCTCTCCTTTTTTCTTCTCTCATTCTGCTACAGAATGATTCTATATTCTCTAGATTACCAATATTTCTTTGTTTTTTTTTCATCTGTCAGTGAAGAAAAATCTCTAGACGCAGAACTTGCTTATTTGAAAGAGGCATAGATTTTTTTTTTTTTTTTTGCCTTTTCTTTGCACTTGGATGTTTACAGATCTTAGGATAGCTCTAAGTCCTATTTTCAAATTAATGTGCAAAACCCCTGGTCAAATTTTAGTTTCTGATCATTACTCATCCTAAGCACCTCTGATGGGCTGCCTACATGGTCTAGTTTTCTAACTCCAGAAACTAATGTTTATCTCCAGGGCAGGCTTTCCAAATCTGATTGCTCATTAGAATCTTTTGAAAAACTTTAAAAGCATGTAGCTTCCTGGAAGTTTCCATCTCCTTTTCTGGATTTTAGCCTCTGGAGGTGGGATTTGGAAATCGTACTTCCTAAAGGCTTCCCAGGTCACTGTGATGCAGCTGCTGAATAGCTCCATACTTGAGAATAGCTAAGTGTATCTGTGACCATTTAGAGCTCTGCTTTAACCTACAACTCTTGGTCTTACATCAAGAGTTCACCTACCACATTCCACTGGCCATGACCACATCAGGTATTATTTATTCTACCACATATCTTGTTGCACAGCTGATCTGCAATCTGTAAATGAATATAGATACTAATGAATTGGGTGTGTGTGGGGGGGGAATGAATAAACTCTCTTAAAAATTTTTTATGCTATAAGGGATAAGTTAACTGACTTTCAGTTTTACATAAGTGAGGCCAATAGGAGAGTTTGAATTATCTTCATATCTACTTCCTAGATTTCTAGGAAAATAGGTTTTACTCAGTCAATTATCTTGTGACTCCATTTATCTTGTGACTTCCTCCAAGATGTTGGAGTCTGTTACCCTTCCCTAGGTTGTGAACTTTCTAAGTGTACTTAACTGTGTCTCTCTGACCCTGTATTCCCATCGCTTGCCATAGAGCTTGACACCTAGCAGACATTGATGAATATGTGTTAATACCTAAATAAATGGTTGTGGTGGTTGGTTGTCTACTATCCTCAACATTCAAAGCTGTAACACTGTCAACAATGGGTATCTTAATGGGAAGTTGACAGAGGCACTATATCAGGGTCCATAAAGTGCTAGGCCATTTCAACCCCAAAGTTTTGTATTTATCTCCTCAAAAAAGTGGGAAGAGCAATTTGGAGTGTGTACTTTAGTGGGAACAGAAGGAAGGAAAGTCCAGAAAACTGCATCTTTTATGTGTCATACAGATTGAAAATGATCTTGTTTTAATGACATATTAAGTTTCAAACATTAACAGTGTTTTTTTAATAAACTTAATCTTACAGCTTTTGTATTTTATATCATGTTATAGAGATAAAAAACATAACATCAAATTGGTTCTACCCTCCAACATACTTTTTATGCAAACTTAACTTTGGATTAATACCATGGAGAGAGATTTCTTTCTTCTTTAGGCTCAGACAGGGTAATTAGTTTTAGTAATAAAATTAAAGGAGAGAAAACAAAGATAGTTTTGCCTTATGTTGGCAATTCAGTTCCTTAAAACTGTTCTGCTAAAAAAATATGCCATCGTTTGGAATTTTTTAAAGAATGATGATGGCTGATTTCAAATTAAGGTTATTGTTTCTTTGGGTTTTGGCCAACCTTTCCTCTTGCTGCTGTGGCTTCTTTGGAAATAAATTTTTTAACAGAAATTTGCATGTCTTCTACATTTGAGTAAAAATGTAGAAATACTGATTAAGACTAGGTAGCCTCAAGACATAAAATATTGCCTCTTCTCTTGCTCTTGTGAGCCAAATGACATGTCAAAGTAAATATGGCATCACATATGTATGTTGCATGTTGTCACAAGCCATATTCAGATTTCTGGAGTTGTGTTTTGTGCTTTTGCCTTTGGTTTTGGTAACTTCTGAGGACTGAATATGACAAATGTATTAGTTGTCTCAAAATGAATTCATTAATTTTTTTTTTCCTGAGCCACTTGGAATTTAAAAGTATATTCCCATAGAAATGATGTAGATTACAAGTAAGTTTCAGGGTAACTCATACAAATTTCTGTAGTTCACAGTATAACTGAGCTTTCCGCATAATGAGGGTATCCTTAGACCTGGGTCCTGGAGATAAGAGTCACGTAGAGCAGGTCCACAGGTCAGAGGAAGGTTTTAGAATGGGGCTGAGGTTGGGGGCGGGTGGGAAGGAAGACAGAGTCCTCCTTCATTGCCATTGCCTACCTGTTGATAGGAAATCCTTATCTTTTACTCTTTTCTCACCACCAGTATTTAAATTCTCACTGGTGTCCTGGTGCCCACAGAGTGCTAGTGTCTCATGTTCTACTTCTCTGAGTCCAGCCTTCAGTCTTCACCTCTGATCACTTCATATTCCAAATCCCTCCTTTCCTAGATTCCCAAATTAAAATATTTATCTCTTCTGTGTGTTTGATTTTTAAATTTGTTTTTTTTATTGAAGCATAATTGACATAAACCATTATTATTATTATTTTAATGTTTCACGTCTGAACATAATGTAACTGGCCCAGCCCTGAAGTGATTCATAAGAAGTCAGAACATACCCTTGCCTTTTTAATCTGATTGTTGACTCTGCTGTTCTCTTTAATCTTTGGAAAACCATAAACAGTCTCAGAGAGAGAAATCCTGATGTTAGATAGGAAGAAGGGAGAAGTACATGATTTATATATTTTAATCTTGTTGCATTAACTCATTTTAGATTGAGAGAACCACTTTTTCTCTTGTCAAACAATATAAACTTTGAGAAATACACCTCCCTTGACACATACTGTGGCTTGGCATAGTCCTGTTGCGAATGTCTGGGGCCCTATTTCTGGGCCATTTATGAGCTCACTGCCAAACTGCCCATCTGGAAACCTGACACTACACATTCCAATCTGCCTTGCCATTATGAAATAAGGAGGGTTTTTTGTTGTTGTTGTTTTATGGTGTGTGTGTTTTTTTTTTATTTTTGTTTTTGTTTTTGTTTTTGTCTCTGGGGATCTTTGGAGAAAAGACACCTATTTTTGTTTTGCTTTTCATGTAAAAATATAAATGTTCTGATAGGCATTTTTTCCTGATATATCCAAAGTCACTTCCATCCATTGATTTTTTTGCAGAGTGTCCTCACTGCTATTTCTTCATGGTCTAGAGAGAACAAGTGACCTGTCCAGTGTTTCACAGTGAGTTAGAGAAAGAATTAAGAGTGATTCTTGAGTCTCCTTGGAGAATTGCTTTCATTTTTAATTTTCTCCCCAGTGCACTTCATTAATTCTTTATACAACCTCCAGGTCCAACAGTTCTTTTTACAACTGCTAGGTCAGTACCTTATGTAAGAGTGTGAGAAGTTATAGTTTTCTTTTGGAAAATCACATAGACATGGCATGAGAAATTACCATATTTCTCTTGGAATGCTTCACATCTGTGTACTTTAAATTTCCTTTGGAAAGCTACAACATGCTCTGAAGGAATGATATAGTCACAATAATGACTGTTTTTCTTTTCTTTGCCTGCTTGGGTTATAATAACTTTCTTAATTTCAAAATATAAAGGATTCACCTGTACATTGGTAGCTATGCCAGATGTCTTCGTTCCCCTGAGATCATCTACTGTGTGAGTTTTTTCATTTTGTCCCTTTGCAAACGTGCTGACCCCTGCTGGGTCAAACACCAATGTTTACTAATCTTCATGTGCTATTGTATATTCTTAGATCTGTACCACCTTATCTGAGGGAAGAAAAGGATGAAATCTTGGAAATTGTATTGCTAGACTCTGAAGTGATCATATTTCTAGGACAACTGAGGGAGAAATGTGGTGAGATCAATTGTGTTTGAATATGTCAACCAAGGAACTGCCTCAAGTTTTGCTTTTCAATGGGTGCTTTAATGTCATATATGAGCAGCCCCGGTATTCAATCTTTATTTATTAGAGTAACTCTGCCAACTGATGCAGCAAAGTAAAAGTTGTCCAAGTTGCAGTATGGGTCCTTATTTGATACACCAGTGATAAATATAAAAAACATAGTTAGATTGATTTCAGAGAGGGTAGAGTTTATAGCATAAATTGGATTCGATCTGGGTTTTTTTTTAATCTTTTATTATCTCTCCATTAAGGACTCCCCCTCCTCCTTTTTAAAAAATAGCTTCATATTTTCTGCTTTTATTTTTTTAACCCCTCTGTCAATCTCTGCTTCTTAATTGGCATATGTCTAATTTGTGTTACTTGTTTTCTTTTTGTTTCCTCTGTTTCTTGTTTCTCAGTTCCTTTTGTTTTTGTTTGTTTTTTGTTTTTTGTTTTTTGTCTTGCTTTAGGTTACTTGAACTCTCTGATTTGTTTATAGTGTGTTTGACTTTATTGATGGTATAGGTTTTTAGTGGTTGCTCTTGGCATTACAGGATACATATGTGACTTATGACAGTCTATTGGCATCAGCATTATACCACTTGAGTGTAGCATGGAAACCTCATTTCCATTTAGGTCCCTTCACGATCTCCACTATTGAAAAGTCATCATCTTGATTTCAGATGGTGATATGGACTGAATATCTGTATCCTCCCAAAGTTCATACATGAAGCCCTCACTGCCAGCATGGCTGTATTTGGAGACAGAGCCTATTAGGAGGTAATGAAGATTAAATGAGGTCATAAGGGTAGAGTTTTGATCCAAAAGGATTAGTGTTCTCAGAAGGAAAGACTTGAGAGAGCTTTCTCTACATACCCTGCTCCCTGCCTGCAAGCATGCACTAAAGAAAGGCCATGTGAGGACATAATGAGAAAGGGGCCATCTGCAAGCAAGGAAGAGAATCCTCACCAGAAATCGTGCTAGGAACTTGATCTTGTACTTTCCAGACTCCAAGGATGTGAAAAAATAAATTTCTGTTGTTTAAGCCACTCAGTCTACGGTATTTTCTTATGGCAGTCCAAACTGATCTATATAGGTGGTGTTGTAATTTTTATTGCAAACTTCAAATAAGATTTAGGAAACTCATCAAAAGAATAGTCTATTGTAGACTATTCTTGGCTAATGACTATTAACCATTTTGGTTCTCTACATTGTTATATTTTTCCTTCTTCACTTTAAATTTCCTTCCTTTATCCCTTCCTTTCCGCTTGAAGAATTTTCTTTAGCTCTTCTTTAAGAGTAGGTCTGGTAAGTGGCAAATTCTTATAGTTTTCCTTCATATGATAATCTTTTTATCCCTCCTTCATTCCTAAAGAATAACTTTCAAGATATGAAATTTGCAACCAGCATTTCTTTTATTTCAGCCCTTGAAAAATATTGTGCACTTCTCTTTGTCTTCCATCGTTTCAGATGAGACATCTCTAATTCAAATTGGCATTTTTCTATGGATAAAGCCTTGCTTCTCTCGCTGGGTGCTTTCAAGATACTGCCTTTGTTTTAAGTGCTTAGAAGTAGAATTATGATGTGTCTTGACATGGATTTCTTTGGGTTTATCCTACATGGAGTTTTCTTAGCTTTTAAAAATCTATAGATTTATGTCTTTCTCTAAATTTGGGAAGTTGTCCACCACTATGCCTTCAAATATGGGACTCTGAAGAGATGAAATTGGATTGTTTGTTACGGACTAGATTAGATAGATCTGGGATAAAATTCCATTTAAGCCACTTAGTAGCTAAATTATTTGGGTAAAATTAATCTGTTTCTTATTCATTCATTCATTCATTCATTCATATAGAATGAGATACGATGCCAGTCTAAAATGGACCTTTGTTGTTTTAATCAGCAACCACCATCCCTGAACTTTCAGAACCCTAGGAAATAAGTGAATGCATCAGCAGTATCTTGTTCCTAGTGCCTAGAACGATGCCATAGCCATGAGACTTTGTTATTTGCTGCAAGTATAAATAACTAATGGTTACAATGCCAATAATATTTCTTTCCCAGTGTAGTGAAGGGGAGAAAACACCTACAGATTTGTGGTGCAAGTGAGCAACTGGCCCTGTGATGAAGAGCAGGAATTTACTGCTTTAGCAATCTAATTTCTTTTTATTGCTCGCTCCACATTTCTCCCTCCTCTTTTGGCTACATCTATCCTACTCTGCATGTCTTCATCTAGACTGCCTTGGTATTTTTCTCCCTAAGTTCTTAAACTTTCTCATTTCCCGTCTGTCTCCTCCGGTCTTTTTATTTGTATCTGTTTGGGTTCCTAGTTCTGTACTTTATTCCTATTTACCTTCTCATTCTAACCTCTCTTTTTGCTTATCTGTTTTTCTAGCTCATCACTTCCATTCTGTATCAGATTACAATGAGACTCTAACTTATTTAGTATTTATGTAGTAATTATTCAGTATTTATTTGCTGTCTTTTAGAATAAAGATTTCTCTTCCTTTTTACTAACTCGAAGAAGAGCCATTTAACCTATTAAAATTAATCTACATATAATTTTAAAAAATACTATATAATTGATTTAAGTGTTAAATATATTGAGGTTAAATACTAAAATTAAATATATTTAAATTAAATAAAATGTAATATATTTATATAAAAAGATAAATAAAACTTTTTATTCATCTTTCACTAGATTAATTTTGCTTTTCTTATGGCTTAAAGGCTATTAATAGAAAAATAAATTTCCAATCCCTCTTGTGAACATGGGTCTATGATGTCTTTTATTAAACCAATGCTGAAGCCACAAACGATGAGTATGACAAGCAGGTCTGGTGACAGTAATGTTGATTAATCTCCATAGGCTTGAGCATATGGTTTTAGAAAACTGAACAGATAACACTCAGTGCTAGCTCAACGTCTAGGGTATTCACTGACTGGTGAATATTGACTATTGACATTAGTCAGACTGACTGTGTTGATAGACCAACTCTCTGGGTAGAGAATGACCCTTCATTCATGCTATTCTCCAGACCTCAATTTTGTCCCTGTCAATGGACTGCTACAGAGTCTGGCCCTGTGGGGAAGAGGACAGTAAGAGTCCTTATGTCTCTGCCTCAAGATCAACAGGTAACATGGTTGCCTCAAGAACAGCAGGTAACCTTCTGGCATTATCACTATAGCTCTAGCTGGTCCCCTGTGCCATTTCTCCTCTTCCTGCTTTTCTTCCCTTCTGCTAACCTATCCCAATTGCTTAGTGCTCAGTCCTTCTGTACACCACAGCCTCAGGAAAAGGGTTTTTTGTTTTTTGTTTTTCTCTTATTGTGAATCAATACAATAATCTCTTCCAGGATGATTTTCAGCCTTGAAACTTGGCTGTCTTTAGGAATGAACAGACCTGTATTTAGGGCCTTGGAATACTAAATGCTCTCAATTTATGCTCCCACCTGCACCCCCATGTCTTTGATGACATGTACCCAGGACCTACAAATATTTAATTGAAGAGCTTAGTTGAATTTCTTCTCATCTTTAAATTACCCTATAAATATTGGAATTGGACAAGATCTTTTAAGGTATTTAAGTGACATTTTGTTGGTGTACACGTAGGGCAAATAAATTTACAACTGTCAGCTAATTATTTATCATGCTAAGTGGCCCCAAATCCATCAAAAAAATTTTTTTATAAAGCCTAATGCTTGTAGGGAGAAGGTCCTTCTTCAAATTTGGGTTCTTCTGGGACAGCTTGCAAAACTGCATTCACAGACTGCAAATGTGCCTCACATCCTTCTGTAGTGAGTAAGGAAAAACTGAGATCTCTAGTATTAAACAATTTTATTCCACAAAACCTGTGTGTGTTATTGACATTC
Organism: Prionailurus viverrinus; assembly: GCF_022837055.1. Taxonomy (NCBI): domain Eukaryota; kingdom Metazoa; phylum Chordata; class Mammalia; order Carnivora; family Felidae; genus Prionailurus; species Prionailurus viverrinus. The sequence goes on along the minus strand of NC_062563.1, from coordinate 127,147,987 downwards.
CATTCCTATGATTACTCAATTAATGAAGTCAATTAATGCACACTGTGCTTTGGTAGTAGCATCAGCAGGAACTAAATGAGCCTTTTGGGGGAATGTTTATGGGTTTTGTTGATTTCAGGGAAAAGACTTGAGTGATAAGGGCAGCTGCCTGTGGGAAACAGCTTGCACCCAAATAGGAATGAGCCATAAGATTGAACAGATGTTGTTCCATCTTCTCAGTGTCTGGAATATGGTGCGATGTTATCACTTACTTCCTTACCAAGAGAGTCTAAACTAGTCAAAGGAAACTGTCGGGGCCTGCCACAGCATTCCACAGCAGCAGGGTGGTGTTTATTCTCCAGAAGTTTTGTGATCATTGGTCGCCCAGATGTCTCACTAATCAATTAAAAATAAATAAATAATAAAATAGCCAACCATTAAACAAATATTTTGACTAGGTTATAGTGAATTACCTTAGAGAATGAATTGTATTCCCTTTGAATACATTTTATAGTTATTCCAACTAATTTGAGAAATGGGATGTGATGGTTAACTTTACATGTCAAGCTGACTGAGCCAAAGAATACCCAGATAGTTGGTAAATATTATTTCTGGGTGTCTGAGAGTGTTTCTGGAAGGGGTTAGCATTTGAATTGGTAGACTGGATAAAGAAAATCAACTTCATTAATGTTGGTGGGCATCATCCAGTCTTCTGAAGGCTTGACTAGAATGAAAAGGGGGAAGAAGGGTGAATTTGCTCTCTTTGCTTGAGCTGGGGCATCCAACTTCTCGTGACCTTGGACATTGGCACTCCTGGCTCTTAGGCCTTTGAACTCAAATGAATTATACCACTGGCTTTCTTGGTTCTCCAGTCTGCAGATGGCAGATTATGGGACTTTTCAGCCTTCATAATCGTGTGACTTAAACATGGGGAGAGCAAAGAAAAATGGTGGGGAATAGGACCTCTTATTTTTAGAGGGCTGACTTCCCAGCTGCAGGATTCTGGAAGACATCTATTCTACAGCTCTCTTCACTTTATAATGTAATATGTCTGCAATAGGAATCAGGCAGAAGTGGGTTCTAGTGAAATATGTCCTCATATTGGTTGTGTGACCTTGGGTAAGTTAATGAAGCATAATGTATCTCAGTTCCTCTTTCTGTAAAATGAGGATACATATACTTGTTTCAGAAGTAAAATCACCTATGTGACAATTTTTGTTGTAATATGCATTTTAATATTATAAAGTATCATAGATTATATGACAATCAGATTTATTAATTTGCAAGGAGATGAAAGGGGGCTTTAAATGTATAGAGTGGTTGTAACGATACTTTCTAACTTTAGAAACAGGAAAATGTGAAAAGAAAGACTTGTGCCCTAGGTTTGAGAAAGTATCATAATGGATACTAAAAAATATCCACTTTTCTTCTCTTTGCAAATTAAGAAAGCACACAGCAGAGAGCAGCTCACTTAAACATTCAAGGAGACAGGGATTGATATTTATTTATAAGATATTTTATTTCTAGTGTGAGTATGTAAAATCCAATGTACAAAGATCAAAGAATCCTAGCCTGAGATGTGTGGACATCTCATGTGGACTTTATTTCTTATTTTAGGCTTACAAATAAAATGAGATGGCCCACAGCTTCTGCTGTATAATCCAGACATAATTAGCCTTTTATGTTTTTTTTTCGGTGGGGTAAATAAAGAACTATTTTGACTATTGAAGAAAGAACATTTATAGCACAATGAATAAACCACAAACGCAAGAAATTTTACTATGTATAATCATTGTGCAGCCTATTTCTATTTTTACCGAAGCGAAGCGTGAGGTTTTGTATGTGCTTGTGTTGTTTTTGCTTTGGCAGGAGACAGGGTAGTAGAGACAGCTTTGAGGGAAAAGTGTTGCTCTATAGTTGTGAAATAATTTTCTTCCTAACATAGCTGTGCTAATTTATTTCACTCATATCCACAGATTGCAGCCAAAGAAATCAGCCAACTCAGAGCTGGAAGAGACTGGATTTAGAAACGTTGGGGACAGGTAGAAATATAGGAATTTTGAAGATAGAGAAAAGGGAAAATTACATATTTCTATTAATGAATGTTTTTATAATATTGTATATAATATTTATATATTCATATATAAATAGTAGATGTTATGTGGACGTATATACACATGTATCCTGGGAGAAATACAGATACAAGGGATAGACAGACAACACAAAAAGATTCTCTGCGGGAAGCCTCAAAACCTGACCTTAGAGGGGCAACCCTACCCCCTACCCCCAACTTATGGTGTCTCTAAGAATCTCAGTTCAGGGCTCTTTGACATGTTTCTTGAATCTGAGCCACTTGGAAACTCTTGCCACATTTTTTTCATGTCCCTCCCCACTCCCCAACAGGGCTGGCACTGCCCTGTTTGTTCTTTGTAATTAAAAGTCTCCGGATTTTTTGTATATATATTTTTTAGTTTATTTATTTATTTTGAGAGACAGAGAGAGAGAGAGAGCGCACACGTGCGAGTGGAGGAGGGACAGCTAGAGAGGGAGAGAGAGAATTGGAAGCAGGCACAGAGCCTGACACAGAGCTCGATCTCAGGAACTGAGATCATGAGCTGAGCCAAAATCAAGAGTTGGACAGTTAAACAACTGAGCAATCCAGGTGCCCCTGAGGTCTTTTTTCTTTAATTTTAGAGTTTCTGGCAATCTACAGTATCTCTTCTTTCAAAATGACTAGGAAAACCCCTGCCACAACTTCTTGAAATGAAATTTTAATTCTCTTTATCATTATGAATAATTGCAAACAGTAAAACCTACCATTTTATTGAACACCTCCTATGTTCTAGGCAGGCGCCTTAGTTAATTACCTGACTTAGTTCTTACCCCAGTTGTATGAGAAAGATGTCATCACCATTTAAGTTGAGCAAATTGAAATTAATTGAATAATGTAACACCAAAGGTGTTTCATCAACGAACATTACTTTTTTATTGGCGAAGCCTCAGGGAGCTGGTAGAAAGAGAGATCATTAGGAATGATTTAATTCATTGTTCATTTTACAGAGCAGGAAAATGAGTCTAAAGGCAAAGAGCGATTCCACCAGGGTCTCACTGGGTGTGTATGGGACCTGGGACCAGATCTCAGGACTTTTGTTGGTCCACAGTACTTTCTGTGAAACCACGCTACCCCATGAAATAGAGTGGCAACAGGCCTATTGAAGTGTAGCCAGTAGTTCACTGCCAAACTGCTGATGTCCTGACATGTTACTGAGGCTCCCTGTTACCTGGAATAAGAAAAGGAGAAAAGAAAATATTTGAGGAGCCACTAATATCCTTCTGGGAGGAGAAAGGTTTGTTGGTCAGGCCCTGCCAGAGAGATCCTAATGCCATCACCCAGAGCAAGGCATGCTTAGGTTAGCTACAGGATAAGAAAAAAGACATTTGTAAAAGCATGCTAAAGAAAGACTCCCTCTTTAAGTGAAGTCTGACTACTTAACTCTTATAGGACAGCATCACCTTTGTCTGCCTAAACTTAAACCCACCAGCTGAGAAGGGCAGGTGCTAGATGTTGGACACGATGTCCCCTAACACTCCTAATCCCACCTGCATCTAAGGAGCCCAGGTCTCTCCTCTAGGATGCCTCTCTTAACAGGGGCACTAGTGTCTTCTCTCTGTCCTCTTGCTCAGCTTGGGCATCCACAGTGACCCACATTCTCTTCTAGAACCTTCTAGCTGATGGAGCATGTGTGAAAAGCAAGGGATGTTTTTTCTGTCCTTAGAGCTCTTCAGTCTTCAAAGATTAAGTGTGAATTTAGCAGGGATAGTGGTGAGCACAGTGCAGGTGATGTAGGGGCATGAAATGAAAGTTGAGGGGAACAGCAGCACAAGCATTCCTCAGTCGGCTAGAGATTCTGCACTTTTTTTTAAATTTAATTTAATTTAATTTTTTTTCAATATATGAAATTTATTGTCAAAATGGTTTCCACACAACACCCAGTGCTCATCCCAAAAGGTGCCCTCCCCAATACCCATCACCCACCCTCCTCTCCCTCCCACCCCCCATCAACCCTCAGTTTGTTCTCAGTTTTTAAGAGTCTCTCATGCTTTGGCTCTCTCCCACTCTAAACCTCTTTTTTTTTTTTTCCTTCCCCTCCCCCATGGGTTTCTGTCAAGTTTCTCAGGATCCACATAAGAGTGAAACCATGTGGTATATTTCTCTGTATGGCTTATTTCACTTAGCATCACACTCTCCAGTTCCATCCATGTTGCTACACAAGGTCATATTTCGTTCTTTCTCATTGCCCTGTAGTACTCCATTGTGTATATAAACCACAATTTCTTTATCCATTCATCAGTTGATGGACATTTAGGCTCTTTCCATAATTTGGCTATTGTTGAGAGTGCTGCTATAAACATTGGGGTACAAGTGCCCCTATGCATCAGTACTCCTGTATCCCTTGGGTAAATTCCTAGCAGTGCTATTGCTGGGTCATAGGGTAGGTCTATTTTTAATTTTTTGAGGAACCTCCACACTGTTTTCCAGAGTGGCTGCACCAATTTGCATTCCCACCAACAGTGCAAGAGGGTTCCCGTTTTTCCACATCCTCTCTGGCATCTATAGTCTCCTGATTTGTTCATTTTGGCCACTCTGACTGGCGTGAGGTGATATCTGAGTGTGGTTTTGATTTGTATTTCCCTGATGAGGAGCGACGTTGAGCATCTTTTCATGTGCCTGTTGGCCATCTGGATGTCTTCTTTAGAGAAGTGTCTATTCATGTTTTCTGCCCATTTCTTCACTAGATTATTTGTTTTTCGGGTGTGGAGTTTGGTGAGATCTTTATAGATTTTGGATACTAACCCTTTGTCCGATATGTCATTTGCAAATATCTTTTCCCATTCCGTTGGTTGCCTTTAGTTTTGTTGGTTGTTTCCTTTGCTGTGCAGAAGCTTTTTATCTTCATAAGGTCCCAGTAGTTCATTTTTGCTTTTCATTCCCTTGCCTTTGGAGATGTGTCAAGTAAGAAATTGCTACAGCTGAGGTCAGAGAGGTCTTTTCCTGCTTTCTCCTCTAGGGTTTTGATGGTTTCCTGTCTCACATTCGGATCCTTTATCCATTTTAAGTTTATTTTTGTGAATGGTGTGAGAAAGTGGTCTAGTTTCGATCTTCTGCATGTTGCTGTCCAGTTCTCCCAGCACCATTTGTTAAAGAGACTGTCTTTTTTCCATTGGATGTTCTTTCCTGCTTTGTCAAAGATGAGTTGGCCATACGTTTGTGGGTCTAGTTCTGGGGTTTCTATTCTATTCCATTGGTCTATGTGTCTGTTTTTGTGCCAATACCATGCTGTCTTGATGGTTACAGCTTTGTAGTAGAGGCTAAAGCCTGGGATTGTGATGCCTCCTACTTTGGTCTTCTTCTTCGAAATTACTTTGGCTCTTCGGGGCCTTTTGTGGTTCCATATGAATTTTAGGATTGCTTGTTCTAGTTTCGAGAAGAATGCTGGTGCAATTTTGATTGGGATTGCATTGAATGTGTAGATAGCTTTGGGTAGTATTGACATTTTGACAATATTTATTCTTCCAGTCCATGAGCACGGAATGTCTTTCCATTTCTTTATATCTTCTTCAATTACCTTCATAAGCTTTCTATAGTTTTCAGCATACAGATCTTTTACATCTTTGGTTAGATTTATTCCTAGTTATTTTATGCTTCTTGGTGCAATTGTGAATGGGATCAGTTTCTTTATTTGTCTTTCTGTTGCTTCATTGTTAGTGTATAAGCATGCAACTGATTTCTGTACATTGATTTTGTATCCTGCAACTTTGCTGAATTCATGTATCAGTTCTAGCAGACTTTTGGTGGAGTCTATCGGATTTTCCATGTACAATATCATGTCATCTGCAAAAAGCGAAAGCTTGACTTCATCTTTGCCAATTTTGATGCCTTTGATTTCCTTTTGTTGTCTGATTGCTGATGCTAGAACTTCCAACACTATGTTAAACAACAGCGGTGAGAGTGGGCATCCCTGTCATGTTCCTGATCTCAGGGAAAAAGCTGTCAGTTTTTCCCCATTGAGGATGATGTTAGCTGTGGGCTTTTCATAAATGGCTTTTATGATCTTTAAGTATGTTCCTTCTATCCCGACTTTCTCAAGGGTTTTTATTAAGAAATGGTGCTGAATTTTGTCAAAGGCCTTTTCTGCATCGATTGACAGGATCATATGGTTCTTATCTTTTCTTTTATTAATGTGATGTATCACGTTGATTGATTTGCGAGTGTTGAACCAGCCCTGCATCCCAGGAATGAATCTCACTTGATCATGGTGAATAATTCTTTTTATATGCTGTTGAATTCGATTTGCTAGTATCTTATTGAGAATTTTTGCATCCATATTCATCAGGGATATTGGCCTGTAGTTCTCTTTTTTTACTGGGTCTCTGTCTGGTTTAGGAATCAAAGTAATACTGGCTTCATAGAATGAGTCTGGAAGTTTTCCTTCCCTTTCTATTTTTTGGAATAACTTGAGAAGGATAGGTATTATCTCTGCTTTAAACGTCTGGTAGAACTCCCCTGGGAAACCATCTGGTCCTGGACTCTTATTTGTTAGGAGAGTTTTGATGACTGATTCAATTTCTTCGCTGGTTATGGGTCTTTTCAAGCTTTCTATTTCCTCCTGATTGAGTTTTGGAAGCGTGTGGGTGTTATCTATTTGGGTCATCTCCCTTTTCTTTTTGAGAAGCTGGCTAGAGGTTTATCAATTTTGTTTATTTTTTCAAAAAACCAACTCTTGGTTTCGTTGATCTGCTCTACAGTTTTTTTAGATTCTATATTGTTTATTTCTGCTCTGATCTTTATTATTTCTCTTCTTCTGCTGGGTTTAGGCTGCCTTTGCTGTTCTGCTTCTATTTCCTTTAGATGTGCTGTTAGATTTTGTATTTGGGATTTTTCTTGTTTCTTGAGATAGGCCTGGATTTCAATGTATTTTCCTCTTAGGACTGCCTTCGCTGCATCCCAGAACCTTTGGATTGTTGTATTTTCATTTTCGTTTGTTTCCATATATTTTTTAATTTCTTCTCTAATTGCCTGGTTGACCCACTCATTATTTAGTAGGGTGTTCTTTAACCTCCATGCTTTTGGAGGTTTTCCAGACTTTTTCCTGTGGTTGATTTCAAGCTTCATAGCATTGTGGTCTGAAAGTATGCATGGTATAATTTCAATTCTTGTATACTTATGAAGGGCTGTTTTGTGACCCAGTATATGATCTATCTTGGAGAATGTTCCACGTGCACGCGAGAAGAAAGTATATTCTGTTGCTTTGGAATGCAGAGTTCTAAATATATCTGTGAAGTCCATCTGATCCAATGTATCATTCAGGGCCCTTGTTTCTTTATTGACCGTGTGTCTAGATGATCTATCCATTTCTGTAAGTGGGGTGTTATAATCCCCTGCAATTACCACATTCTTATCAATAAGGTTGCTTATGTTTATGAGTAATTGTTTTATATATTTGGGGGCTCCCGTATTCGGCACATAGACATTTATAATTGTTAGCTCTTCCTGATGGATAGACCCTGTAACTATTATATAATGCCCTTCTTCATCTCTTGTTTCAGCCTTTATTTAAAGTCTAGTTTGTCTGATATAAGTATGGCTACTCCAGCTTACTTTTGGCTTCCAGTAGCATGATAAATAGTTCTCCATCCCCTCACTCTCAATCTAAAGGTGTCCTCAGGTCTAAAATGAGTCTCCTGTAGACAGCAAATAGATGGGTCTTGGTTTTTTTTTATCCATCCTGATACCCTATGTCTTTTGGTTGGCGCATTTAGTCCATTTACATTCAGTGTTATTATAGAAAGATATGGGTTTAGAGTCATTGTGATGTGTGTATGTTTTATGCTTGTAGCAATGTCTCTGGTACTTTGTCTCACAGGATTCCCCTTAGGATCTCTTGTAGGGCTGGTTTAGTGGTGACAAATTCCTTCAGTTTTTGTTTGTTTGGGAAGACCTTTATCTCTCCATCTATTCTAAATGACAGACTTGCTGGATAAAGGATTCTGGGCTGCATATTTTTTTGTTCATCACATTGAAGATCTCCTGCCATGCCTTTCTGGTCTGCCAAGTTTCAAAAGAGAGATCAGTCACGAGTCTTATAGGTCTCCCTTTATATGTTAGGGCACGTTTATCCCTTGCTGCTTTCAGAATTTTCTCTTTATCCTTGTATTTTGCCAGTTTCACTATGATATGTCGTGCAGAAGATCGATTCAAGTTACGTCTGAAGGGAGTTCTCTGTGCCTCTTGGATTTCAATGCCTTTTTCCTTCCCCAGTTCAGGGAAGTTCTCAGCTATTATTTCTTCAAGTACCCCTTCAGCACCTTTCCCTCTCTCTTCCTCCTCTGGGATACCAATTATGCGTATATTATTTCTTTTTAGTGTATCACTTAGTTCTCTAATTTTCCCCTCATACTCCTGGATTTTTTTATCTCTCTTTTTCTCAGCTTCCTCTTTTTCCATAATTTTATCTTCTAGTTCACCTATTCTCTCCTCTGCCTCTTCAATCCAAGCCGTGGATGTTTCCATTTTATTTTGCATCTTGTTTAAAGCGGTTTTCAGCTCCTCCTGACTGTTCCTTAGTCCCTTGATCTCTGTAGCAAGAGATTCTCTGCTGTCCTCTATACTGTTTTCAAGCCCAGTGATTAGTTTTATGACTATTATTCTAAATTCACTTTCTGTTATATCATTTAAATCCTTTTTGATCAGTTCATTAGCTGTTGTTATTTCCTGGAGATACTTTTGAGGGGAATTCTTCCATTTGGTCATTTTGGATAGTCCCTGGAGTGGTGCAGGACTGCAGGGCACTTCCCCTGTGCTGTGGTGTATAACTGGAGCTGGTGGGCAGATCTGAAGTCAGACCTGATGTCTGCCCCCAGCCCACCGCTGCGGCCACAGTCAGACTGGTGTGTGCCTTCTCTTCCCCTCTCCTAGGGGCAAGATTTACTGTGGGGTGGCGTGGCCCATCTGGGCTACTTGCACACTGCCAGGCTTGTGGTGCTGGGGATCTGGTGTATTAGCTGGGGTGGGTAGGCAAGGTGCACGGGGGCAGGAGGGGCAGGCTTAGCTCGCTTCTCCTTAGGTGATCCACTTCAGGAGGGGCCCTGTGGCAGCGGGAGGGAGTCAGACCCGCTGCCGGAGGGGTGGCTCCGCAGAAGCACAGCGTTGTGTGTTTGCGAGGAGCAAGCAAGTTCCCTGGCAGGAACTGGTTCCCTTTGGGATTTTGGCTGGAGAATGGGCGAGGTGAGATGGCGCTAGTGAGCCCCTTTGTTCTCCGCCAAGCTGAGCTCTGTCATCCGGGGCTCAACAACTCTCCCTCCCGTTGTCCTCCAGCCCTCCCGTTCTCCGAGCAGAGCTGTTAGCTTATAACCTTCCTGATGTCAAGTCCCGCTTGCTGTTGGAACACACTCTTGTCTGCCCCTCCGCCCTGGCTCCCTCCCGCCAATCCGTGCAGTGCGCACTGCCTCTCCGCCCTTCCTACACTCTTCCGTGGGCCTCTCGTCTGCGCTTGGCTCCGGAGACTCTGTTCTGCTAGTCTTCTGGCAGTTTTCTGGGTTATTTAGGCAGGTGTAGGTGGAATCTAAGTGATCAGCAGGACGCGCGGTGAGCCCAGCGTCCTCCTACGCCGCCATCTTCCTCTCTCCAGGCCTTCCTTTAATGAGATTCTGCACTTTAATCTTCTCTTGGTCTCTGATGCCAACTCTGGATGGATTTATCAGCATTGTCTTTGGATTCACTCATTCTTTGTGTTTAGTCTACAGTTTATCCCACTTACTGACTTCTATTTACATACATATTTTTCATTTCCAGGCTTTTGAATGGGTTATTTATCTGCATGTTCTTGTTTTATTTCTGTCTGCTTTTCTTTCACACTTTTTGTTCCATTTAAGGGAACATTCCAAACATTTCTCTCATAGTATTAATTAGGTTATTCCATAAAATTTACTACTTCTGGAGTAAATGAATGTTCCAATTGTTAATGTTGTTGGGTATCTTTCCCCACAAAATTTAAAATTTTTTCGGTTTGTTCAGTCAGTTAAGTGTCCAGTTCTTGATTTCAGCTCAGGTCATGATCTCAGGGTTTGTGAGCTCAAGTCCCGTGTTAGGCTCCATGCTGACATTGCAGAACCTGCTCGGAGTTCTCTCTCTCTCTCTCTCTCTCTCTCTCTCTCTCCCTCCCTCTGTCCCTCCACAGCTCTTTTTCTCTCTCAAAAATAAATAAATAAACATTTTTTTTAATTAATTTTTTTTTTATTTTGAGTAGGATTAAGTTTTTGTCTCTCTTCCTCACTGTTCACTGCTCACCATCTAACAATTTTATGTCTGTTTTTACTGATTCCCTGGGCCTTAGTCCACACTTAGGTCTTTTGATGCCATGTTGGTGACGTGGAGGAGACAGACTGAGCAGAAGGGTGGGGTCATTCCTAGTCTCCCGGCAGCTTGTAGAAAGGTATAACTTCACCTGCATTTGAGATTTTTCTCACCCCTTTCAGTGAGAAGCCCCAGTGCCACCCCTAGTTGTTACATAGTGAGACTGGCTCCGGTCCTGTGTTCTGAGTAGAGCACGTCAGGGCATTAATATCATCAAGTTATGAACCCACACAAGGCTTTGTGGCCTGGTCTAGCTCCCACGTTATGTAAAGGGCAAAACTACACATTTTATGTGAACTGGGGGATAACAAAAATCTACCTTTCAGAGTCATGAAACTTCTTAGAAAGATTCCAGAGGATTTGTCTCGTTTCCATGATGTTTATCTTTGTATTTTAATCAGTGCTACCGACTCTTCTCATGTGATTATTTAGCACAGAATAGTTTATTAAGTACCATTAGAAAATCCTCAAATCCTGAGTTTATCATGGATTTATTAATATAGATATATAGTTTATCTGTACATACATTTTTATTTATACCACTCCTTTTTTTTCTTTCTCAATATAGTGCTTGAGAACTAACACATTAATAATACTTTGCCAAAACTTTTATAATTATAATTGCTTGAGGATGGTTGTTTTAAAATTCAACGTATCAGAATCATTTGAAAAATTTATTGTGCTAAAGGTATAATTTCATTAACTCCCATCACTGTGAAGCCTGTGCTCAATATTTCTCTAAAATGACTATCACAGAGAGTATTTATATTATGGTTTTTGAGGGAGGTTTGCTTAAAACAAGGTCTATTTTTAGGGTGCCTGGGTGGCTCAGTTGGTTAAGCGTCAGACTTTGGCTCAGGTCATGATCTCGCAGTTTGTGAGTTCGAGCCCGGCTTCGAGATCTGTGCTGACAGCTAGCTCAGAGCCTGGAGCCTGTCTTTGGATTCTGTGTCTCCCTCTCCCTTTGTCTCTCCCATGCTCCTGTTCTCTCTCTCTCTCTCTCTCTCTCTCTCTCTCTTTCTCTCTCAAAATAAATAAAACATGAAAAAAATTAAAAAAAAAACAAGGTCTGTTTTCATAGATAAACAATTTTATGGAACAAGGGATTTCTTTGCAAGAGTGTGACAGATCTGCCTAGGAAAAAATCTCCTTATTTTGGGATATGATAATCCACGGATTTAGTTAACAATTATTGGAAACGTGTTGTTGGCTGAAGATTGATGCTCAAAAAGATTACTACCTTCATTTCCACCATATTCCACTGATCACAGAGATTTACACACAATTGTGTTGCATTTCATATTTCAATCTTCTCATGTTCTTTTTGGGTCTTTTTAAAAAAGTGTAATCTGTGCTTGGATAAGCGATCTGTCCAAGATTTTCTAGTCTAACGTGTTAATAGTGCCAAATATTCTAACTGCCTTTGGGTAGATCCAGATGCTTTGTCTTCCAAAGTCTTGATCTTTGGGTTGCTGGGCTCAATGATAGGGCTGCAGCTGTGAGGACCTGGGTTATAAAGCCCTAGAGAAGTCACTGGTAGGCAGCTAAGTTCTTATTGCTTTCTCCCATGGAGGATGGAAGGGTCAAAGCTTTAATGTAAAGATGTCAAATAAAAAATGATTCATGACACTTGTTAAGACAGTAATACAGACTTTATTCAGGACTATTGCAATGGGCATAGGGACTACTGTGGTGGGCTTTGCAGTAGAGGAGAGAGATTAGGCTGAACCCTGAATACAACTAGGAAACATGGGAATGTATAGCCACGGAGCATAGTGAGGGTCAGTGAGTGGAAAATGACTAAGAGGAAATATCAGCAGTGATGTAGGGGGAATGGAGCTAACAGGATTCTGGCTGAAACCAGGTCAGGATAATCAAATACTGAGGGTGGGGGATTCTGGCTACACCAACTTGATGGGATTCTTGCTAAAACTGAGTGATGCAAAGAACACAGAATTCCAAAAGTTGAGGCCTCATTGGGAAGAGGATTCAGAGGAGCCTGACTGGAATTGGGGGGGGGGGCACAATCTTCCCTCTCTGTGGGCTGGACTTGTCCTAAGACATCAGGTTCAGTTTGAAGCTCTCCATCAAGGTCGCTCACCGAGTGGCTGCATGTTCCCTCCTCCTATATTCAGAAACTCAGTGAAAGTAGGCATGTCTGAGGAGCCCTGGAGGGGCCAGACCCAAAGCAGTTGTGGTTTACTATATTCCTGTCATTAACGAAGTTAAACATGTTAGGACCCATGTTTCTCCTTCTTATTGGCCCCCAAAATGAAGGTTTCATCTTGTCTACAAGGGTAGAGAGTTCAGCTTTGAGATATCAGTAGCAGGCGGGGCTGTCGCTAATCTAGGAAGTCTTTGCGTAGGTCACGTACAGGGATTTTAACTTCCTTTTGGGCCAGTAAGGAAGACTTTTTCCTGCTACTTCATGCTTTTTCTATCACACTATATGCTCTGTGGCTCAGTAGTTTTAACTCTACTTTATCTTGGTTCCTCTTGGATCTGGTGGAGGAAATGTATACATTTTCATAATTGAGAGAGAAAAAGAGACAGATCTACCAGCTACATTCCTTTGACTTGTTAGACTGTGGTCCTGGGATCCTTCCTCACTGTGGCCACTCCACGACAAGCCCATTTCCTCTCAGTACATAGCTCTTGCCCAGCCTGACTCCCTTTCAACCAATTGACCTTATGCTATTATCTAATTTTGCAGCTAGATACATATTGAGGAGCTCTCGTCAGTAATTGCTGAGTGTATATTCAGCATTTTCTCCTTTTATAAATTATGTTATTTGGATTCTCAAATCATTTGTATGGCTTACAAGAAATTACAAGTGTCATGGGAGAGAAGAAATAACTCGAGTTGCATATATTTTTTGGAATTCTTTTTTACTTGAAGCCACTAGATATTTAAGAACAACTATTGGTTTATTGACACATAAATAAAAATAGTTAATAGTTAGTAAAACAGACATTGTGATAGGATTTGCAATGCATACATTTTACTTTGAAAGTCTACAGAACGTGTAGTATTTCCATAGGGACTGATTCTTGTCAAGGAGTTTGGATCTGACCTTTGTGAAGCAGTACGTCATTCTTGCTGGGAATGGTGACAGCCTGGCCAATAACGGAAGGCTAGTAATCACCAGGCTTCTGATGTGAGACCACTTATTCAAGAGTCATGTTCACGGACTAGCAGCAGTCAGGAAAGGCTGGAGAGATGCAAGAATATTTTTCAGGTTGGCTTGTGGAGTTCATATATCTTGCAGTTAAATATAAATAATTTCACCATGAGGATCTCACTGAAGTCATCCCATTTTTCCCCTTAGGGAAGATATATTATGATAATTAACATGCCTCCATAGAAACTTAGATGAGTACATTTTAAATGGGTCACTCATTCTGAATTTCCTGATTTAATGTCATTTCTCTTTTTAAAAACATGAATGTGCACGCTGATTTTCTATTTCCTCTCACCATCTGTTACCATAAGCTCATAGACAAAATATAGCTATAAATCATAGTTACTAAAAATTTACTCTCTTGTCTCATGGGATGTATTTATGACTGTGTGTGTATGTTTGTATTTATGAATTCACATTTTCTTTACTTTATGCTTTCTCTAGATAAGGAGCAAAATAATCTCTCTGCAGACATTAATTACAAGTCCCAAACTTAGAGAATGATGGCTTTGAACTTCTAAGGTAGACAACAATCTCCAACCATCATTGGTCATTTTTAAGCAAATTCTCTGTGGGTTGGATAAAAGTAGATTCATTTATATGGTAGCAGGATAGTCATTATGGAATGGCCTGTGAATAGAGTCCAAGTCTGAATAGTTAGATCTGCTTAGTGACTCAACAGAAAAACTCATGCACCTGCTGATTTTGTCTTGTTAGCATGTACACATCTTTGCCATCAATCTATGCACAATACTTTTGACCATGTGTTTGCAATACATGATGTAACACAAAAACAAAACAAATGAATAGCAACTGAAAAAAGAATATTTCCAGGACTATTCTCTGAAGAAAATAACTAAGTTTTACTCTCTGGCTAAAATATTATTTTGAAGGAACATCAACAAAATAAACCCTATAAACTTATAATGCCCTGAACCCTAACCAACTAACTTAAAAAAATAGGACACATAATTCATCTGTGCTCCAAAATGATTTATAGCATAGTATCCACTTACCTTCAGCCCCTTTTTCTAGTTTGGGTCTCAGCAACAGTCCTGTGTGCTAGATTTTGAGAAGTAAATAACTCAGCATGAATAATAAATTTATTCTACTTGGTGAGGAGGAGTGATAAGCCCCCCACTGAATTTGCCACAGAGCTATTTCCTCATTTTCTTTCTAAATGCTGCATGGTAAAGTGAATTCGTTTGTCTCACACCTGTAACGTTCCACTGTCACCTTAACTGTACTGTGGTATTAAAAAATTTAAATCCCTCTGGTGAATAACCAATTGTGACCTTTCTTTTTATGGAAGATGTATTCTATTTCCAATTTTGCCTGGGCTGTAGCAGCTTCTAATGCAAATGAGCCCATGTCTTATAAAATGTCACTAATAAACTCCCTGTCATTTGGCATTGGAATAAGATATCACATAAGAAATCACCTTTATGTTTTAACAAAAATCATCAAGTGAAAACTAAATTAAAATAACTAATCTCTTTTATTACCTTACTATATTAAGGTAAAATGTGTGTGTGTGTGTGTGTGTGTGCTCATGTGCACACATGTGCATATGTCATGATTTATTAATGTGAATTAAACTGTTGAGTCCAAGGTATTTTTATCTCACATTGGGGAATATGGTTATTACACTTAATCTTTGTTTTTTACATACAGTCAAGAACAAGAAATGTGGATATCAGGCCAGAAAATTAGTCATCATAGTCCAAATAAATATCTCTATATTGGAGTCCAGATACCCAGGTTTTAGCCTCATGTTGGCCTTCTGTTACCTATATGACCATAAGCAAATCACCCTCTCTGAAGCCTTTATTTACTTGTCTATAACCTAGAGATATCAATACTTGCTCTATTTTCTTGGTTTTTCAAGTGAGGTAATATTCCTGCAATCCATTAACTGCTACAAAAATATGTGAGATTATTTAACGTTGAACTGGATTGTTTTTGGTCAAAGGGTAAGGCAATAATCAAATCACGATTTATGTCAAACACTCATTTATTATTTTATCAATGGAATTTATCATCTATTGATATTTGTTTTTACCGCGTCACTTAAGGAATAGCAACAACAACAGGTAAGAATTGTTTGAGGCACACATTTCCCAGCCACTGCCTCTTAAGTGCCAAGATTGTGCCTGGGGCTTCACACACCTTAGTTCTATTTCTCACCAAATCTCTGCAAGAAACTGCCACTATGCACTTAAACAAATATGCAGATAAGCTGATGAAGCCTCCGTAACAATGCTTTGCATAGCCATTGAGTTGAGTCAACACAGAATTAGAATCCATACTTGCTAGGATAGCACTCCTGTTGATGTGTTAAGCATTGGATGAAAGCCTTCCTAACAACAGAAAGAGACTCACCAACAGGCTGCCATCCTGAAGATGAAGAAAGGTGTCTTTTGCTGGGAGAATGGCTATGAGAAATGAGAGTTTCCCTATCTTTTACTTGAGTATTGTTTCTCAAATAAATTGTTTTGAGCCAATATTATCCAGATACTTTCCTTCGGTGCCCTACCTCCACTTATGTTTTAAAGAAATTGGTCTTGTTACATTTTCAAAGGAGAAACTCCCATTTCTATAATCAGTAATTAATATGCAGAAAGCTGTTTGTTTAGACTCAGTTCTTAGCAATTCATTGCCACAAGCAGTGAGGTGAAGACAAAGACAAACTTGCTATCATCATGATGTCTATTGTATATGATTTCTGAATCACATATTGACTCCAATCCCCATCTATCATTGTTTATGAACTGGGGCCCTGCACTAACATCTCTCCCAAGACACAAACATTGTCAACACTTGGAGGACTGCAGAAGGCTTTTCCATGGGCTTCTGGTGCTCATGATAAAGACTACATTTACCAGTTTGAAGCTGATCTCGCCCCCTCACATCCACTCAATGTAGTTCAAGGCTAATCGGCACTGCCTTTGAAGAGTGTGCTTCTGTGAGACTCGTAAAGCCTTGGAGTGACAATGTAAGTCTGTAGTAAATAGACTCTGATTTACACAAGACATTTTTGGATCCTCATATGTACTAAATACTATATTTGCTCCAAAATTTTGTGTCTTCCATATAAATCTGAAGTCTAACTTTTCCTTAGATTCTATTTCTACAAACCATTGTGCATAGAGTAGGAATGACATATAGGGACAGAATTTCTATATGTAAATTAAGAAGCTAATTATTCATATATAAAATAAAAAATTAGGAATGCTCTCATCTGCCTCATCAGAATTGCTGTCCCCTGGTGTACACACAATTTTTTAAAACTACCTTGTGGGGAGTTTCTCCCTTCACTGTGATTGTAAGAATAGGTGTCTATGTGACACACAGCATGGACATATTGCAATTAGAAGTAATCAACTCATAAATGTAAGCAGGAGTGCCATGCTGAGAAGAGAAAGAACAAAACAATGTTAATATGAGGGTCCTGGTATTTCTAAAATAGAATTTATTGTTTAAATGCAGCCTTTTCCATTTAAATCATGGAATTATTATAATTTGCCCTTTGTTTCTGTTATTGCCACTCTTTCCCAGAGTGACTCATTATAATCTTTCATCAGTTCTATTTATCTTTTCATGAATAAAGTGTTAAGATAGTTGAAATATATTAATATATTAAGCTATTTTTCTTTTCATTCTATTTAGTGTTTGAGGTTTAGAGATTATATATATATATGTGCGTGTATGTGTGTTAAAAGTAAAAATAT
The DNA here is from genome assembly GCF_022837055.1 of Prionailurus viverrinus. Taxonomy (NCBI): domain Eukaryota; kingdom Metazoa; phylum Chordata; class Mammalia; order Carnivora; family Felidae; genus Prionailurus; species Prionailurus viverrinus. Next base: position 127,130,681 of record NC_062563.1, on the reverse strand, counting down.
AATATATAATTTATAATAAATACTATATATAAATATAAAATGTTTTTATAATCTGTCAGTATATGTTTATGAAAGGGAAAGTGGAAGCCAACAGTTCTCCTGGATTTTTGTCCATTAGCTTCCATTGACCCATCTGGAAGGCCTCGATGACTGACCATATTAAACTGTCCTGAAACAAGCCCTTTGTCAAGGTCGTATTATTAGTCAGAGATTCAGTTCCAGTGATGATTTTAAATCTCATTGCCTCTACATAGAAGAGAGGAAATATGCAAAAAATGGAAAGGTTGCATCTGCATAGCCAAAAATAATCATGCAATTCAACCAAATTCAAAAAGAAGAAAAATGCATTTTTATAGGGAATGGAGGAGAGACATAAAGTAGCTTATTACTAGCTATATTTAGTTGTTTAAAAACACTTTGCTTTATAACATGTATATTTGTATATATACTGAAGCTTTATTTTCCCAAAATGACCCTGACCTATTTAGGATACCTCCTGAGACCAGGAAGTTATGGGTCAGGATCAGTGGAAGTCTGTCTACTTCTGTCAACCTATAGTCAGACTGGGGGTAATTTCTGTAATGGTGGGGTTATGGGGTCTTCGGTACTACTCAAGGAGTTTCTTGGTCTCAAGACTGAACTTTTCCACAGGAGAAGGAAAATGATCCAAACTAAACTCCAAATTCACATGGAAAAAATGAGGACAGTGCTGTTTTGGAATGAATGAAAAATTTATGTAATAGTAAGATAATGTAAAGATAATTGACCCTAGGGTAAGTCCATCAAAATAATTACATATAAGTTCTCATGGAACAAATATAAACTTTGTAAGAATAAATGCTGCTAGAAAGCCTGATCAATGTCTTTGAAATAGCTGCATAATAGCTATTAAGAAATTTGGGGGCAGCTTATACATATTCATGAAGCCTGTATATCACCATATCTAGGCATGCGCACATAGTTAGGAATGAGAGCAACAGGCAAAGCATTCACTTCCTCATTTAATAGCAGTGCAGATCTGACCTCCAGATGCACTTCTTTAATGTGCTTTCCTAAAAATTTATTTGCCTGTAGAAAATCTTACTCATCCTTTAAGGTCTTAGACATAGCCTTATTTGTGGTTGGTAGTTAATGGTTATTACTGATATAAACAAAAAAATAACATGTTTGAATTTTGCACACTTCTACTACTATTGATGACTACTTAGCTTTTGGATTATCCAATTTTATGAACTGTAACAGATCTCTTCAATGTAAAAAAAAAATAGCTCCAAAGCCATCTGTTAAAGATATAATGAGCATTAACTCTATGTGGAGTAGTAGAAAGAGCACTAGCTTGGCAGTTGGGAGATACAGGTCCTTGTCATGACTCATCACGGACTCTCTGTGCAACTTTCAGTTAGGCATGTTACCTTTCTGACTCACAGAATAGAAACTTAATAAGTAAGTTACTACATAGCACATTTAGCTACTTGTTTTTCAAACTAGATCATGGTCATAGACAGTATTATGTTCCTTTCTATCCAGTAATACCAAGCAGTATACCCAGAAGGCACCAAGGTATTTAATTTTAATTCACTTAAATGAATTGAATTTTATTTTTTCTCATGTGTGGGATATGAACAAGAATCCTCGTTCTGCATACTGCGTACTTTGTCCTGTGGTAAATCAATGCATGTGAAGGCATTTTAGCATTATGCAAATAGAGAGATTTATACCAGAATTTCATCCCAAGAGAAGCAGATCTGACTTACATGGCCTAAAAGTGATTCCAAGAAACTGAAGGAAAATAAATCCCTTGTAAGTTGAATTACAGCAACCTGAATACCAATTCCAGAATCTGTATGCTGAAACTTCACATGGTTCAACAATTTCCCTCCAGCAGTATTGGAGAATGAGATTCTCATCTATTTCTCTCCCTTCATCTAGAGGTGTCTACAATTGCTTTATAAATATGGAAAATTGGTGCCCTTATTTAGAATTGGGGCCATATCATCATTCTATGTTATACAGTGATGTATTACAGGTGCTCAATACTTTCATCCACATTGTTGCTTGAGTTTCACAAAAACTGAGTGATGCCAGCAAGAATACATTCTGCTATTTTGGAAAACTGAGGCCCAGAAAATGAATGGACTTGCCAACATCAAAGAGCTTCTTGGCATCAGAACCAAGGTAAAAATTCAAGTGGTTCAGTTCCTAGCCCCCGTCATGATTTCTTCTCACCACAGTACCTGGGACACAAGAGGTACTGGAACACTTGGCTCATGTCATCTTGATGCTCAAGTTCAGAGCTCATCTCTGGTGTCCATGTTTGACTTCATGTCATTGACCTGTGACTAAACCTGTTTAATCATTTTCTCAGGTTGCTGGGTTTCTATTTGATTTCTTGGTTACTTCTAAAAAAGCACACAAGATAGATGATTAGCCATTAAAGGAATATATTCTTCCAACCCACAAAACAGCTGTTCAACATGAGATTAAATCATCCCTCAGCAGGGTCCTAAGCATATGATTACCACTCTAAAGACTTCTAAAGATTGTATTCTCAAGGCCATCCTTATTTGGAATGTTTGGTATTCTGGATCTTCAAGAAATGCAGGCCTATTTTATTGGGGGTGGGCTGGGGTAGTAGGAGACCTATTTTGAAAATATTTTCTTAGCAAAGACTCTGATCATGTAACTTCCATTTGATGGCTTATCTTTTTGTCTTTCCATAAAATCTTAAAATTATTATGCTGGTGTAAGCAATAAAATCCCTTCTTGTTCCTCTCCATAAAATAACAGATGGGGAATAAGTCAATATTTTGGCTATTTTACATTCTGCGACTCATTTTCCGGCCAAGTATAGTTTTATCCAGATGTTCACAACCCTGATCTAGAATGGATTTAGCATTTATCTAGTATGTATCAAGCCTTTCACTGTCTGCTAACCACCAGTTCTTGCATATGACAATGGCATGAATAAAAACTTTAAAACTAAATTGCTGTCGCCTATTTTGAAGTATCTGAAATAGTGTATTTGCATGTATTTGTTGCAGGCATTGGTTGATATATGACCTAGATAAAGCACTTGCTATCTTGCGTGTCACTGGCTTACCAGTATTTTAAAACTAGGTATTTGCAACAGACCTATTCAGAAACATAAAACTCACAGAGTATATGGGATAGAACCATCTGCTTTGTAGCAGTTAAGATTGCATTGCTTTTGTAATATCAATGTGATACATTTATGGAAGCATGGCTATGATTTTTCTTACTCCTTATTTCTTAGCTGTGTCATATGCACAACATTGGTTTTGATGTTTCATGAACTATTTAATAAATGAATATGTAATATCATATATATATACACATATATACATATATGTGCATATATATACATATTATATGTGTGTATATATATATATATATATAAATCAGCATTCTAGATTCCTCATAAGCAGGTATCAGTAGCATAGAATGTATTTAATTTTATAAGTAATTCAACATGCAGATGTAATTATGCCTAATGTTTATACTGTGTTGCGTGTTTCAGTTACTGCCATTTTATTTAACTACAAAATCTTAAAGAAGCTAGCAGAGGCTGTTACAGGCTGAGTGCTGATTGACATTCCGTGTTCTAGAAATGGCTCAAGGACAGTAAGATTTGGTGCCCACTTTTGAAGGACTTACTATTTACATGTGGTGATTAGGCAAACAGATCAATGTCCTTTGGAGTTTTGGGACTTACACCAGGAGAAGCATTATGCAAGGGGCTTTAATCTTTTTAGGCCTCCAGGTTTTGGCTCCTAGCACAGAGAAACCTCTTTATCATCAACCCACCTAGAGGGAAGGTTGAAGGAGAGAGAGAAGTCTCACTCCTGAGGTGGGTCAGCTAAGAGTAAGGAGAACAATTTGTCCTGGATTTTTTAAGTCACTAGCCTCCATGGACCCTAGAAGGCCATGATGATTGATTTAAAACAAGCCCCAGGATCCTACTTACATGCCCATGAAATATGTAAATAATAATGTGATGTAATATGTGACTTCTATGCCATATGATTCTTTGTCAGAAATAGTCACACTAGTGTTTCTTTTGGTAAGCAACAGAGTACCTTCCATGGGTAAGTCAGACTCTCTGCCCTTCTTTTTTTCATTCATCTTAGGCATGGGGCAGCCCGTTTCCCTCATATCCATTGGCTGTTCGTCCTCCTCTATTTAGGAGGAAAGGAGTTTTCACCCGTCTGTAATGTGCAGGCACAGAGCAATATGAGCCCATACTTTGGCTTTTTCTTGCTGCCCAATCTTATAAAGCTGTAGGAATTTTGTTCCAAGGGTTAACTCTTATGGGAAAATATGAGGAAAGAGTTATAAACTCAGGAAAGTATAAGTTCTTGCAAAGGGCTTACAAAAACTGTTGGTCCTTTTCTCTGCCCTGCCTCCTTCAGAAAGATCAATGTTTGCTTTTATGCTCTCAGGGGTGAAATTCACCACTCTTCCCCAGATCCTATGCTTCTTTGATCCTCCCTGTGGGAAGCCTATGTTTAGGCCCTTATTGCCTTATTGACCCTTTATCCAAGTCTGAAGGTGAGGCAGACCAATGTCAATGAATCTTATTTTATGAAAGGTGAGATCAAAGGAAGGGGACCTAATTACTGGGAGAATATGAAGCAATTCATATGAACAACATTTATTGAAAGTGTACTATGTGCCACAAACTGGTTTAGTGATAGCTGGATGGATAAGAAAGGTGTTAGCTCTCTAGGAATTCTAGCATTACTGGGACTATGTGAAAAAACTCCATTTGAGTAAGCAACTGGAGTTATTTCAGCTGGAACAGAAGTCTGGAAATGAGGAAGGTAAGGGGTGCATGGTGGCTGACTGTCTTTAAATAACATCAGGGTAGCCTTGGACAAAATGGCGGCTGTCAGTGATACCAAGGGTTCAAACTAGGATCTTTGGTGAAGAAGAGCAGGGGAATTTTGTTTCTGTCCAATGTAATGAAAAACTTTCCGATAATCAGAGCTGCCTGACTTTGGATTTGGCTCCAGGGTGATGTGGTGAGTTTCATCTCTGGAGGAGATATGATCATTCACTCATTGGGACAATCTAGGGGCCATGTGGGTGGCAGGGGAGCTCCAAGACTCTCTGACTCTACTTGGGCTGAATCTACGTTTTGGCTTGGATTTTCAGAAGTACAAGGGCCTCAGTTGGAAACTATCAAACCTCAACACTAATTTCTCACCTATGCTTTCTGCCCCAGTTTATTCACCTTAATGCCTGCTCTTTGAAAGCAGCCCTTTCATTAAGCAAAGTAAAAAAATTTCTGGGAATGAGTTTTTTCCTTAAGTCTATTTGTTCAGACTCCTTTTGGTAAACAACCTTGTTTCTTCTGTGTTTTTGATATTCAGCCTTTGTTTTGACTCCGTGTAGTTTGCAATGTTCTAATCATTATTTCTTTGCTACTCTTAAATTACTCCTACTCCCAAGACCTTGCTGGATAGAAGATTGATAAATATTTTTATTGAAAAGCTATATTCTCTAAATTTCAACGACTGTGTAACGTAAATTTCATCAGAAGTGAGGTTTTCAAATTTTTAGTAAATATGAATGCTTACTCTCTCACTGCTGCTTAGAATTTTACTGATTACACTTTGGAACTGTATAATTGTGTAATTAATCTTGAGGATGTCAAAATGCATATTTTTAAAAGTAATTTTCTTAGGGAAATAATACATATCTCATTTTTTATTGTAATTGGTATTTGCACTCTCCTAGTTTATAGGTATAAGCTTTGCCAGAGATGGCCAATATCAGTGCCATATATTATTAAAATGGATTAATTTTTCAAACACATCTTCCATTCAATTTCTCATTAAATGAGGCATTGTAAATTCTGCTGTCAAGGAATACAAATAACATGATTATGCAATACTTGCATTATACAAAGTCCTCTCAGGGAGGATGGTTATCTGCCATAAACCCTGATTCATTCTTTATGGAAAAGGACTTTAAGACACAGTTATCAAAACTGACCAAGAGCCAGCTTTGGTCCAAACCTTTGATACTCTCATTGCTTTCACAAGTAAGGAGCTTAGAATCACTCATCTAGTAACTGCATCCAAGGAGGGACTTAAAGGCACAGTCAAATTTACTCTGCACATATATATATATATATATATATGTGCAGAGTAAATATATATATATATACACATATATATATGCAGAGTAAATATATATATATATATATACATATATATTTAAATGCATTACTAGGGAGCCTGGGTGGCTCAGTCGGTTAAGTGTCCGACTTTGGCTCAGGTCATCATCTCACGGTTTGTGGGTTTGAGCCCCACTTCAGGCTCTGGGCTGGCAGCTCAGAGCCTGGAGCCTGCTTCGGATTCTGTGTCTCCCTCTTTCTGTGCCCATCTCCTGCTCATGTTCTGTCTCTCCCTCAGAAAAAAATACACATTAACAAAAAAATTTAAATGCATTATTTATTCAAGGACCACCATCCTTTGTGTAACACCAATGTGAACAAATGAGTGGATGAATGAATGAATCAGAATGAATAAGGGAAGAATGATATATATCAGCACTGACATGGGTAATTTGCAACAAAGAGGTGAATGTCGGTCAGTATGGGTATCGAATGTTGCCCATGCACTCACACCACAGACACATAAGAATGCTGATCTGTATGACGGCATTCAGCCTCTCGTTGATGAGAGAGTTTGGTGGGAAGTCTGGAGGCTTTAGCCCTAAATAAGTGACAGGTGTTGGGATACACAAAGAGGAATGAATGGGTCTTGCTATTAAAGAGCTCCTGGTCTCATGGGAGAGGCATATAACTGAGCACAATAATGTGAGTACAATGTTCTTGCCAGTGCCTACAAAATTCTTTTTGCAGCTAAGGAAGCCATCACCTCACTCTGCAGGATTTGGGGGATTAATACGGGAAGATTTCAAGAGGAAGGGAGATCTAAGCTTTGGCTTAAAGGATAGAAAAGACTGTGTCTGTAGGAGGGAGGAAAGGCACTCAGTTAGGACTGACAGACCAGCAGGTAGGAGGCATGAGGTTAGAATGGGTCTGGTGTATGCAGGAATCAGTATTAAGCTGTACAGGGCTAGAACAAGCTTTGATGGGAGTCATGGTCATACCTTGGGACCTATTCTTAGAGCAGTGTATTGTGCCTGGAAGCTATGATGCAGGGAGGAGCATAATGAGACTCTTTTTGAAAGGCCCCTCTGGAGGAGGGGTGGGGGGCAGGTTGGAGGATAAAAGTGCTAGAGTAAAGAATCTTCTCAGTATAGTGTTGGGAAAATGGAAAGAGATACACAAGACTGAATTCAACAGAGTATTGTTACTGATAGATTTGAGGCACAAAGGAGGGGGGTTGGAAAATTAATTTTGGACCTCAGATTATTAGGCCATTAATGAACATCATTTGGAATGCAGAAAGAACATTTGGTGAGTGGTGGTATTTCAGATGATATCTTCATTTTGGGGCACAGCCTCCCCATTATCAACATCCCTCTCCAGAGTGGTACATTTGTTATGATCACTGAACATACACAGAAACATTATCATCCAAAATCCATTGTTTACATTGGGGTTCATAGTTGGTGTTGTACATTCTATGGATTTTGAAAAGTGTATAATGACATGTATCCACCATTATAGCATCACACAGAAGAGTCACCACCCTAAAAATCCTCTGTGAACTCTCCATTCATCCCTGTCCCCCTAAAACCTCTGGCAATCACTGATCTCTGCTCTATTCATTAGGCACAAGTCACTAAGTCCTGCTGCCATCAAAAGAGGAAAAGTAAGTCCCATTCACCATGATTTTTTGAAGCTGTTGATAGTAAAGGTCAGTACAGTTGCTCATAGTAATTATAATGATTCTATTTATATTGTTGTTATTATTACTGCTTTTTTTCAATGAGGATCTAAAAGAAGTTACTGATCACTCGGAAGGCACTATAAAGAAAAAACATCTTAAAGAATTCAGGAACTCAGAGCGAGATACACTTTTCTGCCAAAGCTTAAAGCTCCCAAGAAAGAACATTTTCTTGGACATTTGATGGCATCTTGTAGACTACGCATTAATTAGGGGACATCCTACAAAATGATGATTTTTATATTGAGTTATGTGAGCTCAGTCCAAAGCTAGACATTTTGACTGTGCCCACTTCTTTCCCAAATCACCAATTAGACATCAAAATGTCTGCTAAAGGGCTAACCTAGATTATATACTTGAACTAGTTTGGAGATGCTAAAATCTAGTAGTAAATGAAGGTAAACAAATAGAACCCTCTGGTGATGGCTGTCTAGATCAACTGGATTCTGATCTGAATATTTATTCACTTTCATAAGAGTACTGTATGTACATAGAGAAAACATTTTATGATCCACGGCATATGTTCAGACCAAGAATTAAAGTAATAAAAACCCACTTTAAGCTGAAGGTAAGTACAACTATGCACAAGTTTCTACAAAGAATAATAGGCATTCATATGGCTTTTAGGCACCATATATGATTTATAATGTTTAAGTATCTGAAATATCCTCTCTCTGTGTATAAGTGCTGGCTTTTTTCTCCCTAGCCACACCCCCTTCCCTTTCCTCCTTAATAACATTTAGTGTATTGCAATATGCTGAGATGCCGCTGAAGGAGTAGCCAAACTTCCCGAACAAACTTGCACATGCTGTGACTCACTGCTCACATGGATTAGTTGGAGAAGGGGCTGGAAAATGTGTGGAGAGAGCCCCTGTGGAACGGGAACCACGTTTGGCAGCTAATTGTACATTCTGCTAGGCTCACAGAGCAACATTTCCTAGGTCCAAGGGGCAGGGGTGATCTTGTCAGTCATGTGCATAATGAAGAAACTGTGCCATCAAGCCCTCCCTCTCAAAGGATCCATGGCTGGCAGCTTCCCACATGAAAGCAGACAATCAGACTTGAGTTGAAGAGGCTCCCTCAGAAGGCAAATTCTCCTCCCTGGTGTTCCCTGATTCTCAACCACTAAGTAGAACAGCTAGTCCCTCTCCTTCAGTTTGTTAATCACACCTTTTTAGCTAAATACTAATAAATGTTTCCCTCCAAACACAAGAATTCAATGCTAAGTATGGCATTCACTAATCTGATCAACACTTCACAAAATACGTCTTTAGAAAAAAATGAATTTCTTTCCTGAGATCCACTTTTTTACTACCAAAGTCACCATTCAGAAATCATCGTGGAATAGTACAAAGGACACAAGATTTCAAATTGAATAACGTGGTTTGAGTTGTGGCTTCTCAGCGTGCACGCGGCATGAAGATGAAAACCGAAGCAAGACAGGTGGTGGTGTTTGTCGTGGACCTGGTAGGTGAGCTGGGCAGTCCGCTGGGGCAGCAGCAGAATGAGCAAAGGTGTGAAGCATGAAAACCCTGGAAAATGCCTCTAGAGGGAAGTGGTAGGAGGTAAATAAAAAATTAGGTTATTGGGGGTGCCCGGGTGGCTCGGTTGGTTAAAAATCCGACTCTTGATTTGGGCTCAAGTCAAGATCTCACAGTCGTGAGATCAAGCCCTGAGTTGGGCTCCATGCTGACGGCTTGGAGCCTGCTTGGGATTCTCTCTCTCCCGTTTTTTTCTGCTCCTCCCCCACTCTCTCTCCCTCTTGTGTGTGTGTGCTGGAGCACGCGCTCTCTCTCAAAACAAATAAACAAACAAAAAATTAGGTTATTGCCCAGTTTAAAAGAATAGTAGATGCCACATTAAGAAGTTTGGGATTTAGCTGTAAGGGGTGGGAGGTCGTCAGAGGTTTCTGAGGAGGGCAGGGCCTGACCATGTTTATGCTCTGGGAGGGTGGCCTTGGAGAACGTTGCTCTTCCTCATTCTGTGTGGGAGGAAGAGGCTTGTCCAGATCATCTCTGTGGAACTGTGTGGCTTTAGCATTGAGTCCCATGTTTTTCAGAGATGTTCTAGGAGCTCTCATTGTTCTCTGAGGCACTCGAGGGCTACAAGAACTTTCTGCTGCTTTTGAGTGATTTTGGACTCAGTTATAAGCTCCCACGAGTGTTTCCTGAGGGCAGAGATTTTCATGCACTGGAAAAAAAATGCTGCACGAGGGGAAGCCACCTTCCCCTTTGGGGAATATAATGAGGAAACTCGAATATTTCCAGCTAACAGCTTTTACGGGCTATGAATAAGTAAATGCAGAGTGAAATAGGAGAGAGCAAACAAGTGCTTCACTGAAGAAGTTATCTGTTTAGTGAACCAGTCAGTACTAGCCCTCTTTACCCTTCACAAGGGCAAAGGTGGGCATGCTCACCTCTGGGCTCAGTTGTGACATACCCATGTTGTGGTCCAGATTACGTCACTGGGTCTTTCGTTCATTTGTGCATTCGTATATCCAACATTTTCTGAACATCTGCATTATTCCAGACTTACGGCAGGGTCCTAGGGCACAGATATGCACAGCTTAGAACTTTAAAGAATTCCCAGTTTAGTGGGTGAGGTAGGCTCATATGTAACTAATTACAATGTCATTTGGTAGGTCTGATATTAGAGACACTGGTATACCCTTCCCTTCCTCAGCTCTTGTCTTATTGGCATGTATCATATAAGAGTGACTAAGCATTTCTTTCCTGTGGGGATATTCCTGGGCTGGAGAATAATATGACACATCTCAAACGTTTTGTGTACTACAGTTGTGTTTGCTTTGCAACCATCATGTAAATAAACCTTTTACAATTGAGTGGCTAGGACGGAGAGAGGTTAGGTGACTTTCCTCAGATCATAGTAACTAGAAAACCTTGATGTGACCTGATGTCTGACTCCAAAACCCAGGGTGCGGAGGTGTAGTCTGAGAATCCTGCTACACCCAGCCCACATAGCAGGTGTGAGTTCAGGGCCCCAACATGGCTGAGGAGATGCTCAGATATCTCCTGTTTACCTCTTGGTTTCTCCCATGTCCTTTCATGTCCACCTGGTAGACTAGTCATCTATGCTCACAAAATGCCACTCTGTGCAACATGGTTCCAATTGGGCAGTGGGTGTCTGTTAGGATGGTTTCACTAGGTGACCTGGGCTCCTTGAAGATGTTTACAAGACCAGGAATGCAAGAAACTTCAGCCTGGAGGGGCCATTAGGCCAGACAAATACTCACAAGTAGCTTCCCTGCTTTTGTGGACCATCCCTGTCACTCTGGGCACCATGTGATGGAGCAGGACGACTTTCCCTGTGCCCTGGCTTCTGATGCTCCACCAGCACAGGCTCACAAAGTAAGCACTGGGAATGAGGAGGGCCTGGATGCAGAGTACTTCCATAGGAAAACTGCGAGTTCGTTATAATTTTTATTCAAAATCCCAACTCCTGTGTCTGAGTCTTCTCCCTGCACTGCTTCCCATGAGTCTTTGTCTTCTCCTTTCCTTTCCTGTCTCAATGCTCCTAGATGAGCCTCTGCAGAGCATCTGGCAGCACGGCTCAGTGGAAAGAGCACGAGCTTTGGAGGTGGGCAGGCCTGGGCTTGCCATGTGACATAGGCGGGGGTTGCATCTTCGCAAGCCTCATTTCCTCACCTGTTAAAATGAGGTCATGACACCCATCTTGAGGAATATGGTGTGATTTCATCAGATGAGGTTGGTAAATTGCCTGGCGTAGTCTGTGATATGATAGTTTGGTTTACAGACAGCAATTCTTCCAGCAAACATTGTTGTTACTATGAATTAAAGAGCAATTGAATTGGTTCTCACTTTACATATTAAACTTACTTTTCATCTTTGTAAGGCATGTTTTGTTCTCAGTTAGGGCTGTTTTCATCATCATGGAAAGATCCAGGAGCAGTTGTTGAGGACCAGATGTCCCTTTCTCTTGCTTCTGAGATACAGCGATACTCGAGGAAAGGCTTGGTTGTTTCCAAAGTACCTGCCCAGGAAAATACTTGGAGCTCATCTCTTGAGTAACCTCAGAACAATGTTGGTTTTGAAACTATTTCTCCTTCTACTCTTCCTCTATGCCTCCCTCAGGAGCAAGATCATTGCTTGCTGCCTGATTCTCTGAGGATGAGCACCCCTGTAGCGGTGGGTGCTAGATAGACAGTGGGGAGCCCTAGAAAACTCCCCCTTTAAGGACTTCATCACAACCATGTGATGATTAAAGATGGTATAGACTCTCGAATATTCAGTGATTTGAAGGCAAATCTACAAGCAACATTTACTTCATTCAGACAATAAGCATTACTTGGGAGCTGTTTTGTGACAGCCACTAAGCTAAGAACTGGGACAGAGAAATAAGTTAGATTCAGTCCTGCCTCTGAGAAGCTCATAATCTTTTGCAGGAGGTCGATAAGTTTAAGGATACTTACAATACACTCTAGCAAGTGTTAGGATAGAGTTATGCATAACATGTCAAAGAATGTGCAGACGATGGTATTCTAATCCAGACATTCCCCTAAAAAATTAAGACCTATTCCAAGTCAAGTGGGAGTTCGCCAGACTGTCACAAGGGTATTCCAGGAAGAGGAATATCATGATAAAACTCATGGAAGCAAGAGTCTGGGGCTCACGGTCCCTGTTGATGAATGACACTAGCTGATGCTGAAGCAGGGCTAGATTTCACAGAATCGTGCAAGTCATGGTGAGGAGTTTGGATTTTATTCTGAATGTGACAGGATGCTATTGTAGGATTTTAATTCAGTCATTTATTCCCTCCTTCATTCCTTCACTTAGCAACATTTGTTGAGCACCTGCTATACAGATTAGAGGTAGAGTAGATATGAGTAGCAAGGACTCTGAATTCAAACGGTTTGGGTTCAAATCCCATTTTGGCTACTTGCGTGCCCTCTAGCCATGGACCACCTTTTTAATCTCATCGCCCCAGTTTCCTTATTTAGAAATTGGGGATGATAACTACACTCACTTGACAGGACTATTGTAGAGATTAATTTAAAATTATACATGTAAAACATGTAGAACAGTTCCAGACTCAAGGGCAATACTCACTGTTAGCTGTAATCACATGTCTGACAGGCTCTGGTGAAAGCAGGGGGAGTCTCCATCCCTGCCTCCACCAGCCTCCAGTCCGTGGAGAAGGGAGCCCCTGCTGTGAGACTGCACGTAACCAATACCAGTGTGGGTTGGGATGTGTGCCATGATTGGGGTGCCATGACACAGGAGATGCTTCTAGCTTAGACCCTGGGTATGAGAAGAGGCTTTTGGAAGGAGGTAACATTTCAGTCGGACCCAAGAGATAAATTGAAATTAACTAGATAAAAGGAGCAGAAAAGTCACAGGGCAAAGCACAGTCAAATGGGCTTTTTGGAATGCTCTCCCTGGCAGCATGTGTGAGCTGGACTAGGAGCGGAGGAGTCCACAGTAAGGGAGGACCATGCAGAGGCTCCATAGGAAGTTGCCTGCAGCTCTGGGAGTTGTCGGGCCAGATGCTGTTATTCCCTTTTGAAAATGAAAAAGACAAACTGTCATGGCTTCTCGTGACGCCCTATCAGGGACTGAGCTAGGATTAGATTCTCCTTCCCCTCATTAATATTCCACTGGTTCTAAAATCCCTGAGAGAGACTTTATACCCACACATCTTACTGTAGAACCACACAGACTTACACATGGTGTGGGCATTGATAACTATGCACAGGGAGACCTTGATGCTTGAATAATTCTCTTTCACATTCTCTATGCATATGATCATGTTTTATTGTTTCACAGAATATCTCAGATGAACATATATTATATGTGTGCAGTTCCAAAATCGCACATCCCAGAGCAGCAGAAAAAATCCATTGGTGGCCAAAGGATGATAGTATTTTAGCAGTGGAGGCTAACCATTATCCTTAATGCTGCTTTGGAAGTTTCTCTTTTCGCTAGCCAAGAAGTTTTTCGCTTGGGCTTCCATAAAGCCTTTTTTTGCCATTATGGCCTTGATAGTTGAGTGAGGGCCGAGGCTGACATGACATAAGCTGTTCAATAAAAGCCAAGGAAGTCAGTGAGCGACTTTGCAAACATGCCCCTAGAGTTAGCCAATTAATGCCAATCTAATCCATGAGTTCTGCATGTTTATGAAGGTCTCTACAGAGACAGTCTAGACACTAGATTTTTTTTTAACATTTATGTTTGAGAGATAGGGGGAGACAGGGCATGAGTGGAGGAGGGGCAGAGAGAGAGAGAGAGAGAGAGAGAGAGAGAGGCAGAATCTGAAGCAGTCTGACAGCACAGAGCCTGACATGAGGCTCGAACCCACAAACCATGAGATCATGACCTGAGCTGAAGTCAGATGCTTACCCGACTGAGCCACCCAGGTGTCCCTAGACACTAGTCTTAGATTTCCTAATTGGGTTCTAATATAACATAATATACCCAAATACTGATACACCAAAGTATGCCAAAATACTGTAACATGCTTCTGCCTTAGTCTATACACTGTCACATGGGACCACCTACACTGTCAGACCAGTGGAGGGGACATGGCATTTTTATACCTTTCCTTATTGTCAAGCACAGTTGATATTCAGAACTTTCTTGGTTAATTTGTTTAAAACACAGAAACTGCCTTTTGGCAACAAAGATGAAGAAAACATATTTGCTTTGACTCATCAAAAATGTTAATTTTCTCACATTCATGTTTTCCTGAAAGGTATGAGCTACTTAGGAGTAAAGTGATTATAGCTGAATTTGCATCCCAGTGTCTTGAAATAGTTCATGGAGTCCCTCACAAACATACAAATAATTTGATTTTTCTTCATTTATGGCTAGTTTGGTTAGGATCTGTAAACTAGTGATGCGTCTGAGAAGCCAAGAACCTCCCAAAAGAAAAGAGAAGTGAGACCTTAAAATATTTTCATTAAAAGAAAATCATTTTCTCAGTGACATCTGGACTGTTGTTCGGTGATGTAGGTGAACTGCTTGCCCTGTTTTGGGGTGTGGATACAAGCTTTGGAAGAAGAAGGTGAGTTAGAGCATCCCTAGGCAGCTCAAACTGTCATCTTAGGCACAGCGCAGCTCTCCCATAGGACAGTTTGCAAACAGACAGGTTTGGGTTTTCGAGTTGCCAGAATAAGTGGGGAGGTTGGAGAAGACGTTGGGGAGGTTTACCAAGAGTACAGGCTCTCCAGTTCAACAGCACGGGATCAAAGCCCAGCCCAGCCACCTAATAGCCAGGAACACATAGATATGTAATGGGTTTTCCCTTTGCCTCAGTTTACTCACTGTGAAATGATGATAACAGCTGTTATATGGATTAATTGAGAGAATAAACTGAAACACTTAGAAAAGTTTCTGGAACATAAAGTGTGTAGTAAATGTTAGCTATTATAATTAAGTTTTGTTTATTAGTTAATTTGTGTTTTTATTTAAATTCTGGTTAGTTAACATACAGTGTAACATTTAGTTTCTGGTGTATAATGTAGTGGTTCAGTTCTTACATACAACAGCCTGTGCTCATCACAAGTGCACTCCTTAATCCCCATCCCCTATTTCGCCCATTCTCCCCACCTCCCTTCCCTCTGGTAACCATCAGTTTGTTCTCTAGAGTTACGAGTCTGTTTCTTGGTTTGCCCTCTCCTTTTTCCCCCCATGCTTGTTTGTTTTGTTTCTTAAATTCACATCTGAGTAAAATCATATGCTATATGTCTTTCTCTGGCTGACTTATTTTCCTTAGTTTAATACTCTCTAGCTCTACCCATGTCATTGCAAATGTCAAGAATTCATTCTCTTTTATGGCTGAGAAATGTTCCATTGTATGTATACACCACATCTTCTTTAACCATTCATCAGTCATTGGACACTTGAGCTATTTTCGTAACTTGGTTATTGTTGATAATGCTACTATAAACATCAGGGTGTGTGTATCCCTTTGAATTAGTATTTTTGTATTCTTTGGGTAAATAACTAATAGTGCAATTGCTGGACTGTAGAGTATAAAGTTCATTTTAAACATACAAATGCAATCTTAAATTGTGTGGTGCAGGAGTTACTAGAATTCAGGTCTCCCATTTCATAGACAAGGAAATGGAGGCACAGAAAAGGAAGAGACTTGTAATGTATTTACATTTATATAAAGTACCTTCATTATGTTACTTTAATGTAATGTAACATAATGAATCTATGCCCAGTGGGAAGTCTGCTGACTGGCTCCCATTATACAACTGTTTTTACTTTGCAAGATTTCCTTCTACTTATTCAGAACAGGAATACAGAGTAAAGAAAAAACAAGTTAATACACGTGTCTTTGATTTTTAGAATTCATGAAAGTTTTTTTAAAAGTGAATTTAATTGCTCTTTTAAATTACCATCTGTTATTCTATATAGGTGAGTTAAAAATTAAGTGAAGTGTCTTAAACTTATTGTTTTGGAACTCATTAAAAGTGTATTTTAATTAATTTTGTTATATTTAATGCCCTGGGGCAAGCTTTTTGTGGCGTTTCTGCTGAACCATCTGCCGGCTCAATGCATGATCTCATTCTGCCCCGGGGACCTGTGTTCCTGCAGGTGGAGACCCCCCTCCATGGGGTGAGATATAACCAGAGCTGTACCTGGGCAGTGTGCAACAGTGTTGCCTGGTGACTGACTTCAGTTAATGGTTCCGTTATCAGCAATCCATCAGTGCCAACAGCTTGCACACTCTTTTGGGTCTGAACAGCATCTGTGCTGAGGACTGGCCCCTTTGCAGAGTGAAAACAGCATGTGGCAGATCTGGCTTGAGGTAAACAAATTCGGGCTTTTGAAAATTTCTATTTATATGGTGTATTCCTCTCCACATACAAACTTCTTGATATTTCCATTGTTTAAGCTTTTGGAAACTCCTCTCGTTTCTGACTTGTAACTGTCAAGTTGTTAATCTTCCAAGTAGACATAAGTATTTACCTTAGAATTCTTCCCAGCCCGTTAGAGGTAGAAGAGCTAGGCATACCACAGCGTAGCTAAAAAAGCACCGGAGTTCAAGACAAGCCTTGATTTCCAGGTTTGGTCAATGAAATAATTCAATAAACCTTTATTGAGCACCTACGTGCCAGGCAATTGTGCACCTCGGTAAGTGGGGACTCCTTTGGACAGCACCTACGTGTCTCTGGAGATGCTGTCACTCTGTTTCCTGCGACTTACAGGTGATTAAACATCTGTTTCCATGTTAACTGTATCTTCTCAGGGAGAACAGGGGGCTCAAAGGCCTTTGCTGAAGTCCCCCTCTTTCTCCATGTAGATTCTCCAGCCAAGACCACAGTATCTTCTCTAACAAGATCATCTCAGACTGAAGTCCCTTTTCTGGGCTCCTAAAAGCATGTTTACTATAGCACAGGGCTCCGATCTTAAACTATGTCCTCTTTAGTCATCTAAGGCACAGGCTTCTGCAGGAAATGGAGCATCTCATCATTCTTATTCTGCAGTACTTACAACATCTGGCATGGAATCAAATTCAGAGTAATTGCTAAGAATTACTTATCAGATGATTCTTAAAACTTATTGTACCAGACAAATAATATATTGAAACAGGTTCCTTTCTCTTCCAAAATTGATAGAACCTACTATAACTCATTGATCTTGCAAACGTAAGGATGTTTGCCTGCATTTCCAATGGGTGGTTGGGTCCAACGAAATAAATTGGAAACCACATGTAAAAATGAATCATCTATTTTTTATTGAATACACATTTTCACGTTAAACATCTTTAATACTTAACATGCATTCCTGCTAGTTTTAAAAATCAAACATGGTTTATGGATTCAATTTAAAACCTTTCATTGAAAGGAAATCTATTTTTAATTTTCATTTTAATCACTTAAATATTTAAAGATGTTCCCTTTGTTCTCCAAACTTCTTTAATCATATTGGTCATGTTTACATAGGGGCTTCTGAGATGATGCATATTTTTATTAACAGGCTTTTCTTAAAGCAAATGCATCTTTCAAGCTGGAAATGCATTTTCCAGCCTCTAGACTGGCTTTTGAGTTCCATCAAAAGTATAAGTGGGTCCTGTGTTACTATGCCCATGAGGAATTCTTGTTATTACTGGAGTAGATAGCAAGTTTCAAGTGCCCAGATACTTAGCAGTTGGTGGTTTGAGTGAGGGTCCTGCTTCAGCTTTCCTGTTGCAGCTCAACCATCTCCATTGTCTGGCTTCCGTACTCTCACAGGTGATGAAATTAAACAGCAGGAATCCAGATGGACTCTACTGGGCTTTGGAGATGTCAGTGAAGTCTCTCAAGTGTCTTCCCTTCTGGCCTGATAAGGAGTCTAGGTTGACCTGGCATGGGCTTCATGAAGACTGGGATTCCAAATTCGCCTCTCTCACCTATTAGTTTTGTGACTTGAGCCATTTACTTAACTTCCTTGAGATTCAGTTTCCTTATATAAAATAAGGTCTACTCTGTAGAGTTGATATGCAGATCAAGGATAATACATCTGGCTCATCAAAGGTCCTTGGTAAATGGTCACTTTTGGAAACGTTTCCAGTTTCGCATGAAAATGAGAACCCTAAAGTAAGAGATGCTAGGTGGACACCTAGGAGAACCTCAGTTTATCCTTTTATATATATCCTGACCTTGTTTTTAAGTCTAAGCGCCCATTCTGTACTTAAGGAACAGCTCTGTAACCACTTGAGTGCTTGAAGCACAGATGTGTTGGGATTCTAAAGGCAGAGGATGCCGGTTTGCCTGTAGCAGTGAGTGACATAAACACTCTCTGTTCTCCTACGTGGACTCACCTTTGCTTCCAACACAGAAGATCCTGTTCAGAGATATCCTGGGTCATGGATATGCTGTCGCCTCTTTCCAGCCCCTCTAGACCAGACACAGCCCATGCTATTTCCACATCCTCATCAGGCCAGGCTAGTATTTGGGGACGTGGAGAGGAGACATATATGCATGCAGATGGTGATTTAAAGAGTGCTGGGAAAGGTCCTTTGCCACATTTAAAACTACCCTACTTCCTCTTCTACTGCCTTGAAAAGGGAACACAGGCCTTTCCATTCCTTTCCTGGTTAGAAGGATGCAGACATCTCATCCAGTATGGAATTTAGCCCTACCACACCTTGTCCCTATTATGCCCATTGTTCTTCTGAGGAGTGAGATTATTATTCAGAAGGTATTTCTCCCTCTACCTCTGGCAGTGTTCCTTCTGGTGCAAACCATTTTCATTTTCCCTCATTTTGTAAAAAGACCTCATTTAGGGGATGGATGTTAATTCAGTGCCCACTACACCTGCCATTGCATTAGGCAGGTTGCATTCCTGATCTCTTTCAATCCCCTCACAATCCTCTTGGATAAGGGGAATAGGCTATATTTTTATGCGTGAGAATATGTTCACTACAAGGTGTTGAGAAGCACAGCCACAGCCCAGATTGTACAGTGAGAGAAGGAGAAAGTTGAGATTTCAAAGCAAGTCTGTGTAACTTCAAAATCTGTGTTCTTTAAATCATATAATGATGCTATTTGCTTTAAGGGGAAAATGAGATTCTCTGCATGTCACTTCTCCAGCGCAGCTTTAAAATGACTTGCACTTTTGAAAACTGGCTAAATGACCGGAACATCTCAAAATACAGTATTTATTGCTTGTTGTGCTTTTTTTAAGTTGGAGCATCGGCCTCATTGATTTTGACCGTGTATCTAGTTTATATAATTTTGTATTTATCAATATCCATGGAAAGTTTGGAAATATAACATTACAAAAGAGATCTCAGAAGCACAGGGTGGTGGAAAGAATTAAGACTTTAGATTTAGACATGCATTTATTCTAATCATTAGATACTTGATCATGAGTGCATCACCTGAGCCAAGTCTTAATTTCTTCATATATAAAATGGCGACCGTGGCCAATATCTCACATGGTTATTATGAGAACTAAACAAGATAAGAAACATAATGTCACAAAATCTGACACATTGAAACATGCATTAAATAACAGACCTTATTATTAGGACTATTACCATCTCATTATCAATATTGTAGCTTCAACATATATAATGTGTATAGATAAATAATATTCAAATACTATCCAAAATGTCCCTAGTTCCTACTAGACCGTGTCTTGTCTTTGTCATATTTTTAACCTTCAGCACAGTACCCAGCATACAGCAAGTTCTGAGCAAATATCGGTTGAATTGAGGATATTGGGGATAAAGCAGTAATATAATAGACCTAGCTTCATGACCTAGGATTTTACTAGGCTATCATCAATTTCAAACGTATGAAACAAAAACTGGGGACTAGAAAATCCATAAGTTCTTAATATTCCAAGATGGTACATGTGAAAGTCCCTGAAATGAAATTTATAGGGTGTTTTTAAGCATCAGCTAACTAGCATTAAAGCCACGTAAGAGGCATTCAGAATATCAGGTAAAAACAATTTTCCTTGCTCTGATGAGTCTATTTTATGGCAAGGGAAAACCTGATAGCTTTTCAAGAGTGAATTTGAGGTCACCAACTGTATAAATAGAACAAAACCGACTATTTGACGGATGTGTAACGAAATACAGGTAATGTATGTTGCTGGAAGCAATGATCCAAGATGTTGAAGAGGGGTATTCCGATTCATTAACCATCTCTAGTGAGATGTGAGGAGGATGAGTTAGGTGGTCAGCACTGCTGAACCGAGTGCAGACCCATGCGTGCCTGACAGGCGTGAGCTGGGGTTTTGGTGACTCAAGAGTGAACGCAGATCTATAGTACCTTCATATTTATTGTCCTCCTCTTTTGTCTTATGCCCTGGGATTTTATTGTTGATTGTATTTTTTAAGTATCCTATATGTACCTGTCATCTTCACCTTATCACATCTTATGTTCTCTGAGATCAGGGACAATGTGAGCAATTTTATATATTCTTCACACTTTTAGGGCAGTCATACTGAGACTGAAAGCTGTAACGTGGGTATAATCTTTCATATCTTGTAGAATTTTTTTGAGTGTTGAATAAGCCTGAAGTGCAATAGAGCTAGCTCAGCATCTGGAAGTTCATGAATAAGCTTACTGTCATCATTATTACTCTACTGCAATTATTAGTGTGCCATCGACATATTGAGGGTTTGCCTCCTTCACTAAGTCACCCTTCTTAAAGAGCTTAATAGAATAGCAGAAATTAGGGAGGCATGGCATGGGGATAATCACAAAACATTATCTCCACGAATGGGGTTCTCATTATTTTTCCTACTCCTGAGTATTTTAAGCCCTGGTGTTATCTCAGCTTTAACAAATTTAAGAATTAAAAGCCCTCAGTTTGTCTCCTCCCAAAGGAAGTGTTTTTACCTCTTACTTTGAATCACTGCACTATTTTCTACTTTGTTTCTTGATGAGAAAGATGTTTTCTAGTGAATGAAGCTTCTGTTAAAGCAGAAGGAGAATTACCCTTCCCCCATGTCACCTCCACTTGTCCCAAAATGAGACAGCAGCAATCTCTTTCTGATCAGGCAATGTTGCTCCCAATCTAAGTTTACTGGATTGTTTCACCTCTGTGTATTTGAAACTTAGGTATGTACCAAAAGAACTTTACTATGAAAAGCAACATATTTAGTACCGGCATGGTGGTAACTCACTTTAATTATATTCCAACTCAACTCCAACAGAGAATGGGGTGGTGCAATTTTGTGGATCTTTTTTTTTTCCCCTTTACATTTTGAATCTACCTAGTTGAGCACTTAGACAGAACTATTAAAAGAGATGTATGGGAAAAAGAGAGGCAGAAGGGTGCCCGCATGGCTCAGTCAGTTAGGCGTCCGACCTCGGCTCAGGTTATGTTCTCACGGTTGGTGGTTTGAACCCCGTGTCGGGCTCTGTGCTGACAGCTCAGAGCCTGGAGTCAGCTTCGGATTCTGTGTCTCCCTCTCTCTGGCCCTCCCCCACTCATGCTCTGTCTCACTCTCTCTCTCAAAAATAAACATTAAAAAAAAAAAGAGAGAAAGGTACAAAAACAGACTGTAAACACAGACTATTTTACTGAAAAAAAATGCATATGGAGAAATAAAGAAAAAATATGAGAAAAATTACTTTTCCTCATTTTATTGTAAATTGATACTCAAGTTACACAAAGGATTTGGGGACATTTATTTGCTATGTAGGTGTTGTGTCTATCAGAAAGCATTTATTCCTTTCTTTCTCTAGTGTTTTTGATTCCATGGCAACAAGTGGCATTCTCTAGTCTAGATCCTCATGGGTGAATGCATTGCTCTTTCAATATAGTGCAATTCTGTTTAGGGACTAGTCAAGTCTCGAGGAAACCCAATCCATGTTTCAGCCAGTCTGTGTTGTAGCAGAATACTCAGATGTCAGATATTCTTTCACCTCTTTCCCTTACATATGCTTGGGGAGCAAGGACATTTCCAGTGGAGTCTTCCCTGGGGTGAGTATCTGTAAATGGAAAGGAGGAAGAAGTAAGCCATGTTGAACTCTAATGGAAGTTTCGCCTTACAGAACATAGAATTGGGAATGTGGCATAGAAATGATTCAGCTGAGGTTAATAACCTGAGGTATCGATGCCTTTTAGACTTGCCCTTTTGGAAGAAGTCTGCTCCTGTCCTTCCACAATGTCACCCTCTGAGTGATTTCAGTTTGTTCTTTTGGCATTGCTTCAAGCTTAATGTGCATCTAGTAAAACTCCATTAAAAAAGCAGTATTTGGGGTGTCTATGGACATTCACAGTGTTTGGTGTTTCTGAATTACTGATGGGATACCAAGCCTTTCTTGAAATATTTTTTTTAATGTTCATTTGTTGCTTTACAGAGAGTCCAGTCTCCATCTCCTAGGTTCAGATCTGGTAGAATTTGGTTATGAACATTAATTCTTGTCACGTAAGACCACTGAAGGCAGTGCTTGCGAAGTTATTGCAATGGAAACACTACTAGCCTGGCTCTTTTTCTGGATGCTTCCAGAGCTCAGACCCTCCCCCTCCCTACTTCATATCTGTGTACCTAGCCCACAGCAGGTCCTTCTCTTCATACTATTCACCGTAATAGGTAATGGGAGTGTGTGTGTGTGTGTGGGGGGGGGGGTGCTTTCATCCAGCATTAAGACAAAATCTTTACTGTCACTGTGATTTATTTTTCCCATGTCCATTATTCCATCTTGTAGCCCATAGTTCTAATCAAGTGTGTTGAGTTTAAGGACCAGTACTCTCCTTCAAACACCCCAGATTGTAAAAACAAGAGTGAATTACCCCAAAACAACAGTCATCAGGAATAAACACCAACTTCAGTGGCCACCTGCTGTGTCTTTCTAACTGCATCTCTGAACCTATTCTATTCTTTCTTTCTTTTTAAAAAAAAATTTGTTAATGTTTATTTGTTTTTGAAAGACAAGGATATGACACGAGTGGGAAGGAACAGAGGGAGAGGGAGACAGAATCTGAAGCAGGCTCTAGGCTCTGAGCTGTCAGCACAGAGCCTGATGTGGGGCTCAAACTCATGAGCTTTGAGATCATGACCTGAGCCAAAGTCGGACACATCTGACTGAGCCACCCAAGCGTCCCTATTCTCTTCTTTCTATGGACTAGTGTCCTCTACTTACTCATAGCTTTCCTTAAACCTTCTTCCTGCAAATGGCTTGTCTTCATCTTAACTTTACTCTTGGCATCCTTTCAGCTTCTGACTCCACTTCTAGCTAAATATTTCTCAATGATTTATTATGTAAACTTCTGAAAAGACCTCAATTATACTTTTTTTGTGCTAGGCACCAGATTTGTAAAGAGTAGATTTATTTCCATTCGTAAGTTTGGTGACTTTTTCTTGCGACAGATTAGTCTGAATTTTACAGAATTTTATAAGAATGCAATAGTATAGCGTGAATTCTTTATTTCTCTAGCTCCTAGTCCCCTCCCAAGCATGATTATTTTGAGTTTCATCCATGTTGCTGTGTATACATAGCTTATGTTATTCATTGCTGAGTGTCCATTGTCCAAATATGCAATTGCTTGTTTATGCATTCAACTGTTGATGGGTTTTTGGGTTGTTTCTAGTTTTAGGCTATTACAAAGAAAATTGCTATGAATTTTCATGCACGAGTCTTTGGACATGCACTTTCTTTTCTTTTGGGTAAATTCCTAGGACTGAAATGTCTAGATCATATGGTAGGTGCATGTTTGTTTTTTAAGAAACTGTAACACTGTTTTCCAGCTGATCGTTACCTTTTTACATTCCTGCCATCAGTGTAGGAAACTGCATTTCCTCTACATTCTTGCCAGCATTTCATATGGTGAACTTTTAATCTCAGTCTTTCTAATAGATGTGTTGTAGAATCTCACTATGGTTTTAATTTTACTTTCCCTAATGACTAATGACTAATGATGTTGAATATGTTTTTCTTGCTTACTTGCTTTGTTTCTTTGTTTTTTCTTTTTAAATATTTATTTACTTTTTTTTTGAGAGAGAGAGAGAGAGAGAGAGAGAGGATAGGGGCAGAGAGGGAGACAAAGAATGTGAAGAGGACTCTGCACTGACAGCAGAGAGTCCAATGTAGGGCTCAGACTCTCGAATTGAGATCAGGACCAGAGCGGAAGTCGGACACTTAACCAACTGAGCCGCCTAGGTGGTCCAATGAAGTTGAACATCTTTTAATGTGCTAATTTTACACTGATATATCATCTTTAGTAAAATGTGTACTCAAATCTTTTGCCTATTTTTTTAAATTGGGCTGTTTGATTTATTATTATTAAATTTCTAAAGTTCTTTACATATTCTGGGTACAGACCATTTATCAGATATATGCTTTGCAAATATTTTCTCCTATTAATCTTAATAGTGTCTTTTCAAAAGCAGAATTTCTTATTTTTAAATTTTAAATGATCAGTGCTTTATGGCCACTGTCCAAAAGTCTATTGCTTCATAATATATGAATATATGCTTCATATATTATGAAGCAATATGGTCATTTAGTTGTTTCAGGTCATGGAGGCGAATCTTCCCTAGGTTCCTCAGTCTTGGTGAGAAGTTCTTGAACATAAGCCTGCTGAGGGTAGAGAATAGATCCCTTATTATCTAGTCCTTCCACATATATAGTAAATTATCTTGTATATGGCAAATGTCCAAAATAAATGTTTGTTGAACAGTTGGAATTTGTTTTAAAAGTGAAAACTAAAAGAAATCTGTCTCAGCTTGTTTTTGTATCTATAGAAGCTTTCTCCAGAAAGTAGAGTGCAGTGAAATGAAAATTCAGTTTGGTTTAAAGCCCAGGGTAATTGAAATTTAGTTAACCGAGGCTTTGGTTATTTGCCTCAAAACAGATTTTTATAGCTACAGAGCATTTTATTTTTTGTTCTATAATTAATAGATAAATATTATTGTCTCACTGCATAAAAATCAATGACAAACTTAGCCTACATGGAAGTTTGTATTGCTGGTAATAAACAAATAGTTCTTAAATACTTCTGGGTATTCTTTCTAATTTTCTTTTTGCTTTCTTTTTCTAACTTAGTGACTCTTCATTCAACATGAGGAATAAAATAAGAGTCTCAAGATTTTTACTTTACAAAATTCGTAGTTTCAACTACATTGACCTATTTGCTGAATTGAATTAATTTGTTGTCATCTGGCTCATGTTTAAGATCCTGGAGAGCACATTCTAAACCAGTCTTTTATTTTTATTATTAGGATTAAGGACAGAAACTTTAACTCTGATTTTGAAACTCTGATTTTCAATTTGTCACAATAACTTTTAAGGAGTGAGATTTTTGCTCTTTTACATTTCAGAAAGTTTAAGAAATTTGAAATATTTGCCCACTTTTACTATCTCTACCTTCTGTTAGTTCATTTATCATATGGCTATGTGTAAGACATTGGAGACCACATTCTAAACCTAACTCTCCTCTTCCTCTTCCTCATCCTCCTTCTTCTTTTCAGTGGGATTATAGTAAGAGATCATACCTTAAATTGAATTTTATTTTTTCTAATTTATTTTGGGGGAAATGAAATAAAGCATGGGGTGGGCTTAAACAGTATTAGGGAAGCACCGGAAGTTCAAAAAATACTTAAGAAATGAAATTGTGTTGGTCAATGGAAACTAGAAAATTACTTGGCATTTTCTTTTATTTGTGGGTTAATATTCATTTTATGAATAGTTATTTAGCTGTTATTCTAAGAAACACATGATACTAGATGTTTGAATTAACAAAGTGAAAAATACTCTACCTTTGTCTTTTAAAGCTCACAGTCTAATTTGTGTGTGGTTAACTTGGTTAACGTGGTCAAGGGTATGTTTCAGAGTTTTTCTATGAACTTCCTAAAGCTTTTGGAGGATGGATTCTTTTTTTTTTTTAATTTTTTTTCAACGTTTATTTATTTTTGGGACAGAGAGAGACAGAGCATGAACGGGGGAGGGGCAGAGAGAGAGGGAGACACAGAATCAGAAACAGGCTCCAGGCTCTGAGCCATCAGCCCAGAGCCTGACGCGGGGCTCGAACTCACGGACCGCGAGATCGTGACCTGGATGAAGTCGGACGCTTAACCGACTGCGCCACCCAGGCGCCCCTGGAGGATGGATTCTAAAGCACAGCATGAACAGGAGAAAGTTGACATCCTGTATTACATCTAAAAGAAGTCTTAACCCACTTTCCCATCTACTCTAAGGGATTAAGGAGTAAGACAGACACACAAATAAATATGATACTATGTTATAAGTTCTTTAAAGGTGGTATATACAGGTCACTCTATCCTGTACATAAATTAAGAGGATACAACAATCATAAATATATGTGCACCTAACATCAGAGGACCTAAATATATAAAGTAAATACTAACAGAACTGAAAGGAAAAACAGACAATATTATAATAATAGAAGATACTTCAATACCCCACTTTCAACAATGGATAAGTCAACCAGACAGAAAATCAACAAGGAAACAGCAGACTTGAAAAACACTATAGATCAAATCGATCTAACAGACATATGGAGAACATTCCATCCAACAATAGCAGAATATACATTTTCAAGTGCACAAGAAACATTTTCCAGAATAGATCATATGTTAGGTCACAAAACAAGTCTTAATACATTTAAGGGGACTGAAATAATAGTATTTGTTTCCACCCACAGTGGTATGAAACCAGAAATCAATCACAGGAGGAAAATTGGAAAATCAACAAATGTGTAGAGATTAAACATGTTCCTTAACCAATGGGTGGGTCAAAGAAGAAATAAAAAGGGAAATCAAAAAAAGATCTTGAGACAAAAATGGAAACACAGAATACCAAAATGTATGTAACACAGCAAAAAATAGTGTTAAAAGGGATGTTTATAGTGATAAATGCCTACGCTGAGAAAATAAAAAGATCTGAAATAACCCAACTTTATACTTCAAGGAACAAGAAAAGAAGAGCAAGTTAGGCCCAAAGTGAAGAGAAGGAAGAAAATAATAAGGAGCAGGGTCGAAATAAATAAGGACTAGAAAAACAATAGACAAGATGAACCAAATACAAGTTGAATTTTTGGAAAGATGGAAATTAAAACCACAATGAGATATAACCTCTGTTAGGATGACTATTACCAAAAAGACAAGAGAGAACACATGTTGGCGAAGATGTAGAGGATGTGGGGGAAAGAGAACATTGGTACACTTTTGCTGGAAATGTGAACTGGTATAGCCATTGTGGAAAACAGTATGAAAACAGAAATTAAAGATAGAACTATCATATGATCTGGCTATTCCACTTCTGAATATGTCTCCAAAGGAATGGAATCAGGATCTCAAAGACATCTGCATTCCCATGGTTATTGATGTATTATTCATAATAGCCATAATGTGTATTTAACCTAAGTGTCCATTGATGGATGAATAAAGAAAACATGGTATATATAGACAGGGAATTATTACTCACCCTTAAAAAAGAAGGAAATTCTGCCATTTGTGACAAAATAGATGAATCTGGAAGACATATACTAAGTGAGATTAGTCAGACATGGAAAGACACTTGCGTCATGTTCCTACTTATATGTGGAATATATAGGTGCATGGGCCAGGGTGGTGGAGAAGATACGAAAATTTAGGTAAAAGGGTACCAAGTATCAGTACTGCAGAATGAAGAAAACTCTGGAGATCTAATGTATAGTATGGTAACTATAGCTGATAATACTGTGTTATGTACTTGAAATTTGCTGAGAGCAAATCTTAAGTGCTCCTTTACCAGAAACTTTTTTTTAAAGGTAACTATGTGATGGATAAGTTACTTAGCTTGATTATGCTAATCATTACACAATGTTTATGTATACCAAAATTTAATGTGTACACTTTAGATATATGTAATTTGTATTAATTAATTTTACCTCAATAAAGCTGGAAAAAAATAAAAATATGAGATTAGAGAGGGAGACATTGGATACAAGTTGTTAAAGACGAGAGAGATCACATTGAGAGGTACTGAGATCATTTTATCTCATACAAGGTGGAGAGTCAACTGTGGGGTGATTCAAATAATGGTGTTTTAAAAAATAATAATGATGATGGTGATGATAATAGCTGAATTTTAGTAGACAGGTACAATGGGCAAAGCTCTGTGCTAGATGATTTACTTGCATATCTTCTGTAATCTGTCAACGTCCTTATATCTGTATAAAGCTAATTTTTATAATTATTTATGTTTTGCAAATGAAGACACTGAGGTTTCAAAATATCAAGTAATTTTTAAATTCATAACCAGTTGATGTCAGAGCTAGGACTTGAATTCCCTGTTACACACCACAAAATCCAATCACCTCAACCTCCACCCTCTGCAAAGAAATGTGATGAAAAGAAGAAATACATTTCACTCGTATTCTGAAAATATAAAAAATGTGGAACTTCCAGAGGAGCAGTTTACTTTAAATTTCTTGATTTTGTGGTTTTTTTTTTTTTTTGGAAGACAGTGCAGATGGAGACTTCCATGAGACATCTGGCAAATTCTCACAAAATTCACAGAGATAATTGTGTCAGAAATGGTCACACAGTTAATAAAAAAGAATGTTTGATCATTTTGGTGATCATTTAAGATGTCAGAACTGGTTATGAGCAAATAAACAAGCATAGACATTAAACCTTGTATTCCTTTGCCAACTGTTTAGCAAAATCAACCATAATTTGTGAAAATTGAAAGATGCTGCCAACATTGTTTGTATTACTAAAACAAATGGAAAGTATTCAGATATTAATAGGAATTGATTAAATAGTTGGTGGTATTGCTATTCAATAAAATAATCCACAACTATTAAAAGGCTGTTGTAAATCTATAAATGTTGACTTTTAAAAATTTAAAAATGCATTGAGTGAAAATGTGTCAATCATAAAATATATGCAAATATGTTTATATTTTAGTATTTACATAAAATGGATAGTGGCTTTCTCTGGTAAGATGGAGACTGGGAGCAAAGACGATGGACTGTGTTTATCTCATACCATTCTCTACTATTTGATTTTTTTTTAATGACAAGCACATATTTTTGATAAAAATTTAAAAACTTTATTTTCCTCTAAGAGAAAAACTGTGAAAATTTCATTGGCATTTTCTGGATTCTAAGACAAAGTATAGAAAGAAGCTGAGAGACCTCCTTAATACCTAGCCCAAGTGTTTACAGATTTTATTAGAGAGAAGCAATATAGTATTTCCCAGCAAAACTCATACAGTCATATTATGGAAGAAAAAAAAAACATTTTTGTATGACTCGTATTGAATTATCTAAAGCATAAAATAAAAATTCAGGCCTTCTATGTAATTCACAAAGGAATGAAAAAAACATGGGAATGTATCTTCGTTGTGATTCTGGTGAAGTGGTATTACAGTGGGAAATCACAGAATATTCTACAGAAGCAGTTTAATTTCCTTTCTTTAAAGTAATGATAAAGTTATCTAAGAAACTTGGTAGATATTTTAAATTTAAACCTCCTATAGAATTTTACTGACATATTGATGTAGACATAAGATTCATTCAAAATGAAGAGGAAACCTTTTCCTATTTTTTTAAAATGGTAATTCATTCTACTTATAATTACTGAAACAGAGTTTGTGAATATCCACTTTCTTCAATTAAAAAGAGTTGTTCTAGGTTTGAGTCTGGAAAATTGAAACTTTGGAAGCTGTTTGGAACAAGATTTATACCAACCAATTAACAAATCGTATTCAATAGACATCTATAAAAACCTGTTTACAACAATTTGAGAATATACATTCTTCTGAAGCCCACGTGGGTATTAACAAAAACTGACCAGATTATAGTTCTTTCAGAAAAATCCACAAAATTAAAAAAAATCAAGATATATCACTCTATTCTCTAAATTAGTTTCTAAACTGGTTAGTTTCTAGTTAGACTAGTTAGTTTCATTAGTTTCTAAGTGAAATTAGTTTTCAAATATCCAACAAACACTTACTAAAATTAAGACTACCTTGTGTATATAAACAGCAAAACACACTTTAAGATGATTTTTGGTTTAAAAATGAAATCATAATGGCAATTAGAAAATATTTAGATCATAATGATAATGAAAATACTGTATAGCAAAATTTTTAGGATGTAAACTGCAACATTATTTAGATGGAAACTTATAGTCTTAAATGTTTACATAAGAAAAAAAGAATGGTTGAAAATTAATGAATTAAATATACAATTTACAATTTTAAATAATAAAATAGAATAAACTTTAAAAAGGAGAAAATAGGACATAGTAAGTACAGAAACTACAGAAAAAAATATAATAAAACAACAAAAACAAAAATCATGCCTCAAAAAGGCAAATAATAATAAATAACTAGGCAAGACTCGGCAAGATTGGTCATGAAAAATAAATCACAAATGAACAAGATTAAGAATGAAAAGGAGAATCTAACCTTAGATAGAACAAAGGCTTATTTTTGAAATAATTGGAGATTACCATTAACAACTCAGTGCCCTTAAATTTCAAATCACAGGTGAAATTAAAACTTTCCAGAAAACTATAACTTAAAACTAATGTCAGGGTAAACTGAAAACCTGAATAAGCCTATCTGCATGTTAAGTAAATTAAATCCATTATTAGATATAATATCCAAAATGCAAAAATATCTAAATCCAGATAAGAGAATTATACCAAATATTCAAAGAACACAAAATGCATAGCTTGCCTTATCGAATTATTGCAGAGAATAAGGAGAAAAGAAATGCTCCTATCTTATTTCAGAAGCTGATATCACCATGTTTCTAAAACCAGTCATCCAAGTGAGAGATTAGAGTTGAGTAAATAAGGAGGTATTAGTAAGAATGGAGACAAGTGAATCTATTCCACTGATATTTAGGAGATACAGCCCATCGCACATGGAGAATAGTTGGTGTTGTAGACTGTGAAGTGGAGATTAGGGTGCAGGAAGGTTATTAAAAGTGCTCTTGGAATCAAGATCGGTGGGGGAAAGGGATGACAACAAGACTGGGAAGGAGGAGAAATTGGGCTGCAATGAAGACAGAAGAAGCACTCACTGGTGAGTTCTGAAGCTGGCATGGCACTTTGGAGTTGTCTTGAGTTGGACATTTAAACTCCCCCATGGACTTCTCATTGGACACAGGCTACCTTCTTGAATGAGGTGGCTTTCTTGGGCTGTGGGAAATCCCAGAGAGTGGAAACGGCTAGAAGCTCTCATCCTTCAGCATCCCCGCCAGCTGGGAAAACATACACTTATATCCTAGAGGACAATCTGTACAGTAAAGCACCATGTGCCCTATAGTGTGATATTGGGGGTGAGGGAGAGGAGCAGTGAAATGTGGCACTGGTATTTCTAACTGAGGCATTTTAAGGGATATTGGTTCTATCCAGAGAGGTAGAGACCATGGATGAAATAGTTCAGTTGGATGAAGAAGAAGGGACTAGTTCAAGTCATGTGGAGTTGACTTCATACAGCTGGAAATTCCCACTGTCAACTGAATTTGTTAACTTTGATATTTGCATTGAGATTTGCACTGTGTGTGTGTGTGTGTGTGTGTGTGTGTGTGTCATTTAGATCAGGACAACTGTTGACATATAGAACGCTTTTCTGTAAATTAGAAAAAGGTGCTCCCTTTAGAGGAACACTGGCCCTCTGGGACTTGACCTGGCAAGCTGCGCACAGATTGGATTTCTGCTTTCACTCTCTTTTTCAACTTAGCACATTAGGGCAGTATGTGACCTGCACAACTTTATTAGTGGCACTGAGTTAAATAACAATTGAAGTCTCGGAAGTGAAAGACACTATCTAAAAAGAGTAGTTAAAATGAGAAAGGGGTGTTTTCTGAAAGACAGCTAGAGAAAACCAGCATTTAAGAAGTGGGAAAGGGAGGTGTTGCCCACAAAAAGATTTAGAAAGGCGAGTCAGGGAGATGGGAAGGAAAAAAGTGTTGTAACTGAAATCAAGAAAAGGTAATAGTCAGGAAGCAGTTTTGAACAGTGTCAAAAGCTGCAGAGAAGGCAAGTACAATGAGATAGAAAAGTGTCCCTGGAATTTAGCAACATCATACTAACAGAAACTAATTACATACATTAGCACTAAAACTCTTGATCACCATTTAATACTTGTGAATTAAAAATCCCTTTAGGGTCTTAAAAGGCTAATCTCAGAGTCATCAATATGAATACCACTTCTCAGGCACTGGCTATGTTGAAATGTACATAGTCTAATAAAGATATATTACTATAGACTATGCAAATATTGGAAGATTGAGTCTGAGTAATAGGTACCATTCATCTGACTTTCTCTGTGATCTGGACACTCTATACATTACTTATTTCAACCTCATAACAACCTTATAAGATAGATATCATTGTACCAATTTTACAGATGAGGAAATTGAGATTCAGACTTGAGTTACTTGTTCAAGGATAAATAGTGATAAGTGAGTGAATTAAAATTTTGTTCCAGGTCTGATGACTCCATAGCTCATGTCTTTTGCTCTGTCATTGTGCCTGCAGAATATTAAGGTTCTATTCAAAATACTTCTTGCACTCTGGTATTTACCTTTTGTGTATCAAGCAGATACCACCTAACAACTGCAGGGTTTTTTGAGAAATTATATGGCCTCCTGCCGTGGTAGCCTAGAATGACCCCTGGTAGATGAATGCCACATTCTCCATCAATCCAAACTCAATATAAACAAACCTGGGGCTTGTTTTACAATGTACTCTCTGCCAGACAGTATAAGTGGTAATGTTTATTTTCACAACTGCAGTGATTGTTGTCCTTAAATCAAGAATGTGTTATTGGTCTATAAATCAAAGGTTAGATGTTAAATTACCTATCTACTAAGTTAGAAGTCAAGAGGAACAAATACCACTTTAAAAAGTCATAAAATTTCCACTGCTATGAGATTCTTCATAAGCCACCGGGCTTTAACTTTCATCTCTATTCTAGAGCACAGAATTTTCTTTCTTTTTTTTTTTTAATTTTTTTTAACGTTTATTTATTTCGGGGACAGAGAGAGACAGAGCACGAACAGGGGAGGGGCAGAGAGAGAGGGAGACACAGAATAGGAAGCAGGCTCCAGGCTCTGAGCCATCAGCCCAGAGCCCCGACGCGGGGCTCGAATTCACGAACCGTGAGATCGTGACCTGAGCTGAAGTTGGACGCTTAACCAACTGAGCCACCCAGGTGCCCCGAGCATTTTCTATGTGGGGGGGAGAACATTTAACTCCCCAGATCCTGTTATTCTGAAAGAGGATTCTAGCATTGACCTGACACTTGATTACATGAATAAATAAATTATCTTTTACTCTTAAAAACTGAGAACAAACTGAGGGTTGATGGGGGGTGGGAGGGAGAGGACGGTGGGTGATGGGTACTGAGGAGGGCACCTTTTGGGATGAGCACTGGGTGTTGTATGGAAACCAATTTGACAATAAATTTCATATTTTAAAAAATTCTCTTTTATTGTTTAGGCTAATTCAAAATACATATTTAATAAAACAGCTATCCTTTTAGGATATAAGCACTCAACAAGTCGTGTATAGAAGGAATATATTTCAACATAATAAAGGCCATATATGACAAGCCCACAGCTGACATGATACTCAAATGATAAAGTTAAAAGCTTTTCCTCAAGTATCAGAAATAAGACAAGTATGCCCAGTCTTGCCACTCATATTCAACATAGGACTCGAAGCCTTAGCCAGAGAAAGCAGGCAAGAAAAATAAATAAAGACATCCAAATCAGAAAGGAAGAAACAAAATTGCCTAGGTTTGAAAGTATATATATATATATATATATATAATATATACATATATTATATATATACATATATATATAATATATATGCATATATATGTATACATATATATGCATATATATTATATGTATACTTATATGTATATGTATATATATGTATACATATATATGTATATATATATTATATATATAATATTACACACACACATACACACACTGTTAGAACTAATTAATGTTCAATAAAGTTTAAAGTTTCAGGATACAAGATCAACATACAAAACCAGTAGCATTTCTTCACACTAACAACAAAATATCTGAAAAAGAAATAAAGAAGAAAGTACCATTTACAATAGCATCAAAACCCACAAAATACTTAGGGATAAATTTAACCAGGGGTGTGAAATGTCTATGTATGAAAACTATAAGGTTTTGATGAAAAAAAATTGAAGACATAAATAAATGGAAAGATACTTCGTGCTTATGGATCATAAGAATTAATACTTTTTTTTATTTTTTATTTTTTTAACATTTATTTATTTTTGAGACAGAGAGAGACAGAGCATGAACAGGGGAGGGGCAGAGAGAGAGGGAGACACAGAATCTGAAACAGGCTCCGGGCTCTGAGCTGTCAGCACAGAGCCCGACGCGGGGGCTCAAACTCACGGACTGTGAGATCATGACCTGAGCCGCAGTCGGCCGCTTAACCGACTGAGCCACCCAGGTGCCCCAAGAATTAATACTTTTAAAATATCCGTGCTCTCAAAAGCCAATTATGGACTCAATGCAATCTCTATCAAAAATCCAATGGCATTTTTCATAGAAAAAAGAAAAACAATCCTAAAATTTGTATGGGACCACAAAACACTTCAAATAGCCAAAGCAATCATGAGCAAGAAGAAATTGAGAGAGAACACACATTGAAGACTCCCACTTCCTGCTTTCAGACTATAGTAACAAAGCCATAGTAATCAAAACAATATGATACCACCATAAAAACAGACCCATGGAGCAATGGAAGATATAGAGAACACAAAAATAAGCCTTTGCATACATGGTCAACTAATCTTTCACAAGGGAACCAAGGGACTCAATGGGAAAAGGGATAGCATTTTCAATAAATGGTATTGGGAAAACTGGACAATCACATACAAAAGAGTGTAGTTGGACTCTTACCTTACAGCACTCACAAAACTGACTTTAAATAGATTAAAGACTAAAGAAATATAAGACCTTATATTGTAAAACTCCTAGAAAAAAATAGGAAAAAAAACTCCTTGACTTTGGTAGGGATACAATACACAAAGTGTGTACAACCAAAGCAAAACTAAACAAATCAATGTTAAATCAAATTATAATATTATTATAATACTATTAATATTATAATGATTCTTATATTATAATATTATAATTATATTATAATTATATATTATATATAATTATAATTATATAATATATATTTATAATTATATATATAATTATATCATTATATATTATAATTATATAATTATATATAATAATAATAAATATAATATAATATAATATAATATAATTATAATATATAATAATTATATATAATTATATATTATAATTTTAATATATTATAATAATTATAATATTATAATTAATATTAATAATTATAATGATTATTGGTATAATCAAATTATAATAATATTAAATCAAATTAAAAGACTTCTGTACGGCAAAAGAAACAATAAACAAGATGAAAAGACAACTTACAGAATGGGAGAAAATATCTAGAAACCATCTGTCTGATAAGGCGTTAATATCCAAAACACACGAAGAACTCCTACAACTCAATAGAGAAAGTAAACAAATATATAGACAATCTGATTAAAAACTAGGGGACGGATTTGAGCAGACCTTTTCCACAGAAGACGTACAAATGGCCAACAGATATGTGAACGCATATTCAACATCACCAATCATTACGAAAATGCAACTCCAAACCACAGTGAAATATCACCTCGCACTTGTTAGAATGGCAATTATCATAAAGACAAGGGACTAGAGTTGGTGAGGATTTGGGAAAAAGGAAACCCTCATGCCCTGTTGGTGGGAATGTAAGTTGGTACAGTCACTGTGGAAAACAGGATGGATGTTCCTCAAAAAATTAAAAATGTGAAAAATATAAAAAAATAAAAAAAAATAGGAAATTAAAAATGTAACTACCAGTGACTCACTTCTGGTTACACATATAAGGAAATGGAATCACTGTCTCAAAGACATATCTGCATCTCCACGTTCATTGAAGCATTATTCACAACATTCACAGGAACAACCTAGGTGTCTGTGGACAGATAAATGGATAAACAAAACATAATAGGTGATATATATAATTTATATCAAATTTTACCTTAATTTATGTTTTTCCTTCTTGATCTTGCAGCTCATGCTTTATATCTTCCT
Source organism: Prionailurus viverrinus (assembly GCF_022837055.1). Classification (NCBI taxonomy): domain Eukaryota; kingdom Metazoa; phylum Chordata; class Mammalia; order Carnivora; family Felidae; genus Prionailurus; species Prionailurus viverrinus. The sequence continues at coordinate 127,094,176 of NC_062563.1, read as the reverse complement.
GTTGTATCATTATCTATTCCCTAGCTTTTCTGTACTTTGCTTTGTGATTTTGTCAAGTAGGGGTAATTGTTTCATTAGGTTTTCTCTCTTTTTAAATCTCTGAATGTTTATCAGTGTTTTTTTGTTACAGGAAACAGAACCATATGAGATGGGCTAAAGAAAAATGAGTTTATGAAAGGGTAGGTCACAAACTCTCCTGGAGTGCTAGGGACATAGGTTTCGATAGTCTACAGCCAGGAGAGTGCCCAAACACAGATGAACAGTGTTCTGGAGGAACCGATTGCTGCTGTCTCCCATGCACCATGCTTAGGACACTGAGGAACATACGCTAGAAACATAGCTCCAGAGCCCAGAACCGGTGCCCTGTGCTCATCCTAAGATCAATTTCTCCATATGTGGATCCTATTATTTGCTTCCTTCTAGGTATCATATGCGGGTGGATATGTTTTGTTTAGTGGATCTTTGTCACAGGTAGAACTCTAGCTACAGAGGAGTCTGAGAAATGATTCTTTGTGTTTCCCAGCCAGCTAGAAAAGCTAGAAGGGAGTTGGATCAGACAGTGAATTAGCCAACCAAGAGTATCCATCACATTATAAAGAAATGTTTGATCACAGTTTCCATTTTCTCTGTGGCTATAGTTGTCTGATGAATGTTCTTTACATATCGTGCATTTTCTCTGTTTCTTTCATCCTTTTGTTGTTTGTTTATTTCTTTTAGAATCTATGTAGTGCTTATTCTGGTTCTTTTTCATTATTTATCCTAAACAGTTGACTTTTTCTTGGACCTATTCTTGGTGAAAGAACAGAGAAATATCCAGAATCAACAGGAATTTTCTTATGGCCCAGTGTCGTATTGGTGAGTTCTTTTACTCTTTATATCTTTCCACACACTAGCCACAGGCACCTGCAGACTTCTGTAGGGCTCTTCAGTTGTAAAGCTCCTCTTCTTCCCTGTCTCCTGTGATTTTTCATTCAGGGCTGCCCCCCGTGTTTCTTAAGTCCGACAGCATCTAGGGAGTCTCCCATTGCTGGATAGGCACCAGGGACCGCATGCCCCCGTGTCCCCAAAGGGTGCCAATGGCCCTTTCCTCGTGACCCAGCCATGGGTCTCTCTCCCACAGCCTTGTGCATCATGCTACGGCTTGCAGCACCCTTTGATGGTTTTGTGGTTAGAGATATGCTGGTTCCATTAAAGACGTGGTTGACAGCTTTCTTTTCATTCCCCTTGTTGGTTTTACCTGATTTATGAGAGGAGAGGGAAAAGGCTGATTTCACAGTAACATTTTTCAAACCTAACCCCTTCCTGAAACTCTTCCTCCCCCTCCTCCATGTCTCCTTCTGTTACTGGCTGCTGCTTCTCTGTCACCTTTGTTAGATTTTCTTCTTTTTTCCAACCTATAACTGGAATGGCACAGTATTCAGTCTTAAATCTTCCCCATCTGCTCTCACATCCAATCCCAACACTTGATATTTACTGACAACTTCCAAATTTGCATGTGCATTCCTAGCCTCTCTAATGAGCCCCAAATTCATATGCCTATCTGCCTACTCAGCATTGTCACTTAGGTATCTATTAGGCATTTCTAACTCATCCTGTCCATGGGTGCCTGGTGGCTCAGTTGGTTAAGCGTCTGACTTCAGCTCAGGTCATGATCTCACTGTTCATGAGTTCAAGCCCTGCATTGGGTTCTGTGCTGACAGCTTGGAGCCTGGAGCCTGCTTTGGATTCTGTGTCTTTCTCTCTCTCTCTGCGCCTCCCTGGCTCACACTCTGTGCCTCCCTCTTTCTCAAAAATAAATAGTTAACAAAATTAACAAAACAGAACAAAACCCCCCAAATTCATCCTGTCCAAAGTGAGCTCCATTTTTTTATTCCCCCTCTGTCTTATAAAGCACCACCATTTTTACCCAGTTAGTCAGGACCAACCCTGGAATGATCTTTAATTCTCTTTCTTTTATTTCCCAGCCCATATCAACGCTATTAGATAATTTCATTTGTCAGTTCTACCTTCAACATACATCCAGAAGCCTGTTACTTCTCACTATTCCCACAAAGAACTCTAGTCCAATCCACCATAATTTCTCCTTTGACTACCATAGTAATCTCTCATTTGGGTTTCCTCTTTCCATTCTGCTCTGTTAGCCGTGTGCCATATAATAACCAAAGTAATCCATTAACATATGCCATGTTGAGTCATATGAAGTTTTTTTCTCCAGTGGTTTTCCATCACACTCAAAAAAATAAATCCAAGCCACTAGTCTAGAAAGTGCTTCATGATCTGATATCTATCTTATTGACTTATCTCCTACTACACTCTGCCTCACATCTTCATCTCCAGCCATGCTGGCCTCCTTGGTGATCCTGAAGGGACCATATATACTCTTGCCTCAGGACCTTTGCACCTGCTGTTCCTTCAGCCTGAAACCCTCTTCCCCTGACATTTGCCTAGCTATCTCTCTCAGTTCCGTCAGGTCAAATTTCTCCTTATAGGGACCTTCCCTGTCCATCCTATGCAAATTTGCCACTCTGATCAAACTATCTCCTTAGTTTGTTTCTTTGTTTCAGAATGTATCACTACTTGCTATAATAATTTGCATTCATGTGTTTCTCATGTGCTTTGCCCTCCCTAATACAGACTCCAAGAGGGAAGGAACATGGTCTGTCTTGCTGTCTGATATGCTCCTCTTAGTGCCTGATACATATCATGCTTTCAGTATATTGAATCAATAAATGAATAAATAAATGTGGGCCTCATGTTTCTTACCTATGAAATCTGATGGTAAACTATTATGTAGATCTTAGATTTTTTTTTCTTTATAGTACAAAGCTGGCCACTTGGACAAAAAGCTTATTTTTCAAGTGCCAAGGTGTTTGGCAAGGAGTGTAGAGGACTGCAAGTCACAATCTTTCTTGTCGGCTGTGAATGGCAGCACCAGGACTGGAGCCCCGTGCATAAGCAGGGCTTACATGCTTAGGCACCACCTTGCCAACATCCTGAAGTCTCAGCATGTCTTGGATTGTTTCAGCAGCATAACTTAACACCCTCCATCCAGCTAGCTTCTATCTATCCATCCTACACCCAAAATAGCGATCTCTCTAACATGCAAATTGAATCATGCCACCTTCTTCCTGTAAACCTCAACTTAGAACCCATCCCATAGAGAATGCAATCCATCCCGAGTATAGAATGCTGGATTTGCCCCTTCTCCCATCAATCTGCCTTCACCTTTGGAGTGTTCCAAACCTGACCATCCTTCATGCATTTTTAGCACATAGCATCTGCACACACACTTTTCTTCATTCTTTCTTCTCTGAGATCTCACATTTGATGTTCCTTCTGACTGCTTCTTTCTACTGTGTCGGTAGCCCCCTACATTTCAGTGCTATATCTGTGTCCCTCTCTGCTCCAAAGACTAGCTTGGGAACTTCTCTTCTGGGAAGATGTCCCTTTGTGCTCTCCTACTGCCACACGCAGCCCAGATCCAAAGAGGGAAAAGGGAGAAGAAGAGAACAAAACCCAAAAGACAGTAAAGGAACCTAAGAGAAGAAAGGAGGGAAGCCCAGAGAGAAAAATGGAAAGCCCAAGAATGAAACAGAGTGGAGAAAAAGAGGAAAACTTAGATGTAGCTAATACGGTTTTGGAGATTGCCCCTGGATTTTATACAGTTTGAGAAATAACTGATTTCTGAGAAAGAAACATTCCTGGTACTTCCATGCTGCCTTGTTAGAGCACTTGTCTAACAGACTGTGGGCAATTTGGGGACAGGGGTCATCTCACAGACAACTCTGCATTTACAGAGCCTGGCGTGCCCTCAGCTCTATAAATGTTTCTTGACTGAATGGAAAGACAAAGTCCCATCTGAAGGATCAGAGAGGGGAAAGCATGAATTCTGCTTAGGGCGAGGCAAGGGATGGCCGTGGGAGGCTTTTTAGAAGAGGAAAGATGTATGCATTTAAAGGATTAGGAAGAGTGTGCTGGGTGTGTGTTGAAGGCATTTGGAATGGAAGTGTGGATGGTATTTTACTGCCGTGATACCAGTGTTCTTCAAAGAACTTTATCAGAATTTGCTCAGTAAGCCTTTACAACATACCAAGGGAGTGTGTTGAATTGTGATTATCATTTTACAGATTACAGCAGAGAATCAAGAAGGGGGTTCCTAACGTGCCCAAGATCACATAGCTCAAAAGTGGTGGGAGGAGACTCCAAAGTTCCCGCTTGATTTCGTTTCTCTCCTGGGCCTTCTTAGGGAGACAAGCATCCTGTGCGGAGCAGTGACCCAATGGTGTGGTAGTTTGAGGGGACAGGGAGCTCATCATTGAAGAAGTCAGACTGACAACCCCAAATTTGTATTTTTTAGGCCAGTGTTTGTGTTTTTTAGACCAGTATTTCTCCTCTCCCATGCTGCCCCCAGCATAGAACACGATATTTGAAAATCAATCAGAGACTCAGGCCAATAATGATTATATGAGAAATGTGATTGATATTATTTACTCTAGCTAGATTAAAATGTTCCTTAGGAAAAAAAAATCTACAAAGACAACAGGAACCATTATATAAAGCTATGTGGAGCCTTCCAGATAGTAAAATGGATGTCATAAATTATTTCTGCCTCTGTGGAGAGGGAAGTCTCTTTCTCATCAATTTAGCAAGCTTAGAAAACCCTGGAATCATGGGAGTCATCATATCAGAGTTAATTCACCCAGTTCCAGCTTTAAATGCCCCTCCGAACACCCTTCATATGTGTTTTCCTTCCAGGGGCCACTAAACCAATCTTAAATTGAAGATCTTTGGGGGGAAAGGGAAGAAAAGCTACTTTCTCTAATCCTTCTGGCATCCATATACACATGGAATTTCCATAGATCTTAAAACACATATCCCATCTTCCCTCCTGCCCCCCAGGTAGTCTTTACTGCACTTGGTGATACAGCACTAAGGTCTCTGTCCAACCACTGATGTGAGAAAAGGGACATGTTCTGTGGTGACAGACAGATCTGGGTTCTAAGACTGAATCTTCCCTGACCAACTGCATGACCTTGAAAAAGTCAACTCACTCCTCTGAGCCTCCATTTTCTCATCTACTGAAAGAAAGTAACAGGTTTTTTCCCCCTCCTACGTGATTATTATAAGGATTAGGTGAGACTTCTCATTTATGGACCAACACATGGCAGATATGTGACCTAAATTAATTATCTTCATTAAGATATGTGTGTGCAACATTCATCTGACCAATTCTGTATTCCCCTGATTGAGAATTGTTTCTGTGACCAAATGACTGCTATCAGTCTGGGTTCTGGGGTGTTTCATTTGTTTGTTTGTTTGTTTGTTTGTTTTGTTTTATTCAAAGTATCCAAAAGGAAGAAAATGCATTGGAAGGATTTTTATACCCATCAATAAGGCAGGAGGGGCTTTTCCTATTTGCCAAGGACTGCAACAATTATTCTCCAAATCCTTAAATTATATTGCTGAAAGTTGCAATGAAGTGATCCTTCACTCTGAAGCATAAAACATTACCAAATTCTCACAAAAATTAAAGGGATCTCTTCTCTCCTGAAAGGGGATGTGTGCCTCCAACATGACAATTTGCTCTTCTGGAAGCTGCAGGAGCTGCTTACAGTAGGCAGAGTTGAGTCATGCCTAAGCTGAAACCACTCCAGGGCAGTCCTTGGTGGGCAGGCAAGTGGGTGGACTGGGGATGCTGCAGACGGATGGCATCTTGTCCAAACTCCACCTCTGTGTTCCTCTCTAAGGCAGGGCCAACATGGGTTCCTGAGTGGCTGGGACAGGGTTCCACTCTGGGATGGTTACTTTTCCAGATTCAAAACTGTCCACAGAACTCACACAAGAACCTTGTGCTGTTTGCATCCAGTGAGGTAAGGACCGTCTCGAGAATGTGTCAGGGCCAGAGGAAACCTACGAGGTTTAGTTTCTTGTTGGGCTTCTTTAATTAGACAGATTTGCCAGAAGACACTTCTGAGGTCTCTTGACTGTGCAGTGAGCTGCCTAATTCCAAATTTGCAGTATATGGAAGGGGATGGTTGTCCGTGTCTCAATCTGGTAATGCTGGCCTCATTCCTTTTTCTGTGCTCTGAGTTCTTCATTACTTAAAAGGCAGCTTCGTAAGCAAAGGGACTGCTAATTCAACCCAGCATGTAGTGGCTCTATTTCCGTGGGCATGTCTGTGAGCAGAGACACAAGTGGCCATGGCAGAGGCCTGGCCCTTGCAGGTTCTTAAGCCTCTAAGGACAAAGGTGCTAGACTGGCACTTTAGTTATTAGGGGAAAGCCACTGTTTACCACGTGCTTGCCACATCCATTTATTTTGCAATGATCATCATAATCGGTGGCCCATAGGCAATGGGCCCAGGTTAGAGAGAAGAACACCGAGAGACCGTAGGTAAAGAGCACAGACCTTGGAGTCAAACCGCCTGGGTTTGCTCTGCTTCTTACTGGCTCTCTGATTTCTGGAATATTAACTGAGCTCCCGATGTGTGAACTAAAAGTTCTTTAATAGCAGAATCCCTCCTGCTTAGTGGTGTAACACTTCACAACATGATGGGAAACGTCCAATGAAAGGTTAGCCATTACCACTGCCCAGTGTCCACAGCTGTTAGTTTCAGACTTGAGACTCACACTTGCTCTGGCCAGTGGCCATGCCCTCACCTTCACCCCATGCTGCCTCCAGTCCTGCCTCGGGACATGTACCTTCCACTGCCCACACACTGAGCCTGGGCTTTCCAACCCATCTTGCTTAGTAAGTAGTTTGGAAGGGAAGCTCTTCCTGTTCCATGTTTTTCTGCATTTTTAAATCCTTTTTCTATAGAAAAGCCAGAGGACAGTGGAGGAAACTGCAAAGTAAGTCCTTCCAAAGGGATATTTGGGGAAAGGGTGACTCCAGAGGGCAGAGAATCCTCTTTGGTCCACCCAGACAATACTTTAAAAAGTGGTGTTAACAACAGTGTTTCCCCAGCATACATGGTTAGGTCCTCAGCACATCAGATTCAGTATCCTACAGTTGATCTGGCCTGGGAAGGCTGACTCACCTAACTAACCAGGCTTATCGGGGACTGATATATAAAACCAAAACGACCACTTAGTGACGTCTTAAAAAATAAGGTTGTCTGTTGTAGAAGAATGTAGAAGATGGTTTTTTGGGTTTGTTTGTTTGTTTGTTTTTTGGTGCTGGCTTGGGTTAAAATTTTCCAGCAATCAAGTGATGTGGGAAATCAAATACAAATCAGATGGTGGGTTGGTATATATGAAACTAATTCTCTTGTTTAGCAGATAATTGACAGATTCCTATTTCACATAGGCTATGTTGGATTCCAAAATTATAGCAGGAAAGAGGTATAATAATAACAGCAGTAGTAATAATAATATCAGTCACAATGTGTGATATTATTATGTATTTCATGTATGTTATTACATATATAAGTTGTATATTATATATATAAGAGCACTCGTAAGAGTGTTTACTGTGTCAGAAACTGTTCTAAGTGCTTTATATATATTAGCTTTCTTGATTCTCATAACAACCCTATGAGGTCATTGCTGTAGTCATTTCTAGTTTTCAGATAAAGAACTGGAGGCAGAGGGGGTGAAGCTATAATTTCTGCGTTTCAAGGGATCACAGTCCAGCTGACAATGAGTAAAGTAAGTAATTTAATCTAATGCAATAAACACAGAGGTTAGGGTAGGTGCTGGCAGTGTGAGAACATATGAGTAGTGTCAGCCCAGGGCTTAGGGACCGGACAAAGTGATACCCACATGGAGAACCGAGGAACATGGGGGGAATTGCCAGGGGGGAGAGGGAGGAGAGAGTGCCATAGGACAGCAGGCATCTGTGCAGTGTGGCAGGAGATTATCTTGGACGGGGAGAGCAGGTCTGAAACGATGCTGGCAAGCTTGGCGGGAGTCAGCTTGTGAAGCCGTTTAAATCACATTAGCGTATGAATTCTACACTGAACATAATAGGAAACCATTGAAGGGTTTTAATCAGGAAAGCAACATAAAATTTATGATTTAGAAAGATATTTCTGGCTGCATGTATAGAACGATCGGAAGGGAGATGGGAGTGGAGGCAGGGAGAGGTCAGGGAGCCGCCATTGGAAGAAGTATGAGTGATGTGTAGAATACGGTACTGGCCGAGGGGATGGTAGGAGAGGTCACAGGGGAGTTATTTAGATGGTTGAGTTGGGAGAAGATCAGATAAGTGAAGTTAGAACAGAAACGTAGGTAAATTATCAGAAAATGCAAGAGCTCTGAAGCAGTCATGTCTATATTGGGGGTTTACCTACCTGGCAAGGAGACCCACTACCCCATCAGCCACCCAGAGTCCCTTCCTCTGAAGGCGATTCTTCAGTGTCTTCACTTTTCTTATGCTGGGTACTTCCCAGGCCCTTCTGATGAAATGTGGGTGCCTCGAGTTGCCAAGTCCTTTACCCGGGAGGTACCCTATCTCCTTAAGGTGTCTCTGCATGACTCTGCCATGGCCCATTTTGTATTTGTTTCACCGTGTGGGTCCCAGAAAGCAATCCTATTGTCCTTGTCTCCAAATTATTGGGGTGTGACCACACGAGTGTCTCCCACACATTCTCTCTCATTGCCTTGGTTTCATGGACACCTTGAGGGCCAAGGAATCATCCCTGTTCTGTGACTGATGCTCAGAATGTCCTTCTGCAAGATACATCTAGCGCCTTCACAGCATGGCCCCCACAAGAAGATGATAGATGGGAAGTTCAATGGGTTGGGGGCAATCTGAACGTTCAGATCATTTCGCAAGTGAAGTAGAATGGAGAGAAGCAGGGCCAGGGTTAGAATTTCAAAGCCTTTGCTCATTCCATTGTGCTGTATTATGTTATTTGAATGAAATTTTTAGAATAGCCTCCCAACACATCAGATGAATGAAAACTATACACTTGCTAAGCTCACATTACTATGTGGACTAAACACACATTATGTGTGCAAATATGTGTGCACACACACATGCACACACATGCAAATGGCATTTACACACACACACACACACACACACACCACTAAGTAAACTCTATGAGGGCAGGGACTGCATATGTATGTTTCTCTAGTTCACTGATGCTCCCTAACACCTCACCTCATCCTGGCACTAATCTCTTGAATGACAATTACATGGTAGATTAAATCCTTAGCATTCCTTTAAGTTCTAAGTCATATTTTCATGAAAGATAGTCCCTAACCTAATGGAAATCACATGACCATCCAGTGCCATGGCCGAGAGCTGTACCGACGCTGTCATCACTTTGCTTGGACAATGAACTTCACAAGGGAAGGTGTGCATCTTCCCATCTCATCCCCTTCATGTTGACAGTTGAGGGTGGTTCCTAAAATCAGTGCCCTGCCAATCCTCCTGACTTGGTCTGTCTCCTCTTCCAAGTCCATGACTCCAAGTCCAGCCCTTCCTGCTCTGAATCACAGATAATCTGATATGCTCCAGACACCATTTTTTATTCTTTCTGTCTCCTTATTTTGATGAGAAAAGGTTACAGGCCCTCAGCTGTCATTCATCCTGCGACAACTCTCTGGCAGCCTCTGCTTGTCAGTAATCTCCCACCGCCAGCGACATTTATCAGTTTGGATACCTAAAAGGTTACAGAGACCAATAATAGGAAACGTCTTTTTGCTTCAGCCATAATGAGGACTGTGTCTGGTACGGTTAAGTTTGGGGACATGCCACAACCCAACCCATAGATATCCTATGTATTCTAAAGAAGCACTTCAAGCTGGAAGGGAATGAAAGGGGTACATCTGCATGAGGTGAGGGCATTCTTGGGAAGACCCTCAATGAGGATCTTAGTGCCAGGCTCGTGGTTATGTGGTCTTTCAAATTCAGGGAAAGTAAGCATAGCATTAGCCTAGCGGTCAAGGCTTAATTGTTCTGGTCCAATATCCACCTGGAGGTGCATTTAGCAAGGCTCTTACCCCTCTGTGCCTTCAAATTTTCTTTATAACGTGACGGAGTTGTATTAGTACTCTAAAGTCCCATCCATGTTGGCATCCTACTTCTGAGTTTAAAGGACCTACAGGTGGGATCAAAAAGAAAACCCTCCCCTGTGTAGCATTAGACCCCAACTGTGGTGAAATGTGGGTGAGGAGGCTGAGACTGGGGGCTGAGAGTCCATCTGATCACACACAGTGCTGTGCACTAAATATCTGGATGAAAGACCATTACCCTCAGTCCCACATCCTGTAACAGAAGGATCATGTGGAAGCCACATCTGTCTTCCAGGGTGTGAGGGCAGTCACTGCCATCAGTGCAAACTTCCAGCACAGTCTGGTTGATTGCTGCTCTCCGGTTCCTGCTTCTGGGGAAAGTTGGTAACTCTTATTTCCAGAGTAATGGCCGGAGTGGAGGAGGACATGTAAAGAACTCATGAGCAGTTCTTTTGATCATGGGAATCCTGCCAGGCTGTGATATCCAAGAGTCCAGTGGGGCACCAGGCCTTAACCAGGAAGCCCCAACAATGTTCTTCTAATGGTCTTACTCCCTCTGGTCCTGCCACCATGGCCGTGCTCAAGGCCTGATGACTTTGCAGTTGGAGAATTGTTTCCTGCAGCTGGTCAAAACATTTTTTGAATTTTTTGTTGTTCGTTTAGAGATATTAGGGGCTTCCTATTCCCAGAATGCAGGTCCAATCTTGTACCCCAGCTGAGATACATTAGGAGGTCTCCTGCTGTCTGACAACTCAACACCTAGATTGTACTTTGGCCTATGTGTCCTAGAAATAGGGTTGACATTTTTCTTCAAACCCTTATTGCTACTTCCAAGCTGTTAGTCCCCCACCTTGTCTGAGACCCCTGCCCTTTGAGGTTTTGGCTCACCGGCTTCATGGCTGATATCTTCCTCACAGTCTTTTTTGTCCTTTGAGACTGTCATCATTGAATTCTCTCTCGTCCCCCCTGTTATTTGTCCACCTTTTTTTAGATCGAGCATGTCTTACGATTTTATTTTATCTTATTTGCTGGATATTAGCCATAACTCTTTGTTATTGTTTCAGTGGCTGTTTTAGGGTATATGATATGCATCTTTAACTTACAACCACCTTCAAGGGATATTATACCACTTCGCTTATGCCTTAAGAACCTTACAACAACATACTTGCGTTTCTCCCCTAACGATCTTTGTGTTACTGCTATTATACATTTCACCTATTCATAGATTAAAAATTCAGAAACATAGTTACTGGTTTTGCTTTAAGTGGCCTGTTATCTCACATATATTGAAATAATAAGAAAAATAGTATTTATATTTCCCTATTTTGTTACCATTTCTGGTGCTTTTGATTCCTTTGTGCAGAACATTTCCATTCAATATCATTTTCCTTCTGCTTGAAAGGCTTTAATATTTCCTGTACCAAGTATATGCTGGTGATTAACTCTGTCAGTTTTTGCATATTTGGGAAGTCTTTATTTTGCCTCCATTTTTGAAAGATATTTTCAAAGATATTTTGAAAGAATTCTCAGGTTTTCTTCACAGGATTTCAATGATGTTGCTCAACTGTGCTCCAGCTTGCAATATTTCCAACAGGGAATCTGCTGTCATATTTATTTTGTTTCTCTGGGATGGCTTTTTCAAGCATCACTGAAATCAGTCTTTTTGTTGGCTAGGATCTCATCTGGGTGGTAGTTCCAGCTAGCATCTCAAGGTAGGACCTCGATGTTAATCAGGCTTAACTCTAGGGTGAAAAAGGGCTAGGATTGGGTTCCTAGTCTATGCTAATGCCAGAGAGAAGAAAGTTTTAGTCTAGAGTCCCCACAGTTATGGTAGAAGACTTAAATTTTCCAAAACATTTATTTCAGTTTCCTTAGAAATTTCCACCTGGTATATTTCCTTTTGGTATATATTGGCTTTCTGCTTTCTGTGTGCTGGGGAAGGGGAGGGGAATGTCACATAACATTTTGTGCAGTTGTCCCATATAATGATCTCTCACTGTTCTCTCTACTCAACTTGTTACTCCCACCCCCAACAAATAGGCTGACTCTGAACTCAGTAGCTCTCTGAGGTCCTTTGAGTAGACTGGCTGTGACCTCCATGGTAGCTCCTTGTGGCATAGGCTATGCTGTTACAATCTCTATCCATTTGGTGTGTGAACCTACTCCTATCTCCAATTTTCTGTTAGAAATTTTGTAACTATTTATCAATGGCATTTCTATCCTCCACTTTCTTTGCTTTATCACTGCTGGTTTAATCTTTTTTTTTTTATTTCTTATTTCAGTGGGATCAGGAAAGAGAGAGGCGAACTCATATGCCTAGTCTTTCACCTCAAGTTCCAGATACTTCTTTAACCCCTCTTTAATTTTTCCCTTTCAAATGAGTAAGTTTCAAAGGAATTATGAGACAAGTACAGATTTATAGCAAGTTGTTGATAGAGTATGGACCAGAAGTTTTAGCTACATCATTGGTCATCAAGGTGAATATTATATAAATTAAATCAAGAGTTGATACTTTCTTTTTTTTTATTTAAAAAAAAATTTTTTTTTTCAATGTTTATTTATTTATTTTGGGACAGAGAGAGACAGAGCATAAACGGGGGAGGGGCAGAGAGAGAGGGAGACACAGAATCGGAAACAGGCTCCAGGCTCTGAGCCATCAGCCCAGAGCCCGACGCGGGGCTCGAACTCCCGGACCGTGAGATGGTGACCTGGCTGAAGTCGGACGCTTAGCCGACTGCGCCACCCAGGCGCCCCATATACTTTCATAGCACTGTCCTGATCAGTAGGAGAGAGAATCCTTCTCATATACTGTTGTATCCCTTATTCTTGCAAGATGCTTGCCAAGAATTAACATCTCATTAATAGGTTAATAATCCTCCTGAGCTACATGGCCTTTGAGACCCTTTTCAGCAGCAAGAATCTGTGACCTATTGATTCTTTTTGAGAACTAAATTAATTCTATTATAGACGATATTATCTATCTTCCCAATCTGCCTCTATGGCAGACTATTTTTGTTTGGTATGCACGGACAGAAAAATCTACTCTAGGGGCGCCTTGGTGGCTCAGTCCGTTGAGCGACCCGACTTGGGCTGAGGTCAGGATCTCGCAGTTTGTGAGTTGGAGCCAGGCGTCCGGCTCTGTGCTGACAGCTCAGAGCCTGGAGTCTGTTTCAGATTCTGTGTCTTCCTCTCTCTGCCTCTTCCTCACTCATGCTCTGTTTCTCTCTGTCTCTCAAAAATGAATAAATGTTAAAAAAAATCTTTTTTAAAGAAAAGAAAAATCTACTCTTAAAGCAGCGCATTTCCATAACTTTGACTTTTTCTCAATGGGCCCTGTGCTCCTTAGTGGCTATCTTTGTACATACACAGTGAGATTTGGGGAGGACAGGATAGTCAGAAATCTATTGATGAATTACATAAGAAAAAAAAAGCCTCTACAATACCCTAGATCCAGTCCTGGGCACTGAAGATACAAAGTCATAGGAGATATATTTCCTATCTAAAAGAGTCCTTAGCTGAGATATGTAAAATGATTCTTACAATATAAGGTCCTTAAAAAAGAAGTCAAACTTGAATTTGAACCACAAAATTCAGAAGATACAAACAAGATAAATAAACACTTCTCTCAGAACCTCAGGTACACTTTACATCCATAGCTGCAGACATGAGTAACATTTAGCACCCTCCCTTCCCCTGCCTCCATTCTCAGGATGCATTTCCAGAGTGCAGGCAGACTGCAGAGAAGGAGCTGAAAGGCTCCAGAACAGCTTATCAGTGACACCAGTCGTTGTTGTCTTTGTTCAAGATTTGCTTAAAATTTGAAGAAGTAAGCACACCTATTTCTAAATTACCATTTTCTTTAAAGATTAGGTTTAAAATGCTTGATGGAAGAATGCATAACATATTCTGGATTTTAGGTGTTAATCTTTGGACTTTATGCAACTATAAGTAGCAGGAGAATATTTTAACACTCTATTCATGCTAACAGGAAGGGAATGAATTTTCAGATCACTCAGAGAAAATCCTCTCTTAGTTTTGGCTTTCCACAAAGAATCAATTACAAGAATGCACTTGTAATTGACCACATGAAACCAGGCTACTCTGATTTCATTTTACCCTCCATACCTAATCAGAAATATTTTCTACCTTGATGCAAAGCACATTCCAGAGGAATTAAATTGCATTGTGCTGAGAACATTGTTGTGGGCCCTGCTCAATATCGCATTACCTGGAGGTGTGCTTTGTACAGTGAACATCACAAATATTTGCAACTTAATGAGCACAGTGAATCTCAATTAAATATCTTGAGTCTGTTTCAAGACCATTTCCCCCACATTACAGTCTCTTTGGAAACACCAATGTTGCAGCAGTGATAACCTCCAAAGGGCTGCTGGCGGATAATTATGTTGACTTAATTACAGGAAAAAACAAGTTACCCTAGAGGAACACAGAACCAAAGATTTCAGAGGGAAGAGAAGTGTCCCATGTCCTAACTCGCTGTAGTGATGGGAGGAGAAACAGAATTTACTCCTTCTTTTTTTTTTTGAGAATTTTGGAAGGCCTTGCTTTTTGTCCAGCAAATGTAATAAAGTAACTGTAAATTTGCAAAAAGCTCTGTTATCCATCACATTGAAATGAAATAGAAAATCTCAACTATGGGGCACCTGGGTGGCTCAGTAGGTTGAGTGTCCGACTTTGGTTCAGCACATGATCTCATGTGATTTCAAGCCCTGCATTGGGCTCTGTGCTGACAGTGCAGAGCCTGGAGCCTGCTTCAGATTCTGTGTCTCCCTCTCTCTCTCTCTCCCCGTCACCCCATCATGCTCTGTCTCTCTCTCTAAAATATAAATAAACATTATATAAATTAAATAAGAAAAAAGAAAAGCTCAACTATGCTACAACTGAGAGAAGCCCCCTAATCTGTATAATCTCTGATATTTTTCTGTCTGATGCAATTCTATTTTTATCATACTGAGACGGATCTGATGTCAACAAAGACAAATAGAATACTCCTTAACATTAAAGTTTAGTGTGGGAACAAGGAAAAGGATTTCTGAAGTCTTCCACTCATATCTCCATGCTTGAGGTAATAAGATTGGAGCATAAATAGGCCACATAAAGGATGGGACAATTTTTTTTTTAGTTCATTGCAGTCTATAAATTAGCAGAGCTGGTAGGGTAGGAAGAGAAACTGACTGCATGACCACACTTCCCATTGTCTTCTCTGGTCCAGCTTCCAAACAGGACAGGTAATATTTGGACATTGCTGACTTTTTACCAATTGGCCCAATTCAGGAAAAATTACACATCTATCCACCAAACATAAATAGGAGATGATTCATTGCTACCCAGCTTCTCACTAAAGTGGGAAATCTGATTCATTGCTATGTGATAAAACCCAAGCTGTCTAGGGCCCCCCATGCTTGAAAGATAAAGTATATGCTAAAAAACAATGAAGGTATTCCTGCATTTACAGAGACAGAATTCCATGTTTGAATATTCCCCATGCACCAGAAATCATCCCTCAATCCACTTTTCACCCAACATCCAACTTTTCACTTCATATGAGGAGGCCCTAGTGACATTGAGTGAACAAAGAAGAAAGTCCAGAAGAGCCCTCCTATGGTACTTTGGGGGGTGATAGCAGCCTGGGTGGCAAATGTTCCATTCAGAGATAATCAAGCAGAGATATACCAGCCTGTGGAGGTGCCTGGGTGGCTCATTCAGTTAAGCATCTGACTCTTGGTTTCGGCTCAGGTCATGATCTCACGGTTTGTAGGTTCAAGCCCCGTGTTGGGTTTCATGCTGTCAGCACAGAGACTACTTGGGATTCTCTCTCTCTGTCTCTCTGTCTCTCTGTCTTTCTCTCTCTCTCTCTGTCTCTTTCTGCCCCTCCCCCATTCATGCACTTGCACTCTCTTGCTCTCTTCCACGATAAATAAACTTAAAAAAGAAAAAGAAATGTACCAGCCTGTAGACTGTGAATAATTCTAAATAATATGTGTTTGTATATACATCTATCTATCTATCATCTATCTATCTATCATCTATCTATCCATGTAAAGGAACCATAATACAAATGCATGTTCCATGCCTGGGAACAGATTTACCTTCCAGCCATAAATAAGAACTTTGAAAATACCATTATTTTTAGATATGGGAAAGCACATAATGCAGAAATTTAATTCTTCAGAAGATTACACTTTCTGACTGATAGTATAGGAAGGGGAACACAAGTGAGATATGTATTCTCACTGAGTGAATGAGACAAAGAATGGAGTTTTGGAAAGAGTGTGGGAGAAAAGGAAGGTATGGAGGTAAAGAGTCCCAGAAATCTATGTGAGGTTCTCTGGATTCTTTAGCTGGATATTAACCAGTGCTTATGTAAGTTGAAACTCCAAGCAGGATACGTAAGTTTGGTTCAATATAAAAAATATATTAATGTGATTTGCTTTCTATTGCCAATAGTAATAAATTACCACAAATTTAGTGGATTAAAATAATGCAAGTTTATTGTTTTGCAGTTCTGAAGGTTAGAAGTCAGAGGCAGATCTCATTGGGCAACATTCCTTTCTGGAGGCTCTAGGGGATAATTCCTTTTCCTCACTCATTGAGGTTGTTGGCAGAATCCAGTGACTCAATCCTGTGATTGTAGTACTGAATCTCTGTTTTCTTGCTGGCTGTAGTTGGCATGCTGTTTCTAGCTTCTAGAGGTCATTGCATTGGCACGTTTTCATTTTTCCAACTCCTAAGCCAGTAATGGTGGGTCGAGTCCTTCTAACACCACATCATCTGACCCACCCTTGCCCTTCTCTTTCATTTTTAAGGATCATCTGATTAGGTTGGGTCCAGCCATATAATCCAGGATCATCTATCTCCCCATTCTAAAATCTTGGGGCTTAATCACTTCTGCAGGGTATCTTCTGTCATGCAGCCTGAGATAGTCACCGGTTCCAGGGATTAGAGCTTGGATAGCTTTGTGCCTACCATATCCTATTAAGACACTGACAGAGAAACCTATGGAATCATTTCAATAAATGTTAAAAAAAATATTCAATGACTTTAAACATTCTATTACATTAATGAATCTTAAATTAAGAAATAGGACTTTCTAACCTGATAAATGGTATCTTGCCAAAAAATCCTACAGAAAATATCATGGTCAATAATAAAATGGTAAAAACATTTCCCCAAAGATACAGGGAAAGACAAGGATGCTAAAGATCAACTCTTCTATTAACCATTTATTGGTTATCTTAGCCAACAAACTACTATAAGAAAAATAAAGTATAATATAAGCAAACTAATATAAGAAAAATATGAGGTCTGGAAACAAGGAATTTAAGTATCATTATGTCTAGATAATATAGTTGCTTCCATGGAGAATCCCAACATAATTATAAGAAAATTTTTAAAATTAATAATTTAGATTAATAATGTTATCTAATACAATATTAAGAAACAAGTCAATCATATTTTATACACCAGCCCACAGTTTTAAAATGTGATTGCATTAAAACATATCATTTGGAAGAGAAATACAAAAATATGAAGTGCCCAGAACTAAACCTAATGGAATTTGTGTAAGGTATGTATGGAAAAATTATAAAATGTTTTTGAAAGACAATTGTTAAAATTCTAAACAAGTTGAGAGATATATCATGTTTATGAATAGGAATATTTAATATAATATAAAAATATAAACTCTCCCCAAATTGAGCTATAGATTCAATGCAGTTCTAATCAAAATCCCAGCAGGGTTTTGACAAGGTAAATCTAAACTTTAAATGAAAGAGTAAAGGGCCAAGTGTAGGTGAAAGATCCCGAAGAAGTATAAGGTAGAGGAACTAACCCTGTCGTATATCAATAGTACTTAAAAGGCTATAGTGACTGATTTGGGGATAAACAGTTCTGTCTCACACCCTGCCTAAAAAATCAAGTCTACATGGGATAAAATCTTAAGTGTGAAAAGCCAAAGATTAAAATTTTGAAGTCAATATCCCATCAGGATGCGAAAGAATTTCTTAAATAATACAGAAAAAGCACAAACAATATAAGAAAATATTGATAATTTTATTATGGTAAAATTAAGATATTTTTCATTTTCAAAAGGCATCATAATGAAGTGGACAATACACACCAAAATATGGCAGGAAACATTTACAATGCATGTAGCAGTCATAGGAGAAATGTTCACAATATATAATGAACTATTCTAAATCAGTAAGACCAAAAACAGAATCATGGGGGAAAGGGCCAGGATAGGTGTTTCACGGAGAAGGAAACAGTTTTAGTTGGTAAACTATATGTTCAGTCTCTTTAATAATCAAGGAAATCCAAATTAAAACCATGACAAAACAGACACCAACCAGATTGACAAAATTATGAAGTGACGTGATTCCAAGTGTTATCAAAGATATGGAACCATGGGACTAACAACTCAGTACTGATTGGAATGCAAATGGTTTTTACCACATTAGGAAAAAGTTGGCATTATCTAGAAGGCTTGCAGATTTGTGCACTCTGCAACCCACCTCTCCTTTTCTAGGTAATCGACCTAGAGAAACTTTGCCATGTGAATTCCAGCAAATATGCTTAAATAAAACACATTGCTTGTAATAGTGAAACACTGAAAACAAACCAAATGCATTAATGAATTCTGATTTATATGAGTTAAAGAATAACATTATAGAAATGAAAATAAATTGAACAAAATTACTTGCATGAGAATAAATTCTGCAGCTGCTGGTTTCTGGTTCTCTTTGTTGAAGATTCACCCTTTAGTTGATTGAAACTCTGTTACCTCATTTGCACAATTAGAGAGTTTGGATAAAATAACCCCAAGAAGGTTTTTAGCTTTGATGCTTATGATTCTTTTTATTTGCTTTATTTTTTCTTGGAACATAAAGAGTTTCATATGCTACTGCTCCTTGATTGTGTCTTCTTTCCTAGCACATATTGTGAGACCATACTTTGTTTTATGTGATTAATCTACTAGGGATCTTTATGGATTTATGGATTTATGGATTTTGCTTTTGCTAATTATTTAGAATCTTCACCCCAGACTGATAACGTAACTGATATTAATCTTCAGCAACAAAGTTCTCTGAAATTAAGTGCCCTGGGACTGGGAAATCCCTGGACAGTGTCTTTAGGATCAGAATGTGGGCTTTGCTGCCCTCTGCTGTTGGATTGGGGCAACCTTTTACTTAGGAAGATGGCAGAAGGCAGCCAGGTCCTCTAATCCTACGGAAAGGACTAGAAGGAAGAGTTAGGAAGAGGAGAATGGCTCTTGTTTGGGACACTGGCCTATGAGATACAGTCTTGAACATTCTCACTATGGCGTGAGAGGAAGTTTTTGCAAACTACCATGGAATTCATGCATGTTAGATAAGACATTTTACTTAACAGAAGAATATATTCCCTACTGGAAAGTGCCATATGATTTTTAAAATGTTATACTGATATGCTCATTAATAGTTTATAGCAAAAGCTGTCAGTGCCCCACCCATTTCTCCTTGGCCCACTTCTTAGATCCAGAGTGGACACAAATGATCTTGATTTATTACTACTCAGAGACAAAAAGTTGGATGAAGAAGGTTTATTGCTAATTATTTTCAGGAGGTACATCTATGAAGAAGTGAGATAGGTAGAATTGGGCAGAAAGAGAAACTGACCAATTATGCAAATTATTACAGCTAAAGCCTCAGCCAAAGCAATGGAAGCTCTGGAGTTGGGATGTCATTTTAGAATGTTCCAAATCAAGACATGGGGACTGCACCTCATACCCTTGTATTGGCTGGTCATTGGCCAGGGGCCACCTTCTGTGAGGAGCATAAGCTTGGATAAGACAGCTGTCTACAGCCAAGGACCATCTCTGTCAGAGTAGTGGTCATCAATCATAAAAACGCTGTTATTTCCCGTTGCTGAGACTAAAGTATCTTGGCCCTGAAGAGGGGATCCAGGCAGTATAATGGGATATCTGTTCACCCAGGATTGCAGGTTAGGGGATTATAGAATTTTAGAATTACATAATTTGTAGTTGGAGGAGGTCTACCTTCCAATGTGAAGTTTGGATATTCTCTACATAGATTTGACATTGGAGCTAAATCTGGAGAAATGGAGGTCTTTGCACAAGGAGATTCTCGACAGGAAGAGAAGCCAACCAGAAGGTGTGTCAATGTAAAGCACAAGAGACAGAATATCACAGAACAAGCCCCTGCAACAGCAAGATCCTAGACATAGAATGAACTATTGTGAATGGGAATAGCAAGATGTAAATTTGTTAAAATTATGCAAAATCAAACCAATGTAAAATTAATCTTGGAGATTTTCCATGACCCGGTTCTGTGGCTGACTAACTACAAGGGCATTAAGTGAGTTACTTAATCTCTGAAAGCTTCAGTTTACGCATCTATGTAAATGGGAAATAATAATATCTTCCTCATATAACCTCAATGCAAGTGAAATAAGAGACCCATATCAAGCTGGATCCCAAAAGGCTATAAACTCAGTGTTAGAAATGAACAATAAATAAATCTCACCATGTACACACACATCCACATATATCTTTCTCTGTGTGCGTGTGTATATGCATGCATGTATTCGTATATTCATTTGCATATTAATATATCTATATTGATCTACATCTGTGTCAACATCAATATCAGTAGTCCTCAAATGGAGGTGATTTTCCCCTCAAGAAGCTATTTGGCAATGTCTGGAGACATATTTGGTTGTCTTAGTCTCCACTGGTATCTAGGGGTAGAGACCAAGGATGCTGCTAAACATTCTACAATGCACAGAACTGTCCCCCATGAGAAAAAAAAATACCTTGTTGAAAACGTCAATAGTATTAAGGTTGAGAAACTCTAATCTTTCCATATTTTTATATCGTGTCAAATTTGTCATCTGTATGTCCAGAGTAAGAAAATATATGCATCTATATTTTCTACTATTCTAATGATTCCAGGCTGTGGAAGATACTTCTAGCCTCCGACTACATATCCATTCTTCCATTCTTCCTTAGTAACAGCTTCCATTGTTCATAATGCAATGTGTCCAGCTCATTTCTCAGTTTTCTTGCAACAAAGGTGGTCATGCTGCACAATTCTGGCTAATCAACTGTCAGTAGAGGTCTCTCAGTAAAGGTGATATTTTTCTGATGAAAACAAAGAGGTAAAATAGTATATGCTTTCCCTTTCCATTGTTCTTTCCATGTCTTTCTACCTGAAATGGCGGTACAGCAGCCATCTTACATGTGAGTGAAAGCCATGCAAATCAGACTGGTAGAACAGGAGAAAAAAAGAGCCAAAAAAGGGGGAAGAGTGGGACTCTTTTTCTTCTAATATCATGTACTAAATAAACAAAAAGTCCTCCCAAGAAAAATGTCTTTAAAATTTTATGCTACTGCTGGTGGGAATGCAAACTGGTGCAGCCACTCTGGAAAACAGTATGGCGGTTTGTCAAAACATTAAAAATAGAACTACCCTAAGACCCAGCAATTGCACTATTAGGTATTTATCCAAGGGATACAGGTGTGCTGTTTTGAAGGGACACATGCACCCCCATGTTTATAGCAGCACTATCAACAATAGCCAAAGTATGGAAAGAGCCCAAATGTCCATCGATGGATGAATGGATAAAGAAGATGTGGGATATATATACAATGGAGTATCACTTGGCAATCAAAAAGAATGAAATCTTGCCACTTGCAACTACATGGGTGGAACTGGAGGGTATTATAGTAAGTGAAATTAGTCAGTCAGAGAAAGACAAATATCATATGACTTCACTCATATGAGGACTTTAAGATACAAAAGGGACATAAGGGAAGGGAAGCAAAAATCATATAAAAACAGGGAGGTGGACAAAACATAAGAGACTCTTAAATATGGAGAACAGAGGGTTACTGGAGGGGTTGTGGGAGGGGGGATGAGCTAAATGGGTAAGGGGCACTAAGGAATCTACTCCTGAAATCATTGTTGCATTATATGCTAACTTGGACATAAAATTACACAAATTAAATTAAAAAAATAAAAATAAATAGAATGCACACATGGATTAACAAGCAAAAAAACTTTATGCTAAAAATAAAAACTGTCTTCTTTTAAGCCCATTGTTGATTTTGCAAGAAAGTAAGGATTCCTTAAAAATCAAAAAAATAGTGAGATGGGAGAATGTTAATCTTAGTTTTTACTTCAGGAGAATCTGTCAACCACTGGTGTTCATGAACTTCCATTTCTATGACTGCATGAGACTCAGGAGACAGGAAATAAATCCAAAGTCAATTCAAGTATCAATTAGGGATCACTGAACAAAAATAAACCTACTCCACAGAAAGAGACAACAAGAAAACATAGCTATTTAAGTGTTTGCATTGAGGGGAAAAATTGTTTAACTTAAGGATTTGTAATCATAAACCAGGTCTTACAAGCAGAGAATTTAAATCAACGTGATCCTTCACTGATAGTGCTCCTGGGAAACTGAAAGAAAACAATTTCTCTGTAGCGGAACATAACCTCAACACAAACCTTAAAGGATTCCCAAAGGTGAAGTTGCAAAGAATGTAAACTCACAGTCAAAAGAAAAGAATGTTTTATGACCAAGAACCAATACCAACAACAGATAATAGAGTTGTTTCCATAAAAGTCCAATTGGTCTACAATTGTTTAATGAAAACCTTTGGAACTTGATATGGTCCAGCATTCGGAACTTTTTTGGTATTCAGAAATATTATAGAATCCATTTATGGTAGATTCCATGCAGCCTGGGTGGGGTCTGTAACAACACTACATAAGCAAACATTTCAGAGAAAAATACATGAAATGGTAAAAACAGAACCTTTAAATAGTCTCATGACAAGGAAGGCTGGGTTTTGCTTGTTTTGAGTGTTGTCCACCTTCTTGCTAAAAAGAAAATTACATTTTCACAAATTTTTCATGTCAGAATTTCAGATAGGGGAATTTTGAAACTATTTTGAAATATACAATGTAAAAATAAGTATACTTAATATGTGTTAGGAAATAAAAGATATACTTGAAAATATGAGCAAGAAACAAGAGATTATTACCTCAAATTTGAAAAATAATTAAAAATAGAACATCTAGCAATACAAAATAAAAAATTGAAGTTTACTTTTTTATGTTTATTTATTTATTGAGAGACAGAGAGAGACAGAGAACAAGTGGGGGAGGGGCAGAGAGGGAGGGAGACACAGAATCCGAAGCAGGCTCTAGGTTCCAAGCTGTCAGCACAGAACCTGATGTGGGGCTCGAACCCACAAACCGTGAGATCATGACCTGAGCCAAAGTCGGAGGCTCAACTGACTGAGCCACTCAGGAGCCCCTAAAAAATTTAAGTTTAAAATACAATGGATGCAGCGGCACCTGGGCAGCTCAGTCAGTTGTCTGACTCTTGGTTCAATTCAGGTCATTATCTCACAGTTCACTGGGTTCGAGTCGCCCACTGGGTCTGCACTGGCAGCACAGAGCTTGCTTGGAATTTTCTCTCTCTCTTCCCCTCTCTCTTTGCCCCTCCGCTGCTTGCGCTGTCTCTGTCTCCCTCAAAATAAACTTTTAAAATGAATAAAAAGAATGAAATATAATGGATGCATTAAACCAGACCCATCTAAAGAAAGAATTAGTAAACTGGTTTTGCTCTAGAGGAGGGCAAACCAATTAATTAAATTAATAAGACTATTAAATATGCACATTAAATTATCTAAAAAGAGCTTCAAAAATGTAACTATCAAATTAATGGAGAGAAGAGAAAATGTAATGAGTAAAAAGGGAAAATAAAAGAGAAATTTAAGCAACAGGCAAAGTAGCAGAGAGGAAAAAAGGCAAAGCAGAGAGGAAAGATCTCCTTCCACACAAACCAGAAAAACTGAAAACAAATAGCACAAAGCGAGATGGTGGATAATCTGATTACAAAATTAATTGCCATAGATATAAATGGACCTAACTCACTTTAGTTAAGAGAACATGACATTCAGCCTGTATTTTTAAAATTTCACCTATGTGCTGCTTTTTAAACTAAAATAATAGGAACAAGTATATAAGCTTGAATTAAAAAGTTAGAAAAATATATTCCAGATACTTACTAGCCTAAGTAAACCTGGTATTATTATATTAATACCAAGCATTTGTGGACTCAACTTCAGGCTATGATTTCCAGACTTGCCCTCCCACTGCAAGCAGACAACAGGACAAAACAAATGAAGCATTAGCCAACTGGCAGAACAGTGCTGGGGCTGCTGAAAGAAGAGAAGTAAATAAGGTAAACCGCTGGACCCTCTTCCCTGGGTGCAGGTACTTTCTGGGCAGCAGCATGGGGCGAGAGCCCAAGCAGAGCCCAAGCAGAGCCCAGCAGTATCTCTGAGATAAAGAGACAGAGTACTGAGGTTTGGGAGGCTGAGGTGATGGAGTTTGAGGGCAGAGGACAAGAAAGGAGGAAGCAGAGAAAGAGATCCAGAAGTCTGCATATGGGTTCCCTTTGGTCTTTTGCTAAATACTAATCCATGAATCCATAGGGTCAAACTCCATGAGGTTGGGCAAGGAAGGTATACCAGGTTGCTGTAAGCTGAAGAGATGACCTCACACAGGGCTGGGAAATGTTCGAGATTACACCTCCTGATGGAACTAATAGGCGGAAAATCATTAATGTTCCTGATGACCCGATCAATGGTATCAAACATCTTGTATTTATTGATATTCATAGGACAATGCATCAACAATAGTAAAATATACATTCTTTTCTTATACAAAAACAAATACTTTTTATTTTCTTACCAGAATCAAGGAAACAAAATACTTAAACGTAGTTATTAATTTCTACCCATTTGATTCAATATATACAGTCAACCAATTATATCATTTTTAAAACTTTATTTATTTTTTAAATTTACATCCAAGTAAGTTAGCATCTAGTGCAACAATGATTTCAGGAGTAGATTCCTTAATGCCCGTCACTCATTTAACCCATCCCCCCCTCCCACAACCCCTCCAGGAACCCTCTGTTTGTTTTGCATATTTAAGAGTCTCTTATGTTTTTGTCCCCCTCCTTGTTTTTATATTATTTTTGCTTCCCTTCCCTTATGTTCATCTGTTTTGAAATATACATTCTTTTAAAAAGCATAGGAAACATTAACCAAGAAAGATAATATGCAAATATAAATAAATTTTAAAGGATTAAAATCATCAGATGTATTTTGTCTGACTTGTTTTTGTTGTTCTGATTTAATCTTTATAGCAGTTCCGTGTTTAAATGAGTAATCCAAAAGTCTGAGAGTTCAGAAATTTGCCCAAGTCACACAGAAGAGATACTAGGGGAGGCAGGTCAGGGAGAATTGTATGGGTACCTGCCCTCTCCTTAGGGTTTGTCGGTGGTGAGGTGAGACCTGAGGACAGGTACATGCAATGACTAACAATCGCCACTAGAGGGAAGTATGTGCTCATGAAACCATCAACCCAAACCATTAGTTCTAACAGACTGGGATCTGGGATGTACTCCTGGATTACCGCAAGAAAGGGGAACTGAAGTATTTCCATGAAGTGTAGACTGAAAGATGTTGCCGAGTCTGAGCTGTAACATTGCCTGCTGACGCGGTCGTGGATCCCTGGCTTGAGCTCAAGGCGCTAGGTCTCTGAGCCTTCTCCTTTATTCACTGGCTCAAGGAATTTCTTCTTCCTTCCCAGCTGGTGGGGCAGCACTACCCAGTTGCTGTTCGGGAAATCTCAAAGGAGACAAACCTCAGTCCCAACTACTACCTTTTGGACAGTTTTTAAGAAATGAATCTCAGACTCTGATTTATTCCTGTCTCAGTTCTTATTCTTATTCAGACTCAAGTTCAAATTTCAGCTCTTCTGTTTAACTTGGGTATATTTCTTAACTCTTAAGATTTCTGGTTTACTCATTTAAAACATGCAGCAGTTGTGAATATCAAATCAGAAAAATAAATACAAAGCACCCAGCACCTACCAAGAGCTCAAAAAGTGAGTTTCCTTTCTTCTTTTAGCTATTTTCTTAACCAACCATCCTTCTTTTACTGTGCCCAGCCTACTGGTGACATTTCTGGTGACAGAAAGGATTATAAGATGTTTGTTCTTTCCTCAGGCCACTCATGTGAAGAAGGACCTTGTAATTTTTGTTACAACATCGCTTCTCAAAATGCAGACATTCTGATACCAACGTCATAATTTCTGCCATGTTGGCACCAATATTTGTTCAATATTTTAAAATAGGCTCATGTTTTAAAACCCTTAAATGTGCTTTAAGGAAATGTATATCTTTTCTATAATGGAAAACTAATATCATTTGCAGTAAATAGAAGGTCAGCATAAAAATAAACATCAAACTAAATCAAGTCATTAAATACTGTAATAACACAAATAACATAGAGACCACTATATCAAAGTATTCCTGAGGGTCTATAATAAGCCTTACTAGTTCTAGATAGTTGGATAAGCCACATATACAGAAAGGGATAGAAACTTTAATAATCATAAGTACATATTTGTAACTGAATATGCAAAGAAAGCATATGCTCATTATTTTATTATTCCTCAATAACAAATTTGACCTCTTTTACATGCTCCTGTCTGGTAATTCAGTCCATTCCATAAACTGAAACTATCTCTTTTTTTTTTTTTTTTTTTTTAATTTTTTTTTCAACGTTTATTTATTTTTGGGACAGAGAGAGACAGAGCATGAACGGGGGAGGGGCAGAGAGAGAGGGAGACACAGGTTCGGAAACAGGCTCCAGGCTCCGAGCCATCAGCCCAGAGCCCGACGCGGGGCTCGAACTCCCGGACCGCGAGATCGTGACCTGGCTGAAGTCGGACGCTTAACCGACTGCGCCACCCAGGGGCCCCAACTGAAACTATCTCTTAAGGTAACCTGTCTGTAGTAAATTATCCATATAAATCCTCAGCTTTCTGACTGGCCCCTTCCCTCCCCTCTGTTTCTCATCCAGGGAGTAGTGGGTTATGGGCGAGGGCTGTGGCTTCTGTGATCTTGTGTCGATACATATGCATCATGATGCTCATGGTTTGTGATGTTGATACTCTACTGGGGCCTGGGGTCCAGACTGTTTGCCTTGAGTCTCAGCGTGCAGAAAAATCAGCTCAAGAAAATGCAAAGCAGAAAAACAAACTAATATACATTTAAAAAGTACTTATTACACACTTTTTGTCTTTAGTAGCTTAAAGTGGACCAAACATGTGTGATGTCTAGTGTTCATTTTAGGTGATACTGAAATAACTACTTTTTTAGAGAAAAAAATTAAAATAATAATAACCATAATACTAGTATTAATGAACCCACATTGCCTATTAATTATGCTTATTGCACAGAGCCAACAAGGAATATATATTTAAAAAAAAACATGTAGTAGTAGCAAGGGTGATGTTTCAAGACTAGATACATTTGTGAATATAACATTTCTTCGGACATTAAGAGTATGTATGTATCACGGGACCCAGAAGCAAGCATCTCCATGCTAACAAATGACGGATTGCTCGTTCCTGCTCTCCACGGCCTCTGCACCAAGCCAGTCCTCCCCCAGCTGACACCAATCCCTCAGGTCTGCCAGAAGGAAATTCTCTGTCCTGATCTGCAATGCTCTCAGTAAGCTTTGCAATGCACCCGGGCCGAAGTCAAGATTCCAGGGGCCCAGGGTTGCATGGTACACTTGGACCTAGAGTGTTTCCTCCACCACAGGAGTTCTCAGCAGGGGGTGGTTCTGCCCCCACCGCCCACAGGACATTGGCAATGTCGAGAGACATTTTGATTGCCATGACTGGTACAATGCACAAGACAGCCCAACAAAGATAATGTGTTCGTATCGCCAAGGTTGAGAAACTCAAGTCTGCTCTACCAGAATGCGGAAGGAAGTTTATATGATGAAGACACTTTCAAGCCATTAAAAGACAGAAGTATGCTTGTTGCTTTCAATGTTTGATCTCCATTCTCTATCGACAGGAACTTTTGGAGCCTCATAAATGAAGATTCTGTCTAAAATCTGTGCCTCTATGGATGAGAGAGTGAGATAGTGAATCCTAACAAATATTCCCTTTTAAGTATTTCTTCTGGAGGACTATTGTCGATGCAGGGGAACTGCTGAGGACCAGACAGGGTCAAGTGCAGGTGGTGGTGAGAGGTAGGAAAAAGAAGGAAATTTGGTTAGAATTAACATTTCCTTATTAATTATTATGTTGTTATTGTTATTTTGGTAAAAAAAAATAGAATACCTAAGGGATGTTGTTAACACCTAATGAATCTTAGTAAATCTTTTTTTAATTCTTTTTCTCCCTTCAACCTCCTTCCCCTCCCAGCTGTCACCAACCTCCTTTGCATGCTCACCTGGCAGGTGCATACCCTTACCAACTCTTATTGCTACTATTAATTCATTAATATCTTTACTGACTCATATCTTTTATGAGGATGAGATAATATTTGCAAAACTGCCTTTCATGTTTTCTCAAACCTCATACCTAAAAATTTTTTTCTAATCCACCAGGTAAGCATTCAGATTGGATGATATCATTCTGAGGTTCAATCACTGTATTTTTTTATTAAGTAGGCTTCACACCCAGCACAAAGCCCAACACTAGGCTTGAACTTACGACCCTGAGATGAAGACCTGGGCTGAGATCAAGAGTCAGATGCTTAACTGACTAAGCCACCCCGGTGCCCCAAATTACTATATTTTTAAAAATATGTATATATTTAAAATTTTATTTATTTATTTTGAAAGAGACAAAGAGCACAAGCAGGGGAGGGGTAGAGAGAGAGGCAGAGAGAGAATCCCAAGCAGGCTCTGTGCTGCCAGTGCAGAGCCTGATGTGGGGCTCAAACTCACAAACTGTGAGATCATGACCCAAGCCGAAACCAAGAGTTGGATGCTTAACCAAATGAGCCTCCCAGGCGCCCTCAGTCACTAAGATTTTTTAAGGGTGAGGAGACAGAGGTCCAGGATGGTCCCATTTATACCATTGCTGATAACTAGTAAGCCACCTTCCATCAGGACACCATTGGCTTTATGCCCATTTTTACTCAATGGGCAGTTGAATTGACAAACATGCATGTTTTTTAAATAAGTGCATTTTTTATTTAAACTTTTTTACTTGTAAATAATTATAGGGTTGCATGCGGTTGCAAGAGATAGTACAGTGAGTACAGAGAATGTACCCTTTACCCAGTTGATGCATTTGTTTTAACATTTTGAAAATCATTGTCTGTTACCCCAGTGTGATTGGAGAACAGATTGCTGTCATTAATTGAATATTGAGAGCTGCCCTAGTTTTAGAGCACAGATTCCAAAGGCCCCAATAGCAGAATACACTCAATTATATGTACATTAAGACTAGTATGTGATGCCTTTTTTTTTTTTTACCTGTTTCTTTGATTCAGAACATTGGGTATTCATCAATACACTGAATGATCTGGAAGGTTGAGGAGATAAGAGTATGTTTATCCTGTGATGTAACACAGTGTGAAACATCTTTGGGAATATTTTTGAAAACGAGTGAATGAGGAAACAAATCTATGATCACGAGAGAAGGGCCAGAAGTCTCTAGAGCCCACTGCCAATCAGCTGGTCTGGGGAGAAGCCTGGATGCTCTTCTCTGGAGGACCCATCTCGTGCCAGTCAGATTGTGGAGAGGAAACTTTATTTCATGTAGTTATATGGGAAATATTTGGCTTTCAATCCATCTTAATTTCATCAAAAAGGGCCTTCTAGAAAGAGCCATAATTCAATTGTGCTAAAACCAACTAATAGTTGACTCTGAGTGGAAAATATAAGCTATAAAGATGTGGTACACTAAATCAAAATTCATTCTTCGTCTGAAGCCCATAGATTATAAATCAAGAATTAAACCCGGGTCAGTAAATCCAAGCAAATGCACACAAACCTGAGAGTTAGCACAACTGAAACAGAAGCTTGAAAGGTAAGCCCGCATAAATCAAGTCTCTAAATCAAAAGGGGGAAACAATGATTTTTCTTGTCCTACAGAGCAAGAGAAACCAACCCTCTAAACCCCTCAATGCAGATAAAAGTTCTGGTTTTTATATAGCGTGATATATTTATGCACGGAGAAAGCGCCGCCTGAAATTAAGCAAGAAGAATGAAATATTGTAATGACCATGCCAGAGGAGCACTGCCCTGCGAGCAGTTTCACAGCTGGGTCATTAACAAGAATGTTTGAGAAAACACTCCATTAGCGTTCAGCTGCTCTCTGCCAAGGGATGGCAGGGGGTGAAATGCTTTCAGAATCTGTCAAAGGTGTTAGTCAAAGCAGGTGCCCAGCGGTCTAGAAGGGAAAGGTCTCCTGCAGCTTCTGGATGAAGCCACTATTCCTGACAGATTGTGCCTTCCACGTCACGAGAGTGGAGCTGAGCATGTGGTACGTTCTGCATTGATCCCCACTTGGCTCAGGGTCTCTGCAGTCCTGAGGTTTCAGGACTTTGGAATGTTAATGTCACTTTTATAATGTAATTTTCCCTCATTTTCGAAAATTTCTTAAATCTAATTTACTGCCCTGTGTTTTCACAATCCCCTTATTAAGACAGCCAGGCCCTCAAATCATTCCAGTTTATTGATTAAATGTTAAAAACCACGTGCATAGAGAACTCTATTTTGTTTTCGTGAAAGGGCGCTGGCATAAGCCAACAATATTGCTTCGCTTATTTGCTTTAATTGGAATGACATTAAAGAAAAGGCTTTAGTATTTCATGTAATGCACAGTAGGAAGCAGGGTCCCTTACAATGCTTTCCATGTTGCATTTAATTTTGGATTCTGAACTGATGTGTGCACAGAAAGGTTTCTAACTTAAAATAGAAAACCCTGTGTAATAGCATTTGGGTGGACCCGGGCACCACACAGAGCATACGAGTGGATGTAGGATTCTTCACGCAACTATTCCAAGGAGATAGTTGAGTGTGTATGTCTTGTGTCCATATGTGTTTGCACATATAGGTAAAAATCTCTTGCAGTCCCTAAAAACTGAACACAGTTCATTAATGATTATTCTTTGATACATGGCTCCTTTGAAGGCAAAATATTTAAATGCTCTAAAACTTCCCCCAATTGCCTGCATTTATGCCTGTTCTAAAGACCTCTAAATTATCCAGAGTATGTGAAGGAAATGTTTGTTAAATTCATTCATTCATCCCGCAAATATTTAATGAATGCCTTCTGGTGCCAGCCACTGTTCCAGGAGCTGGAGATATAGAAACGACCAAAACAGACAACAAGGTGAACCCCAAATCAATTTAATTTATCAAGTTAATTAGTCAAATTAATTTCCTGATGGAATCACTTTGGGCTCAATATTCCTTAATAGCCTTCCATTCTTGTATAAGAGTTAAGTAATTCTTACCATGGTTTTTAGGGTAATGCCTCATCCCAAATTCCAAAAGTTCATTTTATTTGGTAAAATTTTATCTTAGAGTTATGCTAACCTGTATGTTTATATAATGGGCAGGGGATAGACTATGCGAAGAATAATTAAAATGCACAAATTTTATATACACCAGGATAATATCTGTATAAAAAGATGACATTATGTAGACAGAGCTTTGGAAAGAATTAGCAAAATGCAGCAAGTGCTTGGATAGGACTGAAGACTCCAAAGTGTGACCAGTGACATATGCATCACCTGGAGACACATGTGAAATGTAAATCTCCAGGACCCACCTCAAATCTATTGAGTCAGAAACTCTGGTGGTAAAGCCCAACACCTGTGCTGTAGAGCTTGCGATAGACCTCAAAGGTTCCTTTTCTTAAAAACCCTTTAGTTACGTAGTTATTGTAAGTACAATTATTTTATAAAGCTTGTAGTGTTCCGGAGAAGAGAGAGACCCATCTATTGTTCAAGGCAGATCTGTGTGGGCAAATTTGAATTGGCGGCTAAGCCAGTAATTCGAATTTTTTTGGTTCAGAAAGTTGCTTTCTCTGAATCACCGACTCATTGGTCAACCTTGGCTGAGGGGTCCAGGCATAACTGCTCATGCGTTTGTGCTCTGTGGCTGGTAAAACCTAACCTCATCTTAAGCTGATCAAGGCTCATGCTCTGAAACCTGGTTGCCTGCCCACTTGCTGATGGAATTACAGCACATTAGAGAGGGCCACTGAAAGAATCAATCAACTAACTCGATTCTGTACAACCACTTCCATGTGCTGGGCACTCAGCCTGGTGCTGTTGGAGAGGAGGGGTGGATAGGACAAGGTGCCTCTGGCCCAGAAGTGGCAGGGAACCTCAGACTTTCATCTGTGAACAAAAGCACTCAGCACCCCACACTTTGTGCTAAATGACCATGCAAAGAACAAGAGATTTCAGTGGCCCGGAACAATCAGGGACAGCTTCGCAGAGGCCACACTGTTGGGCAAGGGGTTGGTAGGAATCAATCATGCGAATATGGTGTGGATGTGGGAAAATCCATGGCATGTTTGAGTGAGAGTTCTGCCTGTATAGTTTAGGAGTGGGAGAGAAGGTTGGAATTGTCTGAGCCAGATGGAAATGGACCTTGGAGAATTTCCCACGGACAAGACAGAACCATTAGAGGTTTTTCAGCAGGGGTGTGCTAAGATAAAGATGGAGGTTTAAGATGCCAAGTTAGGAATTATTGTCTTTATGTTCCTCCTATGCCACAATGAGTTAATCTAGACTTCCTAAAACAGTCATGAGTCACTCAGGCTGCAAAATGGGTCCATTTGTCAGTAAAGGGGAAAAGGTGACAACAGCTAAGAAAACGGAGAACAGCAGGATCCCAGTCAGAACCTGGCTCCAGAGCGAGAATGCACACGTGTACCGCTAGGAGATGAAAAATGCTTTCCTTGGGCCATCCATCATCATCATCGTCCATGGAGACAGCTCCCCCATCTAGGGCACATTTCTCCTAAAGGGAGAGGCTGGGCCCTGGGGATGCTGCGATGCCCAGCCCTCTTTGGACAGCCCCATGTGATTGATAGTCTTGGGCTCTGTGCCTCTCCAGGATGACTGTGCAAGACGGCTGGGAAGTGTGGAGGGCAGGGAGCCCTCACTTCTCAGCCAGCAGCAAAGTGCAGGCAAAGCCTCCGAGTCACGGTAAAAAGTCTTGCCTATCTCCCTCATTCTACTGTAAGCTCCTTGAAGATAGACTGTTCTCAACTTTGTCATCTGTAGCATCTACACAGCCTGTCACACATTTGGCTTTCAGTTAATGTTTGTTGAATGAATGTATGAACCTAATAGCACATAGAATTTTCTTCCCCTTCTCAATGTGCTTAAATCAGAAATTTTGAAAACCAGAAGTGTTCCCAGACACCTTCTAGTCCAAACATTTAATATGAAAATGGGGAAACTGAGGACCTGGGAGGGATAATGGGCTGCATAAAGGGTCCAATAAATTAGTTGAGATTATAAATTAGTATTATATTAATAATACCTTGTCTCCTATAACACACGGACTCCTAAAGTACGTCTTTTTCAAATGGAAGAACAAATTAAGAATTGCCTCTGTCAAGTCTCTGTGTAATTATCACATCAGTGAGGCCTTCTATGATAGCCTATTTAAAATACCCCCCCCCTCTTTCTCTACATTCCCTGACTCTTACCTCGCAACCTGGAATTCTCTTCTTCCCCCCAGCCCCTTACCTGCTCTACTCTATTTTTCTCTATAGCGCTTACCACGATCTGATATTCCAAGTATTCTATATTTCTTTTGTCTGCCCCAACCCCCAAGAACGTGATCTCCATGAGGGTGGAGACCATTTTAATCCATTCTGACTCTATTACTTATAACATAGTAGGTATATAACAGGCATTTAATACACATTTACTGAATGAATGAAGAAACTAAATTAATTTTCCAGAATATAAACCATTCCCTGAGCATCTTGGTCAATTACGATTTCTTTCTGTACACGATTTAGTGATTATACCATGACATTGATTCCTAGAGGCAGGAGATTTTGACCACGAGCCCCTTCAGCTGTAGTTATTGGGATGTCACTAGAGCCTGCATCCAGCAAGATGGAACAGAACAATCCTAAGTGTGACAGGGCGCTCTGATTTACTGGCCTGAGAAAGCCTGGAGGAGAGAACTGTGTTGTATTCTTTGCTGAGCCCCCCGGAACATAGTACAGGGCCTGATAAACTCCAGATCAGGGTGGTCCATTAGGACCTCAGTGGTGATGGAAATACTAGTGTTGGTGCTGATTGAATGGTAGCCACTGGCAATATGTGGTTTATAAGCCCTTGAATGTGACCCGTGCAGCTGGTGAACCAAACTTTTAATTTTATTTAACTTGAATTAGTTTTGAGTGTGGATGACCATGTGTGGCAAAAGGCTACTGTGTTGAACAGAGTGGCTCTAGATTTTCAATATGTTTACTGAATGAATTACTGCAACTGATTTAATCGAAAAAAATCCATTGTCTATAAGGTAAAAATCTCAGTAACTTGGAGTAGTTGCGTGAAAGACTTAGCAATGACTTAAAAGTGAGAATTGTTTATTACTTACAATATGACTTTTTTGCCAGTCCCAAGCACGTACTTGAGGTTTTTCCTTCTGGCATAACCAATACACAGAAATCAAAAATATTTTTATATTGCTTAATATTATGCAGTGAGGGATTTCCCATGGGCTTTTATGCTCTTCTGGATTATAATTATGAATATTGCATTTTTTGAAAGTACCAAATTTTATTTAATCACTCAGTTGTATATTATTAGATATATATGTTGACGTCAGCTTTTTTTCCCTAATATAAACAAGAGTGTAATAAATACTTGTTTATATTAATCTCTCTGTAGGCTTGGATTCTTTATTTTGGCTAAAATAATATAAACGGAGCAAAAGATAGGAGTGTTTCTAAGCCTTCAGAAACTCAGGAACAAAGTTTTGGTAACATCCTCTGCAACCTTCTTTGGTGGAATTATCAAATGGGTTTGTCATGGTGGGTCCTGAATTAATGGCTCCGGGCATTGGTCTTTTGAAGCCACTGCAGGAACCCTTAGCGCTGGCCCTTCAGGATTTGCATAGATGTTCTTTCCCCCACGCCTGCGGTTGGACTAATTCCATGCTGCTACAAGGAAATACAAAACTACCAGGGGCTTACCTAAGATAGAGGCATGTTTCCTCCTCATGTAAAATGTAGCTCCTGTAAATATAGCTTCTAAGATTACCCTAATCATGGACAGATACCAAAAGCAGACACAGCAGAAACAGGTACAGGACTCAGGGTTAGAATTCCGGAGGAGATGACATGAGAGTTGCTTGCACCATTTCTGCTTTCTTTTTACTGACTGGAAACCAGTCTATGGCCACACCTGGCAACAGGGAGCATAGTTATCAGATCTTGTTAATTGCATGTCCTTAATATGATTATACCTCAAATCCATCCACTTACCTGTATCCTCACTGCCAGTGTCTTCTTTCTGGCCCCTATCACCTCTTCCATAGATTAGCATAACAACCGTCTAATCGGTCTTTATTCTCAACCTCATCCTCTCCTGCTCCATCCCCCGCATGTACAGCTGGCATGATCCTTTTGAAATTTGGATCTGATCGCATCACTCCTCTGCTTAAAATGTTAAGTCGTGAAACATCGACTTTAGAGAGAAGAAATTTTAAAAGCCAAACACCTTCCAGTGACATCCAAGGCCTTTCTTTTTGGCCCTACCCAATTATCCCGCCTCATATTGTTCAAATGTCTGGGATGCAGCCATGTTGGCACATATTTGGTCCTTTAAGGGTGGGAGAAATGGGAGCTAAGAGCTAAGACTGACAGCTCACTTCTCTGGGATATGAAGTGAGAAAACACATGTGTTTTCTATCACTCTAACAGAATTCAGCATTTGCCCTCTCTTCAAACATATGTGGAAACTACCTACTTGAGGCCTATGGTTTCCCAGGGCTTCCAGAAACCCAGATCTTTACTCTGTAGGACTCGTTGGGATTTTAGAGATTATCTGTGAGGAGACATTATGTCTCATCAGGGCCCATTCCTAACATCAGCCTATGGAACTGACCTGTTGTATTCTCATGGAAAATAAAGTAAGGTTTCATGTATATTAATTTTTTAACGTTTATTTATTTATCTTTGAGAGAAAGAGCAAGAGAGAGAGAGAGAGAGAGAGAGAGAGAGAGAGGAAACAAGCAGGGGAGGGAGAAAGAGACAGAGGCACAGAATCCTTAGCAGACTCCAGGCTCCAAGCTGTCAGTGCAGAGCCCGATGCAGGGCTTGAGCTCATGAACTGTGAGGTCATGACCTGAGCCAAAGTCAAACAATTAATTGACTGAGCCACCCAGGAGCCCCATTATGTATATTAATTTTTATATGCAGGTCTCTGGTATTATTTCAAACAAAAGAAGGTTCTAAAGAGAAAATGTGGAAGATATTTCTTACCTCTCACTCAAATGAATCTGAGGAAATAACAATTCCTCTCTGGGTCTCAGTTTCCCCATTTGTAAAATGAGGGTATTGGATTAGAATGCTCTTAAAAGTTCATTTCAGTACCGTAAGGAGATCAATTCATTCAAGGCTTATTTTTGTTTAAATTTGAGCCCCCACTATGTGTCCAGAACTATTCTATGTTTAAGGATATTGTGTGGTAAAAGATGGACAAAGAATGTGCTCTAATAAAGATCATATTCTAGTTGGGAGTGGTAGTGGTCAAATCGACACACATTCAGCCAAACAATACAGAAGCAATCCAGAGGTGATGGCTGCTATGCAGAGCATAGAGAGTGGCAGGAGAAAATGAGAGACCATCTCTGAGTGACACTTAGGCTAAGAGGCAACCATGCCAAGATCAGGCAGAAAGCATTCCATGCAGAGAAACCATCAGAAGCACTGAGCTTGGTTTGTTTCACGAAAATAAAGAGGCTTAGGGAATAAAGTGAGGTTGGAAGTGGTCCTAGAAGAGGTGGAGAAGTCGTTTTGGGGCCAGATCACGTAGGATATTTACACCAGACTAAGAGATTTACCCTAAGTGCTAGCAAGAGTTCCTGGAGGACTTGAAGCTTCGGATAGGCCCTTATTTAAGTTTTGAAAATATCACTCTCGGAATTGTATGCAGTACAAACTGGAGGGAGTGGAGGCTACTGAGGCTATCATTGTAGCGATCCAATGGGAGGGGGTGGCGGGGGCATGGGTTGGAACAATAGTAGGAGGTGGAGAAAAGTAAACAAACATGAAAGGGGCTCTTGGAGTGGTTGCAGAGAATGAGAAAAAGAAAGGAGAAGGATAGCAACCAAAGAGGGAGGGCCATTTTCTGAGATGACAAAGAATGGGTTTAAGAGGATGGAGAAGAGGTTTTCTCTTGTTTTTGTTTTTAAACACCTTCACTTTGAGACATCCATCCCATCTATAAGTGTAGATGTCAGGGAGACAATTGAGAGACGTCATCGCTAGAGACGTAAGTTTGGAAACCAACGGCAAATGGGTAGTGTTGCAAGCTACAGACTGAAGGAGATCATGCAGCCAGAGCGCCTAGACAGAGAAGACAATGAGTCCCTGAGCTTTGGAGAGCTCCTTCATTTAAAGATTTGGTAAAAGAGAACAATCCAGCAAAAGGCATTGGCACAGAGCAAAGGAAAAGTAGGAAAAAAAATCAGGAAAGAGTGGTCTCACTAAAGCAGGGAGAGAAAGTGTTTCAAAAATGAGGTCATTTGTCCTGAACGCTTCTGAGAGGTCATATGAGGCAAAAACGATGAAGGAACTATTGGATGTGACAACTTGGAGGTCATTGGTGATGTTGACAAATGCACCTCAGTGGTATGGAAGGACAGAATACAAATCAGAGAAGATTAAGGAGAGACATACACATAAGGGAAGTGGAGAAAGCAGTTAAGCGAAATCATTGTGCACTGGAGCAGAGATAGGATGGAGACATGAGGATGAATGGGAGAAATGACAGCACGCTTGTAAGATGATGGTAACGATGCTGTAGAGAAAGAGAAATTCCTGGTGCAGGAGGCAGAGAATGATTAAAGAAGAGAAATCGCAATTGCCGAGTGGAGGTGACATTTGGGATGCTCGTTCGGGTGTTGCCCTTGGACAGAAGCAGGCACACTTCTTCCAAGGTGACAGGGAAGCAGGGAGTGTGGGCGCTGATACAGGAGGAGGGGAAGTGGTGAGGAGACAATGAGTTCATCTCTAATAACCTTTATGTTTCAGTGAATCATGGGGCAGGTCGTGGAGGACAAGTAGGAGGGGAAGCAGGAACACGAGAGATGGAGAACTGAGGACAGGCCATCTTAGAAACAGATTGAAAGTTTGTCCTACCTCTTCTCATCATTGATTTAGAAGCAAAACCAACAACGTGTTGATCTACATATCTGTCAGGTCCTTTTCATAGATTGTATCCAATTATCCCAATCTTAATCTAAAAAGGCAGAGGTTACCTCCACTTTCCAGAAATGCCGGCCCAGCTTGATTAAATAACAGCAAGGGCTTGTCTTTCTTCAAAAATCCTTGCTTTTGAAAGCCTCACTCCCAAGTAAGGATGCTGGCAAGGTCAGGGTTATCAATTCATTTCAATTCACTGTAGCAGGCACTTCTGACTACCTACTATGTGTTAGGTTTCTGACTTCTGGGGCACATTTTGTACCTTCTGCGACGGCGCCCCTTCACCGGTTTCTAATCACGCTCTGTGAAGAAGCCAGGCTGTGGAAGAAGCAAGGCAGTGACTGAGGTACAGCCCTCTTTCCACATGGCTACCATCTCTTGGCTCCTCAGGACCCAGGTCGGGTGTTACATTTTTCTGGGGTGTCTTTCCTTGCTGATACTATCCCCCCCCAAAACATTCACACCCTCTCTTCTCCTCTGTACAACTGAGCTCCTGCAGGACTCATCACTACCTCTGCCTAAACCTTGACACAACTGTATTGCCAACTGTTTGCTACTGGAGATGGGTCTTCTTAATTCCTCAGAATGGTACCCAGCATGTAGTAGGAGCTCCAGATATGTTTATGAAATGAGCAAGGGGCGCCTGGGTGGCTCGATCCCTTCCGATTCTTGGTTTCAGCTCAGGGCATGATCTCACGGTTGGTGAGTTCGAGCCCCACTTCGGGGTCTGTGCTGATAGCGCAGAGCCTGTCTGGGATTCTCTGTCTCCTTCTCTCTCTGCCCCTCCACCCATTCATGCTCTCTAAATAAATAAAAATAAATAATAATTTTTTTAAAAAAGAATAAAAGAACAAATCAATAAATAATGCTTATAACTCTTCCAAAATTGCTTTACACTCTTAACCTTTAGCCCTTTGAATATACTATTCCATCTATTCAAGTGCTCTTTTCCCTCCTCCATCTCTTTCCAAGTTCACTTGGCACACTTCGGTTCTTCCTGAGACTCAGAAAATCTGTGATGCACAAATACAAATCCTTCTCAGCAAAACAGGTCTCTTAAAGCAAGTATCACCTTATTATAAACTATCACTGGATCATTTTGTTTGGGATCCTTGGAGAAAGTGGGCTTTATTAAAGTGGTTTTGAACACTGAGTTTCAGTCCTTTTGGGCTACTGTTGCAGAAGTTTAGATGTGCATTCCAGAAGGTCAAGGATCTTTTAAGTGTCAGTACATACTTCCCTTCCCCCACCAATCACTCCCTTGAGAATATTCTATTTTACAAAGCATTTAAAAAAAAAACCCTACACTTCTGGACCAATTCATCTGCAATTTGCTATACTTCATAGGGCTCAAAGCCCCCGCGTGCCTAAACTACTAGGAAAGATTTCTGGACACGTCAATAAAAGTGTCCTAATGAACAACAGCTGCACAGAACATGTCTTTAAATAAATTGATTCCAAATTTCCCTGCATGTTTCTGTGATTTTACTTTTTAAATGGGCACAACTGACTTTAAACTTGGCTATCTAAAAAAAGCTGAAGGAAAAATATCATCTATTGTTTCAAAAAATGTTCACTGTCTTGCTTTTCCTCATCATTGTTTGTTTGAAGAGGTTAATGTGCGTTCACACCGATTACCTCACTTCTGCTTGTAATCGCTCTTTGGAGCAAATGGAGGCAAGTTCTACATCTACCCCCTTTAGAATTTTGGTACCGAAAGTTTACAGACTTGTCCAGATTGGGGATCAGGATTAAAAGTCAGATCTCCTGATCTCGAGGATCATGTTCAGACCCTGGACTCTGTCATTTCTTAAAACAAAGCCAAAAATACCCTTTCCACCAGCAGAGAACATGGATGATGAAAATGTCGGTACTAGACCCTTGTTTAGGCTCCATAAATTTCACATTTAACATACAGGAGTAGTGTTTGGGTCAACGTTTGTGTTCAGTTATAAAATGAAATGAGATCTGAATTTTTTTTCCTACAAGGTGCAAAGCTTATCAATTTATGTATTAATGTCTGAAAAATCTTTACCAATTACTCACCATCTGAAATCATATTTAAACTTTCAGTTATATTTAGACTTAAGATAATGAACTTATTTTACTAATCATCAATAAATAAAGTGGAACTTGGAAGAAGGTTGTGAAAGACACTTCCATTTTGGATTTTAGCAGTGTGGCAGATGGTCATTTTTTTTTTTCTTACACAGGAGGCTAGAAATCAAAGTTTGGCTCTATAGCCACATGATTTCCCCTCTCTGATCTACTACTCCGGACATCTGGGTTTCCTCTGGATTGTGTTCCCAACCAGCAATGTTAAGGTAGTAAATATTTCACCATCCAGGTCCCCTCTTTTATTCTTGCTGAATGAAAGGACAGAGAGCACGGTAGATTTCTATCTTGAAAATTCTCCTTCTGTCACCTTGCACACGTTGCCCTTGCCATTTGAAAAAGCAGTTTGTGACAGTGTTTCGCCAGAGCAAAGACAAATGCATAGTGGTGGGAGGTAGGATGGAGGGAGGGAAGGGTTGAATTAGGACCCAGAAATTGTTGAATAGAACAAAATGAAAAGCTGTTCCCAATTTGAAAAGTGAGTTGACGTCTGTTACTCTGGTATGCAGTAAAACATGTTTTTCATCTAAGACATAATAAAAGCTACAAGCATTTTACACTGTGCATTAAGAGCTACATCTTTAAGGGAACATCTTTTCATAAGAGCACGTACAAAGTTCTCTATCTGATGATACTTTTGAATGTTTTATTTTTACGGTAGAGGAAATATCCTCTAGTCATGGCAAACGCTAAATGAATTGACGAAACACCTTTGCAGAAATGACTGTTAGGGATCCATTGCCATTGCATTTTTTTCCATACATTTCTATAAAATTTCCATTCAAACTGAGTGTGGTACTGGACTACATTATCAGGAGAGCATTAATAGAGGAGCTAGCTTCCATGATACGCAAATGACCCAAAAGGAACTCTAGGGTTAGGGTGGATGAAGATTTTGAGGTGATAGTGAAAGGCAGGTAGAAACAAGGAGATCATTCTTGACGTCTTCTATGAATTAGGAAAAATGTCTATGTGTTGAGCATGAAGGCAAATAGAAAAGGGACTTGGGGACCCATCACAGAGTTGCACAGATCCTGAAGGGCCCATTCCTGTTGTATGTTATATAAATGGCACCCCCTACAGTTGTACAAATGCAATGTCCCTGTTGAGAAGAATGACAAAAATTTTAAACATCTGTTGTGTGGAAGAAGAACAAAAAAATGTTGAGGGACACTACTGTCTTTTGTCTCTGAAATTACTTATTTTTAAAATTCCTTCTTAGTCACTTTCTCTGGCAATTCTTTCTTCACCTGTCCCCCTTTATCTCCTAAATTATTGAGGTATAATTGGTACCTGTTGCTTAAATATTGGTGTTCTCTTGGGTCCCTTAAGAGATTTATTTTTCTTTTGCCCTGTATACTCTTTTTATGTAATCTCCTCCACATGCCCACAATTTTAATTAATACCTACATATTAATGACTTTAAATATTTATCTCTAGGCTTGTGTCTTTAAGAAGCTTCAGGTGTGGGGGTGCCTGGGTGGCTCAGTGGGTTAAGCGGCCAACTTCGTCAGGTCATGATCTTGTGGTTCGTGGGTTCGAGCCCCAACGTCGTTCTCTGGGCTGACAGCTCAGAGCCTGGAGCCTGCTTCAGGTTCTATGTCTCTGTCTCTCTCTGCTCCTCCCCTACTCTAGGGAGGAAATAAATAAACATTATTTATTTATAAATAAATAATAAATAAACATCAAAAATAAGTAAACATTAAAAAAATTTTTAAAGAAACTTCAGCTCTGTATATCCACATGCCTCATGAATATCCTCTGGGTCTTATCCTCACTATTTCCTAAATTAATGATCAATCTAATTATCCTGTTTTTCTATCTGTACTCCCTAGTAAATTGCCCCAATCATCAGATTAGCATAGTCTGGAGCCCCAAAGTAAAATCTTGGGCATTATTCTAATTTGTTTCCTGCCCTCTACTCTGAAAATCTGACCAGCAATCAGACCTAGGAAATTCCTCATGACCATACTGTCTTCACATGCTTGCCCATTGCCTTAGTTCAGGCCTGCATTTGTCTTGTCTCATCTGTTAATCTGCCTGGGTTTCTCCAATCTATTTATGATTTATACATAGCAGCATTTTATGCTTAATGGCTGGCACATAGCTGACATTCAATCATTGTTGTTTGAACCAATGACTAAATTAATGATGTCTGCATTGAGTGCTGTGCTTTGGATGATTCCATAACCAAGAATGTTTCTGGAGAATAGATAATATTCTTTCAACATTTGCTTACTGAGCACCTGAGTAAATATACTTGCTCTTTGTATGCCTCATTGTAGAGGATAAAAAAAGTATATAGAAATATATATGTTTCATGTTAAATATATAATTCATGTTAAGAATACAGAATGGAAGACATTAGAGTAATGACTAATAAAAACAATAATTTGAATCAAAACTGAATGTTTGGTACTAATGGGACAAACCAACCCAGAGATAAGAGATTCTTGAGGTTTAAAGTAGCCAAGGCAGCCCTGTGGAGGAGGCAGGACTAGAGAAAAGATAGGATGTTTAGATGAGTGGTAGCAGGAACAGCGGGAGGGTACTTCGCAGGAGACTCACTTGAGTGGGAGCATGAAGACAGCCAGGATTGACATCTGGCATTGTTAGGAAATGGGGCAATGGCAGCACGTGTTGAGATTATAAAACTAACAGTGTGTTGATATTTTGGGGGAGAGGCAAGCATCATACGGTAAAAGAGCTCAGGTACTGGACAAATTTGGCTTTAAATCCAAGTCTATTATTTGTTAACTAGGTGACTGAAAGAAAAACCTCCCCAGTCTTTTGGAGATTTTATTTTCTTACCTGTAAAATGAGGATAATAGTGTCTAGTATTTCCTGGTGATTAAATGTGAAGACGTAAAGAAGTCATCTTCTAAGATACTTGCCATCTGACAAGTTGTCAGAGCTCCATCAAAGGCCTGGTGCCATAGCAATACTAAAGCTCCTGGGCAGGGATGCTCCAAGGCCCCCAGATCTTAGGCAAATGTCATTTGAATAAAGGTCAAACTCTTGTTACAATATGACACTGACAGTTCTTATGGTGAATTTGAACAGAGTACATGTTTGAGCTGCTTCTTTCTCAAAACATGGAATCCTAGAATATCAGAGGTCACCAAGTCCAGCCCATAGGGCCTCTTTCTTCCAGCCAGCATAGTTTTGCTTCTCATGGCTCCACATGGTAGGTATCCAAAGGGTTCCACAACTCACCCACGTTTGAAAACCCCTGATGTGGTCCAATTCCACCATTGTATCGATGCACAAATCAAGATCTATGTCAAATTTATTATGTTTTTACAATTAATTATAAATGGCATTTATAAATTACTAATTAGTCTGTAATCTTCAAATTAATACCCTGATTTTATGCACAGGGGCACATACATATAATGGTGTCCTAAACAGTTAAAATTATTCATGAAAAACGTTGTTCTAATCAAAGTTGTGTCAACTATAGTGTTTTTTTAAGGCACCATAAGATTTGGTTGCTTAAAGAAAATCTGTACCAAATATTCTGTCAAGTAAAGAATTTACTTTTTACTTTTTAATTTTTTAAATTAGGTAATTGATCAGATCAGGATTTTAATGCTTTCATTTTTTAATTTACATGTTTTTCTTTTCATCTAGAGGAAATATTGGAAAAGAACCTTTGCATATTCAACTGCACTCCATCTACATGACAATGTCCCATTTGCTTTTCTCACAATTACTTGGTCTAAAGGAAATTCTGTAAACCATTTCCTCGGAATTAAATTAAAAAAAAGAAAATTAAATAAAAAAAGACTTTGTAGCCTAAAAGGAAGGGTGGCATGATATGAAGGAAATGGGCCTTGAATTTTAATGAAACTGCATTGAAATTCCAACTTGGCACTTTAAAATTTGTGATTCTAAGGGAGCCTGGATGACTCAGTTGGTTAAGCATCCAATCTACTCTTGATTTCAGTCAGGTCTTGATCTCAAGGTTCACGAGTTTGAGCCCTGCACCATCAGTGTGGAGCTTGCTTGGGATTCTTGGTCTCT
The DNA here is from genome assembly GCF_022837055.1 of Prionailurus viverrinus. Taxonomy (NCBI): domain Eukaryota; kingdom Metazoa; phylum Chordata; class Mammalia; order Carnivora; family Felidae; genus Prionailurus; species Prionailurus viverrinus. The sequence goes on along the minus strand of NC_062563.1, from coordinate 127,049,730 downwards.
CTCCTCTGCCCTACCCATGCTCACTCTGTATCTCTCTCTCTTTCAAAATAAATAAGTAAACATTAGGGGTGCCTGGGTGGCTCAGTCGGTTGAGCCTCCCACTTTGGCTCAGGTCATGATCTCACACTCCGTGAGTTCAAGCCCCGCATCAGGCTCTGTGCTGACAGCTCAGAGCCTGGATCCTGCTTCAGATTCTGTGTCTCCCTCTCTCTCTGCCCCTCCCCTGCTCATGCTCTGTCTCAAAAATAAATAATAAAAAAAAGACATTAAAAAATAAATAAGTAAACATTAAAAAAAATAAAATAAAATTTTGTGACTCTGGATGACCTTTTTTTCATGTATTTTTTCTTTTAAAGTTTATTTATTTACTTTGAGAGAGAGAGAGAGAGAGTGTGTGTGTGTGTGTGTGTGTGTGAGCAGGGGAGGGGCAGAGAGAGAGGGAGAGAGAAAATCCCAAGCAGGCTGCCAGTGCAGATGCGGGATTCCATCGCACAAACCCCGAGATCACAACCTGAGCGGTAAGAGTTGGGTGCTTAACTGACTGAGCCACCCAGGCACCCCTGTTTTTTTTTATGAGGTCAGTGCTGCTGTTACACTATGCTAAAGAGGACACCAAGGCATCCAAGGATTATATAATTCTCCAAAAGTTGCAAGTTTAAATTCACGTAAAAATATTAAATATATGGTTAATAGCTGAGTAATTTTGACCATATTAATTACCTTCTGTCAAATGGGGATGAAATACCTACATTCTTTAAGGTTAAAATAAAATAAGACATGAAAAATATCCATAACAGTGTCTGACATTAAAAAATAGGAGCCTGATATATAAGTGTACATACACACACACATACATATATACACATATATGTGAATATGTTTTATATATATATATATATATATATATATATATATATGTATACATATACACACACATCACTGGCTTATCCCCTCATTACCCAAACAGGATATTTTTGCGGTGGCAGTCACCGAACATGTTATTCCTGATAGAGGTCCTGGCATTTATGTAAAATAGCAGAGAAAAAAAAAATCATAATAATCACTCAGTGGCACAGGGAGAAGAAGAGAGCCTCAGGGCATCAACTTTTGGAAATGCCTCCAAGCTGTGCACACACAACTTCCTTTTTTTTTTTTTTTTCAACATTTATTTATTTTTTGGGACAGAGAGAGACCGAGCATGAACGGGGGAGGGGCAGAGAGAGAGGGAGACACAGAATCGGAAACAGGCTCCAGGCTCTGAGCCATCAGCCCAGAGCCTGACGCGGGGCTCGAACTCACGGGCTGCGAGATCGTGACCTGGCTGAAGTCGGACGCTTAACCGACTGCGCCACCCAGGCGCCCCCACACACAACTTCCTTGACACCAGGATCTCTCTTACCCATGGTGAAGGTAGCCTGGCTCTCTTGGAGTTCTCCGCCAGTTACCAATTTATTGCCTTTCAGCTCCAAATTCACTCATCATTGTCTCTCTTGTGAAAACACAGACAGAACTAATTTTTATCTTGAGGTCTAGCATAATGTAAGTCTTTGTCAGACATTGCGGGCAGAGGGAGTTTTTCTTCCTGGTTCTAGTGTGCCCCCTCAGCAGACTCCCACATCACGCCCAGCACTGACAGTACACACTTTCCCTTGGGCCTGGCATTTGCACTGAATAGACTTTCCCATAACGGGCTCCTGAAGAATGTGAAGCTTCTCCAGCACCTGACTCCTGAAGCCTGAAAGGCACCAGCAGCCAGCTGCTTGCCCATGTGATCCCCTCAAGGGATTTTATGGCACTGGGCCTCCAGCAAGTCATTTCCCCTGGCACTCTGGACAGCAGATTGGTATGTACCACAGAAACTTTTCTACTACCCTGTGAGCCAGGACCATGCCCTTCAACAAGGACCAGATCTCAGCCCTGGGGGTATGGGTGGGAGGCTCTTCCTTGGGCCCCCCATTTAAGTTCTATAGATTGTTCTACAGGTTGCTCCTTATATCTGCTATTCCTGTATTCTTTTTTTTTTTTTATTTGAAAGAGACAAAGCACAAGTGAACAAGGGGCAGAGAAAGAGAGGGTGAGAATCCCGTGACGGGCAGAAAGAGAGAGAGAGGGATAGAGAGAGAAGCGGGGTTCACCTGAAGAGGGCTCACACTCACAAACCGCGAGATTCTGACCTGAGTCTATTAGAGGCTTAATGGACTGAGCCACCCACATGCCCCCATTCTTGTATTCTTTACAGGTCTCTTTATTTCTTATTAGCCAATTCCTCATTACTTCAATCCCCTGTTATAGCTATTAATTCTTTCTATTAAATTTTCCCTACTCAAATTACTGTGTAGTTCCTATCTCATGATTGGATCCCGACTGATGGAGGTTATGGTTGCCATTACATACATAGCGTTTAAGGAGGTCTTGGGATCCAATCCTAGGCCAGTAGCAAACATGTTAGGCTCAGAGCAAAGCCACAGAGCAAGTTCAGTTAATCATAGACATTATTAGCAGTGTCTATGACTCCCTCAATCCACTGACATTCTACCTTTTTGGGGAAAAGGAACGAATTGAGTTCTGTTTCTCAGGATGATTAGAATGATCTTTGCCCAGTTCATGTTTCAACATCAGCTTAGTTCGATCTGCTTCCTGTTAAAAGGGAGGAAGTTAGTTTTATAGACCAAGCAACTCTAAATAAAAACTCAGTGGCCTGAGGGTATTAAAGCATCCTCTCTGGGCTCTATAATTCCAGCTGGCTATGTCTTCTGGCCACTGAGAATATCTGGCTTTGTATTTCAGTAAAATGTAGAAATTAAATTACTTTTAGCTAAGCTTAAATTTGGAAAATTTTGTCATACAGTGTGAGTAAATCATTGTAAAATGCTCTAAGTACCTCCTCGTTTTCATTTCTATGGCACTGAAATAATCCATATAGGTTTCCCTGGCTGTTCCAGGAGTGAATATGCCAACGCACTCTGATTAAATCATTGGAAAAAGTAAGGAAAATTTCTTCTTTTGGAAATAAATTTGTTGGGTCAGATTCTCATCATAAGACATTTATAGGGATTTTATATTTAGAAATGCAAAGCAAAGAAATGAAAAATTGTTTTACTAAGTTGTAAATTCATCATCCTATATAATCTCAAGGAATGATTAAATAGAAAAGAAAAATATTATTTTCCAGATAAAATCTTGATAGGGCTAGCTAGTATAAGATCTGAGTCTTCTGTTTCTAAATATGCATATGAATGCAAAATATTGAGTCACTTTTGGAGGAATATGTATGGTAACTCAATTAGGACAATTACCATTTGATAGTGATATTTTCTCTTTCAGCTAGAGGATTGGAGTATAATTTAAACTTTGGAAAGTTTAAATTTCAGCTCCTCTGTCATTATATGATTTATTTCCTTCCAAAATACTTTTAATTAGAAAATTTCTAAAATTCATCATATAATATCTAGCCTTTTTTGCTGTGCCCACCTCCTTCTTTCCATGCAAGATTGTCTGCTTTGGAAATAAAAAAAAGGGCTCTTTCAGGCCACGTTACCACTAATAAGAATATTTTTAAATAACATAATGCAAACACAGCTAAATTTCAGTATAAAGGTTATTTAGTATAAGAACCCAGCCTTGCAATCTCAAAAGATCTAGAAAACAGCAAGATCCAACAAGTTATTAAGTTATTTTTAAAATGTTACTCATAGTGAGCAATTGTTTATGAAGGAACAAATGTGCATAATGCATTTTTAGAACGATTTAAATTTGAAATAATGATTTTTTGTAAGTTTAAGTGTTTAAAAACATAAACCCTTAGCTACTGCATTTTCAACACGTACTCTACATACATCCTTCTTATGTATTACCTCACTAAATATGATTTCTATTTTATTGGTTTGGAAGTTGAGGCTAAGAGAGGTTAAGAAATTTCCCAAAAAGTATACAGCCAGTAAGTGGTAGGAATGCTATTTGACACAGAAATATATAAAAAATATGCACATCCCTACTATCTCAGATTGCTTCATCCCGCCCCCCACCCCGCCCATTCCATGACCAATAGATCCTTTAGGACCATAGTGATTGACTTGATATTTTGGGGAACTTGCTTATCCTTGAAAAAGGTATTTAAATTTCAAAGCAATGAAATTAGAATAGAAAGAACTTGAATTACCCATTCCCTCTTATTTTTAGCTTACTTTTCAATTAGCTTGTCCAGTTTGGTAATCATACAAACCTGTAGTCTATACTAGGAAATCTGACAAATCTCTCTTTCTCTCTTTTAGAGGAGCATTTCCAACTCATCATTTTAAAAACTTAATACATGCTTTCATTTTAAGTTAAAAAATATTCCTATTTCAAGATATATTGACTTTTCTAATGTAGCTTTGAGCCCTTCTTGAAACAGTCACTGCCTGGAAGCCTTAAGAAGTTTTAATGCAGCTTCCAAATGGGTCTCACCCTTCTAGGGAGTAGTTTTGGCACTGGGAGATTTGGCCCAGCAGATTTCAGCAGAGTCCCAGCTCAGGAAGTCAATTAGCTTGGAAAGATGAAACATCTGAAAATGTAAATTATTAGTTCAGTTGCAACTCTATGTGTTACATGTGTAGAAATGCAAAAACACATTTGTTCAAAAGATTTATTGTGAGCTGCCACATTGGACAATAGGAACACTTAGATATGCTTACATAAACATATGAGTCACCTTTTATAAAATACAACTTTCCATGTAAGCAAGCTATTGATGAATGTGGAGTCTAAGACATTTTCTCTTTGGCTGTTGTAAAATTTTCTACAAATGATAAGCAAGAACATCTTTAAATGCAATAAGTTCAAGGGGATAACTTGTCACAGAAGGGAAGGAAGCCAAGGGGTCCCAACATCCCTCCCTCCCGTGTCCTAATGTAAGCACGTTTGCCAAAAAGCCTTCACTGTCAGAGGTGAGTCAAGGGTCTTGAGAGCTGCCTCCAGTTTAAAAAAAGAAAGACACAGCTTTCTTCTGCTGTCTTCTGAGGTTGGCATTGTTTAAATATCTTTTATCTTGGAATTTGGAGATTTTTTCCCCCTAAATCAGAATAGATAATGAGATGCAAAGTAGCTGGTGTTTTGGGAATGTCTACTCTGTTGGTTTTATTCCAGGTGACTCATGTTTCTGCCTCTTTCAAAACAAGCTATTAGCTGTACATATTAGTGGAATTAAGAAAGATGGGAAAATTTTGTTGTTTTTTAAAATCTTTAATATATGGTTCCTTCTGGAACTAAAGACTGTCCAGCAGATAACACTCAAATACTGATATCAATTGCCACTTTAACCAAAAGCACTCCAGCTCCACCCTAGCCTCTGACCCCCGGAAGTAATTCCTCAATAGTTCTCCTCTTCCCCAAGCTCCCCCTCCCCTTCTCTGTTTAAGGTGTATTTGCATTTGAGCATACTAGTTTGTAATTACTTGTCACTTTACCTGCCCTTCTCTCCTACTGGGCTGTGAGACCCCCAAAGGCATGGACTTTGTCTTAATACATGGTTAAAAAGCCAGTCCCTCGTACTAAGACTGCCACAAAGATGGTGCACAATAAATATTAGTGGATTATTGAAAACTTGAATTAATTAACTAATCAGGCATTTAATAAGAAAATTAGAATAATTTATGATATCAATTTGATGATTCTCGACTTCTTTTAGCATTGAGAATTCTGGATTTTGTTTGGGTAGACTTTTTTTAAGTTTATTTATTTATTTACTCACTTATTTACTTATTTTTTTGAGAGAGGGAGAGAGAAAATGAACAGGGAAGGGGCAGAGAGAAAGGGAGAAAGAAAGAATCTTAAGCAGGCTCTGCACTATCAGCATGGAGCCCAACATGGGGCTCGAACTCACGAACCGTGAGATCATGACCTGAGCCCAAATCAGGAGTTGGGTGCTTAACTGAATGAGCCACCCAGGCACCCCTGGGTAGACTATTTCTAGTAAAGATTATATTCAGGCTAAATGCAATTACTTTTTCAAGACAGTGTCAGACTTATGATGGTTCAACTTCTATTTTTTGACTTCACGATGATGTGAAAGCTATATGCATTCAGGAGAAATTGTATTTCAAATTTTTAATTCAGATCTTTTCCTGGGCTGGTGCTATGTGGTTTCATCCTCTCTTGTGATGCTGGGTAGTTGCAACTCCTGTCAGCCACATGATCACGAGAGTGAACAGCTGACACACTTAACAATCATTCTGTACCCATACAACTATTCTGTTCTTCACTTTTAGCACAGTATCCAGCAAATTACATGAGATAGTCAACATTGTATCATAAATTAGGCTTTATATTAGATGATTTTGCCCAACTGTGGGCTAATGAAAGTGTTCTGAGCACATTGATGGTAGTGTTAGGCTAAGCTGTGATGTTCAGTAGGTTAGGCTAGGTGTAGTAAGTGAAAATTTTTACTTCTTTTTTCTTTTTTTTTTTTTAATGTTTATTTGTTTTTGAGAGAGCACAAGTCGGGGAGGGGCAGAGATAAGGTGACAGAGGATCCCAAGTGGGCTCTGTACTCACAGCAGCTAACCCAATGCAGGGCTCAAACTCAATGAACCACAAGATCATGACCTGAGCTGAAATCGGATGCTCAACCAGCTGAGCCACCCAGGTGCCCCTGTTTATTTATTTTCAATTTCGTTATGTCCTCATAACCCCGTCATAAATCAAAGAAGATCTGTATTACCATGTTTTTATTGTAATGAAACTTGAAACATTGTAAATTCTATGGCGAAGTATAATAAGATATTTTTAAATAGAGAAAAAGTTATATAATTCAATATCCTAACAGCATTTCCACCAATATCCTTATGGAAGGTATTCTTGTATTTTTGTCTTAAGAATATTTCTATTGAATTACTGCAGACACAAACAGTATAACCATAATTTAATAAATGGTGAGAAAATGCTAAGCAGTAATTGATAACATCATCAGAATTGCCCATTACCATATGGAAAATAATAACTCGATGTTGACCTTAATTGATATATGTGTACTTAGTATACATTATTAGGAGCATCATAGTTTTTTTTTAAGTATTGTATTTTTCTCATTCTAAAAGAAAGAAATTCATCATTGAGAACGTGAAATGTGACAAAGTAATATAAAAGAAACCAAAAGACACAGAAATATAAAAGAAATCAAAAGACACAGAGACAATTACTATTAATATTGTATACATTTTCTCCCATACTTTATATATTTTCAAATAAAAATTGTTACTCTATGTAAAACAAATCTTTTTTTAGTCAATTAGCATTAAATACTAAACCACGTTAATAAAGAGCCTTAGAAAAAGCTAGAGTTTCATACTGTTTCATTATTTAAAGATATTTGTAGTGTTACCACCCTCCTAGTTTAGACTTAGGCGCCAGATCTGATATTTTATTGTATACAATTAGTTTCATAATACATCTTTCATTCTGCATAAATCCTTGAATGGATTTGTAACTATTTCTATTAATGTAGACTCAGGAACACTTTTAAGGTTCTTGCGATATATTACCAATTTATTTCAAGACAATGGAGAAAGGCCTATATTCCCACACGCAGTGAGAGCATGTCACTTTCTTGCATTTTTACTGGCATTAAATATTATGCTATACAGGGCTTCTCTTTTAGATTTTTAAAGTTTATGTGTATAAAAATATACATCGTATTTTCTTATAATTAAAAAAATACTTTTGTAACTATGGTTGCAAATAGACTCTTGTTTCCCCGTATTGTTTATTTCATCTTTTCTGTTGTTTTCTCTAAAAATTAGTTTACTAAAAAAGTGCATGACATGGTAAAAAAAAATTATGCACACTAGAAAATGCACACATAAAAAGAAAACACGTCCCTTTGCTATTCCACAATCACTTTATATATATAAAAAAGAATATATATACATATATATATATAGAGAGAGAGATCCTTTTTTTTTAATGGAGATCCCCTTTTAAGATGTACACAAATATGTCATGATTCAAACTATTTTGCAGTTTTCTCTGTTCATGTAATGTATTTATCTTCTCATATCAATACATGTGTAAATATACCTTATTGTTTCTAATAGCTACAAGAAATACCATAAGTTTTGAAATTTTGTTAACTTACTATGTGAGAGTGGCATCTTACTACTTTAAATTTCATATTATTCTGATTTTTAGTGTGATTAAACATCATTTATCACACACTCATTTCCCATTTGTATTTCATTGCTTCAAGATGTTTATCCATTGTTTATCTCGTATAAGTGACTTTAAAAGCCGTTTTGGACAAAATATCTCACAGAGATTTCTGGGGGTGGGTGGGCACCTGGCCTCTCTTCTAATCCCACTCCAAATCAGTTTGTCTTCTATACTTAGAGTGGCCACCAGGCAAAGCCAGGAGCTGTAGGTCAGAAGCAAGGGTGGCTCTCTTTCCTCTCTGGGTCTGGGGACCAGCACGGAAAACCTCAGACATGGAGTCTGAAGGAGATGGTTCCTGGGAAGAGCTTGATCTTTGGGAATGGATATGCCCAATCTCATCTGGATGCTAAGGAAATTCTGAATAGTTGCATTGGATCCTTTCTACTTGCAAGCCAAGTAGATCTTGAAGACAACAGGTACAAAAGAATTTCCCTTGGTATCTCCACAAAGAATGATCTGCCTGATTCTCCATCCTTAGTCTGAAGTTTCAGAAGTAGACATTGTTAGTGTTTGTTGATATTAGGTTCTTCCTCCTTTCTGAGCACATGCAAGTCTGGGCTTCTCTGCCCCCTTGCAGTTGGGTGGAGCCTTGTGACCATATCTAGCCAATAACATGTAAGCTAAAGATTTGAATTAGCTCACGTAATTCTCTATTTCTCTTTAACCCTGCTGTGGCAAATCTGGTAGCCTTGACACTTTGCGGGGTGCGGGGGGTGAAGGGAGGAGAAGGAAACAAACTCTTTGTGATACAGAGCCAACTGAGGGTTGATGGAGGGAAGTGGTGGGGGATGGGCTAAATGGGTGAAGAGTATTAAGGAGGGCACTTGTCCTGTGGAGCACTGGGTGTCATATGTAAGTGATGAATCACTAAATTCTACTCCTGGAAACAATATTACATTATATGTTAACTAACTAGAATTTAAATAAAATTTTTTAAAAAACGAAAAAAAGAGAAGTATCTGGGTGGCTCAGGGGGTTGAGTGTCCTATGTCATGATCTTGTGGTTCATGAGTTCAAGCCCACTTCAGGCTCGCTGCTGGCAGCCTGTCACTACAGAGCCTGCTTTGGATCCTCTGTCCCCCTCTCTCTGCCCCTCCCCTGCTTGTACTCTCCTCGAAGTAAATGAATATTAAAACATTTTTTGAAAAAAAATGAGAAGGAAACCTCTGTTGTTCTTGTGATTGTATAATGATATGAATGTACTTAATGTCCTGAACTGTACACTTAAAAATGGCAAGATAGTAAATTTTATGTTATGTATTTTTTTATCACGATAAATGAAATGAATAAAAAAATTCTACATGTATATGGTGCCATTTGTATAAAATGCATGTATATGTAAAAATTTTAGAAAAAATTAGCAGTTCTATATTACTGACTTGTAGGAATAGCTATGATATATTGTCAAATAGAAAAAGTAATTGGCTGCCTAACAGGTATGATATAATTATATTTTAATAAAAAAGCAATCAGGAATACTTTAATATATCTATAAATATTAGGGTGGTAGAGGGTTGATTTATGTTGCATTTGTGTATACATAACATCATTTGTTTCAACAACAACTAATTACTATCATAATTTTAAAAACTAAATACAGAAAATATAAAAAACAAATAATTTTGGTAAAGCCATATTATATAGTAAGAGCTGCAAACCACTACTTTTCACATTTGGTGAAGGTTCTTTTCCAGTATGAATTATATCTTTTAATTGTGTGATGGTACAGAAGTTATTTAATATAATTATATATATACATATAACATATATAATATTATCTTAAATTACTTATATTACTTATATTATTACATATTATATTTATATATATATATATATATATTACCACACAACATGCACAACATGCACATATATACATATCTTTTTGGATAAACTATTGCCCAATTATCCAAGATATTCAGGGTTATTTGGGTTTTTTTTTATTGGAACAAGAAATTAAAAACACCTGTACAATGACTTAAGTGAAGAACTTCTATGGTTATTTACCTTATGGTGGGAGTAATTGTAGTTGCAACCCAAATTTGTTCTCATTTTTTTCAATATTCATGCTCTAGACCATATGATTTGCACTAGCCAATGGCACAATAAGCAGCAAACATGTGAACAGACTTGAAAGGCACTTGCACATTTGGGCTTATCATCTTCTTGATGTTTTTGGCACCTGGCAACCTCATGTGAAAGCTTGGGCTAAGACCTTGGAGGATAAAAGACCATGTGGAGAAGGCTCCAGTCATCTCGACTACCCTCAGCCACACCAGCAGCTGACTGCAGCTACATAAACAAGCCAACTCAAGATCAACCTGACCCAGGAGAAGTTCTACTTAGTCCAAGTAAAATTGACTTGCAGAATATTTAGCTAAGTAATTCGTTGTTGTTTTATAAGATGTAACATTTTTGTTGGTTTATTATACAAGGAAAGTTAAATGGTATACTTCCAACCAACACATAAGCACTCTCACTTTCTCTCTTTGACATTTGCCTTGACCATTCACAACTCAATTGAATTTTTTTCAGTAAGTCTCTTTTATCTGGTTTTCATAGAAACAACAATTTTCTTTTTTCATTCATATTTTATCATTTTATATAACCTTTAATTACATTATATAAATATAATAGCAAGTACAATTACCATCAACAGGTTTGAGAAGAGAAACAATTGATTTGTGGTAATCACAGAACTCATTAATGGAGAACAGAAGTACAGGTGAACTACGGTGTGACCTGGGCATGAGTGTCCATCATGTTTCTGGCATCAGTACGTGGATGTATCCTGGATCACGGTAGCACTTCAGGAGGTCTGTCAGGATGCGGCACATTTCTTGTCTGCCTCCACTATATTGCTAACTTTTTACAGTCTTAAAATCACTATCTCCCTTGCTCCAGCCAGAAAATGAGTTTTCTTAATGACCTCAAGGCGATCAGGATCCCATCCATAAGTTATGTAAAATAATATATGCATTTATACATGTAAATATAATGTTAAAGTATTAAAATTTTGAGAGTTACATAATCTTATTATATTCCAAAACATTTAACACTGTGGTTCACTATTTACTATTACTCATAATAAGAGGATACTTACACTGAAACTTAATATGCCTTGAAATAAAAATATACATAATCCTGAACAGTGAACAGAATTAACCTAAGAAATTCTGTTAAGTCACTATACTCACATTAGTAAGAAGAGGTAAAATAAAGCTGCTATAACAAACAATATCAAAATAATTGAAGTGTTTTTCTTGCTGATGTGAAATAGTCTAATGCTTGTTGGACATAGTTTCTGTCCCATGAAATTATTTTGGGACCCAGATATCTTCTATCTTCAGGAACTGCAACCATCCACACGTGACCTCTAAAATCCCCATGGAAAACATAAGTGGGAAAGAAGATTTTGTAAATCTCTAAAATATCTCAATCTAGAAGTGACATATGCCACTTCTACTCACAATCTATGGTCAACAAATAGTACTATGGCCAGATCTTTTCTAAATTAGAGCCAGGAAATATGATTTAGCTCTGTGCCCAGAAAGGGAAAACAAGATTGGTGACCATCCGTCTAGCCTCTATCACTTTTTTTGTTTTCATTCCTGAAACCTGAGCATATCAGATTTGTGTTCAAATTGAGTGGAGAATTGAAACAAAGGATTGAAGTCAGTAGTAAAGGGTTCTCACAGAAGTTAAAGTAGCCTGGGGATATGGATACAGCCCGAGTTGGCATATGGTCTTATCTTCAATCTGGTGCTTTAAGATATTTGAACATATTGATGGCCTTCTCTAAGTTCAGATTCCTTTTTTATACTGGAAATAAGGAATTAATCAATTTCCAATTTTAAAGAGAGATAGGCAAATTGTTCTAGGAATGCTCTGGGATGATGTTGGTGGCTGGGAAAGGACTGAGACAGGACCTTGGTTTGGCTCTGTGACCCTCCAGATCACTTTCTCACATATCTACTGACACCCTGGGCAGAAATTCAATATTCTGGTTTATTAAGAACAGATTTTTTTCCTTTCTGTTCATATTTCTTCCCAACTTCAAAGTCATAAAGGAAGAGACTTATAAGCATGAGATATATATAAAAAACATGTTCTTAATTTTATTCATTCAGCCTCCACACAGTGTTTATGAGTGATTCTGTTTAATTTATGTGGCTTTTATTGAGAATCTACTTTGTGACAAGTTCTATATTGAGACATGGGAATATAGATAAATAAGCGTTAAAGAAATTAGAGCCAAACCCATTTATTCATTTATTTAACAAAGATTTAATAAGCTTCTACTTATGAACCAGGCACTGCTGTTATGAAACTGGTCAGAGGAGACAGTTCATCAAATAAAAACATCAATAACTTTGGAGAGTAAAAAGTGCTGTGAAGGAAAACAAAAGCAAAATAGTGAGGGGAATGTAATTGGGTTAAATGAGAAGTCTCACTGGTACTTGAATTAAAAGAGGAAGACTGCTCTGCCAAGTTTGATCATTCCATTAAAAAAAAAAAATCAGGAACAGGTTGAGTAAATCCAAGAAAGAAAAGAAGCCAGAGAGTCTAGATATGCATGGTTGAGGGAAGCTGGGCAAGATGGGTGCTTCAAGGAGGGGGTGGGTTCTCTCCTTCAGCTAATCATTGCTCCCTATTATCTTACCCAGGTTCCCATGGAGACCTGAATGCTCCTGGCTAAAGCTGGGTAAGCATTTGTTAAACTATGTTAGCTTACTAGGGCTCTGTGATAGTTAATTTTATGTGTCAACCTGATGGGGCTAAGGGATAGTCAGTCAAATGATTATTTTCAGGTGTGTGTCTGTAAAAGCATCCCAGGAAGAGATTCACATTTGAATCAGTAGACTGAGTAAAGAAGATTGTTCTTATCATTGCTAGTGGGTATCATCCAGTCAGTTGAAGCTCTGAATACAACAAAAATGTGGAGGAAGAGAGAATTCACTCTCTCTGCTTGAGCTAAGACACCCATCTCCTCCTGCCCTCAGACGTGGGCACTCATGGTTCTCAGGCTTTCAGACTCAGACCAGGACTTACAACACCAGCTCTTCCCCCTGTGCCCCCATTCTCACCCTTTGGACTGGGACTGGCTTTTCTGGTTCTCCAGCTTATAGATGGCAGCTCATGGGACTTCTCAGCCTCTAAAACCATGTGAGCCAATTTCTGTAATAAATCTCCTCTTGTCTATCTCTTATTGGTTCTCCCTGTGTCCTCACATGATCATCCCACTGTGTGTGTTATTTGTGTCGTAATCTCCTCTTCCTGTAAGGACACCAGTCACAGAGGATTATGGAGTATCAGTAGAGTGTCATTTTACATTAATTACCTGGTTAAAGGACATCTCTCTAAATACAGTCATATTCTGAGGTACACGATGTTAAGACTTCCAAATAAGAATTTGGGGGGAAATACACAATTTGCCCATAACAAACATCTTAAATAAAACGTGCTCATTGAGAGTGCGAGATTTCTCTTCTATTGTAATATGTAAAGTTTAGGTAAGGGCTGGGTCATCAGGACCTCATAGGCTATGAGACAAAGTATGTCTCATCAAAGTATGAGACAAAATGGGAAACCATTGGGAGTTTGTCATGAAAAGATTTTTTAAAAATCATTCAGGTTTATTGTATAGAGAATGAATCTTCTGACTACATCAAGAGGTATAGGTGACTTGGATTAAGATCATAACAGAGGAGGGGTGCCTGGGTGGCTCCGTTGGTTGAGTGTCTGACTTTAGCTCAGATAATGAGCTTGTGGTTTGGGTTTGTGGGTTTAAGCCCTGCATGGGGCTCTCTGTGTGGTTATTAAGTTTGAGCCCAGCTCTCTGCTATCAGCCCAGACCCTGCTTTGGATCCTCTGTCCGCACCCCCTCTCTGCACCCCCCCTGCTCATGCTTTCTCTCTCTAGGATACAAAGAAAGAAGGAAAGAAAGGAAGGAAGGAAGAAGGAAGGAAGGAAGGAAGGAAGATCATAACAGAGAAGATGGTATGAAATGCTTAGATTCAGGATCTATTTTGAGGTAAGAACCAGTAGAACTAGCTGATGGATTAGATGTGCAGAAAATAGAAAAAAAAAAAAAAGAAATCAAGTTGGACAATGGCTTATGCCACTGTGGAGTTGATGGATCCCAGCATGGGTTAGTTATGTGGTCTCTAGGAAGTAACTTTATTTCTATGAGTCTCCATTTCCTTATTTGCCCAATGGAGCTAATATCATTTTCTCCATAAATTAGTCATAAAGATCAAGTTCCATAATGCCTCTAAAATGCCTTGCACGTGCTTGGCATCCAGTAAATAGTGGATGGTGTTGTCAGGTGTCAGCCCTACCAAGATGAGGAAGTCTCTGGTTAAACGTCTAAATGACAAGATCTGATGAGGAGTGCTCTCCCCATTCATAAAAAAGGAAAATCAATGTGGACCAGAATGAGAAAACCTCTCCTCATAGGGTGAATGTGAATATTTTAACTGCCTTGCCCAACGTCAGGGAAAACTAGTTTGTCCTAGAGAATCCCAACTCTCCTATTCCCCAGTAGACCTTGCACTTGGGAAGTAAGCTATCTGGGCTATAAGTGTCTTGCAAGTACAATGGAAGTTATACTACTTGGTCTGTAACCTGGAGCCAGGCACTCAATTTCTAAAAAAATGTCACATCATTAAGTTTGAAAATTTCAATGTTACTTCAGAAGAAACAAAACAAAGTTGAAAATTAATGATTCTGAATTAAATAATACTTTAAAAATTAATTCATTTCTTAAAACATTGCTAACGATTCATTCAAAAATTTGAAAGATGTTGAAAAAGATCCAAAGTAAGATCAGCATATTAGTAGCCAACAAATATCACCTCATTGTATCTGATGGACTCTAATTGTGTAAGTAATTATCTAGTCACCTGGGAACCATTGTTGAAAATGGCCTAAGATTAATCATAAATATTTAAGGAAACATAATAATGGAGTACTTAAATAAGGACCCAGAATTGTGAAAGAATTAAGCTTTACCTACTGCACATATCACCTAGCTAACTCCTTTGTTACTTTGTCCCTTCAAAAAATTATTTGATTTAGCTTCCCTAACAACTCTCAACTTGAGGGTCTGAGTGGTAGTCCACTGTCCCCAAATGCTAACCTGGACCGCGTCCCCCTTTTCTTACCTGCCTTTGGCCTGGTGATAGTATCAGCCTCCAAAGAAAGGCAGCACTATAGTTTCTAAACTCCAAGTCCACACCAGGGGTCTCTCTCCATTCACTTTCCTTTGGTCCCAAGCCAAGTGTGAGCTAGAGCTTCTGGGCACCAGGGTGAGGCAGAGACATGTAATATGAACCAGACTGGAGGTCAAGTCTTATTTTCCTCTGACTACATGCTTGCTGCTCCTCTGGAAACTGCTGCAGGGAGGGTTTTCTCCCTCACCTAATCATTACCCCCCCACCCCTCTCAGCCCAGGTCCCCATGGAGACCTGAATGCTCCTGGCTGAAGCTGGGAAAGCATTTTTCACACCTTAAATAAAATGTGCAGATCGAGGGTGGAAGGATTATTTTCCATTACAATATGAAACATTCTGGCCTTTTTCCCAGAGTTTATAATAGCCCTTGGAAAGGGCCTCACCCCAAAAGTGTAGTCCTAGAAACCAGCTAGAAATGAACTGGGAAGTCTGGACTATGGACTTGCTAGGGAGGGAGAGCCCATGCTCTGGGAAAGTTGGAGCACTGGCCTTGTTACTGCCTAGACCAAGATCACAAAGAGCTGTTCCTGTGCACAGACTCCATCCATGCCTTTGTTCATAACTTCAGAGCGCCCACGGGTTGATATATTCCCTGGAGTTTAACTTTAAGATCCTGGAGGTCTCAAAGATGCTACACACAACATTGAGAAAGGTCTCCATCCATTGGTCCTTTCTCTTTAATTATCTTTGATACCAGTTAAAATTTAACTTCCCTATAGACCAACTGAAGTAATACACACCCCAAATCCCAGTAACTAACGCCACAAATGTTTATTTCTTGCTCATCCCATAGTGAGATAATTGTGTGATGGATGTCCTCCCACAACATGTTTAGGGACCCAGGATCCTTCCATCTTCCAGGGCTTTGGAATATTCCATAAGATCCTCTTCATTCTGCCTGACAACCATTCTCTCTGAAGGATTTTGTGGGGGCCTTTAAGAGCCAGGCATGTGAACACTTTACTACACCAACATACCTGCCACATGGCATATACTCCAACTTTCAGGCAGTGTGCAAAATGTTTATACCATCTGCCAAAGAAGCAGAGGGAACTCATAGATACTGTGTTATATTAACTTTTTAAGCTGAGTAACCAATTATCATAGGTTTAGTGGCATATAACAATGCCTGTTTATTATCTCACAATTGCTGTGAGTAAAATCAAGATTTGGCTTAACAGGATTCTTTGCATGGGCAGTCTTACCAGGCTTTGATTGCTGGGTAGGCCAGGCTGCATTCTCATCTGAAGGATCAACTGGAGAAGAATTTGCTTCCAAACTCACACATGTTGTTGGCAGAATCCATCTCTGACAGTTGTAAGACTGTGGTCGTGGCTTCTTGCTGGCTATTGGCCAAGGACCACTCTTAGCTCCTAGAAGACATCTGTCTCTACTCCTTGTCATGTGGCCTCCATAGACCCTCTTACGACACAGTAGTTTACTTCTTTTTTTTTTTTAATTTTTATAAAATAGAGAGAGATAGAGCATATGGAGTTGGGGAGGGACACAAGGAGAGAGAAAGAATCTCAAGCAGGCTTCACGCTCAGCACAGATGCAGGGCTCAATCCCACAACCCTGGCATCATGACCTGAGCCCAAATCAACAGCCATTTGTTAACCAACTGAGCCGCCTACAAGGCCCCAGTAGTTCACTTCCTTAAAGAAAGTAAGGGAGAATATTTCTAGAGTCAGTCTTCTAGGAAAACAGAGTCTTACGTGAGTGACATCCTATCACCTTTACTATATTCTAGTGTTTAGAAATAAGTCACGGTTCTCACCCACACTCAAGAGGAGGACATTACACAAGGGTGTGAATACCAGGAGGCAGTAGACATGGAGGTATCCATACTTAAATTTTGTCCTCCATTGGTGCAGACTTCTAATTTAATGAGCACTTGGAGTAATGAGGAAGAAAGACCCTCAAAGAAAGAGGCTGACTGTGAGACAACATGAACTTTGCTCTGAATCTTATTATCATCGCTTATAAAATGACAACAAAGATATTCACCTCGTAGGGATATCAAGCAATTTAAGATAGAAAATGTAGGTAAACTATCCAATAAAATACTGGAACAATGGGGTCAAATGGAACAATGAAAAATGGAACAAGGAAATCATTTCCTCATGCTGAGGTTCAGGGCTGCCTCTCTAAATAAGGAATTTAGGTCTAGAAGATGCTCTGGGGGGGGGGGGTCACTGCCAACTTGAAAACTCACATCACTGGACAAAGATGTTTTGACCCAACAGTGACTTGTACACACTCTCTCCATAAAATAAGAACTTAAAAAAAATAAACTGAAGACAAAAGATAAGGGAATTCCCTCTTCTCACTTAATCATGGACTTGAGGGCAAAGAATGTGTTTCTTCTTGGTCATCCAGTTGGAGACATTTTGGAAGTTGGATATGAAAAGATTAGCCATTTAAAATTGTTTGTGAAATAATCAGAGATTAGATCATCTAATTCATTTTATGTATTACTGTCTTTCTAACTTTGGCTTACTTCTTTTTTGAGGAGCTGTTAATAAAATACAAATCTGTTTAACCACAACAATGGCAACTCTAGCTCCACTGAAAATTAGAGGAATTCCCAACTTTAAAAAAATATAGAAATATAGAAATAGAAGCTTACTTGTCTGGTTAATTTGCTTCAATAGGAATCAGTTACTCTGTTTCACTGGGGAGCAGATGGGAGAGAAACAACTCAGGACCAAGTCACCACTTGGACTGATAAATACTGGCAGAGGATGCTCCAAATTCGCTGGGCTCTCCTCTATGAATTTCTTTCTATCCAACTCTTTTCTGGGCTTCTCTTTATCACATTCAGAAATCCCTGCTTTTTCCCCAGCTCTCCTCCTTGCCATCTATGTTTGGCATACCCAGGAGAGTCAAGGGGAATGGGAACAGAATCACCATTCTGCCTGAGATTGTTTCCTTCTTTTCCATTCTCAAAATGAAGTGTCCAAATGATTGGAAATTTTAGCCAACCCTCTGAATGGACTCTCCTGGGGGTTGTTGTCTCTAATGAGGTCTCTATGAACATCTGCAGGGTCATTCTGAGGTGTCTTGATTCCAATCACAATGCCTCAACTCTCTTAAATTGAAAGTATATCCGTACACATAACTTTGTCTTGAATTCTAAATGCCAACCCCCTCTGGGAGCTCCCATGGGTAGTTCCTCAGGCTGCAGGGGAGACATGTGCATGCTTGAGTGAGTGCTTCCTTAAATTTTGTGCCCTAGGTACCTCACTCACCTCACCCTAATACTAGTCCTGCTGGACATGGCAGGAAGCTCCTCACTGAGCACTTAACTGAGCTGGACGTAAAGATTGTATATTCATTTTCAGGGTTGGTATAGCAAATTACCACAAACTTGGTGGCTTAAAACAAAAGAAGTTTTGTTTAAGAAGTTTTGGATGCCAAAAGTCCAAAATCAAGGTGTCACTAGGGCCATACTTCCACCAATGGTTCCAGGAGAGAATGCTTTCTTGTTTCTTCCAGCTTTTAAGTAGCTTCTGGCTTCTGGTGTTCCTTGGTTTTTGGCAATATAAGTCGAAACTCTGCTTTTTTTCATGATCTTCCCTATCTGTGTCCTCTCTTCTTCTTATAAGGACACTTGTCTTTGGATTTAGGGTCCATCCAGATGACCCAGGATGGTCACGTCTTGAGATCCTTAATTTAATCACATCTGTAAGACCATTTTTACAAATAGAGTCACATTTACAGGTCAGGGGTAGACACATATTTTGGGAGTCATCATTAAACCCATAACAGATTGGAATCAAGAGGCTGAAATTCAAAAACCCAAACCATGAGATAATCTGAATAGAGTTATATGTTCAACAAATTTTTCCCAACATTGCTGGCTCCAAGTCAGACAAGGACAAAGATGGCTAAGAGAAACCCAACATGGTTCTGTCCCACACGTCCCCAAAACAATAGTAAAACAAGCAAAAAAAATATATACATTTCTACCTCTCTCTATCAAAGAACCTACAATCATTAGGAAAGACACTGATGATTATACAGCATGGTTTAGGGGAGGGAGTGCTAATAAAGGCACAGCATTAGTTTTAAGACTAGAGTGGCTGATGGAATTGAAATAACTCAATCCAGCATTCAAGGAGTTCTAGCCCATGAAGTCTTTGGTACAATATTTACTTTTTAAAATATTATTACTTAATGGGTACCTGGGTGGCTCAGTTGGTTAAGCATCTGACTCTTGGTTTTGGCTCAGGTCATGATCTCAAGGTTCATGGGTTTGGGCCCTGTGTTGGACTGTGCACTTACGGCATGGAGCCTGCTTGGGATTCTCACTCTCCCTCTCTCTCTGCCCCTCTTCCCTCTCAAAAATAAATAAACATTAAGAAAGACTAAAATATCATTACTTGAGCAAAAAGAGAAGGATTCAACTGAAGGAAAACATATTACATAAAAGTACATTTGATGAGGAAAAAAAAAATCACTAGCGGCCCAAGTTGGTGATGTCACAGTTTAAAATCAATCTCAGCAACTCATCATTAAATACATATTCACATTCTTCCATTCTTAGAGATCCAACTCAGGCTCACCTCTTCTATAAAACTCTCCCAAACACAACTCTGAGTTCATGCGGCCTCCCCAAAGTATAACATTTCTTAGCCAGTTCCTTCCCACCTCTCCTGTCTACCCAGTTCTACAGAAAGTTTTGGAGATTCGACTTCCTAACATACCCGATTGTGTGCACTTCACTGTTAGCTTCTAGGCCAGACAGCATGACTTCTTGCCTGAAGCATTCACACCCTCCTAGTTAGTTCTCTCTTTCTACCCTTGTTCCTCTACCACCCATTCTCTGCAAGGCAGTAACTCTCTGCAAGGCAGTGATCTCTTGACACACAAAACTATGTCACTTCTGAGCTTCAATCTCTCCAATGGCTTTCTGCTGCACTTGAAATAGAATAAAAACTCCCTACCCAGGCCCAAAAGGTCTTAATATGACCTTGCCCCTGCACACCTTTCTGAAATAATCTTCCTCCCTCTCTTCCTTGCAACCTAAGCTCCCTTGACTTTATTTCTGTTTCTTGAAGAAACAGCGCTGGGCCTTGCCTTAGGACCTTTGCATATGGTTCCCCTGCTTAGAAATTCTGTCCTGATTATCGTTACAGGTCTTTCTGAACAGTCCTGGCTGGAGTGTCTCTTTCTTAGGGAGACTTCCTCCCTGATCATTCAGTCTCTATGACTCCATTTTCACTCATCCTCTGCCATAATACTCTGCTCTATTTCCTTCTTTGCTCTAAACAACTGCACCAATCTTCATTTACTGTTATTTATTTCCTATCTTCTTCCACTAGAAGACAAATTTCATGAGAACTGGGACCTTCTCTGTATTCTTACCATTGTATCTCCATGTCTAGATCAGCCTCAAACGTATAGTAGATACTCAACAAATACTTGCTCAATAATCAAATAAGGAAACAACGTCATCTATATTAGTTGTATTTTTCAAAAACAAGCTCTATGAGAGAAAACATCATTTTATGCTTTTCCATGAACAACTTAACACAATTTTTAACACATATAAACATTTATTTAGCTTTTTTTTTGTGGGGGGGAAGTAGAATGGGGAATTATGTTCTAGGATTTCTGCTGAATAACCTTGGAGTTTTTCTCATGTTTTAGAGATTCCATCCTTGTTCTACTGTTCTTTGCTAGGTTTTCAATAAGATAAAGTGGTTTATTGTGGGATAGGATCTGTCTCTCCTTCAGAAATCTCAGATTTGGTCAATATCTAAGAAAAATAGTAGGAGCAGTTCTCCTTTCTTCTGTCTCTCTGAATCCCTGGGATCACATCTGCTTCTGAGTCTCTTATGCAGCGCAGAGAACTCCAACCCACAAATAGCTTCCAAGCTCTTATCTACAGAAATAAGAAACAAACAAACAAAAACTACGATGGCTATTATCTGGAAGAGCATACTATACTTTACTGAAAGACACCCGACTGGAATGCTAGAATCTTGATTTTCTGGAAATGTTTGCCAAGTTTCTTTAAAAGCCATCATATTTGCATTTTATAGTACTTTAGGTTCTCTCTCTTATGGCCAAGGAGGTCCTCTCCATATCTCTTCTTGCTGTCAGTGTATCCCTGCAACCAACGGGATTTGTGAATGATGTACCTCAGGGGACTGTGCTGGGGTAGCCTGGGTCAGACAGACTCTGTTCTGTGTGAAGTAATCCTATCTGTGTGTGCTCAAGTTTTAAAGTTGACCCTCATTAATCATGGCTCTGGTTCTCTTAGACATTCCAGAGCTGATATATCCCCTTTTCCCCCAAGCAACAATCCATATAGACCCCCAAATAAGTTATTTATTCCTGAAATGACTTGATCTGGCATCGCCCAGCCTTCTATAACCTCCTGTGTATGAAAGAGAGAAATGAATGGTTTGGACAACATCAAAGTGTTGTTTTACTTTCCATATAGTCATTAACTTTAAATGTTCCCAAACTAATAGTCCAAGGCATTGTAAAGAGGTAATAAGTTCAAAGGAACATGAAACATAAAGCAGAACTCCAGAGTCATTTGAAAGTATTTTCTGTAAATGTGTGCAAGCTTTCAAGGCTGCTAGGCAAAGGAACCTGGATCGGCATTTTGGCTAGTGCTGAAAAGAATTTTCCCCAAGTGGAGTGTGTAAGCGAGTTGCCAGGCCAACCTCTTTGAGAGCAGAAGCATGTCTTTAGAGGATCTGCTGTTCCAGAGAATGCTGTACTAAGCTGGCTCATTCTTTCTTCAATTAAAGGGCAATTTGTCTCTTTTTAAAAATCTCTCTTCCCTTGTTTGGATCTAGGTGTTCGAGGTCACTTAGGGAGGGTTGGTCTACTGCTCTACAAAATAGGATGTCTCTGTAAAAGAGAAAATTACAAACGGATTAAGTTATATAAACTGAAGATCCAAGTTCCTGTTATAAAATTTCTAGTCATTGAGTTAAAGAGTGTAGGGTTAGGAGGTCAGAGCCCTACCTATTGCTCTGAGACATCCAAACTAAAACATCGTATTTTGTATTATTATTATTTTTTTGTAGACGAAACAAATCCTTCAAGAAAGTCATAAGAGAATGGAGTTTTCCATGAGCAGACTTGCTTAGGAAGCCGTCCGGGGAGATACAGTGCTTCCGCTCTAGCTCACACCTTTAGATGCCCAATTTGCCACCACTTGGGACAACTGTGGATTTTGCATTCTAGCCTAAACATCTGGGGAAGAGATGTGTGACCATTAACATAGGTTACTTTTATTTCAAATTAAAAGCAATGAAATTTGCTGTTTTCATTGTCATATTTTTCTTTACATATTTCCTTTTCCTCTTTCATCATATGCAGGCTTCCTTTATGTACTCATAATCACAAGAAGCCAACTATGTCTTATTTCCATTTACTTTTCATTTAACATCATGCCATAGGCATTTCAATCCTGCTCCGTGACTTTCATAAGAGTTAACATTTTCATTGAGTGTATATCCTAGAATTTAGTTAACCACTACCTATAACTGGATTTTTACATAGTTTCCAAACTGCTCACAATTAACGATAACTCAGCAACGAACATTTTGGGGTATGAATATGTTTCTCCTTTCAAGAGAAGAATGTCCCTAGGATGGAACCCTTCTAATGGAATTATGAGGTTGAAATACATAACTATGGTTATGGCTTTTGATAGTGGTGTGCATGTTGCTTTACAAAATGCTTTGTTCAGTTGCAGTATTTACCTGGCACTGTTCAGGCACCATTTCACCGCCCCCACCCCCACTCCCACCCCCCCCCCACATGAGACCTAGTAACAAGGGAAATATTAAGCATCCCAGAGACTTTGAACTGTAGTAGGTACTCACCAAAACCAAAAAGCATGACAAGCTCAGTTCATTCAGATTGAAAATTATGTACAGATACAACTTAACATGACCTTGCTTTTATTGGTTTTTAAAATCATTCTTTCTTAAAAATGTATTATATAGGAAATATATGACTTATCACAACACATTTCTATATTTTGGAGAAAAGGAAATAAAACCACTCATATTGCTACCACTTGGATAAGACATCATTAATATTTTGGAGTAACTCTTTCCGATTATTGCTCTATGCACATATCTTATTTTTTTAAATTTTTTATGTGTATTTATTTATTTTATTTTTATTTTTTGAGAGAGAGAAAGAGAGAGAGTGAGTGGGGGAGGAGCAGAGAGATAGGGAGACACAGAATCTGAAGCCGGCTCCAGGCTCTGAGCTGTCAGCACAGAGCCTGATGTGGGGCTCGAACCAACAACCCGTGAGATCATGACCTGAGCCGAAATTGGATGCTTAACCAACTGAGCCACCCAGGTGCCCCTCTATGCACATTTTTTAAAAACAAAAATAGAACAGAACAGAACATGCAGGGTTTCAGTCCTCTATTTCCAACTAAGTAATAGAACATGAACAGCACATATGTGATAAACATTTTTGTCATGTATCATTTGTAAGGACTACTTAAATTTATCATATGAATATCTCAAATATCCTGTGGTTAGCCATGTAATTTTTTCCTGCTTTTTAGTCTGCTACAATTAATGTTGCAGTGATAGTTACCATTCTAGCAAATCTATCTTAGTACAAAACTGTGATAATATCCTAAAGATATTTTTTAAGATAGAATTTCTGGATTGTAGTGTCAGCATTTCTAAGACTTGTGATGAATATGCAGAAATTGCCCTTCAGAAATGCTACCCTATAGAAGTGTATAAGATGATCTATTTTCTGGACCGTCACCAATACCGCACAGTGTCATTTTACAACCAATCAATTTAAATTTGATGAACTACCATGATATCGCTTGACATTAATTTGCATTTTTTGATCTTTTATATACTTAGCCATCTGTCTTCTTATATTTAGTTTCATATGAATCTTTTGTGAGTGTGTGCTCATGCCCTTTACCTGTTTTCCTATTGCTCACTTTTCTGCTATTTAACCTTCTAAATAACCACAGAGAAGAGTGGTCTTCAGGTTGCTGGGAACACGTGGTGCCCTACAGAATGTGTATATTGGATATTGGGATACCCCGTACTTTCTTACCTTTTTCCTACTGGGATTCTGGCCCTGAATCTCTCCACTGCTCTGGTATTCTCTGTTGGTTTATTTTATTGAATTAATGATGGTATTGAGATTGAGGAGGCAGAAAATTCTACATTATACTCGGGAGGGGCACATAATACCCATGAAACGAGTGTCAGGAGACAGACCTGAAAATAAACTTATGCTAAATCATAAAAGGCCCTGAATGCCAGGAATTGTAGACTCTTTTCAGTCAGTAATAGGGAGCCATTGAGGAGTTTTGAGTGGGAGAGAAGAAAAGATGTGTTTCAGATAGTATCCAGAAGATGGCGCCATTGTAACATGTCTTTTGCCTGAGAGCGTCTCCCAGCTGCTTTAGCTTGGCAGGTCAAGTCCATGTGTGGAAATGTTCTTTTTCTGAAGCATTTGGACTAAAATGGTCTAGATTATTCTAATGGACTAGACTGGGATGGGTTTTCCTAAAAACTGAAAGAACTCTTACACAGTAGCTCTGTCCTTTTTTTATATTATATATTCATTTTACCCCCCCCCCCAACTGCTTTTGATTATGTATATCTAGACACTCATTCTCTACCATTAAATTCTTCATAAGGATTCAATGGTAATGACAGAGTATTGATCACTGAGTGTCTTGAAGTATATGAGAAAATTCAATAATCCCTCCATTATTCTAAGAGGCTTTAAGATTTTGTCAATATATTCGCCATTTGATTCAATTTATTTGAAACACCTCTACGTACATTAAAACAAAAAGGATTCATACAAAATATGAGAGTCCAAATGTTTTTCACTGAAAGCTTTCACTGAAAGCTCAATGGATCCCCTATGAAAGACAGCAAGGCACATGTTTATAGTTGGGAATCTGGCAGTAAGAAGCTCAAGGGCTGATGGTCAAGATGTTCTGGTTCAGAAGTTAGAAAATAAATAATTCCTGAGAGGAAGGATTCTTAGGGTCTGGGCAGCTGATACGGCAATAAAATAAATAGGCAGTAAAACACACTTCCTGTTTTGAGAGTTCACATTTCATATTGGCAAAGCGCATCTCTTAAATTCAATCTCATGCTTCCATAAATAAACCTGGCACCTTTTTAAACACTTTTCCATCTGCTTCAGAATGAGGAGTGCATTATTGAATACACCTCAGGGAGTCCCAGAAATGGGAATAGACTACTTGTGAGGAGCACACCATTGCAGTTGGCCTTGGCCCAGAGAAGCCATCAGGAGACTGTTTGAGTTCAAACCATTGTAACAAGACCCTGAGGGTGTTTCCCCACCCCTTTTGCTTCTACTTGAGGTTGTCAGGGTGGGAGGAGGAGCCAGGCAAGATCTCAGGTTGAGTTGGTGTTAGGCACGTTTGCAGGATTATTTTCTATAATACCTGGGCCAGTCTTCATCCAGCTCCTGACACTTTGTTCCAGCATATTAACCCAGTTTCCTAGGATGCATAGAAAAGCTCACTTCCACCTTTCCTAGAACTCAGAGGTCTGGTGTACAGACCATAGAAGGATTCAGGGAACTCCTAGGATTTGCAATAATCAACTGTACTCATCAGCTCTGTGCTGGAAAGCATGGATTTGTGTCACAAAGGATTCAAGTCCTTGTTTTGTTATTAACCATGGGATCTTTGACAGGTAGGTGTGATCTTTGACATTGGATCCTTAGAGCATTGTAAGACAAAGTGAAGTAAAACCCATGAAATCAATTGGCACACTGCCTGGCACCAAATAAGCAATCCACAGACAATAGTTATTTTCGTATTCAATTTTCCCAGGTAATCTTTGTGAACCAGAAACTGGGAACAGACCCTGCCTGGCTCACGCAGCTAGCAGACAGAGTTATCATTCAACATCTACATTGACCATTTGAGGCTATTCTCAAATATTGGATACTTTCCTAAAAAAAATTTTTTTTGCATTGTATAATTTAGCCCCTACAGCAAATATTAGATTTTAAACATTAAAATTTTAATTTAATATTATTTCTCTCTTACAGATAAACAGAAGATCAGAAATACAACTAAATATTATCAAATGTAAAATGCCACTGGTTGTGTCATTGTTTTATTTACCATCACAAAAGGAAATACACAACTTTGATCATTGTAGCTGTAAGACTCCACCAGTTGGAAGAGACATGGGAATTTAAGAGATTTTTACACTAGTGTGTGTGTGTGTGTGGGGGGGGGGAATGTGCCTTTAAAACCAGTGAAATATAATAACAGACTTGCCCGACCTCACACAGAGTTGGTGGCAGAAGGAGAATTTTAGTGCAAGGGATGCCAGTGACTCCCAAGGTTTTGCTCCAAGTCAATGTTTATTCACTGTTATGAGCCACTCTCCACCCTCAGTGGATCTCTGAGCAGCTCTGCCCTGGGGCAGGCTTTCCAGTCCTCCAGCTTGAATTAGAGTTCGCCTCAAGATGCTCCAGCTCTGAGTTCCTTGAACATGGACAGACAGATGGACACATAGGAGTTTGGCTCACCAGCACCAGTGACTTGCCATTTCAGAGGTGAGTAGGGGGCAGAGGTTGCCACATGCTTAATTTGGTGCTGACTGGAGCCCCTGGGGGGCAGTGAGTGTTCAATAAATGATCTCACTGTTGTTATCAGCTTGCCATTAGATTAGATTGTGTTTGGAGTGGATTTTTGGCACTATGGGATTCCCTTACCTCTGGCAGACACAGGCCTGTCTTCCTCGTTGAGTATCTGGGACTAAACATACACTTAAATTCAATGTGACTCTTAGTCTTTTGTTCTTTGAGGAAATAAGTTGCTTCCACCCTTTCATTGCCTTGGGTAAAATGGCGCAAGGGGGATTAGAATTTGGGCTGCACATGTTCTAAAATAAGATGTCTGGAGATAAAGAAATTAAAAGTTTTATTAAGATAAAATGTTGTCATGGCCTTTCACCTGACACAAATTTTACTAAAATTGAAAAGTGAGTATGAAATTATAGACAGTCTCTCAGAAAAAAAAAAAAAACAGAGAGATTAAATCTGACTTCTGGTTCTTCCACTGGTCAACCATCACCTTGTTGGGTCGGTTCTCACCAAGTCTGAATCTCACCATCTATCATTCAGGGAAGTGAATCAGATACTCTTTCTTCCTAATCCTTCTCCTCCCTGACATTCTGATTCCCAGACCTGCCTCACCTTACTGGGTCAGACAACATTATTATCATTACTATTGATTGCATTTGTTTCTGTCTGCATAATTGAAAATGCCCTGGGGATCACAACATTTTTTTTTTTTGAGAGAGAGAGAGAGAGTGAGAAAACATGACTGGGGGAGGGGCAGAGAATGAGGGAGAGAGAGAATCCCAAACAGGCTCCATGCTCATGATGGAGCCCGCCTGCCGTTGGGACTGATCTCACGACCATGAGATAGATCATGACCTGGGCTGAAATCAAAAGTCGGACACTTAACCCACTGAGTCACTCAGGTGTCCTGAATCACAACATTTTTACACCTTTTATGTTATCCCTGGAATCCTGAAATAGCCCAGGATCTTTTCTCAGGCAATGCACCTTAACATTTGATTCAGGCAACCTGTGCTTTCCCTAGATGATCGTAGAGCAGTTCTCCATCCATGCTGATACAGCCTTGACAAGGATTCTGATCCAGCAGCATTAGTACAAGAACCAAAGACTAACACCCCGCCATGAAGCTCCAGGCTAGGCTGGACTTCTGGAGGCAGTAGACATCTCTCCAGAGGCTTCATGCAAAGCTAGACCTTGAACCCATTTTTCATCTTTTCTCGTGATCTCACCACACCTTTGCACACAATTCTACCCCAGTGTGTGTGGTTGACCGTGTACCCATTGGTTTCCCCAAAAGGTGTCAGTTATTTGCAGGTTCAAAATGCACCTGATGTATCTGCAGCCACAGAATTTGACACTGCCTGGAATGCAGGAATTCAGCGACTGCCTAACTATGAGATTTCCTTTGTGAGTTGGGGTGAGGGGAAGGGGGCTTCCTCAGAACAGGTACCATGTGGCCACACTCCTGTGGGGAGAAGGAAGAAGACCTCAGAAGCAATCCCTAGACTATTTTCTACCTTTCTCCTACCTGCTGTTGGATTGTGTGTGTGTGTGTGTGTGTGTGTGTGTGTGTGAATTTGACCAGGAGGTTTACCTTGCATTCTTGCCTCCAGGATTCTACGAGTGCATGTAGTGTGCTGTTCTAGAATTTGTTATCCAGCATGGTGTTTATGTTGTAGCTTGGAATTTGCCTTTTGTTTTACTAAGTATTGACATCATGCTTCCCTGGAAGGAATTATCACTCTCTCTGAGAAATTGTGGCAAAGGTCCTTTTTTTTTTTTTTTTTTTTTTTTATAGCCTTGGGTCTTCCTTTATCTCCTTTCAATTTGCTTCTCAAACAATGCTTAAATTATCCCCCTGTCTCCCCCTTTGACCTCTCTGCTTGTCTTTGTTTAATTTTTCCCTTAGATTTTCTCTGAGGATAAGGAATCCCCTTGTTTTATCATCAACTTCTTTAGAAGATCTTTTTTGATTAACCTGGTTATTTTAATATTTGAGTCATCTTGGCAGTTCACCATTTATTGATGCTGCAAGTTCTTCTGATTTATTACCAGACTTCATCAGGCACATTTTCCCTTGTTCCCCACCTCCAGATTAATCCGAACTGATCTACGAAGCTTGTTCCCAGAAAGTCAGATCATTCCTATGTATTTGCTCCCTTTCAGGGGTGGAGGGATAAAGGTCTGGTACCCTGCCAGCCACACTCAGTGTGGCTGCTCAACCTACTTGAGCCTTTGTCCCATGCTGGGACTGCCAGGTGTGGGAAATATGAAGAATGGAAAGAGTGAGCCTTCTGGATCCGTGCGGATTCTCCAAGGCCAAGAGTGAGGGCAAGTTTCAAGGTCAGAAGTGTACCTCCAGCCATTGGATGCAAAGCTTGTATTATGCCAGCATCTGTCCCGTCCCATGAGCACACCCTGTCCACAGCCTATAGCATACAGAAAACATCAGCTCTTTTGATCCAAGAACTGCATCAAATCATTTTGACCCTATGAGGAAGACACATAACCTGGACCAAGTGGAGCCAGATGACTTTTTTTTTTATTACCAGAGCATAAAGCAATATTAAGTGATTTCATGAGTTGTAGCCAGAACATCTGTTATTAAACATCAGAAATCCGATTTATTCAATTATAACAAATTGGCACTCAGCCGTCTCTAAAGCAATGTCTTGCCTTTGGGGCAAGAAAGTGTTATTTGTCAGTTTTTTTTTTTTGAACATACCATCTTTTCCACATGTCACAGGACTGCTCCTCTTCTCTCTGAGAGATGATGTCCCTGTTGAGGACAAGAACTTCCCTGGGCAGAGAGGTGGCAGGGGCATGTAACATGTTCTGCTGCTTCAAGGGCAGGGCAGTAGATCCAGAGCCATAAGGTCCCGGAAGGCGGCCAGGATGTCATAGGCAGGGGGAAAACATAGAGGAGGAAAGGCTCATATGTGGAACTCTGAAGGCTATACAACTGACCCACAGAACTACAAAGCAGGTGGGTCCCGTGTCACTGGCCAACTCCTGCCCGATTTTTCCTTTAGCTACTGCTTCTGCAGGCTTGTCGGACACACTGTTCTATTCCATATGCAGCCATCCCCAGACTTTGAGAAAAATTCCACTCTCAAGTCCTCCATTCATCACAGATGATATAATATCTCTCTGGGAAATGTGAGCATCCAATCCTTGGGACATCAACCTTTGGCACTGATCAGAGTAACACATGGAAATCATGGCATTCTACTGGTGGGATTTCAGACTTTAGTCACCAGGGTGAGCGTGTGTTGGTGAGCTTTGGGACAGGCAAAAGGGATAAAAAGAGAAATTCTCTTAGAATCAGAAGCAACCATTCATTTTATGGTCCGTTTACACATTATTTGCTGATTGGTTTTCAGATATTTACCTGTGCTAGTCACTGTGTTAAGTATTGGGAAATGGGCAATAAAAATTTAGACAAGAGTTGACCCATTCACTTGAGAAGTCCACGGTCTGATAGGAAAAGTAAGATGCTGGCACGAACTAAAGTAGAAAGTTGTGAGTCATGGGAGAGTCAAAGATGAAAGACTGGGGAAAGTTAAAGGGAAAAGAAAGAAAGTGTCCACTGGAATGTTCCCAGAAGGGTTTCATGAAGGATATGGAATTTGGGCTGGGCCTGGGAGAAGAATAGGGTGTTGGAAGAGAGACAGGAGAGACAGTACTTGTAAAAAGAACTCATGGCTCGAAACAAGACGTGGGTATAGGGCAGCCCTGAGGCATGTTTGAGTATGGCAAATACTTGATACCCCTGAAACCCATAGTCCGTATAGAGGAATAATGAGAGACAAACGTGGAAGACGGGCAGATAGATGCCTCATCTTGAAGGTCTTTATGTGTCTGGCAAAGGCATATTCAACTGGCTGAAGTGTTTTGAGCATGAAAACAGAACTGTAATTCAGGAAGATTAGTCTAAGACTGTGAATAAATTGCAACAAGGACACCTGAAAAGATGTGGGCGAGAGAGCATAAAAACGTGCACTGAGCAGTTGGGATAGAGAAGAAGAAATGCGTAGAGATTTACAGCAGAGGTCTTGGTAAGTGTTCAGGAGCTACATGTTATTACCAAAGGAGTCTGGGCTTTGGAATCGGACAGACTAGGATGACCTTCACGTTTTTTCTCTCATTTGGAACTACCTGGAGTAAGTCACAATGTCTCCCGGACCCGGTGTCTTCCCCCTCGGCAGTGTCCTCTTGCACGTGTTATTGAAGGGTCATCTAATCCCTCCTGGGTTGTGGTGAGGCTCAGGTGGGGTAATATATGTGGTAACACTTCATAATGTCTGAAAAAAAAGCCAGAAGTTCATTGTGGTTATTTAAGTTACTACCTGGATTTGTGGGATGAACAGAAGTGAAGGATCTCCGACGAACTTCGGGTTTTTGCACCAAAATGACTCTAAAGGTGGAGACCCATGTGCAGGAAAATGAAGAGAAAGAGGAAGGGTGAGGGGGAGTCCCCACTTACCTGGACTTCAACATAAACTCCAGGTGGATAAAGATTACACTGTTAAAACAACCGAAGATGTTTTATAACATAGCAGCTGAGAGATTCTAAGAACTCCAGGGAAGCTCAAAACCAAAAAGGAAAATATTAGTACATTTGGCTGCATTAGAAATGATGACTTTCATATAACAAAAACTTTCATATAACAAATAATGAATAGGATTGTTTGGAAGGAAAATAGCAAACTGGGAAACTTGGGGGCCAATCATGTGACTGACGTGGAGTGGATTTCTGAACACATGAAGAGCTTTACAGAACAATTAAAAACACAAATGAGCAGACAAATAGAAAAAGAGGAAAAGAATAGAAATGAGTAATTTATAAAAGGAGAAATGCAAATGATCAGTATACAAAAGAAAACCAATTAGATCTTAATGAAAGACATTCAAATAAAATAAAGGGCTATTTTTTTTTTTTACCTACTAGATTTTTTATTCAATTACAAAGATAGAGAATACTGTTTTTATGACAAATTGAGAAATGATTACTATTGTATATTATTTGGGCTGGGGATGAAATATAAGATATAGCAGTCTTCATGGTGTTCAATTTGATAAATACATATTAGTAGATATAAGTGATACATACAAAGAGCCATCACACCCACATTGGGACTTTATGTGATACCAAATTTTCTTTAGCTACCAAAGTTGATGACATGGATCCTTTTTTATTTAAATGTAAAGTTGTTGGGGGCTCCTGGGTGGCCCAGTCGGTTAAGCATCCGACTTCAGCCAGGTCACGATCTCGCGGTCCGTGAGTTCGAGCCCCGCGTCAGGCTCTGGGCTGATGGCTCGGAGCCTGGAGCCTGTTTCCGATTCTGTGTCTCCCTCTCTCTCTGCCCCTCCCGCGTTCATGCTCTGTCTCTCTCTGTCCCAAAAATAAATAAACGTTGAAAAAAAATTTTTTAATGTAAAGTTGTTAGCATATTATTGAGTGAAGATGTGTAGTATTGTCCCACTTATTTAGAACATTACATATACATAAATATACATAAATAAACATACATTTGCTTGATTGCGTACTTCTACAAGATATGTGTAGAGAGATGTTCTCTGGATTGTTAGATTTCTGGACATTTTTCTATATTGCATCAATGTTTAAATTTTTAAAGCTTTTTTTTTGCCAAAACAATCACATTTTTAAATAAAATACATAAATTAAGAGAAGGAACCAAAGAAGGAAAGAAGAAAGAAAGGAGGGAAGGGAAGGAGGAAGAGAAGGACTGAGAGGAGGGAGGTGTATGACAATGTACCCATGGGGTTTTAATTTATGGAGACAACTGGGAGCCAATACAGAGAGACCAAAGCCATTGAAAGAAAAGCTTATTACATACAATTTTCAAGACAAGGGGGCACACCATACCACACAAGACCACATGATGAAGCACTGGGTTTTTTCCGGAAGCCATAAGCCTCAGTGAGGGGAAACCATGATCCAGAGCCATTACTGGGATTTCTGAGGGCAAGACAAGACGGGGAGGGGGAAACAGTTCATACTGGCTTGCTGGAATAATGTCTGTGGGCTCTGAGATTTAGAAGCAGTCTCTAGGGAGAGATCCAAAACATAAGAGACTGTTAAAAACTGGGGGTTGATGGGGGGTGGGAGGGAGGAGAGGGGGGTGATGGGTATTGAGGAGGGCACCTTTTGGGATGAGCACTGGGTGTTGTATGGAAACCAATTTGTCAATAAATTTCATAAAAAAAAAAAAAAAGAAGCAGTCTCTAGCTACTTGGTACCTGGCCCTGGGTTGCTTGAGGGCAGGGGAAATCCTGGCTTGCTGCAGGTGATTTAGATGAAAGAGGTGGCTGGAGGATGAACTCAGGAATTTGGTTGGTTTGCATGTGAAAGGTGTGTTTGCAGGCAAGCTGCTCCTTTAGCTCTAGGAATTAACTAGTCCCTGGAGAGGAAGTCTCTCTCTGGCCAGCTAGCCCCCACCCAGCATATGCCCAGTGTCAAAACATCATAAAATTTCAAACATGCTCAATACAGGAGGGAGTGAATGGAGAAAGGGAGAGAAAATAGTTTTCAAGGGAAGACTCTGAGAAGGTGGAAATGGTGGATTCTGAGGGTAAGTGGAAGGTCTTGCTGTGGTCTGATGGAAAGTCAGGGCTTCCTCCAAGGATGAGGGAAAGGTGTGACAAGCTATGTCAACTTCTGCTATATAAAGAGAGAGGCAAAAGAAACCCACTCTTAGATGGCCTCAATCTTAGCAAAAAAAGTGGTCCAAGTTACTTCTAGAAAACAACTAGCATAGAGTTTGGAAAAGAATAAGAAAAAAATCAGGTGTTTTAGGGGCTCCCGGGTGGCTCAGTTGGCTCGGCATCTAACTCTTGATTTTGGCTCAGGTCATGTTCTCACAGTTTGTGGGATCAAGCCCCTCATTGGGCTTTGTGCTGAGTGTGGACCCTGCTTGGGATTCTCTCTCCTTCTCTGTCCCTCCCCCTGCTTGTGCTTTCTCTTTCTCTCTCTCAAAATAAATAAATAAACTTAAAAAAGAAAAAAAAAACAGAAAAAAAGTGAGGTGGTTTTACACAATTGCTGGAGGAAATTCAGCATGTGATTTTCTACGTGTGAATAAAAGAACATCCATTAGGGTCCAGTGAAGGGACAGAAAAAAGGATGAGTTTGACTCAGGGTGAAGATTGGATATTTGTTCATTATGGAATAGACTCTTAGATTTCCTAGCCTTACCGCTAAACCTCAATTCCTTGAACAAAACAGTTTCTGTATTAGGAGTGAGCTTCTTCTTCTTCCTCTTCTTTTTTTTTAAGTTTATTTATTTTGAGAGAGAGAGAAAGAAAAAGAGTGTGCTAGTGAGTAGGGGAGGGGCTGAGAGAGAGGGAAACAGAATCCCAAGCAGACTCCACTCAGTCAGTGCAGAGCAGAGCCCTGCAAACCCTGAGATCTGAGCTGAAGTCAAGAGTCAGACATTCTTCTGACTGAGCCATCCAGGCACCCTTAGGAATGAACTTCCTTTGCAGACCTGCCAAGATGATACAAGAACCTATGTTTGCTGCCATATGGAACATTGTCCATCATGGTGGTTGGCTCTTGAATCATTATTAGCTGGAAGACCCACCCCTCTATCTGCCAACTCCTGCCCCCTATATATTCACTCTAGGAAATAGTTAATAACAGCCTGCCTCCCAATTCCTGACATGGCACAAGAAAGGGATAAAAACAAGCACATTGTTGAATCGCCTTCCCCAACATTCAATATCCTGAACATTTTCACACATCTGTCCATTTAAACCTTTCTCTTAATGAAACCAGCCCCCACACAAGACTCACACATGCAGGACATAAATTTGTTAACAAATGAATGAATGATTCCATTCTTTGTTTCAGAGTTTTACTATGTGGATACAATTGAATACAATATAGAAGATGACCTAATTATCACTGCTTTCTCTCTTCTTGCTTGGTTTAGTAACTGATGTCTCCAAATGCTTGAGTGAGGGCCGATGAAGGAGAGAAGCAGGAAACAGCCCCCAGATGTCAACTGATTGCACATGACAGAGGCTGGCTGTGTGAGGCGATAAATATATTCCGCGCTGAGCAGCGCCAATGTGGACATATTCAGAAAAACAACAAGCCAACGTGGTCATTTCTCTGGGCCTTGTCTTCTTTTTTTCCAACTGAACTGCATTCTTTACTCCTGATTTGGAGGCTATTTACAGTACATCCCAGGGAGCCAGCCCGTGGTGTTGACTCTACTTTCTTTTGGAAATATTAGAATTTGTCTCCTGGGGGATTCAGAAGGACTGTTTGTTAGTTTAAAAATAAGTCATACATTTGATCATAATTGTGCAAGACTCTATCCTCCTGCTTGAAGTGTCCATCTCAGGGCTGGTGGAAAGGAAGATGTCCACGGGGAGACTGGAGGCAGGACAGTTGTCTATAGGGCATGGTCTCTCTTATCTGGAGATGAAAGAGCCAAGAAAAAAGAAGCATACACTGAAAAATGCTACAGGGTAACTGATGCTTTTGTACCAAGAAATGAAGTCAAAAGAGAAAAAGTTCCCCATTAGCGGGGAGGGAATAAATACCTAAGCCAACTTTTCCCATAACATCTCCAGGGGATTATCTTTCTTTTCTTTCTTTTTTTTTTTTTAGTTTATTTATTTATTTTGAGAGAGAGAGAGAGAGAGAGAGGAGGAACAGAGAGAACGGGAGAGAGAGAGAGAGAGAGAGAGAGAGAGAGAGAGAATCCCAAGCAGGCTCCACACTGTTTGTGCAGATCCTGATAAGGGGCTCGAACTCATGAACTGTGAGATCAGGACCTGAGATGAAATCAAGAGTCAGATGCTTAACTGCCTGAAGCACCCAAGTGCACCCCCACTTTTTTAAAGGATTGTTTGAAATGAAAAAAAAACACAGAAAAATCAAGCAGTTGTACAATACCTAGAGATCCAAAACAGAGATTTTTGAAAGTTTCAGCCTAGTTGAATAACTGTCTAATTTTTTTAAGTTTATTTATTTTGAGAGGCAGAGACAGCACAGTGGGGGAGGGGCAGGGAAAGAGGGAGACAATGAATCCCAAGTAGGTTCTGCACTCCCATCATGGAGACCATGAGGGGCTTGAGCTCAGGAAACCATGGTATCATGACCTGAGTGGAAACCAAGAGTCAGACACTTATCTGACTGAGCCACCCAGGTGCCCCATAACTGTCTCATTCTGTGTCATGTCATCTAACACTGGCCTGGACCTTCACTCTGATTGTACGGACATTTCACGTTTGAATCACACAGATAATTCTCGCTTTTTTCTTCAACCGCACATTCTCTCTGGACAATCTTATTCAAGCTTGGAGCCCAATATCACACACAGGATGATAAAATCTAACTTGTAACCTGTACACTGAACCTCCAGTTCGAGCTCTGATAATTTCTCCAATGCTATTCTTGATTGTTCAGAGACACCTTAAGCATGTTTTCAAAACCAAATCCACCCTATTATCCCAAAACCAGTATCTCCTCCATCCTGATAATCTTAGTAAATGGTCACCATACCCAATCTTTCAAAGTCAAAATATACCTGCACCACTACCAGAGACATTGTCCTAAAGGCTTGATGTTATAAGGCCTCTTTCAAAAAGAATAAAATACACATCTCAGCTTACAATGAAGTCATAAACTGTGCAGATTGTCTCCGTTGTCTCATTTGTATCTCTGGGGCATTCAAAGTTGTTGGCTGCTGCCTCCTTCTTGGAACTCTTCCTTCATTCCTGTAACTTCCTATTCTTTCATCCATTTTCTTTGGAAGTTACTTGCTTTGGTTCTTCTGCCTTCTTTACTGTTGTGATACTATTCCCTAATAAAGATATTATCTAAACTCCTTTATCATTTTATATTAGACTGTTTAAGAAATACACTATTTTTTCAACGGTTTTTTTTTGGGGGGGGGGGACAGAGAGAGACAGAGCATGAACGGGGGAGGGGCAGAGAGAGAGGGAGACATAGAATCGGAAACAGGCTCCAGGCTCCGAGCCATCAGCCCAGAGCCTGATGCGGGGCTCGAACTCACGGACCTCGAGATCGTGACCTGGCTGAAGTCGGACGCTTAACTGACTGCGCCACCCAGGCGCCCCAAGAAATACACTATTAAGCTTCCTATTCAGTAGACCCTGGATATATACTTTTAAGAAGCTCTCCAGGTGATTCTAAGTGGTTTGTGTAGCACCATTTTATATATAATTTGTCAGGTAAATGCAAGGTGGTGCTATCTTTACAGATAGTATGTAAACTATGTCTGTAACTTGCACTTCTCCTAGTGGGACCAAGAGGCTGAGACTGGCTAGATGTTCACCAAACCTAGTTCCTCGCCTTTCAAGACATTCAATTCCCTTGTAGTTCTTTGAGGTCATGTGTCTGAGTTCTAGCTTGTGAATGGAAGTAATGTGCCCACAAAAACCTTCCATTTGTATTTCTCCATGATTTTTTCCTCTTCCAGTTGGCTGAGTCAATACTCATGGAAAACTTGCAAGTCCTGAATTGAATGTGATGCAGGCTCTGTCATCCTGAGTCATTGACATACTGCATGGAAGAGGGTTTCCCTGCTTACCTGTTGACTCCTCACAGTACTGTAACATAACTAAGAAGCAAACTTACATTGATCCAAGCCACTGACATTTAGGACCATTTGTTATAACAGCGGACATGTCACCAAGTTAATACAGTTAGATGAAAGGTAATGGTAAATCAGTCATTCCCATGGTGTATCTCAATAACATCTGGGTACTCTTTAACCTCCTATGCCTCATGGCTTCTAGTTACTGTAAAAGTGCCAAGCTCAGGGGTTCTTAACTTTTCTTGTGCCATGGATACCTTTGGCAGCCTGATGCATCCTATGGATACATTTCAGAAGAAAATATTTTTGTATGTCTAAAATAAACCATACAGTGTTGCAAAAGACACTCATTAGATTGGAATAATTACCATAATCTTAAAAATTAAAATTTATGACACTGTTTTGAGCATGTTAAAGAACAAAATAACACATTAAAAATGTAAGCAAACTAGAAGTGGAGTTTTTACAGATACATCACTATGTTAAGGCTGGCTAGTGTCTCTCGCCTTGAGTAAGAATATTGAACTGTGGGGGTGGTCTTTGCCAAGGCACACATGTCACATTTAGTCAGTGTTGATTTTTTTTTTGTTTTGATGGTTGCAAGTGTAGAAATCCCAATTCACAAAGATATATTGAGGTATTTGGAATTAAAACTTTCATAGATGGCATTAAAAGGCCAGGAGAGCCTTCTCTCAAGGAATACCAGAACTCTCCAAGGATTTTTGAGTTAGACTCTGATGTAGTAAGATTTCAGTTTTGTGATCAATGAGCTCATATTTGGCTAGATCAACTCTTTTGATACAGTTTATATCCAAAACTGTTCAGTAACACATAATGAAAATGACTCATCCTTTTCCACATATTGATCAACAAACAATTGTAGAGAGAGAATGTATTGCAGATGTCTGGGTAGCTAGTAGTTGGTGACTGAATGATATCTGGATTGGGTTGCGTGACAGCCAAATGGCAACACTGCCCAGGAAGACTGACCATGTGGGATCTCGTGTCTAATAACTAGCACAGTTTTAAAGAATTTTTAAGTATCTGTAATAACTGTAATGCAATATGGAAATATATGACTTTTAGTGGTGAAAAGTCGTAAGTTCTGCTAATGTCCCTGTGCCTTATTACCTACATTTATAATGAAAAAAAAAAAAGCTCAATTTCAGTTAACGTTATTGGGGAAAATGGTGTGTTTTCATAAACAAGTTTAAGAATCTGCTGAATTCTGACCATTGATCTCTCGGGGAGAAGTGAGAGTTCCAGGTAGAAACCTCTGCTTGAGCCCTTTGGGATACTAGTGTGCTGATATAGAAAGCTCTCTTCTTGTCAAAGGGTGTACATGTAGGTGCGGCCTTCTTAGGTGAAGATATATATTGCCAGACATAGAACATTCTATTGTCTGTTCAGGGGGGAACTTTCTTCAATTTTCCTTCTATCTTATTTCTTTCCTGAAAACTGCTTTGTTTGCTCATCGTTTTAAATGAGTACCATGTAAAATATAAAGGGACCTATATAAAAGTGAGATGGAAGTAACTATATAGACACAAAAATACAAATATGCACGTGTTCACCATGTTTACCCTTCCTTATTCAGGATAATTTTCTTTAGCATTAGGTTTAGTATACACACACACACACACACACACACACACACACACCTCTGAGAGAGAGAGAAATTGGCACTATCAGTGAATCAGATTGCTCATGGAAGATATCCACTAGATTATCAGATGCAAGAAGGATGGAATTGAGTCCTAGCTACTGTGAATTTCTGCTACCTGGCTCAGTGAATGACACAGAGCATGTAAACAGGTAAATGTTTGTTAAAGTGAGCTAAAGCCTGCTAGTTTAGGGATAATTTGTAAAAATCTTGGAGAGACATATATCTAAAATAATTGACACAATCTGTTTTTAACCAAAGTGGGCTTACTTGAACATAATATAGTTTTTCTGTAATCTTTTAATCTTGGTAAAGTTACTTAAACTCTCTGCAGCTCACTTGCCAAATTGGTAAAACAAAGATAATAATGCCTACCCTTAAGATTTAAAGGATTAAATGAGTTAGCACATGAAAAAGAGTTTAGAGACTAATACTTGGCACATGATAGGCACTCTGTTAAATATCATCTATTATAATTATTACTAGACATGGTAGTAATTTCATCACTGTAAGAAGTGCCAAGGATATTGAAATGTTCAGTTCTACTATAAATTCTAGATTTTATTGCTTATTAAGCTCTTGTATCTGTATTTAAGTTTGCTTTGTCCTGTACATTTATTGCCAGCTAGCTTAGCTATCACTCTGAGTTCCTCTAAGACTCTCTATCCCCAAAGATCCCCTCTAAGTTGCACTTTGTAATTGACTATGAACCTGCCATCAAGATAATTCAAGACTATTTGGGTTGTGTACAAAATAGTATTAAACAGATGCATCTT
The DNA here is from genome assembly GCF_022837055.1 of Prionailurus viverrinus. Classification (NCBI taxonomy): domain Eukaryota; kingdom Metazoa; phylum Chordata; class Mammalia; order Carnivora; family Felidae; genus Prionailurus; species Prionailurus viverrinus. The sequence continues at coordinate 127,009,661 of NC_062563.1, read as the reverse complement.
TGTGCATCTCATAAATGCATCTGATTTCCTGACTGACTTTTATGATAACTGTATCTAGATATCTGGAAGGATTCATTTTTTTGGTAAATGGATGTGTCCACTTAATAAGTAAGGTATTGCTGTATATTTGCACGTATACTGGCATCACTTTCCTTTTATTCCCTTTATAATGATTACTTTCTTCATCCTCACCCCTGATCATAAGGCCATACATTCTCTCAAAGCGCCATAAGGTCATGGTTGGAAAACAGTGACTTGGGTGAATTTTAGGGTCACTGGCCACTAAAATGTTCTGTGATGCATGCACATGACCAACTCCAGGACTCATGTATATTTAGAGATGAGCAGAATTGGCTAGATACCACAAAGGCATTTCTTCTAATGCTTTGGATTCCAACTTAAAAAATGATATTTCTTCTTGTCAACACGTGGACGTGCCTGATGTGACTGCCGGCTCCTGCTGGTGGGCAGAGGCAGGACTGGGCCTCGGCCACATTGGTGGATATGCATTCAGCTCCTGTTTCGGTGGAGGAGCAAATACCAGAATTTTGAGCTCTGCAGGTGGTTGTGTCATTCTTGATGTATTTCTTGCTGTCTAACCAGTTGGTAATATAAAGTTTATAAATCTAATCCTATAGTGGAGACAAGTTGGATGGGAGATTTTGTATTTAAGAGGAATATACCTAGGGGGCTTTTAAACCGAACAATATTAAGTTGTTTGTGTCACTGTTTTATGGTTCTGGATAGTCCATTCTAGCTGGACAAGATTTCAAGATTTATGGTAACATCAGGCTAAAGAATGGTGTATTTTTAACATGCTCACATATCACCTTGCAGCGGAGGGAGACTTATCATGGCTCCTACTGCTTTGGCTGGACCTCTTTTCTTCTGGCTTCTTGATCAGGTCTCTGTCTTGGGAATGAGAGAATTCCCAGAATAAAGTTTAGCCTTCTTAATGCACATCAACTGCATGGCTGAACAAGAAGCAGATTCTGAAGCAAGAGGAGCTGGGAAGTTCAAGGGAGTAGGAATGGAACATGTTGACTTCAGCTCTCAGTTCCATCACTGAGTTACCCATGTGATCCACCTTGAGCAGGAGCCGAGATCTCTCTTGACATCAGTGTGGTAACCTTGGAAGTGCATACTCAGATCTTTGTCAAGGAGAAAGCCTCCTATGAGGATTGTGATTAGCTGGATACCCGTGGCTGCCACACACTGGGATGCTCCCAGATAACTACTGAGTGCTACAGAGATATAGAGCAGGGCCATCCTGCTCAACACAGGACTTGTCTAATGTGCAGTGGGTGCCCTGGGTTCCTTATTGCCTTGCCAGGCTGCTCAGAGCCGTACTGGAGACTGAGCCTCCTCCTACACAACCCTCTTCCATCTTTTCTCTCTTTTTGGAAGTGTCAGACCAGCATCCCACTCTGAAGACCCCTCTTCTTGTTCACATTTCTTCTCGCCTTTTTCTTCACAGGAATTGTGCCCCATAAATCTCTTGCATTCTGATTTCCATTTTGGCATTTTCTCCTCAGAGGACATGAACTGGCAGTCAGTGTGTGGACATGTGTCATATTTGTCTACACTGTACATTTTATCTCTTCTTATAGTAATGCAATCCCTGCATAAACCCAACCACCGCATCAGAGAGCTGATCTTCTCCAGCCCCAGATGGGGGGTTATAATAGACTATCAAGCAGATATCCCACTTTCTTGTGTTGCTGTCACTGGGCTGGGCACATGACCCAGGTCAGATTAATTACCGTTCTCATCTCTGGTATAAGTGGTTCAAGTGGGCAAATGATCAAAAGAATCCAATCAGGCTTCCCCTCTGATATGGCACCCTGACACTGCTTCCTATTAGAGATGAGCTAAGGGTTTGAATGAAACTGATAATAATGCAATTCACCACAGAAAGGAAACTACACAAGGAATCCAATGGTCAGGGAAGAGCTCAGACAGAGGCTGAGAGTCTGGATTCCCCAGTCTGGAGTCTCTCCGAGCTGTCCTCCTTCCTGTCACTTTTCCCTTGGTCTTAAGTCTACTTCTGAACTCTTACATTCTTTCCCTTGTCTTTTAATTTTTTTTTAACTTAAGTTGGTTGAATTGGGTTCTGTCACTTACACTTCAAATAGTTTTCAATAATAGAATCAGTTTCTAATAAACTGAATCTATAAACTAGTTCTATAAAGTGAGAGTGATCCTGCCTTGGGAATAGAATAAATTGTGGAATGGTAGGGAATGTGGGCAAAATGCCTGAGACAGAACAGGCAAAGAATAGATAGTTTTGAATGAAACTGTAGAAACATAAGAAAACTGAGAGAATAAGGGAATTCTGGGACCACGAATAAGGATCTAACTTTCAAAAAAGCGTGATAGTACACATGGTAAGCACTCAACAGCTATTTTTGTTGAATGAAACTAAGAATAGGAAAATACTTGGATTTACTATACATTTCTTTTACCAGGTTATCTGTGCTTCTTCATGATGAGTCAGGGGGCCTGAGAATGACATTCTTTCTGAAACTGTGATTCACCTCCTGCATCCAAGTCAGGATTCACCACCTGGACAGGAATGGTGGAGAGAAGGGTAGTAAAGAAAGGAACCTAGAAATATTCAGGGACAGTGGCAAGAGGCAAAGAGGAGTGACCTTGTAGCAAGTAAAGAGCAGGGCATCTAGGAGCAGTTGGGGACCCCGGGCCTTTTTTATTGTTTCAGTGAAAAGAGCCTTTATGTAGGGCCAGACTGAGACCATGAGTTCTCCAGGCAACTGATTATTCGGCTCCTCATCAAACCAGTATTCTTTCTTTATTTTTTTAAGTTTACTTATTTGTTTTGAGAGGAATAGAGAGGATGTGAGTGGGTGGGGGAGGGGAAGAAAGAGATGGAGAGAGGATCCCAAGCAGGTTTCATGCTTTCAGTATGAAGCCCAGTGAGGGGCTTGATCCCATGAACTGTAAGGTCATGACCTGACCGGAAATCAAGAGTCAGAGGCTTAACCAACTGAGCCACCCATGTGCCCCTAAACCAGTGTCTTTTAAATAGTTGTTCAGCTCTTATTTAGTTGGGGATGAACTAGTATCAGCAAGGAATTTTGTTGCTATAGATTATTACCATTCCAGACTGCTTCCCAGTTTGACAAACTTTATTTACACTTGATCAGTATGTTAGGAGTCCTATGGGCAAGGAAAATCGGCACCACATTTGTAACTTTGTTGGTATTGGCATATCCCTAGATAGGAAGTATGACACTTATCTGTGGGTTCATCAGGTTCTGCTCATACAAGCAGTAGTAACTGGAGAGGAGGCCGGAGGAGAGATTTCTCAGACTGACTGCCTAAAGACAATGTAGTGAAGAGGAAAAGCTAGGCTGTGGAGAGCATGGTCAGTAGGGCTGGTTTCCTGGAATATATGATGTATATCTCTATGACAGGTCTTTTTTTGTACTATTTTTTAAAATTTTTCTTTCTGAGAGACAGAGAGAGAGAGAGAGACAGAGCATGAGCAGGGGAGGGGCAGAGAAAGAGGGAGACACAGAATCTGAAGCAGGATCCAGGCTCTGAGCTGTCATCACAGAGCATGATGCATGGCTAGAACTCACAAACTGTGAGATCATGACCTGAGCTGAAGTCATATGCTTAGCCGACTGAGCCACCCAGGTGCCCCTCTATCACATGTCATTCTGCCTTTTATCCACTTTACATTGAGATATCCAACACAAAACTCCCTTTATTTCTAATCAGTGAGTAAGCAGATACTATATAACACAGCTCTGAACCCATAAGTACTCTAAGTATTATTTTTTTAAGCTATGGAAGCATTTCACTGAAATGTTTGGGTGAGTAAGTAACAATCACGTAGGCAAAAGGAGGGCATGATGGGAAAACGTGCAAATGTGGTGACAAAGCCAAGCATGTGTGGATCACATGCATGATGATTATATGGGTGAAATGGATCCCAGAGACTCCACCATGAGCGCCAGGATGGGTGGAGAAGCAGCTCCTCGGGGCCAGGGAGCATCTCCTCATGAGAACCAAGGGGATGGCAGCAATCCCTGAGCTGAATGAGTGCACTGAGCATTCCTAGACCCCATCTCAGAACCCACAGGCTCATTTACCTCAAGAACGTATTTCTCCATTTAAATAAAAAGCTGGCAATTTGCTCAGCAAAGTAACATTGCTTCCTCACAGGGTTATAGGAGGACATTCACAACAGAGGGCCCTTGTGAGAAAATTCTGTCCCGCCACCTACCCGTCAAATGCTTGATGGCCACCTCTACTGCTTTTGACTTCTCTGGAGTCACCAGGCTCAGATATGAGACCTCCCTTTCCTGTCCCAACACATATTTTTTATTCCCACTTTCATCTTGGAGAGAGTGCTCCCCATACCCCCTTTGAGACTATTGGGCCCTCACAGCCACTGTTGTTGTACCTTTCATGTTCTGGCAATCTAACTCACCCAAGAGCCTTACCTAACCCAAACCCTTTTGTCTTCCTTCCTCTCCCCTCCCCCCAAAATCACTTCTTTGTTTCATAATAAACACAATCAACAGTCGTTAACTAAGCTTTGATTAAGGGCATTTGGGACACAAAAATGATACAAAATGGGCAAAAATGTCCTTCTCCAAAGGAGCACACATCCTAGTGGGATTTGATGGAGGTACAAAGATATGGTCAAGGCAGAGGGAATGCAGGAAAAAGATCAGAGAATCCTCCCGGGGAGACTAAGGAAACTGTCATGGAAGAGGTGACACCGAGGGCAATGAATGACAAGTGAAGTTTCAATACATGGGAGAGTAGGGAATGTGATCCATGTTTGAGGAACCAGCACATGCAGAAGCCACAGAGGCACGACAAAGAACAGGGGGTTAAACCCAACAGGCTGGAGCTAGGGAAGCAGGAACTGTACTGACAGACCTCCTCCTTATGCTACATTGTTTTATGATTGTGCCTGGAGATTGTCTGTTTGAAACTTTTCTCCCCATTTGTCCCTTAAAGCAGGAAGCTGGCACCCCTCTCCATTACTTGGAGCAGAGAGAGGAGCCCAGCAGGTGAAGACCAGATCTGTGAGTGGGTGTTTAGTCTGCAGAAGAAAAAACAGCAATGGCTACATCCCACAAGTATGTGAATACTCAAAGCCATCTGTTTTCCTCAGATGAGGTCCCAATCTCAGAAGGATTGAGCCACTGTGGTACAAAACTTTGGGGAACAGCCTCGATGCTGCTCTTGTGTCTGTTGGCCATTGACTTGGAGGGAGTGAGTTTACACTTTTCAGTTTACTTTTAGTCTGTGCACATGGAACCAGAGCTTGGTTAGTGGGATCACACCACATTTCACATGGACTTTTCCCGTTTGAGTGGTTATTGACTCAAGCAAACTCAGACCTTTGCTAATACATTTAACATGAATGGAGCCTGATTCTTTTGTTATTTTTTTCCACAATAGTTTCTCAAAAGCACTTTTAGAACTTTCAAGTTGTGTGAGATTTGAGCTTGGAAGGAAACTGTCTTATTTTTCTTCTCTGGAGAAATATGCAATACTTTGAATAAATTACCAAGGGAGTTTTTACAGAAAATTCTATCCTCTGGTTGAAAATGGTCTCTGACTCAGTCAGAAAAAATCCTTATACCTTACATCATGGTTTTCAGTCAGTTGATATTGTTAATACTGACACATAATAAGTAATTCATATACGTTGACAAGTGATTGCTTAACTGATGGGCAACACAGTTGTCCTGGGGTTTGCTATCCTTTCTTTTTAAAACCACTCCCTCATTCCAAATACCCCAGATGCCTGCCCTGATACCAACACCACTCCAGTGTACTCTGAAGTTCCACTGTCTGTCATCCGTGTCCCCTCTACTGCTAGAGAGTGGAGAGACTATATTCTCTGCTGTTCCCTCTGTTTGGACTGGTATTTACTTTGTCCCTGCCAAAGAGTTATGTTTCAGTCAGCTGCTTTTCTTCATTTTGGCAAATCTTTCTTGATATTTCTCAGTTACAAACTAATGACTCATATTGCAGCATCTTCTGATTTAAAATTAGCACAGCAGATTGGTTTTGTTAAAACGAAGAGAGCTGGAAAAGCAAGCTAATCCTTCACAGCGGTGACAATCTCTGTAGTCTGTGGTGCCCTTGGCAAACTGAAAGGAAAGGCCGAGGGACCCAGAAGAAAAGTGTTTTTAATCCATATGGAATTTCAAGGGTTAGCCTGTGTTGGGTGAGTAATTGTACTCTATAAGATTCTGTGGGGCCATCATAACACTTGCCAAAGTAGTCTTACTTAGTGGTAGTAACAGATTTATCCCTGAAATCTCAGGTCTTACTATTAAGGGGTATGTTTCTCTGCTCGCATGGCATGTCCAACCCACATCCAAGGGGAACCCCTACCACTCAAAGACCCAGGTAGACAGAGGGCCCCTTCTCTGGTCTTTGTGGTGGTGAAGAAAAGAAAGTAGATAATTTCACATGGGTGTTTTACTGCGTCAGCCAAGAAATGACAATTGTCACTTCTGCTCATATTTCTTTGGTCAGAACCAGTCACATGGTCTCCAACAACTGCAAAGAGGAGAAATGTAATTCCCTGTCAACTTAGAAGGAGAAAGGACCAAGTATTGGTCAGTACCAGCAATGTCAATCATATCTGCCCTCTCGTCATCAAATGACTGCATTACTTTTGTTCCCACACAGGAAGCATTTACCCTCCTGCCCACAGTAGAAAATCCAAAATCTCATTCATTCATCACAAATCTGTTAGCATCCAAGATGTCAGAGTCATGAACAGTATTTTGTATGTTAGGCCTGGGCATTTAAAAAAATTATTTATGTATCTATTTTTAACTTATTTCATGCTTCTTTATTTATTTAGAGATGGAGAGAGAGAGATACAGTGAGAAGGGGAGGGGCAGAGAGAGAGAGAGGGAGAGAGAGAATCCCAAGCAGACTCTGTGCTGTCAGTGCAGAGCCCAATGTGGGGCTCGGTATCATGAACTTTGAGATCATGAGCTGAGCTGAAATCAAGAATCAGATGGTTAACTGACTCAGCCACCCAGATGCCCCTAAATTTTTATTTAAACTCTAGTTAATTTACATACAGTGCAATATTGGTTTCAGGAGTAGAATTCAGTGATTCATCACTTATATACAACACTCAGTGCTCATCTTAACAGGCGCCTCCCTTAATACCATCACCCACCTAGCCCATCCTCCACCCACATCCCTCCATCAACTCTGTTCTCTATCGTTAAGAGTCTCTTATGGTTTGTTTCCTTCTCTCAATTGGGGCATTTTTTTCCCCTTGATCTCAAGACTCATGTACTTAAAAGGCAATAGGCCATCATGGAATAGGAGCAGGGTTGGCATAATAAATACTGCCACATAGAAAGGCAAAGAATGAGAACACTTATCAGGCACTAAGCTGACAATCCTGAAATCCAATTGGGGGAATATTCTTGAGCTCCCTGGCCTGGGGAAGGAGAATATTCCTTAATTAAGTTCTGATGCTGCTCTCTGCAGAGACACGCCCTACTTCTTCGTTCTCTTAGGTCTCTGGATCTGCCCTCTAGAAGGGTCTTTTCCATTTTTATCCTTCTCAGCCATTTCTGAAATGGGCACTGGGTGACACACCCTCTTTTCTGAGTTCTTCCTCCCATTATTTCTGCATTTAAACTGGTTGACTCTTTCCTGAGCTATCTCTGCGATAACACTTTGCCAAATGCTACCTTTATTGACACACTATTAAGATCTTTACTTCTCACTCCTTCTCCTAGAGCCATAACTTTATTAAGTTGACATAATTGTTTATTATTTTACCAAACATTTCTACATTGCGTGCCATGAGTCACCACTTTTTACCACCTCCAATATCAGTATTTTCAGGGACCTCTTCTTACCATCTGATGTGCAAGCCTATATATATATACACATATATATATATAGTTTTTATTATATGTAATGAATCTGATATGCAAGCCAATATATATATATAATATATATAATATACAATTATATATATTATATATATATATTGGCTTGCATATAAGATATAATATATTTTATATATATATATATATATATATAATTTTTATTAAATAAGCTTCACGCCCAGCACAGAGACCAATGCGGGTCTTGAATTCACGACCCTGAGATCAATACGTGAGCTAAGATCAAGAGTCTGATGCTTAACTGACTGAGCTGCCCAGGTGTCCCACGAATTTTATACTAACCAGATTAGAATAGATTATGCCAAATAACCACTTAAGATTATAATCTTAGAAGTTTTATACATAAAATGTTTGTTTCCCAGCTCATGCTAAATGCCAGTAACTACCTACCCATTAAGTGTTGCACAGACTGTATAGATCAAGGTACATTGTATTAGTGTCCCTGGATTTAGGCGAAGATGAGGAAAAACAGAGCTAACATTTATGGAGCGCCTGATATGCTCCAGATATTGATTAATGTAAGTAACTTACTCAACGTCACAGTCTGAATTGGAACCCACTTCTGTCTGATTTCAAAGCTCATGCCATTTATCCTTCCTTCCATCCTTTCAAATTTCCACCTTTGCCTTTTTGTAGTGTTTGGCACAGGAGAGAGGATGTTTTAAGTAAGTGCTTCCAGGACTTTTACGTGCACACATATTGCCTGAGGATCTAATTAAAATGCAGATTCCAATCTCTGGTGAAAGGCAGAGATTCTGTATTTCTAACAAGGGCTCAGATGATGCCAGTGCTACTGATCTGTGGACCACTCTTTGAGTAGCAAGGTTCTAGAGAATTGTGATAATCAAGGACAATCTTGTGAGAGACCTTTGCAGACATGAACAGCTATCCAAAGCAATGTCTTTTCTGATGATCTAGATATTGTTTTAAATGCACTTAATCCAATCCCTATATGTATCTTTGTTAGATTTAACAGAGTTATATTTCTGTCACTTGCTATCAGAAGGGTCTCCGTTAACAGTGTTCATTATTTCTCAATAGCACAGCTGATATTCAACTGGAAGATAAGGCGTTGCTAAGGATTAGAGGACTGTCTTCCCTATTGTGAAGATTTAAAGGGAATTAAAGAGCAATATCCAATTAAATAGTCCAGCTTATATATATAACCCCATTATATTTATCCTACTCTCAATTGCATTTTCTTGACCAGGATTCATATGTCATAGGACAAGAGTCATCCTACCAGACAACCCCAAAGAGCCTACCCAAGGCTGGACCCTAACTACTTATCTGGCTTCAACTCTTTTACCAGCCTACCTCTACCAGATGCACCTGTGGCCCAAATGCCCTGGTTCACCTATAATTCTCCACATTCACTGCAAACTGCCAAGCTTCTGTACCTCAGCTCATTTTGTCCCTTGACCAGACTCTAGCCAGGCTCCTCTGAGCACTTTCTGGATGAAGCCCTAATATTGGCCTCAGAAACTTGAGCAAAATACTGACATAGTTTGTAACAGCTCAAGGCCACACCCCTAGGAAGACCCTGGCCTCTGTTAAAGTGCCTACCTGGAAAAACTCAAGACTGTCAAAAGAATTCACTGTTTTAGCCAACACCTGAAGATAGGGCCCTTTGTCTCCCAGCATCTGTGGGAGAGTGGGAGCCTGACTTCAATAAGCACCAGGTAGCAAACCCAGCTGGGATTCACATGGACCAACCCTTCCTTTCCACTTTTTGTGATTTTTCATTTTCCTGACTCTAGTGAGCCTCTACTCACCCCACTCCCCGACTCCTCATTCTGCCTTAATAATGTGCAGCCACTGCTGTGTAGATGGAAGTAGGGTCCAGTTCACATTGGACTCTTTTCCTTACTGCAATAGTACATTCTGATTGAAATCTGTCTACCTTAACTAGTATCTGGCTTTGTGTATGTATCTCTGACACCCTCATCCTAGAAATATTTCTTCACCCCATCTCTTTCCTAACTTCAAGATCCTACAAACACAGCTGAAAAACTCTCACATCACTGGGGAGCCTGGGTGGCTCAATGGGTTGAGCATCTGACTCTTGATTTCGGCTCAGGTCATGATCCCAGGGTCCAGGGTCATAAGATCGAGCCCTGTGTTGGGCTTTGCACTGAGCATGGAGCCTGCTTGGGATGTTCTTTCCCTCTCTCTCTCTCTCTCTCTCTCCCACTCTGCCCCACTCTCTCTCAAAAAATATTTTTTAATTAAAAAAATAACTAAGCAAAAAAAAAATCAAAAACAAAACAAACAAAAACCTCTCACAATGCTTTCCCTAGGTCTCCAGCCTGTGCCTTTCTTGCATTGTTGCAGAATAGAACTTATACTCCATCTGAGCCCTGTCTTACCTCCTGTGTTTCACTAGGGCTTGTTTTACCTGTTCCACTGGTCAGTTAACTCTTTGGGAGTAAGAACTATCTATGCTTATCTCTGGGTCCAAAGCATAGCTCAGTTCTGTGTTTTTGTTGTTAGTGCCTGAATCACTGCCTTTAGAGCCATTGTCCACAGCTTTAAAACAAAGTAACCTGGCCAAATCTCCAGGCTCCTGCCTCTGGACCTCTGTTTTAACAGAAATATAAAATTATTTATGACTTAGTGTGGCAAAAAGGTATGATAGAGGAAGACTGTTTACTGAGAAGGCATATGTCGTGGCCAGGGTCTCTCTCGTGCACAATGCTGTCCTAGAAGGCCCACCGGGTGGGGCTCAGATAATTGGAAAATTTTGCGACATTTCTGCCTAGCTCAGTTATGTACCCTCCACATAAAACATGTATATCCAAGTACAACACGTGTTATATAATTGCATCCCGCCATGCTCTCCTATACACATCACACACCAAACACTTGCCATCCACACACGGATAGTCTTATACAGCGCATATTGTGCATGCATACATTCTGGGAGAGGAAAACATTGTGACATATTTGGGACACATTCTCTATAATTATCAAGAAGGATGTAAACTATTATAGTCAATGTCTTAGTTAAATAGAAATATTGAGGTAGGATAAAATCAGCAAATCTGCCTTCTCATCCTGAGTTCCTCTGGTCTACTTAAAATCCTGAGCCTCCAACAATTCTTGACCTCTTTTTTGTGCTTGAAAGTACCTTGAATTCTCCCATATACATTATTTCATTCATATGTTTACTCAAATATTTTCCTGAATTTTAAACTTCTCACAAACAAATCCAATATACAGGGCCCTGCCCAAAATATACTAACTTTCTGAGAATCTCAGTCCACTGGGAACTTAACTCTTATGGTGTAAATTAAACATCCATTTAAATGATTCATGATGTTTTCATGTTACAGAAGTTTGGTTACAAGGCCTTGAGTTTAGGACCTATGTCTTGTATGTATATGCTCAGTGGTTAATGCATACATCCTCGTTGCTCAAGACATCTGTAAGGACAAGCCATCTATGGGAGAGGAATGCTTGGCCTCCCCCTCTATCATGGTGTGTAATTCACTGGCCCTTCGCCATAGGGCCTTCCTTCTTCAGACACCCTCTTGGAAGAATAGGTTATTAAAGCCATAAACCCAAGATCATAAATAACTTATCCCAGTCCCAATAAATCTGTATTTCATATGAAGCATGTTATTTTTGACAACAGGCCCAAGTCCTCTGGAAATCACGTAGTAAGAAATAAGGGAGGTATCTTCCACAGAATCACATAATGGTTTCACATAAGGCTCTTGTCAGTCCTCACTCAAAATATAACACATTAGCCAATCAGATACCGCAGTCTTGGTGGCTTCAGCTCTTGCTACACAAAGCTCATTTTCTTCGTCTCTCTTGGGGCTGGAATTTCCACCACTCAAAAGCCATTTGTCTTGAAGATTTCATTTCAACATCAGCATAGGAATAAAAAAAAAAGTCATTTTAGCCCTGAACAAGATTGAGATAAATCAGGCTTTTTAAAAATGTCTTTGGGGCTTCCTGGCCCTGGTGACCCTGTAATGGTGGATGTAGGGGGAGGGCAGCTGTTTAAAGATGCTAGGTTTCCCATGACTGAGGAATATAGGCATATTTAATGGCTTTCTGGGCTTTCTGAATGGACAGATTGGTATCAACTGTTCCCAGAGTTAAGTTGACTCTGGGAACAATTCACTGGTTACTCTTTCTGATACTGGAGTGAGTTTTATACACTTTGTCTTTGGAAAATGGCCTTTAATGCCAACTCCACAGTCAAGAAAAAATCCAGATGTTCCTAATTTAATTTATTTTGAACTATCACAGATCATTTATCCATTCATTCATTGATTTATCAAGTATTTACTGAGCAGATGCTTTGTTCCTGGGGGCTACAGATACGGATAACAGATCAAGGCTGCTTTATGGATACACAGGGTTCTAGATAAATACTTTACGGTATAAACATTTAAGTCACAAATATCAGCATGTAAGCAGTACCTGGCAAAACAATCTCATGTCATTGCTGAAAGAAATACTATCCTGGCCAGTGAGAGTTACTTCTCCCCAGATTCCCTCCCAGAAATCTAGAACCAGGGCCTGTCCATGAGGCCCTAAGACAACTCCATCCACTCAAATGGAATTGCTAGACTGAACTGGCCTTTGGAATTCAAGGGAGACTTAGAAAATATCCAGGAAGCCATTCCAAAGTATAAGGCTGCTTGACATGCAGTTTGTGGCAGATACCCCTTTGCCTGGGTCGGGGGGCAGTGTTGACATTCTTTGGTCACTAAGTTATGATTCCTGGTCTCAAGGAGATCTCCTATTGTGTGCAAAGTTCTTCTAACTCCACATGCCATGTAATATAATAAATTCACCCATGGGTCACAGATGCCATAACAATGGCATGATGTAGTGAAAGTCCAAAGTAAAAATGGTAGGGGTGCCTGGGTGGCTCAATGTGAAGTGTCCAACTCTTGATTTTGGCTCAGATCATGATCTTGCAGTTCGTGAGCTCAAGGCCTGCGTTGGGCTCTGCACTGACAGTGTGGAGCCTGCGTGGTATTCTTTCCCTTTCTCTCTCTCTGCCTCTCCCCTGAGCTCAATCTCTCTCTTTCTCTCTGTCTCTCTCTCAAAAAAATAAAAATAAATGGGGGTGAGGGGGGAGAGTTATTTCTCTCTAAAAAAAAAAAAGAGAGAGAGAGAGAAGAAAAAATCGTCACTATTTGATCAACCTAAAGAGAACTAAGTAGAAATACATTTATGTGATCATGCAGTCAGGCATTTATTGTCCTGAGATATCATTTAAGAATGATTTGGAGATTTCTTTTATTCGATTTATCATGCTAATCCTATGTCTATAGAAACTTCAGCATTCTGAATTGAGAATCTGAAATGGATTGCACTAGAAAATAAGAGATTTAGATGTAGAGAACATTACATTTGTCCAATCTGTCTACCACTTATGAGTTGTACAGTACTGGAGGAAGTAACTCCTCTAAGTCTTAGCTTCCTCATGTATAAAAATGGGAGTTGTAATATATATTTCACTGTTTTTTTTTTTAAGTTGATTTATTTATTTGGGGGGAGAGAGAGCAGGTGTGCCTGTGCATGCACATGTGAGTGGGGGAGGTGCAGAGCAAGAGGGAGAGAGAGATCCTAATTAGTTCCTCAACATCAGCACAAAGCCCAACAAGGCCCTCCAACTCCCAAACCATGAGATCGTGACCTAAGCCAAAACCAAGAGTCAGACACTTAACTAGCTGGGCCACCCAGGCACGGCTCACTGGGTTATTTTGAGGATTAAATTACAGAAATACCTGTAAAATCATGCTCATGGCATACAGGTTCATTTGTTTCCTTACAGTAAAAGCAATTGCATAAAATATGCAAAAAGGAAAATGTTTCTAGAAAGAAGATGATTAACTCAATCTAGGATAGGAGACTTTCCTACAAGCTTACTATTTGCAGGTACAGCCCCAGAATGTTAGGTTCCAGGCCCTGCAGTAAAGTCAGGCTATACCAACCAGTTTAGATGGCTTTCTAAGCTGGATATGCATTTTCTAAAAGCATGTTGGGATATCGATGTCTATCAGAGCTTCTAAATTTCCTTGGTGTCTTAGATCAGGCCATGTTATGGACTGAATATTTGTGTCCCCTGAAAATTCATACATTGTAATCCTAACACAAAATGTGATGGTATTAGGAGATGAGGTCTTTGGAGGTGATTACATCATGAAGGTGGAGCCCTCCTGAGTGGGAATAGTGCCCTTAGAAGAAGAGACATAGAACTTGCCCTTTCTCTTTGTTCTCTGCCATGTGAGGATACAACTAAAAGGTGGCTGTCTGCAACCTAGGAGGCCTCATCAAATATGGGATCTGCTTTCATCTTGGACTCCCTAGCCTCTAGAAATGCAAGAAACCAATGTCTGTTGTATAGGCCACCCAGTCTGTGGTCATTTGTTATAGCAATCTGAAGTAAGACCTATGATCTCATCTAATCCTAATTATCTCCCAAAGATCCCATCTAATACTATCACATTAGAGGTTAGAGCTTTAACATATGAATTTGGGGAGGACACATTCAGTGCATAACAGTTTCTAAGTACAGACTCAGACCCATGGGAATGAAGGTTCCTGGGAAGTAAAGAGGTTACAGCAAAGCTGGTGCATTCACCCTCTTCCATGAGATCTCAGCAGAGTCCCAACAACGCCTGCTTCTGCCTGTGGAAAGGCTCTGCTTCCCACTAAGTAATGCTTGAAGCCCCAGTCCTCTCAGACTAGCCTAAGAACATAACCTGCCACTCTCCCAAGCTTGGGGGGTGGGGTTGGGGGTGACAGGTGGGAGCTACAGATGAGAATCAGGGCTTTGGGTGAAGGTTGAAGGTGGATGAAGGGGCGGGGGGAATAGATCAGAATCAGCAAGATGAGGAAAAAGACTATGTTTTGGGAACATGAAGAAATGAATAGGGCTCAAACTAAGGATGTGCTCAGCGAGGGTTGAAGGGATACTGGTGGATTTGGGGAGTGAGGGAGGTCTCTGGAGATAACATTCCCACTCCAGAGTTGGCCTCATGGCCCTACTCTCCCCAGGGGCTGCCTCTCAGCAGAAAAGTCAGGAGGAAGCCATCTTTTTAGCACCTCTTTTACAATTGGAAGCCTGAGAGCAAAGCACAAGGAAATTAAGAGAAATGTTTTGCACATTTGTATAGAAGGGGCCACTGTTTTGGAATAGAAACATCCGTTATAATAAGTCTGCACACAGAAACAGATGGAAGGAGATAAGTATCAGGCTCTCGCCTCCAATTCTGTCAGCCAAGAGAGAGGGAAATTTGTGCTGTTAGTTATGGAAGCTTCCTCAAATCTGAGCCAGCACTGAGGTTTTTTTTTTTTTTTTGCGGCTGACTTACTTCTTTTATCAGAGACCCTCCATTTCCTAGGATGCAAATATTTTGGAAAAGAAAAACCCTTTAAAGGAAAAAAAGGAAACTATCATTTTTATTGAAAGGCTCTGCCAGACTTATTTGCATTTAAATGTTCATGTTCCTAAAAACCTTGAGGCAGGAATTATTACTGTCTCTATTTTTACAAGAAGCAGGTTCCTCAACACTGAAGTGACTTATCTCATATCATAGAACTTTAAAACGGCCTGGCTCAGAGTCATTGAATGCCTGGATCCACGTTCAGCACTTAGATAATACAACATTTCAGGCTGTGGGCTCACTCTTTCCAAGTAGAAAGGCACAGTGGTAAGAAAAAGGAGAAAGGACATAAATCTGTACATAAAGCCACAAGTTGTACCAGATTATCAAAGCCCATGACCATAACTAAGTCTGGTGTCAACTCACCAGTTATGGGTCCAGAAGATGACCTGGGGCCCTAACCTTGTCATTCAGCCCTCCATGGCAGTTACTTGAGTGTTTCTAATAGTCCACCTCTGTGGCGAAGCTGGATTTTCAGCAAACTGAAAATTATGAGGGATGGCTGGACTCAGAACCCTTTATGGCATCTTTAAGCTCCAGGTCTCTGTGGTCCCTGCTAATACTCCAGCCCATGTCTGTGTGTGTGTGTATGTGCACGCGTGTGTGTTGAGAAGCAAGAGTATCAATGGATCCAAGTACAGCAAAAATTATTTTGTACAGTGATGATGAATAATGAGAGTTGATGGGTACAACTACATTCTTTTGTACAATTTAATGCTCTACATTCAGGATAAGGCATTGAAGGAACACTGAAGTTGGGAGTATGGGTGAATTAATGATGACAAAGACAGCTGGGAAGAAGTCTCTTATTAATCTCTAGGACTATCGAGTAACATGAGTTCCATGGGGTTTGTTGTTCATGCCTATGTTATAACACTAAGAGGTGATGACTGGGGCTCTATTAACCATTTGGGCCATAACGACAAAAGCACACCCTGAGTACTATACTATAGAATATTCTTTGGGATCTTTTGGGATGGAGTCTAGTCCTACAGGATTGTGGCAGTGTCAGGCCACCCTTGGACTGCCTCATACTTTCCTCCCACTCACCATCTATCTTCCAACTAGGTTCAGTGCACCTAAGTTCAGCACCAGGCTTGATTACATCTTCCAATAATACTAAATTGAAATTGCTGACTTTCCTGGGTGCCCCTAGGCTGTGCTCTCCCAGAAGGCTGGGACCTTCAAGGCTAGACACCTCTGTTGTCCAGAAAGTTACCTGCCAGCCGATAATGCTTATTGAACAGGTGAATGAGCAACTCACTGACTGAATTATAAGTGTTGTTATGAGAACATCAGGGGTGCAATAGCACAGAAGGTGTTCAAGCTACAAGAATCCTGTGGATGTGGACAGCTACAAAGAACAGAACATTTTGGGTGCATTTTGGGCCAAATGCATGCTTTGAGGGGCCTCCTCTGTTTGCCAGGTTCCTCCCCTCCAGCCCTGGAATACACAGCAGGAATCAATAATGACACTGACTCATTCTGGAATGTGAGGTCTGAGGGGAGGCTAATCAGGGACTAGCAGTTGATGAGGCGAGGACACCTGCTGTGGCTCTTACTCTCTCCCTCTGCTTTCCATGGCTTCTGCCCAGGGTCTGCCCTTCCCAATCTCATCCTGCCCTCTCTGACCACAACTGATGGTCACACAGGCACCCTCCTTCTCACTTCTGGAAGGCCTGGGTGAGAATTTGTGGCTCCCTTCCACTCTGTCACGTCCCCTGAGGGCCTTAGTCATCAGCGTGGGTGTTGTTCATCTTCTCATCCATTGTCCAACCCAGGACACAGTCTGTTAAGTGAAACACATCAGCCCAGGGACTACTGTCGCAGACAGAGTGTTTTCTTTCCTTCACACCTCTTTTTCCTTAACCTCTGGTCTTTGGCCTTCTTCTCCACATTTCTTGCCATAGACCTCTCACCATGTGTCTCTGTTTCCCTGGCTGCTCCCTGAGATCCCTGAGCAATGAAGACATCTTTGGTGGATCCCCAGAGGAATGACTGTGGCTCCCCTGTTTTGTCCAGACAACTGGGAGACAAGACCCTTCTTTCCCCTCATTGGTTAAGTGACTCCAGGGACTCCTAAACATGTCTGAGCCTCAATATACTAATTCACAAAATGGGATCACAAAGGTTGACTTTCCAGTGGGGTGGTCATGAAAATATAATACGCAGAAAGTATAATGGAAGGTCTTAGACACTATACATCGTGGCAAGGTCTCAATGGCATGTTCATTATTCACAGGTCCAGGAGAGAAGAGGCAGAGAGGGCCCAGGTACACAGATGACTGTTCTCTACTGCTCACCACTCCCTTCATCTTTTCTCCCTCATCTCCCTCTGTGCTCTCTCCAATTATCTACTTCTTTCCATTTATAGTCATCCTCCAGCTATTCTTTGAAGGTTGACCACTGCATGCTCTGCACTGGGTGCACTGCACTCACCTCTTTTCTTCACACGTCAAGCCCAACTGCAGTGACCAGTGAGATCCAGGGACCTGAAAGTGCCACCCACCCTGCCCCACACGGTCCAAAGACCTTGAGGACTAATGTTGCTCCAAGGGTAGAAGCCAACCAGAGACAGTACAATGAATTACTGGCCTCAGAATTCTTCTAGCTGCAGTAATTTGATACCTTTGTTTTTCTTCCTAGACAATTCACTTATCCTTATTTTTCTTCCGTTCCTTTGGTGGCTTACAGAAGAGTTTCCTGATCAGTACCCAGCAGGGATTGAGGAAATGACCCTGAGATCCATCCAGTTGTGCCCTCTAGGCCCTTGCTTTGTCCAGTCATGGCTCCAGGGCAGAGTGGATTTCAAGACCTTTTCTGAATGGTGAATTCTAACCCATGGGGGAAACTAATATCACAAAGTGATGGAGTTTGGGGGAGGAAAGAGGAAACAAATCCCTCCTATGATCCAAGCTTGCCTTCAATCATGCTACTTCTTTCCCTGTCTGGATCTAGCTTTTCAGAATACCCTAGTACTCCCAGTTACCCAGACAGGCCTCACATTGAGAAACATTGTTCAGACTTATTCTTTTTTTTTTTTTTAGCCACCCAGGTTCCCCTTTTTAAAAATTTTTTTTTAATATCAAATTTATTGTCAAATTGGTTTCCATACCACACCCAGTCAGACTTGTTCTTCAGGGATAGTCAAGGTGGGACAAGACTTTGTCTATAGTCTTCCTGTCCTCACGTTTCCACAATGAAAAGGTGACCTATGACTAGAAATACATCCAAGATATTCTGAAGCCAAGTGCTAGGCATTTGTTTTCTGTGGTCCCTGAAAACCAAGCCCCCTGCCATCTTAGACCAAAAAATCTAGGAGATGGGGGGAGGGCGGAAATCTCTTTGGTATGGAAGCCCCTGGCTTATAGCCCCTAAAATTCCAACAGTATGCTTTATGCTATATGTCTTTTTTTCCTGTTTGGCATGTTTCCAATTTCTCAAGGTATTTTATTCAAATAAATTGTGAAAAAAATTCACTTTGCAAATTTTAACAACTAAATATTGAATCCTTAGTGTGTTTGAAAGCAAATGTTTTAAATCAAGACTTTGAGTGGATAATGGTTTATAGACTCACCTTTTCCCCACTTGCCTTCCACAAAACCATCTTCAATTTCCTATGAAGAGCTGGGAAAGTAAACATCAGCATATTCATTTAATTTTGCTTTGGCTCACCAGGCCTTGTTTCTAGAAATATCTTTGATTCCCTTTGACAACTCTACTATCTTTCTATTTCCCTAATCTGACATCATCCCTGAATGTTCCGTTTTAGCCCTCTTGGTTTACATCATTACATTTTTCAACTTCTCTGTACTGGTATCTTAACTCCTCTTCTGATAGTTTTCCTAGTAGTTTATGTGTGAGGATGATGATGAGGATGATAATAATGGTGAGGGGGGAGCAGTGGGGAAAGGGGGGGAGAAGGAGAGCGAGAGGGAGAGAGAGAGAGAGAGAGAGAGAGAGAGAGAGAAGGGAAATTGTTTTGTCCTTTTTAAACCCTGCCTTCAACCTAGGAGTACGTGTGGACCTGTTCATTCATTTGGCATACTCACTCACTACTGCATAAATTTACATGACTCATAAGTAAATCTATGAGTCGCTATATTTTGGACATTTATGTAGCCTCCAGATTCTTCCTCAAGATCCTCCTTCTCCTCTTCCATTTATCTTTTTTTAGAAAGTAGAGGTTTCTCACATTCCTGGTAAGAAAAGTCTTATCTTTTAGTCGATTCTGGGAACCAACTTTTCTCTCAAACCCTCATCTGTAAGTTGAATGGTTGCAAATGATGGTCTCTAAGGTCTCCTGTATGAGTCTGTGAAAGAGTAAATGAGATTGTAATGCATTAATGGAGTAATGTAAGGGAGGACCAAAGAGAAATAAAGCTCTAACAGACATATGCGATAGAGTTGTAGATAATTTGGGGGAAGAAACAACAGAGAATAGAGAAAGAGGATTAGAAATTTAAGCAAGGCATTAAAATATGTCTTAAGACACTGCTGTCTCCTTTTCTCAATGCCCTTGACTGTGTCTTTGGAATCTAATGTTGTGTGTCTTGTGCTCTTTAATGTACATTACACAGCAGGAGCAGCTACAGCACTAGCACTGGGGGTTATCACATATCTTGACAGCAGCCCTTGTTGGTCACAGCAATAATTCCATTGGAATTTGACTTCAATAGCTTTTGAGGATCTGGCCTCTCTGAGGATAAAGAAGTAACCGGTAAATGGCAGGGTGCTGACTTTGCAATGTGGGCAAATGTCCACCTGGATATGGGAAGGGGGTGCAGAAACACACTCCCCTCTGCTAATAACAGCCTTCTCTCATTAAAAGAAGATTGCAGAACTCCAAAGCAAGACTCTAGATACCCTAAGCTTTCCTTCAGTCTTCCCCATTGATTGACCTGGACACCTCTGATTTCATGTTGGATCATCTGATGTAGAGTTGTAGGTAAAGGGGCAAATATTGACCTTTCTATACTAGGGTATTAGCTAGTCATCTACCCCATTCATCCTCCTTCTCCTCCTCCTCACCAAAATCACACACAAACTATGAATGGAGTAGGTGCCACAGCTGTCTTATTGGGCATGCTGTATCCAGGTTTGTATCTTAGTTGTAAGCCAACATACCACACTGCCTGTGGCTTTCTGGCATCATAGAATTTCTATCATATATAAACCTGAATATTGAAAATATTTACCACATATAGAATATCATATTATAATATTTTAGTCATTTCTGTGCCTCCACAATGACTAGTACAGAAGCTTGCAGGAAGCAATTACTCAGGAAATCATGTCTTAGTTTTAAAGATGATGATTATGATGAGCATAAATGATGTAAAATAGTAATTTTTTTTCAAATAACTTCTATATAGAGAAGGTTGTATAAAGTTTGCTGTATTTTAACCTTAGAACCATGTTAAGGCAATAAAACATTTCAGTACCAGAGTATCAGCCTATGGTAAGAAGAGACTGTGTTTTATTCATTGCTGCATTTCTAGCCTTTATTTTAAGACCTGGTAAGAAATATATGCTTAATGTTATTGTTGTACACTTACTTTGTGCACAAAGAACTTACTAAGCATTCACTGAGAAACAACAGGCTGCCACATATATGACTGGAAAGATCACATCATACAACATAAAGTGGTGCTATGAACATTCAGTGTATTAGGAGCAGCATCCCCAGAATTGGTGTCTCACCATATTGTAGTATCCTTGAAAGACAGTGAAGACAAGAGTCGAGTTCCTACTCTTTTAAAACCTGCAGTTAAAAAAAAGACAAACAATAAGCTCATTAATAAACAAACAAATAATATAAATTCATGTAACGGAAAGTGCTCCAAGAAAGAAAATAGGATGATGGCATCAACACCAGTGGATTCTGGGAGAGGTGTGGGGGTGGGCTATATATCTGCTGGAGTCTGGAAAGACCTCTCGCAGAGGGGAAACTTAGAGTCGAGACAAATCATTAGGCAGAACCAGGCATACGTTAGCTGTTTCATCCCCACAACCATCTTATTGGTTAGATACTAGCCCCACTTTATATGGGAAGAGACCAAGCCCCAGAAAGAATTTTGCCTAAGTCACACAAGGTAGTAAGTGGCCCGACAAAAGTTTGTGCCACATTTGTTCAGCTCCAAAACCTTTGTGTGTAAACATTATATTATATTGTCTCTTGTAGAAGAGAAAGTGAGTGGAACAAGTATCTTATACATCTGTAGTCATTTTGTGAACATATTCTAGATGTATGGTACTGGCCTACAAACTGGGTGCTTTGATACATTTTTTGTGAGATGTCTAAGATGAAATTTCTAGCAGCATTGATGCATGTCACAAAACTGTCTTCAACATTTTGATTTTCTATTCTTTTTAGGTTTATATATGGTGACTGCTAAAAGTATAACACAGAGTGATTCAATGAGGAATCATCAGGAAGACCAGCCCCAGTGTGGACTTGGCCACCAGGTATCTCGGGACCTCGAGCAGATCTCTTTTCCAACCTGAACTTCAGTTTCTGTGTCTGAAGAAGGATGTGATATTTTCCCTGCTAACTTCAGGACCATGGTAAGAATATAATGTCATAACAAATGTGATAATGTTTTAAAATATGTAAATATAAGTAATTTTGTATAAGTATTAATTTGGTATAAGTATAAATTTGTATCAGTATTAATTTGGTAATCATTAAGAAAATACAAAATATCAAATTTCATATTCCTTTTCTTACCAAAGCCAAGATCTTTATGAGGTAGAATTTGAAAAATTGGAAACATATCAACATAACTAGATCTACCTTCCAAAATTATGCAAAATCACTTTGCAATTGAATTGTTATTCATGCCCAAGAAATATTGCTGCATTAATTATCCAAATAATTGATTCTGGAATTGTTATTTGGTCGTAAGTAGCTGAATTTTTAAAATAATTTTCCCATTTATTGGCCTAATGTGGATTTGTTATGAGTCTTACCTGGGAGATAAATTTCTTATTTTATCAAGATATTTGTCTCAGAAGAGAGTTTCAAGTTGGATCTGTTGCTGAGATCATGGCACTTGCTTTTCTTACGCTCCTCACTCAGAAATTTCTACCCTAAAAGCCAGTCCAAATTTTTTCAGGCTCCTTAATAAATACTTTGTTATTAATAATACAAATTATAATAATGTGACTTTTTTGTGTTCATAGTGCTTCTGCAGCATAGGAGCTGTTTCCACACACATCTTCTTCATTAATCATTATCACAAATCAGTAATAGAGGTTTTAATTCTCATTTTCAAGACAGCAAGAGGAAGTTCAGAGATGTAAAGTGATGTAGTTAAGGTGGCACAGCTAGCATGAGTGGATCATGGCCTTAGACAAAAAGCTACCCTATTCTCTGAGTCCAGCATCCGATCCCCACACACACTGATGTTGAAAGAGCTTGGCCCTGGTTGGATTTTAAACAGACATTATTACATTAATATCTTTAAGTATCTTAATTAGGTCTTTCAGGAAGGAAAAGAAATTATTTGGTCACCAAAAACAGCCTGAGGATTCCAACTCGAAAGAGTGAGGCTGTTTCAGATCACTAGATAGGGTGGTGGCTCCATTTGGCCAGGAAACTTTAACATAAACGATGAACCATGTGTAGTAGGGGATACTTGGATAAAGCCCCTGGTCTACGAGGAAATGTGACTGTTCGTGGTATGTGCACCCAACACCTACAGCAAACACTCCCACGGCCACCAGTGTTGGATTCAATTAAACATTAAATTCATCATCTTTAGCAAGGAAAGAGAACAGCAAACAGTTGCTCTCTCATGGCTAAACACCCCTCGGATTTGCTGGCCTTTGATTTATTGGAAGAAACCTGCTGGGAAGAACATACTGTGTAGCTGATTAATGTCAGCTTCTGTCATCAGTTTCCACTTAGATTCTTGGCCAGCCCTGACATCTCCTCCCTTAAGGATCCAGAAGAATTTGAGGGCTGATCCAAGAGCTTTACTGGCATGGGATTTGCAGAATGTGGTGTTTGCAAAATAAGGAAGATGAATGGAAGTGGAATCCCATGTTCTCCACTGGACTTGTTTCTTTAATTCATTTCTCAAGAGGCCCTGCTCCATGCCAGGACCACACTAGCAAGGGGACTGAGGGAAGTGTGTTCCCAGGCCCCAGTACAGATGTCTTGCATTTCCTGTGCTGCTTTATGTGCTGGCTTCTTGGAGCTTGTCAAACTGGAAAGGGGTCTGAGGAGGAATGTAGTGCACATTCACCATCAGAACCTTTACCAGGACCCTTGGACAAAGCCTGTGGAAGAGTGAGCCCATGAGGAGCAGGCCCCATCCACTGACGAGTTAAGACCAAGAGAATACCCCTGCTCCCAGGTCATGTACATAGGCCTGATGTTTCACAAGGTCATGCAGCACCATTTTGCTTCTCCCAATGATAAAGCAAGGTGCAATGGCATTGTATTTAAATCAGGTAGAACTTTATATATGTGTTCTTCTAGAATTTCTGTTGGAGTAAATGTCCACTATTTGATTTTTTTTTATAAATAATTTTATGTTTTCCCCTTTTCTCTAGTATGCAAAAGATCTAGAAAGAGGTGGCAATTTTAACAAGACTTTAAACCCTCTCCTTTCTAAATATTCCTCCATTCGGGAAGAAAGAAGGAAAGAAAGAGAGAAAGGGAGAAAGAAAGAAAGAAAGAAAGAGAAAGAAAGAAAAAGGGAGGAATGAAGGAAGGAAGGAGGGAAGGAAGAGAAAAGAAAGATTTCAATTGAGAAAGAAAAATCTAGTCATCTATTCATGTTTTGCAAATCATCACGAAACCTAGTGACATAAAATAACATCCATTTTATTATATCTCATAGTTTTTAAGAGTCAGGAATTTTGGAGAAGTTGAGATAGACAGTTCTGGCATGGGGTATCACATGCAGTTGTAGTCAGGAGCTAGAAAAGCCCAGAGCTGAAGCAAAGCCAGTGGAGGCTTCCTGGGGACATCGCTTTCTCTCTCTCTCTCTACCCCTCCCTTCATTCTTCCTCTCCCTCTCCCTCTCATCCTTCATATAGTCTCAGGAAGTTTCAATGCAGTCTCTCCCCTGGGCTAATTTGGGCCTCTTCATGGCATGACAGCCTCTGGAAAGTAAAAGTGCTTGCATGGAGATTGAGGCTTCAAGAGTGTATATTGCAGTGGGTTCAACTCTTGTACTGTTTTTAGTATGCTTGTGATTCAAGATGCACAGAGGCTTTCAAGATTGCTTTTAATAACTTAGAGTTACTTTCTTCTCCTTTTACTAACCAATCATAAAGACTTGGTAGGAGCTGGGACCAAATTACTGCTATGTTTCTTTTCAAATCTATTTGTCTAGTGTTGTTGATTTTAGCCATTTTTACAGGTGTAAGGTGATATCTCATTGTAGTTTTTATTTGCATTTCCCTAATGATAAATTGTGTTGAGCATCTTTTCACGTGTCTGTTGGCCATTCATATGTCTTCTTTGGAAAAATGTCTATTCATGTCTTCCACCCATTTTTAATTGGATTATTCATTTTTGAGGAGTTAAGTTTTATAAGTTCTTTGTATATTTTGGATACTAACTCTTTATCAGACATGTTATTTGCAAATATATTCTCCCATTTTGTAGGTTGCCTTTTCGTTTTGTTGATTGTTTCCTTCTTGTGCAAAAGCTTTTTATTTCGATGTAGTCCCAAGTTTATTTGTGCCTTTGTTTCCTTTGTCTCAGGAGACATATCTAGAAAGAAGTCGCTGCAGCCAATGTCAAAGAAGTTACTGCTTGTGTTCTATTCTAGGAATTTTATGGTTTCAGGTCTCACTTTGAGGTCTCTAATACACTTAGAATTTATTTTTTTGTATGGTGTAAGAAAGTGACCCAGTTTCATTCTTTTTTAAATGAAGTTGTTGTCCAGTTTTCTCAACACCATTTGTTGAGGAGACTCTCTTTTTCCCATTGGATATTCTTTCCTACTTTGTCAAAGATTAATTGACCATATAATTGTGGGCTCATTTCTGGTTTTTTTCTATTCTGTTCTATTTACCTGTGTGTCTACTTTTGTGCCAGTACCATACTGTTTTGATTACTATGGCTTTATAGTATAACTTGAAGTCCAGGATTGTGATGCCTCCAGCTTTGCTTTTCTTCTTCAAAGTTACTTTGCCTATTTGTGGTCTTGTGTGGTTCCATACAAATTTTAGGATTGCTTGTTCTAGCTCTGTGAAAAATACTGTTGGTATTTTGATAGGGATTGCATTAAATGTGTAGATTTCTTTGGGTAGTATAAATATTTTAACAATATTTTTTCTTCCAATTCATGAGCATTTAATGTCTTTCCATTTCTTTATGTCATCTTTAATTTCTTTCACTGGTGTTTTATACTTTTCATAGTACAGAATAGCTAAAGTCAACAATGCAAGAAACAACAAGGGTTGGCAAGAATGTGTAGAAAAGGGAACCCTCTTGCACTCTTAGTGGGAATCCAAACTGGTGCAGTCACTCTGGAAAGCAGTATAGAGGTTCCTCAGAAAGTTAAATATAGAAATACCCTATAACCCAGCAATCTCACTACTAGGTATCTAGCCAAAGAATACAAAAATACTAATTGAAAGAGACACAGGCACTTTGATATTTATAGTGGCATTATCTACAATAGCCAAATTATGGAAACAGCCCAAGTTTCCATCAACTGGTGAATAGATAAAGAAGATGTGGTGTATATATACAATGGAATATTACTCTTCCATAAAAAGGAATGAAATCTTGCCATTTGCAATGACGTGGATGGAGCTAAAGAGTATCATGCTAAGTGAAATAAGTCAGTTAGAGAAAGACAAATACCATATGATTTCACTCATATGTGGAATCTAGGAAACAAAACAAAGTAGCAAAGGGGAAAAAAGAGAGAGGCAAACTTAGAAACAGACTCTTAACTATAGAGAACAAACTGATGGTTACCAGAAGGAAGGCGGGTGGAGGGATGGGGTAAAGAGATTCTGGAGATTAAGGAGTGCACTTGTTATGATCACTGGGTGTTGTGTGCAAGCATTGAATCACTATCTTGTACACCTGAAATGAATATTACACTGGACGTTAACTAACTTGAATTTACATAAAAACTATTTGTCTACAATCCTTTGGGGTATTGTTATAGGTCTCTCCTCCTTAAAAGAAAGACAATAATCATAAGTACTGATACTCACTGACACGTCAGGTACTGTTCTATATACTTTTCATGCATCGAATAATTTAATTATTGCAAATATGCTGGAGATTGGCACTATTTTTTTTCTTGTGCAAATGAGATAAAAAGAAGTACAGAAAAGTTGAGCAACTTGTCAAAAGCCACACAGCTGGTAAGTGGCAGAGCCAGGATTTAAACCCAGGCAATCTGATTCAAGAGGTCATCTGCTTAAGGATTATACCAACCTGTCTGCCTCAAAGAAATCATGAAGTCAGGTGACTTCACATTTAAGCCACAGAGAACTTTCAACAGCCTTGTTCTTTATGGGCACAAGGGGTAAGACCCCTTAGACAAGCATCTGGCAGTCTAACTGGAGAAACAAACAGTATGTGACAGATCCTAATGAGGACCCCAGGCAAAGGCTCTCGGAGTCTATAAAAGGAGAGAACTGGGAACAACCTAGATGTTAGGAAGGCTTCCCTTTGAAGGGAGGAACATAAATGTCTCCTAAGAACACATAGATCTTAGAGCACGAGAAAGGTGGATTTGACATCCTACATAGTGGGAGGAACTTGCTTTGCCACATAGTCCGTAATATTGCCAGTTCTGGTCTTAAATAAGGGGTTCCTCTTCTGCAATGACTCCACTGGATTTCTTTAGGTCATAACAATTAGATTATAACCTTGAAGGAGAAAAGGAGACAGGATTCTCCTTAAGGATGGGCCAGGGATGAAAGGCCTCTTGCATATGGAGTATCCAGGGATTTCGCCTCAATTCTCCAGCCAATTCCATAGAACTCCTGAGATCGGACAAGATCCGGCTTCTTCTGGGAAGAGTGGTTGCAGACTGGAGCCTCAAAAATAAATTAGTTGCCACTAATTCTCTGTCCTCACCCTCACCTGCCAGGAACTGAAGAGACTCTTTTCCCATCCAGGGACTATTAAAATGGAGAAGGACCCCATGGCCCTCAGACCCACAGTGTCTCCCAGCTGCTGCTAGGTGCACCTTGAGCTCTAGCAGGCAAGGATCACACTCACCTTCTTCACTACTGTGACCCCAGCAAGTGACATGTGATAAATGTTCAGCAAATACGTGTGAAGTAAATAAATGAGTGAAGTAACTGATGAATAAATGGACAAGTAAGGATTTTTGCATCTATGTTCATCAGAGATATTGACCTATAGGTTTCTTTTTTGTAGCGTCTGTCTGGTTTTGGTATCAAGGTAATACTGGCCTCATAGAACGAATTTGAAAGTTTTCCCTCCTCTTCCATATTTTGGACTTACTTGAGAAGCACAGGAATCATCTCTTCTTTAAAGGTTTGGTAGAATTTACCTGTGAAGTCATCTGGTCCTGGGCTTTTGTTTGTTGGGAGTTTTTTGATTACTTATTCAATTTCATTGCTGGTAATCTAGTTCAGTGCTAGTGTCCATCTATAGTTGAATGGATAAAGAAGATGTTGTGTATATAAACAATGGAATGTTACTCAGCCATTAAAAAGAATGAACTCTTGCCATTTGCAACAACAGGGATGGACCTAGAGGGTATAACACTAAGTGAAATAAGTCAGATAGAGAAAAACAAATACCATATGATTTCACTTATATGTGGAATTTAAGAAACAAAACAAATGAACAAGCAAAGAGTAAAAGAGATAGACAAAGAAACAAAAACAGACTTGTAGAACAAACTGGTGGTTGCCAAAGGGGAGGTGGGTGGGGGAATGGGTGAAATAAATAAAGAGGATTGAGAGTACATTTATTGTGATGAGCACTGAGGAATGAAAAACCAAATAAAGAAACAAGTGAATTTGTATTGGTGGTTTTGGAAGCCAACAACAAGATTCTGGAGCATTAGAATGGACACGAGCTTGTCCCTCCCCACTACCTAAAAAGAGTGCTAGTGTAAGGTGAGAAAGAGTCCTTGTGTCCAGAGACCTGGCTTTCTCCTTGGTTGGTACAATTCACGCTTCCTTCTAGAGACATTGAAACAGTATGTCAGAACATTTAAAAGATGAACCAATGTAAAATTTACTACACTTAATTCTGAAGCCTCTTTTTCCAGGTACTCAGAACTCAGATTTGACTCTATTTCGGGGTAAACTGAACTCTAGAATTATCACAAACATCATACAGCTCTGGATGCCTGTATCTGAAGCACTCTTACATGGTACCAAGATCAACTGAATGTGATGTTATCTTTGCCAGCAGGTGGTTCAAAATGAATGACCCAGTAAACAGAAAGCTCATTATCCTTGTGATAAACTGCTCCCTTGTTTGTAAAAGCATTTATTTTAAGAAAGGATTTCCCCAAAAGGAAACAAGCTGTGATCTCCTGTTGAGAAAGGTTAAAGCAAACTTTAGCCATTTCAAACTAACTATTCAAAATGAATTAAGATCTTGGTTGTGAAACTAGTTTGCTCCAACTATCTATAAATGATAATTTTTTCTGGTAAGTTGGGAAAAGAGAAAATTTGAACACGGTCTGTGTATTACATTTACTGAAAACTTACTAAAATGGGGGAAAGGGGAAATAATTGACTGGAAAATAAAGGTTTCTAAAACAGAATGTATGGTGTATATAAAGCACATTCTTGTTACAAACATAATGCAGTTAATATGATAATAAATTACAATAATAAAATATACTTAGTAATAAATATGTTATATGTATATTAATGTTATATGTATATTAATACATATATGTTAATATACATATTATATTACTAGAGAAGTATTCCCTATGGCATTGATGGTAGAACTCCCTAATATGATTGAAATGTAATGATTCTATTTGTTGACTTTTACCTGCCTCACTGATGGGAACTCACCCATCTGCATATGCCCCTTACACCCACGAGGTAGTCAGGCCTCCTTATGCTCTTTTTGTGCCAGCAATAATATTGTGTTGTGGTTCATGCTGCTCCTTTGGGCAGAAGAATCCTTCCTTAGCTCTTCTATTAATCTTCTCAAGACTTATGAAGACTTTCTACATCCTTTCTGTCAGCCATATGCATTGTTTCTGTGATTCTTTGTCAAGCTTCTTCCCGTACAAATTTCCTGTATAATTTTATAATTTCCTGCATAGAGGCACTTTGCTAGAAGCCAACGACTCAGAGACATGTAAGGCCTTGAGGGGCCCTCAAGTTAATGGGGAGATGGTCTTACACTTGACTTACTATAAAACCAGTGAGAATTTAGAGGACCAGAGTCAGATTTGGCTAGATATTCTATTTGGTTACTAAGTGTTGAACTGAATGGACTGAATGAAGGCTCACAGATGTCTTATCATCATGGCATCCATGTAGTGTCTGTGACAGCAGGCTCCATACTGAGTAGTCTGAACATATGATCTTATTTAATTCCTACAACATTCTTGCAAAATAGCCTTATGGTCCCTACTTAAAGTCGAGAAACAGGTGGCCCAGAGTAGAGCAACACAGACACTGTTTGGGTCACACAGAAGTGGCTTCACTTCTCACTGGCCTGGTGCCTCCAGGTCATTTTCACGTGTCCACCCTGGCTCCCTCCCTGTAGGCCAACAAGACTGACCAGTGATTCTGTCTTGAGAAGGACATTGGAGCCCCAATTCCATAAAGCTTCTCATAACTCGGGGCATTGCTGTTCTAAGACTCAGAAAAAAATGAGCCTAATTAGGGTGTGGGCTAGTCCAATAGTTTAACTATCCCTGGTTTCACATTTGGAATTGTTTCTCAGATGAAGATCAGGGAAACAGACTCAGAACCACAGAACTAAAATGAAGGCAGGACACCCCATGGCCATCTCGCCTGCTTCTTGACCCAGGTACTTAGCTTAATGGCAGTTCTTACCTCAGATAGAAATATGGAGGGCAGCTGACACTGTGGCCTGTGGCCGGCCCACGAGGGTGGTCTCTACTAGAGCAAGTTGTCTAAAAGTAACAGACTGGGTTCTCTATCCCACATCCACCTTGGCCACACCTGAGGCCTGGGGAGAGGATGAGAGACAGCATCTCTGACTTTGAGGATCTCACGTGCTAAAGAGGTGGAGGTGATACCAAGAGATAGGAATGATAAGTCTTGGCAAGTCAGTGTGAAGTCCAAACTCCTTCGCTGGGCAGTCAACAGTTTCTACAATCTGACTTCAGCCCACTCTTTCAACCCGTCCACTCCTTTCTTGCCATCACACCTTAAAGTACTGCACCTGTCTGTGCTGTTCGCCATTCCCTAAGTAAACCAGGCCTTTGCTGCTGCATTCTCTTTGTGTTTGTGCATTCACCATAGCTCCAGCCCATCCCTACCACCTCTTGTTTATACAACACCACTCACCCTCCAGGACCAGCTTAAAGTCTGCTTCTTACAGAGGGGGCACCAGAGCCCCTCAGATGGCCTCAGCAGGCTCAGACCACCGGCACAGAAGGGATACACAGGCCAGGGCTGCAGATCAATGCCCCCACGCTGCTTCAAGGACTCTTCTGGTGTGCAGGCTGGACCATTCAAGAGCCTCCCACAATAGCCAGTTCACTGAACCACGAGGAAACAGTGGGCAAACAAGAAAGGTGTCCACGTCAATGGCAGAGGTTGGAAGAGAGCCCAGAGAGGCTGGATGCAGAACCCAGCATGGGGCTCTGTCCCCTACCCTTGAAGCTTCCGTCACCCAGAGGAAGTGAGAACACAGGGCAGAAAGTAGTATGCCCTTATAGCAGGACAGACTCTAGGGATGAGAGTTCTCAGTTTCTGTTGCTCATCAGTGAACTTGCTCACTGGCACTGGGAGAACATTTCATTCAGGTTTACTAACTTTGCTGTTAAAAGTCATGTGGAATGCCTTAACTGTCCTTTAAGTCGCTGGGTAGAAGGATGCTAGGCAGAGCCAGAATTGGAGGAGAGCTGCCCCAGCTCTCTCCCTGAGACTGTCTCGAAGCAGCAGGTTGAGGTAGCAAGGAATCTCTCAACGGACATGGCTGGGAATGGTCCAGAGGCCTGTCTGGCAACCTTCCCTGTTAACCCTTTGTTCTGCTGCTCACGAGTGACTGTGCCTCAGTTTCCCTAAATCTCTGAACTTAGCACAGAATTGAGTTACCTATATGGTAAATCCTGAAATACCCTTCTAGCCCCGAATGGAGCCTCTGAAAGGTAATGAATGAATTTTTTTGGCATCAACCTCCAAATGACCGATTTTCTCATTAAAACCAAAGAATGGACAATTTTAAAGAGATTATTTCCCCCAAAGATGGTAATCTGCAGTTTAATATTACAATATCATTTCTTGAAGTCAGTGGTTAGAACAGCTGCTCAGAGAAATTATTAATTTCCTGCAGTGAGCTGTGATTGGGAACTCACTGGCCAGAATGTCATTATTTTTTTAAGATGTATATTATGCATAGAAATATTGCCTAGAAACTCAAATGCATCGTAAGTGATAGTGCTTAACTGTGGGCCTTGTTGGAGAGGAGTGATTTAGTGAAGTTAGATTTTACTGGCTGCAGAGAAACACATGGAAATTGACCAGAGGTCAGGCTGGGGCACACAAAGTATAATACACACAGCATTTTAGGTCAAGTATTAGCTTGGTCACCTCCTCAGCTGACTGTTAAATCTGGAAAATAAGAGAGGCTAGCATTGGGGTCATGTTGGATGTCTGCATCCTACTAATCTACTCCAAGGGAGGCCTTCTGGTTTTTTTGTTTTGTTTTGTTTTGTTTTGTTTTGTTTTGTTTTCTCAATGAGGCAGGCCATCTCAGCCCTGACACTTGATATTTTGAGCCAGATAATTCTTTGTTGTGGAGACCGTCCTATGTAACGCCAAATGTTTAGCGGCATCTCTGACCTCTACCCACTAGATGACGGTAGCACACTTCAGCTGTGACAACTAAAAATGTGTTCAGACCTTCCTTACTAAATATTCTCTGGAGGTTGGGGGCTGGGACAAATTCACCCCTGGCTGAGAACCCCTGCAGGAAGGGAGACCCGTATCTGTTTAACTGGTGCTAGGGATGTGCCCAGCGACCTCCCACCTATGCCCTAGCTCCCACATCCCAAAGTTAATCTAAAGTAAATGTATTTCATTGTTTATTCAGTTCAGTTACAAGCTGATTTCCACATGAAAACCGCTCCATGCCTTTCCTTTCGCAATTTACAATGAGTAATGGACAATTTTTAAACTTCCTCATAACTTATGGGAACAACAAAATGTACAAAATTTCATTCTTACGGGGTGACTATTTGGCTCTAACAGAGTAATGATTAACAATATGCTTAAAAGTGTGCTGTTAAGCAGTGAAATGAATACCAGTACAAATTACCTTTGATGTGACTATAGAATAACCATTCGAGCCATTTTCCTGGATATCCTTACCCTGGTATTCAATTTTTCCATCTCTTCCAGCTCCACATCGGTCCCATGACGCCTGAAACATTATGTTCAGAAGAACACCATCCTCTCAACAGAGATACCTGGTCAGTCCTCATCATGGCCCCGACCATTAGTCTAGCTTGCCTCCCATTCAGCTCCAAATGAGTTGGCTCAATAGAAGCTTCAAATTTAGACAGACCTGTGTTCTATTGACAATTGTGTCATTCACAAGTTGTGTGCTTTTCAGTAAGACACTTAGCCTTCCTAGGTCCATTTTCCTTCTATCTAAAGTGAGCTGGCAATGTTTACTTCCTGGAGTTGTGAGGAATTAATGAAATAATGAGAAAGAAGACAGTAGATGTGTGCCTGGTGCACACACACACACACACACACACACAGTGTTTGTTTTATTCAAAGGGTGGTCAAACCAGTGTAGTGCAGACCACATCTGCGAGTATTTCCTTCAGTGTGATGATGTCCAGCTGGGATTCCCATACCCATCTGTCTTCTCAGTTCCTCACTTTACCTAGATCTGTATCTGAGCTCTTTCACTCTAAGACTCCATTTGGAAGAACAACATCGGCCAGCTGGGTTCCCCCTGGGGCTACTCAGGACAGTGGGAGGGAGCCCACTGGCCAAGCAGTGTTTCTCTAGGACTTGCCCACTGTGTAGCCAGCTTGAGTGGAGATCCCAACACTAATGTCCGTGTGATGGATGGTGGTGCTTAGTAGGCTAAGACCCAAACGCCTTCCCTGTGTGAGGATGGCTAAAATGTTATTCACTTTCAGACTCCATGACCACACAGCCTCCCATCTATCTAGATGCTAACAGAACACCAGAAAGGCTTTTTAACTTGCCTTTGCAAGTTAACTTGCAGTGAAGATGACAAAAGCATCGTGAAGACCCAAGCCCTCACTGTAATAAACAACACTGGACACAACTCACAAGCTGGAACAACGCATGCATCACATTTGGACTGAAGCGTCAGGGGTTCTAATACGAGCTTTGAGGTCTGGCTTATTGCAATTCTAATGGGAACCCACAGCCAGAGAGATGGGGGAACTAGAACTTGTCTGCTTGGATCCTTCTTACTTGTCTTAGGTGTTCTGCTCTCTGCGATGTTACTTCATAATTTCCTTGTTAGTGCTTGCAGCCCATATTAATTTTTCATTCATTCCCCCCAACCCCAAGAACTGTCTTTATTGACTGATTTCCATAGAGAGTTGATCCCTTCAAACAGCTCTACCCAAGCCCACTGTCCCCTTTTTGGGGTTAACCTCAGCATGGCTTTCTTTCAATACTTAGTTCTGTAGCTTTCTTTCAAATCGAACCATTTCGCTCTGGGTTCCCTTTCTGTCTTTTACTCTCTCCCTCACCCCTTCTATTACTCACATTTTCTGGCCCTTTTAAATTGGGCAAACAATTGGGACGCTGGGTGGCTCAGTTGGTTAAGCATCTGACTTCAGCTCAGGTCATGATCTCAGTCCGTGAGTTTGAGCCCTACATTGGGATCTGTGCTGACAGCTCAGAGCCTGGAGCCTGCTTCGGATTCTCTCTCTCTCTCTCTCTCTCTCTCTCTGCTCCTTCCCCGCTCATGCTCTGCCTCTCTCTCTCAAAAATAAATAAACATCAATAAAAAGTTAAACAAAAAATTTGGTAAACAATTTTAAGGGACAGAGAATAATAGAAAAGTCACCCATGTACTCAGGCCTCAGAATTAATCAGTGTTAATATTATATCATATTTGCTTTGGAGTTTTAAATTTTTTTTAATTTTTGTGTTTTTTAAATTTTTTAATAAAAGAAAAAATATTAGTAAGTAATATGGAAAACTTTTACATACTTCTAACAAACCCTAAAATTAATAACTCATTCTCGTAAATAAGGCAAGAGCCTTTGAAAGTTTTAATTTCTCTCTCTATTTCTTTCTCCTGTCCTCTGTTTTTACTGTCTTGTAATTATATCACATTATGATGTTAACTTCCCCAAATATTACTGATTCTTTGCGGTTGATAACATTTTGACATACTGCCGTATTTTTACCATAATCTTTTCTCTTATTACGTCTGGTTCTGTCCCATTCTTTCCTTCTGGGTTTATTTTTCTTCTCGTTTTAAGCACATGATTTAGTATTTCTTTCAGAGAGAATCTGTGAGTAGCAAATTTGTTCCTATTTCAGGGGTTCCTTTTAAACTATTTAATTCTTTCCCACTTTCATGTGGATGAGGTCAGCACATGCACTTGACCTCCAGCACACCCATTTTCCACAATTGCTCTTGTATGAGCCTCAAAGTTGAAATACTACTCACTGAAGACCAGTGATGATTAACTATCCCCCAGGCTACTCCTCTCAGTATTGTCTTAAGGATTTATGACTCGGTTGGAATTAGATCTCCTTTGATCCTAGTAACATTTTACACAACACATTTAAAAAGGAGTAAAACCACATTACGTTACAGAAAGAGTCCTACTAAGTGCTGAGGTATCTCAGCAGGATTCCCAGATCTCTCCTGCGTTCCTGCCCCCAAAGCTGGAACAGGACATTCTGCTTCCCTGGCAGTCTCCACCGCCCTCCACACTGTCCTGTTATTGCTTGCTTGTAGACTACTCCCTGTCCCAAGGGAGGCTGATCATTTGACTTCGTTTGTCTCTTTCCTCTGCTGTCCTTGGAAAGCCTCTCCCCTCTGCTAGCAGTTTCAGGGATCAATTGTTCTTTGGCAGAGAAAGAGGCTCGATGACAATGAAGAGTTTCCATTTCTTCTTCCTGCAGCTGCTTGCCCGAGAGACCAAGCCAGACTGTGCACCTCATCACAGGAGAGGAAGCAGCATGAGCCCTGGAGGTTAAATGAATTAACTCCCCCAATCACCTGAGCAAAAGAGACCAGAACACCTTCTTCCGTTGGGGCCACCTGATGAAAACAGATGAACTGTCTTCTCAAACGTACAGATATTAGGCTGCACAATTCTCCGGGTCGATACAAGTATGGAGAAGTAAATCCATTTACTGATAAACCAGTCTGTAAATTTCCATGGAAGAGCCGATGACATATAGAAGAAAGCATAACCTCTGGTTAAAAGAAAGAAAAAGAAAGGCAGTAGAGCTACAAGGAAGACACTATAAGCTCTTTATTGATTTATTGCCAATTTTTTCCTATTTGTCAATGTCTTTCACAGTTGTTTCAAAGCTTTTAAGCAGAAATTGAAGAGTTTTACAACATCTCTTCCTTTCCAGGTATTTTGTGAACTGGTCTTTCCTTCAAAGAGTAGCTTCAGTACCAGAGGAGGTGAATTAAAACTAAATTTGCTGTACATGTGCTGTGACAAAGAGTTCAATTGGAATGTATCTCCTACGAAAGGAGAGATGGTCACATCATCTCTCTCCAGACACCCAAGAACTTCATCTGCCTTCTCTTCTCACTGTGTCTTTTTCAGAACGTAATGGATGAAGGGTATGGGAGAGTATGTGACCCAGTGTACTTCCAGCTAAGTGGTGAGGTACAAGCAATTAGATGGGCCTGCTGTAGCTCTCCCGAGTCCTTCTTCCCTTGGGGCAAAGGTGCTTAAGACTAAACCTAAAACTGAAAAGGAGAGGAAATCCTAACATAAATATCACTTCTCAATTACAGTTCATTTTCCTTTCCCTACTTCTCTCTCATAAACACATGCATAGTCACTCAAAGCAGTCTTACATTCCAGAAGTGAAGACATTCTTAAGAAAGGAAAGTTTGAAAATTCAACATTCAGTTACCTTTGCCCTGATTGCTATGTAAGTCCTGGTGAGTCATTGTTCTTTTAAAAATGGGGGTGAGCATCTCAATGATTAATGAAGGTTTTCTAGACTGGCAGGGGGCCTTACCCAGATGCTAATAAAAATTTCCACCTACGTCTTGGTTTTAGAATAAATACTAGAGAAAGAGAAAAAAATATGCAATGGCATGCAGATTTTTTAAAGCTCGCTGTTTTTGGACACATTAAGCATTTGTGTAATCATGGTGATTACCACTTTTCACTTGACTGTTTTTTAGTTACTAAATCAAAATTTTCCTTTTGACCTCTTCAACATTTGCAAAGGGGTTGCAAAGTAGAAATCTTCTTTTTCAGAGTGCTGTGCCTTGCTATTTTCAAAGAGCAATTTGTACCGTCTCATGCTAAATTACAAACTACTGCCACCTCAGGAAATATGGGAGA
This sequence comes from Prionailurus viverrinus, assembly GCF_022837055.1. Taxonomy (NCBI): domain Eukaryota; kingdom Metazoa; phylum Chordata; class Mammalia; order Carnivora; family Felidae; genus Prionailurus; species Prionailurus viverrinus. The sequence continues at coordinate 126,972,605 of NC_062563.1, read as the reverse complement.
TCTGCATGTCCTTTCTCATGGGTTCCATGGCAGAAGTTGCCCAGACGGCAGATGTAATTCTGTTTTCTTATCTTATCGCAAGGAAACCACCAACCTGCATGACCCTCGTAGAGAAAGAGAACACTTATCTTCACAGCTTTGGGACAATAAAGAGAATCCTAGAATCTGTGCTTACTTCCCAACTGCTGATCAGATGTATGAAAATGATGGAAAAGCTGGTCTTTTCCATGATCTCACTTTTTCCTTTCGTCTCCTACTCCTACCTACTACACTCACTCTAAACCCCAGACACATTTTCCCATTTCTCGTTTTCCTGGGGAAACCGGTGCTTACACAGAAATCAATTGATTCTCTTTTACTTTTAATAGAAATTTGCTTATTGTGGTGGATCCACTAGCTGTGTGCCAACATTTATTGTCCCATTTTTCCTGAGCACAGAGCTAGACTACATTTCCCAGATTCCTTTGTGTTAGTTGTGACCAGGTGATTGAACTCTAGCCAGTGAAATCATGAGTGTCCTTTCCAGGCTTGGCCCATCACATTTCTCATTTTTGCTCTTTATGTCCTTATACCTTTAAGACTGGCTGCAGTCAGGACTTTCTCTCCCCTCAACTTTAAAAGCACCATGTTCAGAGTTGGAGAGCTGCTGTCATTCTGAAGTTTCTAGAATGGCCACATGGGAGCAGAGCTCCCTTACCACTCACAGACCTGGAGCCATTCTGGGATGTTAAGTGATTAGAAATAAACTGCTATTGGGGTGCCTGGGTGGCTCAGTAGGTTAAGCATCAAACTTTGGCTCAGGTTGTGATCTTACTGTTCATGAATTTGAGTCTAGCATCAGGCTCTGTGTTACCCACACAGCCTGTTTTGGATCTTCCCCCCTCCCCCCTCTCTCTCTTTCTCTCTCTCTCTGCCCCTACTCTGCTCATGTTCTCTCTCTCAAAAATAAAATAAACATTTAAAATAAAAGAAATAAACTGCTATTTTGTTGAGTGATACATACATGGGCCTTTTTGTTACCTCAGCCTAGTCTACACAAAAAATATATGCTTTCATGCTCCCTTCAGATGAATTTGGATTTTGCATTACATTTCCTGAAAGCTTTCAAGATACAATAAAAGTAGTTGTCTGGTAGTGGGGCTCTGATGGTTGATAAAAAGGAAGCTCTGGGCTTAAAGGTTTGTGTTCATTGAAGCACAACCACGAATAAAATATCAGTTGTGTAGCGATAGCACCTCTGTTATTCAGGTTATAGCAGCCTTTAAATTTTTTTGATGTTTACTTATTATTGAGAGACAGAGAGAGACAGAACATGAGCATGGGCATGGGAGGGGCAGAGAGAGAGGGAGACACAGAATCTGAAGCAGGCTCCAGGCTCCGAGCTGTCAACACAGAGCCTGATGTGGGACTTGAACCCACAAACTGTGAGATCATGACCCGAGCTGAAGTCGGAGGCTTGACTGACACTGCCACCCAGGCACCCCTCATGGCAGCCTTTGACCACCATTCATAGGCGAACCGGCTGGAAGTCAGGGGAATTGGGCATTTTTTCTACCTGTATGTGCTGGCTTTCGATGTGGCTTGATGGAGGAAGGAAATGTTAGCATTTGGTAGGCCTTGCCTGCTGAGAGGCCTAGTTTGAAAACATTACTTTCTGATTCCTTTTCCAACTGGCAGGATTCATGGTTCTGGTATCTGGAAACCTGATGTTGGTGCCAGTGGGAAACCCTGATCCCCAGAGAGATAAGTGAGCATCTGGGTTATTACCAGGAGCTGTGTCCTTCAGGGCTTCCTGTCACATTGCAGATACAGTGGCTAGAACTGGATCACTATCCCCCAGTAGCCAAGAAACAGGAGGCTCCTGATGAGGCAGAGCCAGGTCCTGGGCAATCACTGCAGAAGTAGAGTATATTTTATGCTTTTTCACAAAGAGACAATGATTTTAAGGTAGTAGCCATTTACCTGATAAACTGCATTGGACTGAAGAATATTGTTTTGTTCCTTTTGGCCCAAGATCAAACTTGGGCAAATGATCTGTTTCTCCTTCCCTCTCTCTCTCTTTGTTCTATCTCTCCTTCCTGCCTTCTCTTTTCTCTCCTTCTCTCCCTCCCTTCCTCCTTTCTTCTTCCTCTTTTATTTATTGGACACATTCTACCTAATAAGTACTGCATGCACAGCATTGTATTTAGAAGAATAAACAAGACTCACTCCCTGTCTCCAAGGGGTTCACTGTTTCATGGGGAAGAGTGGGGGGAGAAAATAGATAATAACACAGTGTGGAAAGCTTCAAGGATCAGAGTGCTAAGGAAACAAAGAGAACAGACATCTAAATCTGACTTTGGACTGCTCTTTCTAGATTCTTGACACACATCCTTCCATTTCAGAAATCAGGCACCTTCTGGCTCTGGGTGTTCTGCAACTCTGACGTGGACCAGGAGCAGAAGAATCCTGAAATAAATCAGACCCTTATGGAAACCTCTACTCTAAGAAAACATTTTAAAAAATCCAGCCCCCCAAGTGTTTGCCCTGGAAACCCTTCTCAGCCCCCTGGAAGAGGACTACTCTCCCACCCTGAGTGATGTCCTATTTGAGTTTGGTAACACAGAACCAAGGTCAGTCTGGTGTTTCTCACTTTATAAATTCTCATCTGTCAAGAGATGCTAAAGGCACCACTCGCAGTCAAATGTACCCCAAGGCCATCAACATTTAAAAACCAGCCATTGTTTACCAAGTTCTGTCAACCAGAATTGGGTATTTCTTGCATTTGTTTGTTTGAGGAAAAAGTTATTTTTCTCTTCCTAACCACCCACCCTGCAAAAAAAGGAGAAAGTGTTTAAACAAACAAATTTCACAAAATAGTTCTCTTCCTTCAGTTAAGGGAGCACAAGCTGTCTATACAATGATATATAAAAATGACTTGGTCAATAAAATAAAGAAACTACAAACACGGGTACATGCTTTAACCTAACACATATGCTTTAATACCTCTTGCAAATAGTCTGTGAGGACTTTAATTTGCTTTTTAATTTTTTTTTAGTGTTTATTTATTTTTGAGAGAGAGAGACAGAGCATGAGTGGGGCAAGGGTAGAGAGAGGGAGACATAGAATCTGAAGCAGGCTCCAGACTCTCAGTTGTCAGTGCAGAGCCCAATGCGGGGCTCAAACTCAGGAACCACGAGATCATGGCCTGAGCTGAAGTCGGACACTTAATCGACTGAGCCACCCAAGCGCCCCGGACTTTAACCTGTTTTAATGATGCTTTGTAAGCTATAAAACAATTTTTAAGACATGTTGCCTCATTTAAGTCTTATCACAACTCACTGGGGTGGGTAAAATCATTTGCATTTTACAAATGATAAGTACGGTGCTCAGAAGAGTTTAAAAACTGTCCAAAGTTACATAGCCAGAAGATAGATGGCATAAGATTGCATTTAGGTTAGCCTCACTCCAAACTTCATGCATTTTCTACTGATCCAGTCTCCTTTAGCTATAATCTCCCTTTTACCTCGATTTTAGCAGCCAAGGCCACCTAGAGGGGTGTGGGACTGCAAACAGATGGACGTATGCAGATGAGGGAGACGGAGAGCTCGGACTAACTCCATGTCTTTGCACATGTGGCCTTTGGGACTGAGTTGTCCAAAACTAAGCCATTCTTGGATTAGAATAGTCTACACAGAAAACCAATGCAAGGGTCACCACAAAGAAGAAAAAAAACAGCCATAAGGAAACACAGAAAGGACCCCCCCCCCAAAAAAAAAAACACCCAACGTTGATTTATAAAGATGTGCTAGCTGGCACAAGGTGCTAGTTTCCAAAAATTACCACCATCCCCACCCCTCCTGCACTTCTGCCTGCTCCAGAGAATGCCATGAAGGGATTGGGTTTTGTGACTCTTTGGAATATAGAGCTTACCCCTTCATGGAAACCTCCAAATGTCTATGTTCCAGCTCTCTGTGTTCAGTATAGCAACTTGAAATTGAAAGAAAAACATTAAAACCCCAACAGATTATTTTAATTTGGGGTTTCTCAACCTCAGGACTATTGACATGTGGGAATGCATCATTCTTTACTGTGGGGGCTGTCCTGTGCAATGAAGGATAATTAGATCCCTGGTTTCTCCCCACTAAATTCCAGTAGCACCCCCCAGTTGTGACGACTAAAAATGTCTCCAGACATTGTCAAAGTCCCCGTGGGTAAAGAATCACCCCCTGTTGAAAACCACTGAGAGGACACTTCTTTGCTTTTCTGTTTCTTTTAATGATCTGGAAGACATTAAAAATATCACATGCTTTAGCCATTGTTCAGGAGACAGATTTTGGATTCTTTATAGCTTTCATGTGATTCTTCCCCTCTGTTAGGATAATCGATCAATAGTTAAATTCTTTAATTGTTAGAGAATGTCAAAGTTGTTTTTATTTTCAAAGCTTGAAAAAATATGCTGTGACCAAAGACTGTTGGAGTGGCTATATACGAGCGTAAGTCCTGGGACCACCAGTTTTAAATTGTGTGACCTTGAAGTTAATCTCTCTGGATGCACGTCGCCTTATCTAATCCTCCGAAGAGTTGTTGCCAGAATTAAATCAAGCAATACGTAGGTCTGTCACATCTAGTGTTGCCAGATTTAGCAAATAAAAATACAGGACGTTCAGTTACATTAGAATTTAAGAACATTTTAAATAAACTTAAGATGAATTCGAAATTTTTTCTTTTAGAATTTAAAACAAGTTTTTTAGTGTAAGTATGTTGCATGCAATACTTAGTAACCTTAATCAGATAGTACAAGGGTTCAATGGTAGCTATTATGACTATAAGCTTAGCACTAGAGAGAGTCAGGTGAGAAAACCAGGTGCAGCTCCTGACTTTAAAACAAATGGACGTTTGACCCAAGCAGGACAGAGAGGCATTTGGGATCTTCCCAAAGAACCAGTGACAAACACTTCAAATCTTTCACAGCTTCTTATTCTTTGTTTATCTTCCCTTCATTATTCATAAGTTCTGCTAGTCACGTGACACTGTCTACTGTGTTCCTTGGTTATTGCTCACACCTTTGAGGTTATACAGATAAATAATCAGGAAACAACCTTCCAAATATTTTGAGATATGAATAACGTCAAGGTAGGGAATGAGAAAGAGCTGCCTTCAAATCCCCTCTGTCACCTCCTCTCAGGATGAGCTTACAAGAGTGTCATAACCTCTCTGTTTCCCTCACTGCAGAATAGTAGTACTTGCTTCCCAGGGCTGCTGTGAAGGTAAAATGGGTCATGCATTTATTTTATTTAAAAATTTTTTTTAATATATATTATTTTTTTATTTTTGAGAGAGAGAGAGAGCGAGCATGAGCAGGGGAGGGGCAGAGAGAGAGAGGGAGACACAGAATCCAAATCAGGGTCCAGACTCCAACCTGTCAGCACAGAGCCCAACATGGGGCTCGAACCTGTGAACAAGATCGTGACCTGAGCCAAAGTCAGCTGCTTAACCAACTGAGGCACCCAGGAGCCCTTGCATTTATTTTTTTTAGTTAATTTATTTATTTTGAAAGAGAGAGAGAGAGAGAGAACTTGGTAAGGGCAGAGAGAGAGGGAGAGAGAATCCCAAGCAAGCTCTCTGCTCTCAGTGCAGAGCCCAACTTGGGGCTTCAACCCATGAACCATGAGATCATGACCTGAACCAAAACCAAGATTTGGACGCTTAACTGACTGAGCCACCCAGGATCCCCAAAGTGGGTCCTGCATTTAAAAAGAACCTAGTAGATAATGTTTGCAACTTAGTTTCCTTTCCTTTCCTTTCCTTTCCTTTCATTCCTTTCTCTACCCTGGGATTAAATTATCTAGATGTTTTTTAACCCCTTTGAAAAGAAATAATGAGCTACAACTAAGGAATGGAATAAATGGAAAGTTATAACTTGTTGGTTAAAAAATAACTAGGGAGAAATGACAGCTTGTTAATCAACTTTCAGATAAAAAGACATGGGCTTTGGAGTTTGTCAGATCTGGTTAAATTGTTGTCACATCCTCTTACTAACTGGTTAGCTCTGGGCAAAGCACTAAGATTTTCTAAACTCATTTCATTCTTTGATACACAAAATATTTACCTCTCAGGATCACTGTGAGAATCAAATAGATAATATATATGATACATTTTGTAAAGTTGATTTCACACAATCATGTAAATATGATTTACATGATTTTGGCAAACCATAACTCAATAGACAAATGTTGTATACAATATACAAATGTTGGCCAGAAATATTGTTTTTGTCAAAATTAAAAAACTAAATTGTATTTCTGATTTGAGAACATCATGTCCACTGGTTAGGATATGGTTTGACTGTGAGTTGCAGTAGAGGTCCAGCTGCCTGTCTCACAATCTTTCTCTTCTCGGTTTTCCCAACAGACACCTGACTTTGTTCAGTGCAGTGGAACACACAGCTAAAAGATGACATTTCTCAGCCTACTTTGCAGCTGTAAGTGGCCAATGAGATATAAATCAAGGCAAGTCAAGGCATTGAAGGGGTGGGCAGATCTTCCCAGAAGACTCCGGGGCCCATTTGGAGGACAGGTGTGGGACGATGTGCATTTCCCTTTCGTTCTTGCAGCCTGGAATGTGGATGGGAGTGTTAGAGCTGCAGATGACATCTTACAACCATGATGTAAACTTGGGGATGAACGCTGTATGCTGAGGAAAGTGGAAAATAAAAATAAAACTAGACTAAGTCTCTGATGACTCAGAGTTATCATAACTGAACCCTGACTATTTACTTTTTCCTGTATGATAGATAAGCAAACCAAAAATGTATGCCTTGCTAAAGCTTCTGGAATGTGTTGTTATTGTTATTGTTGTTATATGCAGCCAAATGTACCCTTAGTGTACTAAGGAAAGTGAAGCATTGTTATATGCACCTTTTTAAGTTTCAAGGAAGGTTTACCCAAAGGAAATGAAAGATTTATATCTACACAAAAACCTGCATGAGGTTTATATAGCTTTATTCATAATTGCCAAACCCTGGAAACAACCAAGCTGACCTCCAACAGTTGAATGGATAAACTGTGGTCCATCCAGACAGTGGAATACCATTCAGCGCTAAAAAAAAATGAATTGTAAAGCCATGAGAAGACAGAGTCCCCTTAAATGCACGTTGCTAAGTGAAAGAAGCTGATCTGAAAAGCCTACATTACTGTACAATTCCAACTATATGACACAGTGGATAAAGCAAAAACAGTAAAGACAGTAAAATGATCAGTGGTTGCCAGGGTTTGTGGGGAGAGGGGAGGGATAAGCAGAGCAAAGAAAATTTTTAAGGCAGTGACATTACGCATATGTCCGAAACCACAGAATGAACAACAATAGTGAACATTAGTGTAAACCATAGACTTTGGGTGATTGTCATGTATCAGTGTAGGCTCATCAATTACAACAAATATATCACTCTGGTGGCGGATGTCGATAATAGGGGAGGTTATGCCTGTGCAGGGCAGGGGATATGTGGAAAATCTCTGTACCTTCCCTTCAGTTTTGCTGTGAATCTAAAACTGTTCTAAGAAATAAAACCGTACTTAAAAAATACCTCAAGCAAGGGTGTAGAAAGAAATACTTTTATTCTTCAATGAAGGTGCTACGAACCTAAGCTTATACCTGATCCCATGTGGGTCATTCGTATCTGTCTCTCTTCATTCATATATGTTTCTCATCTCTGAGCAACGATTCTACTACATACAAGTGCCAGGGCCATAACTGAATCTGTTGCTTGTATTCTAACTAACGTAAGGGGCAGATGGAAAGTTCTCTTGCCCGTGGAATACATAATAATGAATGTGTAGCAATGTTTCATGTTTCCACTGTGGCATTGTGGACTCTGTGGGGAATTGTGGTTCCCTGTGCTTTCTGGGAACAACTGTGTAGGTGTTTAAAGAACTCTCCTTCTTCATCTCTGGGTGGTTTACTCAAAGTTGACCATCATGAATATGTGTCTAATATATTTCTTGTACTGTATGTGGGTAGAATATTATTTCACATACTAAAACTTTTTTATTTGTCCCAACTTAGTTTCTTTTTTTTTTTACTTTCTCCAATTTTTGTTAAATTCCATGTAGTTAAAATACAGTGTAATATTATTTTCAGGTGTAGAATTTAGTGATTCATCACATACCACACCCAGTGTTCATCAAAGTGCCCTACTTAATCCCCATCACCCATTTAACCCATTCCCCACCCACTACCCCTACAATAACCAACAGTTTGTTCTCATATGTTTAGATTTGAATTTTTCTTTACAGTTTTGTGGAAAATTGTTATCATAGTTATATATGTATCATGAATATATTATTTTTTATCTCTAGTTTCTTAACAAGCATTTACTAATTAAAAATATTCTTTTTAAAAATATTTATTTTTGAGAGAAACAGACAGAGTAAGTATGCAAGCAGGGGTGGGGGGCAGAGAGAGAGAGGGACAGAATCCCAAGCAGGCTCCACTCTGTCAGCTCAGGGTCCAATTTGGGACTTGAACTCACGAACCATGAGATCATGACCTGAGCCGAAATCAAGAGTCAGACACATAACCAACTGAGTCAGACACGTAACCAACTGAGATTTTAAAAAAATCTCAAGTATTTTAGAAACTAGTCAAAGTAGACCAAATTATTTAGAAGATATTTAATTGTCTTCTTTTGTTTTTGTATCTATTCCAAGAATTAGCTATCCCATCATTAGATAAATCAGAGCATCATGGATTAGCTATAGCATGAAACCCTTTAATCATATAATCCTAATAAAACAAAAACATCCACTGATTGAGCCTCTCATTACACACCAGGAACTGTGCTAAGTGCTTTCCAAATGTGAACTCAATTAACTGTCCTCACCACATCTCTATTTATCGATCAGTATCAATCCTCTCTAGTTTACAAAATAAACGAACACTTAGAAATTTACATAGCTTTCCCATGATTACAAAGCCAGTAAATTGTATGTGCTGTGGAGGTGGGCACAGGACGGGACTTAGGTTCAGAATTCAAACCCAGGCCCGATTCCAAAACTCATGTGCGGTCCTTCTGTTAAACTCTGCAACATCTCTACCTCTATCACACTAATTTCATGGTGTGCAGTGAAACTAGCAAAAGGGTTATTTGGCCTCAGCTTCCTCCCCACAAACCCTAATCATACTTCTTGCTGACATGAGAAGGGGCCCGATCATGGGTAGACAACCTCAGTACTGTTTTCTTATGAGGACAGTTCCTCATGACATTGTTTTCTCATGACCCAGGACAAAGGGATGTGTTAGGAGTTAGGGGTTTGTTCACTCTCTGAACTTGAACAAACCACTTTCCTTTACTGAGCCTTGTTTCCTCCTCAGGAACAGTCAGAGGCTAGACTAGGTGATGTCTTTTATTTCTAAAATCCATTGAATTCACTCAGGACGTGGGGTCAGTTTGCAATGAAACCATCTGGGGAGGAGAGGTAACCCCTGGGTCATTGAGTCCTTCATGGGATTTTCAATCAGTAGGAAGTGTTTCTTTCCCTTCCATATAATGCTTTGGAGAAGATTATAGGAGCAAAGAATTCTGAATCTGAAACGAAGATAATATTTTCTCTTATATTTTTATAATGCTTAGCAATTAATAGGGTGCCACAGGTATATTAACCTCACAGCAACTACTACGAATAGTGATAGCATTTGTGTCTTCACTCCACAGAGGAGAAATTAATCCTCCTAGAGAATAAGTGACTTTTTGAAATTACAGAATCAACTGCTTGGGGTGCTGGATTTTGACCCAGTTATGTCTTTGGATCCAATTCTCCTTCTGCACAACACTAAACTCATTATTTCTGTAATCAGAGATAAAAAAAAATGTAAGTTCACTTCTGCTCTTGGAACCAAAGCCTCGTTATTATACTCCGGTTGAATATTTGTGAACAGTGTTTCTCAGTAACAATTTCTGCCACGTAAAGCTTCCAGAATTATTCCTTTCTGTAAGAATAAAGGAAGGGAAACTGTATCTCTGACTTCTGGAAATCATATCAACCTGAAGCACTCTCTCTTTCTCTCTCTCTTTTTCTCTGTGTATGTACATATGCATATATGACATCAGTTGTAGAAGTGTGTATTTTTAGTCTCTTCACTTACCCAAGTGATTTTTACCTCTAGTCTTCTCACAGAGCACCTGCTAATGGTCGGACAACTGTGTTCAATACTGGGATACCAAGACAGATAAGATGCCTTCGTTACCACCACCTCACACACAGGATTCACAGTCCAGTGGGGGATTCAAATGTGCTGAAATAACTCTAACGCAAGGATTGAGTATTCATTATATAGTAACATAGAGAAAATGGAGTGGGAGCTTAGAAGAAGAATTGATCCCTTTATTTTCTTTTGAAGATAGGGAAATCACTGACAGAAAAGGATAACATGGAGAAGTCTTGGCCAACAGAAGGTCATCTTGAGAAGTCCTTCAAATGTATATTCCTACCTTGATATCATGGTGCCTGAAATGATGTCATCTATCGGAAATCATTTCAAAAAGGAGTTTTGAAAACTTCTTGTTCTTTGAGGTCAAGGGATGCACCTTTTAGAACTGTGCATAAAGGGAAATCTATCTGCTTTTGTTCGCATGACACACACATAGCACATTTATTCATCTGAATGAAGGATAAGGAAGTACATGTGGACAGTACTGTTAAGAGCATACTTTAAGGTACCTGGGTGATTCAGTCAGTTACGTATCTGACTCTTAGTTTCAGCTCAGGTCATGATCTCATGGTTCGTGAGATCAAGCTTCAAGTGAGGCTCTGTGCTGACAGCATGGAGCCTACTTGGGATTCTCTCTCTCTCTCTCTCTCTCTCTCTCTCTGAAAATAACTAAACAAAGATTTTTTACAAAGAGCATACTTTAAGGCCTGAGCCACATTAGATCAAATATATTAAAATGTATTCATATCTCAATTAAATATTGTATATATATATATATATTCATATTTGGGAAACCCCACATATATACACACATATGCATAGGCAGGTATGTATCTAAATATTTTCTGTGTGTATGTATATACATATATACACACATATGCATATAAATTGCATTCTGTATCACTAGCTCATATAATGTTCTGTTTTATAGATATTTAATTGACCATATTTATTTCAATTCCACAGGTTTCTTTTTTATTTTAGAACCAGCACTTCTTTTGAGATACGACTTTCATGGGATCTTGACCATATTGTAGTCTGTAGTCATTGGGCCTCGAGAGCCTTAAGGGACAAAGCAGATGAGTATCGGGTGCTGAATGGTGTAGGACTGATTCATGACCATCACTGTTAAGCGGTGGTGAGTTCGTGGTTTTGCTTTAGTGGCCCAGCCTCACTGGAGGGAAGACATCTTTGGGGAAGTTTGGTCGTGTTGACACAGACATTAGGTTACATCCTTCACTGCTGTTTCCACTTGCCCTGAATTTTCCTAGCGTCCTCTTTTGCTCTGAGATTTTCCAGGATTTTTCACACCACTTAGGAGATTTGGAGATGGAAATTTTGAGTAAAAATGTGTTCACTCGTTTTCATGTTATGCAAGAGTGAAAACAAAAAAGCCTCAAACTCAATTTAGGATCGAGTGGGATGGGGTGGGGTGGTGCCCATGCACGAAAAACTTCAAACTGCTAAATTGCAAAAAGGAAACTTTCCTTGAGTTTAATTTCTGGTTTGGGAGATACTCTGAAAGGATTTTGGAAAAAATGACAGAATTTTAAAGCAAATGAGAAACACCATCGACACGTATCCTCACCAACATGGACTTTAAGTAATACACTCATCTCCATATTTAAGTTGACAAGTTAAGGAAGGTACTAAAACTGGAAGTTACCACTGGTGGTTTCCGAGGGTAACGTGCGTTGATTCTGGGGATTTTATTTCCAAGCTTGCCACTTCCACCAGCCCATCCTCTTCAATACCCCTACGGCTTATACAACTCTATCACTAGTTTACGTGTTTTGATTTTTGGTTTTTGCTTTTTAGTGTTTATTTTTTGAGCCAGAGAGGGAGAGAGAGAGAGAGAGAGAGAGAGAGAGGCTGAGCACTAGTGGGGGAGAGACAGAGAGAGGTAGACACAGAATCTGAAGCAGGCTCGAGGTTCCGAGCTGTCAGCATAGAGCCCGATGCAGGGCTTGAACTGATGGACCTTGAAATCGTGGCCTGAGCCAAAGTCAGACACTTAACTGACTGAGCCCAGGTGTCCCATGTCATTAGTTTATGTTTTGATTTTTGTTCAAAATAATATTTCAGACTTAGTTAAACCTCAAGACACAATTATTAAATTCCCTGCTTGAGAGGAAAGAACATGCTAATGTTCACCCCATGGAGGAGAGTTCAGAATGGCCTTGTGACGGTTGCTAAGTGGCCACACATGAATTAGGTGCAGAAGGAAGCCATATGGAAATGTTCCCATATTACCCCATCTTCCTTCATATCTGTTGATGGACACATAGAAAATTAACTGGTGCTTTCGGTCACCATCTTTTCATATACACATTCCATTTTGGTCAGTATCTACTGCTTCTCCACTTTGTGGCCATTTCAGAGTTAAACAATGAGAAAAAATAAAGGCTGGAAATATGTTTATAGGGTCTCTTGTCCACTCAGGCAGGGGAATCTGGTAAGTATCCATGAAGAGGTGAATGATAATAAAACAGTAAGAACTGCGAGGCAACATTAATGAGAAGTCAGAGGAAGTATTGGTGTGGACAATGAGAACTTTCTTTTCAGACAGCAGAGGGCTCTGTGGGCCAGCACAGCCAGAGAATCTTCTGGAACTGAAGTAAGGGAGAAACCTGAGCTGGTTTTTGAAGGAGCAACAGCATCTTCACCATAAGCTCAATTCACTCCAGTTCTTGGAGCAGAGCTTCCTCAGCTGTGCAGATGGTTAAGTTGAATAGTGTATACCAAGCAGCTAGTGCAATGCCTGACATACAGTAGGGGCTTAACAATGAATTGAACTATTATCATTGCTTTCATTTTAGCTGGAGCCAATCCTAATAAAATATATCTACACATAAATCAGAATGTTCTCAAATGATTTTTATATTGCCTATCTGATAGAAACATGGACACTCACTCACTCCATTAATATGGTCTGTTGAGGGGTGCCTGGCTGGCTCAGTTGGTAGAACATGCCACTCTTGATCTTGTGAGTTCAAGCCCCACGCTGGGTGTGGAGGCTACTTAAAAAAAATATGGTCTGTTGAGAATTGACTGTAAGTAGTTGGTCCACACACTGTTACCTCCCAATGCTGGAAACTCCAGAGAAACAAAGAATGGTACCCACATTGCTCACATGCACTTGATGTCTGTTCATTTCTAAATTATGTTAGTGAGAAAGTGGCTGTTGTTACAGTCATGTTAAAGGAGGTATCAAACTATTTCAGTTCTCAGAGAGCCACTAAAGAGAATAAATCCCCACACAACTTGAAATTCTGGAAGATAATGGTATTTCTCTCCTTATCCTGACAATAAAGAAGTGATTGAAGCAGTGAAAAGGTTGTGATATTTCATATCTGAAACAAGTGTCAGCCTCACTGAACAGTATCACAGAGTAGGGCAATCAGAAATGAATCACTATAAAAAGAAGGGAGAGAAGGAAAGACAGAGACACAGAGAAACAGAGGCAAAGACAGAGAGGTAGGTGACTGAATATGGTCTTAATTAGCAGCTGCAGCAGGGGAGAGATCCTAACTGCTGGAACTGGACATTCGGAGATGTGGTCCGGGGAAAGAAGTCAGGTTTCCTTTTTGCCTGAGGGCAAAACATTGGCAGTCCCTCACAGAAGCCCAGCGCGGCCTCAGGTTCCTGGAACCCAAGGCAATGTTGGCTTGGAGTTTATCTAGATCAGAGGAGCAAAGTTAAGGTCTGTATGGAACCTGGCATTTGAAAATTTCACTGCATTGGCAACTTGGAGTGATGGTTCCTTCAATGTTCCAGAGGAAGGTATCCGGGATGATTATGACATATCCAATCATCCAAACAATAAACAAATCCCAAAAGCTTGGATAACAACCCTAGGGGAGGATGAGAGCTGACATTCACATCTATTAAGTCTATCCAGCTCCCTTCCTCCTGTCCCTTGCTCCTTTCTCTCTCCTTCTTCTCTTTCTCCCTTCTTCCTTGTTCATAGCATTTCCACATTGTAAGATATATATTTAAAGGTGAATTGGGGCACCTGGATGGTTCAGTTGGTTAAGTGACCGACTTCAGCTCACCCCATGATCTCGGGTTTTGTGAATTCGAACCTCATGTTAGGCTCTGTGCTGATAGCTCGTAGCATGTAGCTTGCTTCAGATTCTGTCTCTCTCTCTCTCTCTCTCTCTCTCTCTCTCTCTCTCTCTGCCCCTCCCCAGCTCTGTCTCTGTCTCTCTTGAAAATAAATAAACATTTAAAAATTTTGAAAAAGGTTAATCATATACATATGATATTATATATATATAATATATATGGGTGTGTGTGTGTGTGTGTGTGGGTAGACACACACACACACACACACACACACACACACACACACACACACATTTTAATGAATAATTACAAAGGGAAAATTTTGTGGCAACAGCAAGCACCCGGTCAAGCAAGAGAGCATTTACAGAATCCCAGAAGTCCTGCATCTGCCTCTACTCAAACTTCTTATCTGCTAGTGATGACCATGATGCTCACTACTGTCATAATCTTGTGTTTGTTTTCCCGAGATGCTTCAATAACTTTAATGACCGGTTCATTTTCAACATTATGTTTGGAGATTTACCTATGTTATTGCACGTAGCTTATGTTTATTTACTTTATTTCCAGTTTAGAATCTACTGCTAGGAATGTACCACAATGCCTTTAACTGTTCTACTGTCGGTGGGCAATGAGGTGTTTCCAGTTTGTGTTATTCTTGATATGCTTATACTCGCCCTGTGGTGTGCATACATAAGAGTTTGTCTAGCATATACAGTCAGGAGTAGAAAGACCAGATCATAGGCTACATGGGTCTTCAATTTTAGGAGATTATGTCCAACTGTTTTCCCAAATGAAGGTACCAGCTTGCACTCCAACCAGATGAAGGAGAGTCCAAGTGATGAGACTTCCAAAGGCCTAAACAGCCCCTCTTCCTGCTTCGCCCTTTAGCCTCCCACTCCTCCCTACCAGGCATCCATCCCTCACCCTCACTAATCATCTATACCGTTAGCATGATTTTTTTAAAAATCATGAATTTGCCAATTGTTCTTCCTATCTGCAGCTTGAAATTAAATAGTATTATTTGATTGTTTACGATTCTTAATACACAGAAGACCGTGCTACCGATTGATTGCAAGGAACCGTGGAAGAAGCCAGACGACCTGAATTTTTGGTCCCAGCTCCAGCATGACCCACTGGATGATTCTGGACAAGCGGTCCCATCCCATCATCTGTCCTGTGGGAGGATAATAATACTTTTCCTGGTACTGCCGGGGCTGTTGTGACAATCAGACTCGAGCTGGCTGAGGATGTGCTCTAAGTAAACACAGGCAGGCTGTGCATGTGTGAGGTGCCGTGCATGGAGCCAGTCTAAACTTCTGGGAACACGTTTCTGGGCTGTGTTCCCAGCTACTTTTCCCTTGGTTTGGTGATCGTGAGCAGAGCCCTGGAGGTTTGAGAAGCTCTGTTAGCACATGAGTGCAAGAACATGAGAGAGAAATGATAATATTTTTTTTCTCTATAGGGAACTTCCAGCATCTCTGAGGAAAGAGAATTTCTTTTGATCCTAAAAGGACAGAAAAGGATATTAACCATGGAGTGTCCACCAGTGAGAGGGTCTCTGTGCATCGCCCCTTGCAGGGAACAAGGAGCCTTGACCAGGGAGAACAGACTGGAAGTAAGGGAGTGTGCTTGCATGCGGGTCACTGGCTGCACCAGCCTTGGACCTGACACCAGATCTCTTATTTTTGGTGGGCTATACCGTGACTCCCAAGGTCACCTCAGAGGTGTCAGGAGTCGCTTACAAAGTTCAATACCTACAGAACCAGACAGATAAGTCTGTGTGAATCTGGTACACAGGAGAGCACGTATTGTCCAAAGGAGACCGGCCGCTACTGAGTTGCAGCCCCTTGCCACCATACTGGGTAGTGGGAAAGTGTGTGTGAGCGCTCGGGTGCGTGTGTGCCTTAGGAGTGCCTAGGGAAGAGCTTGGGCAATCAACACCCGTGTGGAAGCAAGAACAGAAGCAGCAGTGATGAACAATCACGCACCCACGTGACCCTATGTTACCTTCCTCCAGGACCTGCCTCTGTCTAAATGGTGCCACGACCGAGCCACCAGGAGTTAATATCCTTCCCAGGCCTACATGTGTCTCTCTCTGGGTGTCGGAGGGCAAACTTGTAGAAGTCAGTTTCTCAGAGCCAAACATTTCCCTCTGTTTCAAAGGGACTCCTCAGGCCAATTCTGATGGGGCCAAAGAAAATACTCCTGAGAGGGGGTGTGATGTGTGACCGCCAGCTCGAGTCTTCTCTTCTTAAGGGAAGGCAATCTGTTCAAAATCAGCATCTAAGGCAATCCTTCAGCCTTACTTCAAATGGTCATTTTGTTTCCTTTCTTTCTCTCTCTTTTCTCCTCTTCCCTTCCCCCACCCTCCTCTCCTCCCTTCTCCCCCTCCTCCTTCTCTTCTTCTTTTGAGAAAACACATGTTTCTTCCTTTCTCCTGTCTTCAAATCCTAAATTCATCACCACAGACCCAGAGCGCCTACACTGAGTCGGGTAGAAGAGACAGAAGCTGTACTCTTTGAGGCGGTGGGATAGGCTATTTGTTGGCATAGGATAGAAAGGAGAAAGCTGGAGATTATTTGTTCTGAGTGATTCTAAGTGCCAAAGTCTCTCACATACTTCACTACTTCGGAAATGATAACCAAACTCTTTTCAAATTTGCTTTTGGACCTTCCTCTCTGAAGAGAGAGCTGCTGACAGCAGTGTTTGCAATCCTGGGACCGCAGAGGGCGATTCTGCCACCGGACTCGTCACTTCCTGGAAGAAAGGGAGAGAAGCATCCCGGTGACTCACAGAGGTGACTGAAGATAAACACTACCACCTGCGCCGGCGCAAGCCTCTGGGGACTCGCCGAGGTGTGTTAATGGCATCGGAGCTCCCGGCTGGCCATCGGGACATGTGCAGACGGCAGGTCAAAACAGCCTCTCAGAGTGTACCCTCCAACCATTCAGAAAATGTCTCTGATTAGTGCCAAACATAGTCCCACTGAGCAGTGTGGAAATAGCACTCCTGAAGCATAAACATGCCTCCTTTCCCCAGAGGCTTGTGGCTCTGTTTACAGATTAAATCTCAGGATGTGTATGTTGGGTGTTCTTATTCCAAGATATTAATGGCAAGATGAGCTTGTCTGGTGATGGCTCTGTCACATTAATGTCTGATGGACGGTTCAGATGTGAAAGGTGCATGGGCCGTGCTGAGGGCTCTGTATGTGCTAGTCGGAGGCTGCAAGGCTGGAATGTGAACTTGTTTAGAGTGAGCCCAAATGGAGTCGATTTAACCCTGCAGGAGCAGAATCGTCTTAAATAACACAGCTCCAGAAGTCAGGGTCTTGACAAATAGAATGAAACATGCAAAATATTTACCTTGTGATTCACAATCTGTCTAATGCAGTCTAACGCAGTCTTCCTAGTGGCATTTCTAGGAAGCTACATGGGTTTTAACCATTATTTCAAAACCTATAGTCAGTGCAGAGGTCGACTAGCTATAGGGCTCTGAAGATTCCTAATGCCTGCTTAAATCTTCCAGAGGTATCTGGGTCATCTCCTGCCTGGAAAAATCTGGACAGAATGCTCACAGGAGGTGATGGGTGTGATGAGTAAGCTAAGGAGTAACCTCTTGGATTTATTGATCATTTAGGGAGCATTCATACCATGCCTGTCACTGAGCTAGGCAATGGATGGGAGGGACACAGATTTTGGTTCTGGAATCTGATTGGGAGGTGAGGCCAGCTCATAGGAAACAAACACAGAACCAAGTGGAGCAATGAAACCTAATGTCTTAACGGGTATGGCCGGAGAATTAGCCAGACATCGAAGGACCCAGTAATATCTGCCCATGTGCATTGGCAGCTTCGAGGTGATCCAAGCTTCTGAAGTGATCCAACCTGAAAAGCATTTAGCTTGAGCTAAAGCGTGTGGTTCCAGGAGTGACTGGAACAAGAGAAGGTGAGGAACAGAGGACTCCCTGCTCCCTCTCTGCCCTGTGTCTGCAAGATCCTGTCTCACCTTTTGCCTTCCATCTTCTCCATACGTCCTACGCACAGCCCTTCAGAGATGACAGGACCACAGAGCCAGACAAGAGGGACAGCTCTGAGCTTCCCTTGGGACTCTGCTACCTGATTCACACTTAAAGCCTCAAGAAATCACCTTTCCTAGTGTCTTGGAGAGGACATGTCAAACCTTCCCTGTCTCACTGAGGACCTTCTGAAGTCTGAACGCCAACCAGTCCAGAGTCCTAAAACTGGTAGAAAAAGAGAGTTGTGATAAAAAAAAAAGTTTATTATATGTTTAAAACTATTATCATAAATAGCAACCTAAATTTCTCCTGGGTCTTGCTTTGTATTTACTAGTTGAAAACATCAGATGCATATGTCTCTTTATACAATTTTAGTTCCAGAATATGTAACTAAATATAGAACTGCCTTAAAAAGATGAACATTTTTTTTTCCTGAGAGTGAGTTGCTTTGTCTCACGGACGTATAAGAAAATAACAAAGATATTGCAGGTCCTTAAGAACTCATTCCGATAGAAGAAAAGCCAGTAAGAATGGAGGGACTGGCTTCACGCCCATTTCAGTGCCATTAATCCAGCCAATGCTTGTTGAGTGCCCCTGTGTGCCAAACCTTGTGTCAGGTCCGAAGGATAGAGTGACTCAGGCATGGTGGTTGCACCTCCCGAGGCTGTTGCTGGGGAACACTGTGGGCATCTCTTCTGTGGGACAAATAGTCCCCCAGGACACACTACCCAGCATCTTCTAACCATGATCTTTCACAACTCACGCTAAAAACGTTTTGGCTGGATTGAACTTGGAAGAAAGAAAGAAAGAAAGAAAGAAAGAAAGAAAGAAAGAAATACATTTGACAATAAATTTGAGATAATAAACCTTGGGATTCCTTTTATAATACCACGTACTTCAAAATCAAGCAGTATTTTTCATTCGACATAGATTTCAAGGTAGCTCAAAGAAAACAGGATTAACTGTAAGTAGTGGGGTAGTGAGCGGGAGCCAAGCTTCCAAATAAACACATCAGAGGCTTGGTCTAAAAAAAGAACACAAATAACCCCCTCTTGATGTGCCTACAGCTTCATTTAACTGTCCCTGGGTCAGGAATCAATTTGCCAAAAGGAGGTTAGCTTCAGTTCAGCAAGGCAGCGTTTTAGGATACAGGTTTTGTGCATGTGTCCTGTAGATGCTGGGCTACTCGAAGGCCCTGCCAGGGGAATGGCTCTCACATGAGCCCTTTTGAAAACCCTTTAGTATACATTAGTGGATGGGCAATGCTTTCAGAAGCTGGAGGATATGAACCTTCACAAACATGGGCTTGGCTTATCCCCAAATGTCGATGATGTCTCCAAATCAAAGAATTAGCCCCAATAAATGTGGTTTGAAAGGCTAGGTGACCTTGGGCAGCTGACTTCCCTTCCTAGGCTAAGTGTCTTCCCTTTAAAACAAGAAGCTTGTATGAGCTGCTCTTTCAAATCCCTTCCAGTACACGGAGGCCCTTCCCCAAAGACTCAGCACAGGAAGGCTGGCCTCTGCCCCCAGAAGCTTCCAACTGAAGGAGAACAGTCAAGTAGCCAAAGTCCTCAGAGCTCAGCTGTGGGGTGGTTTCCCTTCACACTAATCTGTCAGAACCCTGGGACCAGAGCAAGAGCAACCGCATTATATCATTTCCAGGCAAAGACCTAAGTTCTCATTTCGGATCACATGATTTCTCCCCAAATTTTACACTTCATCATCTGCTGCCTCGTCTGACCTAACTCGGTGAGTCTGCTGTGTGCGGAAGTTACCTGGGGATTTTGTTCACCATACACATTCCTGGGCCTTGCTTCCAATGATTCTCGTTCAGTATGTCTGGGCAGGGGCCAGGAAATAGGCAGGCCTTGCAGGCCCCCTCTCCCCCCTCCAAGGATTCCTTGCTTCCAGAACCACTTTCCAACTGTTCTGAATTTGGGGTCTGTCCCTTCACATACTTAGTCTCCCAAAGGCCAGAGACCCTCTGACACTGCAATTAACAGAGAGCATAGCCAAAGGGTCATTCAATCCAAACTCAATAAGGAAGTGAATGAATCGGGCACAGCTGAAAAGGGAGGGCATGATCAACCGTGAACTACCAAACACCGAGGCCACCTGGAACTCTTCAGGTAATGCTTGAGAAGCTAAGGTGAGTGGGAGAGGGGTACAAGACAGGTTCCAAAGCTGGGTCTCTGTCGTGTCACTAGAAACAGTAGGCTGCCTGCAGAGGGATGCTTCTTCTTTCGCAAACACATTTGTCCAGAGGGAGTCCCTCAGCCTCCACTATATTGTAAGCTGCATCCCTCAAAATGTCAAAAGTGGGATTGCAGTGTAAATGATTGTCAATTCACTCCAGTCCCCCTGGTACTGTGCTAAGCATTACAGGCCATTTGGGGCTGTAGGGCAGCAGGGGGCGGGGCGTTGGGGATGGTCTTTACATGTAACTGAATAGAGTGAGCCCCGGTGTGTCTTGGGAGGATAAAGCAGTTCACAGGCTGCTACTTTTTTGTGACATAGCTTTTATGGGGGGAGAGCCAGAATATTAAGCTCATTGCTTCCAGATGGGAAGGTTGGACAAGACAGAGAGGCCTTGGCTCTGAAAGCCTGGACGCCGTGGTGCGATATGGATGTGACATATTGAAGTAATCAAGATAGAAGATCTGGCTTTAGCCAAGGCTGTCAGATAGATACTTTTTAAAACATTACATGGTTTGTAACAAGGTATTGTGTATCCTCCCAGAAACCCTGCCGCCTCAGTCTCTGGGAAGGCGGTGGGGGGAAAAGTGTGCTTATTTTGCTTGAGTTACTAAAGCTCCTTTTATATATGAGGAATTTGGCATCTCCCGGCTGGGAGCGGCTGAGCCAACAGTCCGATGCACTTGTAATGTAGATCATGCTAGTGACTCGCTAAGTAAGTCCAGGTGCTTGCATAAGAGGCAGGGTCCTAAGCACTCCCTTATTTGAGCCCTGAAGCAATCATGGCCCAGCGCCTCAAATGAGCCTCAAATCTGTTTAATAAATCATCTGTCTATTTATAGAGTTAATCCAGGGAGAAATCCTTCGGTTTGTCTTGTGGACCCTCTTCCACCAGAGGGCGCCCAACGCCCGCCCCTTGCGGTCAGGGCTGCTCTTGGTTTATGGGGACTTTGGCTTCCCTGGAAACCTTTGCCCAGTCCTTTCCTTCTGTAACCTTCAGGCCCTGGATGCAGACGCAGGGATCAAAGCCGGCTGGGGATGGGGAAGAAAACCCAGACCTCTCCTCTATTGTCCGCAGCCAGGGTTTTGTTCTGGGTTGGCCTGCCCAGGCCTACTGTGGAAAGGGAAGGAGGGCCCAGCTGTTTTAGGAAATCGCCAGTTTGTAACAAGCTGGCTTCCTTGTAATTACTCCTAGTTGGGAGACTGCCTCTTCCTTGAAGGAACTTCACACCTGAAAACAGGTTGGGCCGTCCGCATGGAGCCTGGTGTCCGCCTCACATTTCAAAGCCTGGGAACTGTTAAGCTTGTGTTTTGATTAAAATTTTGTATTAGCTTTTCTTCCCCTTTCTATGTAATTTCAGGATATTTAATTTCAACCAATCATCTGAGGGGAGGGGGGAGAAGGTATGTGATGTGAAACAGCACACAGGGAAAGCCAGCCAAGTCAGAAAAGAGAACAGCTCTGGCTGTGTTGATATGACAACTGAAATCTCTTTTGTTCTCCCAGGCAGGCTCTGAAACCCAGAGCCCCTCAAGGACAGGCGATCTAGCCCCCAGCTTGGAATCAAGGGGACCAACTGTCCAGGCCGGCCTTGCTGCTGCCTTTGGGGACTTGGGCGAGTCTTGAAAGTTTCCTGCCTTCGGTCCCCTGGTTGGGCTCTGGGGCAGGAGCGCCTACCGTTGCTGCTTGTCATGGGACTGTGGAAACAAAAACAGCAAGTCTACAGAAAAATCGGTCTCTGGAGGCTGTGGTGGGACATTGGTTACAATATCCTAGCCTCAAAATGACTCAAACTTCAGGTTATGGTGGTTACACTAAGATAGATGAAGGGACATGAGTCAATGTTAATCCACGTCTGTCTTCTGTAGCATGGCACTTATTCACATGTCTGCAGGGTCCCGGCAAGTAATGCAAACATAATCACGAGGGCATTCCTGGCACAGAGCAGGTGCGCAGTAAACATTTGTTAACGAGTGGATGAGTAAGTGTGGGTCCAGTACGAGACTTTAGGGAGGGCGGGGACATGTTAAACTGGAAGATACATGCACTGTCTTTGGTGTTCAAGTTACAGTTCTTTAAAACACTGCTTTAAATATCTTCTGAGCCAGTGGCTACTGATTTGCATCTCTATACCACCTTTTAAATAGTTTATGCCTACTTAGAAGACCAAGAAAAGAGGAAAATTAATTTGGTAGTACAGAAAACCCCAAATCTGCCCAGTTGAGGTTGATTTTAATATCCTACCCTTGCTCATAAATATACATCTATTTGCCATTCTACTTACACGCTTTGGATTTGGGTTAACCCAGTCACTTTGGAAATCGTAAGTATGGATGGTATCACATAGAATGAAGGATCACAGACACATTCTCGATTGCGGACGTCCATATGGAGGACAGACTGATGAACTAATGACCAATCCCTTCACCATCTTCCTCAAAGAAAGCCCCCATCAACAAACCCACAAGGTTATGATAGAGCCAGAGGGACAGCTGACCTGGTTTTAGACCTGGTCATGGGACCGGGCTCTCCTTAGTTTACAGGGCTGTTTGTGAGGACCCATGAGATAATGTCACGTGAAAGGGCTTTGTCAGTTGCAATGTGCTAAGTGAATAAAAAGAGTTAACTCTATCAATTTGGGGGAGAGAAACTGGAAGAATAGTCATCTACTGGTTCATTACCTCCCTTAAGTTAGATGATTAGCATGATTCCCTATTCCCGAAGAAAATTCCTCTATTTGTGGGTCAACCTTTGTTTCTCTCTAATGTTATTTTTGACTTGAGTTAACGCGTCCCAAGTTCACGTTTGCATGTTAGCTGTGACCCTCACTCTGTGCTCACCCACAGCCCTGCCCTTTCTTTAGAGGGGATGTAGGGAGACGAGCCTTGGGGCCAGAAGGCTCCTCTGCCTCCTCCAGCCCTCCCCTCAGGCCGCGGGTCCCATTCTCAGTCATCTACTGTTTGCATTTCTGTTGTGTCTGTATTTACCTCAAGGGTTTGGGGCTGCAGATTTCCCCTACTATATTTGAGGTAAACATGCAACGTGATTTCATCCTGGAGCCTGGGGAGCACACCTAGTGTTGCTTATAAGCAGGTAAAGAGGAGGAGGCTAAAGCCAGCTCTCTCTGCCAGAACCCGGCACTGCTGCCTGCTCTGGTGGACGCACATGCTCAGAGTTATGTTTCCAATAAGAGGCATGGATTTGCACTGCCTAATGATCAAAGTCAAAGTCCTAAGCCTGGAATTCGAGGCTCTCCAAATCTGGCAATATCTCCCTTGCCTTATCCTCCCCCATCTCCTTGTAAGCACCCCGGGCTTCAGGCACCCCGCAGCAGCCCCCTTCCACATACACATTCCACATTTCCTCACATCAAGCCTTTATACATACGATTTCTTCTGCCTGAAATTCTTTTCTGGACTGTCTGCCCACTGCATTCATGAGCATTTTTAGAAAGAAATGCTTATACGCCCCTCATATTTCCACAGAGAAGGAGAGGCAAGGTGGAGAGTTTCAACACCCTCTCCAGGAGAGGAGAAGTAGAGGGACGTTTCTGCCCTTCTCTCCACCTTTCACGGGGAAGGGATGATGGGGGACCAGGACCTAGGCACACTGGCTCAGCTCTCCCTCCCTCTTTGGAGGGTCCCCTTGCCTGCAGATCAATGCCTTCCTGTCTGGTCCCTACCAGCTGCCTCCTAGAAACAGTCATTAGTGCTGTGCATGGCCATCCACTGATCTCTGTGCATGGCCATCCACTGCGGCATGGCTGGCCTGGACTGGTGATGCCCCTGCAGGAGACAGCATTAGCACATCTGCTCTGCAGGCCCAGCTCTGGCCTCACAGGAGCCTCCCAAGCTGCAGACGCCAGGGCAGGGGGAGTGGGCCCTGTTCTCCCATCCAGAGGTAGCAGGAGGAAAGCTGATGTGTTAGCTCCTTCATCTGACTCGATCCCTCATGCCTGATCGGTTCTGAATCCCGAGGGTGAAGAGAGAAGTTATTAATTATAGCCTCAGACCTCAACACCCAAATATCACATCTTCAAAGAGGTCTTCTCTCTCTTACCAGATGGAGCAATCCCCTCTCTTTCTCCTCTTAGCTTATGTCCTACACAGTTTCAATTTTACTTCATTTGCTTATTCTTACGTTCAATGCCTGTTTTCAGGTGTTTGCAGAACTGGGATTCTCCTGAATTTCAGAGGTGATGAGAAGTCACATTTTAAGTGATTGCCTCTGAAAGTCCAGTTCTCTCAATCATGTGGTTTAATGAAGACAAAATGGGCAGAAGGCCTAGGTTTGGGTCTCAGATGCAGGCCCATAAAATATCGAGAGCCTGTTCGAGGCCAAGCAGTGCCTCTACTGCTCTGGTGGTGGCTAGGTGCTTTTTGAGACCCAACCTTGAGTTAGCTGAGCAACATTATTATCTCCTTTTTGTAAGAAAAATAACTAAAGCCCAAAGACAGAAATAAACAACACCAAAAAGAGCAATAAGGAAACCGTGGCCTGTAGCCAGCGGATGGCAGAGCCAGGCCGAGAGCCAAGTCTCCTGACTTTGAACGCTATGTCCTTTGTGCCCCACCCCACTCACCCTCTGTGCCCCTTGTGGTCCCTCCACAGTGACAGTACTAATCTATAAAAAATGCCTTAAAAAATTTTTTTTAATGTTTACCTATTTTTGAGAAAGAGAGGGAGACAGAGTGCGGGTGGAGGAGGGGCAGAGAGAGTGGGAGACACAGAATCAGAAGCAGGCTCCAGGCTCCGAGCTATCGGCACAGAGCCCAATGCGGGGCTCAAACTCACCAACTGTGAGATCATGACCTGAGCCAAATTCAGATGCTTAACCCACTGAGCCACCCAGGCGCCCCTATAAAACATGTCTGTAATGACATAGGGAATAAATGATAATGCCAAAATAAGTATTTCAGGCTTTGAGTGTGTGGAAGCTTCCACACAGAGCCAATCCCGTGGCCTTCCACACTTGAGGCAGGTTCAGTGGAAGTGGCAGGATTGAGCTGAGCCCTGGGAAGAGATCTCTGGAGCAGGCAGAGAACCCTTCGAGGAACACTGCAGGCAGGAGGTCCCACAGGGACAAAGAAGCAGTGGCTGGGTACAACAGGGACACTCAGAACGCAGTGGCTTTACCAGCCCAACCTGACCCATGGTTGACAGGGATGAGATGGGAGGGAGCCAGAAAGGACAACTAGGTTTCTACTTGACCAGACAGCAGTTGTCAGCCTCGGATGAACCACAGGATCACCATTTTGAAAATACATATCCCCAGGCCCCAGACCCACTGAATCCAAATCTCTGGGGATGGTTTGGAGCAGTCATTTTTTTTTTTTTTAATCTCCCACAGAGACCTCTGATGCTGCACAGAAGGGAAGAAAGGACATAAGGCAGATAAAGAGCCCTGGATTTGGATTCACAAATCTGGTTTTGGCATTCACAATGCTCTGGGATGGGGCAAAATACTGCCTGCCACTCAATTTCCTCCTAAGATAGGGGCAATAATAGGGTTGCTTGCCTCCCTCAAGAGATGGTTATGACGAAAAAGCAAAATGGTGCCCTTGAGAGCCCCAAGCAGCACATGCCCAGAGGAAAACCTGGGTAGATGTGCACAGACGCTGGAAACTGGGAGATTCTGCAGGTTGCTGATGAAAGCACGTGGGGCCGGACGACGTGCAGGGAGAAATAAGCATTGAGGACTGGAGGGCACTGGATGGCGGCTGATGCAATGATTCAGGTGTGAGCTGATAGAGCACAGCAATGGTGAGGCCTTGAGGACATCTGTGTGGCCACAGGCCCAAAGCATCCAGATTCTCTGTGGGTGAAAGGCAAGGCAGTATCCTCACCTAAAAATAACTCCAGGCTTTCCCAACACTGGCCTGGGTGCCTGGAAATGACAGGAGGGCAATGAGGTACAATTCTAATTTTGGAAAAGTCAGCTCTTTTAGTACAAACTCAGAAGCAGTTTTGCTGGGGGCGGCGGGGGCGGGCAGGGGGATGTCCATGTATTGTATCTTCCAGAGTATTGTCAGCGATCCCAAACAGATGTTAAGTACAGGAGTCCTGGGAGAGGGGCTGCCCAGGCAGGAGATCTGGGGGTCTCTGGTTCTAGCATCTTTCAGCGGGAGGTAGGAAAGGACAGAGAAACCCAGCTCTGGGAGGTTTAAAAAGGACTGAGCTGTGAAACCACGCTCCCAATGCTCCACCTTGGTCTGACCTGGAGCCGTTTCCTGCTGATCCTGAAAGAGTTACTACACCCCAGGGTGGGGGCAGGGGCGGCTGCTCCCCTTCCTCCCCCCCTGGCAGCTACAAGATCCATTATCTCATGAACTTTCCCCATATCCCTTGGAGATAAGTATTTCCTTATGGTAATGATTGTTATTCTCATTTTAACAGCTGAGCACGTGCAGACAGAGGGATGGTCCTGAGAAGAGGGAGACATTTTCTTCCTTTTCTCTGGACTCTGTCAAGTTCAAATCATAAAACAGAAAGCACAAGGAAGGTCTCTGAGCATTTTCGAACCCGAGGTGGCAGGGTCAGCACTGGGAGACGATGGGGGACAATGTGGGTTTGCTGCGCCTTAAAATTTACGTTCAGTCTCATGGGGGGTTGGGGGGGGCGGGCAATAAATAGCATCTTTTTATTTTCATATGCCCATAAAGAAAGATGGAGTTTCAGAAATAATCTCGGGCAGTTTTTCTCTTGCATGTGAGGAAATGGAGGCCAAAAGATGAAACAGGTTAAATGTGTTTCAAGGGCAAAGCTAAGACCCATGCTCCGGGTTGCATGTATGCCCCGTTGCTTCCAGCCCTAAACTCTTTCACATGCTCCGAGGGCTGATTCTCCCAGCAGAGGCACATCCAAGGGTAGTGCTGCCTTTCTTCAAGGTCATTTTGAGAGCCTGGCTGGAGGCCGGACTTATCTGTGAAGTTTGAGAAACATATTGAAATTATCAAGACTTGGAGCACAGCCGCCCCTTGCACTGAGCTTTCACCGCCTTATCGAGTTCCTACACTTGAACTTCGCAAGGTTTAGCCAGTCAGTTTTATTTGCCTCATCGGAAGCCCTGCAATCTTAGGCTTGTCCCCCAGGCCCCAGGTGAGGATTCTGGGAGGTATGGGAGCCCTGCTCGTTCCGTGGCCCTCCGACGACTGAGACGGGAGAGGGGCTCTGGGGAGGCTACGCATGCTAGGAACTACCCCAGGCATGAAGATGGGTGGCCAGCACAGAGCCAGGGCCTGGGTTACAAGAACCAACATGGAAGTCAATACTGGATGACACCCTTCTTTGCAAGTCACATATTACTGGAGACTTCCCACAATGACAAATTTGAAAAATCCAAAGCTCATTTTCTCATGGGCATAAGGAAGGAAGGATGTGTCGTTGAGACTTACAAATTTATAATTATGGTAAAAGCTATATTTTTTTTTACTTTGAATTTACTTTTAAAATAATAAATCTATAATGTAATATATAAAGACTTTCAGGAAATTTAGAGATGCTTATTTAATACTGCTTTTATTGTCTTGGGGTTAGCATTAGTGTTTCCCTAAATGAATTTTAAATCGACTGCTTGAGTTATCCTGGTGGATATTTGGTCATCTTCATGGTATTTTATCACATCTACATCTATTTCCTAAGCTTTTTATTCTCAGGAATGTTTCTCAGCAAAAGCACTCTCCCCGCTGCTTAGTGCACCCTTGGATGACATTGATACAAGAGATGGGGGAAAAATTAAATGATGAGAATACAGAGTACCGAAAGAAATGGCAGCAAGAGTTCCCTTCCCCCACCTTTTTGGGTAAACAGCAGAATGGACAGGGGAGGGACTCGTATGGGCTGACAAATGTAGCGTTGTCATGGGCAATAGTGAGCCCAGCTTACAACTGAGTCACCACTATTGATCATCATGCAATTCTCAACGTTTATAAATTTTGGAGATTAGAGTTACTTTGAATTTTGATCATTTGGTGTACTATGTTTAAATTCATTTGACCTCCTACCGTACTTTATAATATACAAAATAGTGAAGAAGTTCAGAGAACGGAGTGAGGGGGCAGAGATTAGAATAAGGATTGAAACTTCATATGTGATTTACTCACCAAAGTATCCTCTAATAATGTGCCATTCTTACATTCTTAGCACATTTGACACACCCCATTGCCTATTTGGGGGGATATCACTGCTGAGAAAGCATTGTATTTGGCACAGTCATTTTATTCGGTTCTATGACGATACCATGGTGTGGGTACCCTTATGGTCAGGTGCCCACAGAGTACTTTCCTTTTGTCTCTGCTGTCTCCAGAATTGTGGCCCCCTAGTGGCCCGGGCTGCTTTGTCAGTTCCAAACTCCAGTGTTCATCTACCTAGGCTGTTAAGATTTCCTCTTAGTAACTCCCCTCCGCCAGGCTTCCCCGTCTCTCTCTCTGCACCA
The DNA here is from genome assembly GCF_022837055.1 of Prionailurus viverrinus. Taxonomy (NCBI): domain Eukaryota; kingdom Metazoa; phylum Chordata; class Mammalia; order Carnivora; family Felidae; genus Prionailurus; species Prionailurus viverrinus. The sequence continues at coordinate 126,943,704 of NC_062563.1, read as the reverse complement.
AGAATTGGCAAATGCACCATATCAAAACAGTGTTTAAAATATCATGCACACAACTGAGCCCAAAAAGTCTTGGCTGCTTCAGTAGCTCTCTGCTGCCTTTTTACTTCATCCACTTTTCTTATTCTCGGCTAGAAAGAACAGTGGTTTGCTACAGCTACTGCATCATGACCAGAAGTGGAGGTTAACATATGTTTTTGAGATTTGTATATATATATCTGGATCATTCTTTTTAACAGATGAATAGAATTTACATATATAGTACATTGTATTTATTTATTTATAGATGGACACTGGGGTGTTCTCCAATTTTTCTCTGTTCAGAACACTGCTGCAATGAATATTCTTGCACATGTTTTTTTGTGCACATCTTTGAGAATCCCTTTGGAATAAACATCTGGAAATGGAACTGCAGAGCCAAGGAGGATGCTCATTTTTAATTTCGTTACTTATTATTGCCAATTTGCTTTCCAAAGTAGACGAACCACTTTACATTTTCCCCAGCAGTGTGTGAGTGTTTGTATAAAACGTTCTGCTCGTTTTGGTGATGTTTGACTATGGGACCACTTCATTCTTGCTCATCAAATGGAAATGGATTTGTATCTTCTTATTTTGATTGTTAGTGGGATTCTCAAGTTCATTGCATTTTAGGCTTGTTTTCTGGAAATGCCTGTTCACGTCTCTGGTCTATTTCTCAGTTAGGTGTTCGAGTCCACTGGACCACAGACCTGACCTGTGGGAGCAGTCCCTGCAGTTACAAATGTCAGGGGAGAGTTCCTCAAACAGGCTACATCAAAAGCCCAAGGGTGCTCTCACCCCTTCATCCTAAGCAAGAAATAAATAGTGATCATTTCAGGTTTTAGTTTCTTTCTGCGGCTCTCCTATTATCTTTTCCCAACACTCCAGCCAAGCTCATTTCTGGTTTACTCCAGGAAGGCTTTCCAGACACATCTCATCCATAAAGACCTCTCCTTCCTCTGACAACCATCCTCCACTATTCTCAGCGCCTGCTGCACATGGTACAGAACTGTATTCTGTCTTCTCACGTCCTCCGAGATCAACTTGAATCCCCTAGAGGCCAGGACAGTGGAGTGCTACAGAGCTTGGAAGTGGACAGGTCAGACATATGCGCTCGGCCTTTACCAGTGTGTGATCTGGAACAAGTCACATAAACTCGTGGCCTTGTTTCCTCAACCGTACAGTGAAAAAATAGCAATATCAACCTCAGAAATGTTGTGAAAACTAATGCCTTTACGCCTTTAGCAGAATGCTTGACTTAATAATCACTCAAAACATCTTTGTCATAGCCACTAGTTAAAAAAATAATATTTATTCATTTCTGAGAGACAGAGAGAAACAGAGTGTGAGCAGGGGTGGGGCAGAGAGAGCGAGGGAGACACAGAATCTGAAGCAGGCTCCAGACTGAGCTGTCCACATAAAGGCTGATGCAGGGCTTGAACCCACAAACCATGAGATCGTGACCTGAGCCAAAGCTGGACACTCAACCGGCTGAGCCACCCAGGTGCCCCTTTGTCATTTCCATCATTATCATGACTTTGTATTTCCCTCCACCCTTGTGTAACACTAGGTCCAGAAGGGAATCCCACACACACTAGGTCAGTCCTGACTCCCATGGAATCCTCTTATGTACTGATGTTCACTTTCTCTCCATTACCTCCTGTCCATTTGGTATTTGTTTGCTCGTACTCTTGCCCCAGACTGCAGGAAGTGAGTTAAGTGTGCCCTAAAATTTGGGCAGTGTGGGACAGCAGATAGGGAGCATGCTTGAGGGTGCCAGTATGCTTACAGGTCCCAGGTAGCACGTGGAACCCATTCCATGGCAAAACTAAGATGGAGGTCCCATGACACGCTGCCCCGATATGAAATATTTTTTAGCTTGGGGGCCCCAGGCTATGAATAGCTCAGTTCTTGGCTGCGACTCTAACTGTGCCAAGTCTACGAACCATATTTTTCCTTTGTCAGTTTATCCAGATCAAAAGCTTTTGAAAGCACACGGTCTCCATGAGATTATTTTCTTTGTAACAATAGGAATCCCATATATTTATAGAGCACATTTACAACGTGCAAGGTACTTGCACATCTATGATGTCACACAGTCTCCCAAATAATGCTTGAAGGTAGTCAGGAATCGCTGACCTCGTGCCACAGATGATTCAGAGGAGAATACCTCGGTCCATAAAACCGAGAAGGGACAGAACAGGGCTTGAGTTCAGGACTAAAAAGCTTGTTAAAACATTTAAATGCTTTTAAATCTAAATCTAGTGGTGCCTGGGTGGCTCAGTCGGTTAAGCGTCGACTTCAGCCCTGTTGAAGTGAGTTCGAGACCTGCATCGGGCTCTGTGCTGACAGCTCAAACCCTGGAGCCTGCTTTGGGTTCTGTGTCTCCCTTTCTCTCTGCCCCTCGCCTGCTCACTCTCTGTCTCTCAAAAAATAAATAGACATTTAAAAATACAAATTTAAATCTAAATGCTTTTAAATCTAAATGCTAATTGATAGAGTTAATATTCTATGTACTGTGTGCCATGCCTTACATTGAGTTTTTTTCTTATGTCCCACTTACACTCATTTTCATGTCAATGAGATAAGTTTAGAGAGATGATGTGACTGGGCTCCAGCATACAGCTGTGAGCAGCTGGTTTTTACAGCCACTGCTTTTGCCTCCACACCGGGCAGCTTCCAAATACCAAGGTGATGTGTATCAGAAGGCAGGAAGACACCTTACCTCAGGCCCTCTAGGCTGAGCTGACCCTAATGGCCAGCCTTCATTGAGTCACCTCCCACCTGGCCACCTCCCTCCCCTCCAGACCAGGCCCTCTGCAGGCGCTGGCCCAGCTCTTGAGGAATATTTAGCTCACTGAGGGTAGAGACCTGGGCCCGAGGAAAAGGATAAGGCCCGAGGAAAAGGATAATTCGACAATAATTATGCCAATAATTATGCCAACAGTCATTCAGATGCAGGCTTCCTTTTCCCACAAAAGAACTTAACTTCTAAGGAGAATATTGGAGAACTTTTGAATGTGTGATTTATGTAAATGATCTTCATAATGATATTCTTTTCAATGAAATACATTGTAAAACATCATTTGGGTATAAAGGAAAGTAAGAAAAATGTCTCTATGAAAAAGCAAAGAGGGTTCTTGAAGGAAACACAAAAATCCATTCATTCTCAGGGGAATTAGGCTGGGCTGGGCTGGACTGGACTGGGCTGGGCTGGAGACCTTTCACACATCCACTGGGCATGAACTCTTGGTTACCTAACACCCTGGTCGGAGGATGAGGCAGGGCAGGGCCACTGAGGCATAGACCCTACTAAGTACAGAACATCTGACTGTAGATTCTCAATACACATCCCCACATTCATGGGCTCCAGGCCCTCCATTTACAGTAGGGTCTGAGAGCTCAGACTCCAGTGTCAGAGGAAACAGGGTCCCATCTACTCAGAGCTACTGAGCCTGCTCAAAAGAGCAGTAGCTTCCCACTTCCCTTAATCAAAATCCAAGTCCTTTGAAGGGTCCCCAAGGCTCTACCCAATGTGACCCCTTTGCTCATCCCTGCTGCTTGTGCACTGACCTCTTGGCTGCTGTTCCTTAAATGATGCTGCACACAGTCCCCGCTTTATAACCTTTGAATGCTCTTCCCTCAGCCTGGCCAGCCGCTTCACCTTCTTCCATGTCTTTACCTAAATGTCGCCCTCTTAGCGAGATGTGCCCTGTGAACTTCATTTATTATTACCACCATTTCAGCAGGCACCCCTTCATCCTCCTCAGGTTTTTCCTACCACCTTCATAATATATAATTGATTTATTTGTATTATTCCTACGATTTTATTCTTTGTTGATGTCCTTGTCAACTAGAACTCAAGCTTCATTAGAGTCTTAGTTTCGTTCATTAATTGAGTCCAAGTTCCTAGCACAGTGCTTGGCATATAGTCAGAAATTATGGTTGAGTAAAGTAATAAATGAATAAATAATGCATGGCATGGAAGCCACTTAACCTCTCGGAATCTGTTATCTTCTCCAAATAGGAGTGACAATAGTGCTGCAAGGAGCAGCTACTGCTTTCCCCTGCACAGTATTCCTTCTACGTGCAACAACCCACCTGCTTCTTCCCGTGGTAAAGCCATTCCACGTGGTTTAGATGGTATTGACCACGGGGTTCATATTGTCACCCAGGCTAGCCTGGCTCAGGAGCACCACTTCCCTGGCTATGGTGGTGCACAGAGGGGCCATGTGTTTCAAACAGGGCTCGTCTGTGAGATTAGCTCCGTCTGGAGGGACCCAGGCTGGCAGGGCCGTGTGGGCTGGAGGCTGTCAGCAGCCACCTTGCATACACGTGTAGGCAGCTTGCCTGAGGATGAAACCAAGCAGAGGCAGGCAGAGCAGAGCCCAGGGCCTTAAGGAAGATCAGGCTTTGTGTTCTCTCTCTTAGTAATGACTGGCTGAGAGTCCTTTGAGGCAAACAAAACCTTTACAAGGCACCAGAAGACTAACATGGAGAGAGGTACTGAGAGCCAGAAAGAAGGAATTCCTCTGTCCGTGATGTCATCCTTCAATTTTAGCTTGGCAAACTGAGAACCTCACTGAAGAATTTATTCCTCCCCTAGATCTCCCAGGCTGAATTGATCATGATTCCCTTGTGCCCCATGGTACCAGGTTTATACTTTATCACACTCTTATCATCGTAAATTTCAGTTATCTAGTTTATTAGTCTGTGAGAGCTGCCACAACGAAATACCAAGACAGGGTGGCTTGACCAAAAGAAACTTATCTTCTCACAGTTCTGGAGGCTGAAAGTCCAAGATCAAGGTGTCAGCAGGTTTGATTTCTTCTGAGGCCTCTCTCCTTGGCTTGCAGATAGGTGGTCTTATTTTCTCTGTGTCCTCACATGGTCTTTTCTCTGTCTGTGATGTCTGTGTGCTGACCTCCTCTTTTTGTGGGGACACCAATCATATTGGATTAGGAAATACCCATATAATCTCATTTTACTTTAATGACTTCATGAAGGGTCCTCTCTTCAAATACAGTCACATTCTAAGGGCCTGGGGTTTAGGCCCTCAGCATGTGAATTTGGTGGGGGGACCCAATTCAGCCCATAACATCCATTTACCTGCCTGTTTTTTCCAAGTTCATTGAAGTCACATGGAATCTGCAGTGCAAACATTTGTTGAACAAAGGAGTGGGAGAATGAGTGAGTGGGAAAACATCATACTTCCCCAGAACAAACAGAGCCTTCATTCATTGGCAATGGCCACTTTCCTAGTCTCTCCTCCTCTGGTGGGTTTGGGAAGATCCTCGTGACCTCACTTAAGTCTACCAGAGAGAGGATTCTACCTGAGGTTATCAGAGTTCGTTTGGTCCCATTTCAGGTGAAAGCAGTGCTGAGGGGATGCTTGTATCTGAATGGTCAAGAATCAAATTAATTATTTTAATCCATTGAAGGTCTTTCTCTCACCACCACTCTCTAGCTCTCTTCCCACATCCAGTAAGTCTCCCCAAGCTGTCAATTCTCCCTCCAAAGTAGCTCTCAGTCCTGACTAGCTCTTTTCCTGGATTAAGAGCTGCAACTTCCAAACTGGTTTGTCTACACCACTTCCCCATTTCAATGATCTTGTCCTTGTGATCACAATCTATCCGAAATACGGAGCTAGCTGTGACATTCATCTGCTAAAAAAACTCCAACGACATCCCATGGTAAAAGCCTAGGTTACCTTTCTGTCCTTCACAGGCCCTTCATGCCAGCCGCAACCCTTGCCTCATCCATCTTTCCCGCATCTTCCTTAGTGTCCACCCTCCTGCCACATCATGGCCAAGTCCCCGTGCCTCAGCCTGTGCATCCCCCACTGCCTGTGATCTTCTTCTGTCCCTTCTTCCGCAAGGAACCCACGCTTCCAAGGCCAGCCCCAAACCACATGCTTACCTAAAGCTTTCCCCTTTACTATTGTTAGTTTTCCTGTGAGTTATCACAGATCCAATCTAGTATTTATTTATTTTGTATGCACATATTCATCTACACCTGCCAGACTGAGAGTATCTTGAGGGGCAAAAATTGGTCGTATGCATCGATGTATTATTTCCAGCACCCAGCACAATACCTGGAATATGATAGATGGTCAGAAACAGGAGAGTTTTTCGGGACGTCTAGTATGTGCCAGGCATAGAGATGCACGTGGGCCTGACCTAGAGACAGACATGACTTACAGTAGTGTGTTCAGGGCTGGAAAGGATAAGGAGGTGGGAAAGGCTTTTTGTAGAGGCGGCATGGGATCTGGGGTTCATCACACGGCTAGTGATTTTACAAAGGAAGTGAAAAACAATCCCTGGCCCGTGGAGGGTGAAAACAAGGGGAAGCATTCCCAGCAGAAGTGAGTGGCCCAGTTGGAGGAAAATAAGAAGCAGCCAAAAAAGCTTCAAGAATACGGAGTGGCTGAAGCTAGCTGAGAAGTAAGTTATCGTTTGCTGAAAGTCTTCATGTTGAAGTGAAGGTCCTTGGCTTGCAACGCAGGTCACCTGTTTTCGTGAACTTCCAGAGAGCAGAATAGAAGGCGAGGGCCCACATATGGGGTGACTTACATTGGTGCGAGGGAATGTGTATGTCACTCTGCTCAGGGGTGGTATGTGCTGTGTTATTAGGCCCAGGCTGAGGCCACAGTACAGTCATAAATCAAGAAGCGGGTGTTTAAAAAACAGTGGAAGTGTTAAGGGAACATGAAGTGGCTGACCTGTGGGGCTGGCTGTTACTCCCTACAAGAATTTCGATGACTAATGATGTGGATAAATAAGTGCTTAGCTTTCTCATAACCGCACGTGTAATTTATTTAATTCTGGGGGTATTATGCAGTTCTGGAAGCCCTTTAAGATGATGGTGATCCGTTGAAAAAGGTTTCCCACTCTTCAGAAGAGGCCAGAGCCTTTTCCTCCCAGACAAGTTCCCACCCCCCACCCCCACCCCGTAACTGGGATTAATGCACAGAAGGATGGGATTTAAGGGTAGCCACCCACCTTTCTAGTTTAATTTATGGTTTTTGAAGTTCTACCAGCAGATAATCATTCACCTGGGTCTTTCAGAGCCTTTTTGGAAAAAAAAAAAAAGAATAACTGAGAAAGAGGTGAGTCTCCCCTTAAGATTTATTGGATCGCATTGACAGAGGTTCATGGATCTGCTGAGCGAAAGGCCTAAATGCTTGTGAGGTCGAAGGATGGCAGGTAGCGGAAACCTGAGACTGCCTGCCCTACCGTTTAGTCGCTGCCACTTCACACCTCCAAGCCTCGATTTCCTCATCTCTAGAAGGGGCTGAGGGGGGGCGCCCGGGTGGCTCGGTCGGTGAAGCGTCCAACTTCAGCTCAGGTCATGATCTCACGGTCCGTGGGTTCGAGCCCTGCGTCGGGCTCTGGGCTGACAGCTCAGAGCCTGGAGCCTGCTTGGGATTCTGTGTCTTCTTCTCTCTCTCTTCCCCTCCCCCACCAGCGCTCTGTCTGTTTCTCTCTCTCAAAAATAAATAAACATCAAAAAAATTTTTAGAAGGGGCTGAGGATACTGGCCTCGCAAAATATTGTGAAGCTCAGAAGACAAAATAAAGTCAGATGGCTATTTCCATATAATATGCTTCTTACAGGGGTATGAAATCCTAATATAGATATAAGGAATGGTTGATCCAGATAATTATAAGTGACAAAATCTCACATTGGCCCTGTTGTGGTATAATATTCAATGTAATATTTCTAGTATTTTGTTTATATTTTTTTGGTACATTTTGATTTATCACTGGGCACAGAGATAATGAACTTAAGCCCAATGAACATATAACTGATGTTGTAAGTTGTTTGCTTTCATTACACTTATTTCACTCATTCATTCGACAAACACAAACAAATAAACGAGTATCCATTACTGGACAATTTAGTCTCAAATGTGTCAGGATTCTGAGATTTATATTGATTTATCACTTCCTTTTAAAAAAAATCTCGAGCGATTTTTAAAAATGTATTGATAAAATGCAATCCATATCAAGTAAGTTTGAAAACTTCTTCTAATACTCAACCTTGCTTTTCTTATCTCTTTTTATGAAATAAGCACTGTCCAATAAGCCACTTGCCTGCTCATCTCTACTTCAGAATCTGCTTTTCAGGTGATGTGCAAAAGACATATAAAATGGTATTTTGGGGTGGTCAGAAATTGGGGAATGTTAACATAGATGGATTATAAATTTTAGAGACAGAGTCTGTAATACTTGTAATACCATTCTGATGTATCTCTAAATAAAAATAATCGGAGTTTTAATTTTCAGAATACTATAATTTAGGCTACTCTAGGAAGGCCAGTAGAAAAAATTATTCGGATTAGGCAGAAGGGCTAATATGAATCATTATTTATAAACTAGAAATTCTGTTTCAGGGGCACCTGCGTGGCTGAGTTGGTTAGGCGTCTGACTCTTGATTTGACGGTTCAGGTCATGATCTCAGGGTTCATGGGATCGAGCCTTGTGTCAGGCTCTGCACTGACAGCACGTAGCCTGCTTGGGATTCTTTCTCTCCTCTCTCTCTGCCCCTCCCCTTGCTCGCACTCTCTCTTTTTCAAAAATAAATAAATAAAATAAAAAATAAATAAATAAAAACAACATTAAAAAAAGAAATTCTGTTTCAAATATATACATATCCACCAAAGGCTAATTTTATTTTATTTTATTTTATTTTTCAACGTTTATTTATTTTTGGGACAGAGAGAGACAGAGCATGAACGGGGGAGGGGCAGAGAGAGAGGGAGACACAGAATCGGAAACAGGCTCCAGGCTCCGAGCCATCAGCCCAGAGCCTGACGCGAGGCTCGAACTCACGGACCATGAGATCGTGACCCGGCTGAAGTCAGACGCTTAACCGACTGCGCCACCCAGGCGCCCCCAAAGGCTAACTTTAAATGAAATATGATGATCTTTAGATTTGTCAATTAATAATATGGTTAAAAACAACTTCTCTTGACCAGGTGGTACATTGCATTGCATGTTCATTTGCTTGAGATATGCTTTGTCTTGAGAGAATGTGAAGGCAACTCATTTCATCTTCAAACATGCTATTACAAAATCCCAATTAATTAAGTCACAATAATGAGGTTCTATTTCATTTACAATTACTTTAAGAAAAGATGCATTTCTAGGATACAAAATCACAAATATATTCAGCAATAGTTTTAGTAATTTTAAAGCTATCCGGTAAGCATCTGAAAGCTAACCTTAGTTCTAAATTCAATTACTTTTCTTGTTTATGTTTTATTAAAAAAAAACCCATATACCAAAAACAAACAAACAAAAAGAAAGCATAGCACATATGCAAATAGTTTTAAATGCCTGTACCCAATCACCCAAGAGATAGAACATTCCTAGACACCCGGATCACAATTTCCTCCCTCCCTCCTATAGTTATCCACTATCCCTCCTTCTGTGAGGCTATTTCCCTAGTTTGCTGTATTGTTTTATCACCCACATATCACAGATCATTATGCTCCCTCCCTTGGAATCTGAATGGGATTACAATTAGTGTAACTAATAGGATCCGACAAAACTAATGCTATGCTATGCAGATTTCCAGGCCCAAGTCTTAGGACACAGCAGCTGCCACTTGAAATCCAGATGCCATGCTATAAGAAGTCCAAGCCATCACTCAGAGAGTTCCACAAAGACAGAAACCATGCCCCCCATCCAACCGTCCTATCCGAGCAACAAGCTGACAGCCAGCACCAACTATCCAGCCATGTGAATGAACCATCTTGGAACTGGATCTTCCATTTCAGGCCAGTTGCCCACTTGGGGCTGGCTACGTAATGTGTGGGGCTCAGTGCAACTGAAAATTCAGACACCTTTGTTCTTAAAGTAGGAGAAAAGTTTTTTTCTTTTATTAATGACCTCTTGGTTGACCTACCATAGGTTTTTCAGTTGTTGTTTGCTGTTTCATATTGTGCACCCTTTGGGACAGGGATACATGCCAAGTGAGTGCCAACTCTCAAAGTTTTCTCAGCACCGTGCAAGAATAGGGATGGTTGAGGCAGGTGCCTGATAAAGGTGGGAGTCGGGCAGCTAGGAATCCTCTCTGGGATGCTAGAAGGTGTCAGAGGGCTAAACTACATGTAACCTTAGGCTCCAAGCCTTTACTGCATGTTCCATTGTCCCATCAGATTTTATTTACAAAACACAGATTCAAAGATAAAATTATTAAAAAGTTGAAGAGACTGTGGGCCCTCTTATGAATACGAGGCCCTCTGCACCTACACATATTGCATACCTCAAACCAGCTCAGGTCCCAGCTAATGTGAAGAGGAAAAGTGATGAGCCCCCAATGCAGAGCCTGGTCACAAACTGCCAACTCATGAGCAAAATACATGGTTGCTATTATTTTAAGTAACTGCGTTCTAGAGTGTTTTGTTTCACAGCAGTGGGGAAGCAGAACAAATTTGATACCTAGAAGTGGAATAATATTAAATCAATCAATCAGTCAATATAAAAGCAACACGGTTTTCAGACTAGACAGCAGGCAGAAATTGGAAGAGCCTCACAGAGATCATTAGTGAAAGTAGGTAAGATCTTAAAGAAGATTCTGCCATTGAGGGATTGAAGGGCAGTGAGTGACATTGTCTGTTTATTTGTGCCTTCTCTACAAAAGGTAGGCCCATTTTATAAATCTTTTCAAAGAATCAACATTGTTGATTTTCTCAATTGTAAGTTGATTTTCTATTTCATTAGTATCTGCTCTTATCTTGAAAATTTTTCACTTTTCTCGAGCTAATGTTTGCTGTACTTTAACCTCTAGATATGAATGCATGCCTGATTGATTCCCAATGATTTTCTACTTCTAATATATTCATTCAAGGCTATTATTTAATTATCATATCTTTTAAAATATTTAAACATCTCTGTTTTGCTTTCTGATTTGACCCATTGATATTTTATTTATTTATTTATTTATTTATTTATTTATTTAATTTTTTTTTAACCTTTATTTATTTTTGAGACAGAGCATGAATGGGGGAGGGGCAGAGAGAGAGGGAGACACAGAATCAGAAGCAGGCTCCAGGCTCTGAGCCATCAGCCCAGAGCCCAATGCGGGGCTCGAACTCACGGACCGCGAGATCGTGACCTGAGCTGAAGTCGGACGCTTAACCGACTGAGCCACCCAGGCACACCGACCCATTGATATTTTAAAAGTTTATGTTTTAATTTTGAAACATAAGAGAATTTCTTTTTTTTTCAATATATGAAATTTATTGTCAAATTGGTTTCCATACAACACCCAGTGCTCATCCCAAAAGGTGCCCTCCTCAATACCCATCACCCACCCTCCCCTCCCTCCCACCCCCCATCAACCCTCAGTTTGTTCTCAGTTTTTAAGAGTCTCTTGAAACATAAGAGAATTTCTGATTATTATTCCTGATGTTTATCTTAACTGCATTGTGATTAAGAAATACATTCTATATGATCTCAAATTCAAGAGATAGTTGAAACTTGGTTTATAGTCCAATATAAAATCACTTTGAGGGGCTCCTGAATGGCTCCATCAGTTAAGCATCTGACTCCTGAGTTCAGCTCAGGTCATGATCCCATGGTTTGTGAGTTCAGGCCCAGCATTGGGCTCTGAGCTGACAGGGCAAAGCCTGCTTGGGATTCTCTAACTCCCTCTTTCTCTGCCCCTCCCCCACACTCTCTCTCCCTGTCTCAAAAATAAGTAGATAAACATTTAAAAAGTAAATAAAATGAAATCACTTTGAAATTCTTCTGTACAAGCTCGAAAGTTCATGGATTCTTCAGCTGTTGAGTGCAATGTTCTCTGTCTATTAAATTAGCTTTGTTAATCAAATTATGGCTCAGATCTGCTACAGGCTCATTGACATCTGGTCAGCTTTGGGTATCAACTACTGAGAAATGTGTGTTTTAAAAAAAAGATACTGGGGCGCCTGGATGGCTCAGTCGGTTAAGTGTCCGACTTCGGCTCAGGTCATGATCTCAAGATTCGTGAGTTCGAGCCCCGTGTTGGGCTCTGTGCTGACAGCTCCAAGCCTGGAGCCTGCTTCGGATTCTGTGTCTCCCTCTCTCTCTGACCCTCCCCTGTTCATGCCCTGTCTCTCTCTGTCTCAAAAATAAATAAACGTTAAAAAAAAAATACTATGACAGAGAGTAGATCTGCTTTTTTGCTTTTTGCTTTATATGTTTTGAGGCTCTATAATTTTTAATTTTCACACAGGTTCATGGCACATTTGAAAAAAACAAAAAAACCAAAAAACAAAAAACAAACCTATCATATCTTCCTGGTGGACTAAAAGTGTTACTGTTAGGAAGTGACCTTCTTTACACTAATGTTTTTTGGCTTAAGTTTTACTTTGTCCTAATAATGTCCGTTTTCATTTGGTGACTTGTCCTGATGCAGCCTTTTCCTTTCTTTTGCTTTTAATATCTTCATACTTACATGTAAGGTGTATCTCTTGAAACAATGTACAATTGGGTTTAAAAATTTTTTAAACATTTATTCATTTTTGAGAGACAGAGCACAAGCAGGGAAGAGGCAGAGAATGAGGGAGACACAGAATCTGAAGCAGGCTCCAGGCTCTGAGCTGTCAGCACAGAGCTCGATGCAGGGAGATCGAACTAAGAGATCATGACCCGAGCTGAAGTTGGACACTTAACTGACTGAGCCGCCCAGGTGCCCCTACAATTGGGTTTTTAAAAACCAGGGCGCGTGGGTGGCTCAGTTAAGCTGCCGACTTCTCAGGTCATGATCTGGCAGTCTGTGAGTTCGAGCCCCACATCGGGCCCTGTGCTGACAGCTCAGAGCCTGGAGCCTGCTTCAGACTCCATGTCTCCCTCTCTCCCTGCCCCTTCCCCACTCATGCTCTGTCTCTCTCACTCTCAAAAATAAACATAAAAAAAAAAAAGTCCAAAAATCTTTGTCTTTGTTACAGGAGTATTTAATCACTTACATTTATTATAACTATACATTTGGTGTAAGTCTACCATATTATGTTGTGTCCTATGTTTGTCTCATATTACCTACTCTTTTTCTTAGTTTTTATATTCTTTTAGAAATATTTTTTAAAACTTTTTATTTATTTAAGTAATCTCTACGTCCAAGGTGGGGCTCAAACTCACGATCAAGAGTCATATGCTCCTTTGACTGAGGCAGCAAGGTGCCCCTAGAAAGATTATTTTTATTTTTTTTCCTGCTGTATTAGTTTGGAGATTATACCTTTTAAAAATTATTTTGGTGATTACTCTATAATACACCATTCATCCTTTACTTAACAAATTTGGGTACCAATCTTGACTTTTTAATCTTACTCCTGGAAAATGGAAAACCATTAGAACACTTTAACTCAACTTACCACTTCATGATTTCAATCTACATCTTATCAGGTGTATTAAGTCTATTCTTTCACGTTATTATTTTATATACATTATTTTCATATAATAAGTGTTCATATGATTCTTATTTTCTAATATAATTATCAGTTTTACTTAATATTTTCTTTGGTCTTATCTCCTCAGGACTTCCATCTGGAATTACTTTCCTTATGCTTGAAGTGAATTGTTTAGAATGTCCTTTGATGGGGTTCAGCTGTGGCTGGTTCTCTCCATTTTGGACTGTTTATGTTTGTTAACATTTTTATTTTACTTCCATTCTGGATATATACTTTGATTGAGTATGGAATTCTAGGTTGGCAGTTATTGTCATTCAGTCTATTACTGTCTTCCACACGTGTATGTATTTTGTATGCAACCTTTCCAGATTGATTTCTCTCACTAAACAATATTCATCGAAGTTTCCTCCATGTCTTTGCTTGTCTTGATATCTCATTTCTTTTTAGTCCTGAATAACCTTCCAATGTTTGGATGTACCACAGTTTACTTAACCATTTACCTGCTGAAGTATATCTTGGCTGCTTCAAAGTTTTGGCACTTACAAGTAAGGCTATAAATATCTGCGTGCAGCTTGTTGTGTGTATGTAAGTTTTCAGTGTGTGCCTTTTTAACATTCCTTTTAAAATTAGGTTTGTTGAAGTTGTGGATTATTGTTTTTTATCAGTTCTGGAAAATTCTCTCTCATTATCTCTTCAAATATTGCCTCTGTCCCATTTCTCCCTTTTTTTCTTTCTATAACTACAATAAAAATATATTATATTCTGGGGTGGCTCAATCAGTTTAAGCATCGGACTTCGGTTCAGGTCATGATCTCACAGCATGAGTTCGAGCCTCGGATAGGGCTCTGTCCTGACATCTCAGAGCCTGGAGCCTACTTCTGATTCTGTGTCTCCCTCTCTCTCTGCCCCTCCTCAGCTCACACTTTGTCTCTCTCTTTCACAAAAATAAACATTATACATATATAATGTTCTGTCTACAAATTTCTTGATCTCTCCCCTAAAACTTCCAACCTTATGTCACTCTTTGAAACATTCTGCATTATTTCTTCTCATCTGTCTCTTTAGCTTATTATTTCTCTCTTCTGTTGTGTTCAATCAGCAGCCAAATCTACCCTCTCACTTTTCATTTGTTACAATGTTGTTATAAATTATATTTGTTGTAATTTGCTATAAATTCTATAAATAAATTCATTTCTAGAAATGTTATATAGTTCTAAAAGGTGTCACTTTTGTAGTTTTTCTCTGATGAAATTTTCAACTAATTTTTATTTTTTTAAGCATAGTAAACATACTTGTTAGATCATCTATGTCTGAGAATTCAACTTACTTGTTATATCATCTATGTCTGGGAATTCTGTATCTGAAATCCTCGGATCAGTGCTGCTGATTCTTACTCATGGTTCCTATGCTTGTACCTTAGCTACTTGTTGACTTTGAAAAAAAATATTTATGGAGATTGCTCAAGCCCTTTTATGAAGGTCCCTTCCTTGGAAGAGGATTTGGGTTTTTTTCTGCTGGTCCTCTAGGGTACTACCAGTCCCCCAAAGGACTTTCGGCCAAATTGATGGTTTGAGTTTTTTTTTGGTTGCTCTGGTGAAGTCAATGGGCACTTCTCCCTGGGGGCCAGGGCTTAGTCTTCCTTCCAGGGAGGGGTTTTCTCTTCTTTTATATGTTCCTTCTTCTGTTCAATGTTAAGACAACTCCCTTGTTCCACGGGACAATTGGGAGTATAATTCAATGTTAATTCTTTTTCATACTTACCACGAGCGTGGAATGGTTCAGAATCCCAGCTTCATGTGAATTTGTGTGAGTGTGTACCAAATCCCAGATTTTGTGCAGGCTTTCACTTCTATCCTCCTTCAGGCTCTGGGCAGTCAAAACAAAATTTCACATTCATCATTGTTTCTGCTAGGGAGACAAAGGTCCTCTGGGCAAGAGTAATTTTGCCTTCTCTCTTAACTTTTAGGATTCTTACATCATGTTTGCCTGATTTTGATCAAAAATTTCTCACCACATTGTCCGCGTATTTTTTCTATTTTTATCCAGAATTGTCAGTTGTCTTTAAATTAAAGTATTGGTCTAAGTAACCTGTCATTTTCAGCAGCCAAAATTCCCTCAAATAATTTTTTTTTTTGGAAAACGAAACACAAAAAGTATTTTTCTTGTCATCTCTCACTTCATTCAGAAAATTTTACATGAAATAATATTGATATGTCAAGAGTGTTATCAATTGCAAAGTGGGAAAACTATTCTAAGTATTTGGAATCTTTAGAGGGTTTTTGCTAATAGGATATGTATAATCTCTGAATTTTCAGCAGATGTTGGAGAGTTAAAACTGCTTTATTTCAAAAGAAATGGATGCATTTACTATAAAGTACAGTAATACAATTCTTTTGATCATTGTATTATGATTTAACTCAGACATTTCATTGTTTGTGCAATTTCTGCAAAGCCATGAAAGATGATATATATCCCTTTGGCAGGGAACCAACATTCTGGATGGGGCACTGGGTTTTTTTAACTGCCCCGATAAATAATTTACACTTCAGGATATTATGCAGAAACCTTTTCAATTAACTTGTGTTGACAGAGAAACTAAATATAGTAGTCAATGAAAAAAAAAATTAACACATTCTTGACCTATCAGGCAGAAATAACCTTACTTAAAATATTATCTACTCTAGAAAATGAATATATTAAAGGGATAGATTGGGAATAATAATGATCATAAATATGAAAATGAAATATCTACTATTGTGTTGGTTTTAGAGAAAATTTTAACTTTTTATATGTACATTATTTTAGTTCACTAAAAGAAGTGCACACTGGTAGGAAGGAGCCAAAGTCTCTAAAACCTGAAAAATTTTGGTTCAAACCCTGGGCCCATCACTTTCTAGGCAAGTCACTTAGGCTTTCTGAAACTCTCTTCCCTTATCTGCAAATTAGGAATAAGAATATCTTGCAGTGTTGCTACAAGAATTAGAGATAATATATGTGAAATATCTCTCATAAATAATAATTATTCTAGAAAGAACTCTCTCTGGTGAGTTTAATCACATCTCAATTGTCCTAATTGAATTGATCATCCGTGGTCTTAGGGATTTGCAAGAATGGTGGCATTATTTTTAAAAAGAACATAAGCCCTCTTTATTTCTTTTCATGCATATATACTTATTTGAAAATTAATTATGAACCAGAGCAAATACATGCTGCTTGTGGCAGAATTAATTGTGTTGGCTTTGGCAAATCCTCTCTCATCAACTGAAGGCAGACTGCTTACTGGAAGGCACTAGTCAATAGTTTGAATGAACTATATAGATGTTTCCAGGGGAATCTGTGGCAAGATTCATTTTTTTCAGCCTGTGAGCCTTCTTTGTTGACAGTCTAGTTTCCCCTCCTACAAATTCCTAATTATTATTGACTATAACTGTCAAAAATGATGACACACTTACTCAAGGCTCTTTCATACGCATCATTCCGTGTTTTGAGTAAGAGTGTATAAGACAATCCAGCATCACTGTCACAAGCCCAAAGAACCCTTTACTCCCTGTGAAGGTTGAGCTTATTTTCCAGGATGTCAGAAGAGACCATCTGCCAGGCCAGTTAAATCAGCTCCATCTACCCTGACCAGCAATATGGTGGTAGACACCTTAGTTTTTGGTAATTAAATAACTAATTAAATAATCAGTCTAATATCTTGTGAGTAATTGATATGTTATATCCCCATGCCAGATGTTAGCAGGAAGAAGAAAATGTTCAAACATGTCCTTGCCTTCCATGCACTATAGTCTGGTTCTTAGACACTCAACATGTAGCCTCCGCATCCCCCTTACGTCTACTTCTCTGGTTTGATTTGCAGCAGATAACTAGAAATAAATATTCCTAGGGTAGCCAGCGTTTCAGTTATGAACGTCCTTCTAATCCATTCACACTGCCCAAAACACTTATGCAGGATTATCCATCACATGTCATTCTACAATCTTAATCAAATTGCCTGCTGAAGGAAGCCTAGTATTTATTACATTTTTCCTAAATGGAAAACAGCTGTGATAAATTAACCTGTTCCCCAGAAATCTCATATTAGGAAAGATTCGTGGATACTCTCTCATATGTCAGCCTTTCCGACCATGAATAATATATTCCTCTACCCCTACCTGTGTCTTTGAGTGTGGCTAATTCACTTGGCCCCTTTTACTTCTCTGTGATGTATCATAGAAGTGAAATGTTTCCTGAGGCAGACTAGCCATATTTAGGTGATAAGCACAGATTTAAAAAAAGCAAAAAGAAAATGTCACCCAGAAGGTGGAGTAGTCAACAAGAGAACACATCGTTTCAAAGCCCCCTTCAAGAGCCATGGCCATCTAGAGCATAAATCTGCTTATGAATTCACCTAATACAGGTATCTAATCAAATTTCTGGTTATAATTTTGTTCCCCAAATGGATTTCCTCACTGTGTGTCACCCAAAGGAAAGAGGTTTCCAGTTCTTTTGGTAGTTTCTCATTGTCTACTGACATCTTGACAAGTTCAAATATGTGAGGCTGCTGAGTGAGGGCCCAAGCATTGTACTTCTGTGATTTTACCAAAGAAATGCCATGTTGGCTGCCTCTCCTTCATCAGCCCCCTCCCTTTCCAGCTGTAACCCTCCATTTCTTTGTGTCTTCTATTATGCCATTGCTTGCTCATTTGCAAGGTGGTTTTTATTTGAAACTTTATGCTTCTTGTCCCTGGTCAGTAATCCTGTTAATCTGCTTTCTTCTTTCTTTCTTTCTTTCTTTCTTTCTTTCTTTCTTTCTTTCTTTCTTTTCTTTCTTTCTTTCTTTCTTTCTTTCTTTCTTTCTTTCTTTCAGCAGAAAACAATCCTCCCAGATATTTTAAGGAAAAGGGGATTGAGTAAAGTAGGGAAGTAGGTGCCTACAAAATAATGGGGAAGGCTGAAATACTGGGTTAGGTTATAGTAACAGGAATGAATCCAGAAATACTACAGAACTGACCTGTAAGAGGAAGCTACTACTTCTGTCATGCATGGTCAGGAGGGTGGGAGCCTGGGGGATGTTGGCAGAAATACTTATTTACAAGACACAGCTTTGATTCTTGGATCAGGAAACCAGAATCAGGATGCTGCTACTGCTGTAGACCCTGCTCAATACCCACTGAGAAGTGAGTGGACACAGAACTACAGGATCTACCTCAATTGCCTCTTGTTATCAAAACAAAACAAAACAACAAAAATAAGACTGAATAAAAAGAAGCAACTCTGTTTCCACAACTACCAGAAAATAGCCAAAAACAGTAGGAAGAAGGCCTCCTTTTAATCACTCATTCAAAATCTCACTGTAGAGGCATCTTTTGTTGGAAACTGGTTTTTGTCTGGAATGTGCACAGTGCAGTTGTTTTACTAAAAGGAAAGAAAACTGAATGGCAATTTAACATATCCAAGATAGTTCTGGTTCTATTTGTCTTCTTGTTTTTCTATAAACTGAATGCAAGTTATATTGAAGGCATCCTATCCTGCTCATAGCCCATTGTTCACATGAAATCTCTTAATGCTTGTATATGCATTAGTGGGTAAGATAAGAATTACACACTGGAGTTAGTCATAAATTATACTCGGTGTAAGGTACTGACTTAGATCCTACATTGTCCCACACCCCAAAAGGCTATGGCTAAGTATGTGGTTGGTGCCTTTGAATGTCCCCATATCACACATAGTGAAAAAAAAATCCCCACTGAAAATAAGAGCACATTTATTTAATGTCTTCCATCTCGCATTTATTTTAAGGAGGTGGGGACCCTCTAACCTGCTATTCCTTTCCTTTCTACCCTGCTGCATACTTTTCCAATTTAGCTATAGTTACTTCTTTGTGGCTACGATGATTTCTTTTAAAATATTCCAATACGGTTCTTCTCCTCTTTTACAGGTCACAAAGAGAGCTATGGTGTGTTCGGAGAAGAATGAAAAATCTACATTCGAGCCTTCTCCACCCTCCTGCAAAAGACTCCATTGGCTTTTGCAACACCCCCAACTTCATTTATCTATAGGATGGCTCTCGATAGCTTTGTGTGAGCTTTTTAAAGTTCAGCCAAGCCAGCTGCATGATCAACACAAAGACAATAGCTCCCACACACAGGGCTACATGGATTAAAGAACCCGATCCATCAGTAAATCTGCCAGATGGCAGTGGAAGAAAGCTTGTAACTCTCTCACTTTCATTTCAACAGCAGCAAACAATGTTCAATGTTTAAAATAAACTCTTCCAGATGAGCTAAAGATAAACTCTGAGGTGGGTGGACTTGAGCTTGCTAGGCTGCAGCTCTGAAGTGTTTGATTACATTAACACAAAACCCCTGGGTAGGACCCGCTTCTGTCAACAGAATGCTCAGACTCCAACACCTACTACATGAAGCCATTTCCTGTGCTTTCATGGGTTGGTGGCAGAAACTTGCTTTGCTTTTTTCACAAACTAATGATTATGTATTTCTCTGTGCTCAGCATTTCCTCAAACCATGTGTACAACTTCAAGATATTCCTAAAATGTTAACATTGTATGTCGGTCTGTACAGATAAAAATCTCTTGAATAGATTTACAACTTAAACTTCTATTTACTCATTCATCTTACTGCTCTCATAGTAGCAGGAAAGGTGCTATTAGGATTTAAAACCATTCTGCTAATCACTGGATTACTATGTAGACTATAGGGTATACTCCCTCCAAAAAAAAAGAGTATTTTTTAAGTCAGAATTTATAAAGGAAGTTAGCAACTTCTTTTTTGTTGTTTTTTGAATAGATTTTAAAACTTGAGACTTGGAACAGACCAGGCTGTCATACATCATATGTAACATGGCAACTTCTAAAGACCGAAGGACATACTGAAAAAATAACTATTAAATATTAAGGAACTTACCTACTTAACACAATTAGTAGGGGCTTTAAATGAAGAAGAGAAACAAACAGGGTTAATGATGAAAATAAATCTTAGGATGCAAAAACACTCAGGACCAAATAAACCCAATAATCAATTAAGTCTATTGGGGTACTAAAATATATATATTTCAATTTAGATTAGAAGTCTTAGGGAAAATATGACTCACTATGCAGAACACATTTATTGCCAATTCCTCCAAATTGAAACTTTCTGGTGTCAGTGATAGCTCTATTTCATACAGTACTAGCCCTCCTCTTTGGAATTGGTTGGTTACATGAACAAGTTGATTAAAGAAGGAAATCATAAAGATGAATCATATGCACCCAGGATTTATTATTTCAACTTGAAACATACAGCATATTCATTTATTTGCCTATCTTCTGATACAAGGCAAAGGGCCCTTATTTGTTGTTTTTCTGAGTATGAGTTCACTTGGAATCCCATCTTATTGCATTATAGTCACTTACACAGTATAGTCTATGATTTCCAGTTTTTGTGTCTTTAAAATGGAGTCAAGGGGCGCCTGGGTGGCTCAGTAGGTTGAGCATCCGACTTCGGCTCAGGTCATGATCTCACGGTCCGTGGGTTCGAGCCCCGCATCAGGTTCTGTGCTGACTGCTCGGAGCCTGGAGCCTGCTTCCGATTCTGTGTCTCCCTCTCTCTCTGACCCTCCCCTGTTCATGCTCTGTCTCTCTCTGTCTCAAAAATAAATAAAAATTTAAAAAAAATAAAATAAAATGGAGTCAAAGTTGAAAGTCACCTGCAAAGCACTAAATATAGACACCTTTTAGATTTTTATAAATATATTTTTAGTATTTGACAGGTGTTTTGAAACTTTATTCAACAGCAAGTTTCTAGCGATCTGCCCTCATTTAATTGTAAGAAAGCACTCAGCTTACCTTTCATAGAAGTTCTTTCTCTTTGTGCTCATTGGTTTGTATTATGATGAATAACTTCTATTATGATTAATAATAGTGCACAACTAACCCACACACACAGATTTGGTTGTGTTTTCTTTGTTGCCCCCTGCCTCCCCAAAGCCTAGAATAATGCCTGGCACATAATAGGCATTCAATAAATATCTGTTAAGTGAATACATGAATGCTCTACAACTCACTCTTCCTAAATATATGATAGAACAGGTGGGAGCAGAATTCTGAGCCAGAGGTGCCCTGCCAGCCTAGAGCATTTGCACCGTATGGGTATCAGTCAGTATGTTTTACAAGAGTGGAGTAATTACAGTAAGTCAATGGTCGGTTAAAGGTGCTTCTCTGTACTTTGGTGATATATCTAATTTAGCAAAAACTCTTCCTTACTGGTGGTGCAAAATGGAGCACTCCACCTAACTTGCCTTTAGGAATAAACTACTCCCTCCATGTTAACCTGTAACTAATTTAACTCCCTATTCTCCAGATAAGCTTTGTGAAACATCTGAAGCTGTCTGTAGGGGCCAAGCTCCTGAAGGGTGATTAGTAACATGTTCTCTCTTCAGTGTTCCTTAGGACATTTGGAATCAATTAAATATTCAAATAGAGGTTCCCTCAGATCTCTGGCCAGGCTCAGCAGGTTTGTGAGGGGAGAGAGTTGAAGGCGGATAACTATGATTCCTCACACCAGAATCGATAGCTGGAGAGAGGTTTTAAAAAATACACTCTCTAGACTTCCTGGGCTCCAAACAAATAGTCATACAAGGTTAGAAATGATATGAAGAAACAACAGGAGCCACACAAAGAAACTGGTGTTACAGCACCCTCAAGAACCGCTGTCATGCACAGTGTCTGAAAGAGAAGAAGAGTTAGTTAGTCCATTGGGCTGTTGCATAAATATAATGGTCTGGCCTGCATGAGCTAAGAATGGTTTTTACATTTTTTAAAGGATCATAAAAGAAAAAGAACATGTACCACAGATTGTATATGGCCTAGTGACTTTAAATATTTACAGTCTGGCCTTTTGTAAAAAGTTTGCTGACCCTTGGTTTAGTTTTGCTTCCATCATACGAACTCATATAAACATTACTATTATTAATTACTATTACCATTAATAATAATGATCAGGTGCATTTGGGAAGGGGAAATGGATGAGTGCCTATTATGTGCCAGGCACTTTGCTAAATGCTTTATTTACGTACTCTAATATATTCACTGCACAGTCCTTTAAAGGATTATCTGAATGATAGAGCCAAGAAAACAGAAGCTCAAGGAGGTTAAGTGTCTAGCCAGTGTCTCAGGGAGAACTGGATAGTTGAGCTGTTAATCGAATCTGATGTGGTGGTGTCTTTATGCCATGAGATCCCTTTCCCATTTAAATGCTACTGGGAACCGCCTATACAAAATAGTTACTCTGAGTAGAATCGAGGCAGAAAAGCTAGCAGGTTCACTTCTTTTCAGAACAAGTTGCTTGATGTAAAAGGCAACATTTCAAAAGATGAAGCCAGAAACCAACATGAAAATGGGTTTCTAACCCAATTATTGCATCATCTGGCACACTGCACACTTCTAACAATATTTTGCTAAGGGTGAGAATAAGTATCAGCGGAACAGAATTGCCTTTTGCTCATTTCTTTGCCCAGTGAAATGGTTAGAAGTAAGTCAGCAGAACAGAAGAGTTTAATAATAATCTTCAAAATCTAACTAGTCATACTATAGCTATTAGCCCTCGATTCCATACAACACGGGGTGGGAAGGACATCTTCCAAATGGCAGCTCATTTTACCTAAATACTTGGTGTTTCCAGATGAGTTTCTAGTTTTCCATCATGATAAATTAATATATCCTATTTTATTATGGTGCCGCAAACAAGAACTCTGAAAGGCTCAACTCTTACAAAAGGCCCAACTCCCCTGAAAAGCATCAGGTATCAAAATGAAGCCAGAAAAGATGGTATTAACTGGAAGAAAAAAAAGTAAAAAAGGCGCTCTTTTTAATGAAGTCGAGGTGTAGGACAGATTTATTAGCTTCCATTTCTCCAAGTTGCATTCTGGTGTATTTCCTGCCATATTTCTAAGTTCAGCAAGTCTCTTTGTGGAGTATTTTTTAAAAATACATTTCAAAGAACATGATGCAGCTATACCCACTACACCTGCAGAGGCACACCTGTGATGATACAAACACTGTGTTCCTCAGATGCACAACCCAGTGCTCTAACGGAAAACAGATCTTCTGTGTAATCTGCCAAGGTCCTGCCATTCTCGAAAAGAATTGATACTGGTAACCAGATAATATAAATAGTCTTAAAAATAATAACCAACCGAGGATTACTCCTGAGCAAAATGGTCCTTAAATTCAGTATTGTACAGTCCATCATTTTCTGTCCCAATTCCTTTTCCAATAAGAGATGGTTAAGACAAAGAAATGCTAATTATTATTTCTGATGTTACAGTACAGATACCTACAATAGCCCTATTCAGACTTATTTTTAGGCACACCACTGACCCATTACTTATTACTCATTCAAACATCATTATTCAATGTTTACTGTGTGTCAAGTACTACACTTGATTCTTGAGGAAGGAACACTAATAAGAATATAACAAAATAAAAAAAAATTCCTTGAAGAATTCTTATTCTAATTATCTAACTGGATTTTTGAGCAAAGAATTAGTAAAGCTCCAAAGTCAATGAAAACAAAGTAGAAAAAGGACTGGTTCTGCCTACAGGGATTGAAGGAACGATATAAGGAAAGGCCAAGAAGCAGGTGAACATATGACTGATTTATACTGATGACTGGGTTATACAATGGAATGAAGAGAGATTCCTGTCTGAGACATTAGTCACTAGGCACCTGTGCCTATTTAAATCTAAATTAATGTTAAATAAGATTAGAAATGCAGGTCTCAGTTATATTTCAAGTACTCAATAACCACACGTATCTAGAGTGTACCTCACAGGACAGCACAGACACAATTATTTCCATCATTGCAGAAAGTTCTATTGGGCAACACTAAGAGGACAAGTTAAGCCTGTGGCCAGTTCCTGGATAGTCTCAAATGTATATTAAAGAGTTTAAACTTTAAATAGAAGTAGTTTATAAACTACCATATTCTGCTAAGTCCTTTCAGGAATTAGCAAAAGGAACATATTTGGGGGAAGACAATACTAACAAGTATTGTAATTACTTGTTTTATCCATAAGTTTCTCTACTTAAGACTTTTTTGTTTTGTATTATTTGTTTGTTTTTTTAGAGAGAGAACGAAGAGGGTTGGGCGTTGAGGGGCACAGGAAGAGAATCACAAGCAGGCTCCGTGCTCAGAGCCTGACACGGGCTCGATCCCATGACCCTGGGATCATGACCTGAGCTGAAATCAAGAGTTGGATGCTAAACCAACTGAACCACCCAAGTGCCCCTTAAGACTTCTTTTGAAGAAAGAATTCTGCAGCTTAACAAAAAAAGGCTGGAAACCCACTGTTATGGGCAATTGGAAACCACCACATATTTTTAAGCAGGGATATGACACTGTGACACAGATTTGGGTTTTTGAAGTATTACTTCTTTTTTAATTTTTTTTTTAACGTTTATTTATTTTTGACACAGAGAGAGACCGAGCATGAACTGGGGAGGGTCAGAGAGAGGGAGACACAGAATCTGAAACAGGCTCCAGGCTCTGAGCTGTCAGCACAGAGCCCGACACAGGGCTCGAACTCACAGACTGCGAGATCATGACCTGAGCCGAAGTCAGCCGCTTAACCGACTGAGCCACCCAGGCGCCCCGAAATATTACTTCTTAATGCAGCATGCAAGATGTGTGGGAAGGGAAGACACTGGGCATACCAAGATCAGTGGAGGCTAATAAGATGATAAAGGACACAATTTAGTGAAACTTGTAAAAAAAAAATATGCACAATTAAGAATTTGCATCACTGAATTTATTCCAAGTGAGAATCGTGCACACAATAGGCATATTATTTTCACACAAAACCAGCACTGCAATATAAATATTTAACACTTTGACCATGAAACTCAGAAAGATATTTGAAAAAACTTCTCAAGGTGTTGAAGTCACTGGATTCTTTAATATTTATAATCCATGCTTGCTCAATCATAATTTATAAAATTGTTCATTATATATTCATTATACTATTGCTCATTACACCACTCATTATGCTTATATTTAAAACTTTTCTGAAATTTTATGTTCTCTAGAAAATAACTTTTTTAGTACCTTCAAAATATCCTTATGTACCTCTCAGCAGTTACTGTAAAACCAAAGCTGTGTTTTCAAGTAGCAAGTACTCAAGCCACACCATTTCTGATTACAGATGTAAGGCATCCAGTTTTATAAATAGCTCTTTCACTCCTTGTTCCTATTTTAATATGCCAACCATTACTTCACTGATATCCCAGAGTTTTCTTGCAACAGACTCATCCATAGCTTTGGGCAATAGCGCTTCCTCTTTACAGTCCCCAAAGTACTTTCCCGACACGCCTTCCACCTCAGGTGAAGAGGCTAAATAAACTGAAGTCTGGGCACCTTCTACTGGGGTTTTAAAAAAAGCCCACGACACCAAATTGAAAAGTGGTTTGACCAACAGTGGAATGTGTATGTGCCTGCCAAGATTCGTCCGCACAATACCAGGGTGTAATACGTTGACAGTAACGTTTGTGCCTTCTAAGCGGCGGGCTAGTTCTCTGGTAAAAAGAATGTTAGCCAGTTTGCTCCGACTGTAACAAAAGCTTTTATTATAGCTTTGTTCACTGTTCAAGTCTTCAAAGTTGATGTCTCCATATTTATAAAGTTTGGAAGAGACTACCACAATCCTGCTGGGAGCTGAACTTTTGAGGAGTCCAAGGAGAAGATTGGTGAGTAGGAAGTGCCCCAGATGGTTCACTCCAAACTGCATCTCAAAACCATCTTCGGTCTTCATATAAGGGCACTGGAAGATCCCTGCATTGTTGATTAAGACATCCAGTCTAGGCTCTTCCTTTAAATGTCAAAAAGAGAATGAGGTAATTATGAACACAGGCCTCAAATGAAATTAAAAACAAATTCTTGCAAAGTACTAAAATTCTATACAATGCCTTCAAGGGTTTTCAACAGTCGAGGGTGGGTTGCATGCTTAATGGGGGGCTTGTGCTTCTCACATGTTATCTCATCTACCCTCAACAACTTCAAGAGCAAACTGAAGCACCCGGGTTAGGTGATTTGTGAAGACAGGGCTCCTAAGTGGCAAACAACAATTGGAAGAGGAAATCTTCTGACAGCAATGCCCTATTTTTAATGCCCCTATTTTTAATTAGTAAGCTAGCTTGCTTTTCTAATTGGGAGTTTCAAACCATAGCTAGAGAATCGATGTGTGCTAGAAAGTGGAAGTATAGCAGAAGGCAGGTCAGCATCCTTTATTCCCAGAGCTGCTATTAACAATGCCAGGGCCAAATTAGGATTTCTCCATTCTGTAGTTTTCTAAGGGCAAACAGTATCATGGGGATAGAGCAACTTCAAGTGGTTTCTTCAAAATTGGGACAATAGAGAGGGTCAAGGATGCAAAATAAGACTGGAGAGGATATCAAGAATAAACCAAAGAAATATTAAGAAAAAAACAAGTAGGTAATATCAAAATATCAGAAACTACACAATGGGGAAAAAAAAACAATGCAATGAAACATAATACTAAGTCTCACAATGACAGCAAAGGACATTTAGAGAGGAGTTAGCCCCAACAAACACCTTTAACATCTATTAGGATTCTAGAATACAGTTCTTTTCTACCTCTTTCAAGCTACAAGAGGCCCGCAGCTTGGAAGATCTATATAGTCAGAATTCTGCACTTTGTACCCTCCTGCATCTCTCCAGAGTAAAATGCTAAAATTTAGACTGTCCTCAAAAGGAAGTCTTTTCATTTTTTAATTCATATTAAGTTGGTTTTCCCCAGCCCTTTCCTGGCTCCTCTCTGTCTCTTCTGATGGGCAGAGAAAAAAATGCACAACATGTTCCAGGTGTAAAGACAGAGTGATGACCTACGATTAAATTAATTTGAGGTCAAATTTCAAATTTCACTGGCCCTTTTGCCAAGTGCAAGTAAAAAGAAAAATGTGTTAAATTTCACAACTGTTATCACAGCCTACATGTCAGAGGATCAACTATTTATCATTCTGTCTGTCTACGCACCTTTGGCTTTTCCAACAGTCAACTTCAAAAAGAAGGCAAAAGTTCACCCGTGGGGGAAAGAAAGGAGTGTTCTTTTTTCACTAATCCTTTGGAAGAGTTTCCCGTATTAATCATTTCTGAGCCATCATTCTTTGCTGGGCTTGTATTATTTTAAGACTTTATCATTCACTATTTTTTTTTTTTAATTCGAGGAGATAAATGATATAAATACCATGAATACCAACCTGTGGGAAATTTACACTTCCACTAAAATATATATATATATATATATATATATATATATATATATATATATGGTTATTGTCACTGAACTTCAGAACCAGGAAGAGACTTAATAAAGTTTATCTCTTTAACTTTTAATTAGTTCTGTCTCAAATGGCCAAAGTGGTTAAATGCTGTAAGTATCAGAAATGAGAAGCATTCCCAGACCCATCCACATTTTAATGAACACGAAGACCCACTTTTTATGCTTCAACATCTTTTATACATCAGTATTGTTAACTGTTTTAGCTGATAATGAAACACTAGTTATTAAGACAAACAGACAAAAAAGATCTGCAATAGTTCCCAAACAATGCATCAAAGCGCCCTACAGCCTCATAAGGGACTCCACAGGGTGCTATGGATAATTTTATATTTTCCAGGGAAACAAAGTGATAATCTGCACAACATCTCAAACTACTAGCTGCAGGGGGTTCACAGCTTAAACATTAAATTTTGCTAAATTCCTTTCAATGGTGTCTCATCTCTGCAAAGCTGAGTTTTTACCAAAATGCAAGTACAATTGTTAAAAATCAGTGTAGAACAAAAAAAGATGGACATTTCCAGTCTGATCCCAAAGACTGAGAAGTTGGTGCAGTGAACAACAGGTGCACATTTCCCATCACTAGTTATGGTTATTGAACAATGAAATAAAAATTTTTTTCTTTGAATTATGTGTATTATTTTTTCAAACAGCTACTAAGTTGTTAGGATGTAAATACTGGGTTGTTTGGACCTAATTACTTAATAAACTGATAGATCTTTCCTTTGGCTCACCAGCATTATGAAAAAAAATAAT
Source organism: Prionailurus viverrinus (assembly GCF_022837055.1). Taxonomy (NCBI): domain Eukaryota; kingdom Metazoa; phylum Chordata; class Mammalia; order Carnivora; family Felidae; genus Prionailurus; species Prionailurus viverrinus. The sequence continues at coordinate 126,915,206 of NC_062563.1, read as the reverse complement.
TAGTTTGGGAACCTCTGCTGTAGACTCAAGAGGCTCCATTTCATACAGGCACCTTTCCCATGCCAGCTAATTTTAAATTTCACTTTTCTATATGGCCTTTTGCAAGTTACCCCTGCAGGAAACTCTTCTATCTCAATTTCAACAGAGGACATCCCCTGCAGTGGAATATTTATCAGCTAACCGAAGAAATCCTACACCTCACTGGCAGGCAGCAGGAGTATAGAAGCTAACAGCGAGGGCTTTGGAGACAGATCCTGGGCAAATTACTTGGCCTATCTATGCCTTCATTGCCTAACGTTGTAAAATGGGGATAAAAATGTCTACCAGGGTTGCTGTGAGGCTTCGATGACAGTAATAGCCAAGGGCACTTTAATTTCATCATAAGTGCTTGGAACACCTCCTGGCACACAGGAAAGCCATTGTAAGAATGCTTGGAACACCTCCTGGCACATAGGAAACCTTCAATAAATACTAAGTATTATATTTATTTGTCCCCGTTTAGAGCACTTGGCCACTGGGATTCTGAGCTCCAGTCTATTTAGAAATCAGGCCAGATACTGCTTAAGGATGTGGTGCTAATGAGTCCACTGGTGACAGAGAACTAAACTTCCTACCCCAGAAGGGGGGGAACATTGTTTCAAGGTCCCTGGCTCTAAGGTTCTCTGAAAGATGGCTTGGTGCAGATTCACTCGGGACACAGAAAAAACAGTCCGTGACCTCGCGGATCTCCTCCAGGGCTGGTCCTCACATAACGAAAGGAAATGTGCAGAAACTGGCTTATTTTCCTCTTGGGGCCATTATTTCCCCAGCATCTTTGGAAGGCAGACGCCTGTCCTACCAATTTTCCCAGCCTGCACTCCCTAGCCTTCTCAAAACCACTGGACTGTTGGGACTCTTAGGTTTGGTCTTTCCCAAGGTCACACCCCCCGGACTCTGGGCTGCCACCCGCCGTTCAGCCCACGCCCCGCCCGCTCGCCGAGGCCTGCGCCCGTCCCCGATCTCCAGCTGGCTCCCGGAGCCCCACACCTGGAGCATCTCCTGACAGAAGGCGCGCACCGAACGCAGCGAGGCGAGGTCCAACTCCCTGACGACGAGCTCGCCGGCCTCCCCGGCGTCGGAGCCCGGCCCGGGGCCCCCAGCCTGGCGGAGCTCGCGGCGGAGCTGACCCGCTGCCTCTTCGGCGCGCGCGCGGTCACGGCAGCCCATGATCACCCGCGCCCCTAGGCGCAGCAGCTCGGCGGCCGTGGCGCGGCCCAGGCCACTGTTCGCCCCTGTGATCAGCACAGTCTTCCCGTGCATGAGGCCGGAGTCCCCTCCTCCGTGCTGGACACTGGGCCCCACGAAGCGCCGGGCCGCCAGCCACAGAGCCCCACCCAGTGCAGCCAGGAGTGCCGCTACCGTAGCCACCAGGGCCATAGCCGCGGGGGCCGAGGGCCCACCGGCCCCTGCGCGGGACTTCCGGAGTGGTCGCGCGCGCCAGGGACTAAGGCTGCCACCTGCACGCGAAGAATTCTGGGGCGCGGCCTTTCGCCGCCTGACGGGACGGCGTGGGGCATACTGGGACTTGTAGTTTTCCTTCCGAGGGCATCTGATTGGTTGCGGGAGGAGAGCTCCCTGGGTCGTGGTGACTCCGTGGAGAGGTCTCCAGCCTGAGCGTGGAGGGTGAGCACAGGCCCCAGAGTAGCGGGGGTCGACCCCATGGGAATGCCTAATGAATATTTTTAATTTACAAACCCCATACATCGGAGCTTGCTTAGTATATTTTCCGTTAAAGGGCCCTGGGACTTGTTACCCTCAGTGAAGTTTACTTTCACCCTCAGGAGAATTGTCCCTGCCCACCTGGAGTCTGAGGAAGGGCTCTTTTTTATTATGATGAGGTGAAGAACTCAGCAACAGGAACCACTCGGAAATGGAATGGATCAGTGGTTCTGGTTGGTTTAGCGTTGTATCAGAATCTCCTGGAGGACTCATAAAAAACAATTCCCCCCCCCCCCCCCCCCAGAAATTGTAGGGTGCCAGTACGAGTTTAGAATTCAATAAGTTCCAGATGGGACCTGAGACTTTGCAATTCTAACAAGTTCCCAGGTGATTCTGATGCTGCTGATTTGTGGACCACAGTTTGAGAACTGAAAACCATTGTCATTGGTCTCTATAGCAAAAGGCATCCTCCAATGGTCTTATTTCATACTGGCAGAGATACAGTGGGAAAAGCCCATTCACTAGTGCCTCCACGCCTCCCTCCAGGAGGCTATTCAACGTGATAATGGAAGGGAAAGTGCTTTGTACACTGTAAAAATGATACAAAGATGCGAGGTCTTATTGCCACAGGGACCCATCTTCAAGCTGCAAACTTCATAGCTTTAGACCCGACTTTTCTCAAGTCGTC